>NC_091631.1:48691974-51191974 GCF_027580195.1 Bos mutus
AACTTCAGTGATCACACCCCTACCCCTCTCTTCCTGTTCACTCTTCAGTCACCCCAGTCTGGCTTATCGAGGTCACCGATGACTGCCATGTTGCCAAATCCTGCAGATGCTTCTGTGTTCTTCTTCGCTGTGACATCCCCATCACTCCTGGATATAGCTGACCTCTCCTTCCTGGGTGCTGTGGCTCCACACTGCCTGGGCTCCTCTCTGTCTGGCCACTTTCTCTCTCCATCACTGGCTTCTCCATCTCTACCAGGCTCTAAGATTGGCAAACTTCAGGGCTCTGCCCTCAGCCCTCTTTTCTCCATCTCTATATTTTCCCCCTACATGACTTTTTTCTTAACCACTGATGACACCCAAATTAACCCTGACCCTTGGCTTGGGCAAGAGACTGATATCCAACTGTTGACTTGTTAGGGCTGCTTAGTTGTCTGATTAGCTTCTTCAACAGAATCTGCTGAAAAGAGAAGTTCCAACCCGTCCTGCCCACCAACCCAACACTCCTCCAGCCCCGTTCCTCACCAGCATCACTAACAGCTCCATCTTCCTCCAGTCACTCCAGCCCTTCCAGTCCACCCACAGCAGTCTTGTTGATCCTGCACCAGCTACCCCAGGACTCTGCTGGCATCATCTGCCCACTCTGCCATGACCACCCGAGTTTAAGCCTCTCCTCCGCCCACCTGAACAGCTACAACAGCCTCTCGAGGAGTCCCCTGCTTCCACTCATGCCACTCTAGAGTCCATTCTCCACCGGCAGCCAGAGGCATCTTTTCAACATGTAAATGAGATCATGTGCTCCTCAGCTCAAAATCCTTTAATAGCTTTTCATTGCACTTGGAACCGAATCCATTGCAAGTGACAGAAAACCCAACTCAAACTGGCTTAAATGATAAAGACTAAATTATTGATAGCAAAATGTCTGAAGACCTCCTATTTTCGCACCTCAATATCCAAGGGAGCCTTTTCTACCATGAAGGGCCCTGAAGGCCAGGAACGGCCCTGACATCTGACTGGCATTCTCTGACCCTGGGCATCTGTTCTCGTACAGGTTTCCCTGGTCTTCCCTCATTTCACGGCAGCTGCTTGTCCCAGATCCTCCTCTGCACCCCAGCTCCACCGGCTGCCCACAGCCACCCTCCTCAGCCTCTGCACATTCCAGTCCCAGGCTTCTGCTCTGAGCCCAGCAGCATCTTGCGGCAAATAACCTTTCCCAGGTGGCGCTAGTGGTGAAGAATCCGACTGGCAATTCTGGAGACATAAGAGATGTGGGTTCTATCCCTGGTCATGAAGATCTCTTGGAGGAGGACATGGCAACCCACTCCAGTATTCTTGCCTGGAGAATCCCATGAACAGAGGGCCCTGGAGGGCTACAGTCCATGGGGTCACAAAGAGTCCGACACGACTGAATCGACAGCGTGTGCAACCTTTCCAGGCTTAGGGTGGTGTTCACTGTGCCTCTCCCATACTCTGTCTAACCGCAGGTCCTTTCTAAAGGAAAAAAGACCTTTTTCATTTTTTAAAGATGATTTTCTTTTTTAATTTTTATTTTTTGGCTGCACCACACAGCATGTGGGATCCTAGTCCCCGGAACAGGGATCGAACCTGTGAGCCCTGCATTGGAAGCAGAGTCTTAAGCACTGGACCACCATGGAAGTCCCAGAAAGAGAGCTTTAAAACATGGGCTGCTGCAGCTCCCATGACGCTCCCTCTTCCTTGGTTCAACTTTGTGTCTGTTCACTGCTGCCATCTAACAATATCTCATGGGTGGATAGGGGGCATGTGTCTTCTGATAAGAAGCAGCCAAGAAAGAGAGCATCCTTCAGAACGTGCCCCCTCCCCCCGGCAGGGTCCAACAGCTGCCTAGGCCAAGCACTCACCCTTGCTTTTCCGACCAGCATCGTGTGGCCCCAGGTTCTGTGGCCTAGAATATTGGTTTGGAGCTGTGCTTCCACTCAGAAGGCCTGGCCTCAAAGGAAAAAGCTTGGTGCTGCGACTCAGAGGGCCCTGGGGCTGGGGGACAGACGCCCAGGGACGGGCCTCTGCTCCAGGGCCACACCCAGGTACCAAGACTCCCTCTAACCCACAGCTGTGCATCCTCCACACTGCCATCAGCTCGTCCCAGAACGCCAACAGGATCACACTGTTCTCTCTCCTAGAACCCAGCAGCTGAGAAGAGAAAGTCTGAATCCCCTAGTAAGGCGATCAAGGAACCAGCTTGCTCCCATCTCCTCTCCTGTCAGCCTGCCATCCACCCAAGTGAGACATGCTGTCTCCGACCACCCTCCCTTTTCCATGCCGCCCACCTTCACTGTCTCTGCCTGGAGTCCCCTTGTTTTTACACCACATGGCTCCACCTTGTGCAGTTCTCACCTCCAGTGTCCCCCACATATCTCTGCTCATCCCCACCCCCATCAGAACTAGGGTTACCTGGGCATCCATATACTAGGTCCCCTTCTACACACCTGCCTTCTACAAACCAGCATTTAAACAACACGACACGAGGCGTATTCTCACACAACAGGGAGAACTCCTGGGTGCCAGGCAGGGCCTGGCAGTCTGGCAGCCTGAGCCAGCATCATGCTTCCAGCACCAGGTAACAGGAGATGACTCACGCAACGGCTTTGATCAGGACACCTGTGCGTGCACTTCCCAGGGTCTGGCCCCCATGTATGCCCGCCCACGGGGACCCTCTGGATTTACCCCAGCATAGGCCAAGCAGCCCCACTTGGCCCGGCAGGCGCCCAGCAGCAGTAGGCTGCAGATTCCCCAAGCACCCAGCACATTTATCCCGCTAATGAGAAGTTTCTTAAAGCTCTAACCAGGCTCTCTTCGTCAAGCAGATTCAGCAACAGATTCTTATAAAAAATAAATTCAGCACATTAAACCCAGATTTCAGCACATTAGTGGACCCATGGGAGGGGCCTGAATTTACCGAATATCAGGCAGTTGCTGTCTTTTAATTAAAAAATAATAATGATGAGCTCTTGTAATTTTTGGTCTCTCCCTAAGAAAGATTTTCTGATTTCCCATGCAAGATACTTTGATGGAAAAACCATATGTTTATGCTGGGACAAAACCCATGCCTGAGTGGCTGGAAATGGGGCTAATGCTTCCCCACTTGGTCTCACCAACTGCAACCGTCTCCTCCACCTACGTGATCACTGCCTTGAAAGTGTGTGTGAGACTGCGCGCCTGTTTAGGCGTCTGACCACCTCCAGTGATGCTGCCTGTGCCCCGCCCTCACGTCGCCACAGTATTTGTCCCTCTCTGTCCCTCCAGCCATCCGGCCACCTGCTGAGGTCACTGCTGCTAGGAGTCAGACACGCCTGAGGCAAGGTCACTGACCTCCGGAGCTCACAGTCTAAGTGCAAAGAGAGATGTCAAGACAAACGAGCACAGCCGCTAAAGGCCACAGTGGACGCAAGCCTGCGGTGTCCCGGGGGCAAGAAGAGGGGACCCTTTCTAGTAAAGGCTTCCAGAAGAGGCTTCATGGGGGAGATGGACACTGAGCTGGCTCCTGAGGATGGGGGCGGGAGGGGGTGCGAAAGGGACAGGTACTTCAAGTAGATGGGATGGCCATGCAAAAGGGATGGGGCGAGCCAAGCAGGAGCTCTGAGGGAATGGCACAGAGCCCAGGGGAGGGACGCAGGGCTCTGCATGCAAGAAGAGGCTTAAGCTAGATGGTTGGTCAGGCAATGCCAAGCCTCCCTCGTTGTTCCAAAGCTGTGTTCAGGCCCAGAACCTAGTGGTATTAAGGGTTGAGGTCATATTTGGTTCCTCTAGCAAGATTCTGAATCATCTTCTGGTATTTCTCTTTCATACCCAGTTCATGGAAGCCTGAAGCACTGCCCCAATCCCATCCATATTCATAACAACCCCAGAGTGGGGAGAGGACTCTGGGAGAGTTGGTGCCTGTGACTCAGAAAGGGGAGCGACACACTGGGTCAGGCACTTGGGGTTAATGATTATTAGACCAGCAGGTGCGGAAGCTACACACCCACAGCCTGGCGGGAAGCAGACACAGCCCCCAGGAAGTCCTCTGCCATCCCAGAAAGAACCGCTCCAGACTACTTGGTCTGTTCTCACATGGCTCACCCTCTCCCTACTCCTTCGCCCTCCTTGAAAATAGCCCTGATCATTTCTTCGGACCAGCTGCAGTCCTGAGAAATGTATGAGCACATCCACGTCCACAGGGGATGAAGCAGCTGAACCAGAACGGTCGTGTGGATGCCATAAGGCGTGGTTTTCAGAGAGGGGTACCACCCGCAGACACCTCCCTTCTCCTCCACACACTGGCTCCCCTGGGAGGATGACACCCCAAGGGACCCTGTTAGAAGCACAGGACAGGTCTGCCATGCCGCGGGGTCAACACCTGGACCAACCCACGAGGACAGAAGACTCTTAGCCACTGGCTACAGGGGCACTGAGGAGAGAAAGGGAGGGCACCCAGGCCATGAAGTGGGCAGCAGACCACGAAGCAGAGCCCAGGGGGGCTCACCCAGAGCCTCCACCCTTGATGGAGGGAGACTGTCCCTGCTGCTCCCGTGTGCGCATAGCCTCAACCGAGTGGAAAGCTCAGGATGGAGCACGCCTCTGGCTTTCAGTAACGCCTTCCCTGTCTTCATAAAGCCTGAGTTAAAGAACCACGAGATGTTGCTATCGAAAGATTCCTGAAACTGGTGGTCCCCACCTGACCACTATAATCACAATTGCTCCAGTCCCAAGTAGGCAAAATCCAGTAAACAGCTTCAATGCCTCCCTTTCCAATTCATTGCTGTTGCTATTTCACACAAGAAAGAGGAATTTAAGAGCCCGGGCCCTGGAGTCACTCTGTGCATATTAAAATCTCATCAATTCCTGGCTGTGTGACCTTTGCCAAGTTACTTAACCTCTCTGAGTCTGTTTTCCTCACACTCTAAAAAAAGGGTTAATAATAACAGTACCTCAAAGCCCTTAGTATAGTCCTTAATACACAGCATTCAGCACATCAGTTATGATTATTAATGTTATTATACATAGTAGAATTATGGGCGATTCCCACTCTCTTACATTTGCCTCACTGTATTTTAAACTCTCTTCAAAGAACATATATCATTTTATAATAAGAAAAAAATTATCTCAGGAAAAAAAACTTCAATTAAATTAATTCAATATAGTTTCAGCCAAAAGAACATTCTAAAGACTAGAGATAAGGTGATTTGGAGTGAGCAAAGCTCCATTTCTGGTGTGACTACGTAACGCACAGACGTGCTCTCGGCCCCTTTTTCAAAATGACTCCCAATGTCTCCTCATGACCCTGGCTGAAGAATTCTACCCGGAGGTGAAGCAGGGGACGCTGGGCCCCACCCCGGCTTCCAGCCAGGCTCAGAGCCTCTCTGGTTCGTTCACGCCTCTCTGGCTCAGAGGTGCATTCTCCAGCAGTGCCCAGACTCGCAGCTGGACTCCTGCAGCTGTGAGTTCTGACCCCGCCGCAGACATGCCACGTGGCCTTGGGCTAAGAGGGCAACCTCCCTGGTCCAGCTTCCCCATCTACACACTAGAGAAACAGGACCCTCCGGCAGAGGGCTGTTGTGCAGCTCCAGTGAGGCATGCGGGCACCCCGCCTGGCACTGGGAGGGAGCCTGGGTGCTCACCATCGCAGGTCCCCTCTCCCGAGTGCTGCATGGTGTCCTCTCCTTAGTCCATCTGTGAAATGGGCCACACATGGTTCCTCCATGACATCCTAAGTCTCCATGTCCAGCCCTGACCCCTCTCCTCCTTTAGGACCAGAGCTCTGGTGACCCACAGGACGACCTCCTTCCTTGTTTTCCCTCGTACATCAAACTCAGCCTGTTCTAAACCCAAGGAAATATCGGCAAAGAGGGACACAGCTTCCTCATAACAGCTGTGCTGCAACTGTTCCAATCTTCACATTTAAAGGGCATTTTTCTCGATACCTACCCAGTTGTGGCCATTTGGGTTGAAAGGGCCTCACCAAATCAATTTAACACATTTTATTAAAGGTTTACTCAAAAGGTCCATTCAGAAATGAAGACGAGCTCACCTGCACTCAGGAAATACTTAGTCTTGGGACTTCCCTGGACCAGAGGCTAAGACTCCACACTCCCAATTCCAGGGACCCAGGTTCCATCCCTGATCAGGGAACTAGATCCCACACACCTCAACTAAAGATCCAGCATGCCGCAACTGAGACCTGGAGCTGACAAATAAACAAATAATAAATAAAATAAGTTTGTGGGTTTTTTTTTTTCTTTTTAGGAGAAATACCTTGTCCTGGTGAAATAAACACAGGAATAAATGGTTTGAAAACACTGAGTGGTAGGTGCTCCAGTAAACCTGTTTAAAGCTTGATGCTGGCTCAAAACAGAGGCCACAGTGACAAAGAATCCGCCTGCCAATGCAGGAGATGCAAGACATGCACATTCGATCCCTGGGTTGGCAAGATTCCCTGGAGAAGGAAACGGCAACCCATTCTAGTATCCTTGCATGGAAAATCCCATGAACAGAGAAGCCTGGTGGGCTGCAGTCCATGAGGTCACAAAAAGTTGGACATGAATGATAGACTGAGCATGCATGTACACAAAAGAGGGGACGATTGGCTCTGTCCACGGGGAGGGGATCAGCAAAAGCTTGAACTGGCTGTTGAAGGATGAATAGGAGGTTGGCAGATGGGCAAGGAGGCAAAGACAGACAGAACAGCCTCGGCAAAGGCCCTGAACCGTGAACTACCACAGCATGCCCAGAGAAGCTGCACCTGGACCCGGTGCCTGGTCCCCAGGTTTGGGGGAGGTGATGTAACACGCTGGCAAGGGTCTCCCGGCACACCAACAAGTGGTGCTTTGTATTTCTGAGACCACAGCCCTCTTTGAGAATCTTATGGACACTATCAACCTTGTACCTCAAAGGGACAGATTCACTTGGGATTTCCCCGGTGGTCCAGTGCTTCAGACTCTGCGCCTCCACTGCAGAGGGCATGGGTTCAATCCCTGGACAGGGAATTAAAATCCTGATGCCACATGCATGCGCGCTAAATCACTTCAGTCGTGTCCTACTCTCTGCAGCCCTGTGGACCGTAACCCATCAGGCTCCTCTGTCCATGAGATTCTCCAGGCAATACCAGAGTGGGTTGCCACGCCTTCCTCCAGGGGATCTTCCTGACCCAGGGATTGAACCCATGTCTTAAGTCTCCTGCATTGGCAGATGGGTTCTTTACCACTAGCGCCACCTGGGAAGCGCTGCATCCCACCGAGTGCCGCAAGATATGGCCAAAAAAATTAAAATTAAAGGCATAGTGTCACAAACTTGCATCCAACTCCAGAGTCTTCCTAGCTCTGGACTCTACCCATGACCCCTGCACATTTAGGACATCCAGGTATTGAACCCTGGGTGAGCACCCTCAAGAAGAAACCTGGTAATAGGCACTCAGCCCCTGCACTCCAAGGTGTGGGTTATTCTGCCCTAGAAGCATCCTGACACACTTAACTACCATTAAAGCCACCCTGCTCTTTCCCAGCCACCTGAATAGGTGGGCAAGACCTTCAGTGATCTGTGCCCAGAGGTCAGGAAGAGCCTCCAACGAGCCCGGAGTTACCATCATTCCCAAAGGTACTCCCCGCCCAGGAAACACTCCATTCCTTGCCCATCCATCCCACCCCTTTCTGCTGCCAGCTTCCCCACCAGTGAGAGTCAGAGTCACAGCCCCACAGTAACTTGATTATTTAAAAACTGCTTTGGCAGGCAACCTTGAGAAGGAGTTCAGAAGCCAAGCAGGTTGGAGCTGCAGGCTCCTCTTTACCTGGCTGCCTCCTTTCCCGTCAGGGAACCCACTCACCCTCCTGGTGCAGAGACCCAGTGTCGGGCTCCCAGTGGAGGCATCTGGTTGATGTGTCTGGTGACCCTGTTCAGCAGAGAAAAGCTGACATGGCTTTAAATATTTAACCACTTTAAATATGTGGTAATGATAATAACTTCACCGATGGCAGCTTGACTTAAGCTCCAGATCAAATAAGATCTGTTGAAGCCAAAGTACTTCCAATTCAATCCCTGGCCAGCTTCCCTCACAGTTGAGAGCCACGAGGGACAGCTGTGTATCCCAGACAGAGCACTGGACTTGGAGTCCACCTGCAAAGAGGGGCAGATAGCACTCCTTCCCACTGTGCTATTGTGAAAAGCATGACATCATGTTTGCAAAAATGCTTCCTTTGGTGACCTATTATTCAGTGGAGATAGACACAAGGGATGACTATCACTGAGAATTTAAGATGCTCCCCACTCATCCGAAGGTTCCACCCTGTGATATGCCACGCCTCTCACCTGGTACCTCTTTAAGATAGCGGGAACAGGGACTTCCCTGCTGGTCTGGTTAAGACTCCAGGCTCCTGATGCAGGAGGTACGGGTTCCACCCCTAGTTGGGAAACTGAGATCCTGATGTTAGGATCTTAGCCAAAATTAGCATCACAGCCTAAAACTAAATAAATAAATAAAAGAAAAAGAGGTGGGAGGAAACAAACCAAAAAAGAAAGATAGCCAGAACACAGGCCCGGGACTATCCCATGGGCCCCTGGAAGCCACCCTAGCACTGGTAAAGGGGCTGGACTCTCCTTCCACAGGGACAGCTTCCTCAGGGTGCTATCCCCCAAGCAGAGTGTCCCGGGCACTACCTCTGACCTTAGGGAGTCTACCTCCACGGAGAAGCCTGGCGGAGTGCCTCTCACCTGCTCTGGACGTGGCTCTGGTCTGGATGATCCCAGTGCTGCTTGCCTGCCCTTGAACAGAATTCCCCAGTCTGGGGAGTAAGGACAGAAGAAACCTCATCTGACTCATGGACCGCTGAGGATGCTGACCTTCTCTCTGATGCCTCCGTTGGGAGGACCCTAGCCCATCCTGGGATGCACTCAGAGCCCCAAGCTCTGGCTGGTATCATCAGAATTGTCCTGCAGACTTCCTGGGATTGCCTTGACTCACAACTGGAGAAACGCAATCTCTTTTTCCTTCTGACTTCCTTCTCCTCTGGAGTGATCTGGGTGGTTGAGCAGGAGGGCTTGCCAGTTTAAAAGTCTCAGATAAACAGCGTACTCCAGCACCTGGCCCACCTCTGCACTTGAAGAGAACAGACCTGAGGCAGTCGGCTCAGACAGCTCTAAGTGGCAAGGAAGCCAACAGTGCTGGCTATTGCAATACACACAATCTCATTACTAATGTGAAAATTGGTGCCAACTTAGGGAGAAAGAAAAGGGAAATCTGCTTGGAATGTTAAGTCCCAAGGATCTGGAGTGGTTGGATGGGCCGGTCCTGAGAGAGTGGGCCTTTATAACATAGACTTCATGGGAAGGGAATCAGACAGAAGGGAATCTGGTGGACCAGAGTCAGGTGGTGTTGGAGGTAGGGGGTGTCACCTGGACATTTTCTACTTCTCAGAATAAGCACCCACCTGTAAGTAACTCCTGTGCCCTACCCCTTCTTCTCAAGAGGAAACAAATCTCAAGAAACACACCCCTCCCCACTGGCCTGGTACCAAACCTGTCTGGAGAAGCAAAGGTGCTTAGGGACAGGCACGTGTCTGGAGGGATGTGTTGAAGCTTCTGAGACCATGAGTGGGGTCGATACCCAGGCTTCTTCCTAGCTCTAAAGAAATCCTTGGGACTTCCCTGGTGGTCCAGGGGTTGAGAGTCCTGCCAGTCCAGGGGACACAGGTTTGATCTCTGGTCTGGGAAGATCCCACATGCCTGCTGGGCAACTAAGCTGGCATGCCACAGCTACTGAGCCTACATGCCCTAGAATCTGTGCTCCACAACAGGAGAAGCCCCCATCAACACAACTAGAGAAAGTCCACTAGCAGCAACAAAGACCCAGCACACTGAAAAATGAATAATTTTTTTTTAATTTAAAAAAAGAAATCCTTCTGCTCTCCTTAGAGCTATGTGATATATGAAAGTCTGTGGCTATGACCACAAAACACACTTTTGTTTATTAAGGCTAAATAATTAAGACCAGGTTTTCATTTAAATGTTGGCCTTGGCCATAAATCATGAGCTCCCTCTGTGGTTCTCCTCACTGGATGATGCATACAGACCCCTGCCCTCCACCCTGGGTCCTTCCCCTTAACAAGGAAAACTCACTCAAAGGTTTGTTTTTGGTAAAGAACAAGTGAGTATGCGTTCCAGCCCATACGCAGAAGAGCACATATTTATTCTACTGCAGATTCACTCATTCATTATTGAGCAGCTACTTTGTGTGTGGCAAAGGGCCAGGACTGAGGCTATAAAGGAACGCAGGCAGAGTGTGCTGGGGGAGGGGGTACCAACGCCCACCCAGGGTGCAGTTGGGGGTATGAATGCCCATCCAGGGTGCAGTCCGAGCAGCAGCGCGCTGATGGAAGCAGGTACCACGGACTTGGAGACCAGAGAAGAAGCAGTGATTAATTCTGCCTTGGGCTTTGGCAGAAGGCATTTGCATTTGCTTCCTTCACTGTGAGTTTCCAGGTAGGACTCCCCCAGGCAGTACAGCAGCTGCTCCGCTGAGATCTCAGTCACCACATTTGTACACACTCAGCTGCCTTCTCTCCGTGTCCAATAAAGAGCAAGGCAGCAGTGCTAGTCAGGATGGTGAGAGTTTATTTAGAGGCTTGCTGTGTGGCCGGAACTCATGAAGCATCTGGACATCCCCACCTAGGAGTCCCCTGCCTGATCACAACCCAAATGTCCTCCTGCCTCACAGTCTCTTGTTTCTAAAGAAACTGCTGGCCACGTAAGGAGGGGATGCTGAAACTGCGGAAAGGAAAAGGAGGTGTCTCCTCTGACTGGGGATGGGGCAAAGAATATGGGACAGTGACGCAGTTAAGTAAGGATCTTTCTCCTCGAACCATGCTGCAGACCTTCCAGGGTCTGAAGCATTCACCCTGAATCTTCTTCTCGTCCACCTTCCTGCAGTCCACTGGCCATCTCACCAGCTGGCTCCCAAAGGTACTGCGGTTTTAATCAACCTATCTCGGAGTGAGGCACTCAGTAATGAGCACAGGGTGCCCCCCTACCTGGCTCGAGCATGATCTACTTAGGGGGCGGGGTTTGGGCACATTCCCTTTGCCTGAACACATGGTCCTTTCCTCAGATTGCACTGGGGCTACAAGGAGCTCGTGTCAGCCCCATCTCCAAGTCCTTTGCCCCTCACAAGGCCAACTCGGGTCTCCTCATTCTGTGTTCATGTAATTGATTTTTTTAAAAATCTGGATGTGAGACTTAGAGTAGTTAATTCCATGGGCTTGGCTTTGGCCCACTGTTCTGCCCATCAGTCATCCCACATAGCAATTATGTCACCTAGTGGAGTGGCTCTTCTCCCTGCCTGATAATCTGCCTTCTCTCTCTTCATCCAGGACATCCAGAGACATGCCACCCAGGACAGGCCCAAGGATGACACCCTTGGCACTACAGGAAGGGCTCAGTTACTCTTCATCATGAAAACACGTGGGGAACTGAATGAAAGCCCAGACAAAGGTGAGTTTTCTCTGGGTCCACCTTAATTCTTAATCAACACTCTGGATTCAATTATTTAACCCGCTATGAATCTACCTGTCTGTACATCAGGACTATAACAGCATTTCATCTAATTTGCCGAAGAAATGATGCTTTCAAACTATAGCGCTGGAGAAGACTCTTGAGAGTCCCTTAAACAGTAAGGTGATCAAACCAGTCGATCCTAAAGGAAATCAACCCTGAATATTCATTGGAAGGACTGATGCTAAAGCTGAAATGCCAATACTTTGGCCACCTAATGCGAAGAGCTGACTCACTGGAAAAGACACTGATGCGGGGAAAGACTGAAGGCAGGAAGATAAGGGGGTGACAGAGGATGAGATGGCTAGACAGCATCACCAACTCAATGGACATGAATCTGAGCAAACTCTGGGAGATAATGAAGGACAGAGGAGCCTGGTGTGCTGCAGTCCATGGGGGTCACAAAGAGTCAGACGTGACTTAATGACTGAACAACAAGAATCGTATTCCTAAAACACAGTCAAGACTTGGCTCAAAGCTCTGTGAAGTTAAGACACCGTGTCTAAGATACTTAGACACAGTTAAGTTTTTGGAACAACAAAAAAAAGAAAAGATGAGGTTGACTTGGCTTGCTCTTCATGAGCACTGCCAGCCCCAGTGAACACCTCTGTTTTCCCAGAGCTCAAAAACCATCTGCTCCACATGCTCTTCCAAAATATTGGAGGAAAATGGCCTAACACTTATTGCTTCATAATATTCTTTAATCTACCTTTTTCTTCTTTGTGAAAACATCTGCCTGTCTTCAGACTTCTGGCACCTCTCCGACTCTCCAGGCAATTTCTCGGCACGATGCTTCTAGAATCACATTGATAATCGTCCGCAGCTCCCCTAAGAATGACTCTGTGGTTACCTTTGTTTGTCATCATCTCAGATTGATCCCTAGCCTTGGCCCAAGAAGGTATAAAGGCAGCCCTTGGTCAGGAGCAGCCAGTCAAGCTTGCTAATACCGCATTCAAGTGCATTCATGCCTGCCGCCGAGAAATAAAAATGATGCCCGCTGATTGGAGGTCGGTTATAGCATCAGTTTCATAACTTGACGACTGCTCATTACGTGTGGCAGTGTGCATGGATATGTGTACCCAAAGCATTCAGCATTCATTGGGTTCCTGCTATAATAATAATAATAGTTAATGTTCATGTCACTTACTATGCTCAGGTACTAAGTGCTTCGTATATTTTACTCGTTTAATCCTCGCTCCAGCCCTGTGAGGTGAATACTCTCATTATCTCCTCTTTACAGCAAACAGAAGCACACAGCTGGAAGTGGTACAGCTGGGATCGGAATCCAAGCAGCCTGGCCCCCGAGTTTGGGCTCTCAACTACCGTTCTCTCTTATTAGGCATGTTTGCTTATATCAGTAAGATGTCATCCCAAGACTTCCACTTCATTTCCTTCAATCTACCAGCACACCTCACATTCCTTACATCTGGGTACTCCTCATCATTCCCTGAATGTTCCATGTACTTTCATAGAACTCGTGCCTCTGTTCATGTTATTGGCTCTGCCTGGAATCTCCTTTCTCCTCTTCCCCACGGAGAAAACTCCTATTCATCCTTCAAAGCCCAGTTCAATGTCATCTGTTCAGTGAAGCATGTCCTATTCCCATCCTGGATAGAATCATTTATTCCCTCCCTTCTGATCCTATAGCAAGTTGTTTGCACTACACAATATCTTAACTGGCTAGATCAGGCTTTATAAATAGTGCAAGATTCTGAAACAGGGATGTAGGGGCCAGGCAGCTGACAAAAAAACCGCAAGAAAAAAGCTTGCAGGTTATCTGGGGCTTAGTCATTCATTCAATAGATACTTATTTAATGCTAATTGTATACCAGGCACTACTTCAGATACCGGGGATTGAGCAGTGAACAAAACACAGAAATCCCTGTCCTCATGGAGCTCACATTCTAGGGGGGCTGGAAAATAAACAACACAAATAAGTAAACATATTAGAAGCGTTGTGTTACTCACTCAGTCGTGTCCGACTCTTTGCGATCCCATGGACTGTAGCTCACCAGGCTCCTGTGGCCATGGGATTCTCCAGGAATACTGGAGTGGGTTGCCATTCCCTTCTCCAGGGGATCTTCCCCACCTAGGGATCGAACCTGGGTCTTGTGCATTGCAGGCAGATTCTTTACCACCTGAGCCACAAGGGAAGCCCCAAAACATATTAGAAGGTAGTAAGAAAGAGGTAGTAAGGAAAAAAGAGGGGCAGGGGCAGAGAGTACAGGGGAAGGACAGGAATGTTTTGCAATGGAATCCTTATCTCTGAGACTTAACGCTTGGTTGCCACTACACAGTACCAACCAGAACAGCATAGACAGTGTTCCTTTTCCCACGGAACTTGGCCAGCACTTCAGAGGAAAAGCAGGCCCCTCAGCTGCCTCACTCTTACCTCTAGCAGTGGTGATAAGGAGCCAAGGAGCCAATAGGAGCCAAGACTACCCTATTGATCTGAGGCTGACACAGATGAGAAGGACCAGCCAACAGAACCACTGGAAAGGACACACAGCTGCAGTGGTCACAGCTAGCAGTAACTACACTTGACACTCACGCGGAGCAGTCCGCCGAATCCTCCCAGGTTTATAAGGTGAGGGCTGTTGTCATCCCCCTTGTGCAGATGAGGCCACTGAGGCTTGGAGAGGTTAAGCATCCTAATCAACAACCCGTGGAGTCCACATGCCAGGACTGGGGCTCAAACACACGTCTCTCTGACTTCGGGGCCACTAAACCCCACAAGTCATTAGTCTTGAGCTGCAGCAGCCAGGAGTTCTGTTCTCTGCATCCCCAAAATATGCCTGAGAACAGAGACAAAGCAGGGGAAGACTCTCAAAACCGAGCCCTGCTCCAAAGATGGGCCTGGCTGGTCCTGTATGACAGCTGGGCTCCTGGACCAGATATTCACTTCCGTGGCTAGAATGAGGGGCGTGATGGAGGGCAGGGGCTCCAGAACCGGACCTGCTCCAGACCTCTGTGAGCATGTCTCAGCCTTCCCTGCTGGGGAAGAGGGTTTCTCCACGTCCCTCGTGGTACAGCCAGGTTACAGCACAGGTGTATTTACCCAAGTGTAGGTCTGGCTGCCCACCTGTGGCCCCTCCCTCAAGTCACACCTGGCTCCACAGGGCCACACGGCTCCTGATCATTGTTTCAATTTTTCCCAAACCAGTACCAACTCCAGGATGTGCACCTCCGCCCTCCTCCCCTGCCTACTAATGCCCATCACTCCCTCAATTTCTGAACCTCTGAAAGCAGTGGTTCCCTCTACCATCTGCCCTGACTGGCCTGAAACCCATGGCTAATTACTGCAGTAACCGTGACCCTGAGCCCACCTATTCCCCTGGCCTTGGATCACCCCGCCCTACCAAACCCCAACTGGCCAGGTTCTTCCCTCCTGCCTCCACACTAGCTTCAACCCCGACCTATCGTCCCAGTTTGCCCGGGAGCATCCTGGGCTTAGTCCCAAGCCTGGGGAGATCCTGAGTTCTAGGCATACAGAATGGTTGGTCACTCTCTCCTCCCCTCTTCACTATAAACCGTACCCAGGTCTCCCAAAGGTTGGAGAGGCTTCCCAGGGATCCCTGCCCCTGCCCAGGGCTCTCCTGGTCTCTCCTCCCTTCCCTAACAAAGCTACCAAAACCACCTGTTACAGGTCCTCTCTCATCCCATCCAACATTCCTGCATGGCTGCAACCGGTTGCAATCACCTCCACCCTGTGTCCCCCCAAGTCTTCTCCCTGCAAGGTCCCCAGGGACCCCCAAGTTGCCAAATCGCTAAGCACAGCCTGCCCTTGCCTTGCTTACTGTACCTTTCTGCCTCACGCCACCCTGGATCGTTTCTCCACTTCTACTGAGGTTTCTGCAACCCCTTTTTCTCTCTCTCTCCAGGCTGTCCTTCTAACTCTGGCTCCTTCCTCTGGTCCTTATCACAGACTCAGGCCCTCAGTGTGGGCAGGCTTCAGAAGCCCGGCACCAGCCCTCCCCTCTTCTGACATTAAATGTTCAAGGAGAGCTCATCCAAATCCATGTACCGTCTATGTGCTCCAGTTCCAGAATCTGCATCTCCAGCCCTTGCCTCTCTCCTGGGCTCTGGGTGTACATTCACTGGACATCATGTGGATATCCTTCAGTCACTTCAAATCAGCG
The DNA here is from genome assembly GCF_027580195.1 of Bos mutus. NCBI lineage: Eukaryota > Metazoa > Chordata > Mammalia > Artiodactyla > Bovidae > Bos > Bos mutus. The sequence continues at coordinate 48,707,664 of NC_091631.1, forward strand.
AGTCTAAAACAGAACTGATTCCATCACTTGAACTGCCATCTAGTCCTCCCCTGTACACCCCGTCTCGTGAATGACTCCCAGCCGCCCTACACGAAGACTCTGAGATGACAAATGCTGGCGAAGACGCGGAGAAAAGGGAACCCTTGTGCACTGTTGGTGGAATTATAAATTGGTGCAGCCACTGTGGAAAACAGTATGGAGGTTCCTCAAAAAATTAAATATAGAACGACCATCTGATCCAGCAAATTCACTTCTGGGAATACATCCAAAGGAAATGAAAACACTATGTCAAAGAGATATCTGCACCCCCACGTCCACAGTGGCATTATTCACAAGAGCCAAGACATGGAAACAATCGTAAGTGTCCACCAATGGATAAATAGATAAAGCATATGGATGTGGCATATATGATGTATGACCGAATCACTCTGCTGTACACCTGAAACCAACACAACATTGTAAATCAGCTATATTTCAGCAGAAAAGACGTAGCGTATATAGACAATGGAATATTATTCAGCCATAACAAAAACAACAGAGAAATCCTGCCACTTGTGACCACGTGGATGGACTCTGAGGGCATTTTACTAAGTGAAATGAGTCAGACAGAAAAAAACAAAAACTGTATGATCTCACTTATACGTGGAATCTAAACAACAAACAAACCGAATTTAGAGAAAAAGAAGTCAGATTTGTGGTTACCAGAGGTGGGGGAGGGCGGAGAGGTATTGGGAAAAAATGGTCACAGGTACAAACTTTCAGTTATAAGATAAACCAGCAGTGGGGACGTGATGTACAGCATGAGGACTAGCTAACACCGCTGAATGAGATACAGGCAAGCTGGAAAGAGTACACCCTCTGGATTTAAGTTAAAAAGTTCTGGATTTAAGGAAAAATTTTTTTCCATTTTTCCTTTGTCTTTTTATTGTATCTATACAAGACTATGGATGCTAACTAAACTTGCTGCAGTAATCATCTCATAATATATGCACGATATATCCTTGGAAGAAAAGTTATGACCAACCTAGACAGCATATTAAAAAGCAGAGACACTACTTCGCCAACAAAGGTCCATCTAGTCAAAGCTATGGTTTTTCCAGTAGTCATGTATGGATGTGAGAGTTGGACTATAAAGAAAGCTGAGTGCTGAAGAATTGGTGCTTTTGAACTGTGGTGTTGGAGAAGACTCTTGAGAGTCCCTTGGACTGCAAGAGATCCAATCAGTCCATCCTAAAGGAGATCAGTCCTGGGTGTTCATTGGAAGGACTGATGCTGAAGCTAAAATTCCAATACTTTGGCCACCTGATGCGAAGAACTACCTCATTGGAAAAGACCCTGATGCTGGGAAAGACTGAAGGTGGGAGAAGGGGACGACAGAGGATGAGATGGTGGATGACATCACCGACTCAATGGACATGAGTTTGAGCAAACTCCAGGAGTTGGTGATGGACAGGGAAGCCTGGCGTGCTGCACTCCGTGGGGTCGCAAAGAGTCGGACACGACTGAGCAACTGAACTGAATTGAACTGAATATATGCAAGTTAAACTGTTGTGCTGTACTCCTTAAACGAATACAGTGATTATATATCAATTATATCTCAATAAAACTGAGGAAAAAAAACCTCTTGTCTTATTGAAATAACTCCTATTAAGAATTCTGTAGCCAGTAACACTTACAGTCACATTTAGAAGGTATATGAGTTTAGTTTTAGTGAGTTAAGTGAGTTTCAACACACATCTTCTTCTGTGTTTTGGAAATTTTGCTATCAAGAAATTAATGCTAGTGAGCCAATGGTCTATCAACTGACAGTCTTCAAGATTCCTGCCACATCTGAGTCTTCTAATCAGCAGAATCAACACGCTGCAACTAGAAAGGATTCCTTTCTCGTTTCAGGGAATATGAGTCATTCTATGATAAAGATATTTTTATTGATTTGGGAACTGTGATATTGCGATTTATAATAAATATATATTTGGTCTTCGTCACCATTTCTGGCACAGAGCTCCTAAAACCCCTGGAATCTCCTAAGTGATGAGAGTGATAAAGTGTCTATTGTTTCGTTAATGACGTGACTTCTGGACCTCCCCTGGGGATGGGGACTGGTTGCCAGGAGATCCAACCACCTGATTAGATGGTTCCGGGAGAGGAGAGGGACTGGCGGCTGAATCAATTGCCAATAGCCAAGGATTTAATCAATCAATCATGACTATGCAATATAATCTCCATAAAAACCCGAAAGGACAGGATTCAGAGAGCTGCCAGGTTGGTGAACACGAGGAGACTTGTGGGGAGCAGCACCCCCGTGGAGGGCATGGAAACCCCCCACTCTTCCCCGGTACCTTGTCCTCCCCATCTCTTCCATCTGGCTGTTCCTGAGTTATATTCTTTACCGGGTAATCTGGTAAGAAAAATGTTTCCTGAGTTCTGTGAGCCACTCTAGCAAAATCATCGACCCCAAGGAGGAGGTGGTGGGAACCTCTGATTTATAGCCCATCAGCCATCCTGAGTTAGAGGCAGTGGTGGGACCCTCTATCCTTTAGCCAGTGGGTCAGAAGCACAGGTCATTACCTGGGTGTGATGCCGGCATCTGAAGTGGAAGATGCTCTTGGGGGATTGAGCCCTTCACCTGGGGAATCTGATTCTAGACCATGGTAGATGGTGCCAGGATTGAGCTGAATTCTTGAATACCCTTTTGATGTCTGAGAATTGCCTGGTGCTATGAGGGAAAACCCCTCCTGCACACATTGGAAACTGGCCTCAGAACACCAAAAGAGAAACTGTAATAGGTTAATAATTTGACTTTTCTATTTTTTGGCCATGCCATGCGGCATGTGGGATCTAGTTCACCTACCAGGGATTGGACTCGTACCCTCTGCATTGGAAGCGCAGAGTCTTAACCACTGGATCACCAGGGGAGTCCCAATAATTTAACTTTTGATGTGACTTTACAAAAATAAAATTCTGCAACCTTTGATGAAAAAAAAAAAGGAACCTCAGAATCATCTAAACCCCGCCTTCACCCACCACCCCTCACCCTCATTCGAGCACCCCCTGAGTGTCCTGCACATTCTGCCTCCTCGTGCTTCTGGAGCCCATGCTCATCTGTGCACCCCGGTTCCCCTGCCTGAGCCAGCCCCTAGCCCTCCTCGTAGGGTCACGGCCCCACTCAGCAACTGCTCTCCATGCCTCCACTCTGGATCAAGCCCCATCCGTCCTCCACACAGCAGCCAGAGTGATAAATTCTAAAAACAAACCCGATCAAGCTATTCCTCAATTTACAATTTCTCAGTGGCTCTCTGTAGCTTTCAGGATAAAGGTAAAATTTTTCCACGTACTCACCTAAGACCCTCCACAATCTGGTTCAGCAAGGACACCCCAAGTCTTGGTGTGACATCCCTGGAACAGACACAGAGGCAGCAAAATGCTGAAGGAGCCAGCAGCCCTGAATCAGACGCCTGAGTCCATGGCTCCAGTCCCTTCACTAGGACAGGTGAGATCCAGGCTCCACGCCTCAGTCATTAAAGGAGATGCCAATGGCATCTGCGTGTGGGGTTGTTATAAGGACTAAACTAGATAAGCCAAGAAAAGCCCTTGGACACTGCCTGATGCTGAGTGAGTCTCAATATATTATCATCACTGTAATGACTATCAGTTCCTCTCAGCTACCTCTTTAGGAGCCCCGCTGTTACCCACTGCTTCCTCTGCCTGGGGTGCCCTTTGCCAGGCTAACTCTTCCTTGTCTTCTGAATGAAGAGCTCAAGCTGCTTTTCAGGCACTGTTCCTCTTCCACGAAGCCTTTCCTGCCGCCCACATCTGATTTCAATGTCCTCTCAGTGTCCCCATGGCCCCCTGCCTTGACCATCATGCTGCACTGGATCAGCTGTTCACGTCTCTCCTACAGAGGGCTAAACGCAGGAACTCGTCCCCTGAGTGCTGATCACAGAGCTTGGCAGAGAGCTGGTTTCTCACTGAATGAATGAATGAGGCAAAACCGGGGCTCGTCCCCTAAGTCTCCAGGCCACTGCCCTTTCTACTCCCTTCCAGAAAACATCTCAAAGCACTTAAAGCCCCCAAAGAAACACACCAGGCTGACTCTATGTCTGTCTTGAGTCCCCAGTTAAGGAATGAGTCTTGGGAATCCACTTGGGAGGGACTAGGGGCCACATGGAGGCCAAAGCCAGTGCCAGAAAACAGAAGATGCTCATTATGAAGCCAGTGAGATGAAACTCAGGTTGTGATGCAGGGAAGGAGACCACATTAGAGAAAGAAAAACGAGCACAAATCAAGCAAACTGTTTAAGCAGTGGACCGAGACTCAGAGGGGAAGGACAGATTAAATCAAACCTCTGACAGGCAGTCAATGGACATTCAATTAACAGTTACAATAATACTAATTTACACAAAATGTCTAAACAATACCCACTCCCCCCACTGCCAAGGTCTTGGATTCAACGCCTCCCAGCTGTTTGGACTTCCCCTGCTAACATCACAGGGCCACCAGGCCACGGGGCAGACTCCACGGTACTGGATCAGCCAGATCAAAAGATGCAGGGGGTGAAGGGTGGGCCTGCGTGGACACTCAGAGTCTGGCCTCAGGGCTGGGGAAAGGATGTTGAGAGCAGCAGGGCCAGGCCACTTCTGGAACTGGGAGGAGCTACAAAGGACTCCAAGAGGTCAGAATCAGAATCAGGCAGCCATCTTTGCATCTGCAGCCCAGGGTCCAAGTGGCCATGACCCCAGCTTGCCCTTTGGAAGTCTTACTCCCTGCGGTTCATGGTACTCGGAAGATAAAATATCTGCCGGGGACACTGAAGTCTTTCTTCATGCTGGATGCTGGGGCAGGAGGAGAGTCTCCATTTGGGGGTAAAAGAGAGGAAGGGGGGATGGCAGCCACTCCACAGGGACACCCCGAGGTCACTGACCCCACTTTGGCGAGGCAGCCGTGGGCCAGAACCTTGAGGCGGCAGGATGCTGAAGGAGCAGGCAGAGCTCAGATCTAACCGTGACCTTGGGCGGCCCCCTCACGGCTCTGGGCCTCAGTTTCCTCCTGCTCCAGTAAAGTGGGTTAATACTGGTGCCCACCTCAAGGTCGGCTGAGAACTGGGGAGCAGTGTGCCGAGTGCTGAGTCCACAGCACAGGCACTCTTGACATCTCAGCGATCCTTCGGGCAGTGCTGCAGAGCTGCCGCCCATGTGGGGACAGGGAGGGGGAAGGGAGCGGGGCGGGGAGGGCCATGCCTCTCCCCGTCCATCACGGCTGATGGATGAAATCTGAAAGGTGTTGCAGGTACTACCCAGACACGCAAATCCCAAATCCCCTCACATTCTCTAAGCCCTCCAAAAGCCCAGCTTTAAGCAAAGCAATTTCTTGAGGGAAGCAGGAGCCTGTCTGCTAGTATCTGAAGGGCTGTCATATCCCTCTGCTTACACAGTCCTGTTTTCCTTCTGGATCCTATGAAGCCAGCCCCGCAGGTCTCATCACCTGCTTTGTATGGATGAGGAAACTAAGTTACCAAGAGGATAAATGACTTGCTCAAAGTCACACAGTAGCAGGTCCTATCTTTCTTAAATTATGCTTTTTACAGCTCGTGATGCTCCTGAGGCACAGTGGAACCGATGAATCACAGGGACAGAGGTGCTATCTATTGTAGGGGAGGGGGTGGTTCTGAGTCCCCTCTCCCATCCTGGGGGCCCCCTCTCTCTCTTCCTTATTCCCAGGCATCACGGAACCTATGATACGTCCCTACATTTTTCTTAGAACCTTTTTAGGTCTCTGCCCTGCCTGGCAGAACCTGACCAGCTCTATAACTCAGGTGTCAGAAACGGAGGCACGCGCTGGATGGCAGTCATGGGACCTTGTAGGAAGCAGCCTTCCAAATTACAGATTTTAAGCACAGATAACTGAAATAGACATTGGAGAGCTATTTCCCCAGCCAACAGCCACCTCCTCAGCCTGGAGACGCTGCCGCAGTTGGCAAATGTACTTTCAACAAATTTTAACATGCAGATTAACGACTTCTCAAACTGGACCAGGAGTGGAGAGCTGTTCCCCAAAATAAGCCCTCCCACCCCCACCCCAGTAAGGAACCCGCCGTGGCTTAGTCCCCCTGTCATATGTCTCCATGAAATATCCTTTCTGCATCTTCTCCCCACAGGCCATCGACCAATTCATTTGCTCACCATTATTTTTAAAACTCAAATTTTATTAGCAGTGGAGTGTGAGGAATAAATACTAATACACTGTTTGCACTTGAATTAGCCCTGCCTGTCCTGGGACCACAGGGCTATTTGTCAAAGCCAGACTTCCTCCCCACTGTGATCAGGACACGGGCCTTCCAAGGTCATGGACTCTCAGGTGCCAAGCAAGGATGGGGGGCTGCTCTGAGGACTCACACTTTGGGCTCCCTGGCTCCTGCGCAGGCACTGAGCCACCCAAGAGGAAAGAGAGCTGAGGGGCAGGGGACGGGGTGGGGAGAGGTGCTGCATGCTGAAAGAGACGAACCGAATCCCAGCTCCGCTGCTTACCAGGTACGTCACCTGGGCTGTGCCCACTTAACCATTTTGAACTTTCTTTTCCTTATCTGTAAAATGGGCCAATAACATGCTCCTCCCAGGGTTGCTGGAGGGAATAAATGAGAAACTGGATGAGAAACTCCTATAAGCAATTTGCACACAATGGGGACAGTGGCTGAGGCCAGGCCATCTGAAACCACCTCCACCCAGTTCCCTAGAAGGATGAAAGATGGGCATCTCCTTTCCTGGTCACCCCCGATCCCCACAGGGGGCTGACACATTTGAACTTCCAGGCAAATCCATGGGACACTCTGATGTAGCACCTGCAGGCAGATGTCAGAGGCTCAGCACTGAGCAAAACAGATGCAGCCACTGGTACCCACACTGGGCTCCAGGCTCCTGCCTCTATAGCTGTCTGAGGTCTCAGACTCCGCTAGAGGGAGTCACAGCCAAGGGCATTCCTTCCAGGGCAGGTGGACACAGCAGCTGGGCACCCAGAGAGAAGCTCTGGACTTACTCCTCTCTTCAGTGCTCAACGGGCTCACTTCTTTCAATAAACCCTCGGCAAGATCCTCGGAGTTACAGGCTGTGGCACAGAAGTGGATGTGACAGCCCAATCCCATCCCTGGCTTCCCAGAGCTCAGTGCCCAGTAAGGGGAAACTGAACCATGAATAGGCAGCTACAGTGCCAGCTGGGGAGTGCTCCAGAGGGAAGGAGCACAGGAGGAGCCAGAGCAGCAAGAGGGGCCCCGTTCAGGTTACAGGAAAGGGCTTCCTGGAGATGGAGAAGCAAAAGGAGAGGAGGTGGTAGAAGGGGTTCCAGGCAGCTGTGCAGCATGTGCAAAGGTCCTGAGGCAGAGTCAACTCTGCACTGGGAAACTACAGCCAGCACTGCAGACTGGCACTGGTTACGTGGATGGAACCTCTAAGGGAGGCCCAGAGGAAGGTCCTCACGGTCCTGCCCTTGGCCACCCTCCAGTCAAATGGTAGTAACAGAGTCAGTGAACTGGAGACAGGCTTTAGACATAAACCATCACAAAGAACCAGAACTTGCTACTGTGCTTACTCTAATCAGAGGATGTGCCTTCTTGCTAAGAGCTGGGCTGTAACCAGCAAGAGCTGAAGGGGTTAATCAGGGCAGGCCTCCCAGAGGAGGTGAGGGGTTCTGCTGTCCGCCCTCCTCCGGCACACCTGAATGATGCCAGGAGCCCTAGTTTTCCCATCTGATTGGAAATTTTGGACAACAATAAGGCTTTATCTACTTTGCCAGTTGCATATAAAGGCAAAAACAATGGAATCTCTCTCCCACTAGACAAGGCCACAGGGCAGGGCCGTTAAGTCTTGAGTTGGGCTAAGAATAAAGGCAACAAAGGAAGCGCCTGCACTCATGCCCGAAGCTCCTCAGGGGAGCAGTAAGGCCTGGTGAAGATGCAAACCCCCCATCTGGGGCTCAGGAGGTGCCAAGGGGATTCGCATTATGCAGAAAAGCTCCCCTCTTCCCCTGGCTGCTGGGAGGAGAAATTCTCCAGCCATTCCCCTCTCACCTGGCAGGGATCTGCCCTGGAGGTTTCAAACTGAGCTAGTCATCATTTGCCCTGGAGCCCCATACAGCGCCCTCCCCACCAGGACCCTCAGAGGCTGCCCACCTCATCCTGCCTGCGTGATCTTGCAGCTCTCCAGACAAGCGCTTCCATCTGGTTCCGGCTGCCCCCTTACTCCCATTCTGAGGGCATCTCCAGATTGGGACCAGCTTGGGAGCCGCGCCCTTCTGCATCTTCCACCACAAGCTGCAGGCCAGCAGAACCCTGGCATCATCAGAGTCAAAAAAGACGACAAAGACCCAGGAGCCACCCTCCAGCTAGCTGAGGAAGGGTCAAGGCAACACTTAGGTCCTTCATGCTTCACCAAGAGGGCAGCTCTGGAGTCACATCTGGCCTGTGCCCCGCTCTGCCCCAAGTTGGCTGTGTGACTTTGGGCAACTTACAGAACCTCTCTGAGGCTCCGTTTCCCTCCTCGTAAAATGTGGCTGTTGGAAGGATTAGGGGAGGAAGTGCATGTGAACTCAGTAGCACACTGCCTGAAACATTCCACAGAAACCAGCTACTATTTCTACCAACAGCATTCCAGGCCTCCTCAAGGACACTCTGTCAAGTGTCTGGCCATTCTAACCACTTTTTTTTTTTCCTCTTCTTTTTTAAATTTTTGATTCCACCACAGTATATGGGTCTTAGTTCCCCAACCAGGGATTAAACTCACGCCCTCTGCATTGGAAGGCAGAATCTTAACCACTGTCCTGCTGGGGAAGTCCCCTATAAGCCTTGGAGCCTCCCAAATTTTTTTCTTTTTTAAGAAAAAGTTTTCAAATCAAAGTGTAATGTCTGCACAGAAAAGTGCACATTAAGTGTAGAGCTCCATGAATTTCCCATAGTATCAGCTCTCAGATCAAGAGACAGCATTATCAGTATCATAGAGCCCCCTGTACCCCCATGCCTTCTGCGAGGGTACTGTTATCCTGACTTGTTACCAGAGATTTATTTTCCTGTTCTCGAATCTTATAAATCTATATAAAGTCGTATAGTACGTACTGAAAGCACCTTACTTAAGAAGCCCTTCCATAGATGTTATCCAATTTGCTCTTCCCCAAGGCTGAGGAGATTAGCTCTTTTATTACCCCCATTTTATTGCTGAGCAAACAGAGGCGTCAGACATGGTAACAAACTTATCCAAGGCTGTAGATCCCCTGGAGGAGAGCTTGGTGACTCATTCTAGTATTCTTGCCTGGAGAATCGTATGGACAAAGGACCCTGGCCAGCTATAGTCTATGGGGTCACACAGAGTCACAACCGACTGAAGCGACTTAGCACGCACGCACACAGAGGAGGTGAAGAGGAGGGGTTGCCAACTCCAGGCTGGCCAAGGCCCTCTCCTGTCACTACCCCACCACACCAGGCTACATCCCACACATCATACTAGACCACACACCCCTAACAATGTGTGTGTGTGTCGGGGGTGGGGGTGAATCCCCTCCTCCAGGAAGCCTCCTGGGATTGCCCAGAGAACGGTCAGCCTGCCTCATGCTGCCCATTGCAACCTGGACACTGGGGGTCTTACCATACTGCTGACTGAACATATCCTTGTCCCTGGGAGCGGGGGGAGCTGTTTACTCACTCCTGTGGGTTTGCACAAAATTTTTGCCTTCTCTTCTCCACACACCTCTTGGGGTCACAAGTCCCAGAGGGCAAGGCCTGCTCCAGGGCTCATTCCCTGCCCTGCCCGGGACTCAGGGTGGGCTAACAGCTGGGAGGGTGGGAGTAGCTGTGAATCGGGCCCACCAGGAGTGGGCACTGGCGCAGGGCGCTTGCTCCCCTGGTGTGAGGGGAGGCTCCTGGAGAGCCAGTTTAGTGTGAGCTGGGAGACAAGGAAGAACCAGGGGCCCCCATTTCAAATCCTGATGCTGCAAGTCATGTGACCTCAGGCCAGCTTCTTCCTCTCTCTGGGTCTTGCTTTCCTCACTTGTAAAATGAGCTGACTGGGGACTTCCCCAGTGGTCTAGTGGTTAAGAATCCACCTGCCAATGCAGGGGACATGGGTTCGAACCCTGGTCTGAGAGGATCCCACACACCATGGAGCAACTGGGTTCATGGGCCTAGAGCCCGAGCTCCATAACGAGAGAAGCCACCGCAGTGAGAAGCCCAAGCACCGCAACTAGAGCGTAGCCCCCACTCACCACAACTAGAGCCCGCACAGCAACAAAGACCCACACAGCCAAAAATAAACAAATAATTAATTTTTAAAGAGAAGGTAAAACCTAGGAAAAAACAATGAGCTGATTGGACTAAGTCCAACTGGACAAATTTACTGTACCCTGGGCCCCTGGCAGACATCCCATCAACCCAGGTTCTGTTCCAGGGAGCCCACCCTTGGCCCCAGACCCCTCTCAACCCTGCCCTGCAGGCACCACCGCCCATCAGCAGAAGTGGGCCCAGGAGGAGATCCAGCAGACACCACTGAACACGCTGGCACCAAGCAACAGGCGACACTGGGACTCTGCATCCGCGTTCAGTGCCAGACTATGCCCTGAGATCCAGGGGCTGAAAACGCAGACAGGGCCACAGCTCACGCCCCAAATCCTGGGGCTTCCATCCCCACAAAAGGCAGTCTTCTCCCAGGTTCTCTGCCCCCACAGTCCTTACACTCACCTGCCTGGCACCCTCCCACAAATATTCCACCAGGAAGAAATGAAATTCTGGGGGCACACCATCCCTGGCTCATACCTCGTGTGTGTAGGGTAGCACCCCTGGGGCTCAGGCCTCTGCTCCCCGAGTCTCCTCCTGATTCACAGGAGTGAAGTCAGAGCTCTCACCGCACGTGCCACCCCCACTCTCACTAGACACCCCTGTCCAGTCCCCCTTGGCCCTTGACGCCAGGAGGGAGTGAGGTGCCTAGGGATTCGGTCCAGGGGGACCTTGGATCCACACACTGTGAGCTGAAGCTGTCAATCCGATCTTTCCAGAGCTGAGGCTCATTGCTAGCCCCAGACTCCACCATCCAGGGCCTCTGCACACAAGGGCTCCCAGAAGAAGCCATTCATTCAAAAATATGTCTTAAGCACCTATTAGAAGCTGGTACCATCCAAGCTGTTGGGGAGGCAATGCTGAGAAACAGACCCAGCCCCTGTGCCACTGGAGCTCATCTCTTGGGGAGACAGAGGATGACTTCTGCTGACCTTCCTGAAGCATCTGGCCACACAGTCTCCTGCCCTGGACCCTCTGCAACTGGTGGGCTGTTTAAGTTCCTCCCCTGCCGGGGCTGAAGGCTCAAGCAGAGACACCTACTGGCTCCTTGGAGAGGCACTGGCCACCATGAGAAGACCAGATACAGAGAAAAGGGGTGATGCTATGGTCCAGCTGTGTGGCTGCAGGTTACCCAGGAGTATCCGTAATCTCCTGGGTCAAACGGAACCAGTGACCCCTATGGTGTAAGTTGCGGAGAGGATATGCCAGAACATTTGAGGATGGACACTGGAGACATGACAAGAGGGGCAGCATTCCTGGTCCAGGAACATGGGACAAAGGTCCACTCTGGCTTCTGAGGCCCAAGGTCAAGCCCCGAGCATCCCCCTCCGCTCACCACCTCCCCTGGGGAGGGGCTGAGGGGGAGAGCCAGCCTTGTGCTGATGGAAACGCACATCCTCAGCTGACTTTCCACAGCTCACCTGGTGCAATCGCCTTGTTTGCTTTTGATGTGCACCCTACCTGGCACATCTCACGTTCCAGACTATTTACCCCAGACTCTGGCAAGACACCTACTTTTCAAAGGAGAATGGTATGGTATTGTTTTCATTCAGATCACCCGGGTGAGCCTTCTCCACCCAGCTGCTTACCCTGCGACCTGGGTCACCTGAACTTTCTGGCCTTCCCGGGGTGTCTGCAGCCTCACGTGGCCTCATAGAAGTTCGCGGGAGCAGGCTGTCACCTCAGTCCTCAGGCCCCAGTCCCCAGGACCCAAGGCCCAATCCATCATTTGACAGATTCAGAAGATATCTGTGCTCCCAGCCCTGGGGGTGGGGAAGCCCACCCTGTGCTGCTCTGTGGCAGGCCCTGGCACCCAAGAGGCACTTGAGAAATGTGTGCTAGGAATGGACGTGACCAAGGATCGGGCACCTACCTGCCCTCCAGGCCAGCGCCAGCCTCGTAGGTTTCTCAGAGCACCCTACCCCCTCAGCTCCAGGCCATCATCTTCCTGCTAGGCTACTCTAGTTTGAGGAAGAGTCTTTTTTTTTTTTGGCCATGCCACACAGCATGTAGGATCTTAGTTCCCCGACCAGTGATCAAACCCGTGCCCTCCTGCAGTAGAAGCTTGGAGTCTTAACCACTGGGCTGCCAGGGAAGTCTCCATGGGAAAGAGTCTGAGCAGAAACCCAAGTAGGAGGAGGCTTTGCCTTTTGCTCGTAAGGGCTCTTCACAACCCCAGGACTGGAAGGAGAAGAAGGGTAAAAGTACCTCACAGGGCTCCAAGGAAGGGTGCAGAACGAGGATTTGTGAGGAGTAGATTTGGCTCAGTATAAGGCAAAGCGCTCTGGTGTTTTTTAGGAGAGAATCACTAGCGTTTCCTGAGCACCTTCTGCATGCCAGGCAGTATGCTGGGTGCTCCCACACGCTCCCTTGTTTACAGCTACCTGGCGAGGAGCAGCCTGCCTCATGAGAGGTCGAGAGCACGGGTGAGACTGCCAAGTCTAAACCTTGGATAAGCTATGCAACCTCTTTGAGCCCCAGGTTACTCACTGGTAAAATGAGACGATAGTCCCTACTTCCGAGGGCTGTTGGAAGATCAAAGTAATACTTCGAGAGCATCTACGGAACTCTCCTACACTGCTGGTGTGAATGGGAATTGGAAAAGTCACTAAGGAAAACACTATGGAGGTTCCTTAAAGCACTAAAAACAGAACTACCATATGATCCAGCAACCCTACTTCTGGGCATACATATGGAAAAGATGGAAGCTCTACTTTGAAAAGATACATGCACTTCAGTGTTCATGGCAGCATTATTTACAACAGCCAAGATATGGAAGCAACCTAAGTGTCCATCGATAGATGAATGGATAAAGAGGATACAATGGAATATCAACCTCACCATAAAAAAGAATGAAATAATGCCATTTGCAGCAATATTGATGGACTTAGAAATTACCATACTAAGTGAAGTCAGCCAAAGACACATATCATCTGATATCACTTATATGCAGAACCTAAAAAATTGTACAAATGATCTTATTTACATAACAGAGTCATAGACATAGAAAACAAATGTATGGTTGAGAAAGGGGAAGAAGAGGGTTAAGTTGAGAACAGGAGATGAATAGATACATGCTGCTGCTGCTGCTAAGTCGCTTCAGTCATGTCCAACTCTGTGCGACCCCATAGACGGCAGCCCACCAGGCTCCCCATCCCTGGAATTCTCCAGGCAAGAACACTGGAGTGGGTTGCCATTTCCTTCTCCAGAGCATGAAAGTGAAAAGTGAAAGTGAAGTCGCTCAGTTGTGTCCAACTCTTCGCAACCCCATGGACTGCAGCCTATCAGGCTCCTCCATCCATGGGATTTTCCAGGCAAGAGTACTGGAGTGGGGTGACATCACCTTCTCCGGCTGCTAGATATAAAATAGATGAGCAACAAGGACTGTTGTTTATCTATTGGACTAAGGACTATTGTCTAAGGACTATTGTCTATCCTCTGTCCACAGGATTCTCCAGGCAAGAATACTGGAGTGAGTTGCCATTTCCTTCTCCAGGGGACCTTCCCCACCCAGGGATCAAACTGAGGTCTCCTGCATTGCAGGTGGATTCTTTACTGACTGAGCCACCAGGGAAGCCACTATATAGCACAGGGAATGACAGTTACTACCTTATAATAAACAATCATAAACACACATAAAAGCATCTATAACACAGTACGTGCTTAGTAAAGCTAGACTTCAGAAGATGGGGAGGAGGAAGAGGAGGAGAAGAGGGAAGCAGGAGGGTGAGCTGAGGCTGGGAAATAGCCAGCAGAGACTCTGTCCACAAGATGGGATGTCCACAGGTAGGATGCTGACTGAATGATCTCAAGTTCCTTCCAGGAATAAGATTCTGTGATTCATTTAACCTCCCTGTGTTTCAGTTTTCCCAGCAATAAAATAGGCATTATCATTCTTGGACAAATGCTGCTTTATTCAATGCAATATTCTTAGCCTGGGGAAGAGCACTGCTTCCACCATCTGCAAAGGCTGCGGTGGCCTTCAATCAGTCTCAGGCGTGAGGACAGAGCCCCAGGCAAGGGGCAGCAGGCCTGGATACTGATGCCACCTCTCAACCCATAAACTCTTGTTTTTGACTAGTTACTGAAATTCTGAAAGTCTGGGATGATAATTCCTACCTGTCGCATCTACCTTTCAGGTTTGAGGCCATGTAAGATACCTGGGAGAGAAGAAATCTCCAAGACATCACAAGCCTCTGAATATGTGATACACACCAGGAGCTGGCATCGGCAGCCTCAGCAAAGGGCTGGTTGTGCTGACTGATGGAAGCTTGGGGGTGGGGTGGGCTCGGTGACAAGCTGCACCCATAAGCCCCCTAGGAAATGACTCCATGAGGGTCTTCTGGCCCTCCCTAAATCCACTCTAGTCCTCTATACCTTTGAAAACGTCTGTGTTACCTCCAGAGAGAGAGATATCCTGTCACCAGCCTTGCCGGGAACATTTTTCCGTGACCTTATGAACAGTCCTAGATCAGGAGATGCTGTAAAGATTCCTGACAACCACACTGTAACAGCAGGGCACCTCAGATTTCCTCCAGAGACGTCCTGTCATGCCTCTGAGAGTCCAATATACCCCAGTTAGACCCCGGGCCCTGGGGGGATGGTGAACACACAGACCCTTGCTGGTCTGGGCCAAGTGGGATCCAGGACCCTGTGGGGCCCCATCTCATCTGAGCTCACGAGAGTCTGGCTAAGGCTTCATGTGGCTCCCTCCTCTAGCATCCAGGCCAGGTCCTTACTCGGACAGCCTCTGTGTTGGATAAGACTGGCACACAATCAGCTACCACAGCAGGAGCTCCGCTGGGGTGGTCTGTTCCCCCAGTGCTGCCAGTGGCCTTCCACTCAGGGGTCAGAGAAATCAGGCTAAGGAAAGACAAGCACCAGAGTACATCAAGAGTTTGCCCCCTCCTCCAAGCCGGGCCTTGCCCACAGGGGAGTGAGGGAGCCGGAGGGGAGTCTAGGAAATTAGGGGAGAGTCAGCGCACATTTCACACACATGTGCCTGTGTGCTCACATGTGTGTGCACCCACATAGGCACACACACAGAAACTTTACCCCCAGGGTGTGAAATCAGACTGCTTGAGTGTAAATTCCAACTTTACTTCTTACTATGAAACTTTGGGCTAATTCATCGCCTGATCTGGATCTCAGCCTTCTCATCTGTAAAATGGGTATTATAGTACCTTAAAGTTATTAAGAGGATGAACTAAGATCCTATACGGAAAGCACTTTGCATCATGCCTGGCACATAATAAGTACTCAATGAACATTAGCTGTTATTATTGGCATTGGCATTGTTGTGAAGTCATCTGTCCATTTAACAAGTATTTATTGAGTACTTACTATGTGTCAGCTGAGTGCTAGAGTCAAAAATCCAAGGCCGTATCCCCACCTTCAAGGAGTTCACAGACTGTTGCCTTAACGAATCAAGATCAGGTGCTTCCCTGGAGGTTCAGTGGTTGAGACTCCAAGCTTCCAAAGCAGGGGACGTGGGTTTGATCCCTGGTCAGGGAACTAAGATCTTGCATGCCTTGTGGTGCAGCCAAGAAAAAAAATTTTCTTTTTTAAATCAAGACCATTTTCCTTTTTAGTTCTAATCTGATTTTGTTGGGATGCCTGGATGGGACCAAATGACTATGAGTCTTTCTCTCCCAGCCTTCTCCCTCCCTCCTGGAGGCCACAAAGCCCAGTGAAAAGGATGCCCCAGCTCAGTGGATTCCTGCCTTATAACCTGGACAACTAACCTAAGCTCCCTGGACCTCAGGGCCCTCCTCTGCCTGGGGCTGGGACTAAACTCCCTCTAGACTTCTCTGATGACTAAAGAAACACCCCTGCTGCCTCCTAATAAGGCTTCCCCATTTCTCACCGACCTGACTAGGAATGGTATTCCATAACATCTTCAGAACTGAACAGGGCTGGAGAGACTCTGTAAAGATGAAAATGTAATCATACTTCTAACAAGAACAACTGTGACCATTTAGCAAGCACTTGGTGCACTGCTGAGACTGTCACAGGTGGGTATTATGTTCCTCATGGGACTGGAAGAGCTGGGGTTGGAATCCCATGCAGTCTGATCCAGGAGCAGCCACCGCCTCCCTGCCACCCGCCCACAGCCTCTGGAGGGGAGACAGGGTGCCCTGCTCAGGCAGAGAGGAGCAGACAGCAGACCCCAAAAGGTGACAGCAGCCCTTCATCCCTCCACTCAGCCTGCCCACTCGGAAGCCGTGCCAGGCTGAGGGCAGAAGCCACCCCAGCATCCCTGGAGCCCCAGGACACATCCATCCTCCTCGGCTTCTCAAACTTTTCTTTTTTTATTAAGTGTGCCTTGTAACCAGCCTCTCACTTACACTTAACATCCTCTGGGTTATTGATTTCTCATTTTATTAAATACTCTGTTTTAACTCTGGCCCTTAAACTCCAATTCTAAATATGTGTTTACTTCACAATCATTCTTCTGTCCTGAGGGGTCACACCCTTCTCTACTCCCTCCCCCAAGGAGACTCCACGTGATTATCTCACTGAATCGGGAGCCGTGAGGTCGACCTTATCATACGGCCCAGATTATAGAGAGGAAACTGAGGCAATCAGTAGCCTGGTTTTCCCATTTCCCAGCTGGCTCTGTCCCGCAGGTCCACAACATAGGCCCTCCCCCCTCACAAAGATCTCCCCACCAGACTGTGTACACGCAGCCTTTCCTTGGCCAAAATATCCCCAGTGCACCCTGGCAGAAACTCCAGAGCCACCTGGTTTTCCCTGCTTCCTCTGAAAACTGCCCCCTGAGAAACACAGGAGAAGGCAGGAGGGGTAAGCAGGACCCCTCCAGAGGAGGGGCAGGCCAGTGCCAACCCCGGGACTGAGCAACAAAGGGCGGCCTACTGTCCTCCAGACCCCTGTTCCATCCCCCACAACCCGGCCCCGCATCCTGGGAAAAGGCAGGTCCAGGATCAAGCAGGGGGCCAAGGAGGGATGGGAAGAGTCACAGAGGTTGAGGCCTGTGTGGCGGAGGAGCCCCAGCTCCCGGAGGCTGAAGGCCCGCCCAGCCTTCCTTTGCCCTCCTCACCCACCATATTCCACGAATATATCTCCATGACAGACATTTGTTAAACATGAGTTGAGGCCACTTAAATAAGACAAATATTAATATTTATTTCAGAGCTGCTCTGTGCGAGGCATGATCCCCTGGAGGTGACAGAGGGGGTGCTGGGCACAAGGGTCCCACTTTCAGGAGGGGAGGACCGAGAGGGCGCCCAGCAGGCTGGGGGGTGAAATTCAGGCATCAGAAATGCCTAGAAGCAGCCCCCAGGGCAGCAAGTGCCCCGAGGCATGCGTCTTTGCAAAAGACTGCTCAGCTGCAAGCTAGGACCCCAGAGCTACTTGGGGGGACCCCTAAACGTCCCATCGCTCTCCTCCCAGCATGTCTGGGCACACACTCCCCAGCCTCCTTCAGACCTGCCTCCCCTCCTGGCTCCCTTGCTCCTGAAAGAAAACCGAGGCTGGAAATCTCTAAGTTCCCTCCGACACTTCCTGCTCCCTCATCTGCGTGCCCAAGCTGTCAGCACGTCTGCCGCTCCTTGGAAATGCCACTCAAGTGCACCCCCTTTCTGCCGTCAGCCTCATCCAAGTCCCTCACCCACTCTGGGCACCCAGTCGCCTCTGCCCAAGGATGCTGAACCCTTCTCTTTGGCTCTCAGGGTTCTGCAGACTCCAGTTAGTTCTGCCCCAGCCCTGTCCCCCTTCCTCCCCACCGAGAGGACCCAGCCTCACCTGTCCCATCCCTTCTGCCCATCACCCAGGCCCCAGGGCACCCCCCATCCCCACTCGGCCTGTGCATCCCTGCACTCCAGCCCCTTGTGAACACCTGGCTCAGCCGGCGGCCACTGCAGGTTCATGCCCACACCGCACGTGCCAACCGCACCAACCACGCCATGTGCCCGCCTGTGCTCTCCACCTGCTCATAACCCTGCTGGAAGGGGTCCTGCCTCCCCGAGGTTCTGGTAACCCCCCAATCCCTGCTGGTCTGAACCAAGGTGACAGAGACGCTCAGTTGTTTAAAGAAAACCTGCGATGTATCTTTTCATAAAGAGGCTCTTCTTTCCCTTTTCTGGCCTCAGTCGAGGGGAAGGAAGCGGGGTTCTGAAGCGCTCCCTGGTCTGAGCCGTGGGCTACACCGCAGGGCCCCCTGTGGGCCCCCTTCCTCATCTGTAAGAGATCATCAGGTCTAATTCACGGGGTCTCTGGGGTGACCGAGAGAAATGAGCCAACTTTGCAGGCAATACAACATTAAATTGAGCCTCTACTTCCTTCCCACCATTTCTCTCAGCTGGTACTGTGGCTTAAAATGTTTTTTTCCTATTGGATTTGCTACAGGTAAGGCATACCCTATTTTATGTAACCATATATTATAATCAAGTAACAACTATTTCTCACATTCCTACTAGGGGCAGGGGCCAATTTCTGGGATGTTGAAGGACAGGGCTTGCTCCTTTGGAGTTGAGGATGTGCCAAGGCACCAAAGGCCTTGTTCTTTAGGGGACCGGCCATCCAGGTGGGAGACAAGCAGAGACAGGTAATTATATACAGCAGGCAGGCGCTAGGAGCTAAACCACAGAGGCTGTGTGGGAGGAGCCACCTGGGGACACTCCCTGGGCACCTCCTGGGCTGACAAACCACAGTCCCTTCTGCTCACATTCATGCCAACAACAAGCCTTTCAGGCAGAAGAGACTATTCCCATTTTACAGGTGAGGGTCAGAGAGGTTAAGCAATTTGTTCACACCCATGGAGTGACACCAGAATACGAACCCCAGGTCTGCCTGACATGAGCCGCTGAAGCTGTCACACTTTGGGGATGGAAGGCCAGGGTGGGAGCAGAGAATCCCTTCTCAGGCTATACCTTGTGTGGCTCCAGAGGCACCCTGAAGGCTGGGAAGGGTGGGCAGAAAGGAGGAGAAAAGGACAAGGAAAAGCATAGAGTGCCTGGGGGGAGGGTAGGCAGAGAGAGGGCAGAGGGTCAGGTCCAGAGGCACAGAGCTGGGCCCAGCATGTCGATGCTGTAAACTCCAGGCCACAGTCTGGGAACTCCATCCAGGAACCCAAGGGGACCACTGATGCTCTGAAGACCGGGTCACATGTTCCAAACACCATCCTTTGCCAGAAGGCAGGCCAGGTGGAGGTCAGGTGCCTGCAGCCTCCCCAGAGAGGAGGCTATGTTACCATAACCCAAGGCTGGGCCACTGAAGCCCCATGTGGGATAGTAGCCAGGGGAAAAGGTCAGGCTGGGCACCAGCAGTGTCCCAGAGAACCAAGGCTCAAGCAACAAGGTGCAGGAGGGTGGGATGGGGGAGCTGAGGAGTGCAAGGCCCCCAGGCCATGTGCCTGGGAGAACCAGGAACTCTGCAGGCGGGGTTCCACAGGAAGCCATGGGCTGCGGTGGGGGTGGGAGGACAGCCAGGGTGCCAGTGAAGCCAGTCTAGGGGCAGGGAGAACGCAGAACCACAGACCAGCCAGGCTGCAGACCGGGGCAGGGGTGGGGAGCCAGCGCCCCGAGCAAGGAGGAGTGCTGAGCTGACCCTGGCGAACGTGAGGGCTGAAGCCTGGGATGTGGAGAGGGAGGGCTGAACAGCAGCAAGACCTTAAAGAGCAACAAGTAGCTTCCCAGGTGGCACCAGTGGTAAAGAACCCACCTACCAATACTAGAAGACAACACGGACTCAGGTTCGATCCCTGGGTCGGGAAGGTGTCATGGCAACCCACTCCAGTATTCTTGCCTGAGAAATGCCATGGGCAGAGGAGAGAGGCAGGCTACAGGGTCACACAGAGTCGGACACGGCTGAAGAGACTGAGCACACGTACAATAGCACGAGAGCCAGGCTGGGAGTCCAGAGGCTTCAGGTGTGGCTGCAGAGCCTCAGACGAGTCATTTAACCTTTTCGAGGCTCAGTTTTCAGGGGATCAATAACACCTCCCCGAAGGGCAGTGGTATAGACAAAACACTTGTCTGGTTCAGATCGAGTAATTTTTCTAAAAAGCATTTGGAAAACTGCGGAACTCAATCACGACGTAAGGGACTCGTACTATGCAGAAGCAACAAGAGATGTTTGCTTCCCACACGTATTCTCTGCCTGTTGCCCACCCGCGCCAGCCGCACAGCAACCGGCGTCATATTTGATGTTCCTCTTGTTTTCTGAGCAGGTTTTCCTCGTCTCCCAGGACAGGTCATCCTGCCCTCTTCCTTCCCTTCTTGCACCTCAGTCGGGCTGAGACTCATACCAGGCACAGCTGAGGCCCACTGTCCAGGAGGTCCTGTGCTCCAGCAGCTGGGACCTCCTCCTCAGAGTCTCCACTTATCTGCCACCAGGCAAAGTTCCCTCTCCATCCGCAGGGAAAACCACATTGGGAAGCCAGACCAAGTAGCAGAGCCAGTCTCTAGGAAGAACTTTAGGTGCTGGGGAAAATGCTAGCCAATGATCAAGATGCCTAGGGGGTGGGGGGGGGAGGTATGGGGAAACACAGAAAATCAGAACCTCCTCTCAACCCCCCTCCCCTAACCCCTGCCCTCCTCCACCAGGCTCTCCCAAGAACTCCAGGAGCCAGATTCATCTTTGGTCTTGGCTGGCAGGTCCAGAGGAGGATGGGGATGGAGCTAGAGAGGCAGGCAGGAGGCTGATGGGCAAGCCGGGGCCGCAGCTCCATGGACAGCTAGCTCCACGAGAAATGAACAAAATACGGAAAATTAAACAAACCCAGACACTGTAATGTGTGCATATTAGATTAACTCTCCAAAGGGTCGTGACCTTGAGGAACACATCCAGCCAGTGAGGAAAATAATAAACCTGATTAATGAAGAGGCACGAGCTGCAGCTTCAGCAAATAGAGCCTGACGATGCCCAGCGGAGTTCCCGGGGTTCCTCCCTGAGCGGGACCAGAGCACAGAGGACCTCTCCCCAGCCCTCACCCATTCCACGAGCACAGACACTCCAGGAGCAAACAGGACCAGAGTCCTCTCTCTGGCAGCCCACTGTCAACCCAGACAGCCTCTCTCCCAGGGGATACCACGCCCACCATTGGCAGGTGCTCCTGGAAGCACCCCAGTCACCCAGGTGACCCACAGGGAGCTTAGATGAAGGCAGTTCTCCTTGTCCCTGGCAAGGCTCCGGGCACTTGGCCAGTCCCGGGATGTCTTGGTCTGGTCCCGACTGGCGCCCACTGCCTGGCTCCGGGGCCCAGCCAAGCCCAGGGGTCCCTCTGCTTTCCAGACAACCCAGGCCCTTGGGAGAACATGCCCAGGAGAGCCACTGGAGGGAGGCAGGGAGGTGGCACCTCGTGGCATCACCAGACAACAGCACCAGGAGGAAGATGGCAGCATGAAGTAGAGGTGCCAAGAGCTGTGCAGCCCGAGGTCCGGTGGGGGAGACGGTGGCCGCATTGCCCGGCCACTGCCAGACTGGCGGCCCAGAGGGCCCAGGTCCTCCCTGGCTGCGGGCCTCCCCAGCCCAAAGGCCCTCGCCAACTCTCCCTGGGCTCCAACTCCTCCCCCATCACTTTCCTCAGCTCAAGGGAGCCAGCGAAAGAGACACAGGTGCTCCCGGAGCCTAGAAACCCCTGTCCCAGCTGTCGCAAGCTGGCCCTCTCCTCTGGCCAGGTCTGAGCCGCTCACCGCTCGCCAGTCCTCACTAGATAGGAGCTCGCTTTCAGCTCCCCTCCCCCCGCTCCGCCCCAGCCCCCTCCCCCATCACACGCCCAAATGCAGGTCTCTAGAGTTTCTCCCTCACTTCCCACTCGGGTGAACTAGGGTGGGATGGGTGGGAACCTCAGTAGTCCAGGGAAAAGAGGGTCGTTTCTGATACGACGCTATTCTCCCCGAAGCGAGACGGCGCGAAGGATTGGGGCGGGGGGGGCGCGTGTGGTGGTGGCCAGAGTCCAGGGCAGGGGCCGGGGGCAGTCGAGGCAGATGGCAGAGAGGACTGGAGGAGGGGGCTTCGTGGGCTCCGGGCTGGGATGGGGCACTGTAGCCGGGGACCGAGACGACCAGAGAAGCGGAGGGTGACGAGGTGCGGGGGAGAAGCGCCGGGGTGGGGAAGGGGCCGTCATCCCTGCAGGGGGCAGAGGGAGGGCTGGGAGTTGCACAGGGGCAGAGGGAGGACCAGACCGGGAAGACGGCGAGCCCGGGGAAGGGATGCGGAGGGAGGGAAATGGGGATGGAGACCGGAGGAACTACGGGCGCAGAGCGATGGGGGTTCGGAGCCCGATCGGGAGACGCAGAGACCGGAGTGCAGGGGACAGGCTGGCTGAAGGCGGGAGACGGAGGGAAGGGCGCAGGGAAGGGGGTGGGGGCGGGGGCGGGGGCGGGGTGCGGGGCCGCGGCCCCGGAGGGCAGGAGAGGCAGAGACGTCAGAAGTAGGGAATCCGGGCGCGGGAGGGGGCGCGCGCGGGGCTCCGCGCGGATGGGACGCGGGGGGCGCGGGGGCAGCGCAGGTGCGGGCCGGGGGCGCCGCGGCGGGCCCTGCCCTTACCTGGGCGGCTCCGCACTCCGGGGGCTGAGCTCGGGCCGGGCGCTGCTCCGCCGGCCGCCGGGCTGTTGTTTTCCTTTTTTTTTTTTCGTTCTTCCGCAGCCGCCGCGGCGGCTCCAGCGCGATCCGCCGGCAGCTGAAGGCAGAGTCTGTGTCCGGCTGCGAGCAAGCGAGGAGCCGGCAGCGCGGGAGGAGCGCGGCCGAGGCGCGCGGCGCCGCCCGGCGGGCAGCGCGGGAACTACGGCGGCCCGCGCACGCCGGCCGGGGGGGCGCCCCTTCGGGGCCCGAGCGCCGAGCCGCCCGCCCGCCCTCGTAGCCCTCTCGCCCGGCGCGCTCGGGGCCCAGGCGCCGGAGGAGAGCGGCGGCGAGGGGCCCGAGCGACCGTAAGCAAACTTGCCGCCACCCCGGGGACCGAGGCCGAACGAGAGGCGCGGGGCCGGGGCCGCAGCTGCACGCAGGGTCGCGGGGGGCGCGCGCGACCAAGCGGCCGCAGGACGCGGTGCGGGCGCTGCGCTGGATCGACCTCCGGGGGACCCCGGGCGAACCCGCACCCAGCACCGCCCTGCGCAAAGGGGTGCCCACCCCGGCCCGGAGGAGTTCGAGCCCGGCCCGCTTCGGCGGGCAAAGGGCGCCTCCTGGTGGGGCTCTCGGGGAACAGCGCGAGGGAAGAGCGTGCTGGTTTCTGGAGACTGGCCTCGGTGGTGGCTAGGCTGGAGGAGTGTGAAGTCGGCGGAGAGAAAAGAACAATTTGTTCCAGGAGGCTGGAGACAGACGGCTTGCACTTAGTAGTTCCAGGGCACTATTTTATGAATACAAACATCTTTGGAGGAGCCGTCATCCTCATGCCACGGATGAGGATCCCAGCCCAGGAGCCTGGGCTTCAGGTAAACGAGGTAGTGAGCATCAGGACCAGGGGGGCAATCAAGCTTTCTGACATGCCTCCATAGCTCATTGTACTACATCACCGCTGTCCTCCGGAGGAGCTGGGGAATCGGGGATCCTGAGGAGGAAGATCTGAGGACATGTGACCTCAGAGGGGGACTTCCTCCTTTCCCACCCACGTGATCTCTATCTGGGACAAACAAGGCACTGATCCGAGTCTTCCCATCGTCGACGGCTTGAGCCGCCCGCACTCAACTCTCTGCCCACCCACAAGGTAGTCAGTTCTCAGAGAAGGGTTTGTTCCCAGATGTCCTGGGTTGGGTCTTGGGCA
Source organism: Bos mutus (assembly GCF_027580195.1). Classification (NCBI taxonomy): domain Eukaryota; kingdom Metazoa; phylum Chordata; class Mammalia; order Artiodactyla; family Bovidae; genus Bos; species Bos mutus. The sequence goes on from NC_091631.1 coordinate 48,731,690, forward strand.
TAAAAAGCTGAAACCTGGATGATGATGCTGCATTCCCCAGGCTCACCACCCAACTCTTACCACTTCTTGGCCACCCAGGGCTGCAGGGAGGAACGGGGGTCACAAGAGTGCTGGCTTCCCATTCCCACCTCCGCTAGCTGGGCGTGGCGAATGCTCTGTAGGGGAAACACCAGTACTTCTACTGGGTGCCGGCATGACAGAAACTACTGTCCTGTGGTTTTCAGGAACCTTTGCATCAACTCTGCAAGGTATGTGTGAAGATGACCCTAATCCCATTTCACATAAGAAAGCTGCTAAAGCTTAAGATACCCCCAGTAAACCGGCCATACCCGGGGGAGAATCAGCCATACCCTGGGGTGAATCGGCCACACAGAACCATCTAATTCCGGCTCCGTCTTCTCACTCAGGGCCTCATTTGCCAACTGGCACATGGCTGCACAGAACAGCAGACAGCACACTGGAGGCGCAAGGGGCATTCCTGGGACCCACCCGGGGCAGGTGACTTCACATCCCTCCCCTTCAGTGTTCACATGAGGGAAGCAGACTGATAATCTCTAAAGTTACTTCAAACTCTGAAAGGCCGAGTCTGGATCCTGGGCCTTTTCTTGGAAAGATGTAAGATGAGCAAGACCATAGAAGCTTAAGTGTTTGGGAAGAAAAGTACCATCTATGTGAAATGTCTCATCTTATTCCTTTGTCTCCTGATAAATGGAGGCGGGGAGGGGGAGAAGTTGTTGGCAAGAGCAACAGAATTGCTGATGGGTCTTGACTGTGGTCTAATGAGGACCCCTTCCTCCCCTTCTTGAGAAGATGATTCTGACCTTCTTTCCCTTCCTTAAGGCCTCTGCCTCCTACAGCACAAGGCCCGCTAGCAGTCAGAAGGTGAATACTGATGCCAGAGAAGCCTGCCTACAGCCCCACCCTGGCTGTCCCCCACCCACCTGCTGCCTCTTCCTTCTGCTACTAACCTCAGAGTTCTGAGTGATCGCTGCTTGCTGTCCTCTCTTTTTGCAGCAGTATGCAGAATCCTAGTTCCTTGACCAGGGATTGAACCCAAGCCCCCTGAAGTGGAAGCGTGGAGTCCTAACCGCTAGACCACCAGGGAAGAGCGTGTCTACTTTCTTTACTCCTGAAAATCAGTGTCACTTGTCAATCAAAGTTTAATTCCAGGCAAGCTAACTTCCCAGACCTGATTGTGGGTGGGAATGGGGTGGAGAGGCTGGTCCAGATAATCTTGGATCCCACAGCAGGGTTATGTCGGAGGGGAATGAGGCCAGCTCAGCTGAACTACCTCCAAGGCTGCAGCCTTGAATGAGATAGGAGAAGGGTTGGAAATGGTGGTCCCTCCCCTGGAACCTCTCATCTGAAGCATCCCACACAGCCAGCTGCTGGGCTGTGCTAGACAGACAGCATTCCGTGTGCTAGGGCCTCATGGTTAAACCCAGTGGATTCAAGTGCTTTGGTGACTGGAGCCCATGGAAAGGAATTTGTTCTCCTGGATTTATGTTAGCACCTTCTTTCTTTGTATTTGCTTCAGGTATATCCCAAAAGAATTCCTGATCTTAAATTTCCTAACCTGTCTTTTCCAAAGGTCCCTTTGAAGGTTCATCCCAAGTTCATAATGAACCCATTGCATAAGTGGGGCCAACTCGGGCTCACAGTGACTGTGTGACCTGGCACTTGCTTAGGGGTACATGCCATCTCTGTCACTGTCTCTTAGAAACTATGGCAACAGTCTTCTAACTGACCTCCCTGGCTCCCTCCAACACATCCACAAATGGCTGTCGTTTCAGCTACTTCATCCCTAGCTTAAAATCCTTTCGTGACTCTAGCTGGCCTCTAAGGTAAAACTGAGTCCCAAGCTTCTTAGCACAACATAAAAGCTCTCAGCTCACTTCTGTCCCACCACCTATTTTCCACCACCGCCCTTCTCAGACTTCATCAACACCAAATGCTTGTAGTTAGTTCTCTGGTCCTCTCATTTTTTTCAAAAAAAAAATAATTTATATGTTTATTTGGCTTCGCTGGGTCTTAATTGCAGCACAGTCCAGTTCCTCAACCAGGGATCGAACCTGGGCCCCTTGCATTGGGAGCACAGAGTCCTAGCCCCTTGACCACCAGGGGCGTCCTCGGTCCTCGGTCCTCCCATGCTATGCCTCTTTGCCTTTAACACATTGACTTTCGTCCAAAGCCCATCCCCGCATTCCCTCCCCTCAACCCCCACACACAGCTAGACAAGTTCATATTTACCTTTTCAAATTCAGTTCAGGAATCTCTTTCTACTAGAGGTTTTTCCTGACCTGCAGGCTGGCCCTTCTCAAAGAATTAATTACCCCTCTTTTGGACTTCGCCTGCACTTATTGGCGCTTATGGCTATCACTTGTTTCATGTCTGCTTTCACTAAGAGACTACGAATTTCATCTGCTGGATTTATTTTTAGCTTCTTCCTTCTTTGTATTTGCTTCAGGTATATCCACAAAGAATATTTGATCTTCAGTTTACCTGCCCTCTCTTTTCTAAGATCCTTTGAAAGCTCATCACCAGTTCATGGTAAAATCGTGCTGTCTTAACAGCATGATGCCTGGGACAGTAGATGTGAGTAAATGTGTTCAGTGAATGCACAAACACGGAGTAAGAGTTAGTGGGTCTGCAATTCAGGCAAATCAAATTGCCTTCTGTGGTCAGACCAAATGAGTCAGATAAAATGACCTAACTGGCAGTATGAAGCCTTGGTCCCTGCTAAGTTGAAGCTTTTATAAACCTAATCTAAATTAGGGGTTCACATTTGGGGGAATGAAGTTGAAGGAAGCAACAGCCTGATTGAATAACCTTCTTGCCACACAGAAGTAAAATGCAGCCATCCCACCAGAGTACTGCACTCGAACTCTGGAGTAAATGAAAGTGACCCTCTGTGTCTTCTTGCCACCTATTTGGGGATAAAGGATGATCTAACAGGACCAGTTTAAGAGCAAAATTGAAATTAGAAAGAGTTCTTGGACTTGACATAGATACTCACTCATGCCTTGTCGGATGCAACAAGCAGTGCTTTCCCCTGATAACATTACGGCCAAGCGCTGGCAGAGAACAAACATACGCGCGTGTGTGTTTAGATATACGTAGCCTCCTGGCCTCCTTGCAGCATGTTGTTCAGCCTACCTGGCTGCAAAGACTACATCTAATGTTAAAAATCCACCTCCCCTCCTCAGGACTTCCCTGGTGGTCCAATGGTTAAGACTGTGCTTCCAATGCAGGGGGCCCAGGTTCAATTAGTGCTCAGGGAACTAGATCCTTCATGCCACAATTAAAGATCCCGCATGCCTAAACTAAGACCCAGCTCAGCCAAATACATACATAAATAAATAAACCTAAACATGTTGGAATATGGAGGAAAACAAAATTTTTTTCCCTTCTCTTGACAACTGCATGATCATGCATCTCCCTTCCCCCAATGCCTCTTATCTCCATTTTTTAAGTCTAGACCTAAAGAATACCACTCACATTGAAATTAAAATGAAAACTTGGGTCATCCCTGATCAGAATGCAACGTGCCTCTCATCCTGAGCCATGCTGTCTGCCTAATGTGAGACCCTAATACATCCCACCACGTGTCTTAGCTTCCATTTACCACCCAGCAGAGGAGATAAACTGTGTGGCAATTAGTTCTTCAAAAAATCATCGGTGCCTATTATGCATAGGGACTGGAGACAAAATAGGAAATGAAACAAAAGAGCAATCCAGGGCTTGACCTCTGGCAGCTCACAGTCAAGTAAAAGATCTGGTAGAGGGAGAAGGTTCTGCTTCTAGCAGCTGTGGTTTGTGGTCCGCTCTCTCGTCAGGCGTTTTCTGTATGATTTTTCACATACAGTTGACTCAGTTATATGGCCGTGGACTAGGTTGGCTGACTGGATGGGGTAGGGAGCAGACTGCAGGGGCGTGTGACTTATGGCAACTCCAGAGGTGGGACTGAGGGCCCCCAGCACACACTGGCTTGTGTCTACACCCAGAATTTTCATCCTGGACCTTCTACAGATCTGTGCTGTAGCTGGAGGCTGCAGCTCGGTAGCACAAGTAAAAGCTTGTAACCAGTCCCAAGGTAGTAAGGCTACTATACTCACGTCTAAAGGTAGCATTTTGCTTGGGATGGATTTCCATGTCCACCTTTCCTCATGACTCCCAGCTTCCATCATGCCATGTGATAGACAGAAATCACTCAGTGAGGAAGCAGCAAAGATAGGTTAAGACTTGGTACTTCTGGGGACTCCCCTGGTGGTCCAGCAGCTAAGACTCCGTGCTCTCGATGGAGGGGGCCCAGGTTCTATCCCCAGTCAGGGAACTAGATCCCATGTGCAGCAACTAACAGTTCACATCCCCCAACTAAAGATCTCACGTGCAGCAACTAAAGACCCCGCATGCCTCAACGGAGACTGAAGAGTCCACATACCGCAACTAACACCCAGCACAGCCATTTACATAAATCAGTAATGTAAAAAAAATTTTTTTAACGTGGGACTTCAGGCATCAGGAAGGAAGCATGACGCATGAAGGATGCTGGTCAAAGGTCACTGTGAGAAGATGTTAAACATTTAAGCCAAATTGGGTAAACTGTTCAGCAAGGACTAGAGCAGTTGCATTTTTGTTCCCTGTCTCATTGTTTTCTCTCTCAGTCTCCAGTACCTAGGGCAGCTGAAGAAGCAAAACGATTGCACAGGAGGAAGAGGCAGGACGATGAGGAGCAGGGTGGCATATTCTGCCTGGGAGCAAAGCAGAATCACTTTAGCAGTGGAAAGTAGGTGAAAAAGAGCTCTGCCTTCTCCATGCAGCAGCCTCGGGATGTAAAAATAAGATGACACTTTTCATATTCCCCCAGGTGTTTGGGATTTATAGTTTATCCAGAGAACAGTTTTGTCTGAACAGTGGCATTAAGTCTTCCTATGAATTATTATAAAATGACTTCAGGATATTATAAAGGTATTTGAAGGTAAAAAAAAAAGGATGTGTGTGTGCATATGTATATGTGTCTCTCTGTACATATATGAATATATATGTATTTCACATATAGTATATATATACATGTGTGTGTGTGTATATATATATATCCCTGATATATACATATTTCAACATAAGATTGAGCAGTTTTCTTTTTTTCAGCTCAATAGAATAGCAATTCATCCAGCAGCTTCTTTCTGCCAGGTAGGATATTACATACTATAGGGGACAGAAAGAAAAATTGAACAGAGTTTCTACTTTGAAAAAGTTTATATTTGGGTGCATTTAATTTTCCCTTCTAAAGGAAAACATTTAAGTTTTATCTCAGAGCAATTTCTCGGAGCTTGTGCTCTCTCAAGGAATTCCGAATAGCAACAGGAAGAAGATAGCAGGTTTTCTATTCACCAGGGACAGATTTCTTACTGTTCCTAGCTAAACAAGGCATGGGTTACATTCAGAAACTGTACTGCAGAGTACGCTTAGCCCAAGTTTAAAATACTAGAAGAGATGCCTACCTGCTAGCTGCAATTACAACCAAAGTACTGTGATGGGTATTGCATGATATAACAATCACTTCATTCTTGCTCTGCCACATTTCAGAAAAAAGTCTTACTTTAGAAGACTCTAGTTATTTTAATTTGAAAAGACTAAAGGAAGCTGTGGCAGCTGTCTTCAAATACTTAAGAGCTTTCCTATGTTGCTCCATAACCAGGACCAATGGATAGAAGTTACGGGCTGATGTTAGCTCAAATAAGAAAGAATTTATGAGTTGCCTCAGGCGATAATGAGCTCCCCAGCATTGGAAGTATACAAGCAGATGGATGGCCATCTGCCAGGGTTGCATAGAAGGTATTCCAGCGTTGGATTAGAAGGTTGAATGAGCTACCTTCCATCTCTAAATTCTCGGTTCTCAGTCTGTCTCCTTGGCCCAAGGCTAAAAGGAAATTTCAATCTTTGAAGACATGTAACACTTATTGTTGGAAGTAAAAGCACGCCACATGTGTTTGGGCCTTTCTCTTTAGATGCATGGGCACTTTTCTTTGAATGCAGTGAAGACACTTAATACTAGAAAATGCAGTAATTACTTAAATGCTGTCTTGACAAAGTAATATTATTGACACACTCAAGTGTTACTAGGTAAATAGCACTAATGGCCTTGTTAAGAAAAGGGAATCTATTTACATGAAAAGAAGATGGTTCCAAATAAGACCAATCTGAATAGATGAACACCGTGCTTGGTTTTTAAACGACTTCTTATAACACACACGCACACAGGCACACACGTTCAGGAATGCAAACTGTGTGTGGAGTCAAAGTGAAAAAGCATCTCAATACATCAACTGCATTTCAGCCTCCAAGCCAGACTAGCTCCTGCTAGAGGAAGGATGGTTTTCTTCATGCATTTTCAAGCATGAAGCACTTGGGTGAAGCTCAGCATACACAGTAATACCTTGTTCTACTGAATACAAATCGACTCCAAGTCACCCCTCCCCGAGTCTGATGGCTGCGCTGCTTTTCAAATGCTAATTAATTAGGCCCACTGTAGAGGTGATACAGTTGACTTAAAATTTGGATGGGAATGAGACTTCCCTGGTGGTCCATTGGTTAAGGATCCTCCCTACAATGCAGGGGACTCAGGTTTGATCTCTGGTTGGGAAACTAAGACCCCATATGCCACGGAACAACTTAGCTGGTGTGCCACAAGAGAGTCTATGCACCCCAGTGAAAGAACCTGCATGATGCAACTAAGACCCCATGCAGCCAAATTAATTAATTAATTAAAAAATTTTGATAGGGAAAGAGGAATAGAGAAAGTAAATTGACCAAAAAAGTAGGCCCAAGCAAAAATGCTTACACAGAAATACTTGGACATTCAATAACCAAAGCAAGACAGCAAGTCTTCCCAAAGCAGAGAGTAAGTCTTCCCTCTCCCAACTCCCAAGGATAAGATCAGTGCTATAAGGATCTGGTTTATGGTATTGTTGGATAAAGCAGTAGATGAGACAGGCAGAAGAAAATTTATTAAGTAACAGATTACTGCTGAGGATGTGGTTTCAATCTTCAGCTGGGTTGGGTGGACTATTGCTCAGTGGTTACTAGGTCCCAGGCCCATCCCAGAGGCTGGGGACACACAAGTCCCACCTTCCAGGAGCTCCCTCAGCCCTGAGTCCAGAGGGTCAACCCACTCATTTCGGTCCTCTGCTCAACACTCCTACCCTGGCACCTTCCTCATTAAAAGCAAAATAAATCTGAATGCAAGAGTGAATGTGTTTGGATACATTTCTTGCACATAAACATATACAAATAGACAGTAAGAGTTCTGAGGTTGAATACTTTTCAATTCTGTCATCATGTAGGTATCTAGCCCCTCTCACCATCACTCTTCATAACAACTAATGTTTGTACAGCACTTTACTGTTTACGAGTTGTTTTCATGGCCACTGTGACATGGGTTCCTCATCTCAGCCCTGTGATGATGTTATCTTCATTTCAAAGATGGGAAAGGAACCCGCTTGGTAGTAAATCATGAGCCCCCGAGTTGTATTTTCTGATTTTAAACCAGAAAAATTTCCTTCTTACTGTGGTTTTAACTCCATTCTGCCCTCATCGTGTAATACACCTGAACCTGGGTTATACAGAGTGTAACTGACAAAGCTGAGCCACTTCTTGGTTAAGTGAGCTACAATCCAAGTTCCTGCTCCTTCAAGTTCCAGGTTTTTTCCTTGTTAACAGCACCAAGCCACCAATTTTGCCTTGGGCCAGATGAAAAGATCAAAACATTCTTTGTGGAATGAAAAACGCAGGTGAAACCAAAATAGCTGGAAAATGCAACCCATCACTTGAAATAAGAGCAAAAGTCAAATCTTTCTTTTAAATCAATCTTACTTTTAAAGCAAGTTCCCAGTGTATTTTATTTCTCTTTCTTATTTCATACCTTGATTTCTATATGTCATCCCCAGGGGGGCAGGGGTTAATGCTTATTAATTTAATAGGAGATACTTGGAAAACCTCCCCTAGGATGACATACATTGCCCACTACACATTTTTTTAAAAAATATTTTGGCCATTAGGGCTAAAACTAAACTCACATGCACTCTAGATTCCTCATCCAGGCAGAAGAACTATGCTCTTCTTTGTGTTTAACAGACCATATGGTTGACATTTAATAAATGTTAGATAATAAAAATAGATGCAGTGCTTCAAAGTAACAGTATCTGAACATCTCGTTAAGCACCAAGTAAGGTAAATAAGCTGCCGTCACACATCTGGACTTGCACACATCCCTGGAGTGCTACCAAAGACACACAGCAGTTGGTATTCCACCGGACGTGCTGGACAGCATTTTTCACCCATTGCCACAGTGAGAGAAAGAAAAAAACAGGCATCTTCCGTTCAGCTCTCTTTCCTAATTACACCTTGGATCCAAATAAAGAAAATACAGCACACACGATCAGAAATGATTGAGAAGTAAATGAAAAGCAACAGAGTAGAGGGTTTAATCACATTATCAGTACCAGGGTCAGAGGAAACGGACAGATAAGCGCGTCAAATTATCCATAACGGCCATGAAACGGAGAAAGAGATTCAAAATCAGAGGAGATGAGTCAAGAAATTAAGCTTGGTTTCCATGTTAATTCAAAACTGTTTGTTTGGGGGCTGAAGGCAGGAAGAAGCAGTGATAACTCCAGCAGGGGAACTGCTCATTAATATCCCAGCAAAACAATAACCCCAGATAATAGGAAATATTATGGTGTCTCCAGAGAACAGAGAAAGATTCAAATGTACTCTCCCATCCATGGAGTTCAGTTTAATAGAGGATATTCAACAGAGCTGAATAAATATCAACAAGAAGGTTAAACCATTGATTGGAACAGTGCTTCACACTCCTGACATCTGGAAACAAACAAACCAGTTAAAAAAATACCAGGCAGGGACACTCCTCTATGTACAATAGACAACTAATAAGGACCCACTGTGCAGTACAGAGAACTCTTCTTAATACCCTGTAATGACCTATATGAGAAAAGAATCTTAAAATGAGTGGATATATGTATATATATAACTGATTCGCTGTGCTATACAGCAAAAATTAACACAATTTAAATCAACTATACTGTAATAAATTTTTTTAAAGAAATCTTAAAAAAAATCGTGTAGGGAGATTTATTTGTCTGAAAGTAATACTGGCATCTGGTCCCATCACTTCATGGGAAATAGATGGGGAAATAGTGGAAACAGTGTCAGACTTTATTTTTGGGGGGCTCCAAAATCACTGCAGATGGTGACTGCAGCCATGAAATTAAAAGACACTTACTCCTTGGAAGGAAAGTTATGACCAACCTAGATAGCATATTCAAAAGCAGAGATATTACTTTGCCAACAAAGGTCCGTCTAGTCAAGGCTATGGTTTTTCCTGTGGTCATGTATGGATGTGAGAGTTGGACTGTGAAGAAAACTGAGTGCCGAAGAATTGATGCTTTTGAACTGTGGTGTTGGAGAAGACTCTTGAGAGGCCCTTGGACTGCAAGGAGATGCAACCAGTCCATTCTGAAGGAGATCAGCCCTGGGATTTCTTTGGAAGGAATGATGCTAAAGCTGAAACTCCAGTACTTTGGCCACCTCATGCGAAGAGTTGACTCATTGGAAAAGACTCTGATGCTGGGAGGGATTGGGGGAAGGAGGAGAAGGGGACGACAGAGGATGACATGGCTGGATGGCATCACTGACTCGATGCACATGAGTCTGAGTGAACTCCGGGAGTTGGTGATGGACAGGGAGACCTGGCGTGCTGCGATTCATGGGGTTGCAAAGAGTCGGACACGGCTGAGCGACTGAACTGAACTGTACAATACAGAGAACTCTTCTTAATACCCTGTAATGACCTATATGAGAAAAGAATCTTAAAATGAGTGGATATATGTGTATATATAACTGATTTGCTATGCTATACAGCAAAAATTAACACAATTTAAGTCAACTATACTCTAATAAATTTTTTAAAAAGAAACCTTAAAAAAAAATCGTGTGGGGAGATTTGAGTTATTTGTCTGAAAGTAACACTGGCAATTGGCTATTCCAGCTGCCTGGTGGGGGGAGTGAAAAAGGGGTTGGGGAGTAGGAAGCAGAGAGAATGAGAGGCGGGAAGTCATGCTCCCTTGGTGCAAAGCTATTGCAGCAGCTACTATTGGGTTTATTACAGTATTTTATGAAGCAATAGAGATTACCCATATAGCTTCAGCTAACACCAGGACTGCACTAGACACGGAATATAACAAACCACTTGTAAAAGGTTACCAAATCTAGAGGATGGAACCAGCATAAATTGTCTCCTGTCTCAACTTTTGGCGTCCCATCATTTCAGAGCACTTGTCTAACCTTTGCCAAAACAAGGATAAGAAGGTTGAGGTTAGGACCAGAATCCAGGAGACAATTCCTCATTGCTTTCACATGCTTAACCAACTGTCTTTCTGTGTATGTCTTTTAATTGCCAAAGAGCGTAGGGATATTGGGAAGGTTTGGGTGGGCTGCTTTATGTTAACATAAAGAGCACTTTAAAGAGCACTGCTGTCAGCTCCTTAGTGTTATTGGATCTTTGGGGGAGAATTAAATGCAAGCTCCCCTGGCACCTTGTTGGGTCACCAAGCAGTTGTTTAGATCCCTAAACCCCTGAGATCTCTGGCCACGTTGTGCACGTGCTTCATGAGGGAAAAACAAAACTCCTGGGAAACTGACTGACTGACAGTAAAGGCATTAGAAGCGCCTATCAAGAGTCTTAAAAAACAAAACCACCAATAAACCATTTTCACCGCTTATTCCCGCAGTGTCATGGCCTCTAGTGCTCTAGACTTTTGGGCCTATGGGACCACCAAATCTGTAAGTGTAGTCATTGAGCTCTTGCTAGGTGTTCAGTGCTGTAATGAAGGGCAGGTGAGAGATAACAAAAAGCTAAGTGTTACCAGTTAGCGAGTGCTGACTCTGCACAGGTGTCCTACACTCTCCCTGCCTTGCGTCATTGCTTCCGTGTAACCCTGTGAGGCAGGCACTATTACTTTCCTCATCTTGCAGATGATGACACTGAGCCTTAGTGAAGTTAACTAACTTGCCCAGCGCCACGCAAGTTAGTAAGTGGCAGAACTAGGACTGTCCAATGTCCAGTCTGTGTTCCTCAGTCGCTGTATCACATACACCAGTAAGAAGTCCAAAAACATGGACTGAGTTACTTTGTGAGAAAGTTTCCTATGACAGGAGATGGTTAAGCATCTTCAGTGTAAGTAGAGGGTGGATGAAGACACTGAATCACTCAGTGTGGAGACAGAGTACATGATCTCCAAGATACTTTTTTCCTTCCATTTTCTAAAAGATGTAATTCACATGCCATAAAATTCACCCTTTAAAAGTGTACAATTCATAGCTGGGACATGAAAGCAACCCAAATGTCCATCAGCAGAGGAATGGATAAAGAAGATGTAGTACATATATACAATGGAATATGACTCAGCCATTAACAAGGAACAAAACTGTGCCATTGGCAGAGACATGGATGGACCTAGAGACTGTTATACAGAGTGAAATAAGTCAGACAGAGGAAAAACAAATATCGTATACTAACACATGTATGACTTAAATTGAAGAAAGTAGGGAAAACCACTAGACCATTCAGGTATGACCTAAATCAAATCCCTTATGATTATACAGTGGAAGTGAGAAATAGATTTAAGGGCCTAGATCTGATACATAGAGTGCCTGATGAACTATGGAATGAGGTTCGTGACACTGTACAGGAGATAGGGATCAAGACCATTCCCATAGAAAAGAAATGCAAAAAAGCAAAATGGCTGTCCGGGGAGGCCTTACAAATAGCTGTGAAAAGACGAGAAGCGAAAAGCAAAGGAGAAAAGGAAAGATATAAACATCTGAATGCAGAGTTCCAAAGAACAGCAAGGAGAGATAAGAAAGCCTTCTTCAGCAATCAATGCAAAGAAATAGAGGAAAACAACAGAATGGGAAAGACTAGGGATCTCTTCAAGAAAATGAGAGATAAAAGGAACATTTCATGCAAAGATGAGCTCGATAAAGGACAGAAATGGTATGGACCTAACAGAAGCAGACGATATTAAGAAGAGATGGCAAGAATACACAGAAGAACTGTACAAAAAAGATCTTCACGACCCAGATAATCACGATGGTGTGATCACTGACCTAGAGCCAGACATCCTGGAATGTTAAGTCAAGTAGGCCTTAGAAAGCATCACTACGAACAAAGCTAGTGGAGGTGATGGAATTCCAGTTGAGCTATTTCAAATCCTGAAAGATGATGCTGTGAAAGTGCTGCACTCAATATGCCAGCAAATTTGGAAAACTCAGCAGTGGCCACAGGACTGGAAAAGGTCAGTTTTCATTCCAATCCCAAAGAAAGGCAATGCCAAAGAATGCTCAAACTACCACACAATTGCACTCATCTCACATGCTAGTAAAGTAATGCTCAAAATTCTCCAAGCCAGGCTTCAGCAATATGTGAACCATGAACTTCCAGATGTTCAAGCTGGTTTTAGAAAAGGCAGAGGAACCAGAGATCAAATTGCCAACATCCGCTGGATCATAGAAAAAGCAAGAGAGTTCCAGAAAAACATCTATTTCTGCTTTATTGACTATGCCAAAGCCTTTGACTGTGTGGATCACAATAAACTGTGGAAAATTCTGAAAGAGATGGGAATACCAGACCACCTGATCTGCCTCTTGAGAAATTTGTATTCAGGTCAGGAAGCAACAGTTAGAACTGGACATGGAACAACAGACTGGTTCCAGTCTGAAATATATATGTCAAGGCTGTATATTGTCACCCTGTTCATTTAACTTACATGCAGAGTACATCATGAGAAATGCTGGACTGGAAGAAACACAAGCTGGAATCAAGATTGCTGGGAGAAATATCAATAACCTCAGGTATGCAGATGACACCACCCTTATGGCAGAAAGTGAAGAGGAACTCAAAAGCTTCTTGATGAAGGTAAAAGTGGAGAGTGAAAAAGTTGGCTTAAAGTTCAACATTCAGAAAACGAAGATCATGGCATCCGGTCCCATCACTTCATGGGAAATAGATGGGGAAACAGTGGAAACAGTGTCAGACTTTATTTTTCTGGGCTCCAAAATCACTACAGATGGTGACTGCAGCCATGAAATTAAAAGACGCTTACTCCTTGGAAGGAAAGTTATGACCAATCTAGATAGCATATTCAAAAGCAGAGATATTACTTTGCCAACAAAGGTTCGTCTAGTCAAGGCTATGGTTTTTCCTGTGGTCATGTATGGATGTGAGAGTTGGACTGTGAAGAAGGCTGAGCGCCAAAGAATTGATGCTTTTGAACTGTGGTGTTGGAGAAGACTCTTGGGAGGCCCTTGGACTGCAAGGAGATGCAACCAGTCCATTCTGAAGGAGATCAGCCCTGGGATTTCTTTGGAAGGAATGATGCTAAAGCTGAAACTCCAGTACTTTGCCCACCTCAGGCAAAGAGTTGATTCATTGGAAAAGACCCTGATGCTGGGAGGGATTGGGGGCAGGAGAAGGGGACAGCAGAGGATGAGATGGCTGGATGGCATCACTGACTCGATGGACGTGAGTCTGAATGAACTCCGGGAGTTGGTGATGGACAGGGAGGCCTGGCATGCTGCGATTCATGGAGTCGCAAAGAGTCGGACTGAGCGACTGATATGATCTCTGAACACATGTATGTGGATTCTAGAAAAATGGTACAGGTGAACCCATTTGCAAAGCAGAAATAGACACGGATGTAGAGAACAAACGTATGGACACCAAGGAGGAGAAAGAGGGGTGGGATGAATTGTGAGATTGGTATTGACATATATACACTGTTATGCATCAAATAGATAACTAATGAGAACCTCTGTATAGCAAAGGGAACTCCACTCAGTGCTCTGTGGTGACCTGAATGGGAAGCAAATCCAAAAAAGGGATATATATATATATATATATACATATATATATATATATACAGAGAGAGAGAGAGCTGATTCACTTTGCTGTACAGTAGAAACTAATACAACATTGTAAAACAACTCTACTCCAATAAAAATTTTTTTAAAAATAAAGTGTGTAATTCAATGGTTTTTCACATATTTGCATGGTGTGTAACTATCACCACTATCGTAGAACTCCTAGAACATTTTCATCACCACAAAGAAATCTAGAATATTTTAATCACTTCATACACTTAGCATTATACCTACCCCTCAGCCTCTGGCAACCAGTAATCTACTTTCGATCTCTAGGGACTTACCTATACTAGACATTTCATATAAATGAATCCTACAAAATATGGTCTTTTGTAACTGATTTCTTCACTTAGCATAGCATTTTCCAGTCTGTCATGTTGTAGCATGCATCAATACTTCATTTCTCTTTGTGGCTAAAGAACATTCCGTCATATGAATATGGCATTTTGTTTATCCATTTATCAGTTGACGGACTCAGTACTTTTAACTCTGAGAATTTATGAACACAAGGCTCCTGACCTTAATCCAGCTGGGACAACTCACATGGATAACTCAATCAGCTCTGGGACTGTATTTGCAGCTTCTTGGTGGACATCCCCTAGTTGACATATTCCTGCCTACAGCCCCGTTTAACAAATTTTCCCCACAAAGCCATCCTCTCCTCCCTGAGTCCTGACTTCTGTTAATGGCAATACCAGGCTCGTAGGTCCATGAAACAGTTTTGAAAAAACTGTTTACTTTTCTTATTTATTTGGCTACTCCAGGTCTTAGCTGTGACACGTTCCCAGACCAGGGATCGAACTTGGGCCCCCTGCATTGGAAGCAGAGAACCAGCCACTGGACCACCAGGGAAGCCCCCAAACAATCTTTTTTTAATGTGTGTTTTTAAATTTTATTTCGGCTACACTACACGGCACGCTGGATCTTAGTTCTGTGACTAGGGATTGAAACCACGCCCCCTGCAGTGGAATGGTGGTCTTAACCCAGTGGATCACCAGAGAAGTCCCTTTTTTCTTTTTTCAAAATTGAGGCGTAGTTGATTTACAATATTGTGTTAGTTTCAGGTGTGTAGCACAATGATTCAGTTAGAGTCTTTGCCCTTTTAGGTTATTACAAAATACTGAGTAGATTTTCCTTTATTATCCAGTAGGTCCTTGTTGCATGCTTAGTTGCTCAGAAGTGTCTGACTCTTTGTGACCCCAAGGACTGTAACCCACCAAGGCTCCTCTGTCCATGGAATTTTCCAGGCAAGAATACTGGAGTGGGTTGCCATTTCCTGCTCCAGGGGATCTTTCTGACCCAGGGATTGAACCCATGTCTGCTGTGTCTTCCGCATTGGCAGGCAGATTCTTTACCATTGTGCCTTGTTGGTTACCTATTTTATATATAGAGGTGCATATATGTTAATCCAAACCTCCTAATTTATCCCTCTCCCTTTCCCCTTTGGTAACCGTAAGTTTTCAAAACTGTCTTTTTTCTTAAAAAAAAAAAAAAAACCTCTCTCTCTCCTGTATGTTTCTTATTAATTTGCATACCAACATCTGTAAATTCTACCTTAACTATACCATTTTCTCCCCATTCTGTTGGTTAACCAATTTGAAGTCTCTGTTGAATATTGCAGTAGCCTTCCTTTAGTCTCTCTGACTCCTAACTCTCCTTTTCCTACTCTGTATTACTCAGTGTAATTCAGTTGCTGAATTCATCTTTATGTTCAATTCTGTCCAAACCACTGCCAAGATCAAACACCTTAAATGACATGCAAAATTCTACCTTAGTCCAATTTAAGTAACCACAATTTAGTAAGGGAGAAAGACAGAAAAGTGATATTCATGTATTTGTCTTTTCAGTGTTTTATTGTAAATACTTTCAAGGACAAAAGTTATTTCCACAGGGGGGTGGTAAAGACAAGGTTTGGTGGAAGACAGATCTTGCCTTGAATTCTGGCTGTTCCTCTGGGAACATCACAATCACCACTAGCTTCAGTTGTCTACCTATTAAAACAGGAGAGAAACACCCAGCTCTTGGGGTGCCTGCTAAGATTAGGGGTAACATACATAAAGCGTGCAGCACCTGATCCTGTGTGCACATGCATGTACTTAATTGCTCGGCTGTGTTCCACTCTCGCCAGCTCTGGGAACTGCAGCCCACCAGGCTCCTCTGTCCAGAGGGTCTTCCCGAACCAGGGATAGAACCTGTGTCTCTTGCATCTCCTGCATTGGCAGGTGGATTCTTTATCACTAGTGCTACCTGGGAAGCCCACCTGATCCCATAGTTTGTTCTAATAAACTGTAGCTATTCTTTTCACACTCACGGTGAAGCCCTTATGTTTATAATCTGGCCCCTGAAAACACACATCCTCTAACTGGAAATGGGGGCGGGGGCAGGTGGATACAAGGGAAAAAGCACAATCTCAGGAAGAGTTGGGGGAAGGGGACAGTAACTAGCAGTTTCAGGAACTGAAAAGGGGGAGCTGAAGATACAGAGAGGAGGACCAGGTGCATTTCAGACAATGAAGCGAAGGCAGGACCTGGATGCCAGATGAGGAAGACGGGGAGAAGGCCAACCTTCCTGGAGAAGCAGGTTTATCGTGGGCAGTAAAGGGGAATAAGGCTAGTGGATAAACCATGAACATCTCAGACACTAAGCAGAGTTTAACCTCAGTAGAGCAGTAACGGTGAAGCCATCGTAGTCTCTTGGGCAGGTCAAGTGTTGTGATGAGGGTAGTGCTGTTGGGAAACCAGATGGGTAGCTGCCTGTGGCAGACAGGAGAGCATGAGAAGGCGGTTCTCACAGTGTTTTTAGACGCTCACACGCATGGCAAAGTGAGCCGGCTACAATGGGAGAAGAGCAAGCCTAGATCAAAAAGACATTCTGAGGGACTTCCTTGGTGGCCCAGTGATTAAGAATCCATCTTGCAATGCAGGGGACATGGGCTCCATCCCTGGTGGGGGAACCAGTATCCCACATGCTGTGGAGCAACGGAATCCATGTGCTCTGGAGCCCGTATGCCACCACTAATGAGCATGTTCACAGTGGAGGAGCCCATATGATGTAACGAATATCCTGTGTGCCACAACTAAGACCCAGTGCAGCCAAATAAATCTTAAAAAAAAAAAAAAAAAAAAAGATATTTTGAAAGGAAAAAAATCACAGGCCCTCATAACAAATACCATAAATGAACTTGATCCCTAGCCTCCCTCCCCTAAGGCCTAGCTTTTATTTTTTTTCCTGAAGCCATTTCAAACACTCTGCTCCTCCAAGTCTTTGTTTTCTGAAACAAAGCTGGGACTAAGTTCACCAATTTATCAATCAACTCTTTAGCTGCTGCTGCCAAGCTATTCTGGCTCAGGGTAGAAAGACTCCTGCTCAGATCTTCCCAAAAGAGGAAGAAGAAAGTTGGAACTATCCGTTAATCAATCACAACTCATGTTTGAAGATTCAGAGCCTTTCACACACACTCCTCCTAGAATGGAAATACTTGTCCCCCTCCCCCTGCTCCCACAAGCAAGCATCAGGCTCTATATGTATTGCAGCTAAATGTCACTGACTGCCAAGCAGATTAGAATGTATCCCAAAGTACACAATTTCTAAAAGGGAAAAAAAAGTTAAGAATATTTGAGTCTTTTACTTTCAGTAGGTGGCATTGCATAGAACAGTTTTGTCCTTGTTAGTTTATAAATATTTGATTGCATGAAAGCTTCCAAGTTCTCTGGGACTCATCCTTGCTGGCTGGACCAGTTTTTCTGATAGTACATTTGCTTGCTGAATTATCAATCCAGCTAGCTCATGTTATGGGCACTCAACTTTTAAAAATTCTGTAAATTTCATGAGCCTCCCAGAATAAGTAATGGCTCAGGACATGAGCTGAGATGGAGATAAGATCTATCAGTCTCCCCTCAGCCTGCTCAGAAAGTCCCCTCTGAACCGGGAATGTCAGATCTTCTTTCAGAGAAAAGCCCCAAATTTATCATAAACTGGCAGCGAGATCCAGACAAAATAAAAATGATGATTTCACTTCATCAGACTACAGGTAATACTGAACTAGAGGCAGCTATCAGATAAAATAACAAGACAAATACTCCAAAGAACAGAAGAAAAAGAAACGTCCAGGACAGACTCCAGTGAATGATACTAAAATTATACTTTGATTTGGAACAACATATGCAGTGGGGAAAGGACAGAGCTTCCCTGAGAATAGCTAGTAAGCAAGAGGTAAGCTGTCTCTATGTTTCGGTGTAATCCATTTCACAGACTTGCTCAGCGAAAGCTGAGAAAACAGAGGCCCAGATAAGGTAGGAACTTATTCTAGCTTAGATAACCAGCTAACAGAGCAGGGAGTGGAGAGAACTCAGGTTTGCTGTAGTCCTGCTTCCGGGCCATATGTATGGCCCTCTCCTTATGGATAGGACGAAAGGTAGAGAGAAATCTCAGAAACCTTGCCACACCATGGACTGGAGGCCATGATATGTGCGCTATAGGATCTGTGTTCTCCAGAAAGTTCATCTCAAAGTACTATCATGATTTTCATGTGAAAATCATCCATGGTTTTTAGACATGACCATCAGTGCGTTTTTTTAAAAACATAAGACTCTCATTCAATAACCACAATACAACTCAGTCTCTCATTAATTAAAAGAATGAGAGCAGCTCATGTATTTTTGAGAATAAACATGTTTCAAAACCACCACGATCTAGCTTTAACTGGAAGATAAACCCAAGTAGTAACCCTAACTCCAATCCTAGCACATTGCATATAGGAGACAAGATGAAAACCACTCATCCCATATGATTTACTGAAGTTTGTGCAACATCCACCACCACAATCCACCCCCTATAATAGGAGCATCAAAACAGCATAATATACAGGCTTCCAATAAATAGGTTTCTCTAAAACTGCAGATTTTTTTTCTTTACATTTAGAAGAACAATTGGAGTAAAGAAGTATATTATTATTAGAGGTCAGCAACCAATTCTTTAAAAATAAACACACACACCACACACCTTAAGAACCTAGGGCTTAGATACACAGAACCATTATAAAACATGAAATATGGTTATATTGGTAAAATACATTTACATTTTCTAAATGTATCATTTTTCACCTTTCCTGCTTTAAGTACTAAATCCTACAATGAATAAAAAATTGGAGACACCAATCACATAATTTCTCATTTACCAATTCCTCTAACAGCTCTCTTAGGATAAGTGTTGTATGTTAGTTGCTCAGTTGTGTCCAATTCTTTGTGATTCCTGGTGGACTGTAGCCCACCAGGCTGCTCTGTCCATGGAATTCTCCAGGCAAGAATACTGGAGTGGGTAGCCATTCCCTTCTCCAGTGGATCTTCCTGATCCAGGGATCCTACCTGGGTCTCCTGCCTTGCAGGCAAGATTCTTTACCATCTGAGCCATGAGAGAAGTCCAGGATAAGTTTTTTCCACCCCAATTTACAGATTACAAAGTGGAAACTGAAAGAGTAATCTACTCAAGATTGTACAGCAAGTAAGGAGAAGAGCTGGAAATGAACCCACATCATCTACACCCAGGCCCTTTTTACTGCATCAACAATTCTGCACGTATGGTCTGCAGGGCTTCTAAGACCCTTTCACAGGGTCCAGGAATCAAATTGAAACTACTAAGACACCATTTGCCTTTCCACTGTTAACTCTGCACTCATGGTGCAAAAGCAACGGAGCGGAAATCTGCTGGTGGTCTTAGCCGAAATCCAGGCAGCGACGCCAAATTTTACTAAGAATCCCTGCGTTCCTGCCACTCCTGTACAGTACTAACAGGGCCAGTTTCTCTTTGGAATGCCCTTGATGAAGCAGTAACAATTTTAAAACTTTATGAAATCACACTCCTTGAGTACATACCTTGTGAAAACTCTGAGACAAAATGAGAAAAATGCATAAAGCACCTCTGTCACACACAAAAGCACCACAACTGTGTCTGGAGAAGAAGTATTAGGACTTGTGCAACTGTTTGAGTTGGACGCTAGATAAGCCACTTTTTTTTCCCCAAATGGAAGATTATTTGAACTTGAAAGAATGACAGGTTGGCTATTCAGATTTGCATATTTGGCAGATATTTTCTCAAAAACGAAAAAGTGAGCCTGTTATCAGGAGGAAAACAACTGCATTTGTTGCCAATGATAAAATGTGAGCTTTCAAGCAAAAATTAAAAACTTTGGAAACTGAGACTTTTCTGATGAGACTGGCTGTTATTAACAAGTGTGATTGACATATAGGAAGAAATGTGTTAACATTTGAAGACCTGAATAATGTGGTAAACCAATATTTTCCAAATGATCAATACAGGCTATTACAAAATCATGCATGGGAAAACATTCCATTCTTGACACATTTACAGTATTATATGGATTGATGGATTTGAGCATAATAAAGTATAACAATTTCATTGATAGGACTTCAGACTCCACACTGCAGCTGTTTAAAAAAAACACTTATCAAATTTTAGTGTATTATCAAAAAAGAATATCTAAAATTATCTGAAAAAGCTATTCATTTTCCCTTTTATAAATGTATGTCTGGGTGAGGCTAGATTTTCCTCATCTACTTCAACAAAAACAATGTATTATACTAGACTGCACAGAGACCTAGATACTAGGATTCAGTTACCTTCTATTATGGCAGAGCTTAGAGATTAAATGCTCTTACAATTTTATTGTGGAATACAGGAATTCTTCATAAAAACATGTGATGGGTTTATCATTATTTTAGAATGAATTGTTACTGCTTTTCTCACTTCTTATACATTTTCCCATTTTAACTTCTAATAATATCGATAGCTATAATAATCTACATGAACCTAAGTTCCTCCATAAGGTCCTCAATAATTTTTAAGCGTTATGAAGTGGTTCTGAGGTCAAAAAGATTGCGAACTGCCACATTATATCCTGCTGCCTTCAATATTTAAAATAGTAAGACAGCAAAAAAATTTCTGTGTATTGATATTTCTCCAAAATTTTTAAAAAGATCACCACGTGGGAGTTTGATGTATGACACGGGGCACCCAAAGCTGGTGCTCTTACAATCTGGAGGGATGGGGTGGGGAGGGAGGTGAGAGGGGCGCTCAGAATGGAAGGGACACATGTATGCCTATGGCTGATTCATGTTGATGTGTGGTAAAAACCATCATAATACTGTAATTATCCTTCAATTAAAATAAATTTTAAAATATACAGAGAGAAGAAAAGATCACCAATATGTACCCTAATTATTGTTATTGATCAGAATGTATTCAGGAAGCCCCATCCCTGTGGTCACACATACAAAAAAAAGGATCCTCTAAAATAAAATTCTGTAAAGGAAGACTTATAGTTCCAATAGCACCCTAATCAAATGGAGGGGAAAGATTGGAATAGAAAGAGCTACACCTACCTTAAATAATTTCAAACCAAGACCTTGGCTGATGCCCAGGGAATGATGATGTCTCACTAGTAATAATAGGTGGCAAAACAATCATATTCCCTGACAGCTAAAATCAAGAAGTGTTTTTAATTAGCATCTAGAATTATACTTGACATTACAGAAAAAAAAAGGAAAACACCTACATCTAGCTAATTATCTGTAATGTTTCACAACTTTCGTCATAGTGGGAAGATATAAAGTTTTAATTGAGAAGTAAATTTTTTAAGAGGACAGATCCTCTTATCTTTCAAGCTGGCATTAAAACTTTGGTGAACCAGTCAAAAGGTGGAAGTAAATGCTCACATGCAAAGACAAGAGTTTGACCTTCTCCATTTCTGTAAGAAGGTATGGGTATTTATTTCTTCTATCAGTTATGTTTATAAGCAGAGCTTATACAAACAGGTTAATTGCTGCAAGTACATCTGACTTAACTTTTTAAGGTTTAAGTAAAGGATCTACAAAACACTAAGCATTTTTATTTATTTATTTATTTTTTGGTGGCATCACACGACTTGCACAATCACAGTTTCCCAACCAGGGACTGAACCAGAACCCAGGCCACTGCAGCGAAAGCCAGAATCCTAACCACTAGGTCACCAAGAACTCCACTGATTTTTTTTTATTATTATGCTTAGTAGATCTATCAAACACAGGCTAAATAACTGGAAACTAAAATATATGAAGAATAAATCAAATTACACCTCTATGTCAAAACCAACATACCCCAAAGCCTAAAACTTAAGGTTTTGAAATCAAAGAGTTGAAATGGGATCCATAAAAGCATAGAAATGGTTGGTAGTTTAGGAAGTCCAACACCGGGGATAAGAATGGTAATAAAGACGTCTTACTTCATTTAGGGTAGCATTAAACCAAAGTTACCTTTAAGTAAGCCATAAAGGCTGCTCCATTTACCCCACTAACGTACATTTAAAGTTTTTATGTTATATATATTTTACTACCATTAAAAAATAATAATGTAATAGGCCCCAAATCATTGTACATTTTAAATGAGTAAACTGTACAGTAAATGAATTATATCCCACTAAAACTGTTAAAAAAAAAAACCCAAACAACGCTGCCCCAGATGCTGGGGCAATTCCAGCTGTGAGTGTCCCCACGGAAGTTTACATGTTACAGAGGTCAACTGGCTGCCTCACTAGTAAAGATGCTCTGACCAGTAGAAGATGCCTGACAGTCACCGCCAGTGAGATTAATTATGGCCTCCTTGGTGTCAAAACTTCTCTAAGATAACTTGAATAAGACAAATCAACAGGAATGTAAATAAAAAGTCACATACTTGGTTCCTTTAAGCATATTTAATATTTGAATTCTCATTCTTCTATTTTCCCAGACCCCAGAAAACAGAGTTTTTAGATGACCAATATTTTGTTCCAGAAACATACAGCCTTATCAGCTAATTCATAAAAGAGCTATTTTACAAAGGTACATCTGGATAATTAGAACAATAAAGTCTTTTAGGCATTTCAAAATGTGATCAGTAAAAATACATGATTATTAATAAAGTTTTTTTTTTTTTTAAGATAGTTCCAGATTTCTTTAAAAGTAATTTCTGTTAAAGAGTAGTACATGATTGTACGGTGAACAAGGAAAATAAAATGCTCTAGTAGGAAGAGGCTGATTAAGAGTGACCCACAGTGTGCACAAGTTACAGTTATGTTTGCGGCACACCTGCTTAGCCATTGGCACCTGGAAATGGCGGGCAGGGCTTCCTTCTAGGAGGTACACTTTTTTTTCCTACCAGTTTATTTTCAAAACCATCAGTACCAGTGGAGAAGAACAAGGCAAAGGAACTCTTTTCTTGAGGAAAGAATAATTATGCAGATCACTTTGAAAAGTGGTGGAGGAGTCAGAGGAAAAAAAAAAAAAGATTTAAAAGAGGAATTGTAATTCTAGGGAATAAAAAGTTAGCCAGCAGAAAGATGACTGGAAGGTCCTGCTTAATCTTCTATCTTGAGGTCCTCTGAACACAGTTTTGAACCTTGCCCCCTGTGATATATAGGGGAGGAAAGACTGACCAAAGCTCTTGTAGCTCAAAATTACATCATATACCACCTTCAAAGAAGACTGCTTCCAGTTTGAAATACAGAAGCTCCACATAATACACTGAATTTAATGATATCAAAAAGAAAAAAGTATGCGAGCAAAAGACAACTCACAGTAGGCATAATTGTTTTCTTTAGCTTCAAAAACAAGGGAAGAGTGGGCTTTTCTCCTTTACTATCACACTGGCTCCCCACCCTCCTCCAAGGACAAATTAACAAAAATTTTTTGAGAGGGACTCATCCTTTCTAACGGTCGATCAAAGTTGTTTCAGGGAAAAGAAAGAAAAAAAGCACCTTTTTTGTAGCATATTATAATAAATAGTTACAGTTCACGTCCTAATAGCCAAAGATAACCCAAGCAGTCCAAGTTATTCATAGCTGGTTTTAAAGTACACGAAATATATGACTTCTAGGGCAGTGATCATGATTTTAAATTACAGCACTTTGGGGTTTATTGATTTGCCTTGCTGAACTTTGTTCTCTGAAAAGGAAAGAGACACCTCAAATGTAATCTGCCACTTAATAGCAAGGGATCCCTTACGGCCACGGGAAAGAGCACAGGGTCACGGCAGGTCACGATAGCTAAAACCAGCTCTCCTGCTCTGGGAAGGTGGCTCTGTCCACCGCCCTTGGATCTTTCCACATGGAAGTTGATTCCAACTTCAGTCACCAACTTTGAGAAAACAGCTTTGATGGTCATCAGTCTCACCTAAAAAGAGATTACCTAATTCCATTGTCCTGAAAGGCAGGTATAGTATCAAAGTAGGATGGATGTGATTATAATGGACAAAAGGGAAAAAATAAAAATAAAAGGAGAGCATGGGAGGCCAGGATGAGGAGGAGGAGGAAGACATGAGGCTGGTGAGATAAAAAAGAAAACTCAAAATCGTGGAATCTTTTCAGAATTAGATTTCACTTGGGGGCTTCATTTGAAGATCTAGATATGAATTTATTTGGAGGTACTAGAGCAACAGTCAAAATATTTTTCCAGTTAGCCCTGTTTTTGTTCCAAGGAGAGGTTAAACTTCAGGAAAAGGAAAAGCAAACAGTTGCTAAGGACAAGGGGTTGGCTGAACCAGAAGAGAAACTAAAACTCTGCTAACGTACAAATCTTCTTAAATAAATGAGTGCTAGGGAATTATTCAATGACCCTGTACTATCTGAAGTTAAGATGAAAGTTCTATTTGTATTTACCTTTCTTCTGATTAACTGCCCACTGATGGTATTAGTGTCAAGTAACTACAGGTACCCCTTTTAGTTGGGAGTGACTACATTATTTCCAGCAGCACAATGTAACCATTTGGTTTCTACTTGTTTCTCTTAAGAGATACAGAAAGTTCAAGTCCCAAGCTTTACTTATATATTAGATTCTGCTTCTAAATTTTTTAATCCCATTTTAATTTATACTTGGGCTATAAATCAAAATAAAATTCTAATTTATAGATGAGGTCCAACGATCCAAGTTGGTCTATTTAAAAACACAGATCACTTTTGGAAAGACAGAAACAAGAATCTGGACATAGATGAGCTTTGCTAAGTTGTAGTGGTGTTTATAAACGCAGTTGGGAATCCTTACCACTTATGATGGGGAAATTTTATATATATATTATATATATATAATGTATATATATATATATTTTGGGGCAGATGGTGAGGGGATGGCAGGGGAGAGCAAAATTACATCTTAACTACCCACAGAGTTCAGAGGGTACTACTGAAAGACATGAGCAGTGGATCAACTCCTTGTGTATGAACAGAATTGTAATATTTGACAAATGATTTCATTTTTGATTGGCAAAAATACTTCAAAACACATTAATATATACCTGATGCACAAAGAAAACCACAGAAAGCCAACAGAACTGAAGGGAGTTCTCAAGTTGCAGTTCTGAAACATGTATCCTCTGGAGGGTGCTGCCAGGGCTACTATTCATTCTAGAGCAGGCAGTTCCCAACGCCTTGCCTGCAGTATCCAGTGTATGTTCTGGTCTGCAATTTTTAAGGTCAGTCATGCACCAGTGTGGAAAAAGCTCCAGCAGTGAAGTCAGAGGATGTGCTTCTGGAGCTGGCTGGAGCAGCTCTTCCTTCTCCACTGCATCCTTCTCCACTCCACCCTTGGCTCTCTTCTCAAACTCTAAGAGCCCTTTGGCACCATCAGTGCAAAAATCAGAGTCAAACCTCCAGGTACTAAAATTTTACTGGCCTTATAATCAGCAGTACCCGTGGCTCATGAAAGCCATTGTTCAACTCAGTAGTGATTCAGTTACATAACCTTCCCACACTCTCACCCGCTCCCATCCCACCCTTCCTCAGCAGCCCCCACCCCTGCCACCACCTGAAGCATCTCTGCTTGTTTTCGCTTCCTGCTCAGCTGGCAGGGATTATTTTACACAAGTGCCAAGGTCTAATGTATAATTATAAAAATGAAACAATACCAAGGATAACAAATTTATAGTCAAGAAAATAAAATTTGCTTTCCTCTCCCTCCCAAATCCCAACCCTCAACAGAAAAGGAGACGATAGAAGAAAACACACCCATTTTCAAGTGCCTGCTATTTAGTACATTGAGGATTCCTGTTCATCGGGAGCAGATCCCAGCTACAGAGAAGAGGTGCTGGCCTCAGGTGGGAGGAAGCCCCGCACCTGGGAGCACAAAGCTCAAGTCCTCTGCTTGGAGGAGTCGCAGCAGAGGACTTTTGAGTACGCTTTTGAGGGGACCCTCAGACGAGCAGCCTCCGGGACAGCAGAGGGCACGGGACATCATTCGGTAGAGACCTCATGCTCCTCCCTCCTCTGCCCACTCCCTCCCCCTCTTCACCTCTCCAGCCACCTCCTGATATCCCATCCTGAACTCTTTGCTTCAGGAGCAGTCAATCCTTGGGTGTACTAAATACAAAGGGCTAAAACTCTCACTACTCAATTAAAACAAAACATGGCAAAATAAAAATTAAAATGTGCTTTCAAATACGGAATGAAGTCAAATAAATACATCTGATTTTCTCTTTCTCTTAAGTCTAAGTAAAATTTCATATTCTACACCCAAAGCTCTATACATTTGGTTTTTGTTCTGAATCAAAATGGATTTCCGAGAGTGAGAAGAGCAGGGCGAGAGGACGGATGTCCCCTCGCGGACAGACTTGTGCAGCTGCCAGGCTGTGAAGACCCAGTCCTGCTCTGGGGCCCGGAGGGCATGGCTCCCCCAGGGTGTTTGCAGGCAGATCCTCCGTCACACGTCACACTCTCTCTCAGCGTCCACACTGGAGCCAGGACATGGTGAGACAAGGCTGGTGCTCAAATCCAACAACCTGCAGTCACCTCCAGGACACGTGGCTCTAACTTTTATCTGGGAAGAACAAAGAGGTGTAGAGGTCAAATTAAGGAGAAAGACTGAGTTCAAATTAACTCAGAGAGGGCCTCCCTGGTGGCTCAGTGGTAAAGAAATCGCCTGCCAATGCAGGAGACTCGGGGTCAATCCCTGATCTGGGAAGATCCCACATGCTGAGGAGCAACTAAGCCTGTGCACCACAGCTATTGAGCCTGTGCTCTAGACCCGCGAGCGGCATCTACTGAGCCCACACACCCTAGCGGCCATGCTCTGCAACGAGAGAAGGCACCACAATGAGAAGCCCATGCACTGCAACTGGAGAGTAGCCTCCGCTCGCCGCAACTACAAAAAAGCCCTCGCAGCAATGAAGACCCAGTGCAGCCAAAAATACATACGTAAATTAAAAAAAATAAATAAAAATAAAATTAACACAGAGAATATATCTGAAACCTGTGGACCTTGTTAACATCTTTGTTTCTGGATCGGAATAGTCTCATTCAAAAGAATGAAGGCAAATGAGTACAGACTGCTGCACTGAACACGGGAACCATCTGTGGTCTCTGGGAGACAGGAAAGCACAGCAGGACCCGAGGAGGGCCTGCCTCCACCACTACGGAGCCTTGGTTTACCCCCTCACTGCAGCTCTGCCTTTTGCTTTTGCAAAGGGGAAGGACGACAGAACGCGAGTGGTGTGGGGACTGACAACTGCAGCTCCTCTTTGAGAGGAAGAGCCGAGTCAGCAGACAGTGGCCTCTGCTTAATGCATGATGTTCGGAAACAAGTATCTTTTTTTTTTTTTAAGAGATGAAACAGAATCTCACAAGGTTTTCACTTTAAAGACTAATAAATCATTTCATTCAATGGACTGTTCAGGCAGGATGATTCTTGAGTCAGAAACCCACAGCGTTCACACACCTGAGTGCTTGTCTGTGAGGGCTGATCCAGCCAGCCTTTGGCAAAGAATGGTGTAACTTTCCTCCACCTTCTGTAAAATAAAACCCACAGGTTTTTCATTCAAACATCATTTTAAAAAAACTTTATTTTGAAAATAGGAAAGAAGGCTTTTGTATATTATAGATCTAAGTTGTCAAATTTAACATTAACATCATTAAAATTTTTGTTAATAGGGAAAAAAAAGAAGTAAATTTCATTTCCTTTTACCTGTTCCTCCCTTGAGTGAATAACTTAAAATGTTCCCATGCAGAAGAAAGTAGAGGAGAGGGCAACTATTAGAGGTGATTATTCCCTCCTGCCCTGGAGTCACCCTGAAAACGATCCCATATGTGGCATGAACTAAGTTAGAGCCAATGTGCCCTCGAAGGCCTCTTAGAATCTTACCAGCCACAGGACATCCCTATATGTAATCCTACAAAGAAAGGAAAACCTATCACATGAAGGTGAAAGAAAAACTAAGGGAGATCAACCTTTAGCTAAGAGACTAAGAACACTTTGAACTCTGCCCCCAAAACCTCTAAGTAATGTCATGACAAAACATCTGGGCTCTGGTACCTGTGCCTACGGATGGCAAACTTACAGAGTCCTGTTGTCAGAAATGACCACACAGGTCAGTTCTGCAGTGATGGCTCACACAGTGACATCTTCAATTGCCCATTTACAGAACCCCTACTCATAGGCAGGTCTTTAGATTACCACTGGAGCCACTGGAGACAATTTCTCTCTGTCACAGCATCTGGGAAACTATCAACATCACCCTACAATTCACAGATAATTAATAGGTGATGGCAAGTTAAGGCACTTCCCAGCCTAGATTCCTAACTACACAAACTCCACCTATCTCAGCTTATTGCTCACATTTTCTCATGGAGGTCAGCCAATCATCCCAAATGTATTTAGGTCCTTAAACTTTGAAAGCCATACACACACACAGTTTATAGAGTACAACTTTTTCTGCTCTTGTGATGTGTAACCCGATAAAACAACGCCGACCTTAGTTTTTCATCCAGGTCTACTCACAGACAATGGTCAGAGAAAACACACAAATCTAGACCCTCAGCGAGGTTACTGACATCAGCATGTTGATCATTCTACACTTCCTCTCTGTTAAACGTGTTTCTTATATCCGACTCCTAAGGATGAAGTCCGAGGTACCTTTAAGTGTTCAAGGTCAGCCTCTATTTTACGAATGTACTCCATGATCTGGCTTTGTGAATCAGCACAAGCAGAGGGACTCTGGATCTCAAAACAGGAATCCTCCATAGCTCCCCAGCGCTGCTGGACCAGTAATTCTGGGTTGAACGGTGAAACAGCCCCATCAGAATGAGCATTCTGGGGAGAAGGCTGCTGCTGGTGTCCAGAGTCCAGAGAGGGGATGCCTGCCCCGGGCTGAAGGGGGAACGAGGAAGCAACCTCGTCATCTGTGGAGCTCTCCTGCACCGGGTCATAGCCATCAAGGATCAGATAGGTTCCTACGGACAGAGACAGGACAGGTTGAAGAGGTTAGTACCACCTCCAACACATCAGAAAATAGATGTGGGGTGATGTGCTGACACCTTTAAAAGCTAGTGAAGTGAAAGTTAAAGTTGCTCAGTCGTGTCTGACTCATTGCAACCCCATGAACTATACAGTCCATAGAATTCTCCAGGTCAGAATACTGGAGTGGGTAGCCTTTTCCTTCTCCAGGGAGTCTTCCAAACCCAGGGATCGAACCTAGGTGGCCTGAATTGCAGGCAAACTCTTTACCAGCTGAGCCACTAGGGAAGCCCAAGAATACTGGAGTGGGTAGCCTATCTCTTCTCTAGCAGATCTTTCCGACTCAGGAATCGAACTGGGGTCTCCTGCATTGCCAGAGGATTCTTTAATATCTGAAATAGCTTAAAAGCTATTAAAGAGGGGAAAAGGCCATTAAGTCCCAAATTTCCAAGTTATGTTTTCAGGACATCAGAATTTTCCTACTTCAGATTAAAGGTACACTTAGCAAACATTCCTGGTAATTCTGGAATAACTTCATGTTTGCTAGCATTTTACAAGTTAAAAGCTGAAAACTACCGAGTCCCTATATGATCTTATGACCACTTTCCCTGTCAAATACCTACCTGGCCTCATCTCTCACCACTTTCTCCCACAGCCTGTGCTCTTTAACCACAGAACACCTGCTCTGTGGTTAACTCGCAGACTGTGTGCTTACCTCCTCTGTTGGAACTCTCTACTCCTGGACACCCACACAGCGTCTTCCTCCCCTTCCCCTGGGTCTCTGCTCAAGGGCTACCTCATGAGAGGCCTTCTTCCCTGACCACCCTGTCCTTCCTCCTTACTGTCTGCGCCCCTCAGTATGACTTATTTTTCTGTATCATCCTTACTATCTGACATCTGTTTATTTGGTAACTTATTTATTGTTACTCTTTCCCCAAGTGGTGGTGAAGCTTCATGAGAAGAGTGAATTTTTCTGTGTTTTATTCACTGTTCCATCTCCCAGGACCTAGGATGGGGCCCAGCATAGAGTCAAGACAGTATTTACTGCATGAAAGAACAGACACTATACACAGACACACAGGCACACACGTGAGATAACACATACAATAACACATACACGGATATCCAAGCAACATCGATTTCAGCACACAGGACAAATAACGACGATCGAAATCAAAGTTTAAATGTGAAAGGAACTTGCCTGAGATGCGCAAATTAACATCCTTCTCTTCCTTTTTAACTGCTCCATCACCTTCTGATGGATTATCATCACTATGTGCTTCACGGGCATCAAAAAAGTGCTCTCCACTCTCATCAAGACCCCCTTCTGGCTCTGAGGGAGGCATCTCTGGGGTCATAATCATGTGGTCCATTATTAAAATGTCACTTGCCTGGCTCTCTTGGAATGCCAGTACTACTGAATCCCGTGGAGCAGAAGATTCAGTTGAAGTCCGTGGACTGTAACAAGTTGAAATGTCACCAGTTCCAGTTCTAAAGGGCATCTGTGCTTCAACAGGATGACAGGCCTTAATATTTTCAGGGTTCTGGGTTCCACTGTCTGCCTGCACCCCCAGAGAGGCTGTCCTGCATCTTGGAAAATGTGGCCAGTCTTCCTGAGTGCTCTTCTCAGTCAAGCCCAGCTGGTGTACCAGCAGCTGCTTCAACAAACCCACTAGAAGATTTAGGAAGTGGGGAGAACACATGCATTCACATAACCTCAGACAGACAGAATTAAATTAGAGGAATTATAATTTCTCTCTTAAAGCCAGTACCTTTTTACTAACATACAATAAAAAACATTAATTTCACACAATCATTTTTTGTTTGGTTTGAAAAATGAAATAAAACACCATCTAGAGAAAATTTAACATTAAACTAGACAAAAAAAAACCAAAACTTGAAGAATTCTCAATGGAGATTTTCCTATTATTCTCCTGTTTAAAACTGTTAAATAATCAATACCATGCCTGCCTCCACTTCTTCTTCTATATAACTGGAATAATACCCCCAAGGTACTTCTTAAAAGGATGTAGAAAAGCTGTATTAATCTGAACAAAAGAATTTGAAAGTTCTGCTTTTTCCAGAAACAGACACTATCTACATAGGCATTACTTTTTCTAATTTTATTAGAACATTAATTTTATCATCTATAATAACCCAAAGAATCTCCTTAAATGGTGACAAAGAAAAAAAAGCTGGCCTGTAAATTTAATTCCAATGTTTGGTACCATGCATAATTTCAAAGGATAAGGAAATATTTATTAGTTTTTAAAAATGACCTCACTAAGTAACACAGCTTCCTTAGGTTGCTGAAAACAGAACCAATTTAATTTTAAATGGGCCAGTGTATGCTGTGAGGCCACTCAATGAGAGGGTCAGTGGAACAATGTTAGTGAAACCATCAGAAATCATTACCACTGTTAACTCAATGAGTCTAGAATAAAGTAAGTCTTAAATGACTTGACCAATTTCCTACTTTCAACTACCGTAATTTCTGTCTTCCCTTTAAATAAAGTCTCCACATGGGTTTGGGTCTTTGACCCTCTGTCTCTCTGTTCTGCAGTTACTCACTGAGAGATGCTATGAATTCATATGGCTTTGATACTCAGAGCCACCATTCTCCCTAACCTCCTCCAAAGTTCCAGTCTTAAAATTCCAACCTCCTGCTCATCCTTCCTCTTAAAAGGCTTGCCATTCATTACCTACATCTCAATGTTTTAAAATTGAGCCCACAATCTATGGCAAAGGAAAGGAGGAGAAAAGAAAGTGTAGCAGTGGGCAGTGGCAGTCCTTTCTAATTTTTATTTCTGATAAGAAAACTGAAATTATCTCTAAATATTCCCCTTCCTTTGTCTTCACATCCAAAGAAGTCAATTGTTTTATGTATTTGTTGGTTCCTCACTTCAATTTTATTTCTCTAACACCATTCCACCATTCTAGTCCAAACCCATTTAGCCTCAAGCCCAGACCACACCAATCCTCTTTCCATTCAAATCCTTCTGCAGCTCTCAGCCAGAGTATTCTTTCTCATTACTAATACATACACTCCAGCTTAAAAACTTCAAATGGTTCTTTCTCTGCAGCCAGCCTTTTTCCCTTCCTCCAGTACACCTGAGACATGTGATGCACTCCTGTCTACACCAGTGGTTCTCAACCAGGCTGGAAAGGGGGGCAGAGAGCTAACAGAGTGGCAAGGACCACCCAGTTGTGCATCTGTTTGTGTGTGTGTGTGTGAAGAATGGACTGCGGTGAAGAATATTACAGTATCCACAAGAAAAACAGAAGAATATCTGTAGCTTGAAATAGTCCTCAAAACTCCGTGGGGTGCCACCCTTCAATCTAGTCTTCAGGGTCCACAACAGCTGGGCTCCACAAAGTGTCCTCCAGCTTTCTAACCCTATCCCACAACTCCTTTAGCTTGTGTGGTCTCCCACACAGGCCAGCTGCCCTACTCACTTCTCTCTGAACACCCCCAGAGGTTTAGCCTTTTTGCTGTTGGTCCTACCATTCTTCTTATCTGAATGACTTCTATTTATTCTCCTGTTAATAAATACCTATTTTGAGTCTTACCCATTCTTTAGGAAAGTAATCACAGCTCTCTTGTTTTCTAATGCTTCCCTTCTCTGGTCACTCAAACCAGATCAATTTTGACATACCTATAAAACTTAAGAAGGTAGGGGAAAGTTTTCTGTCATCTTCCAAACTAGATCGTAAAATTCTTGAAGGGAAAATTCATAGTTTATACTTTCTTGACTCTCCCTAAATGGTTGCATAGTACATTATAGAACTCTCGTGCTTAATAAGTATATCCGTGTTAACGTATGAATAGAACTTACAATTCCTTAGTGCATCCAGCGCCCACCGTTCTTCCGAGCCAGGCAAGTGTGGATCTGGGATTGTGATTTGATAATTCACTCCGACTTCCTTTAGTGTCCCGTCTGCATGCTGCTCCTTTGCAAACTGTCTCTCAGCCACAAAGAGGTCATCTACTTCCGACTTCCCAGAGGTACCCAGCGAATGAGACTGAGGTTTTGATGACATTAAAGGAGACTCTAATCCCAAATCTCTGTCTGTTCAATGGAATAGAGAAAGTAGAATACATCTTAGCAAAACTTTTAATGTGAAGCACCCAGAAAAATATTTGGAAAAAAATAACCACATGAGCTACAGAGACTGTCCATGAAGTAAAATGCATGCACTTAGTGTGGCATTATGATGACACAGAAGGCGCATGAGCAAAGTCTGTTAAAGTGAACGGCAGATGCCAGAACCTGCATAAACCAAAGCACTTAAGAGTCTCTTCACATTTTATTAACTAGCATGTAGACTACTTTCTTCCAGGTTAACTTTGACAAACAGTTTACCTGGACTCTGCAGACCAGTGACTGAAATGTCATGATGTTCCACTTTTAATTTTGGAGGTTCTTCTTCATCGTTGTCTCCTCTGCAGAAGAAAAAATAAATAAATAACCTTTTAGCCTCACAAGGTGCCTAAAGATCACTGCAACAAAATGTTAAGAATCATCCATCATTTTTCTGATGCCACTCAGGAGCAGAGGCACACTCACTCGCACGGTGGCGGCTGGGGCAGTGGGATTGGCTTTGTGGACTGCTCCTTCACGGATGCGGCCATCCGACATATTAGGTCCTGCCAGCTGCACGTTTGGAAACAGCACAAAACACATTCAGAAGGGCAAGGAAAACGAAACACATTTTAAACATACTCAGACAGCAGAAGAAAAAACAACGAACTATACCAGAAACCAAACCAAACCAACCAACAAAAAACCCTATTTCTGCCAGAGGTTATCTTTATTTTGGAGACATACTATTAAGTAGAGATTATAAAAACTCTATACTTTAAAGAAAAACCTAACAACATTATGGATATACTACCCATTAAAAAAACTTCACTTGACACTTGTAGAATTTTTTCTTTAGCAAAGATACTTTTCCAAGTAAGAGACAAGAATATTGGAGTGGGCTGCCATGCCCTTCTCCAGGGGATCTTCCTGACTCAGGGATCAAACCTTTATCTCTTACAACTCCTGCACTGGCAAGTGGGTTCTTTACCACTAGAGCCACCTGGGAAGCCCAAGTAAGAGACAGCTGTCTAAAAGAACAAGTTCTTAAAAGAACACCTCTCAAAGAATACAGAGGAAGTATCTGTTTCCATACAGTTTTTGGTTTTCAAAGTCCTATTACAAAAGCAAGGTTAAGATTGTGGAATATTATATTCAGAATAATAAGACACAATAGAGCAAGGTAGCTATGTCCAGTACATACACAGTCTTTTCAGAAACTGTCTGTGCCACCAGTTCATAAATTTGGGCTCCATTATCAGACATGGAGATGACGAATAAAGCTTTGTTATCTGAAAAAAACAAGACAAATTTACTCTAACGATATGACCCACAGAGGCTGTGAAAGATGTTTCTAGTGTGCTGGTACTCTTGTGCATCTTAATCTAAGTAAAGGTTACACGTGATCACTCTGTAGACACTCATTCACTTAGTAAAAACTCATCAAATACAACTTAAAAATTCTGCAAATTATTTTATCTTATACTATACATATATTATACTTTAATAAGACGAAGATTATAAAAGCTAACACTAATTCCACAGTAATTTATTAAAAACAAAAAAGTGTCTATTATCGAAATTATTGAACTAAACATTATTTTTGCATTTATTCCACATTGCCCTTTTGCTAAATGGGTAGTTGGTAATATTCAGTAGGTGTTGATGAAACAAGGTCATAAATGTATCTTACCACCGTGGAATTAAGAATTTTAAACAGGGATCTTCATTATTAGTACTGTTAATGTGTAACTTTCTAACTTAAATTGATTTTTAAAAAACCTAAACCACACCCACTTCTCCTGTTTTTGCTTTTTTCCCCACCATATCAAAAGAGGAAAGCCCTGTCAATGGCTAAATTCAATATTTCTTTTGGTAAATGTCACACTGCACTTGAGAATATGAGCATTATTTTCAAATATCTTCTGATATTGATTTCTAACATAATGCCACAGTGATAAGAAAACAGACTCTGTATGATTCAATACCTTCAGACCATAAAATTTTACACCCAACATATGTCTTTGGATATGTTCCAGTATCTCCTGGTTTATAGTCTATGGGAACCTGAATAGAATTTCTATCCTGTTGTTGTGTGCAAATTATATAAATCTTAATTATGTTGAATTGGGTCATAGTGCTTTTCCAGTCTACTATATCCTTCTACTTTTCTGTCTGTTCATTCTATTAATTTTTCAGAGTTTGATATTGAAACCCCAACTAAAACTCTTTATCTATTTAAAAAAATAATCATAATGTATAGTGGAACCACATGTAACTTTGTTTTGTATCTTCCAAGTCTCTGGTAAAGGTGTTATCATACTTTCATAATTTAAAATAAATAAATATTTTATCTTCTCAAAAAATAAAAATAATCTAAAAAAATAAGTCTGTCTGCTATATTAGATGCTGCCCAAGCCAAATAAATTTTTGCCCAAATAAACTCTTGAAGTTTTTAAAGAAACTAACAAAACAATGAAAGCCTTTTCAATGGCATTAGCTCCAGTTCACCATCTTCACTGATTTGAACATGAAATAAAGATCAGAGTAATATGCAGAAAAATTTTAAATGTGAAAAATTATTCAGAGAATCTAAGCATCCTAAATAATTTGGGGATATAAACTCATAATTCACATTCTAGGCAGTAAATGCATTTCACTTGATCTGTATAAGAATATAAAAGGAACAGAACTCCATGCCAGCTGTGCAACTCAGACAACACTGAGTGTCTTATGCAATGTCATGATAAACCTGGAGATTAGTGTCATTCAGCGGACATACTCGCCTGTTGCCACTTGTCGAACCAACACCGTATTCAGCTTGATGACGGGGCTAAATGTGTGTTTGCTGTCAGCTGTAGATGCCAGAATCTTACTGTGACACCTTAACACCAGTCTATCATCCTGCTTTTGTAACAATACAAGAATATCTTCCAGCAGCAATGTATACAGATCTAAAAATAAAAATGTAGGAAAAGGTGATTTTTTTTTTTAATTTCTTTTAATTATAAATATCAAAATGAATCCACCACAGGTATACATGTGTTCCCCATCCTGAACCCTCCTCCCTCCTCCCTCCCCATACCATCCCTCTGGGTCGTCCCAGTGCACCAGCCCCAAGCATCCAGTATCGTGCATTGAACCTGGACTGGCATCTCGTTTCATACATGGTATTTTACATGTTTCAATGCCATTCTCCCAAATCTTCCCACCCTCTCCCTCTCCCACAGAGTCCATAAGACTGTTCTATACACCAGTGTCTCTTTTGCTGTCTCGTATACAGGGTTATCGTTACTATCTTTCTAAATTCCATATATATGCGTTAGTATACTGTATTGGTGTTTTTAGAAACTGAGATGTGTTTTATAAGCTTTATAACAATTTGACATAGAAAACTGATTTCTGGTAAATCTAGTAAAAGTGACTTGCTATTGTGTTTTTTAATTTCATTTTTAATAATTCATTTTTAAAGTATCACAACAAATAAAAAAACAATGGTTCTTCACCACAGATAGTTTGAGATAGAGAAGTTTAAAAGAAGCTTAGCCTGATCAGCATACAAAGATGGAGACAGGACTGGATAATGACAAAATTTTCTGCTTAATTCCTAAATAAATATTTAACACATTTCACATGTAAAACAATAACATAAGCAGATTTTTTGTAAATGTATAAATAACACAAAGTACCACTGCTAACTGCTGTAACTGAAAAATGTGAGTGGATGTCTTTTCTGTTTGGCATAAGGAAACTTTCCTATTCTTTTTCTTTCTCTACTCTCCCCCACATTGGCAGACAGTACACCTACCAATTGTTTTATCTCTATTCACCTTCCAAACCAATGGGCCTTCGTGAATCATCTTCCTTTTTGTTAAATCCAAATTCTGCCAAAATAAGGAGAATTATATACAAATTATTTCCAAGCACTTAAATGATATTCCATAGTGTCTCCTTTCAAGAAATTCCTAATATAAAAGACATCATTTACATTCACGATTATTGATATCTGTAAGCTACTGAAAACAGAATAAAAATCCAGTTAAAGTAAGCTGCATAAAATATTCTAAAAAGGAAAATGCATCTCGTAGAAAAACACCCAAGAGTAAAATCTTCCCAATCGCACTCTAAACAGATGACAACAGCTAATAAAAATGAAGCAAACGTTCAGTCCCTAGAGTCTCAACCCCCTTCCTTATTTTTTTCTATGCATAACTAACTAGACCATGGCTTATGCATATGAAGCCTCTGAGTTCTAGGCTCTTGTTCCAAAAAACGCTCTAAGGACAGCATTCACAGAAGTCCAGGAAGTACTCAGGCTTGCTCTAAATATCAATAACTTGAGAGAATTATCTTTTAGTATAAGCAGCTCTAGAAAAATCTTAAGTCTCTGGAAGTTAGGAAGCTCAGCATATCAGCATGTTTTGATAAGCTGTTATGTAGGACATAAAAGTCTATTTTAATAGTTACCAAATAAATCTGCCAAAAGAACCAGTGAAACAGTACAAGAAAGACTTAAAATCCTCAAAAGTTAATTAACACAAAAACTCCATGTACTAGAAATAACAATTTATAAATATTTTACTATCATTCCAGTAATGGTTTCAACTTTAATGCTTTAGAAGAGCTTCATAGAAAAATAATTATATTCTTTAACTCAAAAATCTGGAAAGTTCCAACAGTAAACAGCCCTACTCTTACTCAAACTATAGAGTACAATAAAATTAAATTTAACAGTAAGGAATGTTCCTTAGTCTCCCACAAATTCTTGTCACAAAAAGTTAGTTTCACACAAAATATTACTCTTATGAAAGACTAAAGCAGTCTTTACACACAGACCAAGACATTTAAAAGGAAGAAAACAATCCTTAGTATAGACAATGTATGATATAAGAACTCCTTCAGGTCATGTATGTTCCCACTGAGATGTTAATCATCTGCCAGGTCTTCAGCACATTTTTTTTTTTTTTAATTTTTAAAATTTTTTATTTTATTTTTTAACTTTACAATATTGTATTGGTTTTGCCATATATCAACATGAATCCGCCACAGGTATACACGTGTTCCCCATCCTGAACCCTCCTCCCTCCTCCCTCCCCGTACTATCCCTCTGGGTCGTCCCAGTGCACCAGCCCCAAGCATCCAGTATCGTGCATCGAACCTGGAATGGCGACTCGTTTCATATATGATATTATACATGTTTCAATGCCATTCTCCCAAATCATCCCACCCTCTCCCTCTCCCACAGAGTCCAAAAGACCATCTCTTACCCTGAGCTCTTCAACATTTGGGTATTCTGACAACTTCAGATTAGAGGTATCAAGGCGACGCTGATAATCTTCCAAGCGCTGAAAATCAGAGAGGACGGAGCTAAGGTTACTCCTTTGAGGATCAATGACCTCCCTGTTTCTTAATTGAATGCGGACACTGCCCCTGCATTTACTGAGCGCTCTGCAACATCAGCCACAACTGACAACTCACTCTTTCTTAAAACACTCCTTCTTTCGGCTTTGGTGACACTACCCTCTCCTGGTTTTCCTTCCACCTCTTCAGCTCTTCCAATCTTTTTTTCAAACTCTCTGGCCTCTAACTAGCTTGTATTTAATTTCTAAATAGTAAATCATGTACATGGTACAAAATTCAGAAAGTAATATAAGGCACACAAAAAACAGTAAGTCTCCCTCTATGTTTGTCCACGCTTTCCCCACCCCCAGTTTTCTTTAAAGAAGTAATCACTAATACCCATTTCCTGGGTAGCCTATGAGGAAAATTCTAAGCAAAAAAGAACACATATGGATATAAGTTAGCTTGGCTCTGTGCATTCTAAAGGAGATCAGCCCTGGGTGTTCTTTGGAAGGACTGATGCTAAAGCTGAAACTCCAGTACTTTGGCCACCTCATGCAAAGAGTTGACTCACTGGAAAAGACTCTGATGCTGGGAGGGATTTGGGGCAGGAGGAGAAGGGGACGACAGAGGATGAGATGGCTGGATGGCATCACCGACTCGTTGGACTTGAGTTTGGGTCAACTCCGGGAGATGGTGATGGACAGGGAAGCCTGGCGTGCTGCGATTCATGGGGTCGAAAAGAGTTGGACACGACTGAGCGACTGAACTGAACTGAACTGCCTCTGTGCATGCTGTGTGTAGATACACCCTTTTTAAAAGAAATATATGGTAACATAATATTTTCATATATGTATCACTTATTAAAAAATAACAATATAGTCATATACACATTTCTGTGTGTGCATCATATCAATATATCTTGGTGATGGTTCCATTAGCAAATAGAGAGTGGGCTCATTTTTTCAGTGGCTGTGTGGTATTCAACTTTGTGAAAAAGCTATAGTTTAATTACATCTTACTAATGGACATGTATATTAGGATCCACTTTCAGAGGAAGAATGGTTGGATTAAAGGGTGCATACATTTTCCCCAAGATTATAAAATATTTCTAAATAGAAAGGTCGGCATGTATATAGTAAATGCCCATATACTCATCTACATTCCACAATTAACATCTGCTCTATCTGCTTTACCATGTATCTGTCCATCTACTCATCCCTCTATCTATTCATCAATCCATTTGATATTTTGTATGTGTTTCAAAATAAGTTACAGATATAAGCACACTTTAAACATTTCATCATTAACAGAGCTAACAAGAGTTCAATATTCTTAATGGGAGTTCAATATTTGTTTATATACAGTGAAATGTACACATTTTAAGTGTACCTTTCCATGAGCTTTTACCAATGCATATACTTACACAGTCAAACTCCTATCAAGATACAAAATATGGCCATCACTTCAGAAGGCTCTCTCATACTTCCTCCTAGCTAATATCTGTCCCCACATCATGAGTGACAAACCACTTTTCTGATTTTTTTCCACCATAAATTAGTATAGCTAGGTCTTATAAGTTCACTAAACAGAATATATATGTGTGTACTCTTTTGTGTCCAGTTTCTTTCACTCAGAATAATGTTTGTGAGATTCACCCATTATTGCTGGTATTACTTTAGTTTATGACTATACTACATTTGGTTTATGCTACAAACATTCCAGTAGAAGTCTATGGGCATATATCTTCATTTCTCTTGCGTAGATCACTAAGAAGAGAATGCTGGATCAAAAGATGAACACGTGAATATGTGTTTTTTAAATATAGATATATATTTCTAATTTTCCCTCTAGGGTTATAACATTTTACATTACAAACAACAAAATTCCTATTTTTCCAAAGTTTTACCAACAGACTGAATGAATGAGCAAACAAGCAGCTAGAGATGCTCAAGAGAGCCAAACACAACTCTGACGTCCTACCACAAACTGATCTGGCCCCACCTACTACATGAATAGGTAACCAGTGTTCGCCCTTCAATTATGTAATAACAGCTACAAGGGTTACTGAACAGGCTCTGGGTAACACGAATTTAACGTTCTTATTCTCACTGTCAACCTGTGTCTTCTTGCTTTTTCCTTCTTACCTGCTTGTTCTCTGCCTCCTTAACAGCCTGGTTCACATAATTTAAGATCTGACGACAGTGATCTGCAGCTTTCTTCACCTTCTCCCTTTCTGTTGGCCACTCTAAATATGGTGAAAAAAATCCAAAATGTAAAATGGAGGAAATCAGAAAAGAATATAAGCATATATATATATATATATAAAGGAGATACCACTTTATTTCAACAGTATGAAAGCATACTAAGACCCTGAATATTTTTATACCAGGATAAAAAATCTACAGCAGAATCTTAGTTTAGGTAGTCTTGGGACAGGTAAGACTTCTTATCACAGTCTTTAAGCATAAATACTAATTTTTAAAAAGAAATCAAATGTGAGGAGTGATGCTTTATATCGAGTATCAAGCCCACCCCAAGAAACAGGTTTCATTCACATTGTAAGCTTATATAAATGAGACTCCTTTCTCCTTGCAATTTCAAAGTGCATAGCCTACAAGATTATGTACAGTTGACTAGTTAAACAATAATTTTGAGTGATAAAATAATTAAAAATAGCTCCAAAATAAGTTTCTTTAAATCTGGGATTAAAGAAAGAAAATAACTTACAACACTTGTTATTAAAAGAAGATGAAATTCACCAAAATGTACTGAGATTGTGTTGAAGTTATGTTTTGGTAAAGAATACCAAATCAGAATATTTAAAATTATA
Source organism: Bos mutus (assembly GCF_027580195.1). Lineage (NCBI taxonomy): Eukaryota > Metazoa > Chordata > Mammalia > Artiodactyla > Bovidae > Bos > Bos mutus. Next base: position 48,773,188 of record NC_091631.1, read on the forward strand.
ATCCTCTAAACAACAGTTCAATTATACTGAATAAATATATTAAAGTACAAAAATTAATGTGTATGAATATTTTCAAATTCCCAGGCATAAGAAATAGGCATTTAATTACACAGAAGTATTGAGAACTAAGTAAGTATAAGAACCTAAAGCTCAATTGAGAAACTCAGATTCACTTTGTATTTTAAAACAAGAGAGCTGGAGTGATAATACACTGACTGGACTTAATGAAAGTACATATCAATAGATATAAAACATCTCTTCAACCTGGTACAGGCCTTCACCAAAGGAAATAGGATGATACATGCTAGAGGAAGTATTGGTAAACTTTTCCTGTATATTTTACAGGCCAAATGGTCTTTGTCACAACTATTTAACCCTGTTGTACAGCAAAAGCAGTCAAGAGATAATATTTCAACAAGTGAGCATGACTGGCTGATTTATGTTCCAATAAAACTTTTCTTACAAACATATGTGTGAGCCAGATTTAACCATGATCCACAGATTGCTTAAACCCTGTGCTTGAGCTACTAATGGAGCACATTAAATCAAACAGCCTGAAGACAACTGGAATCTTGCTAGACTATTTTGCCATACTACTTGGAAATTCAAAGTGCCAGACACCAGGATGCTGTGAGAGATTATTCAGCAAAATGTGTTTTTGTTGTTGTTGCTCTTAAGCTCTTTAATTTCAGTGAGAATGTTGTACCTGTGTATTTGGCAATATTGTCCAAGAGAAGAGGGTACTTAGTAAGCCTCTGCATTTGAGTGGGAATGATATCCTTTAGCTGCAAACGACGACACAGTGGATTACTCTCAGCGTCCTAAAATTAAAGGCAAATAGTGAATTTGTAATTCTTATTAGGACTATAATTACCTAACATGCACCATATATTCATCATACAGTTCTGGTTCAGCATCACAGTTCTGGTTATTAAATCAAGACTTAAAACCTGCCAGGACATGCCACTGGCACACTCCACTTCTGTTTTCTTCTTTAATCATATAATGTAGCCTTTATCACTCAGCAAATGGCTCTGTGCTATCTGTTTAAGCAAGGATTGAGAACATCCATAATCATCTCTAAGAACTGCTTTCTTGTGAAAAAGTTTTATCTTTACATACTAAGAAAATCTAGTTATGTTTTCCAATGATTGGCTTTCCCACCAAAAGCTAATCAATCAGTTAATCTGCTATCTGCCACTCCAAGTAGGCACAGTAGATTATAAATATAGATATATCAGCTCAGCTGTAACAGAGGTCTGCAAACTTCTCAATAATATGCCAGACGTGGCTTTGAATGTCATCAGTCTCTGTCACAACTATTCCATTCCGCTGTTTTAACACAAAAGCAGCCAGAAATAACACCTAAAGGATTGAACTTGGCTCTGTGGAGTAGAGTTCTAAGAAGGCCTCCAAGATTCCAATTTTCTGGTGTACAACCTGTATAACCCACCCCCTGCCCTTGAGTGTGGACAGAACCTATCAATATGATGGGTTATCGCTCCTGTGATTAGGTGACTATCAGTTAACTCTGAGTCAATCAAAAAGGAGATTGTCCTAGGTGAGAATAACTTAATCAGAGGAGTCTTTAAAAGCAAGCTCTGTCAGAGAGACACGTTCCTACTGGCCTGGAAGAGAACACCACATCTCATAAACTGCCTACAGGGGCTATGTGGCAAAGAGATTTGGGCGCTTGCTAGGAGCCCAGAGCAGTTGCTAGCCAACAACAGCAAGAAGACAGGGTTCTCGATTATACATTTACAAGGAAGTGAATTCTGCTGACAACTAGTGAGCTTAAGAGAGTCCCAGGTGAGAACTGCAGCTGCAAGTGATACCTTGATTTCAGCCTGATGAAAGCATGAAGAAAGAACATAGATAAACTGTATTTGTACTCTTAAACTACAAAACTGTGACATGATACATCTGCATCAAGTTGCAACATTTGTGGTGATTTGTCTACAGCAATACAAAATAAACTGTGTTCCAATAAAACTTAATTTATAAAAACAGGGAAGAGGCCGGATATGGCCCGCGGGCTCTAGTTTGCTGATGGTTATCTATACCAATATATAGCCCAGTAAGCATGACTGCTGTTTGACTCTTCTCTGGGCTGGCTATAAGGCCCTTCTCAGGTTTTGACAGGATTATTTCAATAGTGTGCATGGCCATTTCCTGCAATATCTCCAAGGCAATGTGGAGGCAATATCTTCTAAGTCAAATATTTTAGTCCCATCATATATTCTTTATAATTCACCATTACAGTATCACCTTTATATCCTCCAGTAATTTAAGAGATAATGTATGGCTTTAAAAATGTAAACATAGATATAACCCTTATGCAAAATTTTAGTCTTAGAATTCCCCTAGTTCATTCCGTAATTGACCCCCAAAAAAACTGCATTTTTTTTTTTTTGGTTACATGACTCACTCAACTCACTTGCACAAAAGTCTGGAATCGAGAATCCTTTTTCTGGCGAGACTTGATCATTTCCAGGGCAAAGGGTTGGTTACTGCAAAAGGTAGCAGCAGCATGTTTCAACTTTTCCTCCCCGGGTCCACTGAACTGTGCCAAGAACACAAAGAACACAATACAGAATGGGATACTGAGCTTATGTAAGGCCAGGCAAAAAGACAGACAGCCACAACCCTTCCAGTATCCCAGTAAGTATCCCCAAGTGATAAGGAGCAGAAATCTACATATTTAATGTGGATTATCAAGGATTCTTCACTAAAAAACTTCTGACTCTGATGTATCCAGACCTTTTTTGATCATCGTATAATATTTTCTTGTTCACAGCGTACCACAACTTAACCTTTTCAGTCTATCCCACTTCTAAATCTGACAGAAAGGTTGACACCTGGGGAATATGAGACACGAAATGCTTAAAGACTGAGATTACAATTTGATTTTCTTAGAATCTGACACCTTCACAAAAATTACTATCTTACTGCTCTAGGAAGAAAATCCTTGGGATTCAAGCTTACTTTCTTACTTATGAAATCCAGGGCAGGTCATAACTTCTCTGGGTCACAATAAAATTAAATCACTTCTGCTTCACCTATGCAGAAGGTGGAGCTCCATCCCTTAAATTCCTCTTAGGGAAGATTCATGAGCCTATGAACCTCTTTTACTAAAAATTATACTTTTACTGGCTTTCCAGGTAGTGCTACTGGTAAAGAACCCACCTGCCAACGCAGGAGATGTTAAGAGATGCGGATTCGACCCCTAAGTTGGGAAGATTCCCCTGGTGAAGAGGACAGCAATCCACTCCATTGTTCTGGCCTGGAGAACTCCATGGACAGAGGGGCCTAGTGGGCTACAGTCCATGGGGTCGCAAAGAGTTGGACACGACTGAGTGACTAAGTGCAGCACAGCACAGGGCATTTGTAGGTAAATGCTCAGTACTTTCCTCTTCAAGTATGAAGCACGCAGAGTGATGTTTTAATAGGTTGCTCCAATGTTGTATTTTTATTTTAAATATGACACTCAACATATTTAGAGATGAGACTGGCAGAATTTTTGGTATGTTAGTCAATCTAGGTACCAGGCAATTACTAACAGCAGCTGGGTTTACAAAGAAAATAACGCCCCAGGCTCAAGCAGTTTTACAGTGGTTTTACTAGCAGCAAAAGTACATATAAGGTGATCTCATGGGGCCAATACTGGAAAAATACTCTCCAAAACTATTTTTAAAAGATAAAATAAATCTAGACACCTATTTACGATTTCTGCTTTTAGTATTTCTGGCCAATGCTTTGCCCTAAATTAAGCATTTGTACCTAGCAGCAACTAGCCAAACTGGTTAGTCTATTTTGCTTTTCCTCAATCTCTTATAGGCAAAACACACTGGTCAAGAATACAGTTCTTTTTACATGCTCTAAAATAAATTTTCTGTCCCACTTTTAAGAGGTATCTCTTTTTCACATGTAATATTTATATAGTCCAAAGGGCTATTACAAGAGGACCAACTGTACTTTTGTACTTTATTAATGATGAATCTCACTTGACACTTGGTGTTAAACATTATTTATATGAGATGTAAATTAAACTGCTTCAGAATCAAGATAGATATCTTAAGTCCATATGACTCACAACTTTTTAATCCAAATGGAGAAGAAAATTGATGCTACGCTATGTCATACTACAAATTTTCTATTTCAAGTTTGGTAGTGTGCTGCCAAGCCCACAGAACTCAGAGATCAAGAAACAAAATGAGTCACACGACCACAGAGTAGCCACAGAATAAGCTGAATTTTCAAGGAAGTTAAGTCTCCTTAACAACAATAATGCCAGCATGGGTCTAAGGAGAAAATGCTTTGTAAAGTTCAGGAAATGCAAGGTGAGACTGGATTAGGATTCCCTGATCCTGTTTTACATGTCAAGTGGCTAATCATTAAGAAGAGATCTACTAATAGATTAGTAGATTCTGAGTCATGGTCTCACCATCAGAGAAAAGAGTAAGATGAAGATTGTTTTGGTCAATTTATCAGTGTTTAATCTTTCTAAAAGTTATCATTGTAAAATTACCAAAACCTTTTGGCATTTCCTCAAGCAGTCTACATACTGAAGTAAGTATCTGCTGGCATATCTAAACAGTTCCTGTTCAACCAGGGTTAAAATTTTGGGAACGTCACATGTTTTACTATTACTCATAGGCTTAACTATAGGACTTTCTTTAAGCGTCTAGATCAACTCCACTTTCATGTAGGAAGATTTTCTATATGCTCCAGTTTAGGTGTCCCCCAAAATAACCTGTATTCTCCCCTTTTTGTAACATTAATCACACTTGAAATAATGACTATTCTTTTCCCTGTACTGATTCTAAGTTCCACAAGGGCAGGAGCCGTATCTGTTCTGACTGCCACTGTATCCCCAGCACCTAGAACAGTGAGTATATGCTGACAAAGAGTCAGCCAGAAAGATAAATGCAATCTGCCAAGCAGCTACTATAGTCTCTGAACCCTCTTTCCTTATACTGTAAATAAGGTTAAGTAATTTTCTCTTTTCTGCTTTTGTGATGGTAGCTCACAATCTGTAATTGTCCAGGGTTTTACAGTACATTTCTGAGATTTTGACAATAAAAGACAGCTGAAATTCCACATCAGTTAAATTATTTTTATCAAGGTCCATTTTACTCTACGTTCTTTAAAACACAAAGAACTATTATTTTTAATTTGATGAGAAAAGAGCATGCAGTTGAATGGGCACTTATTAGAAGACTAATTAAGAATACACACTTGGACCCTTTTTATCTTTACATTAAAGGATGAGTTTGCATACTTGGGAAGGTTAGCAGCTTAACCTTAAATCTGATCAAATGCATATGAAAATTTTTAAATGAAATCACCAATGTCCTTACCCATATCAGCAAATCTTCCCCAATCTGATCAATAACAGAGGTCTCATTCCTCTTCCGAATAGCCTTCATTTGCTCATTCAATCCAACTAAGGGGGAGAAAAACGATGAAAAAAAATTAAGCATACATTCACTTCAGGCTGAGATACTGGTAGTATCATGAATCTAAATTTAAAAAAAAAAAAGGATTTTCAGAGTAGTATGACTTCTTCCCTCATAGTTCAGTCAGTAAAGAATCTGCCTGCGATGCAGGAGATCCAGGTTCAATTCCTGGGTCCAGAAGATCCCGCAGAGAAGGAAATGGCAACCCACTCCAGTATTCTTGCCTAGAAAATCCCATGGACAGAGGAACCTGGTGGGCTACGGTCCATGGGGTTGAAAGAGTCGGACACGACTTAGCGACTAAGCCACATAGCTTCTAATTGCCTTAAATATAAATCTGGACATAATTCCTATACACCTACATATTTTTAGTTCTATATGAAAACCAGTTGCCAAAGCATAAAATAATGTGGAAACGAGCACATTATATACGGTACAGGGGCATCAAATACGCATTTAACTTCAAGATTCCATCTGTAACCAGCCATGCTTGTAAGAAAACAAACTTCGACTGTACAAGTGACTCTGCCCACTATTCCTCTCAAAACGTGTGTTCCCAGGCAACGGACATCATCATGCTCAAATGTGTCACGCACACCGGTGAGACTCAAGAGCAAAAGGCAACTGTTCGGTGGGTGGGTGTTGCTAGGTGGTGATGGCATCCTTAATGAAAGACAGACTAAAAGTAAGGGTCCTGGAGAAACAGTGACTTAAAGAGAGAGGAACTGATACTATTGTCTCCAAAGCCCAAGATGACTACAACCAGGGACAGACAGCAGCACTGATTTTTAATGTATTCATTCAAGCATTCCAAGCAACAAAACCATAAAATAATTTAATTCCTGAATGTTTTGGATTATATGTTATATATCACTACTTACAAAATATATTTATACATATATTATACAGAATATATATTTTAAAAAACATATATAATCTAAGTAATCAGGAATTTCCAAGGTTAATTTTAACTATTTATGTTTTTTGTCTTAGGCATTGACTTTAGGCCCTAAGTTCTGTGTTAATACTCTGAATAAAAAAAGTTGATGTGGTGAAAGTAAGGAATTGGGGAGAAATTCAAAGATCCAATTATTTCTTTATCTTATGCTCACATATAATTATAGAACTTTCAGGAATGCCAACATGGATACATTTATTTATAAGATTTTACTGTTATGGTGCCTTTTTATACCAACAATCTTTTATCTATTGGAAATGTTAGGAACAAAGATCAGAGTCAATTTATCTTACTGTGAAGTTGAAGAATATCTTCTAAGTTTGAAAAAATTTTCCGTAGTTCTGAAGGTGACAAAATTCCTTCTCTGGACACTCGCTGATAAAACACTTGATCTAGAACCTTCAATGTTCGAACATGAGCTCTTTCAGTGTAGAACAATTCTAAGCAGAAAAATAGTAAACATAAAATGTTACCTTACTTAGAATGAGATCAAACATACACTTTGGCTGAAATTAAGAACCAAATGACTAATATAATCATTATTTATAGTTTTGACAGGATACGGTATCTCTGAAGTCACTTCTTAATTCCATGAAACCCTACTATATACTGGCTGTAAGAGTTGGATACTGCTAAATGAAAAGTATCATTTAAACTATTCTGTACTTACAAGATAACAATGTACTCCAAAATCCATGGGTTGCCAGCACCAACCAATCACAACTACAACATTAGAAAACTGTAAATCCAAATATCACATAGTCTTTGAACTGAACCCTCTTCAAAAGTAATAGCATTCTATGTTATCTAACTTGCCTATTAACTCTAATTAATTAAGCAGGCTGCACTGGGTGCCGCTGCTGCCCACGGACTTTCTCCAGCTGCAGCAAGCAGGGGCTACTCTCTGGTTGCGGCGGATTGGCTTCTTACTGTGGTGGCTTCTTCTGTTGCAGGGCACAGACTCTAGAGCGCACGCTTCAGGAGTTGTGGCACAGAGGCTTAGCTGCCCCACAGGCGTGTGGGATCTTCGGGACCAGGGACTGAACCCATGTCCCTTGCATTGGCAGGTGGATTCTTAACCACTGGACCACCAGGGAAGTCCTGCCTATAGACTCTCATTTCTGAGGCCAAACTTTTTAATTTCACCATGTCTCAATGTTGCTAGAGACAGGAAGCATATGTATTCAAATCACAACTTAAAGATAGTAATAGGTACAGCTTCTGTGTCATATACGCTAGGGTAAAATAAAGCACATTACACAAGGATTTTAGTTTTCTAGATTTTAGATTTCTAGATTTTAGTTTTCTTCCCATCACTTACCAGATGCATGATCCTGACTAATTCAATTAGTTATTCTGAGCCTTGGCTCTCTCATTTATAATCTACGTGCAAAAAAATAACAGAGCCTGAAAGTAAAGTGAGGGCACAAGTGTTGTCTCAATGATTCTTCATGTTTAAGATCTATGATGATATGAATTTTAAATAACTTGAATGCTAAACACATTTTCCTTTTAAATTATCAATAAGAATCATACAATCATTTGCATTTTTAAGTTGGAAAGTTCAGGGATCATCTATTAATTTCCTCTCTGTTCAAAACAAACGCTGAGTATAAACTCTGAAGCAAACTCCAAGGTTTGGGGTTGGTTTAACTCTAATAAAACTCAATATATGTGAATAACAAAAATGCATTAAACTCACCATTAATTACTTCCTGTCTTTTGATCTCACAAGGCTTTAGTCCCAATAACACTTCTCGACTGACAAGCTGTTGCCAGTTGGGTGGGTCCGTCTCTAAGTCATTTTCAAACTGTTCATCCTCACTCTGACTTTCTCCAAAAGCTATGCTGTCAAACCTAATGAAGAACAAATAATGATTTCTATTTCAGGACATCACACGGACAATGGGAGACAGCACAAGTCTTTATGTTACAGTCAATTAGTCAGATTTCTGAAGTATTACTTAGCAGAGCCTAAAACATCATCCTCCCTTACAAAATAGCTTACATGTGTTATAAACACTTCCATAAATTTTTAAATAGTTGTGTTTATTAAGAAATTTCTTTTATACTATCTAACAGATTTGTACATGGGGCTTTTTTTCCTTTAAAACTAGGACTTTAGGGAAAAAAGATATATTTCTTAAAATATGCCCACTGAAAGCTACTTTAGGATTACTTACTTTCGAAAGGGCTTTGGTGTCCCATGTTCAGTCACTCTAAAACAATGGAGAATAGACAGTCAACATACAAATAAAATGGTGATGAAAAAACTGATGACAAAGATATTCAAAATTGTGTTAAACCACAGTGACCGATAAATAACTCTTCTGGATATTGCAATGACTTAATATCAAATAAACTAAAAAACATTTCAGTAGCTAATATTTACTACCAATAAATTCTATTTCTTTCCCCAAAAAAGCATGTAGAAAAAAACACTACTAAGTATAGGCATACTATACAGTGAGAAACTTTTAACAATGTCCTAAACACCCCTAAGACACCCCTGAATTACCTCTCCACTTCCCATTCTTCCTCCTGCACCTGGTCTAATGGAGGAGGTGGGAAATCAAAGATGGTGTTGGGAGTACGAGGAGTGCCATCCAAGGAGTCTCCAGATGCTGGCGTTTCTCCAGCTTGTTTTGATCCTGAAAAGACAAAAGTCAGACATTCAGATGCTGTTCATAAGGACAAAGATTTAAAAAAAAAAAAAAATTCAGTCCCCTAGAAAGCTTCAGTCTCAGCCATGGTCATATTCTTACTTAAACAACTGCAGGTTAGCTAGAAACAAAATTCTAACATAAAATTTTAACATGCACTAAAAAATAAACTGGAATATCATTTTTCAGTTCAGTTCAATTCAGTCGCTCAGTCGTGTCCGACTCTGTGACCCCAAAGACTGCAGCATGCCAGGCTTCCCCATCCATCATTTTTACGCAGCTTTAAAAAAATCAACATAAGACACGGCAACTACTAGGAAGAGCACGTGATACGGAGAAACATTCTCTATATCAGTACCAATCTTCTTCATTCAAATTTTAGTTATCATGATGGTCTACCTCCAAATAACTTCATATTTCTCATCCCTGAAGAGTCTGCTCACTTATTCATCCCATTTTCACTTCCCTTCCTTTTTTTCTTCCCATTCTTTAACATCTATATTATTATTCCTAGTTATCTGTTACTCCCTAAGTTTACATGATGGAATTATATATATATTTGTTCCAACAAGGCGTTAAGTCTCTTAACTTTCCTCTATGTCACATTAGGTATTTGTGTCCGTATCCTTCTCTTTAATTGTGTTTCTTTCCTTTTACCTTTCATGTCTTTCAGTTACATTTTTACTTGTATCCTTAAGAGGATTTTTTACATTTCCATTCTGATCTGCAGCCACAACTAAAAATATTCTATGCTTCACCTAATAGGCTGATTCTAAGAGTCTGAAAAAAAAATAGTGTACTTACATTATTGTGACCATACACATATTGTAATACAACATACCCTATACATATTTTTCTTGCCAGGTTAAGAGGCATGTTAGGTTAGGATTATGTTTTCTTTTCTACTGGTCCAATGCTACAACTCCTAGGTCACATGAAATAGAATGTTTATTACATTAAAGTCATACACTCCATCAGTCACTTTCAGATTATGCCTCTGTTTGCTTCATGTTTCAATCATGAAGTCTTCCTGTCATCAGCCACCTGTGGAAGCACAGAAGCAGGTCTCTTGGCCCTGTTAAGCTTTTACATGGCTGGCTGACATCCTGACTACAACTTTATGAGAGAGTCCAACCCAAAACTGCCTAGCTAAGGTGCTCCTGAGCTCCTCACACACCAAAAATGTGAAGTAGTAAATATTTTTTGTGTGTTACGCCATTAAGTTTTGGGATAATTTATTACAAAGCAATTGATAACTAATAAAACAGTTATTATATATAACAGTTGTATTAAGACTTCTTGGTCTCTGCTCCTTTTTCATAACATGCTATTCTTACTTTAGATATAATAACCTCTTTAATTTCTTCAAGAATACTATCTAATTTGGAGGTATTTTTATAAGTTCTTACTTATTACCTAAATTGTTTTCTGCTAGTGGCAGTTTTTCTGTTTATTTTGTATTTTCCTCTTTATGCCCCGAATAGGTTTGGTGGTATGGTTTTTCCTGTGGTCATGTATGGATGTGAGAGTTGGACTGTGAAGAAGGCTGAGCGCCGAAGAATTGATGCTTTTAAACTGTGGTGTTGGAGAAGACTCTTGAGAGGCCCTTGGACTGCAAGGAGATCCAACCAGTCCATTCTGAAGGAGGATCAGCCCTGGGATTTCTTTGGAAGGAATGATGCTAAAGCTGAAACTCCAGTACTTTGGCCACCTCATGCAAAGAGTTGACTCATTGGAAAAGACTCTGATGCTGGGAGGGATTGGGGGCAGGAGGAGAAGGGGACGACAGAGGATGAGATGGCTGGATGGCATCACTGACTCGATGGACGTGTGTCTCAGTGAACTCCAGGAGTTGGTGATGGAAAGGGAGGCCTGGCGTGCTGCGATTCATGGGGTCGCGAAGAGTCGGACACGATTGAGCGACTGATCTGATCTGATCTGATCTGATTATCTTAGGTCTTGACTCTAATAACTTCTGCCAAAAGTGAGTAATGCTGCACATTTGTTAAGAATGCAAGACTTAGCAGCTGACTTGACTTTCCTATTCTGCTATGTAGAAGTAGGATCCTTTCAGCTAGAAGCTCCTCTGAGTGGCATAAGCCCCTGGCATGCCTACTGCCAGGCTTTAGGTCCCCTAAAGTTAGCTTCAGGGCACTAATAGCATGGAGGACTTAAGAACTGTGTACCATAGCCTTACACAATTCACTTAGCTTGTGCCAAGTCATGTCCAACTCTTTGTGACCCCATGGACTGCAGCATGCCAGGCTTCTCTGTCCTTCACTGTCTCTCCGAGTTTGCTCAAACTCTTGTCCACTGAGTCAGTGATGCCATCCAACCATCTCACCCTCTGTCGCTCCCTTCTCCCCCTGCCCTCAATCCTTCCCATCATCAGTGTCTTTTCCAATGAGTCAGCTCTTCACATCAGGTGGCCAAGTATTGGAACTTCAGCTTCAGCATCAGTTCTTCCAGTAAATATTCAGGGTTGATTTCCTTTAGGATTGACTGTTTGATCTCCTTGCTGTCCAAGGGACTCTCAAGAGCTTTCTCCAGCAACACAATTTGAAAGCATCAGTTTTTCTTCAGCACTCAGTCTTCTTCATGGTCCAATTCTCACATATGTAGATGACTACTGGAAAAACCATACCTTTAACTCTATGGATCTTTGTCGGCAAAGTGATGTCTCTGCTTTTTAATACACTGTCTATGTTTGGCACAGTTTTGCTTTCAAGGAGCAAGCATCTTTTCATTTCATGGCTGCAGTCACCATCCACAGTGATTTTGGAGCCAAAGAATATAAAATCTGCCACTGTTTCCACTTTTTCCCCATCTATTTGCCATGAAGTGATGGGACCAGATGCCATGATCTTAGTTTTTTGAATGCTGAGTTTTAAGCCAGCTTTTTCACGCTTTCATTCTCATGAAGATGCTCTTTAGTTCCTCTTCACTTTCTGCCATCAGGGTGGTTATCATCTGCATATCTGAGATTGTTGATATTTCTCCCTGCAATCTTGATTCTAGCTTGTGAGTCATCCAGTCCAGCGTTTTGCATAAGGTACTCTGCATATAAGTTAAATAAGCAGTGTGACAATACACAGCCTTGACGTACTCCTTTCCCAATTTTGAGCCAGTCTGTTGTTCCATGTCTGGTTCTAACTGTTCCTTCTTGACCTGCATACAGCTTTTTCAGGTAAGGTGGTCTGGTATTCCCATCTCTGTAAGAATTCTCCACAGTTTGTTGTGATCCACACAGTCAAAGGCTTTTAGTATAGTCAATGAAGCAGAAGTTGATGTTTTTCTGTAATTCCCTTGCTTTTTCTATGATCCAATGGATGTTGGCAATTTGATCTCTGGTTCCTCTGCCTTTTCTAAATTCAGCTTGTATATCTGGAAGTTCTTGATTCAAATACTATTGAAGCCTAGCTTGAAGGATTTTGAACATTACCTTACTATCAATATGAAATGAACACAACTGTATGGTAGATTGAACATTCTTTGGCATTGCCCTTCTTTGGGATTGGAACGAAGACTGACCTTTTCCAGACCCGTGGCCACTGTTGAGTTTTCCAAATTTGCTGGCATATTGAGGGCAGTCCTTTCACAGCATCATCTTTTAAGATTTGAAAGAGCTCAATTGGAATTCCATCACCTCCACTAGCTTCGTTCATAGTAATGCTTCCAAAGGCCCACTTGGCTTCACACTCCAGGATGTCTGGCTCTGGGTGAGTGATCACACCATCATAGTTATCTGGGTCATTAATACCTTTTTTATAGAGTTCTTCTGTGTATTCTTGCCACCTCTTAATAGCTTTTGCTTGTTAGGTCCCTGCTGTTTCTGTCCTTTATTGTTCCCATCTTTACATGAAATGTTCCCCTGGTATCATCAATTTTCTTGACGAGCTCTCTAGACTTTCTCATTCTATTGTTTTCCCTCTATTTCTATGCACTGTTCATTTAAGAAGGCTTTCTTATCTCTCCTTGATATTCTCTGGAAATCTGCATTCAGTTGGGTATATCTTTCCCCTTCTACTTTGCCTTTCGCTTCTCTTCTTTGCTCAGCTATTTGTAAGGCCTCTTCAGACAATCACTTTGCCTTCTTGTATTTCTTTTTCTTTGGGATGGTTTTGGTCACCACCTCCTGTACAATGTTATGAACCTCTGTCCACAGTTCTTCAGACACTCTGTCTACCAGATCTCATCCCTTGAACTGTTCATCACCTCCACTGTAAAACCATAAGGGATTTGACTTGGGTCATACATGAATGACATAGTCATTTTCCCTACTTCGTTTAAGCCTGAATTTTGCAATGAGAAGCTTATGATCTGAGCTACAGTCAGCTTTAGGTCTTGTTTTTGCAGACTGTATAACCTTCTCCATCTCCGGCTGTAAAGAATATAATCAGTCTGACTTCAACTTCTGTAACAAAGAACATATTCATTTTCTTCTGATACAGGAATGACTGCTTATATTCTGTAATGTAAAAATCAGAAGTTGCTGACAGAACTGTTTTGATTATAGATGTGAATTCATCATTTTCAGTTTTACTTCTTCCTCATGCACTCTGTGACTCATATGACAACTCTAAGCCCAAGGTCTCTTTTGGGTTCCAATGGACAGACTGGCTCCTACCTTGGACTCCTTACACGAACTATGGGCTCCTACTTCCTTTATGTCCTTTCATCCATCAAACCACTCGTGCCCATTGCTGCTGCTGCTGCTAAGTCGCTTCAGTCGTGTCCGACTCTGTGCAACGCCACAGATGGGCAGCCCACCAGGCTCCCCCGTCCCTGGGATTCTCCAGGCAAGAACACTGGAGTGGGTTGCCATTTCCTTCTCTAGTGCATGAAAGTGAAAAGTGAAAGTGAAGTTGCTCAGTCGTGTCCGACTCCTAGCGACCCCATGGACTGCAGCCTACCAGGCTCCTCCGTCCATGGGATTTTCCAGGCAAGAGTACTGGAGTGGGATGCCATTGCCTTCTCCATCCCATTAATCTCCCCCAAATTTATGGAAATCTCTTATGAATAAGAATATCTTCTCTTCCTCGGCTTCTTTCCTCTTTTTGCTTTTTCTTTATTCATTACCTCCCATTCTTTTATTTCAGTGAGACACGACAGCCATGAATTAAGGCATTACTCAGTCCAACATCTTCAGAATTCCATGTAAGACTGAACCTCCAGGCTTTTCTACAAACGTCACTGCTACTTCTTTGTCTTCTGCTACAGGCCCCTCAAATAGAGACTGATGTTTCCGTCATATTCCATGTACTGCAGGGTGATGAGACAGAGACTCTTCTTTTTCCTAAGGACTACTTTTAGACTATTACCCTACTTACAAAAATCCCTTGCTCCACTGAGGCGCTCACTCTGAATAATGTCATGTTGTCATTACCAAGAGCCATCTAGCAACACTGAACCTTTGGCTGCTGGCTCACAATTTTCCTCTCCATGCTATTATCAAATGCGGCCACCACAAAATCTATGCCTATAAACATATCTAAACCTTTGGCTCTTTGGTGCCTCACCTGCTTCATCACTAGTAACCCTCTCTATGCAACCTCAGTGACCACTCCCACGGATCCACCCTTGGTTTTGTCATACCAGAAACTGAACTGCTTCCAAAATCACCAATACAAACGGGTATTTCCTTCTCCAAATACAAGGACCTATTTCTCCCAGCTCACTTGCTTAAGAAACCGATTATAACAAGCATGAAGAAATACGGTAATAAGCTCTTTTCTCAGTTACCTACAATTACTTCCTATCTTTCTTTACTCTTCAAATCCTCTTGCCCTTCTCACTAAATCCTCACTCTCAGCTAATAACCTTGCCCTTCACATATACTCTGCATAGCACTGCTTCTCTCCTTCTCAAAACTTGTTTTCTATTGGTTATATAGTCCATTTCCCACATTTTTAACCTCTTTCTCTCAATTGGCTTCCCCTTAGTATTAAAAAAAAAAACCCAGTATCTCAGATTTTTTAAAAGTCTTCTTTAGATGCATCGCACATAAACATATCTGCCTCTAACTTACTTTTACTTTTCTTATTTTTTGTTGTTTTTATTCTATCAATTTTATATTCATAATATTCTTAAATACAGAATAATTTTTACTGATATACATACTGAGCTTCCCTGCTGGCTCAGAGGTTAAAGCGTCTGCCTGCAATGCGGGAGACCTGGGTTCCATCCCTGGGTCAGGAAGATCCCCTGGAGAAGGAAATGGCAACCCACTCCAGTATTCTTGCCTGGAGAACCCCATGGATGGAGGAGCCTGGTGGGCTACAGTCCACAGGGTCACAAAGACAAGGACCTACTGTATATGCTTCTAACTTCTGACCAGTCCTCTCAACACTCCCCATAACTTGAGTATTTTATTTATGGTATTTATGACTACTTCCCCAGAAGGCTAAGCTACATGGGGCAAAAATCTATGTATAATTCTCGCATGCTAATGTTTGCTACAGAGATAATGCCTGACAGAAAACTCCATAAATATTTTCTGAATGGATAATAACTCAAAATTACCATTCAGAATAGATTTGTCACTGGTTATAGGATACTAAAATCTTTAAACTGTGACTCAGTCCTGATTCAAATAATCTGCCCCTCTATTTCTTAGTATGGTTGTTTTAAAATCCTGATGCTTAGCTAAGTTGAATGACAGCATTAGCTCACCCATATCATTCTCTTTCCCTCCTTCCTGGGAAAGAGTGGCCCCTGCAACCATGGAGGACGTGGAATTGGCTGGCAGGTATCCAGTGTCTGCTCCTTCACTTGCTGACCCACTCTGGCGCAGCTTCGCAGAATCCTGAGGTTCAGGACTCACAGATGAGGGTGTGGACAAGTGCTTAGGGTGGCGCTGCTTCTGCAGTTCCATGGCTCTGCCAACTGAACAGAAAGCAACGGCTAGTAATCATGTGGCAAAACAGCTTTAAAGAAGATGATGAAAAGAATTCAGAAAGAACATGGTGGGCCCTAGAAACACAGAACAAGAATTACATAGAGTGAGGAAGAGAGAGAGAGATAGAAAGATAGGAAGGAAGGGAGAAAAAAAGTAAAGAAGAAAGAAAGAGAAGGAAGGAGGTGGGCCATGGAGATAGAGAGAAAGGCAGGGAAGAGTGAAAGAGGAGGAGGAGAAAAGGGTGGGAGATGGTAGAAGATGAGGGGGAGAGAGAAGAGGCAGAGGAAGAAGGGTCATGAGAAAAGGAGCTGAGAAGACCAGCACTGGGTGTGGGGAGAGGGGATACCGACAGACAGAGATGGATACACCACAAAGCTGTATTCCTCTGTCAGAGTGAAGATGAAGCCCGCTGGCTCTGTGAACTCTTAGCAAGCCTCTACCCCACTCCTCCCTAACACTCACAATTTCATCATGACATGCCTCAGAGACCATGCAGAATAATCCCCATCCTGCCTGTTACCAGTGTTTACATCAGTCACCATAAGAAGCACCCCAGAGCTGTGCACATCTTCACATAGCTCGTTATATCTCTAATCCTAAAATTCTTCCTTCCCTAAGTCCTACAATTCTTCTTCTGAATCCCTTTAACAGATGGTTAAGTTTTCCATTCTCCTCAACCTCTTCTCTAAAGATTTCCTTCATCTTCTCAGTGTTTCTCAACAAGGGGCACCACTGACATTTGAATGAGGATTCTTCATAGGGTGGGACACTCAGCTTTGCTGGATCACAACACCCGCCCCCAACTCCAACTGTGCCAGTATTTTGAAATGTGGTGCTGCCTAATGTGAGGACCACTGCAGGACCTAATTTCTCTCCCATAGCACCACCTCTACTTCTCCTGTAGCCCTCTCTAGGAGAGCATCTCTCCACTAGGCCTGAGGGTGGCGGGACATCAGGAAATAAAGCACAATGAAGAGGTGGAGAACAGTTAAGTATGGAGAAAATGAGTCACGTATGTACAAAAAGACAAAGTATGATGGTGAAGTTTGTGTACATTTTGTTTTATGAATTTAACAATCAGAAAGTGAACGCAACAAAGTCAGAACAGGTAAGTAAATTATGTTATGAACAGCTGATGGGATGTTCTACTGCCATTAAACACTTACGACAACTGTGAAGTCTAACTGAACACCGGGGGTTTAGAAATGACACTGAATAGAAAACAGTGGAGGTTCAGTGGAAACATTTCTAGAACATCTTTCTCCAGCAACCCAACCTAGCTGAATGAGCCTCTGATCTAAAGACGGCATGGAATGGTGGGAATGCAGCATTTCAGACTTCAACTTACTTGCGCTGTTGTCGTGGCGGCTTGGTCTCCTAGGGGGTCCCAGGATGCTGGTGAATCCTCTTCGCTTCCCCTTTTCTTCGCCTTCTCTATCTTTCTTCATACTTTGCTAGAATCAAGGTACAATCAAAGAGGTAAGAGACGCACAATCCTAATGGTCAGGTTGAAAGAAACTGGCCACATGTAAATTAAAGACACACAACGGGCGCTCGTTGGAAGCTGGCACACAGCACTATGTACACTTCAAACTCAAGATGCCTTTTCAAACCCTTCAGAGCTGACAATTTTGGAAAGTAAAAGGTATTTTTACAACACATTTACTGGGAGCTTGTTTTAAGTAACTCATTCATCTCTTGAATAATATTTGCTAAACTAATAATGTCTGAAGGCACAATGCTAAAAGATGGGGTACAACGAAGGAGGAGGCCCTTATCTTCATCCAGCTTTACAATCTAACAACATAAACAATTATAAACATCGAGAGGAACCGTAAAGGAAAAGCATGGGGTCGAAACAAAGCTGAAGATGGCTCTCTGTGTAAACTCCTGTTTTCACTTTTCATATCATCTAACAGTTAGTTCGTACGCCTGGATTTCTCACTGGATTTTGAGTTTCTTGAGAACAGGGACCGTATCTTATTCCTGCTGGCATGCTTAGCACTAATTTGCTGAAAAAGTAAACACTAAGAAGAAGGAAAGCCGTGCAGTCAGACATAAGAAGCATGGCGACCTGAACACACTGTTATTACTCCAGTTTTACCTTGATTTTTGGAAGGAATCCAATCCGACCTCGCTTGTGCTCCAAATTTCGAGGTTCTTTCACTTTTACTCCCAAATGTTTCATGTACATGAGAATAACATACTGCATTGTCGAACTGGGGGAGAAAGGATTAAGTAAAATAAGACTTCTGGGAAGGGACAGTGGGTAAATAAAGATATCAAATGACTTCCAAAACCCCCTTGCTCAAAGTCTTAGAATTCATCAAGTGAAACATAAAGAGCTATCTACTCACTGTGACCAGTAAAGATTCTACTCAAGATACTAGAATATTAGTCACATAAAATACAAGCCACCAGAGACAGTCTGTATTTTTAAGTTAAAAGAAATAAATCTTAATTTAGGACAGGAGAAAAGACAGTTTCTTTTTTTTTTTTGGTCTTTAAAATTCTAGGAAAAAATAGTTACATTACCTCTTTTCTTCTTCTACAGCCTGAGCAGTCATCCTAAAAATAAAAGCATTTAAAATGAAATATTACAGTTTAATAAAAGAGTTGTTACTAAACTCAGATAACTGATCAACAAAATAGAGTCAAGTTCATGGAATTCTCCAGGCAAGAATACTGCAGTGGATAGCCATTCCCTTCTCCAGGGGATCTTCCCGACCCAGGATCAAACCCAGGTCTTCCACACTGCAGGCAGATTCTTTACCATCTGAGCCACCAGGGAAGCCCCTGTGGCACAGTAAATGCTTTGGGACCCACTCTAAGTCTCTGTCACCTGTAATGATATATCAGAAAAATTGTGATCCCTGAAGGATCATTTTTTCATCATCAACTTGCTATAAATGTTTTATACCAAGAAACATTTCCAAAGCCTGTGAATTAAAGCCAATGTAAGTATTCAACCTGTTTTTGATCAGCTAGAAATTCAACAGTTACTCATTTTAGCAATACCCAGAAAAAGAAATACAAGAACGTCATCTACGATATCAGCATAAACTTAAGATTCCAGCTTCTCAAGTATTATCACAAGGCAAACAGCTGTACATAAACAACCTGACACCCTTTCTAAATTTGTTCAAATGTACTTTACACATAATTATCATCTCAGTAGAGAGGGCGTTTCTACATGTATTTCTATTACTTACAACACTTCTTCAATTTTGGCAACAATCTGTTCTGCACATGCCCGTTCCTTCTCCAAAGTTAACCGGTCCTTGTCTCGCTCTACATCAAGTTTAGTCAGTTCACTTTCAGCCAGGGTCAGCCCCATGCTGCGCTTCTGCCTAAAGGGAATAGGAGAAATTTCCTGAGGCAGCCTAGAGGGTAATTTCCTGAGTTACCTAGAGGGTAACTATCTCCCTCTGGAGACGCTTCATCGGAGTTTCCATAGTTATGAACTTCTAGCAACAGGTAAAATGTCATGATTTTCTATTTGGGGGCCCATGTCACCTGGGACACTGGAGGAAGAAAATTCTAGAGGAAGTCACTCAACAGAACACATATCCCGAAGGACACACTTGGCACAGACAGGTACTAAGCTCAATTCCTGCCAGCCATAAGGAACGGGGACCATGCACTCTCAGTACCATGCCAAGCTTTCGACGCCAGAACTTCATTAGGTTTTAGTAACAGTGATAGAGACCACATGTTATGCCAAGGAATGTATAACCTTTTCCTACCTAGAAAGAAAACTAATTCAGGACAACCATATCAGCTTCTGTTGACCACAGGGCTTACCGAAAATCTTCCAAGTGCCTCTGAACTTCTGGGTGGACTCTTTCTTGCATAGTCTGGATATAGTGGCGATGTAGATCCTCAGGAATAAGCTCTGGTCGTCTTTTTTCTGCATAAATACAAGAAATCACCTGATCTAAAGGCACATTCTGTGCATTGTAACTGGCACTACTTGGTGTAAACTTAAAGTAAGATAAAGAGATACTCAACATATTTTAAGTATTTTAATCTTAGAACTCACATTTCATTTACTCTGAATTGTATTATAGGCTCTTTTACTGTTGTGATTCATATGACCTACTCGTCACTGTGTAACAGATAAAACCTCTAGAGAGGAGCTGAGCTACCTATCTACAGAGATGCAATCCTCTGGCACACTGGTGCTCCAGACTTACCTAGATCTACTGATATTTCATCAGGAACAGAAACCTTCAGGTGCTAAAACAAAAATGCAAACAAAAAGTGAAATAGCACTTAGGGTCTTTCAGGATCCATATCAGTACTTACATAAAATAAAGAGAAAAAACTTGAATACCTATAAGTATATTCATGTATAAGCTCATTTGTGGGGTACCACCCATCTAAATTTCCCAGCTTTGGAATATTCTATGGTTTGAACTTGAAAATAAGCCCTTTCCTCAAGGATCATGTTATAAAGGAAATACCTACAATCCATTTTACTAGATGACTGGATGCTTTTGTGCCTTATTTATTCCTGTTGGCTTTGGCTTTCTAGAATGAATGAATATTGGTTTGGGCTTTTGAGAATCACTGGTTAAGATAATTGGTCATACACTGTTTGAATCAATATAGATAAAAAGCTAAACTATATGTAGATAACCATATGAAAAACTTACTCATGTATAACAATTTTATTCACTGTATTTGAGACACTCACACTGAAGACCATGATATTCCCAATCATATTCGTATATAAAGCTGAAGAACCCTCATAAGAAGTCATGCTCCCAACGAGAAAGTGCTGGATATCAATGTTGAAGCTCTGGAGTCTTAAATCTCTAGTTCTTACATCTGCAGTTCTAACTACTGAAATAAGATAACTGTGTCATAATTAACTTCTTCTTAGCTATATTTTTTCACATGACAACTGCAGTTTGTGATCCCATTACCAGATAATTTTCTCCTGTTAATTTGGGAAATGTCTCAGAAAAAATTATTTTGCATTTGGAGAAAATATATTATCTTCTTCAAATTTACTCTGTATTATACACCCACTTAAGTCATATCCTTCCAGAATTAAAAAAAAAATTAATGTAGGATCTGAAGTTTTACATCTGAAAATAAGTTACTGCTAAAAATTAAGAGAGCTCTAATATTTATTTGAAGAGCAGTTGAAATGGATTTCAAAGCTTTCTCTTTATCTTAAGTTGCTATAAAGTAGCTCAAGCCAACTTTCCAGAAGTACTTCTAGCACAAATGCAAGAAAGTATATATACGTTCATTTCTGTATGTGGGTATTTATATGAAATAATATCACCTGTGGCATAAAAGAATAATTAGCAAATTAATCTAGCAGGGTTCTTACACTTTGATGTTAATAAGCAGCAAAATACAAGAAATCACCTGATCTGAAGGCACATTCTGTGCCTTAGCATGGAATGCTCTTAAGAAATGTCAAGTTCATATAAACTTCAGTATACTGTCATTTCTTCATTGAAGAAAATCATCTTAATAAATATAATGTGTAATATTTTAAACAATGGCATTATAATCAGAACCCTAACCAATCCATTCAGCAACTATCTGAGTGACCACTCTGTCAGGATCTATTCAGTTTTGGGAAAACAGCAGTGAACAAACAGAATAAAAGACATCTGCCCTAATGGAGCTTCATTCAGGGCAGAGGAGCAGGAATATAGGCAGATAAAAATAAAGAAAAAAATATAAATTCTATGGACAAAAATAACACAGGAAAGGTGACAGAAAGCAAGGGGGATGAAATTTTAAGTAAATTGGTCAGGGAAGGCCCACTGAGAAGGTACTGAAAGGGGAACTCCCCGGGTCGGTGGTGCCCAATATGCTACTGGAGATCAATGGAGAAATAACTCCAGAAAGAATGAAGGGATGGAGCCAAAGCAAAAACAATACCCAGTTGTGGATGTGATTGGTGATAGAAACAAGGTCTGATGCTGTAAAGAGCAATACTGCATAGGAACCTGAAATGTCAGGTCCATGAATCAAGGCAAATTGGAAGTGGTCAAACAGGAGATGGCAAGAGTGAATGTTGACATTCTAGGAATCAGCGAACTAAAATGGACTGGAAAGGGTGAATTTAACTCAGATAACCACTATATCTACTACTGTGGGCAGGAATCCCTTAGAAAAAATGGAGTAGCCATCATGGTCAACAAAAGACTCCGAAATGCAGTACTTGGATGCAATCTCAAAAACGACAGAATGATCTCTGTTCGTTTCCAAGGCAAACCATTCAATATCACGGTAATCCAAGTCTATGCCGCAACCAGTAGTGCTGAAGAAGCTGAAGTTGAACGGTTCTATGAAGACCTACAAGACCTTTTAGAACTAACACCCAAAAAAAGATGTCCTTTTCATTATAGGGGACTGGAATGCAAAAGTAGGAAGTCAGGAAACACCTGGAGTAACAGGCAAATTTGGCCTTGGAGTACGGAATGAAGCAGGGCAAAGGCTAATAGAGATTTGCCAAGAGAACACACTGGTCATAAAAAACACTCTTCCAACAACATAAGAGAAGACTCTATACATGGACATCACCAGATGGTCAACACCGAAATTAGACTGATTATATTCTTTGCAGCCAAAGATGGAGAAGCTCTATACAGTCAGCAAAAACAAGACCAGGAGTTGACTGTGGCTCAGATCATGAACTCCTTATTGTCAAATTCAGATTTTATTGAAGAAAGTGGGGAAAACCACTAGACCACTGAGGTATGACCTAAATCAAATCCCTAATGATTATACAGTGGAAGTGAGAAATAGATTTAAGGGCCTAGATCTGATAGAGTGCCTGGGTGGAGGTTCGTGACATTGTACAGGAGACAGGGATCAAGGCCATCCCCATGGAAAAGAAATGCAAAAAAGCAAAATGGCTGTCTGGGGAGGCCTTACAAATAGCTGTGAAAAGAAGAGAAGCAAAAGCAAAGGAGAAAAGGAAAGATATAAGCATCTGAATGCAGAGTTCCAAAGAACAGCAAGGAGAGATAAGAAAGCCTTCCTCAGCGATCAATGCAAAGAAATAGAGGAAAACAACAGAATGAGAAAGACTAGAGATCTCTTCAAGAAAATTAGAGATACCAAGGGAACATTTCATGCAAAGATGGGCTCGAAAAAGAACGGTATGGACCTAACAGAAGCAGAAGATATTAAGAAGAGGTGGCAAGAATACACAGAAGAACTGTACAAAAAAGAGTTTCACGACCCAGATAATCATGATGGTGTGATCACTCACCTAGAGCCAGACATCCTGGAATGTGAAGTCAAGTGGGCCTTAGAAAGCATCACTACAAAAAAAGCTAGTGGAGGTGATGGAATTCCAGTTGAGCTACTTCAAATCCTGAAAGATGATGCTGTGAAAGTGCTGCACTCAATATGCCAGCAAATTTGGAAAACTCAGCAATGGCCACAGGACTGGAAAAGGTCAGTTTTCATTCCAATCCCAAAGAAAGGCAATGCCAAAGAATGCTCAAACTACTGCACAATTGCACTCATCTCACACGCTAGTAAAGTAATGCTCAAAATTCTCCAAGCAAGGCTTCAGCAGTACATGAATCATGAACTTCTAGATGTTCAAGATGGTTTTAAAAAGGCAGAGGAACCAGAGATCAAATTGCCAACATCCGCTAGATCATCAAAAAAGCAAGAGAGTTCCAGAAAAACATCTATTTCTGCCTTATTGACTATGCCAAAGCCTTTGATTGTGTGGATCACAATAAACTGTGGAAAAGTCTGAAAGAGATGGGAATACCAGACCACCTGACCTGCCTCTTGAGAAACCTATATGCAGGTTAGGAAGCAACAGTTAGAACTGGACATGGAACAACAGACTGGTTCCAAATAGGAAAAGGAGTACGTCAAGGCTGTATATTGTCACCCTGCTTATTTAACTTATATGAAGAGTACATCATGAGAAACGCTGGGCTGGCAGAAGCACAAGCTGGAATCAAGACTGCTGGGAGAAATATCAATAACCTCAGATATGCAGATGATACCAGCCTTATGGCAGAAAGTGAAGAGGAATTAAAAAAGCCTCTTGATGAAAGTGAAAGAGGAGAGTGAAAAAGTTGGCTTAAAGCTCAACATTCAGAAAACTAAGAACATGGCATCCAGTCCCATCACTTCATGGGAAATAGATGGGGAAACAGTGGAAACAGTGTCAGACTTTATTTTGGGGGCTTCAAAATCACTGCAGATGGTGATTGCAGCCATGAAATTAAAAGATGCTTACTCCTTGGAAGGAAAGTTATGACCAGCCTAGACAGCATATTGAAAAGCAGAGATATTACTTTGCCAACATAGGTCCGTCTAGTCAAGGCTACGGTTTTTTCAGTGGTCATGTATGGATGTGAGAGTTGGACTGTGAAAAAAGCTGAGCACCAAAGAATTGATGCTTTTGAACTGCGATGTTGGAGAAGACTCCTGAGAGTCCCTTGGACTGCAAGGAAATCCAACCAGTTCATCCTAAAGGAGATCAGTCCTGGGTGTTCATTGGAAAGACTGAGGCTTAAGCTGAAACTCCAATTCTTTGGCCACCTGATGCGAAGAGTGGAAAAGACTCTGATGGTGGGAGGGATTGGGGGCAGAAGAAGAAGGGGACGACAGAGGATGAGATGGCTGGATGGCATCACCGATTCGATGGACACGAGTCTGAGTGAACTCCGGGAGTTGGTGATGGACAGGGAAGCCTGGTGTGCTGCGATTCATGGGGTCGCAAACAGTCAGACATGACTGAGCGACTGAACTGAACTGAGATGTAGAGGTAGCTTTGTAATAAAATACAAAGAATATAGGGCAAATCCTGGAGGAAGAGGGGGAGCCAAAATGTTTCTGTGTGAGTTTGTTTAAGATGGGAGAAATAACCATGTCTGCACACTAATAGGGCTGATTCAGTAGAAAACAAAAGAACTGATGATGCAAGAGAGAAGGGGTACGTTTGCTAGAGTACCATCTTTGAGTAGGTATAAGAAAGCACGATCTGGATAAATAGGCGAAGAGGTAGTCTTGAACCAAAAGCAGAAAAATTCCTACATATCATCACATCAGGAGAGAAGGTCAAGCATATGGTATGACAGAGGTAGGGTGACACCTCTGGAAGAAGTTATCTTCTATATGCTTTAAATTTCTCAAAAAAAAAAAAAAAAAAAAAAAAAAACAGCAAGGTCATCAGTTCTTGAGAAAAGAACAGGAGAGGAATTGATAGAGAGTTTAAAAAGAGAGAAGGTGTGAAACAGTCAAATAAGAGAACTGCAAATATGAAAGGACTAGAGACATGCAGCATGATTATCAGAGACGTATTAAGGGCTGTTATTTATCCTAGAGCAAGGATAATAATAAAATGCATTAGTTTAAAAACCTTATTAAGATTTCTATTGGTAAAATAAAACACTACTATTATCTACCATCATTTATATGAGTAAGATCTTTTCCATCCCTTTTTAGTTAAACTGGGCCTCCAAACTTCAAAGAGGCCAACCAGAGTCCAATTATACAAGTACTAACCTTTGGATCTTAAATATATATGTATATTTATATATACACATATATATTGTATTCTTTTCATTCCCTTATCCTAAATATGCATATATATAAACCTATATATATACATATATATCCCATAAAACCTTTTGTGAGAATTTATATACCTATAATTAACTTAGAAATGATAAAAAAAAAAAAACAGTCATGAGTAGTCAATAATTGAGATATAATACAGACGTCAGAAAGCACAATCAAGTCCAAAAACACGGGAGGGAAAACCAGAAGTAGGAGGCCAGTAATTCAGTATACTGAAGCAAAGACTGTAATATATTAACTTGGCAACTTACAGCAGATCGATCCAGGAAGAACTGATGGAACTCAAGGAAGACACGACGGGTCTCCTTGGAATTGGTCTGTTTATATAGGTCTGAATAGAGATAACAGAGCTGTAGTAGAGAAAGAAATGGGGAAGAAATCAAGAAAAATGTAATCTGCTAGATCCTCGTTGAGTAGAAATGTCTGAAACAAGTAGGTCACCATGAACAATGCAGTTATTACCATATAACCAAGCCTTTGAAAAATAAATTAGTAACATTTTAATCATCTTTCATATCTAGTTTAGAAAACTGGCAGAAGTCTATCTACCCATCTTGCTAAAACTGAAAAGTTTCACGGTATTTGAATCAATTAAGAACTCTAAACTGGCTAAATCATGAAATACATTACCAATGTTGCAGGGTCAAACTGGGAAACTACATGGTGTAAGAAGACAGCCAAGTGAGCAGGGCGAGATTTTAGCAGTTCAATGCTCTGAAAACAGCTGCACTGCCCATTGATCTAGAAAAGTAAGTAAATATACATTAGTAACACCAACACATAAATGCAAAATGTCATGTCAGGTCAGTTAAATATGACTATCCCAATTTCACTTTGACCTTTCCTAAAAAATTCAAGGTTTAAAAAAACTTCACTAGAATTTATTATAAACAACATAGGCTATGGAATCTCTTCCTCTGAAAATAATCTCTTGGGAACAGGTTGGAAGAAAGACCATCCTGGGAGAATGCAAATCCAGAATATAATTATCAAAGAGCTCACAGGTCTACAAATAAGTACACACACAAAAAAACAGGTTAATAACACTTCTAAAAATGTAAAGCGAGGCTTTTTGCCTAATAACAAAATAGGCGTCTTCCTTTTAGGCTAATCAAAGAGACGGTGGTAGGAAATGGAGTTGTGTGATTTTAAATAACACAACTCCTAGAATACCTGTACGTTTCCAAACGGCAATGAACACAGAAAGCAGCCAGAGCTGACCTTAACCTAGAATCATGTAAGTTAATCTAAACAAGTAACACCCATTCTGCACAATCTCTTTCAGAAAATATAAGAGGACTAAGACTTCTCAACTCAGATCTAAGAGCTCAGCATCAACCAACTATCAAAACCAAAGATATTACAAAAAAAGAAAACTACAGACTACTATCCCCCATAAACACACACACAAAAATCCTCAGCAAAATAATAGGACTGAATCCAATAATACTGGAAAAAGGAAAATAAATTATGACCAACTGGGGTTTCTCCCAGGAATGAAACAGGAATATCTGTTTCAAAATGCTAATAACACCAATTAATGTAATTTACCATGATATGTAGTTCCACATGAATTATATTAATGTAATGTAAATTTAATAACAACATCTGATGATCTCAGTCATTCAACAAAATTCAACATCTATTCATGATAAAACTCCTATCAAACTAAAAATAGAAGGAAACTTCCTCAATTAAAAAAAAAGTATCTATGGCTAACATCATATTAATAATAAATGACTGAATGCATTCTTCCTAAGATTGAGGATAAGGCCAGGAAGGCCAGGATGCCCTGTCTCACCAGTGATTCAGCCTCATACTGGAAATCCTAACCAGTGCAGTAAAGGTAATAACAAGAAATAAAAGATAAACACTGGGAAACAAGCAAATAAAAACTGTCAGTTATTTACATAGAAAAATCTTAAAAAGTTAATTTTAAAAACCTCTTTGAAGTAGTTAGTTTACTAAAAGATCACATGAGCTTACTAACAAGGACAAGAATAAAGCCAATCACATTCCTATATACCATCAATAAACAACCAGAATTTGAAAATTTTTAAAAAATTTATAAGAACATCCCCCTTCTCCCAAGATAAAATACGTAGGTAAAAATCAATGACTTCTTATCAGCTTCAAGAGCAAGGCCATTTCTATTGGTCAAAGCTAAAATAAGCAATTAACCCAAGCAAGTAAACAATTAATCTTAGTTCTAATGAGCTTCAAATTCTTATCAATATAATTTCAATCTCCAGAAACTGTTCATTTTTGCAATAAATCAAACATCTTAGAAAATTAATAATTTGTTTTTTAGAAAGAAAAAGTCATCACCTGTTCATGTTCACTACCAAAGTCATCGTCTTCTGCTCCAATAATATGAGGTGCCACACGGGTAGAGGGACTCCCAACAAGCGACTGAGTGTCCTGGAAACATTCATAGAGAAGGAACAGAAAAATTGCCTGGTGGTCAATTTCAGAGACAGAATAAAGCCAAACTATCAAAAAGACATGGTTCACTAAACTGACTGGATTTCTTTTCCTTTTCTTTAGGTACTTTATTTTCAAAGTGGTTCTCAAATTTTCCAGTATTGATTGTTTCTTGGTCAGGGGGAGGGGGAGAAAACATTTCCCCTAGAAATAATAAACATCCTCTGTTTATACAGCCTTGTTTATCTGGTTCTAATCCCTGTCTGTAGGCTTCATTTATTGTTTCATATATATCTAGACCTTGTTACAGAAAGAAATTAAGCTGGCTTACACAAACAGTTACAATTTTTAACAGTGAACGAAGGCCACAGGACAAAGGAAAAATGGCACTGTTGACATTTTGGGCCAGATGATTCTTCGTTGTGGGGGCTGTCCTATGCACTGTAGGGTCCGGAGCGGCATACTTGGCCACTGCCCACCCACAAGATGCCAGGAGCAGCCTCCCGGCCATGACAATCAAAAATGTTTCCAGACCTTGCCAAATGTGCCCTGAGGGACAAAATCATTCCTGGTTGAAAATCATTGGCATAATGCAATAAAATATTCAAGTAATCACACAAACACTGCTATAGAAATGATGGTAACAAGATTGTAAAATAAATTGTAGGCTGGCAGCCCTCACTCCCTTACACATTTGGATTTAGCATGAAAAGGGGAGTGTTGGAACATTAGTATATAATGCAAAAAGTATGGGATATTTGAATACCACAAATACAGAAATGGAAGACCATATAGTACTAGAAGAAATAGTAAATTTGGAACAAATATGAAAAAAATGAGTTTGGCTCAAACCTGACAGCAGTTGAATGCTGTAGGATCTGGGGTTGAGCAAAGGGAGTGAGGCTATGGTGACATGGGAGTTATCTGCACAGCAGTTACAGCTGCAACTATGTACATGGACCCACAAGCTATAAATTAAGTGACTAACAAACACACAGCTGCAGTTTTTCTTCATTAAGTGTGTTGCAACTCTAAGTATTTGCATTGCCTAAACTTGATTCTGCCTTTCTGTACTCTTGCTTTTTAAACCACAAGGCTTTAATATTTTTTTAAAAATGAGGTGAAGCAGAAATTTTATTTGTTTAGAGTGAGACAACTTTTCATTTTACAGCAGACTTGAGGTTTCTGATTTTTCAACAGTCCTTATGTTGCTAATAACAGATGAATCATAATATGCTATTAAATCTTTTACTATAAAACTTTATAGAAGTCCTAATCTTAAAAAATAAAATCAGAATGCTAAAAATATTCAATTAGGGATTTACAAGATCTAGCAACTTCATTTCTGATTATATACTCAAAAGAACTGAAGGAAGAACTTAAATGGGTATTTATTTATACATCCATGTTCAGAGTAGCATTATTCATGACAGCCAGAAGGAAAACCACCCAAGTGTTCACTGATGAATGAATGGATAAACCAAATGTGGTATATACACACAATGGATTATTATTCAGCCTTAAAAAGGAAGGAAATTCTGCTACATGCTAAGTCACTGATCAAACTTGAAGACATTATGCTCAGTGAAATAAGCTGGCCACAAAAGGACAAATATATATTCTACTTATTATGCGGTTCCTAGTCAGATTCGAAGGGACAGAAAGTAGAATGGTGTTTGCCAGAGCTGGAGAGAGGAGATAATGGAAGTTTGTGGACACCAAGTTTCAGCTGGGGAAGGTGAAAAAGTTTTAGAGATATATGTGCTGATGGTTGCATAATGATGTGAATCTAACTTAATGACAAAATGAACTTAAAAATGGTTAAATTGTATATTTTATGTTATTTGTATTTTACTATAAAAAAATTTAACCACATAATAATACTATGTAGCAGCTATTTTCCAATCTTTATTAAATTTCTTTAATAAGTTTAAGCTTTTTCTCCAAATTAAACACACACACATCAGTTACGTCTGTCATTGAGGTATAAGAAAAGTCACTATCATTTCATTGATTTCATACTCACAGTGTCCTGAATTGCTTCACTTTTTTCTGGGTTTTCCTCTAGATAAATCCTCTCTTTCAAGCCACTCTTAGGACTCTAATGAAAATAAAAAAAAACAAAAAACGACGTGTTCATTTCAACAGGCCCACCAACGGAGATAAGAAAAAGCAATGTGAAAGAATAATGTTCTGAATGTCACATTTGTGTTTGTGACTATTAAATACCTTTCATATAATATTTGGCTCTGCTATTTTTTACCTGACTTTGGAAAGTCACTTATTCATTAGGCTTTTAAGTCTTATGTTGATAAAATAATTTCATCTTCAGGCTTGAGGGTTAATGTCTATCAAATAATTCTAATCAGATATATTACATATTTCAAGCTCATTAAGTCAAAATCAAACTCTACTTCCTCTAAATCCCTCTGTCCCAAACTATTCTTTCTATCCAAGTTAAAAGCATTTCCGCCTACTTATATGAAGGAAAATGAGCTTCTATTTTTCTGTTCCTACCTTATGTAAACTGATTTATGGATTCTTACAAAATTTACATGGTATGTTTGGGATGACTTAATGTAAAATACACACTCTATGATACACAAAGCTTCAATTCTGGCAGATGAGGAACACTCCAAGCAATGGGAGCCATTCTTCAGAGCAGCTGAAAATGAGATGCAAGAGATTTTTGTGTGAATGCCTATACAGAAGATATATGCTATCTGTATATATAATGTGTATGAGAGAGAGAGAACAGTAATTTCAAATATAAGCCCCACCTGGGAGAAATGGATGACTCTAGGTTAAGAGGTAGGACAGATCAAGCTAGAATAATCTTATCACACCAAAAAGAAAGAAACCTATGTTACTGGGGAGTCATGTCAAAAGAACACAGAAGACAACTTGAGAAGGAACACACTAGTCCCCTCAAAAGGGACAATTTAATAAGTATCAAAAAGAAAAATGACTGTAATGGACTGAAATGCAGTAAGAAACAGGTTAAAAATCTGTGAATTCAAAATATTACACATCTACACACATATGGGCAAACATCCCCACATTTAGTGACCTTCAGAGTATGTCAGGGCACCAATTCTTCTGAAAACAGATACGTAAGGGAAAATAATCAAATATTTGTCTTGAATTTCCCGTATAAGCTGTATTTTACAGCAACTTAAAAGCTAGAAGGGAAAATTCTTTATAAAATAATTCCATTTAATGAATATAGGACGAATGACAAAATTATACCATTTTGAAATCCCTTATTAAATAATGGATGCAGGCATTTTTGCTATCAATGGAAGTAAAAACATCAGATAAAAACTTAGTGGAGAAATTTATAAGGAAGGAATTATGCTGATTTAATCTGCATACCTTATACAAACTTAACAATTGTAAAAAGACAACCAGACATTCTCCTCCTAATGTGGTGTAACAGGATATGCACAGTACCACCCATGAATTGTTCTTGCCAAACAACAACCTTCAATCCTTAATCTTTTCAAGACTCTAGATCTTACTATCAATTTTCAGGAAATATATACCAGATGAATATGCTTAACACCTCCATGAAAATACAATTAGAATGTGGGTAGTTCTATTGGACATATGACCCAGTTTAACAAAAAAAATAGTAAGAAAAAAAAAGAGGAAGGAACTATCATAAATTAAGAGATTTATCAACCAAAGACTGAAGCTGTTGACTGGATCCTGCCTCAAATAAACCTACTGTAAAAAGATTATTATAAGACTATTAGGCTAATCACATTGCATGTTAAGAAAATATTAATGAAGATTTGATAATGCTACTATGGCTCTAACTTAAGTCTTTTTTTCCTCCCAAAGACGCATGTTAATGAAATAATATCTTGGATTTACTTTAAAATATCCAGTATATGGAGAGTACGAGGAATGAAGGAATACAGACAAAAGTAAGTTTAAGCACTTGTTGATGACTCTGAGCTGGGTGATTAGGTACATGCGGGAGTTTATTATCTTAGTCTATTTTTGAGTAAGTTTGTTATTTTTTTAATTATTTATTTATTTATTTTTGGCTGCACTAGGTCTTTGACGCTGCTCGTGGGCTCTCTTTAGTTGTGTGTGGGGGCTTCTCTCTAACTGAGGCGAGCAGGCTTCTCACTGTGGTGGCTTCTCCCGTTGTGCAGCATGGCCTCTAGGCACACAGGCTTCAGCAGCTGCGGTTTGTGGGCTCAGGAGCTGTGGCACGCGGGCTCTAGAGTCTGGGCTCGGTAGTTGTGGCACACGGGTGTAACTGCCTTGCAGCATGTGGGGGCTTAGTTCCTGCACCAGGGATGAAACCTGTGTCCCTTGCATTGGCAGGCGGATTCTTAACCACTGATCACCAGAGAAATTCCTTAAAGTAACTTTTAAATTAAACATCAGCTGCAAAATGAAAATCAAAGAGGCAAATGCTCTAAGTTTTCGATGATAATTTGCGATCAAAGGAAATCAGTCCTGAATATTCACTGGAAGGACTGATGCTGAAGCTCAAGCTCCAATACTTTGGCCACCCAGTGTGAAGAACTGACTCTTTAGAAAAGGACCTGATGCTGGGAAAGATCGAAGGCAGGAGGATAAGGGGATGACAGAGGATGAGATGGCTGGGTGGCATAACCAACTTGATGGACAGGAGTTTGAGCAAACTCTGGGAGTTGGTGATGGACAGGGGAGCCTGACATGCTGCAGTCCATGGGGTCAGAGAGTCAGACACGACTGAACTGAACTGAGCTTCTCTTATGAGAAGTACATCCATGGGCATGTGAGTATTCTTTAAAGCCTTCTCTGAGGTGAGGAAGAGCAGGGAATTTCACAATGCTAATGATATCACAAACACCATAAGGAGGTTATTTTATAAAAAGGAGCAGAAAATGGAAAAAATGTAAGGCATTGATTGGTTCCTATAATCTTAATATAGTACAACTGAAACAAACACTGAAATCCATAAGCTAAAAGCAGCAAATCTCTAGCTTCAAAAAGACACCTGTAGGAACAACATGAGTTTGTTACGTGTTCAGTGAGTAGTCTTCACTGTATTGCCTCACATGTGGATTTCCACAGCATCCACTTATTTGGCCTCAATTGCCTCATCTATAAAATGGTGACATTTGCTTTTTTAAGATCACTATGAGAGTTAAAAAGAGTAACTGTAAAGCATTAGGTACAACTACTGTCACAAAGTAGGTATTCAATAGATGGTGACAATTTATCAGCCATTTAACACACATTTGTCAAGTTCCTCTTAAGCCAAATAGTCGTCTTTTCTTACTGATCTCCCTGTCTATTTACTTCGTTTTCGACACGGACATGTTTCTGGCTGTGCCTCTCTTCTGCATGCAAGATACAGCCCAAACTCTACTCATTCACTCTTGTTCAAAGACCAATTAGACACCAGACACATGTCGAACAGTCCGAATTCACTGGACTGCCTGTTTCTACACTTGCCAATTCACTCTATTTCATAAAGTGATATTTCTAAGCCACAGATTTTATGGTTAACATTTCTGTAAATAAGATAAAATTCAAATTTTTCATTTCCATCACTTGTTCTGAGTTCCTACAATCTCATTGTCTTCAGAGATATAAAGTCAAATATGATGGTGTGTTGCTTTAGAGACATCTAAACTTAGAAACATCTACCACTAGAAACATCTAATGGGAGAGATAAGCCATGCAATCAGAGAGGAGATGCAGCACTGAATCAAACAGAAGAAATGTGAGGATTCCCAGAAGCAGCACTGCTAGAACAAGTTATAACTTGAACTCAAGACTTTGCTTGTAAGATCAACTCCAGCCATTTTAGCATTAATATAATCCTAGTACACCTGTAAAATTTTCACTGCTCTCCCAAAATATAATGCATTTTCAGACCTTGGAGCCTTTGAGTGCTGGTATTTTGAAATTAGGTAGAGGCAATCACTTACTAGCTGAGTAAGTTTGGCAAGTTAGCTAACTCGCTTTGGCCTCAGTTTTTCCTTTTGTTTAAGTAATAACAATAGTACTACTTCATCAGGCTGTTCTGAGAATTAACTAAGATAAAAAATGTATAACACCTATTATAGCTGATGGTATTAATACATATGCTCAATAAATGTAAGCTACTATAATTCTTTTCTTGAGGCAAAATTGAAATCTATCATCAAGATAATTAGCCTATCTAATCATAATACTCCTATTAGTATCTTTCAAAATAAAAATATCCTCAAATCTTCCTTGCACGAGGAACTGAGTCACTGGGCCTAAGCATCAAGATACCCTAAATGGTGGTGGCTTAGACAAGTGGCTTTCAATTTTTTTTTTTTTTTTACAACCTCTACTATGAGAAATTTTACATTATTAACCAACGTGTGCACATACATACACAGCTATACATGTGTACAAATGCACACAATGTGTGCATGTGTGTATACAACAAAAGTCACAAAAAGTAACACTTACCTCCTTTACATGCAAAGCACTCTTATTTCTTATTCTATTCTTTTTTAAAAAAAAAATACTGGCCCCAACCCACTAAACTGATTTTATGACCCACATTGGAAAAAAACACTGACTTACAACAGATTATTTTCTTCATCATTTTTAAGAAGGGTGATCTATTTTGAAGTAATTATTCCTATTACTGCATACTACTTACAAAGTATTGCTGAGTATATAACACTTAAGTATTCATATAACTGTGACACTACATCATATTCAGCTTAAAATACTTTTTTTTTTAAATTTTATTTTATTTTTAAACTTGACATAATTGTATTAGTTTTGCCAAATATCAAAATGAATCCATCACAGGTATACATGTGCTCTTTCTTATCATCTTAACAGCTATCCATGTTCATCTGGCAATTTTTGGGTTAACCAAGAAAGAATTACTAAACATGGGCTATTAGCTGAAGTCTAAGAGGACTAAGGCTTTTCCTCTTTGAAATGGCAAAGTGCCCCATGATTTGAGACTGAGTCACTCTGACCACAAATGGAATATTAACATGCTCTTAAAGATATCAACAGTTGGCCTCTCGGTTCAGTAAGAAAGCACCGGCATTATTAACTTCTCTACCCACAAACAAGACGCCTGCTGGGAAATTCCATCTCCTTAAAAGAAACATTTGGCAATGATGTCCAAGGGAAAAAGTGAACTCTGGAATTAAAAGCTCATATACAACAGGGTCCAGAATTTCTGCTCATCAAATTGCTATATTAAAGATGATGGTGACCCTGAGGGATGGGATGGGGAGGGAGGTGGGAGGAGGGGTTCAGGATGGGGGGCACATGTACACCTATGGCTGATTCATGTCAGTGTATGGCAAAAACCACTACAATATTGTAAAGTAATTAGCCTCCAATTAAAATAAATCAATTAATTTAAAAGATGATGGCGATAAAAAGAAAGTAAAAAGAATGCCTGTAGTTCTTATAACTTACAATCAAATCTGGAAGTGGGGCTGTAGAGAAAAACACCAAAATACAAGTGCAGAACACTCACATCAGCACTGTCACTACCGGGCCGAGAAGCGTCTCCGCTGCCACAGTCAAGTCTGCCTAGCCCATCACCAGGATCTGCTTCTCCTTCACCCACTGCTAGCCCGTCAGCTAGCGGCTTGGAGGATGTAACTACAGCTCCATCCTAAAACAGATTAGGCACACATACATTAAAAACAAACAACAACAAAAAAACTCTTTCGTTATTGACCGCATAAAGAAACAGAGTCACACTGCAACCTCAATGGAGACTGTAAAAAGTTGGCCAGTTTGATGTGATCAAGAATCACTAAAAGTTCTAAAAGTCAAAGGCATAAATAACTATTAATGCTGTGGTTCTAAAATGGCATGACCTTGAAGACAGGGAAAGTGATATTTCAATAAAGATAATAAATATTCAAACTTCCAAATAAAAGCAAAAAGATAAAATAGTTTAACTTATGTAATTAATATTCCCTGCCTGTTAATAAAGATTATGACACTATAACTTGTGGTTAATTGCCTTCCAACACTTTACAACTTCAATAAATTGCCAATTCTGGGACGCAATGCTATACTGCAAACTATTATAAGCTTTTAAATTAGGAACCACAGTTTTATTCTTGGAACCGAGTAAGATTGCTGTCTTTGCTCAGTAGTAACAACAACATAAAACATTACTTATGTCAATTACTACTAAGGCAGAATACTCAAAACTTCATATAGCTAATGGAACTAAAAG
Source organism: Bos mutus (assembly GCF_027580195.1). Classification (NCBI taxonomy): domain Eukaryota; kingdom Metazoa; phylum Chordata; class Mammalia; order Artiodactyla; family Bovidae; genus Bos; species Bos mutus. The sequence goes on from NC_091631.1 coordinate 48,809,396, forward strand.
AAAAAAAAAGAAATGTGTAATGAAAAGTACACTGAACCCGGAAGTCAAGAGGCCTTAAAAATGTGTGATCTTGTATGAGTCATTTAACCAAGGTTTCTCAACCATGGCATGATTTTTTTTAACTTTAAAACGAGCAGATTAGGATAGATGATTGCTGTGTGAAGCTACAGACATAACTCATGAAGAATAACAAATAAGCAGCTTTTACTCATTGCTCCATATACCAAATCTAAACATTACAGAATATAAATCTGGTTGGCATACAATGCTGAGCTATTCTTCTAATGAGACTATCATCCTCATAACTTACACCTATATAGCTAATCTATTTTTAAATTTAAAATATAGTCATTAAGAACATGAATGTGTTTTAAATTCGTCAGACTGAGTTTAAATTCCAGTTCCATGTTCCATTTAGCTACATGACCACAGACAAATTATTTAACTTATCCAAGTTTTCTTTAAGTGTTTATGTAAAATGCAGGGAAACAACAGTAATATCTAATCTCAGAGGGTTGTTTTGCAGATTAAGTATGAAAAATTATATATCCCTACTTAAAATATAATTGCCGGTCTGTTTTCAAATGGCAGAATAAACCTCAAAATGGAAATACATGTATTTAAATACATTTCAGTAATTTGTCATATCAAAGCAAAAACACTCAATTCATTCTAAAATTACTGTGGAACAAAGAAGCATGATATCATGACCAAACAATCAGAGGCCTACATTTCTTTTTTTCGCATTTTTTTTAGTTGACCATTATTTCTGTAACATCCTACACAGGACATCCTGTTGGCCTATACTAGAAAAAATAACTTTTAAAAGGGCTAACTGTAATACCGTCTGACACATTCCCAGAAGAAAATTCTCCGGCAAAATGGCGCGCAGCACTTTTAACAGTGATGTTACCTGAGCAGAGCCTGTGGCTTTGGATAACTGCTCTTGCAGCTGAGGAATGTGTTTCTTGGCCTCTTGGATCTCTTTTAGCAATCTCTGAGCAGGTGTTCGGTTGTAGTCTTCCTGCAATAGCTGAAAAGTTATAAAAATATTTCAAGAATTAACTACTTATGTCAAGAAAATATCTGAAAAGTCCATTCTTAATCAATAAAATAGCTGATGGCACTGATTATCAATAGTGTCTGATTATGATAAGTACCAACTCAACTATGCCCACTCATGTTTTTACTGGCCTGTAAATAGCCCCATTTCTAACTTAGTACCTGAAGCCGTTCCTGTTCTTTCTGTAACATTTTTCTCAGAATTTCTACTTTCTGGTTATGAACCACATTGTTTTCTTCCTAGAAAAAGAAAAAACAAACAAACAAAAAAAACCAAGAACCAACACAAGGAAAGTGAAGCTAAAATATGTATTGAAAATGAGTCATACGATGTTACATTTCAGCTCCAATTTTCAATACCTATCAGGATTTTCTTTATTTCTGGTGGTTATGACACCAAGCTTTTAGATATGACACTGAAGATAAAAGGTTATAGGGAAATTTCAACCTTTCTATTTCACTTTTGATAAAAAACACTAAAATGTTAATATCACATTCAAAAAACACTAAATGTTAATATCAGTTGGAGAAATGAAGTTGACTTAAATGTAAGAATAGTATCTTATACTTTGCCCTCCCTTGGATCTTTACTATCAAATCCCTTGCATGGCTCAAATTCCCAGTATTTCCTACCTGAAATATTAAGACCGCTCCCTAATACATCTCCTGCCATTTCTCCCAGTTTTATAACCCTATGATACTTTATCAAATTAGTCTTCCTAAAATCTTGCTATAATCACATCAGTCAAAAAATATGTAATATATCCTTAATGATCCAGTTACATGTAAATTAGCTTCATTGTTGAGACTCTTCAAAATACATAGTCTTACTTTTCCAAGCTCATCTCCTACCGTATAAATCTTTAACAAGCACCAGCCAAACAAAAATCCTGGCTATTTCTCCCCAATACTTGATGCTTTCTTGGCTCTTTACCTTTGTTTATCCTACTCTCTCTACCCGGGTTGCCTTCCTCCCCCTGACCTCCACTGCCACCACTTGAATGTTAACTGTTCTTCAAAGCTCATTTCAAATAACAGCTTTCCATAAACTCCTTCCTTATCGCAACTGGATGTGCTTTCTCCCTTCTTTGAAACCTCACAGAATTTAATATTTTCCTTCTAATAATGTCAACATCCTGCCTTTGTAGTATAATTACCTGCATACCCTTTATTCAATCTCAAACAACAAAGGTTTATTAAGTATCTAGCACTATATGCCAAGCAATATTGCAGACTCTGGGGAAACATAATGAACAAAAAACCCCTTTCCTCTTAGAATATATATTCTAAGAAGACAAAGGACCTTGACCACAGATATCTTAATTATATTTTTGTGGGAGGTACACTGTTTTGTAGATGTAAGTGTTAAATACTTGAATTAAATCTGCCATCCCAATATTGTGCAATCATTCCAATCATTATATAATTTTTTATCAGCAGCAAATTATTTTCTAGAATCTTACACTTTGAAACTCTTAACATAAAGCAAAGGCATCATTCATTATATAACGACATTTACAGAGACATTTTCCCACGCTTACCCCCATGAGCACAGGACTAGTAATTCTCTCCATATTCCCAGATGCACCAGGTGAATGGGGGGATGTCATGATGGGAGACATATGTCCAGTGACTGATGGCTCTACTTCAGAATCAGCAAGTGGAATCTGGGGCGACCCAGGGGGGCGTCCCTGAACAGTGAGAGCTACATAGGAACCAGCTTCCGGGAGAGAGATGGCAGAAAGGGGAGGAAAGGGAAAATAACATTGTCAAAAAAATTTTACAGCATTTTACTACTTAATCTTTGATAGTTCTAAAATATCTAGTTATGTGAGAAAGTTTCATCATCTGCTGGCTAATCATTTCTCCACAGAAGAAGAATCCAATCTGTTATTTCTCTTTTATGACTCCCCTACAGATCTAAAAGAACAATGCGATTTTCAGATAACAAATTATTACTCATAAGATCGGATATTACTTAAAAGCAAGTAAGATTTATGACACCAATAATTTTTTTAAATTTAGATATGAATGAGTTGTTATCAACCATCTACTAATGGCTATGCTCAATTTCTCAAATGGAAATTTAAAAAATCACCATATTAAGATGATACTAATTAAGCAAGGCTTAACTAACTCTGTAATGATGCAATTTTAAATTAACTTTAAAAAATCAGTGTGACAAAAAAAAAACCCACAAAAAAAAAGAGGAAAAAAAAAAAAGCCACAACAGAAAAGTACTAAGTTTTAATTTTAAAAATTTGGAGGAAAAGACAAATTGAGTATTTTACAGGGGAAAAAACTATAGAAAGCAAAGTTACCCATAACCAGAGACTCAACAACATATATTCATTATTTATCTAGAATAAAAAAACACTTTCCAAATAAATAACTTTTCTAGATAACTGATCTTTAATGACAGAACCTTTCTCTTATACTTTAAATTGTATTTCATAGTGTTTCTTTCCACTTACTCTTCCATGAAACTCAATGGCAACTATTTCAGTGTTTCAAGTTCCAAAAAAAAATTTTTTTTTACACTTAGTCATTAATGCTGTGATACTGGGGAGACTTTAAGTATATACACTTTTAAAGTTTTTCAATCAAAAACACTTTGTGACTGTCACAAAGTCATCTGATGTATCTTGTTGACTTATCCATGTTTGTCTTTCAAAGCTTCCTGGTTCTTCCCTTTCCTTCTTTGGATATTTTTAAACTGGTTTGATTTGAAATCACTTTTATCATGTCTAGAATCTGCACTGAAGAGCAGGACATGAGGGAACTCTACTACAAGTATAGTACACAGGGTTTAGGCATTTCAAATTTATATCTGTTTTCAATACTTAAGACTGTTTTATGCTTATTTTGAGTTTTCAGCTAGGCTCTTGTTATTGGATAAGTAATCTACTGCTATAGTCCAAGGATTTAAGTAAAACTGATATTGGAACACAGTTACCAGGCATATATTTATTATCATAAACCATATTTATATAGTACATAAAAATTTACCATGTTGTAAATTTATATGTATATATGTATTTATTTAGTACATAAATATGTACTAAATAATACTATATCTAAATATGCACTAAATAAACATATATTTATTTAGTGCATATTTGTATTGTCCATAAAAAAGTCACAGTCTCATTAACTAAGTAATCAAATTTATTCAGGTATGAGGTCTTCTAATTCTGATCTTCCCATTTCTTTTTAAAATGTACTGAAGTTAAACACTAAGAACAAAGTGACAGATTTAGAGCACTAGTACTCTGATGAAAAGGTAAAGGAATTCATGGGTTACTTTATCTAAGCAATAATAAGGCCAAGAAAGATTCCAGTGTATTAAATTTATTTTAAAGATGTCCACTTACCAAAAAGAAGTAATATTAAATAAAGAAGTAGTGTTTCTGCTTGGCCACAAACACCTGTCTCTTAACTGTAGCCTACTATCCTGTGGAATAGTCTGATAGAGCAGATTATAAATTCTTAACCCTGGGGATTTCCAAGAGAACATCACTCCCCTGGATTATTTAATCATTTGCTTATCTGAGAGAATATGATTATGTTACTTCAAGTTCCATTTCAGTTCATCGAACCATTGTGTCTGATTTTCTAACCTATTCTCTTTCAGGTCAACTCATCCATTTCTTTCAAATGTTTTCAATATAACCAAGAATGACAAGGACATTATAATCAGCCATATATATGAAGTGGACTAAAGATGAAGTGAAAAACAGTGAAAGTGTTAGTCACTCTTTGTGACCCCATGGACTGCGGCCCGCCAGTCTCCTCTGTCCACAGCAATTCTCCTGGCAAGAAGACTAGAGTGGGTAGCTATTTCCAACTGAGGGACCAAACCTGCATCTCCTGTATTGCAGGTGGATTCTTTTCTGTCTGAGCCACCAGGGACTAAAGATAGTTATTAGTAAGTTAAGAATTTTCACCTCAGACTTTAACATAGGGGTCAGTAAACTCCAGCCAAGGGACTAAATTCAACCCACAGATTATTCTGGCAAATAAAGTTTTACTGAAACACAGCCATGTCCATTCACTGATGGATTCTCTATGCCTACTTTTACACTATAATGAGAGTCAAGTGGCAAACTATCTGGCCCACAAAGCCTAAAAAAATTACTATCTGGCCTGTTGCAGAAAATGTTTGCTGATCTTTGCTTTAAGGGTTTCAGAAAACAAAACTGAGAATAACATTCACTTACATTTGATTAGCTTCACCACTTCCAAATGGTTTGAATGAGTCACCAGAGTTCCATTCACCTATAAAAAAATGAAAACAGTGTGTGTCAGATACATTCTAATTGAGACAATGGATAAACTGACTTTAGGAATTGTTATACACAATACAACCAATTATAATATAGTAAACAGGCCTACATAAAAACGTGTATATATCTGGTTCAATATTCACTTTTACCACTATTCTACAAGGTATATGTGTGTGCATGCAAGCAAAGTCACTTCAGTCATATCTGACTGTGTGACCCTATGGACTGCAGCCCGCCAGACTACTCTGTCCACGAGATCAAGGCAACAAGACTGGAGTGGGTTGCCATGTCCTCCTTCCAGGGGATCTTCCCGACCCAGGGATCAAACCCCTGTCTCTTATGTCTCCTGCACTGGCAGGCAGTATCTTTACCACTAGCACCACCAGGGAAGTCCTCTATAACGTATACTCAGCAACAAAATGAACTTGAGCACCAAAAAAGGCCTTGCTTTAAAGGACATTATAACTTATTCACCATGAAAAATGATAAATATACTATGCAACAGATACACAAATCCTTCACAGTGAAGAACGCTTGCAAATAGAAAAGCTCTTTATGCTTTTAATTGCAAATTCATTGGTTTTCCAAAAGCATAATACATTTTTCAAAAGATGAATAACCAATATTCTACAATAATATTCAATTTACCTTTTGTTTTCTGATCATGACCTAATCTTTACAGAGAAAATTAAATTTTCAGGCAGGCTAAATGTAGGAAGTGTTCTCCACAATTTCCACTAAGCCAGAGAAATTAAAGTAAAAATATCAAACATGGATCTAATATTAACATTATTTTTTCTGAGGCAAGTAATACTAATTTTTACAAGTTCAAATTTATCAGTATATAAAATCGAAGCAAAAGTACACTTGTCATGCCCACCAGAGACGATCACTATTAAGCATGATGCTTAATCTTTGAGATGCTATTCTAATATCAGACAAGCATACACACACATTATAACTGTCTTTTTCTGCAAATAAAAAAAATACTGTTTTATTGTATTATGGATGCCTTTCAATATAGGTACAAATAGACCTAATCTACTCTTTTTAAGAGCTAGAGATGTAATGCAATTTACTTCTCTGCTGCTGCTAAGTCGCTTCAGTCGTGTCCGACTGTGCAACCCCATAGATGGCAGCCCACCAGGCTCCTCCGTCCCTGGGGCTCTCCAGGCAAGAATACTGGACTGGGTTGCCATCTTCTTCTTCAATTTATTTCTCTAGCCCTCAGCTTATGCATATTTAGATTGCTTACAAGTTTTCAACGTGATAAAGCTTAAGTAAATTTTCCTATATACATATCACCTCACATCTGAACACCATTTCCTTAGATAAGTTCCTAAAGCAAGACTGTGGTCAAAGTTTATATACTTTCTAAAAATATGTAACTTTTGATATCTATTCACAAATTTCCATCCAAATAGGTTTTACCTAATTTATATTCACAAGTTTGTAAGAGTAGATTCCCAAACTATATCAAATGTGTATTAGCAGTCTTTAAAATTCCTGACAAGCAAATATATTTTTACCTATCATTTAATTTCTACTTCTTTGCTATCAATGAGATTGGACATATCCTCATTGATATATTATTTATTTCAATTACGCTGGGGAACTGTCTGATAAATTCTTTGCCCATCTTTCTATTAGACTATTCTTTTGTTAGTAATTTAAAAGTGTTCTTTATAGTATATTATATTCTATAATATATTTCAAATATTTATTTCAGATAGTTCTTTGTAAATATGTTATGTCTTTTCCTGTACAGTAATTTGATTTTAAGTAATCACATTAGTCAGTTGCCTAATAATTAGTGACTAATCGGGAGGCCTGGCGTGCTGCGATTCATGGGCTCACAAACAGTCGGACACGACTGAGCGACTGAACTGAACTGAACTGAACTGAATCCATACTTACTCTACTGATCAAAACTCAAGGCCTGTTTCTGGACCCTCTATTGTGTTCCACAGATAGATCCATATTTATACTATAGTCACTTGCTTTGAATTAATCTATACCATCTCACCTCCCACTTACCTCTTCCCATAATACCTTTGCAAAATTTGTTTAGAAGAAATAATCATTTGGAAGTCTGACAAGGAATGGCACACCTCCCAAATTTATTAATACATTATGATGAGAATTTCTTGCTAAGAGATTAACTTGGAGAACTAAGGTCTTTACAACAGTGAGCTACTCTCCTGTCCAAGAACACACATGACTCTATTTATTCAAAACTTGTATTATGCTTTTCAGTAAAGGGTAACATTAAGATAAATGAAATAAATTTTTATAGTCAATAAATCCATCACCCTATAATGTGTAGCTTTTAATAAAAATTCAAGCTAAAAAGTTAAAATATGGCTAATATATGCTGCCTTATATTTCTACCATAAATTTCCTAACAGTCTTTTCCTTACCTTGATGATTCGATCACCTGTCTGTACTCCAGCCCGCATGGCTGCTCCATCTGTAACAGAAATTAATTCTTAAAATGTAATTCATTTACATTCACTGACAATCTTCTCAAAAGAGAAGCATGTAACAAAACAGTGAAAAACATGGATTGTAAAGTCAGACAGACAAGGTCCAACTCCTGCTTCTGCCACTCACTAGCTGGGTGACCATGGTCAGATTTTACGTTTGTTTTTTTTTTTTCACTCTAAGACTCAATATCCCCTGTAAAATGGAGATTAAAAAGTACCAAAGTACCTCCCTCAAATTACAGCAACTAAAATAAAGTATTCAATATATGGTAATATTGCAGTAGTATAAGATATTATAGTCATTTGAGGGGAAAAGACAGATATTTTTGCGCCTACGACCATTTCTTTAATCTGTCACTACCTAAATATCTCTGGTGCCATGAAGAAAAAAAAATTATAAAAACTTCTATAAGTGATGATGCTTAAAGTATCATGACTAAAGGGTCATGTGATTTTTCTAAAACATACAAGAACTTTTTTCTTTCCATAAAATACAAAAGGAAATCAACTGGGATAAATTCATGCCTATAACACTAAAGACAAATCTAGTACAGTAAGGCCATATGACCTATAATTATGCAATTATTTTATTCTAAGCAATAGACATTATTTAAGCTTTTCTATTCTTACTCTGTTTGCTCCCAGTGACAAGACTGTTTTTTTTTAAAAATGCCTTGCCTTCTTTGACAGACTGTACGAACACTGGATTGTCTCCACTGACCGTCAGCCCAAATCCATTGTCATCCTTCTGGATGATCACACAACGCTGAACAAGACCTGCACGAGAACCACAGGATAAAGAGAGAAGGGAAGAGAAAACAGAGGGGGAAAAAAGTCAATAATCATATTATTAGTAATGAACTGCATTCTACCTGGAGAAACACAAGGCAGCACATGAAACCCATTTAAAAATAAAGAGCACTAACCCCGTAAGCAAAACACACACAAGAATATCACAGAGTCATATATATTGGTTTCTCAAAGGAAAGGTAGGATTGCTCCAGGATTAAAAATAGCTAAGGCGAACTGGAAAAGGTAAAGTATTAGAGAGGAGACAGACGGAAGCCCATTCAAGTCTATGCAATTTATTTGTAATATAAAATTCTACCCCCACTTTGTTGTGTTTTTAAGTGCTCTAAATGGTATTTAAACCCAAGACAATCGAACATTCTGGGACATTACGCTAGCAGCAGCCCATGGTACACTCTAGAGAAGTTCAGTATTACTCTCAAAAAAACATATTCAGAAAAGCAGACTATTAAAAAGGAAGGAATGCTTAGAGAGCACCTGTGGCTCTTCTGAAAAGTCTAACGGAAAGAAACACTTTGGCTTACAGAAATAATAAAAAGAAAAGACAGTAGAAAAGACACAAGAACTTGTGAACTTAACCAGCTCTTTGATTTCTTTCATATACTTACCTGATTGCTACAGAGAAATTTGTTTTCCTTCCAGTTAAACAGCAAACAAAAATTGTCAAGGTAAGGTGAGAGAAAGAAGACCACAACCAAAGGAACAGGGATAAAACAGAACCCTGATTAGTGCCCAGGGCTGTTTTTATCATAGAGCAAGATCGGGAGATCCTGAACTCTGTGTTAGTCAAAGGTTTAATATATACTTCCAGCTTTACAGACTCTAAATGCTTCACCAAAAATGAATATGTAAAAACAATATATAAAAATAACACAAGTATAATGATGATTAGCAAATAAAAACTACTTCAAAATTAAGGTTTTTATACAGAGGTATGATCTTTTAAATAACTTTGGTGTACAAAACAAAGGAAGTGCTAAAGACTGCACGTTAATGAATATACATGCATATTTCTTGCTATAAATGAAATGACACAAGTTATGAGCTTCCCTAGTGGCTCACACGGCAAAGAAACTGCTTGCGATGAGGGAGACCTGGGTTAGATCCCTGGGTTGGGAAGATCCCTTGGAGGACGGCATGGGAATCCATTCCAGTATTCTTGCCTGGAGAATCCCATTGGACAGAGAAGCCTGGCAGGCTACAGTCCATGGGATTGCAGAGTCGGACACAACTGAGTGACTAAGCACAGCACACATGAGCCTGCTACAGATGACAAACGAGAATAACTGGATCCCTAAATGGAAAAGAGGAATCTTAAACCTTAATTTATTAACTGACAACAAACCATGAACCTTAAGATAAAAGCTAAAACTTTTCATAAGAACACACAGGAACAAACCTTCAAGACCTTAGGATAGGCAGAGATCTTTCAGGATGCAAAATGCACCAATCATAAAGAAAAACCCAGCAAACTGGATTCAAAATTTTAAATAATTGCTTTCCTAAAGACAGTAATAAGAAAATGAAAAAGCAAGGCACAGACTGGGAGAAAACATTTGTAATACAAATACTGATAAAGCACTTGTATCCAGATTCTTATTTTAAAAACAACTTTACAATCCAGTAATGGAAGACATAGTTTAAAGAGACAAAAGATTTGAACAAACACATCACACACAAAGATGCACAGTGGCCAATAAGCACGTGCAAAGGTACAGTACTCACATCTGCTGTCTTCACGAAAATGCAAGTTAAAACACAATGAGACACCACTATATATTAACCAATGGCTAAAAATGAAAAGACAGGTAATACCAAGAACCAGAAAGGGTGCGGAACAACTGGAACTCTTATACAATGCTGGTGGGAATGTTAGATGGTGGGAATTTCTTAAAAAGGTAAGCATATAATTACACATGCCCCAACATCTTCACTCCTATGAGGAATGAAAACTCATGTCCACATAAAGACTGGTAAAAAAAAAATGTTCTCAGCAAGTTTTCCTCATTAAGAGTGAAAAACTAGAAACAACTCAGTTCCGTTGGTCAGTCACGTCCGACTCTTTGCGACCCCATGAACCGCAGCACCCCATGCCTCCCTATCCATCTCCAACTCACAGTCTACCCAAACCCATGTCCATTGACTCGGTGATGCAATCCAACCATCTCATCCTCTGTCATCCCCTTCTCCTCCTGCCCTCAATCTTTCCCAGCATCAGGGTCTTTTCAAACGAGTCAGCTCTTCACATCAGGTGGCCAAAGTACTGGAGTTTCAGTTTCAACATCAGTCCTTCTAATGAACACCCAGGACTGATCTCCTTTAGGATGGACTGGTTGGATCTCCTTGCAGTCCAAGGGACTCTCAAGAGTCTTCTCCAACACCACAGTTCAAAAGCATCAATTCTTCGGTGCTCAGCTTTCTTTATAATCCAACTCACATCCATACATGACCACTGGAAAAACCATAGCCTTGACTAGACGAACCTTTGTTGACAAAGTAATGTCTGCTTTTCAATGTGCTGTCTAGGCTGGTCATAACTTTCCTTCCAAGGAGTAAGCATCTTTTAATTTCATGGCTGCAATCACAATCTGCAGTGATTTTGAAGCCCCAAAAAATAAAGTCTGACACTATTTCCACTGTTTCCCCATCTATTTCCCATGAAGTGATGGGACCAGATGCCATGATCTTAAGTTTTCTGAATGTTGAGCTTTAAGCCAACTTTTTCACTCTCCTCTTTCACTTTCATCAAGAGGCTCTTTAATTCTTCTTCACTTTCTGTCATAAGGGTAGTGTCATCAGCATATCTGAGCTTACTGATATTTCTCCCAGTAATCTTGATTCCAGCTTGTGCTTCCTCCAGCCCAGCGTTTCTCATAATGTGCTCTGCATATAAGTTAAATAAGCAGGGTGACAATATACAGCCTTGACGTACTCCTTTTCCTATTTGGAACCAGTCTGTTGTTCCATGTCCAGTTCTAACTGTTGCCTCCTGACCTGCATACAGGTTTCTCAAGCTGCAGGTCAGGTGGTCTGGTATTCCCATCTCTTTCAGAATTTTCCACAGTTGATTGTGATCCACACAGTCAAAGGCTTTGGCATAGTCAAGAAAGCACAAATAGATGTTTTTCTGGAACTCTCTTGCTTTTTCGATGATCCAGCAGATGTTGGCAATTTGATCTCTGGTTCCTCTGCCTTTCCTAAAACCAGCTTGAACATCAGGAAGTTCATGGTTCACGTACTGCTGAAGCCTGGCTTGGAGAATTTTGAGCTTTACTTTACTAGCGTGTGAGATGAGTGCAATTGTGCGGTAGTTTGAGCATTCTTTGGCATCGCCTTTCTTTGGGATTGGAATGAAAACTGACCTTTTCCAGTCCTGTGGCCACTGCTGAGTTTTCCAAATGTGCTGGCATATTGAGTGCAGCACTTTCACAGCATCATCTTTTAGGATTTGCCAATAGCTCAACTGAAATTCCATTACCTCTACTAGCTTTGTTCGTAGTGATGCTTTCTAAGGCCCACTTGACTTCACATTCCAGGATGTCTGGCTCTAGGCGAGTGATCACACCATCATGATTATCTGGGTCATGAAGATCTTTTTTGTACAGTTCTTCTGTGTATTCTTGCCACCTCTTCTTAATATCCTCTGCTTCTGTTAGGTCCATACCATTTCTGTGCTTTATCGAGCCCATCGTTGCTTGAAATGTTCTCTTGGTATCTCTAATTTTCTTGAAGAGATCTCTAGTCTTTCCCATTCTATTGTTTTCCTCTATTTCTTTGCACTGATCTCTGAGGAAGTCTTTCTTATCTCTCCTTGCTATTCTTTGGAACTCTGCATTCAAATGGGTATATCTTTCCTTTTTCTCCTTTGCTTTTTGCTTCTCTTCTGCACAGCTATTTGTAAGACCTCCTCAGACAGCCATTTTGCTTTTTTGCATTTCTTTTTCTTGGGGATGGTCTTGATCCCTGTCTCTTGTACAATGTCACGAACCTCATTCCATAGTTCATCCATAGTTCATCAGCACTCTGTCTATCACATCTAGTCCCTTAAATCTATTTCACTTCCACTTCACTATCCACTATTCTACTTCACTATCACTTCCACTGTTAGTCATAAGGGATTTGGTTTAGGACATACCTGAATGGTCTAGTGGTTTTCCCTATTTTCTTCAATTTAAGTCTGAATTTGGTAACAAGGAGTTCATGATCTGAGCTACAGTCAGCTCCCAGTCTTGTTTTTGCTGACTGTATAGAGCTTCTCCATCTTTGGCTGCAAAGAATATAATCAATCTGATTTTGGTGTTGACCATCTGGTGATGTCCATGTGTAGAGTCTTCTCTTGTGTTGTTGGAAGAGGGTGTTTGCTATGACCAGTGCGTTCTCTTGGCAGAACTCTATTAGTCTTTGCCCTGCTTCATTCCGTATTCCAAGGCCAAATTTGCCTGTTACTCCAGGTGTTTCTTGACTTCCTACTTTTGCATTCCAGTCCCCTATAATGAAAAGGACATCTTTTTTGGGTGTTAGTTCTAAAAGGTCTTGTAGGTCTTCATAGTACTGTTCAACTTCAGCTTCTCCAGTGTTACTGGTTGGGGCATAGACTTGGATTACCATGATATTGAATGGTTTGCCTTGGAAACAAACAGAGATCATTCTGTCATTTTTGAGATTGCATCCAAGTATTGGATTTCGGACTCTTTTGTTGACTATGATGGCTACTCCATTTCTTCTAAGGGATTCCTGCCCACAGTAGTAGATAAAATGGTCATCTGAATTAAATTCACCTATTCCAGTCATCTTAGTTTGCTGATTTCTAGAATGTCGATGTTCACTCTTGCCATCTCCTGTTTGACCACTTCCAATTTGCACTGATTCATGGACCTGACATTCCAGGTTTCTATGCAATGTTGCTCTTTACAGCATTGGACTTTGCTTCTATCACCAGTCACATCCACAACTGGGTATTGTTTTTGCTTTGGCTCCATCCCTTCATTCTTTCTGGAGTTATTTCTCCACTAATCTCCAGTAGCATATTGGGCACCTAGTGACCTGGGGAGTTCCTCTTTCAGTATCCTATCATTTTGCCTTTTCATACTGTTCATGGGGTTCTCAAGGCAAGAATACCGAAGTGGTTTGCCATTCCCTTCTCCAGCAGACCACATTCTGTCAGTTGTCCATTAACAGACAAATAAATTTTTTTTTAAAATAGTCATATATCCATTATAATAGAATACTACTTAGCAAGAAAAAAAAGTAAAGAACTACTCACACATGCAACTAATATGGATCACAAAAACATCACATTAAGCAAAAGAAGGAAGATACAAAAGACTATAAATATTACATGATTCCAATGTAGAACAAGCCAAAAAGTCAACTGTAGTAACAAAAAGCAGATTAGTGGTTGCCTAAGGACAAGACGGATGGAGAGGTAAGAATGACTGCAATGAGACATATGAAACAACTTTTTGGGTTGATGGAAATGTTGTGTATCTTAATTAATGTAATGGTTGTATGAATATGTATCTGTCAAGACTTACTGAATTGTATATTTAATATGAGTGCATCGTATTTTATGTAAATTGGATCTCAAAAAAGTTAACTTTCAACTTTAAAAAAATGAGACCTCAATTCTAGAGTCTACCAAGTACTAAACAATATTTGAATTCACAAATTCACCACTCTTCTAAAATAGGAAACCGTAATGTGGGCAGAGGAAAGATAACCACCAGAATTTAACCATTTTTGTTTAATGTTGCTTCCTTCAAGTAATTAGGAAAAATTCTAAATAGAATGAGTATGAATGCATAAAATCATGGAAAAAGACATGCTTTATTACAATTCTTAGTATATAATACAATAAATATAAGTATCAGAGAATGATATTATACAGAAAGTTTTAAAAATGCAAGCCCAGCTTTAGAAACATAAAACATCTGATGAGCTTCTTTACAGTCATTTGAAATATCAAAATAGATATTTTGAATTTTTGAATATCATAAGTCAAGACAGCCGCAACACTGAATATGTATTTTTTCATGCTATAACCATCCCCCCCAGTTATCTCATCTCACTTCCAAAGGGCTGAAAATCAGTGAGTTAGAGGATTCTAATATTGATGTTTGCTTGCTAAGCTATTGATCTTCTTAAGCAGACTCTCTTTCAGGTTCCTGTAGAAAATTGAGTGCTTGTACACAGTGAGAGGAGTAATGGAGGTTAAGAGTTTGTTATATTTGTGTATTTCACTTGAATAAAATGAACCTAAAGTCTCTAGCTTAATGTCTGACAAATACTAAGGGCTAATAAGTGTGAGTTGTTACTTTATTATGATAAGGGGTGAGTTGCCCTTGGATTTTCCTGCTCAGAAATATATTATTTATCTATGCCATCAATTAAAAATCATTTAAAAATACTTTTGTGTCAACAAACTCATATTAATATAAATAATCCTTAGTAGAGTCAATCCTCATTTATGTCTTTGTCTGAATTTTGTTTTAATAGACCAGCAAATTACTTTGAGATTGGTTAGGGAATGTGGACATTTTACAAAGCTTCTTGTGATAACTTTAGAAGATGAGAGACAGCAAGAAGGCCTCAAGAAACAAATCATCTTCTCTTATAAAATTTTTCCTAAATATCAAGACTGGGTTAGGTGTCCCATTCTAACTACCACTGCACCCTCTGCTTACTCTCAGAGCATCTTTATCAGTCACAAGTGATTTGCGTTTATCCTCTTACTAGATTACACACTTTTAAGAATTCAGGGCACTACCTTGTTTACGAACTTATCTCAGGACCTGGTAAATGTTCTGGAATAAAAGGAAAATTTTTAAATTGCTAATGAATTAATAGGAGTCTAGCTGCTGCTGCTGCTAAGTCGCTTCAGTTGTGTCCAACTCTGTGCGACCCTATGGACAGCAGCCCACCAGGCTCCTCTCTCCACAGGATTCTCTAGGCAAGAATACTGAAGAGGGTTGCCATTTCCTTCTCCAACAGGAGTCTAGAGATGGATGGAAACTTAGAAAGGGAGGTGATCAGAGATTAAAAAAAAAATACCAACACACAATTAATTTTAGCAAATATGCTTATGGTCCTAATAGACTAAGTATTGAAAAAATATATTAGGGTTACTTCAGAATACTGTTGTATTCTCCAATTCAAATTTGTTCTGTGTGATAACTTTCCCCTTTGATTCTACATTAAAAGGAAAAGATAAAGAGCAAAGAAGAAAAAGCAATGTGCACATCATATCCACCTCTTTCTTCTCCTTAATACCATTATACTGTCCACTTATTATTATTATAAGTCCATCTACCAGTCTGAGAGTCTGACATACTTGAACATCTAAGAATTACTAGGCCACCAATACAAAAAGAAAACACATACATAGCCAATTCAGGATCTATAGAATTCAAATTATTAAAATGTTCTACTTATCGTAAACCAGAAGATGTTTTAACCACCACAGAGGATAAATTCCACCAAGTACTAAACAGTATTTGAATTCACAAATTCACCACTCTTACAAAATAGGAAGCCATAGTACTGACATCACCAGTACTAACTAGTCGTATTTTTGAAATGTCCTTTTTGACAAAAAGCATTTTTTTTTGGGGGGCAAATCTGTATTAAGCATCTACTAGTTATTTAACACTGTAATCTGTAGGTGTTATAAGCAATACAGAACTACTAGGAGTCTTTGCTCTCAAAGAACTTAAAATCTTGGTGGGGAAGGGTAATAAAGAAACAGATAGGGCCCATAGACGGCAGCCCACCAGGCTCCCCCGTCCCTGGGATTCTCCAGGCAAGAACACTGGAGTGAGTTGCCATTTCCTTCTCCAATGCGTGAAAGTGAAAAGTTAAAGTGAAGTCGCTCAGTTGTGTCCGACTCTTCACAACCCCATGGACTGCAGCCCACCAGGCTCCTCTGCCCATGGGATCCTCCAGGCAAGAGTACTAGAGTGGGTTGCCATTGCCTTCTCCAAGAATATGATAAAATAACAGGCCCAATATGTTATTAAAGAAGGACGAGATTTAAAAAATGGACTCCTAATTACAGAATGTCTATTTCCAAATTTTATTAACTAAAAAAAAAAAAAAAAAAAAACACCTTTGACCATGTTAACTTTTTCTGGTTCTTACAACACATATTGTCCATGGTTTGTTTGCTGTTTTCTGGTTTATTTTTCTAATCCCCTTATTCTCTGCCATAAAGATTATTCATTATAATCACCATACAAATGTGTTTATCTCTGAATACATGTTTTTGTAAGGTCACAAAATGACTTTAACATGAACTGTAACCAAGTATTTTGTATGAAGACAGGCAGAGAGAGTATTCAATGAGTAAGGTAACGATAACCTAAATTTGAGATTTAGTCACAGGAATATTTCTTTACTCTCACTGTCCTTAATGCCATGTAAAGATTTTTTTTTTTTTTCCCCACAAATGTTTATAACTGCATATGGAGCACTGGTAATCAAGTGCACATCTCTATTATCATACTTACAAAACAGGATTTCTTCTGTACCAGACTGTGAACTTCTAGAAAGCAGGTACAGTCTCCTATACCTTTTAATCCATCCCTTATCATAGTACCTGGTGTATAATTGGTGCTCAATGAATATTTACTAATTTGAACTTATTTTATAAATATATCATACTCAAGTCATTTTTCAAGAAAAAGTAAAATCATATCCCTGAAAACTATGCTAAGTGAGGAAATACTTCTATACAGACACTAACCTTCTGTCCTAAATTCTAACTAACTTGATTCTCTATCTACCCTAAAATAACTTTAGTTACAAATAAGTTTTTCTTTATTTCTTGTCTTTTAAGAAGCTGGAAGCTGATAATAAATGTCATGCTTCATGTTATCAGTGAAGTAAAAGTAGACAGTCTATCAAATTTATGTAAATATTATCCTTTCCTAATATTTTCCCCTTTATAAACAAAGGATATGTTTTCCTGTTAAAATACTGTGGCTTTTTTTCCAATGTTTTTTTACTGAAGTACCATTAACTTACAAATTCTGTTAATTTCAGGCATATAACATAAACAGTGTTTTTGCAGATTATATTCCATTACAGGTTATTACAAGATACTCAGTATACTTCCCTATGCTATACAGTATATCCTTGTTTATCTATTTTATATACTGTAGTTTGTATCTATTAATTCCTACCTCAAATCTGTACTTCCTCCCTTCCCTCTTTCCTTTGGTAACCAAAGTTTGTTTTCTGTATCTGTGACTCTGTTTTGTATATACATTCATCTGTATTGTTTTTAGATCCCACATATAAGTTATATCATATAGTCTTTGTCCTTCTCTGTCTGACTTATTTCACTACGCATAATGCTCTCTAGGTCTATCCATGTGGCTACAAATGGCATTATTTCATTTTTAATGGCTGAGTAATATTCCTTGATGTGTGTTATGATGTCCCTCTTTGTACACATACATAAGATATTCTTTTTTTTAAATTGAAGTATAGTTGATGGCTCAGTGGTAAAGAACCCGCCTGACAATGCAGGTTCCCTGGGTTGGGAAGATTCCCTGGAGAAGGAAATGGCAACTGACTCCAGTATTCTTGCCTGAGAAACCCTATGGACAGGGCCTGGTGGGCTACAGGGGTCCCATGGGCTCCATGGGGGTCCCAAAGAGTTAGACATGGCTTAGCAATTGAGCACGAGCATGATTTATAAAAGTTGGTTCACAATATTGTGTTAGTTTCAGGTGTACAACTAAGTGATTCAGTTATATACATATTTATTCTTCATATTATTTTCCATTATAGGTTATTACAACATATTGAATGTAGTTCCTGTATTGCTGCATCTTCTTAATCCAATCATTTGTTGGCAAGCACTTGAGCTGGTTCCACATCTTGGCTATTATAAATAGTGCTGCTATGAACACTGTGGTGCATTGTCTTTTCCAATTAGCATTTCTGTTTTTCCAGCTATATACCCAGGAGTGGAACTGCTGAACCATATGGTAGTTCTATTTTTAGTTTTTTAAGGAACTCAAACTGTCTTCCACAGTGCCTGTACCAATTTACCTTTCCTCCTATGGTGTACAAGGGTTCCCTTTTCTCCACAGCTTCTCTAACATCTGTTATTTGTAGACTTTTTGATGGTCGTCATTCTAACAGGTATGAGGTAATACCTCATTGTGGTTTTGATTAGCATTTCTTAATAACCAGCAGTGATGAGCACTGTTTCACATGCCTGTTAGCCATCTACATATTTTCTTTGAAAAATGGCTATTCAAGTCTTCTGCACATTTTTTGACTGGATTGTTTTTTCCTTGATATTAAATTGTAATGAGTTCTTTGTATATTTTGGATATTAACCCCTTGTTGTCACATCATTTGCAAATGTTTTTCCCATTCCACAGGTTGTCTTTTTGATGTTTTCCTTCACTGTGCAAAAGCTTTTGAGTTTATTTAGGTCTCATTTGTTTATTTCTGCTCTTATTTCTTTTGCCTTAGGAGACTTATCCAAGAAAATTTTGCTACAATTTATGTCAAAGAGTATTCAATGCTCTCTTCTAGCAATTTTATGGTTTTGGGTCTTACATTTAGGTCTTTAAACCATTTTGAGTTTATTTTTGTATATGGTATGAAGGAATGTTATAGTTTCATTGTTTTACATATGGTCATCCAGCTTTCCCAGCATCACTTGAAGAGATTATCTTTTCTCCATTGTTTATCTTGCCCACTTTGTTATAGATTAATTGACTGTAGATGTATAGATTTATTTCTGGGCTCTCTATTCTGTGCCATTGATCTATGCATTTGTTTTTGTGCCAGTACCATGCTGTTCTGACTACTATAGCTTTGGAGTATAGTTTGAAGTTTGAGAGGATTATACCTCCCTCCAGTTTGTTCTTTTGTCTCAGAATTGGTTTGGCAATTTGAGGTCACTGGTAATTCCATATAAACTTTAGGATTATTTGTTCTAGTCCTGCAGAAAATGTCTTGTGTATTCTGACTGCACTTAAATCTGTAGATTGCTTTGAGTAATATGGCTATTTTAATAATATTAATTCTTTTAATCTAAGAGTCTGGAATATCTTTCTACTTCTTTGAGTCATATTCAATTTTCTTCATCACTGTTTTACAGTTTTTTAGAATACAGGTCTTTCACTTCCTTGCTTAGGTTTATTCCTAGTTATTTTATTATTTTGATGTGATCTTAAATGGAACTGTCTTTTTTACTTTCTCTGATATTTCATTATTAGTGTATAATAGAAATGCAACAGATTTCAGTATATTAATCTTGTATCCTGCAATATTCCTCAATTTGTTGACTGGTTCTAGCAGTATTTTTGTGCAGAATTTAGGGTTCTCTATATAAAGCATCATGTCATATGTAAAGAGTGACAGTTTCACCTCTTCCCTACTATTTTGTATATCTTTTCTTTAAAAAAATTTTTTTTGTCAGACAGCTGTGGCTGGGACTTCCAATAGCATGTTAAACAGAAGCAGTGAGAGTGAGCATCCTTGACTTGATTCTGAATTTAGCAGGAAGGCTTTCAATTTCTCACCATTGAGTATTATTGTGTGTTTCTCTTAAGTGGCCTTTACTATGTTGAGACATATTCCCACTATACTCACTTTGATAGGAGTTTTTATCATGAATGGGTTTTGATTTTGGCAAATGCTTTTTCTGCACCTATTGAGATGATCATGTGATTTTTGTCTCTCCTTTTGCTATTGTGGTGTATCACATGGATTTGTGTATACTGAACCATTTTTGTGACCCTACAATAAATATACCTTGATCATAATATATGATCCTGCTTGTGTATTGTTTAAGCTTTAATTTGTTAATATGTTGTATTTACATTCATTTATTTTGCATCTACATTAATCAAAGATGTTGGCCTGTAATTTTTTATAGTGTCTTTGGTTTTTGTATCAGGGTAATGAAGGAGATGGGAATACCAGACCATCCGACCTGCCTCTTGAGAAACCTGTATGCAGGTCAGGAAGCAACACTAGAACTGGACATGAAACAACTGACTGGTTCTAAATAGGAAAAGGAGTATATCAAGGCTGCATATTGTCACCTTGCTTGTCTAACTTCTATGCAGAGTATATCATGAGAAACGCTGGGCTGGAGGAAGCACAAGCTGGAATCAAGATTGCCAGGAGAAATATCAATAACCTCAGATATGCAGATGACACCACCCTTATGGCAGAAAGTGAAGAGGAATTAAAAAACCTCTTGATGAAAGTGAAAGAGGAGAGTGAAAAAGTTGGCTTAAAGCTCAACATTCAGAAAACTAAGATCATGGCATCTGGTCCCATCACTTCATGGGAAATAGATGGGGAAACAGTGGAAACAGTGACTGACTTTATTTTTCAGAGCTCCAAAATCACTGCAGATGGTGACTGCAGCCGTGAAATTAAAAGACGCTTACTCCTTGGAAGGAAGGTTATGACCAACCTAGACAGCATATTAAAAAGCAGAGACATTACTTTGCCAACAAAGGTCCGTCGAGTCAAGGCTATGGTTTTTCCAGGAGTCATGTATGGATGTGAAAGTTGGACTATAAAGAAAGCTGAGCGCTGAAGAATTGATGCTTTTGAACTGTGGTGTTGGAGAAGACTCTTGAGAATCCCTTGGACTGCAAGGAGATCCAACCAGTCCATTCTAAAGGAGATCAGTCCTGGGTATTCATTGGAAGGACTGATGTTGAAGCTGAAACTCCAATACTTTGGCCACCTGATGCGAAGAGCTGACTCGTTTGAAAAGACCCTGATGCTGGGAAAGATTGAAGGCAGGAGGAGAAGGGGATGACAGAGGATGAGATGGTTGGATGGCATCACTGAGTCAATGGACATGGGTTTGGGTAGGCTCTGGGAGTTGGTGATGGACAGGGAGGCCTGGCGTGCTGCTGTTCATGGGGTCACAAAGAATTGGACACGACTGAGTGACTGAACTGAACTGAAGTGAATGATGACTTCATAGTGTGAATCTGGGAGTGTTCCCTTCTCCTCAAGGAATAGCTTAAGAAGGATAGGTATAAGTTCTTTAAATGTGTGGTAGGACTGCCCTGCGAAGCCATTTGGTCTTAGACTTTTGTTTGCTGGGAGTATTTATTTTTTAAATTAAAGACTCAATTTCACTTCTAGTGATTGCTCTGTTCAAATTTTCTGTGTTTTCTTGACTCAGTCCTGGTATAGGCTGTATGTTCCCAGAAACTTGTTTATTTCTTCTAGACTGTCCAATTTGTTGACATGTTGTTCATAATATGACATATTGTTCATGATATTCTCTTACGATTTTTTGTATTTCTGATGCTATAAATAGGTATAAGATGCTATTCCTCCTTTCATTTCTTTTTCTGTTGTATGGTATTTTTAAAGAACTATAGTCGATTTACAATGTTTATTAATTACTTCTGTACAGCAAAGGGACTCAGTTATACATATACACATACTTTTTCATATTCTTTTCCATTACGGTTTATCACAGGGTATTGAATATAGTTCCCTGTGTAACAAACTAGGACCTTGTTATTTATCCGTTCTATATATACCAGCTTGTATTGGCTAATTCTAAACTCCCAATCTATCCCTTTCCCTCCTCCCTCCCTCCTCCTTCTCAACAACCAGTCTATTCTCTGTATCTGTGATTCTGTTTCTGTTTCAGAGATAGGTTGATTTGTATCATGTTTCAAATTACACACGTTAAGTGATATCTTTCTGACTTACTTCACTTTGTATGATAATCTCTAGTTACAGCCACACTGCCGCAAATGCGGCATTATTATTTTTCTACTGCTGCCTTTAGACGTCTCTAACTACATTTTACCATTTTAATTATGCTATGTCTTGTTTATAGGTCTATTAGAGTTCATCCTGTTTAGGACCCACAGTACTTCCTGTTGGAGAAGGCAATGGCACCCCACTCCAGTACTCTTGCCTGGAGAATCCCATGGATGGAGGAGCCTGGTGGGCTGCAGTCCATGGGGTTGCTAGGAGTCGGACACGACTGAGCGACTTCCCTTTCACTTTTCACTTTCATGCATTGGAGAAGGAAATGGCAACCCGCTCCAGTGTTCTTGCCTGGAGAGTCCCAGGGATGGGGGAGTCTGGTGGGCTGCTGTGTATCGGGTATCTTTTTCCTTTTTTAGGTTGAAAATTTTTCAGTCATAATTTCTTCAAATACATGTTTGATCCCCCCTCCTCTTTCTGGAACCCTTATAATATGAACGTTGGCACATTTTATATTATCCCTAAGTTCTCTTACTGTTTTTTTTTTTTTTTTCCATTTGTCTTTCTGTCTGCTGTTTTATTGGGTGATTTCCATTATTCTACCTTCTGGATCACTTACGCATTCTTCTATGTCATTTAGTCTTCTCATCACTTCTAAAGTGCTTTTTTATTTTGGAATTATCTACTTTTAGAATTGAATAACCTACTTTTTTAATTGAAGGATACTTGCTTTATAGAATCTTGTGGTTTTCTGTCATTCATTAACAAGAATCAGCCGCAGGTACACCCATGTCCCCTCCCTTGAAACTCCCTCCCTATACCACCCTTCTAGATTGTCACAGAGCTCCTGTTTGAGTTCCCGAGTCATACAGCAAATTCCCACTGGCTATGTATTTTACACATGGTATTGTAAATTTCCATGTTACTCTCTCCATACATCTCACCCTCTCCTTCCTCCCCGCTCCCTGTATCCATAGGTCTGTTTTCTATTCTGTTGTTTCTCCATCGCTGCCCTGAAAATAAATTCATCAGTACCATCTTTTAAGACTCCATGTATATGCAATCAGTATACAATATCTGTATTTCTCTTTCTGACATACTTCACTCCATATAATAGATTCTAGGTTCATCTACCTCATTAGAACTGACTCAAATGCATTCTTTTTTATGGCTGAGTAGTATTCCATTGTGTGTATATATATATATATATATACCACAGCTACTTTATCCATTCATCTGTTGATGGACATCTAGGTTGCTTCCATGTCCTAGCTATTGTTAATAGTGCTGCAATGAACACTGGGGTACAAATGTCTTTTTCAATTTTGGTTTCCTCAGGGTATATGTCTAGGGATGGGATTGCTGGGTCATATGGTGGTTTTACTCCTAGCTTTTTAAGGAATCTCCATACTGTCTTCCAGGGTGGCTGTATCAGTTTACATTCCCACCAGCAAAGCAAGAGGGTTCCCTTTTCTCCAACACCCTCTCAAGCATTTATTATTTGATGATGGCCATTCTGACTGGTGTGAGGTGATATCTCATTGTGGTTTTGATTGCATTTCTCTAATAATGAGTGATGCCAAGCATAATTTCACATGACTGTTAGCTATCTGTATGTCTTCTTTGGAGAAATGTCTTTTTAGGTCCTTTTCCCATTTTTTGACTGGGCTGTTTGTTTTTCTGGTTTTGAGTTGTATGAACTGCTTGTGTATTTTGGAAATTAATTATTTCTCAGTTTTATTTGCTATTATTTTCTCTCATTCTGAGGGCTGTCTTTTCACCTTGTTTGTAGTTTCTTTTGCTATGCAAAAGCTTTTAATTAGGTCAAACTCATTTATTTTGTTTTTATTTCCATTACTCTAGGAGGTGCATCACAGAAGATCTTGCTTTAAGTCATCGAGTGTTCTGCCTATGTTTTCCTCTAAAGAGTTTTATAGATTCTGGTCTTACATTTAGATCTTTAACCCATTTTGAGTTTATCTTTGTGTATGACATTAGGAAGTATTCTAATTTCAGTCTTTAACATGTAGTTATGGCAGAAAGTGAAGAAGAACTAAAGAGCCTCTTGATCAAAGTGAAAAGAGGAGAGTGAAAAAGTTGGCTTAAAGCTCAACATTCAGAAAACTAAGATCATGGCATCCGGTCCCATCACTTCATGGAAAACAGATGGGCAAACAGTGGAAACAGTGGCTCACTTCATTTTTCAGGGCTCCAAAATCACTGCAGATGGTGACTGCAGCCATGAAATTAAAAGACACTTACTCCTTGGAAGGAAAGTTATGACCAGCCTAGACAGCATATTAAAAAGCAGAGATATTACTTTGTCAACAAAGGTCCGTCTAGTCAAGGCTATGGTTTTTCCAGTAGTCATGTATGGATGTGAGAGTTGGACTGTGAAGAAAGCTGAGCGCTGAAGAACTGATGCTTTTGAACTGTGATGTTGGAGAAGACTCTTGAGAGTCTCTTGGACTGCAAGGAGATCCAACCAATCCATTCTAAAGGAGATCAGTCCTGGGTGTTCTCTGGAAGGACTGATGTTGAAGCTGAAACGCCAATATTTTGGCCACCTTATGTGAAGAGCTGACTCATTTGAAAAGACCCTGATGCTGGGAAAGATTGAGGGCAGGAGGAGAAGGGGATGACAGAGGATGAGATGGTTGGATGGCATCACCGCCTCAATGGACATGAGTTTGGGTAAACTCTGAGTTAGTGATGGACAGGGAGGCCTGGGGTGCTGCGGTTCATGGGGTTGCAAAGAGTGAGACACGACTGAGCAACTGAACTGTCCAGTTTTCCCAGCATGACCTATTGAAGAGGCTATCTTTGCCCCATTGTATATTCTTGCCTCCTTTGTCAAAAATAAGGTACCCATGGGTGCATGGGTTTAACTCTCTATCTTGTTCCACTGGTCTATGTTTCTGCTTTTGTTCCAGTACCATACTGTCTTGATGACTGTAGCTTTGTAGTATAGTCTGAAGTCAGGAAGGTTGATTCCTCCAGCTCCATTCTTCTTTCTCAAGACTGCTTTGGCTATTTGAGGTCTTTTGTGTTTCCATATGAACTGTGAAACTTTTTGTTCAAATTCTTTGAAAAATGCCACTGGTAGTTTGATAGGGATTGCATTCAATTTGTAGATTGCATCAGGCAGTACAGTTATTTTCACAATATTGATTCTTCCTACCCAGGAACATGGAATATCTCTCTATCCGTTAACATCGTCTTTGATTCCTTTCATCAGTGTCTTATAATTTTCCGTGTACAGGTCTTTTGTCTCCTTAGGTAGGTTTATTCCTAGATATTTTATTCTTTTTGTTGCAATGGTGAATGGGATTGATTCCTCAATTTCTCTTTCTGATTTTCATTGTTAGTATATAGGAATGCAAGTGATTTCTGTGTACTCACCTTGTATCCTGTGATTTTGCTGAATTCAATGATTAGCTCTAGTAATTTTCTGATAGTTTCTTTAGGGTTTTCTATATATAGTATCATGTCATCTGCAAACAGTGAAAGTTTTACTTCTTTATTTACAATCTGGATTACTTTTATTTCTTTTTCTTCTCTAATTGTGGTAGCTAGGACTTCCAAAACTATACTGAATAATAGTGGTGAAAGTGGACACCATTGTCGTGTTCCTGATCTTAGCGGGAATGCTTTTAGTTTCTCACCACTGAAAATAATGTTTGCTGTGGGCTTATCATATATGGTCTTTACTATGTTGAGGTAGGTTCCTTCCATGCCCATTTTTTGAAGCATTTTTATCATAAACAGGTGCTGAATTTTGTCAAAGGCTTTTCTTTTTCTGCATCTATTGAGATGATCATATGGTTTTTATCTTTCAATTTGTTAATATGGTGTATCACATTGATTGATTTGCACATACTGAAGAATCCTTGCATCCCTGGAATAAATTTGACTTGATCATGGTGTATGAGCTTTTAAATGTGTTGTTGAATTCTGTTTGCTAGAATTTTGTTGAGGATTTCTGCATCTATGTTCATCAGTGATACTGGCCTGTAATTTACTTTTTTTTGTTGTCTTTGCCTAGTTTGGGGGCTTCTCTGGTGGCTTAGCTGATAAAGAATCCACCTGTAATGTGGGAGACTTGGGTTCGATTCCTGGGTTGAGAAGATCCCCTGGAGAAGGAAACAACTACCCACTCCAGTATTCTAGCCTGGAGAATTCCATGGACTGTCCATGGGGTCCATGGGGTCACAAAGAGTTGGACACAACTGAGCATCTTTTACTTTGCCTGGTTTTGGTATCAGGGTGATTGCAGCCTCGAAGAATGAGTTTGGAAGTGTTCCTTCATCTGCAATTTTTGAAAGAGTTTCAGAAAAACAGGCATTAGGTCTTCTCTAAATGTTTGATAGAATTCCCCTGTGAAGCCATCTGGCCCTGGGGTTTTGTTTTGGGGGGAATTTTTTTTAAATCACAGTTTCAATTTCAGTGTTTGTAACTGGGTTGTTCATAATTTCTATTTCTTCCTGGTTCAGTCTTGGGAGATTGCACTTTTCTAAGAATCTGTCCATTTCCTCTAGGTTGTCCATTTTATTAGCATATAGTTGCTCACAATATTCTCTTATGACCCTTTGTGTTTCTGGGTTGTCTGTTGTAACTTCTTTTTCATTTCTAATTCTGTTGATCTGACTTTTCTCCCTTTGTTTCTTGATGTGTCTGGCTAATGGTTTGTCAATTTTATTTATCTTCTCAAAGAACCAGGTTTCAGTTTTATTAATCTTTGGTAACATTTCATTTCTTTTTCATTTATTTCTGCTCTGATATTTAGGATTTCTTTCCTTCTGCTGACTTTGGGGCTTTTTTCTGTTGTTCTTTTTCTAGCTTCTTTAGGTATAGAATTAGGTTGTCTCTTCGATGCTTTTCTTGTTTCCTAAGGTATGATTGTGTTGCTCTGAACTTCCCTCTTAGAACTGCTTTTGCTGAGCCCACAGGTTTTGGGTCGTTGTGTTTTCATTGTCATTTGTTTCTAGGAATCTTTTGATTTCCCTTATTTCTTCAGTAACCTCTTTGTTATTTAGTAATGTATTGTTTAATCTCCATGAGTTTCTGGGTTTTGCTGGGTTTTTTCCCTAGTTAATATCTAGTCTCATAGTGTTGTGGTCAGAGAAGATACCTGATATGATTTCAATTTTCTTAAATTTACTGAGGCTTGATTTATGACCCAAGATGTGGTCTATCCTGGAGAATGTCCCATGTGCACTTGAGAAGAAAGTGTATTCTTCTGCATTTGGATGGAAAGTCCTGAAGATATCAATTAGGTCCATTTGGTCTAATGTTTCATTTAAGGTTTGTGTTTCCTTACTGATTCTCTGTCTTGATGATCTGTCCATTCGTGTAAGTGTGGGTTGTCAAAGTCCCCTACTATTATTGTATTACTGTCAATTTCCCCTCTTATGCCTGTTAGTGTTTGCCTTATGTATCAAAGTGCTCCTATGTTGGGTGCCTAAATATTTACAATTGTTACGTCTTCTTGGATTAATCCCTTGATCATTATGTAGTGTCCTTCTTTGTCTCTCATAATATTCTTTAAAGTCTATTTTGTCTGAAATAAGGATTGCCACTTCAGATTTCTTTTGGTTTCCATTCACATGGAGTATCTTTTTCCATCCTTTTGTTTTCAGTCTGTATGTGTCTCTAGGTCTGAAGTGGGTCTCTTGTAGGCAGCATATATATGGGTCTTATTTTTTTATCCATTCAGTCTGTATCTTTTGATTGGTGCATTAATCTGTTTACATTTAAGATGATTAGTGATACGTAGAAGGCAATGGCAACCCACTCCAGTACTCTTGCCTGGAGGATCCCAGGGACTGAGGAGCCTGGTAGGCTGCAGTCCATGGGGTCGCTAAGAATCGGACATGACTGAGCGACTTCACTTTCACTTTTCATTTTCCTGCATTGGAGAAGGAAATGGCAACCCACTCCAGTGTTCTTGCCTGGAGAATCCCAGGGACGGCAGAGCCTGGTGGCCTGCCGACCATGGGATTGCACAGAGTCGGACATGACTGAAGGGACTTAGCAGCACCAGCAGTGATACTGGCATTTTCTTGATTGCTTTGGGTTTGTTTTTGTAGGTCTTTCCTTTCTTGTGTGTTTACTGGCTATATAAGTCCCTTCAGTATGTTGCAAGATTAGTTTGGTGGTGCTAAATTCTCTTAACCTCTGCTTGTCTATAAAACTTTTGATTTCTCCATCAATTTTGGATGAGATCTTTGCCAAGTACAGTAATCTTGGTTGTAGATTTTTCTCTTTCAGTACTTTAAATATATCTTGCCATTCCCTTCTGGCCTGCAGGGTTTCTGCTAAAAGATCTGCTGTTAAACATATGAGTTTTTCCCTGTATGTTACTTGTTGCTTTTCCTTTGCTGCTTTTAATATTCTTTCTTTGTGCTTAATCTCTGTCAGCTTGATTAATATGTCTCAATGTGTTTCTCCTTGGGTTTCTCCTGTAAGGGACTCTCTGTGCTTCTTGGTCTTGATCTAATTTCTTCAAAAATGTTCTCAATGTTTTTTTTTTTTTTTTCTTCTTTCTCTGCTGCTGCTGCTGCTAAGTCACAACCCCTACAACTTGAATGCTGGTGTGTTTAATATTTTCCCAAAGGTCTCTGAGGCTATCCTCAATTCTTTTCATTCTTTTCCCTCTATTCTCCTCAGCAGTTATTTCCACCATTCCATCTTCCAGCTCACTTATCCACTCCTCTGCCTCAGTTACTCTGCTATTGGTTCCTTCCAGAGTATTTTTTATTTCAGTAATTGTGTTACTCATCTCTGCTTGCTTCTTCTTTATTTCTTCTATGTCCTTGGTGATTATATTAACAGTGTCAAATGTTTTTTGCATTTTCCCCATTTTATTTTCAAGTCTTCAGAGCATCTTTACTATCATTATTCTGAATTCTCTTTCAGGTAGATTGCTTATTTCCTCTTTGTTTGGTCTTTGAGTTTCTACCTTGTTCTTTCATTTGTACTGTATTTCTGTCTTTTCATCATTTTTTCTAACTTGCTCCACTTGAGGTCAGGCTTTAGGGTTGTATTCCTTCTTCCTTTTGGTTTTTGTCCTTGGAGGGAAAGGCTGGTTGAGCGGTTTGTGCTTATTTCTTTTTAGGGATGACGTGTGCCTGTGTTCTTTTTCCTTTTGTGCTTTGTCTAGTTTCACTTGCTCATAGGGAATCGCATGTGGAAGCCTTGCACTAGACACTTTAGATCAGAGTTCCAAGTGGAAATCTGAATTATCTGTTTTTTATAAGATCTTTACTGGTTCTAGAAATTATCTGTGCTTAGATCAATTCTCTTTCTTGATTCAGTTAACATTTTTATTATGAAATTTTTGGATTCATTAACCGGTAGACTGATTGCCTCTGTTTCATTATTTACTATTTCAGGGTAGTTCCTTGCTCTTTTGAGGGTAGTTCCTCTGCCTTACCATTTTACTTAACTCTGTCCCTGAATTTAGGTGTAAGTTATCCACTGTGGTCTTGAGGGACGTTTTTACATAGCAGCATCCCCATGTAGACTGTTTATGCCTATTGTCTCTGGTGTGAGGGCTGAACTTGATGGAGATGCCAGAACCATTTTTCCTCAGGATGTGCTAGCCATGATCACCTTGATAGGGGGTGCACACACTGGTGGTGGTGGTTGGTGTTGGTCCTGGCCTGCACAGGACTTAAGGTGGGATTTCCTCTCTGCTCAGTGGTAGGCACTGTTGCCTTGTCAGGGGTGGGGTCCACTCCCAGGTTGCTAGAGCAGAATCCCTGGTAGTCAGGCTTGAAATGGCTCTGTTCCTTTTTAAGTGTGTTTCTTATTGGCAAGCCAGTACCCACATACTCCTCACAGTGGAGTCCAGGCTTTTCCTGCCTTTCTCTTTGTCCCACTGGTTCACCAAGCAGCCAAGGGAGCTTGTCTCCTCTACAGAGGACCCCAGAACTATGATTCCCAGCCTGTGGCTCCACCTGCTTACTTCCCAGGGTGAGTGTCCACTCACACTATTTCCCTCTTCCTCTTAGGTCCTTTCTAGGGGCAGAGGTCTCAGCCCAGTGTTTCTTCCCATCCTACCCAACTACGTGAGAATCTTTCTTGCAGCCTTGGTCATATAGTTGTTCTGCCAGTTTCCAGTTTGTTTACAGTGAGAATTTTTCTACATGTAGATGTATTTTTTCATGTGCTTTTAGGGGTAGGTGAACTTCACATCCTTTTATTCCACTTCCTTAATCCCCCTTTCCAATGCAACATTTGAAACCAACATAAAAAACTGTTTCTTACTCAAAAGTTAAATACCAAGGATTGAAAGTGAAAAAAAGTTAAGTCTGTATAATGCTTTACCGTAGGGAGGGGAAGAAGTCTTTCAGGTATTCTAAAAAAGGTGAAAAAGTACTCTGAGGTTTCACTGCAATATATTCCTTGAAAAATTCAGCAACTATATTGCCAAATATAAAATTAATGAAAATGTAGTGTTAAATATGCAAAGCAACATGCTAAACCTTTCAAACTGCATTTACTTCAGGGAAAGCACATTAGTCTTTCTTCATCTTTGATTTTTTTACATGACCAAACTTCTCTAAGTCTCACCTCTTAAGAATTAGCTTCAGGGAAGGGTGTGGAGAAAGACCATGTGCAACCCCATAAAAACAGCTCATTTTTAAACTGCTGCCAGACATACATGTTTTATGAGTTAGACCTTAGATAATCCTTTGATTAAGAAGTTTCTTGATTCTAAATGCACAATGTTGCCAGCAAGAAGGGCCTTAAGCTCCAAATATGCCAATTTCCTTCTTTTACATTATAACCAACAGTTAGTCTCTTTTCAAAGTCACATTTTCTTCTACCTTAAAGTTTTTCAGAGAAAGGAGAATCCAATTAAAATGAATCAACAATTTTATTCCATTAATCATCTTTACTAAAACAATGCACACCAATCTCAACAACCATTCACTCAATGAGTGATTCCAGTGTGTCAGGCATTATGGAAGATGCAAAGATGAATACAAATATGAACAACTTGACATAAAGCAGGATGTTAACAGGATGTCAGACAACAAAAGCCATTGTTTAAAAACTTAGCAAACTTAGGAAAGCCATATGGAAGAGGCAGTAGTTGAACACAGGCCTTGAAGGGTGGGGAGGATTCTAACAAGGAGTTATAGGAGATAAACCATTCAAAACAATGGGGATGGCATGAGCAAAGAAAAAGTACCAAGTCCTATATGAAGAAATGAAAATTTGGGGGACAGTCTGGTTCCTTTAGGTGAAAAGCAGTAGATTAATGGAGAATGATGAGTTGGAAACAAATCATGGCATATCTTAATAACTATTTGTACTTTCCTAAAAAGTGAATGACTAAATCCTTACTTCAGTGATACCAATCTAATTGAATACAGAAAAATGAAAAGGAAGTCAATCAATGTGAAATCAACATGAAAGAAACTTACGAGTCTAGTCTATTAAATAAGTCTAATGACATAATGAAAACCTGAACAAAGCTGCAAAGATGAAACCATGCAGTAAGGGGTGAAAAATAATGTGATGGTAGAACCAATGAATGTGGCAAACCGTTGACAATGAGGACAAGAGAAAGGGAGAAGTCACAGGTAAATTTAAGAAAATAAGACTAAGTGAACAGGAAAATGACTGTGCTACTAAAAGAAACAGGGAAATCAATTTCCAGCCATAGTTAACACGGATAAATCCCAAATTGGTCATTTGGATTTGAAGGACAGAGTGGAAGTATGCAGTGAACTGTTATAAATATGAGACTGGAAACAGAAAAAGACCAGGGACAAACTTGGGTTATGCTTAAATTTAGAAGAAGGAAAAATAAATACAGAAGAGATAAAACCAACATAAAGAGAAAAGGAAAGGGTAGACGTAATATTATATACACCAAAGATAGTGTATCATCGCTGCCTAATGTCTCAAGGGGAAGGTGAGAACTGAGAAAAAGTTTATAAATTTTCAAGTTAGATTATTTTGATTCACCTCCCAGAGAGTATGTGTTCAGCAGTCAGATTTTAAGAAGTTAAGAAGTGAGTGACTTATGAGGACACACATTCATGGTGTAGAATGCTCTTTGCAAAGTTGAAGAAAAAAACAGAGAGAATGATAACTTGGTGGGAGTAAAAATCAAACCAAGGACTTCTCATTTTACAGATATGAGAAGTCAGGAAAAAAAATATGAATTTAAAAAGATACATTCTAAGTATCTAAATCAGAATATTTCAAGCAGCAACAATTTGCTTCTGTTATGGACTGAATGCTTGTGTCACCCCCACAAAATTCATATGCTGAGTTCTAACCCTCAACATGATAGTATTTGGAGATGAATGAGTCCTTTGAGGAGGAATTAGGGTTAAATAAGATCATTAAGAGTGAGGCTCTCATGCTGGGATTAGTATCCTTACAAGATAGCAAAGAGCTTGTTCTCTCTTTCCCCCTCTACACATGCTTGCACCAAGGAAAACACCACGAAAGCACGAAGCAAGACGGTGACCATCTTTAAACCAGGAGACGAGCTCTCACCAGAACCTGACTAATGCTAGCAGCTGCTGGCAGCCTGATCTCACATTTTTAGTCTCCAAACTGAGAAAATAAAACTCTTGTTAAGTCAAGTCTCTAGTGTTTTGCTATAGAAGTCCCAGAGGAATAACACAGATTCAAAAAGACATAGCTTATTTTCTTATACATAATACCATCAGCTGAGATCTTTTCAGGACACCAAGACAGAAATTAGGGAGAAGCTGTAGTCTTAACTCAAAATTCCCTTGCTAAATCTCTCACATTCCTCAAACAACAGAAAATTTCTCCATTACAGTAAGGAAAACATAAAATTAAATATCATTAAAATTGCAGATCAGAAAATATATCTGTATATGGTCAAAAGACTCCAAAATGATCTGAGAGGAAAATAAGGGGGAAAGGAACAAATATTGACCTACTGTACTGGGCAGAAGCTTAACAAAGAAGTGAATACAAAACAAACATTTGATTTCCTCTTAAAATGAGCAAAGTGAATCCATCTCACAAAATGGCTCTAAAAATGGCCAGGAAAATTTAAAATAAATAATTTGTAAGTGAATGACGAGTATCTGTGTGAAGTATCCAGCTAACAAATTTTACCCCAAGAGAAGATAATCTCAAAAGTTAAAAGTGGGCTTGTTAAGAGACCCTCAGTTCAGTTCAGTGGCTCAGTCGTGTCCGACTCTTCGACCCCATGGACTGCAGCATGCCAGGCTCCCTGTCCATCACCAACTCCTGGGGTTTATTCAAACTCATGTCCATTGTGTCAGTGATGCCATCCAACCATCTCATTCTCTGTCGTCCCCTTTTCCTCCTGCCTTCAATCTTTCCCAGCATCAGGGTCTTTTCAAATGAGTCAGTTCTTCGCATCAAGTGGCCAAAGTATTGAAGTTTCAGCTTCAGCATCAGTCCTTCCAATGAATATTCAGGACTGATTTCCTTTAGGATGGACTGGTTGGATCTCCTTGCTTAAGAGACCCTACACTAAAGCAATGTCATCAGTTGCTATGATTCTACTCAAGTTATACTCCAGTATTTCTAAACTTTCCAAAACTCTCCAGACACTCCTTTTCACCCATGCTAATTGCACAGAGTCTGAAGAAGTCTATTCACACTGGTGATAGAATATTTGTAATGTCAACGAGATTTAAGTTAGCACGCTAACTCTGTTGTGATCAACTCATCCCTCTCCAAAGTACTCTTTGAGAACTCATGGGTTAGTTCCTTCCAAAAGAGGTATTTCAAGGGTTCTCAAGAAACAAACACAGAGAAGCCACACCTTACTTCCCCATTACCACTTAAAATGTTTCTATTACTACCAAGCCAATGGCATGTCTGAACTAGTGTTAGTATTCCTATCGCTGGTAAGAAAAATATTAGTTTACTATTTCTAGTCATAGATTCCTAAATTGTTAGTCTCATCCAAAGCAAACAGCATACATACCACAGATCTAGGAAAATGAGGGGGAGATGAAATTACAAAGGTTACAAATTGCAAAGGTTACTGGAAAAGAATGGTGCTATAAAGAGAGTGTTCACATTCCTAAGGAGAGAATAAACCATAGGAAGGTCTTTATATAGAACAGAAAGACAGAGTCTCAAGAAATTATGAGGAGCCAAATACTTTGGAAGGAAGAAAAAAACATGAAATCTGACATGCCATATGGCATGGTACACATTTCCTGTTAACTACTGTAAAAGGTTTAAACTGCACAGAAACAGTACTGGTCACATAAACCCAAGCAAAGCAACTATAGATATGTACCTAACACAGAAACATTAACTGATTTACAACCAAACACAGGCCTCATACTAAACAGTACCTGACAGTATGTGTTCAAGTGTCTTAAAAGAGAAAGGGGGCATTTTTACATATTTTTTCCTTTCATGTATTAATCAAGCTAGGAAACAGCTGCACCTGGAGAAACTTCTACTTGATAGACTTTGGCTCTATTGAAGAAGACCTGGTTTTTCTTTGAGGCCAAATTTGGAATCTTCTTTAAAAAGAAAAACTTATTAGTCTTTCAAAGATTATTTTAAAAGTCTAGGTTCCAGGCAGTGCTTCTCTTATTCACTTTTCTCAAAACACTAATTAGATGCCAGAACAAGAAAAGAGGGCAGGTAAAACTATGCAAAGGAAAAGGAAAAATATGTCTGAACTACACACACAGGGTTTACGTTATCTTTGGAAGACAGAACACAGCCTGGAAATATTAGTGTTTCAAGCATCTGCTGCAAGACTTGACCATTCAGGTTAAACCTGCTCTTTGTGGAGATTATTTTTTAGAGGTGCCATTTTGAAATTTTCCCATTCAGAATAAGCTTTGGGAAACTTATGAAAGGCAGAGACATTCTCCATCTACAAAAATAAAACACTTAAGTTATTTTTGCTGTTGTAGAAAAATTATACAAGAACAGCACTTCCAGATGATGAGGCAATTAAAAAGAAAAAAAAAAACAATAAAAAAATAAAATAAAAATTCTGAAGAGCTGCTAACACATCTAAACTACACTGGGACTAGACTGAGAGGAAAAGACTGGTAGGAATGATGAAATTCTACATGAGCCAAACTCTGCAAATGGGACATGGGAAGAAAATGACAAGAATTCAAAGCTCATCCATGTTATTTGGAGAAACTCGACCCAAACATCTTAGAGATCACCTTCCTAACATAAACAAGATGAAAGAGAAGATGGGCAATGTACCTGTTCCTCCTCTATAATGTTAGTTTCTTAAGCTTCCACATCACAGCCACATTAAAACCCCAGGCTCCCTTTCCCTGCAGGAGATCATGCCATGCAGAGCAGACACAAGAAGACTGCAGTTAAAAAAAAAAAAATGAAACAGCATGAAGCAAGCTCCAAAGGTGCAAGGCTGAATTGGCTACATTAGCTTACCATATATCTCGGATCTACTCTCCTCTGAACTAGACTTTGTCTTCTTGGAGGAGCTATCTGCACAAGAGTGGGAGAAAAGGAGAGAGATATAGAAAATATGGAGACCAAATGTAAGGGGGAAAATTCATGGGGAGAAAAAAAAAAAAAAGAATGAATCATGATCAAGTTAAATCGTGCAAACACAAAGTATGAACATCACAGGTGACAGCCCTTAGAATGGTCACGAACAGCACAGGTAATGACATTTTAGATTTGTTGAAGAAAAGACAGTGCAATAAAAATATGTTCAAACAAACAACACATGAGAATTCTACAAAATATATTATCTGACAGTTGTAGAGATGACAAAAGCACTAAAAGCTGTAATAATCTCATTGTGAAACACGGGGTACCACTTTGCTAACCTGTCTTTGGAGATGGGTACATCACAGATGAACAATACAGAGTAAGTCAATCTAACAAGACTTTAATGGCTTCGACGAGTATAGGACAGAAACTCTGTGACCCTAGTTATCAAGACAAAACTTATCAATAAATGAAAGCCTTGGAGTCCTATGACATCAAAATGAGGTGTCAAAAACAAAGAATTATTTCTTAATAGAGATCCAGAAGTTACATATTACATACTCCCACCACCAAAGCCTCCTAAATTGATGACTGGGATTTCATTTTTAACCTACCACCCAAGGTTCAGTAGCTGTTCACTTCCCATTCTTCCCTTACTAGGTAATATTTATGTTTTTCAAAGTGTACTAGCAGTTTATACTATGAAACATCTTGGATACGAAAGAAACACTCTATTAAAAATGTTATTTCTAAGTGAAAATACCTAAAAACAGATACATTATATTTATGTATCTGAGACCTTAGTATTTACTTACTTTATCTTTTGTCATGGGAATGTCTCAGTGAATAAAACTGTATATCCACAAGGAATACGTCTCAAATGACAAAAGCAAATTTATCAAGTAATTTTTATAAATTAAATACTGAGTGAGTTTACAAGGGGAAACCAAAGCCTATATATTACAAGAAGGGTGCAACCTATATACAAAATTAAGAATAGATATAGTCAAAAGTACACTAGCATGAAAATTCTAGGAAATATCAACACTACTGAAGTTGAAAGACAGCTCTGAGTTTAGAATACTTTTTGAAGAAAAAGAGATTTCTATTCATCTACTTACTCTAAAGTGAGATAATCATTAATTTTGAATTATTTTATCCAATTCTCCAATTTACCGTGATCACATCTGAATTTTTAATTGACTACAGAATATGTAGTTGTTATAGCCTTGATTACAATGTTGGTTTTATAAACATACTACTGTTCATACCTAGGATTTACCTTGCTACTAAGTCCTTGGTCTGACCAAAATTTCCAATTATGATATAACTATTTCTAGTATCATTATTATTTTAAAATACAACACAGTCTGCAATGATGCTTCCATAGTAGAATCCATAGTGTTGAAAGTTAAAAATGCTTGTACTCCTTCTGAGTGCAAAGGTTTCATATTATGTAACTGAAGAGGAAGGAGAGTCTTAAATAGATCAAACAGCTATTCCTGGGTGTTTCAGGCAGTTATGTAGCTTAAGGTGTATTATGCAAAACTTCACCAGTCTCAGTATTCTTTGGCAGAACAAAGTGTGTTACCTGTGGGGTCAAAATCATGTGATGTACTGCGCTCAACTTTCTGCTTCTTATCTGTTGGTGACTCTCGGTTCAAAATACTTCCATGCCTAAGTTAAATAAAAGCAATTAAATATTTACTACAAAAAAATTTACTGTAACAAAAACAATTTAAAAATCCCACGTGCGTCTTACAAAGAGAAACCAATAAATGAATTTACCTTACGTAGTCTCATAAGCCTAATTCATATTTTTCAAGACGTTTTAAAATTCAGTCTGTGCTATGTTTAATATAGTCTATTTAGCTGGTTTTAAAAAAAAGTGCTTTAAAATAATGAGCAGTATTTACCAATAAGGGCTTCCCTGGTAGCTCAACTGGTGAAGAATCCGCCTGCAATGCAGGAGACCCCAGTTCGACTTCTGGGTAGGGAAGATTCCCTGGAGAAGAGACAGGCTACCCATTCCACTATTCTTGAGCTTGCCTGGTGGCTCAATCAGTAAAGAATCTGCCTGCAATGTGGGAGACCTAGGTTCGATCCCTGGGTTGGGAAGATGCCCTGGAGGAAGGCATGGCAACCCATTCTAGTAGTCTCGCCTGGAGAATCCCATGGACAGAGGAGCCTGGCAGGCAACAGTTCATGGGGTCACAAAGATGTGGACAAGACTGTGTGACTAAGCACAGCACAGCATTTAGTAATAACGTGTATTTTATTCTGAGAAATAACTCCTTAAAATCTCTTAGTGGTTTTCACAGGTTGATTACTATTATTCAAATTAACAGATAAAAAAACAGTACTGAAAAGTAATTAAACATAGTCCCCAACCCTTTGTTTACTATGGTCAGGTTCAAAAACACTGTAAATACAGCTTAGATGAGAACAGTTAAAAAAAAAAAAAATCTTAGGCAAGGCTCTTTTAAAGTCTGCCTACAGTTCATGCCACAGACATATCTTTTGCAAGCCCCAGATGACATTAGAATTATTGTTTTTCCTATGCCCTACCATATTACACTTGATCAGATATTGCACTACTGTAACACTGCTGCTGCTGCTGCTGCTGCTGCTGCTGCTGCTAAGTCGCTTCAGTCGTGTCCGACTCTGTGCGACCCCATAGACGGAAGCCCACCAGGCTCCCCCATCCCTGAGATTCTCCAGGCAGGAACACTAGAGTGGGTTGCCATTTCCTTCTCCAATGCATGAAAGTGAAAAGTGAAAGTGAAGTCGCTCAGTCGCGTCCGACTCTTAGCGACCCCATGGACTGAAGCCTACCAGGCTTCGCCATCCATGGGATTTTCCAGGCAAGAGAACTAGAGTGGGGTCCATTGCCTTCTCCAACTGTAACACATACATTACTAATTAAGATGAGCATTGGTATCTTGGGCTATGCCATCACTAAAAAATGATAAAAGTATCATAATAATTAGGAATGACACACTACCTACATTTTAAATAATATTTATGACAATTAAGATCAGAGAGAAAAGAGATGCTGAAGAACAAGTACTCAGGAAGAGGCACTTAATCCCAGGAAATGAATAAATATGAAGATATAGATACAGACACAGAAATATCTGGACATTTTGGATTTTTTCCCTTTACTTTCTTAGGGTAACTAACTAATTCAGTTTGCCAAAGTTCATTAACTAAAGGCAGTTACAGTCACCAAAGTTATAAAACACATCAAAACTGGCAATCCATTTACACTCCCCAAGCTACTCACAACTTAAAACAGTCACAAAAGATTCTGAAATTAAATCTCTTCAGAGGGAGTGACCTTAAGTATCAATTTGAACAAACTTTTAAAATGCTTACATTAAAAACATTAGAAATGTTATCAAAATAATGCCATCTTCCAGAAAAAATATGCAACACCTGTTATATTTCAAACTTGTAAAACATTTTGAAATTTTAAATTACTTAAATCCACATTTCTGAAAACCACAGAAATGCACCATAATTTCAAAGCAACACTTCTAAGTAACACTGAACCTAAACATATGAAGTGCAACTGAACAACTTACCTTATAGGTTTTTTGAGGGGAAACCTGAAACAAACAAAAAAAATAAAAAGATTAGATGTAGTTATTTCACTTGTACGATTGTTATTAAGTTTATTCTTTCTATAAAACCAGAATAAGGGGTTTACATCTTGTACTAACTTTTCCAAGGCAAGATTCAACAAACAAGTGGAACTGGATACATTTTTTAATGTCTTAACTACTTTGTTAAATCTTAAATTGCAGGTGCATTTACCATCAGCTGTCCCTGAGTATGGGTTCTCTCTTTAAAAATCCAAATAATAATAGCAATAGCTACATTTATTGAGGGCTTAGTAGATGCTAAGCACTATTCTAAACTGTTCACATATATTACTTTTTAATTCTAAAAATATCTATGAAGATATTATTTCTATTTTACAGACTTAAAAATGGAAGCTAGAAAAATGTCACCATTATAAATATTATAATATAAATACTATATTTACTCTTCCTAGAAAGAAAGTTCCTTCTTCACCTTTCCCCATCCAAAATAGCCGGGTGCTGATTACTGCTCTATTGGTCTGTGTCTAACCTTTGATCATGATCAAATCAAGATCTTCAATTATTTATGTTTAACATAAATAATCCCCATTCAATTATCTCTACAATAACAGAATTCTAGAAAAAAACTGCCACTGAAGTACTATCAGTTAGTAAAAACAAGTTCCAAAAGTAGAAAACAAAGGGTACTTTAACATTTTTTTCCGTTCTGTAAGGAAGAAGAACTACAGCCTTTCCTCCTAGTTGTCTTTTTAAAAGAATATTTCTGGATGCTTCCTGATAAGAATTTGATGCTATACATAAACACTAACCTAAGTCTAAAGGAATGTTCTCAAACTTCCATCCTTCTTCTCATTTCTATAATTATCTCAACCTATACTATTTCAGGTAAAGATTATTTAGTCTAGGTAATAAGAACAGGGTTTATTAAGAATATCAGTAATTTTTTTAAAAAGACTATAGTAAGGGTTGCTGTTTAGTCGCTAAGTTGTGTCCGACTCTTTTTGTGACTCCATGGACTGTAGCCCACCAGGCTCCTCTGTTCATGGGATTTCCCAGGCAAGAATACTGGAATGGGTTGCCATTTCCTTCTCCAGGGGATCTTCCCCACCCAGGGATAGAACTCATGTCTCCTGCATTGCAGGCAGATTCTTTACCACTGAGCCACCAAGGAAGCACATTAGTAAGGGTAGGAAGAAATAAACATAAAACAATGATACTGGACTATTTTATTTGGCATGGAGATAGTTTAGCTTAAAATGAAAACTTAGTCTAAATATAACTTTAATTATAATTCCCTTTAATTCCCACATAAATTAAAATTGATTCAAAGAAAAAGAGAATCTAAAAACTTCCCTAATAAGTTACAGAATATTAACTTACAACCCAGGCAGGCATGACAAGAAACAGAGGTTCTGGACTAAGAGAGAGGACACTGCTCTAAAGAACATATTGATTACAAAAGATTATAACATTTTCAGAAATAAGAGTGCCTAAGTAGTCCATCCTTACTTGCTGGAGGAGATGGGAGGGAATGGGATTTAAATTTAAAGAATCGCAAAAGCCATCACAATACTGTAAAGTAATTATCCTCCAATTGAAATAAATTTAAAAAAAAAGATGAACATAAAAGTTGGCAGTAAAGA
Source organism: Bos mutus (assembly GCF_027580195.1). NCBI lineage: Eukaryota > Metazoa > Chordata > Mammalia > Artiodactyla > Bovidae > Bos > Bos mutus. The sequence goes on from NC_091631.1 coordinate 48,850,501, forward strand.
ATTCCCAACTGAATCTCTGCAGAGGATAATACCTGCAGTTAGCAACCTTAGCCACTTGGCCTGACAACCATTATATTAAAAACTCCTATCCCAGAACAATGCTGCTTGCGTCAGAAACTGCATCATCCAGGGAGATTCTGGTAAAGAAACCGGAAGTTCCCAGACTACTGATTGTAAACCAGTTTCCTGAGCTATTTTCTCTTACAAGGGAATGGAAAGGAAAGGAAAGGAAAGAGGACAAAAATGAAATAAGAAGGGCTACTTCAGTACAACTTCCTTATTGCAGTTGACTTACCACAGTCCCCAAGTACAAAGAAATTTCTCAAAAAATCTTTACATCACAATACTTTTTCTCTAATCACCAAATTCCACTTTAAAATATGTGGTAAAACAAACAAATATACATGTACATACGCATGTGACGCTGCAAATGTATGTAAGTAACACAGTCAAGGGCCTTCTTCCATCAGCTCTAGCTAAGAACATCACCACCAGAATCCCACGGTTTTGTAAAATCACTACCGCTTCCTGGATATTGACATGGAGATGTAATGAGACAGCTAGAAGCAGAAAGCTAGAACCCCAAAGAAAAACTTGGGGCTAGAGTTGTAGATTTGTGTCACCAACCTACTGATGGTAGGCAATGGCACCGCACTCCAGTACTCTTGCCTGGAAAATCCCATGGATGGAGGAGCCTGGTGGGCTGCAGTCCATGGGATGGCAAAGAGTTGGACACGACTGAGCGACTTCACTTTCACTTTTCGCTTTCATGCATTGGAGAAGGAAATGGCAACCCACTCCAGTGTTCTTGCCTGGAGAATCCCAGGGACGGGGGAGTCTGTTGGGCTGCCATCTATGGGGTCGCACAGAGTCGGACACGACTGAAGCAGCAGCATAAAGAGAAAACACCAAGGATCAAATCCTTGGGAAAAGTAACCTATTTTCTGAACAACTGAGTAAGGATGTGACAGGTGATGAAGGAGATAAAAAAGATAAATCACAATAGAGAAAGGGCTGTCCTATGGACCAACAAAGAAGAGATACGACTACTAAATGCTACAGAAAGGTAGGCTGAAGGCTGAGAAATGGCCATGTTCTAGCAACACAGTAGCCCAACACTAGGCTGATAAAACAATTCTGGTGTACAAAAATCCCATATTTCCAAGTCCCTGTTCATTGTGTAGTCCAATCCTAAAATTGTGAAAATCTCATCTGGTTAGATATTTAAGTAGAAACAGCTGTGTCTGAATGCTGACATAACATTAGATGTGGCTAGTTAACCAAATGTGTCTGGATTTTGAAAATATCCTGTTGATGACTTGGACATTTAGCCAACAATGAATATGTTTGTGTTTATTTATATATGTGTATATGTATTTTGCTAGATATATGACAAAGTCAAAGAGCCAATATGAAGAATCATAACAGATAAAGGAAAGGGTTACCAGGAGTTTGAGCCACTGGGATAAGGTGCCTTGGTTGTTGTTCAGTCCCAAAGTTATACCTGACTTTTTGCGACCCCATGGACTGCAGCTTCCCAGGTGACTTAGAGGGAAAACAATTCGCCTGCAATGCAGGAGACACAGGCAGACACGAGTTTGATTTCCAGGTCAGGAAGATCCCCTGGAGAAGGGCATGGCAATTCACTCCAGTATTCTTGCCTGAAGAATCCCATGGACAGAGAATCTGGAGGGCCACAGTCCATGGAGTTGCAAAGAGTTGGATACGATTGCAGTGATTTAGCATGCATGCACACATGGACTGCAGCACACCAGGCTTCCCTGTCCTTCATCATCTCCCGGAGCTTGCTCAAACTCATGTCCATTGAGTTGGTGATGCCATCTAACTATCTCATCCTCTGTCGTCTAAGCATACTGAGCATACTTGCGTGCCAAAAATCCTAACCAAGGGCCTTAAATGTCACAGCATATTGACTCACTTGACTCAGGATGCCTTTTCTTTGTTAGTTCTGAGCTCTAGTATTAAATCATTAGGTTACAATATACAGAGGTCTCCCCCAATTTTTTATTTTCACACTTCTCCCAATATGTTAAATCATGTAGAGGGAAATGTGATTCGGTAATTAAACAACCCTAATCTGCAATTAATATATATATTGGAAAAAGACTTTCATTTCTTAGCCAGGTTTAATGATTCTATGATACATATATACATATACATGATGTCATAACTGTTTTTAAGATTTAAAAACTCAGGGCTTCCCTGGTGGCTCAGTGGTAAAGAATCCGCCTGCCAGTGCAGAGGACACGGGTTTGATTCCTGGTCTGAGAAGATCCCACATGCTGCGGAGCAACTAAGCCCATGTGCCACAAGTACTGAGCCCATCCTCTGCAACAAGAGAAGCCACCGTGATGAGAAGTCCGAGCACCTCAGCAAAGAGTAGTCCCTGCTCTCCGCAACTAGAGAAAAGCGCACGCATCAACGAAGACCCAGGGCAGAGAAAAATAAATAAAATTTTTTAAAAGGAGAGATCTTAAAACCTAAAAGCTTTAAGACCATTACACAGAATTTCTTCTGGATTAAAAAAAACTGCAAAGAAGTGCCGAAGTGATGTGTTACAACATATTTGCGTATAATAAATAGCCTACTAGAAATCATATTTTCCTTTTATTGATTTTGGTGAGACAAAAGCTAGCCTTTGGATTCCACTCCAGTGAGAAGCATTCTGAAAGAAGAAATGGGGATATCACAGGCAAACCTTAATTCCTATTCTGTTTCCTCCAAGATATTAGATTTTTCTCCCCTGGGTTTAGTTATGACAAGGAATTTGAGAGTCTGGATGGTTCTTAATAATGGATGACCGAAATGAAGGGGAGGAAGTTAAGGAAATTTCACCTACATTGGAGAGTGGTCAAGCTTTTATTAACATTCAAACAATGTTAGCTACTAAATTTAGAATTCTCAAAAATTCCATTGTAACATACATCCTGATTTTAGTAATATTAAAATGCAAGAGAAAAATCACTTAAGTGAGTAAAGTTACCAGACAAAGAATTCTGCAAAACAGGTTAACAATTAAGATAATTCCTAGGCTCAGCTCCTCATAAAATGATAATAAACATCAGTGCAAAAAACAGACTATTCCAGTATTGTTACAGTACTGTCATTGTTCAGTCACTCAGTCGTGTCCAACTCTTGGCAACCCCATGGATTACAGCACGTCAGGTTTCCATGTCCTTCACTATCTCCCAGAGCTGCTCAAACTCATGCCCATTGAGTCGGTGATGCTATCTAACCATCTCATCCTCTGTTGCCCCCTTCTCCTCCGGCCCTCAATCTTTCCCAGCATCAGGGTCTTTTCTAATGAGTAGGCTCTTCGCATCAGGTGGCCAAAGTATTGTCACAGTACAGTCAATGAGAATTACATGTGATCTCAACACCCTAGGTTCAATGACTCCTCAGAAAAAACACAAGGTTCATATTTTGGTTTTACAATGAAAAGGTATTTGAACTTGGGCAAGTTGCTTAACCTCGCTAAGAATCGTTTGTAGGACAGTGATAATACTAATACTGAACTCACCACTTCGTTTTGAGGAGTAAATCATAAAATGAGAAGCATTAAATAAGAAGCACTGCCTTGTGCATATTAAGCATTTAATTACTAGTAGCTATTAGGAAGAACTAGTGACATTACTAAGTGTCATTCAGGTATGACCAAAATCAAATCCCTTATGATTATACAGTGGTGGTGACAAATAGATTCAAGGGATTAGATCTGATAGACAGAGTGCCTGAAGAAATATGGACAGATGTTTGTAACCCTGTACAGGAGGCAGTGATCAAAAACATCCCCAAGAAAAGGAAATGCAAAAAGGCAACATGGTGGTCTGAGGAGGCCTTACAAATACCTGAGAAGAAAAGAGGAGAGAAAGGCAACGGAGAAAAGGAAGATATACCATCTGAATGCAGAGTTCCAGAGAAGAGCAAGGAGAGATAAGAAAGCCTTTCTGAGTGAACAATGCAATGAAACAGAGGAAAACAATAGAATGGCAGAGACCAGGGATCTCTCATAGAAAATTAGAGCTACCTAGGGAACATTTCATGCAAAGATAGGCACAATAAAGGACAGAAACAGTATGGACCTGAGAGAAGCAGAAGATATTAAGAAGAGGTGGCAATAATACACCGAAGGATTATACAAAAAAGATCTTAATGACTCGAATAACCATGATGGTGTGATCACTCACCTAGAACCAGACACCCTGGAGTGTGAAGGCAAGTGGGCTTTAGGAAGCATCACTATGAACAAAGCTAGTGGAGGTGATGGAATTCCAGCTGAGCTATTTCAAATCCTGAAAGATGATGCTGTGAAAGTGCTGCCCTCAACATGCCAGCAAATTAGGAAAACTTCAGCAGTGGCCACCGGACTGCAAAAACGTCAGTTTTCATTCCAATCCCAAGAAGGGCAATGCCAAAGAATGTTCAAACTACCACACAATTGCACTCATTTCAAATGCTAGTAAAGTAATGCTCGAAACCCTTCAAGCTAGACTTCAACAGTCTGTGAATCAAGAACTTGCAAAAATAAAAGCTGAATTTAGAAAATGCAGGGGAACCAGAGATCAAATTGCCAATATCCATTAGATCATAGAAAAAGCTAGAGTATTCTAGAAAAACATCTACTTCTGCTTTATTGACTATGTTAAAGCCTTTGACTGTGTAGATCACAGCAAACTATAGAAAATTCTTAAAGAGATGAGAATACCAGACCATCTTATCTGCCTTCTGCAAAACCTGTATGCAGGTCAAGAAGCAACAGTTAGATCTGGACATGGAACAATGGACTGGTTCAAAATTGGGCAAGGCTGTATATTGTCAACCTTATTTAACTTGTATTTAACTTATATGCAGAAGTATATTAGTCACTCAGTCCTGTCCAACTCTTTGTAAACCCATGGACCGTAGCCTGCTAGGCTCCTCCATCCTTGGGATTGTTCCAGGCAAGAATACTGGAGTGGGTTACCATTTATTTCTCCAGGGGATCTTCCTGACCCAGGGATCGAACTCAGGTCTCCTGAATTGCAGGCGAATCCTTTACTGTCTGAGCCACTGGGGAATATATAGAGTACACCACCCAAAATGCTGAGGTGGATGAATCACAACCTGGAATCAAGACTGCGGGGAGAAATATCAATAACCTCAGATATGCAGATGATACCATCCTAATGGCAGAAAGTGAAGAGGCACTAAAGAGCCTCTTGATGAAGGTGATGGATGAGAATGAAAAAGTTGGCTTAAAATTCAATATACAAAAAACTAAGATCACGGCATCTGGTCCCATCATTTCATGGCAAATAGATGGGGAAATAATGGAAACAGTGACAGACTTTATTTTCTTGGGCTCCAAAATCACTGTGGATGGTGACTGTAGCCATGAAATTAAAAGACACTTGCTCCTTAGAAGAAAAGCAATGACAAACCTAGACAGCATATTTAAAAGCAGACATTACTTTGCCTACAAACATCCATACAGACAAAGCTATTGTTTTTCCAATAGTCATGTACAGATATGAGAGCTGGACAATAAAAAAGGCCGAGCACTGCAAAACTGATGCCTTCAAACTGTGGTGCTGAAGAAGACTTCTGAGAGTCCCTTGAACAGCAAGAAGATCAAACCAGTCAATTCTAAAGGAAATCAACCCTGAATGTGCATTGGAAGGACTGATGTTGGAGCTAAAGCTCCAATACTTTAGCCACTGATGCAAAGAGCCAACTCACTGGAAAAGACTCTTTGGATTGGACCCACTGGATGCTGGGAATAACTGAAGGCAGGAGGAGAATGGGACAAAAGAGGATGAGATGGTTGGCTGGCATCACAGACTCAATGGACATGAGTTTGAACATGAGATGGTGAAGGACAGGGAAGCCTTGTGTGCTGCAGTCCATGGGGTCGCAAAGAGTTGGACACGACTGAGCGACTGAACAACAATCAGGAAGAACAAATATAAAATCTGAATTTTACTGGCATGACTTCAAATTCAATAGAAAAGAAAAATAAAGACTAACATTATTCAAATAGCTTTTTAGCTCAGTAAAATCCATAGAAATGCACAGTTCAAAGTCTATGATGAAACTATAAACTTAACTTGCTAAGTCATATTATGTAAAATTAATGTCCATACTCAAGTTACCAAATTTCCTAGTTGCTACAGGGTAAGAAAAAAAACCAGATTATAACCAGAACTTTTAATTCTGGCAAGTAAGATCTGTGATTTTTTTAAACAAAGTGAAATCACGATGACTTTGCTTGCCATTTAGTGAAGAGTCCAACATTTCCTCATCTTTAAAATATCTAGAATGATTAAGGCAGTCTGTGTCCTGGACGTAAAGCGAGTTTTTCATTCGTCTATTTCTAAAACTAATTTAAATAACCTGAAGCAAAGCACTTAATTTTGAAAGTACTCTAACATGAATATGAACAAGTTAGCTCAAGTTATTATCTCATTTTTCACAAAATAATAAACGAAGACAGCTGTAAGGATGTTTGCCTACAATACACAGTACCGAAAAGCACATGATTCAGAGCACAGTACCGACATCAGCCGACTGTCAACTGAATCTTTACATCTCTGGACAGCAAGACACACAGAACCAAAAGCAGAAAACAACTACCGCCACTTCCCTCCCACCAAAAAAAAGAAAAAATCAAAACACCAGTCATAAATCCTCTTGCCACCTATAATTTATAACTGGTCAAGCTCAGAGTTGCTAAAAGAACTAAAAATTTTGGATCTAGACAAAAAAAAAAGTCTGAACATTATCTACTACTGTGCTTTTTTGTTAGCATACAGACCCAAAGCATGAAAAGTTTAGCAGAGCTGGCAATAAAACAATAATTAGTTCTATCAGAAAGGCTCTTAAAGCAGAAGCCACAGCTGACAGGGTGAGTCATGGAGAATTTTTCATGGTGTTATTAGCTTTAAACTTCTGGACCTTGCAATACATAACCACAGAATGACAAGGAACAAGGAGCTCAGCTCGGTGTAGATCCAAAAATGATTCACTAGAATGTAATGTAAGATCTCAAATTAACTTTTTAAACATAGCTTAGTATACCGCCACTTTTACTGAAGAATTTCAAACACAAGACAGATGCTAAGTAAATGTCTCTTGTTTTTGTGGACATACTTTGACAAATCAAATAGTTAATTCTAAATTATTTTAATTCTCTGTCAGAGATATTACACATTTCATATTGGTTGCTTCTGAACTGGGAAAAGTAAGTCATAAGAGAAAATAATAGCTTATTAAACTTTCATCTCTTTATTGATAATCTGGAACATTATCACTTTTGTGAGTATTTCCTGTAAGGTTTCTAACTAAATTTCCTTTGAGATCATGAGTATCACTACTAACTTACAGTGTCTTTTTAAGACTTCAAATTACTCAAAAAAAAAAAAAAAAAAAGTTTAAAAAAAATCTGAAAAAAGTCTGAGACCTTCAAACTACTTAAGTATTCTCATACCACTCAACACCAGTCAAAACATCAAACACATTAAACAAAAATCAGCAAGAAACTGGACTCTACAGAATAATCTCAGGACTTACAGGGTCAATGCATGATTTTCTTTAGATAGGGTTGTTCCTGGTCAATTGCAAAGTCATCATGCCTGACTCTTTGTGACCCCATGGACTGCAGCATGCCAGGCTACTCTGTCCTTCGCTATCTCCTGGAGTTTGCCCAAACTCATGTCCATTGAGTTGGTGATGCTATCTAATCATCTCATCCTCTGTCATCTCCTTCTCCTGCCTTCAGTCTTTCCCAGCATCAGGGTCTTTTCCAATGAGTTGGCTCTTTGCATCAAGTGGCCAAAGTACTGGAGCTTCAGCCTCAGCATCAGTTCTTCAATGAATATTCAGGGTTGATTTCCTTTAGGATTGACTAGTTTGATCTCTTTGCTGTCCAAGGGACTCTCAAAAGTCTTCTCCAGCACAACTCAAAAGCATTAATTCTTTGCACTCAGCCTTCTTTCTGGTCCAACTCTCACATCCACATATGACTACTGGAAAAGCCATAGCTTTGACTATATGGACCTTTGTCAGCAAAGTGATGTCTCTGCTTTTTAATATGCTGTCTAGGTTTGTCATAGCTTTCCTCCAAAGGAGCAAGCGTCTTTTAATTTCATGGCTGCAGTCACCATCCGCAGTGATTTTGAAGCCCAGGAAAATAAAATCTGTCACTGCTTCCAATTTTTCCCCTTTTATTATAGATAGGAATTTAAATCTTAACCTTGTTTCACAATTCCCTCTTTCAGGATTTGTTTGTGACAATAAAAATGAGAGGGAGAGAAAGGCCTCCTAACCTGGGATGGGCATGTTTCCCAACAAGGATTTACACCAACATATACTAATACTAAAAGCTCAAATTTTGTAAACTGCAGTGACAATTATGCAAAATTTGTAGGAATAAGCTTCTTTCTTCAAATTTGGCAAAAGATACAATTGTGCTTCTGAAAAAAGTAGAAATCCTTAGTTGTTAGCTTTTTACCTTTTGCACTGAGGTGCCATTGAGATACTTTGACAATTTAATAAAATATAAGATAGCATGTCAACATTTTTTCTATTACATAAAAAATTATTTTCTATTATATAAAAATTTAAATTATTATATATCAATTAAAAATAGCATTGTATATAGCAAGGACTACCAATTAAACAAGAAAACAAATTATAATGGATTTCTCTTAAGTGCTCTTTAATACTTATCCAGTGTCAACACAACAGTGATAGGATTTCATTTCTAAAATCTTGGGAGAAGGAAAAACCACCAAAGCTACATTAACTCCCAAACCACAGAATATTATTCTTCTTGATCTCTGCTTACCTTCAGATGCTGGCACAGTGTGTGCTCATTCCTTGACTACAAGAAGCCTCATCACTGCCATAGCTGTATTTAACCAAGTAATGCCCCAAATCACAGGACAAGAAAATATACGGAATAAGAAAAGTATATATTTAGTTCCCACATGCGATAAAAATGTCCACAATTTCCTTGATCTAAACCAACACAGGTCTATTTCTTCTGAGGAAACTAAAACCTTATACACTTTCTGAGAAGAACTTGAAAGGAATAAGGATTGAGCATATTCTATGTTTTCCACTTACAATTTTAAAAATTTATGTAAATAATGCATTATCGGTAAGGATTTTGATTATCAATCCTTATATTTAAGTCATATTCCTTAGCTGGTGAGATATTTCCATAAATAATGAAAATTTTGAGGCTATATGAATATAAAATATAGGTAAAGATAAGACCACAAAACAAATTGATGGACAGCCAGTTTCATTACAAGTAAATTTTCTACATAACACACCTTCCACATCCATAAAAATGCTTTATTTTCTTCTGAGGAAATTAATTTTCATTGAAAATACTTTTACTGGATATGTATATAATGAATGCTCTGATGAAAATTTTGGTTTTAAAACTAGGAAGATTTCTCTTCATAAACGCTTTGGTTTTGCAATCAAATAACAACAACTCAATTTCTCTTAGCTATCCACTTAAGTTTATCATAAAACCACACTTTCTGCTGCCAAACCTGAATACTTCAAACTTTCAAACTACTGCAAAAAAAAAACCCTTCAATTTTGTGGAGCAAAGTTGAGAAAATCAGATCTATGCATGCCCTTTTCACCCTTTCTTCTACAATAAAACCAAGGAACTAGAGCAGAGGTATACTCATTAACAAACAGCTCACAACAATACTTAATCTGAAAAGGTGGAGGGAAGAGTATTTCAATTGTTTTGACCTTCTTACATTATCTCAGAACTGAGAATCAGTGCTTTATGAAGTTCAGTTCATTTTGAATCCACTGACATTCAATTCTGTTTTCTCCCTTGGATGATAAAAATGTGACTTATTTTAACAAACACCTAAGACTACTGATGTTAATAATTTCTGAATCAATCTATGCTACTAACAGTATTTTACAACATTCTCAAGATAATTCCTCTCTCACAAAGAACTGAGGAATTATTTTCCCAAAATGTAAAGTTTCCTATTAAGCAATGATTCTCTGTTTCTTAATATGAAAAAATATCTTTTACTCTCAAAGAAACACATGTACACAATTTAAAAAGACAAAATAGAAACCAAAAATTCTTCCATTATCTCAATACCTAGAATTTTTATGAGCACATCCCCTATCTTTTCTCAAGGTATAGACTACTGTATTTGTATATAGCATAAACACAGTGTATAAAAATTCTTTTGATAAAACTTAAAGCATAACAGACATATTATTTGGTAATGTTTTTAACTTAATAAAACATCAACATAATTTACATTACTTTTTTTTTTTTTTTTAAACCAAAGCAATGGTTTTAAACTGTGCTGCATAAAATTCTAGGACCATCAGGGGACAAAAATGGGTAGATTGGAGACTCTGGGTTTCCCATACATCAGAGCTATTTAACTTCTATTTATTTTATATATTGAACTTACAAGTGAGATAAAGATTTGAAAAACAGGGCTCCAGATCACTCTTGATAACTGCAAAGTGCTTTGTGATACAGCTATTTAATTAACTTAACCAATTCCCTTTTGTAAATATTTAGGCTAGCTCCAGTTTTACAGTATAATAAACAATGTTGTAACAAAATATCCTTGTAACTCAAGGTATGCACTCCCTGTTGATTTCTTCCTTAAGATAAAGTTATCTATAGTAAGGAATCCACACGGGAGTTTGGCTGGAAGTCAAGAGGAGTTTCTGTGTGTACAAGGTAAACAGAACACAGAAGACACAGCAGTCTCCTAGCTCAATCCTGTGAAATCATTTCTAACCCTTATGGAAACACATAGAAGCAAGAAGCTGAAGGAGCTGTTTTAGGAACAGACTTTGTAAGACAAAGGTCCAAGGTAACATTACTTTGCAGCCCAAGTGCCAAAGTGTGGCACAAAACAGGTGAAAGAGACCGTTAAAAAAACTGTTAAAAGTAAAAATGGATAAAGCAGAGTTATACATAACAGGTTAGAGGTATATTATCCACAAAGTGAATAAATGCCAAAAAGCTACACCAAACTCATATTTTCAAATAATTCTGTATTTAGTAATTATAATACCATCATTACATTCGAGAGAAAAGTAAGCAAAGATATGGAAGATGCTTTACTTATATACTTAGTACACAGAGAAATTCTATTCCCCTGCATTAAACATGAAAACAATCTTTAAACTGGGAACTACCACAGTTGTTGTGGGTTAAATTGTGTCCTCCACAAAGATATGTTGATGTTCTAACTCCTTGTGCTTGTGACTGTGATCACACATTCTTGGTGTCATATCTAAGAAAGCTTTCCCCAACATAACAAAGTCCTACATTTTCTTCTACATTTTCTTCTGAAAGTTTAATGATGTTCAATTTTACTTTTAGGTCTATGACATATTTTACAATAATTTTTGAACAGGGCATGAGTATGGACAGAAATTTATTTCTTTGCATAGCATTATCCCGTTGTTCCAGCATCATTTGTTGGAAAGACCATCTTTTTTCTATCGAACTGCCTTTACACTTTTGTTGAAAATCAATTGCACATACATATGTGGGCCTATTTCTGAAATACCACAGAGGTGAAATGCCTTTCTTGTCATGTATCAGAGGATGAAAAGTCAAAGTGTTAGCTGCTCAGTCATGTCAGACTCTTTGCAACCCTATGGACTGTAGCCTGCCAGGTTCCTCCGTCCATGGGCTTCTCCAAGCAAGAATATTGGAATAGGTAGCTGTTCCCTTTTCCAGATGATCTTCTGATCCAGGGATCGAACCTGGGTCTCCTGCATTGCAGACAGTTTCTTTACTGTCTAAGCCACCAGGGAAGCCCATATCAGAGGATATATAATATCAACTTGACATCACTAGTAATATTACCCTTGGTCATTTGGATAAGACAGAATTTGCCAGATTTTGCCCTGTAGTTTTTTTTTTTTTCCCCCTTTCAATATTCTATTCTTTAGAAGCAAGTCACTAAATCCAATCCCATACTAGGGGTTGGGAAGATTAAGCTCCATCTCCTGCTGCTGCTGCTGCTACTAAGTCGCTTCAGTCATGTCCAACTCTGTGCGACCCCATAGACGGCAGCCCACCAGGCTCCCCCATCCCTGAGATTCTCCAGGCAAGAACACTGGAGTGGGTTGCCATTTCCTTCTCCAATTTATTAAAGTGAAAAGTGAAAGTGAAGTCGCTCAGTCGTGTCCGACTCTTCACGACCCCATGGACTGCAGCCTACCAGGCTCCTCCATCCATGGGATTTTCCAGGCAAGAGTACTGGAGTGGGGTGCCATCGCCTTCTCCATCTCCTGAAGGAGGCAGAATTCACGTATACCATTTGGAACTCTTCCCATAAGGAAGATTTGTATCTTCTTCTATACTTAATTTATGCAATCATTTCTATCAGCATGAATTCATGTATATTTATTTTATACTTTTGAGTTCTAATCAATACATTATTTTATTGCTCAAAAAAGCGATTCCAGCTTAAGCCATTGAGAGTTTTTTCAGACTGGCATCTGTGTTCCCACTGTTTTACTTTTTTTTTTAGCACTTCCTTGTTTCTGGCACTGTAAATTTAGGCTCATCTTATATCTTGCCTACTCCAGCCCTAGAATCAATTTCTCTAAGGAGTCTTTTATGGGACTGGTATTTAGAAACTAAGATCTGGGAGCTAAATGTGCTTGCTGCTACTGGTGTGTCAATAGCTCTTGGTCCTATTAGCAGACAAAGCTAATAAATTAATGTATACATATACACACATCTATAATTGTTTTTGTATTTATCCACTGTATATTTACTAAGCTAAAGATGAGTTCACACTAATGTCTCTGATTCTAATCCAGTACCAAAGGGTTCACCTCACCCCTTGGCTTAACTTCCTTGACAGTGAGAAATCTAGCTCCCATCTATGTATGTGTGTGAGTTCATGTATGTATGTATATACACACATATACATGTCTTTTATAAGTTCACATATGTGTTTTATATGTTCTTGTTTATATATAATACATAGGTATATATACTTATATATTTATGTATATAATTATATTGCTGAGATTTATAACATTCCAAACCACAATTTACCTAAATTGCTAAACTTACTGGCATGGTATTCATATTCCTTTATTATCTATTTAATACTTATAGATCTGTACTGGTATCACCTCTCATTCCCCAAATCGGTAACGTCTTCTCATCTTCATTCCTGATTAGCCTGATTAGAGATTTAACAACTTTACTGATATTCTCAAAAGAACCAGCTTTTGCTTTCACTGATTTTCTCTACTTTTCTACTTCATTGACTCCCACTCTGATCTTTATCATTTCTTCTTTTGCTTAATTTGATTTAAATTTCCTCTTTCCTAGTTTCTTAAAATGGAAGTTGAAAGGTCACTGACTTTAGACCTTTCCTCTTTCCTAATAGGTGGCTTTTTAAAAAAAATTAATTTATTTGGCGGTAGTGAGTCTTAGTTGCGACACCCAGGGTCTTTGTTGGGTCATGTGGGACCTCTGGCTGTGGTCCTCAGAGGGTCTGAGTAGTTGCGGCACACAAGCTCTCTAGTTGTGGCACGTGGGCTTAGTTGCTCTGCAGCATGTGGGATCTTAATTCCCCGACCAGAGATTGAACCTGCATCCCCTGCACTGAAGGTGGATTCTTAACCACTGTACCACCAAGGAAGTTCTTCTGATAGTTCTTAAATTCTAATAATGTAATTTTTTAAGTAATGCTTTAGTGGCATTCCACAAATTCTGATATGTTGTGCTTTCATTTTTTTTTTTTTCTCCATCTGGGGCTCCTTTGGCTTGCCTCAGGCAATCCCGGGGCTTGCACCGACTCCAGCCAGAGCCCCCGCCCCCGCCCCACCCCCTGCCGTGCTTTCATTTTCATTCAGCACAAAATAATTTCCCATTTCCCTTCTGATTTGACTCATGGGTTATTCAGAATTCTTGTTTAATTTCCAAATATTTGAAGATTTTCCATAAATCTTTTATTGATGTCCAATAATTTCACTGTGGTCAGAGAACATACTTTAATATAACTTAAATCTTTTTAATTTATGCAAACTTATTTTGTGGTCCAGAATATGGTCTATCTTGGTGAATGTTCCATGGTGCACTTGCAGAAAATAGAAATATATTATGTTGTTGGCTAGAATGTTCTATAAATGCAATTAGATCAAATTGGTCAACGGTGTTAAGTGTTTCATATCCTTGCTGATTTTCAGTCTACTGCTCTCAATTATTGAGAGATATTGAAGTCACTGTTATTGATTGTGGATGTGTTTACTTGTCGTTTTTATATGTCAGTTTTGTTTCATGAATTTTAAAGCTCTGTTATTAGATGCACAGAAGTTTAGAGCTGCTGTTTTCTTTTTTATTGACTACTTTATCATTATGAAGTGACTTTCTTTATTCCTAACAATATTTTTGCTTGAAATCTACTTTATCTGCTATTAACATATTCACACTAACTTTACTTTGATTGGTGTTAGCAAAGTATATCTTTTCCTATCCTTTTACTTAAAAAAAAATTTATTTATTTATCTCAATTGGAGGCTAATTACTTTACAATATTGTAGTGGTTTTTGCCATACACTGACATGAATCAGCCATGGGTATACATGTGTTCCCCATCCTGAACCCCTCTCCCCATCCTTTTACTTTGAAATTTTGTGTATTTATTAAAGTATTTTTCTTGTAGGCAGCATATAGTTGGGCTTTGCTGTTTTATCCAATCTGATAATCTTGGCCTTTTAATGGGAGCGTTTAGGCCACTTTCCTTTAATGTGATTACTGATATGGATAGGTTTAAGTCTATCATCATTGCTATTTGCTTTTCACTTGTCTCATTTGTTGCTTCCCCTTTTCAATTTTCCACTTTCTTTTGGATTGAATTATTTTAATCAATTAATCGACTGATTTTTTTTTCCAGTTTCATTGAAAAATAACAGACATATATCACTGTGTAAGTTTAAGGTACACAGTATGATGGCTTAATTTACACATAGTATGAACGATTACCACAATAGGTTCAGCTAAGATACATCTTCTCATAAAGATACAATAAAAAGGAAAGAAAAAAAAGGAAAAAAAAATTTCTCCTTGTGATGAGAACTCTTAGAATTTACACTCTTAACAACTTTCCTATGTTATACAGCAGTGTTAGCTATAGTCATAATGTTGCAGCTGACTGATTTTCAAAACAGTTTTAGTGTTCTGTTAACTTGTCTGATTCACTCACTAAACCTTAAATTATCTAAAGGTAAATAACATGTTCTATCTGACTTTGTATTTCAATTAACTAGTAGAGTGCTGAGCATATACTTGACAATACACGTTTACTAAATGCATTTACTCATTTAAAATTTTTTATTTAGGATTATAGAGGATATAAGTGATTCCCAATCCAGAAACCACCATTTTATTTCACTACTATTTTATCTATTACTCTCCTCAGACCCCAGCTGGCTCAGAGAAAAATGACTCCATCTGCAGCAAAAGCAATGAGCCTTTTTGGCCTAATGGTAATTCCATTCTTGGGTATGTGATTAATTCAGAGAGAGATTGAAGAATAGAAACAAAGTTTGCTGGATGCATCTCTTACTCTTGAGAGAAGCAAATGAAATTTCTCCTCTTCCACTAGAGGTGAATGAGGAAGCACGCAGCCCTGACAGCTAGTCAGCATCCAACCTTAACGACTAGTTTCAGATGAAGGTGACAATGATAGCAAGAGAGGAAAAACGGAAAGAACCTGGGCCACTCACAGAGTTAAGCTACTAAGTCAAAAATCCCTCAACCCTACCAACAGACTTTTTGTGTGAGCCAGGAAACGTCTTTACTGTCCTTACACCTTAAGTTGGCCTGACTCGGCTTCCTGTTATGGGCACCCAAACGCATACGAAGTTACATGAACAGCAAACTGTGCCACACATTGCTCTAGACACTGGAGGCTACATCGTCAACAGATACGGCCTCTGCACTCAGGAAGCTCACATTCTACAGGAATACAACAGTCCAAACAGACAACTGTACCAAATCATTTCAGAAAGTGTTAAGTGCTATGAGAAAAATAAGAGATGTAATTGGGACTAAATGGGTTAAGTTAGTTTACTCAAAGAAGACATCTAAGGCATCTGAGTTGAGATGTAAATGAGGTAAAGAAGCCACTCGTGAGAAAATCTGGAGCCAGAGGGTCATGGGAAAGGGAACAGCCAGTACAAAGGTCACAAGGGAAAAGAAGTTTAGTGTTTTTGAGAAATATGAGGTTCACTGTTGCTTGAGCACAGAGAACAGCCAGGAGAGATCAACAGGTGTAGACAGGAGTCAGATAATGTAAGAATGCGAGCAGTATCAACAAATTTAGATTTTACTCAAAGTACAATGGAAAACCACTATAGCTGTTTGAGTCACCACCTGATTTGTTTTAAAGGAGTCTTCTGATGAATGAACTTTCACATTCCATATATTTGAATACCAAAAAAGTTACTTGCCTAGTATTGCAGACGGTAAAGAATCTGCCTGCAATGCAGGAGACCCAGGTTCAATCCCTGGGTTGGGAAGATTCCCTGGAGAAAGGTATGGCAACCCTCTCCAGTATTCTTGCCTAGAGAATTCCATGGACAGATCATGGGATCACAAAGAGTCAAGGCATGACTGAGCAATTAACACACACAAGAAAGTTAACTTCAGTATATTTTACATAACAGTGTATTTTGCCCCAAATATCAATACTTAGGAAGCACTTAATATATGGAGAATACTACACAAAGCTTATAATGTTGATATCTTGAAATTAGATTTTATTTAGGAAAAAGAATAAAATGAGGGAACTAGTAAAGAAACAGAGATACCTATTACATTGTCATCTCTATCCTAAATTCTCTAGGTAATATCTGAAACTCACAGATTTACTTTTTTTTTTTAAAGCATAACATGACTGAGAGGCATCTGGTAAACTTATAACCATAGTTCAGTCATTTAGTCTTTGCTCAAGCAAGTGTTTCAGCCGTGTTCTAACACAAGTATTTGGACTTTTCCAAGAGCTGATGTCAGGGCTTTTCACAGAGACAGAACAGCATTTACAGGCCAGAGAAGGAAAAAGGGTTTCCCCAGCAGTTATGCTCAATGTGGCCTTTGTACTGTTTCACTGCTAATGGCAGGAAGACCCTGCTAGATAAAGCTATTTTAGTTCCTGAAAAAAATTCTACCCTGGGACGGTGAAGCAGAGTCAACGGAGGGAATCCAGTTTAGTTTTACATCAGTGCTCAAACCCAAATTTAAACATGCTCAACACCAGAACAAAAATTTCTGAATGAGAAAAATTGTTTTGCTGAAGTTGTATGTTAAAGAGGGGATAAACTGGCTGGAAATAAGCATAAATTAAAGAGGTAAAGAACAACAAAGTAAGCTGGTCTGTAGGCCACATTCCCTGAAAAATATTTATTTGGGAAGAATATTTATTAGCTGAGGAACATTCAATACCTTCAGGTTCACTTGGTAGTTAAAAACTATGCTAGGCAGACTACTCCAAATACATGCCCTCCATTATCCATGGTAAGAATAATCATTAACAATTGAAACCATGATAATATTAGCTAAAACTTGAGTAGTAGTTTTACTTGAGTACTTACCATATGCCAATCTCTGCATTAAGTATTTTAGACATATATATTAGTTAACTGTATTCTAACAAAGATTCAAAGAGATAAATATTATTTTTAGCTTCATTTTATAGTAGAATAATGTGAGATTCAAAAAAGTTAAATAACTTATACAAGTTATATAACTAGTAGATGGAGGACTTGTGACTGAAAACCCTCTAGTCTCACTAGAGCCCCTGCTCTCAACCTCTAGATTACTATCTTCCAACAAAACATTATCTTTCTTTTGTACAGTTTTTTTTACAGTTAACTAAAAGTTTTCACATGAGTGAGGAGCAGAAAACTAGATCTGGTATAACTACAAAATATTTAGCTAGAAAGATATTTATGCCATTTATTCCTTTTAGGCAAAGATAAGCCAATATAAACTGGTTACAAAAGAATTCCCCATCATATAGAATCTGTGTCCCCAAATCTCAAAGTCTGGTTGAGAATTTTGTTAATATCTATTTGCCAAGAGGGCAAGTTGCCAGAGTTTCATATGAAGAAAGATCTGTTTCCACCTAAAAGTGTTTCTTCATGGCAATGTTCTCAGAAACCTTTCATTCCTTCAATAAACATGCATTAAACTCCAGGTAAAGGTGGAAAAGAAAGGCAGTTTTACTGTACTAGGCTTCCTCAACACTAAAAGCAAAAATAAGAGGGGACAAAACTCCATCTTCTCCATGAAAGAGTACATGAGTATAACCTTAAACCACTAACTACAAAACATACTTGCTGTATCTATTAAATTCTCGATCCACACCAAGAAAGGCTTTAGTAGACCTGAACAGGAAGCAGATCTCCCTAAACCTAGGGATCACAGCTACAAACCCAGACCTTACTGTTCTAGAGCCTTGTTCTTAACTACTATGCTTTATAGGTATAAAAAGAATATTCAAAAAGATATTTTTAAAAATTCTGAAAAATACAGAATAATTTTAATCTGAAGATGGAAGGATACAATGCACACTATAAAAACAGACATAAATTAAAATAAACGACCCTACCCATATACTGCAACTGGGTTTGCAACTCAGCTTCTCTGCTTACTATCTAATCCTAAGCAAGTTCCTTAATCTTTTTGTGACAGCTTCTTTTGCTGCAGCAATTACTGGCATATGTTACATGCACAGTAAATGTTACCGGTTATTAACTATTCCATCTTCCTGTTACCTACTCTTCTTTTTCTGTTCGTGTTCAGAAGATGTGTGTGGCTCACAGCCAAGTTCTTCAAGTCACAGAGTTCTCTGTGCTGTGTTCTGGCGGCAGTTATGAAAATTTAAGATTTTTAAGTAAAGAGCTACATGAGCACCTAGACAAAAAAAATTAGGTTATGTGTAAATGGATAAGATTAAGTTACTAGCCTCAAGATTTCTCCACAAGACTCCCTATGCTAGAAGCTATGACTCCACTGTGAGAAGGAAAAGTATACAATGTCTAACCTTCCTTTAAAAGTTACTATACATACTGGAAATAGAAATAAATATTTAGAGAAATAAGGAAATAAAGCACCTATCAGCTCTTCTTGGGAGAGGGGAGAAACACTAATTAAAGCCAAAATCCATCCAATAAAAAATAAAGAATGAACGAACTCAGGAATGCAGATGGTAAGGTAAAAGAATTGAGGGTAAGCACTAAATCAATTAAAATGCAGAAATTAATACATACCTGTAACAAAAGCCACCCCCACAGCTATCCAACAGAAGACGAGTTTCCTCAATGGAGAATGTCTTAATCTCGTGCTCTCACGTCCTTTGGAACACAGTACTCATTTTTTTAAAGCATTTATTTGTTGATCTATCACCCACCCCACCCCTAACTTGCAAGAATATAAATTCTATGATGTAAGGATCTCTGGTTCACCTCTATATCTCGGGACAATACTAGTCACAGAGTAGGTGCTCAATAAATAACTGAAACAGTGTCAGACTTTATTTTTCTGGGCTCCAAAATCACTACAGATGGTGACTGCAGCCATGAAATTAAAAGACGCTTACTCCTTGGAAGGAAAGTTATGACCAACCTAGATAGCATATTCAAAAGCAGAGACATTACTTTGCCAACAAAGGTCTGTCTAGTCAAGGCTGTGGTTTTTCCAGTGGTCATGTATGGATGTGAGAGTTGGACTGTGAAGAAAGCTGAGCGCCGAAGAATTGATGCTTTTGAACTGTGGTGTTGGACAAGACTCTTGAGAGTCCCTTGGACTGCAAGGAGATCCAACCAGTCCATTCTAAAGGAGATCAGCCCTGGGTGTTCCTTGGAAGGAATGATGCTAAAGCTGAAACTCCAGTCCTTTGCCACCTCATGCGAAGAGCTGACTCATTGGAAAAGACTCTGATGCTGGGAGGGATTGGGGGCAGGAGGAGAAGGGGATGACAGAGTATGAGATGCCTGGATGGCATCACCAACTCGATGGACATGAGTTTGGGTAAACTCCAGGAGTTGGTGATGGACAGGGAGGCCTGGTGTGCTGCAATTCATGGGGTCGCAAAGAGTCGGACACAACTGAGGAACTGAACTGAACTAAATGAAAGACAGTAGACATTGTCAGATGGACTTCCTCTAACCTTCTGGGCCCTAACCAACTGCCATCTGGACATGTCCATTTAGATATCTCTCTGGCACCTCAAATTCAATAAATCTAAAACAGAATTCTTACTCTGCCTCTCAAAACCTGCTTCTCCATCTCAATAAATAGACCACCATTCACCTAGCTAATTCAGTCAAATCTAGAAGTCATTAATGACAACCTTCTTCCCCGGGGCCCAACATCCAATACACCAACTCTCCATCCATCCAATGATATTTATTGAGCACCACCTGTATATCAGGCACTGCTCTAGAGACTGAAGACACAAAATAAATGTCACTATCTTCAAGGAGTTAACATTCATCATCACATTCCAGTGACCTTATCTTCGATACACATTTCCAATTTGTCTACTTCTGACCTTCAGCATTGCTAGCTTACAGCTAGCCATCTCATCTCAAACCTAGACTACTGCACTAGTGGCCTTGCTACTTCTACTCCTGCACACATCCTTCATTTTCCCAAACAGCAGCCATATCATTTCAAAACACAAATCTTAGCATGTTCCTCCCTTGCTTAAATTCTTTCCCACTGCATGTAGGGGGAAAAAACATCCAAACACCAAACACGACATACAAGGCCTAAATATAAAACATAGCTCTTGTTACCTTTCTAATCTCAACTTTACCACCCTCTCCTGCTCATTCCCTATGCTCCAGTCACCTTTATGGCTTACCTTTATTGCTTCATATGCTTGCTTCCTGCCAAAAGGATTATCCTGCATTCTGCTCTGAACCACTCTCCCTACCCACCCGACTCCTGAGTATATTTCAGGTCTCTGCTTAAAGGTTGCTACCTCAGAAAGGCCTTTCCTGACCTCAGTTTCCAATTTAAATTAAGCTCCTCTTGTTATACTGTCTCCCATAATTAACCTTGTTCTCTCTTTTTTAATAGTTTACCACATTTTATAATTATTTGCGTTCAATGTTATTCTATATAATTAGACATCTCCATAGGTACAAAGTAAATCCAGTACCTGGTTAGGTCCTCAAAATGTTCAGTAAATATTTGCTGAATGAATTAATAACTCAACCAAACAATCAAGAAGAGAAATTCTAAGCAAGGGAAAAAGCATATGCTGATGTGTTTGGACAAAAATTCAAGTAGCTCAGTATGGCTGGAGCATGGGGCTTGGGTGGGGAGAGAGTAAAGATGTCTGGGGAGATAAACAGTAGCCAGATCAAAGGGGGTCTATATATCATACAAAGGAATTTAAACTTTGGTTTCAGCTTCTATAGGTATTGAATATTTTAGACTATGAGACTCTCTGGAGAGGGTTTCAAAAGGTCTGCAACATTCTTCCTCCAAAGAACCACTGCTGAAGACAATGCAGGTACACTAACAGACTATAAGCCAGGCAATAGTATGATCCACTATGCACTTTAAAATACTCCCTTGCAAATAACATGATGAATGGGCAGCAAAGATATGAAACTGGGGGCTGGAAAACTAATTGGAAAATAACAGCATTTCTAGATTAAAAAATGAAGAGTGCAATAACAAAGGCAATGAAGAATAGGGGCTACACACCAAAAATAATACTATGTAAATAAGCATGGAAGTTACAGCAAATTTAGGGGAAAAGGAGGGAAAGGAACTCCAAGGAGTCTGGCTTAGATAAAACATTTAATTGTGCCACTTGTAAGCAGTTTTATGTTAGCCAAGGTACCTGCAGGATATCATAGGGGATACGTGTCTACAAAGGACTGGAGTTCAGAGAGGAGACTGATCTGGCAATTCCAGATCAGGATGACATCAGCATGAGCACAGATATCATGGAAGTAGACGAGACTCCCCAAGAAATTAACTTATCATCTGTAAAATGTAAAAGTGGTTAGAGAAATCTAAATCAAAATATATTGCTACATTAATATGACTTCAGTCATTATTATTGATTTTTATGGAATCAAAAAATCCATAAACTTGTGAAAAAATAATTTTAAAGGACACGTTCTTATATTTTTAAATTCAAATTTGTGTCACAATTACATGGCAGAAAAAATACTAAAACTGTCTAGTTATGATGTCCCTTGCAATGCCAGAATATTGGCAGTGATAGAATTCACCCGTTTAAAAGACTACTGAATTGAAAAATACTCCAAAACCCTTCCTTCTAAAAAAATGTGACCTCTGCTACTTAAAAAGTTCTATTTGTGCAAGTGTTATCAATTTCATTTCTCACATTCATTAAAAGCCTAACCTGATAAATGGCATCTATAAAATATCCTACAGCTAACATCATGCTTAAGGTGAAAAAAAGGAAAGCTTCCCCCCTAAGATTAGGAACAGAGATGTTTTCTCTAATCACTTTTACTCAACACTGTATTATTCTAGCCAGTGCAGTATGGCAAGAATAAATAAGTATCCAGGTTGGAAAGCAAGAAGTAAAACTGTCTTTATTCACACTACATGATGATCAATATAGAAAACTCTATGAAATCAACAAAAAAGCTACCAGAACTAACTAATAAGCTTAGCAAGGCTGTAGAATTCAAAATCAATAATTAATTGTTTAACTGTAAATTGTACTAACAATGGAAATTAATTTTGAAAAGACAATACCATTTACAATAGCATCAAAATATTAAATACACAGGGTGTGTGTGCTGTCAGCTTAGTCATATCCAACTCTTTGTGACCCCATGGACTATAACCCAGCAGGCTCCCCTGTTCCCGAGATTTTCCAGGCAAGAATACTGGAGTGGGCTGCCACTTCCCCCTCTGGGGGATCTTCCTGACCCAGGGACTGAACCCGCATCTCTTGCACCTCCCTCACCGGCAGGCATTTTCTTTACCACTAGCACCACCTTTGTCCCTCTGACAAAAGATACAGAGACCTGCAAATGGAAAACCAGAACAGTATGGCTGAGAAAAAGACCAAAATAGAGTGATATGTTGTATTCATGGACTGGAAAACTCAATATTGTTAAGATGTCATTTTAGCAATACTGATTCAACAAAATCTACAGATTCAACATAATACCAATTAAATTCCCAACACACTTTTTTTTCAGTAATCGACAAACTGATTTCTAATGTTCATACAGAAATGCAAAGAACCTAGGCAGGCCAACAACTCTGATAAAGAAGAACATAGTTAAAGGATTAACTCTACTTGATTTCAAGACTTATTATAAAGGTACAGTAGTGAAGACAGCATAATACTGGGGTCAAGATAGACAAAGAAATTGACAGAACAGAATGGACTCCCAGGTGGCACTAGTAGTAAAGAACCCGCCAGCCAATGCAGGACATGTAAGAGACTCAGGTTTGATCCCTGGGTCAGGAAGATCCCCTGGAGGAGGGCATAGCAACCCACTCCAATATTCTTGCTTGGAGAATTCCATGGACAGAGGAGCCAGGCGGATCTCAAGGAGTCAGACATGACTTGAAGTGACTTAGCCCATATATATGGACAACTGATTTCCAACAAAGGTTCAAAGGGAATTCAGTGGAGGAAAAGCACTTTTTTTAAAGAAATGGTGCTGGAATATTTGGATATTCATATGCCAAAATATATATTCAGTAAATACCTCAAGCCGTATTTTAAAATTATTCAAAATGTACCACAGACCTAAAACTAAACTTAAAACTATAAAACTTCTAAAATCAAACTCCAGAAAAATACTGGTTAGGGAAATATTTCTTGGCAGAAAGATTTACCTCCTTTGAAGTGAAGTGAAAGTCGCTTAGTCACGTGGGACTCTTTGCAGCCCCATGGACTATACAGTCCATGGCATTCTCCAGGCCAGAATACTGGAGTGTGTACTTCTCCAGGGGATCTTCCCAACCCAGCGATAGAACCCAAGTCTCCCAAACTGCAGGCAGATTCTTTACCAGCTGAGCCACAAATATTTCTTAGCTATACCAAAAGCAAAACCCATAAAAGAAAATACTGACAGACTGAGATTCAACGGTAAAAAACTTCTGATCTTTGAAATGTGAACTACATCTCAATTAAGCTTTTTAGAAAGAGAGAGAAAACTGAGCAAATGAAGACAAGTCACAGACTGGGACAAAATATTTACAAATCATATATAATAAGGGACTCTTATAACTCAGTATTAAAAGAGAACATAATTAAAAACAAGATTTGACTGGATAATCCATGAAAGAAGACACATGGATGGTAAATAACATAAAAAGATGCTCAACATCACTGGTCATGAGATGAAATGCAAATAAAAACCACAATGACACCATTACACACCACTAAAATGGGTGAAATTAAAAAGACTAAGTACCAGGTATTGGTGAGGCTTTGGGGCAACTAGAGCTTTGCTGGTAGGAATGTAATACAATAAAATCACTTTAGAAAACAGTTCAGCAGTTTCTGAAAGAGTTAAACACTACACTCGTACCTCATAACTCAGCCATTCCACTCCTAGGTGAAATGAAAATATATGTCCATACAGAGACTTATGTGTCCAAAGCAAATCTATTCTTAGTAGTCCCAAACTTGAAAATAACCCAAATGTCATCAACAGATAAATGGATAAACAAACTGTGGTATATCCATATAGTGGAATACTATTCAGGAGTAAAATGGTATGAACTATTGATACACATGGTCAAATTTTAAAGTAATTATGTAGAATGCAAGAAAAACAAGAAAAAAATGACACACTGTAAAATTTCAGTTTTATAAAATTCAAGAAAATGCAAGCTAATCTAAATGACAAAAAGCAAGAAAATACAAACTAATCTATAATGATACCATCAGTGGGTACCTGATGTGTGGGGAGGGCTAGGAGGGAAAAATTACAAAAGCTACAAAGAAACATGAGATGATGGATATGTATATTACCATGACTGTGGTGGACAGTTTCCAGTTGTATATATATATCAAAACCTATCAAATTTTATACTTTAATCATATACAGTCTATTATACATCAATTTTACCTCAATAAAGCTACTGAAATCTCAGAAAGCCTAACATTCAAATGAACCAAAACTACCAGTAAATATAATGTCATACTTCATAAAAAAATTTTGAAGTAAAAGACTCAGTGGTCTGAATATTTTCTACCCATTATAAATTAGTAACATTTGAAAGTACACATAAATTAACAAATAAACCAAAAAGGAACTTTGCTACTGTGTTTTTCTTTGTGTATATGAAAATTTCTAATAATACTTTAGCATTTTAAAATAGAATACTGGGTAAAACTATGATTGTGAAGCTCTATACTATCAATAATTTTGCATGAGGAAATTCCAGCATATATAAGTTTACTTCCCTAAACTCAATTGCTATAAGTTTTCTTTTTTTCAAAAATCTCATACTAATTAGTTCCTTACAGGGTCATTATAATAGTAAAATGAATACTATTAACCCCAAGGGAATCTGTTGATATTAAAAACTATTTAGTTACTTCTATATCTTATCTGCTGCTGCTGCTAAGTCGCTTCAGTTGTGTCTGACTCTGTGCGACCCCATAGACGGCAGCCCACCAGGCTTCCCCGTCCCTGGGATTCTCCAGGCAAGAACACTGGAGTGCGTTGCTATTTCCTTCTCCAATGCATGAAAGTGAAAAGTCAAAGTGAAGTTGCTCAGTCGTGTCCGACTCTAGCCACCCCATGGACTGCAGCCTACCAGGCTCCTCTGTCCATGGGATTTCCTAGGCAAAAGTACTGGAGTGGGGTGCCATTGCCTTCTCCGATATCTTATCTACGTACTATAAAAGTATATCATTCATTCATTCAATAAATGAATTTACCATAGTCAGGCACTGGTCTAGGTCCTTGCATTGTATTTGGCAGAAACAGAAGAGGGAGACAATAAACAATGACTTAATGAAAAAAAAAAGTATACTGTAATATATTAGAAGGTGATATGCATTACAGATATCCCCTGGAGAAAAAGTAAAGCAGGTTATAAAGGATCAGGAATGGAAACCTATATATTTACAATAAAAACTTGAAAGTAACGCTATTTGTTTCCATAAGCCACATATGAAAATCTTACATGGAATACAATCATATAATGTTAGAACTGAACTTTAAGTGACCTAGTCCAACCTTCACTCTTTATAAAATATGATGCTAAACTTTTTATCCAATTACTCAATTCCTGATAGGGATTAGGACCCTATCTCCTGTTCACTCCACCAGCATCACTCTTCATGGTGTCAAATAATTGTGATATAATGTTTTAATCCACTCACATTAAAACCATGGAAAGAGTTTTTGAGCTTGACCTGGGCTTCATCACTTTATGGTCTGTTGTTTATGATGAATTACTTAACCTCTCAAAATATAAATTCCCTCATCCATGAAAGAGGGATAGTGCTAATTTTGTGACAAGGTCATTTTAGGATTAAATGCAGTAAGTGCTCATGAGTGCTCAGTTACTCAATGACGTTAGACTCTTTTGTGACTCCATGGACTATAGCCTGTCAGGCTCCTCTGACCATAAGATTTTCCAGGCAAGAATACTGGAGTGGGTTGCCATATCCTCCTCCAGGAGACCTTCCTTACCTAGGAATAGAAAACAAGTCTCTTGCGTCTCCTGCATTGGCAGGCGGGTTCTTTACCACTGAGCCACCTGGGAATCCTTAGATGTAATAGCTTATGTAAAATACCCACGTGTCAGTATATAAGCATACATGTGCTAAGTTGCATCAGCTGTGTCCAACTCTTTGAGACCCTATGAACTCTAGCCTGCCAGGCTCCTCTGTCCATAGGATTTTCCAGGCAAGAATACTAGAGCGGATTGGCGTGCCCTCCTCCAGGGGATCTTCCTGACCCAGGGATGGAACCTACATCTCTGTGTCTCCTTCATGGGCAGGTGGGTTCTTTACCACTAACGCGACCCAGAAAGCCCATATACGTATATAACCAATAGGTGTGTTCTTGCACACACACACACACACACAAATAGTACATCATATGCGTAGGTTTTTTATACTCTCTGCTATGCTACAAATCGTGTTTACATTTAAAGCACTGAAAATTATGTAAGCACTCAATAAGCATTTATTAATTTTTCAGTATTCTGAGGAATCAGGCAACTTTCAAAATGTGACAAATAGTATGATAACTCACACCACTATGAGGAAGATAATCAAATTAACTGAAAGCTTCAGACTATGCTTAAAAATGTTTTTGGTCTTTCTTTTCTAAATAGAGACGTCTGTAGTACTAAACACATCTTAGTATCATAAATTGGGTCTTTCTATTTACAACAAAACAACTCCCACCATGAAAAACACCTTCAGGAGAAAACAAAAATGCCTGCAGCATTTTATAGCACTTTTGCTTTTCACATTCATGCCCATGCTCATGTATTTACAGAAACGAATGCAAAAAAAAAAAAAAATCAGAATTGCAATTCCAATGCCATCACATAGTAATCTGGCTGCTTCTTCATATTTATAACCAACATTTTAGCTGACAAAAGCAAAAAATACCACAAACTGAACAAAGGATAAAATCATTCAAACAGATAAGAGTGTTTGGTGTCATGGATATCACCGTTTCCAAATGACTGTATATTTCAATTTAGCTTCAAATGGAAAAACAATCATGAAGATTACTCTGTAAAAATATTCCCCTCCCCCACTACAGATTTAATCCCTGCCCCCTCTCATACTCCTTCCAAGATCTCTTAGGTATCAAAGGGAATCAACCAACCTGAAGCTTCAGATAATTAAATCACAGTTTACAGAATAATAAATCAGAGTCCCTAGCTAAGATTTAAGAAGAGTTTTGTCAATTCAGTTCTAAAAAGGTTAACAGAAGGATGCTGCTTCCTCTCCTTCTGAATAAAAATATCCCTGCAATGCTGGATGCTAAAACCTTTGTTCTCAAGCTAAGAAATTAAAGTACAGGTTTTTAAAACTATGAATTTTCTTCCTTTAGATCAAATTAGTCTTTTTAAAACATGAAAAAACCTTCAAAGCTATTTAAAGAGTAATGAACAATGTAATAGGTCCTTTTTCTTTCTAATTTTATTCCTGTTGTAAGTATATCCCTTTCACTAAAGCTAGTTTTCTACCATTTTGCTACATTTCACACACCACCGAGAAAACAAAGACTGCACTAGATTACCTGGATCACCGGACAAATCAGCAGACAAGTAAAAGCTCAAAAGGCTCGTTTCCATGGAGCAGAGCAGAATGAAATCCTCAGTAAAACACCACTCCCTTGGCATTCTTAGGCTTCTCCTTTATACACACTCGACATCCTTGGGAAGGCATTTGTCGGATGATTTTATTGACCACAAGAGGGATGATATGAAGAAACTCCACCTCTTCTCCACCCCCAGTCATCCACCATCATCAACTGAAGCCCAATACTGTGCTGCTCATGGAAATGCAAAGAACAGCATCCACATACAGCTCCGAAACATTACACTGTAAAATTATATAAACAGTTAAAATAAAAAAAGCAAAGATGTAGTTGGCAATATGTGAAGGGGGTAGGCCAAGCAGCTCCCATAAATTAAAAATACTTGTAAAAGATCCAATTCTAGAGCCACAAAAAAAATTAATTTTCTTCAGAATTTCCTGAATAACATGATTTTTAGAAGAACATATAGTGTCTCTATCAAAAATGGAGGTCCTTGTATATCTTAAAATTTTTCTTTGCCACTGCTCCTTTCCTGAAAGCTAAATAAACCAAGTAAGTTAGGATTAAACAAAAAAACCTCTCTTTTTGTTGATAGCGTGATCCCCTTCAAAGGTAATCTGGAACAGGAGGTCGGGGGTGGGGATGGGAGGGTGAAAGAAGAACAGATAAAAATGGGAGGAAAAATATTTTCTGACCCAATAAGCCTAATTAAGTTTGTGAACAAGGCCGAAAGGACTGAAATTTCTTCATGCTACTTTGCCTATTTGTGTTTGATTATTGTAAACCTTCCCTGGTCTCTAAATACGCCCCAGGCGCTGTGATGTCTGGCACTCTGTTAACTAGCATCCCTGCCATTTACACTAGAAGCAGGGAGGGACAAGAGACACACTCATTCAATCTAATCCCTAGAACCTGTATAATTTTGCTGTAACTAATTTTTCCCAAACACTGCTCCCTAACAAATACATCGCCACACTAAGATGACTCATTACCCTCTAATTTCCTTTTCTGTGAGCTTCCCTTGTGGGAAGCTTCCCTTCTTTACCTCAGCTGGTAAAGAATCTGCCTGCAACGCAGGAGACCTGAGTTTGATCCCTGGGTTGGGAAGATTCCCTGGAGAAGGGAAAGGCTACCCACTCCAATATTCTGGCCTGGAGAATTCCATGGACTGTATAGTCCATGGGGTTGCAAAGAGACGGGCACAACTAAGCGACTTTCACTTCATTTTCTGAAATATCAACCTAATTTGACAATTTGGAAAACATAATTTCTGGGATCAATACATTAGTAATGAATAAAAAACATACTCTTTGTTTTATAAAACACATTCCGTAAAACATTTGAATATATGTAATTCCAAGTTCAGATCAGTTCAGTTGCTCAGTCGTGTCTGACTCTTTGCGACCCCATGAACCGCAGCACGCCCAGGCCTCCTAATACCCAGTAATCAGTTCATTTACATAAATTATAGACCAGAGTTCCGTGAATTTATGGACAAATTTACAGAACCTCAGAACCACAATTAGTGATCTATGAAGAATCATCTTCTAAGAAAGCACACCTTGGCAAATGTAACTTCTAAAAAATAAAGAAGAACCAAAGGCTGGAAAAAAAAGTAGATTTTACAGACTTTCTAGAGACTGATCTTAATATTCTCTGTGGACAATATTAAACAACAGATTTACTAAATTTATTGTTTCTAAGTACTTAATAGCGAAGTAGTGATACGATTTACCATACAACCATATAACCCAGAGATCACACTCTTAGGTGTTTACCTAGATGATGTGAAAATTTATGTTCATAAAAAAACCTGTCCATGGATGTTTATAGCAGCTTTACTCGTAACTGCTGAAAAGTAGAAGTCATCAGGATAATCTTCATGGAGGAAAGATTAAATAAGCTTATGATTCATCCATACAATGGAATACTGTTTAATAATTTTAAAAGAATGAACTATTAATTCACAAAACTATGGATAAATCTTAATGTTCTATGTTCAAGAAGTGTAAGTAAGTGTTAGTCGTTCAGTTGTGTCCAACCCTCTGCGATCCCATGGACTGTAGCCCACCAGGCTCCTCCGTCCATGGGATTCTCCAGGCAAAAATACTGGAGTGGGTTGCCATTCCCTTCTCCAGGGGATCTTCCCAACCCAAGGATCGAACTCAGGTCTCCCACATTGCAGGCAGATTCTTTACCATCTGAGCTTCTGGGAGGAACCAAGAACTGTTCAAGAAGTTAGATGAAAAATCTAAAGATTTTAATACCATTCCATTCACATGAAACTCTGGAAAATGCAAAAATTAACAACAGGTAAGACAAAAAACAGATTAACGGTTACTAGGATCAGGGGAGGGGAGAGTGGCTGACTACAAAGGGGACACACAAAGGGACGCACAGAGCACAGGCTCTGCTCTGTTAACACTAGGGTGGCGGACACATGACTCAACTCTGTCAAAACCCACAGAGCTGCACATTGGACTTCACTTAATGCTGACCACGCAACAGCAAAAACCACCAATCAGACCACTGGAAGATTCCAGGATGAAATGTGGGCTGGGACAAATGAATCTAACTGCAGGACAAATCATGACATACCTACACCAAAGATGGGGGCGGGGGGAGAGCTGGCCTAACTAACTTTGGAAAACAATGTTTTGACTGGAAACACTGTACTCTAAATGGAACATTCATTTCTCGTGGGTATATGGATTAACAGTTCTGAAATAGCTTTCCATGTAAACTGGAGTTGAACAAACAAGTAAATGGATAGTGGATGGTCAGAGCCAGGGTTCTCATTGTCAGACAGTAAGGAAAAACAGAGTGAACCCTGTGGTACTGGATTAAAGTCAATTTTCCTTACAGAAGAATTCCAAATCAGAGCTATAGATACTTCTCCCTCAAGTGTGGACTGAGACAAGTGACGTGCTTCAGAATAGTAGACGGAAAGAGGAAAGAGTCACTTTATAAAGTGGAGAAACCTGGCAAACACTCTTAGCCAAGTGGTCCAGATCAATCCCATCAGTGATGCTCTATGAATGTCATGTAGACATCACAGACCCTTAAAAGATGAAGTGAAAAGAGGACCTGGCCTCTGGGTATTCTTTCCACAAATGCATAACCCTAATGGGACACAGCAGCAGCACATGCAGGCTGAAGTATTCTAAAACATAGCCAGACAGCATTCCTCAAGGCTGTTAAGGTCAAGAAAAACAAGGTAAACCTGAGGAACTGTCACAAACCAGAAGAGACTGGGGAAACAAGAAAACTAAAGGCAATGTGGTATCCTGGAACAGCCTGAGACCATCAATGGAAAATCTGGTGAGATCCAAATAAAGTCTGTAGTTAGTTTAGTTAATATCAATGTCAGTTTCTTTGTTCTGACAAATGTATCACAGATGTTAACAATGAGGAAAACTAGGTATGAGGTATATGGGAACTCTCTATACTATCCAAAACTTTTCCTTAAATCTAAATTTATTCTAAAATAAAGAGGTTATTGAATAGTTAGTCTATGATGCTAGAAGTCAGAAGAGTAAGCACTCTAAGGTAGTGACTTCAACTGTTGGTTTAAAATATTCCCACAAAGAATATTTTAGGCTTAGATGACCTCACTGGTGAATTATCACACCCACGTAAAGAAAGAGATAAAATCCTTACACCCACTCTTTCTGAAAACAGATGATAATTCCCAATTCATTTTCTAAGCCCAACATTACCCTGACATGAAAATAAGACAATGACATTACAAGAAAATGAAAAATCAATATCCTTTATGAACACAGATGTAAAACTCTTCATCAAAATACTAGCAAATGGCTAACAAACACATGAAAAGATGCTCGACAGCGCTCATTATTAGAGAAATGCAAATCAAAACTACAATGAGATATCACCTCATACCTGTCAGAATGGTCATCATCAAAAGTCTACAAACAATAACTGCTGGAGAGGGTGTGGAAAAAGGGAACTCTTGCACTGTTGGTGGGAATGTAAATTGAAACAGCCACTATGGAAGACGGTATGGCGATTCCTTAAAAAACTAGGAATAAAACCACCATATGACCCGGCAATCCCACTCCAAGCATATATCCTGAGGAAACAAAAACTGAAAAAGATACATGTATCCCATTGTTCCTTGCAGCACTATTCACAATAGCTAAAACATGGAAGCAATCTAGATGCTCATCGACAGATGAACGGATAAAGGATATGTATATGGTACATATACACAATGGAATATTACTTAGCCATGAAAAGGAACACATTTGAGTCAGTTCTAATAAGGTGGATGAACCTAGAGCCTATTACACAGACTGAAGTAAGTCAGAATGAGAAAGATTATATACTAATGCATATATACAGAATCTAGAAAAATGGTACTGAGGAATTTACTTACAGGGCAGCAATGGAGAAAAAGACATAGAGAATAGAATTATGGACCTGGGGAGAGGGGAGGAGAGGGTGAGATGTATGGAGAGAGTTAACATGGAAACTTATATTACCATATGTAAAATAGATAGCTAACGAGGATTTGTTGTATGTCTCAGAAAACTCAAACAGGGGTTCTGTATCAACCTAGAGGGGTGAGGTGGGGAGGGAGATGGGAGGGAGGTTCAAAAGGGAGAGGATATATGTATACCTATGGCTGATTCATGTTGAGGTTTGACAGAAAACAACAAAATTCTATAAAGCAATTATCCATCAATTAAAAAATAAATGAAAAAAATATTAGCAAACCATATATATACACAAATAATACAGAATGATGAAATGGGGTTTATCCCAGGAATGCAAGGTCCACCCAACATCCAGAATTCAGTGTAATTCACCATATCACCAGAGTAAAAAATAAATAAATAAATAACCATCTGATCATCTCAGTAAATACAGAAACTACACTTTACGAAATCCAATACTCATCAA
The DNA here is from genome assembly GCF_027580195.1 of Bos mutus. NCBI lineage: Eukaryota > Metazoa > Chordata > Mammalia > Artiodactyla > Bovidae > Bos > Bos mutus. The sequence goes on from NC_091631.1 coordinate 48,883,750, forward strand.
TGATAAAAAATTTTTTGCAAACTAAGATACCTAAGACTTCCCTGGTGGCTCAGACGGTAAAGCATCTGTCTACAATGCGGGAGACCGGGTTCAATCCCTGGGCTGGGAAGATCCCCTGGAGAAGGAAATGGCAATCCACTCCAGTACTATTGCCTGGAAAATCCCATGGACAGAGGAGCCTGGTAGGCTACAGTCCACGGGGTCGCAAAGAGTTGGACACGACTGAGCGACTTCACTTTCACTTCAGGATACCTAAACTGATAATGGACATCTACAAAAAACAAACACACAATTTCATTTCATACTTCACAGGCTGAATGCCTTCTCCCTAAGATAAAAAAACACGGCAAGGATTCTACATGTCTGTTCTCAATTTCTACTCTGATTAGTCAAAGCAGTAACACAATAAAAATAAATATATAAAAGGCTCACAGATTGAAAAGAAAGAAGTACAATTTTCTTTATAGAAAGATGACACAAAAACTCTAAAGTAATTTATTTTTAAAAACTAGTACAACCAAGTCTAGCAATAAAATAGTATACAGATCAATATACTAAAAAGCTTGATGGACATTAAAGAGGAAAGTGAAAAAGTTGGCTTAAAACTCAACATTCAGAAAACTAAGATCATGACATCTGGTCCCATCACTTCACGGCACATAGATGGGGAAACAATGGAAACAGTGACAGACTTTATTTTGGGGGCTCCAAAATCACTGCAGGTGGTAAGTGCAGCCATGAAATTAAAAGATGCTTACACCTTGGAAGAAAAGTTGTGACCAACCTAGATAGCACATTAAAAAGCAGAGACATTATTTTGCCAACAAAGGTCCGTCTAGTCCAAGCTATGGTTTTTCCAGTAGTCATGTATGAATGTGAGAGTTGAACTATAAAGAAAGCTGAGCGCTGAAGAATTGCTGCTTTTGAACTGTGGTGTTGAAGAAGACTCTTGGACTGCAAGGAGATCCAACCAGTCTATCCTAAAGGAAATCAGTCTTGAATATTCATTGGTAGGATTGATACTGAAGCTGAAATTCCAATACTCTGGCCACCTGATGCGAAGAACTGACTCTTGGAAAAGACCCTGATACTGGGAAAGATTGAAGGCAAGAGGAGAAGGGGACGACAGAGGATGAGATGGTTGGATGGCATCACTGACCCGATGCACATGAGCTTGAGTAAGCTCAGGGAGTTGGTGATGGACAGGGAAGCCTGGCGTGCTGCAGTCCATGGGGTCACAAAGAGTCAGACATGACTGAGCAACTGAACTGAACTGATATTAAAAGCAACTATATTTATAATTACTAGTGACAAATCAAAAATTAACTTTTAAATACCACTTAAGCTCAAAATACATGAAATATATAGAGATGAAGCTAAACTATGTGCAAAACTTGTACACTGAAAACTGTAGAATCTTTGAGAGAAATTAAAGACTTCAATAAATGGAGAGTGAGAATATGTTCATGAATCAGAAAACTCATACTGTCAAAATACTGTTTCTCCCCAATCTTAACTAGGTTCAGCACTCTTACCCCAAATCCCAGCACCTTTTTAAAAACAGAAACTGGCTTTACTGATACTAAAATTTATATGACAATACAAAGGACCTAGAAAAGCCAAACGAATTTTTAGGAAGACAACAAAGTTGGAAGACTTACCTTATCTTATTTCAAGATTTAAGATCAAGTTAAGACAATCAAGACAAGGATAGGCATATTGACAAAAAGAATATAACAGAGAGCATAAACAGACCCGGCGAAGATGGTGCTGAAGTTTTTAACAAAGATGCCAAGGCAGTTCTATAAGAAGAGAACAGTCCTTTCTACAAATAGCACTGGAACATATGCCACACACACACACACACACACACACACACACCCCCTTCAATCCTTACTCCACACCACATACAAATGTTTACTTGTTAAGTATCAGAAGCCTAAACATAAGAGTTAAACTACGAAACTTCAAGAAAAAAATCAGGAGAAAATTCTTGTGATCTTGCGTTAAGTCAAGATTTTTCAGATAGGACCCACAAGGCAAAACATAAAGGGTTGATAAACTGAACTTCATCAAAATTAAAAACTTTTGTTATTTGAAAGACACTGCTAAGGAAATAAAAGGACAAGATACAAACCAGGAAAAAATTTTACCTAAAACATATCTGATAACGGGCTTGTATCTTATCGCTCAATAACAAGATAAGCCACTTTTTAAAGATTTTAAACAGATATATCACAAAAGAAAACATACGGCAAAAAGCACATGTAAAGTCCTAACATCATTAATCTTAAGAGAAATGTAAATTAAAAATACAATGAAATGGCCATTCACACCTACAAAAATGACCCAAAACACTGACAATACCAAATATTGATAAGAATATGGAAGATGTGAAACTCTCCTACCTTGCTTATAAGAATGTGAAATGCTAGTCAGTCTGGAAAAGAGTTTGGCAGTTTCTTGTAAAGTTAAACATACACTTATCAAACAATTTAGTAATCCTAATTCAGGGATTTCACCACAAAGAAATGAAAATGTGTACCACATAAAAACTCATATGCAAATGTTCAGAATTATCTGAAATAGCCAGAACTGGGAATGATCCAAATGTCCATCGGCAAGTACATGGATACAGAAACTATTCACACATGGAATACTATAAGCATGAAAAAGAAGCAAACTACTACAACATGTAACAACTTGAATGAATCAAAAAAAATATTACAGAAGACAAACACAAAAAGATACACATTGTACAAAGACACAAAAAGGGACTTCATTTACATGAAATTCTAGAAAAGACAAAACTCTTGAGACAGAAAGCAGATCAACAGTTTCAGAGGAATAAATGAAAAGATGCAAGAGAGAACTTATCAGAGCGACAGAAATGTTCAGTATCTTAGTAACAGTGTTAGTCAAAAATTATACACATCTGTCAAAGCTCATCTAAATACACGCTTAAAATGAGTGAACTTTATTACGTTTAAATTGCATTTTGAAGTAATTTCATTTTTTATAAAGGGAAAAAAAGTCCAGAATTTAAATAGCTGATTGCTTCTCTGACTTCCTACACAAAATATTGAAATCTTAATTGTTACTTTCAGTTCAGTCGCTCAGTCGTGTCCGACTCTCTGCGACCCCATGTCGCAGCACGCCAGGCCTCCCTGTCCATCACCAAATCCCAGAGTTCACCCAGACTCACGTCCATCGAGTCAGTGATGCCATCCAGCCATCTCATCCTCTGTCGTCCCCTTCTCCTCCTGCCTCCAATCCCTCCCAGCATCAGAGTCTTTTCCAATGAGTCAACTCTTCACATGAGGTGGCCAAAGTACTGGAGTTTCACTTTAGATAAACATAAGTTTTAAGAATGTCATAGAAAAATCTTTTATTTTAAAAATAAAACTTGAAAGATTGAACATTCAAAGCATTTAATTTTTTAACTCAGAACATATTTGTAAAAATATTTAACATTTCAGTGAGCATCGTATCAATATAATGATTTACTCTAATACCTAAAGCCCAAGAAATTACCAGAGCAATTCCCCTAACTAGGATATTCTTACTAGAACACTCCAACACTCTACAGTGGAGAAACCTGACACACTACTTCAGCCTGGTGATCAAGGTCATTGTCAACAGTCATCAATTATGTTGATGGTATATACCCTTGATGTGATGTGTTGAAAATGGCACTATATCTCTGTGATCCCTCCTTCCAACAACCCATAACTACAGTCTGTGTCAAAAACAACAGAGAAATTCCAATGTAGGGGCATATTACAAAATACTTGACCAGTATTCCTCAAAACTATCAAGATCATCAAAACCAAGATAAGCCTAAGAAACTGTCACAATCTGAGAAACTGTCACAGCCAAGAGGAGCCCAAGGAGACAGGAAAACTAAATGTAATATGGTATCTTGGGTGTGATCCTGGATCAAAACAGGGGGAACAGTTTAAAAACCAGGGCAATCAAAATAAACTTTCAACTTTAGGTAATAATAATGATGTATTAAATGCAGCTTCCCAGGTGGATCAGGCAGTAAAAAATCTGCCTGCAATGCAGGAGACCTGGGTTCAATCTCTGGGTTGGGAAGATCCCCTGGAGAAGGAAATGGCAACCCACTCCAGTATTCTAGCTTGGGAAATCCCATGGACAGAGGAGCTTGACGGGCTACAGTCCATGTAGTTGCAAAGACTGCAACATAACTGAGTGACTAACACTACAATATACTAAATGGCTCAGCAGGCAAAGAAACTGCCTGCAATGCAGGACTGGAGATGTGGGTTCAATCCCTGGGTCAGGAAGATCCCCTGGAAGAGGAAAGGGCAACCCACTCCAGTATTTTTATCTAAAAAATCCGATGGACAGAGGAGCCTGGGGGCTACGGTTCAGATGGCCGAAAAAAGTCAGATGCGACTGAGCACAAGCAATGTATTAAAAATGATTAATTTTAACAACTGTACAATGCTAACATTGTAATGTATCTAATGTAATGTGTTAATAAAATGGGAATCTGAGGTCAAGTATGGGGTACATAGTCTTCTCTGTACTAGATTTCAATTCTTCTATAAATCTAACCCTGTTCTAAAAAATACTCAAAAAAAATTCCCCCTTCACCACTTCTCTATTATTAAATAAAAATGTCCATCTCCTTAGAAGAACTTAGAACACTACATGAAAAGAAGGGAAAGATAAAAGCGGAAGGGAATCTAGAGGAGGATGGTACAGGTGCTAATAATTTAAAGAACATCACTACAGCTTTGGTAGAAAATAACATTATAAAGCCTCTTTTTAAAAACTGTTTAATGGAAGAAGAGAAAGAACAAAAAGAAAGGTCAAAAGATGATCTAATAAAGATGTTAAAAATACTCTTCCCACTGCTTATACAGCTGTACTGGTGTTTTGACGTCAATCTCAAGACTCCCATGGAGTATAGCAACAATTCACTCTTTAGTGTTTGCTGATCAGATTTCAAAGTAAAACTACTTGTTAATGAATGTTAACAGTTTCCATGATGAGAAGACTAATTTTGCTTAAAATCTGAGAAATATAGTGGCTAACTATGGAAGGAAGAAGGGCAGAAATGGAGAGAGTCATTCTGAGCACGCTTATTTGAGTTTAAATTAAGTCTTCTCTCTTAGTCATTTAACTTCTCGTTTTTAATCCTCATTTGCAAACTAGAGTGAAATACCAATGTCTTTCATTTCTTTTACAAGTCAGAAAAAGATACGGTTGGCTTTCGTGTGCTCCTCAAAAATGAGGGTGGATTCCAACATTTTTGAAACTTCAAAGTCTGACATATCTGTATTCAGTATCACAGATTTAACTTATTAGAGCTATGTTGGTGATTTAAATTGCTAATCTACATAATTCAATGTAATCAGTTATTCATCAAAACATATTCTTTGCTAAAACCATCATAGAAGTGCTTCACTATCCAAAGAGAAATTTGTTTAAAAAATTTTTTTTCTAAGTCTGTAACTATGAGGACTGAGATTGTTATAACAAAATTCACAAGGTTAATTCTGCATATCTAAAGATAATTTCTGCATTGTTGTAATGTTACACAACTGAATTAAGAAACTTAATTCAAAAACAGGGTAATCACAAATCAATAACACACAATACACTCACAAAAATAAAAAAGAACAAAAGCATAGTACAAAAGAAAATCATCAAACCACAAAAGGAAAAACAAAAGACAAAGGAACAAAGAATAAATACAAAATCAACTGGAAAACAAGGTTTAAAATGGCAATAGACACATATCTACCAATAATTGGGCTTCCCTGGTAGCTAAGCTGGTAAAGAATCTTCCTGCAATGCAGAAGACCCCAGTTCGATTCCTGAGTCAGGAAGTTCCCCTGGCGAAGGGATAGGCTACCCATTCCAGTATTCTTGGGCTTCCCTGGTGGCTCAGATGGTAAAGAATCCACCTGCAATGTGGGAGACCTGGGTTCAATCTGTGGGTTGGGAAGATCCCCTGGAAAAGGGAAAGGCTACCCACTCCAGTATTCTTGCCCAGAGATTTCATGGACAGAGGAGCCTGGCAGGCTACAGTCCACAGGGTCACAAAGAGTCAGACACAACTGAGTGACTTTCACTACTTTCATCAATAATTACCTTAAATGTCATGGACTAAATGTTCCAATCAGAAGACACAGACCAGCAGACTGGACTAAAAAGAAAACAAGAGCCTTACTTACACCATGCTGTTTATAAGAGACCAATTTTAGAGTGAAGGACATATAGACTGGAAGTGAGGAGATGGATAAAGGTATTTCATGCAAATGGAAATGACAAGAAAATGGGGGAAGCAATACTTATAACAGACAAAACAGACTTTAAACAAAAGCCATAAAGATAAAGGACACTGCTGCTGCTGCTGCTAAGTCGTTGAAGTCGTGTCTGACTCTGTGCGACCCCACAGACGGCAGCCCACCAGGCTCCTCTGTCCCTGGGATTCTCCAGGCAATAATAGTGGAGTGGGTTGCCATTTCCTTCTCCAATGCACGCATGCATGCTAAGTCGCCTCAGGCGTGTCCGACTCTGTGCAACCCTATGCACAGCAGCCCACCAGGCTCCTCTGTCCACGGGATTCTCTAGGCAAGAATACTGGAGTGGGTTGCCATTGCCTTCTCCAGATAAAGGACATTATATAATGATAAAAGAATCAATACAAGAAGACAATACTACACTTAACATATGCACCCAATATCAGATCAGATCAGTCGCTCAGTCATGTCCGACTCTTTGTGACCCCATGAATCACAGCACGCCAGGCCTCCCTGTCCATCACCAACTCCCCGAGTTCACTCAGACTCATGTCCATCGAGTCAGTGATGCCATCCAGCCATCTCATCCTCTGTTGTCCCCTTCTCCTCTTGCCCCCAATCCCTCCCAGCATCAGAGTCTTTTCCAATCAGTCAACTCTTCGCATCAGGTGGCCAAAGTACTGGAGTTTCAGCTTTAGCATCATTCCTTCCAAAGAAATCCCAGGGCTGATCTCCTTTAGAATGGACTGGTTGGATCTCCTTGCAGTCCAAGGGACTCTCAAGAGTCTTGTCCAACACCACAGTTCAAAAGCATCAATTTTTCGGTGCTCAGCCTTCTTCACAGTCCAACTCTCACATCCATACGTGACCACAGGAAAAACCATAGCCTTGACTAGATGAACCTTTGTTGGCAAAGTAATGTCTCTGCTTTTCAATATGCTATCTAGGTTGGTCATAACTTTTCTTCCAAGGAGTGAACGTCTTTTAATTTCATGGCTGCAGTCACCATCTGTAGTGATTTTGGAGCCCAGAAAAATAAAGTCTGACACAGTTTCCACTGTTTCCCCATCTATTTCCCATGAAGTGGTGGGACCGGATGCCATGACCTTCGTTTTTGGAATGTTGAGCTTTAAGCCAACTTTTTCACTCTCCACTTTCACTTTCATCAAGAGGCCTTTTAGTTCCTCTTCACTTTCTGCCATAAGGGTGGTGTCATCTGCATATCTGAGGTTATTGATATTTCTCCCGGCAATCTTGATTCCAGCTTGTGTTTCTTCCAGTCCAGCGTTTCTCATGATGTACTCTGCATATAAGTTAAATACATAAAACAAGTACTAATAGACATAAAGGGAGAAATTGATGCGAACTACTATAGTAAGAAATTTTACCACCTCATTCACATAAATAGATAGATCTTCCTTCTAGACAAAAGTCAGTAAAGCAACAGAGAGCCTAAACAATACAATAGAGTAGTTAGACTTACTTGCTATTTTCAGGGCATTACATCAAAGAAAAAAAAGCAGAATACACATTCCTTTCAAGTACACATGGAACATTCTCTAGGATTGCCCACATAATAGGACACAAAATAAGCCTCAACAAATTTAAGAGGATAGAAATTATTTCAAACATTTTTTTTCCTGATGACAACAGTATGAAACTAGAAATCAACAACAGAAAGAGAAACAAGGGGAAAAGAAAAAGATTACATAAAGACTAAATATGCTACTAAAAAATCAAAAGGTCACAATGAAATAAAGAAGAAATTTAAAAATACTGAGACAAATGACAATTAAAATACAACTATACAAAATCTATGGGATGCACCAAAAGCAATTCATAGAGGGAATTTCATAGTAATACAGGCCTTCCTCAAAAAATAAGAAAAAAAATCAACCTAACCTATCCCCTAAAAGAATTAGAAAAAGAAGAACAAAACAAAACCTAAAGTCAGCTGAAGGAAGGAATACTAAAGATCAGAGAGGAAATAAATAAAATAGAGATTTAAATAAATAAAACAGATTTAGGTCAGTTTCACAAGGCAATAGAAATGTAAGCAAAAACAAACAAATGGGACCTAATGAAACTTACAAGTTTTTGCACAACAATGGAACCCATAACAAAATGAAAAGACAACCCAGGACCTGGAAGAAAATATCTGCAAATGATGCAACCAACAAGGAATTAGTTTCCAAAATATATAAACAGCTCATACAACTCAATAACAACAACAACAAAACAATCAAAAAATGGGCAGAAGCCTTAAAAAGACATTTCTCCAAAGAAGACATCCAGATGGTCAACAGGCACATGAAAAGATACTCAACATTGCTAGTTATTAGAGAAATGTAAACCAAAACTACAATGAGGTGCCACCTCACATGAGGCAGAATTGTTGTGTTGTTTAGTCACAAAGTCACATCTGATTCTTTTGCACCCCGTGGATTATAGCCCGCCAGGCTCCTCTGTCCATGGGATTTCCCAGGCAAGAATACCGGAGTGGGCTGCCATTTCCTTCTCAAGGGGCTCTTCCTAATCCAGGGATTGAACTCACAGCTCTTGCACTGGCAGGTGGATTCTTTACCACTGAGCCAACAGGGAAGCCCACCAGCCAGAATGACCATTGCTAAAAGGCCTCCAAATAACAACTGCTGGAGAGGGTGTAGAGAAAAGGAAACCCTCCTACACTGTTGGTAAGAAAGTAAGTTGGTGCAGTCACTATGGAAAACAGTAATGGAGGTTCTTCAAAAAATAAAAATAAAAGTGGAGTTTCCATATGCTCCAGCAATCCCACTCCTGTGCATATATTTTCAGAAGATACATGCACCCTTATGCTCACAGCAGCACTATTCACAATAGCCAAGACATGGAAACAACCTAAAATAAAAGTCTGTCCAACAGGTGAACGGATAAAGAATACGTGGTATATACATATACACAGCCGAATGCTGCTGCTGCTGCTAAGTTGCTTCAGTCGTGTCTGACTCTGTGCAACCCCAGAGATGGCAGCCCACCAGGCTCCCTGATCCCTGGGATTCTCCAGGCAAGAACATTGGAGTGGGTTGCCATTTCCTTTTCCAATGCATGAAAGTGAAAAGTCAAAGTGAAGTCACTCAGTCGTGTCAGACTCCACTTAGCCATAAAAAAGAACGAAATAATGCCATTTGCAATGACATGGATGGTTGCAGAAATTATCATACCAAGTGAAACTGAAAGGAGAAAGATATAAACTATATGGTGTCACTTATATGTGGAATTTAAAATGTGATACAAATGAACTTATTTACAGAAACAGACTCATAGACATAGAAAACAAACATCGTTACCAATGGGGAAAGAGGATGGGAGAGGGATAAATCAGAGAAGTTTAGGATTAGCAGATACAAACTTAAATATATAATAAACAATAAGGTCTTACTGTAAAGCACAAGAAAGTATATTCAATATCCTATAAGCCATAATGGAAAAGAACACGAAAAAGAATATATACACACACGTGTGTGTGTGTGTGTGCATGTGTGTAACTGAATCACTTTTCTGTACACCAGAAACTAACATAACACTGTAAATCAACTATAAGTCAACTTCAAATCTAATAAAAAAGAAACAATTCAAGAAATTGATTTTTAGCTTTGTAAACTTCTGGATGGAGCTGAGCAGAAAAATCAGCTAGAGATGTTCAGTAGCTCAGTGAAGCTGTTTTTATCAACTATCATAATTTTCATACACACACTCAGCTGTAACAATAATCCAACTTAATCTCCAGAAGTACCTCCCTACTCTTAAAAGGTAATTAAATCAAAAGGAGTGATTTTCCTCCAGAAAATAAAACATCCAAGCAATGCCTAACTTGCTGAACCCTTACAGAGCCATAAAAAAAAAAAAAAAAAAAAAGCTTTAACTCTGCAATTCATTTTATGAGAGAAAGCCTATCTAGAAGCATTGAACAATGGGTACACTCTAAAATGATCATAGGAGGACACAGGAGGCACTGTGCAGAGACAAGCTGATTAAAGAGAGTCACTGGATTATATTTAAAGGAAGCACAACAAAGGGAAGACATTTAACTACGAGTAGCCAATGGCACCCCACTCCAGTACTCTTGCCTGGAAAATCCCATGGATGGAGGAGCCTGGTAGGCTGCAGTCCATGGGGTCGCTAAGGGTCGGACACAACTAAGCGACTTCACTTTCACTTTTCACTCTCCTGCATTGGAGAAGGAAATGGCAACCCACTCCAGTGTTCTTGCCTGGAGAATCCCAGGGACGGGGGGAGCCTGGTGGGCTGCCGTCTATGGGGTCGCACAGAGTCGGACACGACTGAAGCGACTTAGCAGCAGCAACAGCCATCAAAATACACTTCTCATATTTTAATTTGCTTTCAAAATAAGCTTTTTTCCATCATTATCAAAAACTAGTTGTTCACAGAAAAGGACGGGGAAAAAAACCAAAGGAAAAAAGTTATTTAACATCATACCATTATTCTACTAGTTACGTAAATTATTAGACAGCTACACAACAGAATATAGTACAGCTACAGACATAGGCAATCACATGGTAATAAAACATATTTTAAGTATATTTCCAAATAAAAATTTCAAGTTATAAAACGTATATATAAGGTAATTTCATTTTGTGAGGAAACTTCTTGGAGGCTACCTTAGTAAATCAGATTAAGCAAGAGAGAAGGGAGGGAACTTGTTACTTTATTATACTTTCTTAATTGAAGCTGGTAGCATGCATAGGAAGGTTTGTTGTGCTATTCTAATTTTAATGTATGCCTTAAATTTTACATAGTAAAATTATGCAAGCATATATTTTACATATACTTTTTTAAAAATCTACTTCTAAAACTATGTTTGAGAGCAGACTCATCCTGAATAGCTTTTTTTGTGTGTCTGCATTGGTTTTTAATTCTAGAGAAAGCTAAATTGGCCTTAAACAACAAATTATCAAACCATAGTTAAAATTTTTGAAAACACTTATTGTTCAAAAATCCCTTAAAGTATTAGATATTATGGTAGATATCACAGATAAAGAAACAAAAGCTAAGTTAGGGAGGCCAAGTAATTTTCTCAAGGGCACTCAGCTATCAAGTGGTAGAATTTGAAATCATACCTGATTGCAAATCCTGCTTGCTTCTATTAATACAAAAAGTTGGAAAACACTGTGTAGGAAAACCCCAGAAAAATGAGCACCTGTCTTATCCCTAAAAAACAAACTTCAATTTTCTATAAATAAGTCTTTCAAATACTAGGGAGTTAACTCCACGGCACTTGCCTAGAGAAAATCAAGACATGTTTCAGAGCAGATTCAATCCTGCAAAGCAAACTGATTAATAACTCACTGGGAGAAAGGTTTGCTAGAAAGAACTCTGTACTAGCCCAACACATGACACGGAGTGTAGTAAAGTACAAATAACTATAATTCAGGGGCATTAAATAATATCAAGTCAATGTTAAAGACAGTATATCAGTTAGAACATATAAGAACTTTGCTTCATGAACACAGAAGAAAACATTATTAGAACAACAAACAGTTCTACTGAAACCTAGACTGCAGTGCTAACGGTGACTAAATAATGAGACAGCTGTGGATTCTTTTGAAATTTACAAGGTATTTTTTACTGTAGTAGGGGTTACCTTGTAGTTATTATTAATTATCTAGTGTTCTCTTGAAAATTTTAATGGCTTTAAGGGTGTTACCAAAAATTCCAATATTCAAAAGTATGAAGGAAATGCTTAAAAATGTTTATACAGAGAACCACTTCTCTAGATTATAATCCAAGTTAGTGCCTTACAGATTACAAAATATCTAAGTGACAGTCCACTCAAAGAAATCAGTTTCAGCTAATTAAGTTTTATGTTCTCTCCTAATTTTTTTTATTTAAGGTGACTGAAGAAGACATTTTAAAAATTGCTTTTAACTTATAGGAGAAGCAGTACTGTCACAAAATCCATGTGACTAATATTTTTATGAATTTGATGGCAAATAATAAAAATCTGCCTTATTACAAAAGAGGAAACACACCCACTAATAGTCAAATCATACTTATCTTTTCCCCACAGTATCCCAAAAGCATACAGCATTAATCACAATGGTTGTATCGATCATAATTATAATATTTGCATTTACTTCATTGTGATAACTTGATTTAAAATTTTTAATGTATTCAGTTGGGATGTATGTATATGTGTATGTTTTCTTTATTACAAATCACATCCTTTTGGGCAAGTGGGGTATAAACATTATAAATAATTTTTAAGTCAATATAAGTATATGTATGAGGAGGGCATGGCAACCCACTCCGTATTCTTCCCTGGAGAACCCCCATGGACAGAGGAGCCTGGTGGGCTACAGTTCAGGGGTCGCAAAGGGTCAGACACGACTGAGCAACTAAGCACAAGCATATGTATTCATACGTTCTTCTTTAATATTTTTGATTTTAATATATATCTTCCTCTACCTCAAAATAACAATTTTTTGCATTTAGTTAGAAAAAATCAAATCTAATTTGATCCTGTGATATACAAAATATGAAAGCATTATTCTCCCTATGTAGGTTAGGAGCTGCTGCTGCTGCTAAGTCGCTTTAGTCGTATCCGACTCTGTGCGACCCCACAGACGGCAGCCCACCAGGCTCCACCATCCCTGGGATTCTCCAGGCAAGAACACTGGAGTGGGTTGCCATTTCCTTCTCCAGTGCATGAAAGTGAAAAGTGAAAGTGAAGACGCTCAGTCGTGTCCGATTCTTCGTGACCCCATGGACTGCAGCCTACCAGGCTCCTCCATCCATGGGATTTTCCAGGCAAGAGTACTGGAGTGGGGTGCCATTGCCTTCTCCGTAGATTAGGAGAGTTAGCCTCAAAAAACAAACCAAAAAAGTTGACTTAATTATCATATTATCCTTGAGGTACAAGGCTAGGATTCATTTCTAGCAATTCTGACCTCCATATGCTTTCCTCTATACTGCACTACCGTGAACAGAACTTTTGGCCAAGACAACATAAAATTAAAATATTAAATGATACAGTAGGGAAGTTACTACAGAGATACAGAGATAGAAATGGAGGAGGGAAAAGAAGAAAAAAAAGGGAGGGAGGAAAGGGAAGGAGAGAGAAGGGAAGGAAAGATCAATATTCAAAACAGCAGTGAAAATCATGAAGTATCTAGAAATAAAATTAACAGAAAATGCTTTAAGATGTCTATGGATAAAATTACTAATTACTATTGAGGAACAGAAGGCCTGAAATTTCTAAAGAAACACCATGTTCATGCATAAAACAGTATCACAAGGATGTCCATTTTCCCCAAACTAATAAAACCTTTGATGTAAGTGTAGTAAAACACCCAGCAGGGCTTTTATAGAATCTAATAAGCTGACGCCAAAATTCATACAGAAAAGAAAAGGATAAGACTAGCAATGAAAATTCTGGAAAAGAAAAACTGAGTAAAGACACTCACTCTGCTTATACAGTTTAATTTTAATAATTTGGTATTGGCACACAAAAAGTTAAACTGACAAAAAAGAACATAAATATCAGAAACAAACTCACAGAAGATGGAAACACAATATACAGCAGAGATGGCACTGCAAATCAATGGCGAAAAGATAAACGTACAACAAATGGCAAGATCACTGGTAATCTCCAGGGAAAAGAAAACTCACTCTTTACCTCATACTATATTCATATGTTATTAAAAACCAGTTGCCTAGAAATTTACAATACCATATGTAAAGTAGATAGCCAATGGGAATTTGCTGTATGACTCGGGGAACTCAAACCGGAGCTCTGTGACAGGCTGAAGGGTGGGGTGGGGAGGGAGATGGGAGGGAGAGGCCATGGCTGACCCCTGTGGCTGATTCTTGTTGACATATGACAGAAAACCACAAACTTCTGTAAAGCAATTATCCTTCAAATAAAAAGTTAAAAAAAAAAAAACACTAAAAAAGAATTGTAAAATACTGAAAATATCATTAAAGAAATTAAGTATGAATAAATTTTTGGTATTTGGGTTAGGCAAAGACTTCTTAGATATAACACCAGAAGTATATGCAACACAAGAAAAAATAAATTGGACTTCATTTAAAAAAAAGACACACGGTTGCAAAATATATACAATATGAATTCAATTTTTTATAAAGTTAAAAAATCTGTCTCCCTAAAAACTCTCTGTAATGTTTGAGGAAATACGTAAACACCAAATATATCCGCGTGCTACTGGAGAGAAAGAGCAGATCAGGGAAAAGTGTGCAGCAGAGTTTTAACTTTATGTGGTTGTTTATTTCTTCCTCTTCCTCCCAAAATGATGATGCTTATAGTAGGTACCTGGATGTTCACTATATTATCTTCTTTACTTTGTCTTATGCTTGCAGTATTTTACAATGAAGGGAAAAGAAAAAGTTTAAATTAGATGTGGTGGCTAATTGAGACTTCTACTTACTAACAGAGAAACCACAGCTTTTTTTTTAAATTTTTCTTAATTTAGAATTCATTTAAAGAGTAAAACATTCTCTTATTATCTCCAGAACAATGTTTTGTTAAAACTGAGTAATTCCAATTAATCTCTATAAGATGATAACTGTAATGCTTAAATAGCTTTTACCACCAGTTTACTGACTTACAACTCTCAAACTTATCAGTAAGCTCTCATTCTGAATTAGTTCTCCTTTCTCTCTGAAATTTATTATCAGGTTTAATTAAAAACAAAAGGTTTGTGTGTACACTACAACAGTCACTAGTCACTATGTAAGATCATGCTGCTATCATGAAGAGCCAGACACCAAGGATACAACAATTCTGCTTTTTCAGCAGCTAAGGAACAATCATCTGTATCATACATGCTGGCAAATAAAAATAACTTAAGGAGTAGATGATATTTATTTAAAATATCTAAGTAAGTTTATTTAAAGTATTCAAAAGGGGGAAATACATGAAAAAATGTGGGTTTGGGGATTATTCAGAATGAAGTCAAAATCTGGCACAACTACTCCATGCTTTGTGTGACCCTGAAAAGCTTACTGAACTTCACTGACCCTCAATTTCCTCACAAATGATTACACTAAGTACTAGCTTTACAGGAATGTTGTGAGGATTAAATGGGTAAGTGCAGAGCCCAACTAATAAACAAATGCTGATTCCCTTTAAACAAATTCCTGATTCCACAAGGAATTCCCTTGTGGTCCAGTGGTTAGGACTCCCAGCTTCCACTTTAGGAATCATGGGTTCGATCCCTTGTTGGGGAACTAAGATCCTACAAGCCACATGGTGTGGCCAAAAAAATCTAGAAAATTAAAAAAACTTTTAATGCTATTCAAATATAAAAACACTACCTCAAATTCCATGTAAGTTTTCTTCTTTATTCCACAATGAAATCTTTGGGTCTTATCATTTTATCGTTAAAAAAGTATTCCAACTTTTTAAGTTAAAAATCTTATTAATTTAAAAACTCCAAATTTTAAAAATTTCAAGATGTAAAAAAGTTATTAGAAGCATCTAAGTAATGGAAATTAATGATTTTTTGTGTATGTGCTGTTCTATAATCCTTGGGAGAAGTCCCATTAATGTGTTTTTCCCCAAAAGTACAGGAAACGTTTCAAAATTATTCACATATCACAACAGTTCTGAGATGTGAGTAACAGAATTACAGATCAGTCATCTACTTTTTCCTTCCCATACTGTGTGATCTCTACTTGTGTAATCACCAAAAAATCAGATCCAGTAAGACTGCTGGACAGCAATTAAGCGTTCCAACTCTCCTTTGCCACAGGGTTGTCTAAACAAAAATTTTTTCTTTCCGATTTCTATTCATATATAGCATATACAATATCACATGACCTTGAAGAAGGAAAGATGGGTAAGTTCAGAATTAGGAAACTGGAGTCAGGAAGTTGGGGGTCACACTGTGGTCACATTAATTTACCTGCTGCTCACAACCAGAAAAAAGGAAAAGATCAGCCAATACTTTTGTGGAAAAATAAGGAACTTTATATTTGAAATGCAAGAACAGAACACTCACTGTATTGTTTTATCACTCAGGGCATCATAAAAAATTTTTCAAAAATTTTAACGTAAGACCCCCAAGTGGATACATTTAAATTTAAATTTAACTTCAGTTCAGCAAAAAAAGCTACCTTTGGTATCATTTTGAGTTTTTTTTTTTTTTTTCCTCCAAGCTTATTTATTTTTAGTTGAAGGAAAACTGCTTCACAATATTGGGTTGGCCTCTGCCATACATCAACCTGAGTCAGCCACAGGCAGACCTGCGTTCCCTCCCGCTTTAACCTCCCTCCACCTCCCACCCCTGGAGGTTGTTACAGAGCCCTGGTTTGAGTTCCCTGAGTCATACAGCAAATTCCCACTGCTTATCTATTTTACATATGGACATATGGTAGTGCTTGTGCTTCCATGTTTTTAACTGACCTTTCTGCAGAGTCCTGCAGTGGAGAAATAGTTGGCAGGATTTTTTTTCCTGCGTTTTTTTTGTTGTTGTTGTTTTTGTTTTGCTGTTGGGGGTGCTACCCAGGGTACATGTAATTTCCATCTACAATTTTACCTAAAAATTATCCTTCTCTACTTAGAAGATGCCATTTTCCACTAAGATTATAACTTCAGGAGTGGTGCACATAAACTAGTGAGCAAGTCAGCTAATAACTTCTCAAGATAACCAGGTTCACTAACTGGCAATCCACAGGTGACAGATGTCAGAAACACATTATCTTCATAATCATGTCACCTATTTGTTCTTCTTAACAACAAATCAGAAATAAGATTTTCAACAACATATAAAATTTAAAGAATTGAAGCATATGGAAAAAGGAAGCTGAAGCTGTTAATAACCTCATTAGATTTAAATATCCCTAAATAAGAATACCTTTTTTTTTTAAAGAGCCGAACTTGCAACTCAGAACCTTTCAATTAAACACCTGGCAATTTGGGAGTCGTCCTGGACTCGTTTTCCTCTGTCCCTCCATCTCAGCCACTGTCACTGCTGTCCTCCCCAGCTCCGTCACCCCGCCCCTGGGGCAGGAGCTTCCCTCATCTTCCATTATAGTCTCCCACCTGCACTCCGGGTGTCAAGAATTACCTCCGATCTTCCATCAAATTACTACCATGGTTTTTCACTGAAATAAAAAGCAATCAAATAAATGAAACTAAGTAGAGCTTTCACTTAAAAACAAAGTATCTCTCATTACAAAAGCAATATGTATTTACGGTTGAAAGCCAGGAAAATACAGGTAAAAGGTAAAACAACCATGCACAATCTCACAACCCAGAAACGTTTAAAAAATTAGCACATGACCTTGAAGGTTTTTTTTAAGCATGTTTAAAAAAAAATAACTGGCATTATATTTACAGTTTTATCTCCTATTTTTCACACGCCATGGACACTCTTCTATTAAGTTTTACTTGAAAATGTCTTTAGTGCTTATATAAATCTCTACAAATGTCCTAAGGTCATTTATTAACGCCAGTCTCCTGGGAGCTCCTTGCCATCACTCTTCAGAGATACCAAACTTAGACGGGTTCCTCTCTGCCCCTACTACAAATAATGGTGTGGTCGACATCTTTGTATAAAAACTGATAACTAAATTTTTACTTTATGTCTTGAGATATATGCCAAAACTGGCACTACCAGATCAAAAGGTTTAAATATTTCTTAGGCTTTTGAGTTATACTGTAAAATTATTTTCTATAAAGTTTAAACCAATTTATAGCCTCAACTGAAGAGTACAAAAAACACTGCCTTATCACAATTCTCCCTAGCATTCAGTATTCTTTTAAATTACAATGTAAAAAGGGAAAAGAAAAATTTTTTAAATAAAGATGAAGTTCCCAACACAGCAAGGCATAGTCTCAGAAGGTTTTTGCTCAGTATCCAAGATTATGCCTTATGCTATAACACTGTAACTCTTATTTGGGTTTATCTGTTCATTTATTTATCAATTCAAATATTTATTTCACTATCTTGCAGGTACTGGGAACACAAAAGTGAGTTAGACAGACAAGCTCAGTAAAGCTGAAAAAATTAATTCCATGATTTGTTCTTCCAAAGCATGGCCCTCAGAGCTATCAAATTCCCTCTCTTCTAACTACCTTCTGGCCTGGTCTGGGCTCAGTCCTTGAGAAGAGGCAGTCCCTATACTGATCAACACGGCATCTGTGATAACAGAGAGTGCTAAGACATGAGACTGCAGAAGTCAGACAAAGGCCAAGCAGTGAGTGGTCTTAAATGAATGTTGAGGAACTTGCCTTTAACCTGGGGGTTACTGTTTCCCATACTTAAACTCTGCCTTAAGGACTGCCATAGTCACAGAACTCCTGAATTCAGTATTATTAATGTTTTTCTTTAAGTAGTATGATTTTCATTTAAAAAGAAAACTTTATTTCACTGCTATAAGTTTAAAAACCAGTATCATTTGATGGGGCTTCACAGGTGGCTAGGTGGTAAAGAATCTACCTGCCAATGCAAGAGACACAAGTTCAACCCCTGGGTGGAGAAGATTCCCTGGAGAGGAAATGAAATTTCTTGTCCGGGAAATCTCATGGACAAGGAGCCTGCTAGGCTATAGTACTCTTGCTTGGAAAATCCCATGGACGGAGGAGCCTGTTAGGCTGCAATCCATGGGGTCGCTAAGAGTCGGACACGACTGAACGACTGCACTTTCACTTTTCACTTTCATGCATTGGAGAAGGAAATGGCAACCCACTCCAGTGTTCTTGCCTGGAGAATCCCAGGGACAGGGGAGCCTGGTGGGCTGCCATCTATGGGGTCGCACAGAGTTGGACACGACTGAAGTGACTTAGCATAACATAGGCTATAGTACATGGGGTTGCAAGGAGTTGGACAGGACTTAATGACTAAACAACAACAGCAATTATTTGACAAAAATAGAAAGCAAGAGTAGATAAAATATACAAACTGCTACTGAATTTTTTAAATTTTTAAATGCAAGTAAAGCACTCTTGGAAATAGAAACACTAACAATTAGTATACCAGTAACATGATCATTACTGGAGAAGGCAATGTCAACTCACATTCCTGCCCAGGAAGTCTCATGACAGAAGAGCCTGGTG
Source organism: Bos mutus (assembly GCF_027580195.1). Taxonomy (NCBI): domain Eukaryota; kingdom Metazoa; phylum Chordata; class Mammalia; order Artiodactyla; family Bovidae; genus Bos; species Bos mutus. The sequence goes on from NC_091631.1 coordinate 48,903,109, forward strand.
GGCTACAGTCCATGGGGTCTGAAGAATCAGACACAACTTAGTAACTAAACCACCACCACCAACACGATCGTTATGGAAGCCTTGAAAAAAAAAGCATTTCATGTCTCCTTCTCTTCAAATCTCAAGTTATGACATGCCTTTAGTCAGAAAAAACTGACCTATTCAATTAACTGGTACCAGTGATTGGTCATTTAATGGGAAAGAGCAGTTAAAGAACTGTTTAAAAAAACCAATCATATACACCTTAAACGTCAATTTAAAATATTTAGGTGTATATTTATTTGCCAATTTTTAAATGTAGGCTCAAGATTTTTTCTTTGAGTAAGGATGTGTTGGGCTGCCTTATTATCATTTTATAAATTATGCTATAATAGATCTGCTCTGTTCATTTCCTGTTTCAGTTTCTTTACAGTGGACAAAGAAACTAAGGATAATCCCTGGACTCTTTTTCTCTCCAAATAGCTAATAGTGGTTTTTCATCTCTAATTTGACAGAAATTTTCTTAGTGACAAGTCTCTACTTGTATTTCCAAAGTACATACAACTCAGTTTTCATAGAAATAACTTTCCTTTTATGCTCATATTTCATCGGTTTTCATAATATTTAACTATCTAATTCCAATACTAGTACAACAGGTTGGGATTACAAAGTTCACCTGGAAGTATTCAGACATACTACAGAGTAGCCTGTAGATGTAATCATTTAATCCAACTATGGGTAGAAGTCATGCTCCATGGGGGAAATGGAGTACATCCATTAAATTGAGGTTAACTAAGAGATTTAAACTACTGCTTCTACCCTCTCTTCTTAAATATATTGGTCGCATCATTCAAAATTGGATAATGTTAGCTTCCCTTGATTATAGGACTTTGTGAATTCCTAAATGACCACTCATCTTTACCACACGTTCCCTCCAACAGTTCCTTAAATGTAATCAGTCACCTTGAGACATTCCAACTTTTATTGTAACATCAAGAATGTTACTCTTTCTTGGTACTTTTGTAGCATCTTTAACACTATTATTTTCATGCTTTCTGTCGGCCATTTCAGCTCAAAAATATTCATTAAAAATCTTATAAAAGTATTCCCTATCTTAACCTCAAAACTGGAACTACACTACAGAGTTTGGCAGAAATAATGGAAAAGTCTTTGTACACCCATTTGAGTTGTAGGAAGAATTTCAAATATTTCTGGAAGAAATCTTCAGTTTTTGAGATAACATGCATGAATGAGACAAGTTTTACAAATAGGCACATCTTGATAAACATATCTGTTCAGGTGAACAACTTACATTTACCCTGACAATGTAAGAATTCCATGTGTAAAATAAAGTGAACAAGATTAAGTGAAAACTAGAACTATGAGATACATAAGTGAGTTGCATTCTTGTTCCTCTCTGAAAAGACCACTTAAGGTTTCCTCTGAAAAACCACTGAAAGTATTCTGAATAATATCAAAGATCTGATAATTTTTCACAATAATTTTCCCAAATTGGATGGCAGCAAAGAGTAGATGAAGAACTCCTTTCCTACTTAATCAACATCAACTAATAGCTTGACACATTTGGAAGAACAGATTCTGAAGATTAGATAGTTTCTTTGAATAAAGGGCCTAATTTTTATTAGTATTTAAATGTAAAACAAAGTTGACCATTAACTATTTTCTGATCTTTTTAACCACAAACACTTGCAAGTTAGGATTCTTGGTGCTTGTCAACATCAAAACTTAAAAATGAAAACGTCCCAATAACCAAATCTCATCTGAATTATACCAGGTGATTTCCAAAGAAGTCTCCCTTTCTTGCTGACTAAAAACAGTCTCTCACTGAAGAACTGATTTTTCAGGCAGACATCTCTGTAAAATAAAGGATTCACTGCTGTATTTCATTTTTTATTTTTTTAAATCTAATAATAGCTTGCAATTTTTCTACTGTTGTGTCTTTTCTATGTGGCAAAAATACTGATTTTCTATTTACAATAATGAAGTAAAGTTTCCTTTGGAAATGGATTTTCAATTTAAAAGGCAATGTTAGAGAAGATTAAGTAACTGATACATGAAGGATTAAATTATTTGGATACTATCTAAGTCAATGGCACCCCACTCCAGTACTCTTGCCTGGAAACTCCCATGGACAGAGGAGCCTGGTAGGCTGCAGTCCATGGGGTTGCGAAGAGTCAGACACGACTGAGCGACTTCACTTTCACTTTTCACTTTCATGCACTGGAGAAGGAAATGGCAACCCACTCCAGTGTTCTTGCCTGGAGAATCCCAGGGATGGTGGAGCCTGGTGGGCTGCCGTCTATGGGGACGAATACCTATGCTATCTATGGGGACACGACTGAAGCAACTTAGTAGTAGTAGTAGTAGTAAGTCATAATTTTAAATATGGGAAGCAACAGCCTACAAGATAAAGGCAAGTTCCTTTCCACGAACTCAAGACCATTCTAATTATCCCTGTAGTCTCTTTTCTCACCACTTTTCCTCATTACAAACTGCATGTTCTAGGAATATCCTGCACATAACAAGCCATCCTTCTGCCTAAAATGTCTATTCTATTACCCATATCATCACCACTGCCACCTTTAGACCATACCACATGCACACACACACACTACACCTAACCCCAACTCAACTCCTTACCTTTTAAAGAGGGTCTACACTAAGGTTTTATCTTCCTACAAAAAACTCTCCATAACCATATCTCCTCAGACTGCATCAATAGAGATTTTATCTTATTCATCTATGTATCTTTCTCTGGTTCCCAGAATATTCAATAAATAATTTTTGAAAGAACGGCTATTACTTGACTAGTTTGTATCATTTAGCAATGTTAATTACACTTTACTTTCAACTTTCATCCCTTCATGAAAGCTCCTTTATAAAATACCCTCCTGGTACTCCTACTCCTCCGTAACCATTCCTTTGATTCTCTGCAGGTTTGATTCTCAACAGCCTCTGAGAGCCCTTCTTGACTACCCCAGACATGTGACCCAAGATGCTATTTGGGCCATCCTTTTAGCGAAATCTCATTCTTACTGAACTCACCTACTCAGAGTGCTTCAACTACCATTACGAACACAAGAGCAGTAGCTATGCCCTCACGCCTTCACATCTAGTCGCCTATCCGATGTCTGCACCTGCAGGCTTCACAGGTACCTGTGCTGGGCAGCATCTAAAATAAACCCCAGTGAATTTTGTCTCCTGGAATTCACGCCCTGTAGAGTTCCCTCCCACCCTGAATAGAGCTGATCTCTCAGCTGATCTGAGAGAACATTTCAAAAAAGACAGATTGTGACTTCTGAGCTTAGCTCATAAAACTCATTATGGCTTCCATCTTGTTCTCTATGATCACTTGATTTAGATAAAGTCAGCTGCCTCAAACATTACGATGAGAGGTCTTCCTGGTGAGCAACTGAGGCCTCCTACCAACAACCAGCATTCACTTAGCCAGCATGTGAGTGAATCACCTTGGAAGTCCATCCAGCAGCTCCAATCAAGCCCTCAGAGGAGTCAAGCAAGCCTTTGCTTCCATAATAGACATCTCAACTACAACCTCGTTGAGAGACCCTGAACCAGAACCACCCAGCTAGGTTGCTTCCAGGTTCCTTATCATAGGAAACTGTGAGATAACAAACGTTTAGCAGCACTCTCCAAGGGAACTTTCTGCAATGATTACAATGGTCTCTGTCCAATGTCCACAACAGTAGCTATTGGCTACACATGGCTATTGTATACTTGAAAGTGGTTAGTGTGACTTAAGACCTAAATTATAAATTTTATCTAATTTTAACTAATTTAAATGGCCACAAGTGCCTTGTGACTACCATGTTAGAGTGCAAGTTTATTTATTGTTTTGGGATAATCTATTATGCAGCATTAGATGACTCTAACCTTAAACTGAATCTGTCCCTTACTACCTTGGTTCTCTCTCCATCTTTCATCGTATCAGTCAACCAAACACTCACACACATACACAAAACCCATGCCTTCTCCCTTTTATATTCCATATCTTGGTGAATGGAATACCCAACATCCACTAAAACCCAAGCCAGAAAGGCCCTCACTTTCACCACCTACCTTTCTTACATTTAACATCTTCTTAATAACTCTATTTGTCTCTTCATTTTTAAATGTATTGTTACAAATTTAGTACTTCATTCTTCTTTATTGAAAAATGTCTCCTTATTGGTTATCTCTGCCCCTAAAACTTCTCAAGACTAATCAAATCTTTACAATGCCACCCAAATGATCTTTCTATACCATAACTACTGATCATATTACTTGCGCAATTAAAGATCTTCAGTGGCTTCCCACAATCCAGTGGACAAAAGCCAAACTCAGAACGGTATAAAAATAATTTGACGCCTCCTATCACTGCAACTTTACCAAATGTTGTGCCCATAGTCAACCTCCATGCTCATCACAATGAACTACACCCATGGAGTTCTTAGAAAAGATGAGCTATTTTACCCTTTGTTCATAATCACTGCTTCTACCTGAAATAATCTTCTATTCCTCACCTGATAATTACAACCCATCTTTAAGGATTCAATGGAAGCATTTATCTCCTGTTTCTGATCTATCCAGAAAGTACTGATTTTTCTCGAGTCTCACTGCCGACATGTCTATCTCCTTGTATTAGACTAGAAGCTTCTAAGGGCAGAACGAGTACCCGATTCAATGCTGATTCTATCTGACAGGACAGCATAGTATTAACAGTGTAGGCTGGGAAGTTAGACAAACTTAAGACTAAAATTCCAGTTTTTCCACTTAGTAGGTATGATATTTAAAACTTTCTGAGCTCCTGTTTCTTCACCTACAAAATGAAGATTATATAATAAAACCCATTATACTTCACAGTAAAGAATAAGTAAACTATTATGTATAAAATGTTATAGTTCCTACTATATGATTTTTAATCAATAAGTGTATTTTGGATGGAGAGACTAATGAGTTACCAACTCCTGGGTGAGTACAGGAAAGGTGAGATAGATCAAAATAAAAGCTGCTGCTGCTGCTAAGTCACTTCAGTCGTGTCCGACTCTGTGTGACCCCATAAAAGGCAGGTCATCAGGCTCCCCCATCCCTGGGATTCTCCAGGCAAGAACACTGGAGTGGGTTGCCACTGCCTTCTCCAATGCATGAAAGTGAAAAGTGAAAATGAAGTCGCTCAGTGTCCGACTCTTAGCAACCCCATGGACTGAAGCCTACCAGGCTCCTCCGTCCATGGGATTTTCCAGGCAAGAATACTGGAGTGGGGTGCCATCGCCTTAAAATAAAAGCTACCATCTTTGAAATCACTTCTGCTAGGCTACTCTATAAAGAAAATACGTTAAATAATCCAGGAAGCCTCTTAGGTATCTACTATGTGGTAGGAAAATGACAGAGAATGGCAAAAGGACTCAACCAGAAATAAATAAAAAGGCTGAGGAAACTAAAAGGTTGAAGAAGAGCAGAAGTTCTAGATGGGATCAGATGGGAGAGCTCAAAAGCCCAGTAATGACAATGAAGGCAAAGAATGCATATAGAAAGGAATGGGGGAGACTGAGAAGTAGAAGGTAAGAAGTAGAAAAACACAAAAATTTGGAAGCAGGATCTTTCTGAGCAATGACAAGAGCTAAGATGTTGTCATATGAATAGTTCCTAGGATAAATCACATGAAACTGCAAATACTGAACTATTTTTGACTTAAAAAATAAAACAGATTAGACCATTTTTAAACTAATAAGTTGGACCTCTTTTAAATAATAAAATTTGGGGGGGATTACACATTAATTCCATTAATTTCATTTTACATTCTACCTTTTGCCTTGAGTACCTGAGACAATGTGGGGCTCCTAAGAAAATCATGCAAAACAAAAAATTACATTCTTGTTGAAGTGTTCTGGATGTTCCCTGGAACACAATTTTAAAATTGCTACTGTAATTTGCATTAAAAGATGGCAGTGTTTAGTTGCTCAAGTAGTGGCCAACTCTTTGTGACCCCATGGACTGTAGACCACCAGGCTCCTCTGTCCATGGGATTCCCTAGGCAAGAATACTGGAATGGGTTCCCATTTCCTTCTCCAGAGGATCTTCCCAACCCAGGAATCAAATCCAAGTCTCCTGTGTCTCCTGCATTGGCAGGCAGATTCTTTACCCCTGCACCAGGGAAGTCCACGTTAAAAGATAAAGAAACTAAATAAATAACCTTCTTTGACTGAACATTCTCATTTGAATTCCATACTTTGTAGTTGTGTTTGGACCCTACCTTCACAGAAAAAATAGTTACCCATAATTATGTGCAGTAGCAAACACAATGAACCAGGAGTCAGAAGACCTGGATTTTAAACCTGGTCCCAAGTATGTATAAGCTGGGAAATAACAGGCTAGTCAACAAATGTCTCTGAATCTAAGATTTTTCTCATCTGTAAAACAGGAATAACATCTGCCTTATAGTGCTGTTATATGTATTAAATACAATGCCTACAAAGAACCTACTTAATAAATTGAAGCTTTTACAACTAAATGAGGAAATAACTGTTAAAGTGTAGTAAATGAGACTAAATTACTCAAGTATCACACTGACAAGATATATGAAAGCGACAATGATCTGACTTGTTAGATGGGACAAAGCTGAAGTGAATCATGCTGATTGTATGGTAATAACCTTCTCACTTTTAAATATAGGACAGTAAACATGGGCAAATATTTCTATAATAAGTAGATTATTTATGGATTGTGAATTTGTAATTTACCCCATTATTTTTTCCAATCTGACTTTTAACTTCATCAGCCCTCAAAGATAAGAACATTCTCCAGACAAGTCATATCTATAACAAACTTTTCAAGCTGGGTAAGCAAAGATTTCCTTATTACTACCAGTGTAAGGAAGCAATGCTAGCTAAAATGAGATATGGTAAATATTTATGCAAAATTAACAGAACTTTACCCCACAGGGATGCTGCAAGCATGGGAAAAAGCCGCTTCCCAGCACTCGGCAGAGCGGATGTCTGTAGATCTCCCTAAGGGCTATACAGTCTCCATGTCCATACGAATGCTTCAAAGGGCATTGCTTTTTTGCAGGCAGCCTCTCTGTAAGCTTTTTTTTTTTTTTTTAAACTTTACATAATTGTATTAGTTTTGCCAAATATCAAAATGAATCCACCACCTAGTAAAACTCTCAAATTAGAATTCTCCATCCTTTCCCTACACAGAAACAGTATTCAATAAAGGATCTGGTTTGTGGGCTTCTTTTTTAAACCAGCTATCTGCCTATCTGTTCTTGATTCTCCAGGGTTACTAAGAAAATGCAGGAAAACAATTCATAGCTTAAAAGAGGTTAAAAAATAACACACTGAACTATCTCTTAGGCAAGTTTTCTTTTCCAATGTTATGGCACAAAGGGAGGCTAAGTAAAAGGATTCATGCCACAGAATTTTCAATAACAAAAAAATCATTTATAGAGAGGAAATGACTAAAAATTAACAATGTTTTATGGCACACAATATGAATCTACAGCTAGGATAAAAGGGATGATATTTCTTTAAGTGGTAGAAACTGTAAACTAAATGATATAGAAGAGATTACTACTGTAAGAAGAAACCTTTAAAAAGAAAATATAATCTCCATTACCACTTAACCAAACATAGATTCTTGCTAAGAATAAACTTAAACTCAATTTGCTTACATCATTTATGTTTCACAAAGGCCCAATCACTAGTAAAGTCATTCTTTTGCTACCTTTTCCTCCTCTTACATACTCAGTATAACAATTTTTTGAGTCATTTACTGTCTTGTGTGCCTATAACACACACACGCAACAAACCAAATCCCATAAAACTTGTATTAGATGGACTGTAAACAGCCAGGTTCCTCTGTCCATGGGATTCTCCAGGCAATACTGGAGTAGGTTGCTATGCCCTCCTCCAGGTGATCTTCCTGATCCTGGGATCAAACATGCATCCTGCATTGGCAGGGGGGTTCTTTACCACTAGCACCACCCCTAAAGTACACATGACTTCTCATCTTAATCCTCAGCACTAATCAATGAATATCAGAGGTAAATTTCTTAATTCTTTAAATACAAATCAGCAGACAAGAATGCAAAATAACTGACAACATAATGACCTACACAGAGCTGGCATTCAATATTTATTGAACAAATGAAGAAACAAATGAACTGATGTTGTTAGGACAGAGCTGGACAAATCTAAGTGATCAAAGGCAGATTTAAAAGTTGACTGCCAATCCTAAAAAAAATCTTATTGACTCTATACCTACAGATGCTACTGTTTCACAGTCTGAGTTGAAATAACTGTCTCTTTGGTCTATTCCTCACCTCTAAATGCACCTTAATTCTAAAAACATCCTATAATTTGAAATTAATGGAAAGGGAATATTATCACAGCAAGGAAAAAAACACTGTTACAGCAGAAGCAGCAGATACATATGAATTCCGAATTATTTAAAATGTGTAGATCAAAGTTGTAGGAAAACCCAATTTCTTAAGTTTAAACAATAATAAGTTCCATTCTAAGTTTCTGACCTCCTTTAGGTACTTAAATACATTTTCATTTAATCTTCATGCCAACATTAAAGGTAAGTGATATTACTCCAATTTTTATACATGAGAAAACTAAACTGTTCCTCAGAGACGTACATTTCCCTAAAGTATCCTAGCATGTAAGCAGAACAAGTCTTGACACCAAAACCCAGGCTCTTTTCTCTACATTATCTTCATTTAGTTCCCTTTTACTACTCCTTTCTTACAAAGGCTGCAAAAAATCAAAATTAGAATATATAATTAAGAGCTAAAATATCTTTCCTTTAAAAGCTACTTTTAATCTCTAAAAAGAGAATAGTCTCAAAAAAATTCTGCCAGGGCAGTCAAAATTAATATAATTACTAATATTTATCCATATTTTACTTAATTCCTTTTTTGGAAACAAATTATATCTTGTATCCTGTTATGCAATAACTGCATGGTAAGAACCTTCTCTCTCGCTCTTTTTAACTATTCACATCTATTTACTAATATACCCAATTTACCTTCAAACACTGTTTCAAGAATTCTGACCATGTAGGCTTCTGGATAAATACACAAGAAACAAATACTTAAGTAACAAGAAACCACAAACCTTTCCCCAAATTCCACAAAAGACAAATGCAACCCAAGTGGAAGTACCTTATTCTGACAAAGGGACCAACAAATTATTATCTTTAAAAGTGAATGTTTTTCTAACATGATACAATACAAATACAACATGAACAAAAGGCAGGTCAAAGAGTTAATTCTCCATGGGGGAAAAAACTATTTATTTATTAAAAACAGACTGCAGTGCCCCAAGCAACCAAAGCCAGAATCAATCCAATGCCAAGAAAAATTCAAAATCAAATAAAATTTTTATGTACAAGTCGATGATAACCAAGTTTCTGCTTCAGTCACTACATGGATTCTGAAATGAGATTAACAATATAACTTAATTAAAGAAAACTAAAACTACTTGGACACCTAGAAAGACCATTTTAACTAAGTTTCAATGAACAGTGAAAAACATCAGATAAGAAAACATAGATAGTACTATCCTAAAATAAACTATTTTCATCATGTTATATACAATAATTTATTCACTAGCCTGTATAAATCCTCTTTGATCAACTCATTGTCGCCAGCCAACCTGCAAACTGAAGGGATTATATCTGTTTAGCTTGCTTCCCACTGTTACATAATACCCCTCTCCCAAGTATGTTCTGTGAAACTATTCTCGATCTATAATATAATGTCTATTACTCCCATAACCATAGAAATGATAAGTAAACTTACTGTCTCACACTATATGCTAGTAAAATCTATGAAGTTATGAGTCAAAATGTAGGCTTTAAAAAGGTCCTCAGATGAACTAACCTGAGCAGGTGAGAGTGAGTTAAATTATTTCTAAACTAAAATTAGACAGATTCACTTTCTTATTTTTATATTGTTTTAGGACTATTTCCTTAGAGATCTGACAGAACCTTTCTCTGCACAGCAAACAGCATAGCTGAATACAGAATTTTTAGAAATGATTCTGATATTCTTCTCCAGAGTATATAACATCAGCAACTGGGAACTCCCAGAAGACTTACAGCCATTAAGGGCTGGGATTCCTTTCAATTGGCGTCATTCCAACAGAGGCTCAGTGTGAAATGAAACCTCCTGCAAATCAAATCTGTTGCAATGTTATTTTTTTCCAGAGGTTAATTACCTGCTTCACACTTACACACACACACACACACACACACACACACTCAGGAGGAAAGGAGGTACTGGAAAAACAGATGACATTCTGCTGTAAGCCTCCTCCAGAAATACTCAAAACTAAATCAAAACAACTTTCTGGCTGTCAAATTCTAGATACAACTCCATGAACATCCTCTCCTACTTGACACCTGTCAGTCCATAGCATCATTATCTCCAACTACTAACAGACAGTAAGAATTTACTAAAAGAAGTTACACCTTCAGATTTTATCTTTCAGAGATACTCAGTGAAATATTTATGGTTGAAATTATGATATCCAGCCTACTTCAAAATAATCCAGTGGAGAAGCGGGAAAAGGAAATAGATGAACCAAGACTGTCCATGCACAGAAAGTTTTTGACGCAAACAATGGGAACACGGAAGTTTATTATATTATTCTCTGTACTTGTGTATATGCTTGAAACAGTCCATAAAAATAAAAACTTTCACAGATTCAAAACAACCCATTTAACAAGAATTCATCGATCACCTCCGATAACAGACTGTCTTACTGCTTTGCCCTTTCTTTCCTTAGGATTATACAGATCTACCTATCATCACCCGGCGTGTGATGCCACCTGTGGGAGTACTACACATCTCTGGCCCAATGACAATGAGCATGACCATATTACTGCTTTGACCAATGACATGTGAGTGATGTGATATACACCTCGACGGAGCAGAAGTTTTTGAAGTCACTGTATGTTGCCATCCGTTTTCCTGTTCTTTCCCTCTGCCACAGAAATGGCATATTCCAGGGGCTGCTGGGGGGATGCTCCTTCAGACAGGGTTCCAAAAATGCTGCAATCAATCCAGAGCTGACAAGATGCAGTGTAAGCAAGAAATTAACTAGTGTTGTAAGCCACAGATATTTGTTGGTGTTGCTATGCGAGAAGAGGACGATAGAGGATGAGATGGCTGGATGGCATCAGCAACTCGATGGACACGAGTCTGAGTGAACTCCGGGAGTTGGTGATGGACAGGGAGGGCTGGCGTGCTGCAATCCATGGGGTCACAAAGAGTCGGACACGACTGAGCGACTGAACTGAACTGATGGCAATACAACCCAGCAAAAGCTGATAGATACATTTACTACAAGTCAGGTACCAAGAATATTAAAATGATGAGTGGTATATTTATGAGACTGTAAAGGAAGGTAGATACACACAAAAAAACTTAACTGTAGTTACCTCTGAGGAGAGAGTCTGAGAACCAAAGGGTGTGCAGGGATACAGTTACGATCAGAGGGAGACTTTATATATTATTATATCATATTATCTATCATTTGAATTTTCATGAGTGTGTTTAACAACATCATTTGGATAACTGGATAATTTGGGCTATTTTTTCTTCCTTATGCTTTTCAGTATTAAAAAGGAATAAAAATATAATGAAGCAGATAGTAACTAATTAAAAATGAGTAAGAACTACTCTCCTATCCTTAAGGAATCTGAAAACTGGTTGCAATTTAGCTTTAAAGAAAGCCTTTTCCAATAAAGATATTCATTGTTAATTCTTCAAAGTGGCAAAGGCAATATGTGAAAACAAAATTTAAAACAATGAGGAGTGTAAGTACATGCAATTCTATCAGTTTGCTCATCTTAAGATTTCAGTAAAGCAAACATAGGGTTTTGTACATGGGTAGTGCACCTATGGATCTCAAAGGAAATTCTCTCAATCACATTATTTCAGTATGCCACTTAAACTGGTGAAGAAGCACACTCTAGGCGTTAAACTTGGTGAATAAGCCTGAACCATAGACAAGCCTTAACTATAGACCAGGTATCTACTCCTCTAAGTTAACCCATACAGGGTAACTATATTTTTAAGCATTAAAAGAAAAACATTCCAACCACAACTCTTGAGGTGATTAAACAACACTTGAATGGTAACAGAAGTCTCAAGGCCAATAAAGTAACATTTCACTACGTGAATAAATTTTTACTTAAACTTGAGCAATATCTGCAAATATGATTAGGGACATGTCTGCTCTTTTCATCTTAGGATCTCAAAGCACTTTACAAACGTTAATTTAACCCTCATATCGCCTTGGGAGGTAAGTATTATACAACATTATAACCATCTATTCTGCCACTACAAAACATTTAAATATCCCTTCAGCAGTACTTGCCCTGAGGACGTATTGCCAAAACAGCCAATAAGACAGGAAATAAGCTGACAGTGCATATGCCACCAACAATCTCTAAAAAGATCCGACCTTCACCCACAAGAACCACTTCCTCTGAGTAAACCACAAAGACTGTACAGGGCAACCACAATGTATCAGCCTATGTCGGAACACAGGCAGATAACCCATCTAAAACCTATGGAAGGCTATGTCCAAGCACCTTCACAAGGTATCTTATATATATATTTCAGTGTATAAGTGTATTTGGGGGACTTGTTACTCTTCTGGATGAGATATAGTCACCTTCTACATTACATAATCAATTTCACATATAATTTATTCAGATGCTGATTTTTTCAACACCACAAATATCTAGATTTTTCTGAATCCACAGAAGACATGAAATCCTCCTTAAGCTCGAGTGTATGAACCTAACATCAGCATTTAAATGTAATATTTAACCAAAACTGTAGTCTCGAACAGTTGTCTTTAAATGCCTATAATAGGCATCAGAAGGAAAAAACAGTGTGACAAGTGGATAAGATTAAACATTAACTAAATCAGGTTTTCTTATATATTCCCAATTTCTTCATGAATTGTCTCTCACAGTCCCATGACAGGAAACCTAATTTTTTACTGGCCTTCAGATTTGCTTATCTCTCAACACTGGGAAGCCACCCAGGTCTATCATGTGTCTATGACCGAAAAAGCCAGGATTCAGCATTTGAATTAGTAAGAGATCCTGTTTTGCTATGAATCTAAGCTGTCAGCTGCATTGGTACATGTTAATTTAGTAAGGAAAACAGTATACTTCTCCTTTTACTGAAAGTCAGTAACGTATGTTTATAAACTGTAGGCAGTCTCTGACCTGTGACACCATCACATATTATCTCTGCAAAATAAAAAAGCTGAGAATTATTCTAGGTACTAGCTTCATAGGTTTCTCTTGATGTTAGAAACTCTTACAAATTTCTTTCTTTTGTGGCTATCTTGGTACTCTAGATATTCTAAGTAGAGAAAGTAAAATACCCTAAATCTCATCTGTTTCCAAAATTCTGACATTTGAGGTAACAAAATCACTAGCAAAACATGGAAGAATAAAGATATCTATTTAAAATAACTTTAAGTATCAACAATAAAGGTCTACTAATACAACATTCAAGAGCTCTATCTTATATATATATATATATGTACGTATATATATATATATAATAATTTAAATATCCATATTTTCCTTCTGTTACTTATCATTAGTAACAATTCTTGTAAATACACTGGTAAGAAAGTAAAACATTATTTCAATATTAATAACAGTATGTCTTATTGGAAAAACCTGCTTATCATTGCAAATCTATTTCTTTTCACTAATAAGTGGAAATAACAGGAAAAAACAAAGTTAAACAACAAAAGCACACACACAAAAAAAACCAAAATGGAAAAATGACACACAATTTTAAGATTAGACTGAAAAACCACTGTAAAAAAACAAAGAAAAAAGAATAACAACTTACAGATATATCTCATCATACAGTGATATCTTAAAGCTACAACCACATCTCTTTATTAAATTCAGAGATGGTTCACCCTCATTTCTGATTAATTTTCAACCAGGGATGGTTTATCATTTGTTTGCTACATTTTTGTCACATAATTGATAATACTTGTAACTTACATTAGGGCACGATATCAGAAAGAATCACTTTGTAAACAAGGCTTTTATAACATGAGCAATGGCTTAATTAGCTGATTTGCTAATTATGCTGTTTGTATATATCTGTTTGTTTTTTTGATGGTGACATCTCCCATATCCATTCTAAAAAAACTATCTAAAATAAAACTGAGTCAAAATGGTCTTGAGAATTTCTTTACTTATAATTTTGGGCTATGCCTGGAGAAAACAGAAGACCCCTGTATTATGGTAAAACCAAACTGCAACTTGTTCTAGAATATGAATAAAGATAAAATATAGAGTATCATTTTGTAGTAGAACAGCACTGAAAGAAAAAAACCATTTTGTACTAGATGAGCAACTGAGGAAAAGCTAATAAAATATTAAGAGGAACAGACTGACTTTTAGACAAATCAACAGAATATACAACTTGGCTCAGCAAAGAATAAGGGTGGGGGGAAGGAAAGGGTGGTGGACAACTGTCTAAACCATTTACAGTCACATAAACATAAAATGGGAGGAGATCATTATTTAGCCTAGTACAGCAAGTGTATACAAGTAACAGGACAACTTAAAAGAAAAGTCTGTGCTAAAGATCAAGAAAAACTTCCTGACTATAAGATCTATCAGATTGTTGTTCAGTCTCCTGAGGAAGTGACGATAGCTTTATCCTCTAGAGAAACTTAAAATTAGAATGGATAAGGTACTAGAAAGCATCCGGTAAGAGAAAAATCCAACCCTGACTTAGCTTGGAAAGTTACAAGGGAAGCAGGACAGAAAAAATACACACGGAAAGACAATAATTTAGAGTGACATGTGGAGGACTTGAAAGCCAGAAAATCTAGGTCATATCTTGAATCTATCCTTTCCAGTTTTATAATCTTAACTTAAATGCTATGAGTTGCTGTAAGTGTAAATGATGATCTGCCTCACATTGAATTGAAGACACTGTAAATGTTAGAGCCACACTGCCATAGGATATCATTACATATATCAGGGTATTTTCTTCAAAAGGAAACAACAACATTTATAATTTTGCTGATTTAAAATTTTCAGTCCAAATGCCATTATTTTGAAGATTCTTAACTACTGAAAGGAAAAGGACCATGCCTTCCAATGAAGTTTTAAAACATCATCAACACCACGTTTTAATGGATGAAACTTAATGAAGTTAATTATGCTCCCTGTTTCTGAAAATGTGGCATGGTCAATCCCTAGGAGATAAGCAATTAAATGATAAGTAGCATTTCTGGTAACTTTGTTAGACAACCATGATGTAAAAGCACTTCTCCAATTACCGCTGGAAAATGGTTAAAATATCCTGCTGCTTTTACAACCCGTATCAGTAGGCAGGCAATTCATACTCAATTCATGAAACCACCAGTGTGTTAAGTGGTATTACCAGGTTAACATATTTTTGTTATGATTCAAATAAAGCTTCTCTCATCATCTCACTAAATACACGTGAACATCTTATAAATGTGCCGTTAATCTAGAAGACTATAGCTCTGTACTTTTAAAAAATTTACTTGGACTGTACATGTTGACTCATGTAAAACTGTACAAGTGAATGTACTACTGCATACCTGTCTGAATCAGAATTTAAAACTGAAAAACTAGAAGAAAAGAACATTAGAGTGAATACAAAGCTAGCTCTGTGATCCTGGCCCTACTTTCAATTCAGTATTTATCTAATGACTGATTTTACAAATGAATGCTACAAATAATTTCACCTTGCAGATGACTCAGGCAGCCTTGAAAACAGTGCACATACAGAATTTTTGTTTTGTATTTTAATCAAAAGCATTATTATATGGCACTGTTGGCAGAAAAAGTATTATGAATGAAAACGTTAATTACTGGGCAAATGCATATAAAGCCTCTGGTTTCCAGTCTCACTTTAAAAAGGTGCTTCTTAAAAAAAAAAAAAAAAGAACAAAAAGACTTGCTTCAGTTAAACAGCTTAAAGATAAACTTACAGTGCTAAAAAAAAAAAAAAAAAGCCAATATATTAAAAACCTTTTATCTATAAATCAAAACCAACAAAATCTACAAGTCCTAGACAGGACATAGGTTCTTTTCAACAAAGACCTTTATAGCAAAATCGTACCTGTATTGTCCCTGAAAATTCACTGTTCTAGAATACAGCCTGAAACAATTTACTCAGTCCACTGAAAAAACATTCTCTTATCTCTCAAAAGAAATTCCAACTACCACAGGACCCCTAAACTCTTAGGGTGAGGACAAGCATCCAGGAGGATTAGAAACAATTAGGATTATTTTGGGACTAAGGACAGCAATCAATGCAAACTGGAGAACAGCAATCAGATATTTCTATCACTTTTCAAGTGCTGGTTCTAAAAGCTGAAAAATATAATCTTCAGGTTTCATAGAAATTACAAAGCAAGACACTGGATGGCATTCATAAGCTGTTCAGATTTTTTTTTTTTAACAATTCAAATATACTACATAAAAACAACAGCTACCATGAACATATAGATTGAGTTTTAAGTTGATAATTACACTTTTAAAAAGGGGGCTGGAGTGCCTGAGGAATAGAGAATGAAAAGGGGAAATGGGGAGTAAATGAATGTGTTAATTTAACTGCAAAATAATAACAGGATATAACAGAATTCTGAGTCTCCAAAGTGACCATTCAGAGCCCAAACATAGCTGAATTCCATCCCAGCCCCAGCACGTCCCTAACACAAGAATAAAACCCTTCTTATCTTGTTCAGCCATGTGTCGCCTGCCACAAACTGCAAAACAGAACAACGCCCAAAACCAGCTAGTCTGATTTCAACTGAGGACAGACAGACTCTGTAGTCAGAAGCATCACAATGAAAGAACTCTAACTCACACAGCTGGCCTGGTGGGTCTGCACACTCTACAAAACAAAGCCATACCACATACAGTACTTCAAACTTGAAAGGATCTTTAAAAAGACACTGTTAATTTGCCAATAGCTCTAGAATCAGCAAAATGTATCTAGAGTGCACTAGAGTTAGACCATGAGAAGAGGCTGAGGTAGGTAGGCTGAGAAGAAGATGGGAACTATTCTATACTCGTAACTTTATTAAGGCAGCCTGGCACAGAAATAACACTAAACCAGTACTTCCAGATTTCACCCCAACATATATTCAAATCAGAGACAACTCTAAGAGTCAATGGATGCTTGAGATTTATGGGGCAAGATATGTTCAAAGAAAAAGTAATGGTCACATAAGAATAAATCTTGTGGTGGAAAAAAAGAAACTAGGAGTAAATTCCTAAGAAATATGAATCCATAATTGTCTCACCAAGGCACATTAAATTAAGTGGCTTTTAAAGTCTTTTGTCTTTTAAAAAGTATGTGAAATTAGGCAGTACCCAAACTAATTCAAGTAGATATTAAACCCAAACCAATTTGCAGATTCATCTTAGAATATTCATCTTTTAATCCTTTGTGCCCAGCACAGTGCCTGGCAAAAAACAGGCATTAACTGCATGCTTATTGTACATCTGTATCTCATCTAAGTTACAAAAAGCAACACAAATCCCAAAGTTTTCCTTCCAACATAATGGAAATAGGAAGAAAATCTCTGAGAAGCAAAGAAGAAGGAAAGATCATTACTTGGGGGCCTTTAGGTGATTTTCACGTGGAATGAGCTGGTGACCCAAGGTTCTGTTTCTACGGAATTAAACACCCTTACTATTGCAATGAAAACTACCAACATATTAGTTCCTAATAAGACTTGTCTCCAGGGTCAACAGAGAAGGCAAGAATTAAGAGAACCAGCAAAACAATTACCCATGAAAGTGGCTTCTCAGAGGCAAAACACCGTGAAAGGAAAAGGAATGGGAATAACCAGAAAAAATCAAAATAAGCATTGTTAATAATGTTAAGTGTACTCTCGGAGAAGTTGAAAATTAAATGCATTAAAAAAAATACACAAACAAAGAATAAATAGTTTAAATATTTAATAGAATCTTTTAGGTGAACATTCACGTGATACTGGGAAGCATCAACAGGAACAGGAAATTCTGTTTCTGGAGTAGCTGTTAGGGTAAGATAATGGAATTTGGCCCTTTTAAAATCAACAAATGAGTCTTACAATTGGGTGAAACTCTCTTATTAGGGAATTCAACTACTTTTTGCAGAAGCACTTCTCAAAATGCTTTCTTTGCTCCCTAACTTCAGTTATTTCATCTTTTTTTTTTTCTTTTTAATGATGTAATGGTTTGAAGGCTGACCAAAAAAAAAAAAAAACAATTGAAACTTGGGACTTGAATACAATGTCATAGTTACACTGAAAAATATCATGTAGTAAAGAATATGCTTTTATCACTTAAATATTGCAAAGAATAACTCTAAAGAGTAAGGAAACTCACTTAAACCACAAATGGTCTACCTCAATTCACCAAGCAACATAGGTAAGTACTGTAAAAGACTGACCCAACTCAACAAATCCACCTGCCAGCTTCTACTACATAATTCGCTTAGGCCTACACCCCTTAAATGCAAACGTTTCAGGAAAATGAAATCCTAAAAGTGTAATAATTAAAATCAAGCCCCATGATGTTCCCCCACCCTTTCTTTTTTTTAGTTCCTTGATATTGTCCCCACCAGAAGACTGGGACTTACT
Source organism: Bos mutus (assembly GCF_027580195.1). Lineage (NCBI taxonomy): Eukaryota > Metazoa > Chordata > Mammalia > Artiodactyla > Bovidae > Bos > Bos mutus. The sequence goes on from NC_091631.1 coordinate 48,921,789, forward strand.
GGTAATTCCAACATTCTGGAAAACTATTAGACAATAAACACCGTGCAAGTCAATGTTTCAAGGATATCAATTTCATAAATCATCATGCGGTAGTCTCAGAATGAAGTTCACAAACAGAACAGGGTCTAAGGAACTACAGGCCAGGAGTTAACTTATGAGGGACCAATACCCCAGCCGACCTCCGGCGCTGACCTTCACCCAAAATGACCTTCCTCTGCTTCCAAGATCAGTACCGAATCCTAATGCCCACTACGGACAGAAAAACACAATCGTGGCTTTACCTACCCCTCCTCCGACACTCTGTTAAAGTTTCTCTTCAGGAAAAAAAAAAAAAAATACATTTCCAAATTCAATCAACCGGGTAACTTGGCAGTAACCCCAGACTAACTGCAGAGCTCGGAAACAACCCTCCGTCGGATGCCTGTCAACTTCACTGGGCAAAGGCAATCCTGACTCTCCTGCTAGGTCGGGCCCCATCCAGGGAGGCTAAGCGCAGGGGGGAGCTTCATACCAACCTGTCGGTGATAGTAGACTGTGTGCCACTCATTGGGGCCCTTGGCGAGAGGTCCTCCTTTTATCCAACTTGCATTTTACAGTAACACCTCCACCCCACCCCCAGCGCTCCGGGATCAGGCCCGACTCCGTAGGGGACACCAGAGTCCAACTCAAAACTCCATTCAGTCATCTAGAACGTCCGACTGGCAGGGGTCAAGGAAAGGGGATGTGGGTGGGAGCGAAGCACGTTATCTCCCAAAACAAACCGAGCAAGTCCGCCAGAAGGCGAGTTCTAAAGCTAGGGAGCGATCCTTGGGAAAGCGCCGGAGAAAACTTCGTCACGGAGGGAAGTCGGCGAGCCGCGCGGGGAACGGACCTCAGGAGTCCGTCCGGGGCAGGATGGGCTCCTCGTCGGGGTCTCGGGGGCCTGTAAATCCCCGCCACCGAGCCGGGGCCCGCTGGCTTCTGCTTTCTATCTGGGGCTGCCGGCCGCTCGTGGCCGCGGTCTCGGCCGCGTCTCGGGCCGCCCCGCGTCAGCCGCGCGCGGCTCCATGGCCCCGGGCCGGGGGACACCTCTCGTCGTCCTCGCCGCCCCCCCACCAGGCTCCGGACGCCAGGACGAGCACGAGCGCCGGGAGAGGAGGTCCCGCAGCCGGAGGTGACAGGAACCTGGTCTCTCAGCCCCACGGGCTGCTCCCCATCCCTCGGAGGCCCGGGCTCTTCCGCGGTCGGCGAAGGCGGCGGCGGCGGTGGTGGCTCCTCCCCGACGCGCCGGTAGGCGGCGGTTCCCGCGAGGGGTGGGAGGTTCCCGTCCGACCCGGCCTGGAAGCACCGGCCCGGGAGGCCGGCGGCGACCGCGGCGACTGGGAACGCAGGGCCGGCTAGCCGGGTCCTGGGGCTCTCGCGGGAGCGCGCGCGGCGGGCGGAGGAGGCCGCCGGCGGTGGAGGGGGCCGCGCGACAACCGCAGGCGCGCGCGCGGGTTCCGGTTCCGGTTCTGCCTTCCCGGCCCCTGCCGCATCCAGCGCGAGCGCTCGCCCTTCCCCTCCCCCGCCGACTTTTTTTGGCCTCCTCCCCTCTGACTTCGGGAAGCCGCCTCACCCGGGATCCCTCCGCGGCGCGCGGGGCGGCCCCAGCCCCCCGCGCTCGCCACCCCGCGCGCCGCCTCCTCTCACCGACCGCGGGTGCGCGCCGCCCCCGCGCGGACGCCTCCGCCGGACTCTTGTTGGGGGAGAGCGAAAAAGTAGTTCTGCAGGGCAGAAGGAGGTGGGCACCGTGCGACCCTGAGAGTCCCACGCGCCAACCTAAGGTTGTCTCAGGAGCCCACGAATGCCGGAGGTTGCTACTTTGGGGTCTAGCTTGCCCTAACTCGGCTTTCTCCCAGAGAGCACGCCCCCAGTCCCGAGTTGTTGAGGATGAGAGAAGAGGCTCTTTGGAAATTACTCACCCCCTTGTCCTAGAAACTTGTATTTCTTAAGGGAGCATACTTGTTCTTTTCTGATAACACGTACAGACTGTTTTTGGCGAATGGAAGCAAACTCAGGTCCGGCTGCCCGGACCCCGCTGCTCTCTGGTGAATCAGACCCCAGCAGAGAGAGGTTTTGGCCTTGGCCGCTCACCTGGGGCACCTGCTGGCCTCGGCCCAGGGCAGGGGCTGCCGCGCAAAAAAGTCTTGGCTGCCGGCGGAGAGTTGGAGGATGGAAGTGTATAGGAATGGGGAGACAGTTTGGGAATTGGAGCCAGGATTTCTTCGTATAAGGTTGCTTTTAGGCTGCTTCTGCCTTGGCAAAATGAAATGTGTTATTTGCCAAATTGAGCAAGCATGGTGCTTTCCACAGCGGCTGAACAAGCTTGCTGTGGAAAGAAATGGGAGCGGGGGGGGGGGAGGTGCGGGGGGGAGGGCAGTTTATTTATCCTGTTACATTACAGTTCTCTTTGAAGAGTTCCCAAATATATATATATATGTTTTTTTCCTACTAGGTAGTAGGTTTAGACACCCATCCAGTTTTATGGTTGCGTAACTCAGGATTGTAGCTATTCAAGTTCCATGTACAATATATTTCTTCCATCCCGCCTGCAAACATCTGAAGTGGCTGTCTCTTCATGCAACCATTATCAGACTTTGGGGTTCAAACCTGTATTGGTGGGTAAGGGTCTTTAACATTTTTGTGGAAATCAAGTGGCAAAGCAAATCTAATAAACAGTGGATGTGGAGAAAGGAAACAATTACCTCTTAACAATGCTGTTTCTAAAAGTCAGTCCGCAACAGTGCGTGAAAGGATCATTATCCCTGAATAGATGCATGAGCTAAGGCTGACGTTAGAACTCGGTTTAAAAAAAAAAAAAAAAGATAAAGATAAACAGAGGCCAAAGATGACTCTTTATTGCTCGATTTTTTTTTTTTTTTTAAGTCCAGGGCACAGCCAACTAATTTTGTAATGTTTATTTTGGGAAAGAATAGAAGCAGAATAGGGTTCCAAGCCAGTTTCCTAATGATCAGACCAGGACACATTGCCACCTGCTGGTGTACCCTAGCATGATAATTCTGTCCTGTAAACTCATTAAACTGCGCATTTTCCATAGATAACTGGAAAGAGCTTCATCAGTCTGTATACAACGACCAAAATTCAAACCTTATCCGCAAACTTTTAGACGTGCTAAATATCTTTTTTTGCCGTATTCCAACAATTTCACAGCTTGGGTATCTAAATAATTGGACCCAATGACTCATCAAATCATGCATTTTAAAAATGAGTTTCCTTCTTCCCTTCAAGAATGCCTCACTCCACGAGCTTCAGGAATAAAACAAACTGGGAAAGTTTCCTAATTCACCTTCTCTTCCTTGCATACAAAACCTCTTGGCAGGCTGCTTTCACGATCTTTCCAAACTTAAACAGACCCAAAGTTCTAGCTGTGAGCAAAGAGGCCATTTGCTGTGGGAAAGCTTCGGAAGATGGTAAGCAAAAGATTTAATTAAGCCAGTGATTATTCACTCCAGGGCTATTTTTTTTTTAATAATGAAAATCTCTATATTCACACACAAAACTCTCATGGTAAAAAAAAGAAAAAAAAAAAAGTCCCCGAAAGCCTCTTTACAACTGTTGGTAGCTCTAGACTGTTCTAGAGTCTGTGTATAGACTACCTTCACAATAGTCACACCAATTTAGGCAGAACACACTCCACAGGGACATTAGTCCTTTACCTAGAAAAATGACATCGATGACACCTATCCACTGTGCATGCTCTTTGAGGTTTTCCAATGGGGGGTTATCCAGGCCCTCATCCATTCTTTCAAGCTGCTTACTGAGCACCTGGCTTCCCAAGTGGCTCTAGTGGTAAAGAACCACCTGCCAGTGCAGATGTAAGAAACTTGGGTTTGATCCCTGGGTTGGGAAGGTCCCCCTAGAGGAGGAAATGGCACTCCACTCCAGTATTCTTACCTAGGTAATCCAGTGGACAGAGGAGCCTGGTGGCCTACAATCCCTGGGGCTGCAAAGAGTTGGACATTACTGAGCACACAATGAGCACCTACTGTGTGTCTAACACTGTTCCAGTCTTTGGAAGCAGAGTCTGAAGAAAGCAGAAGGCCCTGTCTTCATGGACCCAACTGGACATCATTATTTTCAAGGCAACTACTCAAATAGACAGAACATAAAGAAGGCTGAGCACCAAAGATTTGATGCTTTTGAAGTGTGGTGTTGGAGAAGATTCTTGAGAGTCCCTTGGACTGCAAGGAGATCAAACCAGTCAATCATAAAGGAAATCAATTCTGAATATTCATTGGAAGGACTGATGCTGAAACTGAAGCTCGGATACTTTGGGCCCCTGCTTCGAAGAACTGACTCACTGGAAAAGATGCTGATGCTTTTGAAGATTGAAGGTAGGAGGAGAAGGGGACAATAGAGGACGAGATGGTTGGATGGCATCACAGACTCAGTGGACATGAGTTTGAACAAGCTCCAGGAGATGGTAAAGGACAAGGAAGCCTGGCATGCTGCAGTTCATGGGGTTGCAAAGAGTCAGACACGACTGAGTGACTGAACAACAACTAAAACAGGTGGCAAAATAAGAAATTAAGTTCTTCCTCCTCCTTTTGGCAAACTGCTTTCTGTATGTAGGTTGTTGCCTCAAAAAATAAACACTATTAAGAATGGTGGATAAGAGCAGCTAAGAAGTATTTTACCGGTAAGTATAAATATGGTTCAACCTTTCTGCAAGCCAAAGCCTTGTTTTTTTAAGCTTCTTGGCAGAACCACAAGAAAGACATAAAGCAGACCCTGGGTTGATAAAAAGTTGTTTATTTTTATAAAATTTAGCATAAATCTTATTGAAATATAAATTCTTCTTGAGCAGTGTTAATAATTATTACATAGTAATCTGAATGCAAAAGAGTACTTCATGTGTCTGACCATACCACATGTTAATTAGCCCTACAGTACCTGTCATGGACAAACTCAGCATCTTAACTGCTGAGTCACCTTCATTTCACAGTTTTGTCTCAGCAAGTTGCCTTCAGAGTTATCAGCTACAACATCAAGAAAAAGCTGAAATGAGGGATTCTCCTTCCCTTATCATTAGTTAGGTTTCTTGAAATTCAAGAAATCTAAGTACATTCCCCTAAAAGAGCAAGGTCTACAATCCCTTCACTTCTGAGGCATGAGGAGAAAAGAATTGGTACCAGATTAAGTCTATTCATTTGTCTGGTATGGGACAGGTTGCACTGTGCCAAAATTCAAGAGACGGCTTCTCCCCTTTTTTTTTTTTTGGTGCCAAGCCACGCTTTTCTAACTAGGCTTTTGCTAAAATCAGCATTCCCTAGCATCCTACTTTGACCGCAATCTTATTGGAAAGAAGCTAACCAGCATTTCAGGGATATGGGTCATAGAAAAAAAGGAGCTGGGGATGCTACTGTCAGATTATTCTCATGTCCAGCAAATCTCCTTAACCAAATGACAGTCATTTTAAAAGACCCATAGTTAACATGCCTTTAAAGCTGTCTTTTCCCAGAGCAATGATGACTTCATGCGGTTCCAACCACTCATGCCTGGACAATGATGTCCATTTTCAAAAACCACTCATTAGGCTAGGATTACGAGTGACCATCGAATGGGCTGACACTTCCTACCGACCTCCAGCCCTGACTTCAACAGCCCCAGACTCTTGCTCATCAGCTGAGCTACGTGGTCGCCACTACGTGGTCTCAACAACACAATTGACTGAATAAATAAAAAACGAATGAACAAATAAATAAAACTTTCCTTTTTTCCCATAAAAGCCCTACATTAAAGACCTTCATTAATGAAAAGCCACCTAATGTCTCTATGAAATATGCAATGGAGTATTTTGTTTATTGACAGTAGGGTTCAAACAGAGGTAAAGAGTAAACAAGTGGCCTGCCCAAAGGATCTGGCAGGTGAGTAGCCAAATCAGTTCAAAGAACCTAAGAATTCTCACTTCCTAAGCCCTTTTACTACACTTGTGTTCTTGCTTTGCCTAGGTAAGATGAGAGACTATTGATTAAGAAATATTTTTTTCCTCCTGACATTGGCTTTTTCATAATATACTGTCCAGAGAGAATGGCACCTTTTCGAGAGAAAAAGTAGTAACAAGATGAACAGGGAATGTATCTGAAATCGAAAAAAAAAAACCAGCCTCATCACCCTGAGGCCAGGACATTTGGTCTTTGGTTCTGGTTTGTAGTATGTATAGCAGAGCTGAAACCTGAACTGGCATCTCAAGCCCAGTGGAATCTACATGGTAAATCCCTACGGAATTCAGTCACAGCCTCTCATGCCTAGGAGATTAATGCACAAAAGCCCTGAGAACTGGCATAGTTTTCCTGGTAGGGCAGAACTCGTACAACAGGACTCGGTAAATCTGCCCACACCTCATTCATCTCTCATCCGAAGCTCTAGCTCTATGGTTTTTGTGCAGAAAAGAGTTAATAGAGCAGGCCTGGAAAGGGCTGTCTGCAAGGTTGGCCCTTGGCCAGCATCCGGGGACTTAGATTTCATCAGGAAGGTTCCCACCTGAACTGATGAGACTGGGTCACTGACTCTAAACTGCACAAACAATGTGGTTCATGATGAAAACCTCTTTTCCTTCTGGGAGTCAGGAAAAGGCTGACTTTTGCACGCCATGGAGAGACTGCCTATGGCACCAGCCCTCAACTGAAACCTTGGATACCGAATCTCTAACAAGCTTTCTTCTAGACATGTCATACATACTCTGAACAGATCACTGCTAGAGGAATTAGCACATCCTGCATGATCCCACTGGGAGAGGGCTCTGGAAGCTTGGGCTGGTTTCCCCTGTACTCTGCTCCGGGTGCCTTTTCCTTTCACTGAGTTTTCATTGTATCCTGTTACTGTAATAAATCAAAGCTCTAAGTACAACAAAGTGCTGTGTGCTGTGAGTCTTCCTAGTGAAGCATCATGCCTAAAGGTATGTACTTGGGGACCCCCAAGCACAGGGAGTCCTATATGGTATATACCAAGTATATGGTATAGGGAGGCTCAGGAAGTAGCCCCCCACCACTGTCATGGTTTCACCCCCCATCCTGCTCTCAATTTCCTGATCCAAGTTACTTCCTGAAAGTCCCTCACTTTATAGTAAATGGGGTGCATTTCTTTAAGCTGCTACACAGAAACCAGGAATAAGCATTTGTTTATTCAAAGGAATAAGGAAGAAATTGCACTAATGTTTTTTGAGTTCCTTTCTAAGCTGTCTGGTCATCAAGCCTCCCAGGGACAGAAGAGCCAAGGTCACCACAACCTACAAGGAATGCAGCACACTCATCTCACAGCTCTGACTTACTCGCAACTACTGCTGGTAGTCGCACTTTCCACAGCTGTGCTGCTGCAGAAGTTAGCGTTTTAATACTGGAATGTGTTCTGCTCCAAGACTGGCTTTCAAGCCAATCAATAAATTTAGCCCTTTTTTTGTGATCTAAGTTTGTAATAAGTATGATTCTGTAACAGCCATATGTCCAACCTGGTTCCCGTGGCTGACTTAACCTAATCCATTGTCCAGAGCAAGCCTTGGCTAGTGTGTCTTGAGATGTCCATTAAGTCTGAGCTGCCGCTCCTCACTCCACCTGCTTCTCCAGGTGTGGTACTTCTTGATGCTTTTCCTCCATGCAAAGCGCCAGATGCTAAACATGAAACACCAAGACACCACATACATCGCCACTCCCCCGACCTTCACAAACCACTTGGGCGTGGGTGAGACCATTTCACAGAAGAGGAGGCAAGCTCCTACACCAATCCTCACTCCAGTGAACAGGGCCACAAAGAGGAAATCTACCACGTCTCCGGTGAAACTATGGTAATGGCCTGTTTCACGAAGAAACCAGCGTATCTGTAGCAGGGGGTTGGTAATCTCGCTTCCGAAGAGGACCGCATTGACCTCTGTGCCCGACTCTCCAAGCACCAGGGCCACGATGATGCCCAAGATACTCAGTGTGTGGTGAGCCAGCATCAGAGGCCCCTCAGACCGGAAGTAGATGCACCAGCCCAAGTCGAAGATGAAGTAGCCCAAGGTGAGACACAGAACGTGCACTTGGAGAGGTGTATTGGGTGAGCCTGAAATAAACCAAGAAGAAGCATATTGAGTGGCTAGGAATTGTGCTGGCTTACACAGGGATCCTGTGTTGCTCTTTCTCAAACCTTTTGGAATCACTGAAAACAAAAGCAATGGCAGGCACATGCTTTTTAGAGACAACTAAAAAAAAAAAGACTAAAACCTAAAACTCTGGTCTCTATCAAAGCAATGTTACAGCCCCCAGGACATGCTGTTCTGATGCATCAGATCTCAGTGAGTGATTCGAACACCAGTGATGATCCAGCGTCCTCTGTGTAGCAGCATAAAATCGAGTTACTTTGTTCTTTCAATTAAAATCCTACACAGTCTCTTTCTTTCTTTTTTTTTTTAACCAGCTAAAAGTCTGCTTCCAGATTCAGTTATTCTATCCCACTAGCAAATGCAAACTATCATATATGGAATGGACAAAAAACAAGATCCTACTATATAGCAAAGGGACAATATTCAATATCCTATAATAAACCATAACGGAAATGTTACTCTGTCCCAAATGTCAGATTAATTTCTTAGCTTAATGGGTTAGATTATTGGACACTGGTGGCCCTAACTTGTTTTGAAAGTGGACTCTGCATGTTCCCATATGCAGGAACATAGGGTGCAAGGACCCTTTGTTTGAATCCATTAACAGCCTTCATGTAAAACATGAAGCTTAAGCATTGCTTCCTATCAGTTTGATAGTTTGAGGAGGAAATTCAGAAACTCAATATGGGACTATAAAGAAATTAGAAAAAGAATCTAAGGAATTAAAAAAAAATCATATTCTAGGGAACTTACAGATTAAACTATGTCCTCACAAAATTCATATGTTGAAGGGCTGAACCCCAGTACCTCAAAATATGACTATATTTGGAGATAGGACCTTTGAAGAGGTAATTAAAATAGAGTCATTAGGGTGGTGTTCTTGTAAAACGAGGACACTAGGCACAAAAGACCATGTGAAGACAGCAAGAAGGCAGCTATCTGCACACAAAGGAGGGGAAGCCTTAGAAGAAATCAAATGCACCAACTTGATCTTGGACTTCTAGCCTCCAGAATTGCGAGAAAATCAATCTTTGTCATTTAAGCTACCCAGTCTGTAATAAAGCCCAGCAAACTAATTCAAGGGGAGACAGGTTTTGTATTCTAAGGAACATTTAGGAACACATCTGGCAGCTTAAAAATTAATTCAGCTACCCCAAATAATGAGGCATTGGTTAAATAAAGGATAGCAAATGCATACAACATAATATTATATAATAACTGAAAAGGATAAGGAAGATCTATATACATAGACATGGAAAGATGATGTCCTTTGAATATACAATCAAGTAAAAGTTGCAGGTTACCAAAAAGTATGTATTATACAGTCCATTGTCTGTCTGTCTGTCTGGGGGTGGTGGTAGAAAATGTTGACATTGCTTTTATAATTTATACATTTTGATCAATTAAATTGTAAAAAGCAATTAAAATTGTTTTAAAAATAGAGTTATGAAAAGCAGAACAAAAGGTGATGCATACAATATCGGAATTAACAAGAAGATGAACTAAGACTCCCAAAGCACATTATAATAGTAATTATTCTTCAATATTCTTCAGTATTATACAAATTCTGTGGGAAACTCCCATCCTTCCAAGACTACCTCCAAATCATAAATTCCTAAGGGAAAATTCTCTAACGTCTCCCACATACCTGGGTGGGTAAAAGGCCAAGGGCCGTCAATGAAGCCAATATAAGCTGAGAGACCTATGGAGAGGATTCCATGGGTGAACGTAACCAGCCGGCAGTTCCACTCATAGCTTCGGTGCTTATTCAGGCGACAGAAAGAAACGTAGAGCGAAAGCCAGCCCCCCAGGCTGCACAGTGCCTGCAGACACAGAGCTAAGGCCATCCTATGACGAAAAGACCAAAACCAGAAAAACAAAGAACGCACCCTAAGAAAACAGCATTGGGTCGTATTGAGTATATGTCTTCATTTCTACTGTAAGACAGTACAAAAATATTACCTTCACAGAAATACTTTTTCCTTATCTACATTGCCAAGAATCTTCCACTGAAGAGTGGCTGTAATTCTGATTGTGTGTTCGTTAGAGATCACTGGTCACACCTGTAAACCGAAAAGCAAGAACTGCATTCTGAGTTAGCAGACAGTCTAACATAACATGTTGTAATGATGAGTAAATGCCAATAATCTCCCAGTGATGACTGACCTTGGACTACGAGACACAAGTAATATAATACACGTATTAGATGTGTTCATATTTCAAAAATCCCAATAAGAAGCTCTCATGGAAAAACACCTCCACCACTTGTGGTCTCTGCTAGAAGTCATGACACATGAGAGTTTAATGTGGTTTTAAACTGATACTAAACTCAACTGAAGTTTGGGTTTGAATTATGGGTTTACCAGTCAAAATCAAAATGAGGTAAACCTGAAGATAGAACTAAACAAAGACCTAGATATTTTGGAAGAAAAAAAAGAAGCTAGTTCTATTCAGTTTTGTAATTAACTCAAAAACTGGCCAAGAGGGAAGCAGGATTTTGAGGTACAAGTGGGGAGTTTTTGTTAATATATAAAAATATCTTTAAGGAAATTAGTTAAAAATGAAACACAGTCAGAAAGCTACACTTTGACATTCTTACTAGTGATAAATATACCAGGACAAGAATGAAAATAATGGAGTCAATAGAGTCAGACAGGACAAAAATCTGAAAATAACCAAGATGTCCTTATTAATATTCATTAGCCCCTCTACTGAAAGTACAAATAAAAAAGTTAAAAAATACATTTCAGATATCTGTCTCATCTCAGCAGGAATTTTCTGCATGGCTACACTCACTGCTTAACTTTATTCTGACAAGTGAAATAGTATCTGTGGACCAGCACACATCAGTACACAAGCCACTCCCAAGAATGCTATCCCAAGAGGGCTTTATGAAGGTCAAGTGCAGTACAGCTTTCATCTGAAACCAGATTTCTACTCAAGAAAACAGCAGGTGTCAATCACTGACCTGAGTTCCAATTCTATTTCTGCCCCTAAATAGCTATGAGTGTGTGGACCAATCACTTTCACCTCTGGAGCTTCAGTTAAAAAAGAGAGAGAAAGTAGAGGGGAAAATGACCGATAAAACTCTATAATCCAGCCCAGTTCTGACAAGGAGTTCTGAGAGAATTTCATAAAACTTCCAGGCCAATTTTCTGAGCAAGAGCCAGAAGTACAAAGGATCCAGAGTGAAAAGAACCGTCCTCTCTCACTTCCTTTTAAAGGCCAGGGTCACCAGCCAGAGTAATACGGATCAGCTCTTTTGGTTATGCCGATTAGTATTTTTAGAGTCTTCTTCCCTGAATCCTAATTCCCTGGCAGAACAGAGGGAACAGTAGCCCATTTACAAACAAATAAAAGAATAGACATTCGTAAATGGCAGATACAACGCTGTGACCTTGAGAATGTCACTCCGTCTCCGCGTTTGGGCTTTTCACTCTTTGGGGAAAGGATGGCAGGGTATTTAGATGGCCGATGGCCGTTTCCGCTCAGAATTCCAAGGCTCCAGTCCTCGCTCCTCCCTGTCCAGGGCCAGATTCGGGAGGAGGAGCGCTGGGCGGGCCCACCTGGCTCTGGGCCTCGGAGCAGGCGTGGCTGGAGCCAGCGGCAACCTCGGCGCCTGGCAGGCAGCGCGAGCGCATCTCTCCTGGACCTGCCTACCCTACGCTGCGGCTACGCCCGGCGGCGGCGCACCTGAGCCGGACCGTTATGCCGGTATCCCGTCGGCACCCAGAGGCAGAAGGAGGCCCTCTCCCCTCAGAGGCCAGGCCAGGCCATCTGCCGGCTTTCTTCTCCCACCCTCGCCCCGCTCAGCGGGCCGGGCAGGCCAGGACATCCACGTCCGGAGCCCAAGCCGGCCGCCGGAGCCGGGCGGTTAGCGCCGCGCAGTTACCTGGTCCAGCGCCCCGGAAAGCCTCGGGCGCCTCGGCCCCAGAGCTCAGGACCGGGATCCCCGGGAGCAGGAAGCAGCGGAAAGAGGGAGGGAGGACCAGGCTCTGTCGGCGGCAGAGGAGGAGCCGGGGGTCTGGGGGCACCTGCTGGCTGGGAGGACGGAGCGCACAGCCAGAGCTGGACCCGGGACTGTTCAGAAAGCGGGCGGGAGGATCCCCTCTTCGTCACGAGGAGGCAAGGGGCGGGGGTGTGAGGGGTGATGATGACCTAATAGTGACGTGAGACCTGCAGACTGTTGTTTTTGCTTACTTGTTTGTTGTCTATGTTTGAACACTTATCCATCTCCTGCCCCCACGATGTGACGGCCCATCCCATAACCAGTTGGAGAGCACCTACTAAGTGCTTACACCCCTACTAGGCTCTGGGGGGGATTTCACTTTTGCGTTTAAGTTAAACAGGCACACAAATAACTAATTTCCAGGAAAGTGCTCAGGCCTGAAAACCAATGTTATCTGTTCCTTCTCAGGTCAGCCCTCTCACTACCTTGGCAGTAGAGAATAAGGCTTTAAGAGTAAATCCGGCTTGGTTACTGACTGTGTATCTTTGAACAAGTTGCTTAACTTTTCTGTGCCTCTGTTTTCTCATCCACAGAATGGGGATAGTAATAATAATAGCTGTCTTATTGGGTTATTGCAAGAATTTTACACACTTGACATGTGTAAAGTGCTTACAGAATGGCTGGCACATGGAAGTTGTTATATAAATGTTAATTATTGTTGTTGTTACCTCACTTTGGGTTAATCCTCTCTCCTCTCTGAATCTGTTTTGATACCAATGAAAGTGAGTTTGAAGAGATAGCTAAATGAAAGTTTGGAGATGCAAATGGGGTAAAGAGGGCATCTAAGGGGCTTCCCTATTGGTCCAGTGGTTAAGACTCCATGCTCTCAATGCAGGCAGCCTTGGTTCATTCCTTGGTCAGGGAACTAGATCCCACATGCCACAACTAAAGATCCTGAGTGTTACAACTAAGACCCAGTGCAGCCAAATTCATTCATTAATTTTTAAAAAGAGGGCATCTGGGTTGGTTGATCAAGACAGGCAATGATAGGATGCTGAGGGGCCCAGATATTCTTAAGAAGAGAAGACCTTGAGCAGAAGGGTGAGGCTTTAGGCCATGTTTGGGGAATAGTAAGTAGTTTGGGTGATTTGTTTTGCTGGCCCCTTAAGAATCAGGATCACACTCTTTTCATCTTTGTTGGTACCTCTACCTGGTACAAAGGCAGGTGCAATAAATGATTGCTGCCTGAATGAATGGGAAGTGAGCCTGCAAATGTATATTGGAAGCATACTGGCACTCCTAAATCTGAATGCCCCTCTAGATCACTTGGGAAGTGTTTTCAAAACACCCTTTGTTCAGGCTGCACCTTGAAGGTTGTGCTTTAATAGGCTTAGCGTGAGGTTCAGGAATCTATGTCTATTAAAACCTGCTCATAGATCATTCAGATGATTAGTCATATTTGGGAGGAACTGATGTTAGAGAACCTTTCATTATTGATGCTAGCCTCGGATGCCAGGCTGAGGCATTATATTATGCAGATAACAGGAAACCTATGATGATTTTTGGCAAGGGAATAACTTTATCATGTTCTCAAGTCCTTGCTACTCCAATCTGCATTACCTGAGAGTTTGTTAAAAACACAAATTCTCAGACCCTAACCCTGGATCTACTGAATCAAATCTGCATTTTTAACAAAGTCCCCAGCGATCTGTATGCACATTCAGGCAGTGGATCTCAACCATGACAATACAACAGACTCACTTGAGGAGTTTTTAAAAGTCCCATTTCCCTGGGCCACATCCCAGGCAAAGTAAATCAGAATCGGTGTGTGTCAATTTTTTTTAAGTTTCCCAGATAATTCCATTATCTGTGTAAGCAAAGTTCGGAATCACTGCTACTCAATGAAAATCAATATAAAATGAATTGGAGAAGACAACCTGTCACAAGTGGATTGGAATGGACCAGATAAGTAACAATAATAGCTTGAAGAAAGAAAACAAGGAGAGATCCATTTCACTGAATGAATAGATGGTATGCATATCTCAACTTTTCCCCATTTGTTTTTGTTACAGTTCTTCTAGTATCTGAACCTGGAATTATCTTCTTGCTGCCACCATTCCCCAGGAAAAAACAGAATATGAGTTAAAGGCTTCAGGAGTCTAATGGCTGAGGGCATAAGGGAAAGTGCTAGTTCTTCCAGTTGAGCCTATATCGGACCTTTATCCTGGGGTGGCTGAGATTCCAGGCTCAAACTCCATTACCTGGGATTAAATTTTATTAATTCATGTATCTTTGGCCACAAATTTGGTGATTTGTGTTCCACCAAATCACAGGCTTGTCAACTGTGGTGTTCCCTAGGAAAGTTCTGGCCTGTTCAGGGAACAGGAAGCTCTCCACCAATTTATTTTACTAACAATAACAATCATAATCATAATAATCACAATAACAGATAACACTTATTAATCAAGCATTGTTCCAGGCACTTTACATATATATACATATTAAGTCATTAATTCTCACAACTCTTGGAGATGGATATTGTTGTTATCCCCATTTTTGCAGGTGAAAAACTGAGTCACAGAGCACTGAAGGAAATTGCCCAAAGTGATGTGATTAGTAGGAGGCAGATTTGGGTAACGAACCCAGGCAATATGGCATTGGAGGTCATACTCTTAACCACAAAGGTAGGCTGCCTCCACTCCCCTAGAGTCTCCTCCAAGATGGTACTATGCGTTCTTTATTCACAGCTCCTATTAGAAGTTGTTTAGAGGTTAAAAGAAAGAATTCGGGTTTTGAAAACCTGAATTGCCTATTGTGTCCTTGTCACAGTACTAGTCAAGAGGATACAGAGAAAAAGACAGACAGCTACAAGGAGCGCCCCACAGTCTATCAGGAAAACAGAAGAGTCAGCAAACACAGTCCATGAATGTGGCCAGGGGAAGCGGAGTACACAGTGGGAAGGGGCACTCAGCCAGCAGTCTGGGGGCCCAGGACAGGATTCTTCTCTTTTTTTTTAGCTTAACTATTATTATTATTATTTAATTATCAAAGATTATAATTGTACAATATTGAGAGGTATAGAACAAAATACAATTATTGGAGGACAGTTGCTCTTCAATATTGTGTTAGCCTCTGCCACACATCAACACGACTCAGAGACATATATCCCCTCCCTCCTGAACTCCCTCCCATCTCCTTCCCCTTCCCACCACTCTAGGTTGTCACAGAACATTGGGTTGAGCTTCAGGACATGATTCTTAATTTGAGTCTGCAACTAAATTCATCCTCTCACCCCTCAGTTGGACCAAAAGCTCTTAGTATTAGGAGCCCACAGCTGAGCCCATCAGTCTTGAGTCTACTAAAGATCAAAGTTTGAAAATTTAAAAAGCAGCAGCAACAATTCTTTTTCCCTTTCTTTCCTCCTAGACAATGACTGGTTGTTGCCCTTTGATTCTCTTGTGCCTAATTAGATGCTGAAGAAGCTAACCAGGCTTCAGTTTAACTTGACTGGAATGATGAGTTTTACAGGATCTTACAGACATGAAAAGTGAATTGGTACCCCCTTTTAGGTTTGAGTCTGTTCAGCAACATTCCAAAGCAACAGTTAATGGAAGCTACTGGAGGCTGAGCAGGTCGGCTACAATTCTGTTTATTTCTTTTATAAAAACCATGGTCAAATAGCCCAGAAATAGACCCCCATAAATATAGTCAACTGATTTTTGACAGAGGAGCAAAGGCAATACAATAGGGTAATGATAGTGTCTTCAACAGATGGAGCTGGGACAACTGTACATCCACATGTGAAAAAATGAACCTACACAAAAGTTAACTCAAAATGATCACAGGCCTAAATGTAAAACACAAAGCTATAAAGCTCCTGGAACAGAGGTCCTCGACGTCCAGGGTCTAATGCCTGATGATCTGAGGTGGAGCTGATGTAATAATAATGATAGAAGTAAGCTGTGCAATAAAAAGAACGTGCTTGAATCATCCTGATACACCATGACGGTAATCATACCATGTGCTCCCCGCTGGTCCGTGGAAAAATCATCTTCCATGAAACTGGTTCCTGGTGCCGAAAAGGTTGGGAACCGCTTTTAGAAGATAACATAGGAGGAACCCTAGATGATGCTGGGTATGGTATTGCCTTTTTAGATCCAACACCAGAGACAGACCATGAAAGAAATACTTAACAAGCTGGACTTCACTAAAAAGAAAGATTTCTGTTCTGCAAAAGACAATATCAAGAGAATGAGAAGAGAAATCACAGACTGGGAGAAAATATTTGCAAAAGACACATCTGATAAAGGACTGTTATCCAAAGTATACAAAGAACTGTTAAAACTCAACAGTAAAAAAACAGACAAATTGATTTAAAAATGGGCCAAATATCTTAATAGACATCTCACCAGAGAAGATACACAGATGATAAATAAGTGTGTGAAAAGTTGTTCCACATCATACCATCAGGGATATGCAAATTAAAACAACAATGAGATACCACTGTATTCCTATTAAAATGACCAAAATCCCAAACACTGACAACAAAGGCTAGCAAGGATGCAGAGCAACAGGAACTTTAATTACATTGCTGGTGAGAATGCTAAGTGGTACAGCCACTTGGGAAGACGGTTTGGTGGTTTCTTACAAAACTAAATGTTCTCACAATCTGGCAATCACACTCCTTGGTATTTGCCTAAATGAACTGAAAATTTATGACTACACAGAAACCTGTTCACAGATATTTATAGCAGCTTTATTCATAATTGCCAAAATTTGGGAGCAACCAAGATGTCCTTCGGTAGGTAAACGAATAAATAAACTGTGGTACATCCAGACATTAGAATATTATTCAGCATTAAAAAGAAACTAGCTAGCAAGCTCATGAAAAGACATGAAGGAAACTTAAATGCATATTACTAATTGAAATAAGCCTATCTGGAAAGGCTATATACTATGATTCCAATCATGTGACATTCCGGAAAAGGCAAAACTATTGCGACAGAAATAAGGCTGTAAGGGTGTGGCAGGGAGAGATGAATAGGTAGAGCACAGAGGGTTGTTAGGGCAGTGAAAAATACTCTGTGTGATTATAATGATGGATACGCATCATTGTACTTTTCTCCAAACCTAGAGAAGGTACGACATCTAGAGAGAACTCCAAGATAAGCTAACAAATGTTTAATGCTGGACTTTGGGTGATTGTGATGTGTCGGTGTAGATTCATTCTTGGTAAAAAAAAAAAATTACTTTCTCGTGAATGATGTTGATCATGGGGAGAGCTATGAATATATGGGGGCAAGAGGTGTACAAGAAATCTCTGTAGCTTCCTCTTAATTTTGCTGTAAACCTAAAACTGCTCTGAAAAAATAAAATATTTGTTAAAGGGTCAAATGAGTGAACACCAGACTCATGGACAGTGCAGGACATCAACTTGCAGCACTCACCTGAACAAGGTATCAAAGTAGCCAATACTGCTGCAGGAAAGTGTCTACTCTGGCACCCACAAGTGTACAAAGAACAGTGCACACACACGTGTGTATGTACACATGGGCCTATGGGTGGCAGAGTAGTTTCTTTATACAATTAAATTATTGCTGCAGGCTCCTCTTGTCTCTTTGGTGCATATCTAGCTCCTTTCAACTAGATCTTTTCTTGACAAAGTAACCACTACCAATAGGCTTTCTCCCACTTCACCACACGAGATATTACTTTTAATATAAGCCCCATCCAAAAAAAAAAAAAACAACCCAGTTAATTTGTGGTTATTTGGATATAGATTTCCCCTTGGGATATACTATTTGTAACAAACTTTGAATGCTAGTTTTAGTTTCTTCCCTTCAGTCATTACATTTTTGAAGGGTCTCCTTTTCCTACAGCTCAATGTTTGCCTCAAAAATGGTAACTATTTAAATTTTTATTAACCCAAGAAAGACCACAACTTGCCTCTCAACTGCCTCTTCAAAAGTCACAGTGCATTCAAAAGCCAAATACTTGACTTTTGAATCATCCCTTGTCTCAAATATCTATCACTTTCATGACCTTTAGGATTTCTGAGATATGAGCTATAAACCCCAGACTTCACCTCATAAGTCTCCAAACAACTTGACCTTACACGTTTACCATTCTCCCACTTACAAAATGAGGAAGCCAATCTCTTACCTACACTTTCCTCAAGGTTGTTCAGTCAAAAAGAGTAGAATCTCTGAACTCTCCAGAGCCCTGTATTAACGTATGTCATCTTCAGCATTGGTTGGGGGAGTAATAAACTTGATCCACCAATTTGAAACACTTTATCCATCCTTTTCATTATATGCATTCACATTCCCCCACAACAAAAGACACAGAATAACCTAAACCTCTTCTTACCAATTGGAGAAGGAAATGGCAACACACTCCAGTATTCTTGCCTAGAGAATCCCGTGGACAGAGGAGCCTGGTGGGCTGCTGTCCATAGGGTCACACAGAGTCGGACACGACTGAAGTGACTTAGCATGCATGCGTGCATTGGGGAAGGAAATGGTAATCCACTCCAGTGTTCTTGCCTGGAGAATCCCAGGGACAGAGGAGCCTGGTGGGCTGCCGTCTATGGGGTAGCACAGAGTCGGACATGACTGAAGCGACTTAGCAGTAGTAGCTTCTTACCAGTAGTGGAATACTGTATATATCATTATACAAATTTATTTAGGAACAGAGAGATTCCTTTGAATCTCAACATTTTCTTGGCTATGCAATCTTAAAAAAAATAAAAAGTGACCATTTCTACAATGGCTTCATGTTACAGTCTACACACTGGCCCACAAAGAAAGAGACTGGAGAAAGAACGTTCCTGCAAAAATCAACAAGGATTCCCAGCCCATGTGGGAACTCCTGTGGAAGCTAGCACAGTAGTTCACACTTTGGTATTTTTTTTTCTTTCTTTCTTTTTTGTTAAAGAAGATAATATATTACAGAGACATTTTCAAAATTCACACCTGAGTTAAACATTTTTCTAGAAAATTCCACATTAAGGAGAGAAGAACATAATGCAAAAAAAGGAAAGGGCTATATACAGTTATGTTGCCAGCATAATTGTTGTGTGTGTGCTTTCGTGTTCCTCCTTCTGCAACAGGAGACAGGGCAGAGAAGGAGAGAAGGAGAAACACAGGGAAGGAGAGAAGAAACAGGTGTTCCTGAACTCTGGGGCAGACAAAGCAGACAGAAGAGCACCTGTGGGCAGAGAAATGTGCCAGGGGACTGAGTAAAGAGGAGGGAATTTGGAGAATACGATTATGAATGGATTTGGTTCTAGAAAAGGGGACGAGGCTAAAGAGAAAGTGGGGGGAAATGAAAAGTTTGCTGAACAGAAAAAACATCCAAGCTTTGGTAGAGACATCAGATTCAAATCTTTTCACAGATTCTAGAATCAGTTCTCGGACTGTGGCTAAGTTCAGAGTCAAAACCCGTTCTCTCCCCTCTGGTAGTCTGGCACTAGGTGAATGGCTGTGCCCAGAATGAACTGGAGATGAGCTGGAGAATAAGAAGAAGTCCTTTTTCAAAGGCCACTGCAGCAGGGAAACTGTCTGAAATATTTAGAGAAGGGTGCAGGCAAGGAAGGTAGAAATGACCAACTCCTAGGAGGGATGTGCATTTCAAGAGCGCTAGGAGTCAGCACACGGTTCAATCACAGTTTGGATCTCTGGAGGCCCTTGGTCCGAAGAAGACAAGAGTTTGGGTTCATCCTCTTCCGCTCTCTCTCCTGAAAGTAATCTGTCCATACAGAGATGGCATGATTCCCTTCCTTCTGGTGGGGAATACAGGGCCAGGTGGCAGAGGAGAAACTTTTTGGTCTCAGTGGAGGTAGGTGGGATGACTCCATCGATACCAAGATCTAGAGGGGAGGAAGGAACGAGTCAATCAGACAGCTTCTAACCATGAGGAAAGACAGGAATAAGCAGTGAGCACTAGCAGATACATATAGGGTTTTTTTCTAGGGGTGCTGAAAGTGTTCTAGAATCAGATATGGTGACAATTGCACCATCCTGTGAATATACTAAAAAACACTGACTTGTACACTTTAAATTGGTAAATTTTATGGAATGTGAATTATATCTCAGAACAATTTTTTTTAAATGTCCGTTATATGTTTTCCTCTCTTCTTTTTGGTGGGGGAGGTTTAGGAGCTCCTAGCTTTGGGGGTATGCAACAGTTGTCTCTTAAGAGCTGGCTGCCTTGCCAAACAGTTTGGGTTTGGACAAACAGGTTCATTTCTTCAAACAAGCTCAGGTCTTTAATTGCCTGACTTGCAAATCTCTTGTTTTGTTCTGAACTGGGGAAGAAACCTCTTGAGGCATCCACTCTGGGAACACTTTTTAGAGGAGAATCTTTGCATCAAGGCTCTGGAGGCTGCTTCTGTCACTGCATCCTGGGTGGGAGCACAAGGTTAGGATGGAGCACCCTTCCCCTCTCCCAGGGCATCAGCTACACAGGGAAGCTCAGGCTCGGGGCAGAATGCCCCCACTGCAGCTGGAACTGGCGTGAAAGGGAGTTCTCCGAAGCCCAGGGAAGGACCTGTCCCTTTCCGACAGGAGTGTTTGGAAATTTCCACCCTCCCAGAGAGGATGGAAATTTTGGCTCTGTTGACACCAGCTCCTTGCCAGCACTGGCTGAGGCTTCTCTTTTAAATCCCACTCCCAAGGGATAGAGTCCAGTCTGGCTCACCACCCCGCCCTCTCCCTGCCTCCCCTGTGACAAGCCTTCTTCCCCAAGGTGTTGACCCTCAGACACAGCTTCTCACATGTCCCTTGGCCCTGGCAGAGGTGTCTTGGTGCTCTTCCCTCCACCTTACCCTGAAGAGTTAAAACTGGAGGAGGAGTTCACGGCCGCTTTGGAGTTATTCTGAGATGCAGTGGGGCTGCTGGCCTGGAGTCCTGAGCCTGGAGAAGATGGCCTGCTGTTGTTCCCAGGGGAACAGGATGACGTTACTGAGCACGAGGAGAGGCAGAAACAAGGGGGAATTAATGAGGCTGGCTCCAGGGACCTCGTGACCTTCAGGCACGTATCCCCCAAGGGGTCTCACCTTCTCCCTACTCCACTCCCGCCTCCACCCATCTGCCCACCTCCTATCATGGTAGCATCAACACCCAGCCCCAGGGGGCCCTCATCGTACACACTTCTCCTTAGCCCAGGCCCTGAGAGTGGCATGGCTGGTTCCACAAGTCCAAGACTTGCAAAACACAAGAAGGATGGATGCCAAAACCATCCCATTCCAAGGGCACACCCTGGGCTGGGTATATCCAGCCTGGGACCCAGGGGTGGGATGAGAAAGAGAACCAGAGCTTCGGGAGGGAAGCAAGGAGGAGAGAAGGAAGAATGCTCGGGGAGGAAAAGAGAAGCTGAGAGCACAGGTCAAGATGGCCAGCCTCTCTGGGGTTCCCATCTCCACATGGTACGTGGTCTTCCAGAAAGAGCACGGGAGGAGTCCCAGCCATCCACTAAAGAGCTCTGTGGCCTGTGGCAACTTGCTTCACTTCCCTGAAACCTCTTTGTGACCTCTGTAATATGGCAAATCTGGATAAAACTGAACTCCTGTATTTGAGTTTCCCAAACAGCATTCCGTGGATAAGGTGACATAGATTTCATCCTCCAAGCTAAGATGCTTTGAAGGGTCGAAGGCATTGGTATTGATAATGACATCACCACAGGGGATCATCAGATACTGGGGCTGTCCTGGGCAAATCCAGACATATGGTCACCCTATCTAATTCTTTGAAATACTTTTTGAAAAATAGAGTTCTGTAGAAAATTGGTTTAGAAAACCCTGCCTTCTGTTCAGCTCATTTTTATGTATAAAAGATTTGTACATAAAGTGGGCCGAGAAGTGCAGCAATTAAAACAAAAACACTTGCTCAAACTTTACCTACTCAGCATTCCCCAAACTTACTTGATCATGGAAGACTTTTCCTCCTAGAAAAAATGTTAACATCTTCTGAAACACATTTTGGGAATGCTGAGGATGAGATGGATGGCATCACCGACTCGAATGACATGAGTTTGAGTAAGCTTCGGGAGTTGGTGATGGACAGGGAAGCCTGGCGTGCTGCAGTCCATGGGGTTGCAAAGAGTCGTACATGATTGAGCAACTGAACTGAACCGACTTAGGTCAATATCTTGCAGTTCTGTTATCCCATTATCTAAAAGAATGCTGCTGCTGCCGCTGCTGCTGCTAAGTTGCTTCAGTCATGTCCGACTCTGTGCGACCCCACAGATGGCAGCCCACTAGACTCCACTGTCCCTGGGATTCTCCAGGCAAGAACACTGGAGTGGGTTGCCATTTCCTTCTCCAATGAGTGAAAGTGAAGTCACACAGTAAGTGTCTGACTCTTCATGACCCCATGGACTGCAGCCTACCAGGCTCCTCCATCCATAGGATTTTCCAGGCAAGAGTACTGGAGTGGGTTGCCATTGCCTTCTCCAAAAAGAATGCTAGTAGACCTTATTTTTAGAGCTCACCTGTTCCAGGCATGGTGCTGTGGACTGGAGGGACAGAGAGGGGGCCCAGAGATCCAGAGGGAGACACCTGAAAGGTGAGAGAAGCTTGTAAACATTCTCTTCCATTTCCGTGTCCATCTTCTGTAGCTTCTCCCAGGGTGCTAGGCCGTAGACTCCACAGAGATTAGGGCTCCACTTCCTGGATGGTTTCCTAATCCCAAACCAATGCCCTGTGCTCTGTGTCACAGGAAAGGCTCTGGACCATGTACACCACACAGCTCCAGCTCTGCCCTGCTCCTACCACTCCCTGCGGACCTCAGGCCAGGGCCTCTCTGCAGTGTGACCCCTGGCAAGGCTGCCTGGGCACTGCCAGACCAAAGAGGCCTTGCTCAGATGCTCTGGTGAGGAGAGGAGCATGCCTCCAGGATGCCCGTTGTGGCCGACACTGCAGGATGGCTGCTTTATTTCCAGTCCCTTCTTCTTCCTTCTTAAAAGACCCCTGTGGGGACTTCCCTGGGGGTCCAGTGGTTAAGAATCCACCTTCCATTGCAGAGGATGCAGGTTTGATCCCTGGTTGGGGAACTGATATGCCATGGGGCAGCTAAGCCCACATGCTGCGCCTACTGAGCCCTCACACTGCCTCAAAGATCCCACATGATCAATGAAGACCCTGCATGCTGGAACTAAGATCTAATGCAGCCCAATAAATAAACATTAAAAAAAGAATAATGGAAATGCTTGTGTTTTATTTTTAAGACCCCTGCACTTGCTTGGGCAGAAGAGCTCAGCCCTAACCATCCTGACACAGGCTTCGCATCTTGATGCATGAGTGGACCATCCACTCTCCAGAGGTCCCTGGAGGAGACGAACTGTGTGAGGTCTCTGAAGCTTTGCATCTCGCCCTGGAGACCTCACAGCATCATCAACTCTGGGCTGGGAAGGGACCTAAGGTACTGTAGCTTAACCTTCCCACACAGTCCAGGAATCCCTACCCTCAGTATTACCATCCTAAATAGACACAGGGGCCCAACAGATCTGGGAGTGAGGCCTGGCTCCACCACTGTCTGTGTAGCTGGGGCACGTTACTTAACCCTGCTGAGATTTGGTTTTCTCATCCGTAAAACAACAGTAACACCTCCCTCATATTTTCTTTTAATTAAGTTTAATGAGATAATGTCCATTAAGCTTCTAACTCAATGCCTGGCAAAGAGTACCTGGCTTGTTAAATGTTAGTTCCCTGCCTTCCTGCAGAAGCTGTCAACTCTTGTATGTCTTGAGCTGCTGTTTATCTCTTCACTGGAGCTGAACTCGGCATACTTTTCCTCCCCCTTCATCTTCTCATGCTGTCCTGGGACACTCGGATCAGCCTCCACCCAGGACCTCGTAGGGAGGTTCTGCTCAGGGAGCTTCGACTGGCCACCCCTGCCCTCCCCTAGTTTGGAACATCCCATGCCAACAGGATTCAGCATGTACTCGTTTCCTAATCAATCAGCAATGGTTCTGCTGCTTTCATTGACCTACCCTTTCACAAGGAGCCTCTTTAGTAGTCTGGGGGCCCACGAAGGGTGGAGACAGGTGTGGGGCAGCGTGGTGAGAGATGCTATCAATAATCTCCCTCCCTCTTTTCCTCCACCCACCCCTTGCTGCCACACCCCAAGCCATTTGTTGTTGTTTTTAAATAAATAATTATTTAGTCACTGCAACCAGCTTCTTCTCTTCTATCTGGAGACAGGCTGTACATGTGCAAGCAGAGATATGGCTCTCCCTTTAAGTTTTTATATAAATAGTAGCATTCTGCCCACACTGCTCTGAATAATTTTGCCTTTTTTGCTTTCTTTCTTCTTCTTCTTCTTCTTTTTTTTTTGCTTAACAGTATATCTTGGAGATTATTTCACACCAGAAGTAGAAGAAACTATGTCCCAGTCCCAAGGACAATGTTCCAGTGAGACCCAAGGAGAAGACCGAATTAGAGCATTTTCTCTACCCTCTTCCTTCAGGACGCCACAAGTATTGTTGTTCCTGTTTAGTCGCTCAGTTGAGTCCGACTCTTTGCGACCACATGGACTGCAGCGTGCCAGACTCCTCTGTCCTTCACTATCTCCTAGAGTTTGCTCAGATTCATGCCCATTGAGTCAGTGATGCCATCCAACCATCTCATCCTCAGCTACCTGATTCTCCTCCTGCCTTAAACCTTTCCCAGCATCAGGGTCTTTTCCAATAAGTCTGCTCTTTGCATCACGTGGTCAAATTATTGGAACTTCAGCATCAGTCCTTCCAATGAATATTCAGGGTTGTTTTCCTTTAGCATTGACTGCAAGTATTAATGTGACTATTTATTTAACATCTTTCTCCCTGACTAGGCTGGAGACTTCATGAGGGGAGTGTGATGCTTGTGTGGTCCCCTGCTGGATCCTCAGTGTCTGCTGCAGCACCCAGAACTTGGCAGGTGCTCAGTATCCAATGCACGATGAGAATGCATGATGCTCCTTTATGGCTCTTCCATGCCTCCCACTTCTTTTCTCCACATTGGTGTCCCCAGCTCGGATTGAACTGAGGTGATAGCTACCTCCCAACTATTCTAGACAAAGCCCCATCTTTAAAGATTCCAAATCTCTCATGGCATGGTTCGGTTTCCTTCACGTGGCCTACAGTGCCCTACAGGATCTAGCCCGCCTACTGCTCCAGCCTCCTCATTCACACAGTCTCCCTCCCTGTGTTCCATTCCAACCTTCTGTGCTTCCTCTCCCTGCCCACCCCAGCCTCAGGGCCTTTGCCCACACTGTTTCATCTGCAGAGAATGTTCTTCCCAACACTCCCTCTGCCCCGCCATCCTGCTCCCCTTCCCCACCTCTAACTCAGACCTTTACCCCATTCAAGTCTACTCTTTCTTCTGCCATCAACTTGACCATCATTCCAAAGAGAAGTCCCTGATACCTGGACTAGGTTTGGTCCCTCAAATACCCACACGCCTTCTCTGGAGGCTTCATCACAAATTGCATTCTGTTTAATGTCTGTTTTCCTTGCTAGACTCTAAGCAGAGATCACCAATAACGATCCTGTGCACTGCCACATCTCAGGGCCAAATAGTGTGTGCTCAAAAAATATTTAAGAAATGAATGGTCAATGAACATCATATTGTCTCCAACTTCAAATTGTCAATGGCTCCTCATAGCTTCGAGGGTAATTTAGCATCCATGGCCCACCATGATCCAGCTCTCATCAACCTCCTGTCTTAGGCCTAAACCCTTAGCTCCAGCCAGAACAAAAAGCTTGTGGTTCCCCAGATGCATCATGTTGTTTTAGAATTCAATGCCTCTCACAGACTATTCCTTCTGCTATGCTGTTCTTTTTATGAATTCCCAACCTGTTCTCCAAACAAATTAGGGAGTCAGCCCTCCTGCATCCCATCCTGATTTGGGGGTCTTTCATCGGTGTTCCCACGGCAATCCTTCAGGGCTCCTTACAGCTGCTTCACCCACTTCATTGCAATTTCTTGCCTTTTCTGGCTCCACCTTCTTATTTTCTCCCCTTGGTCCTCTTCCTTTGCCCAGCCCTCAAATGCTGGTGTTTCCCAGGGTTGGGATTTCAATTTTCTTCTTTGCTTCTTCTGTACAAATTAAACAGGTGAGACCCTCCTGACCCAGGATGCGAACCACCACCTGTGTGCTTATGACTCCCCAGCTCACTTCTCTATCCTGGCTTTTCCTTCTGAACTCCAGACCCATTATTCCAAGTGCCCGGGGACTTTCCTACTTGGGTGACCCATAGGCCTTACTGTATATCATAATGGTGTAAAGAACTAAAATGGGACTTCTTTGGAGATCCGGTGGCTAAGACTCTGTGCTCCCAATGCAAGGGGCCCCAGGTTTGATCTCTGGTTAGGGAACTAGATTCCACATGCAGTAACTAAGACTCAGCACAGCCAGATGAAAAAAAACAAAAGGAACTGAAATAATTTTTTCCTACTCCTAAGCCAGCTCCTCCCCTACGTATAATTGTTCCATCATCGGCACCAGCTTCTACCCAGTCAGTCTGGCCTGAATGCAGAGAGGCATCCCAGAGTACTCTCTTCCCTTTATGGTTCTCCCTGCCTCCACCCAGTTTTCAAGCTATTAACCAAGACCTAATAATTCTACCTTCTAATTATCTCCTGAATCTCTCCCATGCCCCTCATCTAACCAAATGGCTTTGCTTCGGCCCTCATCCTATCTTTACTGGATAACTGCGGTCACATCTAACTCATCTCTGAAACCAAGCCTGGTGCCTCTCAAGCCACCCTCTATGACTGCAGTCAGAGTGATGGTTCTAAAAAGCAAATTTGATCATGCCAGTGCCCTGCTTCAAATCCGTCAGCAATTCCCCAAGCCTTCACCTCCCTTACCCCTGCCCACAATCCCTTCCATCTGGCCCTTGCTGATCTATGCAGTCTTATCTGTCAACAGTCCTCCCCGTGGAACCACCTGCTGTTCCGTGCCCTCTTCACCCTGCTTCCCAGCACTGCACCATGGTTCTCCTACTTTCTCCTCTGGGAACTCTACCCGCTACACACTTACTTGCCTCTTCACTCCTTCTTGTCTTTTTAGACTCAGCTCAGGCATTAATTATCTCCTTGGGGAAGCCTTCCCTAACCACCACCTCCCGAGGCTTTGTTAGCTGCTACTCCTAAATTCTCTGAGAGAAACCATCGTGTTGTCTGCCATTTGATTATTTGTCTGTCTCCTCTGCTAGGCAGTGAGGTCCTCCGGGACAGGGGACAAATATTATTTATTTGTGTATCCCCAGCACTTGGTACAAAGAACAATACATAGTAGATGGTTGATCAATGTTTGGTGAAAGAATAAACAATAGTATGCGTTTATGAAATATGCCAGGATGAGGCTGGATTTCAGCCACCCTTGAGTGCTAGAAACATGGGGACAACACCATTATCCCCACCTCCCTTAATCTTCAACCTTCACCAATCCCAGGGATGGAGAAGATATTTTCTACCCTCCAGGCCTCCCAGTCTGCCTAAACTTCAAATCACTCCCAGCCCTGACTTCTCCCCTTGCATTCTAGATTCCTAGATATAACCATCTACTTGACACTTTCTCTTGGATGCCTAGGATGTTAAGTCTAATATAACCAGCTCTAAATTCTCTGCTCACCTCCCCACCCTTCAAACCTGTTCCTCTACAGTCTTTATAATCTCAAAAAATGGCAACACCTGCCAATGTGTTGCTCAGGTCAGAACCGTTGAGGTCATCTTGGCCTCGTTTTTTGTACTTCCTGTCTGAGCTAACAGCACACGTTGTTGGCTTCATGGTGGAAATCCATTTAGAGTCCAACCACGTCTCCCCCCACCATGCCCTCCACCCTAGCCCAAGCTTCCACCCCTCGAAGCTTGATTGTTGTAACTTTCTCAGGTGGTATCCTGCTTCCACACAGATTAATCTCCAAATGGCAGCCCGTGGCAGCTCTCTAGTGGTATCTTATTTCACTTAAGATGAAGGCCAGGGTCCTTTTGATGGCCTCTAAGACCTTTCCTTAGTGAATGGGTTCCTGTTACCTCTCTGACTTCATCTCCCGCTCCTCACCACCTTCCTTGCTCTGCCCTGGTGACACTGGCTTGCGTGCTGTTCCTCAAACATGCCAGCTCTTCTCATTTTCTGGTCCCACTACCTGGAACAACTCTTTCCTCCAGATATTTATATTTCATTCCCTTTCAATACTTAGATCCCTGATAAAATCTCACTTTATCAGAGAGGCCTTCTCTCACCCCTCTACTGAAACACCAGCTCCTTACCATCACATTCTATCTCCTTATTCTTCTTTACTTTATATTATATATATTTGATATGTAGTATCTCTTTGCTTATTTATTTACTCCATACTCCCCCACCCCATCTTCCTTAGGATGGGGAAGATTCTTGGCCTCCAGGCTTCATCTCCCCCAGTGCTTGGCAGGCAGTTTGGCTCCTGGCCACTCACCAGCCGGGAACTGTACATGGGTGATTTGATGGGTGTGGCCACAGGGCAGTTGATTCGCTTCTCCTTTTGTCGTCGGTTGCAGAACCAGACCCTCACCACCTCCTTCTCCATGGACAACTGCTCTGCAATCATGGAGATCTCCTCAGAGCTGGGTTTGGGGTTCTACAGAAACCAAAGGGACAGAGCCATCAGGAGGAGAAGGGAACAGGACCAAGAATCGAAGGTGGGGGAGAGATGTTCCAGGAAGCAGGATAGAACAATAGATGGAGCAAAAGCTTTAGAATCAGACCTAAGATGGAATAGTGGTTTTAGCCCTTACTCTGTGGCCTCAGGAAACTTTCCCAACCTCTCTGAGCCTCAGTCTTACCATCTATGAAAAGCTAAGCTAAGTCACTTCAGTCGTGTCCAACTCCGCGAGACCCCATAGACGGTCGTCCACCAGGCTTCTCTGTCCCTGGGATTCTCCAGGCAAGAACACTGGAGTGGGTTGCCATTTCCTTCTCCAACGCATGAAAGTGAAAAGTGAAAGTGGAGTCGCTCAGTTGTGTCCGACTCCTAGCAACCCCATGGACTGCAGCCCACCAAGCTCCTCCGTCCATGGGATTTTCCAGGCAAGAGTACTGGAGTGGGGTGCCACTGCCTTCTCCAGAACCATCTATGAAAGGAGAGTAATAATGACTACTGTATAGGATTATTGTGGAGACTGAAGGAGAAAATGTGTGTCAACTGCCAAGTGCAGGGCCTGACATAGGGTGGAGGCTCTCCTCTCACTTCTTATCCAGGAGAAGTTCTGAATAAAGAAGCTGATGAGCTTGGTGGGGCAGGCTGAATCCCCAGAACCCATGTTCCCCTCTTTCCTCATAATCTGAGGAAAACTTCTCTCAGCTGGTTTCTTCCTGCCTACCTCAGAATAGGAAATGCTAGTTAAAACACGTGGACTCATCAAGACTTCAGAGGAGATAAGCATGTGTGTGTGTGTGTGTGTGAGTCGGTAAGTCGTGTCTGACTCTTTGCGGCTCCATGGACTGTAGCCTGCCAGGCTCTTCTGTCCATGGGATTTCCCAGGTAAGAGTACTGCAGTGGGTTACCATTTCCTTCTCCATGGGATCTTCCCAACCCAGGGACTGAACCTACATCTCTATATCTCCTGCATTGGCAGGTGGATTCTTTCCCACTGAGCCATCAGGGAAGCACATACATTTGTATACATACTCAAATATATATATATATATATATCCATCACTCCTTTGTTTTGACCGCTTCCACCCCCAACTCAATCTTTGATCTTAGCCCCCTTTCTCTCCTTTCTACAGCCTCCCTTACTCTTGCTACTCTGAGAAACTTCAGCAAAAGGAAAAACCAACTCTTATCATCCTGCCAGCAGGATGCAGCCATCAAGTCCTCAGTCACATGCATGGGGGAATCTGCTGGGGAGGCCACAGTCCTGGAGGCCTGGGGCCTGCGAGGCAGAACTAGGCCACGGGTACATCCTTGAGGGACCTGAGCGGTGTGGATGGAAACTCTGGAGGCCGGTCCCTAAGGGACCCTGATTAAAGGCTCTTTAGGCCACACATGTTTATCCCTCGTCTCTTCCCCGGCTCCCATGGGGCACATAACTGGTATTATTAGCTTCCACATATTGACTCCAGAGTACACTTTTGCTGCAAGTCCCAAACAATGTGTGTATGTAATACAATCACAAATATTTAAGTGTATGTGAAGTGAAAGTGTTAGTTGCTCAGTCATGTCCGATTCTTTACAACTCCCTGGACTGTAGCCTGTCAGGCTCCTCTGTCCATGGGATTCTCCAGGCAACAATACTGGAGTGGGTTGCCATCTCCTTCTGCAGGGGATCTTCCCGACCCAGGGATCGAACCCAGGTCTCCTGCATTGCAGGCAGATTCTTTACCATCTGAGCCAGCAGAGAAGCAAGTGTATGCCAAAGAAAGAAACAGAGGGACATACATAGATGACATTTGGTGGTGAATTTTTTTCCTACTTCCCTGCATTTTCCAAATTCTTTACAATGAGTATTTATTTTACGTATATAATTTGAAAAATACAAAGCAATGTGAGGAAGATAAAGAATATATACACAATGTCCTGGCTTTGCTTCCTTTATCTCAACTGGATACAGATACAATCCTCTCCACTAGGATTCTAGATCCCAGTCTAAATCTCTCGGCTCAAGGGATCATGGGTACCAAATAGAGGTCAGAGCCAGCAGGGTCTGTGGGGGAGGAAGTTTCTGGAGCCCAGCCTGTCACTCAAGCACCTGGAGAAGGAGCAGATCTCTGTTTCTGACCCTTTCCCAGGGCAGGTGTTGGGGGCTCGGGGGTGGTGCCCAAGGATGTGTGCGTGTATGCTCACCCTCCTGTGCAAGTCAGCCCACCTGCCCCCACCCCAAAGATCTGCTCACATCTTGAAATCTCTTCTCCAGAGTCAGACGGATGTTGGTCTCAATGCTGGTCCGCTTCTTCCTCTTCCTCCCGAACACCTCGCTGAGGGCGGGGTAAGAGTTGGGGGTGCTCATCGAGGGGTCCGACGGGGAGGATTCTGTGTGGAGCGGGAGAGGAGAGGAGGCTCAGAGAGGGGAAGGCAGCCGGTACAGGCTCTGTCTCCCTGGACTTGAGGTCCCATGACCCTCTCCCAGCAGGTCCGAGGCCCCACCCCTCGCAGGGGAGCATGAACAGCCTGAGAATCCTGCTTCTCCTCGCTGCTCCGGGCAAAGGTCCTCCACGCCTCCCACCTCGGTGCCTCCAGCATTTGCGGTCATGGTTCAGGGACACCCAGACATCAGCGGCATGTGTGGGTGTGAGTGGGTGAGGGCAGTGGCACTCACAGGTCTGTCTTTTACAAGGAGGCCTGGATGTGAATCCTGAGGGAAATGGGAACTGGGGTTTTGAGCTAAAAGCAATGGCCCTTGGAGGCCAGAGGCTGGTGTGAGGCCACTTCCTTTGCAGCATGAGTGCTGCAGCTGAGGTGGTGTGAGGGGTCAACTGGGAGGGCCCTCCAGAAGCATTCAGGCACAGACGGGGAGTCACGCCAGAAGAGATCTGCAAGGTCCTTTCCCAAAGATCCTAAGACTCTCTGGTCATCTCTCTCAGTTCAGCGCTCCAGTAAAACCTGCCAAAGGGACAGCCTGGTGGGGACGCTTCCTTACCCACTCCCTTGTTTCCATGTGGAAGGACTTCCGAGAGGGTCCCATCCTTGGCTGCCCATCTCCCACTCTCCTCTTTATCCTTAGTAACCACTGGGAAGTGAAGTGTTAGTCACTCAGTCATGTCTGACTTCTTGTGACACCATGGACTGTAGCCTGCCAGGCTCCTCTGTCCATGGGATTCTCCAGGTAAGAATACTGGAGTGGGTTGCCATTCCCTTCTCCAGGGTATTGACCCAGGGATCAAACCCGGGTCTCCTGCGTTGCAGGCAGAGTCTTTACCATCTGAGCCACCAGGGAAGCCCCATAGTAACCATTAACCCACACTATCTACAGACTAGAGCCCAGCCCCACCACTGGCTCTTCTCCTCACCCTGGGATGACTTTGTACTACCCCCATCCTTCCCCCAGGGACGTCTGGCACTATCTCGTGGCATTTTGGGTGTTACAACAGGGGGCGGGCATCTAGTGTGTAGAGACCAAGGATGCTGCTAAATAGCCTATAATTCATGGGGCAGCTTCCATGAAAAAGTACTGTCTGTCCCAAGATACTGCTGCTGCTGCTGCTGCTAAGTCGCTTCAGTCGTGTCCGACTCTGTGCGACCCCAGAGACGGCAGCCCACCAGGCTCCCCCATCCCTGGGATTCTCCAGGCAAGAACACTGGAGTGGGTTGCCATTTCCTTCTCCAGTGCATGAAAGTGAAAAGTGAAAGTGAAGTCGCTCAGTCGTGTCCCACTCTGAGTGACCCCATGGACTGCAGCCTACCAGGCTCCTCCGTCCATGGGATTTTCCAGGCAAGAGTACTGGAGTGGGGTGCCATTGCCTTCTCCATAGATACTGCTAATGCTGTGGTTAAGAGCCCTATCCCACACTGTTCCCTGACACCAAACTCTTCCATTCATTATTCCAAATGTTTTGCCCCTGGCTTATACCCTGGGCCTCCTGGAATTGCCTCCATGGCCACCACGCCTGACTGAATCCTCCTGCAAACCCCACTCCTGCTGGAACGCTTTCCCAAGTAACTTGCTGGCCTCTGAAAACCTACTCAAGGATTAGCCAGATAAAGATCTTTTGTTGTGCCTGTTGCCTCCTCCTCCCGGCCATGAGACCCTGGAGAGCCCCCTTCCCTATGCCCCTGCTCTAGACCCAGTCCAGACAGTAGTCTGGGTGTGTTGGCTCTGGAGACCCCACCTTTGTCTCTGGTGAGCAGTCCTATGGTGAGGCCAGGCAGGTCCTGTCCCCGGTGTCTTATTTTTCTGTTGGTTCCAGACTCAGGAGGAGAGGAAAGGGCCCTGTGTGTTGACCACTGAAAGCCCCAGCATAGATCAGTCACCAGCCCCTTTCTGCGGACCTTCGAAGGCAGGGGTCCCCCACCTCTGGGATCTAATGCCTGATGATCTGAGGTGGAGCTGATGTAATCATAATAGACATAGAGTGCACAATACATGTAATGCGCTTGAATCATGCCGAAACCACTCCCCAACCCTGGGTCTGTGAAAAAATTGTCCTCCATGAAAACCAGTCCCTGGAGCCTAAAAGGTTGAGGACCACTGCTCTAAGGCACCATCCATCTTCATGTCCTCAAGGCCTACCTGCATCGTTCAGCCACTTCTCCAGCAGTGGCTTGAGCTTGCACATGTTCTTGAAGCTCAGATTGAGGGCCTCAAATCGTGAGATAGTTGTCTGGCTGAAGTCATTACCATACAGCTTTCCCATGGCCAGACCCACATCGCCCTGCACGTGGGGGTGGAGAGGGAGGAACTTGATTGACAGGTCCCTTCTCCCCTTTGTCCACATCCCCCACCATCCTAGCTCCTCGCCACACCTTTTGAGCTCCCACCCATCACCCTGGCTCCCTTCCAGGTTTCTTCCTCTAAGATGGAAACCTGGTTACTTCTCTCCTTAGACTCTGAGTGGTGTGTGCCTTGCCTCTGGCCTGGCTCTCATTCCTTGCCCCCTCCATCAGCAGGGTCCCCGGCTTCCCTACCAATGGCAACTGTGCCCCATTGCTAGGGGACACAGGGGCACAATGGGTTTGCCCCGAACACCATGAGCTTGAGGTGCTCTTAAACCTACACTTAGGAAGTCCAGTCTCTACTCAGCCCAAGTTCTTCACCTCCTCAGTCCCAAACCAAACCTGTGTGAAGCCCAGCTTAATGCGCCTCTGCTTGAAGGTCTTGGCAAACTTCTCCAGCTCCTCTAGGTCACTGGGCTCGTCAGCTCCTCCAGCACTGGGGAGATGCTTGGGCACAGGGAGATGCTGAGATGCTTCCAGATGGGGTTCTAAAGAAGATCCTGGTAGCCCAGGGCGCCCAACTGCCTAAGAGGAGACACACACCAAGCTCACCCACAAACAGTCAACAGATGAAATGACATTCTCTGAGCTTTTTGCACTAAAGCCCTGCTTAGAGGCTAACAGGTTAGATTCCTATTATGTCAGTGTTTGGAAGTGGAAATTGGAGTTTCTGTGAAGGGATTGGGCTTCCCTGGTGGCTCAATGGTAAAGAATCCCTGCCAATGCAGGAGATGCAGATTTGATCCCTGGGTTGGGAAGATTCCCTAGAGAAGGAAATGGCAACCCACTCCAGTATACTTGCCTGGGAAATCCCACGGACAGAGGAGCCTGGCGGGCTACAGTCCATGAGGTCGCTCAGACATGGCTTAGCGACTAAACAACAACGACGCGAAGGGACCAGCAGGAGCAGCTAGGGCAGAAACAGGAGTGTGGGACAGGGCGGTGGCCTTTCTGGGCTTTAGCCTATGACTCACAGTTTGACTCTGAGCAGGTAACTTCCTCCTTTCAGTTTTCCACCGTAAAAGGAGCTAGCAGGGTTGTCTACAAAGATCCCCAAAACAAATCTCAAAATGGGATAAGGAGAAGGTTGTTTGTCTCGTCTGTTCTTTTCCACAAAGCAAAGTGACTGAGGTGTTCAACAGGCATTAGCTGAAGATAACCGTGGGCATCTGAGACTCATTATGTTAATGGAATTCCCATAAAATTCCAGACTCTCGTGACCACCATTTTACTTTCTAAACCATCATTTTCTTTCATGAGAATATTTTGCTTTCTGCTTTTCTTTTTTTTTAAATCAAAGGTATTCCACTACTATCCAAGTGCCCCTTGATCGCATTCATGGTTGCCAGGAGATGTTCTTTCTTTAGTTTATGTTCATAGAACAGACTCTTATACCTGGAATCCAATTTATGCCTATTGGGGTCAGGAGTAAATCGAGCTCGTCCGTGAAAAAGGCATGGAGCCCAGGCTTGGGGTCCTAAGGGGCTTATATCCAGGGCAACGGCTGTGCTGCTACCCATGTGGATGAAGTGGCCTAAGTCCACTCTTTTATCTTCCTTTCCAGTTTACTCCTTTCCAAGCCTGGGGTTAACTTTAGTCTTTTCTTCAGGCCTCCCATTCACACAGGCAACCTTGTGATGACCAGAGAAACGTTAAGGACTCTTTTCCTCGAGGGAGGTTATTTTAGAACAGAATGATTTGAAACCATTAGGCTTTGAACCTTTTCAGTGGGAGACTGGGTGGCGCAGACCAGACCCTCAGGACAAAGCCCATGTCCCACCTTCACATCCAATCAGCTGCAGAACTGCTTTGAGTCAGCTTCCCCCACATCCTCTGTCAGCCCCTCCTTTCTGCCCTTACTCGTTGCTGTTGTTGAGTTACTAAGTCGTGTCTGACTCTTCGACCCCACGGACTGCAGCACACCAGGCCTCCCTGTCCTTCACTGTCTCTTGGAGTTTGCTCAAACTCATGTCCACTGAGTCAGTGATGCTGTCTAACCATCTCATCCTCTACCCTTACTGCTACCACTCTGAGTAGGTCTCTTTACTGCTGCCTCAGGATGATCTTAATAATCTTCCAGTCTTTCTGCTTCTGGTCTCACCCGGCTCTTGTGTTATAAGTCACATGAGTTGATCTTCAGAATCCTCTAAGATTTATTCCAGATCTAAGTCTGTGGTGATGATATTCCGCTAGCAGTAAGGAAGAGGTCTGAGAGCTTAGGACACTGGTGTCCTCGTTTCTATTAGCCACTAGGTGGCACCCTCGGCTCTTCCAGAAGTTCAGTGGACTCCAGCACTGTAAAGCCAGGGGCAATCCATGGGGATTTTAGCGCAGAGAAGGGATTAGGATCTCTGCAGTCATTCCCAGCTCTTCTACACGTCGGATTCTGCAGAGCCATCTCATGCAGTGGTGTAGGGGTTAACTGCACAGGGGCAGCTAATGAGGGGGAGGGGTGGCAGCTCTGATGTAACTCCAGCTGCTGTGGCCAAGCCACATTCCCTGGTATGAGGCTGCCTCTGGCCAGAGGATGTGGTGCCTTTTTTTCTCACTGGCAAGCAGGTGCTGTGCGGCACCAGGGCAGCTCTGCAAAGGGCCCTCTTGCAGACCTCAGTCTTCCCAACCCAGGGACCTGTCCACTACAGAAGCCAATCTAGAAAAGCAATTATATATATATATATATATATATTATTATTATTATTATTATTTTTGGCCCTGCCACGTGGCACATGAAATCTCAGTTTCCTGACCAGGGATCAAACCTGTGCTCCCTGCAGTGAAAGCGCAGAGTTCCCTGGACCACCAGGGAAGTCCCTCAAAGAGTGGGTTCTTAAGAGAGGCCCAGAGATGAGAGACCTTGTCTTGGTGTTCTCCTGACATCAAGCCTGTGGCTCTCTGGTCTCCCCCTTGGGTCTTGAGAGTACCAGGAGGGCGGCAGTAACTTTAGTGTGTCTGGAAAGCTAGCTGAGCCCTGCAGAGCACTGATGCAGGGGCCTGATCGGGGATGGAGTGGAATGCGCGCGTCCAGAGCAGGCTAGCCCAGGAGCTGGAATCTCTGGCTTCTAATTCTGGCTCCACAAGTGACACTGGGTCACTCATTTCCTCCGACTGTGGCTTGAATTTCCTCCTCTGTGTCAATGGGGACAATCCCTTGCTATTCGCTCTCCCCAGAGGGAGAAACCAGGGAGCTTAACTCCATCAGGAGCTGAGAGGTTCCTAGAGGGGAGAGGAGGAGTACGCGTGTTTACCTGGGATGTGAGGCCAGGCCCCGTCTGCGGAAGGAGGAGCGAGCTCTGTTGTTGCGGAAAGGGGAGAAGATTTGGCTGCAGACCTGGGTGAAAGGGGAAGAACAAAGCAACAAACGCCTAAAATCCAGGCCAACTGAAAGACATGCTCTACGTAATAACTGTCCCCACCCCCCTGCTACCTAACCCCCCCAACCCCGCCCTGGAGCCCTGAGGAGAGGCCCCCACGGGCACTGTCAGGATTGCCACACACAAGTGGAGGCCAATCAGACATGGGGATAAACAGATGTAAACAGCAGTCCCCAAACCAGTCCTTCTGCTTGCCTGCCTGCCTGCCTGCCTGGAGTGGTACAAAGGCTGAGGAGGGTCAAGGAAACCAGCTCTGGGATCTGATAGCCAGGCCTGAAGAAACCCAAGGTGGGAAGGAAATGAGGGGGGTGACTACTCAGAATTCAAGCTGGGGCTGAGGGTTTTCGTTTTGCCTGCAGAAGTAGCTGGGATGGCTAGAGAGGCCTAGCCACATCTGCAAAGATGCCAGGTCAAAGGAATGGGGCGATACAGCTCTAAAGGGCAGCAGACAAGTGCCAGAGGCTCTTGGCAGGACCCAGACATTGTACACTTGGGAGGAAGGGCTAAGAGAGAGAACGGAAGAGCCCAGGCCAAGCTTCTGGCAACTCTCTCTGGTGGTATGGACTCTACCTGCTTCTTCACACTGCCTGAGGTCTGCTTCCTCCTTCTTGCTCCAGGAAAACTGTCCATGAAGCGCTCTGCCTGGTTGGTGGTCATGACAATGGCCTCCCTCTAAGAAGAGCCACAGCCAGGAACTGTTACTCACATTACGGGAATGGAACTGACTACCAAAGCATGTGACGGGGCAGGTCACCCCACGCACTCAGCACAGAGCAGAACCTTGGCGTCTCTGTTGTCCCTAAGCTGTTCTGGGTCACTGACGTGTAGCACCTACTGAGGCTGACCACTGTACTCTTCAGAATGAAGAGATGCTTTACATCAGTGACCCAGAACAGATTAGGGACAACAGAGACCCTGGAGGCTTAATTTTTCCTTGTTAAAATACATAGACAAGAAAAATAAAATACATAGGCAAATTTGCAGCAACATGGACGGACCTAGAGACGGTCATATTGAGTGAAGTAAGTCAGATAGAGAAGAAATATCCTATGACATTCTTTACATATGGAATATGAAGAGAGATGATTTACACGAGACAAATGAACTTATTTACAGAACAGAAAGAGACTCATTGGCTTAGAGAACAAACTTATGGTTGCCGGAGGAATAATGGGGGGGAAGGGACAGCTAGGGAGTTTGGGATGGACATGTACACACCCCTGTATTTAAAATGGACACCTAACAAGGACCTACTGTATAGCACAGGGTCTCTGCTCAGTGTTTTGTGGCAGCCTGGATGGGAGGGGAGTTCAGGGGAGAATGGGTACATGTGTATGTACGGCTGAGTCCCTTCACTGTTCACTGGAAACTATCATAACATTGTTAATTGGCTATATCCCAACACAAAATTAAATGTTTTTTTTAAAAAATAATAATAAAGTTTAAAAATACGTAAGCAAGAAAGCTATAAAGAACTCTGTACTGAGAGTCAGAGGCACGAGTACTAACAGTGATCTGACATTTACGCTGCATTTTGAAATGTACAAAGCCCTCTCACATGCATTATTTCAAATAGCTCTCAGTAACCTTGTGAGGCAGAGTTTTAGTATGATTCCATTTTTAGGGAGGAGAAAAAGGAACCTCAGAGAGGTCAGGTAAGGTTCTCAAGGAGACTCAGCTAGTAAATGACTTTTTTAAACCAATGAGTTTTTCTGATTCCAAATACTAAACTGTATTCTCTCTCTGTGTCACACACTAGCCTCATTGGTTATATGCCTGAGCCAGTTTCACAGTGCCATTTTTCAAAAGAAATAGAATTAACTGTTACCTTCCCTTTCCTATGCCAGGAACAGGATGTGCACTGTTTAGTGAATGCAGAGACTCACAGATTCACTTATGTCCTCATTCATCATCATCATAACACTCTGAGATGTCTTGGAAACGAAGGATACCTATTACTGGGCAGGTGGTAAGGACAGAAGGCAAGATTGCATTTTCGTCGGGTTCTGGATCTCCAAAGCCTCTCTTTGGGATTTGAACAGTGGAGAGAAGCTTAGACTTCATCACTTTCAGCTCTAGTTGGTGGAGGTGGGAGACGGCGAGGCAGTACCATGCAATGCCAAAAAAATGGGTTTCTGAAACCCATTTTTCAGAAAATGGGTTTTCTGAAGAAAAGAAATTTACGGAACTTTCTAGTAGGTCCACCTACCATTCGAGGTTATTTTTAAAGATGTCAGAAAAATCCCTCCACAGAACTCCTGGCATATCAAGCTCAAGAAATGTTAGTTATTACTGTGAATATTCTAGTCTGCTTGCTCTTGGCCATCGAGAAGTTCTCTGCGAGGAACTTCCCTGTGGGAGGAAACCCGACAATGCTCTGCATAGCCTGTGGGTGGCGCTGCCGCCCCACACAAATGGAATTCCAGCTCCCCGAGGGCGGGAGTCTGTTTCCACATCCTGAGTCCTGGGGAGGTTTCCAAGGAATTGGGACTGCGTTTCCCAAAGAGCTCCTCCTTCCTTGCTCTGCCCCGGCTCTGCCACCTTTTACCTTCGGTCTCAACTGGTCATGAAATTAAGGAAGATGGGAGAAGGAGGAGGAGAAGGATTCTCAACCTGAAGGGCAAAACCAGGTCCCTTCTTCAGGCCTTGAGCTGGATAAGCCGCTCTTAATACCAGAGGGTAAGCTGGTCACCCACCAACCTTAATGTAGCACTAGTGGTAAAGAACCCGCTTGCCAGTGCAGGAGACATAAAAGACTCGGGTTCGACCCCTGGGTTGGGAAGATTCCCCTGGAGAAGGAAGCTGCATCCCACTCCAGTATTCTTGCCTGGAGAATCCCATGGATTCTCCATAGTGTTGCCAAGAGTTGGACACAACTGAAGTGACTTAGCACACACATGCGCACATGAGTTGGTCACCCACACCCCACACTTGGGTCCCAGCAGGCAGGAGCAGCCCTTTACCGCCCTTGTCTATATAGAAAACCCCCAGGGTTCTCACCTTGCTGCCCAGGCTGGCTCTGAGATAGCAGGAACTGGGAAACAGACTGTAGGTGTCCGGGAACCAGCACGAGCTGCTGGAGTGGGTGGAGGGAGGCCATGTCCTATGCAGGGCGACACAGACATCATAGAATTTACAAGCTGGGAGCGTGGGCTCCATCCACCCGCTGCCTATCTGTCCCAGGGGTATCCACCGGGAGCTTGCCCTATGCCTCTGTGTGTCCCTGTATGTGGCACATAGCGGCTACCCCGTTAATGGTGCTATTGATACACTGCCTGTCCTCAGTCAGGCCGTGCCTCGCAGCCTGTTGTTACTTAACCTTGCCTTGTTATTTAACTTTCGTGTGTGTCAGAACTGTCTCCCAGCTAGACTGATAATGCCCCGAGGACACAGACTGTGGGTATTACCCATCTCTCAGAGGTTTACCCTAGAAATGACACACAGTACACAATTTTTTTTTTTAATCTCATGCCCTTTGATTATACTAAAAGCCATTTTCATCTTGGCCGTTTCCAGGGTCTAAACCATTCCTGGAGGAAGAAGCCCGTTGCTTGCTCTTAATAAAAACGCTTTGATGAAACAGAAAGTCCATTTCCCCTTGGGGTTCCTCCCATTAGCCCCCACAAAGAGAAATACCAGTCCCAATATCCAGGGACATGGGAGTCCTCTGTGATCTGGACCCGCGGGAGTCTATGATCCCCACAGGACCAAGCTTAGGTCTGTGCACAAAGAAAAGACTTGGTAAATCCTTGCTGAAAAGAAGTGAAAGAATAAGTGCACATTCTATCCTTAAATATTTCCAGGGAAGTGGTGGCTCATTCTTCCCTGGGGGAATCCATATCAAATCAGGGACTCACCCTGTGGACAACCAGCCTTCTCAGACATTTGTCATTACTATTTCAGGAGCCCCTTTATTCCTTCTAGCTTGACAAACTCTTGAGGAGGAAGAATGGGCTTAGTGGGGACAGAAGTGCTCTGTGACCATAGCTGTCATAGTGGGGCTCCACTGAATATGGCTGGCAGACCCCAGCCCTATAGCTGTGAGCCCTATCATTTTGGCAAGACAGGCTGCTTTTTCTCCCAGAGGGGTGGAGACCTCCCTCTTTGCATAAGTAGCCAGGCTTCATCTTTCTGAGGATTATCTGGTAACCCTAGCCCCACCTCAGACATCGAAGTTTCCCTGCAGGGGATTCTTTGGCCCAATCTGGATGCACTGAGAGCCAGGTCCAGAGGTGAAGCATTTTGCAGGAGGCTCGCCTGAAACTCACTGGCCCACTGAGACTATTAGGGCTCCCCGACTTGAGCTGGCATTTACCCCAGACATTTGATTTCCGGGCATCATGGCAGGTCCTTGACTCAGGTGGCATGGTCGATGAGAGAGAGTCTGCTGCAGGGAGTCGCTGAGGTCCTCAGTTTTAATCTGTAAGTGGAGGCAGGAAGGAGAAGCATCAGTTCAGGACCCCTCAAGCAGAAGGAAGGGGAAACTCAGAGAAGGCGAAGGCAGGAGATGTTCAACAAGCCCCAAGAGTCAGAAAACTTGCGCAGCGCCTATTGGGCTGCAACTTGATTTTCCTGCCTGTGTGAGTCCTTTAGGTCAGGGCAGCTGGTAAGGGACAGAAGTTGAGAGGTTCTCAGGGGTAAATGTGCTCAACGGGGTGTCCACCTGGATTGATTGCTCCTGAACACCATGGCCTGTGCTGGTGTGTACAGCAATACACGTTCTTCCTCACTAAAACTCAAAAAATGAGGAATTTTTGTAGTGACTTCAAACATTTCTTTCAGATTGTTAGATGGTATTCTTTTTGTCTTGGGGGTGGCATGTTAGGATTTCTTTTTGGACATGATAGTGCTCCTCAATGGTATTTTTATTCCATTTTCTTTATTTATTTACGGCTGAGCTGGGTCCCCACTGCTGCACAGGTTTTTCTCTGGTTGTGGTGAGCAGGGGCTGCTCTCCAGAGGTAGTGCACGGGCCTCTCGTTGTGGAGCATGGGCTTTAGAGTGCACTTTATAAAGTTTTTTAAAAAAAGAAAAAGGCAGTTCTTTTCCAATCTCCCTTATAGTCTGTTTTTTATTTTCCTGGTCCACAAAATCCCAAAGTCTGGGAACCAGCTTCCCTCCATTCCCCCATGTTTTCTACACTAACCTGCCCTCTGCGAGCTGAGTTGCTTTGGCAGCCAGCTTCCTTAGCCATGCGGCTTGGGTGACAGACCTTGCCTGTCTCCCTACAGGTGGGGACATGCTCCCTCACAGTCACTGCTGAAGTTGCAGCCTGAGGGGCCTGTGGTGGTTTCCACACTCTCTCCAGCCTCTACCACCCTTCAGTGGCAGCACCAACCACCCACCTGTGGGTTTTCCAGGTGTCCAAGGGCAGGGCAGGAAGTTCTACCTGTGCCCACCCCTTCTCCCACCCTGAGAACAACTACCCTCTTGCAGCCTTTCAAAAAGTCCATTGTGGGGGTGGAGGGTGGGTAGAGAGTATGCAAGGGACTCTGAATTCATATAATACAGCAGGGAGCTTGGGATCCAGACAGAACCTTATAAAAGACATTGGGGGGGCGGGGGCTGGTGTCGGGCGGTATGGCTTGGCTGGAAGCTCTTGTCCATAGGAATCTTGGCTGAAACCATTTTCTTGGTCTATGCTGGGAATATCACTGACATCCTGGAATCTTTCTTGTCTGCATTAGTTTAACACAAGTCAAAGGTTCAGACTAACAGCTCTACTTGTGCTCAACTGCTGTGGGAAAATGGTGCTTTGGATCACTAAAGAAAGAACTCCCTGTGGTTGGAGAGTTAGGAAGATCTTGTTGAGTGACACAGACCAAGGGGGGAGCCCACGTCCTAAGTATGGTACCGTACCTAGTGGGAACCCAATGCGTGTTAACTGAATCAAAGACACAGAGTCTCTCTCCCCATCCTGCATCGGGATACAGTGAGGAAAACATCGAACAGGGAGCTAGAACCTGTTTCTAGTCCTAACTTAGACCCTAGTTTACAACATAACCTTGAGCAATCATTTCATCTCTGTGAGACTTGGTTTCCCCATTCTACATGATTTTTCTTTTGCTCCTCCAGCTTGCTACAGCGCTCTTAGATAAAGCAGATCTAAACAGCACCAGGAAGCCCTGCTTGTACCAAAAGTGATAAGAAGATGGTCCTTTTGGGGATAGTCTTTATACATCTTTCCTCTCCTTCCTCACCTAAGGAGACTATTCTAGAAACTTGGAAGCAAAGAGGAGGAAGTCAGAGTGTCAGAAAACAGCCTTGTGGGGGCAGACAGTTAGACATCCAGAAAACTTCAAAGGCACTGCCCCCCAGGAGTGTTCTCCAGAATATCCTCCATCCCCACCCTCAATGCCCTTCAGCTTTCCCCACCCACCATACTTGGCCTCTCCATCTAAGAAGCTCCAGTGTCCTAGTTCTTCCCCCAGAAGTTAGAGTTTTCACATCCTAGATTCCGGGGAAACATTCGTTAGCAGGTTTTTGAAAGCTCAAAATAGATGATAAACTACTTATTTCAGATCACCACCAAGCTCAAGCTTTGCTCAGAGAGGAGATTTTACTTAAGCAAAGCCTCCCTTCCCCACATGCTTCTTTTGCAGCCCCCTCGTGCTCCCGGGCATCCCTTATCCCCAGTGGGGATAGGTGAGACAGGATGGAGGAAGGGAGACGGAGGGAGAACATGGAAAATCGGAGCTCACAGCACGCTGGTGGAACCACCCCAGGCAGCTTGGCAGGGCTCCAGCTCGGAGGCAAGTGGCA
Source organism: Bos mutus (assembly GCF_027580195.1). Lineage (NCBI taxonomy): Eukaryota > Metazoa > Chordata > Mammalia > Artiodactyla > Bovidae > Bos > Bos mutus. Next base: position 48,965,383 of record NC_091631.1, read on the forward strand.
GGGTTCCTTTATAGACTCATTATGCGCAATGGGGAGATAAGAAGGTGCAGCTATGACAGAGCTTGAAAACATGTGCTTTGCCTCCAACCTGAGTGCTATCTGTTAGAATCAGTGCCAGGTCTTCCTGCAACACTTAATTTCAGAAACCAGCGCCATCATAAAAGAAAATGCACCCTTTCATCTGCTTCCTGGATCAATTGCCCTCCATGCTCTTTCAAGGCCCCTGCCGACCTCCCACTTCTGAAAATGAGGTTCCTGATGGCAAAACATCCCCCTGGGTGTTAGCCTGGGGGTGTTCTGACAACTCCGTGTGTTACTCTTCTGAGTTTTTGCTTTATCGACACTTTATTCTTTCATTTTTCATCATTTACTACCCCTTAGGTATGAGTTGCTGATGGTGAACCCCAAAGAAGGCAATCCTAAACAAACCAATTTGAAAGACAGCAAAGCAGAAGACTTTTCCTGTGACAAGTTCTAAAATCTCCGCTTTGGTCACTGAGTCTCAGAAAGAGCTGAACTGGACTAGGAGGAGGAGAGACACGGCAGCAGCTCTGTCTGATCCCACACCCCTCCCACCCCCTGCACACTTCTCTGACTACTCTCTGAGAGTTCAGAGGCTAAGAAACTAAGAAATCAAGTCCCTTCCAAATCCCAAAATCCCTCTCACGGCTGTCAAATGGAAAAGACTGGAACCTTTCCAGGCAACTGGGTGTTGGCTGTGGGTCGGAACGATGAGATAGAGAGACTTCTGTTGGATCCCATTGACTTATAACGTGAGAACCAGAGGCAAATTGGATGAAAACCCAATTTCCCGCATACTTGTGAAAACCCCACCAAACCCACAGCCTCCCTGAAACTGTGCAGATCATCTGCAGGGTCCCTTTGGAGCGTCTTTTCACGCCAGTAGATTAATTCTCCAGGCCCTGTTGCGATGGACCGATCCCTGGGAACGTGAGCCACCACAAAGGGCTCTGCCAGGTCAAGGCGCGGTCAAGGCCATCGATCACTCTGTCCATCTATTGGACACAGTTAGTTAGTTTAGGATCTTCTCCACCCATTGTGCTGTGCAAAGGTGTTACACTGAGTCTTGGGTAGTGACCAGAGAGGTAAAGAGGCATCATGGGTGATTATCTTTTCTAACCCCAGCGAACTCCCTGACATCACCTGCTATAGAAAGCAATAAATAGTCTCTTTCTGGGAAGAGAGAGCCCTTTATGATGAATTGGAAACCCTTCAAACATTCCTTACTTAGCTTCACCTCCCAGTCAGGAATTTTGAAGACAAATGCGTATCTTACTATCTCATGGAGACCAGGAGTGCTTCAGAGATGAGTGTAAAGGTATTCAACAGGACACTGGCTAAACCCTGACAAGGGAATGGTCCTCTGACCCTCCCCTGGCACTCTTTCTACAAAACAGTACTACATACTTTCCAGGGATAAGAGAGAGAACAGACGATAGGTGATGGAAAAGGTGATGCTGTGGTCCACACATACACTTGAACCTCCTTATTAACCATCTGATGGGGCTGGAGTACTTAGCCTTAGCCCCCTCCCTGTGACATTTCACATGGCCCTCTCCTGGGGGGAAAACAGCCCGACACTAATGAATATATCACTGGCGATGAAAATGATCAAAGCTGTAGTGCCAGTTGCATAACTCGTTTGTGGAAAGTGTTTCATAAACATTTCACAAGAAGGAGAATTTCAAAGTGTGAACATCTCCCAACCTGCCTTCAATTACAGGCAAGATTTTTTTTTTTTTTGGTTGTTTCTCCCTCCCCCCCACCCCTTCTATACTTCTCCAGAGCAGTGAGGAAGAGTTTCTGTTTTGTAACTGATCTATAAAAGGGTTGACAAACATTGCTAATGAACAATCCTAAAAATACATTCCAAGTAGTGGAATGGGGCAGGCAGCTAACTCAGATGAACAAGGCTGAGAGTCCCCTAAGAGATGCTGGCTGTGTTTTTGCCCAACAGACTCTCCTTTCTCCATGGCTCTTGACTGCTTCCCATGAGTCCAAGGCTCCCACCCTTTTGGGTCCCTGTGGGAAGTGCCTGGGGAGAAGAGATGGACTGGATGAGGTCTAGTCAGGTCTATGACAGACTAGCCTAGATGCACCTTCTTTAAAAAACAATTTTGTGGGTGTTTTTTTTTTCAATTAGGTGTGCTGGGTCTTCACTGCAGTGCGAGGGTTTTCTCTGCTGTGGTCAGTGGGGGCTACTCTTTGTTGCAATGCACGGACTTCCCATTGTGGTAGCTTCTCTTGTAGAGCGGGCTTCCCAAGTACATTAGTGGTAAAGAATCTGCCTCCAGTGCAGGAGATGCGGGTTCGATTCCTGGGTCATGAAGAGCCCTGGGAGAAGGAAATAGCAACCCACTCCAGTATTCTTGCTTGGGAAATCCCACGGACAGATGAGCCTGGTGGGCTCATCTGCCACGGTGTCGCAAAAGAGTTGGACATGACTTAACGACTAAACAGTAAGAAACCTTGTTGTAGAACAGGCTCTAGGCGTTCAGGCTTCAAGAGCTGCAGCATGTGGGCTCAGCAGTTGTGACCCACTAGCTTAGTTGCTCCAAGGCATGTGGAATCTTCCCAGATCAGGGATGGAACCCCTGTCCCCTGCATTGGCAGGTGGATTCTTATCCACAGTACCACCAGAGAAGTTCCTAGATGTACCTTGGCCTGTTGCACTTTGGAATCTTCTCTTGGGCAGCACTGAACTTCTAGACAAAGACTGATGAAGTGAGGAGACATGGAGTCCTTCAATAAACATACAATTTCTTAGGAGGGTGGGGCCACTTGGAGTTGTTCCTTCCTGAAAAGAAGCTTTCCATAGAGGCCTTCTTGTTTTTCCTGCTTGTACCTCCTCTGGAAATGCAATATGCTTATCAGTCCTGTTATTTAATGCTTTGGCTTCAGTTCTTAGCACATAGCACTGCTAGTACTGACACATGTCTGAAAAAACCCCATCATTTTAAGCCCATAAAAGTTTTCTTCTCCCTCTGGCATACAGGTCCGTGCATTCAAGTTTAAAAACTCTAGGAAGGGGCTGTGCTCTCTGGGAGGTCACATCCTCATGGATTATTTTCGGTGCCCAGGACTTGAAGCACTTTAACCACTGTGCTGCTTTCTAGCCCTCTGGGGACACCAGCAGCATCTGCTTCCAGTGAAGAGCTGGATTAATGCTAGCTCTCTTTTTAGACCCTGATTTTTTTTTTTTTGGCCTCTCCACTTGACTTGCAGATCTTAGTTCCCTGACCAGGGACTAAACCTGGGCGGTGGCAGTGAAAGTGCTGAGTCCTAATCACTGGACAGCCAGGAAATTCCTAACCCTGACCTCTTTTGAATCAGAGTCTTCTAGTTATCCTGGCCACCTACCTGGTCGACAAGAGGTGTGGAGTGCCTCTCTGATTCTTTGACTGGGAAGGAGTGCCACAGAGAACTGTTGATTCACCCCTATAGATGGCTGTTCTGCCCCCCAAATAAGTGAAATGGCCAGAAGAAGGGGTGGGGAGGGCTGGGGCTCGAAAGGCTGAGCATGGAATCAAACTCTGAAAACCTTTTGCTAGTGGCTATTCTTGGGAACTATCTGATGTGTGAATGCTGGTTGTCACCACACTGGGTTCTTCTGCATACACTGGGCTGCCTATCATGGAAGAACCTTGTGATTCATTTCAGAGCAGGGGTTGGGAAAAAAAGAACACATCCAGGAAACAAGCACAAGGCTCAGAATTAACCAGGAGACCTGACTTTGGGCTCCATGTGTGCCTCTAAAGACCTGCATGATCTTATATTTAGTTATTTCACTCATCTCTCTAGGCCTAGATTATGCATCCATGAAAGGAAGAAAACACACCAGATGGAATCTACTTAAGAAATTTGTCATGTATAAAAGAGAGAGTTGGAGTTGACTTGTGAGCACACAGGCACATTTATTGAGTCACTAGACCCATTTTGGAGAAGGCAATGGCACCCCACTCCAGTACTCTTGCCTGGAAAATCCCATGGATGGAGGAGCCTGGTAGGCTGCAGTCCATGGGGTCGCGAAGAGTCAGACACGACTGAGCAACTTCATTTTCACTTTTCACTTTCACGCTTTGGAGAATGAAATGGCAACCCACTCCAGTGTTCTTGCCTGGAGAATCCCAGGGACGGGGGAGCCTGGTGGGCTCCCGTCTACGGGGTCGCACAGAGTTGGACACGACTGAAGTGACTTAGCAGCAGCAGCAGCAGACCCATGTTACTAGACTGAGTCTTAGAAAAGTTAAGAAACACTAAAAGATACTTCCTGCTGGTAAATCTGGGATTTCAATCCACATCTATCTGAGTGCATAGTTCTACATAAACCTGACTACCATGTGTGATAAAACCATAGACTCTTCAAGGTAGCTTTGTGCAGATTGTTGTCAAGTGCATGGCAGACATTCAACAATGTGGATTCCTTCCCTTTCCCATCAGAACTCACAGGAAGTGTAGATACAACCTGGTTCAAATGGTTCATTTTACAGCTCTGACTCTGATTTCTCCAGAGGAGAAATCACCTATCAGGGCAACCCAGCTAGAGATGCAGTCACACCAAGTCTGGAGACCAAGTCAGGGCCCCTAAGAACAGGTCTCCTAACTTTCCACCCAGTATTCAAGTCCACTCCCCTACACAGTGGCATGACTCTGCCTCCTGTTTCTATCACCCTGGGGTTGTTGCCCATTCTGGCTCCTGAAGTAACTCAGTAGTAACCCTAATCCCATTGCTCTAATAAGATTTAATCTCAGTCCCGATTCAGAGTTCTCCATTACTACACAGGGTAAGGTTTAGATGCAGATAAAGCACACATCTACCTGATGTGTGACCTGATAACGCTTGCTTTGGGAACCAGCATTCTTATATTCCCTTGACTTTCACACAGACAGATTAACTCCAGGGGGGTTGACATTTGCTCTTTTCCTCCCTCATCATGAGGAAGAGATGTGGGACAGGGAAAGAGAAGGCTCAGACACACCACGATATTCTCACACTACTGTATATTGTACTCTGGGGTCCAAAGGAGACTGTACACACACACAGCACCAGCCTGCAGTCACGAAGTGCTACATAGATTAGTTCCAAGAGCATCAGTTCAAGAAAGGGAAAAAGTAATATTTTAAAAATACTTTAGGGCTTCCCTGGTGGCTCAGTGGTAAAGAACCACATGCCAGTGCATGACACGGGTTCGATCCTTGGACCAGGAAGATCCCACAAGTCACGGAGCAACTAAGTCTGTGTGCCACGACTCCTGAGCCTGTGTTCTAGAGCCTGCGAACCACAACTATGTGTCACAGCCAATGAGGCACACGTGCCTAGACCAAGTGCTCCACAACAGAGAAGCCACCGCAATAAAAAACCCACACACTGCAACTAGAGACTAGTCCCTGCTCACCACAACTAGAGAAAAGTCCATGCAGCAACAAAGACCCAGCACAGCCAAAAATAAGTAAATACAATTACAATAAAAATAAAAGTACTTTCAAATGGATCATCATTTATTCTTCATGATAACTCAATGAGGAAAATAATCTTATTGAACCATTTTTACAGATGTAGGAACCAAGACTAGAGAAATTAATAGGCCCATCACACAGCCAGGAAGAGCAGAGCCTGACTTTCTATTTGGATCTTTGGGCCCCAGACCCTCCCTTCTTCTGCCCATACCACTCTGTAAGGCATCCCATTCTGTTTCCACCCAGAATTTCCCACCTAAAAATGAGCTTGTTGACCTCTGCCTCCTCGGTGGGCCATGCTGTTTCCACATGTGGTACACAGTTGGTGTACAGGTTTCCACAAGTGGAGCCTGGGATTTTTACATGGATGTGGGGCTGACGTAGTGATCAAAAGTAAACTTTCAACAAGTCTGACTGGGATTCTCTTTGGCATCCCCTGGGGAACTGCCTGTGACCTGGAAGCCTGTCTCTGAAAGGCTGAGCATTGGCTATAAATGCAAGTAAAAGGCTTTCCCTGGTAACGTGCGTATTTGAGAATAGTCTTCTAAGGAAGACTGAGGTCCTTGTCTCTTGTATTCTTCTGGTGCCCTGGATAAAGTGATGTGCCTTTGTGGCCCTCTGATCCCACATCTGCTCCGGTAGCAGTGGAGCATATGGTCTTCCAAGTGGCTTTAAACATAGCTTTTTCTGCCCCATAAAGTTCCCCTTCCCATTTTAGTTCAATAAACATTTAGTATGCACCTATTGTATACCAAGAGTAACTGTGACACAAAGGTGAACAGGGACCTCCCAGACCAATTAGGAGATGGCAAGTAAAACTGCAGTCACCTACACAGCCTGGCTAGGAGGGGAGGAGGGAGAAGGGATACATGTATGTGAATGGCTGAGACCTTTGCAGTCCACCTGAAGCTATCACAGCATTGTTGATCATTGCCATTCCAATATAAAATAAAAAGCTTTAAAAAATAGATAAGTAATGAATTGAAACAAACAAAAACATCACCTACAGTGCAATACTGAAGGCAGTGGGAAGGCGGTGCTGCGGTGGTCGCATGGGAAGGTTGTGAGTTGCTTTGTCAGGGCAGAGGACAGATAACCAGAAAAAGAGGGGTCAGATAGGAAGGTTCCAGGAAAGAGAGGTGGGAGCCTCTGAGGAGCCTTGAAGAATGAAGGGGGGTTCAGCAGAAGGGAAAGCAGGGCATGCCAGGAAGTGGGAGAAGCTTGTCCACAGTCACAGATAACGAAACGACTTCATGTTCAAGAGCGACGAGCAATTCAGTGCTGCCACAGCGTGGAGTGGGAGAGGCTGGGGCAAGCAGCCAGGGCCTGATGACAGAGGCCCTGTGGATCACGCAAAGAAGCTGAGGCTGGACTCGGGGGCAAAGTGTAACTTGAGCAAAGGGCAGGGACATGTGAGATTTTCACCTAGTTAGATTATGCTAACAGCTGTATGGAATATGGATTTGAAGAGAGGATACCTGTGAGCAGGGGAATTAATTAAAGAGCTGTTTATCATGACAGTCTAGGTAAAGAGCTGCTGAGGACATGCCTAAGGCCAAAACAGTAAGAACGGAGAGGCAGATATGGAATGGCAAACTTTTAGTATCGAAAATATATTTCCACCCCCAAAGGTTTATCCTCTATAACAAAGGACTATTTCAGGAATTCTCTGTTGAATGCCTGTAGGACACAAAGAACCAACACAGAAAAAATTCTGAAAGACCAGAGTCAATCCAATTGCTTAGAACAGACACACGGAGGGCATTTGGGGTTCCAGAAGGTATTCACTAAGTCAAATATTTCTGTAATGTCCAAATTTTCAAAGGTAATTATTCATTTTAAATTAGAAAAAAAATATTAATAAGATTAAAAAGAGAAAGAACTCCAAATTTCAGTGCTTGAGTTTGGAAGATTTCAGTTCCTAAGGTATTCAAGTTAGTGATAGTTTCCTTTTTTACCTGGTGAAAGAAGTGTCTTGAGACATTTAGGGGCACATTTTCTAAATAAACACACATATATGCAGATAGATATGTTTGTTGTATGTGTGTGTTTTTAAATCAATAACTGAGAATCCATCTCCTTCTCCTGCCATAACCTGAGTCATCGTCTACCAAGAGGCCACACCTGGATGTGGCCTATAGCCCTTACCCATACCTTTCCATGAAGCTCTACAGTTTACAAAGCACTTTCAAACATATCAGTTTGGTTGATTTTCAGAATATCCCCATGAGATTGAAAAGGCAAGTGATGCTATTCCTGTTTTACTGTTAAGGAAAACAGGTTCATGAAAGGTAAATGATGTATCCAAGGTACATGGCTGGTTATCAGGAGAGCTCTGATTTGAGCTCAGGTTATCTGATTTAAAAGTCAACACATCTGTCAAATTTCTAGGATTTTCTGAGGAAGCTTCCCAAATAAGTGGATTTTCAGTCCCTGAAATCTATCTCTTACAGATCCAAAGACTTTATTTCAGTTTTGGATAGCTATTTATTGGTTTCTTTTTTTTTTTTCACTTTCCAGTATTTTAATGGGGATTGCATTATCTATAGATTAATTTGAGGGAAATAGACACCTTTATTACAGTAGACCTTCTAAATTATATGAATTTAGCCTATTTGAATATTCTAATTTCTCTCAGCAATGTTTTATAGTTTTTAGAAGTATTGCACCTCTAGGATTTGATTTTTCTGATACTGTTATAAATGTGTTTACAGTTTCATTTTTAACTTGTTTGCTGTGAAATATAGACATACACTTGCTTTTCACATACTGATCAGATACTCATTAACTTTATTACATGCACTTATTAATTCTAATAACTTCCCTGTAAGATCTTTTGAATTTTCTATTTACACAATTTGGTCAATAGTTTTCTGTGAATAAAGATAGTTTTACTTTTTTCCCAAACTTTACACTTTTTATTTTTATTTTGTACCTTTACTTTATTGCTCTGGCTTAGACTTCCAAGATAATTGAATAAAAGTAATGGTAGTGTATATTTTTGTCATTTTCTCAATGTCACATTTCATCATTAAGTATGTTCAGTTCAGTTCAGTTGCTCAGTCATGTCCGACTCTGCAACCCCATGAATCACAGCACACCAGGCCTCCCTGTCCATCACTAACTCCCGGACTTTACTCAGACTCACGTCCATCGAGTCGGTGATGCCATCTAGCCGTCTCATCCTCTGTCGTCCCCTTTTCCTCCTGCCCCCAATCCCTCCCAGCATCAGAGTCTTTTCCAATGAGTCAACTCTTCTCATCAGGTGGCCAAAGTATTGGAGTTTCAGCCTTAGCATCAGTCCTCCCAAGTATGTTAGAGGTTGGTATTTTTTTGAAGATATCCTTTACCAGATTAAAAAAAATTTTTTTTCAATTTCTAGTTACTGAGCTTTTTAAATTTTAAAACCATTAATGGGTGTTTAATTCTTTGCCAACAAAGGTTCATCTAGTCAAGGCTATGGTTTTTCCTGTGGTCATGTATGGATGTGAGAGTTGGACTGTGAAGAAGGCTGAGCGCCAAAGAATCGATGCTTTTGAACTGTGGTGTTGGAGAAGACTCTTGAGAGTCCCTTGGTCTGCAAGGAGATCCAACCAGTCCATTCTGAAAGAGATCAGCCCTGGGTGTTCTTTGGAAGGAATGACGCTAAAGCTGAAACTCCAGTACTTTGGCCACCTCATGCGAAGAGTTGACCCATTGGAAAAGACTCTGATGCTGGGAGGGATTGGGGGCAGGAGGAGAAGGGGATGACAGAGGATGAGATGGCTGGATGGCATCACTGACTCAATGGACGTGAGTCTCAGTGAACTCCGGGAGTTGGTGATGGACAGGGAGGCCTGGTGTGCTGTGATTCATGGGGTTGCAGAGTCGGACATGACTGAGCAACTGAACTGAACTGAACTGAACTGAATTTTATCAAAATTTTTTTTCTTTATTTTTTTAAGATAACCACATAATTTTTGACTTCTGTTTGTGATTAATTGCACAACTGACATTTTATTGTAAAATCAACTTTGCCTTCTTGGAATAAATCCTACTATATGATTTTCTTCTCCTCCTCTTTCCTATTGGTTTTATTTTTGAACAGACATCTTATATCATATACATCTCTACTTTCCCCTAAAGAGTACCTGACAAAGAACTCACAAAAAAGAAAATTATAAGCCAGTATTACTGATGAACATAAATGCAAAAATCTTCAACAAAATATTAACAAACTGACTCCAACAATACATTAAAAGAATCATACACTGTGACCAAGCAGGATTTATTCCAGGGCAGCAAGGATGGTTCAATATTCACAAATCAAAAAATGTGATATATCACATTTAATTTATTAAAGAATGAAAAATCATATGATCATCTCAATACATGCAGAAAAAGCTTTTGATGAAAGTCAGCGTCTACGACAAAAACTCCCCACAAAGTGGGTAGAGAGGGAACATACTTCAACATAATAAAGGTATTATTATTATAAACATACTTCAACATAATATGGGTATGTATAACATACCCATAGCTAACATCATACTTGGTGGTAAAAAACTGAAGGCATTTCCTCCAAGATTAGGAAAAAGATGAGGATGCCCACTTTTATTTAACATAGTCTTGGAAGTCCCAGCCACAGCAACTAGAAAATGAAGAAATAAAAGATACCCAAACCAGAAAGGAAGAAGTAAAACTGTCACTGCAGATGACAGGATACTATACATAGAAAATCCTAAACACCCCACCAAAAAACTTCTAGAGTGTATCAATGAATTTGGTGAAGTTGCAGGATACAAAATTAATACACAGAAATCTCTTGCATTTCTAAACACTAACAATGAACTATCAGCAAGAGACATTAAAACAATCCCATTTAAAATCACATCAAAAAGAATAAAATACCTAGGAGTAAATCCAATTAAGGAGGTAAAAGACATATACTCAAAATTGATGAAAGAAATTGAAGACAACATAAACAGATGGAAGGGTACACCATGTTATAGATTAAAATAATTGTTAAAATGATCAAGGCAATCTGTAGATTCAATGCAATCCCTATCAAAATACCAATGGCCTTATTCACAGAACTAGAGGAGGTAATTTTAAAATTTGTACGGAAGCACAAAAGGCCTTGAAGAGCCAAAATAATGTTGAGAAAGTAAAGAGCTAAAGGTAGCATGATCCCCCTGACTTCAGACTACACTACAAAATTACAGTAATCAAAAAAAAAAAAAAAAAAAGCATGGTAATGGCACAGAAACACACACATAGATCAACGGAACAGAATAGAGAACTCAGAAATAAACCCATGGATTTACTGTCAATCTACAACACTGGAGGCAAAAATATACAATGAGGAAAAGGTGGTCTCCTCGATAAGAACTCCCTGGTGGCTCAGATGGTAAAGAATCTGCCTGCAGTATGGGAGACCCAGGTTTGATCCCTGGGTTGGGCAGATCCCCTGGAGAAGGAAATGGCTATCCACTCCAGTATTCTTGCCTGAAGAATTCCATGGACAGAGAAGCCTGGAAGGCTACAATCCATGGGATCACAAAGAGTCAGACACAATTGAGTGACTAATACTTTCAATAAGTGGTACTTGAAAAGCTGGGCAGCTACATGTAATAGAATATTTTTTTCACACCATATACAAAAATAAACTCAAAATGGGTCAAAGACCTCAATGTAAGACCAAAACCTATTAAACTCCTAGAAAAAAAACATAGGACAAACACTCTTTAACATAAATTGCAGCAATATTTTTTGGATCTGTCTCCTAAGGCAAAATAAAATTTTAAAAATTAAATAAACAAATGAGACCCATGTAAGCTTAAAAAGCTTTTACGAAGGAAACCATTGACAAACATAAAGACAACCTACTGAATGGCAGAAAACAGTTGCAAATGATATGACCAATAAGGGGTCATTATCCAAAATATATAAACAACTCATAGAACTTAATGTAAAATAATCAAACAACTCGATTAAAATCTGGGAAGAAGAACTGAATAGATATTTTTCCAAAGAAAACACACAGATGGCCAACAGACACATGAAAAGTATGCTCGACATTGCTAATCTTTAGAGAAATGCAAATAAAAACTGCAGTGAGATATCACTTCATGCCTGTCAGAATGGCTATCATCAAAAAAATTGTAAATAACAAATGTCGGAGGGGATGTAGAGAAAAGAGAACCCTTGTGCACTGTTGGTGTATATGTAAATTTGTGCAGCCACTGTGGAAAAAAACAGTATGGAGATTCTTAAGAAAACTGAAAATAGCACCACTGTATGATTCTGCAATTCCAGAACTACGTATATATCCAAAGAAGATGAAAATACTAATTCAAAAAGACATATGCTCTTCAATGTTCATAGCAGCAGTTACTTACAACTGCCAATACACGGAAGCAACCCAACCTAACTGTCCATCCGCAGAGGAGTGGATAAAGAAGAAGTGGAATGTGTATATGAGTGGACTGTTACTCAGCCATTAAAAGAATGGAATTTTGCCATTTGCAACAACATGGATGGACCTGGAGGGTATTATACTTTCTGAAATAAGTCAGAAGAGAAAGAAAAATACCGCATGTTACCACTTGATATTTAGAATCTAAAAAATATTGAGTTGGCCAAAAAGTTTATTCCAGTTTTACCATAACTTTTTTCGGAAAAACCCAAACGAACTTTTTGGCCAACCCAAGTAAACAAATGAATGAATATAACAAAACAGAAACAGACTCACAGATAAAGAGAACAAACTAGTGGTTACCAGTGGGGAGCGAGAAGGGGGAGGAACAAGACAGGGGGAGAAGATTAAAAGTACAAACTACCATGTCTAAAATAAGCCACAGGATAGATTGTACAGCAGCCAGACTACAGCCAGTATTATATAATAAATAATAAATGAAGTATAATATATGAACATTTTGAATCACTATGTTGTCTACCTGAAACTAATATAATATTATAAATAAACTATGCCTCAATTTAAAAAAAACCAACACATCATCTTTCAAAATTCCTAAGATTTCCTGAGAAAGCCTCCCCAAATAAGTACATTTTTCAATTACTAAAATCTATCCTTTTTAGCTCCAAGTCTTTCTTTCCATTTTGAATACATATTGATTGATTTCATTTTTGAATAGAGATCTTGCTAAAAAGTATTATACACATCCCTTCTTTCCCTTAAAGGGTACCTGAAAGGTAATTTAGTCAATGACGCAATCACAATTGTGAACACATTTTAAAAGCAATCGTGCCCTCAGGGACACTGAAGCGTTTGGCCTCTGTTGGGTGTAGCACTAAATGGCTCTGAATCCCTTTATTTTTTGCAGTTCTGCTTTTTTCCATGTTTTTTGCCTCCTTTCTCACAACCAGGTTTTTATCCTATCGTTGGTATCCTGGCTTCTAGCAGCCCCCCATGCCAGTTTAACTTCGCAACTTTTATTTGCTAAGGGCTAGAAAAACCAGATAGTTAAGTTTGTTACAACTGTTTCTAAAATAGGAGTTTAAGGCTCTTGAGAAATCATCTGGCTCCAAGTCTCAATGGCTTCCTTCTTACTCTCAGTTGGATTCTAAATAGGTGAGGCTGTGGGCTCTCTGGATAACTGAGGCACTGCAATGGCTCTGAGTAGCTGTTTGACATGGGGTTTGCCTTTTGGTTCAAATTTTACTGAGTACATATCTATCCTGTTACCCTTATTAGCCTGGGACAGGACTCCAGGCAAAATGGTTGGCTGAACCCACACAATTGACAGTGTAAGCTAAATTCTCTATGGCTGAGGAGCAGTTACCAAATTTATTGCCAAAAGGCAGTGAACTTAAGCCAAGGGACTTTCTGACAGTATATCTGTTTCCCTACTTATAAAATGAAAATCATCTTTGATTCCTGCCCAGGTGTCAAGGATTTAGGGATAAAGAACTATAAAACCTGGGCTTCCCAGATGGCACAGTGAGAGAATCCGCCTGCCAATGCAGGAGATACAGGAGACTCAGGTTCGATTCCTGGGTCATGAAGATCCCCTAGAGAAGGAAATGGCAACCCACTCCAGTATTTTTGCCAATATTCTGGTGGGCTACAGTCCATAGGGTTGCAAAGAGTAGGACACAACTACATGCCTGAGCGTACACACACATCTATAAAACCTATTCTAAGAAGGACTTTCCCTGCTTTTGTCACCAAATCAATATGCAGATGATGATTTTGCACATGTATTACCTGGGATACTTATCTTGCTTGCCTGTCACTAAATGCTTATTGAATAGATAGGGGACTGACGCATAAATACTTTCAATAATCCTAGAATTTAGGAAACCAGGTCTCAGAGAAATCAAAGGATTTCCCAAAAACCATACAGCTAGAAAGTGGCAGAGCTGGAATTTGAATCTAACTCTAAGCAGATTTGGGCTTCTCAGGTGACTCAGTGGTAAAGAATCCACCTGCCAATGCAGGCAGTGCAGGAGACATGAGTTCAATCCCTGGGTGGGGAAGATCCCCTGGAGGAAGAAATGGTAACCCACTTTAGTATTCTTGCCTGGATAATCCCATGGGGAGAGGAGCCTGGTAGGCTACAGTCCATGGAGTCCCAACAAGTCGGACACAACTGAGAGACTGAGCAGACCCAGAATGAACTCCCTTTCCCTGGTATCGTGCTGACTTAAAAAGTCACGCCAAACTAGGCTCATTTTCTTTTATACAGGGTTTTTAGAAATAAGGATCAGATGAATGCTATAATTATTATATGTATATATATATATATATATATATATATACACATGTCCCTGGAAATCAAGATGGGGGTCATAAGGACTGAGAGAGTGTTAATTAACAAATCAATGTCATCCAACGGGGATGTCTCCAATGGCATGCCATGGGACTCTGCTCATGGTCCAGTCTTGCTAAGAATGTCATCAGTACATTAGACTATGAAGAGATATGTACCCTGCATACTTAATACATCTCTGTATGAGGAACAGGATTGGCTACTACTACTGTGCAGAAAAACATCATGGTTAAAAAAATAAACTTGAAAAGATGCAAGGAAGGGAACAAAGTAATAAGATAAAGCATAAGAGGAAATATAAAAATCCTTTACTTAGAATATGAAAATTAACTGCACAAGTTGAGGCAGCAGTTTGTAATTTTTTCAAGAAGACTTGAGAGGTGTTAACTGACACTTAAGACCATGTAAATTGAAAGTGTGATATAATTATCTTTTAAATAATCTGTAGACTACTGTATAGCTCAGGGAACTCTACTCAATATGCCATGACAACCTATATGAGAAAAGAATCTGAAAAAGAATGAGTATATGTATATGTATAACCGAATCACTTTGATGTACACCTGAAACTAACACAACATTGTAAATCAACCACAGTCCAGCAAAATTTAAAGAAAAAAATAAAAATAAAAAATCTGTAGGATAGGCTGTACTATTCTAATGCAGCAGAGTGTGGAATGAGGATCCCCTACTTAACCATGCAAGTTCCACCTGGACAGGCCTGCCACTGCCTTATCTGGGCTTGTAACGGCTGGAATCAAGATACAACAAAGATACAGCACTTGCTCAATTAAATTTTGTTGAATGAGTAAATGGATAATGAATAAATCATCCAAGGTGCTCTGGCCTAGCCAGATGTCGTCTGAGTATTAAATGTTGTACACTTGTGGATACTATACCTAAAGAGGGTGAAAGGCATGAAGGCAGAAACAAATTCAAAGGGTTTGTCACAGCATTGAACAAAAATAGCTGAAGCAACCTAATGTCCATTGGTAGGGTAATAGAACAGTAAAATTACACTGAAACAACAGAATGGCATGCAGTCATTAACAATAATCATAATCGACCCTATGTGTAACACCCAGGGGCAATCTACAAATCTTATTTTTAAATTTCAAAACAAATTCACAAAGGAATACACACTTTATAATTTATACCTACCTACATATGTACATATACATGCATTTTTAAAACTCCACAAATATTTATAATTTCCATTTGTTCCCATATCCACGTATGAGTGGAGAGAAGGTTCTTAGACACATACACACCATATTGATAAGAGAAATTCTCTCTGCAAAGAGGGCCGAAGCTCAACAAGGAACAATGTTTCTACAAGAAAGCATTCATGCACTTTGTGTGTGACTGCTTTAAGTAAGGTAATTAGAAACCTCTATATGACTTTGCTGAAGGAATTCTGGATGTTTACATGGAAAGGGGAAGATTGAGAGGTGAGTTGTTGTATTGTGTTAGTTGCTCAGTCATGTCTCACTCTTTGCGACTCCTTGGACTGTAGCCCGCCAGGTTCCTCTGTCCATGGAATTCTCCAGGCAAGAATGCTGGAGTGGGTTGCCATTCCCTTCTCCAGGCGATCTTCCTGACCCAGGGATCAAACCCAGGTCTCCCACATTGCAGGCAGATTCTTTACCATCTGAGCCACGAGGGAGCCCTGGTGTAGGTGGCAGGATGAGGGGTGAGAGCTCTTCTCAAATACTGAAGGGCTGTCAACTAAAGTGGACGGAGTTAGGGCCTGGAGCACGTGGAGTGATGACCACAGGTGACCGCCACAGAGAGTGGATGGGGCCTCAGGGGAAAGAATGTCCTAACATCGCAATCTGCTGAACCCTGCAGTGAACTGCATTCTGGGAAGTGAGTCCCGAATTCCTGGGAGAGCTCTGGCCAGAGGTGTGGGGCCAGGGGCCTTCTGTCAGAGATGTCGGCAGAAGAACGTTGCTCCAGGAGGTAGCTTAAGCTGGTTTTGAGGCTTATGCTGGTTTTGAGACTCCTGACAAGTAAATTTTAATTAATTAATTTTTTTGGCAGAGTTCAGAGAGTGTTCTTTTGTCAACTAAGAACATTAAAGTAACCAGTATCACCTACTCAAGTCATCACTTCATTACATGAAACTGATATTTTAATACCCCAAAATGCAAACTCTCAGACTGTTTAAATTGAACATATTTAACTGTATAAAAATTTGCTATGTTTTATTCTTTTAAAATGTCACTGCAGGAAATTCCCTGGTGGTCCAGTGGCTAAGACTCTGCACTCCTAATGTGGAGGGCCTGGTTTCAATCCCTGATCAGGGAACTAAATCCCACATGCTGCAACTAAGACCCGGTATAGCCAAATAAATAAGTAAATATTTTTTTAAAATTCTAATGCAGATGGTGAAAACTTAGTCGTAAAATGTTGTATTATGAATAAATAAGTGTATCCACAGACGGGATAGGAGAAAAGAAGAATAAAGCCTTGGTGCCAGACAGCAGAGATCTGTGGAACCCTTCTGGATACAGGGGACAAATGACCTAAGGGACCCTTTTGCCCTAAGGGTCTATTTGTCTCTGACTCACTCCGGAGTTAGAAATGCAACCCAAATTTGTCTCTACAGCTAATGAAAAATATAGTCACAGTGCTGTCAGGGGTCACTGGTTACCCTCAACCACACTTCCTATTGAAATGGCCAGGAGAGGGCAGTCCTAGGAGAAGAAGTTCAGCCCTGTCCTCCGTTAAGGGGCGTTTGTAAGGGGCCTCCTCTGGCTTGGGATATGTAGCTTGGGACTGAACTCTCAACCTCAAAGAGTTTAGACAGCCAGGTTGGCCAGAGTCCTATATGCAGACCCCGGATGCCTAGAGGGTAGGCCCTGGCACCCAGCACCCACTGAGCAAACAGCTGAGATGCCTCAGCCAATAGCTCCTGGGACCCAGCCAGTAAAGCAGTGGAGTTGGGAAATATTTACCAGAGTGGACTGGAAGGAGCCCACTGTACACGCTATGTGCAGACACCCAGCAAGCTCACCGCCCTGGGAGGACGGGTGTGTTTCTGAGAATCGCTGGCTGAGAGAATGATGACAGGGAGCAGAGCAGCATGAGGAGCAGAAGGCCCTGAAAAGCAGAGAGGTGGGATCCTTGGCACTAGGATGGAGGGACGGGTGGATAGGTTCATCACAGCTATCCATCAGTCCATTTATTTAAGAAACACGTACTGAACGTCTGCTCTGTGCTAGGCACTGCTTTACTGGAATCAATACAATACAGACTCTTTCCTCAAATATTTCCCATCTTCTGGAAGGCTACCTGAAGAAGAAGACATCTGAGCTGAGTTTGGAAAGATAAATGGCAGGGTGATGGAAAGTGAGGATGAGGCGGTGAGGGGGTTGGCGGTGTGCGGGTAGGGCTCATTCAGAACAGTTGAGGACCTCCCTGGTGGTCCAGTGGTTACGAATCGGCCTGCCAATGCAGGGGGACACTGGTCTGACCCCTGCTGGGAAGATCCCACAAGCCGCAGAGTGAAGCCAGTGCGCTATAACTATTGAGTCTTGTCTGTGCTCTAGAGCCTGGGAGCCATGACTACTGAGCTCACACACCACAAATGCTGAAACCCATGCACCCTAGAGCCCACGCTCTGCAACAAGAGAAGCCTCCACCATGAGAAGCCCGAGTGCCACAAGGAAGAGTAGCTCCCGCTCGCTGCAACCAGAGAAAGCCCGTGTGCAGAAACAAAGACTCGGTGTAGCCAAAAATAAAATAAATTTAAAAAATTAAAAAGCAACAGAGTCTAGATGCTGCCTCTTCCTCTGTTCCTCCCTATCTTGAGGACACTTCCTTATTTTAAAGAGGATCATTTCTGGGTGGTACTTAGAAGCCCTTAGGACCTGGGAAGAAGAGGGCCTGGAGGTCTCCTGTGAGGTTAGATGGACCCTGGCTGAGTGGCTAGATTCTCAGCCAAGTCCCAAACCTCAGATCCTGCTACTCCCCACCTGCTTTATGCGGGAAGAGTGTCTGTCTCTCAGAGGCCATGGGCCTGGCCAGGCTGGGGAGTGCCCCGAAGCCAGGAAGCTGTACTCCTCTGCACTGCCCGGCCAGCATAAGGGGAAGCACCAAATTCTCAAAAAGGAAGTTGGTTCTGGTTCACTTCAGAGAGAAAGGGACTCCATGCCTTTGGGCAGCTGCATGGCTTCCCTCTAGCCAGAGTGGTGTTAACTTTTTCTGTCTGGCCTGGGGGCTTGTACCCTAGCAGCCACATCTCTGAGAGTCCCAGCCCCAGACAGGGGGCACAGAAGCCTTCCACCACTGGCCCCAGCAGGCATCAGCGTTTACCCCCAGGGACTGGGTGTTCTAATCTTTCTGGGCTTCAGTTTACCAGCTCCCCAACTGGCCCGCAAAACCCACTTCCAAGCTCTCAGATGAGTCCCGTCCACTCTGATGGGGTCAAGTTTAAACATTACCTGGTTAGGATCACACACTTTCTTTGAGAAGATGTCATCGGGAAAAAGCCAAATTAATACAGAACTTACTTTAAGCAAATCCTATGGATGATGTTTGCTTTAATTCATCGTAAAAGGGCATTCTTTATAGTCTCTAAAAAGATTGAGCATAATATTGCTTTAAATAGCAGGCTCTTGGTGCAAAAAAATTAAATTTAGTTGATAAAACTTTAACTTACGTACAACATTTTAGGAACCACCCTCTCAGGTATGGAGAGGCATGCCTGTGTTTACCTGGCACCAACTGAGTCTGGCATATTTTTCTTATTATTCCTCTAGGAACGGGCTGAGTCAGGCACAAGGGCACAGGTTAGGGCACCCAGAAAAAGGCCTGCAGTTGGGGGAATCTGAATGGAACTATCATCTGGAAAATGGTGAACCTTGGGCCTTCAGTGCCTCCCAAGAGCAGAGTTGGAGCAGGCTGATGTGAAACAGGGCAGCGAGAATCAACTGTGGCAACAGCAACAACAGCCAGTTTATTGAGCACTTACTATATCCCAGACAGCTTACGCTCAAGATCTCTTTCAATCCTCATCCTAACAATGCTGTGAGGTTGATGCTATTATTTCCCCGCATTTTACAGAGGGAGAAACTGAGGCTTGGGAAGGGTGAGTGACCCCAGCTCCTGGTGGCAGAGCCAAGATTCACATCCCGGTCTGTGTGATCGCAGGGCTGGATCTCTGACCACTGCACTGCCACTTGTAAGCCTAGAACCAGACGCCCTGCAGCAGTCCATGCCAGCAGTGTCTGGGGAGAAAATGTTACAGATGCCAGTGCAGGGGAGGGGCTGCCAAGACAGAGAAACAAAACAGGATGTGAATCCTTGGGCGTTGGAAGCCGAGGGGATTTTAGCGGCCTCGCAGGGAGGAGGGAAGGGAGTCTTGACATGGGATCTGGACACAAGCAGCAGAGGCCAGAGGGGTGATGGGGGTGAAGGGGGCAGCCAGTTAGTAGAATAAGCTGGAATTGGAGACAGGAGGCCAGTAATGGACACAGCGCATATGATCAAGTAAACACTGAATAAAGGTAAGTGGAATAAGCCCTGGCTCTGCCACTTAAGTGAAGTCACTTTACCATTTTAAGCCGAAGTTTCCCTTGTTCATTGAGAATAATGATGCTTGTTTAATAGCTGTTGTGAGAGTCAAACTGTTGGCTTAATGGGGTAGGGAATTGAACAAGGCCACAGCGCCTGAGCCCTGAGCCCGGCCTCTGAAGCCACTCTCGGGCTAGACCAGGAGAGGGAAGTTTGAGGTGGAAAAGTTTATTTTCTGCCGCAGCAGTGATTCTAGGAGAATCTTCTGGGTACTAGAGTTGCCTCGACAGCCCTCCGACTGGGGGCACAGAGAAGCCAGGTCCCACCCCCTGCCCTGTGGGCACACACACAGGCAAACAGTCGTCTCCTCCCTGCACCCTTCTCACGCACAGGCCGGGGAGGCACTCCTCCTCTCGGGGCAGGGGAACCCTCTGGGTGGGAACCCTGCTTCACCCCACCCCTTCCCTGGCAGCCTTCCCCGAGCCTGCAGATAGCATCTCTGTCATGCAGGCTGGCAAGCCCTGGCCGCGAGAGGTCTGCGGTCTGAGCACGAGGGCTGGGGACCTGTGGAAAAGTACCCTGCAGACTACAGGCGGGGGGCTCTGTGCAACGTTAGGGCTCGTTGCTTCGCAGGATCTCTCTGTCTCAAAAACAGCCTGCCACAGGGTAGGGTCAGACAGGCCTGCTGCACATCTGAGCTCCACCCTGGATAAATTACTTAACCGCTCTGAGTTATAGTTACCCCAGCTGTATAATGGGAATAATCACGCTTACCTCACCTGGCTGTCGTAAGGATTAAGTAATATCAAATAAGATAGAACTTTAGGTAAAGTGCCTGGCACATTCCATCATTCACGGTTTGAATCCAGGAAAGTCTCTTGACCTTTCTGGACTCCGTTTTCTCATCTGTAAATTGGGAATTCTAAAAGCTATCCCTCTGGGTTGCTGTGAGGTTCCAATGAGATACTGCTTATGGAAGGCATGGCCTACTGCCTTTCAGCTCAGGATGGTATTAATTTCTTATGCCATTCGAGCCAAATCCAGCTTCTTTTTCAAGACTCCTGCTCCAAAAAGACTCCTACACGAGAGGGGGACAAACTGGCCCTTCCTTACCAGAATGTAGACCTATCAAAGGCAACTCATTCAAATCTCCAAAGAAAGCCCTCTTTTGGATCCCCGCGGAATCGGGGAGAAGGTCTGATGCTTTCCTTCTCCTCTTGTGTCCTCTCTGCTCTCCACCCCACACATGAGTGGAGAGGAATGTTCGGTCTCCCACTCCCCATCTAGAGGCACCCGTGGGCTTGTGCCATTGCTGCAGCCGGAACGAGCTGGCCCCACACCCAGTGCCCTAGAGGGGCTTCGTGGTGGTGGTGGCGGCTCTAAGGTCAACCAGGGTGTCCCAGGACCAGCCTCCTGAGAACCCTGGCTGCTCCTGTTCCTACCTGCTCCTCACAGTCCTGTTCTAAATAAGGCTCAATCCATCTAAATACTGAGGCTGCTGCCCAGGCCACGAACAGGAGACCATTGACATCTGAGCCTCAGGCCAAACAGCAGAGCATGATTGGCAAAGGACAAATTCCCACCTCTCCAAAAGCAAAGACACTCATCAGTTGCTTCCCATCCAAGCTAGGGTTGGATAGGGGGAAGCTTAGATGGAAAGATTGTGCATCTCAGAAAAAAATTTCCTTCTAGTAGCACTGGCAGCCCATCTAAACTGGTGCAAGTTTGGCAGAGCAGCCACCCAGGGAGAGAAGGGGAAGAGAAAATTATGGGTTCTCATTCATCAGAAATAATAGCAGCTAATGTTTATTGGTCAATGACTGTATGTCAGAGCCTATTCTGTGTCTTAACTGTAATTAACCCTTACAACATGCCTGGAAAGGAGGCCTGATGACTGTTCTCATCTTCAGGTGAGGACAGTGAAACACGGGGAGGTTGACCAATACAGACAATTGGCTCAACTACATGGGACCACCTCCTCCCAGACAAGAAGGGCCGTGGAGCAGAAGAAGCATGCAGTCTGGAGTTTGGCTGGTCTAGCCTTAAATTCCGTACTTCTGGATGAAGTGATGTTGGGAAAATTCCTTAACCTTTCAGCGCCTCAGTTTTCTAATCTGTGGAATTGGAATGATCCCAAAGACCTCACAGGAGTGTTCTAAGTAATAAAAGGAACAATAAAAACGAAGCACATTGCACTCAGCACCTGTGCACAGGCAGGATTTATTATCATTTAATAATAATAAATATTTACTACTAATAAATATTTCTACTGTTACATTATCTTGACTATGACGGGGGAATCACTTTGGAGAAAGGAGTCCTTCTGTCTCACCAACCATCTCCTGCCTCAGAATTCTGTCCTCCGTCTACCTTGTGACTCCACAGGCCCAGCTTAGTCCCTGTTCAGGCTGCACTGGTTTACAAACCCCTTGTTCTGACATTTTAAGGTACTTTTCAGACTTGTCTCCCTGTGGAATAGCAAGCGAGTTCTCTGAGGGCAGGTTTGTGTGTGTTACTTGGGGTACGTTTTCCCAGTGCTGGGGAGCCTCCATATTTCACTGTCTCGCCTTTCTGTGTGGAAGGATCATAGCCACAGGAACACCGTGCCCTCCACCTCCTGTAGGAGGCCTGTGTCCCGGGTGAGCCTAAGCCAGCAGCTGTCCTCGCCGTGGGGCGGGGCGGCGGTGAGAGCAAAGCTAAAGGCCATCCTCTGATATCTGTGTGGTGGTTTTTCTGTCTTAATAACTAGGAGGTTCTGTTTGCATTTACCAAGCAGAGGACAGACATTCTAGACATCCTGTGATGCAGAAGACGGTAATAGCCAAGAAACACTTGTTTGTGTTCTGTACAACTTGTATTTGGCTTTCAAATACCCATCAGTCACTTGCGTCAGTAAATAGCCTGCCTATAATCACACGAGCCTAGAACCCAATTCCAGAGTTTTTATTTTTCCGTTTGACTGCTCCATGCAGCAGGTGGCATCTTAGTTTCCCAATCAGGGATCGAACCCAACCAGTGATTGAACCCACGTCCCCTGCATTGGAAGATTGGAAGTGTGGGTCTTAACCCCTGGACTGCTAGGGAAGTCCCCAATTCCAGTTTTTAGGCAGGCACACTGTACTTTTTGCACACTTTTAATATGCATTGCCTTTTTCTGGGATGCCATTTTCTGCATAAATTGAAGAAAGATTATATTTTACTTTGTTTGGAAGTTTATCAAGAGTTTGCTTAACATTTTGGAAAATCATGGCTTTTGAGCTGCCAGCATAGCATACCAATATCAGTCTGCACTTGTGTCTGTCCCATTCATATAAACATCATATTATCTCATCAAACCTTCCGGGGGAGTCTTCACGAGGATTTACTTGCTGAAATATATATTATTTACTTTTTTTTCATTCTCCTTTGAATCATTATCCAAATTAGAGTATCCTACTGATTTTTAGGTATGTTTTCTGTAAGTTTCATTCTAGCATATTAAGGGGGTTTTATAGCACCCTGTTACAAGGGATATTGTATCTGATAAGGCTGAGAAGCACAGGTTTAGAATGAAATGGATATGTGTGACTTGGTCCCTTCTGGGACCTGCCTGTTGGCTAGGAGGGTACTTTAAAGTCTGTTCTCCACCAACTCTATGTGTGCTGGGTGGATATATTTGGTTCTGGAGCAAGGTCTTTGAAAGTCCATTATGGCAACACATCAGAACCATGTCCCCCAACCAGTTAATTGAAAATAAGTTCTGGCCTATTGTTTAAGTGCAATCCTTTTAAATAAATTGTACCTTTATAAAGGATATTACCTAAAAGTAATACTGTATTGTTGTGCTTCTTCTCTTGTTTGACAAAGAAATAAGAGAGATGTATTGATGTTCACTATATATATTTTGTCCATCTAAGCTCTCTGATAGAATTTACCACTATCTTTGTCATTACTCTGTCTTTATAATTTTGTTGTTAAATGATTTTTATAGCAATGTTTCCTAGGGTAAAACTTTCACTTTCTTTTGGCAATAAAAGCACACTGAGTTAAAAACAAACAATCATGTCTTCCTTGCAGCTCTATCTGTCTGACTCCTGCATCTGTGTTTTTCAATTGCTTTGGTACCTGGGCGGGGGAAAAAGAGGGATGTCATAGGTCAACATACTAAAACCCAACCTTACTGCTTAGGGTTGAGCAAAATGTAGTTGGCTGGCTCCTCAATCTGTTCCCTTAGTCTGCCCATCCACCATCAACAATCCTGCATCCACCTGGAAGTACAGGACCAGAAGCTGGATTCTGCCGCAGACGGAAACAAGCCTCAGAGGATCAAGACTTTCACAATCCTAACTCTCATCCTCCGAGGTCTTTCACAAGGAGGTCTCAGAGTCTCCCTCCAGCTTATTGGGCCCCCTATCCCTAGCTCTATCCCTAGTGCTATCCCTATGCTCTAGCTCTTTCTGAGACTCCCTGAATCAGCCCACTGGCATTAGTATAATGCAGGGCACCCCCTCTCTCCCTTCTCTCCCCCTGCATCTTCCACTGTGTTTTCTTCCCACCAACTGGGAGCTCTTGTGGGCAGGGACCTCGTTCTACCCTTCTCTGACTCCTCCTCACTACCCAGCTAGGCACAGGTTTGTGGGACTAAATGGTCAAACGTGGTCAATTAATTCCCTCCCTCACCCTCTGGTGCTCAGCTACAGTGGGGCCAGCCCTCCTTGGGTGCCCCAGAGAAGACTCACTATGTCTTCACTGCAGACCTTGAAGCCCCAGCTTGAGAGCCTGGTCCTGCCTCCATCATGGAAAGTGAAAGTGAAGTCGCTCGGTCGTGTCTGACTCTTTGCAAACCCATGGACAATAACCCAGCAGGCTCCTCTGTCCATGGGATTTTCCAGGCAAGAGTACTGGAGTGCATTGCCATTTCCTTCTCCAGGGGATCTTCCCGACCCAACAATCGAACCCAGGTCTCCCACATTGCAGACAGACGCTTTACCATCTGAGCAACCAGGGAAGCCCAATTACTACTCAAGTGGCTTAGTGAAAGTGAAAGACACTCAGTCATGTCCAACTCTGCAACTCCATGGAGTATACAGTCCATGGAATTCTCTAAGCCAGAATACTGGAGTGGGTAGCCTTTCCCTTCTCCAGGGGATCTTCCTAACCCAGGGATCGAACCCAGGTCTCCCACATTGCAGGTGAATTCTTTACCAGCTGAGCCAGAAAGGAAGTGCCTCCTGTTGTAGGAGCAGGTGAGTTGAGAATACTGCCAGGCCTGGGGCTGAGACAGAACCCAGGTAGCTGGCTGTCAGCTTTGGGGGCAGGATGCTCAGAGACAAAGATACCTGCCAACCTGCTTCAGACTCTCTTCTGGCTTCAGAGAGCTTTTGTGAAGTCTTCTGGCCAGACAGCATTCCACAGCACAGGTGGAGACGCCATGCTGATAGTTCTGATGGACAACCATGGCCCTGGATTGATGAGGGACCCAGAAGCCATCAGCACAGAGCAGCGCCAGGCTGCCCAGGGGTGCCTGTGTCACTGTGGGCTCTCCAAGCCCTGTGAGTCAATAATACTTCCTAAAGTTCTTCTGAAGTTAGCTGCAGGTCCAAAGAGCAGGAAGTGGAAGTAGAGAAACTCCAGGACTGGAAGGCTGTCCCTTGGGCTCCTGAACTCACTGGCAGGGTGCTTAGCCCTTCCCCCCACCCCCCTCTTCTAGGCTAAATCTTCCATCCATGTTCTCCTTCTTCTGTCTCCTCTACTGCATCTCCCATCTCTCCCCAGGCCCACAGCCCCCCAAAGCCTCCCTCATCCCCCCAAAACTTCTCTTCACACTGTCTCCATCTTTGGCCAACATCTCCATCTCTTCATCATCCCACTCCTTGGAAGGGAATTCTGTAGTCCTCATCTCCATCATGTCCTAACCCCTCGTCCCCTCCCCTGCACCCCATAGCAACCTGGCATCTGTTCTCATCACGATGCCATGATGAGACCAGCACCATTCACCTCACTGCCAGACCATGGCCACTTCCCAGCTGGGGCTGTACAACATCTCTGTGCACTCTGATGCTATCTGTTGTCCCCACCTTTGTGAAAATCTTTCCTTTGTGGGTGTGGTTCTCCATCCATCCCTTTCACCACTCCTTCTTAGTCTCATCTATGGGTACCTGTTCATCAGCCTGTCCCTGACATGTTCCTTCTCTCCAGGTCTTCTCTGGATTCTCATCCCAGTCTGCACCACCTCCCAAGGTGACCTCACTCCTTCCCATTGCTAGGATTAACACCATTCAATGGAGACTCCTCAGTATGCATCCTGACCTGTCTGCTCGCTCTAGATCTGAGTTTCTCATCATGTATTGAGCACCTATAGACCATTATCTGCCTTTCTTCCTCCTCCTATCATCTGAACAAACTGACTGGACCTCCAATCCTCTTGATCTCTGATCGCAGCCCCACTAATGTTTAGCATCGAAGCCAGAAACACAAGAATTGTGCCAGACCTTTCCCCTTCCTTTGCTGTCCATCTCCAATTTGTTGCCCAAATCCTCCTGATTGTATACCAGAAATCTCTCCCAAATTGGACTCTATTTTGCCCTGGGTTGGGAAGATCCCCTGGAGAAGGCAATGACAACCCACTCCAGTACTCTTGCCTGGAAAATCCCATGGGTGGAGGAGCCTGGTAGGCTGTAGTCCATGGGGTCGCTAAGAGTCAGACACGACTGAGCGACTTCCCTTTCACTTTTCACTTTCATGCATTGGAGAAGGAAATGGCAACCCACTCCAGTGTTCTTGCCTGGAGAATCCAAGGGACGGGGGAGCCTCTTGGGCTTCCGTCTATGGGGTCGCACAGAGTCGGACACGACTGAGGCGACTTAGCAGCAGCAGCATACAGTATATATATATTCTAGACATTGTCAAAGAGGTACACTAATGTACACACACTCACAACAGTCCTGTGAGACAGGTACCAGTATTCTCCCCAGAGAAATATAGAAGTTGAAGAATTTGTACAAGGTCACAATGCCAAGCAGTGCAAAGCCCAGGACTCTAATGCAGGCCATCTGGCTCTTTGTCTGTGTGCTTAATCCCACTCCTTGGCACTGCCCACTTCCTCCTGCTTCAGCAGCATCCCGCTGGCCGCTCTCACATCAGTCCGTTCATCCTTCCTCCCTCCTCACCCATACCCACTTCTGATGCTCTTCCATTAAGTGAAACTAGTTTTGTTTGAAAAAGCCTAGTGGCTTCCCTCCTGTCCATGGGATAGATCCAGACTTCTTTGCTGGGCATTCAAAGCTCTACACAGTCTGTCCAGCCTCATCTCCCACCGTCACACCCCATGCTGACCTTCGCATAGTTCCCTTTTACGTGGTGAGGCTCTACTTTCACAGCAACAAGAATATTCTTGTTGCTCCTCTCTGCCAGTCAAATCCCATACTCTTCCCTTGTCACCCGCTTCGGACACCATCTCTATGGTGACGTCCTTGTGCAGTATCTCAGAGCTCAGCGCTCTTCTGTCTTAACAGAATTGCCTACAGAGTTCGTTGGCAATTTATCATCTTACAAATGACACCCTCTATCTAACCCTTAGGAATGATTAAGTATTCAAAGAATGAATGGTTAGCCCCAGATCTAGCCTGCTGGGGCCTTCTGTCTCTGCCCCTTAAATTTCAGAAAAATGCTTTTCTCTGGATGACACGAGATCATAAAGGCTGGAAAGATTTCATGTGACATTTTCTCTTCACTCTCTACAGCTCAGGGTAAAGAAATGGACACTCTTTTCCCTGTTTCTCTTCAAAGAAAAACATGAAAGGAATGTGGAAGCATAACCAAACAGAATATGGCATGAGAAAATTGAGGGGACCATAACATACAGACTGCAGGGGCTTTGGCGACCATGTTATGCAAACATCTTTCTCTTATTCATGAGGACACTGAGGCCCAGAAAGGAGAGGATTGTGTACGGTGCAAGAGCACTGGCCCTCAGGACCTCGGACTCCCCGTCCAGGGATCTGGCCTTGTCCTGTCGCCTTCCAGCTCTGAATTAATCTTTCCGAGGGACTTAGGGGTGGCCCTGCTTCTGGGTCAGCTCACTATTATCTCCCAAACAGGCTCAGGCTGCTTTCCTGGGATCAGGAAGTTAACAGGCTCAGCACGAAACTTCCTGATGAGTAAACATCCCTTGTTCATGCAACCTCAAGATGGCGGGCAGTGTACCCAGAGCCTGGCTGCAATTACCCATGGCACCAACTGGCTTGGGGTCTTCCAACCGTAGCTTCACCAAAGGCGGCGGCTTAGCCTTTGCTTTCCCGTGTCCGCCAACCCTTCTCGGTATCAGACACAAAGACGACTCCTACACAACACTGTTTCTTCCCCTCCCAGCTCCCTCCACCTCCCACTTCCTCCAGGTTAGTCACGGTGAGGTCACACTCAGCTGCTGGCTCCCAGGCCTCTCCCTAAGGACGGTGTGCATTTTCAGGGAGAGGGGAATTGAGGGACTGGGGAGGAGGGTGCTGCAAGGCATCATGGGAAAAATGAGCTTAGGAGTCAAGGAGATGTGGGTTCAAGTCCTGGCTCTGCCAGTTAACCAATGTGCATGACCTTTGGCAAATTACTTAACCTCTCAAACCCTTCCCCAAATCAGGTGGGGCTGCCTGGGAAGCGATTTCCTTACCAAGTAAGGTGAGAATAGTGAGGATCAAATGAGACGAAGTGCCAGAAGCTCCTTGCCTACTGCCTGAGTGTCTGCAAATGTTGGTTTACTTCCCTCGTCATGAAGCTCGAGGGTATCACTATCAATTTAGGGACCTGAGAAATTCTAGTGCCCACCTGCAGGTCCACAGGTGAGCTGGTGTGAATGTGAGGGTGTGGGTGCTGGTATCTGATGGCATCTGAAAGGCAGAATGAGAAGGAGCCAGGTGGATTCTTAGGGAGGGTGTGGATGTGTGTGTTTGTGCACAGAGGTGAATGCCAGTCTAAGTGTGTAAAGGAGCGTGACCAGCAGAGCCTCTCTTACTCCAAAATTCCCACCCCTCTAAAGAAAAGGTCTCTTGTGGGACTTTTCTGGTGGTCCAGTGATTAGGAATCCATGTTGCAATGCAGGGGATGCAGGTTCGAATTGTGGTCAGGGAACTAAGATCCCACACGCCATGGAACAGCTAACCCTCATGCTACAACTACTGAGCCCACACACTCTGGAGCCTGCGTAACACAAATAGAGAAGCCTGTGCACCGAAAGAAAAAAAAAAAGGAAAAAATCTCTTGTGTTTGTTCTTGTCTTTAATGAGAAATGCAGAAACCCTTCCCAGGGAAGGGTGGGATTGCCCTCCTTTCTGCCCTGATGAGGCTTATCCAAGAGAAGCAAACTCCAGTGAGGTCCTCCCCTGACAGAAACCCGGAAACTTTCTCCCAACTGGTGAGGAAACCTTATCCCTACAGAAGTTCAAAGGATCAGGGGCCTCTCGGTAGGCTGCTGGGACCAGAGGGGCTGCCCCCACCCTTGACCTAAGTGCAAGGTTTTCCCCAGCTTCAAACAGATCACACAGGCAGCCAAACCCACCAGGCCTGTGGAGCGGGCCACCTCCAGGCTGGGCTAGTGCCGCCGTCTTGGTGTGGATGGGCTACTCCCTGCGCATCTCATCCAAGGGACTGTGAGACGCCCTCATCCAAGGGCCACGAAGCTCAGAAAGAACAGGCAACGGGCCACACCCCAACCACGGAGGGCTCCTTCAGGGTCACAGAATCCTCAGGCATATCCTCCATCCTCCTGCCCTGGAAACACACCTGGCCAAACTATCCCTTAGTTGAGAATCTGTCTCATTTTTTTTTTTTTTTTTCAATAAATACTTATTTATCTGGCTGAGCTGGGGCTTAGCTGGGGCACACAGGATCCTAGTTGAAGATCTGTAGTTGCAGCATGTGGGATCTAGTTCCTTGACCAGGGATGGAACCTGGGACTCCTGCATTGGGTACTCAGAGTCCTAGGCACTGGATCTTAGGCACCAGGGAAGTCCTTGTCTTATTTTTAAAGACCTTGAGAGAGAAGCTTATTCCACAGCCTCCTTCCTTTGGTAGCTCTTCCAGTGTTTGATAAAGCTCATTGGCTGCAAGTCCTTCCTCGTAGTTTACCTAGATGTGTCTTTAACTGAAGCCCACCCTTTTGTCTTCTTCCCAGGTGGCTTAGTGGTAAAGAATTTGCCTGCCAATTCAGCAGATGGGGCTTGCAAAAGCTCTTGAAATACCCCTACCAATCCTGAGAGTGATGAATCTACAAATAAACACCCTTGAACACTTCCCTTAATCTTCTTTGTGTCCCCACACTTGACATAGTATGAATGACCCCTAAAATTTATAGAATAAATTTTTCTTCTGAATGTCCTTACCTGCCTGTTGAAATCTAAGCCATTTCGATCATTTCCTGAAAAAGATAAAAAAAAAAAAAGAAAATATTAATAGCTAGCAAGATTGGAAGAGACTGAAAGTTAAAGGGAAATAGGATGTCAGGATGAGCTTCTCTTTATTTTGAAAAAGTACACTTGCCTGCCCTGTGGCCAGACTCTTCCTGTTTATTCTGTTTCCTGGGACAGTCTTTGAAAAATTTTTCTTCAAGAAGGGAGTAACCAGACAAGGAAAGGGGAGACTGACTTGTCCAAGGTCATCTAGAATCTAACTGGGATTAGAACTTGCCATACCAGAATGCTTCTGCCAGATGTCCTCAGACAGAAGTTCTGACACAGGCTTTCTGGAAAAGCAAGGGATGACCAGCCATGGATCCTAAAGGAACTGCCCGAAGGCAAGAAGTCCCTCCACTATCCCAGCCCTCCAGGGTTGATGGGATCTAAATCATGTCAGGTAAACGACTGTCACCCCTGTTTCTACCACCTGTCCCCCAACTTTCATTCTTTGTTTTATTCGTCTTTTTCCCTTTATAGTAAATGTTTGGTTGAAAAATTAAAGGTATGCTTAATAGAAAAAAATTTTTGATATAGAAAAAGTAGCAGAAAAAATCAATTTGCGAAGAGCTACAATGACTATTTTTGTATATTTCATGACCTTTTTATGCTTGCTTTTCCTAATTGATATATACCACTCTGTACAGATTTTTACTCTGCTTTTTCTAGTGAGCATCATAAATCTTTCTCCTACACCATTAAGACACATCATAAATCTTTCTCCTATGCTTGCAAAGATAATTTTTAATGGCTACATAATATTCCATTTATGGACATACCAAAATCTGCTTAAACATATACCTATTATTAGAAAAATGCTTCCATTCTTTGCTAAAATTAAGTTTCCTACTCATATACCTCCTCAGGGCAGGAGCTGCCAAACAATCTTCCTTTGAGCCCCATGGATAACTGGCTCTATAATGGCAAGAAAATGATATTAAATGCCATACACCCAGAGCCTAGCACTGGGCTTAGTACATAACAGGAGTTCAAATTATATTTTGGTTGGGACTTCCCTGGTCATCCAGTGGTTAAGAATCTGCCTTACCAAGCAGGCGATGTGGGTTCAATCCCTGGTCAGGGATCCCACATGCATGGGATAACTAAGCCTGAGCCACAATAAAGATTCTACATATAGCCAATAATAAATAAATAAAATTAAAAAAATTTTTAAATATTATATTAGTTGAATGAATGAATAAATGAACATGTGAATGAATTCAGACCTTTCAATTAGAAAATTCTTCTGCTTTCTCTCTACATAAAGTGAATTGAGTACAATTGTGAACTCTGTCCTCATCAACAGATTTGCCACAAATGCAGAGGGTTCACATCTGGCTTTGGCTTGGTCAGCCCGAGGAAAAAAGGAAACCTGAACACAATGACATTATGTAATAATGTATATTCAGGTTTATCACATTCTGGTAATCCTCCACATATTTGAAACTTTTTCATTATTATTATATTTGTCATGGTGATCTGTGATCAACAATCTTTGATGTTGCAGGAGATCCAACCAGTCCATTCTGAAGGAGATCAGCCCTGGGATTTCTTTGGAAGGAATGATGCTAAAGCTGAAACTCCAGTACTTTGGCCACCTCATGCGAAGAGTTGACTCATTGGAAAAGACTCTGATGCTGGGAGGGATTGGGGGCAGGAAGAGAAGGGGACGACAGAGGATGAGATGGCTGGATGGCATCACTGACTCGATGGACGTGAGTCTGAGTGAACTCCGGGAGTTGGTGATGGAGAGGGAGGCCTGGCGTGCTGCGATTCATGGGGTCGCAAAGAGTCGGACACGACTGAGAGACTGATCTGATCTGATCTGATCTGATTATACTATGACTCACTGAAGGCTCAGACGATGGTTATCACTTTGTACCAACACAGTTATTTTTAATTAAAAAAAAATTCTGCTTTCCATTGGTTCCTCAATAGCTTTGGAATGAAGTCCAAATTTCTTAGTGTGATAAATAATTCCCCGTATGATCTGGCTTCTGCCTACCTTCCCTGCTCTGTCTTCCGCTCTCATGATCTCGCCTTCCTCCCTCCCAGATACCCTGTGCTCCAGTCACATGGAAAGATCCACACGTCCAAACATGTCACACCCCTCCCGTTTCCAGGCCTCCATGCACTGTTCCCTTTTACAAAGTTGGTCCCCCTCCCCTCTCTACCAGCCCTATGGCACATGTCATGGAACTCCTTTTCTTGTCTGCATGTCTCTCTCTCCCTCTGGTCTATGAATTCCTTGAAAACCAGAAGGATGACACCCCTTTTGTCCTCAAAGACCACTGTAGTTCCTAACATTGGTCAGAGGCTCAAGAAGCACCTGATAGATGAATGAATGGGGTCCAAAAGAATCCTCTGGAGCTTTAACTGAAGCCCCCTTCCCTCTGCTCTGCTCTAAATGATAGATAAGCTTGGCCCTTGCCTGCCTGATAGGTTGTGAAGCATCCCCGAGAGCAGCTGGGCTGGCAAGATGACAGTAGAGGTTAAGGGCTATGGGATTCCGAGAAAGAGGAAATAGGTGAGACAGGAAGTCATCTTTGAATAGCAGTCCAATTTTGAGTTTAATTAAGCTAATCTGAGAGGGGAGCTAAGATGGGAAGGGCCCAAGGACTGAAAATAGTGTGTGCAGAGGCTAGACTTAAAGATAAAATTGCTTTCGTATTAAAAAAAACATATTCTTTCATGACACTGTAAATGTAGCCTTGTAAGGGGGTAATTTTAAAATGTGAACAAATTCATTCATTCCACAAAATACACTCTATATACCAAGCACTGTTCTAGGCACTTGAAATATCATGCTGGAAAACCAGATGAAGTCCCTGGCCACACAGAGCTTCTTTTCTAGTTGAAGAGACATAAAAGGAATAAGAAAACAAATACACAATTTCATTTAGAAAGAGTTACTATGGAAAGCAGTAGTAATGGTCAGGAGAAGAGTGTCAGAGGCTGTTCATGATCAGGGTGGTCTGGGAAGATCATTCTAGACAGAGGGATTGAGGCCTGTGTGAGGCAAGAACAGGCTTGCCTGTTGAGGAACAGTGATGAGACCAGTAGGGCTGGAGAGCAGGGGATGGGTGTGGCCCAGGGCAAGATGACGTGGCTCTGGAAGGCAGGTCATGCCGAAGACTTTGGCTTTCATGCCAAGGACGCTGGGAAGTGATCAGAGGGTTTTGAGCAGAGGAGTTACATGAACTGACTTCAGTGCTTAAACCTGCGGTGATCAGGGACTTCCCTGGTGGTCCAATAATTAAGACTCTATGCTCCAACTGCAGTGGGCATGGGTTCCATCCCTGGTTGGGGAAGATCCTGTATGTCATGTGGCATGGCCAAAAATAAATAAACCTGTGGTAATCAGCTGTAGGGATAAGTAAGGGGGAAGGGAGGCCATGCAGTGGGTCAGGTGAGAGAGGGCACTGCACAGGACAGAAGGGCAGCCGTGGAGGTGGTTAGAAGGACTTGGGTTTTGAATTGATACCCGGCACAACCAGATATTTAAAAAATACATTTAGTTTTGGCTGCGCTGGGATGTTGCTGTGCACAGGCTCTCTCTAGCTGTGGCGAGCTGAGGCTATGCTAGTGGTGGTACGTGGACTTTTCACTACGGCGGCTTCTCTTGCTGTGGAGCACAGGCTCTGGCTGTGGCACGTGGGCTCAGGAGTTGTGGCCCATGGGCTTAGTTGCTCTGGGGCAGATTCTAAACCACTGGATCGCCAGGAAAGTCCTGCCACATATTTTAGAGTCAATGCTTTGTGTGTCTGTTTTCCTCATGAAATTGTGAGCTCCTAGAGGCCAGGGTTATTTCTTCTTACTCATTTTTGTACTCTGAGAGCCTTTAACAGCATTTAACGCATAGTAGGAGCTGAATGAATGCATGTTTAACTGATCCAAATAACTCAGAAACTGCAACTGAAATGGATCTTCTATTCAGATCTAAGAAATCACGGGTCCCTCCACCTGCAGAAATCTGAACACATTCTATTATACAAGCTCTTGGAAGATGGCAGTCACTTGTAGGAAAAAACAAAGCAGGACAGACGCCCAGAAGGACCACTGCATTATTTTAGAGTTGGAAGGATACTGAAGTCCAGCCTCAGAGGGAAGCACCTTGTGGTGGTCACACAGCCTCAGAGACTCTGATTTCAGACTAAAGCTTAGATCTCTCAACTCCTACACTCATTCAGTTTTCCTAATAAACTCACTGTGCCCAGAGTCCAACACAGAGGGAATCAAGTATTAGGCTATAATCAATAGTTTAGGAAGTAAGCAGGATAGATGCTGATCAAATTTGGAGGTGATTTAAAGCAGGAAGCAAAATTAATTCAGAAAGCTGGATGATGTAATCAGGATTAGAAAATATTTTGGTTGATTCTAATAGAACTGTGGTGTTGGAGAAGACTCTTGAGAGTCCCTTGGACTGCAAGGAGATCCAACCAGTCCATTCTGAAGGAGATCAGCCCTGGGATTTCTTTGGAAGGAATGATGCTAAAGCTGAAACTCCAGTACTTTGGCCACCTCATGCGAAGAGTTGACTCATTGGAAAAGACTCTGATGCTGGGAGGGATTGGGGGCAGGAGGAGAAGGGGACGACAGAGGATGAGATGGCTGGAGGGCATCACTGACTCGATGGACATGAGTCTCAGTGAACTCCGGGAGTTGGTGATGGACAGGGAGGCCTGGCGTGCTGCGATTCTTGGGGTTGCAAAGAGTCGGACATGACTGAGCGACTGATCTGATCTGATCTGATCTGAATAGAACTGGACATGAAACAACAGACCAGTTCCAAATAGGAAAAGGAGTACGTCAAGGCTGTATATTGTCACCCTGCTTATTTAAATAATATGCAGAGTACATCATGAGAAACGCTGGGCTGGAAGAAGAACAGGCTGGAATCAAGATTGCCAGGAGACATATCAATAACCTCAGATATGCAGATGACACCACCCTTATGGCAGAAAGTGAAGAGGAACTAAACAGCCTCTTGATGAAAGTGAAAGAGGAGAGTGAAAAAGTTGGCTTACAGCTCAACATTCAGAAAACTAAGATCATGGCATCTGGTCCCATCACTTCATGGGAAATAGATGGGGAAACAGTGGAAACAGTGACAGACTTTATTCTGGGGGGCTCCAAAATCACTGCAGATGGTGATTGCAGCCATGAAATTAAAAGACGCTTACTCCTTGGAAGAAAAGTTATGACCAACCTAGATAGCATGTTAAAAAGCAGAGACATTTCTTTGCCAACAAAGGTCCATCTAGTCAAGGCTATGATTTTTACAGTGGTCATGTATGGATGTGAGAGTTGGACTGTGAAGAAAGCTGAACACCAAAGACTTGATGCTTTTGAACTGTGGTGTTGGAGAAGACTCTTGAGAGTCTCTTAGACAGCAAGGACATCCAGCCAGTCTATCCTAAAGGAAATCAATCCTGAATATTCATTGGAAGGACTGATGCTGAAGCTGAAACGCCAATAATTTGGCTACCTGATGTGAAGAACTGACTCACTATAAAGACCCTGATGCTGGGAAAGATTGAAGGCGGGAGGAGAAGGGGTCGACAGAGGATGAGCTGGTTGGATGGCATCACTGACTCGATAGACATGAGTTTGAGTAAGCTCCGGGAGTTGGTGCTGGACAGGGAAGCCTGGCCTGCTGCAGTCCATGGGGTCTCAAAGAGTTGGACACGACCAAGCGACTGAACTGAACTGAATGCGAACCTACTGTACAGCACAGGGAACTTTACTCAGTGCTCTGTGGTGACCTGAATGGGAGAGAAGACTCTTGAGAGTCCGTTGGACTGCAAGGAGATCCAACCAGCCCATTCTGAAGGAAATCAGTCCTGGGTATTCATTGGAAGGACTGATGCTAAAGCTGAAACTCCAATACCTTGGTCACCTGATGCGAAGAGTTGACTCATTGGAAAAGACTCTGATGCTGGGAGGGATTGGGAGCAGGAGGAGAAGGGGATGACAGAGGATGAGATGGCTGGATGGCATCACTGACTCGTTGGACGTGAGTCTGAGTGAACTCCGGGAGTTGGTGATGGACAGGGAGGCCTGGCGCGCTGCAATTCATGGGGTCGCAAAGAGTCGGACATGACTGAGCGACTGAACTGAACTGAACTGAATAGAAGGCAAAAACCAACAAGATAATATGTAACGGGAATAAATCTAAGCCTTATATTTAGGTTTAAAAAAGTCAACTGTATACATAAAAGATAAAGGAGGCTGAATTAAGAAATGATTAAGGTGGTAAGTGTTATGTTTAAATTTAATATTATATGTTTTTCCGCCTTTAAACCTATCTACATATGATCCAGTAATCTAACTCTGGGTATATATCCACAGGAAATGAAAAAAGGATATCAAAGAGATAGCTTCATTCCCCTGTTCACCGCAGGATTATTCACTATAGCCAAGTTAAGGAAACAGTTTCAGTTATAGCCCATCAGTGGATGAATGGGTAAAGAAAATGCCATATATGTATATATATATATATATATATATATATATATATATATATGTGGTATGGTGGAATATTATTCAACCCCAAGAAAGAAGGAAATTCTGCCATTTGCAGCTACATGGATTGACCTTGAGAGCATTATGCTAAGTGAAATCAGTCAGACTGAGAAAGTCAAGCAAATACTGCACAGATCACTTATATGTGGAATCAAAAGAAAAAAAGTCAAACTCAAACTCAAAAAAAAAGTCAGAGAGTGGAAAGCGGGTTACCAGACACTGGAGGGGTGGGGGGAATTGGGAAAAGTTGCTAAAAGGATAAAAACTTTCAGCTATTGGAGGAGTCAAGTCTGAAGATCTAATGTATACCATGGTGGTGGTGGTGTTATTTAGTTGCTCAGTCGTGTCTTGACTCTTTGTGACCTCATGGACTGTAGCCCACCAGGCTCCTCTGCCCATGAAATTTCCCATGGAAGAAAACTGGAGAGGGTTGCCATTTCCTCCTCCAGGGGATCTTCCTGACCCACGGGTCGAACCCGTGTCTCTTGCATTTGCAGGCAGGTTTTTTACTGCTGAGCCACCAGGGAAGTCTATAACATGGTAGCTATAGTTAATAACACTGTACTGAACAATTACAATTTGCTAAGAGGGTAGAATTTAAATGTTCTGTCTCATAGATAAAAAGGTAAATATAGAGGTGATGGATGTGTTAATTAACTAGACTGTGGGAATCCTTTCACTATATATACACATACCAAATCACATGATATACACTGTAGACATCTTACAATTTTATTTACCAGTAACACTTCAATAAAGCTTAAACAGAAGACTCTGGGTTACGATGTGAAACCTCAAAGAGTTTTTTCAACAAAACCAATAACCAATCTCAAACTAAAACTATAGAAATAATCACAGCGAGTAACTACAGTGATTAAAAATTCATGGGTGCATAATTAAAGATAACTGACCATCAAAATATCTATACTCCATATTTCACATTCTCAAGGAGACTCAGCCTCCTAAAGAAATATAATACTGGATTGGCCAAAAAGTTCATTACAAGGAAAAACCCAAATGAACTTTTTTGGCCAACCCAAAAGGAGTCGGACACGACTGAGCGACTTTCACTTCACTTCACTTCAATATATCTCTCCCATCCCAACGGAAAAAAAAAAAAAGATTCCCATTTCTGTTTATTGGCAGACATGTTTGGAAATAAACAAACTGGAGTTCCTTGTGGGGAGGGGAAGAGAGAGGAGGCTGGTGTTCTTCCTGTGGAAAAGAAACTGGAAAAAAGGAGCATTTCAGTTGACTAAAGCCAATGCTGGAGATGTGGGTTCAATCCCTGGGTGGGGAAGATCCCCTGGAGGAGGAAAAGACAACCCACTCCAGTATTCTCGCCTGGAAAATTCCACGGACAGAGAAGCCTGGTGGGCTACAGCACACGGGGCCACAAAGAGTCAGGCATGACTGAGCACACGTGCATGCACGCATGAAGCCCACATTGGCTGGAGTGTGCTACACGTGCGTGGTAACCTGCATGTTAGCAGACATGTAGATATGCAGATCTCTGCTGAGAGCATCAGGCCCAGTTCAGGGTACCATTTTCTAAAAGCGACCCTGATGAACTGGCTGTAGAGCATGAGGACCAAGACTGGGGCCTCCAAGTCACATCTAATGAGGAAAGGATATCTAGCCTAGAGAAGAGGACACTTGCCCTTCAGTTCAGTTCAATTCAGTCGCTCAGTCGTGTCCGAATATTGCAATCCCATGAATCACAGCACTCCAGGCCTCCCTCTCCATCACCAACTCCTGGAGTTCACTCAAACTCATGTCCATCGAGTCGGTAATGCCATCCAGCCATCTCATCCTCTGCCGTCCCCTTCTCCTCCTTCCCCCAATCCCTCCCAGCATCAGAGACTTTTCCAATGAGTCAACTTTTTGCATGAGGTGGCCAAAGTACTGGAGTTTCAGCTTTAGCATCATTCCTTCCAAAGAAATCCCAGGGCTGATCTCCTTTAGAATGGACTGGTTGGATCTCCTTGCAGTCCAAGGGACTCTCAAGAGTCTTCTCCAACACCACAGTTCAAAAGCATCAATTCTTCGGCGCTCAGCCTTCTTCACAGTCCAACTCTCACATCCATACATGACCACAGGAAAAACCATAGCCTTGACTAGACGGACCTTTGTTGGCAAAGTAATGTCTCTGCTTTTGAATATGCTATCTAGGTTGGTCATAACTTTCCTTCCAAGGAGTAAGCATCTTTTAATTTCATGGCTGCAGTCACCATCTGCAGTGATTTTGGAGCCCAAACAAATAAAGATCAACCCTTGCCCTTAGATCAACCCTTCTTCCTAGGATGGCCACAAGAATTATGTGAGAGATTCATTTTGTTAAGTGTGATAACAGTACTGTGGTCAAGAAGGAAAATGTCTTTTATGGCTTAGAGACACATACTGCCATATTTAGGATCGAAATGTTTATAATGTCTATAGTTTGTAAGAAAATACTTCAGTGACATGAATGGCAGAAACTTGATGGTTGTTGACAGTAGGCAATAAGTATAAGGGGGCTCATCATTTTAGCATCTACCTTCAGGTGTGTTTGAAATAAAAAGTTAAAAAGAAAATATTTCCCTCCCCAAACGGATGAAACAGATATGGCAAGATGCTAAGTTATTAAATCCAGGTGGTAGGTATATGGTTGTTCGTTAACCTGTTTCTTCTCTTTTCTATATATTTGAAGTTTTTCAAAATAAAACTTTTTAAAGTAATTCAATGAGGGAACATTTGAAAGCTCTACCTGGCCCAATGCCTGGTACATAGTATGTTCTTAGGTAAATGTCAGAGTACTTTTCTTTCTTCCCCAAATATTGGTTTGGATATGAAGCAGGCTTAACCTGCAGCTCCTAAAACCCAGCTCCACAAGGGTCAGTGGTGGAGGCTGCCAGGAAGCAGGCTTACCTCAGGATAAGGAAGAATTGTGTCAAATGTGGAATTGTCCAGCAGTGAAACCCATGGTTTCATGTCAACAGAGCTCAAGCAGAGGCTGCTTATTTCAGAGATGTTATAGAAGTGGTTTTTGAATTGAGGGGCTCAGATGGTAAAGAACCTGTCTGCTGTGCGGGAGAACCAGATTCAATCCCTGGGCCGGGAAGATCCCCTGGAGAAGGGAATGGCTATCCACTCCAGTATTCTTGGCTGGAGAATTCCATGGACAGAGGAGCCTGGTGGGCTACAATCCATGGGGTCACAAAGAGTTGGACACAACTGAGTACACACGTATAGTCAGTGATGAAAAGAGGGTAAAAGGCATCTTGAATCGGTGGGGAA
Source organism: Bos mutus (assembly GCF_027580195.1). Classification (NCBI taxonomy): domain Eukaryota; kingdom Metazoa; phylum Chordata; class Mammalia; order Artiodactyla; family Bovidae; genus Bos; species Bos mutus. The sequence continues at coordinate 49,005,374 of NC_091631.1, forward strand.
CACCAGGGTTCTGGATAGAATCTCCTTAGACCAGGATGGAGTAATACTCAACAGAGTCCCAGTGAGAAAGGTCAAGGATCTGTCTATAGGAGGAACACAGCGGGCAAGGCAACTTCCATCTCTGTCTCTCCTCCCTGGCATCTGGTGAACACCAGATCAGCAGTCCCAGACACCTGCAAAGACCCCTGTCGAGACGGAGACAGGAGGAGCTGGCCAGCCCTCCGCATTCCCACCTCTGAGCCACAGTGCTGCAGGCCCACTGATTTGCATGCTTTGGCAGCACTGGGGTGTGAGCTTGCCTGGGGAGCAATTCTCTGGGTAAGGGAGGTGGAAGCACAGGAGTGGAGAACTGTTCCAGCAGGATTTTTCACTCTTGCCTGATAAACACACAGGGAGCGTTCTGCAAGGAGGCTGAAACGCTCCCATTTCTGGGCTGCTTCTCTTCTCACCAGCTCCACTCCCAGGTAAACCCAGTAAGACTTCCCCTGTCACTTTATGACTACGTGGCAATGTATTGGCACTTCCTGGGATAGCAATGATTAAAATAACCAGCACCTTTGGAGACCCTCCTGGGCAGTAGCCACCAGAGCAAACCAAGAGACTTCCCAGTGAAGTCATTCTAACCAGTCAAAACAGTTTTTCCCAGGACCCCACAGACACCAAGCCTACCTTTTTTGTTATTTGAGATTCCTCCAAGGAACTGGGCACTGTGGCCTAATGGCTAGAGTTCTGTACAGAGAACACACGGTAAACTGAGCCCGAGGGTTACTTCAAAGGCTATTTTCTGCTGGACTTTGGGCAAGTTGCTTGATCTCCATAGCTTTCAATTTCCATTACATACTATAACCAAAAATTCTGTCTGTATTCATGCCACTTTCTTCGTGGGAGCAAAGAAACGCCTTGGCATTTCTCCGTTTCAAAGGAAACTGAGGCTGGCCCCTGAAGGCACCTGAAGAACAGGACACGGGAGGACCTTGATGGGCTGGGGGAAGAATGCTGGCTTACGGGATGGGAGATCAGAGCTGCAGTTCTCCACCGGCTGAATGGTCTCAGCTGTGGATAGCAGGTGCAAAGGTGCAGCGAGGGAGACATGCCCTGGGCAGACATCACTGATGACCCGCTGTATTCACTTCCTTCTCCTAAACTCAGTGCATAGCGACCACCAGCGATGATCAGAAGTGGCTCTCCTGAAGAAACCCACTTGCTACCCCAGGACAGGAAGATCTTCCAGGGTCCCTCCAGCTCTGACTCCCTGTAGATTTTCATGATTTAAAGCTTCTTCTCTAGAATGGCAGAGTAAACCCAACTGGTGTTGCCAAGGGCTTCCTTGTGACATGGCCTGTGAGGTCCCAGTGACTTTCTCCACCTGTGCCATTGTACAAAGCCTTGCTCTCCAGGCCCTTCTCACAGATGTCAGGGGCATGGGTCCGGGTGACCATGGACAGAGGGTGCCCACTCCTCCACCTTTGCTAAAACGGAGGCCCAGCCTCCTCTGGCTTCCCTTTATAATTTGTTGTCATTCTTTGATACATGAAAGGCTCCTCCCCAAGGTCTTCTAATTTTTTAGGAAATAGAATCCTCATTTCCTCTCAGTCTGAGCTATAGAGGGGACTCCTGGGACCCCCACTTTCTGCTGGCCACACACTGAGGCCCAAAGTGGGCAGTGTGATCAGAGGAGCTGAAGGAGCATGCGGGCAGATGTGTCAGGTTCCCGTAAAAAGAGACTAGGGACTCGGGCCCTGGCCTGGAATGGGGTCAAAGGGCCAGGATCCCCAGCCCAGTCTCCACTCATCATCCCTTGACCCTGGAAAACAATAAAAATCCAACTTGAAAGGAAAAACTCTGTTAAGGAAACCCAGGGTTCTGGGCACAGATCAGAGAAGTGCCTTGGCTGCTGTTTTTCTATCAGCACTTCTTGTGCTGAACGGGATCACACAGACGCCCGGTGCTGCACTCACCACTGACAGGTGAGGAGACTGAGTCCCAGACAGGATGAGTGATGAGCGAAAGCCACACAGGTAATGCAGGCAAAGCAGGAACAGAACCCCAGCTCTGACACTCGAACTTGCCTTCTGACCACAGTCAAGGGGTTCCCTAAAGGTCTCCTCCAGACCAGCCCCCAGCCCACTCCACCCTGAGTTCTGAGAGGGGAAGAGGTTTAAGACTGGTAAGAGACGCTGCATAGACGCAGCGGGGCTCTGGGCTTCACACAGGCACACAGATGTCCTTTGTGTGGCTCCAAGGGGCACGTGTGCGGTGGGAAAGCTTAGACGGAAGATGCTATCTCACATTTGTAGAACAACTCACACTTCCTTCAGCTGCCACAGATATGCTCCCGCCTTACAACTCGTTTTACAGATAAGGAAACTGAGGCTGGGTCACGGAGCCCAACCTGGAGGGATGGAAATCTGATCTCTCAGCTCTGGAGGCAGGGCCCATGGGCTGGCCAACAAGCATGGGTCTTGGGGACTTGAACTGGGTTTGTTCCTTTCTGGGCAGTACACTTTCGTTTCACATCCTTAAGAGCCTCGCCTACCTGTGAGGTCTACAGGGCCAGAGATTCCAGAACGCCTACTTCACCAGTGAAGAAACTTGAGGCTCAGAGACAGTGAGGCCTGCCAATGTCCTCTGGAACCAGACACCATGCCCTGTGCTCACCCTGTGTCATGCCTCTTCCTCCCCTTCTGGGGCCCCTGTTCCAAGCGTCGGAGCGGCCACTTCTGAGGGACAGGTGATGGGGAGAGATGAGGCTTTGTCCAAAGAAACAATAAAAAAAAACGAAGGACAGAGGACTACCTCTAGGGTAGGGAAAGACTTCTAAAGAAACAGGGATCTCAGTTCTCTGCTGTGACCTTGGAAAAATCATTCCCCTTTTTCTGACCCCAGTCTCTTTCCCCATAAAATACGAGAATAGGACTAGACCAGAGAATTTTCAAACATTTTGGCAAGAGAACACTGTTTTCAAATAACAGGGATTAATTAATAGTTGGCATTTATTGAGCATTTACTATGCACCAAGCTTTGTATTAAACATTTTATATACAGGACAGCATTTAATCCTCATCATCACCCCATGAGTTGGTGCTCTTATTATCCCATTTCACAGATGAGGAAAACTGAGGCTCAGAGAGGCTAATCAACCTGGCCCAAGGTTACTGATTAGTAACTTGTCAAGTAGAAACTCAAGCCCACATCTGTCCACCAGCCAAGACTGACTACACCACAGTTTTTGTACTATCTATCTCCAAATGAAAACAAAAAATGGAATTGTTGCAGAAACCTGAGAAGGAAAAAAGACCTTTAGAGTTCCAGAACTATAAACGTCTTCTAGTCTTTTCACTTTCAAGCACTGGAGAAGGAAATGGCAACCCACTCCAGTGTTCTTGCCTTGAGAATCCCAGGGACGGGGTAGCCTGGTGGGCTGCCGTCTATGGGGTCTCACAGAGTTGGACACGACTGAAGGGACTTAGCAGCAGCAGCAGCAGCAGCAGCCTCCTTGAATCTGTCACATCTCTAAGCACTGGGTGTGGGGAGGAGGGGTCTTGGCACTAGTTCTTTCCCCTCCTTCCAGCCATTTCTGGATTGCCTTATGTCAGTTTGTTTGAGGGCCCTTCGTTGACGTATGCTTCCCATTCCCAAGCACAGGTGGCTGTGACAGTGTGTGGGCCACAAGTGAATGAATTCACAGGTAGGTCCATTCAGGAGACAGCCCATATTCCTAACAGAGGGTCCCTCGATTGGGTCACTGCTCCATCGTGTGGACAATTTGTCTTTCTGATACTAACACTGGCAAATAGCATTCCTGTATTGCATTACGTATGGCAGGCTCCGCTCTAGGGGCTTCCCTGTTAGCTCAGTTGGTGAAGAATCCATCTGCAATGCAGGAGACCCCAGTTCAATGCCTGGGTCAGGAAGAGCTGCTGGAGAAGGGTAGGCTACCCACTCTAGCATTCTTGGGTTTCCCCTGTGGCTCAGCTGGCAAAGAACTGTTTGCAATGTGGAAGACCTGGGTTCGATCCCTGGGTTGGGAAGATCCCCTGGAGAAGGGAAAGGCTACCCACTCCAGTATTCTGGCCTAGAGAATGCCATGGACTGTATAGTCCACGGGGTTGCAAAGAGTCAGACACGCCTGAGCAACTTTCACTCACTCAAGCTCTACTCTAAGTGCTTTACAGATGTTGGCTTATTCAGTTTTCACTGGAACCCTATGAGACCCATGTCTACTATTACCCCCGTTTTACAGTCTAGGAAACTGAGCTGAGACATTAAGTAACCACCTCAAGGTCCTATAACTAGTAAGTAGAGAAGCTGGGATTCAAATACAGACTCTGGCTCCAAAGTCACTGCATTTATGGCCTGCACCTTGGTGAGCTGGGGGACAGGGCTGCCGTTCCTAACACATTAGAGGAACCAGGGGTGCAGCAACCCACATCTTACAAATAACAACCGGTGAGCACATAGGATCAATCATGTACTCACAGACTTCAGCATCTTAGAACCGGAAGTGATATCAGAGACCCTCAAGTTCAGATCCTTCGTCCAATGCACAGACTCAGGGCCTGAAGACAGAGGTGATTTTTTGGCACAGGTTCATGGCAGAGATGACTCCAGAATGCCTGTCTCCTCACATCTCCTCAGTCGGACAAGGAGGTGCAGACTGCTTCTCCAGTTTCACTGATACAAAAACTGAGATGACCAATCTGTTGTCAGCAGAGGGTGGCAGGCCTAAGCCCAGAACTAGAACTCATTAACTCACTCAATGGTTTTTAAGAATCCAAGCATCTTTTAGGACCCTGGGAGGTAAACTGAGTCTGGGACAGGAGGGGAATAAAGACCTAGCTGTTTCTCCTGGGAGGCCGAGGCCACAAATACCCGGCCCAGACAACCACCCTCAGCCTCCAGGGGCCTGTGGTGAGGGGGTGAGGGGACAGAGACAGGGGTGGGAGAGGCCAGCCCAGAGCAGCCACCTCCCTTTGATATCTTGGAGCCCTGAGCAGACGTTTCCCAGCTGGCTTAACCCCTTTTGTCCACGCTTCCCTCCTCAAGAAAACCTTAATCACCCTCATTTGAATTTCAAATAACCTCTCCCCTCTCCCGCTTCTGGCCCCAACAGGCTTTGAGGCAGGGATATGGAAATCCACCCTGCAGTATGGAAATCATTGCCCTATGCAAATCAGGCACCAGTCCCCATCGTCATGGCAACCATTGGGTTTCCTCTCCTTTGGGTGACACCTCTCTGGGCTCCCCGGCTTAGATTTTTTTGTTCCTCTCCCCAGTCCAAGTAGGTGGGGTGGGCAAGCCCCCTGCCTACCAAGTAGGCCTCACTGTAGCCACCGCAGGCAAGTGGGGCGCCCCTCACCGAGGTGCCCAAAGGGTCCCAGACCTACCAGGCCACCTGCCTGCTTCTCTAGTGCAAATCTGGACCCTGCACACCCAAGCGAGGCCCACTGCTGTTTTTTTCCCCAGGTTGGCCTAATTTAAGGATGGGCTGGGTGGTGAAAGTTCTGGAGCCTGGAGGACACAGCGATGCCCCTAGAGGGGGTGACAGGAGAGGACAGACCTGGGGGGTTTCGGCCATGCCTCTCCAGCGGTAGGAATGGAAAGCAGGGCGTATGTAAAATGCCATGCAAATTAACACCTATTATTTTTTGAGTCAACTGCACTACTGCTTTTTTGGGAGATGCCCGCCGCTCTGTTTCTCACGTTCCTGGCTTGGCACAAAGGCCTGCCCTCCCTGAGACTCCCAGGGCCCTGCTGTTACCCCAGTCGTGCATGCTAAGTCGCTTCAGTTGTGTCCGACTCTGTGTGACCCCATGGACTGTAGCCCGCCAGGCTCCTCTGCCCATGGGATTCTCCAGGCAAGAATACTGGAGCGGGTTGCCATGCCCTCCTCCAGGGGATCTTCCCGAAGCAGGGCTGGAACCTGGGTCTCCTGCATTGGCAGGCAGATTCTTTACCGTCTGAGCCACTAGGGAAGGCCTCAAGCCCTCAGACTTTACTCTAATTTGGCTGCTCATTTCTCTGCAAATTCCTTTTCCACTTGCTGAGCACTTTTGCACACCAGGTGTTCACTGCCCTAATTGTTTCTTGAGGAGCAAAGTAGCGCCAAGAGACCAAAAGAATCTACTCACAGCTTGAGAAGTGAGGCTGCAGTTTAGGCGCCTTAATGCAGGGATCCAACCCAGAAGCTACAGTGTTGAGTTGAGCCTCTGGACACTGCTCAGGAGTGTGTGTGTGTCTGTGGTGTCATTCCACCCCTGACAGCACAGGACTGCCTGGGCCTACCTCCCCTGCTGGATCTCCCTATCACTGCCCCCACAATAGCCACAGTGGAAGCAGGAGGGATGCTCAGAAGCCCATAAGATATATCCATTGCTCATGGGAGGCCAAAGGAAACGGGCATTCTTGGACACATCCTTATCCTCTAAGGCACCTCCAAATGTGGTCCCACAACCAGGCTGGTCTGACTTGTTCACTGAAGTCTGAGACCAGATGCATCCAAACACAGAGAGTCAGAATTTAGAAATGCTCGCAGCACCCGGAGCACATGATTAGTGAGCACTCTCTGTGGATGTGGTGTAGACCAGCTTGGGTCCTATTGAATGTGTACGGTGGGTATAAGCTGCATTACCAGTCATGGATGGTGGGACTGCAGACTGGTCTGTGACTGACCAGAAATAAAATGACTGGTCCTGCAACCCACATTATTTAAGAAACGGTGCCCTAAGGAATGACCACTGATGAAACCAGGATAACAAAAGACTACACACTGACGGCCCCCAACGTGGCCACCTCACTTTACTCCCTCTTAGATCGAAGAGAAAAGGAGGTCCAAGCGCTTCAGGGCTGCTTGGGCAGGGAGAGGGGTACATCCTTCAAGGGACCCCAGAAAGGAAGAGGGACAGGTCCCCGGCAGGACTGGCCCAGCCACCTATCATCTGAGCAGCATGGTTCTGCCCTGTAGGGTTGGATTTGGGACTAGACGGTGAGAAAGTGTCTGTGAGCTGTGCAGCACAGGTGTGAGCTGCTGGAGTAGCTGTTTTATTTGCTGAGGTTCTCGTGTGCTGGAGGCAGATACCTCCCGACACCACAGGCTGCTCTCCTGAGGTCTCCAGCACACATGGCCACAGTAGGAAGCCTGGATGGTGACTGAGTACCTCCTAATCTCCCGGCCACAGAAACTGGCAACACGGTGAAACGGAAGCCACTTGTGGAAGGCCAGAACAAGAGGCATGGGGCTTTTACTGCAGCAAGAGGGTCGTAGGCAAGAGATAAGGACTTTCAGACCCTGAGAATTGCATCCAGTAAGGATAGGTGGCCAAGAGAAATGGTGGGGTTAGCTTTTCTTAAGGATGGATGATAAATGGGAAAACAGCTCTAAGAACAACAGATTCTTTCATTTTCCAGGGACAGATTTGAAACATCTGCAAAGGAAGAGTGAGGCATGAATGAGATTCCCTCTCAGAATCCTGGCCTCCCCAGGAATTTGTCAGTTCCCCCTGGACATCTGCAGGGGCCGTGACTTCCTTTTTCTCCTCCAGAGAGGTAAGGGACAGAGTAGGTTCAGACTAAGGCACGGGACCAGAGTCCCTGGGCTTGAGTCGTAGAGCCCACCTGGCCCATTCCCTTCACTTTATTCCTGCAGCCAGCCCTCTCCTCCCCATATTGTGACAAGGAAACTCAGGCCTAGGGCACCAGCAGACTGGTCCCACACTGCTAAGTGACAGAGCTTTCTTTATCTTGTCTCCTGAATGTTTCCAATAATTATCAACCTAATGATGGATTATATTTGTATGGTGACAGACACTTTGCAAAGTGCTTTCACACCTACTCTGTCATTTAATCATAAAAGGCGTGCATGTGAGTGTGTATTTACCCCCATGCCTCATTAGGAAGAGCTATCAAGAGGAGACTCTTGCGCACCTTTCCCCAAGTCTCACCTCACCCCAGGTACTTCCTAGACCCCGGCTGTCCTCTGTGTCATTGAAAGAACAGTTTTATTGCATAAACATTTGGGTTAAAAACCATACACATCTCCAGAGTCTTCTGCCTGGAAGTGCATCTCTTGGTTGCAATAAGCTGTAGTTTCTTTATCCTCGGACTTTTTCTTGGGAACGCAGTAGGGTGGAGACAGTGAGATCCCAGGAATAAACAAATTGAGATGGGATTTCTCGTCCTGAATCAGTTCCTCATTCTTTCTTTGGGCTTTTTTGAGAATCACTAACCTCTCCAGGCTCTCCTATATAATTGTGTCCATTGCTTCTTAAAACCATGCAGAAAGCTGTCAGATTTAACATAACTCATGAGAACCAGCAGTGGCCACAGGACTAGAAAAGTTCCGTTTTCATTCCAATCCCAAAGAATGTTCAAACTATCGCACAATTGCACTCATCTCACACGCTAGCAAAGTAATGCTCAAAATTCTCCAAGCCAGGCTTCAACAGTACATGAACCAGGAAATTTCAGATGTTCAAGCTGGATTTAGAAAAGGCAGAGGAACCAGAGATCAAATTGCCAACATCTCTTGGATCATCGAAAAAGTAAGAGAGTTCCAGAAAAATATCTGCTTCTGCTTTGTTGACTATGTCAAAGCCTTTTACTGTGTGGATCACAACAAACTGTGGAAAATTCTTAAAGAGATGGGAATACCAGACCACCTGACCTGCCTCATGAGAAATCTGTATGCAGGTCAGGAAGCAACAGTTAGAACAGGACATGGAACAACAGACTGGTTCAAAATTGGGAAAGGAGTATGTTAGGGCTGTGTATTGTCACCCTGCTTATTTAACTTCTATGCAGAGTACATCATGTGAAATGCCGGGCTGGATGAAGCACAAGCTGGAATCAAGATTGCCAGGAGAAATATCAATAACCTCAGATATGCAGATGACACCACCCTTATGGCAGAAAGCTAAGAAGAACTAAAGAGCCTCTTGATGAAAGTGAAAGAGGAGAGTGAAAAAGTTGGCTTAAAACTCAACATTCAGAAAACTAAGATCATGGCATCTGGTCCCATCACTTCATGGCAAATAGATGGGGAAACAGTGGAAACAGTGACAGACTTTATTTGGGGGGGCTCCAAAATCACTGCAGATGGTGACTGCAGCCATGAAATTAAAAGACGCTTGCTCCTTCGAAGGAAAGCTATGATTAATCTAGACAGCATATTAAAAAGCAGAGACATTACTTTGCTGACAAATGTCCATCTAGTCAAAGCTATGGTTTTTCGAGTAGTTACATATGGATGTGAGAGCTGGACTATAAAGAAAGCTCAGCGCAAAAGAATTGATGCTTTTGAACTGTGGTGTTGGAGAAGACTCTTGAGAGTCTCTTAGACAGCAAGGACATCCAGCCAGTCTATCCTAAAGGAAATCAATCCTGAATATTCATTGGAAGGACTGATGCTGAAGCTGAAACGCCAATAATTTGGCTACCTGATGTGAAGAACTGACTCACTATAAAGACCCTGATGCTGGGAAAGATTGAAGGCGGGAGGAGAAGGGGTCGACAGAGGATGAGCTGGTTGGATGGCATCACTGACTCGATAGACATGAGTTTGAGTAAGCTCCGGGAGTTGGTGCTGGACAGGGAAGCCTGGCCTGCTGCAGTCCATGGGGTCTCAAAGAATTGGACACGACCAAGCGACTGAACTGAACTGAATGCGAACCTACTGTACAGCACAGGGAACTTTACTCAGTGCTCTGTGGTGACCTGAATGGGAGAGAAATCCAAAAAAGAGGGGATATATGTATGTGTATAGCTGACTCACTTTGCTGAACAGCAGAAATGAACACAACATTGTAAAGCAATGATACTCCGATACAAATTAATTATTAAAAAAAAAAAAGTTCCCAGATTTAAGTGAGGAGAGATTTTCTGCAAAGGGACCCCACACAGCTAACTTGCCTGGCTGGTCCTTCTGGAGAATGCGACACAGTGAGCAGTTTCATCTCACAGATAAGTGACTGAAGCGGAGAAGGGCGAAAGGAAGCCATGACTGATGAAGTCCAGTCCCTGCCCTCTTTTCTTCCTGTCCCCCTTCTCCTCCCCATGGGCTGCCCTCACGGAGTCCTTCCTTTCCAGATCTCTGAGCAGGACAGAGTGCCAAGGCATCTGCTCCAGTGACATCTGGGTCTGCAATCTCCTCACCCCACTGATGACAGCTGAGCCTGCAGACTGTGAGGAGCTGGGGCCGGTACGTTGGTAAGGCTGGATGAGAGAAGAGAGGAGACACTTCTCTCTGAGGCCAGATCCTCACCCTCCACACTTCACCAAAGGGAGTGAGTGGACCCCAGCTCTTTCTCTCTCTTTCCCAGCAAGCACCTTTTGGCAGCAGACAAGGCTTCCACCTCTTGGAAGAGACTGCCCCCCCAGCCCCCGGCAGGGGCTTGGCTCCCTTCTGGCCCCTTTGGCTGGAGCCACCCGCCATCGTTTTAGCATCTCTCTGATGCCGTCACTCTCTTGCGTCATCTGTCCCTTGTTCCCCGTGAAGGTCTCCGGTCTTCCCACCACCTTCTTTAGGTGAAAAGTCAGTAGAAAGAGAGCTGCAACTACTGAGCCCACGAGCCGCTACTACTGAAGTCCGCACGCCCTAGAGCCTGTGCTCTGCAGCAAGAGAAGCCACCACGATGAGAAGCCCACACATCACAACTAGAGGGTGGCCCTCGCTCTCCACAACCAGGGAAAAGCCTGTGCAGCAACGAAGACCCAGCACAGCCAAAAGTAAGTAAGTAAATAAAATTATTTTTTTTTAAAAAGTCACTAGAAAGACCCAGGTTTAATTATGTCAATTGCTAGATTCAGAATCTTGGGGAAATTTGCTAACCAGCCTCAATTTCCCCATCGGCAAAGTGGGATGGTGCCATCTAGCTGCACAGAACTGTTGTAAAGGCCAAATGTTTTGTTCAAAAGCGCTCCTGGCAGACACAGGTTGGCCCTGTTACCCACTCCGCCTTGAAGTCCCGGAGAAAAGCTCCTTGAAGACAGGGACTGTTTCTTTATCTTTCTGAACCCAGGTTCTGACACAAGGGGACCTGCCAGCGAGGTCAGAGGAGAGATGGGAGCCTGAACTCAGCAAGGCAGCTGGAGGAGTCAGAGGAGAGTGGGCCGAGAGGGGATGTAGGGGCTGAGGCAGGTGATGGGGTGCACAGGCAGCTCGGGCCTGAGGAGGCCCACACACAAACGCAGCACGTGGGTGTGCGAACCGATGAATGAGATTTTTGAAAAGCAGAGCTGCGTACACATCTTTAAAAATCCAGCCCTTAAAGATTATCCAGCCCCGAACCCTCCTTTGTTGCTGTTATTTAGTCGCTCAGTCATGTCCGACTCTTTGCAACCCTGTGGACTATGCCCTGCTAGGCTCCGCTGTCCATGGGATTTTTCCCAGGCAAGAATACTGCAGTGGGGTGTCTTTTCCTACTCCAGGGGGTCTTCCCATCCCAGGGATCCACAACCCTCCTCACCTGTCTGATTCTTTACACCGAGAAGCCCCCAAATCCTCCTTAATGGGGAGGAAAATCAACATCCAGGTAGGGAACACTTGCCCAGTAATCTGCAGGGAGTTAATAGCCTGAGTCAGGCAGGCCCGACTTGATTCCTGGTTAGAAACTGTGCGATCCTGGGCTAGTTAGTTTCTCATTCTGAGTCACGATTTCCTCACTGATAAAAACGTGGATTGTAAGAATGAGATGAGGTGATGTAGTTACAGCTGGCTCCATGGGCCTGGGCACGGGAAGGAAGCTCCGTGGATGTGACTGGCCTTTATCTTCCTCTTCCCAAGACCACCCCATCTGTCCTCTCCTGTGTTGGAAGCTACATCATGATCAGTGTGGTCAAAAGTCATAGGGTCAGCTGCGTGGGTGCTTGGGGTTGGTCAGTACAGAGCCAGGGGCTTTTGAAGTGTGGGTAATCTTATTTTCTTATCAACCACTCAAGTGAGAACAGAAAAAAAAAATGTATATGATGTCAGCTTAAGAACGAAGGAAAAGTAAAAACAGGGATTCAAAGGAGGGATTCAGAAAAGTTTAGAAGTCTAGAACCAGCTTTGGAGAAGGCAACAGCAGCCCACTCCAGTATTTCTTGCCTGGGAAGATCCCATGAACAGAAGGAGACTAGTGGGCTATAGTTCACAGGGTCACAAAGAGTCAAGACACGACAGAGGGACAAAACAGCTACCATAGAAACAGCTCAGTTCCGGTCTTCTGGGCAGTGTGGAAACAGCGCTGGACAGGGATCGGGAGCTTTCTCTGGTCCTTCATGCTGTCACAAAGACACTCTGCATTTACCTGTCTGCCCAGACGGCAGGGAAGAGAAGGATGAGCAGCCTTGCCAGATCTCTACCAGCCGGGGAGGTCTGTGTCTGGACCCGAGAACGCTCTCCTATGTCGGTCTGGCCAGGGTGAAAGGGAAATTCACTTCCCTTTCTCAGCTCCCACCATGTGCCCCTTGGGGATTTCACACAACACCAAGGGTGTTCTCTGGGAGCTGGGGCTTTCTAGGTCACCCTTGTTTATAGTTCCTTTAAAACCCAGAGACAAACTACCCCTTAATTCATGCACTGCCTGGAAGGGTAATCCGCCTTTCAAAAATCCAAAGGAAGCCATTAAACCAGGTTGGTAACCACTGTGACTCACCATGAGCTTTCCTTCATAAAAAATGAGTCAGAACGACTTTCCAGGAAGTTTGGTTACTTTAATTAGCTACCTCTTTTTTTCTTGCCCTTAAAGACATGCAGTAATTTGACAATCACTCAAGTATGGATGCTACCAGCTACCAAGCTGAGCCCCTAAAAGTGAAGGGTCTGGGGTTAGAGGTGTTCCAGACAACATGGACTAACGGGTCTCCTTGGAGTGTAGGACCCATACAGAATTCTTCCCTGAGTGGTGGAAGAAAGGAGCAAAATCAATATCTAGGGTTGACCCTCGAGGCCTGAGTGAAGGGGTGAGGGCACTCGAGCTACCTGCAGCCCCAAAACACTTAGCAGAAAGGTTCGTTATATACGTTGCATCTTTTTTTTTTTTTTGGTCAGGCTCATGGCGTGTGGGATCTTAGTTCCCCCACCAAAGATTGAACCCATGCCTCTTGCAGTGAAAACTCAGAGCCCCAACTGCTAACTACCAGGGAAGACCCCAGAATCACAAGACCTTGATGATACCATTCGAGGAAATGATGGCCACAGCTGTCATAACTGTGCTAATGGCTTTAAACATCCCAGCTCTCAACCTACTCTCTAAGGATGGACATTAATTGTCCCCTTTAAAAGAGATGAACTGGGACTTCCCTGGTGGTCCAGTGGTTATAACTCCATGTTCCCAACCCAGGGGGCCTGAGTTCAGTCCCTGGGAACTAGATCCCACATGCTACAACTAATCAATAATCAACTAATCAACTAAGTGCAGCCAAATCAATGGACAAAAATAAATTTAATAAAAAAGAGAAAAAGATGAAATTAAATTAACTTATCAGATCACACAACCAGTAAGCAGGAAAGCTGTTTTCTTTACTCTACATCTGTTTGATTCTAAATCCATACTCATCGAAGGTCATCTGTTCCTGCCTCTTGGGGAAGCAAAGTGGTCTAAGGTCACATTTTGAACTGACAGTCACTGGGATGACAGTTGTATTTGAAAGATCCAGTTTATGTTCAGATTCTTGGACCTACAACCTAGTCTGTGCGAGCTCCTACACTCCCAGACAGGAGGCCAGAACCATGGAGATGGCCTATAGAAAATAAACCTTCCTAACCCCACTCAGTCATGTCTGACTCTTTGGGACACTATGGGCTGTAGCCTGCCAGGCTCTTCTGTCCACGGAATTATCCTGGCAAGAATACCGGAGTGGGTTGCCATTCCCTTCTCCAGGGGATCTTCCTGACCAGGAATCGAACCTGCGTCTCCTGTAGCTCCTGCATTGGCAGGCGGATTCTTTACTTCCCTGGTAGCTCAGCAGTAAAGAATTTGCCTTGGGTTCGATCTCTGGGTTGGGAAGATCCCCTGGAAAAGGAAATGGCAACCCACTCCAGTATTCTTGCCTGGGAAATCACGTGGACAGAGAAGCCTGGAGGGCTACAGTCCACTGGGTTGCGAAGAGTCAGACACAACTGAACAACTAAACAACCAATCCCTACTCAGGATCTGAACTCCCTCCACCTCCTGGCTCACTTTTCAGGGTTTTGTTATAGGTCCTTCTCACTCCCGACACAGGCACCTTGACTTGGTCCCATAACTAATAACAGGGCCCCAGAGCTAGCCTGCTAAGTGCACTCTTCCATCCATATGGACATTCTCTTAACTGTGTCCTCACATACCTGGGACAATATACTCGGCCCAGATGAGCAGAGTTGGCTCCAGCCAGCCTGCTACAGGGGGAGGGTGGCCCAGCTTCCCTGAAACAAGGCTTCTGGACTCTCCTTTTTCTAGGGAAGTGTTCAGAACAGAGACAGGCCTGATACTCTTCAGGAGAACTCATTTGAAAGCCTTGCTTGAGTTCTGGAGATAAAAGGCAATTTTCTTCACAACTGGGAAGAAAAGATGCCCCATTCCATAGACCCTATAGTAACACATTCTCAGCTAATAAATCAATTGGCAAATGGTTGCAATTGGCCCACCCTCTCCTAACTTAACTGTCCCCAGACACAAAGCAAAATAGAAAACCTGTGCCACCACCTGTGCAGACAGACAGTATCAATACTAAACTGGGGAGCGGGGCGGGCAGGAAAGTTTATGGGAAATATATCCTACAGATGCCTCCACAAGACTCTCAGTTTTCTTGTCCCTGATCCGGAGCCTTTTAGCTTTAAGAATGGAACTAGACTGGGACTTCCCTGGTGGTCTAGTAGTTAGGAATCTGCCTTCTAATGCAGGGGACATGGGTTCCATCTCTGGTCTGGGAGCTAAGATCTCATACGCCACAAGGCCACTAAGCCAGCCCGCCTAGCCTACAGAACCCGTGGGATCCATGTACCACAACTAAGATCCAGTGCAGCCAAATAAATAAATACTAAAAAAATAAAAAAAGAATGGAATGAGACTGCACCTGAAGACTTGGGAAAAGATTTTAGCTCTGGGGGACATCGATTCTCTCCCACTTCTAATTTTTACGCCCTCTAATGATCTAGATGAAAGACTAATTGAGGTCTTGTTGGGATGCTATTAAAGTTATTTGGTGGTGTTACAATTTATACTCATCTTTCTTTAAGTTCTTTTTAATTATACGGAGCTTTCAAAGTAAGGATGACAGAGTTAAAAGCAGGGAGCTATGAAACTTTCTTCTCAATTCTTTTCTGTTCTCTTTCTCTTATTCACAAAGCAAAATCATCTCCAGGCACTAAGCCTTCCTTTCTGGGTCTATTTACCACCCACATGCATGTAATTTGGAAGACGAACACTTGTACATGGGCCTCTTTGGTTAGATCCTTGAGTAGGATTATTGAGAAATCTGGGGTTAAAAGGCCTTAGTTCCCATTTACCAAAGACAGGTTCTGCCTTCCGTCAGCCAGTAGCAGCTGGGAACACAGCCTGCTGTTTCTAGGGGTCTTGGAATGGCAAATGAAGAAGTGAATCTCGGAACTTTCCTGGGAGTCCAGTGGTTTGATGCCAAGCTTCCACAGCAGAGAGTGGGTTTGATCCCTGGTACGGGGACTAATGATCCCATATGCTACACGGTGCAGGCACAAAAAAAAGGCGGGGGGAGAAGAAGTGAATCTCCTCCCTAACTTGTTTGTCTCTAAGGATCTAAGGCCTCATTCCAGAGACTTTGTTCTACTGTAGACCAATGTCTACTGTTCAGAGGGTCATACCCACATCTCTAGGGAACCTCTTCGCTTCCTGACTCAGCCTTTGGGTCTGATTGGCTGAAAGACCAAGCCAGAAAGGATACAAGAAATGAATAAGAGATTCATTATTCGATGAATTCCAATAACCCTCTCCCACCCTTGCTTTTCTGTCTCTGTCCCCAGAAGAGAAGACCCTTACCTGTCTCCACCTGGCTGAGAGCACTTCGAGCATCTGTAGAATCTGCTACGTCCCCACTCATCTTTATATCTGCAGGGAAAACACAACCGATTTTAATAACAGGTCACAATTTTTCTCGCTCTGACATATGTGGCTGTAACTAAACAGTGAAGATGAATGTGTAATTACAACAACCATCAGACTTTCAAATTCCTGATTCCTGAACGTACAACTATTAGAATATTCATAAGCTTGGGGACACATATACTCTTCTCTCAGGCTAGCCTCCTTTCCCCCCTCTTCCAGCTACTGTAGGGTCTCTCCCACTTTGTATCATTCGTTGCCACTACTTTCCATCGCCTGGCTCAGCTGGTAAAAATTTAAACAAGGGGAAGGGTACAACAGAGGGTGGGTGGAGCATGGGGGAGAATGTCTCCCATTCTTCATCCTCACTTCATTTGGCATCTGGAGAATGTAAGTAATTTTTAAAGCAGCATAAGAAATCCATCTCGCATCCTGCCCCCAACCCCCACTATAATAAATCTAACCTGGGAGGTAAGAGTACGCTTGAACCAAGGCCTGCCCTTCTGCCTCTGTTCTCTGTTTGATTCTCAGAGGCCAGCCCACTGTCTAGGGATCAAACCCTAGTATCTGTGTGGCCCTCTCTGGGAATCCTTACCTTCTCTCCTACTCATTCAGCATTTTCAGTTCTTAGTAAGAGAGGGGTGGTGACTGGGTCAGTGCCCCACAGCGAGAGAAGACCTACACAAGCCCCTGTCTCAGTCCCCAAGTGCTTCTGGTCTCGCCTGTCTGCCCTGCTTCATTTCAATAAATTAAACATTTACCCACAACAGACAGCTGCCACTACCTAAGAGGCCCCTAAGTCCCCTCCAGGGTGCACAGAGAGAAGGAAAGATGTAACTTTGAACTAACTCTCGTTCTCTAGACTCCTCTCCTTATTAAACCACTCAAATACTGAAGCCCTTAAAGACAGAAGAATATTTTATTCAA
The DNA here is from genome assembly GCF_027580195.1 of Bos mutus. NCBI lineage: Eukaryota > Metazoa > Chordata > Mammalia > Artiodactyla > Bovidae > Bos > Bos mutus. The sequence continues at coordinate 49,022,335 of NC_091631.1, forward strand.
ATTGGGTTGACTCCCCACCCACCCACCCACCCACCTTACCCCCACCCTCTTCTCTGGGGCAGCATTTTAACTCTTTCAAATCTGATAAAGTCTGGGTGAGCCAATTTGCATACCCAGCTCCCCAGCCAATGTCGGGTAAGCAGGCCATCTTCATTTGCATCAGGTAATCAAGCAGTTGGCAGTCTGGATGCCTGAGGTCTGGAGAGGATCAGGATGAGGGAGAAGGGTGGACCTCCCCCAGGGGGAAAAGCGGGAAGAAACTCATTTATTTATTTAGTTTAGGGCAATGACGTGTGTGGCTCTGGCAGAGATTTAAATTGTGGTCCCAGGGGTAGCAGTGACTGCAATGTAGAAGGGGTGACTGTCACGCCAAGCAAGACAGAGATGGGGAGTCCCAAGGCTTTCCAGACCTTGGAACACCCCAGCAGCAGGGGTGGGGGTAAGCAACCTTAGGAGCTGCTGTAGTTTGAGGAGTATTTTTGAGATCAGCCTAAGTGACCACTCCCAGATGAATAAGTGGAGCTCCGTACAGCCTGCCTCAGACGTCCATGCTGTCCTGTGTGGTTACAGACCTCTAGGGGAAACCCTGCAACCACACTGGCCACCCTTCTCAGCGCATGACACTTGAGAAAGCATTTCGCGAGCTTAATCAAAGTTCTTCCTGCTGCAGTTTGAAACTTTCTGTATAGTCTGCCATGCATCAGCATAACTAGGGTGGGCCACCTGGACACACCTGCAAAGGACTTCTGCTAGTCCTCATTTTCTGCTCCAGTGGGAAACAGGCTTTGCTTTGTCCCACCAATGAAGTCCCACCCTTGAGCTGGGCATTGCCTACCACAGACAGGCTCAGTCACACTCCCCCATAGGGATTCTCAACAGTGCTGAGAACAAACCAGAGACTGACGAGGAAGCGGGTGGGAGGGGGGTGAGTTCTCACCCTCATTGGGCTTTTAAACCTGCTTCAGCAGTCCTGGGAATTCAGAGCACAGATTTTGACAGCAGACAGACAGCCCTGGATTTAATCCCAGTGCCATCCTAACTAGCAGGGGGAACCCTGGCCACACATGTGAACCTGTTTTCTGAGCTAAAAAAGAAAAGAAAAGAATGATACTCCCCAGAATTATTGTGATGAGCAAGTAAGATTTTGAATGAAAACAGCCTGGCACAGCACTTGGCACACAGAAAGCTGTGATAAATGAGTGAACTAACTGGATACTTAAGCTTCAATGGGGGTCCCCTTCTCCCATTACAATAAACAGCTTTGGTTTTCTGTCTCAGCATTATCGTAATTTGTCCTTTACCTGGGAAGGCATCTGCATTCTCCAAATTCTGACTTCATTAGAAAAACGCTCATGGGCACAGGAAGAGTTTAAGTAGTAGTAAGCCTGGGATGATAACCAAGTATTCTGAATCAACTTATTCCAAACTTCTGACATTTAAGAAGGGTAACTTTTTAGCTCAACCGTAATTTTATGCCTATAACGCAGACTCTCCTCCAAAACCCATTCCCTGCACCATCTTTAAATCTATCCAAAAGCCATCTCTCTGCACTTTTAAATTAGCATAAAAGGAAGTCCTAATCATATCGAAAAAAAACTTTTGAAGGAGTCAAAGGCTCCACACTCTACCAGGACATCTACTTGTTCAACGTATCCATCATGGGAGCGACATTGTGATACTTCGGGATCGGACAGAGATGTGGGTCTGCATGGAGGGGCAGGCTGAGATGATCTGTAAAAGCTCTTGAGTGCCATAGGATGCTAAGATACTGAGAGCCTGTTCCTGTTGGGTAGGAGGTTGAGGCTGATGGGCGGAATGAGCTCTTGGGTCTCAGCCTAAAAATGGGCCAACACCGAAACTCCCTGAGACGCCGTAACCCTTTGCCTGTCGGACAACACTTGCCGGAGGTGAGTGGGGGAGGTGTGGGGTGGGGCCGGGCTTCTGTGCTGTTCTTATCTCAGTTGGCACTGAGTAGGCTCCTTGCCATCACTCCCTTCCCTGGGGAGGCTCAGCTGCTCTGTGTAAGAACCCAGATACCAGACAGCCCCTCATCTGCCTCACTGGCGCCGTCATTCTCTGAAGCTGGGGCAAGGTGTTGGCTGCCGGCCTTGCCCTCCTGATGCCCTGGCATGACCCAGCAGCAGCCCCTCCTGACACATTGGTGAACCAGGATGTGTGTGTGAACCTGTAGGAGCAGAGTCTGAGGGGCAGCACTTCCCTAGGCTGCAGGCTCAGTGCCCACAGTGTCCTGGACATCCCGGGCCCAGGCGATGCTGGGAAAGCAAAAGGTCCACTCCCCTCTCTCCTACGGTTCATTTTCAACTCTTCAGAAGGGACTGGAGCTCCTCCTGACTTCTCCCTCCCACACCCACTGCTGGGGGCACTTCTCCCAGAGGCAATTCAAGGGGCCCACCGTCCTACTTCTAAGCTAGCCATGTTTCCAACTCTGCTGTGGAGGAGTCAACCCTCACCTCTACTTCAGGAGAAATGCACATCCTCTCATGAGACCTTGGAAGGACCCTGGGGTCCCGAGCCGTAACTGGTATCAGTCTGTGAGACTTGAATCTTCTTTCCCAACCCTGATGGGGAACAGCTCACAGTGAGAAAAGGGGCAAAACAAGAGGTGCCCTGGGACTAACTGAGTGTCCCCCTTAGGCTGAATTCCACTGTCTCTTCTGTCTCTTCTGCCTGAGGTTTTTGATTCCTTTTTTTTTTTTTCTGGCTACACTGGTCTTTGTTGCTGCGCATCAAATTTCTCTACTTTCGGAAAGTGGGTACTGCTCTCTAGTTGCCGGCTATGCAGGCTTCTCGTTGTGGTGGCTTCTCTTGTTGAGGAGCACAGGCTCTAAGGCGAGTGGACTTCAGTGGGTGGGGTACACGAGTTTAGTTACCGGATCTTCGTGGACCAGGTATCAAATCCCTGTCCCCTGCACTGGCAGGCAGGTTCTTAGCTGCACCCCCAGGGAAGCCTTCTGTCTGACTCTTGTCTACCCCTCCACCTGTTTGGGGCCTGGGAGGGAGGAGCCCCTCTTTGGCTGGGGTGCCCCCCTGTCTGGTGACCTCATTCATGCTCGAGTGTTTGAGTCGAAGGAGAGGCGCTCTACAAAACACAAAGTGCTGAGGCCCCAGGCAGACCTGGATCACAGCTGGCACCCAGGTTATCTGAGTGAAAAGATGGGCTGGCACAGGGGCTGACATGCCAACGGAGCTGCTAGGTGGGGAGCTTCAGGGTAGCCCACACCCCACCCCAAACTCTTGTAGTAAATCAATGGAGGAGGAATCCACAAGGGCTCAGACTGGGGATTCGAAGGGCAAGTGCTGTTTATAAAGTACCCACAGGACACAGGACCACTGGGAGGGGAAAAATAGGGTTCAAAAGAGACCAGATTTCAGGATTTTCCTGGTGGTCCAGTGGTTAAGAATCCGTCTTGCCAGCCTGGATGGGAGGGGAGCAATGGATACATGTGTATGCATGCTGAACCTCTGCTGTCCACCTGAAACTATCACATTTTTAATTGTCTATACTCCTAGATATATATATAGGAGTATAGACAATTAAAAATGTTGTGATAGTTTTAGGTGGAACTATATATATATATAATATATTTATATTAAACATTATATTATATATTTATATATATAATTTATTATATATTTATTCATTACATATAAATTTATTGTGTGTGTATGCATGTGTGTGTGTATGTATATATATATATGTGTATATATATATATATATATATATATATATATATAAATAAAAGAATCCACCTTGCAATGCAGGAGCACGAGTTCGATCCCTGGCCAGGGAACTAAGATCCCACATGCGGTGGAGCAACTAAGCCTGCACATGACTAGAGAGTCCATGTTCTGCAATGAAAGGCCCTGAGTGCCACAACTAAGACCCAATGCAGCCAAATAAATATATAAATAATTTTAAAAAAGAGAGAGAGAGACCAAGTCTCCGCAAAGAGGATCCTGAACTGAGAGACCCGAGAGAGGGTCCCACAAGGAGACACTCCATAGACGGACCCTCCCTCAGAGACCCCACAGCAGGGCCCTCATTGAAGGACCCTAAAAAGATGACCTTGGAGGAAGAAGCCCACTGAGAAGACCCAGCAAAGGGAACCCTCAAATGGAGACCCACTCAGAGAGGCTTCACAGAAAGTCCCAAACTGAGCGATCCCTTTGAGGTGCTGTCGAAGGGGAACCGGACACCACAAAGGGGCCAAGAAACCTCACAGGGAGGCTGGACAGCCCCAAGGGGAGACAGGCTGAAGAAGTGGGCTGGGGAGTGGCAGCAAGCAGCTGTAGAGAGATGACTCAGGTTGCCCACACCGAGTAGACGCAGACCCCACCTGAGGAGGCAGTGCCCCTCAGGTTTAGCTTAATCACCCCTCGGTGTCTGCCTGCAGGGGACAGGGCTGGGGGAGGTGCCGGGCTTCTGATAAGCATCAGCCTGGAGCTCTCTCCCAGGCCAGGCAAGGAGGGCTCGGCCTCCTCACCTCAGCCTCACCCTCTAGGGCTCTCGGCAAGATCCTCTTCACCCTCAGACGGCCTCCCTGCTGGGTTGCAGGGTCCCCCCTCCTCCCACTTCCCCCAGAGAAGGAGCCTCTAGAAGACAACGAGGTGGAAAACCCCCAGGAAGTCTCTGATCTTCCTGAGGTCTTGCTCCCCATGTGTGCTGAGGCCTTCTTGGTGGGAAGTGGAGGAACGAGAGCCCAGGATAGGCTCCTGGCCACGTCCAGCTCCGTACTGGTGCTTCAGGATCTGGAAATGGACTTTCCCCAAACATTGGATGATACCCAGTTGGATGGCTCCTTCCGCCTCACTGAGCCCTTCCTGGCACGTCCTGGTGCCCAGGGATCCACTCAGAGTTAACACCTCCCTGTCAGCTGGCTTTCTCTCAGCCACATCAGGACTACGTCTGGGGAAACTGGGGTCCCTGGGTCTCCCCTGTGCATCCACTGCTGCTTGATTTCAGGACTGGCCGCTCCAGGAAAAGGCCAGACTCTAGCCTGCCGTGCTCCTTGGGTTGGGTCTTGAAAATTGCTTCCTCCAGAAAGAAGAGCAGGTAACAAAATTCCACCAACAGCCCTGAAGTCCTTAATAAAGGCCATGCATTGGGTGCTGCCCCCTTTAAGAGGCAAGTCGCTGGTTTGAAATGGCCAAACCAGGCTCAGCTTTCTTCACCTGGAGTCCTTCTCTGCTCAGGCCCTCAGACCTCCAGAAGCCCCACTCCAACACCAAGTCCAGCCTCTGGTATTAGGAGCCCCTGTCCTCCCCCGGATGGGGAAGGAGGGATCAGCAGGGTGAATGGAGAGGGCCCTGGTTCACTCCGTGCTCACAGACCTTTCATGCAGGGGAAACTGACTCCCAGAAGAGTATTTCTATGGCCTAGGTTCCCACCCCTGGGGAGAGGAGAGCTTGGAATCTAAATCTATGGGACATGGAACAAAGAACACAGGAACTGGGTACCCCTGGGTCTCCGCTGCCATGCACCCACTGCTGATGTATCTCTCACGTCCCCTCTCAGACAGAGAGATGGAAGGACTTCCCACAGGCCCCTGAGCAGGCTACTTCTCCGGTGGGGTCCCACAGAGCTCCGGCCCAGCCCCTGCACATGGACTCCCCAACCCCGCCGTGCACCAGCCTGTAACACCACCTAGATCCACAGAGCTGGGGAGCAGGCACACCTTCATGGGGTCTGCTCCACCTCCTCTCCCAACATACCTGAGGACAGGTAGACTCCCCTCTGATATTCACCAGACGTACTTCCGTAAGCCCTAATCAATATAGGTGCGTTGTACCAGCTGCCCGGGTTGTGCCTGTGTAAATGCCCAGCTCTGTTCGCTTCTCCTAGGCACCCCTAGACGGCACAAGTGTCCATTTGGCCTCTACTTCATATAAATGCCGGGGACACCAAACACCAACATGTGGATACAAGTACTTCCCTCACTTTTGCACTCCCAGGTCCACACCCGTGGTTAAGCCAGTGAGCCACCCTTCTGCAGTAAGTGAACAGTAAGGCAACTTCCCCGAGCCTAGGACAGCCCAGCACGCTCAGGTCCCACATAGCTGTGGCTCTTGGGGTGCTGCGAGCCTTCAGAAGCCCTGACACCCCTAGGCTGTAGCTTCTACCCGCATTCTTCCCCCCAATCCCCCAGACGTTCCAGGCGCCCGCCCGCCCCGGGTGACCCGCTGTCCACACCGCCCTCACCTGGCCGCAGGGGAACAACACCCCTGAGAGCGGGGCCCCTGTCCTTCGTCCCCTCCCGCACGCAGGGACACCTGTCAGAGCTCGCGCCCTCCGCCCCTCACCTGGGTGCATGGGTTCCAGATTCACCATCCTGCCCCAGGCGGGGCCAAAGCCAGCTTCCCCCCAGGCCCCTCGCGTCTGCCCCAGCCGGGCCCCAGGGGAAGCCAGGGTCTCCTGCCTTCTGTCCCCGGCCGCCACCGCCGCGGGAGCCGCCGCCGGAGCCGTCGCCGCCGCCGTCGCGCGCTCCGCTGCTCGCTCGCGGCCGCCCGGGCAGCACTCGGCGCGGCGGGATTGCCACACTCCCCAGGTGAGCACGCCGCGCGGCGGGCGGGGGCCGCGGGCCACGCCCCCTGGCAGGGCCCCCGCGCCTGGCCCCAGGCCCAGGCAAAGCAGCGATTTGCATTTGGGGAGCCGGGGGCTGGCGGAGGGGGCAGTCCGTGCTGCCGGGGCGGGTCCCGACCCTGCGGAACACCTGTCCGCCCCAGACCGGCCGGCGGCCTCTTCCCACCGCACCCAGGCTCCTGGTCTGGCTCGTCCTATTGAGGAACCCCTGGAGGATTAACCAGCGGGGGCCTGAGCTTTCCTCTGGACAGATGCCCCAGCTCTTGGAGGAGTTCTGGTGTGTCTGGAGAAGCCACGAGAGTGTGCTGGCAAGAATCTAGAGTTGGAATTCTACCTCTCAGCCGCTTGCCGGCTGTGTAACACGAGAGGAAGCTCATCACCTCCCTGAACTCAGTTTACTCATCCATAAAATGGGACAGGTGCTAATCTTAACTGCATCTAATGATAGGAACCTAGCAGGTGGCCAAGCTCACCTAAGTCCCCATGCATCCTCATCTCCTCCTGGGACCTGGATGGGTCCCAGCTAATTATCACGTTTTCTAGGTGAAGATTCTGTCTCTTGCCTGCTCTATCAGGTTCCAGATTGCTGTGAGGCTCTTTGAGAGAATGATGTGAAAGTTATTTATTGAGTGACAGGGGCTGTGGGAGCAGCCACCTCCCTCATGTACAGAGCTGGGAAGTGACTTGTCCAAAGGCAACACAGTACCCTAGTGATGGAAGGAGCCTGGCTGGGGGTAGGATCCTGGCCAGGGGTAGGTCTCTGGACTCCCACTCCATGCTCTCTCCAGCACCCATCATAGACTCATCCTCTGAGCTCCCCTACTCTTCTGCTCCACTCTTCAGGTCCCAGTAAGAGGTGCCAAGGTCAAGAGACGACCTGCCTATAAGCCTAGGAAGCTGGGTGCCCCCAGCAGAAGCAGCTCTCGCCTTGCTTTCCAGGCAGGTCTCCCTATCAAGCTGCTTACAGAACAGATCTTGGACTTTTCTGCCTCTGTGCATTGTTTGCAGTATTTTTTTCCAGGTGGTATATCCACTCACCATCCACTCCCATAATCCCCGTCATAACATCCAGAATTTATTGAGCTTTCAGTGTGTGTCAGGCAGTGTGCTAACCAGCACTTTAAAGTCACTTGATCTTGTTTAGTCCTCATAACAACTACACATTGGACTGTTATATTTCCGTTTTACAGATGGGGAAAATGAGGTTTAGAGGGTTTAGCTTGCCAAAGTTACCCAGCAGTAAGTAACAGGGCTCCTATTTGAAAGCTCTACACTCTGTTCCCTCTGTACATAATTAAGATGCCACCTCCTTTCTGAAGTTAGAAGTTACATGATCTGTTATTAAATTACTGTAACACTTCAATGTTCCTAATAGCCCTTGTGGCCTGTTCTGTAGGACTTTTCTTATTCTTCCTCCTGGCTGTTAACTGATTGTCTTCCCCACTGCACCAAATACCATGTAGGGTACATGTCAGGTGTCAGAAAGGGCTCAGTGGGGGCCACAGTAGCCCTGCAAGGATAAAAAGTGTTTAATAAGCACCTCTTCGGGTCCATACAACCACTCACCCCCTGTCTCACCTTCCGCTCCTCTCCCCACCCTTGGCAAGAAGGCAGGAGACTTTCTTCCTATTTCTTCTGGCAGAGGAAAGAGACCAGTAGCTTTTTGGAGGCCTAGTGAACCCAGGGATGTCCCCTCCCCCATCTGCCTCAGGACACTGCCAGGCTGTCCCTTCCTTCCCTTCTCTTTCCTCTCCTTTTCTTTCCCTCCTCCACTTCAGGTTTGCCCCAAATCTGAGGCCATTGCTTATCTACAACTGCACTTCACCTACCATCATCCTAGAAAAATGCCTGCACATAGTTTATATACCCCTGTGTGCTTGCAATTTCCATATCTCTATTTGCATACTATTTGCATAGCCATGTGCACCAGGGGTCTGATTCTCTGACCACCATTATCTGGAACCTCTGTCTCTTTTCTATGTGCAAAATTACATTTCTTTCTGGGGCTTTACTTTTCCAGAAGCCAGAGGAGCATGTACCTAATGACTTCTAAGGGACTTCCAGCTCTAGTAGCCTAGGATTCTCGGGTCCTGGGGTTGGGAGGGGGTGGAACTCCTGGGGATGGGGCCACTGGGGAAGAGATGGGGCCTTATGGGGCCTTATAGGTTCATAGTTGGAAGGACAGCTGTGGGTTCCAGACCACAGGAGGGGAGATTGTGTGCAGGAAGGGAGATTGGATGGAGGATGGGAGGTTGGGGGAGAGGTGGTAGACAGGACTTCACCTTCATTCATTTACCCATTCATTCAATAAATATTGACTGAGCACTTCCTATATATCAAGGAAGTTCTCCATGCTGGGCATATGCCTTCTTACTTCATCCGCACACCTTTAGGAGAAGCATACAATTTTTAGATTTCTTTTATGGATGAGGAAACTGAAGTTCAGGGGGATTAATATAGCTAGGAGATGGGAGAGTTGAAATTTAGACTAGGTCTGCCTGACTCCAAAGCTGGTGCTTTTAATCCTGCTGTCCAACGTCTGAGCCTGTCTCCTCTTCTCTTCTTTTCCTTTCTATGATCTTATCACTTGAAGTAGAAGGAATCTAGAAACAATCATACGAGGGACTTTGAGGGACCTCACCGAGGTCCACAAGCAGGGAAGACTTGCCCCAGCTTTCCAGGTGGCTCAGTGATAAAGAATCCACCTGCCCATGCAGGAGACGCAGGAGACCCAAATTCAATCCCTGGGTTGGGAAGGTCCCTTGGAGAAGGAAATGGCTACCCTCTATTCTCTTGCCTGGGAAATCCCATGGACAGAGGAGCCTGGCAGGCTACATTCCATAGGGTCGCAAAGAGGTGGACTTAGCTGTGCAACTGGGCACGCACACACACAGGACTTGCCAAGGTCACACAGCAAGTGTAGGAGGAGACCCTATTCTCTCTGCTCCTTCGTCATATGTTCTTCCTGGGTCTTTGAAAGTTGGGTGGGGTGAGGGGCAATGTTGGACACTTTTTGTTCCTTCTTTCTGACTTGCTTGATGATCATTTCCACTAGATGAACTGGAACAGGTGTGCAAAAGACCCTTTGTCCCTCCCTCCTTCATGGAGACTGTGAGTGCTTCTATGGAACACTCAAGAGTCTCCCTGAAATCAGCTCTCTGAGTTCTGGGCAGATGGCAGGTGGTAGGCCCCAACCCCTGGGGCTTAATACTCACTCCATTCCTCTGTTTAGTGTGGAAGAGAAAAAGCTGTGGGGAGAGGAGAGAGATAGGGAATTGCCTGGAGGTTGGAAAGGAACAGAGAGAAGAAAAGAGAAAAGAAGCAAGGACAGGAAATTTCAGTGCCTTTGGACATCAAAAGCACCACATGCAAATCACATGTAAATTTTATGCAAATGACCCCTTCCTCCTCTACCCCCACCCCCTCAACAGCTGGAGGGCTTTTTCAGAAAGCAGCCAAATCTTTGCTCCAAGATCCTGTTGTCCCCAGATTGTGATCAACTTGGATCCCTCCTGGGGTCCTTCTGGTCCTCCTGTAGTGACATCTGATCCCCTCGGCCGCACCTCTAGGAAGTCACTAGCCCCCCAGCCCCATTTCTACTTGAGCAAGCTGTCAACTTCTTTTGCTTCAAGGACAGAAGGCTCTGGGAGTTAAGTCTACCCTTCCAGACACATTTCTGGAAACAAGCTTTACCCCTGGAGAAGATGTTCGGGCAGGGAGGTGGGGCCACAGCCCTGTTCCCCACCTCAGCAAAGTGGACTCCTTGGCTGCAGGCCCTCGGGCTCACTCTCATTTCCTGTCATGTCAGCTGGATTGAGTTGTCAGGACTGGGAGAAGGGTGGAGAAGCCAGGCAGCCTGGAAGGCCACCAAGTAACAAGTCTCATCTTGTTCTTTCTGTCTGCCAGATGGGCTGTAGGGCCCAGAGTGTAGGGGTGTGGGGTGGGGGGTCAGCCCCCTGCCTTGGGGTGACCACAGGGAATGAGATTCAGCTCAGGCTTCCCACAGGAGCAGATGGAAGGAAGACAGAGGCCAGGAAGAAATCCTGGGCCTCTTTTAAAATCAGACCTAGAGTCCATCTGATGGCACCATTGCCAGGAGGCGTATTGGCAGAATGGGACTGGAGGGGGTTAGTGTCGGGATGACAGAGTGAGAGGTGCTCTGGGAACCAGAGTAAAGCAGCTTTCTCGGGAAGTGGACAGGAGAGGCCGTGGTGGTCAGGACATAGCTGTTCCCTGCCCCTGATATCCGCAGTGCTGACCCCCAACCCCAGTGCTGAGCCCCACCCCCTCACCCCCTACCCCCACCCCCGACTAGGGGGAGTACACACAAACTTGCCCGCTTTGCTCTCGAAGTTCTTAAATAATAGATCATAATATATGTATTTAATTTTAAAACAGCCTAACAACTCTGATGTCCAATGAACTCTTTTGACCTTGGGGCCAGCATTGGTCCAAGGTCTGGCCACTCTAATCACATCTTCTGCAGAGCCATGCCTCAGTGAACCCACCAGTAAGTTTCCCAGTCCCCCTGCAGACTCAGGGCAAGTCTAAGCCCAAGGCGCCCTCTTGTGGTGATGGGAGTGTGATCCTGACTCGAGCCCTCACCCCACCTGCTCTTCCAGGATTCTGGAGAGGTCTCCCCAGTGTCTCCTGTGGTGCCTGTCCATGTCTGGGGGAACCACAGGCAAGGGCCCCAGTTCCACACCAGTTGGAGATATTGAGTGTTAGTTTCGGGCCGCTGTAGGGTCTTCTAGTCCATGCTTCCCATCAAAGGCCAGACTTCACCATGGAAAGCCCAGCTGGAATCATCCAGTCACTGCCTTGGGCTGTCAGTCCTTTTGCTGGACAGCTCTGCAGGTTAAAACGTCCCACCTCCCACACTGCCCTCTGGAGCATCTGAGCTCCATGCCACCCACGCACATAGGAGGTCAGAGCCCTTTGTGTACCCGTCCATCTAGAGCTGAGAATTGAGTACCCCCTGGAGCTATGCATTAGGCTAGGGGCTGGGAATGCAATAGAGACCAGGCAGTGTCCCTGACCTCAGGAAGTTCATGGCCTGGTGATGCTTGCGGACCATCCTGGGGCAAGTCCCTCATCCTGGGACCTGTGTCTCAGGGAAACAGAGGGGACTATAGGGCCCACAGGGCTTCCCAGGTGGTGCTAGAGGTAAAGAACCACCCGCAGCCAAGACAGGAGATGTAAGAGACATGGGTTAGATCCTTGGATCAGGAAGATCCCCTGAAGGTGGGCGTGGCAACCCACTCCAGTGTTTTTGCCTGGAGAATCCCATGGACAGAGGAGCCTGGCACGCTATGGTTCATAGGGTTGCAAAGAGTTGGACATGCCTGAAGCGACTTAGCACGCACATGGGGCCCACAGAGGGGCACACCTTACCTGAATCTGCCGGTAGGCATCAGGAAAGCCTTCTCTGAGGCAGGGACATCTAAGCAGACACCCCCGGCAAAGAGGAAGGAGGAGGAATGGAGTATAAGCAGTACAAGCAAAAGGAACAGCATATGCCAGGAGGGTGCGTGGCACCCTGGAGGAGCCCACACAGTACAAGCCGGCTGGATCACAGAGGACAAGAGGTGGAAAACCACAGGCAAGGGATGGCGATGATATTTGCACAGGGAGAACTTTGAATCGGGCCTAACTTAGGTGGAAATAATCCACTGGTTTCAGGAGCAGGTGACTTCTGCTGATTGCAACACAGCCTAGGCTTGAATGCCACGGCACGGGGCGGGAGCGGAGGAGGAGTCTGGCAAGAAGGTTGACTATGAGGGCACAAGGAGAAATAGGGCAGAGGTGGAGCGGGACTGGGGCTTGGGGTGGTTTTGATTTCTTTTTTAAATGGGGAAGAGTTAAAAACCTTCTCAGGGCAGACGGGCAGGAGGCGGGAAAGAGGGAGATGCAAGGGGAAGAGAGGGGAGTTCTCCAGACAGGCAGGGGGAGCCTGGGATTCAGAGCCATGGAGTCGGGGGAGAAGGGACATGTCCCCACCATCAGGACAGGCGGGAATCCTGAGAGGCCAATGTAGAGGCAGCGGCTAGAGAGGCTTCTGCTTCTGGAGTGCAGGAGAAGAGGGGGCTGTGAGTGCAGGGTCCCTTCACCCCACCCGCTACCCCTGGGAGTCCACACATTCTCCCAGCAGGAGACACAAGGCAGGAGCCAGGACCCAGACAGTGAGACCACCGTCTCCAGGCATGCAGATGCCACCCCAGAAAAGCTCTGGGCCCTAAGGTAGCTGGTGATCTGCCTTCTCTCCCTAGCTTCACTGGAAGCCCCCCTGAGGTCTGGGCTTTCTCCCAAGGATCAAATAGGCCTGTGCCATCCATGTTACTTTGGCCCTCTTCCCATCCACTGTCCATTTTTTCTGGGTCCCCATCTGGGACAGCTATTGTCGTCAGGATCTCTACAGGAAAACAGTCAGCCTGACTCAGAGGTCCTTTGATGAAGGAGTGCTTATTTACAGAGGTGCCAGTGGCCTATGGTCTTTCCAGTAGTCATTTACGGTCGTGAGAGTTGGACCATAAAGAAGGCTGAGCGCCGAAGAATTGCTGCTTTCAAACTGTGGTGCTGGAGAAGACTCTTGAGAGTCCCTTGGACAGCAAGGAGATCAAACCAGTCAGTCCTAAAGGAATTCAATCCTGAATATTCATTGGAAGGACTGATGCTGAAGCTGAAGCTCCAAAACTTTGGCCACCTGATGTGAACAGCTGACTCATTGAAAAAAACCCTAATGCTGAGAAAGATTGAGGGCAGAGGAGAAGAGGGTGACAGAGGATGAGATGGTTGGATGGCATCATCGATTCAATGGACATGAACTTGGGCAAACCCCGTGGGATAATGAGGGACAGGGAGGCCTGGCGTGCTGCAGTCTATGGGATTGCAAAGAGTTGGACACGATTTGGTGATTGAACAACAACCGTGGGGTTAAGGGACACTGAGAAGCTAGGGCTGAAGAGGACCAAGGAGGAATGGTGATCTAGGAGCCCAAGGAGGTCTGGAGCCTTGGAGGGAGAAAGCCAGGGGCCAGAGCTATGGTACCAAGGAAGCCAGGGGCAGGGAATCCAGGTCTCAAAGCTCTCATCCTGCCCTATGACCTCTGCTGCTTCTCCTGGCTGAGCCACAGGTGAGGGAACCTAGGTCAGGCTGATCCAGAGGTTGGAGTCCTGGGACACAAAGCAGGGCAGCGGGAGGTAGAGAATGCCCGGGCCCAGGAACAAACAGGGAGCCAGCATGGCCAGTCACCTCTCTATGGTCACTTGTTCATATAGGAGAATAAACTTGTAGAATACTCTGATGCTTCTCATAGTCAAAACACCAACACTTGGTGATAATACAAAGTGATAGCAGATGTGGTGGTGAATTTTCTGTGTCAGCTTGGCTAGGCTACCTTGCTAGTTGTTTGGTCTAATATTAGAGTAGGTGTTGCTGTGAAGGTATTTTGTAGAAATGATTAATGTCTATTGTACAGTCAGTTGCCTTTCAGTAAAGGAGATGATCCTTGATAATGTGGGTGGGCCTCATCCAATCAGTTGAAAGCCTTAAGAGCAAAGACAGGTTTCCTGGAGAAGGAATTCTGCCTCAAGACTCAACATGGAAATTGAGTTGAGTTTCCAGCGGCTGACCTGCCCTCCAGATTTCAGACTCAAGGCTGCCACATCAACTTTTGCCTAATCTGCCAGCTGCCAGGACTTGACTGGCCAGATCCCCAGTCTCATGAGCTAAAACCAATTAGTGTGTGTGTGTTTACCCTTGAACAAGATGGATTTAAAGAGCCTGAGTACAGTTGTCTGGGGATTTTTTCAATAGTAAATACTGTAGTGCCACACGATCCACAGTTGAATGTGAGGATGCAGAGCTGCGGATACTAAGGAACCATGGGTATGGAGGGCCAACTATAAATCATACTCAGATTTTTTAAAAAATGTTTATTTATCTATTTATTTGACTGCATCGGGTATTAGTTTCAGCATGAGGGGTCTTTGGTGGCGGCATGTGGGATCTTACTCCCCGACCAAGGATTGAACCTGTGTTCCCTGCATTGCAAGGTGGATTTGTAACTACTGGACCACCAGGAAAGTCCCCCATACTTAGATTTTTGATTCTGTAAAAGGTCACTCTCCTAGCCCTTGCCTTGTTCAAGGCTTAGCTGTATATTTGTTGTTGTTCAGGTGCTCAGTCATGTCCGACTCTTTGCAACCCCACGGACTGCAGCATGCCAGGCTTCCCTGTCCACCACCATCTCCAGGAGTTTGCTCAAACTTGTGTCCATTGAGTCAGTGATGCCAACCAATCATCTCGTCCCTCTTTCATCCCCTTCTCCTTCCGCCTTCAATCTTTCCCAGCAACAGGGTCTTTTCCAATGAGTCAGTTCTTCATATCAGGTGGCCAAAGTACTGGTGCTTCAGCTTCAGCATCAGTCCTTCCAATGAATATTCAGGACTGATTTCCTTTAGGATTGAATGATTTGATTTTCTTGCTGTCCAAGGCACTCTCAAGAGTCCTCTCCAAAACCACAGTTCAAAGGCATCAATTCTTCACTCAGCCTTTTTTAATGTCCAGCTGTCACATCCATACACGACTACTGGAAAAACCATAGCTTTGACTATATGGACCTTTGTTGGCAAAGTGATGTCTCTGCTTTTTAATAGGCTGTCTAGCTGTGTCATAGCTTTTCTTCCAAGGAATAAGTGTCTTTTAATTCCATGGGTGCAGTCACCATCCACAGTGATTTTGGAGCCCAAGAAAATAAAATCTGTCCCTGTTTCCATTATTTCTCCATATATTTGCCATGAAATGATGGGGACCAGATGCTATGATCTTAGTTTTTTGAATGTTGAATTTTAAGCCAACTTTTTCATTCTCCTCCTTCACCTTCATCAAGCGGCTCTTTAGTTCCTCTACACTTTTTGCCATTAGGATGGTGTCATCTGCATATCTGAGGTTATTGATATTTCTCCCAGCAATCTTGATTCCAGGTTGTGCTTCATCCAGCCCAGGATTTCGCATGATGTACTCTGAATATAAGTTAAATAAGAGAGTTGACAATATACAGCCTTGACATACTCCTTTCCCAATTTGGAACCAGTCCATTGTTCCCTATCCATAACTGTTGCTTCTTGACCCGCCTACAGGTTTCTCAGGAGCCAGGTCAGGTGGACTGGTATTCCCATCTCTTTAAGAATTTTCCACAGTTTGTTATGATCCACATAGTCAAAGGCTTTAGTGCAGTCAATGAAACAGAAATAGATGTTTTTCTGGAATTCTCTTGCTTTTTCTATGATCCAATGGATGTTGGCAATTCGATCTCTGGTTCCTCTGCCTTTTCTCAATACAGCTTGTACATCTGGAAGTTCTTGGTTGACATACTGTTGAAGCCTGCTGCTGCTGCTGCTGCTGCTGCTAGTTGCTTCAGTCGTGTCTGACTCTGTGTGACCCCATACACGGCAGCCCACCAGGCTCCGCCGTCCCTGGGATTCTCCAGGCAAGAATACTGGAGTGGGTTGCCATTTCCTTCTCCAATGCATGAAAGTGAAAAGTGAAAATGAAGTCGCTCAGTTGTACCTGACTCTTAGCAACCCCATGGACTGCAGCCTACCAGGCTCCCACATCCATGGGATTTTCCAGGTGAGGGTACTGGAGTGGGTTGCCATTGCCTTCTCCACTGTTGAAGCCTAGCTTGAAGGATTTTAAGCATTACCTTGCTAGCATATGAAATGAGTTCAGTTGTGTGTGTGTGTGTATCAACTGTATATATATGTGTATATATCAACTGTATGTGTGTGTATATGTATATATATATATATATATACACATATATCAACTGTATCACATACATATATATATCAACTGTATGTATATATTTATGTGTGTGTGTATATATGTTTATATATTTACCTATATATGTATATATGTTTGCATGTATACACATATATAATCTGTTCTCTTTCTCTGAAGAATCCTGATAGAGCAGCAATGTGGGGAAACGGGGCCTTTCACACACTGCTAGTGGTAATGTAGAATAAACTGGAACAGCGCCATCTGGAGGTGATTGTACAGTATCTACCGAATACTGGCCATAGGAACCAGTCACAGGAAGCAATTCAATTGCCCAGCTTCTCTGGTGGCTCAGAAGGAAAAAGAATCTCCTTGAAATGCAGGAGACAGGGGTTCGATCCCTGGGTCGAGAAAGTCCCCTGGAGAAGGGCATAGCAACCCACTCCAGTATCCTTGCCTGGAAATTCCGTGGACAGGAGAGCCTGGTGGGCTACAGTTCATGGGGTCTCAGAAGAGTGGGACACAACTTAGCAACTCAGTAACAAGTCAAAGGGCCAACAATTTACAGTAGGATGCCCAGCAGCCACTACATGGTGAATGCCAGTGTTTGGGAAGATGCCCTAGAGAGGCCCTCTCTGTTAGTGAGCAATGGAACTGGGGTCTTGGAAGGTGGTGAAGTCATCCAGAGATGGGACTGGGCCGGTACCCACATTCCTCATATGCATTGTTAGCCTCAAGCTTTGCTTCTGGTGAGCATTCCCAGCCCCACTTTTGGCCAGATTCCTCTGTGGCTCCACCCACCCTATCCAGGTGCCTTGAAGACCCTGGGCAGAGGAAAAGGCTTTGGGAAGAACACCTCCCCTGCTTGTCCCCCGGCAGGACTGAAGCTGGTCCTTGAAAACAGGTACAGAAAGAGGCATGTCCACTTGAAAAGGATATCTCCCCACCCCTCAGCCCCTAACTTGACCATGGCCAAGCACACCTGGCTCCCTGCACAACTCTCTGACCAGCACAATTCAAGGAGCAGCAGCAGACTGTTCTGGGGGTGCTGGGGAGAATAATGGGGCAACCCAGCAAGCCCCTTTCCCTCTGCAAAGTCTGTGGGGAAGGTGCCTCCCTCTAAGGAGTGGTGACGCCTGGAACTTGCCCAACCCTGAAACACTCCAGTCTCTTCCCTGTGCTCACATGGTCCCCTCTACCTTGCCAAATCCTGATCAGCCTGCGGTCTCAACCTCTTCCTATCCCATCCCATCCCAGGAAACCTTCCCTAATCAACTCAGCCACGCACATCCCTCCTCCTTGGAAGTCCTCAGTATCTGGCCCAGCACTTCATATTACAGCCTCTTTATACTAGGAGATACTCTGGAAGTGAAGACGTCCTTCAAGATCCTTGGCTGGGACTTGCCTGGTGGTCCAGTGGCTATGACTTCACGCTCCCAATGCAAGAGACCCAGGTTTGATCCCTCATCAGGGAACTAGATCCCATGTGCTGCAACTAAGAATTCACATGCTGCAACTTAAAAAAACAAAAAAATCCTGCATACCACAACTAAGACCCAGCACAGCCAAAATATGTAATAAATATTTTTTTAAAAGTAAATGACTTTTAAAAAGATGCCTGGCTTAGTTGTCTTGGGTTTATAAATGAGGAAATAGCTGCTCTTCTCATGAACAGTAATAATATTAATGGCAGCTAGCACAGTGAGCATTCTCTCTGTGAAGGGCACTTAACACATATAAATCCACTGGAGTCTCACAATTAAGCCCATTTTGTAGCTGAGAGAGCTGAGGTACAGAGAGGTAAAGTAACAAATCAAGACTGCACAGCAAATAAGAATCATGGCCAGCAGTAGGCCCATGAAAAGATGTTCAACCTCGCTAATTGTTTGAGAACTGCAAATCAAAACTACCATGAGGTACCACCTCACTTCAGTCAGAATCAGTTCAGTTCAGTCGCTCAGTCGTATCCGACTCTTTGCGACCCCATGGACTGCAGCATGCCAAGCCTTCCTGTCCATCACCAACTCCCGGAGTTCACTCAAACTCATGTCCACTGAGTCGGTGATGCCATCCAGCCATCTCTTCCTCTGTCGTCCCCTTCTCCTCCTGCCTTCAATCTTTCCCAGCATCAGGGTCTTTTCCAATGAGTCAGTTCTTCTAATCAGGTGGCCAAACTATGGGACTTTCAGCTTCAGCATTAGTCCTTCCAATGAATATTCAGGACTGATTTCCTTTAGGATAGATTGGTTGGATCTCCTTGCAGTCCAAGGGACTCTCAAGAGTCTCTTCTCCAACACCACAGTTCAAAAACATCAATTCTTTAGTGCTCAGCTTTATAGTCCAGATCTCCCTGGTGGCTCAGAGGTTAAAGCATCTGCCTGCAAGGCGGGAGACCCGGGTTCAATCCCTGGGTCAGGAAGATCCCCTGGAGAAGGAAATGGCACCCCACTCCAGTACTCTTGCCTGGAGAATCCCATGGATGGAGGAGCCTGGTAGGTTACAGTCCACGGGGTCGCAAAGAGTCGGACACGACTGAGCACTTCACTTGCACTTTCACTTTATAGTCCAACTCTCACATCCATACATGACCACTGGAAAAAACCATAGATTTGACTAGACAGACCGTTGTTGGCAAAATAATGTCTCTGGTTTTTAATATGCTGTCTAGGTTGGTCATAACTTTTCTTCCAAGGAGCAAGCATCTTTTAATTTCATGGCTGCAATCACCATCTGCAGTGATTTTGGAGCCCCCAAAAATAAAGTCTGTCATTGTTTCCACTGTTTCCCCATCTATTTGCCATGAAGTGATGGGACCAGATGCCATGATCTTAAGTTTTCTGAATGTTGAGCTTTAAGCCAACTTTTTCACTCTCCTCTTTCACTTTCATCAAGAGAATGGGAAAGTCTAGAGATCTCTTCAAGAAAATTGGAGATACCAGTCAGAATAGCCATCATTTAAAAGTCTACAAATAACATGCTGGAGAAGGTGTGGAGAAAAGGGAATCCTCCTACACTGCTGGTGGGAATATAAATCGGTACAGCCATTATGGAAAACAAGATGGAGTTTCCTCAAAAATCTAAAAAATATAATTGCCATATGATCCAGAAATCCCATTCCTGGCCATGTATCCAGACAAAACTCTAATTTAAAAAGATACATGTACCCCTATGTTCATAGAAGCACTATTTACAATAGCCAAGATATGGAAACAGCCTAAATGTCCACTGACAGGTGAATGGATAAAAAAAAAAAAAGTGGTACATGTATCAGTGCACTACTACTCAGTCAGAAAAAAGAATTAAAATGCCATTTGCAGCAACATGAATGAACCTAGAGATGATCACACTAAGTAAATCAGAAAGACAAATACCATATAATATCACTTACATGTAGAATCTAAAATATAACACAAATGAAATTATCTACAAAATAGAAACAGACTCACAGACATACAGAACAGACTTGTGGTTGCCACGGGAGCAGGGATGGTGGGGAAGAATAGATTGGGAGTTTGAGATTAACAAATGCAAACCAATATATATATGTGTGTGCCTGTGCGCAACTGAATCACTTTGCTGTTCAACAGAAACTCAACATTGTAAATCAATTATAGTGTGCTGCATTCATGTCTGCCTCTTTGTGACAGCACAGACTGTAGCCTGCCAGGCTCCTCTGTCCATGGAATTCTCCAGGCAAGAATACTGGAGTGGGTTGCCATGCCCTCCTCCAGGGGATCTTCCCAAACCAGGGATCGAACCCAGGTCTCTTATGTCTCCTGCATTATTCTTTACCATTAACACCACCTGGGAAGCCCTAAAATAGGAAAAAACAACAACAAACCTATTTCCAGGATTTGATCCCTGGAGAAGTCTGGCTCAGAATTTTCATCTGTCTCACGGTGTCTTTTACTGCTTACCCACCTGTGTCTGTCTCATCTTAAGTGCAGAAGTTTTGTCATAGCTTTTCCTAGTAATGCCCACCCCAGCTACATCCTCCCCCCACCCCAAGATTGAGCACACAGTAGGTGCTTCAGGAGTTGTCCCTAGGCTGGCTGTCCCCAAGACGTGTTCCCTAGACAGGGACACGTCTCCTGACACCAGGTGGCAGCATTGGCCAAAAATTCTCTCAGAACTCTGCGTCTAGAGCTGTCAGTCAAGTAAAAATTTAAACTTTTATTTCTGGTACAAATGATAAATATTTTGCATTAAAAATCTGGAATTCAAGTTTTCCTCATACTTCATGCTCCCTCCCTGTCCCAGAACCTTACAAAAATATTTCTGTTTAGAGGGAGCAAGCCAGCACCTGCTCCCTCGGCAAAGTCCAGGTTTGCAGAAAGGCACGTATTCTGTGTCAGGGTGGGGACGGTGGCCTCCGAGGCCAGAACGAGAGGAAGGCGCTGAGATCCGTGCTAGGGGCTGCGCCCCCTCTGGTGCAATGATTCTTCCCCTCCTTGCTGCGCAGTGGGACGGTGCACAGGGGCCAGGTCCTTCCCAACGGTGGGGCAGGAGTTGTGTGGGGGAGGTGGGTACGACAGGCACAGACACCCTTCAGGGTCTAAACCTTTGAAGAGTTAAATAGGAGAGTCACAGGCCGTCACATTTTGGGTGCTTGAAAGTGAACACTTTGGGGAGATGAAGGAGGGGAGGCAAGCTTGGAGAACCCCCCCTTCTCCCTGGGTCCCCAAGGAAGACGCACAGGGCAGGAGTGGGGGCTGCCTTCATGAGTTAAACCTTGCCACACCACACCCCTTTCACAGTCACGGGTGAGGGAGCCAGAGGCTCCGGGATTAGGTGATGGGAAGGAAGAGCGCTAAGGCCTCCGTTGTCGGGGGTGGGGGGCACCCCCTCTGGCGGCTGGGGGAGGGGCAGTGGGTCCCGGGCAGCTGCCTCGGGGACCACCCCTCGTCCCAGCCTGGCTAGGGGTCCTCATCCCAGAGGCACAGCTGCTTCTGGGGCACGTAGAAGTCGAAGCTGTAGTTCTTCTGGCAGCTGCGGATGCCGCACTTGTAGGGCGCTGGGCGGTCGCGGCCGTGGCAGTACTTGAGCATGCAGGGGTACCAGGCCAGGCTCAGACCATAGCGGCAGATGCAGGGCTTCCCGCGGTCCCCCACCTGCCCGCAGCGAGGCAGCAACACCTGCTCTGAAGCCTTGGGGAGAGCCTCGAACACGGAGCCATCCACACCTGGGAGAGAAGGCGGGGGTCAGGGCGGGGGCGGGGGCCTCCCCACATGGCCCCTTCAGGCATCCTAGTGCTCCCATGAGCTAAGTGTTACCATCCTTGTTTTACAGATGAGAAAACTGGCCCAGAGAGGTTATCGGCCTGGCTGACGTCACACAGTAAGTAGGGATTCAGGACTGTCTGACTTCAAGTCCTCCACTTGCCCCTGCCAGTGCCACGCAGGCATCACTTCCTCCAGGAAGCCCTCCCTGACCAGTCCTAGCTGGGTGGAGAACTCCCATATCTCATCATTGCTCCCCATCATATTTGAGGTGATATAGCAGTGGGCCGCACCCAGCTGACCTTGCTCCAGCCAGAACCGGACGTCTTCCTGGCGGGTGTAGATGGCATCCACGGCCTCGGCACACGTTGCGGAGATGGGGGCTCAGCAGCGCCCCCTGGCTGAAGTTGACGGCGATGTCCATGTGCATCTGCTCTGGGCCCCGCACCTCCTCAGCTTGCCGCACTGCCCGTGGGTTTTTCTGAGTGGAAGAGAAGAGTTGTTCCTACCCGGCCTCAGTCAGCCCCCTGCCCACTCTTTCCCTGATCGCTGATTGTCAGACAAACCCAGGCTGGCTGCCTTCAGATCCTTGGGGCCACCTGCAGGGTGACAGTCAGGGGGAACCAGCCCCCCTCCAACTGGTGGAAAAACTGATACCCAGGGCACCGTCAATTCTTTTCAGCTGGCCACTGGGCTGACCTCTGAGACCTTAGGGAAAATTCTGACATGTTGCTGGGGGGGTGGGGGTGGGGGTGGTGTTGGAGGTGGGCAAGCCAGGCCAGTTGTCCCAGGGTCAGTGACCGCTGGGGTCCTGTACTTGCCAACATCCAGGTAACTGAGTCTCTCTGGGAAAAGCAGACAGAAGGGTGGGACCTAGGACAGGTCCTGCTGAAGAGTTTAGGGAGCTTACATGAGGCCAGGGAGAGGCCTGGGGTAGGGGAAGGGACTGGGAGTGGGCAAAAAGCTGAGGGGTTCCAAAGCTGCGTTGAATGCTTTACATGCTCTGTCCCACTTAATTCTCACTGTAACCCGTCTCTCAGTAAGAAAATAGGGGCTTTGAGGGACTTTCCTGGAGGGCTAGTGGTTAAGACTGGGCTTCAAATGCAGGGGCTGCGGCGGATTCCATCCCGGGTTGGGAAAACTAAAATTCCACATGCCCTGTGGCGTGGCCAAAAAACAAAGAAAATAGGGACTTGGAAGGGAGGTGACACGTCTAGAGTCACCCAGATGATGAGTGGCGTTGCCACAGCTGAAGGCAGATCTGACTTGCCTCCATCATAAACGGGGAGGGGCTGAGGTTGGGGGCAGGAAGAATTTGAGAGATGGGGGTTCGGTGCAGATTAGGGATCTGGGGTTATGGGATCAGGTGTGGCCTGGGGCATAATCAGGGGGCTCAGGATTACAGGCTGAGTGTGGGGCCAGGGATTAGGTGGATCGGGGCGGGGTGGGACACTGAGGCTGGGGTGGGTGGGGTCCAGGCCAGGGCTCAGCTGCAGGGGTGCGTGCAGGCTCTGGGGCAAGCCTGGGGTGGGCACTCACCTGCCGGAGCTTGGCCATGGCCTCGCTGGGAATGATCTCATTGTGGTGCAGCCGGGTGACAAAGCAGAGAGCCTGGAACTGACTCTGCCCCTTCTCCAGCTCCCCCAGAATCAAGGCCCGGAAGATCTTCACATCCTGATGGGGAAGGGCAGAAGGATGGGGGCTGGTTGGAGGGGGTGAGATCTCCTCACCAGTCCCCCCCTCAACACACAATGCTCAGCTCAGACCACCCCCCCTCAGAGAACACAGGCCTGGACACTGTCCTGCAATGGACACCTCCCTCCTGCTGTCCTGGGAATTTTTTTCTTTCCCATTTAAACCCGTGACTTAAAAGAACACACCCCAGATGTTCCAAAGCCTTCTGGAAAATTCACATAGTGAACTGCTAGAAAGCTTTCCAAAAACAAGGCTGTTTAAAAGTACAGAACTTCACCTTAAAGGAAACCACCGCTTTTGGCACCTGGTCCACTCATAG
This sequence comes from Bos mutus, assembly GCF_027580195.1. Taxonomy (NCBI): domain Eukaryota; kingdom Metazoa; phylum Chordata; class Mammalia; order Artiodactyla; family Bovidae; genus Bos; species Bos mutus. The sequence goes on from NC_091631.1 coordinate 49,045,952, forward strand.
CCGATACTTCCCTTCTGGGGCACCCCTGTGTTCCCTCATCAGGGTGAGTCGGGGCCCCTACGACCGCCTGACCAGGGTGTCACAAGGCAGAGGCTGCACTTTTTACAAGCACAGATTTCAGAGTTCCTCTTGCTGACTTTCCCATTCAGTAGGTTTGGGGAGAAGGCCCCCAGTGCTTCTGGTCATCCAGGCTTCTAGACACCAGCATCTCAGATGAAGGTGGCGGGGTCAGGATGGGGTTAAGGGCAGACACAGCAGCAGCTGTTGCCAAGGGCGCTGCGATGGCTCACCTTTCCCCTTCCCTCCCCACTTCCCCTTTCCCCATGGGGTTACTAATGGCCTGGCCAGCAGGCCAAGGGCTCCTTCCTGTCACTGACTGACTGTGTGAATCAGGGAGGCCAGAGAGGGGCAGAGGAAGAAGGGGAAGGGGCTGTGGGATGGGGTTCCCTTTCCAAACTGGCTGCTGAAACCCTGGGCACCTGAGGTATCCCTTGCTCTCACCCAGCTCTGTGCCTTGGCTAATGGCTCCCGATGAGACATCAGCAGGTCCCAGTCAGCAGTGGTCTAAGTGTGGGAAGATCCCCCCTGCCTGGGAGGGACCCTGGTCACACTGATGGTTCCTCCAGGAACCCTAGTGGTCCTGTACCAACACAGAGGGTATAGAGCCTATATAGATATGAATCCTTCAATGACCGTGCCCTGGGCTCATTCACCAAACATCCCGGTTCACTGAGTGCTTCCTGCCAAGTGAAATGCTCTGAGAACAGGGTCTGAGGGGCCCCCCTGGATTCCAGTGTAGGCACTGAGGGGCCCAGGGTTCCCCTCCAAGTCTGCAGTGTATTAGTGGCGTTCAGCTCATCTCCCAGTTTCTCTAAGCCTTGTTTATAAAGGGATGATGCCACTTTTACCTGGAGGTTGTGGTGAGGACAGAACAGGCTGGTGTGAAGGGAAACACAGAGAATGCCTGCCCTGAGTTAAGTGCTCAGCGGTGCTGGCTGGGGCCACTGGCCCACTGCAAGTGACTGGCCAGTGCTGCTGCTGCTAAGTCGCTTCAGTCGTGTCCGACTCTGTGCGACCCCTGAGACAGCAGCCCACCAGGCTCCCCTGTCCCTGGGTTTCTCCAGGCAAGAACACTGGAGTGGGTTGCCATTTCCTTCTCCAGTGCATGAAAAGTGAAAAGTGAAAGTGAGGTCGCTCAGTTGTGTTCGACTCTTCGCGACCCCATGGACTGCAGCCTACCAGGCTCTTCCGTCCAGGGATTTTCCAGTGCTATCATCCCACAAATCCCCATGATCTTTCTGTCGTTTTGTTTGTTTGTTTTAGAGTCTTTTGATGTGGACCCTTTTTAAAGTCTTTATTGAATTTGTTACAACATTGCTTCAGTCTTATCTTTTGGTTTTTGGGTCCCAAGGCATGTGGGATCTTATCTTAGTTTCCTGACCAGGGATCAAACTGGTACCCTCTACATTAGCAAGCAAAATCTTAACCACTGGACCACCAGGGAAGTATCTCCCCACCCCACCACCCCATGCCCTTTGGAATTTCTCTGACTCTCCAAGGACTTTCCCTACTTCCCTTCACTATAAATGGTCTCTGGAACATTGAGGGGTGGGAGTGTCCAGGGAGATTTTCCACCAAGACCGTAGAAAGGGAGACTGAGGCCCAGCTGGTGAGAAAGGTTATGTTAGGTTCCTCCTGGTCCCAGACTTGGAGGGAAGGTGAATCACAGCTCGGGTAACCTCAGCTTCCTCTCAGCAGGAAATCCGCTCTTGGGTCACGAGGCTAGGCTGTCCTTGCCCCGCCAAGCCTCGGTCATCCAATCTTCCACACCCTCAGGTCGGCTGAGGGGAGACTGGAGTTGGTACATGGGTGCATTTTCCGCTCAGTTTTTGCCAGGTGAGACTTGATACCAGATTTCCCCTCCTGGGGCTGTGTTAGGCGGATGTCCCTGGCAGGACCCCCAGGCAGGATCCAAAGTCCGCATATTTTCAGCCGTGACCCTTGAAGGGAATGCCATCTGGGATATTCACAGCATCTTCTCCGATACCACAGGCACGTGCCATAGCCTGTGGTCTATGGGCTGCCCCGAGCTGGCCTCCTGGCTTGGACACTACCCATCTACCACTAGCCAGAGAAAGTATTTAAAATTCTAGACCAGACCAGGGGGTGAACGAAATCTGTCAGAATATTTTCCCTGCTTCTAGATTAAATAACAAAGTCAATGACAACAGCAAAATGCTACCAAAATGGGAATGTGACTGCGGGTGAAGCGAGGGGATGAGAATTTTTTGTTGAGATAGATTTCCTCTATGTCTCTCATTTATTTTTGTAGGACAACGATTTATTGAAGTTTATAACTGGAAGGGACAAGTCACTGTTACCATGAGTCAAAAAGGATATACTGCCCCATTCAAATCTGCACAACAACAGGAGGTAGGAACTATGATTATTACTGTGTTTGGAATGGATAACTTGCTCAAGGTCATGAGACCAAGAGGAAATGCAGCCAAAATTTTTAACCCAGGCAGCCTGCCTCCAAAATCCAAACTCTCGCAACCATAATGAACAACTGCTTCTAGGTCAACTAATCCAATGTCTCTGATGCCCAGTTACAGACCAGATGGTGCAGGAGATTCAGGTTCGATCCCTGGGTCAAGAGGATTTCCTAGAGAAGGAGACAGCAACCCACTTCAGTGTTCTTGGCTGGAGAGTTTCATGGACAGAGCAGCCTGGTGGGCTATAGTCCCTGGGGGTGCAAACAGTCGGACATGACTGAGCAACCACCACTTTCACTTTCTAAAGAAACTAAAGCTCAGGCCCAGAGATAGAGCGCGGTCTGCCTGCAGCCACACAGCCAGTGAGAGACAGAAGAGAATGCAGGGCCCTCTTCCCGCCATGTGGTCTGCGTGTCCTCTGCAGACCTGCCCAGGACTACAGTGGCTCCCATTCAAGGCTGTGTGTGACTAACAGTCAACAGCATCTGATGCAAACATCAGGGTAAGATGACGCAGGATCACCTTTCTAATCCCTCTGCCTGCTCTGCCCAGGGCCTCTGTAAACCCTGAATTTTCCAACCTTCTTAATCTGTATCTCCAGGAAACCAAGTTCCCTGTGCTGAGCCCAGGAGGGAGACAGCAGTCCAAGCAGCTGGATCTTTGTGGCTCCATCATCATGACCAGTGTCTCTCCTACCTTCTACTCCCCACACCTCAGACTCACTACCAGGGCCCCCTTTCCCTTCAACACAGAGGACAGGGCAGGGGGAGAGGGCCCCCTGCTTCAGGGAACATCTGACCAGGTGCTAAGCTCCCAGCTTTTCTCCTTGCCCAAGAATCCCCTGGGATGATCCACCCAGATGTGGCCTAACGCCCAAGGCAGACGACACAGCTGGGAAGAGCATATGGCAGGCTTTTCAGGCCCAGGTCTCAGGCTAGGATGTCTAAGATGGGCAGTTTCTATAAGGCTCCTTCTCCCACGGGTTCCTAGGAACCTGCAGCCCCCCCAGGAGCAGGCCACCAGGAAGAAGAGGAGGGGACGGTACCAGGGCTGAAACTGGGCCATACAGAGGGGATGGTCACAGAGATACACCAAGTCCCCTATACGAACTTTCAAGTTGCGAACGTTCAAAGATGCCAACGTGCATCTGGTTCCAGCAAGGAACCAGAACCTGAGCCATCAACGTCAAGCGTGAATGAAATTGCAGCTTGCCCTCCGTCTCCTATTGCTGATGATCCTTCAGCTCTACCATCTCCCACCTCCTCTCCCTCCTCCAGTTGGTAACTCTTCTTGCTTGTTCACTCGATGCCAGCCCCTGTATGCCAGCTGTTGTACAGTACTACTGTACTTTTCAAAGTACTGTATTGTAAGATTAAAAATGTTTTATTTTGTGTTTTTTTAAATGTATTCTTTGTGTGAAAAGTATAAACCCATGACAGTACAGTACTATATAGGCAACTGTGTTAGTTGGGTACCTGGGCTAACCTTGATGGACTTAACGAACAAACTGGACATATGAACGTACTCCCAGAAGGGAACTCATTTGTATATAGGGAACTTACTGTAGTGAGGATTTGCTGAAGTCCTTTGTGGGTGGTTTAAAGGTTCTCAGAGAGCAGGATAGTTAAGAGCAAAGGCTCTGGAGCCAGTGCTGCCTGCATTCAGATCCTGGCTTTGCTGATATGCGCCATGTCATCCTGGGGGATTCACTTGACCTGTCTGTATCTTAGTTTCCACATGTGTAAAATGAGTACAGGCAACAATACCTACACCTCAAGGAATTCCTGAGAGGAAAAATGAGTGAAAGGTCTCAGAACAGCACGGGCTGGACTCCTTCAGCTTTTCTCTAGAATTGTTGCAATCCCTGGCCTAGCTCCAACTGTGATCAACTCCAGACCTGCAGAGGCAAGAAAACAGAGCTTTCTTCCAGAGACACACCAGAGCCCCAGAGAAGTCAGCTGACTCTGCTGGAGCTTGCAGGTAATCAGCAAATCGGTGGGAGAGTGCTGACTAGCATCACCTGGGGCAGGTCCTTCACAGGCGGCGGGGCAGGGCAGTGGGCAACACCAAGGTCAGGGCCCCAGTCTTCAAGGGGCTCATAGGGGAAGCTGACCTACAACTGAAGTCAGCGCCCATGATGAGGCCTAGGGTTGAGGCTTATGCAGAGTGCTATAGGGTAAAGATGAAAGTGAAAGTCGTGTCCGACTCTAGTGCTCCGGTCCCTTTAAGCATGGGGCTGGGAGGGAGGGAAGACTTACTGGAGCAGAGGTCCTCAACCTTTTTGGCACCAGAGACAGGTTTCGTAGAAGACAATGTCCCCACGAATCAGGCTGGGGGGTGGGAGCAGGCATGGACGGACGGTTGGGGGATGATTCAAGCGCGTTTCATTTGCTGTGTGCTTTATTTCTATTGTTATATCAGCTTCGCCTCAGATCATCAGGCACTAGATCCTGGAGGCTGGGAACCCCTGTACTAGACTGAAGGGTACTTCACTGGTTCTGGACAATGAGAGGATAGGGGGCTTTCTAGCCAAGAGAGAGGCAATTACAGAAAACGTGTGTGTGTGTGCTGTGTGCTCAGTCGTTCCGTGGACTGCAGCCCACCAGGCTCCTCTGTCCGTGGGATTTCCCAGGCAATAATACTGCAGTGGGTTGCCATTTCCTCCTCCATGGGCTCATCTCGACCCAGGGATCGAACTCGCATCTCTTGCACCTCCTGCATCGGCAGGCAGGTTCTTTACCACGAGCGCCACCTGGGAAGCCCCATTACAGAAGCCAGGGAGGTACAAAGGCATCTTAATGCCCCCACCCATCCATCTCTTCACGCTACCGTCTTATGATCTGCCTAATGCCCTTCCAAGGCTTATTTTGTCCTCACCATAAAGTGTACCCCCCAGAGGCTGGCATCCACATCTTTGCTGACAGTTCTAAGCACTGAACCAAAGAGGTGGCGGTTTCCAGAGTAAGCGAGGCCAGGTGCCTGTCTATGAGTTGATGCCTGGCGGGGATATCCAGTCCCATCCTGCCCAGCATCCTTCAGGACTCAGTTCACATGCATCCATCCACCCCACCAACCCTCCAGCAGAGTTGGCCAGGTCCAATCCCTACCTTCCTCCCACTGTGTCTGGAATGACCTCTTTCCTTGTCTTTCCTTCCAGATTCAACTCCTTGAGGCCAGGATAGTATATTATTTGCAGTGTATCCCCACCTACTAGAACACAACAGGTGTTGTGTTCAGTACATATCTAGAAATGAATAAATGAAGGATGGACTGGACAAACAAGAGCAGGCCAGGGTCCTAAGCAAAGTGATGGGAGTACCAGGGAGGGGAGGGAGGGAGGGGACGGCAGTGAGAGTGGAAGGAAGAGGCTGGTGGGAGGGCAGGGACAGGGTCTGAGAGCCCAGTCAAAGAGTCTGAGCTTCATCTAGCAGACCACTGGAAGTCATCACTGGATTTTCAGCCTGGAGGTGACATGCACGAATCTCTGGCTCAGAGCTGAATCAGAAACTTGAGTTGTGCTAGGCCAGCGTGCATTTTATCTAAACACCTCGGAAGGGCCCCAGTCCTCGTGTAGCGTCTTCTGCCTGGGCAACAAGTCTCCCAGGCCCTCCACGCTGTGCCCCTGGCTCAGGACAGCGGCTCCACCTTATCTATGCAGTGTCCTCAGCCTGACACAAAGCTGAGTGAAGGCACCCATGCTCTGGGGCCTCCATCGAAACCTCTTGCCCCCAACAAGAAGACGGTTCTTCTTGGGCTTCCTTGTACCCAGGCTCCTGCCCACTGGCAGTCCTACAGCTGCGCTTTTGGCTTCTAGAGGTTCAGGGGAGCTTTTTCATGCTCCAGTGAGGTTCCAGCAGGGGACGTGACCTTCAAGGTCATCCAGCTGCAGGGCCAGCCCCAGGCGCCCATATTTTCTAACTCAACTCCCGAGATCTTTCTGCTCTTCCCAGCTCCCCGCTGAGCCCTCTCCCAGATATTCTATTCTTCTCTGCGTTCACTCCCTGCCCTAGACCCTCTGTATCTCATAGAAGGCTGTTCTGGGAAAAGCAGGGGGTAGCCCTCCGCACTTACAAGAGCAGACAGCCTGTGCCAGGCCCCTATGGCTGCCTTCCGGGGGAGAGGCTCCAGGGAAAGCTCGGTGTTGGGGACAGGAGGAGACCCCGGAGACAGGCCACAGGAGCACCCATGACCCTAGCGCTGTCACACAAGCCCAACTGCCAGCTTCCAGAATGAAAGGGGGAAACAAACCTCTCTTGTTTTAACTGCTGTGGGGTTTTATATTACAGCCAAGTCGAATCGTAACTGTACACACAGACAGACACCTGCTTGCCCCCATTCAGGGGCCACGTGGCCAAGCTTTCATCCAGAGGTGCTGATTCTTGAACGATCTCCCACCCTTCACCCAGTGGCACCCAGGCCCCCCATGCCCCTTGTGCTGAGGCCCACACTTCCGCTCGGCCGTGGGCCCCTCCTTTCTCGCACCCCTGCTCCTAGGAGCACGTTTCTGCCCTCGTGGCCTCTCCCAGGAGTCTCCACGTCACCCGCTTTCTCTTGATCACCGCAGCACCCCTCGCGTGTAGTCACACACACCCATCTTCTCCCGACAGTCTCTCCACACTCTTCTCCCGCCCTCCCTTCTTCCCCCAAAGTCTCTCTCACACATACACACACACACACACACACAGTGTCTTCCATGCCTTCTCACACACCAGTCTCTGCACCCACCGCACACAGGCTGTTACACTCACCTACATCCAGGCACTTACACCCGCCTCTCCCAGTTCACCTCCCCAGCCTAGCCTGGCCAACCCCACCTCCTCCTCTGCCCTCCTTCCCACCACCAGCTCCCAGCTCCAACTGCCCCCCTGCCCCTGACTCCAAGCGCCCTTCCTCAGCCCCCTTTTCCAGAAAGCCCACCATGGGGAAGTGCGGGGAGGCTCTCTCATCTCAGACCTCGCTGCCCACCCAGCCCTGGACCACGGGGGAACTGAAAACGAAGAGGGTCAGATGGTGGAGCTGCTGTGCTGTGCTGGGCTGCTCAGTCATGTCCAGCTCTTTGCTACCTACCCCATGGACTGTAGCCCACCAGGCTCCTCTGTCCATGGGGATTTTCCAGGCAAGAATACTGGAGTGGGTTGCTATGCCCTCCTCCAGGGGAATCTTCCCAACCCAGGGATCGAATCCAGGTCTCCCGCATTGCAGGCGGATTCTTTATCATCTGAGCCACCAAGGAAATCCAAGAATACTAGAGTAGGTAGCCAATCCCTTCTCCAGGGAAACTTCTCCACCCAGGAATCAAACTGGGGACTCCTGCATTGCAGGTAGATTCTTTACCAGCCAATCTACCAGGAAAGCCCATGGTGGAACTGATCTTCCCTCAAAAGCCCTCTCCCAGCCCACCTCTGGGCCACCGTGGTTACACAGCCCAGGCTGGAGGCCATGCTCCAGGTCCCCGCAAAGTGCCTGCTCCTCTCTCCCCCTGGCCCTCGGACGGCGCACACCGTCTCCCGGGAGCTTCCTCTGCCATCTCGCTCTCCTTCCTGGCACACCAGAGTATGAGGTTTTGAGGACCGTCCTGAGCCAACCCAAATATTTACTGCTCGGCTCCTGGCTGGAGCCGCTTTATAGATAGAGAGGGGCTGGCTTCCCTGTGCTGGAGGTGAGAGGTCAGCCTAGGGGGCAGCCAGGGAGCAGGGCCCTCCTCACCCTGCACTGGCCGCCCCAGGACAGGCACAGGAGCACCTGGGCTGCTCTGGCCGGACCCCTGGAGAGGCACAGAGGCAAACAGAATCAACCCAAAGCCAAGCCAAGCACACTCCCCGGCTGGTGCCTGGGGAGGCAGGCTGCCCCTTTATGAGATGCCTGCAGACCCCAGGGGCTACGCCTACACAGAGACTTCTTGTTACAGGTCATCTGTGCAACCACGTGCTGAGGGCAGTGCCCCCTGCCCTCCCCCAGGCCCCCAGCGTTCTGTCAGCCAAATCCCAAAGGTCACCACTGTCCCAACTGCTCCAGGAACAATGTGCGGCTTTATGTGGATCAAATGCACCCCAATGTCCCGCTGACTCAGGGCTCCTGAGATGGGAGCTCACTTCCCGCTCACTCCCATTCCCAGCCCCAGCGCCTCCCTCCCTCACCCCCAGCCCTTCATCAGAATCTCCCCCTGCCCCCCAGAGGGGGCAGCCACTTCAACACTTGCCAACTGAAAGGATGGGAGTCCTAATGATGCCTGGGTCCCCAGAACAGGAACAATCTGTTTGGCTGGGTCAGGAAGGAGGGCTGGGGCCCCGGCTGGAACTTCTAGTTCTCTTCCCACCTGCCTCCGCTGGTCTCTGCTTTGCTGAGGCCTCTCACTCACTCCTCACAACATGTCTCCAAGCCGTCATATGGTATTTGTGTTGTGTCTGAGCCTCGGGCTCAGAGAGGTTAAGTGACTTGTCAAGCCACACGGCTGGTCAAGCGCAGAAAAATGTACAGTGAGTGCTCAGAAGTATCTATGAGCTATTTAAAAAATGGTCCCCTCACTCCCATGGTCTCTCCAGGAGCCACGGGGGAAGGGCAAAGAGGAATATCCCAGGCTCAGTGAAGAGGTTGAAACTCAAAATTCATGGTGGGGCATGTGGTGAGCTTGGGGGGAGGGGTCCAGCCCAAGTCTGTAAGCAGGAAAGTTTCTCCGTAGATGTGTCCCTCGGCACCAAGGCTTTTTTCAGCCTCCTTCTTCCTCTCCCCTCCCCTGTTCGGGTTTCTTCAGCCTCCAGGAAGGAGCCCATTTATATGTCACAGCAAGCACAGGCAGTCAGAACACAGTGGGAGAATCCCTGGGTCCCCATCCTGGATCGTTAGCTACTGATCTTGTCCAAGTCACTACACAGGCTTGAGTCTCAGTTTGCACATCTGTGAAATGGATGCAATACCCGCCATTCGATGTAGTGGTGAGGGTCAAATGAGGCCAGGTGTGTGAACGCCACTGTCAGTGTGTGATCTGAGTGACCACTCAGTGTGTGAGACCCAGACAGCTGTGATTCTTACCTCAAAGCTGGCCTCGGTCTCACCGGCACCACCCCTGTGACCCGTGGGAAGCCTCACAGGAAGACCCTCACTTCCGTTTCTCCCCGGTCAACAACAGGTCACTGACTTGTCCGAGGTGGCAGTCCTCACTGCACAACCCGGGATCCTTTCCCAGGACTCCACCTGGATGTGGGTATTCAGGGAGTGGGAGGTACAGGCCAGGCTGCACCTTGGGGCAGGGCTGCTGATCCCTAACACAGGGAGGGCTTCCTCAGACACGGCAGAGGGACTGCGTTAGAACCCGGGGCCCCACAGGCACAAGCCGGGTGGTTCTCTCTGATGACGTCTCATGAACTCCCGTGGGGAAATGTGCTGGGCACCACAAAGCTCTGGGCCTCTGCTGAAAGCACCTCTACCGTAATCTGTTCCCCGAAAGTCACCCTCTCCATCACGTGCCTCCACTACAGACCAACAAACTGCAGGGACCCAACATAAGCTGGGGAGGCGGACACTGCACCCTCAGGCCCGTCATGTCTGACATCCCCATGATGTGATATCCTGTTAGAACAAACAGCCGCAGGCATCAGTCTGGCCATTTGCACATTCCCTATCTTTGCTGACTCTCTCACAGCCTGGAGCTGCTTCCCCTACCCCGACGGGGAGCCCCCAAGGCATGGATGACTGTGCTCTCTGGACTGCTTCTTCCTCTGACCCCCACCCCCAGGGCATGGGTGCCCAGGGCATGGGTCCCTTGGAGTGACCTCGAGCTGATCCGCCCTGTTATATGGACCCCTTTATCTTGGCTCTGGGCTTCCTTGGTGGCTCAAACAGGAAAGAATCTGTCTGCAATTCGGGAGACCCAGGTGCAGTCCTTGGGTCGGGAAGATCCCCTGGAAAAGGGCATGGCAACCCACTCCAGTTTCTTGCCTGGGGAATTCCACAGACAGAGGAGCCTGGTGGGCTACAGTTCATGGGGTCGCAAAGAGTCCAACATGACTGAGCAACTAACACACACACACACACACACATCCTGGGTCCAGCCCGTGGCCCCTCTTGGCCACCATCCTCCCCACATTTGGAGTCTGGCTCCTTTCTCCCTGCTCCTGTTGCAGCCATGGCCCACCACCACCCCCACCTGCCCTTTGTAGCTGCACATGACTTTCTCTTATCTTTCAGTCCCACCCTCCCTGCCCCGTCAGCACCAAACCACACCGCTTGAACATGACTCATCCCCCTCCCTCAGATTCTGGACGCTCAGAGGATAAGAGATACTCAGAGGGAAAGAGAACTTGGATGGGGACAGCAACCTGGGGGAAGGGGACCAAGACGACTGTCAGATCAAAAGCCAGGCTGGAGAGTCAGGACGGTGACATGCCCAGTGAGTCTGTACATCTGGGTATGATTACATGCATAGGCTTTGAATTATAAAGAAGGGCACTGCCTACTGAGACCGTATGATGAATCAGCGTTCTTGTGCTGAGGGCACCAAGTACGCAGCCTCGGGTCTACATGCTGTTTAAACACATTAGGGTTATTGTGGATAGAACAACAGGTTTCAACTAAATGACTGAGTTGGGGCTTGACCTTCATTTCACAGTCTAACCCTGTGCCTCCTCCAAGTCCCTCCATCCCTGAAGCAACTCTGCCAGTCTGCCAGGGCTTCCCAAGCTTTGCTGCTCATTGGAATCACCAGCGGCTCTTTAAAAACCCTGCTGTCTGGTTCCCACCCTCAGACATTTGGACTTAATTGGTCTGGAGTGCAGGCGAGGCATTGGGTTTTCTAAAGCTCCCCAGGCGATTCAAATGTGCAGCGAAGTTTGGGAGCCACCGAGCTGCAGCATGGTTTTTGAAAGCTGCGCCCTGAACTGATGGTCAGCAGCCTGTGGGTAGGGCTTACAGTCATGCACGATGGTGATTTGGTAGCTTTGAGGGCCTTGTGGAGTGTGTGATCCTTGCCCGGGCTCCATGTCCTACAGTGGGCTGATCACTGTGACAGCTTTACTGGCTTCAGGTCCAGCGTGGCAGTGTGGGGAGGGCCAGGCAGTGCTGGAGCCCTGTCTCCTGGCAGAGGCAGAGGGTTGGAGGGGTGTGGAGAGGGCGCTGGGGCAGGGGTGCGACCGGCTGGAGGAGGTCTATATTACATCCAGCACAGGGGGCCTTGCTGCTGCCCTGGGGAGCAGGACACAGCAGGAATGACTGCTCCCTGCGGAGGGGCTGGCCAGCAACTCTTGAGTAACTTCCCATGTACCTATCACTGGGATAAGAGATGCCCACAGAGCTGATAAAACATCTTTTCTGGGTGTGTCCGTGAGGGTGTCTCGGGAAGATACTAGCATGTGAAACAGGAGCCTGAGTGGAAGGTGGCCCTCGCCAGAGTGGGTGGGCATCATCCAATCCATTGAGGGCACGATAAGAACAAAAAGGGTGGAGAAGGGCAAATTTGCTCTCTCTGCGTGAGCCGGACATCCATCTTCTCCTGCCCTTAGACGTCAATGCTCTTGGTTCTCAGGCCTCTGCACTCACACTGGAACGACACAGGCCTTTCTGGACCTCCAGCTGACAGACCACAGACTTCTCTGCCTTCATAATCGTGTGAGCCAACCACCCCTCAAATAAAATCTCTTCTACAGCTCTGTGGTGGTGGTTTAGTCACTAAGTCGTGTTCGACTCTTTTGCAACTCCAATGGACTGTAGCCCACCAGGCTCCTCTGTCCAAGGGATTTCCCAGGCAAGAATAAACCAGAGTGGGTTGCCATTTCCTTCTCATAGGGAGATCTTCCCCGCCCAGGGATTTAACCCGTGTCTCCTGCTCAGCAGGCGGGTTCTTTACCACTGAGCCACCTGGGTGTATTTCCCTCCTATTATTTCTGTTCTGCGGGCCTGGGTGCATTTCTCTTTTATTATTTCTGTTCTGCAGGGGAACTCTAATACATGGAGCTTCAGAGAGAAGGTTCTGATGAGGGACTAAGGCTCTTCCAGGCTCAGTGCTGTCTTTCCGTGTGACTTTGGCTCTGTTGTTCAACATCGTTGCACCCGAGCTTAGCACAGAGGGTCCCTGCTGAGATGTGACGTGAGCCAGTGATAATTATGAAAGTCAGTGGCTTCTATTTCTGGAACATTGGGTACGGCAGATGATACACAGTGAGTATTTCATATATGTCACTCAGTTTAGTTCTCACAATGGCCATGGGAACAGTAGCATTATCATCCCCATTTTACAGATGGAAAAATGAAGCCTTAGAGAGATCAAGTAGCTTGCCCAGGGTTAAACTACGTCTGTCTCCTTTCAGTTTGGACTACTTCCCAAAGGTGACAAAACAGCCAATGTTACTATCCTCAAATGGACTAGGGACTGTTCCCAAACCACCCCCAAACGGATTTGGTACATGGTATAAAAGAAACACCAGGTCCAGGATTTTTTCCTACAAGAAAAGTCATTACTTCTAGATAGAAGCTTCTCTTGGAAATCTGCCGGAGACCTTGAGGACTGGGCGAGCAACAAGAGAGGTGACCCACCCCAGAAAGATCCATTATAAAAGCTGCTCTGGCCAATGCAGACCATGGACTAGGGTGGAGTTAAAGGCTATTCCACTCCACTCCCAGCCTTCCCCAACTCCACCCCACCCCAGGCCAGCTGAGAAATCCAGAGTAGGAAGGGACCTTGGAAAGCTGGTTTCCTTTGGTAATTTTCACTCGCAATTCCCTCCCTTGCTAATGAAACTGGAGATGCCAGAGGGCAGGTGTGAAATGCCAGCTTCTGGGTCAGAGGTTACTCTGAAAAGCAGTCTTTGGAAGCCTGGGTGGAGGTTTTAACTGCTGCAGGGAGGTGTGAACTGCTGCGGGGATTAAAATGAGGCTCTTACAATCAGTTCCAAATGGATTCTCTAACTGGGCAGTTGGCCCCTCACTCTACCCTCAGCCCCAAGTCCCTGGCCTGCACCCCACTGCCACTGGCCTCTCCCCTACCCTTGCCCTCAGGATAGAGCAATAAAACCTTCCAAGCTGCAGCGAGAGGCTATAAAAGCTGAGCCCTACTCGTTGACTCTCTGACCGGTGTCCTACCCACAGTCTTGGCTGCTGGAGTGGTCCCAGGGATGGGGAAGTCTCTCGAGGGTTCCAGAAAGGCCACAGAACAATGGGCAGTGGGGCAGGAAGGTGGGAGACTCCTGGGCTGGCCTGAGGCTCACTCTCAAGGACAAAGGGTTTCAATGGAAGGTTGGAGGGGACGCTTAGCCTCCTGCTTCCCCTATTTGGGGGTTTTCCAGGAAAAGAACAGACTTGACAAAATTCCCCTGGAGTTTAAGTGGGGAGGCAGGAGATGTTCCTGCCCTGTCAGCTTCCCTCTCTCCACACACACACTCACCTGCCCCTGCCTGAATTGAGAACCTAGCTTAGGCCTGCTGAGTAAGGAAGGGATCGCACAGTCCTCCCGATTGCAACACTCAAGCACCCCTACCCCCACCCCACCCCCTCAACTGGTCTCTCTGCATCCCTGGTCAGTGACAGCCCAATAGTCCAGGGACAGATCAGCCGTCAAGCCCCACCTCCACTGTCCATGGGATCACTGGCCCCCAACCTGGATATACCATCTATGGCAATGTGGCTGGGTCCCTAGGTGACTCTGCAAACTCTGCCCTGAGTCCTCTCAAGTTCTGGTCTCCAAGAGGAAGGAGAGAGAGGAGGCTCAGATAGCTGCCCCAGAGCCCTGGGCTTTCCCCACTGCTGGCTGACTCATCGGCCTCCCCTCTCCCCTTCCCCAGAGCCTCCCAGGGCCTCTTTCTACAGGAGAGGGAGGTGGGGAGGATGCTTCAGTTGACCAGCAGACTCCCTTGAGTACCACACCTCACCCACCTTCTTTCCCGCCAGGGTTCCCGCCCCTGGGTCACCGTTACTCACTGCCCTTCCAGGCCTGCTTCCTGATAACCCCAAGCACCTCCATTCTCTACTCCACCTCGCAATCCAGGGGGCCAGGCCCACCTACTTGTTCTCTTCACCAAACACACACACACACACACACAGAGGAGAGGCTGGTCTTTACCCCCTTCCCACCCACTTGTACACACACACACACACACACACACACACACACACACACACGAGAGGCTGGTCTTTACCCCCTTCCCACCTACTTGTACGTACACACACACACACACACACACACACACACACACACACACGAGAGGCTGGTCTTTACCCCCTTCCCACCTACTTACACACACACACACACACATGAGAGGCTGGTCTTTACCCGCTTCCCCAGAATCTGAGCCAAAACTGAGGGTTGGTCAGCCCTTCTGCCAAGCAGGGTAAGAGGTGGCACCTCTCCCAGAGCCTGGGGACCTCACCCGGGGCCTCTCCCCAGGTCCTTCACTACAAGTTCCCAGACTTACATTCCAAAGAGAAGAGGTGGCTTCTCCTTGGCCTGGGGGACACGTAGCTCCGCCCAGGAACCCCCTTCCCCAGCCCAAGGAAGTGAACAAGGAGAGGTGGTACATAGACTCCAAGAAGTCAGGGCTGGGAGACCTGGGGTCACCCTCTTGTTCCGGTACAGAGGTGTGAAAGGCGGCCTAGAGAAGGAAAGGGACTTGCCCTAGGTCACAGTGAGAACCCAGGACCTGTGATGCGTGGCCCAGGACTTTTTCCTGATAGAGCCTGAGGGAATTACTCCAGAAAGGGAGACGGGGTTATTAACATTGACTCTAGTAGGGTCAGCGCCTGGAGGGCGTTGGAAGACCTGGAAGATGAAAGTGCGGAACTAGCTGGTCAGGGCGCCTGGGCGCCCAGAGTAAAAAGGTGAAAGGCCGCAAGGGAGAGTCTGAAGGGCAGCAGAGCAGTTCGTGGGGGAGAATGATGGGCGCTGGGGAGCAGGGCAAAGAGGTGTGGAGAAGAGCCCGCGTGACTTGTCTAAGTCGCGTCCCTGTCCCTCTCCTGGCCCAGTCCTCCGGCCAGCAGACGGGACCCTCTCAGGCACGCAGATTTCCCCCCTCCGTCCCACCGCCAGGCAACGGACGGTGCCTCACCTTCTTAAAGTCTGCGGTGAAGGAAATGAGAGTGCCGTCGGGCTTGCGCAGCTCCAGGCTGATGCTGTCGGCGTCGCTGTCCGCTTGCAGGCTCTCCTCGGTCACCTGGCCGTCAGGCAGCCGCACCCGCACCCGCAGCTCCGACGGCGCGCCAGCCCCGGCCCCCGCGCCCACGCCGCGCGGCGCCCACAGCAGTGGCACGAGCAGCGTCAGGAGCAGCAGCGCGGGGGACGCCCGGGGGACCCCGCAGCGGCCGGGCGGGCGCATCCCCGGGAGCCGCCGCCGCCCTCGCGGTCCCGGTGCGCCGCGAGCAGGCAGGGAGCTGCGGGGCCAAACTTCGCCCGAACTTGGAGGCTAGTTCACGGCACGGGGGCGCGGCTCCCCCTGGGGCGGGGGGCTCAGCCGCGGGGCGCCAGCGACGTGGCGCCGAGGCACGTGGGCTGCGCTCCGCCGCGCGCCCCCCGGCGGCTCCGAGGCGGACGCCGCGCTCCCGGGGCCCGTCCACCTCCCAGTCCGAGCGCGGCGCCTCCCGCGGCCCCCGACTCCGGAGCTCCGAGACTCTGTTTTGCACTTTTCATTCAATCCCACCCCCCGTCACTTCCTTCAGAAAACAGAAACCACCAGGACCTGCCTTAAAGAGACCGCGCACCTCTCGGCCCTTAAAGGGCCCGCCGCGGCTCTTCCAGCGCTCGGCGGCGGGCGGGGCGTATCCGCGCGCGGCAGCCTGGTGGGAACTGAGTTTCTCAACCGCGCTCCCTCCCCGTCGCGCCCCGGCAGCGACCGGGCTGGCCCGGGAGTTGACTCTTCTGGCAGATCCCTTCCTCCCAGCAGGGGCGGGACGGCTGACTCTTCCCCCGCCCCCTTCCCCCCGCCCCGTCCTTCTTTTTTGGCCCGGTCTTGTGCCACGTGGATGAAAGAATCGGGCTTGGTGTTTTAGGGGTTTTGTTTGGTCTTTTCAGTTTCTCTGAGACGGCGAATTTCTGCGCTGCTTCTGCAAAATCGGACCTCACCTCGCGTTCAGCCTTTTGACTGCCATAGATCAGGAGACAGGGGCTGAGGTTCTGCTGGCATTGACATCCGTCAGGTGTGAAATCTTGATCAGTCAGGCCGCCTCTCTGGACATGGCCCTTGAAGTGCCCACATTTTCTGAGCCCCTGCGCAGGTTCTTTTCGGTCTGGTCGCCCTTACTTTCCCCGTTCACGACTTCTCCCCAGTCTTGCCCACCTCCCCAGACCCCTGTTCACTATCCCACAGATAGTCTGAGCAAATTCAGGAAAACAGTAGATTGCAGACCATTCTGGAGGATGTCCAGGGACTCAAGATGCGCTTGACCATCAGAGGCTGTCCCACAAACCCACAGAAATGGGTGCCTTGCCATGCACTCCAACAGTGAATTGGTGAAGGCAGGAGGGATGTGGATTCCTGCTTCCTCTGATTAGCTGTGTGCTTTGGAAACATTTGAAAAGTTCTTTGGGCCTAAGTGTCCCCTGGGTATAGTGGGTGACACCTATTTGCTGACACCTACAAAGTCCTGCCAGTTCCAGAAGAGAAAATGCCAGAGGGATGTTCAGAACCTATTGTTCCTTGATATTCATTTCACTTCTCTTTATTCTGTGTTCCCCTATTTTTTCCCAGATCTTAATCACAGATGTTGAATACCCTTCTCTTCAGCCTTCTTCCCATCTAGGTTTTCCCCAGCACAGGTTAGTAACGATGACAACAGGTACCCAAGCACCCAGGGACCGTGAGGGTGCCAGCAGAGTTAGGTGTCTTGAACTGCAGGGGGTGCCCAGAACCACTTCCTTACTACTAGCCCAGAGCTCTTCTTACTACTGAAGTCATGAAATTAAAAGAAGCTTGCTCCTTGGAAGAAAAGCTATAACCAACCTAGACAGCATATTAGAAAGTAGAGGCATTACTTTGCTGACAAAGGTCCATCTAGTCAAAGTTACGTTTTTCCAGTACTCATGTATGAATGTGAGAGTTGGACCATAAAGAAAGCTGAGCACTGAAGAATTGATGCTTTTGAACTGTGATGCTGGAGGAGACTCTTGAGAGTCCCTTGGACTGCAAGGAGATCCAACCAGTCCATCCTAAAGGAAATCAGTCCTGAATATTCATTGGAAGGACTGATGCTGAAGCCGAAACTCCAGTTTACTTTGGCCACCTGATGCGAAGAACTGACTCATTGAAAAAGACCCTGATGCTGGGAAGGATTGAAGGCAGGAGGAGAAGGGGACGATAGAGGTTGAGTTGGTTGGATGGCATCACCTACTTGATGGACACGAGTTTGAGCAAGCTCTGGGAGTTGGTGATGGACAGGGAAACCTGGCATGCTGCAGTTCGTGGGGTCGCAAAGAGTCAGACACGACTGAGCATCTGAACTGGACTTCTTACTACACTCTGCGGCATAAATTTAAGACTGAAAGGGATTCAGAGGATTATCTAATTCGATGTTTTCCAAATTTGTTTTATCAAAAGAATCACCTAGGTGCCTATTAAAAACACAGATACCTAGATCCCTAAATCTAGTCAACCTGACTTCTTAAGAAAAAGAACTGAAAATCTGCATTTTTAACAAACGCCCAGTGATGCTTGATCTCAGGGGTTGATAGCTGACAACCTGACAGAGGGTTAAGCTTAGTGGATCTAAAACAAACAGCATCTTTCCTGAGGAAACATCCTGGTCCCTAAGGAGTTTATCTTCCCATTAGAGAGATAAGGCGGGCTGTCAAGAGAACAGTGGAGTAGCACAGAATGCCCCCCGAGGGCCTCCCACCCTGAGCTGGCAGGGCTGGAGGGATGCCCAGGGTCTCAAAACTGGCCTCCTGCCTGACAGGACACTCATCTCAATCCAGCCTTAGAATTAGGTCTTCTCACATGAGTCATTAGGGCCTCACCCACATTTCCTAACTTCCTGTTTCAGGTCCTGTCCCCCATCCATCATCAGGCTCTGCCCCCAGCCATATTCCCAGGCCCCTTCCTCTTCACCCCAGTGAGATCCCGGAAGAAGTAAGCAAAGAAGCCCTGTGTGTCTGGTTTCTTTTCTAGGTTTTTAAGACTGTCTTTTGCTGTTTTTGTTCAGTCACTAAGTTGTGTCCAACTCTTTGCGACCCCATGAACTGCAGCACGCCAGGCTCCTCTGTCCTTCACTATCTCCTGGAATTTGCTCAAACTCATATCCATTGAGTCGGTGGTGCTACCTAACCTCTGCCACCCCCTTCTCCTTTTGCCCTCAATCTTTCCCAGCATCAGGGTCTCTTCCAATGAATTGGCTCTTTGAATCAGGTGGCCAAATTATTGGAGCTTCAGCTTCAGCGTTAGTCCTTCCAATGAATATTTAGGGTTGATTTCCTTTAGGGTTGACTGGTTTGATCTCCTTGCTGTCCAAGGGGCTCTCAAGAGTCTTTTCCAGCACCACAATTCGAAAGAATCTATGTCACTATTTGAATTATAGAAACCTCATCTCTTTCTGCCACCTCTTCTGCATAATCAGTGTCCTTGAATTCAACCACAGATCACACTAGATTTTTCTTTTAAAATAGAGAATTTGAAGTCTCACTCCATTTTGCAAGCCCTACTTCTGTCCATCGCCTTTCTTTGGATTTTATCTGACCAACTCTTCAAGACTAGGACAAAAAGCTGAAGTTTGCCAGGAAGTTTCCCAGGCTACTGACCTATAGCTCTGCTCTATTCTCTCCCTACTCTGAACTCCAACAATAACAATGATTATAGCAGCTACCATTCATTATGTTCTTATTGTGTCCAAGTTCTGTGCCAAGCACTTTACATGTATCATCTTATTTAATTTTCATGGCAACACTCCAAAGTGTGTTCTATTCTTAGCCTCTTTTTACTGACTAGGAAACCGAGGCGTCCAGAGGTTAAGTAACATGCCCAGGGTCACACAAGTAGGGGAACCAGAAGGGACTCAAACATGAGGCCGCCTGACCACAAAGTCCTTGCTTTTAACCACAATAGCATCTGCCTGCCTGTAGCCCTTGCTTTCTTCCAGCCGCATTCAGGCACACATCCTGTGCTATCTTCTCCTCTCATCTAACGGTTCTGTGTGTGGCAATCTTGTACCCCAGTGAGGCTGTCAGTTCAAACAAGCCAGTCCCATGCTGGGAACGGAGACTGCTTCCCTTAAACCAGCCAGGCATAGAAGCCTCCATTCATCTAAATGTAAAGGCCCTTGGAGGAAGAGCTCTAATGAGCCCAATTACTCTGACTATAACCGAGAGCTCTCATTGTCAGAATGTTCTTTACGTCTAATCTTGAGTCCTCTGCCACACTATAAACCAGTTTCCTTCATAATCTCTAGCCCTAGGAAAGCAGTTATAAGTTGTAGTTCAAAGCAAGACATCAGCATCTCAGCCCTAGAGCTTAACCACTCAGGAGCATTGTGACTCAGTGAGCTTTTTTCTTCACTTATAAAATGGGTGCCTAAGTGCTTCCATCGCTAGGTCATTTTGAAAATTAAATGGAACATTATGTACAAAACACTTCACATCATGTTTGACAGGTAGTAGAGGCCCAAGATGGCTTCCCTGCTGGCTCAGATGGTAAAGAATCCACCTGCAACGTGGGAGACCTGGGTTTGATTCCAGGGTTGGGAAGATTCCCTGGAGAAGAGAATGGCTATCCACTCCAGTATTCTTGCCTGGAGAATTCCACAGACAGAGGAGCCCGGTGGGCTACAGTCCATGGGGTGGCAAAGAGTCCGATGTGACTGAATGACCAACACTCACTTTCAGAGGCCCAAGAAATGGGGGCTGTTATCATTAGGTTGGCCATTAGGTTTTCCATAAGATTTTACAGAAAACCCAACCAACTTTTCAGCTGACCCAATATTTTAAACTGTTTATTCACTCCTCTTATATCAACTATTAAGTCTCTGATTGACCTGCACAGGCTTCCCCCTTCCCCTGGCCCACCCTCTACACATACGTACATACAACTCCTTCCAGAATACCTTTTCTGTTTATTCTCTTTAGGTCTTCCAGTTTCAGCTATGAAGACCGCTGAAACTGGGAAGAGGGCAGCCCAACCCGAGCAAGCACCTCCCCTTTGCTGTTTGGTCTTAGTGTGCCTCGATTTGGCAGGAAGAGACACGCCACATCAGCTCCCAGTCTGTGACCAAGGGAACAGGTGCTCACAGAGCCCTGTAGAAGGCGGAAAGACTGAACCAGTGATCTCTGCCTGGAGATGGGGAGAATGCCATTGGGAGCTTGACTTTGCAGTAATGGAAGGATTTTTCTTTTAATTTCTTTCTGTGACTGGCTTGGTGCTGGGCCTGTGTGGATGGAGTTGGCCACTGGCGCTTTGAGCCTGAGAAGGGTGTGTAGAGATGGGGCGAGGGAGATTTCTGCCCCTCAAGGCCACCGCAAAGCTCTCGTCACTTCCCTGCCCAAGCACAAGTGCAAATTACAGTTACTCAGTTACATAAATCCAAGGGCGTGGTGGGAAAGTGAATTGGAGAAGCAGCGGGCCAGGGTAGAGAGCAGAAAGGAGAGAGAGACTGGGACCGCTGGGTGAGAAGCCATTCTTCCCCGGCAGAAAACTGGGCTGAGGGGAAGTTTAGATGGAATTGGACTGAATTGATGACTTTTAGGAAGGAAAAGGAAGCCTCCATGATCAGAATTGCAAGAGAAGGTACATCTCAGCTCATTGATTTCAGACTCAGACTCTTGAAGTTCCCAAACATAATCCTCTTCTTCTCCATGATAGTTCTTTCAGGAGGCTGTTCCTGCTCTCCTAACTGGATGTTCATGCATCCATACATCCAACACACATCTGTCCATCTGTCCACCCGTTCATCATCCATCTATCCATTCATTCACCAGTTAGTCATCTAGTCAGAGACTCTGCTAGATGCTGCAGTCAAAGCAGTGATGTAGATGCAGCATTTCCTTATCCTGAGATGGAACCTACAGCTGCAAGAGAAGTGAGCATTAAAAAAAAGAAGTGCAGAAGCAATGGCACCCCACTCCAGTACTCTTGCCTGGAAAATCCCATGGATGGAGGAGCATGGAAGGCTGCAGTCCATGGGGTCGCTGAGGGTCGGACATGACTGAGCGACTTCACTTTCAATTTCACTTTCATGCATTGGAGAAGGAAATGGCAACCCACTCCAGTGTTCTTGCCTAGAGAATCCCAGGGGGGGAGCCTGGTGGGCTGCCGTCTATGGGGTCGCACAGAGTCGGACACGACTGAAACGACTTAGCAGCAGCAGCAGCATGTATGTGTGTAGATATATGCTGCACTGTGAGCAGCTTGTAGGATCTTAGTTCCCCAACCAGGGATTGAGCTGGGGCCTTCATCAGTAAGAGTACCGAGTCCTAATCACTGGACAGCCAGGGAATTCCAAGAAACAAATACTTAAATGATAATTGTAGTGCTTCCCTGATGGCTCAGTGGTAAAGAACCCGTCTGCCAATGCAGGAGACTTGGGTTCGATCCCTGATCCAGGAGGATCCCACATGCCACAAAGCGACTAAGCCCATGTGCCGCAACTATTGAACTTGTGCTCTAGAGGCCAGGAGCCACAACCACCGAAGCTCATGCACCCTAGAGCCCATGCTCTGCAACCAGAGGAGCCACAGCCATGAGAAGCCCGCATACTGCAACTGGAGAGTAGCCTCCCACTTGCCACAACTAGAGAAAAGCCCACACAGCAAAGAAGACCCAGCATAGCCAAAAATAAATAAAAAAAAAATATTTTAAAGATTATCATTGTAACTGGTAGTGTGAAGAATTGGAGGAAACTCTAGCCTAGACCCGCAATGTCTAGGTTGATTTAAAAAGATGAATCAGGCTTGATATGAAAAGATAATGTTCTAGGCAAAGGAAATAACATATGAACCAGCCTGAGCCTGGTGGACTTCCCAGAAATTTTGCCAAGTGCCTGAGGTGAGCTGAGGGGAGGAGAGCTGCTGGAAATAATGCGGGCCCTTGCAGGCAATGGTAGGATGTGAGTATTGTTTTGTTTTCTCTTCCTAAGTACAAGGGGGCAGTCACTGAAAGCTATCTTATAAGGGAATGGCATGATCAGACTTCTATTTTGAAGAGATCACTGTGGAAGAGGTCCAGAGGACAGATCATGATGGCTTGGAGCACGGTGGCAGCAGCAGGTGAGAGGTGTTGGACTTCAGCTGCATGTTGGAAGTAGAATTTGGGTATAGGATTTGACGTTTCTTTGGACTTGGGGGTGAGGGAGAGGGAGGGGTCAAGGACATTTGGCTCGGGCCATTGGGCGTCACCATGGGTTCAGATTGGGAAGCCTGGGGAAGAGGCCCTTAGGTTACTTTTTGGTAGCTCTACAGGTACTTTTCACCTTCTGCCTTTTGTTTTAATGATTCCATAGCCTTTGTGCTTGAACCAGAAGGTATAAAAGAATGGAAGTGAAGTCTGGTGGTTAGGGCTCCATGCTGCTACTACAGGGGACATGGGTTCAGTTCCTAGTCAGGGAACTAGATCACATATGCCATGAGGCAAGGCTCCCCATGCCCCCAAAAAATAAATAAATAAGGGCTAAGGCATGAGTGTTCAGTTGTGTCTAACTCTGTTCGACCCCATGATCTATAGAATGCCAGGCTCCTCTGTCCATGGCATTTTCCAGGTAAGAATACTAAAGTGGGTTGCCATTTCCTAGTCTAGGGGATCTTCCTCACCCATGGATCAAACCCAAGTCTCTTGTGTCTCCTGCATTGGCAGGCAGATTCTTTACCACTGAGCCACCTGGGAAGCCGGCCCCGCTATTAGTGGCTTTGCTCAGGTTAGAAGCCGTCTTTAGCCTCCTCTGTGACACTACATAGGGCTTTCCTTTCATGGCTGGGGGTAGGGGGCTCATCTTTGTATTCACCAGCATAGCACCTGGTACACAGAGGGTTTCAATAATGAGGTTTTCTGTAGCCCTGTGTACCTGGCACTGTGCTTTGCGGGTGAGCATCTTAGGCATAGTCTGCCCTTAAGAATCTCACTGGCTGTTTGGTCCACAGAAAACAGGGTCTCCAGGGGAAACAGGCTGGGCCACCTCATCAAAATGGAAGCCCACAGGTCATTTGCAGAGGCTAGTGTGGCTCCCTAGGGCTGGAAAACCACAAAAGATGAATATAGCACAGACGGAGAAAGAAATAGATGTGTGTCCTGGAGAGCATCTGGTCCCTTCAAGCCTCAGTAATCCCATCACCGTGGGGCAGGCTTGGAGACCTTGGAGAAGAGGGGTCTTGCCCCTGCCCTGCAGAGCCACCTGCTCAGTTCCAGCAGAGACCTTAGGCAAAAAGCCTGCAGGAAAGTCAGGGGCCCCAGCAACGCGGTATGCTTCATGTTTACTACATTTTTCAGGAGTAAATATCCTTTTCTTTATGCAAAACCCTGAGGAAATTTATTACTAAAAAGAAAAAAAAAAACAGATATTTTAGCCAGGCTTTTTACTGCTCTCACAGAATGAACGTACCTATTAAGGCTTCGGATGAGAAGACCTGCTTCTTTCTCGTCAGGGAGCTGAGTGAATATGAGCATATTGGGCGTGGACAGGGGCCATAACTGAACACAGCCGTCAGCTTTCCCATCACAGGTACTGCTCAGGGCCATTAGCATCTGTTTTTCAAATAGAAAAATAGTATCTGGCTTCTATTAGATCAGAGAAAGGGAGAGTCAGGTCCTAGTTGGGGGCAGAATGTGGAGGGAGGGAGTCACATCTCTTCCTTATCTAATAGAAGAAGAACCTCCTCCTCCCCCAGACTGGGGATCTCAGAACCACCATCACTGTCACGATTTTTTTTTAAACTTTTAAGTTTGTATTTGCTGCTGCTACTGCTGCTAAGTCACTTCAGCCGTGTCCATTTGGGTATAGCCAATTAACAGTGTTGTGATAGTTTTCAGGTAAAGAATGAAGAGACTCAGCCATACATGTACATGTATCCATTCTCTCCTCAATACCCCTCCCATCCAGGCTGCCACATAACATTGAGCAGAGTTCCCTGTGCCAGACAGTATGCCCTTGTTGGTTATCCGTTTTAAATTTAGCAGTGTGCACATGTCCATCCCAAACTCCCTTATTATCCCCTTCCCCTTGGCAACTGTAAGTTCCCTAAGTCTGTTCATTTGTATCCTTTCTTTTTAGATCTCACGTATAAGGGATGTCATCCGATATTTCTTCTTCTCTGACTTACTGACTTCAGTATGACAATCTCTAGGTCCATCCGTGTTGCTGCAAATGGCATTATTTCATTTTTTCAAGGGCACAAAAATAGAAATATAGACCAATGGAACAGGATAGAAAACTCAGAAATAAACCCATGCACCTGTGGTCCATCAATCTGTGATGAAGGAGGCAAGACTATACAACGTTGGAAAGACAGTCTCTTCAACAAATGGTGTTGGGAAAACTGGAGAGATACATGTTAAAAAAAAAAGAAATTAGACCATTCTTTAACAACATACACAGAAATAAACTTGAAATGGATTAAAAGACCTAAATGTGAGACTGGACACTATAAAACTCCTAGAGAAAACACAGGCAAAGAACACTCTGACATAAATCACAGCGATATCTTTTTCGAGTCATTTCCCAGAGTAATGGACATAAATCCAAAAATTAACAAATGGGACCTACTTAAACTCAAAAGTTTTTGCACAACAAAGGAAACAATAAGCAATGCAAAAAGACAATCCACAGATTGGGAGAAAATATTTGCAAATTGTTGTTGCTCTTTCCTCTCTGAGTCCTGTCCGACTCTTTGCAACCCCATGGACTGCGGCATGCCAGGCTTCCTTGTCCTAAACTATCTCCCAAAGTTTTGCTTAAACTCATGTCCATTGAATCAGTGATGCCATCCAACCATCTCTTCCTCTGTCGCCCCCTTCTCCTCCTGCCCTCAATCTTTCCCAACATCAGGATCTTTTCTAATAAGTCGCTCTTCCCATCAGGGGGCCAACGTATTTGAGCTTCAGCTTCATCATCAGCCCTTCCGATGAATATTCAGGACTGATTTCCTTTACAATTGATGGGTTTGATCTCTTTGCTACCCAAGGGACTCTCGAGTCTTCTCCAGCATCACAGTTCAAAAGCATCAATTCTTCAGTGCTCAGTCTTCTTTATGGTTCAACTCTCCGACCTGTGCATAACTACTGGAGAAACCATAGCTTTGACTGTACGGAACTGATGGACTTTTGTAGGCAAAGTGATGTCTGCTTTTTCATACGCTAAGTTTATCTTAGCTTTTCTTCCAAAGAGCAAGTGCCTTTTAATTTCATGGCAGCAGTCACTGTCTGCAGGGATTTTGGAGCCCAAGAAAATAAAATATGCCACTATTTTCACTTTTTCCCCATTTAAGGGGACCTGTGCTGTGCTGTGCTTGGTTACTCAGTCTTGTCTGACTCTTTGCAACCCCATAGACTGTAGTCCATCAGGCTCCTCTGTCCCATGGGGATTCTCCAGGCAAGAATACTGGAGTAGGTTGCCATGCCCTCCTCCAGGGGATCTTCCCAACCCAGGGACTGAACCCAGGTCTCCCTCATTGCAGGAGGATTATTTACCAGCTGAGCCACCAGGGAAGCCCCTAATGGGACCTACTTAAACTCAAAAGTTTTTGCATAGCAAAGGCAACAATAAACAAATCAAAAAGACAACCCACAGGTTGGGAGAAAATATTTGCAAATGATGTGACCTAAAAGGGATTAGTCTCCAAAATTTACAAGCAGCTCATGATGCTTAACAGCATCGAAACAAACAGTATTCTAGCCTGGAAAATTCCATGGACAGAGGAGCCTGACAGGCTACAGTCCATGGGGTTGCAAAGAGTCAACTGAGTGAATGAGCATATACACATATATACATATCGTCGTTTTAGGCCATTTGAGAGAAAATAAAATTTGATCAATATTTATTTCAAGTTATCTTCTGAGTTTTAGGTCTTCAATTAAGTTCTCAGACCAAGCTCTGTGTTTCCTGTTCTGCTTTTCTCAACATTATTTCATACATATATTTCCATATATTAATGCCGTTCATGTCATTCTTAGTAGTTATGGAGCATACTGTGTCTAAATAGTTGATAGCTCACTCTCATTATTCATTTGTTATCATTTTCTCCTATATGATCTTATAGAAAAGATTTACAAGAAGACATGAATATGATTCTAAGATGCATCAATATAATATGAATAATAACAGAGCTTTTTGCAAAGATTGACTCCCTGGACATAAACTTTAATTCACACTTCCAGCCAGGGCCATGTCTAGCAGCCTCTGAAACAGTGTTCCATCTCTCTATAAATGTCTGTGAGGGGAGAGGATCCCATATTGTCTTAAGGGGATCTTAGCCAGCTTTCAACTAGAAACTTCTTTCGAATTTATAACACAAATCTCCTTGACTTGAATTTAAGCGTTCTACCTTTTCCTCAGTGTGGACAACTTCTCTGACCTGCGTATAGCACCCCTGTGCAAATCAGGAGAGTCTGATCAGTAATAGGAATCATTGATACATGCTAATATTCTGCCGGAGAATGTCAAAGACTTTTCATGAATTTTCATTAAATCCTGAACAACCCTTTGAGGTAAGTACTATTATGATTTCCATTTTACAGATGAGAAAAGGAGATGATTTAATCATCTCCTAGCTTTTACAAATAATTTCTCATTTTAAATGCCTCCTCTTTGGAATTTCAAATTACTTCCCCCAAATACCCCACTTATTAAAAAATGAAGTGAAAAGTCCTGTGACTATCCATGGAGTGCTTACTGTGAGCCTGGGAACTTTGGGTTCATTTTCTTACTTAATTCTTAGGGTATTTCTGGGAGGCAGGTGTTATTACTAATTTAATAGGTGAGGAAATGGATGCTCAGAGAAGTCAAAGTACTTGCCCAAGGTCACACCAGAAAGGAGTGGGGCTCCACCTGGAAGCCAAGTCCAGCTCCAAGGCCTTGGGCTTCAAGTTCTACCTAAATGCCCCAGCGTCTGTCTCATCTACACAGGGACTAGCTCTCCATTTTGTTTGTAACTTTTTGCTTCCTCCTGGAAATCAGGGATCTGAAAGTCGCCCCCCACCCCGCCCCCGTGTGTGTGGTTGCCCTGATGCCCTTGAACAAATCAGACCAAGCCAGCTTTCAAATGCTAGACCTTGCCTGGGTGGGGGTGGGGGTCAGGGCCCTCAGGGTGAAGGCAGAGGGAAAGGCATCCGATTCTCACCGTTCACTTGGAACCTCCCTCTCATTCCCTGCAAATAACAGAAGGGAAGCGGAGAAAGAGCTGTCGTGGTGCCCGAGGAGGATAGAGTAAAAACTGTCCCTTGAGTTTGCAGTTTGAACCCGTCCCAGTCTCATAGTTTAGGGAGGATCCCGGTTTTGAAATCTTGGCCCTGCCTTTTACTGGCTGTGAGAAGCTGAGTGGGTGACACCCCTCCCCCGCCCAGTGAGGCTCCGTGCCCTGTGTGAAAAGCAGATGTGAATTCCTGCAGGCGGGTTATACCGAGGACTAAATGTGATGAGATGCACAATTAGCTTGATGCCTGCAGCAAATGGAGTTTAGGAAAGCTTCTTGGGACTTCCCAGGCTCCAATGCAGGGGGCACAGGTTCAATCCCTGGTTGAGGAAAGAGCATCCTGCATGCCTTGTAGTATGGTCAAAAAAGGAAAATGGTATAGTGAGTGTATTCACAGACTCATCGCATCAGCTCCAAATGCATGGTGGTGACAGAAAAGAGAAAAGAAAAAATTGGGAAGGGAAAAAGATTTAAAAAAAAAAAGAAGGAAAAACTTCTTTTCTTCTCCTTCCCTCACTGCCTTCCCGGTGGTACTCCTTGGTCAGATCAGTGCTTCTTGCCCCATGTCTGTCAGACCCCCAGCCCTGTCCCCTGTTCCCCTCACTCTTCTAGAGAGACGGAGAAGGAGCAAAGAAATCCAGGCCTAACCTCGGCTTCCAGGCCCCTCTTCTCCTAGGTTGGGGGGTGCCCATGGAGCCCTGGCTGCCTCTCCCTCTGCCCAGACACTCCTCTGGGTCCTCCCTTCACCTTTGCCCAGCTTCCCGCAGTTAAGATGACTCACAGATCAAAGGACACTTCATCAAGGATCCTTAATCACAAATAGCTTCAGGGCCCAGAACTCTGGAAACGAAAGGCAAACCTTTGTGTGCACTTGCAGTTTTTCTGGAAATAGAAACCTCAGGGATCCCTGACCTCTCTGGTTAGATATGAAGTGGAGAAAGGGACTCTGTGGGGTTTCTTCTGCGTGGCCTAGAACTTTCCTTAGCACTTAGACAGCCACTTGCAATTTCAGCAGAAGAAATCTGGTCCCAACCACAAAAGAGTGAGCCAGGGAGGAAGGGCTTAAGTTTCCCCAAGGAAGGGAATTCCTAAAGGAAGGTGGATCTTTGATTTAGACCCTACAGTTATTCAGTCTCTATTCTGCCCACTTGCTCACTCATTCATTTTTTTCATCAATCAGCATTTATTGTTGTTGAGTACTGTGCACCTGACTTTGCACTAAGTAATATTGGACACACGAACATCAGACCAGTCTTCTCTAAAATGAGGTCCTGCAGACCAGCCTTATTAGAATCCCCTGGATGCTTGTTGAAAATATAGGTCCCCGGGACTTCCCTGGTGGTTCAGGGGTTAAAACTCTGTGCTTCCACAGCAAGGGGCACAGGTTCCATCCCTGGTCTGGGAAGTTCTGGCCTCAAGGTGCAGCCAATAAAAAAAAAGAAAGAAAATTAAAAATACAGGTGCCGGGACCTCAACCATAGCGGGCATGGCCTGGGACTCTGGACTTCAAACAAGCTCCCTGGGTTCATTAAATTAGCTGGGAGCCATTGGCAGAGGCTGGCGTCTCTCACAGGGTAGACATCATGGTTGCACTTGGAGTGTTGGCTGGTCTGAGACCCTGGTCCCTACCCTTTCGTAGGAGACGGTATGGTAGACGGTAGTTCTATCCCTGCTTCACCCCTGCCCTTCTCACATGCTGGGCCCTGTGAAGGGGAGAGAGGGGAGGAGCTGCCTACCCAGCCACCCACCACAGCCACCGGGGGCGGTGCAGTCTTGGACAGATTGTGAACCCCAAGGGCAGAGACACTGTCACAGCCTGCGCTGCTCCATCCTGACTGGGCAAAGATCTGATAGTACCAGTTAACGTCAATAAGGCTCCCTCCCCGCCTGGGCCTGTCCTGAGGCTTTGCTAATTAGTACCTTGATAGGCCCTTGGGTCCCTGGGATGAGACGTTTGGGGATACTGGGGAAACTAAATGGTTTCATCCAAAAGGATCGTCCTACCTATAATAAGCATAAGGAGACTGAGACGGGAGTCAGCAGTGGTATAAGAAATGGAATCTAGAAATGTACCAGCGAACATTTCGGGAGCACTCACTATAAATGCTAAAAGTGCACAGGGAGCTCCCCAATGGCCTCCTGTTAGGATTCCGGGCTTTCACTGTCGTGCTCTGGGTTCAATCCCTGGTCGGGGAACTGAGATCCTGCAAGCCATACCATGTGGCCAAAAAATAACTAACTAACTAACTAATTAACTAAATAAATAAATACACAAAGTGAAATAAAAGTCAGCTTCCCACTTAACAGGGCTTCCCCTGTTAGTAAAGAATCTGCCTGCCATGCAGGAGACCCTGGTTCGATTCCTGGGTTGGGAAGATCCCCTGGAGAAGGGATAGGCTATCCACTCCAGTATTCTTGGGCTTCCCTTGTGACTCAGCTGGTAAAGAAACCACCTGCAATGCGGGAGACCTGGATTCGATCCCTGGGTTGGGAAGATCCCCTGGAGAAGGGAAAGGCTACCCACTCCAGCATTCTGGCCTGGAGAATTCCACGGACTGTATAGTCCATGGTGTCACAAAGAGTTGGATATGACTGAGTGACTCACTTTACTCACTTCTCACTTAATACCCACTTGCACCCTAGGAGATAGGAGCTATGATGCCCGCCACTTTACAGGAGGGTACAATGAGACACAGTGCTCTGTCAAAGTCATGCAGCCAGTGCAGCAGGACCAGGGCCACACGCAGACCACCTGACTCCAAAGTCTGGGCTCCCATGCCTGTTCCCCAGGGCCTTCTGTGCCGCACAGTCCTGGGTCCCGTCCAAGCCACGGCCTCTCACTCAGGGCTCAGATGTTGCCTCTGTGCTTGGTCCCACATGGGGCGGGCAGGGGTGATGTCCTCGCTGATGCTGCTCTTGGCTCCCACTCCCAGCTGAGCCTTTGGACCTGATCACGGATTTCCTGTTCCTGGGGAGGATGAGGCCACCGGCAGGTGTGGTGGGGTGGGGGACAGGCCCTTCCTCTCCCAGGGATCAGTGGCCTCTAGGGGACTCTGCACCCTGGGCCTTCTCAGGCACCGCAGCCTCCCTCTCTAAGGCCGCTGAAGAGCAGACTCCTCCTCCCAGGAGGGCGCAGAGGCAGGCATAGCTGGCTGCAGTATTATAAACGCATGGCCAAGGTCTTGCCCCCAGGAGCCTGTCTCCAGCATGGCTTTAGGACAACTTTGAGCCAACTTCAGATTTCTAGAAACAGGTGGGTCTTGGGCAAATGCAGTGGTTCCAAAATGGGTGGTAGAGCGTGAGCAGTGGAATCAGACAGCCCCGAGCCTGAGCTGCGGCCTAAGCACTCCAGCAGCAACTAGAGAGCAGCCCCCACTCACCTCAACTAGAGAAGGCCTGCGCACAGCAACGAAAGACCCAAGGCAGCCAAAAATAAGGCAATAATAAAAAAGGAAGTGATAATTACCATCTCATCAGTTGTTGTGATAATTAAATGAAGCACTGTGTTCAATGCCTAGGCATTCACCTCCACCCTTGGGCCCGTAGCAGAGAGATGCTGGGCAGAGGGCAAGTCCACATGTTCTCCATACATGGCAGCGGGTTTTCAACAGGTGCTCGAGCCCACTGGCAATGTCGCCTCTTATCCATTTTCTGGAGACAACGGAGACCGATTTGGGGCAACACTCTTAGACCCTCGTCAGAGGACACTGAGATCCGGAAATAATCCCAGGACATCTCTGGCACTCCTGCCAGGCGGTCTGCTTTCCCAGTTCCCCTTCTCCCCTCCCCTCCTCCCTCCAGGGTTGCTCCAGGGTCCCTCCCTCTCTCCCCCTCCCTCCCTCCACATCTGGATTCAACTAGAGAACAACAGGCTTTCTGTGAATGCCTCTACCTTCCTCTGCCCTGGGTCCTCCAGTTCAGAGCTGTGCTTCTCACAGGCATGGCAGGAGAGAGGCCAGAAAAGCTGAGGCACATGACTCCTCTTCCTTCGCCCCCCCATTCTTAGTGTTCCCTGCTGCCCCAGTTCGAGCCTGGGGCCCTAGTTCAGAGCTGGGCTGGCTGTCCCCAGGCTCAAGCAGGAGACTGCAGTCCTCCACTCTCCACCCCAGTCCAGGACACCGCCCCTCCCTGCCAGGGAGAAGTCCTGCTGGGCTCCCGGAGGCCTGGCCATAAATTGGAATGCAGCAGTCACAGTTGAAGGCAGCTGTAACTCTCATTAAAGTGACATCAACCCCACCGCAGGAGGATGCTGTAAATCCAGGGAAAGGGGGCATTCATCCAGGGAGAACCGCAGGAGCAAAGAAATAGAGGAGACGTGATGTCTGGACCTAATGGTGGGGCCCTCCCTGCCCAAGGCTGTGCACACCTGGGGATGGGGAGAGACTTTGGGGCCCAAGGAAGGGGTGGGGGTCATGAGGTGGGTGCTCAGCCTTGCGAAGTGTGATATGTGTGTGCTTAGTCGCTCAGTCGTGTCCGACTCTTTGGGACCCTGTGGACTGTAGCCCGCCAGGCTCCCCTGTCTATGGGATTCTCCAGATAAGAATACTGAAATATGCAACCATTCCCTTCTCCAGGGGATCTTCCCGACAGAGGGATTGAACCCAAGTCGCTGGTGTTGCAGGCGGATTCTCTATCTTCGGAGACACCAGGCTGGTGCTGGGAGCAGAGTTGGCGTGTGTTCCTGGCAGAACTGCTGGGGACCCATCACTGTTCATGGGCTTTCTCAGGGACAAGACGAGCTGCTGGCATTGGCCATTAGGGTTTTTTTAAGGGAGAAATCAGTCCAGAGTCAAGCTCTGGGCTTGTAGCTGGCCATCTGGGTTCTAGTTTGACTCAGCTCCTTGCTTCCAAGAGTGGCTTTGCCCTTGGAAGCCTCAATTTCCCTCCATCAGAAAAATGAAAGTGGTCACCCCTACCACACAGGCTTGGATGTAAATAAGCTTGTACTGTGTCAGGCAGTCTGTGCTGTTTATCAAATGTCTCAATGAACCAGCAAATCCTTGTAGCCTCAGATGCTGGGTTTGGCTTTCAGGTCAGTTTCCTTCTTGCTTGAGTATGGGTTCAGCCACTGGTTTTCTGAAAGACTTTGAGCAAATGACCTAACTTTCTAAGGTTTGGGTTTTTTTCCTGGGAAGTGAAAGGGATTTAGGAGACTGACTCTTCGGTGGATGATGCTACCTTGGGGATCTGTGGAATGGCCCAGGTCTCCAGGTCCTTATGAATGTCGGGCTGCTTTCCAGAACCTTCCCCTAGGCTCCCGCCTCACCACCTGCATCAGGAACCTCAGGCTGTCTTCTAGGAAGCCGCATCCACCTTTGCTCTCCAGTGCTGGTGGCAGGCCTATTCTCAGGAAGGATCAAGGCCAGCCAGGCTCTCTGGAGGCTGACGCCGTCAGAGTCACCTGGAGGGCCGCCACGTCAGTGACAGGTGGTGGGGTCCCCCTACCCAGGTTTTGTTTCAGCAGGTTTCAGGTGGGGCCTGAGAATTTTAACAAGTTCTCAGGTGAGCTGCTGCTGTTGCTAATTAGAGTGGTCGTGCCAGAATTCAGAATACCTTTCCTCTCTCTCTCTCTTTTTAAAAACTTATTTATTTATTTAAGGCTGTGCTGGGTTTCTGACGCTGCGCATGGACTCTCTCCAGTCGCGGTGAGCAGGGGCTACTCTTCTTTGCAGCATGCAGGCTTCTCTTCTTGCTGAGCATGAGCTCTAGGTGTGCGGGCTTCAGGAGTCGTGATGCACAGGCTTGGTTGCCCCAGGGCACGTGGGATCATCCTAGACCAGGGATCGAACCCATGCCCTCTGCATTGGCAGACTGATTCCCAACCAATTGTGCGTGTGCATGCTAAGTCGCTTCAGTCATGTCTGACTCTGTGACCCTGTGGACTGTAGCCCACCAGGCTTCTCGGTCCATGGGATTCTCCAGGCAAGAATACTGGAGTGGGTTGCCATTTCCTTCTCCAGGGGATCTTCCGGACCCAGAGATCGAACCCATGTCTCTTATGTCTCCTGCATTGGCAGGCAGGTTCTTTGCTGCTAGTACCACCTGGGAAGCCCTCTCAGCCACCGGACCACCGGGGAAGTTCCCCTTTCCTCTCTTCTTGCAGACCTGCAGCTGAAGCAAACTGGCAACTTAGGCAGACTCTGGATGCCAGTGTGCAGGCTTTCAGAGTCACCTGGGCCCCTCTGAGGCCAGTCTTCACAGATGCAAAGAGCAGGTGTGGAGTGCTTAGTGGGACAGCCATTCTGTACCTTTAACAAGCCCCGCAGCCACAGAGGGCACTGGCATTGGAAATTCGGTGTCCTTGCAGGGTCCTCATCACTTCTCCCCACCAAAAAGAGTTAAAGAAAAAGGGGATGAAGAGAGAAAAAATGTAGGAACTAAATTCAGTAAAATGGTTTAGATGGAGGAGTCCAGTACAAGTACAATCACTGGAAAGGAAAAGCATTACAACCAGTCTTCTTTTTTTTCTTTTTAAACTTTTCATTTTATATTGGAGTAGAATTGATTAACAATGTTGTGATAGTTTCAGATATACAGCAAAGTGATTCAAAATATCTGTTGTTTTTTCAAACTCTGTCCCCATTTAGGTCATTACATAATACTGAGCAGCGGTCTATGTGTTATGGGCTGCCCATGTGGTGCTAGTGGTAAAGAACCTTCCTGCCAACGCAGGAGACATAAGAGACGTGGGTTCGATCCCTGGGTGTGGAAGATCCCCTGGAGGAGGACATGGCAACCCACTCCAGTATTCTTGCCTGGAGAATCCCATGGACAGAGGATTCTGGTGGGCTACAGTCCAAAGCGTCTCAAAGAGTCAGACATAACTGAAGTAGCTTAGCAGCAGCTGTGTGTTATACAGCAAGTCCTTGTCCATTATCCATTTTAAACGTAGTGGTTGGGGGGAAGTAAGGGAGGGAGAACAGTGACCGTATGTGAGAGTCTCTGATGGCCAAGGGGGCAGCAGGCACCCCGGTGGAGGACGACCTCAGGCTGACCATTGGTCCCAGAGCCGAGCCACAGACTTCAGCAAGCCCCTGCCAGTGGCTGGGTGTGGTAGGGGCCACCGGCTCTGCATCTGCCCTGGGCTTACAGAAAGGGGTCACTGATGCCCAAACTGGATGGCAAGACCCAGGCCTGATCCTGTCCCAGTGGAAGGCGGGGGTGCCCTGGGCTTCTCTGGCTGTTCATTGCTCTCCCTGGCCCACACATGGCCGAGAGCTCACTCTTGCCTGGACTCTGGGGCCAATCTGGTTGTAGGCAGGGGCAGAAGAGGGAGTTGCAGCAACAACCCTGTCTTACAAATTTCCCTTCGAGCCGTAGTCCCTGGGCATCTTGGAGACACAGTGGGAAGAGGACCCTTCCTGAACTCGTGTTTCTTGAGGCCTGGACTTGATTCTACTTGTTTATTAGTAGTAGTAGTAGTATTTTATTGATTGATTTATTGATTTGGCTGTGCTGGGTCATAGTTGCGGCATGTGGGATCTAGCTTCCCAACCAGGGACTGAACCTGGTCGCCTGCATTGGGAGCATGGAGTCTTAGCCGCTGGACCACCAGGGAAGTTTCTGGATTCTAGAGGGAGGCCTAAAGCTAGATCTAGAGGATCCCCTAAAGGGGTCCCTCTACAGCCATCCTCCTGAGGGTCCACAGCTCTGGAATTGCACTTGGGGAAGAGAACAGGCACCTTGGTTCTGGAGGATTTTCTTGGCACTTATTGGCAGCCCTTGTCAGCTTTGGCATCAAACTAGAGAGAGGCTCATTTGGGCCCATCCTTTTGCCTGGGGATTCTGAACATTTCTTTTTTTTTATAGTTCATGTGAGTAGAAATAAAAATAGTTTATCCCCTCCTATTAACCAAGTCTTTCCACTGTGAACATGAGCTGCAGACAAGGCAATCCTTTGTTCGAAGGTGGGACTCCCGGTGAATGAAAGTGACCCCTGCTGAATTTCCCCTCTGTGCTGTGCTGTGCTCAGTCATGTCCAGCTCTTTGTGACCCCATGGACTGTAGCCTTCTAGACTCCTCTGTCCATGGGATTCCCCAGGCAAGAACACTGGAGTGGGTTGCCATTTCCTCCTCCAGGGGATCTTCCCAGCCCAGGGATCGAACCCATGTCTCCTGTGTCTCCTGCACTGGCAAAGTGGATTCTTTACCACTGAGCCACCTGGGAAACCCTGAATGCCCCCTCGGGAGTTAGAAATCTCTGGTTCCTTAAGATGCTTGACTAGTGTGGGCAGACACTGCCCTTGCCCCGGCAATGGAAATGAGTGCCTTGAAATGAGAAGGCAGCCTGGATCAGGAGCTGTAGGGTGGGGTGTGGGTGCTGGTCAGGCTTCACCCAGGAAGGAGCAGCAGCTGGGCCCTGCCCTGCCCAGCGCTGGCTCTTGGTTTTCTCACCTGGTAGGGAGTGTTCTTTCAGCCACCAGAGGAGGTGTGTCTGTGGCTACTGTCTGTTTCTTTTCCCTTTTATTTTTTAAGCCTTTGTGAGAAAAACCCCATGGTTCCACTTGTTTTCTTTGAGTCGTCTTGTTGGCTGAGGTGTTTGCATGCCGAGAAACACACACTAATATTTTTCTTCTCAGCAAAACATTAATTATCCCACCCAGTAACCTTTCTGGCATGTTTTTTGTTTTGTTTTTTCTTTTTTACCACTCCTAAGCTGTTCGGTGCCGAGGAATTTCTGTGTTTTCCCATCATTGCAGCAAGCTGACTGAGTGTCTGAGAGAGAGCTGTCCCTCGTGGATAGGGGCCCTCCCGGATGGGGGCCCTCCCCATGCTCCAGGCTGGCTGGGAACCATCTGTTTACATCTCGTGTGGTCTTCCACCAGGCTGTGAACAAACTCACTTCTGTTTCCCCACACCCAGGATGGTGCCTGGCACGTTGTATAAATGTTTGCTGCAGAAGCAGGTGAATGAACGAACATGGAAGGCTGAAAATAGGAAGAATGGGGACTTCCCTGTAATCCAGTGATTAGGAATCCACCTGCCAACACAGGGGACACGGGTTTCGATCCCTGGTCTGGGAAGATTCCACATGCCGTGGGGCATCTATGCCTGTGCCACAGCTACTGAGCCCACACGCCTAGAGCCCGTGCTCTGCGATGATAGAAGCCACCGCAATGAGAAGAGTAGCCCTTGAGCACCACAATGAAGGGCCGCCCCCGCTTGCCACAACTACAGAAAGCCCTCATGCAGCCATGAAGGCCAGCACAGCCAATAAGTAAATAAATACATAAAATAAAAAGAAAGGATGCTCAGCCAAGGTGCCAGGGGAACAAATGGGGCTCCCCTTTGGCCCCTAGCTCAGCCCCCCATCCTCTGTCCCACCTGCAGCCATTCTCAGCTGCCAGCCAGCTGGCACCTTCACTGGGAGCCTGGGATGGAGGGACCAGAGGACAAAGGCAGAGCTTAGCAGTCATCCAGCAGCAGCACCCCCTCTCCCAGGTCAAAGATAATGTCCGGAGAGCTGAGCTGTCTGGTCCAAGTTTCCCCAGCCAGTGAGTGGTGGTGCTGGGACTCAGTCTCCAGGCAGGTGTTGAGAAACAAGAGCCTCTTAATTAATTCTGGGTGGTGGTGGTGTTCAGTAATATCCGGCTCTTTGGGACCCCATTGACTGTAGCATACCAGGCCTCCCTGTCCTTCACCATCTCCTGGAGTTTGCTCAAGCTCATGTCCATTGAGTCAGTGGTGATATCTAACCGTCTCATCCTCGGTGGCTCCCTTCTGCTTTTGCCCTTTCTGGGTGGGGGGCCTTCTAGTCTGTCCTGCTACCACCTCTGGTGCTGAAGGGAGCAGGGAGCAGCCTCATCTGCCCCCTGTGAGGATCACAAGTACCTTTCTTCTCCTGTCCCTTTGATCCGCAAGCATCTCTCTTCAGCAAACTGGGTGGTGACGGTTGTCTCCATGTTACAGATGAGGAAACTGTGTGCAGAAAGTGGAACTGACCTGACCAAGAGAGCGGAGCAGATCAGTGTGCAGAGTCAGGGTTGGGGTTCTATTTCTCTGACAAGTCCAGTGCCTGTGCCCCCCACCCACTCTGTCTCTCCTGGTCAGGTCTGTCCTGCTGCTCTGTCCCTTCCCTCCAGGACCCTGGCTTCTCTGACTTGACCTGGCTCCAACAGAGATGCGAGATGCCCCACTTCAGAGGGTTGTCCTGGGAGTCAAGACCAGAACCCAGGATCCCTCCCAGCCCCGGCTCTGCACACAGTCCTGGAGCTCTCAGCTGTAGGATGCGGAGCTGGAGGCCTGGGGAGTCTTCAGTACACAGGACAGCATGCTGATACCACGGGGTGCCCCTCCTGCACCTCCAGGCCCTCCTGGCTGATGTTTGCTGAGATAAAACCTCCCTCCAAAGGGAGAATGTTTAGGATGAAACCTCCCTATAGCATTTGTCCTGCCCTGCTTGGGAAAGTGGGCAGGTTGCTCACAAAAGGATTTGCTTTCAGCTCCCACTGATCTTTTTGGTTCTTAAAATTGAGACTTCTCTGATGATCCAGTGGCTAAGACTCCATGCTCCTAATGCAGGGGGCCTGGGTATGATCTTTGGTCAGGGAACTAGATCCCACATGCTGCAATGAAGAGTTTACATGCCACAACTAAAGATCCTGAGAGCTGCAACTGAGACCCAGCAGAGCCAAATAAATACTATTTTTTAAAAAATAATAAAATAATCAAGTGAACTGTTCCCCAGGGAGAGTGAGACCCTGAGTACTAGCTTGGTCCACACTCTAAGGGTGGAAGGGGGCCCCTAAGACAGGATGAGTGACCAAGCCACTCTCCTCTCAGGTCTGCTGCTGCTGCTGCTGCTGCTAAGTCGCTTCAGTGTCCGACTCTGTGTGACCCCATAGACAGCAGCCCATCAGGCTCTGCCATCCCTGGGATTCTCCAGGCAAGAACACTGGAGTGGGTTGCCATTTCCTTCTCCATTGCGTGAAAGTGAAAAGTGAAAGTGAAGTCGCTCAGTTGTGTCCGACTGGTAGCGACCCCATGGACTGAAGCCCACCAGGCTCCTCCATCCATGGGATTTTCTCGGCAAGAGTACTGGAGTGGCTTGCCATTGCCTTCTCCACCTCTCAGGTCTACTGTGCCCAAATTCCTTCAGTGTTCTAGATGAAGGCAGTGATAGGGTTGCTCCATAGAAATGTGTTTTCTCAGAGACAGAACTTTTGCATCATAACCCGTCTCCACCTAGGACTGATTCCTGTTGGCTGGTCTGAGGGAGAAGCTAAGGAGAGAAGGTTTATCTGACTTTATCTTGTTAGTTTGAAGCTCTATTTTTGTCTGTTCCACTCCTATAATGTAAATCTAACACTATAATAGGTTTATATAGAACCCTATAAAGCGAAAGGCCATTCTACTTGAATCCTGCTACTACGTGGAGTTTATCTATCAATCTGCTGCCTCTGAGACCCTGATGCCCCCCAGTCAAAAGCATTTTGCACTCTCAAATAGCTGGCCCAGGTGAAACGGAGCAGGACCCTATGCTCCTTCCCTGCAGTCCCCCCACCCCCGCCATGCCCTCAGCCTGCCTTATGTCTATGGAAAAACTTTAGCTAAAGAACCAGTTTAATCAGAGAAGTGAGAAAATGCAGAAACAAAGGAAACAGTCCAACAAGACTAAATAATAATAGTTTAGTCATTAAGTAAAGTCAAGGACCTTTGATTCCTCGTTCAGGGCTATAGATAATGTTCTGAGCCACATCCTGTGGGCTGTCTTGTAAATACTGAAACCCCCACCAGGTGGAAGAAGTTAACTGTATGATGACCAGACCGCAGATTGGTGTCCCAGTGCCAGGGGGCACTTATTAGCATGCCACAATTCTAATAAGCTGCCACAGTTCTAATAACTGGTCTCAAAGAAATAGGAAAAAACCAGCCCTGGAACTGAGGACTAACTGTGCTTAAGACAATCGAGAAGATGCTGGTCAAGTCATCCTATGATGAATTTCAAGATGACTGTCAGAGCTGACTGTGCTGCTTCTGTATGTAGCTCCCTCTCTCCGCCTATAAAAGCTCTTGCCCACTGACTGTCAGTGGGGGAGAGTTAGTCTTTGGATAAGAGTCTGCTCTCCCCCTCAGGTTGCCTGCCTCTGAAATAAAGCAAACTTTCCTTTCCTCCAAACTTGCCTCTTTATTGGCTTTGGAGTGGCGAGCAGCTGGATTCCATTTTCGGTAATTCAGGGGCTCACTGGTCTGTTCTTATCAATGCCCTGCTCCAAACCTAACAGCTTCCTCAGCTTGGCCTTCAAGGCCCAGAACCGTCTCCTCCTGCAACACTGTGCGTTCCATGTCCCCTGGCACTGGGACACCAAGCTCTCTCCCTCCCTTTCTATCTCCCTTCCTTCACTTAGCTTCCCTGGTGGTTCAGATGGTAAAGTGTCTGCCTGCAATTCGGGAGACCTGGGATCGATCCCTGGGTCGGGAAGATCCCCTGGAGAAGGAAATGGCAACCCACTCCAGTACTCTTGCCTGGAAAATTCCATGGACTGAGGAGCCTGGTAGGCTACCGTCTATGGGGTCGCAAAGAGTTGGACAGAACTGAGCAACTTCACTTTCACTTTCCTTCACTTAAAGAGCACCAGATCCATTCCTGGGCTTCCTAGGTGGTGCTAGTGGTAAAGAATCCATCTGTAATGCAGGAGCTATAAGAGACATAGGTTCAATCCCTGGGTCGGGAAGATCCCCTGGAGAAGGAAATGGCAACCCACTCCAGTATTCTTGCCTGAAGAATCCCATGGACAGAGGAGGCTGGCAGGTTACAGTCGACGGGGTCACAAAGAGTTAGACATGACTGAAGCGACTTAGCATGCACACACACAGACCCCTTCCTAAGTGCAATGGATTTGCCTTCTCTTAGCTTATATTACAGGATGGACACAGAT
Organism: Bos mutus; assembly: GCF_027580195.1. Classification (NCBI taxonomy): domain Eukaryota; kingdom Metazoa; phylum Chordata; class Mammalia; order Artiodactyla; family Bovidae; genus Bos; species Bos mutus. The sequence continues at coordinate 49,086,616 of NC_091631.1, forward strand.
AAAAACAGATATTCAGATACACACAGTGAATTTAGATAAGTGCTATGCATTCAGTAAACAGGATGATGTGCTAGAGATGTGGGTTGGGATTGAGGCCAGATTTCTTGACCTACTCCTACACGGACAGAGGTAAATGCAGCCCAGAGGTGGAGGCCTGCCCACAAACCACTCCCTCAGGAAGCCTGCCTGTCTTGGGGAGCTGGCAGCCTTCTCTCCTACCTCTGGACTTTATCTCCCTTCCTGGCAGGGTGTCTGGTGGCTTCAGTACAGCCCACGCCCCATTTGCTGTTGAGTGGTGAGCTCCCCAAGGGTAGAGAAAGCTTCTCTTCCAGCCCTGTGCCTCCCACTTGCTCTGCCCATGCCAGGCACAGAGTAAGTGCTCAAGGAAGGCTTACTGGGGGTAAGATGCGTAAGGATGCCTCCCACCTCTGAGGGCAGAGGGCAGACAGGGTCCAGCCCAGGGTCACTGTCCAGAAGAGAGACACTGCTGTGCCCTGGAGAGGGATGGGTTGAATGGGAGAATTCATCCCTGGCGGGGTGGGGGTAGGGGATATGCATTTAAACCAGTCCAGGCAATTGTGGGACAGAACCAGTCAAATTCTTTTAAAGCTTTAAATAGTTTGCTCTGATGAGGAGCCTAAGAACAGTATCAGGACTGTTCCTTGGCTTGGAAAGGTCTGGAACTGTTTATGGGGGCAAACTTTGATGAAGAGTGGGGGTGGGGTGGGCATGCAGGGTCATTGTTTGTGGGAGAGGGTGTGTATGGTTTACAGTCTGTGTGCAGTGGGGGTGTTTGTATGGTGGCTTTGATTGCGGTTTTGAAATACTGGCGTGTGATAGGAGGATGTGTGTGTGTGTGTGAATGTGGTGACGACGTGTGTGTGTGTGTGTGTGTGTGTGTGGTCGGGTGTGTGGGTGGCGGTGTCATGGTGGCTGGGGTGCCTATGTATGCCTGGTGCCTCCCAGCTCACAGTGTGGAGGGGATGGAGGTGCTGGTGTGTGTTCACCCAGAGAGCAATGGAGCACTTGCCCAGGGCCCCGTGAGGGAGGGGCCAGGAGAGGAGGGGCTGCGGCGGGCTGGGCGCTGGGGGCCAGCACCCTGGCCACTGGAGACAACCAAAAGCATCACTCTCCCAAGTGGTACCCGGGGCCCTACAGCCGAAAACCATCAGACACCCCTGCCCCTGGGTCCCAGCCCGTCCTTTGGGGGAGGCTCTTGCTTCTTCAGTTTCCTGGTGACCTGTGGTCCCTCCTTTTTGGAGCCCTATCGTCAAGTCCCATCCCCATTCTCTATCCTACTACTCAGAGCAGACACCACAATATTTCTGCGTTTCCTCTGGAAAAATCCCGGGAGGTCTGCTTAGGACTGCAGCAAAGCAGCCCACATCTGTACGCAATTCAGCTGGGGCAGCTGGAAACTCAGGCACTGGAATAGGCTGGAGCTCGGAGCACAACAGTGCTTCCCTGTCTCTGCCCCGAAGCACACGGCCAAGTAGCTAGTCCTCCACTGGTGTGTGCACACACGCAGGCACGCTCTTGCATACACCTAATTTCCGTAAGACCTGCAGAGGCCGGGCAGGGGCACATATGAGCACACTGGTGAGCCAGTACGGGTGAGCGGTCCCTGAAGACACAGACACCCAATGCTCTGGGGCCCGTCCCATGTGTACAGTGCCGACCATCCCACACCCGCAGGACAACGCACGCTTATTCACCGAGCCCACACGAGGATGTGTGACACATGCAGGTTGTGATTCAGTTCCAGCCACCTGGAAAGCCCCCACAAACAATCTCAGGCAACACCTGCCCTTCCAGGTAACAGGCCAGGCCTGCCCTCCCCAGGGAGAGAGCCAGGCCGTGTCTCTGTCCTTCCCCATCTGCTGCCCATTCCCTGACTCAGGCTGCCTGCATCTCCTCTTGGGCCCTGGGCACCCCGGATCGCCTCCTCACCAGGTGATCGAGAGCTGCTCTCAGCACTTGTGTGACCCTGAGCCTCAGTTTCCTCCTTGTAAAGGAGGCTCTGGATGGGAGGGCTGCTAAGGCCCATCCATTCCAATTCTGGACACCACGCCTATTTCTCAAAGGCCGACTGGGCTGGGAAGAGGCCAAGGGCTCAGTCATCTGTAGAGATGGGACTGCCAGGCTCTCTGGGAGGACTGGAGGCAGGGGACTGCCTGTGTGGAGGAAACCAGGGACAAGGAAGGTGTCAGCCTCGAGGAGCTGGCGGGGAGGCAGAGGAAAGCTGCCCTGTGCTGGGATGCTGAGAGCTCATGCTGGATGCAAGCGAGGGGATGAGACAGGAGGAAGCTGCCCAGCTGTGCAAGGGTTAACCTGGGCCTGGCAGAAGGAGGCAGCCAGCCAGCCCTGCTGCTGGGACTTCCAGTGTTCTCAGACACAGGCCTGGGGAGCGTGAGGGCCCCAAGTGAGCGCCCCGAGTCGGCGAGGCCACTGTGCCGGGGAGGCCCAGGGCTGCCTGTTTGCCTCTGACTTTTGGGTCTCCCCCTGGCTGGGCCCCTCTTCTGAACTTTTGCTTCCCATGGCAGCCTGAACCAGACCACCTGGGGGTGCTGAGCTGGGACTGTGGGCTGGTGTAGGTGGGAGTGACCGCCCCCCTGCAGCTGCCCCTTCACCACCGTGGCCCCCTCTGAAGGGCAGGGAGCCTGAGAAACCCCTGTCCTGCACCCCACATCTCTCCAGAAGCCTCATAGGCTCTGAGGCCACTGTCGCACCAGCTCCCTCCCCCCAGGGCCAGGAACTCTTCTCCCCTCTTGGCCAGCCCCTCCTTCTGCCCTTCCAGTTTCTTCAGGCCTGCCCCTGATTCTGTCTCTTTTCCCTTAGCCAGAAACCAGGCCTCCCAGATTCCAGCAGAGCTTCCCGGTCAGGATAGGAATTTGCTCTTTAGGGCAGATGGGGAGTGGGATAGGGGAGCGGGCCAAGGAAGGGGGAAGGGGGAGAGGACAGATGGGAAAAATAAAGTGGAAGGAGGCAAAACGAAGTGACGTTTGCTTGGGCCTTGGAAGGAAAGAGGAGCAAGTTTATTTTTTAAGTTTCACTTGTTTATTAATTTATTTATCTCTTTATTTTTGGCTGCGCTGCGTCTTCGTTGCGGCTCACAGGCTTTCTCGAGTTGTGGTGTGCGCAGACTTCCCATTGTGGGGGCTTCTGTTGTTGCGGAGCGCCGGCTCTAGGGCACGCAAGTTCAGTCGCCCTGTAGCATGTGGAATCTTCCCGGAGCAGGAATCGAACCCGTGTCCCCTGCATTGGCAGTCAGACTCTTTACCACAGGACCACCAGGGTAGTCCAGGAGGGGTGAGTTTAGTGCAGCTCCAGGATGCCCGGCAAGTGGGTGGCCAGGCAGTGCGTGTGGAGGGGAGCCAGAGAACTTGAGCTAAGTTCCCTTACTTTGCTGGGCATCAATTTTCAGGCCCTGCCTGCTCCAGATGGGGCTGAATTATGTCCTTGGCCTCTCCAGCAATGTATCCCAAAGGCCTGATCTTCTCAGGCGAGATCAGGATTCTCCAGGACCCTTGGAGGGGTGTTCTGGGTTTGGGGTGCTCTTTAACTCTTTTCATCCATGCACAGGGCCATCTTGATGGCCTCCGTGTCTAAAAGAATATCAAAACCTCGTGGGCTTTCCTGGTTCTCCTGGGCCCCCCTCCTCTGCATATGAGCCCAGGCTGTGCATAAATTCACTCATCTCTTTGAGCTGGAACATCACACCTATTTTCAGCTATCTGTCCAGAAGCTATGGATAATTCTAGAATGTTCTAACCCAATCATGAGTTAACCAATCCCCCGCCCCCCACAAAAAAAAAATAACTCCATTGGAAGCTTCAAAGCATTCTCCACCCTTCATTTCATTTTTTCAAGGTCTGGGGCAAGTTTTTTCATGGTTTTGCACCTCAGTTTCTTAAAGGCAAAACATGGGAGGTGGTGCTAGTGGTAAAGAATCCGCCTGCCTCTGTAAGAGACGTAAGAGACGTGGGTTTGATCTCTGGGTGGGGAAGATCCCCTGGAGAAGGGCAGAGCAACCCACTCCAGTATTCTTGCCTAGAGAATCCCATGGACGGAGCAGACTGGTGGGGCACAGTCCACGGGGTCTCAAAGAGTCAGACGACTGAAGTAACTTAGCATACACACATGCATCCCCAGTAGGACAGCTGGGAGGTCAGTTTTCTCTTGAGCACCCAGCCCAGTGCCTGGTAGTAGCAGGAGGCCCTTGCTGCTGCTGCTGCTGCTGCTAAGTCCTTTCAGTCGTGTCCGACTCTGTGCGACCCCACAGACGGCAGCCCACCAGGCTCCTCCGTCCCTGGGATTCTCCAGGCAAGAACGCTGGAGTGGGTTGCCATTTCCTTCTCCAATGCATGAAAGTGAAAAGTGAAAGTGAAGTCGCTCAGTCATGTCTGACCCTTAGCATGGACTGCAGCCTACCAGGCCCCTCTGTCTGTGGGATTTTCCAGGCAAGAGTACTGGAGTGGGGTGCCATTGCCTTCATCAACTTTAATTCAGCTCTCACGTTCATCCACCGTTTAGTCTTCTACACCTATTTAAGTCCAAGAGGAGCAAGCTGACTCTGTCGCCCTGGGACAAAGGGATGACGGCCTCCATTCAAGGGCAAAGTCCAGGAGTTTTTGATTAACTCGGGAACACCACTGGCTTCCAGCAGCCCAGCCGCTAAGGGGTGGATGGGGAGGGAGGGGAGGGTATTGAGTAAAAGTGCCGGGAGGCGGGAGGCGGGAGGCGATTGGGAAATTCTGAGATCCCGGAGGACGTGAGGGCCAGAAAGGCTACAGCCAAGCCCTCTGCCGCATCTCCTGGGCAGCCTTGGGAAGGCCACAGTCCAGGGGCAGCCCAGAGCCCCTGTGAGAAGGGGGGTTCCTGTGGGATTGAGAGGGCTCCTATGCTGTCCTATGTTCCTGTCCTCTGCCCCAGGTTCCCTGCCCCAAACCTGGGTGCATCAGATTATGTTTCTTTCTGGACTTGACTGGGGTGAGGTCACAGTGGCTTTGGAGGGGAGGAGCTATGCACCCTGCAGGTCAGTGCCCTGTGGGTCAGGGACTTGGCCAGAGGGCATTGAGTGGGAAGGTAGGGCTGTGGGTGGCGTCCGGAAGAACCCCAGTGTGCTCCCATTAGAGGGCCTCTCAGGGATAGGGGGCCCCTCCCCTGCGTCCAGGCCCAAAGGGCTCCCCACCCACCCCTGCTCTGCTCTCCAACTCTGCTCTCCAGATGGAACATTCCACATGGTGGACATCCTGGTCTGCAGTCACCCCGATTGCCAACCTACATCTTTCCTGCCAATCTGATAAAATTCTTTAGGTTTCGTGATATCAAGTAAGCAGTTTGTTTTTCTCCCCGAGGATAAACCAAAGTTAGGGAAGATTTGAAACAGCTCGTCCTCAACCTCCTGCATCCAACTCCTGCCCTCCCAGCCTCCTCCCTGCCCGACCACATGGGAAATTCCCCAGTTAGCCCTCCCAGTCATGAGAATGAGGCCACAACCAGTCAAAGGCGGTGGGCAAGAGGGAGGCCACCAGAGAAGCCTGAAGAACCAGCCCTTTGTGCTGGACTGGGGTCCTTGGGGGATGAGTGCATTTTTGGCGTTTTTAGAATGATTTTTTTTTTTTTTTTTTAATGAGCAGCAGAAGGGGGAAGGGGAGGGAGGGAGGGAGAGACAGAGAGGCCAAAGGCAGGACTTGGGAAAAGAAGAGAGAGGAGGAGGGGTAAGGGCTGGAGAGGGAGGTTTTAAAGAACGTGGAAAAATATAAAAGTAGGTAGAGAAACAGAGAGAGACAGGGCCCAGCAGGGCAATTCTTAGGACAGAGGGGAGTCGCCATGTCCATGCCTGAATGGACAGCTTCTAAAGAGAAAGGGTGCTCATGTTTGGAGGTGGAGGAGTGGGTGAAATGAAGGTGCGAGAAAGAATTTGACCTCCAGTTTACATGTGGGAAACACAGGCTTCAAGGGGATGCAGGATGGACTTTCCTGGTGGTCCAGTGGCTAAGCTCCCCATGCAGGGGGCCCTGGATTGACACCTGGTCAGAGAGCTAGATCCCACACGCTGCAACTAAGACCCAGCACAGCCAAATAAGTAAACCTTTTTTTTTTTAAGTTGGGGGAATGCAGCAGCTGGTGGAGACTTCTCCCCACACCAGGCACCAGGTATTGTGTTGAAAGGCTTTGCAAGCAGCACCTCATTTAATCCTCACGACAACCACACGAGGCCCGGGATGTGTCATCATCCCACTCAGCACCACTTTGCAGGCGAGGAACTTTGAGAAGTCTGGCACCTTACTAACACCTAATGTGACAGCAATGGCACCCCACTCCAGTACTCTTGCCTGGAAAATCCCATGGGTGGAGGAGCCTGGTGGGCTGCAGCCCATGGGATCGCTAAGTCAGACACGACTGAGCGACTTCACTTTCACTTTTCACTTTCATGCATTGGAGAAAGAAATGGCAACCCACTCCAGTGTTCTTGCCTGGAGAATCCCAGGGACGGGGGAGCCTGGTGGGCTGCTGTCTATGGGGTCTCACAGAGTCGGACATGACTGAAGCGACTTGGCAGCAGCAGCAGCAGCAGCAGCAGCAGCAGCAGCAGCAACGTGACAGCAGTCAGCTGAGCCGCAGCGGTGGCTTGCAGCTGAGCTCAGAGCTCATGGGCACCTCCTGCTGCCGGGTGGGGCTTGGTGCAACCTGCGGAGACAGCTGGAGCCGTGAGCCTGCCTGGAGGTGCCTCCTAGCCAGAGAGAAGACATATTTTTCCAGCTGTAGACACCACACTTGGTCCTTCCTCAGGGTCAGTTCAGAAATCTACGAGCCCGTACTCCACCATCTGACTCCCTTTGTGAAAAGACTGTTCTGCAAATGCTCCGTGCCTTGGCGGACCTAGGAAACACCTTTCCTCCTCAGCTCTTTGTAGAGCAGACGTCATGAGGTCTCCTGCTTCGTGACCCCATCCTCTTATGCCCCTGTTTTCCACTCGACGCGCCTCATTGCAAGTCCTCTTTTCATACATTGCTTTCCCCAGGGACTACCTTTACTGAAAGTCAGACACCTGGCCCTGCGCCGGACACAGCTGAATGACGGTGCCAGCATTCCACAAATACTCAGGTTCCTACATTCACGTCCAGTTCTAGAGGACCCACTCCGTGCTTGGACCATGCAAGGAGCTGGCGAATGAGACACGGTCCTTGTTCGAGGGACACCAGACAGAGCTGGGGAGAGAGATGAGTGAGTGAATATGAATGACCTAATAGCCTGGTAATGGAGATGCAGAAGCCCCAGTGGGTGTGAACCTGGGGTAGGGTGAGGGGGAAGGAGGCGTGGCAAGTCCTCGAGGGCTTCCTGGAGGAGGCGTGGACAAGAGTCTTGAAGAAAGACTCCATCAAATTCTGGAGGATTCGGATTTACTATTCCCCTTTCCCCACTCTTGGGCTTCCCTGGTGCCTCAGCTGGTAAAGAATCCACCTGCAATGCGGGAGACCTGGGTTCGATCTCTGAGTTGGGAAGATCCCCTGGAGAAGGGAATGGCTACCCAGTCCAATATTCTGGCCTGGAGAATTCCATGGACTATACAGTCCATGGGGTCGCAAAGAGCTGGACACAACTGAGCAACTTTCATACACACACTTTCCCCACTCTTACCACCATTAAAAAAAATAGCGATAATTCATTTGTTTGTTAATACATTTGGAAAATACTTACTGGCTGCCCTGTATGGGTCAGGCCCTGAGTTAGTGTTGAGAACTCAGCAATGACTAAGAGCTAGTCACCGCCCCCATCAGAAGCTCCCAGAGAAGTGAGGGCCGAGGAACAGGCAAGCGATGACCCCCACCGAGACTGCTGCAGGGTCTGCACCAACGCAGCCCTTTCACTTGACCCTCCCTCCCTCTGCCATTTTACATGGGCTGGTGGCTTGCCCAGGGTCATGGGGCAGGTAAGTAGGAGATCTGAGACGCCTCCTCAGTTCTCAGGCTCCAGAACCCTGTTCTCAGCTCTCACCAACCTGGTCCATGCAGGAGGAAGTGGCTAGAGGTGGGCTGGCTGCCTGGGGGTGACTGCTCCAGGGTCTGGGCTGTGGGTCTCCCCTGAGAAACTGGAACAGTACCCCTTCCTCTTGGGCTACCTGTGGAAGGTCTGGTGTTCGATGTGGGAAGGGCTCGGGAGGTAAAGGCTTACAAGGGCAGGGTGGGTACTCTGTTCCCTGGGGCGGGGCTGAGCTGGTAGGCCAGGCCCCCCCCCCCCACACACCTTTGCACCTTCTTCCTCTTCCTCCGTCTCCTCCCATCTCCCTCCTCTCCCCTTCCCTTCCTGCCTGTGTTCTCCCTTCACTGTCACCTCCTCTTTCTCCTCCTCCTCCTCCTGCTTTTCTCCTCCGAACTAATTGCTTAAGGGGTGAAGACCAGGTCGACTTGTGAAAACTCTGATCCATCGCCATGGTGATGCTAATTCAAGCTGAGTTCAAAGGAAATTGTTCCAGTTAAAACTAACAAGCTGGAGCTGGGGCCCCAGGAAGGACCGGTGCCAGGAGGCGCGAGCCCTGCTCCCAGTGAAATAGGGAAAACAAACCCGTCACTGGCTCCTCGCACCCCAGCTCTGCTCCGTTCTGTGCTCTCCCTGGGCCTTCAGATCGGCCCCAGCTGAGAAGAAACCTGAGAAGTCATTGCAGGGGGTCCCCTGCCTCCGGCCAGACTCCACCCAAACCACCTCAAACAACCCAGCACGCTGACGTCTTCCCTTGAAGGACTTACCCGGTCACCTTCACCCTTCCGTCCCGTGGTTTTAAACACATTTACTACTTCTGGGGAATTTCCTCTACCCTTCACACGATGCTTTCCATCACCTTCTAATAAGCGTGGATTTGAAAGCATCAGCAGTAAAGCAGCCCGGACCCCTGAAGTGCCTGCTCTGGGCTGGGCTGTTCTAAGACTTGGTGTCTGTGACCTGAAAACCCGCTGGCTGCTGCTGTTAGTGTCCCTTTTGGGGTTTCCTGCCATGAGAAAGCTCCCAGGGGAAGCACCTGCTTGATTTGAGCTCAGCCTGGTCGAGATGAGATAGTTGTACGGCATCACAGACTCAATGGACAGGAGTTTGAACAAACTCCAGGAGATAGCGAAGGACAGGGAAGCCTGGTGTGTTGTAGTCCATGGGGTCACAAAGAGCCAGATACGACTTAGTGACTGAATGAAAACAACAAGGTCTGGCTAGTTCAAAAGATGGCCCCTGAACTGGAGGGACATGCCTTACCAATGGACAGGGATAAGACTTGATTCTCAAATACAGGTGAGCAGCCTCTGTATTTTGAGTTGACCAGACCTCCCCTTCCTCCCCACTGGCCCCCACAGCACACTGCCCGGACCTCCCTCGATCTCAGCTCACATCCCTTTCAGTCTGTGTGCATGCTCAGTCGCTCAGTTGTGTCCGACTCTTTGCAACCCCATGGGCTGTAGTCCACCCGTCTCCTCTGTCATTGGGATTCCTCCAGGCAAGAATATTGGTGTGGGTTGCCATCTCCTTCTCCAGGGAGTCTTCCTGACCCAGGAATTGAATTCCACGTCACCTGCATTGGTAGGCAGATTCTTTACCACTAGGGTCACCTGGGAAGGTTTAATGTGTCTCCCCTTTCAGTCTGGGTTGCCACAACTGTTTCTTCTTGACTCTGAGGGCAGGAACCATATCTTGTTGTCCGGGGCCCATGAGTGGCCAGGATAACCATGGTCTACCCACTGGAACACTGAATGGGGACCCTAGTCCCTTGGGAGGGGGATGCTCTGAGGGTCACCAGATGAAGGAGGTTTGGGGAGCTCCATCTCCTGGAGGCCAGTTGAAGACCAGCAGGAGAAGCCTTTCTGGGAGGACTTGGTGGTTCCAGTCCACTGGCAGAGGCCAACATGGGAACCCTTCCCTTGGGCAGCCGTCACCTCTCCCCTCCGATCTTCCAGAAGACCTCTCTCTCTTGCTCAATCTCTGGTTCTTTTTCTTCACCCTGAAATATCTAGTGATCTTTCCAGGCACTGAAGAGGTACTAGTTGAGCAGGAGAAGAAATTCCTTCAGGTCATGCCTATGCGGTGCGTCTGTCTCAGCCCCAGCAATCCAAAGCACAGGGCTGGAAGCTCCCAGGAGAGCCTCATACTTAAAGAAATGAGTAACCGCGCTCTGGCTGCCCTCTGGGAGAAGGACGCCAGGAGTCAAAAGGCTTCAGATTTCTTCAGATGTGCCTCGAGACCTTGGGAAACCTCTTCAGCTCTTTGTTCCTCAGTTTCTTCAAGCGTAACAAAAAGATGCTCGTCCATGAACCATGTGGAGAGGGAGTCAGGAAGCTGTAAATGCAGGACAGCAGCACCATCAGCATCAATACCGGTGGACCCCCTCCCCTCCCAGGGAGTTGAGCTTCAGGCCTGGCCTGTGTCCTGCACACACTCTCTGGGAACACCACCTCCAGCCCCCACCCCAAGCTCTCCTGAAAGGGGAGTTTGGTGTCTCTGGATTACAGAGGCAAAATCAGCCAGGATGGAGGAAGTGACTCAGCACGGGGGCTGGGGAAGGCCCAGGGCCAGGCCTCCCACTCCCAGGACAATCCGCACTGTGCTTTGTACTCAGCCCAGCGCCTTTCATCCCAGCATCTCAAAGCCCCTTTCAAGCTGCAGCAGTCCTGGGAGTTGGGTCATGATCTCAATTAACAGGAGAAAGCTGGGGCCCAAGCCCAGAGGAGGCAACTTTCCCCTGAATGAAGCCTTGACTCTGGTACCCAGGGAGCCCATTATCTCCTAACCACAGGCTTCTGCTCCAGGCTCTAGATGCAGGCACCCGTTGCAGAGCTGGGCTCGTTTGTCCTGGCCTGAACCTCCGTGATGAGGGGATCCAAGGCTCTGCGCAAGTCCTTGGAGGCTTGTGTTTGCAGGGCTGGAATTTCCCAGAGGGCCGTGTGGTGGGTGCCCATCCCATCAGTGTTGCTAAAGGGGAACCTGTACAGCTTTGGTTTTTCAAGTGGTGGTGGGGGCTGAGGGGGTCAGGAAAGGGGAGAGTGCACAGCAGAGGCTTTGGGTGAAGGTTCAGCCGGCTTTGGGGATCTTCTATCCTGTTGTTGTTCAGCTGCTAGGTCGTGTCCAGCTCTTTGCAACTCCATGAACTGCAGCATGCCAGTCTTCCTTGTCCTTCACTATCTCCCAAAGTTTGCTCAAACTCATGTCCATCGAGTCAGTGATGTCATCCAAACGTCTCATCCTCTGTTGCCTCCTTCTCCTCTTGCCCTCAATCTTTCCCAGCATCAGGATCTTTTCCAATGAGTCAGCTTTTCGCATCAGATGGCCGAAGTATTGAAGCTTCAGTTTCAGGATCAGTCTTTCCAATGAATATTCAGGGTTTATTTCCTTTAGGATGGACTGGTTTGATCTCCTTGCTGTCCAAGGGATTCTCAAGAGTCTTCTCCAGCACCACAATTCCAAAGCATCAATTCTTTGGTGCTCAGCCTTCTTTATGGCCCAACTCTCACATCTGTACACGACCATACATTCTATTTTGGGGGAAACAGTATTATGGCCCCAGGCCTTGGGCATCCCAAGTGGTTTTAGCAACTGGTAACGCTGAGTTTGTCTACCATCAGAATATTCACAGTAACAGATTGACCGACAATTGTTGAGGCTGTTTGTACTCACCTCAAGACAAACAGATGGAAGTTCTAAATCCAGCTGTGTAATCTTGGGTAATCAGTGTAACTGCTCTGAACTTCAATGCCTTCCTTGGCAAATGGCTCCTTGGCTCAGTGTCTGGATCCCAGCCCTACTAATATTGCAAAGGGGAGAAGAACTGCAGAGCACGGGGCGGGGGGCGCGGGGTGGGGTGGGTGGCTGGCCAGAACCTTCTTCCCTTCTGTCCAGGAATGAAGCACAGAGAGGCGATGTGGAGCGCTCTAGTTCACACAGCCAAGAATAGAACCCAGGCCGTGAAGAAGCCTTCAAAGGGCATCCATTCCTGCCTTTCTAGGCTTGGATGATGCAGCTTGCCTGCTTGCTGACTCAGGGTGAAGAAAGATGGAGCTGTTGACCTCAGCAGGTGGGAACAGAGAGGGAGTGGGAGGGTGGGGTGTCGTGGGGAAGACGGGGGCAGAGGAAAATCCGGATGTTGCACAAAGAGAAGGGGTGGGGTGGTGGGGAGGTTCCATTTTAATAAGGCATCAGCAGAGGCGAGGGGCTGACTCCCTGGACAGAAGGCTGCCCGCCCCCATGATGATGCTCCACGCTCCGGGATCAAAGCTGCCCTGGGCATCATTCCCTGGGAACCGTGTAACAGTGCTGGGCCCACTACCCCTGAGCTTCCCACGGGGCCTGCCTGATGCAGCTATACCCAGCTCACAGCCCCCACTGGTTTCTGAAGCAGCCTATTCCAGCCCAGTTGTCCTTTCTATGCCTCCAGCTTGGGTTGCTGACTCAGGCAACTGGGTTGATGTCCACGGATGCCTGTGGCTGCAGACCATCTGTCTCATCGACGCCAAGTTGCCCTCTCTGGTCCTTGTTGCCTCCCCAGCCTCAGCCACCACCTCCACCTCTTAGTGTCGTTGAACATGGCTCTGGCCGCAGCCAGGTGTATTTGCTCAATAATCTTGGTATCTGACTCAGTCCTGCCCTTGTCCTTGGTTCTGCTCAGTTCAGTTCAGTCCAGTCGCTCAGTCATATCCGACTCTTTGTAACCCCATGGACTGCAGCATGCCAGGCTTCCCTGTCCATCACCAACTCCTGGAGTTTACTCAAACTCATGTCTATTGAGTTGGTGATGCCATCCAACCATCTCATCCTCTGTCATCCCCTTCTCCTCCCGCTTTCAATCTTTCCCAGCATCAGGGTCTTTTCTGATGAGTCAGCTCTTTGCATCAGGTCACCAAAGTATTGGAGCTTCAGCTAAAGCATCCAGTCCTTCCAATGAATATTCATAACTGATCTCCTTTAGGATTGACTGGTTTGATCTTCCTGCAGTCCAAAGAACTCTCAAGAGTCTTCTCCAACACCACAATTCAAAAGCATCAATACTTTGTCACTCAGCTTTCTTTATAGTCCAACTCTCACATCCATACATGACTACTGGAAAAACCATAGCTTTAACTAGACGGACCTTTGTTGGCAAAGTAATGTGTCTACTTTTTAATATGCTGTCTAGGTTGGTCATAGCTTTTCTTCCAAGGAGCAAGTGTCTTTAAATTTCATGGCTGCAGTCACCATCTGCAGTGATTTTGAAGCCCCCAAAATAAAGTCTCTCATTGTTTCCATTGTTTCCCCATCTATTTGCCATGAAGTGATGGGACCAGATGCCATGATTTTAGTTTTCTGAATGTTGAGTTTTAAGCCAACTTTTTCACTCTCCTCTTTCACTTTCAACTAAGAGGCTCTTTAGTTCTTTGCTTTCTGACATAAGGGTGGTGTCATCTGCATATCTGAGGTTATTGATATTTCTCCTGGCAGTCTTGATTCCAGCTTGTGCTTCATCCAGCCTGGGATTTTGCATGATGTACTCTGCATATAAGTTAAATAAGCAGGGTGACAAGATCCAGCCTTGATGCACTCCTTTCCCAATTTGAAACCAGTCTGTTGTTCCATGTCCAGTTCTAACTGTTGCTTCTTGACCTGCATACAGATTTCTCAGGAGGCAGGTAAGGTGGTCTGGTATTCCCATCTCTTTAAGAATTTTCCACAGTTTGTTGTGATCCACACAGCCAAAGGCTTTGCTGTAGTCAATAAAGCAGAAGTAGATGTTTTTCTGAAACTCTCTTGTTTATTCGGTGATCCAACAGATGTTGGCAATTTGATCTCTGGTTCCTCTGCCTTTTCTAAATCCAGCTTGAACATCTGGAATTTACTGGTTCACGTACTGTTGAAGCCTGGCTTGGAGGATTTTGAGCATTACTTTGCTAGCATGTGAGATGAGTGCAATTGTGCAGTAGTTTGAACATTCTTTGAGATTGGAATGAAAACTGACCTTTTCCAGTGCTGTTTTTCCAAAACTCAGCTACTGCTGAGTTTTCCAAATGTGCTGGCATATTGAGTGCAGCACTTTCACATATTATCTTTTAGGATTTGAAATAGCTCAACTGGAATTCCATCACCTCCACTAGCTTTGTTCCTAGTGATGCTTCCAAAGGCCCATTTGACTTTGCATTCCAGGATGTCTGGCTCTAGGTGAGTGATCACACCATTGTGATTATCTGGGTCATGAAGATCTTTTCTATATAGTTCTTATGTGTATTCCTGCCACCTCTTCTAATATCTTCTGCTCCTATTAGGTCCATACCATTTTTGTCTTTTATTGTCCCCATCTTTATTATTTATTTATTTATAATGATTTATTACTTTATTGCCCTTTGTATAGGCAGGCAAGTGAGTGCAGCAAATCTGGCCCTTTCCCCACATGGACCTTTTTCAAATCTTCATTCTGAGTTGACCCTTCTGAGTCCTGCCATTAGTTTCCCTACCTGTGAACCTTCTTCCTCTTGGGTGTTGGGGCAGTGGGCCATAGAGAGGCCAGCTGGGGCCAGGAGGCCCAGCTCTACCTTGGGTCTGCACATCCTGGGGGTGGGCACAGGAGCGGGAGTGAGGGAGGAGGAAGCATGGCCAAAGACAGGCAGCTGGGAGCATCTCAGCCTGGTCTGGAAGACTCATTAGGGTGGGATGGATGGAAAGGGTTCTGAGGAAGGAGGGGAGCTGGGCTTGGGATCAAAATCGTAAGGGGAAAAGAATTTGAACTTTCTTCTGGGGTTTGTGAATTCTAGAGAATGGTTTCTTCAATATGACCTCTTTGATTCTTATCTGAAGTTCTTAAATGCCTTCCCATTTCAGCCTCCCTGAGTTCCTCTGCTCTGAGTCCCCATCGTCTTCTCTTCTAGTCTTGGGCTCAACATTTTTCTGCAGTATTATTATTATTTTTTTTTTTTGCAGTCTTTGGATGGGTATAAATTCTTGCATTTTGCAGATGAAAAAATAGACATCTAGATTTGGTGATTTACTTAACAGACACACAGCCAACAATGTTAGAGCTGGGAAACTGACCAAGTCCACCTGGCTCCAAAGCCACGCTCCCTTCATTTCACCTTCATGCACATATGCCGTCTGTTTGTGTATGATTTCCCCGAAGCCCTTGGGGGACTGTTTACTGGCCTCTGTCCCTTCCCTCTGTCCCTCCCTCCCTCCTTTCTTCCCCTCCCCTTCCTCTTGTCTCTCTCCCTTCTGGATGATGTAATGCGCTGTCTTTGTGCTTGACAAGTTTTCTTTCCAGGCCTGTGAGGAACAGAACTGCTGGCCCTGGTCTTTCCACAGTTTCAGGACACCCGATATCTAGCCCTGTCTTGGGGAGAGGGCGGTGGCTTTGTAACTCTTCCCTGGTATTGCAGCAGCCTTGGCACCAGTATTGGCCTCTAGGTGGAAAGAAACAATTTTTTGAAAAAGTAAAGTGGAGAAGCAGGAAGGTCAGGGGACCTGTGTGCCTGGTTTGACTCAGCCTCTTACAGATTGTATGACCTTGGGCGACCCTCTGAACTTCAGTTTCCTTAATTATGATGGGGATAACAATACCATCAGCCTCCCGGGAGTTGGGTTAGATGACATACTGTGCATTAACATGGTTGGTAAACTGTAAAAAGTCAAGTATCTAAATGTCAACCCGGGGAATAAGGGATGTTTGGCTTTTGCTCCCCGCAAGTTATTCTGACAGTGACATCAGAAGAACAGCATCCTTTCCACACTCCCAACAGAGACAGGATCTAGTTGGATGGATCTTTCTTGATGATAATTCTTATTATGGTGGAATGAACTACCCAGTGACCTCTTCTCTCTTCATCAAGAGGATATTAGGAATTAGGAGAAATCCAATTAGTCATTCCAGTTGCTGAGAACACTTAACGACTGACGTGGTGACGCTTCTGTGCCAGCCAAGCTTGGGAACAAGTGATGCTTTCTTAGATGAATTAACGCTGGGTCCTTGTTTTATAGGGGCAGGTTAAAATCAGGTGAAGAGGAGAAATAGCCCTTCCAGGACGAGACCAGGCTGTGTTGGCTCTGAGGAAAAAACGAGAGGTCCCCGTGAATGGAGGCATGCTTACTTCTTGGTCAGTAAGGACCCTGGCCATAGTTCTCTGGTGGGAGGCTGAGTAGAGTCAGGGAGCCCACTGTTGCTCTCCTAGACTAACCTCTGCTGTCAAGAGGGCTTCCCTAATGGCTCAAATTGTAAAGAATCTGGCTGCCAGTGCAGAAGGTCAGTGTTCAACCCCTGGGTCAGGAAGATCCCCTGGAGAAGGGAATGGCAACCCACTCCAGTATTCTTGCCTGGAGAATCCCATGGACAGAGGAACCTGGCGGGCTACAGTCCATAGGGTCACAGAGAGTCAGACACGATTGGGTGACTGAGCATGCAGGCATGCATTTAGAAAAAGACATATGTCTTTTCCCATTTTCTTTCAGGGAATTCTGCTGAGATGAGACTGAAGGAGTATAGATTCCTGATGGCCTACTAAGTGGGGTCACCATGGTTACTGGTGGCAGAAGTGGTGGAAATGATCACCACACTCTGCCTGTTCAGTGGAGAGACTGAATTCCCTAATGGCTGTTCACAGGTTCAGTTCAGTTCAGTTCAGTCGCTCAGTCATGTCCGACTCTTTGTGATCCCATGGACTGCAGCACACCAGGCTTCCCTGTTCACCAACACCTGGAGCTTGCTCAAACTCATGTCCATCAAGTCAGTGATGCCATCCAACCATCTCATCCTCTGTCGTCCCCTTCTCCTCCTGCCTTCAATCTTTCCCAGCATCAGGGTCTTTTCCAGTGAGTTCACAGGTTAGCAAGGAATGACTTTTGAGAAATCTGAGTAATGTCACATCCTCAAGTAATGTCATATGCTCTAGATGAAATATTTTTGAACACTCACTCTGGCTGTAGATAGTTACGTTGGAAAACAGACCCAAATAGGTCATCATTTCTCCTTACTGCCTTAGGCAGAACTGACCAACTGTTGAAATATGGTTGTCTTAATATGCCCTTATATTTCTGAAAGTGAAAGTCATTCAGTGGTGTCTGACTCTTTGCGACCCCATGGACTATACAGTCCATGGCATTCTCCAGGCCAGAATACTGGAGTGGGTAGCCTTTCCATTCTCCAGGGGATCTTCTCAACCCCGGGGTTGAACCCGGGTCTGCCACATTGCAGGCAGATTCTTTACCAGCTGAGCCACCGGGGAAGCCCAAGAGTACTGGAGTGAGTAGCCTATCCCTTCTCCAGGGAATCTTCCCAACCCAGGAATTGAACCAGGGTCTCCTGCATTGCAGGTGGATTCTTTACCAACTAAGCTATGAGGAAGCCCTCTTATATTTTTGAGGGAAGCCCTCATATTGTATTTGTAGGGATGATGATACCATATATCGTTCCATTCATTTACTCATTTATCTGTCCATCCATCCATCCACTATTCATTGAAATATAAGTAAGACAGGGAGGCTTTCCTTTAGTATCTCAGGGTATTGTCTTTTCAGGGATTCCAATGCCTAACCAACAGAAGTAATTTCTAACATCTAATCTAAATGTCTAATATCATCTAATGTTTAAGTGTTGTAAGTAAAGATAAAGATAAAACAGGATCATTCACTCACTCATTCACTCATGCATACACGAATGCATACATTTATTCCACAAATATTTTTGAGTGTGTCCTCTGTTCTAGACATATTGGAAGATGTCCTTGTATTTTGGACACGTTCCTTAACCTTTCAAGCTCATTTCAATCTACCTTTGAAGGCATTACAAATGTGGTCAAATAAGGCTAATTTGTGGGGGCTTCCCAGGTGGCTAAATGGTAAAGTATCTGCCTCCCAATGTAGGACCCGGGTTCAATCCCTGGGTTGGGAAGATCCCTTGGAGGAGGAAATGGCAACCTACTCCAGTATTCTTGCCTGGAAAATCCCATAGACAGAGGAGCCTGGCAGGCTACAGTTCCTGGGGTCACAAAGAGTCAGACACGATTGGGTGAGTGAGCATGCATGCAAGGCTCATTTGTAACTACATATTTGGACAAAACAGAGCTCTCACACTTCCGTTTGTTTAAGGAGCTCAAAATATCTAAGAGCGTGGTCACTTCCCATAGGAGCAATTGTTTGCGGAAGGTTCATCCCAACTGGCAAAGGTCAGGCCCCAGAATTCCTAATCATCAGCCACGACACCTTGTCCAAAGGAGCAGGTGAACAAGCCGGGCTCGCTTTGCCTCTGTCTGAACTTGCTCCCTGCCCTGCCCTTGGGTTCCCACTCCCCACCCCTTGCATCCTCTCAGCTTCCACCCCTTATTACAGAGGTGATGGGGGGGGGAAGTGGGCTGAGCCATGGGACAGGAATACCCCTTAAAGGCTGAGCCTCTCTTGATTCATCAAGGAGGGGCTATCTAGTTGTTAGAAGGGGTGGGGGAAGAGAAGAGAGGGAGAGGGCTCTTCAGGCTGGGAACATCCAGAACTCTCATTAATGTCTGACACCTCCAATAAAAGCTGCATATTCCCCAAAAGCAAGTTTTGAAAATGCTAGACTCTTTGAAGCTCGGTGTTTAACTGCCACTCCTTCCCTGCACTTAATAGGAAACCAAGCCCCTTGGCTTGCTCACAGGGCTCCCACCTGGGGCAATTTCCCTCCTTCAAGCATTTGAGGCCCTTGTGTTTCTTGCAGCTGAGCATGAAAGGGAGGCCTTGGTCCGCACACAGTGAAGAGTAGCCACCCGAGGGGCAGTGGTTGTGGTGCAGACAGGCTTGGAGGCTGGAGTGGATGAGAGCTGGCTGGGAGGGAAGCAGGGCAAGGCTTTGGAAGTCGGAAGGCGAATGGAGTTGAGAAATGGGACTGAGACCAAGAGTTCTTTTTCTCCTCTTCATTTATCTGAAAAAATTAGCGTATATATAAATGCTAAAATAGGAATCTACTGAAAAGCAAGTCCCCTTTTATGAAGACTACCTGCCTCTTAAACGACTAGCAACAGCCTTTTGGGTACCATTCAGAACTTTTCTATTCTTGGATGTATTTACTTTTTTTAATCTTCTGCTTCCCAGGCAGTATAGTTGTAAAGAATCCACCTACCAATGCAGGAGACACAAGAGATGCCAGTTGGATCCCTGGGTCGAGAAGATCCCCTGGAGTAGGAAATGGCAACCCACTCTAGTATTCTTGCCTGGAAAATCCCATAGATAGAGGAGCCTGGCAGGCTATAGTTCCTGGGGGTCACAAAGAGCCAGACACAACGGAGCAACTGAGCACACACATACAGATGTATTCATTTCTTTTATTTTTTGCCATCAACAAGAACACAGAATACTCACTCTTCCATTATGACTTGTTCTTTTATTTTTTGATTTAAAAATTTATTTTTAATATCTTATATATATTTATATTGCCATATATAACTTGTTCTTGGTATACCTTAGAGTTCTTCATATAAATCTACTTCATTTATATGCACGAAGTAGATTTATATGAAGAACTCTAAGGTATACTAAGAACAAGTCATATGTGGCAATATAAATATGCAGGAGGGCATGGCATTCCATTCCAGTATTCTTGCCTGGAGAATCCCAAGGGCAGAGGAGTCTGGTGGGCTACCATCCACAGGGTCGCACAGAGCTGGACACGAATGAAGCAATTTAGCATGCACGCACGGGTCACATTATTCCTAGATGGGGTAGGGAAGGGATGGAAGGTTGACAGACAATTTCCCCCCCACTTCGGTTGCAATCTTGGCCAAAAAACAACCTGAGCAAAGTCTGTGAGCTTAAAGGACACACCACTGACAAGGCAATTCCAGGGGATCTTCCCAACCAGGGTGGGATAGTTTCCTAGTGGGTAACTGATGAATCATCTCCAGCTTTAGGATGCACAAAGAAAGATGTTCTTGTTTGTTTTTTGGCTTCTTTCTTCTTTTTTTTCTCCCCCGGCGGAATAGTCTGTCCTCTTTTTTTTAAAGTTTTATATTAGAGTTGATTTACAAGAATCTATCCTCCTAGTGATATTTTTCTGGGCTGAGCACTGCTTCCTTCTCCTGAACAGACCTACACAGAGGAGGGACTGCCAGGCTCAGGAGGTGCCAGCTGGTCTAGCGAGCCCTCCCCCACAGGCTTCCCAGCTCCATTCACTGAACGGCAATGGTGCTGGGATCATTGTAGGATTTAACTTTTCAAAGACTTTCGTAGTGGAAGTTCCATTGCATTTCAGCTGTGCTGCTGCTGCTGCTAAGTCACTTCAGTCGTGTCTGACTCTGTGTGACCCCATAGACAGCAGCCCACCAGGCTCCCCCATCCCTGGGATTCTCCAGGCAAGAACACTGGAGTGGGTTGCCATTTCCTTCTCCAATGCATGAAAGGAAAAGTGAAAGTGAAGTTGTTCAGTTGTGTCCAACTCTTAGCCACTCCATGGACTGCAGCCACCCAGGCTCCTCCATCCATGGGATTTTCCAGGCAAGAGTACCAGAGTGGGGTGCCATTGCCTTCTCCATCAGCTGTGAGGGAAGTCAAACAAATACTGTTAGGTTAGGTGAGAAAACAGACCCAGAAAGGCTTCGTGATGGAGTGTGGCTGTGAAAAGGTACGGTTTGCCGGGTGAGAGTCTTGGGTTGAAGTCCTGTTCCGGCACCCAGGTGTTAGCAGGGTGCTCTGGGG
The DNA here is from genome assembly GCF_027580195.1 of Bos mutus. NCBI lineage: Eukaryota > Metazoa > Chordata > Mammalia > Artiodactyla > Bovidae > Bos > Bos mutus. Next base: position 49,107,268 of record NC_091631.1, read on the forward strand.
CCTCTGGGGAAGCTTTTGGACAGGATGGTCTTGCAGGCTCTCCCCATCAAGGATGTGGTTTGATGACTATCCAAGGGCCTGCAGTTAGCTTGGGGGCAAGCTGGCTGTTCCTGGTTTGCTGGGCCACAGGGCGAAATCCAGCCTACAACGGCTCCACGTGGCTACCACATCCTGTGTGGCTTCCGTAGAGGAAGCAGAGGGTCTGTCTCCTTTGGGTGATGGCAGAGGGGTTTGAGGGGTGTGTGGAGAGGGGGCCAGGAAGCACAGCAGGGCTGGAACTGATGTCACTGGGACAGGCTTCTCGGGAAGACGCCACATCCCAACCCCTCGGGAAGGCATTGTGGGGAGAGCCCTGCCGGCCCATTAAAGCCCCTGTAATTCAGGCCGTCTGCCACCCCCACCCCCACCATAAAACCAGCCGGTCTCCTCCGGAGTCTGGTTCTCCAGATGGCCTTAGAACCTGATCAGAGCCAGACCCCTCCCTGGCCCCTTCCTCTTCCACGGGTCGGGTTATAGCCGTTGGCCATCTTGGCTCCCAGCCCCCTTAACCCCTTCTTCCCTGGCTCCCTTCCTCCTCCCAGAATCTCTGTTCTGTGGCGCCTTCACCACCCCACTCCCCCAGATGAGGGTCACACAGAGGAGCCCATTCAAAGCCAAGTGTGATGTCCTGAGAGACTCTATTAATAGGTTGGGATCGGGAGGCCAGAGCTCCTCCCCTTGGGAAAACCCTGACTTGCCATGTGGCTTCTGGAAAGTCATTTAACCTTGTGGAACCTCAGTTTCCCTATCTTTGGCAACCAACATTTACATTTTAACAAAGAGCTTTCAAAAATGTTTTTCACCTGCAGAGCCTCATTTAATCTTTCAAAAGATAATTATGCTCTTTTAATTACCCTCACAGGGAGAAGTTCACGAGAACGTGGGGTGTGGCGACTAGGAAGCAACACGTGGGTGACCAGTTACTCTGCCAGGCTGGGGAGGGCTCCCCACAGCAGGTGTCACGAGCCTCCCTGCAGGACGGTCAAGGCCGTCTGGGGGAGCGGGTGTGTGCTCAGTTGCTCGGTTATGTCTGACTCTTTGCGGCCCCATGGACTCTTTGCGACCCGCCAGGCTCCTCTCTCCATGCGTTTTCCAGGCAAGAGTACTGGAGTGGGTTGTCATGGGAGGGGGCAGAATTTCCTAAAAGCTGTTCACACCTGAGGAGGTCAGACAGCATCCAGGGGGCCACAGTATGTGAGTTCACACAGACAGTGACTTCCAGACCACTCAGCTTAACCCGACGGAGTGAGGCATGGGTCGCGACAGGCCTTGTGCTTGCCAACAGTCACAGCCCATCTCCCCGGAAGACAAAACAGGCAGAAAGACACTAAATAGTAGCAGCAAGGATTGAGGCCAGACTCAGGAAAGTGAAAACATTAGTCCTATCCGACTCTCTGTGACACCGTGGATGATGTAGCCCACCAGGCTCCTCTGTCCATGGAATTCTCCAGGCAAGAATATGGAGTAGGTTGCCATTCCCTTCTCCAAGGGATCTTCCTGAACCCAGGGATCAAATCTGGGTCTCCTGCATTTCAGGCAGATTCTTTACCACTGAACCACCAGGCAAAGCCCCTCAGACTCACCAAGGGCTCTGTGAAGGGAGCCTGGGACAGCTGGTTGAGCAGGGCTGTGGCGACACCCTGTGGTGGGAATGAGGAACCACAGTCTGGTTCCCTGGGCTCACTGATGGGGTAAAGTGGGGATGCGGCTTATCTGAGTTCACACCTGTGCTGGGCAGGTACTTTCCCCAGCTAACCCTTGAATCTCTGAACTGCCTGCTCCTCTGTGTTCACTCTGTGTTCACCTCCTCTCTCCTCAGCTTTAAGACAGCCTTCCCTGGGCCAACTGCAGGGAGGAGAGTGAGGATCCAGTCTTCACCACCCCACAGGCCAGAGCTAATGACCAGCAGGAGGGATTGTAGTTAGATACCAAGGGGACTTACTGGGTGGAAGATGGCTCCATGGTGGCAGAGAAATCCTTCTGCCTAGGTCAAGTTTGGTGACAGAAGGTAGAGGAAGGGGACAGGCTGTTTCTTAAGTGAAGTCGCTCAATCGTGTCCAACTCTTTGCGACCCCATAGACTGTAGCCTACCAGGCTCCTCTGTCCATGGGATTTTCCAGGCAATAGTACTGGAGTGGATTGCCATTTCCTTCTCCAGGGGATCTTCCCTACCCAGAGCTTGAAGCCGGGTCTCCCGCATTGTAGACAGACGCTTTACCGTCAGGCTGTTTCCTAGGGTGCTGAGATGACCATCTCAGGCTGGTCCCATTGCCAGTGGCCTGACACTGCTGTTCTGATGGACAGGATGAACACAGCAGACCATGTAGGCATTGCCTACCTAGTCGTCAGCCCTTAAATGTCAAGGCCAAGCTCTTCTCAGCATCTCGGTGTAGCCAATGAGCCTCCTCCAGCGTCCTTGCACCACAGACTTGCTGAGGACGCTGACTCAGACTGGGAGCTGACTGGGAGGGGTGAGCTGGGTACCTTACACTGGGTGAGGGTAAGGCTGCTGAGCTGTGTGGGTTGTGGGTCATAGTAACAAGACTAACATTCACCATGCACTCTCCTGTGCCCGCAGCTGTGTGCCCACAATCCCTCACGGTGACCCTATGTGGTCGATCTGTTATTTCCTCCACTTTACAGATGAGAAAGTGAGACACAGAGAAACTAAGGAGCTGGCACCAAGCTACACAGCTGGAAGATGGTGGAGCCACGATCTGACTCCCCAGCCCACACGTGCCACCACTACAGCCGCCTGCCAGATAGGATGGTTGGGCTGGACCACACGTGGGGCTGTGAGGTCAGCAGAGGCAGAGCTGGAGCAGGAAAGGGGGCTCCAGCTCTCGGTGGGCAGTGGGGTCCTGGGAAGACGGCAGTGGGCTGTGAGGGAGGGAAAGGCAGCCACGGCATTGGGCCCCTTGGTGAGAGGCTGAGCACTCTTGCTCAGAAGGGCTCGAGGTGGTACAGTCTCACCGGCCCAAGAGCAGCGTTCCCACCTGTGGGGAGGGCACACCCATGTTCCAAGAATGAGTTACAGGTGTTTTAAGACAGACCTCTCCCCCATCCCATCCTCCAGATGGCCGCAGGTTCCTGGGGGAACCTGCTGCCCCTCCCCCAGCATAGCCTCTGGCTGGAAGTAGCCTCTCACTTAACTTCAGTGGGCCACGCCATGCCCCACGTCATCACTTTCACATGTGCCGGGCTGTGATGAAGTTTGGGAAGCCCTGGCTTAGCCAGGAGCCTACATGGTCTCTGAATCCTTCCAGAAGCTCAGAGCAGTAGATGCTGCGCCAACAGCCGCCACTACGGCTTCTCCGGTGTCAGGCACAGACAGCCATCCCTACACTGGAGCGCCTGGGGACCCTGTGAGGTGGGTGCGGCTGGGGAGGACTGGCTGCCAGGGGGGCTCTCTGCCCTGGAGTTGAACTAGTTGAAGTCCATGAAGCTCAGGGAATCTCCTGTGGGAAGCTTGTTTCCTCCACCCAGCACCTTCTAGCTGCGTGATCCTGGGCAGGTGACCTCCCTGGGCCCAGATTCCTCATCAGGAAAATGAAGAACCCCCATCCACCTCTGGAGAGTACTTGTGAGCATTAAATGAACTTTCCAGTCTTGATCTGGGCCAGCCGATGGTTGGTGTCAGGGATGGGAAGTGCGTGAGTATACCGCGGGGCTTGTGGACAGAGACAGGAGGGGACCCAGAGACAGAAACCGAGGTATTTAATGAAGGAATGGAGCTGGACACAGAGCCCGTGCAAAGTGCACCACCCGGTAAAAAACCTGCGGGACCTCCCTTTAGAAGAGGAACGATTCTCATGCTCCCGGTGACCGGCTGCACGCCGGAGTTTAGAAGCGCCCTCTGCCTCCCTGTTCGGCTTGTCAATCTCCTCACCCATCCCAAACTCTTTTGGGGGGCCAGACAAAACGTCCTGGAGTCTGGGCCCCTGCCACCTGAGACGCTAACGCGGCAGCAAACCCAGGTCCCCGATTCGCCCGTCGCGGGAGAACCCGAGGGCACACATAAGCCCCATTCCAGCGTTGGGGGATGAAACAGGCCTCTGTGAGGGGCGGGAGCAGCCATCAAAGCCGAGCGAGCCAGGGCAGGTCTGGGAGCCATGAGAGCCTGGGCGCCGCCGGCTTCCCACCGCGGCCACCGCTCCCTCGTGCGCCGTCCCAGCATCGCCACACGGGGGCGCCCGACCTGCCGTGCGAGCCCTCCGCTCTACCTTCTCTGCACCACCCTCCCCCTTTTAACCTCAGAGATGAGGCCACTCCCTACTTGGGTGGCGGGCTTCCCTGGTGGCTCAGCTGGTAAAGAATCCTCCTGCAATGCAGGCAGATCCCCTGGAGAAGGGAACGGCTATCCACTCCAGTATTCTGGCCTGGAGAATTCTATGGACTGTATACCCCATGGGGTCTCAAAAGAGTCGGACAGGACTGAGCGACTTTGACTGCTTGGGTAGCGCTTTTACAGCTTGGGGAGCACCTTTTGCTCCATTTGAGTCATTTGCTCTGCATCATAAACTGAGGACATATGAGGATGCCACTCAGCGATGTGAAGTGGCCCCTTTGTTCAATAAACATCCGCGGTGTGCTAAGCTCTGAGGACCCAAAGACCCGGCTGCACTTTGCAGGGCGTGGGGCTGTCTTAAGGCCTGGGGGCTTATTCCTGAGGGCAGTAAGGAGTGCTGGAAGAATTTAGGTAGGCCAAGCATGTGAAGAAGGGAAGCAATGGCAAGTTCAAATGTATGCTTCAGAAAGATCCCCTGGCTGCTGCATGGAGAATGCCTTGAAGTGAGCCAGAGGCATTGTGGGGAGGGCAGTAGGAGGCTCCTGAGAAGTCCAGGGTCACACAAATGCAAAATCCAATGGAGCATCTCAGTCCTGTGGGACAACATTAAGCACTCTAGCATGAATGTATCTGGAGCCCAGGAAGGAAAGGAGAGAGAGAGAATGGATATGAAAAATATTTAAAGAAATAATGGCTCAAAACTGTACAAATTTAGTGAAAGACCTCAATTTAGAGACCTAAGAAGCTCAGTGAACCCTAAGCAAAGTAAGCATATGGAAAACCACATGTAGGAACAGATGATCAAGCTGCTAAACCCCAGAGTATAGAAAATATACTAAAAACTTCATGAGAGGAACAATGATACAGGGATGGCCAACTTCTCATAAACGATGGAGGCCAGGACACAACTGAGCAGCGTTTTCAAAATGCTGGAAGAGAAAAGAAAAAAAAAAAAAAAAAACCCTGCCAACTCAGCATTCAGCAAAATTGTCCTCAGTAATGAAGGCCAACTGAATGAATTTTAAGAAACACAAAGTGAATTCATTAACCATCACATGTAACACTACAAAAAATGTTAAAGGAAGTTTTTCAGATGGAAAGGAAATGATACCAGATGGTAACACAGATTTATAGGAAAAATTAAGATCATTTTTAATTGATAAATATATGGGTATAATATAGAAGACTATATGTATTATTTTCTTTTCTTAAATTCTTTAAAAGGCATGCTCTGCTGCTGCTGCTAAGTTGCTTCAGTCGTGTCCGACTCTGTGCGACCCCATAGACGGCAGCCCACCAGGCTCCCCCGTCCCTGGAATTCTCCAGGCAAGAACACTGGAGTGGCTTGCCATTCCCTTCTCCAATGCATGAAAGTGAAAAAATAAAGTGAAGTCATTTACTCGTGTCCGACTCCTAGTGACCCCATGGACTGCAGCCCACCAGGCCCCTCCGTCAATGGGATTTTCCAGGCAAGAGTACTGGAGTGGGTTGCCATTGCCTTCTCCGACTATTTAAAGCAAAAATTATAACACCGTGCTGAGGGGTCTGTTACATATGTAGATTACCCTCTATAATCTGGGTGGGCTTCATCAAATTAGCTGAAAGGCCTTAAGAGCGAAATTAAGGTTTCCTGAAGAAAGAAAAAATTTTGCCTGTGACCCACAGCTTCAACATCTGCCTGAAAGTTTCCAGCCTTCCAGCCTGCCCTATGCTACAGGTTTCAGACTTCCCAACCCCGACAATCACATCAGCTAATTGCTTGAAATAAATCTCGTATAAATTTCTATTTTTATATAAGAAAATATGGATAAAGAAATATTGTTATAGATCTCCAGAAGGTTCTATTTCTACTAGATCTCTAATGTAGCATTTATACACAACTCATAGGAAACCTGGAGTGACTATATCAATCTCAGACAAAATAAACTTCAAGCCAGAGGTTATTACTGGAATTAAAATGAATATTTCATAATGATAAAAGGGTCAATACATAAAGAAAGCATGCTAATTATAAATCTGTACTGAAGTATAATAACAAAATAATTATGTATAATCTGTACTAAATTTAGTAACAGAGCTTCAAAATACATGAAGCAAACACTGACAGAAGAAAAGAGAGAAACGCACAAGCTCACAGTCATAGTTGCAAATCTCATCACTCTTCTCTCTGAACAACTGGACAGAAATTCAGTTAGAATATAAAAGATGGACTTTTATAGAATATTACCCATAACATTTTTCACCCAAGTGTCCATGGAGCATTCACTGAGATGGATCATATGCTAGGCAAAATAGGATCCCAGTAAATTCCATAAGATTGAAATAAGATTGAGGATGTTTTCTGACCAAAATGGAATTAATTTAAAAGTCAACAAGATATTTAGAAAAATCCAAATATTTTAAAGTGGAATAATACAGCTTTGAATAACTTGTGAATCAAAGGAAAAGGGCTTCCCAGGTGGCACAGTCAAAAGAATCTGCCTACCAATGAGGGACTCAGGAGATGTTGGTTCAACCCCTAGGTTGGAAAGATCCTCTGAAGTAGGAAATGGCAACCCATTCTAGTCTTCTTGTCTGGAAAATTCCGTGGACAGAGAAGCCTGGCAGGCTACAGTCAATGGGGTGCAAAGAGTCAGACATGATTAGTGACTGAGCACACACACAGGAAAATCTAAAAGGGAAAATAAAGTGTTTTGAACTAAAAAATAATGAAAATATATCAAAATTCATAGCATGTAATATTTAGAAAAAACTTTACACTTTTAAATGATTCTGTTAGCTAATAATAATGGCTTAAAATCAATCATCTACATTTTCGTCTTCAAAAAACTGGAAAGAAAGGAGAAAATTTAACTGAAAATAAGTCGAAGAAAGGAAATAATAAAGGGAAGAATCAAAATAGAAAACAAAAGATAGAGAAAAATAATGAAACCAAAATTTTGGGGAAAATTAATATGATTAATAAACCTCTATCAACTGACCAGGAAACAGAGAGACAATATCAAGTACCAGCATCTAGAATTATAGAGGAATATTCCCACAGATCCTACAGGACATAAAAGGATAATGAGGGACGATTATGAATAACTTTATGCCAGTAAATTTGACTGCCTAGATGAATCATATTCTTTGAAAAAACCCAATGTACCAAAACAGACATAAAAGAAATAGAAAATCAAAATAGTTCTATACCTATCCAGTACCTTGAATTTGTTCAAGGTACAAAACTTCTCTGCAAAGGAAATTCCAAGCCCAAGTAGTTTCACTGGTGAGTTCATCAAATATTTAAGGAAGAAATTGTACCAACCGTCTTTCAGAAACTGTGGTGTAAAGGAAAACTTCTCAGTTCTTTTCATGGCTCCAACATAACCCTGAGCCCAAATTTGACAAAGAAAAGAAGATTATAGACCAATATCTCTCATAAACATACACACAAGAACCCTAACAAAGTATTTACAAATTGAACTGAACAATATATAAAAAGGATCATACATCTGACTGTATGATTTATCCATTTCACATTTGTAAATCAATTATTATAATCCACGTATTCATAGGATAAAGGAGAACATCCATATGATTATCTCTATAAATGCACAAAAACATTTGACAGAATTCCACCTATTCACGATAAAAACTGTGAGAAAACTAGGGTAACAAGAGAGTTTCTCTGTCTGATCAAGGGCACTATATGAAACCTACAGCTAAAGCCAACTTTATTGGTGAAGGATTGAACACTTTTCTCGTAAGATCAGGATGTCTACTTTTATTACTTCTGTTTAACATTGTACTGAAGATTATAGGCATCCTTTTACAGATGATGTGATAGTTTATGTGAATAAAACCTTACTAGAACTAGTGAATGAATCTAGCAAGTTTACTTCAACAGTATTATACAGAACAACAGCATTATACATAAGAAAATACTTAGGAAAATTTTTAACAAAAGATATTCAAGAAGTATGTACTGAAAATTACAAAATATTGCTAATTAAAATTTTAAAAGACCTAACTAAGTGGAGAGTTACATAACACTTATGAATTGAAAGACTCAACCTTGATGTCATTTTTGCCAAATTAACCTGTAGATTTAATATATTATATAGTTCTATTCATAATCCTAGAAGTGTTTGTTAATAACATTTTATAGGCTATAGAGTTTAGTCTAACATTCAAAGGACCAAAATAATCCTAAAAAAGCAAAACAAAATGGAAGAGTTTATACTAGATTACCTTAAGTCTTACTATAAAGCTGCAGCAATTAAGACAGTGGTGTATTGATGTAAGGATAGACAAATTGATCAATGAAACACAATAGAGATTCTAGAAAGACTTGTACTCCCACAGTTAATTGATTTTGAACAGAGGTGTAAAAGTAATTATGAGAAGAAAAAATCTTTCAATAAGTGGTCCTGAAACAGGGGATGTCTTTATCCAGAAAAAAAAGCTTTGACACCTGAACTTTATATCTTATATCAAAAAATTTGAGTTGAGCCATAGACCTAAATGTAGCAGCTTACACTATAATTTTTTTTTGTTTAAATTCAGCATAGGAGAGAATATTTTTGAGACCGAAAAGTAAGCAAAGAGTTCTTTTGTGTGCATGTTTAGTCGCTCTGTCATGTCCAACTCTTTGCGACCCCATAGACTGTGGCCCGGCAGGTTCCTCTGTCCATGGGATTTCCCAGGCAAGAATATTGGAGTGGGTTACCATTTTCTCCTCCAGGGGAATCTTCCCTGAACCGAGGATTGAACCTACTTCTCCTGCGTCTCCTGCGTTGGCCGGTTCATTCTTTACTGCTTGAGTTATCTGGGAAGCCCAAGAGTTCTTGAACAAGACCCAAAAGTCGATAATCAAAAAAAAAAAAAAAAAAAAGATAAAATATGTTTCAATAAAATTAAAAGAAAAAAAATTACTCATCAATAAACACTTCTGCTTTCATCATGATGGAGTGACTTGGACCAGATCTGCTTTGTCACCTTAAACAACTAGAAAACTGGAAAAAATATATGAAATAATGTTTTTCAAGTATTAGAAGAAAATAGTCAGCACAGGGCTGTAATAGTTGAGATAAGGGAAACAGCTGAAATGAGTCCTACAAATAAATACCTTGCTTTATTGCCTGGAGGCAGTTTCCAGGTCATAGAAGAGGAAGAGAGAAGCTGAATAGGGTCTGGGTGAATCGAGGAGACAGTGACTGGAGTTGAGGAAAGGCAAGGAGCAGGACTTGGAGGACAGAGTACCGAAGAGGAGGAATCTACCCAGACAGAGTTCTGGAGATGTACAGAGGTGTCTCTGCCTTCACTCCTCGATCTGCAACATGTGAGAGGAAATGACCCAAAGCTCGGGAAAGGATCATCAGAAAGCAGTGGGCAAAATAATTTCTAGAGCCCGAGTTAAGAAACCTTACAATACCTGGGACATTGGGTAGAATGGTCAAAAAGGGTATTGTCTTAAGAGTGCAGCTAAGTCAATTCTAGTCTAAAGGCTGCTGTGGACATACTTTAAAGAAGCTTAAATGCAAGTCTTGAAATTAAAAAATTTTTAATAATGGCTGAATTTAACAACAGGTTCATAAAATTCCTAAAAATTTAACAGTAGACTCTCATGAGTCAGTACAAGCCAGTTCTGGTATACCAATGATTCTACTAAACATTTAAGTTAAAAATAGTACCAATCCTATAAAAAACTTTTATAAAAAATAAAAGAGGAAGGAACATTTCCAAACTTATTTTAGAAAGCCAGCATTATCTGGATACCAAAATGAGACAAAGACATTATAAGGGAAAAGAACCGCTAAGACTACTACAAAGCACTGTCACTCAAGAACATAAATACAGAGGGCCTTTCCTGGTGGCCCAGTTGTTAAGAATCTACCTTTTAATGTATAGGATGCGGGTTCAATCCCTGGTCCAGGAACTAAGATTCTGCATCCCGTGGGGCAACTTAGCTGCAACTAGAGAAAGCCTGCACACCTCAACAAAGATTCAGCGCATAAAAAAAAAAAAAAAAAAGATACAGGAATACTTAATAAAATTTTAGCAAAGAAATTTCAACAATATGTAAAAAGGATAACAAACCATGCCCAAATGGCCTTTAATCCAGAATTCAAGGTTGTTTTATTTATTTATATTTTTAAAAGATGTTTTGATGTGGACCACTTTTTTTTCCCTGGTGGTTCAGTTGGTAGAGAATCCACCTGCAATGCGAGAGACCTGGGTTCAATCCCTGGGTTGGGAAGATCCCCTGGAGAAGGGAACGGCTACCCTCTCCAGTATTCTGGCCTGGAGATTTCCATGGACTATACAGCCCATGGGGTTGCAAAGAGTAGGACACAACTGAGCAACTTTCACTTTCACTTTCTTTCACTTTTCAAAGTTCTTATTGAGTTTGTTCTGTTTTACATTTTGGTTTTTTGACCTTGAAGCATGTGAGATCTTAGCTCTCTGTGCTGTGTTTAGTTGCTCATTGGTGTCCGACTCTTTGTGACCTCATGGACTGTAGCCAGCCAGGTTCCTCTGTCCATGGGATTCTCCAGGCAAGAATACTGGAGTGAGTAGCCATTCCCTTCTCCAAGAGATCTTCCTGATGCAGGGGTGGCACCTGGGTTTCCTGCATTGTAGGCAGATTCTTTACTGCCCCCCTCCAGGGTATCTTCCCAACCCAGGGATCAAACCCAGGTCTCCCACAGAGCAGGTAGATTCTTTTACCGTCTGAGCCACCAGCAAAGCCCCAGAATACTGGAGTGGATAACCTATCCTTTCTCCAGGGGATTTTCCCAACTCAGGAGTTGAACCGGGATCTCCTGCATTGCAGGCGGATTCTTTACCAGTTGAGCTACCAGGGAAGCCCTTAACTCCCTGATCAGGGGTCAAACCCACGCCACCTGCATTGAAAGGTGATGTCTTAACACTGGACTGGCAGGGAAGTCCCATCAAGGTTGCTTTAATATTCAAAAGTCAGTCTATGCTCTATCATATGTGGTAGACAGAATATCCACGTCTGAATCCCAGAACTGGTGAACATGCTGCTTTCAGTAACATAAGAGATTCTGCAGATGTGATTAAGGATTTTGAGATGGAATGGAATTCTCTCCTAGAGCCTGCAAAATGAAGGTAGCCCTGCCAACGTCTTGACTTTAGCCCAGTAAGACCCATTTTGAACTCCAAATCTCCAGACTGGTAAAATAATAAATCTGTGTTGTTTTTTAAGCCACTAAGTTTGTTACAGCAGCAGGAAGAAGCTAAGTAGAACATTAACACACCATTTAAACAGTCTTAAAAGAAGTAACACATGGATCATGCCAGTTGATGCAAAGGAAGCTTTTGACAAAATTTAGCATAGATCCATGATAAAATCTTAGCAAACTGGGAATAGATGGAAACTTACACAACCTGAGAAAAGGATGTCTACATAACATCTTAAGAGTTAACCTCATAGTTAAGTGGTGAAAGTCTGAATGTTTTCCCTCTCAGATCAGAAACAAGGGAATCTGTTCAAACTATTCTCTCCCTCCAGTTTTATTGAGATATTATTGGCACATAAGATTGTATTAGTTTAAGGTGTATGAGATAATGATTATATGTATATATATATTGTAAAATGATCACCACAATAAATTTAGTTAATACCCATCACTTCACATAGTTATGTATTTTTTTCTTGTGATGGGGATTTTAAGATCTATTCTCTAAGAAACTTTCAAACATAAGTTATTGTTACCAGTAGTCACTGTAGTTGTACATTACACCACCAGAACTTACTAATACTATAAACTGGACATCTTGACCACCTTCACCATTTCCACCATGCCTGAACCTCTTTTATAACTATTTCTATTCAACAGTGTACTTAAGGTCCTCGGCAACATGATAATTCAAGTAAAAGAATTAAAAGGTATGTTGTTATGAAGGGAAGATTTGAAATTTTCTTTATTTACAGTCAACACGATTGTCTATCTAGAAAAAGCTTAAGGAATCTATAGAAAAGCTAGGGGACTAGAACTAATAAGTTTAGCAAGGTTTCAAGATACAAGCTCAATATACAAAAATGAATTGTATTTCTATATACTAGAAACTGGAAATTTAAATTAAAAATAACATTTATAATAGCATGAAACGTGAAACATTTAGGGACAAATTAGCAAAATTTATAAAGATGCTGAAAACTATAAAATATTGCTGCAAGGAATTAAGATTTAAGTAAATAGAGAGACCACGTTCATGAATCAGAATACTTGATATTGTTAGGATCTCAATTTTCCTCAAATCAATCTACGCATCTAACATATTCCCAGTCAAAATCTCAGCAGGTGTTTTGAAAATTTGACAAGCTGATTCTAAAATTTATGTGGAAATGGAAAGGACTATAATAGCTAAAACAAATTTTATGAAAAACAAGGAACAAGGTTGGAGGAATTACTCCCTGATTTCAAGGCTTACAATAACATCACAGTAATGAAGACAGTACATATTGGTGTAGAATAGAAATCTGGATGAGTGGAACAGACTAGAGTGTCCGGAAATACTTACACATCTAAAGCTAATTGACTTTTCACAAGGGTGCCAAGGTGAATCAGTGAGGGAAATAGCAGTCTTTTTCAACAAATGGTGCTGGAATATTTGGATGTCTGTATATAAGAAAAAACAATGACTCGTCTCATACAATAAACAACTTGAAATGGTGGGTCAAAGACCTGAAATTTTTGTGATCTTGAGTTAACCAAGACTTCTTAGGATACAGAAAGGACAACTTCTAATAAGAAAAAAAAATCAATATATTGGATTTCATCAAAATGAAAACATTTTGCTTTTTTAAAAAAGACATTGTCAAAAAAGTAAAAAGGCAAGCCACAATGGGGTAGAAAATATTGCAACTCACATGTCTAATAAAGGACTTGGATCTAGAGTATGCATGAGAAACTTCCCACTCAGTAGCAAGACAAATTAAAAAGTGATCAAAAGATTAAAAATTGAGCAAAAGATCTGGCAAGACATCTCGCCAATAAAGGCAAGCAAATAGCAAATAAGATGTGAAAAGAAGCCTGACATCTTTAGTCACTGTGCTTTGTAGCTCAGTCATGTCTGACTCTGTGACCCCATGGACTGTAGCTCTATCTCACTGTACTCTCTCTTTGCAGACCCCATAGACCAGGCTCCTCTGTCCGTGGGGATTCTCCAGGCAAGAATACTGGAGTGGGTTGGCATTTCCTTCACCAGCCCAGGAATTGAACTGGGGTTTCCTGCATAGCCTGTGGGCATATGCTAAGTTGCTTCAGTTCTGTCGGACTCTGTACAACCCCATGGACTGTAGCCCACCAGGCTCCCTGGTCCCTGGGATTCTCCAGGCAAGAACACTGGAGTGGGTTGCCATTTCCTTCTCCAATGCAGGAAAGTGAAAAGTGAAAGTGAAGTCGCTCAGTCATGTCCGACTCTTCTCGACCCCATGGACTGCAGCCCACCAGGCTCCTTTGTCCATGGGATTTTCCAGGCAAGAGTACTGGAGTGGGGTGCCATTGCCTTCTCTGCTTATCTAAATTATGCCTTGATAAATCTGATAAAAGGATACCATTAAGAAAATTAATAGGCCACACATTTGGAGAAAATATTCAGAAAACACGTATCCAACAAAGGAGACTAGAATAAACAAAGAACTCCTATGATTCAATAATAAAAAGACAAGCAAGACCATTAGAAATGGGCAAGAGGTTTGAATAGGTTCTTCACAAAAGATGTACGAACGCCAATGGCACGTTAAACATTGCTTGACATCATTAATGTGGTGCAAATTGCAAGTAATACATACCAACCTTAATGGCTAAATTTAAAAGCCTGACAACCACCGAATGTTGACGAGACTGTGGAGCAGCTGGAAGACACACAAGTTGCTGGTGGGAATGCAAACCAGTGCAACCACTCTGGAAAACGGTTTGATAGTTTCTCATAAAGTTAAACATACACCTATACACCTACTCTTAGACTTGGTAATTCTGCTCCTAGGTATTTATCCAAGAGAAATGAAAACATATGCCCACAAAAACAACTGTTCATAAAAGTTTTATTCATCCTAGTCACATACTGGAAACAGGCCAAATGTTCATCAACAGGAGACTCGCTAGATAAATTCTGATACATTCCTACCCTGGAGTACCAGTCAGCAATGGAAAAGAAATTAACTACTGATGTATGTGGGTTTCCCAGCTGGCTCAATGATAAAGAACCCACCTGCTAATGCAGGAGATGTAAGAGACATGGGTTCGATCTCTGGATAGGAAAGATCCCCTAGAGAAGGAAATGGCAACCCACTCCAGTATTCTTGCCTGGAAAATCCCATGGACAGAGGAGCCTGGCATGCTATAGACCATGGGGTTGAAAGAGTCAGACATGACTTAGTGATTAAACAACAGCAACTGATGTTTAATCAGTTTAAACAACAGCATCAAGATGTGTGAGTCTCAAAAACAATATGCCAAGAGAAAGGAGAAAGACACTCAGGAGTACATATTATATGATTCCACTTATGTGAAGTTTCAGATTAGGCAAAACTATTGTTAGCTACAGATTAGGTCAGTTTAGGGTGGAGGTAGGTGGTGGGCTTAACTTGAAATGAACATGGAGAATTTCCTTGTGAGATGATTATGTACCATATTGCGACAGGGTTGGGGGTTACTTGGATATAAACATTTATCAACGTGATACACCTATATTTGTACATTTTAATGCATGTGAATTTCCCTAAAAAACAGACATGTCAAAAAACAATAAGAATTGAGTGGGTGAGAATATAATGAAAGAAGAATGGCACAGTGAGATAATTGTTTCAACGGGGCGATGGGTGTACAGGGATTTAAATTATACCATTATGTTTACTTTGTGTATTTTTGAAGTTTTCCGTAATAAAAAGTGAAATAAAATAAAAGGAAAGAAAAGCATAATGATGCCTCCTGGAGCCGTTGTGCATTCATATGAGACATCGTTGGGAAAAGGATTTTGGAGGCTGGGGAGTATATTTTGACATGAGCTTTCTCCATTGGATCTGTCTCATTTACTCTAGTTCTTGCTGTCTGCTGCACTCCTGTTCTTTGTCCTTCCTGCAGCTCTGCTTTCTTTTCTCTTTCCCGCCTGCCTACTCCCTTCCTTCTCCTGTTAGCCCATCGCCTTTTGTCCATTGATGGTTCCAGATCTGCTGCAGGGGGCTCTGGTGGCACTGGTCTCATTCTCTAGTTCCCTGACCAGGGATCGAACCTGGGCTGCCTGCATTGGGAATGTGAGGTCTTAGCCACTGGACCACAGGGAAGTCCTGAGGACGGTGTCTTGAAGGTGTGGCCACACAGCTAGCAGCCTGCCATGGGGAGGTCAGGGAGGGTGCTGCTTCTCGCTTTCTCCTCTCACTCCCATGGCTCGGCCACCATGTGCCTCCCAGGGAGGAGGCTGGCTGCTCCTGCTGCTTTGCTGCCCGAGAGCCAGCTCTGCAACCGGACGGACGGGCTGCCTTTGCCCAGACACGTCTCCTCTACCTGGCTTCTCTGAAAACTCTCAGATTTGAGGGAAATTTGAGCCAGGTTCCCAAGCCCTAAACCCCAGCTCATCTCCTTTCTGGAGCCGCCCTGCCCTACCCCGGCTTCCACTGGGTCACTGCCTCATCAGCATCTCAGCCCTGGTACCCTGAGTTGTTCTTGCCAAGACCAGCTGAGTGCCCGGCGCTGTTGCAGAAACTGTGGGCTTTGGGGGCACGGCCCACAAGATGCCTAGAGTCTGCTCTTTTGCTTTTTCTGTTCTGTTTTAATCATCCAGGAACTCAACAGATATTTATCAAGCCACCCACTGTGAGCTGGGCACCCAGTGAGACACTGATGACCATCGAGATAGCCTGGTGGCCGGAGGAACAGAAGGTTTCAGGGTGGTGTGATGGGGTGGCCGCTGGGGAACTAGGAGAGTAGGGGGAGAGGGTGGGATGGGAGGAGGAGGAGGAGAGGAAGGGAGGGGTCACACGGCCTGGCTTGGGGTGAGGGGGTGTCAGGAAGCGATTCTTGGAGGAAATGCCAACGAAGCTAAGCCCCAAAGTGGGTGGAGTGGCAAAGAAGAGGCTTGTGAAACAGCCGCAGGTTGAGTGCACCTTGGCAGGGCCTTCTGGGAGCTGCAGAAGGTTCAGTCTGGCTAGACTTCAGGTGTGAGGGGTGGGTCAGGCCGGGAGATGTGGGCTGGAGAGCCCGCGGCCCCCCCGCCAGAGCTGCCAGACCCGTATGCCTCTCCCAAGGCAGTGTTGCTTCTGCCTGAACCACGGGGGCTCCAGGGTGGCTGGAGCCATCCTCCCCTGAGCAGCACAGGACTTGAGTGGGATGGAGCTGAGTGGGGGCACCTGGGTGCTCCCTGCTCCCCCTCAGTGGTCCTCCCCGCCTGGAGCCCTCAGGCTGGGCAATGATTCAGGCAGAGCTGGGCTTGCCTCCTTTCATGTGACCCACGCCTTCTGCCTCTGTGGGATCAGGGAGACTTCTCTGCCCCCTTGGCCTTTCAGGGAATGCTCTGGTTTCCGTACCAGTTCCGGTCCTAGTTCCAATTCTGATTCAGGTTCCGACTCTGGTTCTGGGCTCAGCTGGACCCACAGGTGAGGCCAAACACAAGAGCCAGGTCTTGTCAAGCCCAGGAAAGCAGATTCTGACTTCAGCGCCTCCTCCTGGGGAAGGGCCTCCCCCATCCCTGAGCCAGGATGGTGAGACAGGCTGTGGGTGAACTTCTCAGCAATGGAGGCTGGAAAGAAGAAACAGAAGACGTGGAAGGAGTTTTGTGAGACATCACAAAGGTAGCTGTTAAGACTCTAAAATCTTGGCTCAGAAGAAGCAAATTTAACAGTCCAGTTTAAGGGATTAGAAGGAGGACTCTGGAGTCAGATAATGTACAGTTCAAAACCCAGTTCTGCTACTTATTAACCTTGTAACCTTGGGCAAGCTACTTAGTCTCTTTGTGTCTCAATCGCCTCCTCAGTAACATGGGGAGAATGAAAGCACCCACCTCATAAGATTATGGGAGGGCTGAGTCAGATAATCCATGTTAAGCGCTTAGCATGGTTCCAGCTACATAGTCAAGTGTTAGTCGCTCAGTCGTGTCCGACTCTTTGCAACTCCATGGACTGTAGCCCCGCCAGGCTCCTCTGTCCATAGAGTTCCCCAGGCAAGAATACTGGAGTGGGTAAGCCATTCCCTGCTCCAGGGGATCTTCACAGCCCGGGAATCGAACCCTAGGTCTCCTGCATTGCAGGCAGATTCCTTATCATCTGAGCCACTAGGGAAGGCTTAATAAGTAATTAAGATGCTATTTATTGATATTATTTCCTGCAATCTCTCTGATAGACAGGTGAGTGACCCTTGCCTGCCACCTAATGGGGCCCTCTCAGGGGTTTATACACCCCCGAATCCACCCCCCCATGGAATGAGAGAGCTGCAGGATGGGGGTGCTCTCTAGCATCTTCATTCGGTGCAGGAAATGTTCAGGTTTTGCAGCTGGAATGTATGGCTTTATTGATTAATGGGCTTAACTTCTTGGTCTTAACTGCCTCATCAGTGAGATGGGGATAATGCGATCTCAATGGTGAGTTTATACCTCGTGGATGGATGGCACAGGGCTGCATTCCAGCTCCGCTGTGTGACCTTGGGCAAGTTGCTTCACCTCTCTGGGCCTCTGTTTCCTGGTACTTTGTACCAGAGAGAGTTGTGGAATTGGGGGAAACCTATGTAATGTGCCAGGCAGAGAGTACACCTTCAACAAAATAGTCGCTAGTATCGTCATCCCGACGGTGAAGATGGGGTAGAAGTTCAGGGGTCTGGGAGGGAACTGGTTGGTTCTACGTGGGCCTTGGAGAGAAAGCTATTTATCACAGAAGTGCTTCTTGTTTTCCTTCATGCCTTCCTGAGATGTCAGCATTGCCTAAACCTGGGAAGGTTCATGTTCAAGCTTCGTAGAAGGAATGGGGAAGGAAGGGGCCCTCGGAGGTCTCAGGAGCAAACCCAGGCAGAGCCTTCTCTCTGTGACGGATCCCTCTTGCTCCACAGGGCTCCTGCTGAGTGACCCCGTCAGGGCAGCGAAGCGCTGCTGAATCAGCCTCACCACACCCCTTCTGTCTGCTCTTGAGTTGTTGTTTTTTTCCTTTCTTCCTGCACGGAGGTCATCCAACCCATTTCCTACCGCACGGCAGGTCTGTGACAATCCCACCCTGCATTCCCTGCCCCCCGGCCCTGCACCCCCCAAGTCCTCTAAAGCAAAGGGTATCTCATGCAAGGCAGACACCCTGCAGTCTGACTTCAGTCCCTCTAGATGGGCTGTTAGCCTGGACCCTCTTGTTTGGGCCTCTAGAGAGGTGGAGAGAAGCTGGCCAGCCTTCATCCAAATAACCCTCCTGAGGTTAGGAAGGGTGTCATTAAGCCATTCCTTCTCCAGGCTAAATAATCCCAGGGGCCTTTAACCCTTTCCTCTCAGGTTCTATTTTCTAAGTCTTTAATTATTTTCACTGCCCTCTCTGTATTTTAGGATGCCACCCTATAATCGTGGAATTTCAGAGCTGGAAGGTACATAGGAGAGGCATGGAGGAGCCAGACGCAGAGAGTCAGGCCCTGCCCGGTCCAGTCGCCAGCATGGGAGTGAAGTCCAGTCCACCCCTCTTCACGACCCCCTTCCCCATCCTTCCTGCAGCCAGGGAGAGCTCTGCTCATTTCCCTTTAGAGCAAAAATTGATTGAGCTGTTCTGGGGAGTTATGTGCTGTCAAGGCATTTTCAGAATCGTGACCTCCTTAATCCCTCCACGGTCCTGCCAGGCAGCCTCATTTTGTAGGCAAGGAAACTGGCTCTGAGAGATTAAATAATTTGCCCAAATTTACACTCGAAGAAAGTTCCAGAGCTCTCCTGCCCAGAGTCCCTGCTCCTGCTACTCCCACCCCAGTTCCCACGGTGCCCAGAGAGAGCCAGTTCCCACGGGCCTTTCTGGAAGCATCTCCCTCGTGAAGAGCCTGTCAAACTCCAGGGAGGCCAGCACCAGGCTGCAACAGGAACCGGTCAGGATTCCACAGAGAAACAGACCCAACGGGAGATATGTTTGTCTCTATATCTCTCTATATTTATATAAAGAGGTTCATTTATACATCTTTATCTTCACATCACCCCTTCATGGGTCACAGCCTTGTCATGGTGTGAAGGGGCTTGTGTAACTCAATGAAGCTGTGAGCCATGCTGTTTAGGGCCACCCAAGACAGACGGGCTATAGTGAAGAATTCTGACAAAACGGGGGCCAGTGGAGAAGGAAATGGCAACCCACTCCAATATTCTTGCCTGAAGAACCCCACGGACAGTATGAGAAGGCAAAAAGATATGGCGCTGGAAGATGAGACCTCCAGGCTGGAGGGTGTCCAATAGGCTGCTGGGGAAGAGCTGAGGTTGGTTACTAATAGCTCCAGAAGGAATGAAGCAGCTGGGCCAAAGCAGGAATGATGCTCAGTTGTGGATGTGTCTGGTGGTGAAAGTCATACCGTAAAGAACAATATTGCATAGGAACGCAGATGGTTAGATAGCATCACTGACTCAATGGACATGAATTTGAGCAAAGTCCAGGAGACAGTGGAGGCCAAAGGAGCCTGGTGTGCTGCAGCCCGCGGGGTCACCAAGAGTCAAACACAACTTAGGGACTGAGCAACAACAGCAATTTTTATATCAAGGGATTTATTTCAAGGAATTGGCTCATGCGATTGTGGGGGATGGTAAGTGGCAGGTTGGCAACTCAGGCAGGAGTTGATGGCAGGTTTTAAGGCAGAATTTCTTCTTCTCCAAGAAACCTCAGTTTTTACGGTGAAGGTCTTTCCAATGATTCGATGAGACCTGACCACATTAAAGCAGATAATCTTCTTCACTTAAAGTCCACTGACTGTAATGTAACCACATCTACAAAATATCTTCACAGCAACACCTAGATTAGTTGTCTGACTCAATAACTGGGTATTATAGCTTAAGCAAGTTGACACGGAAAACTGCACATCCCGCCCTCCTTTACGAGTGTCAATGGAGAGAAGTTGGCTTGATCCAGTGGGTATTTTCCCCAGAGTTCAAGGCAAGTGCTGGGAAGGTGCCAAGGATGGCAGAACCCTCCTGGGCCTGCCAGGAGGCAGATGCTAGGTGCTAGGTCCCAGGTCAGGGTTATCCCAACCAGATCTGTACCAGACTTCTTCTCCCTGGGGAGGCCCTGATCTCTATTTGATAGCTTCGTTTAAGACTCGGTGACTTTTGAGGGGGCAGAAGACTAGGAAGGAGTAAAGGGCAGTCCTTGGAATAGGATCAAGAGGATTTTCGCCTGAATCTGAGGGACTGGGCAGGCCAAGAGTCCTTGAGGGTGGGAACCATGTCTCAGCGCTCGGTATCCCAGGGCTGGGACCATGGCCCATGGGAGAGGTGCTACACATGTCTGTTTCTTTCCCTTCATCACCCTCCCCAGCAGGTGCCTTAAATATTCTAGGCAGGTAGAAATCAGACCTGTTTTTAAAGTTCTTCCTAGAAGAAAATTTGATAGCAGAAACAGTAGTTCCTGATCTAGAGAGTTATTTTTCTTTTTCCTCTGTCTCCATCTCCCTCTTCTTCTCTTTCTTATTCACCAAAAGGTTCAACCTTTAGTTTTAGAATAAATAGGTCCTAGGAACATGAGGTGCAGCATGGTGACAATAGGTAATAATACCGTCATGTATGTTTGAAAGTTTTTAAGAGAGTAGATCTTAAGAGTTCTCATCACAAGAAAAAGAAATTAGAGAGTTCTTAGTATATAATTGAAACCCCACCAATTTCACAACAAACTCTGTAGGACTAGAATTGCAGAAATGAGTAAATAAGACCTCAGAAATTCTACTGTTGCTATAAAGTTTTGGGCTCAGACAGTAAAGAATCTTTCTGCAATGCAGGAGACTTCGGTTTGATCCCTGGGTCGGGAAGTTCTCCTGGAGAAGGAAATGGCAACCCACTTCAATATTCTTGCCTGGAAAATTCCATGGACAGAGGAGCCTGGAGGGCTACAGTTCATGAGGTCACAAAGAATTGAACACAACTGAATGGCTAACACACAAAGTTTTGAACCACCACAGCCTTCTGGCTGCTGTCTATAACCAGAGGCACAGAAAGACAGAGATACAGGCACAAAAGACCCGTGCCGGCACTGAGACTGGACCAGAGCCCTCCTCTCTTGGACACAACCGCCCCTTAGCTTATCTTTCTCAGGGCATGAGGCTCAGATAGATTCAAAGATGTTCCTGTAGCAAATAGTCCCAAAGCTTGAAACTGAATGGCTGAGGGAGGTCGTGACATCTTTTTCTTTGCAGATCTTTTAGAGGACGTTTTTAGATACAGTTTGCTCAGAGGCAAGGGATGGACCCGCTGGCCGCTCCCTCCCAACCTTGGGATCCCAAAGGGGCGGGAGGAGCTTTCTCTTTTTAAAGGGGTTTCCTCTTTCATCTGAAGGTGACTGGGGAGGGAATCAGGTGCCGTCAGGCTGCAGAGGTGGGTGGGTGAAGCTGCTCCACCCGCTGAATCAAGGGAGGCTTCCAGGAGGGGAATAGCTTGGAGATGCCTCATGAAAGAAGGCTGGGAGGAGGCTTGGGGTTGGCTGACCAGTGTGTGTGGGAAGAAGGGACTTGGTGGGGGCTGGCTAGCTGGACATACTTAGTTTGAAGAAGAAGGATTCTCCCTGGCTTCACAGGACTCCTTTGGAAGCCACACCTGCCAACTCTTCTCACCTCCTAACCCTTCCAAGGG
The DNA here is from genome assembly GCF_027580195.1 of Bos mutus. Taxonomy (NCBI): domain Eukaryota; kingdom Metazoa; phylum Chordata; class Mammalia; order Artiodactyla; family Bovidae; genus Bos; species Bos mutus. The sequence goes on from NC_091631.1 coordinate 49,129,367, forward strand.
ATGGAGTTGGGGCTGGCAGCCACTCACATTCCACCATCACTTGGTATAGGGAGAAACGGTGCAGCAAGAAGACTTTAAGCCAGACCAGAGGGAGAACTGGATAAGGAGGGAGATGAGTGATGGAGGGGCTTCCATGGGCCCCTTTCTTTCAAAGCCTTTAAAAACAAAGTTTCTTCTGCTCCCAGGAGACCCCTCACCTCCAAGCCACAGTGATGGATGTGACAGCCTTTGGGGGCTTTTGGCCAGCTTGCACGTGACACATAGGTTCTGCGAGCATCAGGAAATGCCCTTTTGTGGCGCCTGTGCAACAGATTTGGGATCAAGAGCAGCTAGATCCTAGCAGATGGTGCCACATGTCGTTTTGGGGGATGCAATGGCAGCGAGGGTTTGGGGGAGCCCTGGGAGCAATCATGTTGCCGTGGATGGTCCCCAGTGGTCACCCCAGACCTCAGTACTCCAGAGGTTAAGGTAGGGGTTAGAGTAGAAATCCTTCCTCTTTAGCTCAGCCCTGGGGCTGGTGTGCATGGAGTCACGGTATCCCTAGAGACACAATTGTTTCTTTGGCTTTTTCTTTTCAACTTTTGGATTCTGGGGATTCCTAGGACACTCCACCTAGAGTCCATCATGCATCTGGAGTGAGGAAGGGCTGGGGCCCCGTCTGGGTGGACCAAAACTCTGAGCAACCAACACGGACTGAGAATTCAACTGAATAAATATATGCTGAGTCAAGTCAAATGCTGCCTCTGTCTGGTCAGAGAGGACACCTCTGTGCTCAGCCTGGTTGGAGGGACCGTCTCTCACAGCATGGCCTGGACTCTTCCCTCCCCTGGGCAGCTCAGGCCTCTTACATGGATTTCCCTCATTCACGGTCATGCCAGATTCAAATGACTGACTCACTGGTTTGTTTTCCCACTGGACTGGAAGCTCCCCCACCACGAGATCTGGGATTCATTCATGTGGTGTGGTCAGTCCCTTGTTTAGAGCCTGGCACGTGGTAGGATGCTGAAGAAATATCAGTGTGAATGAGTGAGTAATTAACACCATCGGGTGGTCTGAGACAAATACCCCTGAGTAGGACAGACAGTGATGTTTCAGGGGTTCAGAAGAGGGAGCAATCTGTGGGCCTGGGTCAGGGGGGAAAGCCTTGTGGAAGAGATAAGGTAGCCTTATCTTCCACTGCCTTGAAATCGCTTGAACCCATTTTCCTCTCTCAGGACAGTTAAGAGTTGAATTCTCCATCATCCTTTTTTTTTTCTGTCCCCCTCTTCCTACATTAATTCATATACCCAGTTACCCATCAATCCCCTGTGATGTTCTGGACTGGCTCACAATTGCCTGACCCTGTCGGGAGCTGACCGTATTCATGTCTTCCCAGCCCGTCTCACGTTGGTGGCTTGAAATTGGCCAGGGTAGAAGAAACTGGCAAACACTATAAACCAGCGCTTTTTTTGCTCTGGAAGAGAGAGTTGCTAAGTGTTTATCAGCACATTTGCCTATCTACTATCTGTCCATGTGTTACCATCCATTTCCTTCCTTCCTTTCTCTTCCTTCTCTCCTTTCCACAAATCTTCCTTCCTCCCCTTCCCTTCCTTTTTTAAAATTACTTTATCCAGTTCCCCACTTACCTACTCATCCATCCATCCACCATCCTTCTGCCATCCATCTATCAATCCTTCATCCTACGACCCACTCACCCATCATCCATACATCCGTTAATATTATCCATCCATCCACCCATTCATTTCCAACTCAGATCCATCTAACTTTTGTTTCTTCTATATATTCACCCATATCCATCCATCCATTCATCCATCCATCTATCCATCCATCCTTCCACAAATGCTTTCTGAGCATCTTCTCTGTGTCAGCCTATTTTTCAGGTTCAGAATCTTTCCTAGACTTCTGAAAGATGGAGCGTGAACTCTAAGACTAGCAGAGGCCTCCTCATTAGGGAGGGGCAGCCAGCACTGTTGCTGGGTTCATAAGCAGAACACTTTGCTTTTCCCCTTCTGCTGCTCTTGCCTTCTCTGGTCTTTGCTCCTCACAGCCTGTTCTCACAGGGCCCAGGAGACACCAGCAGGGGAAGGAGCAGTGTGGCTCCATCTCTGTCTCTCTTCCTTTCCCTCCACACCTCAGCCAAGAGCCCAGTGGAAGTGGGCCTGACTTAAAAAAAATTTTTTTTTAATTTATTTCGGCTGTGCCAGGTCTTAGCTGCAGCATGTGAGATTTTTGTCGTGGCGTGCCAACTTTAAGTTGTGGCATTTGGGATCTTTAGTTTTGCAGCATGTAGGATCTAGTTCCCTGACCGGGGATGAAACCTGGGCCGCCTGCCTTGGGAGTGTGGAGTCTCAGCCACTGGTCCACCAAAGAAGTCCTGAGCAAGACTTTTTGAGAAAGTGTTTCCTGCCCCCAGAAGCCCCCACGAACTCTTAGACCACTCACCAGTGACTTCAAACAAGACGGGGCTCCTATGGAGCCTGAGAACAGAGACACAAGGTGAGAAGGAATGCCCATGACGAAGCAGCACTCTCCACCCCCACACCTCCTCTTAAAACTCTCGCCGCTTGGGGAGCTAAGCTTGTCTCTGCTCTCGTTCCCAGGAGCTGTTGTTGCAGAGGATTAGCTGTTCGGCCTGGTGAGCCAAAGGGGCGGGGGCTCCCAGAGTTTGACCTGGATTCGAGGGGAAGGAAACCCACTCCCCTACACACAGCCCAGAACCTGCCACCCCAGCCACTCCCACCTCTGTTCTGTCTAGTCCAGCCCGCCTGGGAGAGGCACAGCCCTTCCCTTGGTGGGGGCCCTGAGGACGCTGCCCCTGGCCTGGCACTGCTTGCATTCCTGTCCCTCACTACCGTCTCCCTGTCCTTTGGATCCAAGCAGGTTCTGACTTGCTCTGATAGAAATAACATTAAGCCGTAAGCATCTCGTTAGGGCTGCTGGGTGGGACGTGATTTCCTGAAGCCGTCTTCCATTGAGATAGTCAGGTGGCTGTTGGTTCTCAAAGGCCCTGGGCTCAAATTTTAGCTCTACCACTTGATGCAGGCCAGCATGTTGCCTTCTTAGAGCTTCAGTTTTCTCATCTATTCAATGGAGATGTTTGAATATGTTGTTGGAAGCTTGCATGTGTGTGTGTGTGTGTGTGTGTGTGCGCTAAGTTGCTTCAGTCTTGTCCAACTCTTTGGGACACTATGGGCTGTAGCCGCCAGGCTCCTCCATCCATGGGATTCTCCAGGCAAGAATACTGGAGTGGGTTGCCATGCCCTCCTCCAGGGGATCTTCCTGACCCAAGGATTGAATCCATGTCTCCTGTGGCTTCTGCATTGCAGGCAGATTCTTTAACACTGAGGCACCAGGGAAGACCCTTGAAAGGTTTATATAACCTTTCAAGGTTATATAAGTGAGCTCGTATAGGTAACATACATGACACAATGCCTGGAAGTTGGCACATAGGGTTCCAGAGTCAGTAACTGCTGCTAAGTCGCTTCAGTCGTGTCCGACTCTGTGCGACCCCATAGACGGCAGCCCACCAGGCTCCCCCGTCCCTGGGATTCTCCAGGCAAGAACACTGGAGTGGGTTGCCATTTCCTTCTCCAATGCAGGAAAGTGAAAAGTGAAAGTGAAGTCGCTCAGTCCTGTCTGACTCTTAGCGACCCCATGGACTGCATCTTACCAGGCTCCTCCGCCCATGGGATTTTCCAGGCAAGAGTACTGGAGTGGGGTGCTATTGCCTTCTCCGGAATCAGTAACTACCTCACTTCAAAGCCTGAAATCCAAATCAAGTGGAACCCATCATTCCTTTTAAGACAGGAAGTCAAACACAATATTGTAAAACCATTATCCTCTAATTTAAAAAAATACTAAACTTTTTGATGGAAATTAAAAAAAAAAAAAGATAAGAAGCAACTCCAGTGTCTCAGGGCAGCAGGGGGATATTCCTCTGAAACCCAGGCCATCAAGTTACAAGATTATTTGGCTTGTGTGACCCAGTTAAATAGCCCTGGGTCCTGTGGGCCTCTGTGGACACCTCACCTTCTGTCCCACGTCTGGCTTGGCTCAGCGAAGCCTGCCCACCTGTGAGGACAGAGGCTCCCGCTTTCCTGATGAGAAGAAAGTGCATCAGAAGGAAGCAGTCCAACTGGTTGCTGAGCCGTGGAAAATAATTAAACTGGGGAAGAATAAAAACACTTCTTTAAAAAACCGGGTTAGGTATGAATGTGCAGGGCGTGGCCCCTCTGTATAATTAGCCGCTCTGCTGGCTCTGGGAGCCGCCTGCCTCTCCCGCCTGCCCGTTGTGTCAGGCCCTCCTCTCGGCTCCCGGTAGGTGTGTCTCAGGCTCCGTGACTACCTGTCTCAGTCCTGCAGAGGTGCCGCCGCCCAAGAGGTCACCCACCCAAACCCCCAGCGCGCCGACACAGACCAGCCAGGTGAGCCGCGATGGAAGCTGCAGACGCCTCCAGGAGCAGTGGGGCCAGCCCGGAAGTCAGGGATGTCCGCAGCTCCCTGAGCCCCAACGGCAGCCTGGAGAATGGGGTCAAAGCTGAAGGCAAAGAGGCCAAGACTGCCAACGGGCACGGCGGGGAGGTGGCCGAGGGCAAGGGCACAGGCGGCGCCCTGAAGCCGGGCGAAGGCAAGAGCTCCCTGTTCTCCGGCAGCGAGTGGCGGCGGCCCATCATCCAGTTTGTCGAGTCGGTGGATGACAAGGGCTCCAGCTACTTCAGCATGGACTCTGGGGAAGGCAGGAGGTCGCCCTATGCCGGGCTCCAGCTGGGGGCTGCCAAGAAGCCTCCTGTCACCTTTGCCGAGAAGGGGGAGCCGCGCAGATCCATATTCTCAGAGCCCCGGAAGCCCTCGGTGTCCATCGTGGAGCCCGGGGATATCCGGCGGAACAGCTACCCCCGGGGCGACTCCAGCACCCTCCTGCGCTCCAAGTCGGGCTCCGAGGAGGTCCTGTGTGACTCGTGCATCGGCAACAAGCAGAAGGCCGTCAAGTCCTGCCTGGTGTGCCAGGCCTCCTTCTGCGAGCTGCACCTCAAGCCCCACCTGGAGGGCGCCGCCTTCCGTGACCACCAGCTGCTCGAGCCCATCCGGGACTTCGAGGCCCGCAAGTGCCCCCTGCACGGCAAGACCATGGAGCTCTTCTGTCAGACAGACCAGACCTGTATCTGCTACCTCTGCATGTTCCAGGAGCACAAGAGCCATAGCACCGTGACCGTGGAAGAGGCCAAGGCCGAGAAGGAGGTAAGAGCTGGCCTCCTCGCAGTACGCTCCCACCTCATTTTCTCCACTGGGCGCTCCCAGGGTCTGGGGCTTACCTCTCTGCTGTTCCTGGTTCTTTCAGAAAACAGTTCTTTCCCCTCCTACCCCCAGACTGGGAGTCAGAGATGGTTCCCCAATCCTCTAAGGCCTCAGGAGTCAAGTCATCTCCTAAATGAACAAAGAGGGGCTCAGCAAAGATGGGGGCCTTGGCCAAGGTCATAGGATAAATTCAAGTCAGGCCAGGAAATCAGCATTCCATCCTGGGCTCTCTGCCTGGCTGGGTGCTTCTTCCTTCCTTTCTACTTAGGTGCTAAGTCACTCAGTTGTGTCCAACTCTTTGTGACTCCATGGACTGTAGCCCACCAGGCTCCTCTATCCATGGAATTATCCAGGCAAGAATACTGGAGTGGGTTGCCATTGCTTTCTCCAGGGGATCTTCCCCACCCAGGGGTCAAACCTGGGTCTTCTGCCTTGCAGGCAGATTCTTTAGTATCTGAGCCACTGGGAAAGCCACCTCTTTCTATTTAAGGGAGAGAGAATTCTTCCTAGCTGAGGAGGACTGGCTCGTGGGGATTAGTCATGGGTGAGGAGGGGGGAATTTGGGGACCACATCAAGACCCTTTCTTCCCTGACCTCGGAGTTGGTCTCTGTAGGACAGTGGCTCCTTCTTGTTCTGTCTGATCCCCTAGCCAGTCTTGACACGCCCAGCAGCTTCCTTTATCCTTCCCTCAGCTGGACCCTCAGTGCTTTGTGTGTGTGGCCATTGCCTAGTGAGGGTTGGAGTCGGTGGGGAAGGGTGTACATATGTGTGTGTGTGTGTTATATGCACGTGGTGTTTATATCTGCACATGGATGTTTGCATATGACTGTACATGTGGCAGGTAAGTGTGTTTGCATGCCTTCTGTGTACATGATTCTGCCTGTGCTTCTGCGGGGAGGAGCAGAGGCGTGTGGAGGCTTGTGAATGTGGTACATCTTTCTCCTGGAGAGGGTGTGCTGGGATAAGGGCTCGTCTGTGGCTCCACAGATGCTGGGACTGCTCCCCCTAAACAACACAGCCCCCTGACGTGGGGCGGCCAGGGGTCAGCCGGGGTCAGCCATGCTCATTGTCAACGCAGGGGACTCTGCTTTCTGCACCCCACAGAATGGGGCAGCACAGCCCCCGCTCTGTGCCCAGCCTTCTTGACCTGAAGTCTGTGGGTCACTCTTTCCTACCCATTCTCCTGGGCAGGAGAGACGAGTCAGAGATGACAAAAGACTCAAAGAGCCTTTTCAGGAGCCTCATTTGGCCCAGGAAAAAAAGGTGGTCCGAGTCTCCCTAACTCCCTGACCCCAGCCTGGCTTCAGGCTTCAGACAGGGAGATGGAGATGGGGCAGGGGCCATGGATCTCCTCCAGGATTTGACTTACGGAGTCAAAACAGAATGCGGGTTAATTATCCTCAACCACCACAACCAAGAAATTGCAGAGCCCCAGGCTGGGTTTTAGGAGACCTCAGCTCCAGTTCTAGTTTTTCCTCGAACCAGCTGTAAGACAGGGGACAAGTCCCTTATGTTCTCTCAGGCTTGGTTTCCCTTCCCGTGAAACTAAGGGATTGGACTAGATTGGAAGTTTTCAAATGACCCCCTGGAGCCTGAAGATTCTTAGGAATGTCTCTGAGACGTCAGGGATGAGGAGGGGGGCAAACTGATGCCAAGAAGGCAGGGGCCCGGGTTCCTATCGCTTCTGCAAGCAGCTGTGCCATGCTCACGCTCAGTCATGTCCGAATCTTTGCAACCCTTTGGAAGTAGACCGCCAGGCTCTTCTGTCCATGGGATTTTCCAGCACCTGCCCACTCCAGTACTGTTGACTGGAGAATCCCATGGAAGTAGAGCCTGGTGGGCTATAGTCCACGGGGTCACAGAAGAGTCGGACACAACTTAGTGACTGAACAACAACAACAACTCTTATTTATCTGTTATATGTGTAGGGCTTGGTCCCAAATTTTATTTGAAACCAGGGTATCTCCACTTAAGAAAAGCCTGAGTGCCCCAGAGGACAGGACAGTCTTGGGCAGTTTTCTCTGGCAGTACCTGGGACTTGGAGTTCATGCTCTAGGGCTCGTGATGTAGGTCAAGAGGCAGAGCTCAGACGCACAAACCAGTCTGGGGTGCATCCGCCTAGTTACACAGCAGCGGCTGTAAGTAAACATCAACTTGCAGAGGACAGAATGCTAGGCTGGATGGAGAATGAGCAATCTTGCCATCTCCTCTCCACCTTGCATGGGGACACAGGCCCAGAGGAAGGAAGGGACCTGTCCAGGCTCAGTGCTTAAGGAAGAAGCCCCCTGAGTCCTCTTTCAGTGTTTGAGAGCAACTGGGGGAAGGGGGATGGGATTCAGGAGGCGTGTGCCTTACAGGGGCTCAGGGGGAAATGTCTGATCCACTGGAGCGACTTAAATGGTGGGAGCTTCAGACTGTGTGTGTGTGTGCGTGTGTGTGTTGCAGCATAGGTAGGCAGGGAAGGGTGGTGCTGAGCACCTGAGTGGAGACAGAGATGGAGTGGAGCTCTTTGTCCAAGCCTAGCCCCACTGGAATGTCAGACACTGGGGGCGTTGGCACAGAGCAACCTTAGGTAGGTTGACAGATCAAAGTGAATGAGTCTGTCAGCCCTGACATCTTCAGAGGCAGCCCCTGCAGACCCAAACATCAGCCTACACACAACTTTTTTTGCAAGAAGTCCTGTCCAGAACCCGTTCTGCAGGCTAGTAGGTGAGGCCCCCGATGAGGCCATCACTGATCTATCATGGTTTCTTGCATGAGACTGTAGACCACACCCCGGGCTGCAGTGCGTTTGGGCCTCCCTCTCTGCAGAATCTGAGCAGAGGTGGTGTTGGAGAAAGGCTACTCAGCGTGCCGCCAACATGACAGGCCTTCCTCTGCCGACCCAAGATCAGAAGGTTTCCAGTTCCACTCTGAATGTCGCAAGGAGGGTCCACAGATGTCCTGAGCTGCACTCCTCTGCCTCTGGCTTAGACTGATGAGATTTCTGTTGTTGTTTAGTTGCTAAGTCGTGTCTGACTCTTTTGTGACCCCATGGACGGTAGCCCCCCAGGCTCCACTGTCCACGGGATTTCCAAGGCAAGAATACTGGAGTGGGTTGCCATGCCCTGCTCCAGGGGATCTTCCCGACCCAGGGATCAAACCCACGTCTCTTACGTCTGTTGCATTGGCAGGTTACGTCTGTTGCATTGGCAGGCGGGTTCTTTACCACTAGCACCAACTGGGAAGCCCTTGCAATGTACAAATCTATCTTTTTCTGTGTCTCAGGGCCTGTCTTCTGTCTCTCCCGAGTACCTTCTGCTGCATCGGGTCAGAGTGGAGGATTCCTGGCCACGACTCTTGCTGTAGGGTAGTCTGCCATTTTGTGGGTTCTCTGGGCTCTAGGTCAGCAGTCTGGCCAGGCAATGGGGAGGAGCACTCACGACAAGCATTGCTCTGGAGGGCGAGGTCCTAACTCAGTAGTGCAGCTCAGATTCAACACCTCGCCACTCTCCTGACGCCGTCACTTGGCTCAGCACCTTTCTGCCGCCAGTGTCTATGGCTTTGCCTCTGGTCTTGTTGCCCAGTTTTTTCATGAAGTCTGAGCTGCCAGGCTGCTGGCCATGGGCAACTGCTGGTCTTTGAGCTTTGGGAGATGTGCTGGTCTGGGCTTTTGGGGCTCTCTGGGTGGACCACCATGACCATGGACAAAGAGCAGCCAGGTGGCTAAAGGCCTGGAATGGGGTTGGGGGGTGTCTGGGACCACTCTTCTTGGAGATATTGGGGGGAAAACTGCCCCTGGAAAGGGTGAGTGAGAAAGGAGGTGGGATGACCTCTCTGGGTGCTGAGGAGGAAAGGACCAAATGAGAGAAGTATAGAGATAGGATGTGGAGAAAGAGAGTGCCAGGCAGGAGGGCAGGAGATGGCTCATCTTTTTGGAGTACATTGATGTGCCAGGCGCTGGCCTGGGCATTTACACTGTTACTCCTGACAACAGTCCCACGGATGGGAATATCTGCACCTATATTATAGGTGACGAAATGGGATCTGAAATGCCGAGAGACTTAACCAGTGTTACAGCGCTGGGGGTGGCCGAGCTGGGATTCAAACTCAGTGTGGCCATAGCCCAGCCTGTTCTCTCTCACCACTTTACATGGTTGAGGCCATGTAACCATGTAACATTTTAAATGTTGTTTTCATAGGCTTGGCAGAGGCTCCTCGGGGTTCCCTGGGAGGTTCTGGTTCAGGGTATGAGACCTGCATTTCTAAGTCACTCTCAGGGCTTCTAATGTGTAGCCAGGCTGGAAATCAGGAACCTAGTCCAGTTTTATCAGGAAGAAATGGAGGCCTGGGAGGTGGGGTAACTTCTCAAGGGCCCACTGCTGGTCTGGAATCTGCTTGAATGATGCTCTTCCCTGCCCCCCATCTTGCCCCTTCCGCATCCTGACGTCCAAGGAAGCAGGAGGAACGGTGAGTCCCAACGAAGCCGACGAATACTGGGCTGGTTGACATCTGGGTGGGAATGGGGAAATCTATCCAGCATTTCAGATTCTTATCCAGATAATTACCATTTGTCTGGAAGTACAAATTTGGCAATTAACTGGCTCATTTGGCAAATGTCATAGCCAATGGCCCATGTGGTTAATTCAGACCAGAGGGGCCCCATTTCCCCTTCCCTGGGGCAGCACAGGCACACCTGTCCAGGTGAGTGCTCAGATGTGTCTGCACCTGGAGGCCCTGTCTGTCCCGGCCGAGGCACCACCAGCTGCTGGCCACCACTTTGCTCCCCCAAGGCCGGAAGGATTTCAAGGCTGGGTGGCCTACACAGGGCCCGTCCCAGCCACAGAGCGAGAGGCAACAGGCGGAGTGTGGGAGAAGGGAACAAAGAAGGCATTTAGGAGCAGGTCTGGGCAAGGCAGAGCGGGTGAGCAGAAGGAAGTCAGAGGGAGGTGTAGACAGGGTGGAGCCGACAGAAGCTGAGGCCCCATCGGACATCAGGGGATTTAATCAGATTCCTAGGGAGGAGGGAAGGGCTTCCCAGGTGATGCTAGTGGTAAAGAACCCACCACCTGCCATGCAGAAGGCTTGAGAGACACAGGTTTGATCCCTGGGTCAGGAAGATCCCCTGGAGGAGGACATAGCAACCCACTCCAATATTCTTGCCTGGAGAATCCCATGGACAGAGGAGCTTGGTAGGCTAGAGTCCATAGGGTCGCAAAGAGTCGCACACGACTGAAATGACTTAGCAAGCCCAGGGAGGAGAAGGAGAAAGCGGGGCCTTAGGGGGCGATGGGGAGGTGTGGGGAGGACAGGGAGAGAGGCAGAATCCATGAATTGCCCTGTCTATGAGGTAGCGGGTGGGGAGGCCTGGCACTACGACGTCCTGGGTGATACAGAGAACAGCCCAGGAGTTGAGGCCATGTAACCGAGCTGAGTCCTGTCTCTGTGTCGTGGTCCTCCCATTTCCTCACTGGGAGAACTCAGGCAAGCTCCTCAATCTGCCTCGGCCTTGGTTTCTGTATCTGTACAATGGGGACAACACGGCTTACCTCCCCAGGGGGCTTTTGAGATGAAAGGAGAAATGCAGACACACAGTGGATGTTCAGCAAAGCAGTTAGGGTCCTTCCTTCTATGGTGGCAGGAGAACCCAGGATTTCAGAACCTTCATATGTCATTGTTTTCTGACTCCTGCCTCATCTGGCTTTTGTGCAGCCTGGCCAGAGGGAAAAATTGCCAAGGACTAAATGGATGCTGTTCACATCCCCAGAGGTCTCAGCCCAAACCCTCCTCTCCTAACAGGGTAGCACTCACCCCAGACATGAGAGAAGACCTTTCTAGTAGCACAGAACTCACAGCCCAAGGTCCCTTCCAAGATGCCACTGTGCTCGGCAAGTCGGGGCTTGCGAGGCCTCCACTCCGCCTGTGTTGACTTCCCCAGTGCCCCAAAGAAACCAGGAGACCGGTCTCCCCCGCCCTGACTGATGCGTCCACCCACGGCTGCAGACAGCAAGGCTCCGCTTTTAACCCTGCCCGTGCATGTTTCCAGATCAGCTGGCAGCCTCTCCCTCCACCCCTCCCAGGTCACTGGCCAGCATCTCTGGCTCTCCTCGGCACATCCCCTCCTACTAGCCTCCCTCTTCCCGACCTCTCTTACACAGGCTGGACCCCAGGGGCTGACTCCTGCTGCCCTTGGCTGAGGCTCTTCACTGTTTTAAAGCCCCTGGACTCCCCCTCCTCTGGACTCAGTGCCATCTTCCTCCCTCTTGGCCAGTGAGTCTGTGCTCTTGTGGGTAAGACATTCCCAATGCACAGACCTCTGTGCATTCCACTGGCTCCTCACCTCCCCGTTCTCTAGGAAAACCTTCAACCGCTCACAGGGGGTAGCCCGCCTGCACCCCGTTTATCCTCCTTCTCTTCTGTTTTCCCTCAACATCCTCCAATCTTCAGTTATCCACCATCTAGTCTCTACATCCTCAGGGCTTCCCTGGCAGCTCAGATGGTAAAGAATCCACCTGCAATGCAGGAGACCTGGGTTCAATCCCTGGGTCGAGACGATCCCCTGGAGAAGGGCATGTCTACCCACTCCAGTATTCTTGCCTGGAGAATCCCATGGACAGAAGAGCCTGGTGGGCTACAGTCTATGGGGTCACAAAGAGTCGGACATGACTGAGCAACTTTCACTTCAGTTCACATTCTCAGCCTGATGTCTTGACCTCCCTCCTTTCTGTACACTTCACTCTGCATCCTGATGGTGTACACACCACACCTGGACCCCAGCACACACCATCCCAACCACTGAACACCACCAGGACCCACCTGCTCACCCCTGCCTGCTTCCCCACTTACCTGTGCCCTGCGGGCCTGCCTGCCTCCCTGTCCTCTCCCCTCTGAGCTCTGGCCCATGGAAGGTGCCTGACACAGCAGTGGTCAGTGCTTTTCTCTAGAGTCTCACCTGCCTGGGAAGTGGTCCTCTTCCTACCTCCATGAAAGATGGAGTGGCTGGGGCATGGAGGAGTTTAGTAACTTGTGAAGGCCACCTGCCTGGAGGTGGTGGTAACTGGATTCGAACCTCTGGGCTCCTGGATTCCCCAAGGCTTGTTTCATGGAAGAGTTGCCCTGTCACCGCTGCCCCAGGCCTGGGGAGTGAATGCACGTTTGCTCTCTGCTTTCCTTGTTCTGGGTGCGAGGTGGGGGTGAGGAGCCCCAGTGCCAGCCGCTCATCTCTGGGCTGGTGACAACATCTCAGCTGCAGGGGGAGGTGGATTCTAGCGTCCCCTCCCTACCCTCCTCAGGCCTTGCTTGCTGCAGATGAGGGGGTGAGGGGGTTATCCAGGAATGGGAAAGTTGCCCAGCACTGTTCAGCCTTTAGGCTTCTTTCTCACAGCTTGGACCCATTACCAGTCCCAGGCTTCTCAGGTACCTTCCAGGCCACCAGCTCTGCCCACCTGTGTTTTGGGCTCTTGGCTCCGCCCGCCTCCTGCAGAGTCTCCACTGTCCATGTGGGGTCTTTTTGTCTCTGCTCTCCACCCTCCCTCCACCCTGTCTGTGGACAGCTGGCTTCTCCCAGCCTTTGTCCAGAGATTAGGCCAAACCCCCATCCTCATCTGCTTTTATTCCTCTTCACAAACATTTCCCGTCTTGGCTGGTGGCATTTTCCATGTTGTGGGATTTCTCGTGTGTAGCTGGTGCGGCGCTGGCTTCCTGAGAGTCTGCGGCCCGGAGGTCCCTGGGGTGTGGGCAGAGGGGTGGGGTGGGAATCTGGGGCTTCGGGTCTGGGAGCTTTTCGGCTCCCGCCCCAGTCCTTCCCACCTCCCCCACCAGCTTCTCAGTGCTCTTTTCCACAAAAGCCAGGATGGTCTCTCCTCCATCAGTCCACTTCCCTGGTCTCTGCACCAGGGACCCACCAGCATCCCCTGGCCTGGGGGAGCATCCAGGAATTGTGACGTGTGTGCACAGCTGCTCAGGACTCCTTGCCAGCAGAGCTCACATTCCTGGTAGTTTGTGGCGTCCACATCCTGATTCTTCTTGTGTTTCCTCAAGGAGATGGCTGGAAAGGGTTGGGACTCTGTTCAAAATCCAGTGTAACGGGGAGACCTTGAGCACTCTGGGGTGCTCTCGGACGCCCAGTCTTCCTGCTTTCAGGTGGAGATCACCCACCTACCTTTCAAACTGGAAGGTGTTTTGGGAGCACCAGGGGGAACCCACAGAGCAAAAGAGGTGCCTCTTGGCTGGACTGGATTGGCCTTAGCTTCATGCGGGCTTCCCCGGTGGCTCAACGGGTAAAGAATCTGCCTGCAAAGCAGAAGGTGTGGGTTCGATTCCTGGGTTAGGAAGATTCCCCTGGAGAAGGAAATGGCAACCCACTTGAGTATTCCTGCCTGGGAGATCCCATGGACAGAGGAGCCTGAAGGGCTACAGTCCACGGGGTCACAGAGTCAGACTCAGCTGAGTGACTGAGCATCCACATGGTTCATGCTCCCCCTTTTGTTTGTGTTGTAGCTGCTTTTCAGAGAAGGGCGTTTCTCCAACGGAAGGAAGGAAGGAAGCTATTATCCACACTTTCCATATCAGAGCTTATGTCCCAGTTCACTCCTGATAGATCCTCTTCCCAACCCACCCCAGACCCTGACAGCCCATATTCTCTTCCTGAGCAGGGAACCTAGACCCTCTCTTTCCCTTCTCCCATCCACCCTCACTGCCTTGCTCACTGGCCTCTCTCCTCCCCCAGGGACTTGAATAAAGTCCCAATCTTGCCCAGACTGCAAACTGCGCTCCATTTCCCATAAACAGGTTTATAGCTGTGCCTGCCCAGACAGACTCCCCGCTGGCGGCAACCCAGACTCCTGCTTGCAACACAAGCCTCATGTCATGTCATAGAAATGCTGTACCCTCTTACTGCCATGGGACGCTCCCTGGGCTGGGCTGGGCTGGGCTGAGCTGGGCTGGGTCCCCTTTCTCCTGTAAGCTGCTCTCCGATGGCTCCAGGTCCATTGAAAGGAGCGGGAACCCCCTAATGAGCTTCCTTCCTGCTCACGTTGGGTGGAGGGCCTGGTAGAGGGTCCGCCTTACAAAGACATGGCTGGGTTGCCCAGCCTCAGAGTCCAGAGTTTACAATGAGGTGGCGCTTGACTTGTTGCTGGATCCTTGGTGACTGGCACAGTGCCTGGCATATTCAAGGGCCCAGTGAGTGTTGGTTGAATGAAGGGCAGAGTGATGATTTGTGGGCCCTCCTCCCTGACTCTCTGGGTCTTTTCCACTTCCTCCCCCTGACTTCTCCTCCAACCCCGGCTCCTTCCCTACAGACAGAGCTGTCACTGCAAAAGGAGCAGTTGCAGCTCAAGATCATTGAGATAGAAGATGAAGCTGAGAAGTGGCAGAAGGAGAAGGACCGCATCAAGGTGAGCAGCGCCCAGGGTCTCCCCCCAACTGGTGCGGCCTGGAGGCGGCAGGCCTGGGCCTGGGCTCTTGCTCTTGAACCTGGTTACATAAACAGCTCATCAGTTCACTTTCTGAATGATGCTTGGTTCTGGCTGAGGTTTCAGTGGACACACCCTGACTCCCCTGGAACTTTTGGACCCACAGAGTTTCCCAAACGTGGAATGATGGTTCATGTCAACCCATTGAGTGGGAGGAGCTGCTGATGGATAAGGAAGGGTGGGCTGTAAAAACACCCTGGTCATCTCTATCAAGAGATAGGATCCCTCAGTGATGCCTTTGAATGAGATTCTTGGCTGAACAGGCTTGCAGGGTGGGGACAGTAGAAATGCCCTGACTCTACGCTGGGAACATAAAGATGCACCCCCTCCCCTCTCCCCTCACTTTGGACCCAGAGCTTCACCACCAATGAGAAGGCCATCCTGGAGCAGAGCTTCCGGGACCTGGTGCGGGACCTGGAGAAGCAGAAGGAGGAAGTGAGGGCTGCGCTGGAGCAGCGGGAGCAGGATGCAGTGGACCAGGTGAAGGTGATCGTGGATGCTCTGGAAGAGAGGGCCAAGGTGCTGCAGGACGACAAGCAGATCAGGGAGCAGCTGCACAGCATCAGCGACTCGGTGCTGTTCCTGCAGGTAATGAGCAACTCCGCTGCCACTCAGCCCCTCACTCCTTCCATCCCACTCAGCCCCTCACTCCTTCCATCCCACTCAGCCCCTCACTCCTTCCATCCCACTCAGCCCCTCACTCCTTCCATCCCACTCAGCCCCCACTCCTTCCATCCCACTCAGCCCCCCACTCCTTCCATCGCACTCAGCCCCCGACTCCTTCCATCCCACTCAGCCCCTCACTCCTTCCATCCCACTCAGCCCCACTCCTTCCATCCCATCCAGCCCCACTCCTTCCATCCCATCCAGTCCCCCACTCCTTCCATCCCACTCAGCCCCCCACTCCTTCCATCCCATCCAGCCCCCCACTCCTTCCATCCCACTCAGTCCCCCACTCCTTCCATCCCACTCAGCCCCCCACTCCTTCCATCCCATCCAGCCCCCCACTCCTTCCATCCCACTCAGCCCCCGACTCCTTCCATCTACTTACCCAAATCCTCATCCACTGTCCATCCATCCATGTATCCACCACTCATCATCCATCCATCCCTCTAAGCTCCATTCCATCTGTCTACTTAATTTCCATCCGAGCCATCCTACCTACTTTAAAGATGGCACACAAAGATCACCATGTACCAACTATGTATTAATAGTACTTCAGGCTCAGTACTTCAGGAAATAGCTCTGTGATAGATTAGCGATGCCTGCTTTGGGTATGGGAGAGTGGCAAGTAAGTGTGTGGATTTGCTTTCTTTGATCTGGTCTGTCCATCCGTTCCTCCATCCTTCCATCTGCTAGAGTATTTTGGGCACTATACACCCAGTACTGTTTTAGGTGCTGTGGAGACTAGAAAGGTAGAAGATGTAGTTTTTGCCCTCAAGGAACTGCAATCCAGCTGGGAAGATAAGACACGCACAATTAGAGAATATAGAAGAGCGTGTAATTAAGTGATAAAGCCTATGGTTCAGGAGATAAGTGCCTATGGAAGCTCTGGGAAGGGCAGACAGGATGGAGACAGTTTTGTGGAGGCAGTGGAACTTGAATTGGGTCTTGAAAGCCCGTTAGGATTTGAAAAGAAGAGAGTCTTCAGTAAGGGAGAAAGGAGGTAAGACGTGCCAGAGAATAGAGGCAGGACTGAGTGGGCACACGCAGGGGAAGAGACCACTGTGACTGACCCACAATGCTAGTAATTCCTTGCCTTTCTTTGGTGGTTTCACTCCCAAAGACTTTGCAGCTTGTGTTCCTCCCATAAACCCAAATAAAACCCTATGGGTAGGCACCATGCATCCAGTTTAAGAGATAGGAGCCACAGAGTCACATATCTCACTGCTAGTGCCATCAGGGGTATTAGCATCTAGTGGATTTTATTTAGTTATTTTTTTTTAAGTTAACTTTATTTTTTGGCTTGTGGGGATCTTAGTTCCCCAACCAGGGATTAAGCCCGTGCCCTCAGCAGTGAAAGCATGGAGTCTTAACCACTGGACCGCCAGGGAAGTCCCCATCTAGTGGATTTTAGTCAAACCCTCTCATTTTACAGAAGAATAAGAAATGCGTGCCCAGTGAGGAAAAGTGAGGCCAGTTAATAGCCGAGCTGGATGTAGACCCCACCTCCTCTGGCTCCCGGTTGAATCTTCCGGCTAGACTGTGGGTCCCCGTGGCTCCTAAAGACCCAGGACACTAATGGCTTCTTTCGTTTCCTGGTAGGAATTCGGTGCTTTGATGAGCAGTTACTCCCTGCCCCCACCCCTGCCCACCTACCACGTTCTGCTGGAGGGGGAGGGCCTGGGGCAGGCGCTGGGCAACTGCAAGGATGACCTGCTTAACGTGTGCATGCGCCACGTCGAGAAGATGTGCAAGGCGGACCTGAGCCGCAACTTCATTGAGAGGAACCACATGGAGAATGGTAAGTCCCCTCCCGCAGGTGGGCCCCAAGGCCTTGGAGGTTTTCTCCCAGGTCAGTTCCTACTGCCTGGCTCAGGCTGGCACCCCACCAGCTGGGACCTCACTGTTTCCAGCCTCCCAACTCACCTAAGGGTGTCTGGACAAGGACTCAGAGATGGTACCCTCCTCTCTCGAAGTTGCTGCCCAAGGTATGCAGCTATTACAAGGGGCCTCCAGGGGAGCATCCCAGGCACTGGCTAGGGAGATGCACCGCTAGGGACAAATGTCTTCTCCCTGGATTGTTCATCAAACTCAGGGATTGGTTTTACAGCCCTGCGTCTGACTAGGGGACCTAAGCCAGGAGCCGTGTGGATGCTGCAAATTGTAAGGGCCAGACTGCAATCTGGTGGCTTTGTAGGCTCCAGGGGACATGACCTAGAACTGCATGCATGCTTGGAGGGAGAACTTGCCTGTCATCATGGCTGTGCTGAGCAGTGTTGAGCCCAGAGGTGGACTTGGCCTGGTGGACTGGCTGGGCGTGGTTGAGCACATGTCTCAGTGACTCACCAGCTCCCCTGAAGTCAGCTTCTCTATTGAATCACACTGTCCTCTGCAGAGGCATCTGAATCATCTTCATAGAAAGCCTCCAAACATGAGAAACTGCCCCGTTAAGTGCTTTTCCACCAGTCCCAGCCCATCCCTTTAGGGCCCGAAGCTGGACACTTTCCCCAAGCTCCACCCGGTGGCCCAGACCTTGAGGATGCAGCCTAGTTAATGACTTCTAACTGCAACACCCAGAGGAAGTGACCCTGTCTTTGGTCTCCAAAAGGAGTATGTGATTCTTTGGGGCATGAGAAGGGGGTGTGGTGCACTGAGGGGCTGGGACTCAAGGGCTGGTGTCTGTATATCTTGGGAATGTTGACATCACATACTCTCCCCGGGAGATGTGAGGGACATTGCCACCCTGAGGACAGATAAGCCACTGCCGCAAGACAATCATTTGGCCTCAAGGGGCACTTGGGTCCTGAAATCCTCCTAATGACGATGGCAGCGACCCTGACAGGGATGGCCCTCTGTGATCCGGTGCTCCCTGGATGCTGGCTTTGTGTAAGCGCCTCCCTTGTATTATCTTAGTCTACCAGCGGGATGTAGTACATCTCACAGACGAAGGAGATTTTCAAAGGGCACATGGCTAAGCAGGGGGCGAGCTGGGTTTCAGACTCTGTTATTCAAACCCTCCGCCCACATCTTCTCACTGGAGAAGCTGCTGCTCGTGGTGGCCTGCAGAGGAGTAGGGGGTGTGAGGGTCAGGCTCCCTGGGGCACAAAACTGCTGGGAGCTCCTCAGCTGAGGTCGGGCCAGACCCATGAGGACGGCCTTGGCTGCGTTGGGGTGGCCTGCGAGCCTCAGGGGCGCAGGGACCCCCCTCCCACCGCCACTCGCCCACGTGCCGTTTCTAGGCCATGACTGTTTGGCCACGGCCTCTGTGCAGGTGTGGCCCTGCGCCTGCACAAGGTGTGCGGGGAGACCGCTGCTGGGCGCAGGATGGGTCGTGCTGACGTCAGCGGCTCTACACCTGTGCCCGGGGCCCTGGGCCTCCGAGTTGGCATTTTGTCACTGCTGTGCTGCTGGGAGTGTGTCTGGATGTAGGAGGTGGGAGGTGGGTGGCCGGCAAGTCAGACCTTGGGGTGACCATCCTCTCTTTCTTGATGGCGGTCTGTCCACCCGGCCAGGGGCTCAGTTCTCACCATCAAAGGTGCGGGGGCTGAGAGACACCGGGCATCCCCCTCCTGGGCTTGGTGGGGAGGGAGCTGGACCAATATCATCATGACGTGCCTACTGTGCGCCAGGCCCCTGCTTGGCCCACGTGATGGAGATGAAGGGTGAGGGTCTAAGTCCCCCACTCCTCCTCTTGCCCAGGAGAGAGGGAGAGGGAAGGGAAGTAGCAAGAGAGGAATGGGGTGAAGGGCAAGAGTGGAGCCACAGGTCTGTTCGGGTTCAGGGCTCTGCTGGTGGGTGCCAGGAGGGGGCAGTTGGTGCCCCTTCTGAGTAGCTCACTCCCCTCTGCACGGTTCCACTCAGCCACTTGGATCCTTGGGCCTGGAGGCCAGTGCTGGGATCTCATTCCATCCCCTGGGCTGTCAGCAGTGGCTGGGACAAAGCCAGGAAGTGGGCATGGGGGCTCGAATCCCAAATCTGCCCTTATGGGCCATGTGACACTGGGCAGTGGCTTCACTCACCTCCTGAGCCCCAATCTTCCTATCTGCCACCCTGGTATCTTCATACCAGCCCAAGGGTTGATGGACACATCAGACAAGAAATGGAACTCAGTAGCACCTCGTTAGTTGCAAAATGCTGTGCTCACCGTCTCCTCATAGGAACCAGTCCCAGCAAGGCCGGATGGCCCACTGAGCCCTTCCCTCACCCACCAGGAGCTCAGGGCCAGAGCGGGTGCAGGGCAGGGGGCCACCGTCTCTGAGGTTGGGGGCCTCGCCTCTCCCTGGGGCAGAGGGGCCACAGGCTGACTCAGTGATGCTCCCAGTGGGCCAGCTCGTCCTCCTCACCTGTCCCTCTGCTGACCTGAGCTGTTTCCTTCCCAGGTGGTGACCATCGCTACATGAACAACTACAGTAACAGCTACACCAGCGAGTGGAGTGCTCCAGACGCCATGAAGAGATACTCCATGTATCTGACACCCAAGGGTAAGAGAAGGGAGCGGGTCTGCAGCTGAGAGCAGGTCCAAGAGAGACGTAGCCCAGTTCCCCAGGGGGCGACCCTCGTGGACTTGCCTGGGAAGGTCCTTGCCTGGACCTGCCTGTTGTTTAACGTCAAGTCATGTCTGACTCTTTTGTAACCCCAGGCACTGTAGCCAGCCAGGCTTCTCTGTCCATGGGGCTTCCCAGGCAAGAATACTGGAGTGGGTGGCCGTTTCCTTCTCCAGGGATCTTCCCACGTCAGGGATCTAACCCATGTCTCCTGCGTCTCTACCACTGAGCCACCCGGGAGGCCCTGTGCCTGCTTACTGATGCAGTCACCAGCACCTCCTCTTGCTCTCCATTTGGCACCTGCTCCACTGGTTCCCCTGCCCTGTGCCATCCCCCACCCCCACCTCCAGCCCACACCTCCTTCTCTTTCCTTCCAGAGGGACTCCTGACAGTCTCATCCACTTCCATCCACCAGGCTGAGCTGTATTTTGCTTCTGCTTAGATTTCTGTAGTCCTGGAGGAGGGCTGGCTCCTCCAGAACCATCCTGTTCCTCAAGGCAGTGGGGGCAGGGATCAAGGGCTGCTCTTGTAAATTCCTCACTCCCCCTCCCCCAGGCAGCCAGCTGTCCCTCCCAGGCCCGGGTGAGGGCCAGCCTAATGGGCGGCTGCCCAGCTGGGTGAGGGAAGAGACCAGCGCTGGCCTGTCCTTGCCCTGCGGTAGCCCGTCACATTCTTTGGCATCAGCAACAAACAAACCACTGTGATGCTTGTTACATAAGGGTGGGTGTGCCCGGTAGACAGAGGGGTGCATGCACGTGTGTGTTTGGAGGTCGGGGGTCAGGAGAAGAGAGGGTATGTAGGGAAGGGGGAGACAGGAGAGTTGGGGAAGACACCAGGGGCCGGGAGGGGGAGCCTTGAGGCCCTGGGCACTGACTCACACCCTCAGACACTCATGCACAGCGGGGAGGAGGGACCCCAGAGGGTATTTGGAGAGGTGAGCTCAGCAGAGAGGAACCTCGGCCGCCCCACCCAACGTCAAAACAACACCTGGGCTTCCGACCGAGGCAGCTGGGCGCAGGTACCCTGCCCTACATTCCTAGTGGGGGCCAGCCAGGCGAGTTCTACTTCCTTCCCTCCCCGGGGGCGCTGTCCTTCGTGCCTAGTTCTCTGGGAAGATGAGCTGTGTTGATCAGCTGTCCCAGCATCCCCGGCTATGGTCCAGACCTTTGGCTCACCAGCTTCTGAGGACCAGACCCAGGGTGGTATCAGACCCCGACTGGCCCTGCGGGTCTGGCCTGCTCTGTTGCAGATGGAGGGGAGCCGAGTAATAATGGGGGGGGGGTGTTGAGGAAGGAGCATGGACCCGCCCAGATGTCACTGGAGAGCCAGGGCCCAGTGGCCTTGGGCTGGTCACTGCCCCTTCATATTCCTACCTGAGAAGGAGGGGGTTGGGCTCAGCTGCCAGGAGAGCCTCCAGTTCTGCGACCGTGAGTCAGGTTGTGACATTTGTAGGCAGAAGAAACAGGTTCATCCAGTCTCTGCCCCTGCACCCGGGGCAGGAGGGAGGAGGAAATCTGCCCTCTGGGGGCTCCCAGGCTCAAGACAGAGACAAGGGAGGGGCCAAGGAGAGTCAGCACAGAGGTCAGGAAGCGGGGCCAGCGGCCCTAGTCCGGGAGCTTTGGAGCAGTGGGGCTGGGCAGTGAGACTTCTGGAGGAGAGGTTAGTTTCCAGGCTCCCTGAAAGAGGGGCTGAGGGCTTGGTAGAGAGGGCATGGCTGTGATGGACAGAGGGCGAGGGGCGAGAGGGATGGACCGAAGGTGTGAAGGTTTAGCATGCTTGCTCTCCTCCAGAACGGGAGTGGGGCTGGTTAGACAGGAGGGCAGGAGCCGATGCGCACTCTGACGCACGCATGCGATGTCTTCATCTGTGAAGTGAGGGTGTGGAGCCCCTTTCTGCCTTTCTCCCCAGATGGTTGTGGAGCCCAAATAGGGGAGGGAGGGAAACCCATGCCATTTAGGGCCAATCCCCGGGGAAAGCATACCCAGGTGGGGAGGTATTCATGGTCCCAGCTCAGCAGCCCCTCCAGCTGGCAGCCCTCACTGCACCGCCGCCCCCACGGTGGTCCTGGCCCAGCTTCCTCACAGACACCCCACCTCTCACCCAGCCTCTGGGGTCTCAGCACGCAGGGCCTGGCGCAGCGGGGCTCTGGTGACCCTCAAAGCCCCTAATTAGGATGCCCATACATCTTAGTCCATTCAGGACTCTCCAAGTTTACACTGGTACCCTCAGCCTGACTACTAGCATCATCCCTCACTCTCAAAACTGCTCCGATCTGAATGGTAAATTACGTGGTCGCCTTATCCTAGACCCAAGGGTGCTGTTTTGGTGGTGGAATCCGGGTCCTGACCCAGGCTGTTTTGGGGGGGCAAGGATTCCTGCTTGACACCCCTGAAGTCAGAGCCACAGGCTCCCCGGCTGACCCAGACCCCCTTTCTGGGATGACAGCCCCCTCCTCATCCCCTTCACAGGTGGGGCCAGGACCTCGTACCAGCCAGCCTCCCCCAGCCGCCTCTCCAAGGAGAAGAACTTTAACAACCTGTATGGTACCAAAGGTAGGAGGCGGCTCGCGAGAGGGTGGCAGGGCCTCTGTGTGGGGCCATGCAGGCAGCAGGCGGGGGCTGGGTGACGGGCAGGGGGCTGGACTCCCCATACGAGGTGGACTTGGGGAGCTGAAGTGGGCTTGGCCTGGAGATGGGTGAGGAGGGGTCCTACCAAGCTTAGGGGGTGTTCATGTGTATGTGTGTCCGTGTGGTTTGCACGTGTGCCTGTGTGTACGCGTGTGTGTGACATCATTCGGCTGAGGAAAGGCAGCCAGGCACCTCCGCGTCACTGGAATCCCTGAGTCCGTAAGGTCTTCTCCCTGAAGGATGAGTTGGGGAAAGCGGACCCCAAGGTGAGGTGTGTGAAGACTTCCCTCAGCAGGTGGCAGGCCAGGCGTCCACAGGGGACCTTTCCTGATTTGTGCACTCCTGTGTCAGAAAGTCGGACACTGGTTAAAACAGACTAGGGTAGCAGGCAAGGAAAAGTCAGGTGTGCTATGGGATGGGCCATCTCTGCAGACCCAGGAGGTATGGTTGCCAGGAGGTAAGCGGGCGACTTGTCCTTAAGACCCAGAAGGGGTGAAATGGGGGTGGAGACGTGCTTCCCCAGGGAGAGCTGCCAAGTGCAGCGTCCCCTCCTCTGCCCAAAGTGCGGAGGGCACTGCTCTGCCGAGGGCAGGGCCCAGCCTTTGATGGACCCAGATTCGGGGGGCTCCTGGGTGTGTGCCACATGCAGATGGGGAGGGGACTCAGGCCAGCTCCACCAGAGTCCCTGGGGACACAGCACCAGGGGTCTGGAGAAGCAAGGAAGGAAGTGGGAGTGTTGGTAGATCTGGAGATCTGGGGCTTGGGGCACTGTGGACAGCGCAGTGCCCAGGCCTCTATGTCCAGGATTGGGTTTGTCACAGGCACCGGACGCTGTGAGCTCTGTGAAGGCAGATGCTGGGTCTGTCCTGTTCCCCGCTAACACTTCAGGGTCCAGAAGGATGGGCTCAGCAAACACTTGTTTAATGGGAGGAAGAGGGGGTGATGAATGGATGGATGAGAGGGCAAAGAAAATGGCCCCTTGGAGCCTTGGGTGGGCATGCTTAGTGAGAGCCTTAATGCAGACTCTGTCAGAGATCCCTATGGGCGGGGGTTCATGATGGGGCAGACGGCCAGCCCCCCACCCCATCTGACCTTTGACCCCCCCCCAGGCAGCAGCAGGAGATCTCCAGGGCTGGGGGTGCCTCTGTGGCGTGAGCTCAACTGAGTGGAGCCACGGTGCTCGGAGCTGCTGAAAGGGAGGGTTTGGAGTGGGCAGGCCTCCATGTGTGGGGGCCGGGGAAGGCTCTCGAATGCCCTCGTGGTGTCCCTGCCACACTGTCCCCAGTTCTCTTTATATCCATCTGCAAATGGACCATCACAGCCTGCTTCATCCTGGCACACAGAATTTCAGGGCTTGTAGCAGCTGTCTCCGTCTCCGACTTTTAGCTTGTGTTTGTGTTTATTTGTTCCTTCACTCATTCATTCATCCATCAGCCGGACAGTGAGCGCCTTCCAGGAACCAGGCTAGGTGCCGGGCACTGGGTGGAAGGTTGGGTCAGACGGGCACACCACCTGCCCCCACAGACCCAGTGGGGGAGATGGACCATTCAACGTGTAACTACAGTGTGATACGGGGCATGGGGCTGAGACACACGCTGACTTGGGGGAGATGACATGGAAGCTGATGCCTGAAGACCCAATGCATGAATTTACTAAGTGTCGGGGGGCAGGTGGACTCTCCTGTGCCAAAAGCCTGGGGCAAGAGTGAGCCTGGTGTGCATCAGGAGCTCAGGGCGCAGCCTGGCTGGGGTGTTGAGTGAGGACGGGAAGGGGACGGGGAGGGGAAGCCAGGAAGTGGAGGTGGTGGAGAGGGGTGGGAGCATCAGGGGGGTCTTGTTAAGGACTTTGTTCCTTAATCTGAGAGTAAGGACAGGACGATGCTTTAGAAGGACAGCTTGATGGCAGGAAGGATTGGTCAGAGGTGTGATGAGGACTCAGCTGCCTCCTGGCTGGAGAGATTTGCAGAAATGGCCTCTGCTCATTGCCCAACCCCCACGTGCCAGGCCGCTCAGGGCTGACTCTGCTTCCTTTCCCCACCAGGTAACTACACCTCCCGGGTCTGGGAATACTCCTCCACCATTCAGAGCTCTGACGACGTGCCTGCAGTGCAAGGCAGCTCCTCCTTCTCCCTGAAAGGTGAGCTCACCCGCATCGGGCCCTTGCCTTCCGGGTTCTCTGTAAGCCCTGCCTTGGTCTCTGCTCACTATGCCCCGCCTCCATCAGGTCTCTGCTGTCAGGAGGGCTGGGCCACCGCATGCGGGTCCCTCAGGATGCACTGTGATACAGGGCTCAGTGTCGGGGGTGGGGGAGACACACCACACCCTCTGTACCCCGTGCCCCAACATCCCCGGGGGCTTCCATCAGGCTTAACTCCTGAGTCTTCCTACTGCAGAAAGTTTATTTAACTTTGTCACCCAGTGACTCCCAGCCTCAGGTGACTCTAGAACCCTGTGGCCGAAGCACCTGTCAGCCTCCCACAGAGCCAGAGGCCTGCCAAGTCCCCTCTGGGCCGAGCGGACTACATGATCTCGAAGGCCTCCCTCCCGAGTCTGGTTCTGCCCCCAGAGCTCTTTGACAAGACTGAGTGGTCGATGCCTCCTGTCCCCTGGGGTTGAGGTCATTCCAAGGGGCTGGCCTGAGCCAGACCCCAGCTCCCAGTGGACCCACAGCCCTCACGTTTCTTCTGAAAGGTCCACGGGGCAGCTCTGGGGGTGGAGGCAGCAGGTCTATCTGCCTTCTAGCTGGCAGACCTCTGGCCTGGGAGCCTGGATAAGCAGGCTGGCTGGGCTCGGGTGGGAAAGGCGCAGGTGGACCCCCAGGCAACAGCCTCAGACAGTTGCTTATCCAGCTGCCCTTTCTGGGCTGGGTCCCAGCCTCTACCCAGGGTGGGATTCTGGGATCTACCCGCAAGGGGATATGACTAGAGGGTCCCAGACTGCAGGATCCCCAGGTCAGGGTTGCGATGGGACTTGCTCTGGCCTGTCTGGCTTCCAGCAGGTCCTTCCCTGCTCTCTGGTCAAGCGTGGCTCAAAGGCCACCAAGCAGGAAAGATGGCCCCCCTTAGGTGTGATTCAGAGCTTTCCTGCTCCTCAACATCTCCCTGGCGGTCCACAGTCTCTCCAGGTGAGGGGCCCTTGCTCTAGGAGAGCCCCTCCTCAAATACACCAGGACCCCTGGGACACTTGTTGTCATCTTCATGCAGATCTGCTCAGAACTGGCCTAGATGGGGGTCCTGGGCATGGGCTGCCCAGTGGCTCCCACCTGCATCTACTCTGGGGGTGCTGGGGAGGGCTGAGTGAGCACTTCAAGAGCAGCAGCGCCCGCAGGACGGGTGACCCCTCTGGCCCCTGCTAGGACCAGTGCTAACGGCTCTCTCTCTCCTGGCAGGCACTGGGAAAGTCCCCTATCAGTTCACCACCTTGGGACAGGCCACCACAGAGTTTTCCAAACCACTGGACGGTAGTGGGCTGTTTAAAAATAATCCTGGTACCCGCCTGTTTTGCATCACCTCTCTTTTCTCTCCCACAGCAGGGCAACTGGGACATCCTATGGGGCTCTCTGCCACTTCTAGGGTGTCCTGGTCCCTCCCATCTCCCCAGAGCCCCCTGGCAGAGGATGCATGCCCCCCCACCATCCTAGCCTACCTGCCCCGGATACTCCCTGCTGTACAGGCTGGTCTCCTGGACCACACCCCACCCCACCCCATCCCCACCTCTCTCGTGGCTGGCCTGGGGTTTTCTTTCTGGGAACTGAGAAGTGACCTGAATTCCCCCCTTGTCTTAACCTCCCGCTCAGGACCTAAGGGACCCTCTGCTTCCTCCTCTCCTTCCAAGGCTGCCCCCACCCCCAGATGCAGGGAGACAGCCAGGTTCTCTGCTCTGGCTCTGCCTTCTTGCCAAGTGTCAGCCCTGGGAAGGGCCAGCCTCGCTGGCAGCCCGGCAGTGCTGCAGGTGGTTCTGGGCCTGACCAGCTCATTGCCCTTCAAGCAGCCCAGTGCAGGGCTCCAGCCTGCCCTGCCAAGACAGACCTTATTAATTTCTTGAGCTCCTCTATGTCCAGGTCAGTCTATTCCTTCCCAGGCAGCCTCGTCGGTCTCTGCAGGCTGAGGGCTGATACTGCTTTTCACAGTTCTGTGGATGGAGCCCCTTACAAACCAGCTGGGCTGGGGCAGAGGGATGGGGAGGTGGGCTCAGACAGCGCTGCCCCGAACTAGCATCTCTAGGACCCCAGACCTAGACAGCGCCCCATGGACTTGCTGTTTGAAACCTGGACCACAGCCACATTACTGCCACTCTCTGGGCCCCAGCCTCCTGCTTGGGAAGCAGGAAAAAGGAAAATGAACTGGGGAGGTGGGACAAGAGGGTAGGTTTCGAGTCCAGCACACCTGGGCTCCAGTTCTGACCGCTGATTATTATCCGTGCAGTCCAGGACAACAGGAACAGGGAAGACCTAGGTGGAGTCCAGCGCAGTGCCTGGCCGGAGGCAGGCCGGGCGATGGGGAGCCTTGTCCATGCAGGGGAGGGGTCAGGGAGTTGGAATGAGCACCTCCTGGTGGAGATGGGGCAGACTGTGCTTATAAAGGGGCTTTCCTGGGCTTTGGGGAGGGAAGGAGAGGGGCCTCTGGGGTAAGCCTGCAGGGGTGTGGGTGGCGATCCCTGCAAGTGGTGTGATCCTGGCCTGGATTTGGGGTGATGCTCCCCTGCTGCCTGGCCCAGCCCACCTGGCCTGCTCCTCCTCCTTCTGTCTGCCTTGGTGCCTCCTCCCTCCAGCCCACCTCCTCAGGATTTTCCATGGCAACCCCCCGGCTACACTTGGTAATGGGCTGGATGGAGCTTGGAGGTCACTTTAGAGAGGGCATCTGTGCTGCTCCAGCCCTGAGCCCCCGACACCAGCCTGTACTCCCTCTGACTGGAGCCCCTTGTCTTCCCAGGCTACCCTTCCCTCATCAGGAGCCAGAGCCCCAAGGCCCAGCCCCAGACCTGGAAATCCGGCAAGCAGACTTTACTGGTGAGTGAGGAGTGCCCCGCCTGGGCACTAGCATGTCCAGAGTGGGCCCTGAATGGGGGTCCCAGAGCATCTGGTCATCACTTGTCCAGGGCCTGTGGGAACATGGTGATATCTCCTGGCCACAGGATGGAGAGAGGAGGCAGTGGCCTGAACACCAGCTTCCAGCAAAGGGTAGTAAAGAAGGACAAGGCCTGATAGGCAGGGGGCCTGGGTAAGCACAGATTTTCTGGGCCTTGATTTTCTAGTCTGTAAAGTGGGCAGTTTTTAAAATTTGCAGATGGTTGTTGGCTGCCTCTGCTTGTTGAATGGTGGACAAAATGCTGAATATGGGGGACTGGCATCCTGGACACGAGTCCCACTTCCCTGGGGGTGCATCTCTAGTTCTGACAGCATAGAGGCCATTGGGATGATAGTGTGGGTGAAACAGAGGCTGTGAAGTTGGGAATAGAGATATTTAAGATTCGATAGCTAATGTCGCTGAGTAGGGGCATCAAAGAGCAGGACAAGAAGGAGCATGGTCTTGGAGTCCAACCACCTGGTAGCTGTGGGACCCTGGATGAGTCAGAGCCCCTTTTGGGACTCCACAATGCAGTGCTGAGATGGGATTGATCTCTAATATCTGTAGATCTGACATACTGAGCCCCGCCCAAGACCTCAGTGATCAGGGGCTGTCCTTGATGGACAGCTGGAGGCTGGGCCTGTGGAGGCTGGGCCTCCTCTTGGGAATGCTCTCTCCCAAGGCCTTCGCCAGGCCCTGCTGAAGGGGTCAATCAGCTGCCTTGGATGGAGGTGGCTTCTGTGTGCACAGGGC
This sequence comes from Bos mutus, assembly GCF_027580195.1. Classification (NCBI taxonomy): domain Eukaryota; kingdom Metazoa; phylum Chordata; class Mammalia; order Artiodactyla; family Bovidae; genus Bos; species Bos mutus. The sequence goes on from NC_091631.1 coordinate 49,157,770, forward strand.
CTGGAGCCCCTGGCTCCCTGCTGTCTTTGTATTTGGAGGTCAGAACATAGAGGTGATTTGCTCCTGGCTACAAAGAGTGACTGACGCTGGTTTAATTGGAAGAGAATCTTTAATTTGCTGGCGATGGAACTGAGTGATGGTATGTGTAATTTGAACCAGGCCCAGGGCCACTGCAAGAGCAGGGCTGCAAAAAGCAGACATGGGAAGAAAAAGGAAGGCTTCTGTTCCTGGCTCAGTCCTTCCCCACCCGCCCCTACTTTCCCACCATCCCAGAGCCCCAGTCCCAGCACAGAAGACTCGTCACCACCTTGAGATGCCTGGCAGGGCAGGGTTCTGCGGTCCCCAGCTGGCACCAGCACAGTGGGGAGGATGCGGGCAGGTGCTAGTGTGGGCAGAGGCTGGCCTGGGAGTCAGGATGCCTGGGCTCTTGCCCCAGTCCTCTCACCAACTTGAGTCATTCTTCCCTGTGGCTCAGTTTTCCCATCTGTAACATGGGCAGATGGCCTGGATGACTTCCTAAGTCTTCTGACTTTCATGTGCTGTGACCCTGAGCCTGGGAGGAAATAGGTAGGGGATCGGTGTGTATGTGCTGGGAGCATCCTGCCCAGATGCCGTGGGGCTCTGTGCCCACCCACCGCTCAGCTCTCAATAAGACAGCACTATTCACTGACCTGCCATCCATTTGCTTGACCCAGCCTTCCTTTAAGAAAGGCTTTGGCCATTTCTGGGCCTACCCACTTCACCTTACTGACTCTTCAGGGGTCCAGGCTGGCACCTGGGGATCAGGAGACTGGATCCAAGCCCTGCTCTCCTGCTAAGCAGCTGAGGAACTTTGGCCATCTCTCCCTGCCCTGAATCTCTGTCTCTTCCATTGTTTAATGAGTGGTTTAACCAAGGCCAGAGCTAAGTTCTCTTAGCCCTCGCGTTCCACAGGCCCCCAGTTCCACGGTGGACCAGATATAGGCAAGGAGCTACTGTAGACACAGGTGTCCAGGCAGGCAGGCCCAGGGCAGCAGCTGGGGTCGCCCTTGGGGTCTCCTGAGATCAGTGTGGTGTGAGATGGGCCAAGGCTCTGACCCAGTTCAAGGGCAAAGCCACTTCTGGAGACCCTCTAGGGTCCAGGGCACTCTCAGGGGCAAGCTGCAGCTGAAATGTGCTCTTCTGTTGCAGCCTGGAAAGTGGTTGCTCAGGGCCCTGATGAAGTGATTGGGAGGAGAGGGGCGTGCTGATTTCATGAAATTGCTGCAGGATGTAATACACAGGGCTGGCAGGAAAGTTGTCACCCTCTCTGTCCTGAGAGATGCTTTCTGAATCCTGATGAGGGGACCAGGATGAGAGAGGTGGAGGGGCTTGCAAGGGGGGAGGCCCCCAGTCTGTGTTGGGCTGGGGGGTGGTTCACCCTCTCCACACCCCCTTCCGTCAGGGAGAATGATGCAGAGAGAGCAGAGGCCAACCCCTGAGACTCAGAAGTGCTACGTTGCCATGGGTGGAGGCGAGGGTTGAGTTCTGGAGCCAGGTTGCTGGGGTTCGAATCCCAGTGCCTCTGCTTACTAGCTAAGGGACCTTGGGCGGGTTGCTTAGCCTCTCTGTGCCTTGGTTTGTTCATGTATAAAATGGGTTTCCTAATAGTAACCCACTTAATTGGGTGGTTGTGGAAATTCAGTGAGCCCGTCTGTGGAAAGCCCCACACCAGGTCTGTAGAGTAGAGAACGATGGATGAATGGGAGCTACGATGGTGCTGGGAGGGGCTTCCTGGGCATGGAGAGAGCGTTTGACCAGGCTGAGGCTCAGGCTCACCCGTCAACTGGTGGAAAGAATTCTAATCAGGATGTGAACCCGGAGACTGTGATACCACCGGCGCCCACCCCAGTCCCAGGGTAGATGGAGCTCACAGGTTAGGCCACAGGGCCCTAGGGTTATTGGGGTTCAGACCACAGCTGCTTCCTGGTGGAGGTGAGGGTGTGGGGTCTGGCTGGCGGGCACGCATGCCATCGGACTTCCTAACCACTCTCCTTTTCCCACACAGTCGCACTACCGGCCCTTCTACGTCAACAAAGGCAACGGGATCGGGTCCAACGAGGCCCCATGAGTTCCAGATGGGCTGGAGCGAGGCCCCGCCACCCCCGCCCTCCCCGCCGACTGCTCTCGCTACGCTTCTCATCTGCCCTCAGCCCGCTAGCTCAGGGCCGCCTGGCCGCCCCCTTCCTCCTCATCAGCGTGCTCCATGCAGGCCTCTCCTGCTCTGTAACTAAGGGTCACCATCTTTCCTGTGCTCGGATGGAGGTGGGAGACAGCTGGGCTTTTCTCCCCTAACCCACCACTCTCCTGCTCTTGGGCAGGATTCTTGGGACCGGTGGTGGGTGCCCACGCAGTACTCGCCCACCTTCCCTGCCCAGCCCTGCTGTCTCCAGGCCTGTTGGCTACTTCTCTCCAAGGATCCCTATGCCACAATGCAGTAAGTAGGCACCTGGCCACAAGAGCTGCCTGCCTCCCATCCGCGTGAGCCACTTCTTCCTGGCAGCTTGCCCCCCGACCCAGGAGAAGACTGGCTCCATGTGCCCTGCTCAGGTCCTGCTGACCAGTGCCCAGCCTGGCAGGGCCGTTAGCCCTTGGCCTCCACAGACGGAAAGCTCCCAGTGCCCTGGGGTCACCCTGCCCAGCCTTGGGTCTCCCCACATCCACCGTGAGTGTGTGGTCCCTGAGGACGGGCTCCCCTCGCCGCCAGGAGGACCTTCGTCAGGATAGCCCTTTCTTCTGAGATAAGCCATTCCATTGGCCGTTGGCATGACATACCCCACCCAGGAAGACAGCTGCTGGCCCAGCCTCTCTGAGGGAAATGTAGTTTACCTGCGGAATTTCAGTAGTTCCATAATTGTGTTTCTCCCTGGCAATGGGCAGCGAGCAGGCAGGTGAGAGTGTGGCGGGGCTGGCAGCCAGAGGCGCTTATATTCAAGGGTGCCTACACCCTGCCTGCACCCTCACCCACTGCCCCCACCAGAGTCTTCCTCCTCCCGCCGACTGCTCTCCACGTTGCATGTTGTCATGAGGCCTCCTGGAGAGGAGCCCAATCCAGGAGCACCAATGCAGGGTCATCCCTCCTCTCACTGATCCCTGCCAAGGGCCATGGGGCCTCGAGGAGCAGGGCCAGCTGTCAGGGGTGGGAGGGGGGACGGGAGGAAGGGAGGATGGGGGGAGGCACGGGGGAGGGAGACATTCAGCTTGGGCTTTCCCCTCCTGAATAAACCATTGATCATTCACTTCTTTGTACTGAACCACCATTTCCCTCAGGGTCACCAGAGGGACTGGCTGCAGTTCTTCTGAACCCACTTTTTCCACCGCTGATGAGCATGTGGTCGTCTCCTTTCTTTCCTCCAGAAGACGTGGTTCCTCTTAGCCTCCCTCCCACCCCTCCCCACCCCACAGAGTCCCTAGTGGACAGTGCTCCCAACCCTTTCCACCCCACCTGAGTTCCTAGAGGGCAGTGCTCCCAGCCCACTCCACTCCATCTGAGTCCCTGGTGGGCAGTGCTCCCACTCTTCCCCATCCCACCTGAGTCCCTAGTGGGCAGTGCTCCCAGCCATCCCCACCCCACCTGAGTCCTTAGTGGGTAGTGCTCCCAGCCCTCCCCACCCCCACCTGAATCCCTAGTGGGCAGTGCTCCCAGCCCTCCCCACCCCCACCTGAGTCCTTAGTGGGCAGTGCTCCCAGCCATCCCCACCCCACCTGAGTCCTTAGTGGGCAATGCTCCCACCCCTCCCCACCCCACCTGAGTCCCTAGTGGGCAGTGCTCCCAGCCCTCCCCACCCCCACCTGAGTCCCTAGTGGGCAGTGCTCCCAGCCCTCCCCATGCCCACCTGAGTCCCTAGTGGGCAGTGCAGGAGACTGGACCTTCTGAAGTTGCCTGGTTAACACTGAACAGAAGGGAGGACAATGGGGTGGGGTCCAGGGGATCACCGGCACACCACGAGGGCTGCGAGAGCTCGGAGCCTCCAGCAAGCTTACCCCCGAGGCCCCAGGGGAAGCAGGGCCCACAGGCGGGCATGGAGGCCAGGCAGAGGCTTCAGACCTGAGAGTCTTCTTTGTAGGAGGAGGGCTTCTTGGGCTTGAGGAGCACAGAGCTGAGACTTGGCAGGGAAGCTCGGCTCCTAAGGGTAGTGCCATCCTGAGCTTGGGCCATGGGGAAAGGAGAGAGGCCTTCCAGTCCCTGGGGACATGGAGAGGCCTGGAGAGGCAGTCAGGGAAGGCTCCCTGGAAGAGGCAAGCAAGACAGAAGGAAGCATAACTTGGCAGGGAAGGAAAAAAGTGCAAGAAAATTGCATTCACCTCTTCTCCGGTATGGCTGGGAGCCCCCAGGTCCCCCCATTTTCATGGCCCTCTTTGCTCCCCACCAGGGCCCAAACAATACTGAGGGAGAAGCCCCACCCACCTCAGGAAAAGAGCCTCAGTGAGCTCCCTGTTGGCCCACCATGGAGGGGCAACCCCTCCTCCCCTCCCTGCCCTGCTGGGCCAGGCAGCTTTGGGAGAGCAGCCAGCAGCCAGACTTCCCAGAATGGGGCTCCTTGAAATCAGGGGAGATGGATAAGAGGGGGACAGAGAGGAAAGAGGGGAAGGAAGGAAGGGCATTATCAGGAAGGAGAGCCGACCCCCAGAGAGATGCTCTGCTATCTGGCGCCCCTCCTTGAGGTCTGGGGGCCCAGTGTCCCAGGCTCAGCTGCTGCTCCCTGCAGTCCTGGGGCTGATTCCATGAGCAGTGCCCCCGACGAGTGTCCCCTGCCCAGCAGGTCCATCTCAGTGGGCACCCAGTGCCCCCAGCCTCTCTTCTTTAGGACCTACCCTCCCTATGGATGTGATGGTAAGGAGAGCCACTGCCCTGGACCCCAGGAACACCCAGATTCTCTGAGAAAGGGCTTGGTTGCCCACAGTTTGAGCCCTTCCCCAAGCCCGCCAGCTGAGGAGGGATCCTGTCCCCCTATCCTGCTGAGAGCCATGGGGCAGCTGGGCCCCTGCGTGTCCGAGGCCTGGATCTCCCTGGGAGCAGCCGCTTGCAGCCTGGAGGCCAGAAAGGAGGGAAGAGAGAGGGCAGCAGGGTCCAGAGGCCCTGGCCCTCTGCTGGGCCTGGATGGAGCACCATGTTCCCCCACCATCCCCACTGGTTCCATTACCGCCGGAGCTGTGATTATAAAGCGATCGAGGGAATCCTTTCTTCCCACTTCTTAGAAAGCCTCCCTCCTCAGCGTAAATGAAAACATGGGGACTAACTCAGGCCCCAAGTGGCTCAGGGAACAGAGGAGGCATCTCTCCGCAGAAAGGGAGAGAAAGGAGAGAAGCAAGACGCTGTTTCTATTCTAGTGCCTTTGAGGCCCACGCCCCCTTATGTCCTGGCCTCATCAGGTGGTTCCGGGGTGCTGTGGGTGGCCTGTGGGCACAGAGGTGAGGACCCCCAGGGTCTGGGCTGGATGAGGAGGGAGCAGGAAGACAGGCTGGGTAGCAGAGATTTCCTGATTTGTCACTTTGGGCTGTGTCATCTGCTTGCCCTCTCTGATCCCGACTTCCCTGTCTATGAAAGTCGCTCAGTTGTGTCCAACTCTTTGTGACCCCATGGACTATACAGTCCCTGGAATTCTCTAGGCCAGAATACTGGAGTAGGTAGCCTTTCCCTTCTCCAGGAGATTGTTCCAACCCAGGGATCGAACCCAGGTCTTCACTGCGGGCAGATTCTTTACTAGCTGAGCCACAAAGGAAGCCCATCTATAGGAGATGTTTTCAATGGATCATTCCTGAGGTCCTCTCCCAGCTCTGACAGTCTGTGCGGCAAAGATCACAGTGAAGAGTGGTTAGAAGGGACTGGAAAATGCAGCTTGGTCCCAGGTTGGGGCGCTGTGATCAGAACTGGAGCCCCATGTCCCCGAGACTCCCCTAATCCAGCCAGCTGCCCCACTTCACCTTTAGATCCGACAATAATTAGCTTGGGGCATCCTCAAAGAGACTCCTCCCTGTTCAGAAGGTGGGGAGACTGGAACCTTAGAAGCGTTGAGCTCTTCTCTGGGCCTGGATCATCAGGACCCACCAGAATATGGAGTCCGTGGAGTTTTGTTCTCCTGGAGGAATAGGATCCTGTGGACAGGGCTTGGGGGCTGAGAAGCAGCTGTCTGGGGGAGAAGGCAAGGCAGCGGGGGTGAAAAACAAAAGAGGAGTTGGGGAGCGGTCCAGGAAAGGGGGGATCTGGCACCCGCCATTGTGTGAGGAGCAGAGACAGGCCCCTGAGTTTGGAGTACAGAATTTGGAGCCGGACTGTACTGCTCACCAGCTGTGTGAGCTTGGCGAACTCCCTGGCCAAGGGAGGGTAAATCCCATAAGGGTGTCTTACAGGATTCCCTGGTGGCTCAGATGGTAAAGAAACTGCCTGTAATGCAGGAGACCCAGGGAGCAGGAAATTGTTACCCACTCCAGTATTCTTGCCTGGAGAATCCCATGGACAGAGGAGCCTGGCGGGCTACAGTTGGCGGGGTCACAGAGTTGGACATGACTGAGGGACACACACACACACACACACAGGATTGTCGGGAATGTGTGCAAAGCACCGGGAACAGCAAGTGCTCAATAAGTGATATGATTATTGCTGTCCAGTCAACATCCAAGCTAGGGTTTCGGTCCTTGTAACCTTCCGCCATTGGACGGGAGAGGCCAGTGAGCCATTGGGCATTTTCCTGGACTCCCTTCCCAGCCCCAGAAGCAGTCCCAGGGCTCCCTGCAGTTCACGGCACGGCCGGTAGGTGGCAGCATTTCTCCACAGTTAATAGGCACCAAGCCTCCCTCCCCTAGCCCTGCAGTCAGGACTGGCACCTCAAGGGGAGCCCCTTTCTTGCCTCTTTTCTGCATTAGTCAAGTAGACCTTGCAGTCTTAGGCTGGAACGTGATGACAGGTGAGCAGGAAGGAGGGTCTTGCTTCATCCCACCAAACCCTGTCCACCCTGGCTTGAGGTTGTAGTGTGGTTCACGGGTTGGGTCCCTTCTATGTGGGCTCTGCTGCCCTTGGGTTGGCTCTGTGGGCCTCAGGAAGGGGGCCGAGTGGGTGCCTCAGGGTCACTTCTACAGCCCCCGAAGTCAGGACTCTGTACAAGGCAGACCCCAATTGAAGTGCAGGATGTAAAGTCAGAGCCCTTGAAATCCAAGGTGAGAAAAAATGGAGAGTCTGCAAGCCGCAGAACCCCTCAACATCTGTCATCCTCAGATTTCCCGCACATGGAACAGGGTGGGGATTTGAACCTTCCTCCTGGTCGACTAGGCAGGAAGGGCAGAGGCCTGGGGAGGAGTGAGCACTTGGAGGTGAAGACATGGGCTGAGTTCCTGCCCTGTCCTCATCTTGCCACCAAACCCTCAAATCGCCTCCCAGGAGTGACCCAGGCAGGTTTATCTTTCTGAGTAGTGACTATTGAGTTTGAAAATGAACAGTTGTTCAGCCACATAAACAAGAGAGATAAACGTTAATTGCTGGGTGGATGTGCCAACTTCTGGTTCCTAATTCATCACCTCGCCATGCTGAGGCTAAGAAGAGGCAAAGGAAGGAGGAAGGAGCCAGGGCCAGGACTCTGGGGACAACTAGACACCCTTGCAAGAGGGTATGGCAGTGGGTGGCGGGAGCCAGGACCCCCTCGCCCGAGAATGAGAACAGTGCTCTGGGTCCCCGAGGCTCTCCAGGGAGGACAAGGAGCTGGAAGGTGGGGAAGTCTCTGGCTAGCTTGTGGTTATTAGGAAATTAATTCTGAGTGGACTGATAATTTATTTCCCCATTGGCCTTGCAGTTGGCCTTGGGGAGCAAACTGTATTTCTCTGAGGTTGGTTCCATCCTCATGTCAAGACTCTCAGTGGACTGCAAAGCCAGCTGCTGATTGGCAACTTGCAGAAGGCGGATCTGGCAGTGGGAGGCATGGGACTCCCTATTATTCCTCGAGAGGTGAGGCTGTGGGTCTTTGGTGGCTTAGGGGGGCACCTCTCTGGGGGGCGGGGGGATCTGGGCTAGATGACTTGAGTCCAGGATTGTGTCTGCGCACAGGCCCAGGTGAGAACAGAGGGGTGGGAGTGGGAATTGGTGTGGGAGCAGGGCTGGTGGGGGCTTCCTCACTCATTCTTAATATTAGAGGCATCTCAACATCCTGGCCCTCTATGTTCTCATCTGTAAAATGGGGCTAGTAATTACAACCACTTGTGTGTTTCGTGAGGATTAAATGAAAGGAAGCAAGCAAAGCATTGCCCCGGTTTCTGACACCTTATCCCTCGATAAATAATGCTTCGGGAGTGGGTGGCAGGCCTTTGCTGTCCTTTGCTGACACTGATTTCACTGCTGGTGGTGGCAGAATTCAACCTCACCATTCCGCAGGAGGGCCTGCCCATCCCTCAATACCACCCACTGCGGTTCCTGGGCACGGGATGGGCCTGGACCCTTCCCACCCTGAGTGGGTGTGCAGCCACAGGTCCTTCAACAGTATCTAGCAGAAAAGGCAATCTGAGAGAAGGATGAAGGCTGATGCGTCTCCTCCCAGTGCGAGGGGCTGGCTGCTACATGCACGGGTGGCTGGGGTAATTAATTTACACATTTCATCCTGCTTAAACTAATAAGCTTCTATATCCTCCTTCTCCACTGAGCCCGAGCCTTCGCAATGGGCCTGCCAGAGACATCACTCTGGCCTCAGGGAAGCTGTGGTGGTCCCCACTGCCATCCTGTGAGCTGGGCCCAAGGCTTGGAGGCCCTGCGTCTACACTTCTGAGCACAATGGTCCAGGTCAGCCTCAGAGGCCATCTCGGAGCACCCAGGCAACCTCATGTCCATCTGGGAGGAAAGCGGGAGAAGTGAATCCATCCTCACAGCCTCACAGGCTCCTCGGTCTGAAGATGCAGGATCTGGTACAAAGATGACTAGGCATAGGAAGACATCCTCTGAGCAGGGATAAGAAAGAGCTTCCAAGAAAGATGGTGAAGATAATGTAAGGAGATTGTTCTCCTGTTTTGTTAAAAAAGGCAAAGACACCCAAGCGTGTTTGCTGGCAGGATAAAGCCTGGACGGGTTCACAGGAGACTGGCCGCCCCCAGGGAAGAGCTGGGCTGAAAGTCAGACAGAGGAAGACTTTTGCCCTCATCTTTCTGTACCTCTTGAGTCTTGAGCACTGTGAATGCATCACATATTCGGAAAACGTCAGTCATTCCACAACAAACAGGATTAAAAACCCAGTTCATGTCCAGCATATTTGTTGGTTACCCCTGTGTGCCTGGGAGTGTGGGAGGGTAAAACACAATGGTCCCTTCAAAGATGGGGTAAAAAGCAAGGAAAGTCCTGAGTGATAATGACTGGTGAACGGAACACCCTTGGGCTCACAGAGGAACCGCAGTGGGTAGTTTGGGAGCATCCTGGACAGCTTCCTGGAGGAAGGGAGCTTGAATCATCTGAAGGTAGTTTAGGAGTTTTTCTTTTTTTCCAGAATTTTTATATGTAGATCATTTTAAAGTCTTTATTGAATTTGCTACAATATTGCTTCTGTTTTATGTTTTTTAGGCTACAAGCCATGTAGGAGTCTTAGCTCCCTGACCAGGGATCGAACCTGCACCCCTTGAACTGGAAGGCGAAGTCTTAACCACTGAACCACAAGTGCAGTCCCAAGGTTGTGTCAGAGTCGATCAGCTGGAGAGGGGAGGGAAGGGCTAGATGGGGTTGAAGTGTGAGTTCCTGTTATGATGGCAAAACTCGGTGTACATTTGGGCACTTCCGTTCCCACCCGTAGCACAGGAAGAATCTGCGCAGGGAGACAGTAAGGACAGCCATGCCAGCCCCTGGAATGTCAGTGATCCTTGACCCCTTGCCGTCCCAGAGCGGAAGTTGTAGGATCCAGGTCTGTGCCGGCTGCTGCTTCACAGAGAGGCTGTCTCATTAGCTGAGGACAGCGGGCCAGCTCCTTCCGGCGGCTTCCCCCTACTTACGGATTCCACTTGTACGCTCCGATTCCAAATCCTGCAGGATTTAATATCCACTCTGTAATCTACTGGCACCAATAGGCATTATCTACCTAAACCTTAAATTGAAAATGCTAGGCTTCCATTTTTCCCACGCCGTAGGGAGAAGTCAGGGCTCTCCTCTTCTGGTGTAATTGACTCTGGCACTAATTAAAGTGCTGTCTGTGCAGGCACACAGCCTGCCCCCTCCCCGACACGCCCCAAAACACAGCCCGGGGTGACCTGGCCAGGCAGGGTCCTGGGCTGACAGTCTAGGAGCTACAAGTTCAGCCCTGTGTCTACCCCAAGTATCACTTGCTTTAAGCCTACTTCATTTCCAGCTCAGTGGCTGTGCTGGCCATTGATTCACTCTCTCGTTCGCTCGTTCCTGCATCTATTAGGCACTTATGGCGGGCACAGAAGTGAAAGATGCTGACACACAGTCAGCCTCTTCTCACCGCTGCCCCTCTTTTGATGTGACAACCTCATATAATGCCAAATTCCAGGCCACACAGCAGTTCATAGCGGAACCCGTGAGAAGGGGGAGGAAGAATAGCTAATGTCATAGATGCTATCCTTCACCAGATATGAGATAACTCTCTTTTTTACAAATTAAGCTTTTAATTTTGAAACACTGGTAGTTTCATGCACAGTTGTGAGAAATGATGCAGAGAGAGCCCTGTGCCTTGTATCCAGTTCCCCTGGTGGTAGCATCCTGCAAAACCTTAGTACCATTTCACAGCAAGGGTACTGACAGGGACACGGTCGATATAGAGAGCGTCTCCGTCAGCAAAAGGATCTTTTCTGTTTCCCCTCGTAGGTGCCCTCATCTCCTCCTTCCTCCCTCTTCTCTGACCGCTGCTAACCCATGATCCGTTCTCCTTTCTATCAGGAGTGTCGAATGAACGGAATCGTAGAGTGTGTCATCTTGTGGGCTTGGCTCTGAGGATTCATTTAACCCTCATAGCACATTGGCGACATGAGCATCCCCATCCCATTCCACAGAACTGCAAGCTGAGGTCGGGCCAGTGAGTAACTTGGAGGTTGTCCTGCCCCCCAAGCCTGCCTCTCAACTAATACTGACCTGCAGGAATTGTTTGGAAACGATGGCCCTCCGATCTGCCCATGTCAGGGGAGCTCTGTCCACATTCAGGACACAGCCAGAGGTCCGGGCCTTGGATCCTTGGGTGTCATGGTCCCAGCCTGTTCAGCACAGCCTGAATTCTCAAGGGCAGCGCACCCTGGGACCCCTGAAGTGACAGAGGTGGGGCTCCCTCCTTGTCTTGTCTGGAGGGGCTGGTGGAGGGGCTCAGGTGCACTGTCTGCCTGACTGCACGACAGGCTGATTGCGATGCCGGGAGGAGTGTGTGTGTGTAGGGGGGAGGCTTATGCACTGAAGTCGCCCCCACCCCGGCCCCAAGACTGTCTAGGGCTCACAGCCAGAGATTGGGTCTCACGGCCCTCTGGTTGGGTCAGCCTTGGGGCCACGAAGGGTCAGCTCCAAATCAATGTCACTGGCAGAGCTAACCAAGCGTGGGATTGCTCAGCTTGCTAGAATGTGAGCGGCTCCCTGCCCCCCATGTACCCCCCTCCCACCAGCCAGCCACAGGCCCCTCTGGCTCTCACCTGGATCTTGCTTTAAACTGACCTGGTCTCAAAGTCTCGGCTCCCACATCACTGTCGACAGGGCCTCATCTCCTTGTGGAGGCCTAAGCTGTTGGTTCCTGGGGAGGGGAATCTGGCTTTCTCTGCATCCAGTGGGAGGGCTGGACAGGGTCACTCCCCAGACTCAACCCTGGGGCCAGGTGGGCAGGGCTGGGGCTCACCTGTGAGTATCTGAGTGCCAGAGGGAGAGGCTTGGAGTCAACGGTGGTCCACGCATCAGGAGTCTGCTGCAGAGCAAAACCAGGGCCAGTGCGAGAGGTTATGATGCAGGACAGGTGATTGTTATTCAAAGAAAGAAAGAATTTGCAGTAACTAGGAATCTCCAACAGTAGAGCAGATAGCTTTGTCAGTAGTGAGGTCCCCGTCAGCAGGGGCATGAATTCATTCATTCATTTAACCCATGTTGATGGTCTACCTTGGAAGAGCAGTACATCACTGTGGCTCTCAGCTCTAGAGTCCTGCAGTTCTGGGCTCTCCCCAGCCTGACACTGATGACGCCACAGTCTTGAGCAAGTTGTGCCTCTGTGGCCTCCCCTGCAAAATAGGAATAATAGCTGTTCCTTACCTACCTCAGTGGGAAAACTGTACAGAGCCTCAGCTCCAGCACTGTCCGAGCACCAGCTAAACACGAGTGTGCTATTTTCCAGGTGCCATTATTTCTATTCTATAGATGAGTTACATAAACTCTCTGCTACTCAGTGCCTGAGTGGACACTTGAGCCCAAGTTGATCTCATTTCAGAGCCCACGGTCCTCCCCTTGGACCTTAAAGCTAGGCCTGGTTAGCAGCTCTGATGCTAACCTGAGATGGAAGCAAATCTGAGATGGCAGGACTGATACCTAGAATATACAAAGAAACTTAACTCCAAAGTTTAAAAAAAAAACAAACCCAATTAGTGACTTCCCTGGTGGTCCAGTGGTTAAGAATCTGCCTCGCAATGCAGGGGACACCTGTTTGATCCCTGGTCAAGGAACTAAGATCCCATATGCCGTGGAGCAACTAAGCCTGCACCCCACAACTAGAGAGTCCATGCACACAATGAGAGGTCCTGCGTGATGAACAAGGATCCAGAGTGCCACCGCTAAGACTCAGTGCAGCCAAATAAATAAATAATAAAAATTTAAAAGGACAACCTAATTAGAAAGTGGGCAAAGTATCTGAATACATATTTCTCCAAGGAAATACACATGGCCGGCAAGCATGTGAAGAGATACTCAGCACTGTTAGTCATCAGGGAAACACAAATCAAACCCACAGTGAGATACTGCTTCACACCCAGGACGGTGATAATTGGAAAGACAGACGATAGTAGCCAGTGTTGTCAAGGAGGTGGAGTGTTAGAGCCTCATACATTGCTGCTGGGCTTCCCAGGAAGTTCTGGTTGTAAAGAACCCACCAGCCAATGTAGGAGACATAAGAGATATGAGTTCAATCCTGGGTCAGGAAGATCCCCTGGAGAAGGAAATGGCAACCCACTCCAGTATTCTTGCCTGGGAAATCCCATGGACAGAGGAGCCTGGCGGGCTAGAGTCCATAGGGTCACAAAGAGTTGGACACAACTTAGCGATTTAAGAGCAACAACGCCATGCTGCTGCTGCTGCGGCTAAGTCGCTTCAGTTCTGTCCGACTCTGTGTGACCCCATAGACGGCAGCCCATCAGGCTCCACCATCCCTGGGATTCTCCAGGCAAGAACACTGGAGTGGGTTGCCATTTCCTTCTCCAATGCATGAAAGTGAAAAGTGAAAGTGAAGTCACTCAGTCGTATCCAACTCCTAGCGACCCCATGGACTGCAGCCCACCAGGCTCCTCCATCCATGGGATTTCCCAGGCAAGAGTGTGGAGTGGGGTGCCATTGCTTTCTCTGAACAGCACCATATAACCCAGCAATTCCACTCTTAGGTGGAATATACTCAGGAGAATAGAAAACATACATCCACACAAAGATGTGTACGCTAACATTTATAGCAGCTTTATTCATTACAGTTAAAGGGTAGGAATGAGCCAGCTATTCCTGCGTGTGTCCCAGCAACACCATTCAGCCGTGAAAGGAACGGGGTCCTGACACGTGCTACCACGCGGAGGAACCTCAAAAACATTAGGTTAAGTGAAAGAAGTCAGTCACCGAAGTCCACCTGGTATGCAATTCTGTTCCTACAAAAGTCCAGAATAAGCAAATCTGTGGGGACAGAAAGTAGGTTAATGGTTGCTTAGGGACGTGAGTGGGGCTGAAGGGATGGGGGGTGGTGATGGGTAAAAGGCACGAGTTTTCTTTTCGAGATGATGAAAATGTTCTAAAGTGAACTGTGGTAATGTTTGCACATGGTCGTGAATAAACTAAATAAACCATTGGACTGTAGACTTTAAATGGGCGAATTATAGAGTATTTGGGTTGTGCCTCAACAAAACTGTTCAAAAAAGGGAAATAAATCCATAGGGAAAAAAAAAATCTGAAGCTGAGGGGTGAGGTATGGGTGGAGATAGAGGCTGGGGAGTTGCTGATGGAGACAGTGGTGGTGGGGCTGTGACCTGGCTCAGAAAGGATTTCCCAAGGGACGGATGATGGACCCTGGGGGAATGCCTTCACGGGGGAGGGCTGGTGCACCGTTGGGAGGTGTCAGGGCAGGGGGAGGGCTCAGCCAGTGACCTCTGGCAGCCCTCAAACCCTCTAGCAGGGGAGGACTGGTCAGCGCTGGGTGAGGGGAGCTGGGGTTCTGATGCGGTGCCCGCAGTCCTCAGGAGCAGTGATTCTGCCCATCCATATATTTCCATGTGGAGATCACCATTAAAGATGTGACCTTGTGCAAAGGGACAGATCTTGACCCAGTCAGTGTCCCACCAGCGGAGCACAACGCTGGGAGCACGAGTTCAGAGGCAGTGGCCTTCTCTGACTCCAGGCTCCTTATCCAGGAGCCTGGGGTGCCATTTCTCCTTCCTAGGTTTGCCCTACGTGAAATCAGATGCTGTGTTGAAAGCATCTGGTAAGAGTTCCAGTGTTGGGTGAAAACTGATCTCAGCTGGTCTTGGCATCAACCCTGTGGGTAGATGGGGCAGTATCCCACGAGGTGTCCCAGAGGCCATGCGTCGTGGTGACTCGTCTAAGGACAGATTGCCAAGAGCGAGCGCAGAACGGGACTCTCATCCAGAATGCCTTGCACCTGGCAGTGTAGCAGGGCTGACACTGTGCATGAATACTGTGATGAATGCCCTCATTTCACCCGCAGGACAGGCTTCTGCATAAGTAGGGTGGGTATCCCTAGCCCCACCTTTTAAAAAGAAATTATGTGTTTATTTATGGCTGTGCTGGGTCTTGCTTGCTGCGGAGGCTCTTCTCTCATTCTGGTGAGCAGGGGCTACTCTCTAGTTCTGGTGTGAAGGCTTCTCACTGCAGTGGCTTCTCTTGGTGCCGAGCCCAGGCTTTAGGGCCCACGGGCTCAGTAGCCGTGGCTCTAGGGCACAGGCTCAATAGTTGTGCATGGGCTTAGTTGCACCGCAGCATGTAGGATCTTCCTGGATCAAGGATTGAACCCGTGTCTCCTGCACTGGCAGGCGGATTCTTTTACCTCTGAGCCACCAGGGAAGCCCAAGCTCCATCTGATAGGTGGGAAAACTGAGAGTCAGGGACAAGTCTCCAAACATCATTCAGAGCACCGGACCCCTGCTGACTTTAGGCCAGCCACACCCATGATCCTGGAGTGTTCCACGCTCCAAGATGCACAGATCAAAGGCCTCGAGATGAAAGTGGAGCCCGGGGGAGGGGACGAGGGTGGAGGAGGCTGAGAGGTGGGTCTGTGCTAGGCTGAGTGTGGGTGGCTCCACAGCCCCTTCTGTGGACCCCTCCTCCTCCCCCTGCTCAGGTGGGAAGCAAGGGGACAGAAGGCTTCACCAAGAGGGAAGGTGGCTGCATATTAAACGCAAATCGCACAAGCACTCTTGATAAACAGCAGGTAGCCTCGCTCCTGCCAGCTAACAGGATTAATCTGAATGCACACAGACGCAGCTGGGCAAAATCAAAACACAGAACCCAGACTAAATCACACCGCTTAATGGCGGGGCCCTCGGAACCTCCAAATGTGTCACCAGACTTACTCGCCCACTGTAGGGGTAAGGGTGGCAAGAGAAGACCGCATGTGATGCTGGCACATGGCACAGGGCTCAAGGGGACCGTGGAGGAGGGGCCAGGGGTCAGGGCACTCAGGTAGCCATGGAGGGAGACAGGGCTGTCTCCATGGATCCACAGCCTCAGTGGTATATCCTGGAAGGCTGCGGCAGCCGCCAGTCCTGAAGAAGACCAACAGGCTCCAATGCTCCTGTGACCAGCATCCCACTTGTCGGTCCTGCCTGATGAGAGACCTGCCTCCAGGGAACCTGACCCCAGGGAATCCACACAGAGAGGGCTGGGGACCTCCGCCCAGTGGTCTGGCATCTTGGGCCTTCATCTAGCCTCCACAGTGAGGGGCGGGAGAGGAAGGGGAACTCAACCCAGGTAACCACATTCAGTCCCCACTATGGCTACTATAATCTCACTTCTCAGATAAGGGAACTGAGACAGAGTTAGGTTTCAGATCTGTTGGCATCCAGAGTCTATGCTCTTGCATAGCCCCAAGCTTCCTCCTTAATCTCTGATGGCTTTGATGAGGTGCTGATCTGTCCCGGGTTTGCCTTGGGTGCAGGTGGGCTCCAAGAAGCTGCTTAAGTCCCCAGGCTCTAGAGCCCACTTCCTTTGCTTCAGCTCAGGACACCCATCACTTTAGTGATATCCTCTGGCTATCTAGTGAAACCAGTTGCTGTGGGCTTCCAAAGCCTCCATGGGGAGGGGACTCTTAGGGAAATGAGAAAAGCTGTGAAAATGACTTTCTGGGTCCCTTACCCTGGAGAGAACTGGGAGGGTCATCATGTCCATCTCTTGGCCAATGAGTGGCTGGCAACCCCCCGACCCCACACTCTGCCATTTCTTAAATTTTAAGAAGAGTAAATCCACTGCTCATGTTAACTGAGCACTAACTCTCTTCTGGGAGCTTTGCCAAGCCCTTTGAATCCATCCTGACTCCAAATGTGCCCAATGACCTTAGGGGGTGGGTATTGTCTTCATTATAACAAGGAAGTGGCACAGATCCCCTGTGTCAGTGACCCAGACCCCCATGTCCTGTGGTCTCTCTCCTTCCCAGGATTCAGTCATGTTCACCGGGTTCTCCCATGTGACCCACAGAAAGGGCGAGAGTTGGGGTGCAGTTTCTGCTCTGCCCAGCTTCCCGGTTCCATTGCCCTGGGGCAGCCTGGGGCTGCTTTGAACTGGAAGTTCCTGGTTTGTAAAACAAGAAGAAAGTCCTCCACCTTACCTGCATTGCTCCTGTATTGTGGGAATCACAGGAGAGAAATACACCCTGCTTTTCATGCTGTGAGGCGCTATATAAATGTTAGTTATTGTTCCACACCCCAGAGCAGGCTTGTTCCAGAGCTCTGCACGAAGTATTTTTATTAATACTGCTAGGGATGAGAATCGCTAGTAATATCCCCATGGCTTGTCCACATACCTGTGCATGGAGACCTTAGTGTTCCCAGGACAAAGCCTCTGCCCTGGGCCTCGGAGGAAGGGATCCCGCTTCACATTTTGCAGTGGGGTAAATGAAGCCCTCCCCCACCCCGTCCCTCCCCTCTAGCAAGAACAAAGGGTGGCTGGAGGTCCCCAGGCCTCCTAGAAAAGACCTTCCTTGCGCTAACGATCTCCTTGGAGCTGTGAGGGCTGCCGGGCCTCCCCCAGGTGATTTGTGGCAGTGTTGTGCAGAGCCTGAGCTCTGCACCCCTCCCCTCCCACCTCCCTCTCTGTCTCCACTCCTTTCTCTTTGCACTCTCACCTGTTTCTCCCACTGCAGCCTGCCCTCTCACTGGTTCCCCCTCCCTGAGTTGCCCAAAGCTGAGCTGGGCCGAATTTCAGCTCCTTTCAGGGCCTGACCTGTCACTAGCAGCTGGGAGAGATCCGAGGGTGGGGCAGGCAGGTGGGGGACATGCTCCCCCACCCCAACTCCCATTGTTCCAGGAGAGCTGCCCTGAGGCCCTTTGTGGAAAAGGAGGAAGGGGCCTGGAAGCTTCTGTTCCTGTAACCTGTCCCATGGCAGGACCTGCTCCGAGCCTCGCTCTGCGGCCCACATGGTCGTCATCCCCAGGGCTGATAAAGCCTGGACACCCGCAAGGGGCAGAGCTGCAGACCCGGCACAGAGGTCCTGGGGCTCTGGCACCAGCGGTAAGGCACTGGCTGCAGCAATGCAGATTCTAGGTCCTACTGGGAAGGGAAATCCAGGAGGAGTGAGCTTCTAGACTGAGTTGAGGATGGAGGCTAGAAAAGACGTTGACTCCTTCTTCCCAAGCATCCATCAAGGCCAATGAAGCAGGAGACCAAGGGCTTCCGGGAAGGCAAACCGGGCTCACAAGGGGGTACTGCCCAGGCAAGCATCCAGTTCGTTAAATGGCTACAAGCCAAACAGCCAAATAGTAAATCTATGAAAGCCAAGAATTTATTGTGCAGTTAACTCGTTTTCTAACATGGAGAAAATGGAAACTCAGAGAGGTTCTTTAACTTGCTTGAGATCACACAGCTCTGGGTTGGCGGGCTCTCCCTCCTGGGCACAGAAGCTGGAGTGTGGCCCACGCTCTGGCCAGTCCCTCACTCTCCCTGCTGCCCTCGCCCCTTACAGGGTCCCCAGCCTCAGGAGGCCTGCTCTGCCCCTCAGCTTCTGAGCTGGGCCAAATTCAGAGTGGCCACACCCAAGGGCACACTCAGCGTCCCTGGGGTTTAGGACTACACACGGCTGCTCCTTCCACGTCCAGGACCTGGGTGGGCCTGGGGAGGCTGGGGTGAGCCTGGCCTTGCTATCATCACTCTCATTTCTGGGGCCCAGAGGGTCAAGCAAGTATTTTGGAGGCTCTGCTTGGTAGAGAAGGAACTTGGGGAACAAAACAGGATGCTGAGGACTTAAGGGGGGAAAGGGGACTGTCCTCCCAGCTGCAGCTGGGATCTTTGGGGGCTAGCTCTCGACCTCTCTTTTGGCCCCTCCCTCATTTCTGGGATAATGAAACACTAGTGCGTTGGCCTAGAGGGCCAGGCTCTCTACCTGATTCCCTTTGGCCTGATCCCTGCGTGCTGGCTTCGCCACGAGCCCAGCCAAGGAGGCTGGCCCTGGCACATCTTCCATCCGTGGACAAACATGCTATTTATGTTGATGGGCATGCGATTAACAGCCAATTTGTTAATCAACCACAGCCTATGCCACTTGGGTGCGGCTGCCTCTGCATGAAGATCTACCATGCCTGGCCTGGCAGATGGAGGAGCAGGTGATGGCTATGGGGGTGTGGGCTTGAGGGTCCCTCACATCCACAGCCTCCATCGACCCTCCCTGCCCTTGTATGAAGCTTCCTCTGGCTCCCTGGGCTTTCCAGCACCCGTCCCTCACGCCATACCAGACACCCAAGGCCCCCAGTTACCAGGCACCTTGGGCAAATCGCTCACCCCTCTCAGCCTCACTTTGCCTATTTTTGGTCTCCCTGTTGGAAAGATGGGTGATTTCTGTGACAGCACCATACAGTCAGTGGGGTGCCTGAGCTGCTGGTATCAACTCACAAGAGTCGATTGTTAAACTTTCAGTAATTTTGCGAGCTAGTTGATAAACACGGTCATTATTAAAAATTAAATTATATAAACGTACAATTAAACAAGTTGCATTAAACACAAGGGTAATAAATACTCAAAAGTCATTATTTTCTAATTATTTTACTATTATCTCTGCTCTTGAGGTTATTTCCATTGATCGTATCTGTATGTTGGAAATCCTGGTATAATGACTCACTGCTAAGCATCTCTTCTCAACTCCACACCAGTGACATCATCTTGGTAGCCTGAAATTGGCCAGGGTGAGAGTATTTGCAACATGGAAACTGGCAAATGCCATAAAGTCAAGACTTCATTTATTGTTTTGTTATTTGTTTAGACTTAAAAACAGTGATGGAGAAAATTTTAATGATGCAGATTAAACCTCAAAGTAATATGTGCTGTGTGTAGCTATTACATTGCAAATAGCACAAAAAATTGAGAAAATATTCTTGCAGTAATTGAAAACTATTATCTGATGCAGCAAAGAAATCACATCATTGCCGAAGGAATTTCCCGAAAATGTCTTTGTCATTTCACTTTCTTTTTACCCATTAATGTAAATGCAAATATCAACCAACATTCATGTGGGAGCTACACTTGTTTGTCAATTATAACCATAGGTTGGCTATGGGCATAAGAGTTCTGCAATAACCAGCAGAAACCTTCTTTGAGGACCAATTGGTTATATGGAATTTACAATAAAATTTTATTATTATTTGTAATAATTTATTATTATTTGTAAAATATATGCAACGCACCCTTTATATCAGTAAAATCACTAACACACACACATTTGTTAAACCTTTTCCAGCTTGCCACTGACTGGACTCATGAGAGACACCCTCATCCCCTTCTTCCCCACTCTAGCTTGGGCACTTGTAAGGTGTCATCAGCCTTTACTGGTTGTACCAGATGTGAAGGAAGGAGCTAGAGCTTGGCTGTCTTATCTTCCTCCACAGCCCCCTCCAAAGGAGATCAATTCCTAGTTTTTGCCCCAGGAGAGAAGATGTCCTTGGGTACAGAGCAGAGGGACCCAAGAACCTGGAACTTGCCTGCTCACCTTTGGGGGGGCATCTCCACCTGTTGACTGACTCCATCCGAAATCAGACCTCTGACACTACCTTGGGCAGGGCCACCGTCATCTCTGTCTGGATTTTGACAAGAGCTTCTTAACTGGTCTCTCCATTTCTGTCTTTGCCCCCTTTACAGTCTGTTCTCAACAGAGAGCCAGAGGGACCCTCAGGATCAGATCATGTCCCCTGTCCCGCCCCCCGCCATAGCTTTCCTTCACATCTTTTTTTTTTTTTAAACTGGGGTATAGTTGCTTTACAATGCTGTGTTACTTTTTGCTGTATAACAATAGATATGTATGTATTCATGTATTCCCTCCCTCTAGATCCTCCCTCCCGCCCCCCACCCCCCACCCCACCCCTCACAGCACCGAGCTGAGCTCCCTGTGCTCTACAGGAGCTCCCCACAGCTATCCGTTTACCCATGGCAGTGCACGTGTCAGTCCCAATTCCCAGGTTCATCCCACCCCACCTCACCCATTTCCCCACGTGGGTTCCCTACATCTGCATTCTATTCCTGCCCTGCGAATAGGTTCATCTACACCATTTTTCAGATTCCACACACACATGTTGATATATGATATTTGTTTTTCTCTTTTTGACATACTTCACTCTGAATAACAGATTCTAGGTCCATCCACTTCTGTACAAATGACCCAATTCCATTCCTTTTTATGGCTGAGTAATGGTCCACTGTGTACATGTACCACATCTTCTTCACAGTGGCCCAGCATGGTCCAGTTTCCTGCAGCGTCTCCCCCATCTCCTGCCTCTCTGCCCTTCTTCACTCGCTCCACATTGGCAGAGCTAACTTGTGTGGCTCCTTGTGCTCATCAGGCACCCGTCCTCTTAGTGACTTTGCACTGGCTGTTCCCCATCTGGAATGCTCTTTTCCATGCATGTGCTTGCCTCGCTCCTTCTCCTCCTTCAAATCCACTCCAATCTCACCTCCATATCAAGGCTTTCCTGGACTCAACTTGCTCACTTGCTCCCACCCCAATATACCTGACCCCTCTTCCCTTGATTCGTTTTTAATTTTTTTATAGTGTTTCTCACCTTGTAATACACTAATTTCCTTATTACATCTGCAGTGGAAATTGAGTGTCATGGGGGAAGACAGCTTTGTCTGCTTCATTCACTGGTACACATACTCCCCAAACAGCGCCTGCCATAAGGTACGGATTAGTAAATATTTCTGAAAAAATTCTTTGTGGGAGGAAGGGCAGCTTCTAAAAGGAGTCAATACAAGAGCAGACAACCTTTCCTTTCTTGACTGATGTGGGGATGGGAGGCAGGCCTGACTCAGCACAGCCTGTCTTCCCAGCTCATCTAAATCAAAGCCTGTCTGGGGCCTTGAATCAGTTAGGATTTTCCAGAGAAATGGAACCAATAGATACTTATATAGCTAAAGGTGTAGATGACTCAAGGGACATGAATGTGAGCAAACTCCAGGAGATGGTGAAAGGCAGGGAAGCCTGGTGCACTACAGTCCATGAAGTCGCAGAGTCAGATACAACCCAGCAACTGAACAACAACTCATCTCACAGTTTTAAGGCTCCAGTGAGAAAATACTTTGTCAAATATAAAGCATTTCGCAAGCCCAAGGTATTCATCTTGCAAACTCACTCCTACTCATCTCTGACAACTTCCTATCCCTGCCAAGGGAAGGGTTAAACCCACCTTCTTATTTATTTAAACCCACTTTCTTGTGTCCTAAGAGAGAGTGTGGGACAAGGTATACATTGGGCCAGGGGCTTTGAAGACAGAAGCAGTAACACTTATATTTGAGAGAACTGGTTGAGAACTGATGCTTTCTCCATCCTGTGCTGAGAGAGAACCCTCAGATTGTTTGTTTTTACTCCACTCTTTGCCATTGCCCATCAGGAGGGGCTGCAGGTCTGAATGTGGTGGATCCAATGTGTTATCAGAGAAGCTTCCCGTCTGGGGGCCGTGGAGGAACAGGTGTGTCCCGGGTGAGTTTTGTGCAAGTGAGCCTGACAGCTAGGGCATTTTGGAGCTCCCATCTGCCCAAGGACCATCTCTTCTTATTGGTGCTTCCCCACCACCATCAGCACATCCTTTTCTCTTGGCCTTTTATGGTCTGGAAGCAGAAAAGAGAAGGCATTTTCCTTTACCAAGTCTCTATTCTGGCTCCTCCATCCAGTCACAGGTAGAGTGAAACTTCAGGTAGAAACTTGTCTGGCTCTATGGCCAACATTGCCAAGGACATCCACTGCCTGGCTCTGACAGTGGTTTGGCAGGATGGAGCATGGATGCCAATGGCATGATTAATGGGCACTGAGTGGCCCAGGGCATTCCCAGCACAAGGGCCTGTTGAGGAGGTATACAACTGATGGGAAACTTGCATTGGAGTGGGATAAAGTAAACATCCAGGAGACAGGACGGCAGGCAGTCTCTGCCCTCCTTTCCCCTGCTGACTGCAGTGAACACGGCACATTCACCCTTGCCCTCTGGGAGTGCCTTACCCCAGTGTCTATCCTTGGGCATTCTCAATGCTGGGGGCTTCTGGTTGGAGGTGGTATGGTTTGGTTTCATGACCCAGTTGTGGTGGAACAGATTCATTCAACCATCCACTCATTCAGTAAATGTTTGTCGAGAGCCTCTTCTGTGCCTGTTTGCTGGCACTGTGTTAGATGTGAGAACCCAGGTCCCTTGCATCGTGGAACTCACACTCTAGTTGGGGAGGCAAGTGCGTGCACGAGAGCAAGTTGTAAGGAGGATAACTGGGTGGATCTGAGTCTGAGCCTTGGATGTGTTATTTAGTAGCTGTGTGACCTTGGGCAAGTTACTTAACTGTGCTGAACCTCAACTTTTTCATCTTTCTATTTTTTATTTAAAGATTAAAAAAAATATTTTTACAATGTTGTGTTGGCTTCTGCCATACAACAATGCAAATCAGTCATACTTGTACATGTCTCCCCTCCTCCCATCCCATCCCTCCAGATCATCGCAGAGCGCCAGACTGGCCTCCCTTTGCTACACAACAACTTCTCACCAGACATCTGTCTTGCATGTGATAGGGTGTATATGTGGGTGCTACTTTCTCCATTGGCCCCGCTCTCTCCCTCCCCTACTATGTCCATAAGTCCATTCTCTATATCTGAGTCTCCATTCCCCACCTGCCAATAGGTTCATCAACACCATTTATCTAGATTCCATATGTATGCATTAATATTCTATATACATTTTTTTGGTCTTTCTGACTTACTGCAGTCTGTATAACAGGCTCTAGGTTCATCTACCTCTAGAGTCAGGATAATGATAATACTGATTTCATAGGCCTGTGAAGATGACTTGAAAGAAAGTATATGACGTACACAGTGGAATACTAACTCATGGCGAATGTACCCATGTATGCATTTTTGTTACTGTTATTGTGAATATTGCACATTTAGAAACAGAAGAGACCTTTCTTTCAGTAAAGCGAAATCCTGGAAGAGGCGATTCCAAAGCTGTATCTGCACCACATCACAGCCTTTAGTTGGTAAAACATCAGTGCAGCCAACTCCTTGAGTGTTTGGTCCACAGAGGCTCTAACTGACACACTGTTTTCATTGATGGGATCAGGTGGTTGCTTGAACTGGAGGAACTAATTGGTTGCTCTAATCAGATGAATCAGTTCATTGTTCTGGCATTCTGGTGACCCCGTCTAAGAATGGTCATGATTTTATCCAAGGCCTTCTCTTCCACAATGAGTCCTGTGGCCTGATTTCGCCTTCATTTTAAAACTGTTCAAAATATGTGGTTGAGTGTGAAGACACACGTGCACATACACAGAAGCCAAGCAAGCGGATGATTATCCCCGCTGAGCTGGGACCAAGAGAACCCAAACTTTATGTTTTGCCAACAGCTTTTACCTCTTCTCAGCCAGTTCTTTTCCATAGCAGATGCCAAAAGAGTCAAATGGCAGAGTCTGAGCTCGGTCACTTTCCTGCCAGCCATCGGGCAAGGCTCTGGCTGTTGGCAGTCTACTCTGCTGCCCATCATGAGGTTGCATTGGCTCTGCCTAGCACAGGAAGGGGAGAGCTGGCAGTGCCCAGCCAGTAGGTGCTTGAGGGAGAAGGCCGAGGAGGCTGGTTCCTGGCAGGCAAACCTGTTGCCACTAAAACTTGGCACGTCTGGGAGGCTTTAGCAGTTCAGACAGAGAATTAACACAGAGGAAGTGCCCGCATGGCAACGCTCATCTGGCTCCTTGGTGCTGCTTGTAGAAAGATCTCTTCCGTGGCAGAGAGCTTGGTGCAACTCAGAGGCAATTTTATGTGAAGTGGGATAAAGAGAATTCCAGCATGACTATGACCTCCAGCATCTAAAGAGGTTCCTCCTGGGACACTTGACCAAGCACATGGCGGACCTACATTCTCTGAGCTTTGCCAGCACAGGTGCTGCATGCTGTGCTCAATTGCTCAGTTGAGGCTCTTTGCGACCCCATGGACTGTAGCCCGCCAGGCTCCTCTGTTCGTGGGATTCTCCAGGCAAGATTACTGGAGTGGGTTGCCATGCCCTCCTCCAGGGGATCTTCCTGACCCAGGGATCGAATCCAGGTCTCCTGCATTGCAGGAAGATTCTTTACCTTCTGAGCCACCAGGGAAGCCAGCAGGGGTAATAAATGCCATTTCTGAGCTTTTGGAAATTAGTAAGCTGGTGATGTCTTTTTAAAAGGATTTTAATTAATTTATTTGCCTGCTCCAGGTGCCAGTTGTGGATGCAAGATTTTCAGTCTTTGTTATGGCATGCAACCCCTTAGCTGTGGTATGTAAACTCTTAGTTGTGACATGTGGGATCTAGTTCCCTGATCAGGGATCATTGGGAATGCAGAGTCTTAGCCATGGGACCATCAGAGGAGTCCCGAGCTGGTGATGTCTTGAGGATGTTCTCTGCCTGCGCTGGGAGCCCTGTCTCCCCTCGTCACCCCAGGCCCCTGTGGGAGTCCTCGGCTGGGACACAGACTGCTCGGCCAGACACCTTTCCTTCCACCTGCTGGCAGAGAGAAGGCACTGCAAGTGGAGCCAGGAGATGGGCATTGCAGGGCTGCTTTGTCTTGCACAAGCCCTGTGGGGTGTGGACAAGCTGCTTAACCTCCCCAGGTCTCAGTTTCCACAGGCCTTATCTATTATTGTGAGGACTGAAGGCGGCAATGCAGGTGAAAGCAACCTGTACAGACCGAGAAACCTCAAACACAGGCAAGACATAGATGATGCTCTCCATTTGCAGCCCTTCCACCAGACTAGCTCCCTGTGATCATTTTTTCTCATTTAATTTTCTTAGAAAGCTGATTACTTGGATAAAACCCTCAGGAGAAGCAAGAAGTCCATCCCTGGGGAGCCCTACTCCTCTCTGGCCCGTCTCTCTTGATCCATAGACTTCTCCGCATTCTGAAGTTCTCTGCTGCCTCCAAAGCCAATCCCTGGGCAGGCAGGGACTTGACAAGGGGAAGGGAGAGTGGGAACAGCCACAGAAATGAAAGATTAGGGATTCTCTTTCTATCCCTTTCTAGATTTCTTGTTCTGAGATGGGCGAAGCAGCCTGATTTATTTTTGACAAACGGCTCTGCATTATGAATTATATTGGGGATGGAATTGTTCCATTAAATCAAAGTTAATTTTCGACTTCTGTTCAGGGCGCCATAAATAATCAACTCCAGGGTAAGGTTATGGACTGAAGTCGCCCAAATTATGCTAATGAGGGTGATTAAACTTTTGAATTCTAAGTTTCCGTAAGAATAACAATCAGTTAGCATTTACATTTCTGCCATGCTCTAGGATTTGCAGCTTTTTCTGAAGCTGCCATTAAATATAAATAACAATACCAGTTTTTAAAGCCAAGTTGAACCCTATGGGGCATATTCTATTCTCTTTCCTGAGGTAGCTGTGGAGGGGGGCTTAGGCTCCATGTCTGAGGCTAGCAGAGATGGAGGGGAGGGTGGGACAGAGTGCCACAGGAACTAGGCAATTTGCATTTGACTTGAACTGCAAAGGCATGTTCAAATTCTAAGAGACAATAATCCAATTTTGCGCTGGTCCATTTGGTGAGGGATGTCAAGAATCCCCGATGGGCTTTAAAATTTCTACCCATGGTAAAGAATCTGCCTGCCAAGCAGCAGATTCGGGTTTGATCTCTGGGTTGGGAAGATCCCCTGGAGGAGGAAATAGCAAACCACTCTAGTATTCTTGCCTGGGAAGTCCCATGGATAGGGGAGCCTGGTGGGCTACAGTACATGGGGTGGTGAAGAGTCATACATGACTGAGCGATTGCACACGCGTGCGCACGCACACACACACACACACACTCACGGAGCCCTAAATGACCTGTCTGACCCACAGTGAGCTGGTTTCGGAGGGTTCTGAACTTGGATGGGAGACCAGTGCTTCACCTTCTCTGCTGGGTGTGGTGGGCATCTAGGGCCACTCCAACAGCTTTCTGTGCTTTTCTGTCCCTCCACAGGCTCTGGGGACCTTTCCTAGGATGCCGCGTGATCCCCTACTTTAGCTCAAGAAAGGGCAAAAAGAGCCAGTTGATTTCCAACCTCCTGTTTAGCCACCTGTTATGAAAGCTGCTCAGAGATGCTCATCTCTTGATGTCTATATGAGGCCCAGGTGGCTGCCATCGTAATGACAGGTCAGTTCTGAGGTTAGGCTGCTGGTTGAGTGGCTATTGTTTATCCCAGTTTCAATTTCATCGTCATGACAACCCACACAAGTCATTGTCCGAGCCCAGCCGATGCCTCTGTGCGAAGGTATGGGAGGAAGGAATCTTGCTAGCCTCGCCTGCCTGTGGACCAGAACACATCTCTGCTCTGGTGGGCAGGGGGAGGGGGCGGGCTGCCACTTCCTTCCCTCCATGTGTTCAGGGTGATCTTATTTTCTCCACCACTTACCCAGAAATTGTTTTTGAAAACTGTGTCATTTCAACTGAATTTGGTCTGGAATGATTGGGAACAGTGTTTGGCAGAGTTTGTGGCCCACACCTCCCTCCACCCCGACATGCGCATTCGTGTAGGCATCCTTATTCCCTCTGGTTTCCAGAACTGCTGTGACCACTGGTGGAGGGGGGTGCACTCGTGGTGGATGGGAAGTCTGGGAGCTGGACACTCATGGCATCCGAAAAAAGCCTCTCGAAATTTCTGCTCCCACAACCGGGGGTGATGTATCTCAGAAGTGAAACCTGCCTTAAGGTGTCTCCCCAGCGAAGGGGTGCCCCTCCTTGATAATTTCAAGAGCCAGATGGCACGTGCTTCTGCCATGCTCTCTGACACTGAGAAATCCCTGCATCTGTGTGCGGCTGTTTAGACAGCAGCTCTGGATGCTGGGCTTCCCTGGTGGCTCAGATGGTAAAGAATCTGCCTGCAATGCAGGAGACCCAAGTTCGATCCCTGGGTCAGGAAGATCCCCTAGAGAAGGGCATGGCTACCTACTCCAGTACTCTTGCCTGGAGAATCCCATGGACAGAGGAGCCTGGCGGGCTACAGTCCATGGTGTCGCAAAGAGTCGGACACAGTTGAGAAGAATCAGACACGATTCAACGACAAATACTTTCACTTTCATTCGATGTTAACGTTGGCAAGTCTTGAAAGAACTGCCTTGGCAGGAAGGGACGGGTGTGTGTCGAATTTCTCTTCTGGGTCCATGCGTACTTTGTGATTCTGAAAGTGTACGTTTCTCTGAGATTCAAAGAAGGGCTCCTCTTCGAGCTGGAGGAGACCTTGGACAGGGCTGCAAATGGTGAGGGTTAGGAGGCAGGCTCAGCAATGGGAGGGGATCCTGCCTTGCTGACTAGCCCTCTGTTGCGTGTGCTTCAAGATCACCTGTTCTGGCCAAACCAATGGCTTATTTGCCTAAATAAAATAGTCAGAGGTTTTCTTTCTCTTTCTCTTCCTTCCTTCCTCTCTTTTCAATTTTATTAAAAAAAAAAACAACATACTTTGGCTGCAGTGCATGGCATGTGGAACCTTAATTCCCTGACCAGGGATTGAACCTGCACCTCCTGTATTGGAAGGATGAAGTCTTAACTACTGGACCGCCAGGGAAGGCCTCTCTTTCTTTTAGATGTTGGGATTTCTCTGCCTGAAGGAGAGAGGTGATGAGGGACTGGAGAGTCAATTACACACCTCCAAATCAATGAAGAGTGTCACAGACGCAAGTGAATCCACAACTCTGGGAAATGCTGAGGTTACTTCCCCATGTCTTGGCCCCTCTGTTGTCATGGGCACAGGTCAAATTTGAGCCGGGCCATGGGAGAGGGCAAAAGTCATGAGTCAAGGCTGAACCAGAGAAGCCTGGGGCAGGAGCCCTGTTAGGAGGTGGTGGGATTTGGGGTCCCGAAGTCTCCACCTTCTTCCCTTCCATTCATTCCACAAATCTGTTTGGAGTATTTATTATACTACATGTGTGGTGCTATTCTAGGTCCTTATGAGTGAATGGTGAGTGAAACACACAAAAATACCCACCCTGATAGAACTTCACTGTCTACTAGAGGCCCCAGAGAGTAAGCAGGTCATTGGAACACGTGGTGCGTCGGCTGGTAACAAGGGCTACATCAGGATGAGGGCAGAGGAAGGGTGGGGGTGCCGTGATCTAAGACAAGGTCGTCAGGGCAGGCCTTTCTGAGATGATGCTTCAGTGAAGAAGTAAAGGAATGAAGAGACAGAGCCATGGGGATGCTTGGGAGAGGAGGACCCGGGCAGAGGCAACGCAAGCACAGAGCCTATGGGCCTGGTGTGCTGGAGGAACAGGGGCGGGGGCCTAGGTCGCAGGAACGGGGTGACAAAGGGGAAAACAGAGGATGAGGTCCAAGAAGTAATGGAACCTGATCACCCTGGGCTTTGCAGCCACTGTAGGGGTTTTCTGGGTGCAATGGGAAGCCACATGGAGGTTTGACAGGGGAGGGACATATTCTATAGGCTCTTACAGGATCCGTCTGGCTGCTGTGTTGAGAATATATTAAATTTTAGACTTTGTCTTCTTACATTAGGTGCTCATTCTGTCCTTGTCCCTGGACTCGAGAAGGTCTATATCATTATTAGATTAAACTCTGCTAGGACTGGAATATTCCTAGGAAAACAGTGAATTGACTATGTCACAAATGTGTAACAGTGAGAAAGTTAAAGAGAGGCTGATTTGGCTCTCAATGCTGTGAGAGGAGTGGGTATCCAGGTACCAGGATCCACCCACCCTCCAGCATTAAAATTCATATGCATAATGTCATTCACTGGCAGCCAGGGAATGGGAGCTTGCTCTCCTGCCTTACAGGGATGGGTCCGGAGATGTACTTAGGGATGCTCCTAACTGCATTTCCTCCACACCACTGATGACAAGGCTTTGTGAGTTACTGACTAAGGAGAGATCTGAGCTGGCAGAATCAAAGGCAGTGGGTTTAGGAAAGGATCCAAATTACATTGAGGAAGATCCCACTGCTGTTCCAAGGAGTCTAATGCCACCTTTTGATTGAATAGGCTTGTTATTAAAAATGTGTTAAAAAAAAAATGAAATCGAAAGCAATCCCTTCAAATAAGATTTCAGCCTTGTCTCAAATCCAGGGGTTTATTTGGAGGTTCTATCTGCTCACACTCTGCACAGAGCTGTGCCAGAGAGATCATAGCCCCTGGTCCCCTGAGGGTGGTGAATCGCGAAGGTAGACATCAGTTAGGTTTCCTAAGATGGGTGTTCAATGTCCCTTTCTTGCTTATTTTCTGGTCTACTTATGTGGGGGAAGTAGTTTTCTGAACTGTGTTAAATGTCACTCCACTCAAATTCTCATTTCCCTAGTGGGCTGAACCATGAGTTGATTTGAAACCTGTGATTCAGGAGAAATTTCCTGCTAAGCCCCCTACCCCCACCCCAGGCTTCTGCTCCTCTATCCACTGCCTCCCCCGAACGTAGCCCACACCGTTGCTTCCTACATGTTGGCCAGATTAGGGGCCTTCCCTCTAAACTACATTCATAGGACTCTCTTTATTGTATTAGGAGAAACACCACACTGCTTCCCTGTGACCTGTCACCTCTCTTAATCTGCTACCTTGTGAAAGAAAGGGATGGGGCCAGCGAGGTATGCCAGCCAGGACAGCGTCAACGTTAATCCTGCTTAATTCCATTTCCACGATGAAAGGCTCACTTTGAGACTTGATTGAGGTGAGTGTAGGTCAAATAAGAGGAGATTTCATTCAGCCCCACAGTCATTTATTCATCAAACATTCAGAGCCAGGCTCAGAGCTTGGGGCTGGCGGTCAGAGGAAACATACTTGGTCCTTGCCCTTTATGGAGACAAACAGAAACAAATAGGAAATAAC
Organism: Bos mutus; assembly: GCF_027580195.1. Lineage (NCBI taxonomy): Eukaryota > Metazoa > Chordata > Mammalia > Artiodactyla > Bovidae > Bos > Bos mutus. The sequence continues at coordinate 49,188,431 of NC_091631.1, forward strand.
TGTGTCCTCAGTTCTAGAGTAAATGTGTGAACTGATGCTGCAGAGAACAGATGACGGCCCTCTGGGACTCTGGGGGCAGGGGGTCAGTGACAAAACTGACTCTTAAGTTGGGTTTCAAAGGCGGACTAATAAACTCATGGAGATGGAATTATGTAATTAATTACCTCCTGGAGAGATTACTAGCAGGAATTGTAAATGGATTCTGGTAGATGGGAAAGTGTATGTGGTTATCATGGGAGGAAGCTTAGACTTTCCATTTGGAGTTGAGGGTCCAGGATGTGATACCTGTAAGTCACTCAGCATCTTTGTTCCTCCACTTCTGTATTTGTAAAATGGGAAATGTAAATAACAATGCCTGTCCTGCCTGCCTCAGTGGGGTTGTTGGGAAGATCAAAAGTACCAATGCACGTGAGCACGCCAAGTGAAGTATGAAGCATTAGTCGCTCAGTCGTGTCTGACTCCTTGAGACCCTATAGACTGTAGCCCACCAGGCTCCTCTGTCCATGGGATTCTCCGGGCAAAAATACTGGAGTGGATAGCCATGCCCTTCTCCGGGGGATCTTCCCAACCCAGGGCTTGAACTCAGGTCTTTTATGTCTCATGCATTGGCAGACAGATTCTTTACCACTAGCACCACCTGGGAAGCCCTATGAACATACCAGAAAATGGTTAAAGGCAAGGCAAATGGAAAGGCATTTTTAAGCATTTTATTTAGAAAGAATTGCAAAGTCACAAAAAAGTTGCAAAACTAAATATTGCACAAAGAACATTCATATGCACTTTACCCAGATTTACCTATTGTTTATAGTTTGCCCCATCTATTATGTATTTTCTCTCTCATACCCATAATTATAAATGTTTATACATAATTTTTTGAATGCTGTGATAAGCTACGTACATCATGGTTCTTTACTCTTAGATATTGCAGTGTGTATTTCCTAAGAACAGGGATATTCTCTTGGATTATTTCTTTCTCTCCCTGCACTTTCTGTGTGGTTATAATCCTTACTTGAAATAGGTAGCTTCCTTTGTTTCAATTTGCCTTCCATCTCTTTTCTCTACCTCTTCTTATCTATTTAATTTGCTTTTGGAATTTATAGACTATTGACTTATTTACAAAAGTCAAAACTATTTTTAAAAAGGTACCGTCAGAAAAGTACCACTTCCTCACATATCCCTTCCATCCCATTCTCCCTGTCTTTTAAGGCTGCTATAATGAAATGGTATAGACTGGGGACTTATAAATAACAAAAATTTATTTCTCACAATTCTGGAGGCTGGAAGTCCAAGATCAAGGCCCTGGCAGATCCAGTGTCTGGTGAGGGCCTGCTTCCTGGTTCACAGACAGCCTTACTTTGGCTGTAACCTTTCATAGAAGAAGGGGAAAAGTGAGCTCTGTGGGGCTTGATATAAGGGCAGTAATCCCGTTCATGAGAGCTCCACCCTCATGACCCCTCCCCAAAGCCGCCTATCTATCCCACTGGAGATTAGATTTCAACATATGAATTTGGTGGGACACAAATATTAAGTATATATCAGTATATCCTGACCCCCGCCAAAACATGTACCTCTCACATGCAAAATACATTCATTCGATCCCAACAGCCCTCAAAGTCTTAACTCCTTCTAGTAGCAAGTACGAAGTCTGAGTCCAAGGTTTCCCTCAAGTATTATCTAAGCCAGGTATGAGTGAGACTTGAGGTTTGATTTATCCTGAGGCAAACTGCTCTCCAGCTGTGAACCCATGGACCTAAACAGCTTATGTGTCTCTAAAACACAGTGGTGGGACTTACAGACATTCCTATTCCAAAAGCGAGAGATAGGAGAGAAGGAAGGAGGGAATGGTCTTGAGCAAGTCCAAACCCAACAAGGCCAGCCACATGAGACTTAAAGACAGAACAGTCCACCGGCTGCACATGCTGGGGCAGGCGCTCTGCCTCTGCGGCTCTGTGGGACAAGGCTCCAGCAGCCAGTGTTCTGGGAGGCCTGCCCCACCGCTCCTCTGGGCACTGGGGGTCTCTGCAATGACCCTGTCCCTGCAGGGGTTCTCTGCCTGGACCGCCCCCGCTGACTGGGGTCTGGAGCAGTGGCTCTCCTCAGGGTGGGGTTCTGAACCTGTGGCTCTGCCCGCTGTCCTTAGAAATCTAGGTGAGGGGAGCCATGCCCCCATGGTTCCTGTACTCAGTGTGTAGGCCCAGACAGTGCCGCAGGGAAGCTGCCAAAGTCTGCATCGAGTGCCCTCAAGAGGTGTGCCCACCACGGCTCAGCTGCACCAGGGCCTAAATCACGTTAGGGATAAGGGGCTTCTTTCTTTCACATTCCTCAGCTGACTGGTCTGAGCAAACGGTCATTTGACCACCCTCATAGTGTTCTCAGCTTAACAGGCTTTCTCGTGCTTTTCAACATGACTAGGCTGAGAATACAGTTGCTGTTGAGTTGCTTTGTCATGTCTGACTCTTTTCCTCTGTCCAAGGATTTTCCCAGGCAAGAACATTGGAGGGGGTTGCTGTTTCCTTCTCCAGGGGATCTTCCCATCCAGGCATCTAACCCATGTCCCCTGCATTGCAGGCAGATCTTTTACCACTGAGCCACCTGGGAAGCCCCACGTTGAGAATATTACACATCTTTAAATTTTAATTACACTTTTAAAAACATTTATTTTTGGCTGTTCTGGGTCTTTGTTGCTCTGTTTGCAGGCTTCCTCTAATTGTGGTGAGCAAGGCCGATTCTCTAGTTGTGGTGCGCAGGCTTCTCATCGGTGGCTTCGCTTTTTGTGGAGCACAGGCTCTAGGTTCACAGGCTTCAGTAATTGTGGTACACAGGCTTAGTTGCCTGGCAGCTTGTGGGATCTTCCCAGACCTGGGATCAAACCCATGTCCCCTGCGTTGGCAGGGAGATTCTTAACCACTGGACCACAAGGGAAGCCCTCCGGCTTACATTTTGATGAACAAACTTATCTGGTAACCACCAATCTGTTCTTGAAATCTATGGGTTTGGGTTTTGTTTTGCTTTTTTTTGTTTGTTTTTTAAGATTCTATATGTAAGTGCGATCACACAGTATTTGTCTCTCTCTGTCTGACTTGTTTCACTTAGCATGATGCCCTTAAGGGGAGCTTCCCAGGTGGCACGAGTGGTAAAGAATCTGCCTGCCAATGCAGGAGATGACAGAGACGCAGTTTTGATCCCTGGGTCAGGAAGATCCCCTGGAGTAGGAAATGGCAACCCACTCCAGTATTCTTGCCAGGAAAATTCCGTGAACAGAGGAGCCTGGTGGGCTACAGTCCGTGGGGCTGCAAAGAGTCAGACATGACTGAGCACTCGTGCATCACACCCACGCAATGCCCTCAAGGTCCATCCATGTTGTTGCAAATGACAGGATTTCCTTCTCCTTTTATCTGAATAATTTCCCACTTGTGTGTGCATGTGTATGAATATTGTGTGGAATAATTTCTTTTTTCTTGTATTTCACCGAAAACAGTAAAGAACCAGACTGCTCCTTCAACACTGCTTAGATATTGCTTTGGCCAAACACCCAGATTTCATCGCTCATAAGTTCTGTGTTGCACAGAACATAATTCAGCCAAGTTCTTTGCCACTTTATAACAAGGATCTCCCTTTCTCCATTGTTCAAGAACACATTCCTCATTTCCTTCTGGGACCTCAGGATGATGGCCTTTACCGTCTGTGTTTCTACCAACATTCTGCTCGGGGTTACCTAGGTATTCTTTAAGAAAATTGAGGCTTTCTCTCCTGCTCTCCTCTTTTCTTTCTGAGCTCCCTCCAGAATGAGTCTTTAATGGTCCATTTATAGTGATGCAGGCTTTTTCTAGCAAGCACTTCAAATTCTTACAGCCTCCACCCTTTATCCAGTTCCAAAGCCACTTCCACATTTAAAACGGTATTTGTTACAACAGCACCCCCACATCTTGGTACCAATTTCCATCTCAGTCCATTTGGGCTCCTATAACAAATACCATAGACTGAGTGGCTTATTTTATTGTCGTTCAGTCATGTCCGACTGTGACTCCATGGACTGCAACACACCAGGCTTCCCTGTCCTTCACTATCTCTTGGAGTCTGCTCAAACTCATGTCCATTGAGTCGGTGTTGCCATCCAACCATCTCATCCTCTGTCATCCCCTTCTCCTCCTGCCTTCAATCTTTCCTAGCATCAGGGTCTTTTCCAATGAGTCAGCTCTTTGCATCAGGTGGCCAAAGCACTGGGGCTTCAGCCTCAGCATCAGTCCTTCCAATTAATATTCAGGGGTGACTTCCTTTAAGATTGACTTGTTTGATCTCCTAAACAAGATAAATTTATTTCTCACAGTTCTGGAGGCTTGGAAATTTAAGATTGAAGTCCTGGCAGATTTTGGTGTCAGGAGAGGGCCCATTTCCTGATTCATAGACTGCTGCTGCTCCTGCTAAGTCGCATCAGTTGTGTCTGACTCTGTGCGACCCCAGAGACTGCAGCCCACCAGGCTCCCCCGTCCCTGGGATTCTCCAGGCAAGAACACTGGAGTGGGTTGCCATTTCCTTCTCCAATGCATGAAAGTGAAAAGTGAAAGTGAAGTCGTTCAGTCATGTCCGACTCTTGGCGACCCCATGGACTGAAGCTTACCAGGCTCCTCCGTCCATGGGATTTTCCAGGCAAGAGTACTGGAGTGGGGTGCCATCACCTTCTCTGCGTTCATAGACTGCAGACTTTTTAATTGTGTCCTCACATGACAGAAGGGGCAAGGGAGCTCTCTGGGGCTTCTTTTATCAGAGTACTAATCCCGGTCATGAGTGCTCCACCCTCATGACCTAATTACCCAAAGGTCTTATCCCCTAGCACCATTACATGGGTTTCAACATACAAATTCTTCCCCTGAGAATTCCACAAATATTGCAGTCTAAAGCACTACTTCTTCTTATTTCTTGAGGATACCAATGCCATTATTTTCTGCTTGATCTTCCTGTTTTTCTATTTGTAATCACAAACTGATACAGGTACATTTTCATATTTTCTCTTATTTCTCACACAAAAGATAGCATGCCATCTATGCCTTTTCTACCTTGCCTTGTTCAGTTAATAACATCTGGAAATCATTCCATATCAGTTCATAGTGACTTCCTCATTTTTTCTTACAGCTGCATAGTACTGTGTGTATGTACCAGAGTATATTGAACCAATCGCTTCTAAAGATATTTTATTTTCCAAGATCTTGACATGCACTGCAAAACCTCCATCTTTGCAAGTTAAATGCACATTATGTGCCAGAGGACATTCTGAGCATCTTGATATAAGCTGGAACTCTGTCCCACCACCCCTCGTATTAGGGTCGGCTGTTTCTGACAATCGGAGTGGTCAGGCAATACCTTCCAGTGTGCACACTGATTTGCATGATGACCAGGGAGCTTCCTGGGGATAGAAGAAAAACCTTTTCTACTTCAGGGGCATAGACACGAACACGTCTGCTGGAATGGGGGCTGGTGAGGGCAGTGGGAGGGGTGAGAGCCAAGGGAAAGCAGGTAACAGGAGAACGGCAGGGACACGCTAAACGCACTCCCCTGTGTGAGACGGGTGTCTGGAACAGGAAGCTTGGCCCAGTCACCGGCCCACCCTTCCCAGGGAGGCATGTTGATAAATGCCATCTTCCTGCCCCAGCCCCTTGGTGACATGTGTGTGGTTTGAGATAAAGGGGCTTTGCATGCCCGTGAGCTGAAGAATCTGGAACACGTGGCTGCTCAAAATTCCTTTTCAGGTGACAACCATGTTTGTGTGAGATGAAGCATGTTCCTTGTTTGCAAAGTCAGATTTGCTCTCAGGGGTAGAAGCAGGGGGTGACTCAGTGGAGCCACCTGCGCAGCAGTGCCTTCCTGGAAGGCGAACGCTCTGGCAACAGCCACTGGGGGTGGGGGCCATGGTGGAGGCCTTCTCACAGCCTGTCCAGGGGAGGAGATGAGATGCTCGACCAGCTGGATAGCATCTCAGATACCAGCCTTTGTTTTCCTCTCTGTGCCCAGAGCATTTCCCTTTCACACTGCAAGAGCAACAATACCGATGGTGGCAAAATCACAGGCAGCCTTCTCAGTCACTGACTTTGGGCTTCACTATTCAGTCACGGACTTGGCAGTGGCAAGATACTGGCAATAGAACAAGCCCCTAGAAGTGACACATCAGGGGTGCTGTTGAGCCTGGGACTTGGCTTATAGTTGTAAACAACGGGCAGGGAGACTTCGTGTCACATGGAACCTCCCTGAAGCATCCCAGGATGGACAGGAGGAGTGACTCCCTAAAAGGCTGGACTTCCTGCCACCATATAGCTGGGTGCTTGGAGCACCAAGGTTTAGGCATTAAGGTGAGTGGGCACAGCTTTTCACCCTCCAGCTGGGGAAGCCCGTGACATTCAGGATGCACTTGTGATAGAATCACCATAGAGACCACTGCTGCTCCCCCGCCCCCGGCAGCCTGCCCGACAGATGGTCAGTGCGCTTCCTGGTAATTGTCATTTTCCCTCTGCCTCTGTGTGCTCGCCTCGTGCTGTTTCTGGTGAGCTCACCCTGTTCCCCTGAAGGCAGTGGCTGTCTCTTCACTTTCCCTGTGTCCCCACAGTGTGCCTCTGAACTAAGAGACAGACCCTTTCACTCATCACTTCAAGTGATGGATGCTCAGACCTAGCCTGACACGTGGGCTGGGGAGGTAGTAAAAGGGCTACTTGGCTCCTACTTCCCTCCTTACAGAGACCTGCCCTGACCCCTCATCGAGACTGCATCCCTGGAGCCATCCACCTTTTTAGCCGGCTTCGATTTCTCCATAGCACTCTTCACTCCCTTATTTTTATTTATGGTCTCTCTCCCCCATTAGCACTGAGCTCTACAAAGGCAGGGGTTTCTGTGCTGTTCACTGTGAGCTGTTCATGCCCAGAACAGGGCTGAGCACATAACAGACACTCAGCAGATAATTGTTGGATAAATAAAACACTGGATCCCTCTGATAAGGATGCCAACGGTGAACGATTCCCGAATCGTTTCAGGCCCTCGCTGCTAGAAACAAAGAAATATAGGCATCTGGCCTTCTCGGTCTTCAAAAATCAATCCTGCACTGTTCTGTGATTTGACATTCACCGGAAAGAGATCCCTCCTCCTGTTCGCACCTAAGGCTGGCTCTTGGGAGGAAGGGGCTTAAGAGCCCCCCTTTTAAGAGTCCCACCTCTCATGATGTGGTTGTCAAATCTGAGGTCTCACCTGTAACTCTTTGGTTCAGCACTCTCAAAAGTGTTCTTGAGAGGAGAGATGCAGTGTGGCCTGGAGTGGCCTGGCCCCCAGCTTCAGTAACCCTCCAAGTCCTGCTACAAACCCCTCTCAGAGGAATCCTGACCCTGCTAAGTCACTTCAGTCGTGTCCGACTCTGTGCGACCCCATAGATGGCAGCCCACCAGGCTCCCCTGTCCCTGGGATTCTCCAGGCAAGAACACTGGAGTGGGTTGCCATTTCCTTCTCCAAGGCATGAAAGTGAAAAGTGAAAGTGAAGTCACTCAGTCGTTCCCAACTCTTAGTGACCCCATGGACTGCAGCCTACCAGGCTCCTCCGTCCATGGGATTTTCCAGGCAAGAGCACTGGAGTTCGTTGCCAAACCCCTCTCAGAGGAATCCTGACCCTAGCTGGAGGGAATTAATAGTTCTGTCAATACCTTGGTGCCCAGGGACTCTGCTTCAAGTGGGCCTGGCTGCCAGTGAGGCCTTGTGCGTCTGTGCCAAGTCGCTTCAGTCGTGTCTGACTCTTTGTGATCCTAAGGACTGTAGCTCGCCAGGTTCCTCTGTCCATGGGATTCTCCAGGCAAGAATACTGAAGTGGATTGCCATGCCCTCCTCCAGGGGATCTTCCCGACCCAGGGATTGAACCCGCGCCTCTTATGTCTCCTGCATTGGCAGGCAGGTTCTTTACCACTAGTACCACCTGGGAAGCCCCACTGAGGCCTCAGCCTGCCCTCAATTCTGAGAACCAGCAGTTCTGGCACATGCTCAGATCTCATGCTTGGTGTGGCACACTGAAAAATCTCACTCTTTCCATGACCCTGTCCAAGGGTGCAGCTCTGGAGGCTACCTCTGAGCCCCAGTGCCCAGGCTGGGCTACAGGACAGTGTAGGAGCCAGTGTTGGAAGTCTTGTGGTGAAGTGGCAAGATCCTGGGTTCAATCCCACCTCTCTAGCTGAGAGACCGTAAACAAATATTAATTAACTTCCTGAGCTCATTTTGAAGAGTTGTTGGGAAGAAAAACAATGGGAAACATTAAAAAAGAAAAAAGGCTAGCCAGTAGTTCCTGTTATGGACAGTGGCTGTTTTCCTTGACACAGGCCTGCTTGCTTGTTTCCACTTGTCTCCCGGGCGCCAGGTTCCATCAACTTGCCTTCAGTTTTCACCCCTTCCACAGGCCTTGACCACTCCCCACCCATCCCCATGGACTCCGCAGTCCAGATCAAGGCTCTTGCCCTCCTTTTGATTTCCAGCAAAACTCACTCAAGCTTCTGCCAGAGTGTGTGCTGTCATTTCTAAAGTGCGTTGCTCTGGTTATTCACCTCGGCTAATAAAGAAGGGCAGCTAACCATCAGCCCATTCATATAATGCAATTATTACCATTTAAAACAAAGTACGAGTATTATGTGTTTTGGTTGGCAAGATCTGAAAGTTACAGTGTTTTGGGTCCTCATGTGCCCAAACTTTGTCTTCCAGAGGAAGATAAAGCAGCTGAGCCAAACATAATTAGGCCCTCACATCTAATGAGGGGATTTAAGGACAAAATGCTGTGGTGTGGTAGGGCTGGGCAGTGGTAGTGGTCAGCCCAGATGCCAGCAACAGGATGCATGATGTCTGCAGAGAATTTATAAACATCAACAGTGACTAACAACCAGTCAGTTTTCTAGTACCATCATGCACTGGATATTCTATACACTGATGATAAAAGACTCCACGGAAAGTCTCCTGTTGGCCTAAGTTCTAAACAATTTTGACATTACTGTTGAGAGTTAATAATATATATGTAAGCCACAGAGTAGCCAAAGCAATCTTGAGAAAGAAGAACAAAGCTAAAGGCATCACACTTTTTAATTTCAAACTATATTACAAATCTATAGTAACCAAAATAATGTGTTCTTGGCATAAAAACAGACCCATAGATCAATGAAACATCATAAAGAGCCCAGAAATAAATCCACATGTATATAGTCAATTAATTTATGACAAAAGAACCAAGAAAACAATGGGGAAAGGATAGTTTCTTCAATAAATGTGTTGGGAAAACTGGACAGTCACATGTAAAAGAATGAAGCTGGGCATACACAAAATTTAACTCAAAAATGGGTTAAAAACTCGTACATAAGATCGAAAAGCATAAAACTCTTAGGAAAAACCTACGAAGTAAGCTCTTTGATACAGGTCTTGGCAGTGATTTGGGGGGTTGACACCAAAAACAAAGGCAACAAAAGCAAAAACAAACAAGGGAGACTCAGCAAATGAAGGAGCTTCTGCACAGCATAGGGGGCGATCAGCCAAGTGAAAAGGCAGCCATGAAACAGGAGGAAACATTTGTTCACCATGGATATGAAAAGCAGTTACTACACAAAATACATAAAGCGTTCTTACAACTAAATAGCAAAACACGAAAAAATCTGATTAAACAGTGGGCAAAGGGTCTGAATAGACATTTTTCAAAAGAAGACCTTCAAGTGGGCAACAGGCACATGAAAAGGTGCTCAACATCCCTAATCATCAGGGAATGTAAATCAAGACCACAGAGAGAGACCACCACACACCTGTTAGAATGGTCGTTATTAAAATGACAAGAAGTAACAAGTGTTGGTGAGGATGTGGAGTAAACAGAGCCCTTGTGCTCTGTGGGTGGGAATGTAAAACAATTTCAAGAGATGGAAAACAGAACTACTGCATGATACTGCAATTCCACACTTGAGTATTTATCTAGTGGGAGGGAAGTCAGTGTCTCAAAAAGATACCTGCATTCCTGTGTTCATTGCAGCATTATTTTCCAAGACGTGGAAACAACATACATGTTTACTGATGGATGATTGACTGAAGAAAATACATGCTTATATTATTCATATATATATATTATTCAGCCATAAAAAAGGAAGGAAATCTTGCCAATTGCTACAACATGGATGGATCTTGAGGGCATTATATTAAGTGAAATAGGTCAGACAGAAAAAGACAAATCCTGTATGATCTTACTTATAAATGGAATCTGAAAAAAATGAACCCATAAAAATACTGGAGCCTTGGGATTGGGGGTGCGAGGTTGGGCAAAATGGGTGAAAATGGTCAAAAAATACAAACTTCCAGATATAAGATAAATCTGGGGATGTAATGTACAACATGGTGTCTATAATTAGCAATGCTGTACTAAAGGTTGCTAAGAGAGTAGGTCTTAGAAATTTCCATAACAAGAAAAAATGTACAACTATGTATAGTGATGGATGCTAATTAAACTTATTCTGATAATAATTTTGCAATATATATATACATATACAAGAAGGCGATGGCACACCACTCCAGTACTCTTGCCTGGAAAATCCATGGACAGAGGAGCCTGGTAGGCTGCAGTCCATGGGGTCGCTAAGAGTCGGACACGACTGAGTGACTTCACTTTCACTTTTCACTTTCATTCATTGAAGAAGGAAATGGCAACCCACTCCAGTGTTCTTGCCTGGAGTATCCCAGGGACGGGGGAGCCTGGTGGGCTGCCGTCTATGGGGTTGCACAGAGTCGGACACGACTGAAGTGACTTAGCAGCAGCATATACATATATACATCAAATCATTATGCTGTATACCTAAAACTAATACTCTGTTATATGTCAATTACATCTAAATAAATAAACGTAAGCTTCAAATTAGCAGTTTTATTACTTATTCTTTAATAAGCACTGCATGCACATGGAAGTCAATTGAGAGTATTTCTAGCATTCAGTTGCCTCTTCACACACATGGATTCAGTTTTACAAGTCAGTCCCTGATTGTTTGGGATAGTGCTTGCTTCAGGTGGGGGCTTCCCTGGTGGCTCGGACGGTAAAGCATCTGCCTGTAATGCAGGAGACCTGGGTTTGATCCCTGCGTCTGGAAGATCCCCTGGAGAAGGGAATGGCTACCCGCTCCAGTCCTCTTGCCTGGAAAATTCCATGGACAGAGGAGACTGTCAGGCTACAGTCCATGAGGTCACAAAGAGTCAGAGACAACTGAGTGGCTAATACGGCTGCTTCAGGTGGAGTCTGTCTCCAGCTCCTGGAGTATGACGTATTTCTGCACGTGAACAGTAGACTCTCAGTCAGTGGTGACAGCACAGGGATTCTAGAGCAGCAGCCTAGGTCCTGAGTTCCTCCAATTCTGTCATTCCATGTGACCACTTGAAATTTTAATTTGTGTTTAAAATGTAAAACAATGAAACAAGCCATGAAATGTAAAGCTATTATTTGGTTAAGTGCAAATTTTAGTTCATGTGTGAAATATTTTGCGTAATTTAAATAATATCTTTAATATCAACATTTATTATTATTTTAAAAGTATTAATTGTTTTAATGCTGAAGAATAATCTCAAAGGTGAAATATAATATCATTGGTATAATTTAATAGTGCCTAAATTATGCCATTTGCAAATGCTTGGGTTTTATTAAAATTCATTTATTAATTACTAATTTACCTAAAATATTATTTTTTTTTATTGGAATGCGTTTACATAAGAAGTTTAATAAAATAACATTTTCACTGTGTTTCTTTTCTGGCCATTATTATTGTTTATTTCATAATCATTACTGAAAGTAACTTTGCTAAATAGAGGAAAGGACTTTAAAAACAATTCTCTCTGGACTTCCCTGGTGGCCCAGTGGTTAAGAATCTGCCTGCCAATGCAGGGGACATGGGTTCTATCCCGGTCTGGGAAGATTTCACATGCCACAGGGCAACTAAGCCTGTGCACCACAGCTACGGAGCCCACGTGCCCTAGAGTCTGTGCTCCGCAGCAGGAGAAGCCACCACGATGAGGAGCCCGTGCACCGCAACTAGAGAGCAGCCCCTGCTCGCTGCAACTAGAGAGAGTCCATGTGTAGCAACAAAGACCCAGCACAGCCAAAAATGAGTAGATAAATAAATAAACAGATAATTCACTGTGTGTGTGGAGTATGCTAGGATGCCATTGCCTGTGCTAGTGAAGTCGACATCTGCCTCTGATATCCTGTTCCTCAGAACAAGGACCTGTGAGGTGCAGGACCAGTTGTCATAGACAAGAGGGACGTGTGGGAATCTTCTAGGGAGTGGGGGGTTAAGCCTTGCCATAAAGTGAGATAAACTCCAGTGAAAACATAACCCTGGTTGAAAATTCCTCTAAAACCCTATAGTTAAGATATAGATACAGCTGCAGTAATGCTATAACAAAATCCAAAATAATAGTGGCTTATACAATATAGTCTACTTTTCTCTCCTGCAACAGGGCTGGCATAGTAGTTCCATGGTCTAGAGATCAAGGCCCCTCTTCCCTGTTGCTCTGTCATCCCTCAGGTTGCACGCTGTGATAGTTCATTTTATGTGTCAACTTGACTGCACCCATGGGGCGCCCATATATTTGGTCAACATAATTCTGGGTATTTCTGCGGCATTGATTTTGGATGAGTTTAGCATCTAAATCTAGAGAAGGCAATGGCACCCCACTCCAGTACTCTTGCCTGGAAAATCCCATGGATGGAGGAGCCTGGTAGGCTGCAGTCCATGGGGTCGCTAAGAGTTGGACACGACTGAGCGGCTTTGCTTTCACTTTTCACTTTCATGCATTGGAGAAGCAAATGGCAAACCACTCCAGTGTTCTTGCCTGGAGAATCCCAGGGACGGGGGAGCCTGGTGGGCTGCCGTCTATGGGGTCTCACAGAGTCAGACACGAATGAAGCGACTTAACAGCAGCAGCATTTAAATTGATAGACATAGTAAAGCAGATTGCCCTCCCGAATGTGGGTGGACTTCATCCAACCATTTGAAAGCTTGACTAGAGCAAAAGGGCTGATCCCCACCCCCTGCCACATAAGAGGGAACTCCTCCTGCCTGACTGCCTTCAAGCTGGAACACTGGTCTCTTCCTACCTTTGGACTTGAACTGAAACACTGGTTCTTCCTGGGCCTTGAACTTGCTCGTCTTTAAACTAGAATGACATCATCAGCTATCCACCTTGCCAACTGCAGCACTTGGGACTTGTCAACATCCATAAAAGTGTGAGTCAATTCCTTATAATAAATCTCTTTATATATGTGTGTGTGTGTAAACATATAAAATAAATATATAATACACACATATCACTCACGCACATGTGCATCCTACTGGTTCTGTTTCCTCTGGAAAAACCTCATTCACATGGTCCAAAGTGCCTCACCACCTGCTCTGCATTCCAACCAGTAGATAGGAAAAAGGAGGCAGGAAGAGCACACACCTTTCTCATAAATCCTGATCAATAATAAGTTGTGTGCATTACTTTTGCTCACACCCCATTGGCCACCACTTAGTCACATGGCCACCTCCAGTCTGGTGGCTCAGATGGTAAAGAATCTACCTGCAATGCAGGAGACCCAGGTTCCATCCCTGGGTCGGGGAGATACCCTGGAGAAGGGAACGGCTATCCACTTCAGTATTCTTGCCTGGAGAATCCCATGGACAGAAAAGCCTGGTGGGCTGTAGTCCATTGGGTCAGGCTACAGTCCATGGGATAGACAAAAGAGTTGGATAGAGTTGGATAGAGTCCAAAGAGTTGGTTAAAAATGAGCAACTAATACACAAACACATAGCCTCAAGGAAGCTGGAAAATACATTCTTTATTTTGAGCTGTTATGTGTCCAGCTAAAAATTCTCTTACCACAGAAGAGAAAAATGAGTCTTTGGGAACAAACAGAGTTAAGGCAGAGCCATGACTTACCACTGAAGACGGAGCCCAGCAGCAGCAAATTCAAGGCCCTGGAAGTGTCACTTGTATCATAGCCATCCAGAGGGAATGTGCTCCAATTGCTAGAATATCTTATCTTGGGTTTGTGGGCAAATGGAGGGGACAAGAAATTTGTGCAACTTCCTTTTTTTTTTTGCCTGGTTGTACCCCTAAATGGGTATCTCACCTCTTTTTTTTTTTTTTTAAAGCAATGTGGTGTTGCACAATCAATTCAACTGACTTACAGGGATTAAGGAGGATGGGAGTAAACTAGCGTTTTCCTAACGTGCCATAAGTCCGCCCAGGGTGTATGGTAAAAAGTCCATACCCTGGGCCATCTTGGAGATTCAGATCCAGTGGTCAGAAAAGGAACCCAGGGGTTTGTAGGTTGAACAAACTGCCCATGTGATGTTAATTCATTTATTTTTGGTTGTGCTGGGTCTTCATTGCTATAAGTGGGCTTTCTCTGCTTGTGGTGAGTGCAGGCTACTCTAGTTGCTGTGTGCAGGCTCCTCATTGCAATGCCTTCTCTCATTGCAGAGCACAGGCTCTAGAGCACGCAGGCTTCAGTAGTTGTGGTATGTGGGGTCAATTGCCCCACAGGGTGTGGAATCTTCCCAGACCAGGGATTGAACCTGTGTCCCCTGCATTGGCAGGCAGATTCTTAGGCTCTGGACCTCAAGGGAAGTCCACCTGTGTGATTTTTAATCAGGTAAATTTAAGACACCCTGTGCCATTTCCCCAGCTTATTGGGAGCCTGTCTAGCATATGGAGATTTATTTACAAGGATATTCATGATAACATCTCAGGACAGAAGCTGTGGCATGGGGCTTAGACAGGAAGGTGGGGTGAGGTGGGGGTCCGAGGTACCTCTTAGGATATATTCTCCAAGGACCCATAAGCCAGCATTTGTGGCTCTTCCCTCTAGACTCTGTCACCAAAAGGACTCATCTGCCTTCTCTTTTGTGGCTTCTTACTTCTCCTGTCCCTGCTGATGTCTTAATCCTTTCATTTTCCAAAATGAGAGAGCACCTGATTGGTTGAGCTGATGGCTTTCTGCACCTGACTATGTCACAGGCCTCTGGTCAGCCTATGAATGGGTGGCCCTGGTCTGGTGCCCACCCCCATGTTCAACCAGGTCACATGAATCTGAACAGCGGACGGCCTGGGGCAGAGCCCCAGCCCATTCTGTCCTAACTCCAGTCCCCCAACCTACCATCCTGCCTTGATTAATGAGTCTGTGTCTAGTTCCACTCTGGGAGATGGCACCATGAAATCTCCAAGTCAGGACGGTGCAAACAAGGTACAGCCATGGAGGCTGGGTCTTGGGCCCTTGACACCAACCCTGCCAAGTCACTTCTCCCTTTGCATCTTAGAGCCTCACCGTGCAGCCTCCTCTTCCTCACAAGTGTATGAGATCCAACAGTGGAAATGGAAGAGTTAATAAAATATAAGGGTTTCTTATTCACAGACCCTTTTTGTGCACTTAGAAAGTTTCCATAATTGAATCTCCCTAGCTGTTGAGGTGGAGAAGGCGATGGCGCCCCACTCCAGTACTCTTGCCTGGAGAATCCCATGGATGGAGGAGCCTGGTGGGCTGCAGTCCATGGGGTCGCTAAGAGTCGGACACGACTGAGCGACTTCACTTTCACTTTTCACTTTCATGCATTGGAGAAGGAAATGACAACTCACTCCAGTGTTCTTGCCTGGAGAATCCCAGGGACAGAGGAGCCTGTTGGGGTCTCACAGAGTCGGACACGACTGAAGTGACTTAGCAGCAGCAGCAGCAGCAGCAGCTGTTGAGAAACTCTGAGGCTCCTTGGGGAGGAAGGTGAACAGGAGGAATTTTCCTCCCAGCCCCGTCAGCATCTCAGCTGCCCATCACATGGCCCTGAGAGGGGAGCAGGGGTGTGAGTTGATCCCTTCTTTCCAAAGTCAGGCAGCTGGAGAGCCAGCCCACAAATCAACCCTCCCAACACGCATGCCAGTGCTGAGACGGGCAACAAGTAGACCTGTCCTCTGGGCGGGCAGGTAGGGTGAACCGTCCTTCCCAGGCCATTAACTCAGTGCATGCAGAGCGAGGTTAATGGAACTGAAATGGAGCTGCCAGGAGAGGGACAGCCCGTGGGGACCACGCAGCCCACCTCCTGTCACTCAAACTACTCTCTCCTCTTTCTCAGCTCTGGGCATTTCTAGGGAATGTGTCCATCTGGGCATCTCTGCTTCACAGAGACAGAGGAGAAAGGGGCACAGAGGCCAGGGATCAACTCTCTCCAGCCCTCTTACCCATGGGGCCCTGAGGAAGGTCTGCCATCAGCTCAGTTAAGGGAGTCATTAGGGGAGAAAATTCGTTTTGATGCTCACAGGCAGGGTTGCGTGATTGAATTGGGGGTGCGGACAGAGGCAGGCTGCAAAGAATCTCGGCATTCTGGAGCTTCTGTGTGTGCTAGGTGAGGTCCTGAAAGGGCGAGCGAGAAGGAGCACATCCCCCTGCCTCTGCCCCGGGGTGAGTGCTGTTCCCATCAGCCTGGCTCACTGGAACCATCATTTACTCGTAAATGGAAGGAAATGGCTCCAAGAGATGCAGGTGGGGTTGAGGTCTGCCCGTGTATCAGATGTACATTAAACTGGAGGGGGGAGGTGAGAGTGTTCCCCATCTTCAGGGAGGATATGAGATCAGTGGGTGCACATTTCACAGATGAAAATGACATATTTTATAACCCAAGTTCTAGGTGGATTTTCACATTGGTTGATTTGAAAAACAGTCCAAGCTGCTCAAATGACTTGCCTTCTGATGAGGAAACTGGAGAGACACTTCTGGCAGCCTGACTCCACTCTGTGACTCTGGGGCCAATGGAAGTGCTGTGCTGCTCGGAGCTCTGCATGGCCCAGGAACTCCGAGGGCAGAACCTTCCAGAACCCTGCCTTCCTCCACTTCGCCAGGCTCATGTTCCTGTAGTGGGCAGTGTATGGAAGGTGTGCACACAAAACAGTATGGACAACTGTATCATCACAGGAAAACACACTCAGGGCTACCTGTGACATAAAATGTAAGCTGTTTCAGAAGCAGAGCAGGTGGATGCTAAGAAGGACTTCCCAAACAGGTATGAGACAAGGGCAGCTGTTTCTGGGGGGAGCAGCAGGATTCTTTGCCTTGAAGACATTGGCAAATAAGACTGTTACTGACACCATCCAAGAGAGGTTCAGCTATATCTCACTTTGCATAGGAAAGTGACAGTCGTCTGTTGCTCAGTCGTGTCTGACTGCAGCCCGCCAGGCTCCTCTGTCCATGAAATTTCTCAGGGAAGAATACTGGAGTGGGTTGCCATTTCCTTCACCAGGGGATCTTCCCGACCCAGGGATCAAACCCAGGTCTCTTGCATTGCAGGCAGATTCTTTACTATTTGCAGGCAGGTTAAAAACATTTTCAATCCATCCTCATTTGTTCCAGTAAGGTATCAGATTTCATTATACTCATTGCACAGGCAAGGGGATGAAGCTCACTGGTTAAGTGACTTGACAACAGTCACATAGCCAGTAAGGGGAGCTGGAGCCACAGCTGAGCTCTCTGGACTCCATTTCTCCTCTATTAATACCACATGCTGTGTCTGGCATTGCCCATGAAATGCTGCTATAGGTGCCTCTGAAAGGTTCTGCTCAGCAGAGAGGATGGGAAACCTGTCTCAGGGTTCCCCCACCAACTTTGGGTCCATATTCTTAGCCCAGGGTCCTCCCACCTAAACCAAAATTAAACCCAGACTCAAGAGGTAGGTTCAGAGCCGCGACTGTCCTTCTAAAAGAAAGTGCTACAGCGGTACCGACTTCTTAGCGCAAGAAGAGCACTTTGCCTCTTTCCTCCTGGTTCTGGCGAGTTTTTCTTCCTAGACTCCTTTCTTCGTCCATTTCCCAGCAGATGCTACATGGAGAACATGGGGAAATTTCCTCTAACTCTTGATTCATGGGAATATTTCAGTCTTCGGGGCTTGGAGAGCTACTGAAACCAGTGGGGCGTATGCATATGTGCGTGTATGTGTGTGTATGGTTTGGGAACAAGCAACTTCTGCTTCATAATGAAAAAATAAAAGCTTAAAAGGGATTTGTTAAATCAACTGAAATGGGCCTCTGGGATCTCTATCTCTCTTATGCACAAACCCTCTCCCATTGTACAAATGAATCAGGACCACATGGATCCAATTTCACTCAGAAACTGTGCTGGCTTATAAAATCCAGAGAGGAAAATCACCAAGGGCCAAGTTTGTTTTCATCTCTCTGTCCACAGGATCCTAGTGGCTTGTTCTGGCCTCTCCACCTCCTGGGAAGTTGGGATGTTTGCCTGCCTGGGGGAGGAAGCAGGGAGAGGAGGAGGGACAGTAGTTCTCATCATGCATTTCTCGAGCTCAGAGCAGGTGAGCTCCTGGAAGAACTGCAACTAGAGGGTGTGGGTCCTGATTTCTAGACGAGAAGATTCAGCCTGGAAAATGGAGGGGGCAAATGTTTGCATCCTCAATGAAGGGGCTCAATGAAGATGGTAGAGTATCTTTGTCCTCCTTTCTGTCTCTCCCGGTCTTTCTCTGAGGGTCTGATTACCAAGGTAGTGTGCAGGATGGGCCTGGCCTAGAAAACAGCCCATTGGAAGAAAGCCTGGGGTCTGACAGATATGCACTGGGGGCGGGGAATCTTTGAAAAACCCAAGCTCAGCCCACACTTGGCCCTCTAAGGACTGCAAGGTGATGATATTGCAAGTTGCCTGTGGTATCATAAAAGTACATATCTGGTCTTTGTCCCAGGTTCCTAGCAAAGCATTCCTAAAACCCATGGAATCTCCTGAGTGATGAATGTCTTTTCCTGCTCACTGGATGACTCTAGTTGGGTTGGCAGTGGGGTAGGGAGGGGAACTAGATAGCTTCAGGATGAGAGTAGGTGGCTAAAAAGACCCGGACAGGATCACAAGTTAGAACTGAAAGTTCTATCCTGATGACCTCCAGGAAGGATAGAGAGGTAATTAAACTCAATCATCAATACCCAGTGACTTCATCAATAGTTCCTAGGTAACGAAGTTTCCATCAAAACCCATAATCCATAGGGTTTGGAGAGCATCTAGGTTGGTGAACAAAGTGATGTGCTCAGAAGATGGCATACCTGGGGAAGTATGGAATTCCTGCCACCCACCGATCCCCCCAAAACTTTCCTAATCTATCTCTCTCATTTGGCTGTTCCTGAGTTGCATCCTTTATAATAAAGAGGTAAGCACAAATAAAGGCTTACCCTGTGGCTCAGTGGTCTAGAATCTGCCTGCAGTACAGGAGACTTGAGTTCAATCGCTTGGTCGGGAAGATCCCCTGGAGGAGGGTATGGCAACCCACTCCAGTATTCTTGCCTGGAGAATCCCATGAACAGAAGAGCCTGGTGGGCTACCGTCCATAGGGGTTGCAAAGAGTCAGACACAACTGAAGTGACTGAGCACACACACAAACACAAAGTGTTTTTCTGAGTTCTGTGGGTTGTTCTACAGAATTATTGCACCTGAGAGGAGGTTGTGAGAACCTCTGATTTATAGCCAGGCAGTCAGAAGTATGGGTGGCCCCCAGGATTTGTGATTGGCATCTGAAGTGGGGGTAGTCTTGTGTGACTAAATCCTTAGAACTGCGGGGTCTGATATTATCTCCAAGCAGTCAGTGTCAGAACAGGATGAACAGGAGGACATGCAGCTGATGTCAGAACTGCAGAATTAATGGCAGGGTGGGAAAACACACATTTTGTGTCTGAAAAAAGACACCCCATTGCAAACTAATATGCATATTTGTTTCAATAAATCATTTAAGAAATATTTATTGAGCTTACCAAGTCCGCATTGGAGATGGAGTCATGATCAGGCAGATGGATCCCTGTCTCAGGGAATTCAGTGGTTGGTTGTCATACTTTCCACGTTAGACTCCTTGAAAGGCAGGGTCAATATCTTATCTTCTTACTTATTTCCTGTCATACCTAGTTCAAGGCTGGGAACACACTGGGTGCTTGATTCACTCTTATGCATTGCTTAAATTCTGAGCTCCCCGAGAACAGAAATAGTGCTTTTTTACAGCTACATGATCCTGAGCAAGCTACTTCTCATCCTGTGCCTCGGTTTCCTCCTCTGAAAAATAGAAATAATAATATTGATAATACCTACATTTTAGGGTTTTTGTGAGAATTAAGCACGTTAACTAATAAATGCAAAATGCTTAGGCGGTGCCTGGTCCATAAGAAGCTTGGAATGAGTGCTGTCTTTTGTTATTCCCTCCTTTTTCTTACCCCAGGGTGCTGGAAACAAGCCACAGCGAAGAAGCAAAGACTCTCTCTGGTGTTGTTTTCACTGACTTACAGAGGGAGGTTGGGAGCTAGTGCAATGGGCAGGGGTCTGCCTGGGCCTCTTCTTGGTCCGCAGGGACTGTAGGGGGTGGTTAACTCATGCCACACAGCGAAGGGTCTCTGCCACCCAGAAAGAAAAAAAGCATGCTCTCAGTTCAGTCTCCAAGTGTTCAGACATCCTGCCCTGAGCAAAGGTTCTGACTTGGGGGAGAGAAACCTTGATGATCATCTTCCCCTGTAACCTGCATCCTTGTTTCTCAAGCCCTATTCTAGGGGCTCCCAAACTGAAGGCCAGACAGATCATGCAGCTTGCCTAAAATCACACAGTATACAGTGACTATTTCTGGGCACAGATGCAGGTCTCCTATTTCCTGGAAAAGTGCTGAAGCCAAAGGCCAAACTGCTTCTCCCCTTTCTAGGAGAACACAGGGTATTCTGGCAGCTTCACTGTCTCTCTTTTTCCTAGCTGCTTCGGTGCCCGGTCCTCTGAATGGTTTAAGGATCTCTGACAGAGTTTGACACCTGAAGAAAAGAATTAATTGGCTTCATGATGGCAAAAGAAAACGGTAAAATCAAAATTAATAAATTTTTGATTACATGTCTATAAAACATGTCAACTAGCCAGTCAGTCCGTTCAGTTGAACAGTTGTATCCGACTTTGCAATCCCATGGACCGCAGCATGCCAGTCTTCCCTGTCCATCACCAACTCCCGGAGCTTACTCAAACTCATGTCCATTGAGTTGGTAATGCCATCCAACTAGCCAAGTGGCCCTTAACTCCTGTGTGTGTGTGTGTGTGTGCGCACTCTAAGTCACTTTAGTCGTGTTTGACTCTTTGTGACCCTATGGACTGTAGCCCACCAGGCTCCTCTGTCCATGGGATTCTCCAGGCAAAAATATTGGAGTTGGTTGCCATGCCCTCCTCCAGGGGATTTTCCCAACCCAGGGATTGAACCTGTCTCTTATATCTCCTGCACTGGCAGGTGGGTTCTTTACCACCAGCACCATCTGGGAAGCCTACTTAACTCCTAGTTCCAACTAAACTATAATTAATGAATTAATGTAAAATGTGTATGCAGTTTAAGATGACTGATATTCTGTGTGGCTCCCAGTATCAGATTGAGTATGGCAGTCATAGAGTGACCAAGAGGGACATGAAACAGGGAGCTCCCAGGAGTTCTGTTCTGGACTCAGCGGCTCCTGGACCAAGTAGGAGAAATCTAGTTCATGGCCTGCCCTCTCCATTAAACTTGAAATAACTCCCATTTTCTGATTTCCTGGACAACAGAACTATGGGTAACTCAAAACTAAGGCTAAGCCAGATATCATTTGGGGTTGGCTTAGGGCAGCATCACAACCAATACCACTGGATTGGACATCCAACCTTCTTGGGCTCAGTTCACCTGTCAATGATCTGGGGTATCCCTGGGGTCCCAGGGGGCTACCCAGGTGGCTCAGTGGTAAAGCATCCGCTTCCCAATGTAGGAGCTGCAGGAGACCTGGGTTCAATCCCTGGGTCACAAAGATCCCCTGGAGGAGGGCATGGCAATCCACTCCAGTATTCTTTCCTGGAGAATCCCATGGACTGAGAAGGCAGGCTATAGTCCATAGGGTCCCAGAGAGTCAGACACGAATGAAGTGACTGAGCATGCACACACACCCCTTGGGTAGTGAATAGTCCACATTTATTCAACAAATCCTCGTGCCAGCCATTACATTTAATGCAGGGCGTGGAGAAGCGAGCAAAACAGACCCCCTTCTCTCATGGAGCTTAGGGTCTAATGGAAAACAACTACCAACTTTGTGACATAACCTTTTCTCATTTGATTCTTGAGAAAGCAGTCAGGACAGATGTTAGGTTAGTTTTATCACCACTATAAGTTGAGAAAACGCATTCAGAGAAGTTCATCAAGGTATTT
Source organism: Bos mutus (assembly GCF_027580195.1). Classification (NCBI taxonomy): domain Eukaryota; kingdom Metazoa; phylum Chordata; class Mammalia; order Artiodactyla; family Bovidae; genus Bos; species Bos mutus. Next base: position 49,210,642 of record NC_091631.1, read on the forward strand.
AAGGTGCACTGACAAAGGTCCGTCTAGTCAAGGCTATGGTTTTTCCAGTAGTCAGGTATGGATGTGAGAGTTGGACTATGAAGAAAGCTCAGCACCGAAGAATTGATGCTTTTGAACTGTGGTGTTGGACAAGACTCTTGAGAGTCCCTTGGACTGCAAGGAGATCCAACCACTCCCTGGAATTTCTTTGGAAGGAATGATACTAAAGCTGAAACCCCAGTACTTTGGCCACCTCATGCGAAGAGTTGACTCATTGGAAAAGACTGATGCTGGGAGGGATTGGGGGCAGGAGGAGAAGGGGACGACAGAGGATGAGATGGCTGGATGGCATCACTGACTCGATGGATGTGAGTCTGAGTGAACTCTGGGAGTTGGTGATGGACAGGAAGGCCTGGGGTGCTGCGATTCATGGGATTGCAAAGAGTCGGACATGACTGAGCGACTGAACTGAACTGACAGAGCCTAGACTGAATCTTCAGGGGCTATTTCCAGAAGCTGTTTTTCCCTTAGTGCCACCAGGCCAGTGATGGCCACAGGGCAGTCCACACAGCCAAGAAGCAGCTTCAGGTTGCTAGCTTTGGGACTGCCTTTGGGGCTGAGCCCGGTGACACCCTGCACCCGGCAGAGGGCTTGTCTTGCTGGCCCACCGGACATCTCAGCGCGCTCTCTCTGGGCTTCTGATGCTATCTGGAACCAATTAGCTATTTATTTCAGCCAATTCATTATGTTTCCTTTGAACCAAGCTTCCTGTTCCCGGAGTAAGGCTGCCTTGGAATTTATTTGAATGTTGCGGGCAAAATATGCTGGCGGGCTCGCATTCCGGAGCCAGCTCCTTGCGCCTTCGCGCTGCCGCGGCGCCCTCGGCGGGGATGGATGGGTTCAGGCCGCGGTTCCTTCCCCGTGCCCGTCCCGGAAGCAGCGGTCCTGCCGCTCCGGTCTTCCGAGGTGCTAAATCACCCCTCCGCCCCCGCCCCCGGGGAGGCCGGCTATCTCCTGCATCAAAGTGTCCCTCGTGCTCCATCAGGCTCTCGGCTCTGCAGCAAATCCTTCAGACTCTGGCTTCAATCCCTCCCGAGCCGCCCTTCAATCATCCCCCAGCGCCGGCTTAGCGCCGTTCTAACCCTCCCCATGGGCTCTGTCACCCCCGCCTCCCCCGCTACACACACCCTGCTCTGATCCTGTCATCTCTTCCACTATCCCCGCTCCCCGCCGCAGCCACTCTAGATGAACATCGACTTCCTGCTATCACTCCCGCCGGTCTCGTTCCCGACCCGCCCCCTCTCACAGCAGATCTTGCCACCCAGGGTGCTTGACTGGCCCATCCTGGCCACTTTCTGACTTTGAGTGAGGACAGGAGGTCAGGGTAGCGGTAAGGTGAGAGGGGTGGGAGGGGGTCTCGCCTCCTTTCAGCTCCAGCCTCTCCTCGGCTACTGGCCAAGTGGAGTGAGTGCACCAAAGGAAGCTGGGAAAATCCTCAGGAACCTGGGGCCACTGCGGCCCATCGCTCCTCCCAACCTCTCCCCAGCCTCAAAGAGTCAAAACCCCAGTGTGGTTTTACTCTAGGACGCTCTCTCCTGATCCATGCGGTAGTCTCAGCTTGGGGCTGCAGCATCTGGCCTTGGGAGAAACAGAGCAATCTTAACTTACCTGGCCAGCACCTCCACAAGATGGCGGCCAGGGACCCCAACCTACCTCTGGTTGCTATGGCAACCGAAAAGCAGCCCCCACCAATGCAGAGGGTAGGGGGTTGGAGAGTGAAGCGTGGGAGGTGGCACTTGACCACTCTGACTCTCTGTGTCCTGGCTTCCTCCCCCATCTCAGGAGAAGTGGTCCTCCAGCAGCACAGGTGGGCAGGTGTCCTGCAGGGGAGGGGAGCCGGTGCTGAAGGATGCTGCCTACTGGCAGAACTGGCAAGGGAGCCAGTAGAAAGGTATCACTACAAATTCAGCCTGTCATCCTCGGGGGATTTTGGGGGCCCTGTGGGATGTGGAGCACAGAAATAGAAGAACTACCCTCTAAGTCCAAACCCGTGATACATCTGTCTGTCCAGAGCTTGCCTGTGACGGTTTTTCCTAGACCACTTTAGGGGAAAGGCTTTACCCTGGAAGCTATCAGCTTCGGAGTCGTCTTCCAACGCTTGCCTGCCGCTTCCCTACCAGCCCACTGAGAGCTAGCATTCATGAGTGTTTTAAACCCTCCCCTAACCGACTTACATTTTCTGACTGTGACATCTCTTAGGGAAATAAGTTCCCTGAATGTATTCCTAGCTGCTCCGAGGGGCGTTCCCCTCTGGTCTGCCCTGTAACCATCTGACATAGGTGTTAAAAGAATTTCCCAGGCTCAGTATTTGGGGATTTGGTGAACTACTACTCTTCATTCAACCCTTCCAAGCCTCATGACATTATATACTTTAATTTCAAAGGTGAATATTTTGAAGTGCCCGCCGTGTTTCAGGTGACTTTAAAATATTACCTCACTTATTCCTCAAGACCTTACGAGGTAGCAATTATAATCCTCATTTCAAAGATGAGAAAACCAACTCAGAGACAGGAGTCGACTTGTCCACCAGAAGGCATAAGTGGGCTGGAGCAGGTCTGACGCCACCGTCAGCATTTCCCATGAGGACCCAGCAGCTTTTGAGCGCATTGGTCCTGGAAAGGTGAGTATAAATTAAACCAAGAGGTTGAATGCTCTTAGGGGAAACAGGGAGGAGACATCCTTCCCCCTTCTTTTTAGTTTCGATTTTTTTTTCTGTCCTTTTCAAATGTACATAAATCTTTATAATGGTTAAACAAGTTTCTAACCAGTTTTGCAATGCAGGCATTTCCTCAGAGACAGAAGACGGTCTTTTTTTTTTTTTTTAACTTTTTATTTTGTATTGTTGTCTAGCCGATTAACAATATTGTGATAGTTTTAGGTAAACAGCATGTATTCATTCTCCCCCAAATTCCCCTCCCATCCAGGCTGCCACATAACACTGAGCAGAGTTCCCTGTGCTGTAGAGTAGGTCCTTATTGGTTATCCATTTTAAATATGGCGGTGTGCACATGTCCATCCCCAAATCCCTCACTATCCCTTCCCCCACATCCTTCCCCCCAGCAACCGTAAGTTTGTTTTCTAGGTCTGTGAATCTCTTTCTGTTTTGTGAGTAAGTTCATTTGTATCATTTCTTCTTAGATTCCACATATAAGGGATATCCTACAATATCTCTCTTTTTCTGTCTGACTTACTTCACTCAGTATGACACTCTCTAGGTTCATCCATGTTGCTGCAAATGGCATTATTCCATTTTTTAACGTCTGAGTTGTATATATGTACTACATCTTCTTTATCCATTCCTCTGTCGATGAACATTGATTGCTTCCATGTCTTGGCTATTGTAAACAGTGCTGCAGTGAGCACTGGGTGCACGTATCCTTTCAGACCATGTTTTTCTTAGGATGTGTGCCCAGGCGTGGGATTGCAGGGTCATATGGTAGCTCCATTTTTAGCTTTTAAGGAACCTCCATACTATTCTCCATAGTGGATGAATCAATTTACATTCTCACCAACAGTGTAGAAGGGGTCCCTTTTCTCCACATCCTCTCCAGCATTTATTGTTGTGGATTTTTTGATGATAGCCTTTCTGGCTGGTGTGCACTTTTGATGTGTATTTCTCTAATAATTACTTCCCTGGTGGCTTAGATGGTAAAGCATCTGCCTACAATGTGGAAGACCGGGGTTCGATCCCTGGGTCTGGAAGATCCTCTGGAGAAGGAAATGACAGCCCACTCCAGGCCTGGAGAATCCCCTGGACGGAGGAGACTGGTTGGCTACAGTCTACGGGGTCTCAAAGAGTCAGACACGACTGAGGGACTTCACTTCCACTTTCTTTTCTCTAATAACTAGCAATGCTTAACATCTCTTCGTATGCCACTTGGCCATCTGTATGAAGACCATCTTTTTGAAAGTGAAAGTGAAGTCGCTCAGTCGTGTCCGACTGTGAACCCATGAACTGTAGCCTACCAGGCTCCTCTGCCCATGGGATTTTCCTGGCAAGAGCACTGGAGTGGTTTGCCATTTCCTTCTCCAGGAGATCTTTCCGACCCAGATCTCCCATGTTGTAGGCAGAGCTTTACCGTCTGAGCCACCAGGGACACCACTTTTTGAAATGCAAACAATCAGGGAGATAGTGCCCTCCCTCCCAGCTCCCCTGAGAAGGCAGGAGCCAAACTCTGGTGGGAGCCTTCCTCCCATTGGCAAAACTTCCTCCTATCATAGGTTATCTGGATAAAGCCAGTAAGCTAACACAGATGTCACCCCAGTTGCCAGGTACGAGTAGGATGAACTATGTGTGACAAATGCTGCTGACAAGAACTCTCAGGTAAGGACCAGTTCTTGCTTATCTTGATTTACAAACAATGGCTGTGTCTGTAATGGATTAGATCTGCTTGGCTATTGAAGAGGGGCCTGAATATGCCATCCCAAAATATGTCTTTTTGGCATAGGGATCATTTTTGAGCTGAAAGCCTTCGAGGAAAAACAGATACGGGAAAAACTCTAAAAGCAGAGCACAGGTTTCCCTTTTGTCAAGGAAATTTCCATTTGTAAAAATGTCTCCCTCACGCTGGTAGCAGGAAGAGGAGACTCTTGACAGCTCTTATCAAAGGAGGCGGCTTAAATCTGCATAACAGATTTTACTAAACTTGTCACCTTCCCATAACTTTCACCTCCACTCCCCCAACCCCAAACTCCTTTTTCTTCGTCTAGCCTCAGATAGTATGCCTGTCTGCCGGCTAAGTTGCTTCAGTCGTGTCCAGCTCTTTGTGACCCTGTGGACCGTAGCCCACCAGGCTTCTCTGTTCATGGAATTCTCCAGACAAGAATACTGGAGTAGGTTGCCATGCCCTCCTCCGGGGGATCTTCCCGACCCAGGGCTCAAACCCTCATCTCTTATGTCTCCTGCATTGGCAGGTGGGTTCTTTACCCCTAGTGCCACCTGGGAAGCCCCGCAGGTAATATATAAGCCCCTTGTTTGGGCTTCCCTGGCGGCTCAGTGGTAAAGAATCCACCTGCCAAGCAGGAGACGTGGGTTCGATCTAAACAACAACAAATTCTGGTTGCCTCTCTGAACCACACTGTCTTGGTGAGTTTCTGTGCGTGTATACATAATTAAATTTTTTTTTTCCTCTTGTTAATCTGTCTTTTATCCGTTTGATTCTCAGGCCCCAGGCACTGAAGCTAGGAGGGTAGAGGGAAGGAGGGTTTTCTTCCCTCCTCTGTGTAAGGGGGTGAGATTTTATTCTGTCTTCGCCATCTCCTGTGACACACATCACATTCTGGTTTAATGCTCATTCTGTAAGAAAACTGTTTTCTGTCTCTCTGTCTCTACTACCTTTGTGCTAAGATTTTCCAGGTCGGGAGAAGATCTCTTTTTCTAATTCTATTCTCCCGACACCCACCTTGCCTCGTCTTGCCTTTCCAATCATAGGTTTCTGTTGTTTAACTCGATCCTTCTTACTCCTGACTCCTCTAAGACTCCAGACTCCCGCTGACCCTCAGTTTCTCGTTCTGTGGGGTGTGGTCCCTGATCTGAATTAAGCCTTGCTGCTCTATTGCCAGGTGGCACTAGTGGTAAAGAACCCACCTGCCACTGCAGGAGATGTGAGACTCAGGTTCCATCCCTGGGTCGGAGAGATCCCTAGAGGAGGGCGCAGCGATCCACTCCAGTTTTCTTGCCTGGAGAATCCATAGACAGAGAAGCCTGGTGAGCTACAGTCCACAGGGTCGCAAAGAGTCGGACACGATTGAAGCAACTTAGCCCGCACACACGTTGTGTTAATGGATGTCAGACCACAGGTAAGGGTGATCCTTCCGGGCCTTCTTAGGGAAACGTTAGGACATCCCACAGTTTAAAGGCGGCTTCAGCAGCTATAGTTTTAGCCCCAGAACTGTCCCCACTGACGTTGCTTAAAAACCTTTGAGGTCTAGGAGGTGAAGTCACAACTTAGTCATGTGGGGACCCCATAGGCTGTGTCAAGCCCACCTTTTTAGCCATACCTTCTGCTGCTCTTCCAGTTCTATCTGCCCCCACAGTCCACTTAAGGATGTATTCACCAAACAGGACCTCATTCCCTCTGGCTTGGAAGGTTTCCTCTCTACTCTCCACCCAGGTGAGGTCTATCTGTTCTTCAAAGACCAGCTCAGTCACCTCTCCCCCTCTCCCACCTCTTCGAGCCTTCTCAGGTGAAGGATTCACTCTGAGCACCTCTGTCCACACCACGCTTTGCTGGTCATCAGCTCCCCATTCTGTATGGTCAGTGCTTCCCACTTCATCTGTGATGTGTCCTCTGCAATGTACAGTTCTTTGGGAACATGGCCCATTTCTGTTTATTGCACCTCCCTCACTACACGGGTCCCCAGCCTCCAGGATCTAATGCCTGATGATCTAATGTGGAGCTGATGAAATAATAATAAAGTGTGCAATAAATATAATGCACTTGGATCATCCCGAAACCACTGCCCACCCTGGTCTATGGGAAAATTGTTTTCCAGGAAACTGGTCCCTGGTTCCAGAACGCTTGGGGACCACTGCCCTACTGCACACGCTCCAGGGCCATACCCGGCAAATTTCCGGGTGGGACCAGCCCTGGTGCGTCCTACAATCTCGGGTCTTGGGCCACACAGTCGGTCCAGGGTTCCCATTGAGGAGTTGCTGAGCGGGGGGCGGGGTGGGGGGGGCGGTTAATTTGTCCCTCTGCGGTCTGAGGGTCACTGACTCTTTCTCAGCTAATCAGCGGGTGGAAATGTAGCCGTCCCGCCTGGGCCACCCAGCGCACAAGGCCTTCTTGCTCCCTTTCTCTCTCCAGCGTAATAAACAGAGTCGTTACCAGGTGCCTCTTGCAGCCTCCTGTGCTGGCAGGTTATTTATATGCAAATGTTCCTGTCTGTGGTTGCGGAGGCTCATAAACAGGATAACAGAAGCCTCTGTAGGGGCTGGATGTGATGGAGGGTGGGGAGAGGCCCTCTAGCTTCTGCAGGGAGAGTTAATATGGGATTAGCCACAACCAATTAGATGGTATCAAGCCCAAAGGGATCCAGCCGTTTAGCTAAACTGAAGATCCTCTGAGGGAGGGGGCTGCAGCTGTCAGGAGGGCCTCCGGCGCTGGCAGAGCCATCCCCCAGGAAGCCTTTGGGGCAGAATCCAGGAGCCCAGGCCTTTTGGGAAAGGACTAGGGGAAGAAGGGCATCACCTTGACTTCACACTGGTCCTGGCATCCATGGGTGTGGGGCTTGGGTGGGAGGAGCATTCCTGCTTAGGGGGTACCAAGGCATTTATTCAGTCCTCCTAGGCTATGGGCTGCAGGTGGTCGTGCCCAGGTACCTTCACACACTGACCCCTGGTCTGCCTGGTAGACTGCAGTTTGTCCTCTGAGACCTCCTGGGATGTCACTTCTCCTGGAAAGCCTTGCTTAGCCTGTCCTTGCTCCAAGATCCCACGAGACTTTGCACGTGCCTGGAGCACTGTTCATCACCCTGTTTAGTTTATGTGTCTGCCTCCTGTCCAGCCTGCAGGTGTTTGAAGGGCACACATAGCTTCATTGTCTTTGGCTTCCCAGAGAAGGAGCAGTGTTTGGTACAAAGTAGATGGTCAATAGGGCTTCCTTGGCAGCTCAGCTGGTAACGAATCCTCCTGCAATGCAGGAGACCCCAGTTCCATTCCTGGGTTGGGAAGATCCCTGGGGAAGGGATAGGCTACCCACTCCAGTATTCAGGAGCTTCCCTGGTAGCTCAGATGGTGAAGAATCCGCCTGCAATGCAGGAGGCCTGGGTTTGATTCCTGGGTTGGGAGGATGCCCTGGAGGAGGGCATGGCAACCCACTCCAGCATTCTTGCCTGGAGAATCCCCACGGATGGAAGAGCCTGGCGGGCTACAGTCCATGGGGTTGCAAAGAGTCAGACACGACTGAGCGACTAAGCACAGCACAGCACAGATGGTCAATAAACAGATTTTGAGGGACTGGAAGGGAAATACAAAGAAAGTCAAGGATATCTGGGCTTAAATTCTGATTTGTCCTTGAAATCAGGACATCTATTATACCACCTTATAATATGCCTCTGTGGCATATGGATTATTTAAGAGTTAAGATCCATTGAGAATCAGCAGGCACAGGAAAAACTCTAAAAACAGGGAACAAGTTTTCCTTTTGCAAAGGAAATTTCCATTTGTAAAAGCATCTTCCTCACCTGTAGTAAGAGCTCTTATCCATGGAGAAGGCAGTGACTTAAATCTGCATCACTAACCGTATTTTGCTGATCACATTCCCATAACCTCCCTTCCTCAACCCTCAGAAGCCCCCTTTTCCTTTGTCTAGCCTAAGATGGTTTGTAAGGCCAAGTTCTAATCACCCCGAGGGTTAGTCATCATTGGGTGCTCCCCTGTGTATATGCTCCCCTGTATATATGTTAATGTTGTACACATTAACACACTTTGATTTTCTCTTGTCATCTGTTTTTGGTCAGTGTAATCACAGGGACCCAGCCATTAGAGAACTAATTAGTAGAGGAAAATGTTTTTCCTACATATTGCTTTTGTGATCTTGGGCAAGTTATTTTACTCTTTGAGAGTCTCCTCACCTGTAAAATGGGGACGATGATCCCTCATATGACTATCGTATGTATGGTGATGGTAAAACTTGGCCCTTGAGAGTTTGCTCAATAAAGTTAGTTACTTTTTTGTTGCCGTTAGCTGCTTCCCTTCTCATCCCACCAGGGCATCAGACCACAGGTCAAATAGTTTCTGTTTTCTCTGGGGAGTTTAGTCCCTGAGGAAAGTAACCAGGGAAGAAGAATCTAGCAATCAGGAAATCAAAGACTTGTGGATAACAGAGCAGGGAAGGAGAGGAGAATGGTCTGGGAAAAGGGGTGGGAAATGAGCCACAACCTCTGAAAGTCCTTTTTATTATAAGGGCATCCCTGAGAAGTGGCAGGAAGCACAAAGCAGCAGCTATGAGCATGGAGTCAGGGGCGGTAACCCTGGTCTGCCCTCTGCGCCAGTCAGCAAGCAGGAACTAGTGCCTGCTCCATGCCAGGCAGCCCCCCTACACCCGGTGGAGGAGATGGAGGAGGCAGTGAAGAGAACACAGGATGCCCTCAATTTACTGACAACCCAGGGACCCACGGCCAGGCTCCTGATTAGCGACTCTTTGAATTGCTTCTTTGGGACTCAGGGAGAGTCTAGGACGCTGAAGACTTTATCCTGCAAATAAGAACCAGGAAACACAGAAAGATTTTGTGTCCAGAGGACTCCATAGGGTCCTGCTCAGTTACATGTTCATAGCTGTTTGCTGCCCAGATCTCTGGGAAGACCTTCTCGTCCACTCAGTGACTATGTTGCAGGAAGGAGGACCTCTTCCAGGGCCTTAGAGTGGGCTGTTGTCTAACACCCAGAAATGAATTGTCAAGGCAGACACATGAGCTGACCAACAAGAGGCTTTATTGGGAAGGGGCATCTGGGTAGAGAGCAGTAGTAGGGTAAAGAAACCCAGGAGGACTGCTCTGCCGCATGACTTGCAATCTTGGTGATGGGATTAGTTTCTGGGTTTTTTTCTGTCCAGTCATTCTGACTCAGGGTCCTTCCAGGTGACGCATACCCTGCTCAGTCAAGGTGGATTCCAGTGGGGAAGATTCTAGCAGGACATATGGATTAGCATCTCTTGTCTCCTTTTGACCTTTCCCAAATTCTTCTGGTTGGTGGTGGCTTGTTAGTTCCGTGTTCCTTACCTGGATCTCCTGTCGTAAAATAACTCATGTGAATGGTTTCTGTGGTGCCTGGCCAGGTTGGGCGGCTTCAGTCAGTATTTCCCCTAACAACTAGACCCACCATCCATCTTCCTATTAGTCCTGCTGGAATCCTGGGAGACAGTTGCAGCTCCGTCCTCTCCTTAACCCCGTAATCAAGGGTTAGAGACCTCCGCTTCTCTGGAAGCCCCCACCCCACATAACCTGAGTTGAAAAGGAATAGTGCTTTTCATCCTTACCTCTCAGCACAACCTCAACACTTCCTGGCTGAACCAAAGCCTTCTAAAACAAAGAGGCAGACCGGCCTAGCAATCTCTCTCTCTCTTTTTTTTTTTTTTTGCCATAAAACACACGAATACTGTCAGTTCCTGCTGTGGGTATGAAAAGCCCAGGCCTCCAAGGTACAATGGCTTGGCTCTCCTGCTGGGGTGGGAGTGAGAAGGAAGAGAAGTGGAAATACCTGTCATTCTTTACCAAGGAGCCACAGTGGAGAAAGCAAGACCCAGCTAGTCTCTCAATAGGCTCTTCTGCCACATTACATTCTTCACAAACCACCATGGTACATTTCTAAAAACAAATCTGCTCATGTCTCCTCTCTGCTTAAAATCTCTCAGTGGTTCCCCTTCACCTTCTGGATAAAATCCCAGACTCCCCCAACACGTAAGAACGTCATGATCAGCTAGAGCGTACTTCTCCAGTTGGGACTATCCCTCTCCTCCCCGCCTCAGCTGTGGCCAGATCAAGATTTTGATCTAGAAATTGACTGTGTGTTCGAAATTGTTGGCCATTTAGTGTGCTTTCTCTCACATGGCTCCTTGGACTTGCTTTCTCTTCAGCCTGGAACACCTTCCCCATCTTCCTTTATTCTCATCTTCTAAGATTCAGAGAGTGGGCCTGGGGCAGTGTGAATGCTCACTAAGGGCTAAGTGAATCTCAGCCTCTGAGATGTCCCCCAAATTCAGGATTGGCCCCACAAATTTGTCCAAGGTATCATATGGCTATTTTATCCTTGACTTTTTTTTTTAGTATATTTAGCCCAAAAATCAGGACTTGCTCAACTCTTTTTTTTTTTTTTTAATTACAGGAGTCATAGTTTTGTATTTAATCCTTAGAGCGACCTGGTGGAGGATGTGTCAATTTAGAGGCAGCAGGGTCCGTGGCCTTTGTTCCTGCTTAAACGGTGGGTTGATGTCCCCATCAGTCTCTAGTGAGAACCACCATCCAAGCCCAGGGCCTGTCTTAACCCCAGAGGGAGGCCTCCCCAGCATCCACAATCACACTGAAGTCCTCAGCTCTGGAGGGCACTGGGTCTAGCCTGAGGCCAGGCCCAGGACAGCTACTGGAGTGGGTGTTCTTGCCTCCTGAGGCCAGATTCATCCAGGTCCAAAGGAAGAAATTCCCAAATTCCTTTCACTATCCTTGTCTTGCAATCCAATCCCCATCCAGCCCATGAGGGGCCTGAGAGAGAAGCAGCCATGCATGGAGCATCACCAGGGAGGGCTCTGAGGGGCCATCCTGCTTCACTTAAGCCAAGTGGACCGGAATCCCACAGGGAGACCCTTGAGGGTTGAGCCCAGTGGAGGGTCATTCCTTAGTGACAGACACTTGCTGTTGAGATCAGCCTCCTCCTTCCTCAAGAGCTTATGGAAATCCATTACATCCCTTTCCTTTGACTAATTTCTTGATGCTGGGAGGTGGGCCAGAGATGAAGGCCATGTCCATGGCTAAGGATGGTTCCAGCAAATGCTGACTGTCAGCTGTGTGTGTGGTTGCCTTGGAGATGAGCTGCGCCGTGGCCCTGCTGTGTCCTGCTTCAGTGGCAGGTGACAGGGCCTTTGCTGCTGGCCACATCACGGAGCCTGACCCCGAATGGGAAGGAGCAGCTCACTTTGCTCTCAGTGACAACCTCATAGCCCCTGGGTACCACATTAAAGACAGCTTGGCTGGTCAGAGAGTCTCTAGGACACCATCCGTTCAGTCATGAACACATCCTTGGCACTGCAGGGAACAGGAGTGAGGCACTCTGGACTTGAGAGTTTGTATGCTTAGCTATGTGGGAGGAGCCTACGATAGAAGACCAGGCACTTTGAGATTGCCGTCCTCACAGCACCTTCTCCAGGAAGCATTCCTGGATAACCCCACCAGACACACTTTACCCATCAGAATCTCTGCAACCAAGCAATGGTCTCAATGGCAGTTCTCTTCTCCCAGCTTACATGGCTTAAAATCTCAGTAAAATTTTTCTTCTTTTCCTTGTCTCCATATTGAATTGGTCGCTGGGTCATTTCCATTTCTCCTAAACAATGTGTTCAAGGCCATTCTTACTCTGCTCAACCTGGTCTGGGTTTCCATCCTAGCGAGTCTTCAGACTTTAGGCTCTAGCGCCTCTAATCCACCCTACATACAAATGTCCAAACCAATCTTTTTTGCATTCGGCTGTTATCCTACGACTCCCCTACTCATTAATCTTCCATGGCTCCCTCTTTTCTAGTACATAGACACCAGTAAGTTATCTAATTTTCTTCTGTCTTCAACCGATTACCCATGACCTTCCCATATACAAATCAATGATCCCTTTTTAGTCCTCAATTTTTCTGAAACTCTCTTCCCCCAGACTTCCTTAGGATCATTCCTGTTGCTGCTGCTAAGTCGCTTCAGTCGTGTCCGACTCTGTGCGACCCCATAGACGGCAGCCCACCAGGCTTCCCCGTCCCTGGGATTCTCCAGGTAAGAACACTGGAGTGGGTTGCCATTTCCTTCTCCAATACATGAAAGTGAAAGTGAAGTAGCTCAGTCGTGTCCGACTCTTAGTGACCCCATGGACTACAGCCTACCAGGCTCCTCCATCCATGGGATTTTCCAGGCAAGAGTACTGGAGTGGGGTGCCATTGCCTTCTCCAAGGATCACTCCTACCTCCTCACAATTCCTGCCCAGGTTCTCAAATCATTCCTGCTTCTCCTCTTTCTGCCCAACTCTTAAGTGTTGATGTTTCCCAATCTTCTATCCTTGGCTCTTTCCTCTCCTTCCACATTCATAGGCTCCTCCTTGGGTGATTTTATTCAACTGCATAGCTTCAGCCACTACCTATTTGCTGTCGATTTGTAAATCTACATCTTTAGTCTAGACTGGCCTCCCAGAAGCTATGTGCTACTTGATGTCTTGAGGTATAAGAAGAAAACATTGTTTTGAAATAAGATTTATAAATATGTAATAACCACACTGACATACATATTAATTATTCATGTAAATACATATTTTTTTCAAGTGTTAGTAGCTCTTTGCGATCGCATGGACCATAGCCTGCCAGGCTCCTCTGTCCATGGAATTCTCCAGGCAAGAATATTGGAGTGGGTAGCCATTCCCGTCTCCATGGGATCCTCCCAACCGTTATATATAAATGCACATATACTGAGGGAGTACCTACTCAAAAATATACTGATGGGATGTAGAACAGAGATTCCTAGCCATCCCAGAATATCCACTCTCCATTATTCCATAGTAATAGAAATGAACTGTGCATACAACTGCACGGGATAATAATGATGTCACTCAGCCTCCCTTTCAGCCTAATGGAGGCTTGTTACCAGCTTCTGGGATGTGAGCAGAAGTCATGTGTGTGTCTCTCAGGGTTCTGACCCTAAAAGGAAGGGACTTGCCCTCCCCTCGCCCAGTGCCCCATCTCTGCTGGCTGGAATGCAGATGGGAGTGAGTCATCTTGGACAGCGCACATGCGACAAGACAGGGGGAGCCAGGCCCTGACACCTTCGAGTGCCACATCGGCCCGGGATTGCTTACCCTTATGAAAGACAGTGCTGCTGCTGCTGCTGCTGCTAAGTTGCTTCAGTCGTGTCTTACTCTGTGCGACCCCATAGATGGCACCCCACCAGGCTCCTCCGTCCATGGGATTTTCCAGGCAAGAGTATTGGAGTGGGGTGCCATTGCCTTCTCCATGAAAGACAGTGAGACCTCATCATATTTAAGCCACTCTTATTTTGGGTTTGTAACAGTAGTTGAATCTGTATCCTATCAAATGTGAGATATATGGCGTGCCCAGGTCTAGATTTCTCTTTTGAACTCCAAACCATACATGTGTCTGGTATCTATGGCACAGAGCACTTTAGATGTCTGAACTAACCTAGCAGATTCCCTCCCATCACCGTCTGCTCCGCCCCATCCCTGTTTGGGTCCATCACACCGCTGTCTCCTGGAGCAGGGCTCCCTGCTGGCCACTGCTGGGTAAGGCACAGAGCTCAGCTGCTGGCATGCTTGGAGGGCTGGGACCCCTGGGGATATTAATTCTCAAGAAGTGGTATCCCCAGTATTTTTTATTTTTATGCTAATAGAGGAGGAGAGAAGTTCTTTTTTTTTTTTTTAAATGAGTCATTAGGGAGGTTGAGGGAACAAGTGGAAGGAGGTGATGGGGGCAATTGTGGGAGGATGGGACAGTGGGAGTGGCAGCTTGGATGGGGAGAGGGCTGAGGTCTGAGGCTGAGGGGGCCAGTTCTGTGGGCACAAGGTGCGAATTTGGGTTCAAGCTGAGCTGCTGCAGGCTTGGGTGACAGAGTGCAGAACAGAGGTGCTGAGGGCCCCTCCTCCCTGCTCTTTGAAGGAGCCAGTCCTGCTTGGGTACCTCAAAGATGGATGTAGGGGAGTATCAGGTAGATCTTTGTGGGAATGTCAGTGCTCTCATGACGGGGAACATTGGTAGGCTCAGCTAGGAAGGGGTCTACAGCAGAAGCAATGTTATAGAGGCACCCGGACTGCCTGTCCCAGCTTCCACGCAGGTGGTACCACATTTATTAGGATGTGAACAGAAGTGGTGTTCACAGTCCCAGCCTCACCTCCCTCTCATTCCATTCAGTTTCAACACTCTTTCCTCTGCTGCCTGGATGATGCTGGGGTGACTGTGAGGCCACAGGATGGTGGCAGCACAGGCCCCCAGCACCACTAAGTGGAGAACCTCCCAGGAGAGCGGCCCAGTTGGGAACATCCCAAATACATGTGCTAAGCACAAAGTAATTTTCATGATGTAAAGACACTGGGATTTGGAGGTTGTTTGTTCTAGCAGCAACCATTAATCATCCCAACTAACAGAGTTCTCTAGTGGCTTTGTGAGTGAAGGACACTGACAAAGGGGAAGTGAAGCCCAAGACAGGGGACAGGGACACTGTATGACTGGAGGTGGCAGACAGATGTTCAAATGTGTGCGTGATGTCCTTTCTAGAGACATCAGGGAGGTGAGATCTTATTAACCCCTCAAGTCTAGACAATCTTTCCCATAATTCTTTTCTACTTTCCTTTGATCTTCCAAAGAGCCTTGAACAAATGCTGACAAAAGCCAATGCATACTTCTCTCTCTGTATGCATGTGTGTGTATAATTATACATACTATATATATATATATACATATACATATATATGCATATATACATAC
The DNA here is from genome assembly GCF_027580195.1 of Bos mutus. Taxonomy (NCBI): domain Eukaryota; kingdom Metazoa; phylum Chordata; class Mammalia; order Artiodactyla; family Bovidae; genus Bos; species Bos mutus. The sequence goes on from NC_091631.1 coordinate 49,225,857, forward strand.
ATACATATAATTCACACTTTTTAAAAAGCTCATGTAATTTTTGGAGCCTGCACTACGAAATTATAAACAGCATGGGATTTAAAAAATTAGCTTTTTTTATTTTGAGAATCGTACGTTCATACACAGTAGTAAGAAATAAGAGAGAGATTCTGGGTATCCTTGTCCTCTTTACCTGGGTTCCCCTGGTGGTAACATTTCATGAAAATGTGCTACAGTATCACGCTGGTGCCGACACTGATTCCATCCCCGCAAACTTCCCTCACGTTGTCACTCAGCATAATGATCCAGGTTGTCCTGTGCACCCAATTTGTTCTGCTTTAGTAGTGAGTAGTAGTCCATGGTGTGAATATGCCACCGCTTTTTAAATTTTCACTTGTTAAAGGGCACTTGTGGTGTTCAGTTTTGGACTATTATGAATAAAGTTGTTATAACATCTATGTACAAGTTTTTGTGAGGACTTAAATCTTTATTTCTCTGAGATAAATGCCCAGGAGTGCAACTGCTGGGTCAGGTAGTAATCACGTGCTCACCTTTTTTTTTTTTTTTTTTTTTTTTTTTAAACAAAGCTGCCAAACTGTTTTCCAGAATGGCAATATTGTTTTCAATCCCGCCAGCAATGTATGAGTGATCTAGAGTCTCTGTATTCTTGTAAACATCTGGTTCTGTCACTATTTTTTATTTTAGCCATTCTGAAATAGGTGTAGTAAGTCGTATCTTATTGTTCCTGGTTCTAATTTGCCTTTTCCTAAGGGCTAATGATGTTGATCATCTTTTCATGTGCTTATCTACTATCTGCAGATCTTCTTTCGTGAAATCTCTCTTAATATCTTTGTTGTTGTTTAGTCACTCAGTCGTGTCTGACTCTTTTGAGACCCCATGAACTGTAGCCCACTAGGCTTCATGGGAATTTCCAGGCAGGAATACTGAAGTGGGCTGCCATTTTCTTCTCCAGGGGATCTTCCTGACCTAGGGATTGAACCCACGTCTCCTGCACTGGCAGGCATATTCTTTACCACTGAACCATTGCCAGAGGAATTTGTTACAGAAATACAAGGTAGATTAGAATCAATGTCAATCCAATTAACAGATTTTAAAAAAGAGGAAATCTTACTATATTTCTTGAAATATGAAGAAGAAAAATACTACTCTTATTGCTGAGTAATATTCCATTGTATGAATATAACATAATTTATTGATCTATTCGTCGGTTGCTAGACATTTGGGTTGTTTATATGTTTTGGTTGTTGTGATAATGCCACTAAAGGTTTCGGCGTTTTGTATGTTTGTTTTGGACACATGCTTTCACTTTTCTGGCATGTTTACCAGTGAGTGGAATTTCTGGGTCATAAGTAACCGTGTTTAATCATTGAATGGTCAGACTGCTTTCCAAAGTGGATCACCATTTTATATTCCTACCAGAAATGCATGATGGTTGCAATTTCTCCTCATTCTTACTAATACTTCTTACCATCTGTTTTGTTGTTGTTCTTTTTTATTATTATAGCCATCCTAGTGCATGTGAATTTATATCACATAGTGGTTCTGAGTTGCATTTCCCTGATTACTAATCATGCTGAATATCGTTCATGTGTTTACTGGCCATTTGTATAGCTTCTTTGGGGAACTATCTAGTCACATTCTTTGCCAATTTTTCATTTGGATTATCTTTTTTTAATTGAATTATAATAGCTCTTTAGATATTCTAGATACGAGTCCCTTATTAGATATATAATAGGCAAAGATTTTCTTCTATTCTGTGAGCATCTTTGCATATTTTTGATGGCGCCCTTTGAAGCACAAAAGTTTTAAATTTAGCTAATGTCCAATTATTAGGCAAAGGAGAAAAGGAAAGATATACCCATCTGAATGCAGAGTTCCAGAGAATAGCAAGGAGAGATAAGAAAGCATTCCTAAGTGATCAATGCAAAGAAATAGAGGAAAACAATAGAATGGGAAAGACTAGAGATATCTTCAAGAAAATTAGAGATACCAAGGGAACATTTTATGCAAAGATGGGCACAATTAAGAACAGAAATGGTATGGACCTAACAGAAACAGAAGATATTAAGAGGTGGCAAGAATACACAGAAGAACTATATTACAAAGGTCTTAATAACCCAGATAACCATGATGGTGTGATCACTCACCTAGAGCCAGATATCCTGGAATGTGAAGTCAAGTGGGCCTTAGGAAGCATCACTATAAACAAAGCTAGTGGAGGTGATGGAATTCCAGTTGAGCTATTTCAAATCCTAAAAGATGATGCTGTGAAAGTGTTGTACTCAATATGCCAGCAAATTTGGAAAACTCAGCAGTGGCCACAGCACTGCAAAATGTCAGTTTTCATTCCACTCCCAAAGAAAGACAATACCAAAGAATGTTCAAACTACCGCACAATTGTACTCATCTCACACACTAGCAAAGTAATGCTTAAAATTTGCCAAGCGAGGCTTTAATAGTACATGAACTGAGACCTTCTAGATGTTCAAGTTGGATTTAGAAAAAAGAGAGGAATCAGAGATCAAATTGCCAACATCTGTTGGATCATAGAAAAAGCAAGAGACTTCCAGAAAAATGTCTTCTTCTGCTTCATTGACTACAAATGCCTTTGACTGTGTGGGTCACAACAAACTATGGAAAATTCTTAAAGAGATGGGAATACTAGACCACCTTACCTGCTTCCTGGGAAATCTGTATGCAGGTCAAGAAGCAACAGAAACAATAGACTGGTTCCAAATAGGGAAAGGAATATGTCAAGTCTGTATATTGTCACCTTGCTTATTTAACTTATATGCAGAGTACATCGTGCAAAATGCCAGGCTGAATGAAGCACAAGCTGGAATCAAGATTGCCGGGAGAAATATCAATAACCTCAGGTATGCAGATAACACTACCCTTATGGCAGAAAGCAAAGAGGAACTGAAGAGCCTCTTGATGAGAGTGAAAGAGGAGAGTGAAAAAACTGGCTTAAAACTCAACATTCAAAAAACTAAGATCGTGGCATCTTGTCCCATCACTTCATGGCCAGTAGATGAGGAAACAATGGAAAGAGTGATATACTTTCTTTTCTTGGGCTCCAAAATCACTGCAGATGGCGACTGTAGCCATGAAATTTAAAGATGCTTGCTCCTTGGAAGAAAAGCTATGACCAACCTAGATAGCACATTAAAAACCAGAGTCATTGGAAGGACTGATGCTGAAGCTGAAGTTCCAATACTTTGAGAACCTGATGCAAAGAACTGACTCTTTAGAGAAGACCCTGATGCTGGGAAAGATTGAAGGCAGGAGGAGAAGGGGACGACAGAGGATGAGATGGTTGGATGGCATCACCAACTCGATGGACATGAGTTTGAGCAAACTCTGGGAGTTGGTGATGGATAGGGAAGCCTGGTGTGCTGTAGTCCATGGGGTCACAAAGAGCTGGACACGACTGAGCAACTGAACTAACTGAATGTCCAATTTATCTATTTTTTTCTTCCTGTACTATCTAAGAAGCCATTTTTAAAGCCAGGGTCTTGAAGATAATATGCCCATATTTTCTTCTAAGAGTTTTATAGTATTAGCTCTTTCATTTAGGTCTTTGATTCATTTTGAGTTAATCTCCATAGATAGTATGAGGTAGTAATCTGACTTCATCCATTGTAGATATCCAGTTATTTCTGTACCATTTATTGAAAAGACTGTTCTTTCTCATCGAACTGTCTTGTCACCCTTGTTGAAAATCAGTTGACTATAAATGTGAGGGTCTGTCTCCAGACTGTCAATTTTATTCCATTGATCTGTATGTTTCCTATTACATTTTGAGCTCTTTTAAAAGATGCCTTATTCATCTTCATATTCTTGGCATATGTTAGGGTCTGTTGGTAAATCTAAGTGCCATCTGTTGAACTGAATAGAAAGCAGGACTGCTTTGACAGATGAGAGGGGGGAAATGAGGCTGTCCCAGCTGAGCATCAGCTGCTCAAAATGCAAAGGTACTGCGCCTGGCAAGCATGGACCAATCTGAGAAGTTATCCGGACTTCCTCAGGTCAAGTGAGAGCCTGGAAAGGGACAAGAGAACAGTGTGGGCTCTTCTTCCTGTGGAGGTGATGTTTGTGAGAGGCAGAAATAGACATAAGAAGTTTCACCTGTGAGATGATGGAAAGTTGGGTGTTGGCCGTGCTTGAATGGAGAGTGTGTGCATGGAATATTGCTCCCTATCACGAGAGAGAGAGCCAGGAGGAGTGATATCTGTTTTTCCAACAGTGATTTCTGCCTATTGTTGCTATATGGTTTCTGTGAACATTCATGGGACAGGTATAACAGCTAAGCCTTGGCTGGGCATGCACACATCACTCCCCTCACCTTCACAGGTGTGGGCCTCTTTGCTGGGAGGCACTTATAGTATAAAGGTTGCGGTTGTTTAGGTGCCAAGTCAAGTATGACTCTTTGTGATCCCACAGATTGTAGCCCTCCAGTCTCCTCTGTCCATGGGATTTCCCAGGCAAGAATACTGGAGTGGGTTGCCATTTCCTTCTCCAAGGGATCTTCCTGACTCAGGGATTGAACCCATGTTTCCTGCATTGACAGGCAGATTCTTTACCTCTGAGCCACTAGGACAGCCCTAGTATAAGGATACTTGGCATTTTCCTCTGTCCTGGGTTTCTTTTAGGTGTTCAAACATTGTCCATTCTCTGCTCTGCTGTGGGCATGGAGCAGTGGGGTGTTTGAGAAAGCCCCTCTCTGAGATACAGCTTCATTGTCTTTATAATAGCAATGTAATTACTTCCCCTCAACTGTTTAAGCCTAGGGCTGTTAGAAAACCTGTGTCAGTGGAACAGCAGAATGGATAGAGGAGGGGTATTGCTGGGGAGGAGGGCTGAGATGCAGCAGCAGGAGAAAAATGGGAGAGATCATGTTTAGGAGCCTCCAATGCCTCCCAAACTTGAACCAAGGTCTTGTTATTATTTCCGGTGGAGGCCCAGACAGTATTCTCGCAATACAATAATATCAAAAGGCTCAGAAGTAAGCAGTTGTAATGGTTTTCATTGATCAGGCCTATAAGCTTGCTCATTGCCTTTCAGGAAGTTCAAGTCAGGGGTGGGAATAGATTCAGGCAGCAGGGGAGAAGGCTGGGAAGTGAGCTCAAAACTCAGCACATTCTGAGTGGACAGAGGGCATGACCCGAGCACTGGGGGTTGTATGGACATCAAGCCAGTCTTTCTTCTGCACAATTCAAATGTGCTGGTTAATTTCATGCCCTCTGGGTATAGAGACTGGCTGCAGGCCAGGAATCTCAGAGTTCCAGAGGCTGGAATGGATCAGAGGAACCTAAATTTACCATCTCCTGACTCCTTGAGGGAAGGTTGGAAGCCTTTTCAGCTCAGTTTCTTCCTTCCTCCCAGGCTGCAACTGAGGCTTGTAGTGGGTTGGCTTAAAAGTTAGTTTGGGTTTTTCCATAATGGAAAATCCTGAATGAATTTTTTGGCCAACCCCATGTAACTTTCTCCCAATTAACACGACTCAGCTGTGAAGATATTTCAACCCCCAGGTTCCTTCTCCCGTTCCCTGTTTTCCTGGGGGCCCGTGGTTTCTGGGGCACAGGACCTAGTGATGCAGTCTTACATGTCTCCAGGGCTCTCTGCTTTCCACTGCCCCTGCCTAGCCCTGGTGGCAAACTTGAGTGCCCAGGTGCAGAGAAGGAGGTCACTGGTGTTTCTGAAACACAGCAAACTGTAAAGCCAGTAGGACCAGGACTCGGATCTGGATGGCTCAGTTTCTGCTTTCTCCTCTCATTTCCCCGCCTATTTCCTCTCACTGTTCTTTTCCTTCACTGCCCTCCTCATCCATGGTGTCTGGCAAGGATTTCTAAGGGTGGTGGGTGGACTGCTGAAAAGAGCCCCCTCTGAAAACATTTCCTTAGGGACCTGGAATTCAGCTAGGAAGAGTTCTAGCTGGCAAATTCTGGGCCAATCTGAGCATTGAAAAGAATAATGGGTTCAACTGATTGTAAAACACTGAACAAGTAGATATCCATCAGACCATGGTAGATAGATAGATACGCAAATGAATAACTAAATAACTGTCAGAGTTGAGAAATAGAGAGAAACTCATTTACCACCATTGAAGGTGACTATTGAACCAATTCTTTATTCAGGAAATTCATAATTAAAAAGAAAAAATTAAGCATTTACCTGCCTTTTCAGGAGGAATCGTTCTTAATTCCTGTTGATGAGGAGAAAAAAATGCTTCTTTGGGAAGAACATGAGCTGGTGAATATGAAAAGAATGATAGACTTGTAAAAAAATCATTTTGCAATATTTAAAGAAATAATTAATTCAGGGAAGGATCATCAATAAAGGTTAAATGAAGAACAAGATATTCCAGGGGGTCAAGGTAATGTCCTACAGAAGACTTGCTGATTGTAGAAAGGGAAAATAAGCCTTTTCAATGGTTAGATCTGGCAGGGGCCACCTTAACCAAGTGATGAAAATTAGTGGGACAGCTTGGCAGTACATGCCTTCTGATATGATGAAATATGATGTTGATAGCATCCTCTACAAAGTTGTTTTAAGTATCTATTGATTTATGTGTTAGTCTGCTCAGACTGCCATAACAAAATACCACAGACTGCGTGGCTTAAGCACTAGATATTTATTTCTCAGTTTTGGAGGCTGAAGTCCAAGATCAAGGTGTTTGTTGATTCAGTTTCTGGTGAGAGGTCTCTTCCCGGCCTGGAGACAGCTGCCTTCTTGCTGTGTCCTCACATAGTTGGGATAGGAAGAGAGAGATCTCTCCTATTCTTCTTCTTATAAGGCCACAGTCCTATCAGATTAGAGTCCTACTTATGACCTCATTTAATCTTAAATTCTCCCTAAAGATCCTGTCTCTAGATACAGTCACATTAGAGATTGGGGCTTCAACACATGAATTTGGAACAAGGGGACACCATCTAGTCCATGGCAGTGCATACCACCAAACTAAATAGCCTTAAACAGCAAATATTTATTGTCTCATGGTTTCTGTGGGACAGGAATGCAGGCACAGCTTAGCTGGGTGCCTCTGATTCAAGGTTTCTCATGAGGTTGTAATCAAGCTACCACCTGGGACTGTGGTCTCATCTGAAGGCTTACTGGGGTGGGGTGAAGAGATCTACTTCCAAGCTCACTCATGCAGTGGTTGGCAGGCCTCATACCCTTGCCACATGGACCCTTCCAAAGAGTGCCCCATGGCATGTTGACTGACTTCCCCCAACAAGGGTGATCCAAGAGAGGGTGAGAGACAATAGCCATGACAGAAGTTACAGTTGTTGTTGTTGTTTTAATAATCTAATCTCAGAAGTGACATCTCATTGTTTCTGCCATATTCAATTTATTAGAATCGAGTTACAAAGCCAAGCCCATGCCCAAGCAGAGGGGACCACACAGGGTGTGAATGCCAAGAGGCAGGGATCAATGGGGGCCACCTCAGAAGCTCCCACCATGGACATTCTCCTACATGAAATCTCAAACTTGAATCTAATCTGCTGACAGAAAATACAGGGAAATACAGTGACAAGTTGAATAGCACCATAAGGAAATAACCAGACAAGCTCAAAAAGTGGGACATTTTGTAGGACTATCAGCTCAATCACTTCAAAATGTTGATGTCATGACAGGAAAAAAAAAAAAAAAAGGCTAATGTGGTGGGGAAGTGGGGTGGGCTATTTTAGATAGAAGACTGAACCGACATGATAACCAAATGTGGTGTCTGACTTTTAGAGCCTGCTGTTAAAATACAGCTAATAAATGACATTTCTGGGACAACTGTGAAAAAATGAAGATGGTCTGGATATTGAATAATATTAAGAAATTGTTAATTTTCCTCAGGTGTGATAATGACATCTTGGTTTTGTAGGAGAAAGTCCTTTTTAAGAGATATAGGCTGAGCATTTAGGAGTGTGCTATCTTGATGTTGGCAACTTATACTCAAACAGTCCAGAGAAACACACAGATAAAGCAAATTTGACAAAATTTTAATTGGAGAATGTAAATATAGTGGGTATATGGCTGTTATTGTCTTATTCCTTGAGATTTGTTGTATGTATGAAATCTTTTCGTAGTAAAAAGTTGAGAGGAAAAATATTCAGTCTTCTGACCAAAACTATTCAACCCATAGAGACGAGCCCTGTTACATCCCTCATGAAAAATGCCTCAGTTTTTTCTCATTGAGACGCTTAGAGTTTGCCTGGTTCATGCCCCATCTTGTTCTGGATGAGAGTCATAGTGACTTCTCGCCCTGCCTCCAGCCCTTGCCTGGCTTCCTGGAGAAGGAAGCCTAAGATGCAGGTACAGAGCTGGTTGTGTCCGGGTCTCTGGGCACATGGAGGCAGGTGGCTGGGCAGTCTTGGAGCAGATTCCTGGGCAAGTGTCTTTTTTAAAAAAGTTAACTTGCATTGGAGTATAGTTACTTATAGTATAAATAGATAACTAATGTTGTATAGCACAGGAAACTCTACTCCGTGCTCTGTGGTGACCTAAATGGGAAGGAAATCCAAAAAAGAGGGGATATATGTGTATGTATACCCGATTCACTTTGCTGTACGGCAAGAACTAACCCAACACTGTAAAGCAACTCTATGTGTGTGTGTGTTAGTCACACAGTCGTGTCCAGCTCTTTGCGACCCCATGGACTGTAGCCCACCAGGCTCCTCTATCCATGGAATTCTCCAGGCAAGTATACCGGAGTGGGTAGCTGTTCCCTTCTCTAGAGGATCTTCCTGACCTGGAGATAGAACTGGGTCTCCTGCATTGCAGGCAGATTCTTTACCATCTACTCAGGTAAGGCTCGTTGAGAAGGAGAAGATGAAGGAGATGGAGGGGTGTGATGTTTTCAGGTCCTGGCATTCCGAATGCTCTCAATGGGACATCAGGTGGGGCAGGGAGACCCTGAAGCCCCTGGGGAGGGGACCAGAGAGCCCGTCTCAGGTATACTGAGAGTGTGGGGATGATTGGTGTTTGACAAGCAGGAGCTCTGGGCCCTGTGCCATTGTGTGTGTGACACACGAGGCAGACCCTGGCCAGGAAATGGCTCTTCTTTCCCCTTGCTCACCAGCACCTCTCCTTGGGATCATCTTGGGAAATCTTGAAAACATTTCCACGGCCTTTTCCACTCAGGGTAGCTGGGGATCACAGCAAACCTCTCCCATTCATCGCTCATCTGCCCCTCTCTCTCACAAGTCCAGGTCCTGCTGGGAGGGGGCTTGGCTAGGTTACCAACATCAGCTGCCTGCCCACCCATGTCTCTGGAACAAAGCCTCTATCTTATCACAGGAGGCGCGATGGCCTGCGAGATTATCTGTAGAAGCAAAGAGTGGATGAGATGCACCAGTACACACATCAGTTCAAAACTCCAGAAGTGAACTTGCTTCCTTACACCTGAAAGTCTCCTGGAAACCCCAGCCAGGGGTGTTCACTGGCTTGGCGAAGACCCCAGAGAGGCTGCTGAACGAGGCTGTCGGGTTCCCTAGTTTTACCCATAATCTAGAAATCCATAAACTGTAGTCACACATGAGCGGAGCCTGGGCTTGTGGGCAGCTAACAGGTGGGTGATGAGGAGCTGAGGGAGGCGAGTGGATCCTCTGTCGAGGAGAAGCGCTGGAACCACAAGGAAGCAGTGGGGAAGCTGGTGAACCCTCAGAGGGGGCGAGAGGTCTCACGGTCCAACCTGATGATGTGGTCAGGAGGGGAGGACCAGGAGCCCCTCCTGGAGCAGGTGGAGCCCTGAGCACTGGAGAAGAGCCAAAGTGTCCCCTTTTACGGCATATGCTTTTGGGTTAAATCTTGCCCTTAAAAATGGAGAATAGTCTTAAAACAGTAAGGAATGGGGACTTTCCTGGCGGTCCAGTGGTTAAGACTTTGCCTTCCAATGCAGGGGGTGAGGGTTCGATCCCTGGCAGGAAGTTAAGATCCCACATGCCTCAGGGCCAAAAAACTAAAACATAAAACAGAAACAATCTTGTAACAGATTCAATAAAGACTTTAAAAATGGTCCACATCAAAAAAACATAAAAAAAAAGTAAGGAATTAAGTCACCGACCCCAACCCTCAATAGACTATATCAACAAACTGCCAGCCCTCAGCATCCATGGGTTTCCCATCAGGCTGCAGCTGGGAGCCAGCATTTAGTCTGTCCTGTGGACACCTGAGGCTGATGCCCTGCAGGGAGAAGGTGCCCAATGGGGAGGGGGAAGGGGGCAGGCAGGGGTGCCCAGGGAACACCTGTGTTATGGGACCTCTGTGCTGGAGGCCAACAGGACCAAGCTGGTGTGGAGAAGACGAGCTTCACTGTGGAGGGCTAAGGCAGTGCTGGGCAAGAAGCCAGAGGGCTGGTCTCTAGGCCAGCCTCCTCACCAGGGGGCCCGGAGCCGTCACTTCTCCTCTGATTCTTGGGGCCTCATCTGTGCCTCGGTAGTTTTCCAGGACCCACTATAACAGAGATGCCTGGTCAACCCCAGACTCACCCAACCCTATCAATAGGGGCAGGAACTGAGCCTCTTATTACCCAAACGTCTCCCCAGGTGACTCTGCCTCCAGCCATGGTAGCCGAGGCCCAGGAAGGCAGCAGGGGATGGGCAGTGAGGAGGGAATACCAGGGGAGATGGAAGGTTTCTTCAAACCTCTGAAATCCAAGGACTTCCTTTGCGACAACTTCCAAGGTCAGAGTGGTGACCTGAGGGCATTCAGCCCTCCTACTGATGGGTTAGATGATGGGCTAGATGATGCTGTTAGGCCTGCAGCATTAGTCTGAGCTCAGTCAATGCGTGTATTCCCTGCTCTTACTTCGGTGTGTCCCTACTTGCCTGGCTGGGGCGGAAGAGTTCATCTGAGAACTGAGAAATATGGCAAAACATGGTGAAATATCTTCCAAGACAGAAGTGGGAGGTTGTGGAGTGGTTCACAAAATCCCCATGAAGTTCTAGGCTTCTCTTCTTTGAGGCCAGTGATGAGAATTGCTTTGCCTGATCTGGAATAAAGAGGCCTTGAATGCTGTAAACTCCCTCACCCCTTACTGGCATCAAAGAAGACTCCAGAATGACCCTGGAGGTCTCAGGAGGAGCAGGGGCCAGGACAGGACTTGCAGCCTCCCCCAAACTTGGAAAGACAAGGTAAGGAGGCAGTTTCCCAGTGGGATTCCTGGCCAGGGCCATCCCATTGCTGTCTAGAGAAGGACAGCCTATCAACCCAGCAGCTTGCTCCAGCAAGTAGAGCTCAGGCTGCCTTGAAAAACCTCCCAGAATCAGTTCTGACCTGGACCAACATGATCAACTCCCCTTCAGGAACCCTCAGGCAGGGATCAAGACAGCAGCCTCAGGAAAGATGTGGGGTGGGAGAGGCAGGAGCCAAGTGGCAGGTGGAAGAGGGGGCAGACGGAAGAAGGGGGGAGTGCAGGTCGGGGAATGGAAGGTGGGGTGTTAGGGGCATCACTCTCCTCTGTTCTCCCTGGACCCTGGCCCTCTCATCGGGCAGGGGTCTCATTGTTCACAGAACCCCCTTGTCCCTGCTCACACCCGTCATTCCCATCCCCCTGTCTTTGCCCTTATGTTGCCTTTAAGCATCTTCCCTTTCCTAGTTTAACGTGCTCAAGTCTTTCCCGTCTTCGAGCTCCATATCTTCAGCGGGGCTCTCCCAGACAACTTCAGCCTTTATTTAGTCAATCATTCATTTTACAAAGTTTTTTTTTCCCAAGCCACAAGGGGCCAGGATATAGAGATGAATGAGCCAAGATCTTTGCTTCAGGGAACTCTGTTAGACTGATATGTAAATAAGCCAACTAAACTAAGACACAAAGGTGGGCCCCCAAGGGGCCCAGTGGATTGAACGGCTGTTAGGGGGGCCAGGCAAAGCTTCTTCCCAGAGCCAAGTGACTCTCAAGGCATCCTGGGATGTGAGGGGTGCTCAGAAGGTCGTCCTGGCAGAACACCTGGCTCGTGGCGGAAGGTCATCTGCTGGAGGGACGATGAAGGGCACTGGGCAAGGATGTGAGGTCCACACAGGCAGGCACCTGGCCTTGGGGAGGTGTGAGCTGCTGCGTGTGGGACGGGGGGGGGCCACCCTGGGTCCCCACCGTGGCTCAGGCAGCTCCTGGGATGTCCGCCACCAGGATCTGTGTCTGATCTGATCTACCTCCTCATCGGAGGATAGGGACCAGGTTTTATCCCCTTCCTCCTTTCCCTGCTTCCGTGGTGGCTCAGATGGTAAAATCATCTGATTGCACTGCTGGAGACCTGGGTTCAATCCCTGGGTCAGGGAAGATCCCCTGGAGAAGGACATGGCCACCCACTCCAGTATTCTTGCCTGGAAAATTCCGTGGATGGAAGAACCTCGTAGGCTACAGTCCACGGGGTCACAAAGTGTCGGACACAACTGAGTGACTTCACTTTTTTTTTCCTTTCCCCTTTCCCCTCACTGCCCCACCTACTGGTCACACAGCATTGTCCTGAGTACGTAGATGGGACTTGACAGATTATTATTGATAAATTATCCCTAATATCCTTTCTAGACCTTTGTTTATCAACTCTATAGCCTTGAGACAGAGAAAATGAATCTCCCTGTTTGTGTAAGATGTGCCAATCATGGGACCTGCCTGGCTCCCCACTATAGCCTGTAGGCTACCCTCTGTAGCCCCTGCTCAAGGGGCAGCCGTAGGTGGCCAGGTTGTATATCACATGACTCCTCCCTCCCTGGGCACAGCTGTTTAGTGGCTTATAGAAGGCAGACTTAAAAAGACTCTGTCCAAACTGGGAGGGCTGGGCCAATCAGATTTTTGTTCTCAAGAAGTTGAACTGGGAAATTCTGGAATCATCACAGCCTGGAAGCAGAAGCTGAAGCCTGCACAGAGATCAAGAGGCCCTGATGTATGTTCTGGGCCAGCAGGGGTCAGAAGCCCCCACTACCGGTAAGAAGAGGCTGGCAGGTAGAAAAAAGGCCAGGCAGAGGGTGAGGATGTGAGCAAGAGATGGGGGTGGGGGCAGAAATCAGAGAGAGATGCAAGTGCTCTGAGGGTCACAAAGCCACAGGGAATCCTCACAACGAGGTGCTACTCTCCCATTTGACAGATGAAGAAACTGAGGTGCAAAGAGGTTTAATGGCTTTCCCAAGCTCACACAGTCAGTTAGTGGTAGAGCCAAGATTTGAATCCTGACCACAAAGCTCTGCTGTGTCTGGGCATCTGGCTGGATCACTGAGCAGTCTTAGCTTCTGAATAGCCCCTTGGTTCTCTTACCTGGGGGGCTTGGCCCCACTGTGAGGATTTCCTGGGGATTTTGGGTTTTTTATTTACTATTCTGTATGTCTCCTCACATATACTCCCCCTCCCACACACACACATTCTTCAGCTAAGGGAATCTGTCCCTCATGTACCTGGTTTGTTGAGGCTCATTTCAGTTCAACACAAACATGAAATATTTACTTAAAAAATTTTCTCAAGTCAATGTTTTCAACCCTACTCCGTTGAATTTCCCTTTTCTGTCCCTTGACAATGTCTGAGGTAGATTCTATAACTTCTTTCTGATTATAAAATATATCAAATTTAAGACCCCCAAATCTCATGTCTGATTGAAACTCACATTTCCTCTCTGCCTGTGACCCTGGGGTCTGGGATGGGGTAAGAGTTGTCTGCTCTTTACTCTTCTTCCCCAGGAGTGAAGGCCATGGGGGTGGGGGTGAAAGTGGGGTATATGATGATGCCACCATGATGATGAGTCTTCAAAGTGGATGGTCTGTTCCAGCTAACTTTTCCAAACCACTTTAAGCCTTTGGCCCCTCTTAGCAGGGGTCCCCTTGCCCGGCAGATTGCCTGCCCTCTTTGGGGGGTTACCAGCAAGGTAGCTTAAGCTGTATTACCTTCCATTACCTTCTGCAGTGTTCCTTGACCCATTGAAAACTCATGCATCCTTGCCACTTCACACGTGGAAATGTAGACTCCACCCTGCTGTCTCCAATCTCCTTTTCCCTGCCCAGTAGCTGCATGGGGCTCAGTGAGACTGCTACCTGAACAGACTACCTCTTCCCAGAGTGAGGCGCCAGAGTCCCCTTCTCGCAGGCTCACCCAGCCTCTGATTGCTTTTGAATGTGGGGTCTGGATGCCTCTCCCCCGCCCCCCAACTTTGAGTCCTAGTTTTCCCTCTGGGGTCTCAACCAGAGTTCCACTCCATGTTCTTTAAACTTGCACCCCGGATATCAGAGACCACAGGAATGGCCCGGCTCACTCCCTGCCTGGACTCAGCTCTCTCTCTGCCCCTAGTGAACAACAAAGGGGTCCCTGATTTCCCACCCGCCTTGGATGAGCAGCAGGCCTGAGGAGATCAGGGGTTTCTGGAAAGCCAGATGCTGCCAGCGTAGCCAGTGTGTCCGTCACCCCTGCTGCCCTGGCCGGGGCTTCTCTTTCCCTTGCCCCAGCACCTGTGATCCTCTTCTGGATCCTTCCGTGACTTTTCCACCACCCTCTGTTCTTGGTCTCCAGGACCTCCCTCCCACTCTTTAATCACACACCCGTTATGTTCCAGAACTCCTTGCTGCCACTCCCTCCCTCAGCTGTCCCTCTTTCCCCTCAAGACCTGAGTTCCCATCCCCTGGTGAACCCAGGCTTGGTCAATCCACTTCCAAGGGACCAAGGTGGGGGTGGGGAGAGGCTGCTTTGTGAGGCCGTGGCTCCTTCCCATGGAGCACACACTCAGCCTGTCCAGGAGATGGCCCCTCATCTGATGGACCAGAGGAGCTTGCCCAGCCTGGCTGCATGCTGCACTGAGATCAACAGGCTGTTCTCTCTCTCTCTCTGTCTCACACACACACACACACACACAAACAGAAGACTGAACGCGGGGATGGTGTAGACAGGGGAAAATTACAAGGTTCATTTAGAAAGCAGTAAAGAGGGGATTTCAATTTCCTTTGAAAGTCACAGCACAATTCTCCCGTGGTGGCTTTTGCAGAAGCAGTGGGATTCTGCCCTAGGAGCCAGAGACCCAGGACACGCCAAGTCAGGGGAGGTGCTCAGGAGGGTCATGCAGAGCTTTGGGCATTAGTGTGGCTGCTTCATGGGGGGCGGGAGGGGTTGGAGGGAGGGCTCCGTGTGGGAGGGGCCAGGAGAGGGGCAGCAGTGGGGGGCAGTAGAGGGAGGACTTAAGGGATGGCAAGATGATGGGGCCATGCTCACGCGTTGTCCCATGGGTCTGGACAATGTGAGGCCAGTGAGGCATCTCAGAGTCAGAACGTAAGAGGCATCGCTCTCAGGTCTGTGCAAGTGGATCCTGATATGCACAGGGCGCTGGCTGTGTTCTGTACCAAGGGGGCGCCATGGACCGAGGGCCTGCTTGCAGAGCCCCAGCAGACAAGAGACAGAGGGATGACGTGCAAACAGGCAGCAGAGCGGAACAAGCATGTTTAGTAACAAGTGCCGTGCCATGCCCAGCCACTTCAGTCATGTCCGACTCTTTGCAACCCCATGGACTATATCCCACCTGGCTCCTCTGTCCATGGGATTCTCCAGGCAAGAATACTGGAATGGGTTGCCATGCCCTCCTCCAGGGGATGGCAGTGTCCTATCTGGGAAGGTAAGGTTCAGGAGGAGATGATTCTATTTCTCTAGGAGGACTTCTTGGAGGAGGAGGTAGGGATGGTTGAGCAGCTATTTGAGTTTTGGCAGAAGAGGAGAGCGTGGCCTGTGTGTATGTGAGAGACAGAACTCTTCCTGTGGACCACAGCATGCACCTGCTGCCAGACCCCATGGATGCACAAGACTGCAAGGTCAAGGTCAGTTGATGGGGGTCAGGGCTCATGGGAGCTGGTTCTAAGGAAGCCTGGGGAAAGATTTGGGGAGCTTTCCCTACTCTCTTTTGCTTCAGGCTCCTACATCCACCAACACCTCTGTGCTGGCTGATGAAATGAAATGGTAAGTGTAGAGAACACTGAAGGGTTAATTAAGCCTGCAGGTGGGGCCTGGCTCTCCTGGCAGCTGGACTTGTGGCCTTGAGAAATTTTAACCTTTAGGGCTTCTTTCTCTTGTGACAGTAGCTTACATTTTCATAGCTCTTTAGGTGACAGGTAGTCTTGTGTTTACTTCTCACAAACTCCTGAGAGGAAACCATCGATAAACCCATTTTACAGACAGAGACACTGAGGTTAGAGGAATTGCCACTATTACAATTCACTCCTATATAAAATGAGAAAGTGGGGCTGGGTAAGCTCCAAGGATTCCTTTTAGAACCCAGATTTTATGATCCTGGGGAAATCTACCACCAGAGGACAGTCCTAAATGTTTGGGCAATGTCCTTGTTTTATCTCGCGTTCGTTTCCTCTAGATGCTGTAGTGAATGACCACAAGCTGAGTGACTTAAAATGACAGATTTATTCTCTTGCGGTTTCTTAGGTTAGAAGGTCAAAACCAGTCTTCCTGGGCTCAAGTCGAGGTGTCAGCAGAGTGGATTACTTCCTTTTTTTGTTGGTCTAAGGCTGCTTTACAATGTTGTGCTTGTTTCTACTGTGTGATGAAGTGTATCAGCTATACATATATACGTGTTAACATGCCCCCTCCCTCTTGGACCTCCCTGACATCCCACTAGGTCGCCGCAGAGCACTGAGCTAAGCTCCCTATGCTTTATAGCAGGCTCCCATCAGCTACCTGTTTCACACACAGTGTTAGTGTTCGTCGCTCAGTCGTGTCTGACTCTTCGTGACCCCACGGCCTGGAACCCACCAGGCCCCTCTGCCCGTGGGCTTTTCCTGGCGAGAATACTGGAGTGGGTCGCCATGCCTTCTCCAGGCTCTTACACATGGCAGTGTGTGCCTGTCAGTGCGACTCCCGATTCATCCCGCCCTTGCCAGCCCCTCCTTGCGCCCCCACGTCCATTCTCTATGTCTGTGTCTCTATATCTGCCTTGACGCTAGGTTCGCCTGAAACACTTTTCTAGAGTCCACGAACATGCGTGAATATGCGATATCTGTTTTTCTCCTTCTGACTTGCTTCACTGAGGTTGTGGAGAAAAGGGAACCCTTTTTGCACTCTTGGTAGGAATGTAAATTGATACAACCACTATGGAGAATAGTATGGAGGTTCCTTAAAAAACTAAAAATAGAACTATCATATGACCCAGAAAGGACTTCCCAGGTGGCACAGTGGTAAAGAATCTGCCTGCCACTGCTGAGACTCAGGAGATGCGAGTTTGACCCCCAGGTCAGGAAGATCTCCTGGAAAAGGAAATGGCAACCCACTCCAGTATTCTTGTCTGGAGAATCCCATGGATAGAGGAGCCTGGTGGGCTACAGTCCATGGGGTCGCAAAGAGTCAGACTCGACTGAATAGCACACAGTCACAAACATGACCCAGAAATCCCACTAGTAGGCATACACCCTAAGAAAACCATAGCTTAAAGACACCTGTCCCCCAGTGTTCACTGCAGCATTATTTGCAGTAGCCAGGACATGGAAACGACCCATGTGTGTCGGCGTGTCCGTGGACGGATGGACGGATGATGAAGATGCGGTGCATGCAAACAGTGGAGCACTACCTAGCAGTAAAGAGCTGCACTCCTACAGGCTACGCCCGGAAAATCCACTTTCTCGCTTTTTCTGACTTCAAGCGGCTGCTGTCATTCCCAGCTTGTGGCCTCTTCCTCTGTCTTCAAAGCCAGCAATGGAGCATCTTCAGATCTCTGTCTTACCTCTGCGTGTCTCCTCACACTGCTGCTTCCCTCTGCTAAGGACCCTTGTTAACCCTTATAATAATCCTTATTATTATTGAGCCCACCCAAATAATTCAAGATGATCAAGATCCTTAATTGAACCATGTTTGCTAAGTCCCCTTTACCTTGTAAGGTAATAATTCACAGGTTTTGGGCCTAGGAGGGAAACATCTTTAAGAGGGGGTGTTATTCTGTCTACCATGTAATCCTCTCCCCATCCTTCTTCCCCCACATGTACTAAAACCAGCGTTAAAAGTGTATCTGGAAAATGCTGTGGGCTGAGCAAACCTCTGTCCACTAGTGAATGAAGCTCATTGTAAAGGTAGACTCTGTGAGGGAGAGAAGAAGTGGGTTTCAGTTACAAATCAAGGGAATGAATATAGATGTCAGAAAGCACTTATTCAGAGGACTGTCTAACAGAATTACAGGGGGGGAGCCTCAGCTGAAAGGCAAAGAATGCAGCGTGATGGTTAGTGTCATTGACCATTAAGCCAGGCAGACAGGAATTTGAAACGAGCCCTGCTACTTTTTCACTGTGTGGCCTTGCACGTCTGCACTGTGATGTAATGTGTGTGCTCAGTCACATCCAACTCTTTGTGACCCCATGGACTGTAGCCCGCCAGGCTCCTCTGTCCATGGAATTCTCCAGGCAAGAATACTGGAATGGGTTGCCATTTCCTTCTCCAGGGATCCTTGACCCAGGGATCAAACTCGTGTCTCCTGCATTGGCAGGAGGACTCTACCGCTGTGCCACTTGGGAAACCCATAGGATACCAATAAAAATATGAAATGCACGTGGACTTCCCTGGTTGTCCAGTGTTTGAGACTCTATGCTTTTACTGCAGGGGGCACGGTTCGATTCCTGGTTGTGGAATTAAGATCCCTCATGCTATGCAGCGTGGCCAAAAAAAAAAAAAAAAAAACAAATTGCATAGGTTTTGTTATGGGAATTATGAGGTAGCATTAGGAAGTTCTGAGATTCTCATGATATCAGAATGTGTGGTCCTGCCCAGAGGCAAGGTTTGGAAGAGATGACCTTGGAGGAACGTTGGGGTTCCTTGAAGGCCGGGCCCTGTCTATGCGTGTTGAGGCCCTGAGAATATGTTTAACCAACTCTTTGGTGAGTTCAGAGCTGACTGCCCTTTGGCAGGCCCCCATGCCTCCTGACAACCAGCAGAGCAAAGCTGCGGCCTGTAGAAGGGTCCTACAGGGATCCAGATGAATCACCTGCTGACCCTGCGGACCTAACGAGCAGGGTGGGACCCTCTGGCCCTGGGCTCCTGGAGGGGCCAGGACGCCTGATGACTGAGAGCAGGGCAGCAGGCCCTTTTCTCTCAGCAGTGGAAAAACAGCCACCCCAGCACGCACCGGCTGCACTCTGTGTCAATATGCTTAATGATTTGTGACGTGATTGATACAGAAAGCGAACTTGCTATAATCCATCTGTTGAAGAGGAAGTGGGCGTTCAGGGGAAATCAGGACGACATGCGCCCTGCTCATTGCTGGGGCTAGGCATGCTGGAGCGGGCCGTTTCTGACAAGCCTCCCGGTCTCCAGCCCAGGGCTGCCTGGGAAGAAGGAGCCCAGGAAGGACCACACACCAGGCAGGGAGTAGGGTGGCAGAGCTAGAGGGAAGCACTTCAGAGTTACAGCCCTGGGAGCTGGAAACCCTCGCTCCTCTGTGCCTGCGCCCGTGAGCTAACTGGACAGCTCTGTCCTCTTGTACCTGCCTAGGTCCCCTCGTGTCCCTCTCAGGAGCCTATGTGTGTGCTTCCCTGCTCACGGCTCATGAGGACACCCTTCAGAGGATTGCTCAGGGGATCCTGGAGCCACCTGACCTGTCCGTGCCCGGGAGGTGACAACCCGCTCACCCCACCCTCCACTTCTGGGACAAGGGATACAAAAACCCAGTACCTTTGCTTCAAGATGGAAAAAAAAAAAAAAACCCTTCATTGTCTTCGACACTCCAGAAGTTTCAATGTGATCAGACTGAGGCTGAGACTTCACTTGAAATCACACCCTTCCTTTTTTCCTCCCCTTCCCTGTTCAAACGGGCTCACTACCTGATTCATTTCTCCAGGTAGCACTTCCCTAATAAATAAGTAAGGACCCTGCTCAGACTTCTTTTTCTCAGGATCTATCTGCTTCTAGGGAACCCAAGCTCGGACAGCCCCTAAGCAAAGCTGGAAGAGGCTCATAGGTAGCTGCAGGCGATCCACATACTCTTTCATTTCGATCAAGTGTTATAGTGTGACGGCCCTGCCAAGACTGTCAGGTCCTGAGGACCCATGCCAGTGGCCAGAGGCTGCAAGTCGGGTCATCCCAGAGCCTGTATGAGGTGTTGGACTCTCGCGTGTGGGTGTGTACATCCAAGCACTCAGGTCTGGTGCTGGGGGGTTTGTCTGATCTCCCACCCCAGCCCCACTCTCTGCCTGCTCCTGCCAAAAGTGGATTTGCTGTCCTCTGTCTGCTGTGCTTGGACAGATGTTAAATTTGTCATTTAACTCACATGCCCTGAGTACATACACTGTGATGACTGCGTCAGCTCAGTAACTAAATACCATGGATGGGGTGGCTTCAGCATCCGACATGTATTTCTCACAGTTCCGCAGGCTGGCAAGTCCAAGATCAAGGTGCTTTCAGGGTTTGCTTCATGGTGAGAATGCTATTCTGGCTTGTGGATGGTTGCCTTCTTGCTGTATGCTCACGTGGTCTTCCCTCGGTGTGTGTGTGTGGAGACTATCAACTCCAGTCTCTCTTCTTATAAGGACACAAATCCTATGGCATCAGGGCCCTAACCTTTTGATTCCATTTAACCTTAATTATATCCATAAAGGCCCTAGATCCACATACAGTCACAGTAGGGGCTGAAGCTCCATCATGTGGATTTTGGGAGGACACAATTCAGTCTATAGCAGTGCGACAAAGCCTTTTTGAATGAAGGGAACTTGAAAGTAACTTAGTTTGGTCTCTGGGTTTTGCTTGGAATCCTGCAGTGCCAGGGACTCTAGCCTAGGTTTAAACCTGTGACCTGCATAACCCATAAAGAATCTGCCACAAGTCAACAATTGGAAATTCACTGTTAATGTGGATAGATCCTCAGGACATATTCTTTTACTGCTCAGATTTCCTTGAATAAGGGAGAGGAAAAAATGTGTGTTCTTTCTTTCCAGAACACTTTCCCACTCCTGCTCAGAGGGGTCAGGCCCTCATTCGTTCATTCGCAAGGTGAATACTCACTGAGCATCAGCTGTATGGACCTCTGTTGTCTTGGTTGCCCAGGCATGCAATCAGGCCTGGCCAATCAGAGCACTGCATCACCGTGGCTGTGTAATTAGTTCAGAGGTGGACAGGTGATCAATCTGGTCCGGTGACAGCGAACCTCAGGGCTTCTGCTTGACTGTTGGAGAAGTAAAACTCTAACCTGCTGGACACAAATTGGTGAAGCTATAGGTCTTGAACTGTGGGCAACCGTGTTGCTAACCACAGGAAACCTGAGACAAAACTAATGTGTGGATGAGAACAGATCTAAGAAACAGAGGCCACATCCTGGTGATGTTGTTTAAGGTCCCAAGTCCATCTGTGCCTGGAGCCAGACCCTGGACTTTCAGACCTATGCACCAACACATTTCTTTTCACTGAGGATAGCTGTGCTTCTTTTGTTGCTTTTAAACAAAACTGATGTTAGTTCCAAGAGTGGGGATGTGTACATGACAGGCCACACTGAGTGGCCGGAGGGTATAAGGGCAGTGAGGATGTTGTACCCTGGGCTGAAAGGTCGGAGGCCTTGTTACACTGAAGAGACTGGCAGCAAACTCCTATTAGAAAGTGACAAACTTGGCTTGAAACTGACTTACTTGAAAGCAGACGACTAAAAGTCCTAAAAAGCCTCTCAGTCTTGACTAAGAGAGCTACTTTCTGCCCGTGACCTGAACTCCAAACAGCTGAGAAGCCAAAAATATTGAGGCCTGCAGGATTGCAAAGCTAAATTATCATTTCCAACTTAAAATTAATGTGAGTAAAGACAGGAAGGCGGGAAACTGCAGAAATCAGATCGGGACCTGGGAATACGTTGGTCCCCTAGGCTCTTCACTGGAACCTCCAATGACGAGATCCCACTCCATGCAAAGGATGCAACTGGGGCCAGATAATCCCCTCCCACCCCCAAGCGATTGTTTCACACGACCTTAAGGATGTGAGCTCCAGGATGGAGGCCAGGAGACTGCCGGCCTGGAGGATGGGCTGAGAACTCGTCAGGCAGTACAGTCACAGGCTATGCCTTAGTGAGATTTCTGGTTCCAGGTACTAACCGTGGAGCAGACCAGAAGCAAACACCCACAGCCTACTAAAGCACCAAGAGAATGACTCTTCAAAAGAAACCCCCAGTCTGTCCAAAGACCTGCATAAGGTGCCATCATCTACGGTAGTCTTCAGGTTCCCCAGTTCCTCATTGAGCAGAAGAGCTCCCTTTTGGAGGTTGCATCTTCCTCAGGGTCCATCTCAAATGTGGCTGTGGAAGGCAGTGGGCCAGGGGGACCGCTCAGAGAACTCAATGAAGGACAAAGAACCTCGCTGTCTGTGGGCATGGAGAGAGCCATGGGGTGAGGTCTGGTCTGGCGCCCTCTGCATGCTGCCTCGCAGTCTCTTCTCCACTGTGCTCATTGTGTTTCCTCCCCACCATCATATACTGCTCATGCCATAGGGGGCAGCAAGGGGATGCTGTTGTGTCACTCAGGCCAAGACAGTAAGAGGCCACATCTGGAATGACCAAGAGAAAAGCGCGTCTTGAGGGGCAGAATTCTGTAGTGCCAACACCTGGGCTCTGGCCACAGACTGCTTCGTGTCCTCACTCCTTCACTTCACAGCTACGGGGTCACAGTAAGTTACTTGACATCTTTGTATCTCAGTTTCCTCATGCATACGGGGTGATGACGATGGTGGGTTACACATCTTGGATCATCTCTCTGCGGCTGCCATCTTGCTACCACATGGGCGTTGAGACAGAGGCCACCGTGAGGAGGGCAGTGGGACTCGGAGGTGGCATGATGTTAGATGTGGTGATGTTGGGTTAACCCCTGCTCCAGTCTTGTCTGAATCAAGTCTTACGCCATCCTGGTTGCTTATATGGAGAATATATTTCCTTTATACTGAGCTAAGCAGATGGATTATTGTCACTTGCAATCAAAAAAAAGCTAACTGATAGACCTACTGTGTGTGTTAATTACTAGATGTACAACCCTCACCACCGTGCCCACTCTTAGGAACTTTGAGTGGAAGGCATTGGGATAGGGAGGCCTGCATGAGGCATAGCCAACCTCACACATAGCTTAGGTGTGAGGCATCAGGGGAAACTTCCCAGAGTAGGTGACTCTTGGCCAAACCCTGAAGGAATGAGCAGAGCCAGCTGCAGTGAGGAGAGGAGAGAATGTACCATCCCATAATGAAATTGTCCATCCCTCACTCACTGGAGGTTGTAAGGATGGGCTAGAAAACAGCTTACTGGGAAAAGAGGATTTGTACCTTGACTGGGAGGTTGAAATCCAACCCTTCAAGTGGGGAATATGCCCTCAGACACCACCATGGTAGCCCCTAGAACAGTACCACCCTCTGATGGCTCTTCAGTGCTTTGGTTTGAGCTTGGGTCTTGTCTGGCCTGTACCATGTTTAAAATTTTAAAAATGTGTTGCCCATATTTAAAATTGAGACTGTTCATAGAAAAGTTTGAATTGGGGGCTTCTCTTGAAGGCTTGATAGCACTAGTCCTGCATTCCTATTTGTCATCTCTGAGCTGGCTCTGAAATATAGTGCTGAAATACAGTGTTCCGTTCATGTAGGACTCATGTGTTCCTGGGCCCACTGCATTCTGCCTATTTCTTTTCCTTACAGGTAGGTCCCTATAGGTGTTTGAGTTTGCACATCCTATTATAGAGTAAGGGTATACTGAACATGGATCAGGTTGCATGAGCCAGTGGGTGATGCCCCAGGACAGTGGTCCCCACCTTTTTGGCACCAGGGACTGGTTTTGTGGAAGACAATTTTTCCACGAATGGAGAGGCGGGTTTCAGGATGATTCAAGTGCGTTACATTTATTGTGCACTTTATTTCTACTATTGTCACGTCAGCTCCGCCTCAGATCATCAGGCACTAGATTCCAGACGTTGAGTGTACCCGTCCTAGAGAATGAAACAGACCTGAATGGGTGGAGGCCCCTTTCTGTGTCCTTTCTTCTGGGTGCTGACTGGGGCCGCGTCCAGCTGAAGAGTAGATTTGGAGACTCTGGGTTTGAGCACATGGGGTTGAGTTGGATGGAGGGACTTATTTGATTTTATACCATTCAAGGCCACCTGGACCAGCAAATGGGACCTCCCACATGCTCCAGTTTAGCCTCCCAGGCTTCTGCAGTGGAGATTGGAGACAAAGCCATGGCTGATTAAAAAAAAAAAACAAGACCTTATTTATTTGTCTTGCTTTCCTCCTTTCCATCTCTTTAAGGGCAGCTTTCAGGTATTCCTGGGTCCCCAGGTCAGAGTCCATCATAATAGCATCACTGTGCATGCACGCACGTGTGTGTGTACATCGGCCTGTTTGTACGTCTGTGGGTGCATGTGTGTTCTTTGAACGTTTATTTGACATTTGTTCTTTTTATTTTAAATATGAATTAGATTTCAATGCTATTAACTTAAAAATGTCATTTAAATCCAAAGTTAAGGTTGTTCATAATAGTCTTGTACACAGCCTTTCCCCTAATTTTATTGAGGTGTAATTTACAGTCCTATTTTCAGTGTGTAGAGCTCTGTGAGTTTTGACAAATGTTTAGCCTCATGTAACCAGCACCACAATCAAAATATAAACATTTCCAAAACCCCAAGGTTCCCTGTGCTCCTTCCTAGTCAATCTCCCACCACTCCTGACCCCACTCAATTATTGTTTTGCTTTCATGCCATTTTAGATTAAATTTTTTTTTCCCCCCAGAGTTTCATAGAAATAGAATTAATATTACTTCCTCTTTTGTATCTATTTCACTCAGCATGATATTTTGAGATTCATCCATTTGGTTGTGGTATATTCAGTTCAGTTCAGTTCAGTCGCTCAGTCGTGTCCGACTCCCTGCGACCCCATGAATCGCAGCACGCCAGGCCTCCCTGTCCATCACCAACTCCCAGAGTTCCCCCAAATTCATGTCCATCGAGTTGGTGATGCCATCCAGCCATCTCATCCTCTGTCGTCCCCTTCTCCTCCTGCCCCCAATCCCTCCCAGCATCAGAGTCTTTTCCAATGAGTCAACTCTTCACATGAGGTATGTGGTATATTACTTTTCTTTTTTCTGAGTATTATTCCATTGACTGTATAGTGACAGTGTCATTTACTGATCTAGTCACCTATTGCTGGACATACTGTTTCCAGTTTTTAATATTACTGATACAAGTAAATCTACTATGAACATATGTATATGGGTCTTTGTGTAGACACACATTTTAATTTCTTTTGGGAAATACCTAGGAGTGGAATGGGGTGGGGTCATTGGTAATTGTGTGTTTAACTTCTTAAGAATTTGCCTATCTTTCCAGAGTAGTTATTGTACATTTTTATTCTCCCACGAGGAATGGATGAGGCCAGTTTGTGAGGCGATACATAGAGTTCCACATCCTTTCAGCCTTTGGAGTTTCCTGCTTTTAGAGTTTAGTCATTCTAATGGGTGTGCAGTGGTATCTAATTGTGGTTATTAATTTGCATCTCCACGATGACTAATAATGTTGAACATCTTTTCACATACTTACTGGCCATATGTAAATCTTTTCACACATAATAGCATCTTAATACTACTCAACCTCTAATAGAGGCCATAGAAGATTATACAGAAAATTAGTTCACAGAATGGCAAATCAGCTCAATGAAGAGGACAGATAAAAAGATGTAGGTGTGAGAAGGAGAGGTAACATCTGATCTCTGAGCTGGAACTGTGAGGTTGAGGTTTTTATCATTTTCTCAGAACTAAGCAGCTGGGGCAAGTGACTGGCAGGGATCTCAGACCTGCTTCTGTGACGGGAATGCTTCAGTGCTTGGCTAATGGCTGCCTCTCTGTTGGGCTCCCGGGCGGGGGTGGGGGGGGCAGGGGGCAGGTAACTGCAGAGTGGAGCATTGAGAGACACAGCGGCAGACTCATGGCATTGCCTCCTTTTGATGAGTTTGCTTGTTCCTGGACATACGTTCTGAGCCTGCCTGGACTCTCCACGTCCATTGAAGCCACCTCTGCCCTTGGTTGGAGAGTCAACCCAAACAGGGCCTGACCCTCAGTCGCCCCCTTGTGGTGGAGGCAGGGGTGAGCGCTGTTGCTGGTCATGCCCCCAGGCCGCTGAGTGGCAGGTGAGTTGGTCCATGCTCACAGGTGGCTGGACTCAGTCCTGTGAGATATCCACTGACAGGCGGGCAGATCTAATCCTGCCATCACTCAGAGCTTTAACTCAGCCTGGATGAACTGTTGGACCTCAACTCGTCAGACCCATCCACTGACCAGTCTGTTCAGTGTAAAAACAGCTTCGATTGATTTTTTGTTTCGGTGACTAGGTCTGCTGTCTGCACCAATCAAAATGAGATTTGGCTCCAGGAAGACTCAGCTTAAGGAAGGAATGTCTTGTTCTTTGTCAGTTTGGCTTATCTTCTGTTCCAAGAGCTCATGAGTTTGTCATCTGCATCAAAGTGCTCGTGTCTTCTGCCACTAATTGGCTGCATTGTCAACATGACACAGTGTAAAAGTCAGTGGTTTTGGAATGTACTGGGACCTGGGTTTAGTCACAGCTCTGTCACTTACAAGCAGTGTGACCTCGGGCAAGTCTCTCTAAGACCCCATTTCCTCTGTAACATGGGGATAGTAAAATTTATCTCATTGCATGGTTTCAATAATTAAATTTGCCAATGGACTTGGCGCTGAGCTATTTTGCAGTTTGTACTGGCTCTGGGCTTCAAGCTTCTGCCTCTGCAAAATAAGTAAGTTGGATCAGGTGACCTCCCAGGGCCATCCTGTTCTGATACATGACTCTGAGAAAGAAAGCGATACTCTCATCCAGATCACCAAGTAATTTTTCCTGGCAGCAGATTATGTCTCAAGAGGGGAGGACACAGTAAGACATGTAAACAGAAAATTTTGGTTTCTATAAATAGGAGGAACTTTTAACCTTAATGACAGCCAGTTTAACACATACAAAGTATTCAGTACTACTCCTGGGCTAAACTCCTTTCTTCTTCCTGCCCACTCTCCAGGTAGCAGTACTGTCCCACAGGCCCATACGTTTGGGTAAACAATCCACCAAGACAAAACCATGTCTCAGATTCAGTGGTCCCCTCTGTCTGACTCAGAACAGTGACCTTGCTGTACCTCAGTTTCTCTTTCATCCCAGGCATTCTACAGGCCTTACCCCTTTCCTCCTGGTGTCAAAACTGTGACTTATCCTCTCAAATGCCCTCCGGGGTCCTCCAATAGGAGTTGGCAGGATGAGTAGCAAGAATTATTATTAATTAGTGAAAATATGTATCATCACATAATTGGAGTGTATAATTGATGCTTCACTGCTGCAGGCAGAAATAGAGGGAGAGATAGATGAAAGCCAGGGAAGAAGGAGGCCACCATAGATCCCAGCCACTGTCTAGAATGAGAAATAGGGAGGATTTGGCGCTCCTGATACCCGCAAAATGTGGACTGACCAAAGGTCATGAGCTGGGGCGGGGGGCGCCTAACAATCAAAAAAGCAGGGGACAAACAAGCCCTTAGTGTTAGCAGGGGATGTAAATAGAGCTGCTTCCCCCAAGGAGATCATTTTAAACCCACATTCTGAGCCTGCTGGTGTGTGTGTGTGTGTGTGTGTGTGTTTTACAGCAGCATCAGATTTCCAATGAAAGAGCTCAGTTGATTTCTGCAGTAAGAGGAAGAGATGATAGCATATTGCTCGTGGCTGGCTTCCAGACTGTCCCCTGATCTCTTGTACTTTTGAGTCTTTGTCGCTCTGTCAGCACCCAGGCAGAGCTTCCATCCTCTCCCTGGTCCCAAGGACTGGGTTATTATAAATGAGTCGTGACGTCTAGGATCTATTTGTTTCAGGGCTCATTTGTTGGAAGAGGAGGAATAAGGTAGCAAAGAAGAGTGTCTTGGTATATTGCACTCAAAGTTTCCTCCGCTCTGCTGAGGGTGTGGAAGGAGGTGTGTGTGCAGTGGGTGGCTGGGAGCTGGGGGACTGGGGCAGGATGGGACAGGAAGCAGGTGTGGGTCATTCTTGGAAGGGGAAACAATAATAAGAGCAGCAGGCACCACGTGTTGAATGCTTCTAGTGTGCGAGGCACTGTTGTCTTCGTTTAGTTGCTAAGTTGTGTCCAGCTCTTTGGCAACCCCATGGACTGTAGCCCTCCAGGCTCCTTTTCTATGGGATTTCCCAAGCAAGAATACTGGAAAGAGTTCCCATTGCCTTCTCCAGGGGTTCTTCCCAACCCAAGGATCGAACCCGCATCTCCTGCTTGACAGGTGGATTCTTTACTGCTGAGCCACCTGGAAAGCCCTGTCAGGCACTGTGCTGGAGATGTAATACCTGCATGAATTCATGTCATTGTCATGCCCTTTTGTGACATGGGTGCTGTAATTATCTCCAGGCATTGGAAGGGAAACAGAAGCCAAGGGAAGAGAAATCACCCACCGAAGGACATCCAGCTGATAAGTGATGGAGCCAGGACTCCAGCCCAGGTCCTGCTCCAAGCCCACACCTGCATCCGCCAGCTCATCCTCCGGGCACACAATGTTGTCCGCTCTGCTGCCGCCGACACCGCCACCCACACTGCACCCTGAGTGAGCCCGCACCAGCCCCATAGGCTCGTCATCAGGATCACATGAGCTCTTGCTTATTAAGTACTCAGATCAACGGTAGGTCCTTATTATTATTATTATTTTTAATGCTGTTTTTCTTTCTTTGTGCCAGACACTCTGCTGAATGCTGCAGGGCTACAGAGGTAAAACAAACATACTTCCTGCCCTCCGGGGAGCTCCCATTAGAGTGGGGAGGTAGGATGGACACACGCAGATAATAAAAGGAGATGCGTGATGTGCCAAACACAGATCATGGAGTAAAGGCAATTGAAGTCTAGGATGAGGAGGGATGCTGCTTGGGGAAAAAGGGGAGGAGGACCTACAGCTGAAGGCAGGGCTGGGTTGTTAAAGTTTAAGTTGGAGTGGGTGAGGTCAAAGCCTTCTGGTAGAAATAATGATACCAAAATGTCAGCTTCTCCCCCCAAAAAAATAAGCGGGGATTTTTTTTAATTTAAAAACATTTAATGCAGTTTTAAGGGTTACTTTTTATTTACAGCTAGTAGAAAATATCGGCTATATTCCCCATGTCGTACAACACATCCTTGAGTCTACCTTACACCCGGCAGTTCGTGCCTCCCATTCTTCCGCCCTTGTGTTGCCCCTCCACCCCACTGGCAAACACTAGTTTGTCCATTATCTGTGAGGCTGCTTCTTTGCTGCTGTTACATTCACCAGTTTGTTGTATTTTTTAGGTCCCACATATAAGTGATATCATACAGTGTTTGTCTTTCTCCGACTTATTTCACTTGGTACAATAAAGCAGAGATTTTTGTCTGTTTTGTATGCTGCTGTGTCCTCAGTGCCCAAAAGAGTGCCTGGCACAGAGCAGATTCTCAAAAGAAGCAGGTTAAAAGAGTGGATGAGAAAAGGGAACATTCGGAGGAAGCTGCAAGGTCTGTTTGGGTAAGACCGGCAGACTGATTTGGCCAGAATGGAGAGTGGGCGGTGACGGTTAGAGGAGAGAGGCTGGAAGCAGCATTTAAATGGATCTTGAAGAATGAATCTGATTTTGATAGATGGAGAGAAAGGAAGTCGCTATAATAAAGCCTGGCGTGCCTTCACATGAAAGCCCAGGAGAATAAGTGAAAAGCTTCACCATGTACAAACCAGAAATTTTTTTCCCACCTGGACACCTGGAACAGAGGCGGTAAAACCGAGAGTCGGGAACAGAGGAGACCGCAAACCCCAGGCTGGGCTGTGGCACAGAAGTAGCAAATGCAGCCCGCGGGCGCCTGGTCCCATTATCCTGCCCCCTTCCCCACTTACGTCCCCTTAACAATCTGCAGCCCACAGTATTTGTCTGCTCTGGTTTATGGCAGTGACTTCACTGTGCCAAAGCCTGGTCTCAGATGACCCCTTAAGCTGACTGCCTGGCATCTTTAGTCTAAGCCATTGCCCAGTGGACTCGGGGTTCCTGCTTTCCAACAGCTCGCCCAGGGGTGGTGCAAGAGTGGGCTGAGCATTTCTTAGTAAGTGCCGGAACTGCTCCAGTGTCTATCCAGCCCCCAGGTTAGACCTTCTGTTCTTAGAGGAGAAGGATGTGTTTTCTATTTTCTTTGCTCCCGGGTGCCTGAAGTAAGCCTGAATTGAGTGATGCTAAGAAATTAAACATTTTAGAAAAAATTCTGTGGTCACAGTGGGCCCAAGTTAATGCTTTCAAATTGAGAATGGGTAAATTTAGAGAGTGTGGGGTGAGATTTGGAGAAGGGCAATCTGTTAGTTGATCTCAGTGACACTGGTAAAAAAGTAAATGTTGGGGTGTGCGTGTGTGTGTGCCAAGTCGTGTCAGTAGTGTCTGACTCTTTGTGACCCTGTGGACCATAGCCTGCCAGGCACTTGTCCATGGGATTCTCTAGGCAAGAATACTAGAGTGGGTTGCCATGCCTCTTCCAGGGGATCTTTCTGACCCAAGGATTGAACCCATGTCTCTTATGTCTCCTGCATTGGCAGGTGGGTTCTTTACCACCAGCACCACCTGGGAAGCCCCAGATATTGGGACAGGGAATGATAAAAACAGAAAAGAATATATGGCATCTCTCATTATTTTCCCATAGGACTCTGTTTTAGAAAGTGCATGGGGGCAATAAAAAGAATGTGTTTTGAAGCTGACAGATCTGAGTTTAGTCTCTGTTATTTAGTGGTTGAGTGTCTCTGGGAAGTCCCCCAACCCAGTGGTGACATTTGTCAGGAGACAGTTTTGATTGTCACAGTAGGGAGAGTGGGTTTGCTACAGGTTGATGAGAGGGTAGAGGTCAGAGATTCTGCCAAACATCCTCCAGGTACACAGGACAGTCACCACAACAAAGAGTTATCTGGCCCCAAATGTTGATAGTGCCTAGATTGAGAAATCCTGTCAACCATATGAGCCTCTGTTTCCTCATCTGTAAAATGGGGGTGAAGAACAGCCACCTCATGGGTTGCTAGGAGATCAAATTTAGTGTGCATGCCAACTTATGCTGGGGATGGAGAGTTAGTCCCGGGCACACAGTAGGTCCCCAGTTTGGTTCCTGTCATCTGCTCTCAAGTGCCTTCTTCATTCTGGATGCGGAGAAATTAGAGAGAATTCAGAAGCATTGCCAAGGTAATTACAGGGCAGGGAGTAACATTTTGAAGGAACATGAAAAGAGGTGGGATTATTTAGGCTGAAGAAGAAAGGTGGCTCAAAGGTGACTTAATAATAGTCTTAAAGCCTAAGAAGAGTTATTATTTAGGGAAAGATAATCCACTGCTTTCCATCTCCACTGAGGAATGAAAAGGAACCACAAGTAGGGTGGAATTAGGCTAGATAAAAGGCAGAACTTCCTGTCTGCAAAGGTCAGCTGAAGAAAGAACCTTCTGCACATCTTAAACCCAAGGGCTGCCCCGCATCAGAATTTATCAGCTAAGATTGATGAGCAACTTCCTGTGTGTTGGGAGAGCTGTGGGAATGGTTGGAGTCAGGTGGGCGTAGGGGAGGTGCCACAGTGGGGATGGAAGGGTCTCTGCCCTCCCATTTGGGGAGTGTGTGGTCATGGATGCCCTGGAATGCCAGACCAAGGGGGATGTCCTCCTTCCACAGGGGCAGAGGTATGGGTGGGGAGAGCCCCTGGCCCGAGCTATGCTTGGGAAGGTTAATAGTACAGGTCTGTAGTTTGGGCTAGAGGCATCCCTGGGGGGCAGAGCGGTCAGTTAAGACCCGAACATGAGGACTAAGGTGGGGTGGGAGGTAATCAGGGTAGTGGCAGCTGGGAGGAGTTGGAAAATCCTCTCTTGAGCCCTGTTTCCTGGGTGAGCCTCTGATTTCTCCATCAGGGTAGACAGGTTGGCTCCAAGCTGGGCCACCTGCTGATCTCAGCACGCTGGAATCCACCCCAAGCGAGTGCTGGATCTTCTCCTTTCCACTCTGGAAACTTGGAGCGTGGCCAGATGCCCTGCCAACCATGAGCTCGGCTGCTGCCGGGGCTCTGCTGGTGGGAATGCAGGAGGCCCACCGAGGCAGGCCGCGGTCCCTGCTCCCCATTAGCGGTTTCCTCTGACTGGTCCTACTTCCGGGTGGAGATGCTGTGTGGAAAGGGAGTGCAGAAGGAGTGGCAGGAGCTGGAGGGGTGGGGCCGGGGATAGAGAGCCATCCAGGCCCAGGAGGAGAGGTGCTGACGGAGGCCCCATCCTGCCTGCTGCTTGGCAGCCTCTAAGTTGGTGCAGAGTCCTGGTAGCGCCAGGCCGCGCCCGGGGCCGCCCCTGCAGCCTGTGGCAGCAGGCAAAACAGCCGCTCCCCCTGGGGTCGGCTGGAGGAAAAGGGGACGACAGAGGATGAGATGGCTGGATGGCATCACTGACTCGATGGACGTGAGTTTGGGTGAACTCCGGGAGATGGTGATGGACAGGGAGGCCTGGCGTGCCGCGATTCATGGGGTCGCAAAGAGTCGAACATGACTGAGCGACTGAACAGCAACGCCGGGGTCCCACCTGACAACTTAGAAGCCTGTACAGCTCCAGGCAGGAAGGTCGTGCAGAGGGTCTCTGCTGAGGCCTGGGTGCGAGGGGAGTGGTTTGGGTTACAGGGCCTGAAGGTCAGGGCTGACCCGAGGGGGGACTTCCTGATCCAGAGCAGTGAGATGCTGCCAGGTGCTGGGAAGGGGGCATCAGGAGGAGCGGGGGGCCTCACCCCCAGGAGGTGCCTCAGAGTCACCTGGGCGAGCAGTGAGTGGGGAGCAGAGAGTTCCTCAGGCTCCAGGCAGACCTAGGGAGTCAGGATTTGGTGCTGGCGGAGCAACACCTGCCCTCTTCAGAGTGGTGAGGCGGCTCTCCCCTCAGGGTGAGCGGGGCCTCTACAGCAAGCTCCCCTCAGAGCTGGGGCCGCCAAGAGAAAAGAGTAGAACTTCAGCGTTAGGAGGACTTGCACTGTGAGTTCTGCCTTGATAATATTAGTTCTGGAACCTTCCGCAAGGCACAAAGCTCAGTTTCTTCCTGTTTCAGAGGGTGTCAGTACCTCTTTTATAGGATTGCTCTGAGGAATAGATGAAATAATGCACTGCCTCTACATGGTTGGTTCTCCACAATTAACATGCTTTCCTTTTCCGTTGCCTCAGGGCCAGGAGTGGAGTGAGCCCAGCCAGGTGGCTTGAGGCTCCTCTGGAGGCATTCACTCTCAGGTGAATGAATGGGCCCCAGAGCGGGCATCTCCTTTGATTTTGCACCCTGGGGGCATCACTTGCTCACCCTAGTCCCAGCCTGCCCTGCTTTTGAGCAATTTGTCATCTCAGTCACAGGCTCGTTCAGTTCAAGAAATTCTGGAGAGGCACCCTCAAAGTCTGCGGAATCTCACAGGTGACGTGAAGAAGTAAACCATGTGCATGTGATAATCAGAGATAGAGATAAACCCGGGGAGAAGAGGACCCAGCATCTGACCCAGACTGGAGGGGCAGGGGAGGGGGGCTGAGGAGTACAGTTGGAAGGATTAACCAGCAGGAGTTAACCAGCATCACTGACTCTCCTGCAATGGGATCCCAGCCCAGTTAATCTTATTCTACCACCAGGAGGACAATTTGGCCCAGGCCTACTCAGCGATCCTAAGACTGTGCCCACAGGACATCGGCCACCTGTACGGAAAGTGCAAAAAGCTCACCAGATGCTTCTAGAGCTCAGAGGGTTGGCATCGCTGAGGTCTGGCCCCCATCAGCCGGCACATGGCAGCTGCAGAGGAGTGTGGGAATATCCCCGTGGGGAGGAGGATCTCAGCCGCCACTCAGCAACAAGGCCACTAGCGGCTCACTCCTCCGGAGTGAAGGCGCTGCAGTCATGAATCACGCCACTCCCCAACTATTTTGAAAGGAAGCTTCCGTGATGAAGGAGGAGAATTACAGAGAGCAGTGCCAGCGTTGGGAAAACATGCCCAGCTTCCATCGGCAGCCGTCACTTCCTTTCTCTCTGCTCGAGGTGCATATGACAGGAGCTTCCGAATAGCGCGTAAGTGCAGGAAACGCTGTGAGTGTGTGTGTTTGTCTTCTGAGCGACTTTCATCCCGCCAGAGGTTCAGTCTGTCTGTAAAATCCACGTCCTTGTCAGCAACTGGCGAGGCAGCTCAACAATGGAACGAACTTAGCTTGTTTCACCACCTCCACCTAAGCGAAGCTCACTCCCATCTCTCCCTCCAGCACAGGAGCTTACATTGGTACACCGTTATAGACACACGGCAGAGGTTGGGATCCTCGGTAAGGTTTCCCCAGCCTGAGCTCCAGCTGGGAGAGCTCCTCTCTGCTCTACCTGCCACCACAGAGCCATCCTCCACCTCCAGCTGCAGCCCTGTAGAAATTCCAGCAAGCTCCAGTGAACATTCCTGTGTAGGTGATAAACTCTCTGCTGGACAGGGCCACCTAAGGACAGGGAAGTTGTAGAAAAAGACCTCTGGAATTTGCTACAGACTTTATGATGCCATGATCAGGAGAACTGTTCCCAGAGGCCTTTGACGTCCCTTGCAGTTTGAAGCCATTGTCTTCTTTATGGTAATGATCAGATTCTCTGGGACTGAAAAGACTTTAAAAGTCAGCTGGTTCCCTCTCCTCTCCTTCCCTTCCCTGCTTCCTTTTCCCCACTCTCCATTCTTAAATCTCCTTTGCAAGTTGGTCATCACCCCACTTGTATCCTTCTAGCAATGGGGAACTCAGTATGTCTCAAGGCTCAGGGCCACTTGGATGGTTCTATGGCTCTTCTTCCACTGAGCTGAAGTTTGTCCACAATGAGTTTATTGCCACCCCCTAGGAGCACAAAAATGGAATCTAATCTATCCACTACATCACCCTGCAAGCCTCGTGCAAACCTGAGCCTTCTCTCCTCGGGGAGAACAGCCTTACTTCCTTAAACTGCTCCTCTTGTGCATTGTTTTATGTCCCTTTGATTGGAAATGAATATCTGAAGGCCGTTCTGATTCAGACTTTTTTTCTTCCGGGGAATTTAGTGAGCAACGTGGCCAACTTTGAGCCTAGTATTTTGGTTTATCAAAGTGGCATCATAACTATTACTCCTAGAGTAACTGAGCCCTGCAAACATTGTCTGCCTGATGACGTCCTGATCAGGGGAAGCCAGTCAGTACTCTGGCAAAACACTCATTCCGCCCAGAACCCAGGCTTAGAGAGTAATTTTCAAACTGCTGAAGCCCCAGGGACTTCCTGGTGGCTCGGATGGTAAAGAATCCACCTGCAATGTAGGAGACTTGGTTTTGATCCCTGGGTTGGAAGATCCCCTGGAGAAAGGAATGGCAACCCACTCCAGTATTCTTGCCTGGAAAATGCCATGGACAGAGGAGGAGCCTGGCAGGCTACAGTCCATGGGGTGGCAAAGAGTTGAACATGATTGAGCAACTAACACTTCAGGGGATTCTCAAAGGACAGTGGACATCCTTTAGATGTGAATCTTAGCGGAGCTGATACCTGCACGCTGTCAATCTGACCTCCTGTACTTTTGCTGAAGTTAAGATAAGGAATGTTTTTGAGGGTACCCAGGAGGCCCTTCACCTTACCAGGAAATCCTTGTTTGCAAGAGAATAAACCAGTCTTTGGAGGTGGTGACTAGGTCAGAATTCCAGGACAGGAGAGGCCTACCTTTGGCCACCTCTTTGCTGGAGCAAAAACAGTACAGGGGTCTCCCTTCTTTCCAAGGAGATGTGGTTCAGATCTGGATCTGAACCAGAAAGACTGGTGCTTTGAGGAGCTGTCTCCCTGCTTGAGAGCATCCAATCCCTTCTACCACCTCAGTACCTGATTTCCAATTTGTTGATATTTTCCATTTCATTTCCCTCCCCCTCACCTTCCCTCCCTGCAGAATCATTTGGGGCTTTGATTTTCCTTTGTTGGAATGAGAATTTCCTTCCTATCACAACTGCACCTCCCTCTTCCCACCTCCATGACATTGTTTAATTCAGCTGTTTCCTGCACCTGGCTTTGCCTCACACCAACCAGGGGGTGGGCAGAATCACAGCCCACAGCCCCTGCTTTACCTCCCTCCACGTCAGACCTGGGCCTCTCCAGTTATACTCCCTTCTGCTGGTGTCAGGATGGAGTGAACTTTAATTACTGACACTGCTGTGCCAGGAATAGGGGCTTGGCGAAGCCTCCACTCCATCCCTGGTGGTCTGCCCAGTATCTTGGCAGTAGGAACCCAGGATATTCCCATAATCCTCTGGCTGGTGGAGATTCCAGTCTCTTTCCCTGGACTTCCAGGCAGGACTGTCCTACAGTCACTGTGCCAAGTTTGAGGAGGGATGGTGGTGTGGGAGAAGAGGAAGCCTCTTTTAAGAACTGCAGAAAATGAAATTCTATTATCTATCTCCCGTGCTCTCCCACTCATGGGGTCTTCCTGTGGCAATGGATTGTGTGCATGCATGCTAAGCCACTTCAGTCATGTCCAACTCTTTGAAACCCCTTGGGCTGTAGCCTACCAGGCTCCTCTGTCCATGAGATTCTCCAAGCAAGGATACTGGAGAGGGTTGCCATTTCCTTCTCCAGGGGTGGGAATGGATTGGTCTAACCTAAATCCTAACCACTGTCATTTTATTTACGGTTAGCAACTATTCTTTTAAAAAATTTCATTTCTTTGGCTGTGTCAGGTCTTAGTGGTGGCACATGGGATATTTCTTTGAAGCTCATGGGCTTCCCTCTAGTGGTGACACGTGGACTTACTTGCCCTGTGGCATGTGGGTCTTAGTTCCCTGACCGGGGATTGGACCCATGTCCCCTGCATTGAAGGCAATTCTTAACCACTGGACCACCTGGAGAAAGTCCTCCACTAGATTTTTGTCTTTATTAAAGCCAATCTGGCTTTGTTCTCTCTCATTCTCCTGGTCTCCAAGGTTGGTCAGGTGGGCAGGGTGTTAGGATCAGGGTGTCCCTGTCTCCTTCATGGCTTTAATTCATCTCTCTCCATCTTATTTCCATCTTTGGCTCAGGCTCCACAAATGGCTATTTTCCTATTAGCATCTCCTTTGCATCACAATTCCCAGTGGTGATGGAATTGAGATGGCTCCTCAAAGAGAGCACAGCTCTGTGGATCAACTGTTTATTGAGTGTTGAGACCATCATACCAATTTCACTACGCTGAGATTTTGATTGATGTTCTTCAACCTGTAATCCATGGTCAAAAGGATTTTGAAATGAGGAAAGGCCCTGGTCTGCATAAGTAGCCCATCTGTCCATTCATTGAATTATTCATTTAACAAATACTTTCTGACTCTCTAGCTCCAGCCAGTCACTGGGCAGAGCCTGAGGAAAATGAGCTAAGAAAACATGATTCTTCTTCCCAAGTCACTGATAGGCTTGGGGAAGCCATATGTACCCATGTACATGTTATAGTGCCAGGTGGTGGGTACTTTACATGTACAGAGTGGGAACAGGGCAGCTGTGCCTGGGGCCTCAGGGAAGGCATCATGCAAGAGATGACTTTTGAACCATGCCCTTGAAGGAAACATAGGAGCTGTATGGGCAGCTAAGGTGGAGGAAAGACTTGATGTTACATTGTTCAGACCAGCAAGGCACTTTCAATTGCTTTCCCTGGTGTTTGCCTCAAACTTAGAAATTATGAACTATATCATTGATTCTTTTAATCTAGTACAGTATCTACACAGGGGCATCCCTGGTGGCTCAAAAGGTAAAGCATATGCCTGCAATGCGGAAGACCCAGGTTCAGTCCCTGGGTGGGGAAGATCCCCTGGTGAAGGAAATGACAACCCATTCCAGTACTCTTGTCTGGAAAATCCCATTGATGGAGGAGCCTGGTAGGCTACAGTCCGTGAGGTCACAAAGAGTCAGATACAACTCAACGACTTCACTTCTTTCTTGCAGTATCTTTGGTGTGCTCAGCTCTGTGCTCTGGGCACCTTACAAGTGGCATCAGCTGCTATTCATAAAGATGAGGGACACCAGGCCACACAGAGGGTGCAGGCGTTAGGGCCTGAAATCAGGTCCAGCCTTCTACCCTTCACTGAGGCTAATGCAAGCATCTTCCAGGAAGTGTAGAGGGCTCTGCTTATTGTCTGAGTTCTGAGTTCCTAAAGGTGCCAAGTGTGCACTAGTCAAAATTTAGACACAAGGAGAGTGTAAATCTGTCCAGGGGAGTTCTGATTTTGGTGTCCGCTCTTTAATCAATAGCATTAGGCATTCCAATTGAAAGGTCATAATCTGATGGTCTCCCAGAAGAGTCATTGGTTCTAACGTGGACATATTACATGGCTTCCTGACTACCAGGAAGACGGGGCCAGCTTCCCAAAGGAACAAAGATGCTGCTCTCTTTGCATTGTCTTTGGATCAAGGGCCAGAAATGAGCTTGGTTTTCATCACAGCTTCAAAGCTTAGCGCTGGAACAGACCTTGGTTAGTTTAATGCTTCTGCCCCTGAAAAGCCCACACAAAGTCCTTGGGGGGCCACCCTAGCCAGGTGAAAATAGATCCTACTGCCAAAGAGAATCCGTGATTTCCTTTCCAGAGGACTCTGAAAGAGCGCCCTTAGTTACATTTAAATAATTCAAGCTGGAGTGTAAATGTTTTTCACTTTGTTCTGGTTTCCTCCACATTTCAGACTTGGCAGGCTCATCATCAAGGAGTTAGAGAGGGAGCTCTCAGTGGAAGGTGTTCCGGGTGGGTTGATGGCTGTGGGCATCATTCCTGGGGAGCAAAGGAGGTTGGGAAGATCCCCCTGGAGAAGGGGATGGCTACCACTCCAGTATTCTTGTCTGGAGAATTCCATGGTCATAGGAGCCCGGCAGGCTACAGTCCATGGGGTCGAAAGAGTTGGACATGACTGCGCAACTAACATGCAACAACAAAGGGGTTAACGTGCTCAGGCTGCAGCTGGAAGGGGAGTGGCCCAGGGAGTTGCTTCAGCTCAGTGCCCATGGCCTCTCCCCAGAGAGGCCTCCCCAGTCACTGTACACAGAGCGCCTCATCCTCCTGGCCTGTTTTATTTTCTTCATAGTACTGCTAGCTGCATTTCCGCTTATTTATTATCCATTTCCCCTTGGAATGTAAGCGCCGCAAGTACAGCACTGTCTTGGTTACTGCTGTGTCTCCTGATATCTTGTAGGGGCTCAATTAATATGTGATTGAATTGTTGATTAAAGAATATGAAAAGTTTTTGTCTAGACTCTGAAATACAAGCTAGGTATATGTTTTTCTGGACTTACAATTAAAAGGCCAAGTCTGTGAAGCCCTAGGTCACAGAGTCACTGTGAAGACTACTATAGACAAGGACTTCCTGGTGGTCCCGTGGTTGAGACTCTGCACTCCCAATGCAGGGGGCATGGGTTCGATTCCTGGTCAGGGTGCTTTCGGAGAGGCAGCAGTGAAGTGAGAAGCATCTCACATGAAGCGAGATCTTCACTCCCTGTGCAGGAATTGAACCTGGGTAACTTGGATGAGAACCAGAAATCCTAACCACCAGACCAGCAGTCATGTCTGACTCTTTGCGATCCCATGGACTGTAGCCTACCAGGCTCCTCCGTCCATGGAATTTTCCAGGCAAGAGTACTGGAGTGGGGTGCCATTTCCTTCTCCAGGGGATCTTTCCAACCCAGGGACTGAACCTGGGTCTCCCGCATTGCGGGCAGATGCTTTATCATCTGAGCTACCAGGGAAGCCAACTTGGATGAGAACCAGAAATCCTAACCACCAAGACCAGCAAGGGCTAGAGGCTAGAAGCTGTTTTTCCCTGGATCTTTGCCCCCATTGAAAAATGCATTTTTCACGGAGGCAGAAACTGTGAATACAGATACAAAGTTTATTATTAGAGATGTAGCACAGCAACAAGTGGGAGAGCACATAGAGAAATGATTTATCAGTTAAGATAGAAGCAAGACAGAGATGCACACCTGGAGAGAAATGAGGTGGGTGTCCCTGCTGATGAGGAGGAATACAGTAAAGCAGAGGTTTAATCATTTATACAGGGGAGTTCTTCTGGGTCTTTTTTTACTTTAGCCAATTATCTGGTTTCTTTTTCCACACCTGACCTACCCTGGGACCCTCCAAAACATGCGTGTGCAACTTTTCCCAAGATGGATTCCAGTCCAGAGGTCTATGGGGCAGCCTTGGCCCATCCCATAACAGGGGAACCAAGATCCTGTATGCTGCACACTGTGGCCAAAGAAATAAAAAAAATAAATTATTATATAGACATAAAATGTAGTAGATACATAATGTTTATCTCTGCATCCTCTTTTCTTTTGGGGCCCCCATGGTTCTAACTGGC
The DNA here is from genome assembly GCF_027580195.1 of Bos mutus. Taxonomy (NCBI): domain Eukaryota; kingdom Metazoa; phylum Chordata; class Mammalia; order Artiodactyla; family Bovidae; genus Bos; species Bos mutus. Next base: position 49,266,109 of record NC_091631.1, read on the forward strand.
CTGTCAATCACAAAAAGCCATAGGGCTAAGCATGTGACCCAGGCCTGGATAGTCATCTCTTCCCTTAGGACAGTGATTGGCCCAAGAATTGATCACATGATCCAAATAGAGCCAATTAGAGTTCTTTCCTGAAATTTATATATTTGTGCTAAGAGGGGGGGAAAAAGCTATGACTCAGGGCATTTGAAAGCTATCTTCTCTGTCACAAGGACATAAAAGCTATTTTGCAGATGACACAGACAACAGATGCCATGTGGATGGTGAGAGGCTGGCGTCTGATGGCACTGATTCCTGGCTCTGGCTTCTGATTGTTGGATCCTTGGAGCTCTTCATTCTTTGAACTCTCTTAGTTATTTTCCACTTTACAAGCCAACATTTTGCTTAATTAGTTTGAGATGGTTTTCATTTGTATGTAGCTGAAAAGATTTTTTCCTGGTCATTCATTTATTGGTGTTTTCATTTATGAATTTAGTCATTAATATATTTAACAAAGATTTATTGACTATAAAACACCATTGTTGTATAACAAAGAATTTGATTAATCTTTGATCTTTGTTCCCAGGATGGAGCTTCTAAACTCTTGGAAGTAGTGTCTTTGTTATTCACAATGGGCCCCTGGGGACCACACCTGAGTTTGTACTAAGGACTTGATTCTGGATGGAGGTTGGTCCTTCCAGAGAAACAAACTTTTTTTTTTTTTTTTTTTTAGAAACAAACTTTGTGATTACAGAGTTGGGCTTTGAGTGAAGTGATGTTGGCCTGATCTCCTCCAGAGAAGGGAGGGGATTTAGAGTTCAGTCACATGGCCAGTGATGCAATCAATCACGTCTACATAATGAAACCCCAATAAAAACTCTGAGCACCAAAGCTCAGTGGCTGGTGAATGCACTGACGTCCCAGGAGAACCACACATTCTGATTCCAGGAAAAGAGGGTATGGAGACTCTGCGTTTGGGCACCCCCAGACCTTGACTGTGAGTTTTTTATTTGGCTGGCTCGGATTTGTATCTTTTATCATAAACACATTGAAAGTATAGAACATTCCAGAGTTCTGTGGGTTGCTGTCTTTAGTCGCTAAGTCATGTCCAACCCTTTGCGACCCCATGGACTATAGCTCACCAGGCTCCTCTGTCCATGGGATTTCCCAGGCATGAATACTGGAGTGGGTTGCCATTTCTTTCTCCAGGGGCTCTTCCTGATCCAAGGAATCAAGCCCTCATCTCCTGTACTGGCAGGCAGATTCTTTACTGCTGAGCTGCCAGGGAAGCTGTATTGAACTATAAAACCCAAGGAAGTTGTAGAAACTTCTGAATTTGCTGCCAATTTTTCTAAAGATTAGGTGTCCTGAAGATTCCCAAACTTGTGGCTGGCATCTGAAGTGAGAGCAGTCTTTCTGAAGTGAGAGTAGTCTTCTTGGGGACTACCCCCTTAATCTGTGGCATCTGCATTAATTCAGAGGGTTTGTGCAGAATTTTACTGCAGTGTTATAACCATACATATGACCCAATCATTACATTCTAGGTATTTATTCAAGAAAAAAGGAGATAAGTAATTTTTCACCAGATGAAAGCTTTGTATACAAATGTTTATAACAACTTTCTTTGTAATAGTCCCAAACTGGTAACAACCCAAATGTCCATCAATAAGTGAATAGATAAACAAACTGTAGAATATCCGATCAATGGGATAGCACTCCATGATAAAAAGGAACAAATTAGTGAAACAAGCAATAATATGGAGAGTCTTAAAATAATGATGCTGAATGAAAGAAATCACACAAAAAAGAGTATACTGCATGCTTTCATTTACATAAACCTCTAGAGAAGACCAACTAACCTATAGTGGCAAGGTGGCCTGAGAGGAGAGGTGGGGAGGGGTGGCAGGGAAAAGTCATGAAGGTCAGGAGGATACTTCTTGGGTGGTGGGTATGTTCACTATTTTGACTGTGGTGATGGATTCTGAGGTGTAGATTCCTGTCAAAACTCATCAACCTGGGGAAAATAATCTAAAAAAAAAAAAGATTGGCTATATATATAACCGATTCACTTTGCTGTACATCTGAAACTAACTCAACATTGTAAATCAACTTTTTCTGTTGTTCAGTCACTAAGTCACATTGGACTCTTTGCAACTTCATGGACTGCAGCACGCCAGGCTTCCCTGTACTTCACTATCTTCCAGAGTTTGCTCTAATTCATGTCCACTGAGTCAGTGATGCTATCTAATCTTCTCATCCTCTGCCACCCCTTCTCCTTTTGCCTTCAGCCTTTCCCAGCATCAAGGTCTTTTCCAATGAGTCTGTTCTTCGCATCAGGTGGCCAAAGTATTGGAGCTTCAGCTTCAGCATCAGTCCTTCCAGTGAATATTCAGGGTGGATTTCCTTTAAGATTGACTAGTTTGATCTCCTTGCAGTCCAATTAATACTTCACTAATTTTTTAAAATTATAAAATATTAAAAAATGAAAGAAAAAACTCATCCAATTGTACATTTGAAATGTAAGTAGTTTATTGTATGTCAATTAAACCTCAATAAAGCTATTACAAACATCATCATGGTAGGTCCAGTGAAAGGCTGGAAGTTTCCTTATAACATATCCTGTACCTCTGACTCAGTAAATCCCAGGACTCCTGACTTACCTCCAACATGCTGTTGCTCCTGACATACCCTCTCCCTGTTAAGGACACTACCCTCCACCCAGAACCCAGAAACCCAAGAGCCTTTCTGGACTTTATCCTTATCTTTCACCAACAGCCCACTGGAAATTATATTCTAGTGATTCTTTTTCCACTTTAATATCTCTTAACTTCAACTCCTCCTCACCAGCAGAGTTCAGATCATTATCACCTTACATGTGAATAGTTACGACAGACTCCTAACTGGTTTTCCAGCTTCCAGGCTTACTGTGACACCCACAGTGCCACCTACTCCTGCTTGTAAGCCTCGTATGAGATCCATTCTCTACACTGTTTCCAATGAGACCTTTCTAGAACCTATGTGTGACTTGAAGGACCTTAATACATGTTGTTTCTTCCAGATAAAAGGTAGAAAATAAATGTCATTCTCCCTTCTTTGCCTAGATAATACTTGCCTTAAACCATGGCTTTATTACAGAGACCTTCCCATACTCCCAGTCTAGTGATGTATCTCTATGAGCACCCGGAACTCCTCCTTGGTAGGAGTCTGTGTGCTCACAAATGCTACATTCATGGTTAATTTACTGTCTGTCATCAGACTGTACTGCTCATGAAAGAATTATGTCTGTTTCATTTACTACTATTTCCCAGTGCCTTGCTCAGAGTTTGGTCCAGACAGGAGTTCCATAAATATCGTTTGCCAACTCAAGGAGGGTTCAGTCTACTAGGATCGTAGCATCACAGGGACCCAAATACACACATTAGGCAAATTCTATATACCTTAAAGCAAGACCTAAACAAAATACTATAGTGGGTCACATAAGGGGAAGGGATCTGGTTGTGGAATAAGAAAGGGCCGGAAGGAGGAAGGGGCAAAGGGAGCCGGGTCAGGCCTTCCATGGAGAATGGACTTGCAAAGGAGAAGATGCAAGAATGTCTACAATAAATGTGGAGACTAGAATAGTCCAATTTCTTTGGATTATACATTTACAGAGTGAAAATAGTAGGGAGAAGGAAGGCTGGAAATGCCTTGAGGCCAGTGCTTGGAGAGTGTTAAATATCCAATTATTTGGTGGCCTAGGGGGACCGCGGAGGGTTTCTGAACAGGTAAATGACTTAGTTAGCTGTGCTGCTGCCAGTTCTTCTTCTCTCCTCTCCTCCCTTCCCCTTCACTTCACCTCCCTGCCCTCACCTTTTTGGTGGGAGGAATCGTGGTAACAGCGAACCATAACATGGATTAGAAGGAGATAGAAACCAGAATTGGACACCTACTGCTTAGACTGTTGTCCAAATACTCAGGTGTTAGCCTTGAAAATAAAGGGCTCAGGCCAGATGCGAGAGGAGTGGTAGAAACAGACTTTGAAGGTCTTGGCACTTGATTACTCAAGAGGATGAAAGAAAGAGAAGGTTCAAAGATGAATCAGTGGTATCAACCCCTGTTACCCGGAGGATGAGGCTATCTTTACTATCACCAAAGAGTTGGTTTGGTGGGGAATCCAACTGGGGCAGGGAGTGGGAAAGAATTGGGAATGAATTTGGCCTGTACAGCCAGATGAATGCAATTCCCGGCAGTCTTTGATCAAGAAATTCCTCAGGCTTCTTTCCCGCTGTGCTCAGTCCTTTGGGAACCTCTGCCAGTCAAGTGGATGGGAGATCCATCTTCATGGAGAGATTTTTTTTTCCCCTTAATAAATAACAATGCTAAATTGCAAGCATGTGTGGGAGTATCAGGACATGGCTCCTCAATCCTGCTATTGTGTTAGAGCTCTGGGTAATTAGTGTCTGATAGTTTTAAACAGATGGGTCTCTCTGGCAGCAGGGATTACAGCTTGAAATCAATCCTGAACAAATATTATATTAATTTCCCAACTCCCTCTCTCTGTGGACAAAACCCGTTCTTTTCCTCTGAACACTGTAATGACGAGAACATTAATATTAGATCATTTAGAGATGAAACGGAAGTGGTGGAGGAGGAAGAAGGGACTGAACTTAGGAGCTGAGGAGGAGGCAGATGCTAAAAGTTTCATGTGGCAGGATGCAGACAGGAGGCAGGAAAAGGAAATTCTGAGCGCACACTGGGTGGGGGTGGGGGTCTGTTCAGGGTTCCAGTGATCCCCAAATGTTCCGCATGAGCTTGACATTGGCACCTGCTCTGACAGCAGCCAGGGTAGTCTCAGATGTTTATGCAGTCTCAGAGAGGAGATGGGTTCTACATAAATAAGTCTGCAGGGGGCCTGGCTAGACTTCTGACTTTCCAATCAAACTGGGCCATCTACAATTCAAAAACAAACAGGCTACCTGGAGTGAGCCTGCAGCCTCTGCCCCCACCACCTGGGAAGCCCAGCCTCTTCTCCTGGACTGTTAAAAAGGAAAAGCCTACCACCGCATCCTCCCGTAGTGGCAGGTGATGAGACCCACGCTCTCGTTCCCAGCCTTGGGTAAAAACTAGGCCTGGAAATGTTTAAATCTATAGGCTGTCAGCCCTCGATTATTAATGCTAATATAATTCCTGAGCCATTTTTCTTTGGCTTTGTAAGCTTTGGGGTTTTTTTTTTGTACTTCCATCCGGCCTTACCTACCTAATCATGCTCGGCTCCGGTTGACGTTAAAGCATGAGGCTCAGCAGCAACTGTGAAGTTGGGAAGAGAGCAGGGAGTTGCTAGTGAGGAGTCTCGAGGTCAGAGCCCCCCCACCATGCTCCTCTCCGGGAGATGAGCTCCTGGAGCTGATGTAACGTGTCCAGTGTCTGTCTTGTCAATCTTTTATCCCTGGCTCAAAGTAAGTACTCACTTGGTACTTGTTGACTAGTTAATTATTTCACTTAATTCCAGGCCATAAAGGACACCAACTTGGGACTACAGGGACCAGCTGAGAACCATGACCTTTCTGCTCAGAGGCTTGACCTTGCGAGAACGTTCCTATGAAACTTGAAGAAACTTTCCCCACCTCTTCTACTATGACCCAGGGGCTTCTCTTGGGGACAGAGCAAGGTCCTTCAGCTCCCATCTTATAGATGCTTGGGGACACACATTCTACACTGGTCCAGGTCTGAATGGCTTCCAGAGATGAAGAGCAGTGATCCTGCCTGCTGGAGGCATCATTTCAATTCTAGGAAAAGACTAGGAGGAGGGAAGGGAGGTGTGGAAAGCATCTTTTGCTAAACTTAGTATGGGCTCAGGTACCTTAGACACATTAGCTCATTTATCATTTACCTAGCAGCCTCCTGACCATTACTAGTTTCTCTATCTTTTTTTTATCTAATGCAAACAGTCACAGGTAGACTGCTTTTTTAAAAAGATCTATTTATTTATTTAGCCGTGCTGGGTCTTCATTTCTACACAGGCTTTCTCTAGGTACGGTGAGCAGGGGTTACTCTGTTGTGGTACACAGTCTTCTCATGGCGGTGGCTTTGGGAATCACAGGCTCTAGGGCACGTGGGCTCAGTGTTGTGGTGCAAGGCTTAGCCACCTTGTGGCATGCGGGATCCTCCTGCACCAGGTATCAAATCCATGTCCCTTACATCGGCAGGCAGGTTCTTAACCACTGGACCACCAGGGAAGTCCCTAGTTTCCCCATTTTAAAGATGAGTGGAATCTCAGAGAGTCTGAGAGGGTCTTCAAGGTCACAGAGAATCTATATATGGCAGGGACAAGATTCAAGACCAGATCTGTTCACCTGAGTGCTTCCACAACTCCTCTCCTCTTTGTCCTGGTGAATGTATTCAGGAAGAGGTTGCCAGAAGCCAAAAGATTTTGCTGTCTTAGACCACTACTTTCAGTGGCAGAGCTGGAAGTCCCATAGAACCAGAAACTCCAAGAGAGGCATTATTATATACAGCACAGGGCCCAGGACTCAGACAAGTGTTCAGCGACCCTAGTTAGATTACACCCCAGTCTCCTCTGTGTCTTCACATGTAAAATTGGAGGTGGTCGACTATGTGACTTCCTACACCCTTCCCGTTTCTGACATGATCCCAGATGCCAGGAGGCAGTTTCTATAACCTGCAAATCCTAACTCAGACCATTCCAAGGTCGGGCTTACCACACCTGCGGGAAGGAAACAGTGATATTCTTGACCTGACCTTCGTTGCTGGCCATCCCTCCAGCTCCCCACTCCCACCCCATTTCAGGTCTAAATTGAAGGGTAGAGGTGAAGGCAGCAGTGGAAGAATCTTGAGAAATACAAATGCCCTTGAACCCTCAGTCTCCACATGTTTGTTTTTTCAGTTCAGTTCAGTCGCTCAGTCGTGTCCGATTCTTTGTGACCCCATGAATTGCAGCACGCCAGGCCTCCCTGTCCATCACCAACTCCTAGAGTTTACTCAAACTCATGTCCATCGAGTTGGTGATGCCATCCAGCCATCTCATCCTCTGTCGTCCCCTTCTCCTCCTTCCCCTAATCCCTCCCAGCGTCAGGGTCTTTTCCAATGAGTCAACTCTTCGCATGAGGTGGCCAAAGTATTGGTGTTTCAGCTTTAGCATGAAGCTAAACACCCAGGACTGATCTCCTTTAGGATGGACTGGTTGGACATCCTTGCAGTTCAAGGAACTCTCAAGAGTCTTCTCCAACACCACAGTTCAAAAGCATCAATTCTTCGGTGCTCAGCTTTCTTCACAGTCCAACTCTCACATCCATACATGACCACAGGAAAAACCATAGCCTTGACTAGACGAACCTTTGTTGGCAAAGTAATGTCTCTTAGTTTTCTGAATGTTGAACTTTAAGCCAACTTTTTCACTTTCCTCTTTCACTTTCATCAAGAGGCTTTTTAGTTCCTCTTCACTTTCTGCCATAAGGGTGGTGTCATCTGCATATCTGAGGTTATTGATATTTCTCTCGGCAGTTTTGATTCCAGCTTGTGCTTCTTCCAGCCCAGCGTTTCTCATGATGTACTCTGCATTTAAGTTAAATAAGCAGGGTGACAATATACAGCCTTGACGTACTCCTTTTCCTATTTGGAACCAGTCTGTTGTTCCATGTCCAGTTCTAACTGTTGCTTCCTGACCTGCATATAGGTTTCTCAAGAGGGAGATCAGGTGGTCTGGTATTCCCATCTCTTTCAGAATTTTCCACAGTTTATTGTGATCCACACAGTCAAAGGCTTTGGCATAGTCAATAAAGCAGAAATAGATGTTTTTCTGGAACTCTCTTGCTTTTTCCATGATCCATCGGATGTTGGCAATTTGATCTCTGGTTCCTCTGCCTTTTCGGTCTGGCCAATTAGAACAGGGGTTTGCCTCAAAATCTCTGATTTCATTGGTCTCAGATGTGGTCTGGACATTGGGATTTTAAAATGCTTCCTGGGTAATTCTAATGTGTAGACTGAGAACCACTGAATTAGAATAAGATTAGTACTGCCCTTACTCTCTTCATGGCAATGTTTTGAGAAAGTGATGGCCTAGACTTTTGATCGGAACAGCTACACTTGCACTGATCACCTTAGAGGGAGGCTGCAGGAGGGCTGTGTGCTCCTGGTCACTCCGGGTTCCATGGTATCCTTGGTGTTGGGTCAAAGTCCTCCCTAAATGTCCATTTTGGCCTTTCCATCTTCCTAGGTGCCATGTTTGCTCTGCAGGGTCGCAGCCAAGGAAGACATAGGAATGTGAGGAGGTAGCATCCAGGTGGGCAACACCTCTTCTTGGTTAACTTGCCCCATCCCCCACCTGGCCTGGGGAAACTGGGCCTTGGGCTGCAGGAGCAGCACATGCAGGCCTGGCCAGCTGGCCCTAAAGCAATGCCACCGACCTTGGCCTGGGTAATCACTGGGGCAGCTGTTGGGCGGGGCCAGGGCGGGCCCTCATCTCTTCCAGCGTTGGAGTACTGAGCCCTGCACTTGGCGTAGGTAGTGGTGGTGGAGGGCCAGGGGAGTGGCTGTCTTAGCTCAGGGGCTCCACTCTGGCTCATCGTCCACTCGAATCCATGCAACAGGAACACAAAAGATTTAAAATCTCAGTCCTCAGCCTCCCAAAGTGTGTTGGTGGGTGAGGACAAACTAAATCCCTGCTTTCATTCCTTGCCCCAAATGGAGCTCACATAAAGCCTTTAAACCATCGGCTTTTATCTGTTTTTAGTGTCCAATTTAGGGCTTTGTGAGGGGCTCCCTCCAGGGCTTTCTCAATGGATTTATATCCCAGTCAGATAGCGTCTCCGAAAGCTTGTCTGAGCTGGAAAGGAGAGAAACATCCTTCTCCACTGTCAAGTGACAAGTGACGGTACCCGGGCAGCCGGTTTGAGAGCTCAGGGGACCCACTCTGGATGCTGGGGCCAGGCTGGGCCCTGCCTGGAGAGGGCTCTGTGTTGCCTTTCCTCTTCTGAGTGCAGAGACTCCGACTCTGAAAACCTTTCAACAAAGCACTGGTTGTCCTCTTGGCCTGTCACCTGCGGGCATGAGGATGTCAGCTCCCTGGCCAACCACTAGGTGCCATGTGCGTGCGGAGGGTTGGAGGGGGAAAGCTCAGAAGCCTGCTCTGGCTTGCCCAGGAGGAAACAACAGCCCTCTCCTTGATGGCTAAGCTGACTCTTCCAGCTTCTACCAGGAGCTGCATTAACCCCCTGCTCTCTGCCTACATTCCCGCTCTCAGCTGGGAAGTCATTGTTCTTTCTTGTGATACACATTTCTTGTGCCTGTATGCTCAGTCGTGTCTGGCTCTTTGTGACCCCATAGACAGCAGCCCACCAGGCTCCCCCGTCCCTGGGATTCTCCAGGCAAGAACACTGGAGTGGGTTGCCATTTCCTTCTCCAATGCATGAAAGTGAAAAGTGAAAGTGAAGTCACTCAGTCGTGTCTGGCTCTTTGCGACCCCATGGACTGTAGCCCACCAGGCTCCTCTGTCCATGGGATCTTCCAGGTAAGAATACTGGACTGGGTTTCCATTTCTTCCTCCAGGGGATCTTCCCAACCCAGGGATGTAACCCACAACTCCTGCATCTCCTGCATTGCAGATAGATTCTTTACCAATGAGCCATCTGGGAAGTCTTGAGCATCTACTATCTGCCAGGCAGAGTTCGGCATGGGGGTTTCCATGCCTAAGTGGCTCGTGGTGAATGTGAGGCAGAGAGGCAAGTAGGTGATGACAGCAGAGTTATTTGTGAAGATAGAAGAAAAAACGAGGGACTGAGATGTTCAGAGAAGGAGCAATGAGCCTGCCTTGGGGCTTAGGAAATGTCCTAGAGCAGAGACCCATAGAGCAGTGAGCATCCCCAGCAGGGGATGGTGGCAGGAGTCTTCTTTATCTTAAGAGATCATGGCCCCAGTGGGTATTCATAGGATTCCTGGGCATTCTTGGTTTATACCTGTTGTCCTGGCAACACTTTCATTCTAAAAATGTCACTGTTCAGATGACAAACAGTCATAAATCAGAACTGTTTCTGAAAAATCTATGAATAGCGTATTCACAGAGCATATGTAACTCAGGATTGAAATCCTATTTTGTGACAGAGTCAGCGTGCCTGGTGTGTCCTTTGTGTGTGTGGATGGCAAAGGGCCATCATGCAGAGTGTGTGTGCTGGCTCCATCGAGTCACTAGAAATTTCAAAAATGACCTGGGGGTTGGAAAAGGTGGTCGTAAGGTGTAATAGAAACCATTTTAATTTACTTCTGCCTTTTACAGTTCTGGAGACTGAAGTCCAGAGAGGGAAGGGGAGGAGCAAAGAGGAAAGGTGAGCAGTGCTTGGGCGTCTGCTGTGAGGTACACGCCTTGCTGCACGCCCATCTGTGGGCACCCTTTCAGCCAATCAGAGGTAGGTATATGCCCATTTTCCAGATGAGCATGGAGCTTGGAGAGATTCTGCAACTTGCAGCTACAAGGTTGTGCAGCTTTAAGCAGCAGGTTAGGTTTCCCGACTTGCGGCCCAGTGCCCACCTTCGTGACATCACCACTCATGGGAGAGTGGCTTGGACACCCTTGCTTGGGGCTGTGGTGACTCCAGCTGGCCTCTTTCCAGTCTTGCCACTGTCACCAGTCCCTAATGGTCCTCTCACTCTCTGAGAGGCATGTCTCCTGGGACGCATTGGATGGAGTCTGTCTTAGCCCCTGATTGCTCAGGCCCTGCACAAGGCAAGGACCCTGGGGGACAGGCAGGAAGAGAGGCCTCAGGCTGGAAGGAGCTGAAGACAGGCTGGGCTCCTGGTGGGATGGGCCCTATTTCCATGGGCGGTGCTCCTGGGCATCTCTGCCCTTCTGGTCTATGAAGCGAGGAATGTGCAATGAAGGACTGGAAAGCTTTGATGTGGTTGTAATTCCAGGGTTGACAGCCTTGCTTTTGCCACAGGCCCATCCTGATTCTGTGGTTAAACCCTGGGAGAACAGCGTCTTCTGAAACATTTCTGCCTTCTCATGGCCTATTGGAAAAGCGCATTTGCTGGCTGTGGTGATGCCTGAGGGCCCCAGAAGTCCAGAGATGAGGTGGAAGAGGGCACAAGGCCTGATGGAGGCCCATTGCGGGGACAGCAGATGTGAGCGTGCAGTGTGGGGAGGGTCATTGATTGGTCCTGGGCCCCAGGCCCCTACAAGGGGTGTGGGGCTTGGCTGGGAACCCCAAGCGAGCTCTTTCCTGGGGCTGAGCTAGGAAGGAGGAGGAGACTGCTTTTCCAGGAGGTTGAGCAAATAGCCCTGCCCAGGCTTGCCTCCGGTAAGTCCCATTGGCATGAACCCCCTTGTCTGACATCCTGTCCTACTTCAGACGCCTGCCCTGCCCCCCTGAGAACAGCTCGCTGGCTCCAGGCCTCAGACACTTGTCCCTCCCCTCCTCCACGTGGGCGCAGTTGTTCCCGTGGATGAGCAAGGGCCCCAGGGGTGGCTGTAAAGGGGAGAGCGCAGTGAAGGATGGAGATCATTTGCACACCCAGACTTGTTCTGCCGAGCTCTTGTCAGGGTGCCCAGAACACTTAGTTCCCACCTTGCCAGGTATGAGAGCCGGTGGCCGGCGAAGCCCAGGTAGGGCTCTGGCCTGGTGCTCCAGGTCGGCATGTAGGGCCCCTACTGTCTGAGGGCCCCACAAGGGATGGAGGGACCCTGTCCTTTGACTGCAACCTCCCTAGCCCCTACCAGTGTGGCCAAGGCCTCTGAGCTTGCCTTCAGCGCCCCCTGGCTGGGTCACTGATCTACAGAGGTTCAGGGTGTCGGTTGGGACCATGAAACTAACCACCCTTGCAAGATCTCAGGGAGCCACAGAGCTCTTTTTGCTAAGATTTTATTTTTTATTTTTTGGCTGTGGTGGATCTTAGTAGTTGCTGCAAGTGGAGGCTATTGCGGTGCTCAGGCTTCTCATTGTGGTGGCTTCTCTCTTGTTGGGAAGTACAGGCTCTAGGTGCGTGGGCTTCAGTAGCTACAGCATGTAGGCTCAGTAGCTGCAACTCGCAGGCTCTAGAGCAGGGGCTCAGTAGTTGTGGTGCGCGGGCTTAATTGTTCCAAGCATGTAGGATCTTCCCAGACCAGGGATTGAACCGGTACACCCTGCAATGCAGGACTCTTTACAGTCCATGGGGTTACAAAGAGTTGGATTCAACTGAACGACTTTCACGTTCTTAACCATTGGACCACCAGGGAAGCCCCACAGGGCTCTGTGGTGCATTTCTGTATATGTCTGTGATGTGTCCTCCTATGACTCCACACTGACCCTGCTCTGCTCTTTACCCTGACCATGAATGCCCTCAGGGATAAAGATGCCTGTCTCAGAGTGTCCAGGGTCATCCTGGCTCCTAGGAAGGAGCTCCTGTGTGGGGGAAGGGGTAGGGCCAAGTGTGGGCACATGACTTTACTAATTGCATCTATCTAGCACCTTATGCAGTATTTTCACAACTGTTTTCTGACTTGAGGGTTCTGCTGAGCCCTATGAGGTAGCAGGGCAAGTGTTACCACCCTGCACCTTGTATGTGGGGAGTCCCAGGACCTGTTAGGAGCTGGAACTTGTCTGAAACCAGGTCCAGAGCAGCTCAGGGTGCAGGCCTTCCTGCAGCCATCACTGGCTCACTCCCCTTGAGGACCCTGCATCTAACTGGGGAACCAGCTGTGCCCTGAGCCCACGGGGAACGTGGGCCCTGGCAAGGGTGAGAGAGACAGGACTATACAGTGGGTCACTCTACATGGCTCCCTTCTCCCAGCTCTGGTCCCCCAGATCCCAAGGTGCCCTTGCTGGGATCCACCCCTCTAGACTTCTCACTGGCGTCATTGCTTGGAGTCTGCTGAAGCCAGGCCATCTGGCCCACGGATGTGTTCCCTCTTGGGCATCTTACCCATCCTGTCCCCTGGGCTTTTGCATGCCAGCGTCCTCCTCTAATTCTTGCTGCCCACCGGTCCCTTCCATCTTCCTCTCTTCTGCCCCCTGCCCTCCCCAGCACACCTTTGCTGTGCTGCTCTGCCTGGGGTTCTCCCTTCTAGCATTTCTGTTCTTTCTTAGGGTGTCACTTTCATTCCGGACCTTAACCCAGTCCTGCCCTGCGAGGGGCCTGGACTGTCCTCTCAGCTCCCCTGAAGGGCTCAGTCCTTGCTGTGTCCTTCCCTCTCCACCCCCACCAGGTGGGCAAGCAGTCACACGGCCACCAAGTCCCTCCCAGATCTCCACATCACAGTCCAGATTTTCTCCATTAATCGTATTGATTTCCTCTGCCACACTGTGGGGACCAAAGGCAGCCTCAGCAACTCAGCAGTTCATTAAGTCCTGGTGGTCCCAGGGGCCTGGCCTTGGGTGAATATGTGAGCGGGAGGCCCGGCCAGAGTCAAGGGGCACATGGGGCAGGGAGTGCAGGGCCGAGCAAGGCATCCGGCCGGGTGTGACCTGAACAGGAAGAACGTGAGGCCCCAGACAGGCCATGTGGTGGTTGCAGCGGGAGCTGGGCTTCAGGCCTCTCCCAGAACCAGCGGGGACCCTGTTCTGCCTGATATGGCTCCTGGCTCCCACCTACCCTTGCTGCCCATCTTCCTGACTGTCCTTCCACCAAACCCCTGGCAGGCCTTGTGCTGGGCACCTGAGATGAGAGCTTCTCAAGTTTATCTCTGCCCTCAAGGAGATCCCATTCCACTGGGAAAGCATGCGTGCATGCTAAGTCACTTCAGTCATGTCTGACTCTGTGCGACCATGTGGACTGCAGCCCTCCAGGCTCCTCTGTTTATGGGATTCTCCAGGCTAGAATAGTAGAGTGAGCTGCGTGCCCTCCTCCAGGGGATCTTCCCCGCCCAGGAATCAAACCTGTGTCTCTTTGGTCTACCTACATTGGCAGACGGGTTCTTTACCACTAGTGCCACTTGGGAAGCCCTCCACTAGGAACACAGACCTCCAAAAAGATGATTAAGACTCAGAAGACAGCCTCAGACAGGGCAGCTGGCTGTGTTCATTTCTGAGTGACCCCCAAACCCAGGTCTCAGACAGACTTGGGGCTGGGGCTGGGCTGGGTGGGTGCCAGATGATGGTGCTTTGAGAAGTTCCCACAATGCACCATAAGAGTTGCTTCACTTGCTCCAAAGCGTTGTCACTGTCTGTGGTCAGAGTCTGCGCTGATGCTGACACTCACCCTCCTCTTCTTCTGGGATCACTCACTCAGCCAGTCATCCTGTCGGCAGGTGTTTATTGAGCGCCTACTGTGTACCACGCACCGTGCTTGGCCCCCATGCCACAGTGGTGGGAATACAGACATGGCCTCTTCCTGCTCGTGGACTCTGAGTCTGGAAGTGAACTTTCACTTGTCAGCCTAGAACCGCACCAGAGCTCTGGGAGGGGGCCAGCTGGCCCAGAGAAGAAACTGAAGTTTGAGTCAGGACTGTGCAGGAACCCAAACTGAACCTCTCCTTCTTCACTGGGCGAAGGTTGACCATGCATCCCCAACACATTTCCCCAAGGGGGACTTCAGGGTCTCAGGATAGAGGACAGACATTTGTTCAGTTCCCGGGTGTCTCAGTCTTTTCCGGCTGCTGTATCAAAAATACCCATCAACTGGGTGACTTAAAAACAATTTCTCACAGTTCTGGAAGCTTGGACGTCTAAGATCAATATGCTGGCAGATTTGATGTCTGGTGAGAGCCTGCTTTCTGAATCATTGACAGCTGTTTTCTTGCTGTGTCCTCACATGACAGAGGGGTGAAGAAGCTCCCTGGGGCCTCTTTTATAAGAACACGTGTCCCAGTCTTGGAGGGTCTCACCCTCATGTCCTAATCACCTTCCCAAAGGCCCTACTTCCTAATACCATCGTCTTGGGTGTTGGGTGTCAGAATTGCAACATAGGAATTGGGAGGGAGTCATAAACACTCCATCTATACCCAGTGGTTCAGATTCCTTATCTTAAGCCTCATCAAAATCCAAAGATATACATACAATAATCCCAATTTACAGACCAGGAAGCTGAGGCTTGAGGGAGCAAATGCTCTCATCCAAAGTTCCCAGGGGAAGCAGAAAAACAAGACTGACTCCAGAGCCCATGCTTTCCTCAGCACCATGTTGCTTCTGGGTAACAGGAAAAACCTCCCCCGTCTGCTCCCGTCTGAACACTGCAGACACATGTACACCCTGACCCCTGGGAAGATTGCTCCCACTCAAGGCTTTGAAGAAAATTATAGGCAAAGTGTGAGAGTGAACTCCCATTTCCCTTCCTTAACTTCTGCCTCCCTGCTCCCAGTATCTTCCTAGGCCTGGCAACTCCAGTCTCCCCTCTCTATCCCCCTCTCGCCCCAGAAAATCCCACGAAGCCTTCACGTGACTCTATATAAATCCCCGCTTTCAGCACTCAGAACCAGCTCTGCTTTCCTGGTGAGCTCTGGGTCTCCATCTGGTTTGGAGGCTATTTTGATTCGCCGGATGTAGATTAGCTGCCATGATCTGGGGCTGGGCCGCTGGAGAGATGCCTTTATCTACAGAAGGACAATTTAAAAACTAACTCAAAGCACAGAGAACAAATAAATAAATTCCTTTTTCTCTCCCCAGCACTCTCCATCTCGTTTTTACAGGTAACTGCTGAAGGATTTTTGCTTCAAACAGACTCTCGCTTGTTTGGGGTGTGGGGTACTGCAACGTGGACCGAGGACAGGCAGCCATGAGCCGGAAATGCCAGGTGAGGGAGAGGGTGACTCCAGCAGGATCAGAAGAGGGCACGTCCTGGCTCCGGGTAACGGGGCAAGTGGTATGCTCTTTGGGAGTACCTATCTTCATCCACATGCTCTAATATAAGTGTTCCTGGGACAGGAATCACCTCCCCCTTCTCCTGTCATTGAGAAAGAAACCTTCAGGTCTGCCTGGGCGGAGCCCAGAGAAGGGCTAGTTAATTACATGGCCAATGTCCTAATGTTTCGGGAGTTCACGACGCCTGAAATCTGCATCTGCCTCGGCATCCCCCAAGGTCGTGGTGGTCAGTGTGTCCTGTCTTGGGAGGCAAAGAGTGGCCTAGAGGTGGGGGTTGGGGGGAGGGGCTTGGGAGGCCAAGAGGCACCCAGAGGTTGGGGTGGGGTGATGGGGTGATAATCTGGCAGCTCCTGAAAAGCTGTGGATTCAAAGAAGAGGAAGGAAAGAAAAAGAAGAAAAGTCTGTGCCTTTGCCAGTTTCTCATCTACTCCTCCCAGCGACCTTTGGAGAACTTCGCTATCCCCCTTTATTGTCGTTCAGTCGCTCAGTCGTGTCCGACTCTTTGTGGCCCCATGGACTGCAGCACGCCAGGCTTTCCTGTCCTTCACCATCTCTTGGAGTTTGCTCAAACTCATGTCCATGGAATCGGTGATGCCATCCAACCATCTCATCCTCTGTTGTCCCCTTCTCCTCTTGCCTTCAATCTTTTCCAGCATCAGGGTCTTTTCCAACAAGGCGGCTCTTTGCATCAGGTGGCCAAAGCATTCCCCTTTATAGATAGAGGCAACTCTGAGGACAGGCATCCAGCTTCACGCGGCAATGGCAGAAACAAATTCAAACACGTATTCCGCTGGAATTTCTGAGTCTCTCCTCTGTACCACTGCTGCCACTTGAAGAGTTTCACAGAGCTGGTGAGGGTTCTGAGGAGCAGGGAGGGGACGCAGAGGGAGAGAAGGAAAAGGGAGGGCATCTTTTCCTCTCTCCTCCTCCTTTTCTCTCCTCCCCTCTGCCCTCCACCCTCACCTCACCTGGAGCAGCTGCTGCCTCCTCTCTGGACTGGACAGGTCCCTTGTCATGGTCAGCAGCCACGTCGTCCAAACTGGTGGCCAGCCTTGACCCAGAGCCGTGAAAGTTGAGTCTGTCCTTTCGGTCTCAGGATGACAGTGAAAGTGACCATCAAAAAAAGAAAAAGCATCTCAGAAGGGTCACTCTGGGTTGAGTGTAGGGCAGTGTAGATGGGGAGGGGTGCTGACAGGTGAACCTTTAGCTTGCCCTATCCAAAACTGCCCTGTGCTGGCCGGGCATGCAGCCTCCCCTTACCCACACCAGTGGTTCAAAGTGGGCAGCATTCAAGACCCTGCTTTGATATCCTCGCCTGAGAGGTCACTATCACCCATCTTTATGGATGAGAAATGAGGCTCTGAGGTCGTATGCATAGCAAGGAGTAGATCACACATTTGAACCAGGCCTGCCCCATCCCCAAACTAGAATTTTCTACTAGAAAAAAACAATATGAACTACACATAATGTTGCTGGAGGGCTGACTCTCATCCTCTCTGCTCAGTGCCATGCAGACAGACACCATGTCACGTAATCCTTCGAAGGTCTGTATTTCGCAGATAAAGAAACCGAGGCTGAGAAAGGTTAATACTTTACTGTGAGTGACACAGATCTTAAGTTGGGGCCCCAAAGCCCATGCTCTTCACCTCTAGGCCAACTGTCAGTCACAAGTGGACCCCAAATAGACAAGACTAAGGGTTCGCATTTGCTTGCATTTTATGCAGGTAGAGGCACTGTTAGGCTTGAGGGGTGAGAGAAGGGGGTTTGCAGAGGGAAACTGCTGAGTGGCCCCTCCCTGCCCTGGGATCACCCATCAGAGCTGGCACTAAGCACTGAGTGGTGTGTACCCTCGCCACGAGTCTGCCCATGACTGGAGTGCAATTCCATGAGGGTAGGGCGCAGTCATAGTCCTTTTAGTGTCTAGCTGAGGTTTACCAAAAGCTTCCCTGGTGGGTTAGCAGTAAACAAAAAAAATCCACCTGCAATGCAGGAGCTGCAGGAGATACAGTTTCGATCCCTGGATTGGAAAGATCCCCTGGAGGAGGGCATGGTAACTCATCCCAGTATTCTTGCCTGGAGAATCCCATGGGCAGAGGAGCCCAGCAGGCTACAGTCCTTGGGTCGAACATGACTGAAATGACTTAGCATGAGGTTTACCAGGTGTTTACAGGTGAAGAAACGGGGCCCAAGTGGTCTAGATGAGCTGGAAACCCAGAACTCTAATTACCAGTGTGGCAGATCAGGTGTCTCATGCAAGTTCAGAGAGGTTGCTGCTTTGAAGTCCAAGGACTTTCTTTCTAAAGTCCCTCCAATCACCACACAACCATCCTTCTTTTCTTCCTCTCTATAATTCAGTTCTGCCCCTGTGATGATAAGAGCCAGGGAGGGAGGGGGAAGCAAGCTAGTACCACCATGAAGCCCAAGTCATGACTCATCTCATGATCAGGCTTCCCTGGTGGCTCAGATGGTAGAGAATCTCTCCTGGAATGCAGGAGACCAGGGTTCAATCCCTGGATTGGGAAGATCCTCTGGAGAAAGAAATGGCAACCCACTCCAGTACTCTTGCCTGGAGAATTCCCTAGTCAGAGAAGCCTGGCCGGCTACAGTCCATGGGGTCACACAGAGTTGGACAGGAATGAGCGACTAACACACACACACACACACCCATTCTATAGGTGTCAAGACTGAGGTTCAGAGAAGGGCAGTGCTGCAGATTTAGTCCACTGGAAGGACATGCTTCCTAAACAATAAGACCTGAAAAGACAGCTCCATCTTCCAAGACTTGAACACTCCCTAGGTTCTTTTCTGTAGGCGTAAGTGATGTGGTTCTGCAGTTTGACTGGTGTTGCTGGGAGATGTCAGAATCACGCTTAAGGAAAGGAAGAACTGCCTGGGAGAGAAGGTTGGAGCCAGTGTGGTCTGCACACTGCTGATGATACAGGAGATGAATTTAGATGGTCAAATTATTATTGTTGCCTTCGATTTTTGGCAGTGGCTATGGATTTCCATATATGGTGATGATATAAGCTTTAGTTTAAAAAAACACATTTAACTTAATGAAGCGAGTTGATTTAAAGGCAAATACAAAGCAGTGTGGTTTGATTTTTGAGAAACTGACTTAAAGGGTCCTGAAAAGTTTTGCTTGGCCCTGAATTCTCTCCCCGACAAGCTTGTGACAATTCATGGACTTGGGACAAGGTGTTGCCCATTCTGAGAAACCTCTGTCAGAGCTGCAGGCAGCCAGAGCAAGCAGGCATCTAAAACACTGCTGTGTCCAACACTTCATATCAGACATGAGGAAATGGAAGCCAGGGCTGAGGTCATGGAAGGGGCGTCAGCACACACATTCTCAGAAAGAGCCTTGCCCTGACTCACTTTCCCCGACACTCATGGGGTTCAGGGTGGAGCCACTGGTCCAGATCGGAGTCCCCACCAGCAAGGGGTGAGGTTTTCAGTATATGCTTGCGTCCACGCACCCATCACTCCAGTTGTGTCGGACTCTGTGCGACCCTAGGGACTGTAACCCGCCAGGCTCCTCTGTCCATGGGATTCTTCCGGCAAGAAGACTGGAGTGGGCAGCCATTCCCTTCTCCAGGGAAATCTTCCTGACCCAGGGATTGAACAACATTTCTTAGGTCTCCTGCGTTGGCAGGCAGGTTCTTTACCACTAGTGCCACCTGGGAAGACTGGTTTTGAACACAGTGGCTTTAAATTTACCAATAGAGCCTTGAAAACTTACAGATGCCTGGGTTCCATTCCCAGAGATTCTGGTTAGGTGGTTTGATTTGGGGGTAGCATTTAGGGAAACTGTTCTTTAAAAATCTCCCCAGTTTAGCTCAGTGATCTGTGATGACCTAGAGAGGTGGGATGGAGGAGGTGGGAGGGATGTTCAAGAGGGAGGGGATATAGGTATACATATATATGAATATGGCTGATTCAGTTTTTTGTACGGCAGAAACTACCACAACATTGTAAAGCAATTATACTTCAATAAAAAAATAAAAGAAGCTCTATAAAAGAAAAATCTCCACAGTTGTCTACCCTAAACTGGACACCAAAGCCCCGACATGAGATGCATAGGAAGGACAGTCCTTGGGTTGCCCTATCCTTCTTCTGAATTTTCTATGCTCTGCAATGCCTAATGCAGAAGGGGTGGGAGAAAAGAGAGAAGGAGCAAGAGACAGAGGAGGAAGGAAGGGGAGAAGAAAGAGACTGTAAGTGAAGCAAACAGTTGTGGGCTTTGGACCCAGGCAGATCTGGCTTACAATTCTGACTGTACCACTAATATTTACAATATGTGTTACCCAAAGCATCTTTCTCAACTTTGAGACTCAGTGACCTCATAGGTGAGGGCTTCCCAGGTAGCGCTAGTGGTAAAGGACTCGCCTACCAATGAAGGAGATGCTCAAGGGACGTGGGTTCGATCCCTGGGTTGGAAAGATCCTCTGGAGGAGGGCATGGCAATCCACTCCAGTACTCTTGCCTGGAAAATCCCAAGGACAGAAGAGCCTGGTGGGCTACAGTCCATAGGGCCGCAAAGAGTCGGACACGACTGAAGCAACTCAGCACGCATGCGCGTAAAACCTCATGGGTGAAATGATGGTAGTAGTCATCAGTGCCTCAATAAACAACAGTGAGTTTTCAATGAGATTCACCATATAAAGGGCGAGGCACACGTCCCGACCTCGTTGGATGCTAATTCTCATCTTTATCATTACAGCCGGAGGCCAGAATGATCCTGTTGTTAAGAGGAACCAGGGACTCAGTTGGAACATTCTTCAGGGCAGAGGAGTTCATTAAGTGGCTCAGAATTAAGATGGGCAGGAGCTAAGGAAGAGCGGGACTTAATTCCCTTGCACACCCAGGGGAAGGGGTCTCTTTTGGAAGAGATTTGCATTGGCTTTAGTTGATTGCAATTACACTGTCCTTCGCTGTGCTGAAAATAAAATGAAAACCTAACAAAGTTCCAGGTTTAATTGAAATTTCCTGGGATCTGTTATTACATCGCTGTGATTGTTCTGTGCCACTAATGAGCCTGTGCTAGCTGATTATCCAAGTGTCTCTCCAGTCACTATTCCATTATTGCATTATTAATGATCAGATATGATTGTCACAGCCGATGGTTTGAACATCAAAGAGCAGAGACAAGTCAGAGAGTCTAACAGATGGACAGATGGCCATGGTTGGATGGAGTGGGGCCAGTGGGCAGGGTGTGCTGGCCCACAACTTGGTACCCAGAGTAGGAAGGGGCAGGCATATGGATGACAGTGTGGTGAGGAGACATACTGGGGAGTGGGGCTATGCTGGAGGAGGTGATGGGGTGGGCGTGGTGATCAGTGAGAGGTAGACTCTAGGAGCTGATGCGAGGAAATGTTGCCTCTAACTTGGTCAATGGCTCTTAATTCTCCGCCTGCCCGGAGTAAAAGCCAATGACTCATGATAAACATAAGCAAAAACCATTTCCAGATGAACGAAGTCTTAGGGGATTGGGAAATGGATAAAGACCAGTGTAAAGGGCAGGGATGAGGAGAAGGCTGCAAGAGCCAGTCTGCCTCCACAAGCCCGGGCATTCATATCGAGACGTTGGTGAGTGCCTTTCTCCTAGAGGATGCTTACCTTGTGATGAGAGGATTGGTGGACCCTGGAAAGGGGCAGGGGAGACCTGGACCTGGATGCTGCTGGGAGCATCTAGAAATGGGGGCTGAGCAGGATGAACTCTACAGAAGCCTCCCAGCCCAGTTTTCAACTAGTCACCTCTCGGTACTCCCAAAGGGAGCTAGCTAGAAGGGAACCTGCATGTTAGTGCTATGAGAGAACGTTGGAAGAGTTTTCTGGAAACTGGCAGAGCTGGCCCGTGCTAATGGTCTTCTCTAGAGATGGTGATGAGTGGGCTCCAAAGGTTTCACTGAGCCCCATGTCCCACCCTGCACCCCAGACCTCCGCGTGCAGGTGGTAGCCCATTTAAATCCCACCTGCCCACAGCTTGGTTTCCTGGGCTCTGACCCTGTGCAGCCCACCGCTGCTCCCTACGCCCCTCCTTTCAGGAAGCAGCCTTTCCCGAAAACAGCAGACAGGATGAGGTCACTTCAGGCACCCGGTTGCTGCCAAATTTCATTCTTCAAAGATCACGCTCGCGCTAACATGAAATGCAAGCCAGGAACAGGAGAGAGGAGGGGGACAGACTGACAAAACGGAGGGAGAGAGAAACCCACGAGCAGGAGAGAAGGAACTGACATTTGAACACGGTTGTGTAATTGGAAAATTGATCCCCTGGCCGCCCCCTCCCCCAGTAACAGGCACGGGAGCTGCTGTTTCTCCGAAGCTCCTGGTGGAGGCCACCTGTTCTGCTACCCTCGCTGCCTCCATCTCGCCGTCTCCATGGCAAAGAGGCAAATGGCTGGGGGCTCCTGCAGCCATGGTTTCCTGGGCAACCCTCAGGCAGCAGCCCACCTTAGGCTGCGCGTACTGGTTTGTCTCCGCCACCGCTGTGTGGCCGAGTTATTTCCGAGCAATGGGGGATTCTGCCCACATAGCCACTCAGAGTCCCACCAACACGCACACAGGTGCCCCTCCATGTGCTCCTGCCCCCTGTCCACCCACGGTACCCATTCTGAACCTGTCCAGCTTGTAGCGGGCTAGGCTGACCAACCAATCACAGAGACACTTGCTTGGGGCGGCTGGCATAAGGAAGGCAGGGACCCTCAGGGTAGGCAGAACCTGAACACCTTCTCAGTCTTCAAGGAGGACTTTTAAAAAATTGAGGCAAAAAAATCTAACTAGGAGAATGCTTTCCCCTTCTGCTCCCCCCATGACCCTGGACCAGTCAGTCATGAAGATGATATTGAACATAATTGTAGTAATCCCACCTTGCAGGACTTTTTTGTCCTTAAGGAAGCAGAACAGCTATTATTAACATCTCCTACTTACAGAAGTGGAAGCTGAGCCCCAGAGAGGTGATGGGCCTGGGGCTTCCCCAGCGCCTACTGGACAGATGATGGGAGGGGGTGAGCATCCAGGGGGCAGCCTCTGGCAGGAAATGTGCCCACCCTACAGACACACCACAGCCCAGCACCGACTTCAGAGCAGTGACTGTGAGACCACCCCAGGGGCTTCCGGGAGGCCGTACTTCCCGTCCCTGCCTCAGAAATGGACGACCCAGGACCTCCCCCCACCTTTACTTAGAGAGGAGCATCTGTCTTGTTCTTAGTCTTCTCCCAGGAAGGAAATTTCATTCTGGCAGCTGCTTTCCACATCTCCCAAACTTTGTTAGGAAGTTTAGATCGAACAGATTTTCCAGAGTCTGCTCTGTGCCAGATAAAGCAATTTACATATATATATTGTCTCAGGTGAGCCTCACCACTGCCCTGCAGGGTGGGGAGGGCAGGACTAGCTCCATTTCACCAGGAAATGGAGGCTCAGCGCTTAGGCTAAGTCAGTTCCCTATGAGTACCAGCTCCCAAGAGTCAAAGTTGGGATTTGAACCATTGATTTCAAGCTGTGCATCTGGTTTCCCTGACACTGGCCACAGCTCTGACAGTAGTGAAGCCACTGTCCTGTATGGAGGAAGTAAACAGCTCTACAGTCCCCTAGAAAACTCTGCAGCCACCATCCCAGGCCAGGACCAGCCAGTTCAACGGAGGAGGCTTGGGACCACTCCACTTGTGACCCATCAACCCACCTACAGACGCACCCCTCAGCCAGTCGCTCAGCTCAGAATGAAAGAAGAGCTGGAAAATTCCTCCATCCTTGTCATCAGCCTGTCCCCACCCCTTCTGCTCTGGTCTGAAAAATGTTGAGTTGATTATATTCTGTGCTCAATCACCAGAAATAATCAATCTGTAATTAAGAGCATCTTCCAGCCCTCTGCAAACCTTCCTCAGACCTCCTGCTCCTCCAGCCTCCCCCCACCCCCACCCCCACCCCCGCCACCACCACCCTCTCACCTCCCACTCCCACCTGCCTTTCCAGCATGGAATTGTTTTAATGAGATTTCTCTGTTACAAATGACCAGTTTGTTATAATTATATTTGGTGCAGCAATCGTGGCTTAAAGATGATTTAAAACAGGCAAGGCTCCAATTTATTAGGCATCAAATTTTCTGTGGTGAACTTTTTAACTGGAAGCTGCCCCTTTGACATGGAGGGGGCCATCTCTGCCACCCTGGGCTGAGCAATAGTCCTGAAATATTGATGGTTTCTGGGTGGAAATGTAGCCGAGGAGAAGTAACTTTGATTAAAATAAAGGAATCCCTCAACAACGTCTTGGCTGTCCTGGGTGTCCCATTCCCCTCCCCAGTGCCAGAGGGAATGCGGAGCGAGCAGAAGGGAGTGAGAAGGGGCTGCCACTCAAAACCAGATGAAGGATGAAGAATGTGAGCTTCTGGACTCACTGCCCGAAGCATTCCCAGGCAGGACTTCTCCACAGAGTCATCATCGTGTGTTGTTTAAATTCTATAAAAAGCTTTGGTGACAACCAGAGC
This sequence comes from Bos mutus, assembly GCF_027580195.1. Taxonomy (NCBI): domain Eukaryota; kingdom Metazoa; phylum Chordata; class Mammalia; order Artiodactyla; family Bovidae; genus Bos; species Bos mutus. Next base: position 49,290,328 of record NC_091631.1, read on the forward strand.
TGGGGAGCCTTTGAGACTTCTGGCTTTGGGTTCCAATCTGAAGCTTGCTACTTTCTCCCTGTGTGATCAGCTTTCTGAGTCCAGCAGAGAATTCCCTGAGATAATGAGTGGAAAGCACTTTGTCTAGAACCTGGTATGCAGCAAGCACTCAGTACCTGACAGATACTACCAGTATTGCTATTGCTTTGCATTTAGTAGCTTATGAGGGCCTCACAAACCTGTGTGTCACATACAGCAGGTGTCATTGTCCTCGTGGAGAAATGAAGGCCTGGATAGTCCAGGGCTGCCCCATACTTTAGGTGGTGGAGCTGGGTCATAGCCCTAGGTTCCTTCTAACCCCAGCCCTGGCACCTTTTCCTTCCTATACACCCATACCTAGAAGTTCCCAGAAGGAAGCAGGACTGCCATTGTGATTGAAAACAGCAGTTTATTCTTTCAAAATACAACTAGAAAGGCTCAGGCTTGAAATCAGGAAAACTACCTTGGCGCAAAGGAAGAAAGGAGGAAGCTGAGGGAGGCTGAACGGACCCTGTCCCTTTCAGAATGTGGAGGCTTCCATGTGTCGTGGGCACAGCCTTTTGGGGCTTGGGCTGGTGGCTGGGTTATATACCCACCAGGACCAGCCTGGGATGGGGTTGAGTGTGTGCCCCGTCTCCCACTGGAGCCTGAGTTCCCCAGGGCAAGGGTCCTGTCTCATTGCCTGCCTCCAAGAAGAGCACATAGGTGTGCAGTAATCTAAGCTGCATGCTCCCTGAGGTCAGGGGAAGGGCAGTTCATTCCTGGAGGCTAACCCAATGCCTGGAACACAGTAGGTGCTAAATGTTCAGTCGCTCAGTCGTGTCTGACTTTTTGTGACCCCATGGACTGCAACATGCCAGGCGTCCCTGTCCTCACTATTTCCAGAAGTCTGCTCAAGTTCATGCCCATTGACCAGGTGATGCCATCCAATCATCTCATCCTCTGTGGCCCTGTTCTACTTTTGCCTTTAATCTTTCCCAGCATCAAGGTCTTTTCCAATGAGTCGGCTCTTCACATCAGGTGGCCAAAGTATTGGAGTTTCAGCTTCAGCATCAGTCCTTCCCATGAGTATTCAGCGTTCACTTCCTTTAGGATTGACAGCTTTGACACTAAATAATAATTTGTTAAAGAGTGACTGAATGAATGGAGAGTGTTAGTTGCATTAGATGAAATGGCTTCTCCTCTCTGACCCCACTCTCTGGAGAGTGCAGTATTGGCCATCCTTTCTGGCAATGTCCCCAGCTACAAGGAAGAGAGCTCAGCCTCCCTGGCCTGCTGGGACGCCAGGGTGGATTCCAGGACTCCGGCTCCTACACCAGTAACGTGAAGAGTTACAAAGCTCCTTACACATCAAGTTCTGACTCAGAGATCATTTCTAGGCCCAGGTGAGAGGATCAGTGGCCCGGTGCCGGTGGCTGGGGTGGAATGGGGAGGAAGGGGAGGAGGTGAGGGCGCCCCCTTCTGTCCGGCTCTGATCTGTGCCAGGTCTCAGCCTCCTGCTCATTACCCTCCTTCTCTGACCAGCTGCCTGGTGAGAGGCATCAGGGCCTCCTTTGGCTCTCTGACCCCTGTCTGGGGATGGGAAGATGGAAGGGGCATGTGTTGGTCCACCACAGTTGCATGAAAAGGATGCTTCCCAGCAGGCTGAAGCCCAGAAGCCCAACCTGTGAGAGCCCCTCCAGGTGGCCCACATGCAGGGTTGGTGGTACCCTGCTCCTCCCACTGCTCTCTCCTGGGGTCGGGTTCCAGACTGTCCTGAGGATCACTATGATCAACCACAGATCTCCTGCAGGGCGGGGCAGCTCCAGGGAGATGTTCAGAGTCTGAAGTCTTCAAGCAGCAGACTTGAAGGTGAAATGCAGTGTTGCACAGTCAAGTGAATTTTGAATTTGAGTTTCTAGGAGCCTTTGTCCCTGAATGGTGATGGCCTCATGATAGGAAGCTGAACCTCCAAGACGTGGTCCTTCCACATCCCTAATCAGTCTCCCCCATCCTCACCTTGGTGCTCTGTCAGTGATTATCTAGCCATTTGGTGATGTCAGGGAGGGTTTGGCCAGCACAAGTTGGCTCTTTGGGGATCCTCGACCAGGGAGATGAAACGATGTACTGAAAGCCTTGTCGTATTTATCAGCAAAACACTAATGCTGAGATGCAGCTTTGCCTCAAGGTACCTCTCTGGTTTCGGAGAAGGCAATGGCACCCCACTCCAGTACTCTTGCCTGGAAAATCTCATGGACAGAGGAGCCTGGTAGGCTGCAGTCCATGGGGTCGCTAAGAGTCGGACACGACTGAGTGACTTCACTTTCCCTTTTCCCTTTCATGCATTGGAGAAGGAAATGGCAACCCACTCCAGTGTTCTTGCCTGGAGAATCCCAGGGATGGGAAAGCCTGGTGGGCTGCCTTCTATGGGGTTGCACAGAGTCAGACACAACTGAAGCAACTTAGCAGCAGCAGCAGCTCTCTGGTCTAAGCTCAGGGACTCAGTCTTTCCCTCTGTAACAAGAGGCAATGACTATAATTCTTGCTCTGTCAGCATTCCTGGTCTGGAAGAGTCTGGTGAACAGGGATCAAGACCATTCTTCTGCTTCCTGGTCCCTGCCCAATTCCTGAGTGCTGACCGGATGAAGGATTATTGTTATGGAGAAGAGTGCAGAAGCCGACCTCTGGTGGCGTTTGTCAGTGCTCCAGTACTCTGTGGACAAGAGGGACCCATTCCTGCCCTGGTCTGTGGCTGTCTCAGGGTCCTTCTATTCTGGACATCCCCAAGTGCCTGTTCCCTCCTCCCACCCCCTGCTTTCTCTTCTCCATCAAGCTGGTGTTCTTCCATGTCTCCATAATGGAGTTTTAGCCCTGTCTTGTCCCATCCCATCAGTCACCCCAGGCTCTGCCCCTGTGCCCATGGTAATAGGGATGGCAGGACCCTGCCCACGGCGCCCCTGCCCCTACCCCATCAGCTCTCTTCTGGACTCAGAGTGGGCCTTCAGGGTGGGTCCCCTCCTAACCAGCCCCTCTCCCTGCCTCTGTCTGAAGACTACTGACCCTGTGACCTCCTAGCTGACAATCCTTCAGAGGAGCGACATTCTTTTCTTTGGACAGTGAATATTTACTTGGTGCCTACTGTGCCCTGGGTAGAGTCCCGATTCCTGGGCCAACGTACCAGGTCCTTGGTGATCTGGCCCTGCCCTGTGCCCCCGCCCCTCCCCAGGCTCTGGGCACAAGATCTATTCACAGGTCCCCAAGGTGCCATGCGCTCTTACACCCCCATGCCCGTGCATTCCCTCTCCACCCCTCTCCTGTGCTGCTCTGACTTCTCCCGGCTTGCTCCACCAGCCCTCTTGGTTTCATTAACTCATCTTCTAAGATCAGTTCTGCTATCACCTCCCCCAGGAACTCCTCCCTGGGTCTCCAGTCCAGGCTCTGTGCCACCTGGTGGCACCTCTTACCACCCTGTGATCTAAGCATATGGCCCGGCAGTTCCTCCACCCTTCTGTGAGCACGCGAGGCAAGGCCACGTCTCCTGTCTCATCATTTTTCTAATGCCCTGCACATAGGGGAGTCTCAGAACAGGCGTTTTGAATACACGACCGTTTTCCTTGGCTCCCGTTTATAAGCTTTCTCTTCTATTTTAACTTGTACATTCTGCAGCAGGGATAGGCCTAATGAAGAATAACAGCCATAGGTTATTTACTTATTTAAGGCGTGGAATTGTACACTTACTTATTTTACTTTTATTTTTGGCTGTGCTGGGTCTTTGTTGCTGCACGTGGACTTTCTCTAGTTGCTGGGAGTGGGGGCTGCTCTCTAGTTGCGAGGCGCGGGCTTCTTACTGCGGTGGCTTCTCTCATTGTGGGTCATGGGCTCTAGGGCACGCAGGCTTCAGTAATTGTGGTGCACAGGCTTAGTTGTTCCGTGGCATTTGGAATCTTCCTGGACCAAGGACTGAAGCTGTGTCCCATGCACTGGAAGGCAGATTCTTTTTTTTTTTTTTTTTGCCACTTTATTTATTTTTTAAATTGAAAGATATAATTGCTTTACAGAATTTTGTGGTTTTCTGTCAAACATCAACAAGAATCAGGAAGGTGTATTCTTAACCTCTGGATTACCAGGGAAACCCCAGAAAGTTTATTAACTGCTTACTATAGATCAGTCCTGGGTGTTCATTGGAAGGACTGATGCTGGAGCTGAAACTCCAATACTTTGGTCACCTCATGGGAAGAGTTGACTCATTGGAAAAAACCCTGATGCTGGGGGGGATTAAAGGCAGGAGAAGGGGACGACAGAGGATGAGATGGCTGGATGGCATCACCGTCTCGATGGACATGAGTTGGGTAAACTCTGAGAGTTGGTGATGGACAGGGAGGCCTGGCATGCTGTGATCCATGGAGTTGCAAAGAGTTGGACACGACTGAGCAACTGAACTGAACTGAACTGATTTGTCAATCATCTGCTGAATTCTTAGCATCCATATCTCATTAAATCCTTATTACTAGAGGTAGATACTATGACGCATTATTATTTCCATTTAACAGTAAAACTGAGGCTCAGAGAGGTTAACTGCTAATGCCTGCACTTGAACCCTTGTGTCTAATTTCAATGCTTGGACACTGACCCCTGGGCTACCTGGCCAACACCCATCCCAGGATTAGCCTACCCAACGTAATCCCTGGGGAGGAGGCTCAGGTGCCCAGGTCCCTAGCTGAGGCTTGGCCTTTGTGGAGTTCTGTGGTTGCTGCCCCTCTGTACAATATACCTCCTGCACTGAGCAGTAGAGAGAAGGCTTGTCACCCCAGTCCAAGGCTGGGAGCAGCCTATTTACAGCCCTGGAGGGAGTTGGGGGGAGCAGGGAAGAGAGGGTGGTCCAAGCCCCCTTCCCACTGCTTATCTGAGTGTTTAGGTGGATGGGGAGCTTTGAGGACCAGTAGGAGACTCCATTCATTTTAGCTCTGAGTCCCAGGTGGAGCTAAGTAACAGGAAAGCTCCCACGAAGGGGGCACATGAGACCAAGACAGCTGCAGCTCCGACAGCCCAGCTGCGTGCCAACGCTGAGATCAAGTCACTTACTGGGACACCCTGGTGGGAGCGACTTCAAAACCTACACAGGCTGGCCACACAGCCAATCACCACCCCACAGGGGGCCAGCAGGGATAAATGGGGAGGAAAAAACACTTCAGAGTCTTCCCAGGCCCTGGAACTCACACATCTTTCCCAGCTAGAAGTTCATCTGGGGAAGCACGTTCCAGCACCAATGAGGCGGGCTTTCTTCTGCCTCACTTCCGGGAAGGAGAATGGCCCAGGCACAGGATGGGCAGTAGAGAGCTGTCCAACCTGCTCAGGCATGTCCTTCAAGGCTGCCCAGTGGCGCCTGTGATTTCTGATAGCCTGAGAAATTGCCATGGAGGGTAGGGTTTGATCCCAAGGGACAGGAACCAGAGTTTCTCAGAAACCTCTCCTGGAGGGAGAGTTTGCCCCAGAGGTTGTTATACTATTCACAGCTTTCTGTACCGGGACTTCATTTGGTTGTTTTTCAGTCACTCAGTCATATCTGATTCTTTGCGACCCCATGGACTGCAGCACACCAGGCTGCCTTGTCCCTCACTATCTCCCAGAGTTTGCTCAAACTCATGCTCATTGAGCCGGTGATGCCCCCTTCTCCTCCCACTTCATTAGAATACATGAAAATGGTCTAGAACAGGTAGCTGGGGATCTTGATAAAATACAGACTCTGACGCACAGGTCTGTGTGGTGTTCAAGATTCTGCATTTCTTACAAGCTTCCAGGTGATGATGCCGGTCCAGGGCAGTGTAGCTCCATGATTTACTGGCTGGAACTCCTTATTCAACTCTCCAAGGTTCCTTCCCTCTTCTACAAAATGGGGAAGAGAACAGCTACCTACAGGGCCACAGAGGGGATTAATGAGACCTGGGCTGTCAAGTCCCCAATAAGTCGGGGAAGATGCACAGGAAAACACCTGGCACCTGGCAGGGGATCAATACATACATCTGCTTTTCCTTAGTTCATAGTCGTTGTTCAATCGCTCAGTCATGTCTCTTTGTGACCCCATGGACTGCAGCACACCAGGCTTCCCTGTCCATCACCAACTCCTGAGCTTGCTCAAACTCATGTCCATAGAGTCGGTGATGCCATCCAACCATCTCATCCTCTGTCATCTCCTTCTCCTCCTGCCTTTAATCTTCCCCAGCATCGGGGTCTTTTCTAACGAGTTGGCTCTTCACATCAGGTGGCCAAAGTATTGGAGTTTCAGCTTCTGCATCAGTCCTTCCAATGAATGCTCAGGACTGATTTCCTTTAGGATGGACTGGTTGAATCTCCCTTCAGTCCAAGGGACTCTCAAGAGTCTTCTCCAACACCACAGTTCAAAAGCATCAATTCTTCAGCGCTCAGCCTTCTTTATGGTCCAACTCTCATACCCGTACATGACTACCATTACACTTTTTCATCTGGGCCCACAAAACAAGAGCAGCAGATACCGTTCATCCCATTTCATAGATGAAGACTCACTAATGCAGCAAGTTAGTGGCTGAGGTGGACTAGAACCTGAGATTCCTGCCCCAAGTTCAGTGTTCTTCCCACCATCACACATTCCTTTGCAGTCAGATCAGAGATGTATGTGTCCACCAGATGAGGAGCATGTTGATACGGATGGTGAAAATCCTAACAATACGGCAGAAATCTGTGTGGGGCTCTTGCTGGGCAGGCAGCCATGACTGGCCTTCTGGAGTCCTGGGAGAGAGCTCAGAACTTGGAAGACAATGTTCCCATTACATGGCTCCCCTCTGGGTCTGCCTCGCGTTGATCTCAACAAGCATTTCAGGAAAGAACAAATGTTTGAATCGCCTTCCCCCATGGGCAAGACAGCAGCGAGTGGATCAGAGATGAAAGGTAGCAGTCCTGCCGTCTCCTTGGAGATGCAGGGGTCATCTCTCAGTAACCCCAGCTAGCAGAGGCATCTATGTAGTCAGGGCTTGGAGCAGAGAGCAGATGTGGCCAAGCCCCACATCTGGATGCCACATCTCTGTGGAGGGGGAACAGTTCAATGCATTCTTCCCTTCCTTCCCGGGCCGCCCCTCCCTGTATCAGCCCTGCCTCTTATTGCCCAGCTCTTTACGCTGGATGCGACCCAGGAAAAACTGGCCAGGACACTCCTGGAGCCTCCTTTACATCATTTTATTCACCTTCCCAGGGCAGCCCCATTGCATGGTTGTTAGTTTCCTGAGTCAGAAAAGCCAACAGAGGCCCAGGAAGCCAGCAAAGGGCACATTTGGTTCCTGGTCCATGGATGTGGTCTGGGAATTGCTTGGGGGTTGAGCCCTGTTTAAGTCAAGGCCTCTGATCCCCATTTGAGTTATTTGTCATGAGGGAATGCAGATGGATTCCTGGACTTAGCACTTCCACTCCAGCCACTTGTGAGTGTCCCCAGAGGCCCTCCACATGTAACCCTCTGTCATCTTGCTGAGGCAGGAGGGCATCCCATGTGTGGTGAGGATGCTGAGTGGCGGCCAGCTCCCGGGTCAGTAGGAGCCAGGCTTGGGCCCTGCTTTGCCTCTCTGTCTAGGGTGGCCCTTCTGGGTGAATTTTCGCAGCTTCCCCGAGAGGTTGATGCTGTCCTTGCTTTTCAGATGAGGACATAGAAGCATCCCATGGCACTGTGCAACTGGAAATAAGGAGATGCAAGAAGCTCTAGGGTTTGTACTCCTCGAAAATGTCCAACTCTCTGGACCTTATTGACAGGGAATTCCGAGAATTGTGGGAAAGGAACGAGGAAGGCTGAATCTGTTGTCAGGTCAGTGGGATTGGTGGGATTTCTAAAAGAAATATCTAGACTTGCTCTTTCTGGTCATGAAGTTCAGGGAAGTGATATCACAGCATCACTGAGCCCCTTCCAGCAAGTCAAGGGCTAGTTACCATCGGACTTCTTGAATATTCCACCAGAAGGACATTGCTCCCACTGGGTGGCAGGTACGCCTGCAACCCTAGATCACCAACATCCTAGTTGTCGGCCCCTTCCCTGGTTTGTTCCAGCACCGCCTGGAGAATGCTGGTTCTCCAGGTCCTGTCATCAACAGAGCAGTCACCAGGCATGCACTTTACAGTTATAAAGCATAATCTCACTGGATCCTCATGACACCACAGCAGAGTAGGATAGGAGTCAAGAAAACTGAAGGGCAGAGGCTAGGCATTCTGCCCGAGTCACAAGAAAGTGGGGACACCAGCCAAAGTTTTCCAATTTTGCATGACAACCTGCAGCTTCTCTTAACAGTCAACCTGTATATTCCATGCTCATGGACATGATCTCATTTTAATTTCGGACCAACCCTTTGAAGCAAACTAAAGTAGGTAATATTGTCCCCATTTTTACAGCTAGAGAATCTGACATGCTTAATCTGTACCCAGATGGGTCTCTTGGGGGAGGCAGGGAGGGCAGGTTTGAGATCAGCAAATGCAGAAGAGGACTTCAGAAGCTGTGAAGTCCAGTCAGACTTAGGTACCTTATTTAGAAACATTCTTTTTATAGCAATCTTACCACTTTCACAGAATGTTGTTAATTTAATTAATTATCCTTATTAATAGACTTTGGAGGGCTTCTTGGAGCACCACAAAGCTCTAGACAAGATGCGGGAGGGAGCAGTTAACTTCTGGAAAACTGCCATGCCCCCATCTCTCCTCTTCAACAATTAAGGTGCCTACTCACAGCTTGGGCATCTTCTCCTGCCTTCCTGGAAACAGCATCGGAGCCAATGAATGCATTTAGCCCTTGTCTTTGACCTGAAGGGGGAGGGTCTCATGTGTGGCATGGATTAGGCAGCCTATGGGCTTTATGTGCCCCTGTGCATAAGAAAGACTGGCTACCACATTTCCTACACGTACAGACATTTCTGTGTGTGTGCCTGATGCTGTGTGTGTGGTCACATGTGACCCTGTGACCAGCGGACCTGGCCTCCTACCTGGGCTCCTGCTCAGAAAGCACACAGCCGTCTCCTTCAGCCTCGATCTGTCTTATCCTCGCAACTCACTGTTTTGGTGAGTTGTCAAATGCAAACACAGGCTCCACAGCATCTCCTTTATAGGAAGGCCAGGACAGGCAGGTAATTTATCAAACATTCCTTAAAATAGTCCTCCAGCCTCTTGCTCCTGCTCTCTCATTGCTGTCTGATTCTTGATTGTTTCTTCTCCTTTCTGTCTCTTGTTTTTCTGCCTGGAGATTGACAGCCCCCTGCTAACACAGCCTTGGAGATGCCAGGTGCTGGTGGAATCGACACCTCACTCTGCCTCAGCCTCCAGCCCAGAACTAACTGCTCCGCGGCTGACTCAGGCGGCACCGCAGTGGCTCCTGTCTGTGCGCCAGCACGGCGGGCTGATGGATGAACCTGCGTCCCCCGCACTGCAGAATGTTCAGGAACCAGGGGCACTTACCCTGTGATCTGCTGAGTTATGGACCAGCTAATGAGACTCCTTCTGACACCAGCCAGCCCACAACTGCCCTAATTTTGCCCTGTTCCCAATTCTCTAGCCTTTTAAGCAGCCTGTGTTTTGTGACCTTATGTACTAGTCCGCTGTCCCCTTGAGAGGTTTCAGGAGAATGAGATGAATTAGCATTCTCTGTCATCTCCACTCTCAAGATGAAGCAACCAAGGCCAGCCAAGGGAAAGAGCTTGGGAACTAACATTGTGTAAGTATCTGCTGTTTGCCAAGTACTATGCTAGGTGTTTGAAATTTTGTTGTCTCATTGAATGCCGTGTAACAGATACTATCTCTATTTAAAGATAACTGAGAACAAGAGAAAACAGACTCAGGGAAGGTAAGTAGCCTGCTTACTAGGTCAGCTAGGTCAGCTTTTCAGTCAGAGTTCATGACTGTAAGCAACAAAACCTGACTCTAGCCAACTCAAACAGAAGAGGAACTTTTGGGTGAGCTATTGAAATCTCGTGCTTCCCTGGTGACTCAGTGGTAAAGAATCCACCTGCCAATGCAGGAGACACAAGTCCAATCCCTATTTTGGAATGATCCCTGGGAGAAGGAAAGGGAAACCCACTCCAGTATTTTTTCCTGGGAAATCCCATGGACAGAGGAGCCTGGCGAGCTACAGTCCATGGGGTCGCAAAATAGTCAGACATGACTCAGCGACTAAACGACAGCAATTCAACAGCTCACAGAATGTATGTGAAGCTTAGAACATGTATATGAATCAAGATGGCAGAGTGTGGATCAGGAACACACCAGGAGCCTGGAGTTAGGAGTTGGGAGACCACACTTTACACTGGGTGATGCCAGTTTGGCCACTACCGCCAAAATGCATTTCAAACTCTTCCTGTGCTTTTATATTCCTATCTTAAAACCTGAATTCCAAAGTGGTATCATCTGAGGGTTGGTAAGCCGTGTATCTACACCCTTGCTCCTGACTTGTACCAAGAATTACTTATGGGTTCCCCAATAAAAAAGGAGGTTCCAACATTGGGGGCCAACAATCAGTGAACTGGCAAACCAAACCAATGTTCCCAATCATCACACAGCTGGTAAGAGTGTAAGCAAGTCCAAAGGCAGGTGTTCCTAGCTCTAAATCACGTGCTCTTTCTGCCACCACCTGGGGTGCAGTCTGAAATATTAACAACTGGCAGGCTACTGACTCTGGCCAATCAGAATTCAGTTCAGTTCAGTTGCTCAGTCATGTCCAACTCTTTGTGACCCCATGGACTGCAGAACGCCAGGCCTCCCTGTCCATCACCAACTCCCAGAGCTTGCTCAAACTCGTGTCAATCGAGTCAGTGATGCCATCCAACCATCTCATCCTTTATCGTCCCCTTCTCCTCCTGCCTTCAATCTTTTCCAGCATTAGAGTCTTTTCTAATGAGTCAGTTCTTTGCATCAGGTGGCCAAAGTCAGCTTCAACATCAGTCCTACCAATGAATATTCAGGACTGATTTCCTTTAGGATTGACTGGTTTGATTTCCTTGCAGTACAAGGGATTCTCAAGAAACTTTCCAGCTTTACAGTTCAAAAGCATCAATTCTTCAGCACTCAGCTTTCTTTATAGTCCAACTCTCACATCCATACATGATTACTGGAAAAACCATAGCTTTGATTAGACAGACCTTTGTCAGTAAAGTAATGTCTCTGCTTTTTAATATGCTGTCCAGGTTAGTCATAGTTTTTCTTCCAAGGAGCAAGCGTCTTTTAATTTCATAGCTGCAGTCACCATCTGCAGTGATTTTGAAGCCCAAGAAAATAAAGTCTGTCACTGTTTCCATTGTTTCCCCATCTATTTGCCATGAAGGACTGGCATCTGGCCAATCAGAATAGATGCCTCTGTATACCAAGGAAGCAAAATTAGAACTCAGGGTTCTTAGCTTCTCAGGCCAGAGATCCTTACTCTTAGGACCAGGCTTCCCAAACTTTCCAAAGAAAATGATAATACTTGATGGCTCACTGGGATAAACTGGGATAAATGTGAGAGAGGGAAAGAGATTGATATAGACATATAAAAAGATATAGGGTTTGGAGGAGAAAAGCTCATTATACTTTGTTTACATATTATCATTAAGATAAAAATAAAATAAAATGCCCCTGTACTCCAGGCTTTTGTATCCAACTGCCTCCTTGACATTTCCACTTAGATGTATATAACAGATCCCTCAGAAATAGCGTATCTATATCTGAACACCTGGTCTCCCCACCATTACCAGCAACTTCCCCTACCTACATGTGTACGTGCTGAGTGGCTTCAGTCACGTTCAACTCTTTGTGACCCTATGGACTGTAGCCCATCAGCCTCTTCTGTCCATGGGATTCTCCAGGCAAGAATACTGGAGTGGGTTGAGGGTTGCTATGCCGTCCTCCAGGGAATCTTCCTGACCCGGGGATTAAACTGGGGTCTCTTATGTCTCCTACATGGTCAGGCAGATTCTTTACCACTAGCAGCTCCTGTCTCTCCCAACTCAGGGTCCTGTTTAGCCTTCTGATTCCTCAGGTCAGAATCTTTGTAGTCATCTTTAACTCTTTCATAGATGCATCTTCCACATATTCTACATATGTTTTGTGATATGTATGTATGTATTTTACATCAGAAAGCTCTCTGACCACTAACTTTACTTTCTAAAATTTTAAAGTTGTCATTGAATATGTCACAGTATTGCTTCTGTTTTGTGTTTTGGCCTTTTGGGCACAAGACATATGGAATCTTAGTTCCCAGACCAGGGATCAAACTCACGGCCTCTGCACTGAGAGGCGAAGTCTTAACCACTGGACCACCAGGGAAGTCCCTGACCTCTAACTTTAGAATGTAGTCCATAAGTCACCTCTCCTTTGGATTCACACAGTGGTGTCCTAACTAGTCCCCCCTGCTAGTTTTCTCAAGTCAAGGGCTGGATTAATCCTTAAAAAGCATATCACGTAGCATCATCCTTCTGCTGGAAATACTGTATGATATCCACAGTTCTCTCAGAGTCAAGAGCAACGTTTTTAAAATGTCCTGCAAGCCCCCACATAACCTGGTCTCCATCATCTCCCTGACCTCCACTACTCTCTTCCACGCTTACTCCTCTCCAGCCAAAATGGCCTCTGTGCTGTTCTTTGAATGTGTCAAGCTTGTTCTGTCTTGGGGTCTTTGCACTTATTCTTTCTTCTGTCTGAATACTTTTCCCCAGACGTCTTTATCACTTAGTTCCTCACCTCCTCCAAATCTTTGCACAAATGTCACCTTCTCAATAAGACCTGTCCTTACCATCTTATTTTTCCAACCTATTTTATCCTTCTCAATTTTTCCCATAGTACTCCTTACCTCATATGTCCTAATATTATTTATTCTTCATCTCTCTCCATTAGACTGTCAGCTCCATGATGACAGAGGTGTTTTTCTGTTGAGGGGTATATTCCACAGAGCTAGACTATTACCTGGCTCTCAAATTATTGCTGGAGGAGTGAATAAAAATACAAACTATTAGAGATAATATTAAACATTTAAGTTTGCATAGAATTTAGATTCCAGAGATTGGAAAACATTTCTAATTTTAAATGATAACTTAATATTATTTCCATGAACATAACTTTTAATATCTAGTTTTATGTTTGAAATGGCTCCGTGTAATTCTTGTTCCAGGCTTTCAATATGATCTCTTCAAATTCTTGATAATCCCCATTGACAAGAAACTTTATGTGCCAAAGTCACATTCAAAACTGTACAGCAGTTGAAATTATATTTAAAGAATCTCGAGCTCTTCCTTTTCTTTCATTGACAAATGTAATGTTAAAATATCTTGCGACAATGCTAACGGATTTGAATGCTATCAGCTTTTTTATATCACCTATTTTAAAATAATGCTGAGGCTCTAATTTGTAGCAGGTGTGTGCATTGTTGGCACAGTCACCCTGAAGCTAGCTCGGATGCTGCTAAAAGGGCACAGAAGCTGTAAATGTTTAGAAGTATTTGATACTCATGAAGATAGAGAGCTGGGCCACTGCCTATAGCTACCTCTACCAGCAACCACCCCCAACCCCAGCCTCCCTGCCCCACCCCCCTCTACCCCCAGCACCATGCACGTGAGCACTTGGAGCCAAAAGTCCTCCAGCAGCTAAAGGGCAGTGGCCTGTTCTGAGCTGGCAAAGTAAGTAGGCATCTAGGTGCGGGAGCATCTCTGGCTCCATGTTTGGTACCTCACTATGCAACAGCGTGTGATGGAGTTGCTCAGGGGTGCTGCCAAGTGGGATCGTAGGATACACCATCCTTCTCTGCTCCATTCCTGCTATGCTCCAAGGAACCTTGCTAGGGCACTCCAACAGCCTCCATCCCCCGCTTATGAGTCCGAAGAACTTTGAGATCCAATAGCAACACATCAATGTGCCATGACCCACCATTTGGGAAACTCTACTTCGAAACCCTTGGGCCAGATTCCCACTTGTATACTAACCTGCTGTGTGTCCTTGGGCAGGTTACCTCACCTCTCTGGACTTAGTTTTCCTTATCTATAAATGGAGGGTTTGAATAAACCTCCCAGATGGCGCTAGTGGTAAAGAACCTGCTTGCCAATGCAGGAGACATAAGAGACATGGGTTCTATCTCTGGGTTGGGAAGATACCCTGGAGGAGAGCTTAGCATCCCACTCCAGTACTCTTGCCTGAGGAGCCTATGGGCAGAGGAGTCTGATGGGCTACAATCAACCCCCTTCTCCACTGGGGTCGCAAAGAGTCGGACATGACTGAGCAACTTAGCACACATGCGCAATGCTTGTCAAGAATCCCTTGGATTCTGGAGAAGGGCCTCAAAGGACGCTCTGGGGTGGAGTAGGAGTAGAAAGGGTCCACATGGAAAAGGCTTTTCTCATTTCTCTCTTTAACCAGAACATCTCTGCTTTTATCAGTTTTATGTCTTGATATCCCATAGAAGACTTTTATAAAAGGAGAGGTTTCGCTGCTGACATAAAAGTTTGAAAACCAGCATATCGGTCAGGGGTCTCACCCTTAGCCCCTCCATGTTCAGGTGGCCCTTTGTTCAAGAAGGGAATCATTCTGAATGGACTTTTAATATTTTTATTACAAAAAATAAATGCCATCTTTATTTAATGAAATTATGATGAAGAACCTTCAAAGTCGCTAAGAGAAGGGATTTTCTTGGTATGATGGGAGGACGGCCCATGTGTCTCGTCTCTCTGTCTTCAAGTCATCTTCCTTTGGGGATCTTTCTCTAAGACTGCTGCTAACACTAGTCTGCTTTCTCTTAACACTTAGCCTCAGGGGAGGAATGGAATTCTCCTCTTTCTCCCCCATGGCAGAAGGATGACAAAGTTGGAACTTGGTTCAAATAATACTTTACAAGAAACTAAAAAATAGCAAAAGGGGAAAGCGTAGAGACTGTGGCGCAGCTGGCCCATCTGGTTTACCAGCTGTTAGCGGCCTTGGAGGCTGTACCCCATCTTCATTGGCCCCAAGAGTTCCATCTCTCTGAATTTGCCCCCAAGGGGCAGACATCATTTTAATGACCATCACCCAGTAGAGCCCAGGTAAGACACTTACGATCCTCAATATCCAGACCTGTCTTGTGCTCCCAAGTCTCCCGCATAGTTGCAGGTTTCTTGTAGAAAGACCCTCTTTTTCTTTGATAGCAGCACTACCCACTGTCTCCTGGTAAGATTCCACTTTCTTACAGCAGCCCCTCCAAATAGTTTAACTCTATGCTGCTGCTGCTGCTGCTGCTAAGTGGCTTCAGTCATGTCTGACTCTGTGCGACCCCATAGACGGCAGCCCACCAGGCTCCGACAACAGCACAAATAGTCCCAACAAAAGATGAATCCAGTCACTGGCAAAGAATTGCTTACAGAGGGGTATATAATTTTTAAAATACTCAACAGTTTAACTGGATCATAGAGAGGATTCGAATATGGGACACTGGACAGGACATCAGGGTCTTCGGTCTGTACAGATGCCTTTCCCAATGCACCTGTGAGGAAGGGAGAGAGAACGGATGGCACCCAGAGCCTTCACCTAACCCTGGAGACAATCAGGCAAAGGTGGGCTTGAGCACCCCACCAACATCCCCTATACTTCTGTCCAGACTTCAGACCCCACAGAGATGGCTTTGTTTTGGACACAGGCAATCTGGCCCTCAACGGGCAATTACAGCTTCCTAAAGCTAAGGGACAAAAAATGCAGAGAATGTCAGAGCCCAAGGTGTCCCCTTCCCTAAGACTCTGAGATTTGCATGAACACTTTTGTTTGCTTGTTTATCCTGTTGCCTCAAATTAGAAGAGAAAACCAGAACAAAGAAACAGGAGACATTCCTCAGGATGGAATTACCTACGTAGCCTTGAGGCTTGATCTTGCCAAGACAATTTGGAGTCTGTTCCACTGTTGCAACACTTCAAATATCCTAAGGTTTCCCTTTCATCTGCTGACTTCTAGGGCTGTGCAAAGTCTAACACGGGGAGGAACTGGCCCTTTCTGGGTTTCTGGGGTCAGTGTAAGTCTTCCCAGGCTGCCATGAGAAGATTCTCATACCAGGAAACTGTCCTGAGAGTCCTCATCCCAAGGGGGAGGAGGCCAGGAAATAAGAAAAGGAGGATGCTGGGGGAAGCTGCTGACTTGGGGCTGGAGTTTATCTCCCTTCATCCCAGCATCTTTTTATCCTCACCTAAGGCCTTTGATCTTAAACCCTGCCTGCTCTGATGGGGCCAGGAGGGGAGCAGAGAAAACTCACGGTATCCTGTCGGAAGACTGCTGATTAACTGTCCACTCTTGGGTAGGGTGTTTCCATTCTCTGAGCCCCTGCTTTCTTCTCTGTGAAATGGGGATAATAATACCTTATTTAATCTCTTCCCGTGGTGGTGGTGAGGATTCAATGAGATAACGCCCATTAAAAGCCTCGTGAGGTGCTAAATGTTTTTCAAAAAGGTTTCCAAGGTGTGTGTGTGTGTGTGTGTGTCTGTTTCTGTATCTGTGTCTCTGTGTGTGTACGTCTGTGTATCACATGTGATCCACTGGGGAAGAGGGAAGTGCTCCCCCTCAAGGGTGTCACTCCACAATTCCTGTATAAATTGCTATCCCTGGGGACTGGAGACATCAGAGGAGCTCAAATACCTTCTGGTGGAGATTAACCAGGGTAAGAAGAGGATCAGGAGGAAAGGCAATCTTTGAAGTAACTATGTTCTACCTACCCTGCCATCAGAAAGGAAAGTGAGAGACCAGAGGTATTACTCGGCTTTGACACCTGGCGAGGGAGCTCGAGGGCAGGGCCTGTGTCTAGAAGGTGCACCTGGAAAGGAGCTCTTCCAACTCACTGCCTTGCCTTGGCCGAACTTCCTGTAACCTCTTATCCCTGTTCTAAGGTGCCCAAGAAGAGCAGACAGTACCCTCTGTGCCCGTCTTCTCGTCCCTCCCCTACCACCACTCTCAGCTAGGTTTCTGATAAGGAGAGAATTGAATCTAATTCCACAAGGATTTCCCCAGCCTCTCCTACAAATGCTTCTCATTTTTATGATGTTCTCCAGTTGACAAAACTCTTTCACATCAGCTACCTCTTTTTGACTCTCACTGTAACACTGAAAGTCGAGGAGCAGAAAAATTCAGTTCAGTTCAGTTGCTGAGTCCTGTCCGACTCTTTGCGACTCCATGGACCGCAGCACGCCAGGCCTCCTTGTCCATCACCAACTTCCCGAGTTTACTCACACTCATGTCCATTGAGTCGGTGATGCCATCCAGCTAGCTCATCCTCTGTCGTCCCCTTCTCCTCCTGCCCCCAGTCCCTCCCAGCATCAGGGTCTTGCTCAAGGAGTCAGTTCTTCACATCAGGTGGCCAAAGTATTAGAGTTTCAGCTTCAACATCAGTCCTTCCAATGAACACTCAGGACTGATTTCCTCTAGGATGGACTGGTTGGATCTCCTTTCAGTCCAAGGGACTCTCAAGAGTCTTCTACAACACCACAGTTCAAGAGCATCAATTCTTCAGCGCTCAGCCTTCTTCACAGTCCAGCTCTCACATCCATACATGACCACTGCAAAAACCATAGCCTTGACTACATGGACCTTTGTTGGCAAAGTAGTGTCTCTGTTTTTTAATAAGCTGTCTAGGTTGGTCATAACTTCTCTTTCAAGGAGTAAGTGTCTTTTAATTTCATGGCTGCAGTCACCATCTGCAGTGATTTTGGAGACCAAAAATATAAAGTCTGTCACTGTTTCCACTGTTTCCCCATCTATTTCCCATGAAGTGATGGGACCAGATGCCATGATCTTAGTTTTCTGAATGCTGAATTTTAAGCCAACTTTTAAACTTTCCTCTTTCACTTTCATCAAAAGACTCTTTAATTATTCTTTTCTTTCTTCCATGTAAATTAGTATCCTAAATTTCCCAGAAAAAGAAAATGAGGATCAGGAGTTAAGTGATCATCTGAAAGGCACTCAGCTTGTAAAAGCAAGGAAAGTCAGCTTGTAAAAGCATGTAGAACCCACATGGGCACTTCTGACTACTGCTGGGTCCTCAGCATCTCCACTTCTTCCCAGGGCTTACAAAGCTCATAATGGTCTGTACTCATCTCTGTCTACTGTGAAGGCTTCCCTAAGGGGAAAGGGGTTATGCTCTCCTCACATGCTCTCCTTTGATTGCTATTATCCCTTTACAGCCCAAATCACACTGTTTCCACTGTTTCCCCATCTATTTCCCATGAAATGATGGGACCAGATGCCATGATCTTAGTTTTCTGAATGTTGAGCTTTAAGCCAACTTTTTCACTCTCCTCTTTTACTTTCATCAAGAGGCATTGAACATACATTATGGTCATAGCTATAGAGAAGGATACAAAAAGCAAACTCTTAAAAGTCATGCAAGGAAAAGGAAGTCGAAGCAGTGGGTATTTCTCTTCCTTCCATCTTTCCATAATCTCCAGGCTTCCTGTAATAGACATGCATTATTTTTATAATGAGTACAGCAGCAACAAAAATGGTAATCAATAGCTGTGGAGCTATTAAGGGAATTCTTAATTGTTTTCACAGTTCACAGCTCCAGGTTCAAGTGACTTACTTCTCTTGTGCTGAAAATTTTCTAATAGGATGAAAGAGCCATTGTCTAAAAATCTGGAGAACTCCGGGAGGCTGGGAAAACTTCCAGGTGATAGGCAATCTATTGTGTTGCACCCAATTTTAGAAAAAAAAAAAATGGTGGTCATTAGGAGCTTTGCCTCAGATTCACCAAGAATGAAGCATCCCAAATTCACTTCATTTTCCCCTTGGATGGGGTTACTAGACTGGTAGATCAGGAGATTGTTGCCGACATAATGTGTATCGATTCTACAGTATATTTGACAAAGCCTCCTGTCCTTATGAACAAGGTGGAGAAATGTGGGCTAGAAGACAGAACTGCAAGGTGGACTTAAAGGAGACTGAGCAACAGATACAGACATTGCAGTTTAATGGATTCGAGGCTGTTCTAGAACAGGTATGGCAATTTGTGACACCTCTACAACCACTGTCGCCACCCTCCACCTCCAGGCTGGCATTGATAATTAACTGCATCCCTCTTTTTCTCAGAATCCAGATGGGGCTTCAGAATCCTTCTCAACATAGGGCACCAAGCTGCCATTAGCCAAGGGCAGAGCAAACATGTAGATTTCCAAACATGTGGAAATCTATTAGCCAACCTTGACGTTAAAGGAAGTCTCAGGTACGTGCTTCAGGATGATTTTTTTTTACTCAATCCTATTCAGCATGTTTATCAATGATTTAGAATGAAAATCTAGAAAATTTCCATTTCTCATGTGTATGATTGACAAAGACTTAAAGTTGGGAGGGAAAGAGGAAAGAGTGAAAATTTTATACTATCCAACCAGATTATAATATGGGACAGAACCCGAGGAGTGATTATACAATAGCACATATAATCTTATATTAAGTTTAAAAGTGAAATGCAAGAAGAGAAGATGAAGGTATGACTTGATAGCAGTTCATGAAACCGGGTAATGAAGGGGACACTCCTGGGATGCTAGGTGACCAGAAACTCAACCCGAGCCATAGAATGATAGTTGGGTTGTTGATAATCAATACAGTCTTAGGCTTTGTTAATGGAACTACAGGGCCTAGAATACAAGAGGTAAAGAGGACCTAGATTCATCTAGAGCCAGAGTGGAACTGAAACTTGACAGACCCTAAGCACCGGTCCCATCACTTCATGGCAAATAGATGGGGAAACAGTGGAAACAGTGTCAGACTTCATTTTTTTGGGCTCCAAAATCACTGCAGTTGGTGACTGCAGCCATGAAATTAAAAGACACTTACTCCTTGGAAGGAAAGTTATGACCAACCTAGACAGTATATTAAAAAGCAGAGACACTACTTTGCCAACAAAGGTCCATCTAGTCAAGGCTATGGTTTTTCCACTGGTCATGTATGGATGTGAGAGTTGGACTGTGAAGAAAGCTGAGCACTAAAGAATTGATGCTCTTGAACTGTGGTGTTGTAGAAGACTCTTGAGAGTCCCTTGGACTACAAGGAGATCCAACCAGTCCATCCTAAAGGAGACCAGTCCTGGGTGTTCATTGGAAGGACTGATGCTAAAGCTGAAACTCCAATACTTAGGCCACCTCATGTGAAGAGTTGACTCATTGGAAAAGACCCTGATGCTGGGAAAGATTGAGGGCGGGAGGAGAAGGGGACAACAGAGGATGAGATGGTTGGATGGCATCACTGACTCAACAGCCATGAGTTTGGGTAAACTCTGGGAGCTGGTGATGGACAGGGAGGCCTGGTGTGCTATGGTTCATGGGGTCACAAAGAGTCGGACACAACTGAGTGACTGAACTGACTGACTGACTGAAGCACCAAAAATATAATGATGTGCCCACTGCCTGCACAACTCTCTCATGTAACCCACATCAATAGTAAACCATAAAATAAGAATAGGTAAAGTTTAGAAAAATCTACTTTCCCCCATAAAAACTGTTTTGATTCTATTTGAAATGTAAAATATCATATGAGGGGGACTTTGCTGGTGGTCCAGTGGCGAAGACTCAAGCTCCCAATGCAGAGGGCCCAGGTTTGATCCCTGATCAGAGAAATAGAGTCTTCATTCCACAACAAAGACCCAGGACAGCCCAATAAATAAATATCAGAAAAAAAAGGTTCATATTAGAAAAAGCTGGAACTTTTTTGCTTTGCTTTGTCATAAGGATTTGGTTGGTTTGTATGTTGGATACACTGGTGCACTCAGTCAGCCCTGGGAGTCCCATTTCAAGATGGGCTTTGCTGACCAGGGTCTAGATCTCATTTGTCCCTCCTGTCTTCCAAAACATCCCGTGGCTCCCTTGTGCATATGGAACAGAAAGCAATCTCTTTAGTCTGAAAGCACTCAAAGCCTGCCAAGTCCTGAAAAAGGAGGCTGTTTCTTAAAAATCCAAATGAGACACATGATTTAAAAGCCAAAAGTACCAAAAGGTTCATAAAGAAATACAGCAATCTCTGGTTTTACCGCTCTCAACAACTTCAGTCCTGTTACTCAGGGCCTACCATTTTAATCTTTTGGATTGATTTATTCTGGTAATTACTTTCATATCTCTAAATAATATGTTTTTACTGATGTATCTGGTTTTGTGAACTTTACACATTATCATTGATTTCTTGTGATGGTGGTTGGGTGTTTATTTTATTACACAACCTCCACTTCCCCTTCCCTCATTCTTCTACTATTACTATTTTGGGGGGAAAAGTCAATAAATAATGTTTATTGCTTTCTTATGGAAATTTTGTTTACTGCCTCATCAAATTAGTTGCACATTTTTTGTATAGCTTTTTATTTTCCCTAGAGTTTCTAATTCCTTTCTTTTTGTCATGCTTTATTTGCCTTTGTAGAATTCCTCATGTTTTTCATTTTCCAATGCTTCATCACATCAAGCATTTTATAAATCTCTCTTTGTTTTTCCTGAAAACATCTTCCCAGAAACGTCGGTCCTCCTGTTCTAGTCTGGACTCGTTGCCCTTTGGATGACCAGGACTGTGATCATTCCTGGAATTGTCCCTTGCTGCCTTCTTGGGCTAAATTCAATGTCTTCCTCAACACATATCTTCCTCTCTTGATTTATTTCATTTTTCAAGAGCACACCCTCAAGTAAATTCCCAAGAAAGAGTGCATGAGAGATAAATGATCTGAGTCCTCTGTGCCTGAAAATATATTTGCTTTGCTGTTGTACTCAATTGGGTATAGGATTCTCAGTTTCCGGGTTGAAAATTATTCTCCTTCAGGTCTTTGAAGGCTGTCTCCAATGCCTTCTTTCTTGTATCCAGTGTCAAAGATGAAAAAGGTGAAACCAGTCTGGTTCCAGCTCTTTGTAGACGAGCTGCCGCATCCCCTCTTGCCTGTATCATCCTTTCCACCGCCCCGTTTTTCTTCAGCTGTAGTTCCCTCAGTTTCCACTCATTTTCTTGGACCTCCAGAGAACCATTCAATCTGAATATTCCTTTAAAGTCTGAGAAATTCTTTGGTAGTGTTTTGGACATTTTTGTCCCTCAATTTCCTCTTCTTTCTAGGATCCTCTTAACCAGATGAGGGACCACCTGGATTCATCCACTATGTCTTTATTTTTTCTTTCACATTTTGTTTTCATTCTCTTTCAGGAATATTTCCTTGACCTTATCTTTGTAACTTTTTATTATTTTTTTTAATTTAAGAAATATATATATATATATAAATTTTCAAGAGCAGGATGTTATGAAAAAAGAACAATCAAAACACAAAAGATCTCTTCATTTCCCTGAGGATCTAATTAGAGTCTTTTTAGTGTTTGCTTTTACATTATCTTCTGTGGTCTGAATGATCTTCTTCAGGGATCAGTTTTTCCATTGTTGTTGTTGCTGTTTTTTTAAACTCTCATGTATTGGGGATTCTTGGATATCTTTTCATATAAAAGTATGAGAGGATAAAAATCCACTTAGCAGATTCGTGTTTGTGAGCAAGACTGGCTAGCTGATGGACTTCATTCTTGGGGTGATTGGGCTGTGAGCCAGCTGTTTTCCTGGGAGTTAGCTAAGTGTCAGAAGAAAGCAGTATCTTTGTTTAGGGTTGTTTGATTCCTTTTTAGAAGAAATTCTTTTCTTTTTTGGTCTGGGGTTAGAGAAATATGGCTGCCAGGAATTCTATACAATGTGGGGATGGGCTGTTACTGTTTGGTACATGGATTTTCAATTGGCTTCCTTAATTCAGCTCCAGATATCACCTACGTTCTCCGATGTCCCTTACATCTGAGATCAAAACCTGCTTCCCTGGGCTGGTTGCCTGCATTCTCTGTAGCAGCACACCTCCTCCTGGCTTCATCAGTGACCATTTCACCACCTGCTCTCTTTAAGACATTTAAAGACATCTCACTTGCTGATATGCCTTCTCTCATTCTTTTTGTTATAAACCTTCTTTCTTTATTTCTTTCTTCTCCCTCTTCTTTTTCTCTTTCTCCTCCTCCTCCTTCTTCTCCTCCTGCTCCTCCTCCTTTGTAGTCTTCTTCTTAATTATTACAAAATGTCAAAATATTCCTATTCCTTTCTCCTCAGTCCTGTTAAACCATTCATTCAGAGCATTTTGCTATATTGCTTCCTACTTTTTAAAAAACTGATAGATTCAGTTGATATTTACCCTTAACTCATCCTATGTCCCTACCTCCCCAATTGTAACCACTGTTTGACTTTGGTATTTTTCACTCTTTTGCGAGTTTTTATACTTTTGCTACCTATATGTGGTATACAACATAAGCTTTTGCATTGAGTGTCTTGTATTTTTATATAAAGGTATCAATGTATACCTATCAACTTTCCCATTACTTCTTTCAATATTTCTTGAGACCTATCAATGTTGTATATGTAGCTTTACTGCTGTATGGTGCTTAATTATTCAATCATTCTCTCGTTAATGAAAGGTTAGATTGTTTCTGATTCCTCACTGTTACATCCAGTGCTAATCTGAACGTTCTTGTAACTTTTCCTTGAGCACAGGTGCAAAAACTCCTCTAGTCGTATATGCTGTGTCATAGTATACATGCTTCTTCAACTTTACTATGCAATGGCAAATTGTTTTCCAAAGTAGACATCAATTTATCCTCCCACATTGGCAGCATTAGAGGGTTTTCTTGTTCCATATATTTGCTGGTAGTCCATACTGTCAACAAACCAGATTTGCTAAACTAGTCAGTGTGAAACAGTATCTTTTAATTTGCATTTGATTGTAACCATCAAGTTAGGCATCTTTTATTGGCATTCAAGCTTCCTTTTCTGTGGATTCAATGTACATAACTTTTGCCCAGTTTTCTACTGGGTTATGCTTTTGAACTGTGGTGTTGGAGAAGACTCTTGAGAGTCCCTTGGACTGCAAGGAGATCCAACCAGTCCATCCTGAAGGAGATCAGCCCTGGGATTTCTTTGGAGGGAATGATGCTAAAGCTGAAACTCCAGTACTTTGGCCACCTCATGTGAAGAGTTGACTCATTGGAAAAGACCCTGATGCTGGGAGGGATTGGGGGCAGGAGAAGGGGACGACAGAGGATGAGATGGCTGAATGTCATCACTGACTTGATGGATGTGAGTCTGAGTGAACTCCGGGAGTTGGTGATGGACAGGGAGGCCTGGCGTGCTGCGATTCATAGGGTTGCAAAGAGTCGGACAAGACTGAGTGACTGAACTAAACTGAACTGGACTATCTTTGATTACCTTGATAATCTTGGTATTTTCTACTTTGGTTACCTTGTGATTTATAGAAGACTTTATATCTGGCATAATGTGGGAGCTCTTAGAAATGTGGGATTTAGAGACCCACCCTGGACCCACTGGATCACAGTCTCCATTTGAACAAGACTTGGGTGATTTGATTGCACATTTAAGTTTGAGAAGCACTGATGCAGAACATTTTCTCTGTCTCTTGAATATTTGGTAGAAGTTCCCTGTAAAGCCACCCAAGGATGATGCTTTGTTAGTCAGAGCTATTGTTGTTGATGTAGGTAAATTTATACTTATTCAACTACTTTAGTGATTATAGGCCCCTTCTGATTTTTAATTTTCTTTAAGTTTTAGTAAGTTACTTTTTCCTAGAAAACTGCATTTATCTATGGTTCTTAGTGTATTTATAAAAATATATTCATATTAATTTCATTGTTTTAAAATTTTATGTCATATTAAGTCACATTTTTTCCATCTTTAATACTTTTTATCTGTGTGTCCTTCCACATCTCATTCTCACAAAATCCTGCCAGAGGTTTGTCTGTTTTACTGGTCTTTTCAAAGGACCAGATTATGGTTTTATTGAATTCTTCTCTTATAGCATTTTCTATTTCATTATTTTCTGTCTTTATAATCTTCTTCTTCCTACCTTTTTGGGGTTACTTTGACTTCCTTTTTTCAGCTTGTTAAGTTGAAGTCAGCTCATTAACTTTTTAATCTTTATTTTTCATGATTTAAACATTTGAGGCTATAGATTTCCCACTAATTACCACTGTAGTTGTATCTTACATGCTTTGATACGTCATATTTTTATTATCTTTTAGGTCTAAATGTTTTCTAATTTCCATTATTACTTCTTCTTTGACCCATGAGTTATTTCAAAGTGTGTTTTAAAATGTATGACTATAGAATATTCTTAAAAGATTTAAAAAATGTATTTCTAACTTAATTACACTGTGGATTGAGAACATGATCTTTATAATATTAGTTCCTTGGTGTTTGTTGTGACTTGCTTTTGGATACCATAAATGGTTTATATTGGTAGATGTGTCATCCGTATTTGAAAAGAATGTGCATTCTCCTCTAATTGCTAGTTATATTTTTCAAACCTTTTGTCCTTATCTGTTTTTCTTTGCTTAATATATCAATTGCTGACAGCTGTGTTACAAGTGTCATTATGATTTTAGATATGTAAATTTCTCCTTGGAATTTTGTCAATTTTGACTTTATATATTTTAAGGCAGAGGATGAGATGATTGGATGGCATCACTGACTCCATGGACATGAACTTGGGCAAACTCTGGGAGATAATGAGGGACAGGGAGGCCTGGCATGCTGCAGTCCAAGGGCTTGCAAATAGTCAGACATGACTTAGTGACCGAACAACAACAGCAACAACATTTTAAGACTATTTAATTAGCTTCATGCAAATTTAGAATTTCTATATATTTCTGGCAAGTGGTTCCTTTTAATATTGTATGGTGTCCATCTCTATTCTTAACATTAAAAGCCATATTTATATGCAACAAAAAAACTCCTCCACCAGTGTTCTTTGGGTTGGTGTGTGACTGGGGTATCTTTTTTCCAATTTTTTGTGTTCAACTTTTCTATGTCCTTTCTTTTAAGACATATCTCTTATAAGCAACACAATGCTTTTTTACAAATCCAATCTGTCAATCTTTATTTGAACAAGTGAGTTTAGTCAGTTTACAGGCTTATGGTTATTTATACATTAGATTTAATGCTACCATTTTATTCTGTGCTTCTTTCACTTAAACTGTATCCAGTTCCTATGTCTGTATAACAATTTTCCCCAAAACTTAGTGATATAAAGCAGACATTTATTATGCCCACAGTTTCTGCGGGTCAGAAACTGGTCGGGGCGTAGCGCCTCCACATTTGGATTCTCATCCAGAAAAGACTTGAAGGTGGGATTCGTCTCAAGATTCGCCCACTCACATGTCTGGGTGTTGATGCCAGCTTGTCTGCTGAGACATTAGCTAGATCTATCAGTCCAAATAAACTACCCAGAGCCACTCTGTATGGCTGGAAGTCTGTCATAATATGGTGGCCAAGGGCAAGAATCTTGAAAGAGTGCCAGGTGGAAGGCGTATTCCCTTTTATGAGCTAGTCTCAGAAATCACACAGCATTACTTCCACCACATTCTAATTGTCAAGATAATAACTAGGTCCTGCCCAGGATCAAGGAGAGAAAGATCAGACTGTCTGTTGGTGGGGAGTTTAGCGAGATTCTGGAAGAGCGTGTGGGATTAAAATCATTGCTGTGGACATTTTCAGAAAATACAATCTACCATACTCTGCTTTTTTATTTGGTTCATTTTCTTCTTCTTGCCTCCTATTGAAAAAATCCAGGCTTGTAAAAAATTATTCTCTTATTCTGCTGACAGTCTTGGAAGTCATACATTCTATTTCAACTTTTTAGAGTATGCACCCGTAAAATTTTTTTGAATCTATATGTAACATAAAATTCTAATTTGATTGGTGTCCCTGTTTTCCTCTCAAATAAAACAAGGTTCTCAAAATGCCTCATTTTAACTCCTATCACTCCTTTTCCAAAGTATAGAATCTGTGGTTCATATTTTAATTTCACTTCTATTTATACCCTCAATTATTCATTATTATTTTGTGTATGGTCTTTTTGTGTTTAAACAGCAGCCAAGACATGTCTCAGTTTGCTGGTACATACCATATTTGTTACTATATCTTTGTTATGCTTTCTTGTATAGTAGTGCTTTCAACAAAGCTCTGTAGTTAAAAACTCGAAATCATTCTATATCTGAAAACATCTTTATTTCACTGTTAGTCTCGAAAAGCTGATTTAGCTATGAGTAAAATCCAGGGTTGACAGATATTTTCTCTCAGGACATTAGATATAGTCTTCTACTATTTTCTGGAGTCAGTACAAATGTTCTTTTATATAATCTGTGTCTTTTATCTCTGTTTATTTCAAAGATCTTCTTTGCCTGTGGTGCTCTGAAATTTCACAGCAATGTTTCTTGATGTGCACTTAGTTTTAGCCATGCTACTTGAGGTTCTTCACAAATATGAGGATTTCCAATTCTGGCAAATTCTCAATCGTTATTTCTTGGAATATTGTGTCTTCTCTAATCTCCTTCTTCTGTTCTTTAACTATCGGACATATGATGGACATTCCCATTCTGTCTCTGTTTCTCTCTTTTAAAAATTAATTAAGATGTGTCAAGTCTTAGTTGAGGCTTGCACGCTTTGGCTCCAGAGCGTGCAAGCCCAGTAGGTGCCTCAAACAGACTCAGCTGCTCATGGCACGTAGGATCTTAGTTCCCCAACCAGGGACTGAACCCATGTCTCCTGCGTTGGCAGACAGATTCTTAACCCCTGGACCACCAGGGAGGTTCCCATGTCTCTCTATCTCTTGTTAAATTTTATTTTATTTTTTTAAAAGATTTTTTTTTTTTTGATGTGGACCATTTTTAAGGTCTTTGTTGAATTTGTTACAATATTGCTTCTGTTTTCTATTTTGGTTTTTTGGCTATGAGGCATGTGGGAATCTTAGCTCCCCAAACAGGGATCGAACCCGTACCCCATGCATTGGAAAGCGAAGTCTTGCCACTGAACCACCAGGGAAGTACCCCCATGTCTCAGTCTCAAATATTTTCCATCTCTTTGTCTTCTGGGTTGCCTTATGAGTACTTTCTTAAGGTTTCCTTTTTGTTCATGAATTCTTCAGTTATATCTATTATTTAAACATTCCATTGAAGTTTTAACTTACGTAACTACACATTTCATTTCTAGAATTTGGGGGGGTCAAATCTACCATTCATGTTTTCATAGTGACTTTTTATGTTTTCAATTCCTTCTTTTATGTCTTCAATTACTTCAGGAAATAGACTCTATCTAACCCCCAGAAGTTCTCTTTATGCTCTTCTTAGTCACAACCACTCCCTTTCCTAAGAAAATCATTGTCCTGACTTTGGTAGTAATCGTCTTTCTTTTGCTTTTTTTTACAATCTAAGTTCTTCATGTGCTTTTAAATTAGATTTTAAACTCATCTTCAATAGGATTTTCTCTCTAGAATCCCAGACAAACATAGATGAGAACATGTTCTTCTAAGGACATCTTGTGTTTGCTTATGGTTTTGTTGTTGTTCAGCTGCTCAGTTGTATCTGACTCTTTGTGACCCCATGGACTGCAGCATGCCAGGCTCCTCAGTCCTTGGCTATCTCCTGGAGTTTGCCCAAACTCATCTCCATTGAGTTGGTGATGCTACCTAATCATCTCATCCTCTGTCGTCCCCTTCACCTCCTGTCTTCAGTCTTTCCAAGCATCAGGGTCTTTTCCAATGAGTCGGCTCTTCACATCAGGCCAAAGTATTGGAGCTTCAGCTTCAGCATCAATCCTTTCAATGAGTATTCAGAGTTGGTTTCTTTTAGGATTGACTGGTTTGATCTCCTTGCTGTCCAAGGGACTCTCAAGAGTCTTCTCCAGGACCACAATTCAAAAGTATCAATTCTTTGATGCTCAGCCTTCTTTATGGTTCAGCTTTCATGTCTGTACATGACTACTGGAAAAACCATAGCTTTGACTACATGGACCTTTGTCAGCAAAGTGATATCTCTGCTTTTTAATATGCTGTCTAGGTTTGTCATAGCTTTCCTTCCAAAGAGCAAGTGTCTTTTAATTGCTTATGTTAGGAGTCCCAAATGGAACCACTAACCCAGGATCACTTTTTAACATAAAATTACCAACTCATTTGTTTCTGTACCATGAAGCTAAAGTCGAAGGCCAATTCTTCATGAAGAGTTGGTCCTTGGTTGTAAATTGCCAGGTGAGACCTTTGGCCTATGCTGGCTGAGACAAACAAATTTCCCTGTCATCTTCCTAGACAAATTAATGACTTTTTCAACCCCTTTCTCTGGTGGGAATGTAACATTTGAACATCAAGGCAAAGATCTCAGTTCCAACACTTTTTCTCAGACGGCTCAGAGCCTAGGTCTTGGGCCTCATGTGAGCACTAACCCCATGGGCTTGCAGTGGCAAAGAGGTTCCCAGACTTAGGGAACGAACCTATGGTTGCCGAGGGGAAGGATGAGGGGAAGGGATAGTTAGGGAGTTTGGGATGGGCATATACACACACTGCTATATTTCAAATGGATAGCCAACATGTATAGCAACTGTATAGCACATGTAACTCTGCTTAGCATTATGTGGCAACTTGGATGGGAGAGGATCTTGGGGGAGAATGGATACATGTGTATGTAAACAGCAAACAGTCCCTTTGCTGTTCACCTGAAATTATCACAACATTGTTAATTGCCTATACCCTAATATAAAATTAAAAGTTAAATTAAAAATAATGCAAATACAAACACCAGCACAGTCATCAAATACTAAGTAAACGAAGCAAAAAAACATGCAGTGGCTACAGCGTCACTCCAGTGCTTCCTGCTATAGGGTCTTTGTGTCTGGCTTGAGGGTGAATGTTCTTTCTTAAAGGTCAGTTAGGCACTTAAAGAATATTTGCCTTTCTAGGTCTTTGTCCTGGGTGTGCATTCTGGCCATATAGGCCACTGCACTGCTGAGCTGCAAGTCCTGCCTCTTCTTCCTCAGCCCTGAATGCCACCGTGACCCACCTATTACATCCTTCTCTCCAGCACATGGGGCCTGGGATCTGTGGTTGAGTCCTTCCTGGCCCATTCCTGAGCCCAAGTGCCCTCTCTAGGTCTTGTGCCTGTGGGGCTTCATGGTGAACAACCAGGCTTCCTGCCAGTCCTCCTGCAGACCCCAAATGTTAGGCTTCCTCCACCAGTCACCCCTCCTGTGTCTGCCCTCTGTCTTAACAGAAATCAGACAATGTCCTTTACATGCCACTGTCTCCTCCCCTATTCTTTGGGGTCTTGTGACTGTATGTCTTTCTTTTCTTTTATTTTTTTCATTTCATCAGGGTTTTAGAAGGAAGAGAGAGAAACACATGTTCAATGCTCCACACTTAGCAGGAAGTTCAAAGAGTAACTTATCTTCATGTTTCTATAATTACAAGTGAGGTTGTACTTTCTAATGAGTCCATTCGAATTAATTTATTATTATTATTATTAATTGCACTGCAGGGCTTGTGGGATCTTAGTTTCCCAACCAAGGATTGAAGTTGGGCCTTCGGTAGTGAGAGCTTGAAGTCCCACCCACTGAACTGCCAGGCAGTTCCCTAACAAGTCCATTTTTCACAACTTCATTGTCATTACTGTTCACATCCTTTACCTATTCTGTTTGTTCTCCTCACCTGCCCCCACCCCATCCTGGCTCTCAGAATATTCCCTTCAATTCATATATCAATTATTTATAGTAGAATATTAATGCTTGGCCTGAAAGGTTGGAAACAAATATTTTTCTTCAGTCTTCACTTTTTATAAAGGCATTTTATTGGTTTGTTATTTACATAAACTCTTAATTGTATGTAGTTTAATCTGGCAGGTTTTACCTTTTTCAGTTTCTTCTATTGCTCCTGCATTGATTGGGAGAGTGGAAATGTTCCCAAGAGACTTGCTGGCTACTATTGCTGTTTGGTTCTATGGGGAGAGAAGGCCGTGATGGGAAGCAGAGAGAATGAAATAGGAGAATTTCATTAGAGTTGTCATTTGACCCCGGTTATCTGTCAGTACACAGATAATTGAGAACTGACTCCAAGTGAAATTGATAAACTGACCTTCTTAATTACATGCCAATGTACCCTATCATTCACCATGGGCAGGAAAGCAATTTCCAGGTTCGGTTTATGCCATGTGCTCATCCACCCTCTTCCTTGAGACTTTGCACTTTTGTGACCTGCCCTTCCAGCGAGTTCCCTTTAAGACCTTCTTGCCTCCTGATGCCAAAAGTGCTGAAAGATAACAACATCCAGTCTTTATTGCTGCCTGAGTTCCTGTGCCCCCAGCTAGTGCGTAAAGAGGAAGCAGCACATATCTCAAGCGCCTCTGATGGTAGCTGGCATGATGCTTGATAACAGAATTTCTCAGACAACAGGCCCAGGCTGGGGAATTTTAATATTGTCTTTCCCTACAAGTAATTTCCAATGTTTATGCTCTGTGGAGCCCCTTTTGAGTGTCAGAGCAGAACAAATGCCAGTTTTAATGGACTTGCTAAATCATAAAAACTGCTTGCGAAATTGCATCTGATTAAAACAGGAAAATGTTCCATTATTCAGAAAAATCTCCCTGCAGAGGCTCACGGAGGCTGTTGGAGGTGCAGAAATGCAGGGAGCGCCCAGATCCTGTGGAGTTTTTTCTCCATGGAAAAGATGTGGCTCCATTTATGTTCTTTTCTCTCTCCCAAGTCCCCCATTCTTCTGCCTTCCCTGATGAAAGGGAAATTGACATGAGTTATTTCAAAATTAATTTATGCGACAACATATTATTAGCAGGGGCAGAGCACGCATGACAAGGTATAGCCAGAGAAGAGATGGTGGGGGTGGAGTTGAAACCTCTGAGTTGCCTCTGAGTTGTCTGAGCACCTCCACAGAGCAAAGACCAACCGATACAGCAAAAGCCAAAAGGGTGTTCTGTTAAGCTGGACAAGGCTCTCCTGGCTAACAACAAAATATAAAATAGAATTGAGTTATCCCATAGATATAAGTTGGGCTTCCCCAGTGGCTCAGTGATAATGAATCTGCCTACAATGAAGGAGATGCAGGAGACATGGGTTCGATCCTTGGGTGGGGAAGATCCTCTGGAAGAGGAAATGAAAACTCACTCCAGTATTCTTGCCTGGAGAATCCCATGGACAGAGGAGCCTGGTGAGATACAGTGCATAGGGTCCCAAAGAGTTGGACACGACTGAGCAACTGAGTATGCCCCGACATAAGTCACCCACTAGAGAGCCGTTTCCAGCGAATTGTCAGTGGAGTCTGGTTTGGGGATTTAACCTACAGCCAGTTAGACAGGCAGATGGCTAGACCAATATCACCAGCAAGTACCCTTTGTTTGCAAAGAATTGTCCCTAAGTCTGGAGAGATAGCAAAAGGAAGCACTGCCCCATCCCAGCCCCAGCTAATGGTGGGGGCAGGGTGGGGGCAACTGTAGCCTCATGAATGAGCCACCCAGACACCACATGGAGCAGAAGGGCTGCCCAGCAGAGCCCAGCTATCCCAGGAATTGCTGAAAACAATGTCATGGTTTTTTCCTGCACTGGACTGAATAACTGAGACATCAGTCGGTTCCAGCCTCTCCCCTGGGATCCTGACATTGGAAGGACCTGCCCAAGTTGCCTTCTTGGCACTGATAACTGAATGACACCAATCAGGACGGCATCTACAGTGACTTGGCTGTCACTCACCGTGTCCTGGTCTACCTGGAGGGATCCTGCTCTCTATCTGGGACTTTCCTTGTCTTGCCCCTTCCTCCTTTGTGTCCTGTCTCCCACCTCGAAGACTGGGCACTGTTCCCTTCACCTTCTCTTCAGACTTAGGGACATGCTGAATGGGCTTTCCAGATGTTGCTAGAGGTCTACTGGGCAGCTCTTTTGCTCCACGTGGTATCAGATGGCTCATTCATGAGTCTGCAATTTGCTGGGGCTGGAACATTCAAAATGGCTTCACTGCCACATCTGGGACCTGATTTGGCTGGAGGGCTGCCCAGCTTCTCTTTGTCCATGAACTCCATGGAGCTGTGTGGTCTGTTGGTAGACAGTATGTCTCTGCATGGCTACTCGATCCTAGAACTCATCAATGCATTTCATTGGCCAAAGCAAGTCACAGGGCCAGTCCAGGTCAAGGGTAGGGGAAATAAACCTCATCTCTTGATGGAGAAAGGCAGGTATAGTCAGGGATGGGAGACATTTTGGTGGCCATCTTTGCAGACACCTGGCCAGGTGAGCATTTGGGAGCTGAGATTCAGTAGAACCTTGCACCAGGGCAAAGTTGCATCTGCCTAGAGGGTTCTCTTGGCCCTAATGCTTGCAGAGACTCTATATGGGCTGCTGCTGCTGCTAAGTCACTTCAGTCATGTCCAACTCTGTGCGACCCCATAGACGGCAGTCCACCAGGCTCCCCTGTCCCTGGGATTCTCCAGGCAAGAACACTGGAGTGGGTTGCCGTTTCCTTCTCCAATGCATGAAAGTAAAAAGTGAAAGTGAAGCCATTCAGTTGTGTCTGACTCTTCGCGACCCCATGGACTGTAGCCTACCAGGCTCCTCAGTCCATGGGATTTTCCAGGCAAGAGTACTGGAGTGGGGTGCCATTGTCTTCTCCGCTATATGGGCTAGGCATGACTATACCTGGTTCTGGTCCTGATACAACTTGAAAGGCCAGCAGTGGAGACCTGCCAGCCATCAGCCTGCTGAGCCCTTCTCTGCTCTGGGCTTCTTAGCTACCCAAGGCTGCAGGTGATGGCGCCTCCTCTGCTTAACCCCAGGGTTAAGTATTCTGTCCTGTTTATCCATCAGTAACTGTCTCGACCCTCCTTGGCTTCCTTTCTGGCCCTCTCAACCCTAGGCCCAGCTGCTGCCTGTCACCCTCTGTCTTCCCTGCCACAGAAATGATTTTTTTTTTTTTATAAACTCATCCTTGACTGAAGAGCCACTTTAGAGAATTTAAAACACCACCACTCTCTTCTAATGAGAGAGAAGAAGAAACGCAGAGGCACTAAATTCTCTAGAGCTTTCCTGTTGCGTTCTGATGTCACCATCTCTGGAAATAATTCTCTTTTCACAACACACAAAATATTGGCTGGGGAGCATCACCACCTATTTTAGAATCATCCCCTTGAACACTTTGTCTCCTTCTAGGATTGCCAAACTACGCAATGTCAATAGCACAGACTTCAGGAGCTGGGGCTGGGAATGCAAACTGAAGCTGGTGCTGGGCTCCATGTGTGCCAAGTGCTCAACACACCCCTGCCTCTGGCTGGGCTCCAGGGGAGGAAGTAAGCAACTCATGGCAAAGGTGTTGCCCCTTCTTGGCCACCGAGATGGAGTCAGTAGTGCCCTGGTCATCAGAAATGATGTCAGCTGGCCCAGGCACATTACAAAGCCAGTTTGCCTTTCCCAGTGGAGCCTCCCAGGCACCACTAAAAGGTCGGAGTGGCAACCCTGACACTGCCTATCCCAGTCTGCCCACAGTGACCTAGTTAGTCTTTGTTTTCTAGATCTAACCTTCCAACTCTTTACTATTTGGAAACCACCCTGCCTGGCAGCACTGATGTCTACCTCCCCATCAACTGTGGGGAAAGGGCTGCCCCTGCGGGACCTCCAAGCCATTGCCACTGGGCTCCAAGCATCACCTGCCATCCAAACACCCACCGCACCCCTAAAGCCCCTCCTGACGCTCCTTCACCCTCTCCATCCCCCAGAGCCAGCTCTACAGCCAGCTCCCTTCCCTGCCCCACCCTGCCTGCCCCAGCTCCCTTCCCCTCCCCACCAGCATATGGGCTTGGAGTCCCATCCAGTCCCCTCCTAAAAGTTTCTCTCATCTTTCACTTCTCAATGCACATGAGGCCCGAATCAGACTGCCTGCGTCTCTTGCTTAGATTGAGAAAGCAGTCCCTAACACATCCCCCGGCTTCCAGCTATGCTTGTGGAAAACCTCCTTTATAATGAAGCCTGAGGAGCCTTTCTGAAGCCACGGGCCGGCACGTCCTTTCCCACCTGGACCACTTGGAAGGCTGTCTGTCCACAGGCTTCATGCCACTCTTGACTGGCACATTCACCTCACTGCTGTCACCTGCTCTGGCACAAGCTGGGCCAGACTGGGTTATTCCTGCTCTGCCTCTGACTTTCTCTCACCTCTCGGGTGTTAAGTACTGGGTTCAAATCCATTACTAGCCGTGTGAACTTGTCATTAGGTGAGGTTAATCAGAAACCTAGCTGGCCAAGCAGATGCAAACTAGTATATATAGAATGGATAAACAATAAGGTCTTACTATACACACAGGGAACTATATTCAATATCATGTAATAAACCATAACACAAAAGAATATAAAAAACAGTTTATATGTATATATACATATATGGATCACTTTTCTGTACAATAGAAACAAACGGTTATAAATCAACTATTTTTCAGTAAAACAATTTTTAAAAAAAAGAAACCTAATTGACTAGAAGAGGTGAATTTAGACTTAGAGTTTGAAGATATTAATAATAGTGATGATTATGATAGTAATAATGACACCTAATGCTTAGACTGTGCAAATTAAGCAAAATATTTAACCTCTCAAAGCCTCAGTTTTCTCATCTGTAAAAGGGGAGTGATGGGTTGATGTAAGGATTGAACGAAATAAGGTCTGATAACCTCCATTTCATGCCTGGAAATGGCAACTATTTGATAAAAGTGTGCTATTGTCATCACTGTGCTGACTCAACCACCCAGAACTCTAGTCTGGCTCTCACTGTAGTCTTGTCTGGACCTTCCCCTACCTTACCTGCCTGGATGCTTTCTGCTCACCTTTAAAGTCTTATTTAAGATATCACTTCCTTCAGGAAGCCACCCAGGACCCTTTTGGTTCTGTATTGCTGCTTTGAGCCTGTTAGAGGATGCACTTCTTATATTAACTCCGATGGCAGTTTACTTGTCTGTCCCTCCCTGCTAGCCTGTGAGCCCCCTTGAGAAGAGGACCTGAATCTTCCTGGCACAGCCTTCTCATACCTGGTACAGTAGTAGATAAGCGGGAATCATTTGGGGCTGGAACCAACAAAGACCTAGCAGGCTTCATGTCCGCACATGCTCCTCCCCTGGCAGGACCAGCCCTGACCTTGAGGACTTTTTCTTCCAGATGGGAAGGCAAGAATAAAACGGATCAAACACCGGTGAATGATAAAAGATAGCGCTTGTGTGCGTTACACAGCGTGCAGGATGGACCATCAGTTGGCCGAGCACTCAGAGAAGGGAGCTATCTCAGAGAAGGGAGTGATCACTGTTCGCATATTGAATATTGTTTGAAATAAGTAGGCCATTGACTAGGACATGGAAATTGCTTTTGTCATACTAAAGGTTTCATTGCAATGGTACTTGCCGTAACAGGATTTGACATAATACGAAGCTCTTGTAGGACCTTTGTGATTCCCAAGCACTTACCATACAATCATGAAATGCATAGTGTGAAAGAAAAAGTCCCAATTGTTTGGAGATTGGCAGCTCCAATTTTCTGTAGCAAGTCTGCAATTGCTCCCTGATCAAACTTCCAGCGAGGGCCTGGGATTTCAGCTTTACAGGCCCATCCAAAGTGGGCGTGGGCTGCTGGCCAGCCAGAAGAGCATCTCCTAGGACGCAGGTGGGGCCACCTGTCGGGAATGATGACTCTGGTTTTTCTGAGGACAGGAGAGGCTGGTACATCTCAACGCCGACTGGGTAATGCAGATGTGTGTTGACCGATTCCTCCCCAACTTGCTGAGGGATAAAACCATGACCCAGAGCAAGGCTGTGACTCTTCTGTCTCTTGCAAAAAATGAACCCCTGGGGCCATTTCACACACCTCTGCTGGGGCTTTGGGGGCACCAAATGCAGGCAGTTCACACTGCAGATCAGCTGCGCTTGTGTCCGCCGCAGTCAGCGCCCAACCTTACCGTTTCTGTTTGGTGTGACTTGTCATGTACTGCAGGCCCAGCAACCAGGCTTTCTTGTTCCTAGCTTGGTCCCAATACCCATGGTCCATATTCTGCAGCTTCCTAGATCAGTGCTGGGCACATAGTAAGGACCACCTCCGTGTGAGCTGGCATGATCATCATTACCAGCATCGCCATCTTCCAAATCCAGATCTAAATTCGTCTCCTCTGAATAGGTTTCTGATTGACTTCCCCTAATGATAATGGATTGTGCCTATTTGGAATTTTTCATTTACAAAGCGTTTTCACATGTATTATCTTATTTCAGCCTCACAGCAAGTCCGGGAAGGTAAACAGCCGGGACAGGGAGTGCCATTCACATTTTCCTAATGGTGACAAGAGTTTCTGAAAATTCAAGTGCTTCTGTCCAAATTGCATGGGCTGAAGTCAGTAACTGTGCTGATCTCAGACCCAGAGCTCTGACTCCTATGACGCACACACTTTTTAGAGCGTGGTTTCCAGTAAGTGATAAATTTTATATCAAGACTCAGTACAAACACGCACACACGCCAAAAAACGGAAATAAATTTTCATAAAACAATACTTTTTAATTTTTAATATTTTATTAAAAATCTTTGGGCTGTGTTGGGTCTTTATTGTAGCATATGGGATCCAGTTCTTTGACCAGGGATCGAACCTGGGCCCTCTGCAGTGGGAGTGCAGACTCTTAGCTGCTAGACCACCAGGGAAGTTCCAATAATACTTCTCTTACTGCATGCAAAGTAGCCTCCTCCCTTCCCCCTCTTCCCTCTCCCCCATCTCCTCTCCTCTCCCCGCTTCCCCTCCCTTCTTTCCCTGTCTATTCTCTCCCTACTAGTAGCACAAATCTCATCTTTTACTCTATATCTAGGGCTCTTCCCACCCCACGTCTGCTTCTCACCTGATTTTTTTTCTCCTCATCCACTTCCTCAAACCTGATTCACTGCTTTGCACTTGTCTGTATGTTGCTTTGCAAGCATTTTGAAGTGTGTGTCACTCCCAATATAGGGTATAGAGGAGGTGAGCGCAGAGACCCTGGTGCGCGGTCTCCTCCGCCCTTCTCGATGGTGGCTTGGGCCTGAGCCACAGGGAGGTCTCAGTGCTGTCGGCGGACTGTGACCCTCCTCGGTCCTCAGCAAGCCGGTCCGTGGAGGACCCGCCCGGCCTGTCCAGCTCTCCTCCAGGCCTCTTTGAAGGACCTTGGCTGGACTCCCGTCAGATGTATATCTCTCTGTGATTAATATAGGCCCCTTTCAAACCTTGACACCTGCCGGCACCAAATGTTTATCGGGCAGAGGCATTGGCAATGCAGCATCTAGAGATAGCAGGACTCCAGCCCAGGGAGAAGGAGAGAAAGGACAAGGGAGGGGTTTCGGGGGGAGGTGCCAGGCTGATGGTTCACTTCAGGACGACTGTCAAGGTGAGACACAGGGGGTCTGCATGGGACATTCACCAAGGTGATCCTCCTGGAGCTTCCTTGGCAAGCAAACTGTGGTGTGCTCGACACTCAGCTTTGTCCCCATGGAAACACTCATACACCCCTATCTCTTCCCCAGCCTGCCTTTGCCAGGAGGTAGGTCCCAGGACCAAGACTGCTCATCTGGGCAGAGGCCATCCCAGAGGCTCTCACAAAGGCTTGCACACCATGACTGCAGCCAGGTGAGGCAGGCATGAGCACCCTTTTTGTCCAGACAAGAAACTCAGGCTGTCCAGGGATACCGGAAAAGCAGTGAAGAGCAGAGGTCAGGTGCTCTTTCCTTTGGCAGTTAGATCTGCTTAGAGCTCTGGGTTTCAACCTGGGGCCATGAAAATAATTCTCCTGCATGGCTCCCACCCCCAGGCATCCTGACTTCACTCGTGTAGGTGTGGCCTGAGCATCTGCCATGTGTAGGAACCATGACTATGGTTAGAAGTGGCTGATCAGATACTATTAGAAGGGATGTGTGTGTGCGTGTGTGTGTGTAAAAGCATCTCCCCAGGCCAATACCAGCCCAGGTGTAGCCAGCAGATACATTGATCTTGGGCCCTCGGGGAACCAGGTGGGTTGAGACGGCTCTGGGGTCTTGCCCCTGGAAGGGGAGAAGCAGTGTTACCATGTTCCCCCTTGTTGCTAAAATGCCATCCTGTTTCTGTGACTGCTGTTATGTCCCCAGTGAGACACAGGGTTACAACCTGTGCAGGAGAACTACCAAATCATCCTTAGCATCTTAGCACCCTTCCTCCAGGAAACTCTCAAAGACACTGAGCTCAGTGAGGTCAGAGAACCTGTCCTGGTCATTGTTACCTGTGGCGTGACATGTAGAAGGGGCTTGCAAATCTTGGTGAAATGCTGAGTGGAGGAAACCCAGTGTCTGAGAAGTCTGTTTAGCCCTGTTTTACAAACAGGGAGATGGGTCTGGAGAGGGAAGAGTAATGATGACAATGATTTGTGGAGTCATTGATGGGCCAGTCACAAAGTGAGATGCTCTTTGCACATCAACTCCCCTAATCTTCCAACAGCCCTCTACATAGGCATCATTAGCTCCCATTTTACAAATGAGGGAAACTGAGGCTTTGAGAGGTCAAAATTTTGAGAGGTTACACAATAAGCAAGGGGTCAGATACACCATGCCAGGCTGCGCCAGCTCCAGAGTGTTCCAGCTTCCTCCCCTCTCTGCTCAGGCACACTGCCCTACAAGTGACTTTAAATCCTTGGTTTTCCCCTCTTTGCCAGCTTGTGAATGATAAATAAATTTCAAAGCAAATCACGCAGGGATCGACTCAGACCTCTCATTTCTATAAACAATATCTTCTCTGGAAACAGCAGAGAGTGGTCTTCAGGGAGGCAGTCGCCTGGGCTGCAGGAATAAGGGGAAGTCTATTACTGAGAAGAACCCACGCGCAGCCCCCGGGGACCAGCTGCCTCTGACCTCAGCGTCCTTTTTCGTCTCTAGTTTCTGTGATTCTGGGATTCCATGTAAACCTCATTCTTCATGCAGCACCCTGAGTTGCCACCGAGTTGAACTTTCGCTAAAGAATGTCAAGGTGTTTCATCACGCTGGGTAGTGATTAGGGAGAAGGTGTGAACATGCTATTTCTGAGTCCCTATTGCTCTCCTGGGTGCAGGGCTGGAGACAGATGTGAGGACAAAGTCAGGTCTAGTTCAGGACCTGGGCTTGGAGAGCCACTATCCCAGCGTTCTCTTGACCCTTCAGAGCCTCTGTTGACCTGGCCCAGGAGGTGCTGACCAGCAAGTAGGTGGCCCCTGCCCTGGAAAACTGCTATTTTTCACTCCCTGCTTATTCTTTCATCGTGCACTTTCTCCTAGGCACTGACTTATTTCCTGTAGGTCGAAGGCTAATGGATTCAGGTTCAGAATAAGATTAAAATGTATTTCAGAAGCCAGACAGGGTTGGATTTAGGTTGAATTCAGGGCTGTGTTGGGGGAGTAGCAATGGCATTTTCTACCATCGGGGACCCCTGCAGGACCACTATTGAAGCTTCAAAGATGGGCTTGAGAGGCAGTAGCCGAGCCTGTTGACCAAGCAGGAAGATTTCTGGAGTCGAGGTTGAGCTTTGAGTTCAAGGCTAGTCATTACTTGGGTAACCTGGGGAAAATGACTTTGCATCTCTAAATCTCAATTTAATTATCTATAGAGTGGACCTAATAATAACTGCTTCCTCTAATTAATATGGGAACCACACAACACTATATATGTGACAGCATTTTGCCAAGTGAAATGTACTATCCAACTGTTAGTTAGGACTTGTACTTTCAAAATGCCTCCTTGATTAAAAAAAAATCTTTTGTATTTTTTTTTTTTAGATTCTACATATAAGGGATATCATATGATATTTCTCCTTCTCTGTCTCACTTACTTCAACAGAAGGAGACTCGCAAACTTAGAAAACGAACTTATGGTTGCTGGGAGGGGAAAGGATAGTTAGGGACTTTGGGAAGGTACACACCGCTGTATTTCAAGTGGATAACCAACAAGGACCTATTGTACAATGAGAAAAAAAAAGAGGGGGGAGAAAAAGTGGAGTGGGGTGAAGACATTCCCCCATGCTGAATTTCTTCTCCCACTTTTACTAGGACACTCATCTACTGTGAGTATTCAAGCAGGAAAGGGGGCACAGTAGGGACTGGGCCAGGGGAACCCTCAGATCATTCAGACCTCCCTGCAGTTTTAAATCACACTCTTTGTTTTGGCGGAAGAGACTGAAATCACATGAGAGGCCCTGGAGAGAGGAGGCACACAGAGCAAGGAGGAGTGAGGTTCCAGTGCCTGCTTAGCCCCTGTCCCAGACCAGCAGAGGTCCTGGCCAGAGGCTCTGGAGCTTGCACAGTCCCAGGAGAGAAGCCCTCCCGGCATCACAGGCCTGACCCAGAGCCTCTCTCCTGACTACACATCCACCGTGAGCTGACACCCCCACCCTTGAACTTTGGAGGGTCCTAGCAAGTCTGAATGGATCCCTGAGGGGCAAGTGGCCAAGGGCACCTGTCTGTGCATGGATGGGGGGTGGGTATCAGCTGATTTGAGATCCTCCTGCAGTTCATGCAAAGGTGCCAGCTCCACACCAGGCAGCAGGCGGGCTCCCAGGACAGAGGGCTGGATGGGCTGGAGGTCCCATCCTGGACCCTCTGGACTGGGTTTCCACCTACAAACGCCCTCCTTTGTGTCTGCTGGGGATGAAGGCAGAGACAGCAGGTATGACGGGGAAATGCCGAGTTATCAATGACTCCAGAGGCTGCAATTAACTGGTTCTCGGCTGTGTGTATTTTTAGATGCAAAATATTGTCACCAGACATTTCACAGCCACCCCAGAAGCTTCCTCCTCTCAGGAGCTCCCTTCTTCCTTGCAGGCGGGGACTTCCCTGCTCAGGCAGAGCTAGGAGTCCAGGGTGACCTAGGCCTTAGAGTTGGTCCTCCCTCTTCGGTGCTGAAAACCAGCTGAAGAGGCAACAGAGGACTGGAAACCTAGGGACCACCCTGCACGCACAGCCCTTCACAGACCCGCGGGTGACGAGATAACTGGCACCTATGGAGCCCCTTCTAAAGCCCAGGAACAGCCAGGATGGTCTTCTTCCTGCTGCAGAGTGAGACAGGGCACTTCTCGGTGGTGGCAAACCCATTTCTCAGGCAGAGTTGATTTCATGAGCCAGAGAAATGGAAGAGGCTTTAATGCTTTCAACTCTACCACCTCGTTGGGTGGACGAGAAAATAAGGCATAGAGAGAGCACTGACCTGTCTAAAGTCACGCGACTGGTGTGGACAAACCAGGAGACAAACTCAGGACCTTTGGCTGAGGGCCGGCTCTCCAGGTGCTGAGGACCATGTCCAGCTGAGGAATGTGGGGTG
This sequence comes from Bos mutus, assembly GCF_027580195.1. Taxonomy (NCBI): domain Eukaryota; kingdom Metazoa; phylum Chordata; class Mammalia; order Artiodactyla; family Bovidae; genus Bos; species Bos mutus. Next base: position 49,332,433 of record NC_091631.1, read on the forward strand.
GCCATGTAGACACTCCAGGCCTGGGGTAGCCTTGAACTTCTCCAGGTTGAAAGAGATGTCCAGATTCATGGAGATTTATCGCCGTGTGTGTATCACATCTCACCAGATAACAATTTCGTGGCTTAAGACAATTTCTTACTGTCTTTCATAGTTGTATGTGTTGACCAGGCTTAGCTGGATGGTGTCTGTTAGGGCCTCTCACACAGGTACTGTCATATGGAGGCTAGGGCCAGAGTCATCTGAAGGCTGGATGGGGCTGGCCCTCCCAGATGGTTTCTTCACTCACGTGCCTCAGTCAGGATGACTGGAACAGCTGGGGACTGACTGGCCTGCTCCAGGGAGTGAGCTTGGGCTTCCTCACAGCATGGCCATCTTGGGGTGCTCAGAACACGTACATGGTGGCCAGCTTCCCCCAGAGTGAGCACTCCAAGGGGCCCAGAGAAATCGGCAAAGGCTGCTCATGCTTCTGAAGTCACATGGCATCATATCCACTACAATTTATTGATCAACGCAAATTATGGGGCTAGCTCAGATTCATGGGAAGGGGCCACACAAGGTGATGAATGCTAGCAGGCGTCATTGAAGACCAGCTGTTGCAATAAGAAGCACATAGGCTAGAATAAATCAAAAGAGAGTGGCCTTTTGCCTCACCGTGGAGATGGTTTTCTGCCTTGGTTCCCTCATTGGCATTTTGCTCAGGGCCTCCCTCTCTCCACTCCTTTCCCCCAGCTTTCTGTCTCCTGTCGTCCCCATTGCCACTTCATTTGGCTGAAATGAAAATGGACTTTGAAATGAGACAGCTATGCTTTTGTATCTCACCGCCATTACTTACTGGGCTTCCCTGGTGGCTCTCCACAGCTAAGAAGTAATAAGTGCCGTTACTTATCAGCTGTGTGATCTTGAACGGTTCGAGTCTCAGTTTATCCATCTTGAAACTGGGGGAACATAATCAGCCAGCATCTTGTCTCCTTGGAAAGTGGTTGAGATGTTGAGAGGCACAAAGGGATACCGTCCCAGAACAGAGAAATCCCTCGAGGAGTAGCCCCTTCCTTCACTGACTTGTCTCAGAGGACTCAGAACCTGGAGGCAGTAGACTCACAGTTGTCCCTTGCAGACATACCCACAGCTCTTTCTTTTTTATATTTATTTATTTATTTATTTTTGGTTGTGCTGGGTCTTTGTTGCTGCATGGGCTTTTTTTTCCATTTGCAGGGAGTGGAGTCTTCTCACTGCAGTGGCTTCTCTTGTTGCTCAGCCTCTAGGGCACTTGGGCTACATTATTTGTGGCACATGGGTTCCGTAGTGTGGTTTCCGGGCTCCAGAGCACAAGTTCAGTAGTTGCAGTGCATGGATTTAGTTGCTCTATGGTACATGGGATCCTCCCTAATCAGGGATTGAAGCCGTGTCTCCTGCATTAGCAGGTGGATTCTTTACCACTGAGCTACCAGGGAAGCCCAGCAATAAAAGTATCCTCACAGAATTGTTAAGGGGAGTGATAGTGAGACGCTCTTCTTTGATGGACATCAAACTGAGCCCCCTCCTCCATCAGCTGCCCACCATCCCCGCCGCCAAAAGATGCCTGGGGAAAAACGGGAAATACAGCCTCTTCTCTGGCTGTTTGCTTCCCTCCATGTCAAATGCCCATTTTGACCAACTTCTCCATGTCTGAAGTGACAGGCTATCTGAGAGCCATATTAGACTCAACTTGGGTAAATATCATTTATTTTGGAGTTACTGCCTGGGTTCTTTTCATCCAGAGAAATCTAGACTTAGTGTCAGAAAACCTGGTTCAGGCCTAACTCTATGGTCCTGGCCAAATCTTAAAGCGCAGATTCGTCATCTGAAAGACGGATGAAAGTCGCTCAGTCATGCCCAACTCTTTGCAATCCCATGGACTGTAGCTCACCAGGCTCCTCTGTCCATGGAATTCTCCAGGCAAGAATACTGGAGTGGGTAGCCTTCCCTTTCTCCAGGGAATCTTCCCGAACCAAGGATCAAACCTGCATCTCCTGCACTGCAGGCAGATTCTTTACCATCGGAGCCACAAGGGAAGCCCTCTGAAAGATGGGGATGCTAATAATTACTTCTTTCAGAAAAAAAAATGAGATGGAATATTTGAGAGAGGTTTGGGGACTACAGAGTGTTATATGAACATGTGGGATTTATACTACCAAAAATACTGTTTGGCCCCAAGTTGAGAAGAAAAAAAGGAAGGAGAGAAGAAGGGAGGGAGAAGTTATCACAGTAACCCTAGAAAATAAGTTACTGAGATTATTCCCATTTCACAGAAAGGGAAAACTGAGCAACAAAGGCATGTAATAGCTTCCACAAGTTCACACAGATCCCCTGATGCTGTCCCCATGGGTCCCACCTGTGCCAGACCCCCTGCCATGCCCTGGAGATAAAGATCAATAAGATCCAGTCCTTGTTCCTAGGCAGCTTACAGAAATTCCTTGATTGTTCAGTGGTTAGGACTCCAAGCTCTCACTGCCAAGGGTGTGGATTCGATCCCTTGTCAGGTAACTAAGATCTTGCAAGCCAAGTGGCATGACCGGAAAAAAAAAAGTCAGAGCCAGGCAGCTTACCGCCTGGGAGAAGAGGATTCAAGCTGGAATGCTTGTCTTGGACTTGCTATTTGAGACAGTTCTGCCCTCCAGGTGCATTTTTTTTTTGCAATGACCCACTGAAAGGAGAAGTTATCAATAGAGAAAAATAGCCATTACAGATTTGACCAGAGCAGAACATTTTTAAATGTATCCATCCACAAAATTACATTTGGGAAAGATAGTCTGTGTTTGCTAAACCGCTGAGAAACTGAAAAAAAAAAAAAAACTACCCGTGGCACAGAAGAAAAATATTACAAATGTGTTCATAGTACTCTCTGGTTTAAAAAAGTGACATCATCAATTCTCAGCGTGTTTCACATGAAACGGGAGGAGGAGGGAAGCTGCCTTTGCAGGACCCTCTTTGTGTAAGGAGCATAGGGTTGCTGGGTGCTTCCCCTCTACTGTTCACTGACCCCCTTCAGAGCAGGAGCCCCATCCTAGACCTCAAGGGTCACTCCTCTCCTACAGTTAGGGCTTTCCTCCCCATCACTGCTTATCACCATCGTGCCTGCAGAAAACAATAGAGAACAAATAATTTTTGCTCATTTCAACCTTCCTGCTCAGACCGTCCACAGGAGCGGGGGGGATTGAGTCCCTCTATCTGCCAAACCCGATGTGATGTGCTTTGTGTACATGATTTCACGTCACTTCTCCACAATAAGTGCTATTATTATTTTCATTTTCAGATGTGGAATGGAGGCTTGTAGAGCTTCCATAATTTTCCCAAACCCACATAACCAATACATGGTAACACCAGGATTCAAACCCTGGTCTGCCTGGCTCCACCACTCATGTTCTTCAGCATCATGGTACACTGTCCCTACTCAGAAGAAGGCAGACTCAAATTATTTTGTGATTTTTTTTTAATTGAAGCATAATCTGTTTAACAATATTACATTAGTTTCAGGTGTCAGAATAAACCTATTTTAGAAGACATCAGTACATATGAGGGCTTCCCCGGTGGCTCAGAGGTAAAGAATCTGCCTGCAGTGCAGAAGCCTCAGGAGACGTGGGTTCAATCCCTGGGTCAGGAAGTTCCCCTGGAGAAGAGCATGGCAATCCACTCTAGTATTCTTGCCTGGAGAATCCTATGGTCAGAGGAGCTTGGAGGACTATGGTCCATAGGGTTGCAAAGAGCTGGACAAGACTGAAGTGACAGAGCACGTATGCATGCAGTACATTTGTTTGGCGAGTAGAGTGACTTCATTCATTCACTCATTTCTTCATTCATTGGCTCCTGAATCCATGTACTGATTCCTACGACATTTATTAGCTATACCTCAAGGAGTATATTTCTGCCACATTTCTGCAAGTGTGGGCTCTGGGATCAGAATACAAGAGTTCAAGTCCCAGCTTCACTGTTCACTAACTCTGGGACTTTGGGCAAGTTCCTTAATCATTTTGTGCTTTAGTTGACTCATTCGTAATATGTAATAATAGTAGCTTCCCCCTAGAGCTGCTGAATAGATTAAACAATACATATAAAACACTTAAAATACTGTGTGACACATAGTAATTATACAAAAATGTTAGCCTTCATTTTTATTCCCTTCAATGGGTGCTGTGCTGAGCACTGCCAAAAAAAAAAAAACAACTATGACATACGAGCAAAAAGTGACTTAATTCTATGAGTCTTAGGGTAGCACTAAATGCTTTGGAGTGATGAGGGGCTGATTGAATTTTGTTTTAGGAATTTTAATGTGGCTGTGAATAAATTGGATCAAAGGACAGGTAGACTGGCTAAGAAGCTGCAGTAAGGGTGCCAGTGAGAGGTCGTTCCAATGCAGCAGCATAGAAGACAGGACCCAGAGTGGTGCTTTCTTGGACTCGGGCTGCCATACGGGGGCAGGGAGCAGTGTCCTAGAAGAGTGAGACTTCCAGCCCAGAGGAATGGGAGAACTCAGAGGCGACCAGCAGAGACAGGGAACAGAGGAGGAGGCAGCACTGGGAGGAGAGCTACTGATGGTCTCTACCTTTGTAGAACTGGGACAGGGAGGCTACCCTTGCCTATTTAAGCCTTTGGACTGTTGTCTAGACTCTTGACCTCCTGGGAATTGGTCAAAAGACAACCCTGCCCAGAGGTTGGCCCATGACCAGAGTCCCCCAGAAGTCCCCCATGATAGACCCAGTTTGGAACTTGGCTTTCCCAGCGCGATCCCTGTGTTTCATCCATGTAACCCAGCTGTCATTTTTTTTTTTTTTTTTTGCTCCTTACTGTCCCTCTCTGCCTTTCATATTTTTGGATCAGAAGTCAATTTAGAGAAAGCATCATTGAGACCTCAACCAGCCCTACTGGGGTGAGAAGCCACTTTCAGGTCCAAGGAGGTGCAAGGGCCAGACCCAGGAAGCCTGTTACGGTGTGACCTGCAGCTCTACTCCTATCCCTTCAAAGAGAAAGGGCTCGCACTCCGATGGGAGAGGTCCAGGGTGTCACCAACAGTGGGTAATCAGGTGTGGGGGTGGGGGTGTCGAAGTTGGAGCTACTAAATGGTCGAGGGCTGAAACTTCAGGTCCAGTATGGGGGATGGTTGACATCGAATAAGGACAATGGTAAGAAGCATCTCTGGGTTATTGGGATCCCGAGGTATGGTGAGTGAGGGACCTAGCATCTTTCCCCCCACCATTTTCTCTATATTCCCAATCCCTAGCACAGCACTGGTGCTTAGTAACTGCTTGATCAAACTATTGAATGAATGAATGAATGAAGAAATGCCAGATTCCCAAGTCTTCACTTGGGGTGGGAGCAAGACTAACTACCTACCTGGCCCTGAAAAGCAGCTGTGCCATTGAGAAGCAGCAGCATCTGGCTGATGGTTGATGAGCAAGAGGCAGAGCCTCAGTTCTGAGAGGCGTGTGGAGGCAGGAGGACGCAGTGTCCATGGCCAGGATGGCTGGGGTGGGGGCTCTGCCAGGCAGCCTGCCAAAGAAAACCAGCTGCCGGCCAACTTGCCTCCCCAGCCAGAGGTTGCAGACCCTGGGATAGATGACAGCATTGGATATGCAAATCTATGCAAATAATGTCACAGAAATGCTCTCGGGTTCCCAGAGAAAGGATATTAATGTCCACCACTGGACAGCTGGCCACTGGCAGCGAGGACTCCAGTCATTACACCACCATCCTGTGGCAAAAAGCCCCAAACCTCCCTAAAATCCTGCTGGATGTGGGTCTTGTTTCAGGCCACTGGAGACAGAAGAATGGAGCAGCAATTGAATCACAAGTATGCTTTATTGTTTGATCTATGCTGGTGTTGTCTGAGATGAGCCTGTGACCCCAGATCAGGGTCTGAAGAGCCAGCCATGGCCAATGTGAGCTCTGAGCTTTCTCCTGAGAATGAATGGAAGCTTGGGGCCTGGGGGTTCCGGATCTCCTGAGGGAGGACAGGACGCAACTTGCCCCAGAGGAGAAGGTCAGGGAGGCTGGGGTTCCTGGGCCTGAAACAGCCATTTCACCCAAAAGCCAAAGAGGAGGTGGGCTTGGGGTCAGAGCCAGGACCTGGCACTTCCAGAGACCAGAGAAGACTAGGTGAGACCGCTGTAACTGGAGGAGTCCTAGCACAGGAGGAGCCAGAGGCTGGAAACGGCGGAGGCCGAGAGAGGCGAGTCTGCAGTGAGCCCCGCCAGGCAGATGACAGGGGGCCCGGGACTCCCTCGCGTGCACGTGCTCCCTCATCCCTTCTTTCCACGGCGGCCACTGTGCTCACTGCTGGGGAGGCACAGCGGACGTCTCGTGAACCAGTGGGCTGGGGGGAGGAGATGTTAAGCAAATCACTAAGGCCACTGAGTCAGAGGGGGAGGTGGGATGCTGTGGAGAACAGGCACACCCAGTCTCGTCTGCAGCAGTGAGGAGGGTTTCCTGGGGGATCCAAGGCCCAACCTGGGACCCGGCAGATAAATCAGAGTTAACTAAATGGGAGGTGAGGGGTGGGGTTCAGGTGGGGAGGGCTTCCAGCCAGATGGATGTGTAAGGGCAAAGGACCCGGGTTGGGAAGAGTCAGGCTCCCTGGAACCTGAAAGAGGACCCAGGTGGCTGAGTGGGGGTTGGGGGGTGCAGGATGAGGGTCAAGGGTGGGTACGGGCCAGGACGCACTATAGGCCACGCTTTGGGATATTGGGCTTGATCCCAAGGCAGTAGGAAGCCATTCAAGGATTTTTGTTAATCAGGGGGATACTGTGATCGGATTGATGACTTCAAGATAGCCTTGTAGCTGCCAGAGAATAGATAGGAGACAGGAAAAGCTATAAAAAGCATGTCCTTGAATGGCCTCTGCAATGCTGCTGTGGTCATTGAAGATGAGGTACGGCTGGATGTGAGAAATGAGTAAAGGACTTGGATCTCAGGAACAAGGTCCTGAGAAAAACCTCTTCTTTTCTTCCTGGTCCCCTGGTGGTGGCAAAAAAAATTAGCCACAGTTCCTAACCAGAGGACAAACTATGCCAAAATCTGCTGTCCTTTTCTTGTCTTCTTTGCCCCTGTTCAGAGTAGGAGGGAGGGGGACTTCCCTGCCTGCCTGACCTGCTGTCTGGCTTCTGCTGGTTCTCACCTGGCAGGGCACCTCCCTGGAATTGCCCCTGTGACAGGTACCTATGGCAGAAATCACCTCTCCAAGAACCCTCCCACCCACTGTCACACACTCTCCTGTCCAGAAAAACCCAGGAGGTGGGGGGCATAGCAGAACCAGCCCAGGTTGACCTCCATCTCCTGTGCTCCTTGTTTTGTGATTTGTGTATTTTTATCCTTCCCCAGGGGCTCCCCCAAGGGCTCAGTGGTAAAGAATCCATCTGCAGTACAGGAGCTGTGGGTTCGATCCCTGGGTCAGGAAGATCCCCTGGAGGAGGAAATGGCAATCTGCTCCAGTACACTTGCCTGCAAAATCCCCTGGACAGAGGAGCCTGGTGAGCTATAGTCCATGGGGTCACAAAGAGTCAGACATGACTGAGCAACTGGGCACATGCGCACATTCGTCCCAGGGTCAGCCCTGCTGTTCCCAGTACCTCCTACTCTCCTGCTGACAAACAGAGACCCCAGAGGGACAATACTGGTTTTAAAAAGGTGGTCCCCGGTCAGCAACATCTTATTCTATAGTTATAGACAACACAGACAGGGGTGTCTATGGGCCATAAAAGCAATAGGCAACATGTGACATTTAATTCAAGATTAAAAGAAACCGTCAATTGGAGCTGATTGTGCTCATCCAGATGTCACCAGAAACAGCTGTATGCCATCTGCCTGAGTGGGTACCACCAGCTGGAGCAACTCCCCCTAAGACCCTGGCTTTGCTTTTCTCCATGGCAGGAAGGCAGCACCGAGGCTGGAGGCCAAACCGGGGGACGGGGATGATGGAGGCTAAGGCGGCGTCTCCTCCCCCTCCCCACTCCCCAGGCCTTGTTTATGCTAACAAAGGCGAGTAATGAATTACTGATAAGTGGCCTCTTTTAAAGGGAAATTATTCAAGAGAGCAGGTGAAATTCTGCCGACATTCATCTTCCCAGCTCTGAGAAGCTGGCTCCGAGATGGGGAAAGGTAAGGGAGATGATTCATGACCGTGGCCCTCCATCCGTCACTCGGGGCGTCCTCAGCAATGGAGAAGCAGGATTGATGGGCCCAGGGGCCCAGGTTGGCAGTCGGCTGGGAATCCACTGGCTCCATCTCATTAGCCAGGGCAACAAGGCCACGAAGCACTGGGACTTGAGTACCTGGCGCCAACTTAATGCCAAGGGGCAGTCATGGGGAATGACAGGAGGGGACGGAGTCACTTTGCCAGAAAACAGCCTCACCCGTGTACAGGTTGGTCCCGGAAAGGGGAGGCATGTGGAGGGATGGTGCCGGAGGCTGTGGACGCTCACTGGTGTGGGCGTCAGAGAGGAGGCCCAGCTCAGCCCCTTTCCCTTCCTGTTCCTCTTTCATAAAATGAACGGATCAGATGTCCCAGACTTCCGGGCCCCATGGGCAATATTCAGACTTGTTTTCTTGACCCTGCATGGTGTAGGACCACGCATTGTGTTTTAAATCTGAATGTGTTGTCAACTTTAAATGAAAACTCAGTTAACTAGCTTCCTTGGGAAAAAAAAATTCAGATCTAGCAATTAGTTGGGGCTGAGTACAGCTTCTTCCCGGTTGAGGGATGCACCCCCCCCCCGCCCCGCCTTTGCCATCCGCCTCTCATCTCTGATTTTATGCCACGGTCCATTCTCTCAGCTTCATCTGTCTGCAGTTGCACAGGGGTAAACCTGACAGCACACTGCTTGGTGCCTGCCCTGCATGCTGTGGGCCCCTGGCCTCATAACCCCTGAGCCTCCCCATTGATGTGGAGGTGGGGACCCCACAGAACCCCACTCAGCACCCACAGGTGTGCAGCCAAAAAGTGCTGGGGAGTTAATGTTCGGTGAGGCGAACATTTGATCCCTGGAAAATGGAAGCTAGTAGAAGATTCTTCCCTCCTGCTTCCTCCCAGCAGTTGCTCCTGAGACATATAACTTCTTGAAATGGCCTTGCAAGATTGAGCAATCAGTCGCACTTGGCAGCAGCCAGCTCAGCGGTGTCTCCTCCCAGTGGCCCTTTCCCTCTCCACCTGGGATTGCACTCCCTAATAAGAGGGACCGCGTGATCCTCTGCCTCAGGCCCTGCCTGCTGGGAAACCCAGGTGAAGACTCTGGTATCAGGAGTGACCCTGGACAGCAGCCCCTTATGGTGGGATTTTAGAGTTGGATTACTTGCTGGAGTTCTGGCATTAAGAACCCCATCAACTCTATCCCTAGGGATGGTAGTAACCCTGGCACTGCAGTGGTGAAAACCCTCACCTGTGGAACCCTGGGCAGAGGTGCAGGTGAAAGGTGAGACCTTGCGGTACGCAGTGACCATGGTGTCTGAACAGGTGATTGTAATGATTGTGGAGCGTTCATGCCTGCTCAATCATGTTCGACTCTTTGCCACCCCTTGGACTGTAGCCTGCCAGGCTCCGCTGTCCATGGGATTTCCCAGGCAAAAATACTGGAGTAGGGTGCCCTGGGTGCCTTCTCCAGGGGATCTTCCCGACTCGGGTTGAACCCACGTCTCCTGTGCCTCCTGAATTGGCAGGCAGATTCTTCACTGCTGAGCTATTGGGGAAGCCCCGATGATTATGGAGGATATTGCTTTTTGTCAGCTGCATTTTGAAAGCCTTGAATACGAGAAATGTTAGGCTCTTGCCACTGACTAGGACCTGGAAACCTGGGATGGGAATGAATGTGTGGGTGAGACTGAGAATCTAAAATCTTGGGGTCCCTGGACCCTTCAGGCTGACAGATGCAGTCACCTTCCCCTTGACAGAGAGGGAAGCTTCCCCTGGAGAACTGCAGTGACTCCTCCAAGGCAAGTGTCGCCCAGATGATTCTTTTCCTCAAACCTGCCCCACCGCCACCGTTTGTTACCTCCAGGCCATTGGCCGGGCTCAAGTCTCAGAGCAGCTTGAACTGGAAAGTACAACCCTGTTTCAGAAGGAAATGGCTTTTATTGGGAAGGAATGGCAGGCCCTGCCCTGGGAGCCTCCAGGACTAGGGGAGCCCAGGATAGGTAGGAGGGAGGAGGGGAGAGCAGGCTCCAAAGAAAAACTCACTGACATGAAAACACTCACCCTGGATTAAGGAGCAAACATTAGGAGGCACAGTTGGTCCTAACAGTGTGATGGGTTGGCTTCTTAGAACTTGGTCATGACAATGGGATGGGCCAAAGTGACACTTTCCCTTTTCCTGGTGGCTCAGTGGTAAAGAATCAGCCTGCTTATGCAGGAGACTTGGTTTTAATCTCTGTGTGGGGAAGATCCCCTGGAGGAGGAAATAGCAACCTACTCCAGTATTCTTGCCTGGAAAATCCCATGGACAGAAGGGCCTGGCAGGCTACAGTCCATGGGAGTTGCAAAGATACAACTTAGCAACTAGACAATAACAACATGACAATGGGCTAGGAAAATGAGGAGAAATGCCAGAACTTCCTCAGCACAGTATTGAAGAGGGGTTGGAAGGTTCACGAAAGGGAGATTTTTTTTATTTTTAATTATTTTTGCTGCACGCCATGGCCTGTTGGATCTCAGTCCCCCAGCTGGGATTTGAACTGTACTGCCTGCAGTGGAAACATGGTGTCTGAACCACTGAACCACCAGGGAAGTCCCTGGAGGGGGAGGTTTTTAGAATGGGTTTCTATGCAGGCCCTGGGAACGTACCAGATGACTGTTGCTTATACGTTGAACTGTGTCCCCAAAAGACACGTTGAGACCCTAACTCCCAGCACCTGTGGGTGCGATGTAGGGGCCTTGTGTGGAAATAGGGTCTTTGCAGATGTAATTAAATCAAAATGAGGTCATTAGGTGGACCCCTAATATAACCGATGCCCTTATAAGAAAAGGAGAGGACACACGGAAAGCGAAGGCAGAGCTTAGAGTCGTGTGGCCACAATCCACTGACCTGGAAGAGGCCAAGAAGAATCCTCACCTGGGCCCTTTGGAGGGAGCCTGGCCCTGCCAACACCTTAATTCCAGACTTCTGGCCTCTAGGACTGAGAGAATAAATCTCTCTTGTTTCAAGCCCCCCAGTCGTGGTGCTTTTTATGGCAGCCCTAAGAAATGAACACAGTTGTTTTCTCCAGGGATGCCCAGAGGAACCTGCACTCACAAAAGCAATAATAGGGAATGCTTTGGTAAGATGAAGGCGAAAGAGAAGAAGTGCATAGTGGCTGCCCTCAGCAGGCTGGGGCTGACAGTGGAACCAGCCTCCCCGTTCCCAGTGGGCCTGACAGGGCTCTGGGCCAGCAGAGGCCAGGTGGTGGCACTTCAGCAGGAGAGGCACGCGGGCAGCCAGACGACAGTAGCAACCGGGGAACCTGGACCTGCAGGGGTTCTTAGCCATGGCCCATCAGCCACGGGAGAGAAGATGGCTAGCCAGGGAGGGCATTGCTTAACTCGTTTGGTTTTTAAAACAGTAAGAAATGGTGAGAAGAAGGATGACATCAGGTCTTCATGTGGTTTCCAGATATGAGTTTGATCACAGACCCAGCGTCCATTGATAGAAAGGGAAGTGGGTCCTCTTAAGAAAGACCCATACAAGGCACCCACAATCTAGATGACAAATATCCTCCCATCCTTTCTTGGGCTTCCCAGATGGCTCAGTGGTAAAGAATCCCTCTGCTGATGCAGGAGATGCAAGAGATACAGGTTCGGTCCCTGGGTGGGGAAGATCCCCTGGAGAGGGATATAGCAACCCACTCCAGTGTTCTTGTCTGGGAAGTCCCATGGATTGAGGAACCTGGTGGGCTGCAGTCCATGGGGTCACAAAGAGTCTGACATGACTGAGCAACTGAGTACGCACGCACATACACAATCCTTTCTCAAATGAGCTGCAGGTACTTGCTAGGGCAGCTATGCGTGAGGGCTTCCCAAGTGGTGCCAGTGATAAAGAACCTGCCTGACAATGCAGGAGACATGAGAGACATGGGTTTGATTGCTGGGTAGGGAAGATCCCCTGGAGGAGGGCATGGCAACCCACTCCAGTATTCCTGCCTGGAGAATCCCATGGACAGAGGAGCTTAGCAAGTACAGTCCACAGGGTCGCACAGAGTTGGACATGATTGAAGCAACTTAGCACTACGCATGGAAGGAGGGACAGTACCTGCATGTCTAAGGACTGTTAGATACAGGCGCTGACCTCACACTGACAGCAAAGGATCCAACCTGCCGTCGTGGGCTTCCAGCTAGCGAGGGGGCTTCTTGGAACCCAGGTGGCAAAGGTGCGTTAGTCTAAGTCTGTCTTCTGGAGGATCCATGGGCCAGCCCTGGGGTTACATTTCCCTGTCCCTGAATGCATAATTGGTACAGCTATACCAAGGAGCTGGCAGAAGCCTCACATTTGGTTCCACAAATGTGAATGAGAGTCATTATGGTAGGATGGACCAAGTGGGAGGCCCTGGAACTACCCTCCAGCTCAGTGCCAGCCAAGACAGTAAATCAGAAGAAGTATTGCCACATTCTGGGAGAAACTGCAGAGATTAGTGACACCATTAAAAACTTAGAGGTTGTAGAGTTGGTGCCCCCCATCACAGAGTCATTCGGCTCACCCTTCTGGCCCTGCTCAAGCCAAATTGATCATGGGGAATGGCCGTGGACGAGCATAAACTTAACCAGGTGGCGACCCTCGTTGCAGCTTCCCTGCCAGATGCTGTCATTTCACTAGAGCAGGTCAAATGGCTGCTGGCAATCGTGTGAGGCTGTTGATCAAGCAAATGCTTTCTTCCTCATCCATGAGGAGGACAAAACGCAGTTCATTTTCACATGGTGGGGGCAGATTTGTTGTCTTCCCCCAGGACTGTTCTCATCCTTTTGTTCTTGGTCAAGATGCGGATGGGCCTACAGTGGCCACAAAGCACACAGATCCTGTGTCTCCCATCAACCCCACCAGAAGCATCTCAGGAGAGCTGGTTCTCCACAGTCAGGTGGAAAGGGTGACACATCCCCAGGAAGTCAGCCATCCTCAGTCATCAGTCACTCTAGCACAGACTCAGAGGGATGATGGCAGCAGGAATGGAGGCTAGGAGTGGCTAACAGCGATGGGCTCCCTCTTACCAAGACTCATCTTAAGACTGCCAAAACTGAATATGCAAACCAACGGCAGCAGAGAGTGATACTGAGCCTTTAATATGGCACACCATTCCTAAAGGAGACTAGCTGGCCTCTTGGCAGTAGGTTGACGACATCAGATCCCTTCAGTCCTGGAAGTGGGCTGATGGCACACTGGTCTCCCTTTCCTGTCCACAGAGCCTCCACTGGTACCAGATTCAGAGGGTGCACAAATTACCTGGATCTATATGACATTGTCTCAAACCAAGAAACCCAAGTCATAAAAGAAGATGTACAACCAGTTCACGGTCATGAGATTCCTAGTCTTGTGTACTCATCACCCTGAAACAGCCAGTCTAAGAGAGTGGTGAAATGTCTTGTTAATCTAAGGTCCTCGGTTAGGGACAGTACCCTGAGGCTTGGGGTAATATCCTCCAGGAAGCAGCTTATGTGCTGTGTGCTGTGCTAAGTCGCTTCAGTCGTGTCCAGCTCTTTGCGATCCTATGGACCGTAGTCCGCCAGGCTCCTCTGTCCATGGGGTTCTCCAGGCATGAATACTGGAGTGGGTTGCCATTTCCTCCTCCAGGGGATCTTCCTGACCCAGGGATCCAACCTGCATCTCTTATGTTTCCTGCATCGGCGGGTGGGTTCTTTACCACTAGCACCACCTGGGAAGCCCCATATATGCTGAAATAATGGCCTTTTTTTATGATGCTATGTCCCCAATAGCTAGAATACACAGAACTGGAAATCGAGGGGTAGAAGTTAGATTGCTCCTCACAACATTATTCTTATTGAACCACTTGAGAAGTCTGTGCTTCCTTATTCTGTTTGTAGGCTTTTCCAGGTGAGAGGCCCTGGTTCCTATGTGCAAATGCTTCTGCCAGAGGACAAAGTAAGGGCATCTTACTTAAACTTGAAATTGTAATTACCTAGACACTCTGGGCTCTTCATGTCTGTGAACCAGTAAGTAAATAGTCACTATGTTGGCGGGGTTATTAACTCTGTTACCATCAGGAGCTAGAGGTTCTGCTATACAATGGGAGAGGGGAGAAGGATGTCTGGAACTCAGAAGATTCCTTGGGGCATCTCTTGGTGCTTCTAAAACAATGACAATATTCCATTGTATATAGGTCCCACACCTTCTTTATCCATTCCTATGCTGAAAGATATTTAGATTGTTTTCAAGTCCTGGCTGTTGTAAATAGCACTGCAATGAACATTGGGTTACATGTGTCTTTTTGAATTAGTAGTGGGATTTCTGGGTCATATGTTAGTTCTATTTTTAGTTTTTAAGGAACCTCCATACTGTTTTCCACAGAAGCTGTACCAATTTACATTCCTATCAACAGTGCAAGAAGATTTCCTTTTTCTCCACACCCTCTCCAGCACTTACTGCTTATAGATTTTTTTTTATGATGGCCATTCTGACTGGTGTGAGGTGATACTTCATTATAGTTAAAGTAGATAGCTAGCAGAAAGCTGCAATATAAGGCAAGGAACTCAGCTCAGTGCTCTGTGATGACCTAGAGGAGTGTGATGGGGGGTGGGGGCTTGGGGTGGGAAGGAGATCCAAGAGGGAGGAGATAAATAAATACATATAGCTCCCTGATAGCTCAGATGGTAAAGAATCTGTCTACAATGCAGGAGACCTGGGTTCAATTCCTGGATCGGGAGGACCCCCTGGAGAAGGGAATGATAACCTATTCCAGTATTCTTGCCTGGAGAATTCCATGGACAGAGGAGCCTGATGGGCTACAGCCTATGGGTTCGCAAAGATTCAGGCACAACTGAGTGACTAACACAACAACCACCATGGCTGATACACTTCATTGTACAGCAGAGACTGACTCAATATTGTAAAGCAATTATACTTCAGTAAAAAGGATATCAATGAACAAAGATTCACCAAAAATAATAATAATGAGAACCATAACTCACAAAGGCTATTAGGAGCCCAGACTCCCCAGGATGAAAGGTCAGATCCCATAAGGCAAGCAACCCAGACTAGTCAAACTGCTGGCCACGGATAAGGGAAACCCACAGTGAAGAGTGGAGAGAGAAGATGGTGAGTGTTGATTATAGCCTCAGCATCCAACAAGGCAGTGAGGACTGTAGCTTGTTTCACTAACCTTTCCTTACGTCTCTTTAAAGTGATGGCTGGCTCCCTCTTGAAGGGGGCTCTGTGACTGATTGGATTTGTACTTCTCCCTTCAGAAAAAAAAGATGAGGGTTTTCTGCTCACAGAAAAAGGAGGTCTTGTTTTGTATTTTGAGTCCTAGATGTGAAAGTCAAGGCAGGTCAGGCCAGAGGCGGATGGCCCAACCATTTTCCTGCTGCAATGTGAGCAGCTCTGCATTGGCTCCACTGGGTCCTACCTGAGAGGGCCTTGTCTCCTGTCTGTGTTGCCTGCTATCTCCTCTCACCTCCTGCATCACCAACATCAAGACATGGGATGCTGAGGGATCTATTGTGGCACTCATGAGTTACTCCAGAAGGGAAGGGAACTTAGTGCTCGGTGTAGCCAACCTTTGACAAATGGAATATTGAATCTAGTGGCAAAATCTTCCCTCTGCCTCTGGACAGTTTTTCCATCTTCTTGCGACTTCAGTTCCACAGGATTGGAATGTACGTTGCCCTTGAGAGTGGCCACCTTGATGACACATCCTTGTAGTGTCTCTCTGTCCTTCTCTGCTTCACTTCTCCTGCCCCTGACTCTTGTGCCCTCTGATAAAATGATGCCACGTGAGCCTTTGCCTCAGGTTCTGCTTCGTTGGGAACCCAGGCAAAGACAATGTCTGATATTAAAGGTGGGCATCAGTTGTTCTTTGTCATCTAAACTCCACATTGCTCATTTATATCACCTTTCTGGTCCTTGTGATACCTGAGTTTGGGACCCTGAACCACGTGGTCTCTTAGATATGCTGCTCTGTCAGTCTGTGGGCTTATATTTCCAAAAGTGAAGGATACAGATTCTTCCACAGGTTCACTGGCCAAATGCTTCTGTCCCCTGGGGATTATCGCCTTAGCTCTAAAGGATGAGAAGTTTAAGTTTGTCTTGAATTGCATTTTTAGGGCCACCCCTATGCAGATTCCTAGACGTACCATGCTCCCAGATGGGACTCTCTTTTGTACCTAGACATCAGCTGAGAGAAAAAACGAGGGGTGAAAAAAAAGAGAGGAGAGATTGGAAGAAGGCTTATGGGAAGGATGATAGGTTGAAAGAAACTGTGCCATCAAGAACTTGGATGGGCTCTAGGAAATCTGCTTTAAGAAATAAAAGCCAGGCCCTAGAATGCTTCTGGAATCTCTGCATGGGGTCCTGGAATCAAGACTCTGAAAACCACCCTCTGTGTTTGGAAAGTCTTCAGAGAGAAAGGGAGCCAAGCCTTCTGTCATCAGTGCCAGCAGCGATCACCAGCTTTCGCCCCAAATCAAGCATTTGATCAGCACGTGTTTTACTCCTACTATCTACAAGGTACTGACAGTATCTTGGGAATGAGGAGAAGACAGCAGAGACACAGATTTGGACATTCTTCCTGCCAAACTTGAACTTGCCATGTATTTCTAGGCAACAAAAAGAAGACAAGGCAGCACGAGCTAGTTACAGAAAGAGCGGTGTGGAATGTGGGCGATGCGATTGAGAATGAGCTCCCTGAAGAAGTGGGTTGGGCTGCTGAGCAGTCATAATGTGCATCCAAAAAATATTTATTGATTACCTGTGATGTATAAGGCACTGTTCTAGGGTCTGTATGAGGTGGGGTAATCAAGGGCATTGTTCGTGGGGACACAAACAAATATATTGACCTATTCTCTAGGGCCTCTGGGGCTTCCCATGTAGCACTAGTAGTAAAGAACCTGTCTGCCAATGCAGGAGACATATGAGACCCAGGTTCGAGCCCTGGGTTGGGAAGATCCCCTGGAGGGAGGGCATGGCAACCCACTCCAGTATTCCTGCCTGGAGAATCCCATGGACAGAGGAGCCTGGTGGGCTATAGTCCATTGTGTTGCAAAGAGTCAGACACAACTGAAGGGACTTAGCATGCACCCACTAGGGACTTTAAGTGGGTGAGTTAAAATCAACCATGAATGGCTATAGTACCGGTCATGAGGTATTAAATAGCATAGGGATGATAAACATTAGTAAATCTAGGAGCACATAAGATGGGAAGGCTCAGTGCCAAATTAAAGAGAAGGCATTCCCACTGGAATGTGACAGAGACATATTCAAGTCTGTCATTTGGGTAGACGGGAATGGATTGGGAGAGCGGCAGGAAAGGAGGGCACAGGTGAAGGCTGGACGGTGGGCTGTGGGTTTGAGAACGCTGTGCAGTCCTCTGATCCTTCATCAGTCACACGCCATCTCCCCAGCACCAGGAGCTCTGCCAGTGCTAGCAATGGGTTTTGGTTAGGATGGTGTTTGGTGGATCACAGATACACCATTAGAGAAGGTTAACCTAACAGGAGGGACATTTTTGTTTGTTTCCACATCACTGGAATCCAGAGTTTAGACCCTGAAGCCCCACAAGGTCAGCTTTCTTCTGTCCCTCTGTTCCTCTGCCTTTAGCATGCAACTTACTACTCACGGTCATAAATGGCTGTGCCATCTTTGGCTTCATATCATGAGAAGGAAAACAGAAGTGGCTGAGGTTATTTTTGGAGAGCAAAGTTCTAACGCTCAGCTTACTTGTCACTGGCAGGACCGCTGGCATGGTCACCCCTGCCCATAAAGAAGCTGAAGAGGCAGCTGGAGCATTGTCCCCTCCACTAGGACTAGGGTTGTATTACAGGAGAGAACAGAGTGGCTGGTGGTGGGTAGGCAGTGAGCAGAGTCCTCCCTGGGATACGGCCATGATGGAACGGCATCTGCCATCAAGGAGCTCGCAGTCCTGTGGGTGGATGCGTGAGCTGCTCATTTCCCTGGCAGGGCCAAGCACAGGGTGGGTGTGAGCTGTTAAGAGGGACCTCTGCCCCACTTTGGGAGAGGGTGCGGAGGTCCCTAGGTTGCTGGGCTCCCTGGTGGGGACGACTAAGTGCAGAGGCTGGAGGGCAGGGGTGGCGCAGCACGCTCACAGGATCAGAGGATGGCAAGGCAGCAGGGCAGTGACCGGCTGACAGTGAGGATGGAAAAGAAAAGATAAAGGCAGGGCTGGGGACTTCATCCTCCAGGCAGAGGAGAGCCACTGGAGCACTTAGGACAGGGAGCAGCATGTCAAGAGTATGCTTTATTTATTTTTAATTTTTTTTTATTTTGTATTGGAATATAGCCAATTAACAGTGCTATGATAGTTTCAGGTGAACAGGAAAAGGACATAGCCATACATATACATGTATCCATTCTCCCCCAGATTCCCCTCCCATCCTGGCTGCCATTTAACATTGTGCAGAGCTCCACGTGCTATACAGTAGGTCCTTGCTGGTTATTCATTTTAAATATATCAGTGTGTCCATGTTGATCCCAAACTCCATAACTCTCCCTTCCCCCAGTGCTTCCCCCGCAACCATAAGTTCTTTCTCTAAGTTTGTGAGTCTGTTTCTGTTTTGTAAATACATTTGTAACATTTCTTTTTAGATTTCACATATAAGAGATGTCATACAATGTTTCTCTGAAGAACCTGCTTTAGAATTCAGAGGAGGTATTAATTGGGATTTGCCCCCCTATAGATTACATTTAAAGTCAGTTTAAAGCTGGGTATCTGGATGCGACTACCAAGCGGCTGTGCGTAGAGATAAAAAGTGAAGAGGTGCCCAGGTAGAGTCCTAGGGGACTCCAGTGTCAAGAAGTTAGTAAAACGAAGGGGAGTCAGCAAAGGAGATAGTGGAGAAGGGGGAAAACCAGCAGGGTGTGGGGTCCCAGATTCTTGTAAAGAAAGTATTTCAATAGGAAGGCAGGGATCAGTATGGCCAGGGGCTGCTGATAGTCAAATAAGATGGGAGCTAAGAACTCCCCACCGACCTGCGCTCTGGAAGGCAAGAAGGACCTTGACATGAACATCCTGGGTGGAGCAGAATGGCAGGTGGACTCAAACAGAGGAAAGGAATCGGATGAGTGAAGGTGGACAATTCTTTCCAGGAGAGTTGATAAAAGTAACTGGAGGAGGAAGTGGGACACAAAATGATCTTTCTTTCCTTTTCATTTTTTTTTTTAAGATGGGAGGAATCACAGCAGGTTTGTCTGCTAAGAGTAGTGGACTAGGAAAGAATGGAAAGCTAATGTAGGAGAGAGCAGAGTTGCACCCAGGCTATGTCCTTGAGTAGGTGAGAGGGGTGTGCGCTGGCCTTGGCAGGAGTGTGGACTATCTGCCCACAGCACAGGAGAGAGGTAGGAAATTTGAAATCAGATGCCGTGGGAGGGCAGTTGAGGGGATGGGAGTCCGAAGGTTTACTTCAATTCTTCCCACACTGTCAGTGGATAGATAGCAAGGTTTTCAGTGGAGATGAGGGTACAGGGGATGTGTTGGAGGTTTAAAGAGGAAGGGAGGTATGAAATACACATAGGGGAGAGGAGGAGAATGAATGGAGCAGAGACGTGACGGATGATTGCCAGCTGGCAGCCGACGCCCACTTGAGTTTAGGGATCATAAATTTAAAGTAAGACCGTCAGCATACGGTGTGTGTTCCTCTCCAGCTATGCTCTGCTCCCAAAGACATAGGGACTGAGTAGGGGAAAGATGGAGGCTTTGCTAAGTGACCAGGAAGGGAGAGGGGGGCCAGGGAGTCGAGAGCACTTGCAACGGATGATTGCTTTTAATCAGGAAATTGCTCTGGTTCAGGAGGTGCGTTGGGACACCAGGAAGGGGGTAAAGAGGTGACAGAACCAAGAAAGTACAGGTTCAAGTGGGACCAGAAGGTGAAAGCTGAGGGCGTGAAGCGGGGAGACGCTGTGGGGCTGGAGAATAGACGGCTTGGCGTGGGGACTGTGGAGCAATGAGGCCTGCTGCTGCCAGGGACAGGGTTCAAGCTGAGACCTTGGGGAGCAGCTGGGCAGGGCTGGCTGGAGACCAGCTGATGGGAGGAGAGGAAATCAAATGCCGATGGGCCAGAACCCCCACCACCACACTGGGGTGGGTTGGAGAGAGCTGCTGTTGATCCAGAAGACAAAACGTTCAAGGAAGAGAGGAAGACCAGTGGTTTGTAGGTGACACCGGCAAGGAGGGGTGGAGCGAGGCAGATTCTTGGACTTGAGATCCAAATCTGGGCGTTTTTCAGGAGGTTGTTGTTCAGTCACTCAGTTGTGTCCAACTCTTTGTGACCCCATGGATTGCAGTACTCCAGGCTTCCCTGTCCTTCACCATCTCCCAGAGTTTGCTCAAACTCATGTCCATTGAGTCAATGATGCCATTAAACCATCTCATCCTTTGTCACCCCCTTCTCCTCCTGCTCTCAGTCTTTCCCAGCATCATAATATTTTCCCATGAGTCAGCTCTTTGCATCAGGTGGCCAAAGGATTGGAGCTTCAGCTTCAGCATCAGTCCTTCCAATGAATATTCAGGGTTGATTTCCTTTAGGATTGACTAGTTTGATCTCTTTGCTGTCCAGGGGACTCTCAAGAGTCTTCTCCAGCACCACAGTTTGAGAGCATCAATTCTTTGGGGCTCAGTTTTCACTGTGGTCCAACTCTTACATCCGTATATGACTACTGGAAAAAACACAGTTTTGACTATATGGACCTTTGTCGGCAAAGTGATGTCTCTTTTTTTTAATACAATGTCTAGGTTTTTAGGAGGGATGGATATTGTCAGGAAACTGAGCAAGGAGGAGCCAGAAGGACCCTACTCCACCTCCAGTCCCAGGCACAAGGGAGAGAAAACAGTGTAAGGAGGAGAACTGGGTTCAATTAGAGCAAGGGGGTAAAAAAGACCATTCAGAGGAGAGGCAGGATGGAGGCTGGTGGGGGACAGAGGCAGCTGATGGTGGAGCAGAGGCAGAAGCCCTACCTGGCATGCAGGTATCCCCAGGTGGGGTTCAGGCCCTCTTAGTTGCCCGCCTTTCTCCAGCTCCGTGCAAACCTCCTCAAAGCCACTCCTTAACCAAGTGCTGCCTATGCCCCTGTGTCCAAGGGACCTCAGAGATAATCATCTTGGAGGCACTGAGGTGCTCAAATTGCAGCAGGATCAGAGTTTGTTAATATGCAGTAACACAGCCCTGGGGATGAGTCGTTCATTCACGAGGCCACCGAGGCCGCTTATCTTGCAATACATCGCACTCTACAAGGGATGCCAAATGCCTACACGATGGAAATTAAAGAGGATAAGGGCTGAGGTGGTGACAGAGATATTAAAAGAAAAAAAAAAATCAGGACCTGGGCTTACTTTCAGGCCTCCTGAAGTGGAATATGTGTGCTCAGACTGTGAAAAGGCAAGCAGGAAGCCAATCCCACCCTCGGGGAAAGGCTGGGGGTCCCTGGCTGCAGAAACCTCCCATTCATTACTTTTGATTTACCGTGGAGCAGACAAGACGCGCTCACATGATACATAGCTTGTATATTCTTCTATCGATTTCCAAGACTTCGTTTTCTAAACTTCCCATCCATCAGCAGCATCTGCGCCGGCTCTCCCCCAGAAGAGATGAAGTGGGGATGAACCACCCCGTCTCGCAGAGAGTGGCAAGTTTTATGAGCCTGGAAGATTGGAACAGAGCCTACATTCATACTCGTTTCTGCCAACAGGTGAGGCAGGTCGCCTTGCCATGAAGTTGAAAGGGCACAGTCAAGGATCCAGGATGTGGCTGCCGGGAAAGGGCGTGTGTGCTAAGCCGTTGCAGTCATGTCCGACTCTTTGCGATATTATGGACTGTAGCCCACAAGGCTGCTTTGTCCATGGGATTTCCCAGGCAAGAACACTGGAGTGGGTTGCTATGCCCTTCTCCAGGGGATCTTTCTGATCCAGGGATTGAACCCGCCATCTTGTATGTCTCCTGTATAGGCAGTCAAGTTCTTTACCACTAGCACCTCCTGGGAAGCCCCTCAGAGCACCCCTAAAGCCCAAAGAAACAAGGCTGGGGAAGAGCCAGGTAATATGGTGAGGGAGGGCGCATGTTTTTGGCAGTCGGCATCACCCAGAGAGGCCATCCTGGATGCTGCTACTATAAACACTCTCTGTGCTGAGTAACCAGCACGAACACTGCCCACATTCATCATCAGCTTCTACCCCACAACAGAAGGATGCGGATGGTGCCACGGCTGCCAGCCTGCGGACCCTGAGTGCTGACAACCGCTCCCCGCTGGCTGCCGAGAGAGGTTACCGTGCCCCCACCGGAAGACGCACTGCGCTGCACATATAAGGAAAGCTGGGCACCCACGTACCACCTTAATTCCTCTTCTCCTGCCAATATTCTCAGAATGGAAAAGGCAAGCATCTGTGATATTCTATCCACCCCCAGCCCTCCCCCACCCCATTTACAGAAAAGATTCCTTCAGCTTTCACAAAGCAGATCTCAATACCTGGGGGGCTGGGATGGATGGAGGGACGTGGAAAAGATCGTCACTGCACCCCCTTTGAGGCTGGAGCACAAAGGGGAGGGAGAAGCAGGGCTGAGGGCTGCCAGGGTCTTGAGGGAAGAGAGGCAGAGGCAGAGGGCTACACTTTGCCTTCATGGGACGCTGGGGAATCTTCAAGGGAGCTGAGAATCTCAACCCAACCCAGAGCATCTCCTGCCAGGAGGGGAGACATGGCATCAGAAGTTGAGGAAGGAACCAAGTGTCAGGAGGTGAGGGCTGGTCCTGCTGGTCCTGGATTGGCCTTTGGCCAATCTCCCCATCTGCCTGTGCCTCAGTTTCCCTCAGAGAAATAGCCTTAGAGCTCCACCACCTCTCCAAGGCATTGGAAGGCATCCAAAGAGTCTCAGAAGTGACAGTATTACCAATAAGGGAATTATTGATGTGATTGATGGTTTCAATTGAGCCTTGGGGTCTCTGCTATTTAGAGGATGGATCAATAGTAATAACAACAATAAATAGTGAATAACTCAGGACAGAGTCTGTAAAGGACCCCGGGGCGACAGGGCCAGATAATACAGAAGCAGAGGAGGCCCTCTGTGCTCCCCATGTCGACGCAGCCACCAGCCTCGCTCTGGGGAGTGGCTGTCCCCCTGATTGGCCAGCCTGGCTAGGGGTTTCTACTGCTCCAGATGGTATTCCAAAGGGAACCTGGCTGTGCTGGAGTTGGGATGGGGAATGAGGAAGCTGGGTGAGCTAAAGAGGTCCCCCAGAGGTAGTGTGTGGCTCCAACCAGCACAAAATGGAACCAAATGAAATGCCATCCATGGGTCCCAGCCCAGGTGAGGTGTGAGTCCAGGAGAGGTGGCAGAGAAACAGGCCACAGTGTGCGATGGACCAGTCACAGCCAGAGCCCATTCCTGGCAGCTTCCAAGAGAGAGCAGATGTGCTGCAAAGGGCATGGGGTGTGGAATTTGTGAACCTGGTTTGAAGTCCTGACTCTGGAACATCAAACCTGGTGATGGGCTAGTCTCATGATCTCCCCAAGCCCGTGACAGCTATCTAACTTGTTGCTACACGCTGTCACCTGAGAGAAGATAGGGGAAGTTTTCCGCAAAATATACAGTTTTTATCACCCACGTGGGAGGATGGGCAGTATCCTAGGACTGCCTCGTTTCCCAGCATAGCTTTGCCGCATCCAAGCAGCCACAGAACCAGTGCTCCTGAGTTCATCCTTACTGAGGCTGAAACACATCTAGGGGCTGATCCTAGGAAAGACGGGCTTGCCCACATGCTCCCTCATCCCCACGCCAACCTCTGTACAGGAGTTGTAACATCTTTTATACTCACTGGGTCGTCTGCCTCTGATTTCCTGCCGAGTTGTGAGCCCTAGTGTTAGGGGCGGTAGGCACCATCCTGACACATGCTGGTGCATGGCCAATAAGTGAGTGGGCCTCATGGGTTCCTCTGTGTCTCTTTATGCACTAACGACCCAGGGCTGATTTGTCTGTCAACGGCTTGGCTTTTCCTCCAGTAGGGAGGGGCTGATGTAACAAGCTTGCACAGGCCGCCTCAGGTGGAATCAGAAAAAGCCTCTTAGAGGGGACAAAAAGTCTACAAAGTCCAATGGGCTGAGCCAAATTCCAGGTACTTACAGAAAGGTTTTGGGAAGCCCAGCCTGGTGCGGGGTCCTTACCACTGGCTGTCAAGTCCCAGCCTGCAAGCCTGACCCTCATGGAAAGAAATCACAGTGCTACAAGTGAAAGTCGCTCAGGCGTGGCCGACTCTTTGCGACCCCATGGACTGGAGCCCACCAGGCTCCTCTGTCCATGGAATTCTCCAGGCCGGACTACTGGAGTGGGTAGCCATTCCCTTCTCCAGAGGATCTTCCCACCCCAGGGATCGAAGCCTGGTCTCCTACATTGCAGGTGGATGCTTGACTTTCTGAGCCACCAGGGAAGTCCAACAATGCTAAAGACCTGGTTTGTAAGCTTCCCCTCCAAGAACAAACATCCCAGCACCAACAAGGGCCACATCTCTGGTGAGTGGATTCGGCTGAGGAGCTGAGATGAATGTGGACCTGGGTGGTGGCAGGATCTACCTCCCATCACGCCATCAAGTGGAGCGTTCGCCCACATGATAATTGGGTGTCTTCTGGAGTGGGGGTCAGATCTGACCAAACACAGGCACACACACACCCCAGTGTCCAAATGCACAGATATTCACAGAGTCCTGCGTATCTATGGGCCTGCACAGATGTGTGCAGACACACACGTGATGGATTTGAACAATAATTCATACAGTGAAATGTCTAGGCCCTTGGGCCAGCGCGGAATTCCAATCCCAGTAACAGATGACTGTCCCTGACCTGACCAGAAGTCTGGGCTCTTTTAATAACTTAACATCACAGAAGTAGAGTTCGAAAGGGCCTTAGAAATCAACAATTTCAACCTACAGCCCTGAGCAGAAAGATCCCCTCTAACATTCCCAACGTGTTGACATATAGCCTCTGCTTAATACCACAGTGATAGAGGACCTATTACCCTGCTTGGAACCCCATCTAATTGTTGTTATTAATAATGAAAAGAACTATAATTTATTAAGTATAGACTTGGCCTGCTGCTGGGCTAAGCACTTCATTGACTGGCTCGGGTGACCCAGTGAGATATCTCCATTTAAAGGAGGCTTAAACTGAGTCTCAGAAAAGCTGACTTGTCCACAGTGATGCACTCAGAGTGTGGCAGAGCTGGGATTTGAACCTGGGACTTACTCCACTGCCCTTCGTTGTTAAGTCATATTAACTTGTCTTAAGTTAAATTGTATAGGAAATTGTTCCTCTGCTTTTCTTTCTTTCTTCCCCCCCACCCCCCTTCCCCATGGCATGTGGATCTTAGCTCTTCGACCAGGGATCAAACCCATGTCCCCTGCAGTGGAAGCAGAGTCTTAACCGCCGGACCACCAGGAAAGTCCTCTGCTTTTCTGTAATTTCCATAGACTGCTTCCGGATCTGGGCTCTGGAGCTTTGCAGAGGCTTCCTCTTGTCCCTCAGGGCCTTCCCTTCTCCTCATGCTGCCCCTTTCCTTTGATGCCCTCTGGATACTCTTATTCAAATATGGGCCCCTGCAAAAGAATTCCATTCTCTTTGGATACTGCATTGGCGTGTGCACCGTTAAAATACATGTGTATAAGCAAGTCACTCTGCATACACCCGAAGCAGGCACAGCCTTGTTAATCAGCCTGTGTTGTGCTGTTTGTTGTTCAGTTGCTCAGTCATGTCTGACTGTTTGAGTCCCCGTGGACTATAGAACACCAGGCTCCTCTGTCCTTCACTATCTCTCAGAGTTTGCTCAAATTCATATCCATTGAGTTGGTGATGCTATCTAAGCATCTCATCCTCTGTTGCCCCCTTCTCCTCCTGCCCTCAGTCTTTCCCAGCATCAGGGTCTTTTCCAATAAGTCTGCTCTTCACATCAGGTGGCCAAAGTATTGGAACTGTAGCTTCAGCATCAGTCCTTCCAATGAATATTCAGGGTTGATTCCCTTTAGGATTAACTGGTTGACTTAATCAACTATGTACCAATATAAAATAAAAATGTAAGTGAAAAAAATATGGCATTGGCATTTTAGCCAGTGACCTCATATCACTGACCATTTTAAAGAAACTGTGGAGTTTTATTTCATTGTATTTACTTAGCTTTTTTCTTACAATGACTACTGTAAGCTATTTTTTGCAGTTGAGATTAAAGAATATGCTTTCAATTTATTATTCTAGCTAATTTTAAGATCATTTTGAAACACAGTTTGTCAACCAGGGCTTCGGGTAGCCCTGCAGCTTTGAGGCATCTGCAAATTGGGTTAGCTGACTTCCTGTGCCAAGGAGTTGATCAAAGCCAGGCCATGATTCAAGGGCTGAGCTCTGGTTACCATCCACTAGAGACCACCTGTCAGGTGACACTGATCTCCGAAGCATTTCTCTGGTGCCAGTGTCTGATGCCACCCTCAACTTTGCATACTTGGTTTGAAACTAGAGATATGCCCGGGGTCAGTTTAGAAGAAATAAAGGACAAAGGTCAGTTCCAACCCAGAAGAAAGGATGAGGTCAAGGGAGAAATGCCAGTCAGTAAATATCACACCTCTCCAGGAGATAAGGGTACCAGGAGGAGGCATCAGGTCTGGAAACATCGGTAGCTGAGGGGACAAAGTTGGAGTCTGAGACATACACCAAACTCAGAAATGTGGTCGTGTTTAGTCGCTCAGTCGTGTCTGACTCTTTGTGACCCTTTGGACTGTAGCCCGCCAGTCTCCTCTGTCCAAGGGATTTTTCAGGCAAGAGTGCTGGAGTGGGTTGCCATTCCCTCCAGCAAGGGATCATTCCAATCCAGGGATCGAACTCAGCTGATGCTGAGCTATCAGCTAAGCTCCAAGCTTAGGGATTTACAGACACAAATGGGATGTTTCAGGCAATGCCCTGGTGAATCCCAGAAGATTGAATCCTGTTGGCCTGGGGCTCCTTTTTGAAAAGCCCAGATATCCACCCTTTCTGGCTCACTTAAATGCACCACCTGGCTTTTTCTACCTGGCCTCTGATCAACTTTTGAGCTATATGTAGTGAATCTTCTTGATGATAATATTTAGCCCTCATTTCTCCATTTTGCTCCTAAGGATGAAAATTGTGGTCAAATAACTTTTAGAAATGGAAGAGCATCACATGTAAGGCATTCGTTTATGTCAGTTGGATTATTTTTCCCCTGCAGGTTACAGAAACCCTAAATCAAACTGGTTTAAACAACGAGGAAACTGATGGGCTCATGAAATAAGAAGCCCAGAGACAGATACAGTTGCAAGGTTGGTTGTTTCTGTAGCTCAGTGATGTCCTCCAAGGCTTAGATCCTCTCCATCTCATCTGCCATGCACAGCGTTATTAGCTCCTTAAGTCTGGCCCCCCTCATGCTCAGAAGGTGGCTGCCAGAGTAATTGAGGCAACAAATGTCTTTATTTCCATCCAGAGAGAGATTGGGTTCTCTTTTTCCAAAGCTCCAAACAAGTCTGACTTCATGTCTCATTGGCTTAATTCTCTTCAGCCTCCCTCAAACCGAACCCATTCTCTGGGGGTGGAAGAGACGCTGGGAAATGTTTGCTGCATCTCTGGTCCTCTGTTCTAGCCACACTCTCAATAAAGAAATAAGATCATCTTTACTTTGCTCATGCTTGGTGAACCCATGTTAGTTTCTGGCATTCACCATTTTCTCAAGTGTCCATAAACCATCTATTTAATAACCAGTGTTAGAGCCTGACTAAGGATCACAGTCTCTGGGATTTCCACACCCGTTCCCCCTGCCCCGGTTTTTGAAGTTGGAGATCCAGGGTGAGGAAACAGCAGGTGCAAAGGCCCTGAGGCTGAAGAACGTCAGGCACATTTGAGAAAAAGCATGGCAGCCGGCATGGATAGAAACGAGTGATGGGCATGAGTTAGGGGCCACACTGCCAGGTTAACAAACTGAGGGAGAGTAAGTGTGGAAGCAGGGAGAACCGTTAGAGGCTATTGCAGTCATCTAGATACGAGATGATAGCTTGGACTAGTTAAAAGTACATTAGTTAATTCCCCCTAAATAGGCATGAGTTCTGTTCCGAGAATGTGTTTCTTTAGACCATTCTATTCGTAAGTCCAACAAAGTCAGTCTAAGTCCCCAACTAACACAGTCAGCTATATAGTATTATACTGTAATGGCTTCTAATACGTTTCATACAAATAATACATAAACAAACACAAAGAATAAAGAAAAGGCTTTTAATCTTACAATACAGTACCTTGAAAAGTATAGTGGTACAGTATAATAGCTG
The DNA here is from genome assembly GCF_027580195.1 of Bos mutus. NCBI lineage: Eukaryota > Metazoa > Chordata > Mammalia > Artiodactyla > Bovidae > Bos > Bos mutus. The sequence goes on from NC_091631.1 coordinate 49,360,896, forward strand.
GCATACAAGGGCTGGCATCGAGTGAAGTGGCAAGCGGAGTTACTGACTAGAGGAGAGAGAGGAGGTGGGAGATGGTGGAGCTGAAGCATCATTAGTAATAGGAGGCGGAGGGCAAGCTGCAATTTCACTCACACCTGTCATTGATGGCAAAGGTTCTGGTTCCTTGTTGGAACCACATGCATGTTCATATTTTTGCAAGTTTGCAACTTAAAGGTTCGTTTGTAGGGGACTTACTGTCTTGGCTAAATAAATAGCCATTCTTGGTCCTCATCTTTAGAGACTGACAATTCAAACTGAATGAGGGAAGGCTGTGGGGGAACCTGTTCTTGACAAGCGTGTCCAGGTGGATTTTGATAGCAGGTGAATCAACCACTTGGAGATGCCTGGCAACGATGTGCCCACTGTCCTGCTTGAAGCTCTTCCTGAGTGTTGGGATGAAACACGGTGCACCCTGGCCTGGAAATAAAAATCCCAAACACGTAACAGTGAGCGTGCTTTCTCTACTACCTCATTCTATTGGGGTTTCAGTTCTTTCAGCTGTATTTTTCTTTCTCCAGATTCGGGAAAGTTTACTTTGAACAAACAAAGTGGGAATGATGCTTGGGCCTCTATCAACATTATAACATCCTCCCTAAAGAATGGAGCTCGCCCTCTGGTTCTTGCTCCAAAAATCTTTAAGGTACCCACTGTGCCTGTTGGTCCCACCCCGCTGTGGACAATGATGTCACGGGTACTCTTCACACGGGCCTGTGTCAGGCTTGTTTGCCTGTGATGTGAGCCCTCTCCTCCCCTCTTGTGTGGGGATATGCCCCTTTACAATCTGAGCCCACAGCGGAGCTCGTTTCTGATTCCTCGCCAGCTCTATTCACGGCTGTGGCATCAGAGCTCAGTGTTTGAGAGCCTCTCAGTCCTCCTGAGCCATCTTCCCTTTCAGAGCCTCTGCCCCTATGACTGTAATAGTTTTCTCTGCACCCAAACAATTCTGCCTTCTGAAATTCTACAGCCTACTTTGACTATGCTCGCTTTCCCTCTTTTATCTCTTACAAACTCTAAGACGACTTTCCCCGCCAAGCTTTCTGTATTGTCTATCAACAGCTGCGTAAAACACCACCCCAAAACTTGGTGGCTGAAAATAGCAACCATCTATCTGCTCATATGCGGCAGTTTAGACTGGTCTTGCCCTCACGGCTGCCGTCGGAAGAATGTCTGGGGGCCAGCTTCCTGCAGGTGTATCGCTCACTAGTCTGGAAGCATAGTGGGATGGCTAGGGGTGAGGGGGGTCACCTGACCTCTGTCTCCCTGGGTTTCTCAGCTTCAAGGGGGCTTGCCTGGGCTTCCTTATATTGTGGCCACAGGGCAGCAAGAGCCAAAGAGTAGAAGCTGCAAGGCCTGGGCTTGGTGGTCAGGTGACATGCTTTCTGCTGCCTTCTGTTGGTCAAAGCAAGCTGCACGGCCAGCTCAATCAGGGGAGAGGAAAGAGACCCCACCATGTACTGGAGGGAACTGAAAAGAAGGGAGAACATTTTCCACTTACCACACTTCCTTTCATTAAATCTATTCTGAGGACCTGAACTGAGGAGACAAGGAAGAAGATGGTTCTGATCTCTAGAAAGAACTCACAATCTGGCGGCAGAAACAGAAAGCTAAAGAGAGCATTACAACACAATGTGATAAACAATAATAATGGCTGCCAGCGTTCGTGCATTTGCCATATGCCAGGCGCTGTGCTTAGCAGTGTATGTGCTTCGTCTCACTGAGCCTTGACTGTAGCCCTTGAGGGGTGGTGCATGCGTACATGCTCAGTCACTCAGTCATGTCTGACTCTTTGCAACCCCATGAACTGTAGCCTGCCAGGCTCCTCTGTCCATGGGATTCTCCAGGCAAGAATACTGGAGGGGGTTGCCGTTTCCTTCACCAGGGGATCTTCTCAACCCAGGGATTGAACCTTGTTTGTCTCCTGCATTGCCTGTATTGGCAGGCGGGTTCTTTACCACTATGCTACCTGGGAAACTGGGGGGCAGTGGTGTATGTTAATTATGCCCATTTTTCAGATGGGAAAATCAAGGCACAGAGATAGTAGGTATCAAGAGTGCAAGGCAGAGTGTGAACTCAGTCAATGCCCAGCACTACAGCCTTTGCTCTTAGCAGGTACTGTGACCCCCTGCAAGGTCAGCCGTCAGCATGGAGAGTGTCTTGCCTATGGTCTTAGCCATGGAAGGAGCTCTATTGATAAGCGAGTAGATGGAGGAGCAGGAGAAAGACAAGAGATCACAGCAGATTTCTTTTCACAGAACACAAGCAAGAAGACACTCACCCTTCACCATCCCAGGGCCCTGGCAGTCTGCTGGGGCTTTCTGCTGACTCCTGACTAAGACTGCACACAAGACCAGAGCCCACAGTGGCCTGGAGCTGCAGGAAAGACCTGAGAAGAAAACAGTCACCCCCTCCCCCATGTTCCAGTGACACAGGATCAGGGGAGAAACTGTTCCCAAAGCCACACAGGAAGCCACGTCTCTGAAAACTCAGTGGTGACGTCAGCCCCGCATCCAGAAGGGCCCCTGAGCCTTCCTTCCACTTGTCCCCATGTTAGCCAATTACTTAAAACAGCTCAAAATAGCACCTGCCCCTCAGCTGGGGCTGCTGCAGTAACATTGTTTGTCATCCTTTTTGAGAGAGAGAAAGTCTAGTGGAAGTCAGTGCAGTGAGAGAATGAGCACTGGGTGCTTCCTCCAGCTTCCAGCTCGGAGGCTGACCTGCCTGGAACAGGCTGCAATGCAGGGTTTGCATGTTTCCTGCAAGACGTTTGTGGTGCAATGGGGTCTCTTGTACCCAGCTGCAGTCTGAGCCTCAGGGTAGCCCTGGGGAACAGCAAGAGACCCAATCTGGTGAGATTCAGGGCATCGGAGACTCTGAGATGGGGAGCCATCCCAGGCCCCACTGGAAGCAGCTGCTGTAGGAGTCATTCAGACTGTTTCGTGGCCTGGCTTCAATCCCTCCACACTGCAGTCTCCCTCCAAGAGTCCCAAGGGACTCCTATATTCATCAGTCACTCCCAAACTCATTTTTAAACCTGCCAAAGTCATGAAAAGGATACTTACCATAAATAATAAGAAGACAAGAAAATAAATACCCATTGAGTTAACAATTACACTATGGAGCCACTTAGGGATGCAACAATCAAATGAGTGAAGTGAATCTTTCCACACTGGCATGGAAATCACACCAAGGAAAGTTGTCAAGTGAAACATGCTGCTATATTTAAAATGGATAACCAGCAAGGACCTACTGTACAGCACAGGAAACACTGCTCAGTTCTATGTGGCAGCCTGAATGGGGCGGGGTGGGGGCGGGGGGGGGCCAGTTTGTAGAAGAATGAACACATGTGTATGTATGTCACTGTTCACCTGAAACTATCACAATGCTGTTTGTTAATTGCTTATGCTCCAATACAAAAAAACAAACAAACATATTTTTAAAGGCAGGCCATATAAATATCTATCTACCTATCTCTCTATCATCCATCTGTCTATTATCTACCTATCTGTCTACCTACCCACCCATCTATTTAAACACTAAACTGATGCTAAGTGATTTCCTTCCAGGCGGGGAGAGGGATTAGAGAGGAGGGTGGAGGTAGATAATGAGGACTTTTGCTTCACTTGTATTCTTTGAATTTTTACATGAATGTATTCATGTTTTACTTATAAAATTAAAAATTAAACACATTCGCCAGCAAAGCCAAGCCAGAGAGAATGATCCGCTAACAAAATATAACCCAGTTTATTCCTCAATCCCGTCTTGGTTTGTCTGGGTTTTTCTCCTTCATGGGCACTGGGCCTGCTCTGAACTGGCAGGCCTGTCTCCTTGCCCCTCCCCCAGGGTCCCCTTCTTCTTCCTTAGCTGAAGGCTCTTGATTTCACCTGCATCCCAGCCTCACCCAGGTTCTGAAAGCCAGCAGGGAGGGTACAGGTATCTTGGCTCCCAAAGTTCTAATTTGGAACCTTAGCCCCACAGTCAGTGTCCCTGGGGTCCACTCCCCGTTGTAGACCTGAAGTCCCTTTACTTGGATCTGCCTAAGTGCTTCTGATGTCCCCCTGGGCTTTGACTGTCCAGTCTGGGCCCTACTCCTGGAACCATATCCCCCATTGGCTTCACTGGTACAACAGCCCCGACCGGTGGCCCTGTCCCAGTGACAAGGGGAAGAGTGTGAGGTCAGCTGTCCAGGGGGTGAGGCTAGGCCTGCAGAACCTCCATGCTTGGCTTCCCCAACTTGGAGCCAGCTGCCTGAAAGAACTTTTCAAGGACGTGCCTGGGCTCGGGCACCTCACTGCCAGGTGGCTTGGGTGTTGGCTTCAGTCTCCTCTGAGGGCAGTCCCTGGAGCAGAGCAGCCTGGCAGGAAGGGGGAGTCAACCTGAGGCCCCTCGCTGGGCATCACCGCCCCCCACCTGTCTGCTCAGAGAGCTCCGACCATCTGGTTCTTCTGACTGAATCTGCAGCACGAGGTGCTTTGGGAGGATTTCAGGAGTGGGGCTCCCAGGCTCCCTGGGTTGTCACGCATGACTGCATCATCTCCTCCCAAAAACTCTAGAAGGAGAGAGAACTCACTCTCCCCAACTAGCTAGTTTCTCTCAACTAGCCTTTCAGACTATTTTAACTGCTGATGGGCCTAGAGGCAGGAGAATGGACTAAATGACCCTGACGATGAACCCATGAATGTGAACGTGAATGTGAAGTTGCTCAGTCGTGTCCGGCTCTTTGCGACCCCGTGGACTGTAGCCTACTAGGCTCCTCTATCCATGGGACTTTCCAGGCAATAGTTCTGGAGTGGATTGCCATTTCTTTCTCCAAGGGATCTTCCCAACCCAGGGATCGAACCCAGGTCTCCCTCATTGTAGACAGATGCTTTACCGTCTGAACCACCAGGGAAGTCCAATGAACCCATGCCAGGATCCAAACAGATGGGAACAGTGCTGAGGTTGTGACAGGCCTGCTGTTTCCTAGAAACTGGCCTTCCTCACCTGGCCAGGAATAGCCAGCTTCTCAGGACCTCGGACCTGAGGCATTCGGGTCTCAGGTGGACATCTCTCAGGGCTCCTGGGATGTCCATGAACTTCGGGAGACACCTGCTTCTCCATGGGGTTGGGTGGACCTCCCAAATGGACAGTTCACTTTATTTATTTTTAGTTAATTAGTCATTTTATTATGTGTATATATATATGTAATTTTTTAAAACTTTATTTTGTATTGGAGTATAGCCTATTAACAAATAAGGTTGTGATAGTTTCAGATGAACAGCAAAGGACTCAGCCATACACATACATGTATCCATTCTCCCCCAAACTCCCCTCCTATCCAGGCCTGACAGTTTGCTTTAATATTCATGGAGACAATCTCCCTCCAACAATATGGTGGGTTACCTTCTCCACCATTATCAAAGTGGGGTGTGCCTGGAATTCAAACAGACCCTCCTCTGACGCTCAGCTATGCCCATCTATGTCTTGGCCTCTCTCAAGTCCTCTGGTTGTAATGATGAAATCGTCCAAGGCTCTGAATAGTCTATTAATAAATAACCATTCCTGAGATCACACAGTCCAATTAACAGAGGCCTAATATTAGGCAGTGCAGTAGTGGGTGTCAGAGATAGGGCATTCTTTTACATCGTCTTGTTCAGGAGGTGGAGGTGCAAGACTGCAGCAGCCAAGGGCCCTTCTAAGGTTACCGGGACCCTCCTTAGGACGGCAAAAGCCCCGACACACAAAGGCCCAAAGGAAGGATGTAACCAAGCTGCTCTGAGAGCCAAGACATTTCTTGGGTTAGTAACAGCTGCCAGTATCTTCTGCACAAGTGCTGTTAGGTGGGTGTCTGGTCGAAGCTGATGTGTGGGTGGTGGAAGAAACAGTCAAATTGACGTGAGTTAAGAACTGAGGGTTATTTTGAATTCTTTCATTTTTAATTTAAGCTTCCTCCTTTTTCTTGGAAAAAAAAAAAAAGTTGTTTTTCCATGGGCAGGCCAGGAAAGTGCAAAGAAGGGAGCTGGTGGAGGAGGACAAATGTGAGAATGAACCTCAGTTCCTTTCCTGGCCTGGTCATTTCCCTGGAATCCTGCCTTGAAACAGTGGCACGGTCAAGGTAACCTTCTGGGGTCCTTTCTCTGGACTGGAAGAATCCTGGCTGGAGGGTTCTAAGAGGCAAGAATGATGCCCATGAGGCTTAAGGGGAGACTCGTAGTCATGGTAACTATGCAATTCAGACTTTCCCCATGAGAGTAGATAATCCCAGTCTATGAGAATTGAAATCTGAGGTTCAGGAGACACTCACATCTGGGCCTTAAATGTCCCCAGAAAAACCAAGATGGCAACTCATGTTCTTGTTGGGAGGGTAGTTCCCTTCATCAGATATCCCATGACCCTCTTTTGGGAAAGGGAGGATCAGCAGGGAGAAGGAGCTACTTAGAGACTCCAGCATGCCATGAGGATGAAGGGGAGGAAGGAGACACACACACTCGGAGTGGACCTAATGGACATTTCCACAGAGATAAAAGGTGGGCAACATCATCGTGGCAGAGAAAATTAATCAACAACTGGGCCTATGTAAGCAGGGTCTGAGTGTCTTGGAGGGCAGAACAAACTTATAGAATATTCTCAGGATTCCTGAGAATCAGATCCCTTTATATTCAGGTCAGGTGCACATTGCTGGTCCTTATTCCCCACTATTCCAACCCAGGCTCCCAAGCAACCACCCATCCACCTCCTCCTAGCTCTCGAAACTGAGAGAGGGTCCCCTAGACGTGCCAAGCCGTGGTGGACACCTGGTCCCCTGTGGCCGGGGCTCAGCTGCTCAGCTGCCCAGCAGAAATGCCACCATCTCACTTGGCTCAGATCAAAGCACTCTACTCCTTCAGCAGGCAGATTTTAGCTCAGACAGTGTTTAAGACGCCCAGGAGCAGAGACAAGCTAATGTTTGCGTAAAGGCCCTCCCACTGAACCTCCTCCCTGTCCATCTGTCCCCTGGCTGTCACGCAGCCAGGCCCGCCTTTGTGGGTAAATAAGGGAGTCCCTGGAGAGGCCGGAAGCCCTCCCCTCTGGGCTGGCAGCTCCCACCGCCCAGCCTGGCCTCCGCTGCCCCCTCCCCACTCTCGCTCCTACCCCCCCACCCCATTTCTCATTCCCTTTATCTCCCTTCCTCTCCCTTCCCATTTCTGGCCCTGGCTGAGCCCTCTATAATGACTTAATCTTGCCGACAGGGTGACAAGCGGATGAATCGAACTCCGAGGCTTTTTTCTCCACTCCAGATTCATTTGAAGATTTCTCCCAGATGCGGCACTAAAACCCTAGATTCAATTTCCCTTTGACATAATAACCGAATTAGTCTCATATTGTCATACATAAATTACTAGCCAGTCAGGGTGCCACCAGAGGGAGAGAGAGCTGGAAAGAAAGCCAGGCACGAGTATCCAAAGGGGTGTGACTGTGACAAGTGGGGACCTGAATAACAATGGGGACAGGAGGGTAAGAGCTAATCACATCTGACAAACGAGGAGCATCCCCAGGCGGCAGCAAAGGTACAGATTATTTACCTTCCTCCCCATGCCCCTGGCCATTAAAATGTCACCGTGGGGAGCCTCGCACCTTACAAGAGATACACGGATCTAAATATCTTCTCCATTAAGTAATGCTCTGTTTGAAAGGCTGCTTTCAAAGGGGAAAATGTAATTGTGTGGAACACAGATGCAGCTTCCCAGGCTTCAGGACGGAGCTGAGCCCCGCAGAGGACCTGTCTGAGGCCCAGTTTGGGGCACAGATGCCAATCCTGGGCCCAGGGGGCTCAGCCTGGCTTATTCTGAGCACAGAGGCGGCCTCCCAGCCTTCCCCATGTGGGTCCTGGGGCCATGAGTGAGACCAGATCGAAGCCAGCTGGAATGAGGCTTCCTCACCTGCCCACCAGCCACTGGGCCCCAGGCCAGGGCCCTGGGGACACTCTTTAAGCCTTCCCCTCCATTTCCCCTGGCCCATCTGTTCCTACTGCTCAATTCTCCTAAAAGCTCTGGCCTCTGGCCTCACTGCTGCATCCCATGTTCACTGGGATTATAACCACAGCCTCCTGATTAAATTGCCCACCTTCAGTCCTACTTAACGACCCATGCTCCGCTCAGCCACCAGAGCGGATCTCTCCGAAGCGCACATGGATGGCAGTACTTCCCTGAATGAAAGCTTTCAGGCAGGGCTCTAAAGAGGATGGTCCAGACCTCTTAGTATGGCCCGAAGAGGAGCATGATCTGACCGTTGCCCACTCTCCAGGTGTATCCCTTGGTCCAGACCCTCACCTGTACCATTGAGCAATTAAGCTCTGCGCTTTCCTGAACTGTTTCTTTGGCATGGGACATCCTTCTGCTCCTTCACTTTCTACTTAAGCCTCGTCTCCAAATAAAGCATCTCCGGGTCTCCCTAGTCAGTCAAACCCGCCACTGCTCTTGTTAGTTTCTACTGCTCCCCATCCTACTTCTTGCATGGCACCTGAATCCTGTTATTGCTCTTTATCTAAAATATTTTTATTGGAGAATAGTTGATCTACAATGTTATGTTAGTTTCTGTTGTACAGAAAAGTGAATCAGTTATCAGATCAGATCAGTCGCTCAGTCGTGTCCGACTCTTTGTGACCCCATGAATCGCAGCACTCCAGGCCTCCCTGTCCATCACCAACTCCCGGACTTCACTCAGACTCATGTCCATCGAGTCAGTGATGCCATCCAGCCATCTCATCCTCTGTCGTCCCCTTCTCCTCCTGCCCCCAATCCCTCCCAGCATCAGAGTCTTTTCCAATGAGTCAACTCTTCGCATGAGGTGGCCAAAGTACTGGAGTTTCAGCTTTAGCATCATTCCTTCCAAAGAAATCCCAGGGCTGATCTCCTTCAGAATGAACTGGTTGGATCTCCTTGCAGTCCAAGGGACTCTCAAGAGTCTTCTCCAACACCACAGTTCAAAAGCATCAATTCTTCAGCGCTCAGCTTTCTTCACAGTCCAACTCTCACATCCATACATGACCACAGGAAAAAACCATAGCCTCGACTAGACGAACCTTTGTTGGCAAAGTGATGTCTCTGCTTTTCAATACGCTATCTAGGTTGGTCATAACTTTCCTTCCAAGGAGTAAGCGTCTTTTAATTTCATGGTTGCAGTCACCATCTGCAGTTATACCTATCCACATTTTTTTTTCTAGATCTTCTGCCCAGTTTTTTTTTTCTTCTTCTTAACTTTTTATTTTGTATTGGAGTATAGCTGATTAACAATGTTTTGATGGTTTCAGGTGGACAGCAAAGGGACTCAGTCATACGTATAACATGCCATTGCTCTTAATGGCTAACTTACCCATCTCTCTTGCTAGATGTCAAGTTCTTTGAAAGCAAGGATTGGATCTTATTCATTGTTATATGCCCCCATACCTAGTATAGAGTTGAAATTGGAGAGACTGAACATAGACATCCAGGAAGGTGCATGAAGCCAGCCCAGAGCAAGCCGAGGGCTCACCAAGAGCCCGTACATCCCCACACAGAGGGATCCGCTTGGCATCCATCACATCTGTGCAGTTAAAATTCAGTTCTGACTGCACGTCTGCCATGAGCCCAGTGTGGGCTTGGCACTTTATATAACACGAGTAGCACTTCAGTTCCCGCCGTGGTCAGCCCTGAACTTGGCCTGTGTAGACATTCAGTAAATGTGCAGGAGATTATCCGCTGTGGATTTTGTTCTCAGGGGTTGCCTACTTCAGAGGATACAAAGGAAACAATTATGGAGCAGATATGATCCAATACCCCACTGGACCACGAGCTTCTAGAGGCAAGTATTGGGTTCATTTCTGCATCTCTGTCCAAGTCCCGCACCTCCCCACCAGTGCCTGGAGTAGCCCCTGCTTACTCCAAGTTGTGAGAGCTGTGCAATGGCAGGCGGCAGCCTGGATGGGAGGGAGTTTGGGGAGCGTGGGGACGTGTATAATATGACTGAGTCCCTTCGCTATCCTCCTGAAACTCTCACAACATCCTTGTGATATTAACATTGTTAATTAGCAATGCCCCAACATGAAATAAAATATTTTTTTAAAAAACAAAGTTGTGAGATCTGTGGAGTTGAACGTCTATTTGTTCTGCAGTTTGTCTTCAGGTGTGACCTGAGGTCCATGCAGTGACCCATCACTTTTCCTTCAACCATTATTAACACCACCACCTGTTCTGCTTCAATCTTGTGTTGGGGAACAACCTTCCTTTTATATTTCTACTTGGTCTCTAGTCCTGCAGAATCCCAGAGATGTAAGTGGTTTTTAAGCCAATTTTTTAAATGGCTCAGCTTCGTGGGAGTAAAATAAGGAAATGGTTTTCTCCCCCCTCACTGTCATTCACATCTGCTCTCTCAGACACCCCTTTTTATCCCCCATTCCCTCCCCACTCCATAGGAAGAAAATATTATTTTGTATATTTAAACTCTACAATGTGATTATTTGATAGACACATATGTTGTAGAATTATCAAGATCAAGATAATTTACACATTCATCACTCACTAACTCTGTGTATATGTCTCTCTGTGTATACGTGTATGTATATGTGTATGTATGTATGTGCATGTATATATGTATATATATATATACATGTATATATGTTCCTATGTATGTATATATATGTGTGCGTGTGTGTGTTGGGGGAAGGAAAATACATGAGATCCACTCTCAACAACATTCAAGTATACTCTATTGTATACTAACTGTAGTCTCCAGGCTATACTTAATATCCTCAGAACACAATTTCCCCTTATAATTGAAAATTTGTACCCTTTGACACACATCACCCCATTACGCCCTCCCCTCAACCCATGGAAGCTGCCATTCTGTGTTGTTCCTATGAAACTGGCTTTTTGTAAAGTTTCCACATACAAGTGGTACTATGGAGTATTTGCCTTTCTCTGCCTGGCTTGTTTCACAAAGCATAATGCTCTCCAATGTTGTATCAGATGGCAAAATTTACTTCTTCCTCGTGGCTAAATAATGCCTGAATAATATTCCCTGTGTGTGTGTGTGTACATACACGCTTTCTATATCCATTCGTCCACTGAAAACCGTTTAGCTTGTTTCCATACCTTAGCTATTGTGAATAGTGCTATAATGAATATGGGTGTGCAAATACTTCTTCGAAACACTGATTTCAATTCCTTTGTCTAGGGCTTACCTGATAGCTCAGTTGGTAAGGAAATCTGCCTACAATGCAGGAGACCCCAGTTTGATTCCTGGGTTGGGAAGATCTGCTGGAGAAGGGATAGGCTACCTACTCCAGTATTCTTGGGCTTCCCTTGTGGCTCAGCTGGTAAAGAATCCGCCTGCAATGCGGGAGACCTGGGTTCGATCCTTGGGTTGGGAAGATCCCCTGGAGAATGGAAAGGCTACCCACTCCAGTATTCTGGCCTGGAGAATTCCATGAACTGTATAGTCCATGGGGTCACAAACAGTCGGACACAACTGAGTGACTTTCACTTTCACTTTCCTTTGGCTCCATACCAGTTAAACTAAAGAGTTTCTGCATAGCCAAGGAGATAACCAATAAATTAAAAAGGCAACCTATAGAACAAAATAAAATGTTTGCAAACCATATGTTCTATAAGAGGTTTATATACAAAATACATAAAGAACTCATAAAACTCAGCAAAAAGCAAATAATCCAGTTTAAAAATGGGCGAAAGACCTGAATAGCTGTTTTTCAAGACATACAAATGGCTTATAGATATATAAAAAGATGCTCAACACCACTAATTGTCAGGGAAACGCAAATCAAAACCAGAATGAGATGTCACCTTACATATGTTAGGAGGGTCATTATAAAAAGATGAGAGATAACACATGTTGGAGAGGATGTGGAGGAAGGGAACACTGCAGCTGGGAATATAACCTGGTGCACCCATCATGGGAGACAGTACGGAGGTTGCTCCAAAAATTAAAAATTGAACCACCATATGATCCTACAACTTTTCAATCACTCTTCATGATTAACAGTCTTTATTTTCATTTATTAAAAAGTTCAGTTCAACCTAAATCAAAATTCCAGTCTCTCATCCAATTGAAAGCTCCTCCTGATTCCTCCAGCCCCAACTCGTCCCAGGCTGAGGACCGCGCAGCGGGGAAGGGAAACAGCCTGCTGCCTGCTCATTCTCCTGGTCTTCCCCTCCCTCCTCTTTTTTTCTGTGGTGTTTCTGGCTCCTCTGGGGTCAGGCAGGAAGATGACCTTCACACATGGGGTAAGCTATTCTTGGTTCTCTGGCTGTTGAATGACCTGGTAGATGTCCATAAGCATGCTTTCTCTCTTGTGGGGTTTTGTGGGTTCTCTGAGACATCTTCTGGGAATCCTGCACCGGGCAGTTTCCTGATGGGGGTGATGGGTTCCCCACTGACCTCTTATGACTCTCTCTCATCTCTGACTCCAGGGATACCCACACAGCCTTCTTTATCTCTTCTCCTAACCAGTTCTCATTACTGCCCCTTTCAAGACAGCTCAAGCTGGGCCAGCCTCTAAAGATCCACCTGGCCCTCAGGACATAACCTGGCATCTCCAAACTGTCTACTCAGACAGCTCCCAAGAGATTTTCTGAGCTCCACTCTGGTGGAATTAGAGGCAGGTCTCTGAGTCTCAATGGCTTAAGCATCCAGCCTTGGGGGAGTCTGTCTTTCCATTTGTAGATAACTTCCTCTTTCAACATGTGATCTTCTTGACGCTTCCTTCTCTTATCTTGGAGGTAGACAGAGGAAGGGAAACTCAGAGTTCTCCCAGAAAAGATGCTCAGTCTTAGGCCTCCTCCTGTCTGGACTGGGGTGGCTGGGAGGTGCGGCCACAGTGACAGTTTCCCTGTCTCGTGGACAGTCTAAGGTTATGTCTGGCAATCTGTCTATTGGGCAAGGTCTTGACAGGAAACAGATGGCACACTCAGAGGGGTAATTAAAGAGAGTTGTAGAGACTATAAATGAGCAGGGTTCAGGGAACCACAAGGGAGGAGGAAAGAGTTTGAGTCTAAAGGACAAAGGGAGGGAGATGTTTCTGGAACCTTGGGAGACCCAGAGCTGTTGGACGGATACTGCATCCTTTAGTACAGGGGTTCAGACACCCTCAAAGCATGCCCAAGCAGAGAAGCAACACAGGATAGTAAACACCCTGTTCTTTCTCCTCCTTCCCTTGGAAGGTGCCTCCCACTGGCTGAATTCAACCCAGAGCCCAAGGGCAAGTTCCTACCACCTGTAGAGGCCAGCTTGGCAGAGGCACGGTGGAGAAGAATAGAATTGGAGGGGCGTGTTGGGGAATACCCAGTACACACCCCTCTCTTCACAGTGTACAGGAACTTATTACCCACTGTCCTCAGCTTGGAGCCCCAGTGAAACAAGAGTGGAAGTCCATTTGTCAACTAATAACCCATGGCACATTGGTCTGTCTCTGCTCCTCTCCACTACCCCTGACAGAATCTGCGTCCCCATAGAGACTGCGAAACGGGAGTGGGTTTCTGCGAGCAGAGATGGTAGGCTCTCATCTTCCATCTGCATCCTAAACTGCGTCAACACCAAGGCAGCCCGAGTCCGAATCTGAGCTAAATACTGCACAGCCACAGTGCAAAGAAGACCTGGAGTGAGATTTTGATGATCTGCCACTTCAGCTTCTCTAGGCCATGGCAGTGCTGTTCTTAGTGCACTTAATTAAGAGCTGGTTCTGGTTGGCTGGCTGAGGAGTCCTCTTAAGAGGCAGTGGCCAGGGTTGGCAAGGAAACAAGGGATGCCCAGAATGCTCAAGGTGGAGACAGCATTCCAGTCTGATTTGGGGTAAGAGGGAAGAGGCCCATGGTGTCCTCCCCCTCCTCCTCTGCTTCTTCAAGGATGCTTCAGGAGGCATCCAGTCCAGCTGGCATGGCCTTATTGGCAGGGCTGTGGATCGGTGCCAGCAACCAGGCTTCTCCTTGGAAGAGCTGACTTCTCCTGAAAGTAGGGACTGACTTTGAAAGTCTCATTCATCAATGTCAAGGCTCCTGCAGGGAGGACAAGGCCCCATGTTGCTCGGGCTAAGAGGAGTAAACTCACTGATATATCAACTCCTTGTCACGCAAGCAATCACGGATCAGACAGTATCAATGTTCATCTCTTCCTCTTCTGCAACAACACAGGGTAGGATTGGGAATTTGTGGGGATGGAAGATATGACAGGGAGGAGAGGGCCCTGGGCATCTCTGGTCCCAGGGAAGCTGGGATCCCCAGCCTTGCCTGGGATAACTGGAAATGGTGGTACAAGTCAAGCCTATTCTTCAGGCTGCTGTGTGGGATGCCCAAGGCCACTGAGCACCAACTCCATGCTGGTTAAGAGCACAGACTTTTTCATCAGACATTATTATTCAGTCGCTAAGTCATGTCTGACTCATCTGCGACCCCATGGATTGTAGCCCATCAGGCTCCTCCGTCCATGGAATTTCCCAGGCAAGTATACTGGAATGGTGGCACTCAGGTTGAGTATTGCCAGATAAGTGGGGCTTAGCCAAGCAGTCCCAATGAGGGAACTGTTTTAGACAGAAGCAGCAGCCAGCACTGACCAGGGTGACAAGAGAGAGCAGTAACAGTTATGAGATGACCAAAGGTCAGTGATGGAAGCAGAGGTGGAAGATGAGCCGGAGGGGAAATCAACATGCTGGCTGGAAGCATCTGCATGGTGACCTGGCAGGAGGGGGCAGCCGGATCCAAAGAACACCCAGGAGTTTATATCATCCAATAGTCCTCCTGAACGTCATCAAGTCATTGACCCAGGTGAGTGAGGCTGTGGCCTTGGGCAGGGAGAACCCCGACCCGGTCCTGCGCTACTCTTTGCTGCCCTGTGTCAGGTGCTGCCCGGAGTCAGCCATGGGGGGCCCCAGCCCACCATCTCTGTGCGACCACCACCTGCCCCATCCTCTGAGCTGCGCCTGGCTGGGCTGATGCCTGGTGCCCTGAAGAAGAGCTGTGCCCTCCTGCTTGTGGGAGCAGGAGGCCAAGCAGAGCTGTGCCTTGGTCCTGGCCGCCAGGGACTGATGGGCCCTCCACAGGGGAGCCCCCCAGGCTACCAGACAGCCCCTCTCTGCTCAGGGTCCCCAACTTGCCCAGGCCCCTGTGACTCTGGCTAACTTCATGGAGGCAACAGCTGCATCCACAATCCAATTATATGCAAAGGGAAGGAAGAGGCTCCATTCCCTCTGAACTCCCAGCGGCTGCTTTTAAGTGACAGGTCAGCTGGGTGCTGTCACAGCTGCTGCCTGCCGGGACATGGGAAGCAGAGATGGGGCTGGGGGAGGGTCTGAAAACTGGATGTCCCTCAAAAGCTTAGAAATTCCTGGCTGCTTCTATGAGTGACAAGGGTTGCCTGCCAGATAGGAAAAAAAAAATACTTTAATTGAATGGAAGAGGGGAACATGGGAGTATGGGACTAAACGCTTAATCCAAGATCTCCATGATCTCAATGAAGTCACTTAACCTTTCTTTGTAAATCCTCAGTTTCCCCACCTGCATCATGGGCATGTATGCACACGTGCTCAGTTGCTCTAGTCGTGTCCGACTCTTTGCGAGCCTGTGGACTGTAGCCTTCCAGGCTCTTCTGCCCCTGGGATTCTCCAGGCAAGAATACTGGAGTGGGTTGCCATGTCCTCCTCTAGGGGATCTTCTCGGCCCAGGAATCAAACCAGCGTCCCTTGCGTCTCCTGCATTGGCAGGCGCATCCTTTACCACTAGCGCCACCATGGATATGACTGCCTTACTGGTGAAAATTAATTGTGATCGTGAGTGTTTATGTTTCTCAGACAGGGAACTCTGACCCTGGACCTAGACGGTGATACAGTGGGAGGTACATATTTTCCTAAAGCAGAAATTTTACCCAAAGATTTTTGAGAAAAGGAATCTGTTAAACAGATAAAGGTATTCTGGAGATGCACATACCACGACAATGAATTATGAAGACAAGAGGAAACATCAAAGCGATTCTCTGCAATGCTATAAACTCTTTGGCTGCAGCCCCACATCTCCGGGGCCCGCTCTCTGCCTCCCTGTCACTGGGAGTACATCAGCTGAACCACCCAAGAGCACAGTGCAGGGACCCTCTCTGAATGACGGGAGACGCAGAGCGAGTGTGGCTATGAACACACTGCCCAAAATGGATCATTCTAGGCTTTGCATCGTTGGGGAACACATTGCCCAGGAATTTAATTTCTGCCTGTAACCACAGCATTTGGCCCATCTATCTTTGCTAGAACCATAGAAAAATGGTGGGTATCCAAGGACACTTTTCCCCCAGACAGCGAGTATTCTGGAAATAACTCAGAAAGGAGGCTGGGGGAAGCCAGCACAGGCTAGAGGAGGCAGGAGATGACCAGGGCTCAGACAGGGACAGCCCTGTAGCCCCATGGGGCTGCGAGATGTGGGACCAGAGGGCACAGGAGAAAGGGCTAAGGAACGATACACTGAGAATCCCACAGAGGGGTCTCAAGACCCCTGAGCAGCTGCAGGCCAGGCAAGGAGCAAGTGCCACAAGGAGCTGAATGATGGCTCATCAGTGGATATGAAAGTGACCTCTCGAAGTCCCTGCCACTTCAGTGCAGACCCAATTTAACAATCAGTTCTCTGTTGTCCGTTGATCAAGTTCTGCCAGGTTTAAAAGGGGGCCGACTTGGTCCAGCCTTATGACCACCCTCCCTCCTCCAGGTCAGTGCCACGCAGATGTCTGGGCACAGCGATCTGCTTGCTGGCAGCACGTTAGCCCAGAGATGCCCAGTTTTTTCAGTGTGGCCTATGCCTGTAAGTACAGGCTGCATGCAGTTTTAATGAATAACAGTGGTGAAGTACATTTAAAAGAATAGATTTTCAGGACCAATATAGATGTTGAAGGGGGAAAAAAAGCCAACACCCCATTTAATTAATTTTACTCCTTCTGAAGTGCAGTTATCGCCCTGGTGCTTGTCATCGATCAATTTTGATTAGTAGCTGAGAGTTTTGTTTTTCTAATGCCTGGAAGTCTTAAAAGAAGAGTGGATTGTATTCATTTCTGCCTTCAGGTTTAAGAAGATGCTTTCCTAGAACTGCCGTCCCCTGAAGATGGGCCTCAGGGCCACATATTTGGGTTCACAAATTCTGGGTATCTGTGGAACCATAAGCTTTGACATTCAGAATGTCCCTGCTGCTGGACCCCAAAAAATGACCCCCAAACCTGCGAGAATGGTTCCTATTCATCCAAATATGCTAATCACTTTTGAAACTCTGACTCTATTTCTACTGAATAGCTCTGCGATTCTCTGAAATACGGGATCATTCTGAGCTGGGGCATCTCATCGATGGGAAACGAGTCTCTGGGTGTCATCTGCTCCATCCTCATCCCCTGATTGAGTCTGAAAGTCTACATGTCCTGAAACAAATCCGAATATATCCTCCCCAAACTCCTCCCACAAAGCTTCATGTTCTCTGTGTTCAGATTGCTTCAGGAAAAAAAAAATGTAGCGAATCACAGGGATCCAATACCTTGGCATCTCTTGGTGCTGAGAAAGTATTTCAGTGAGTCTGTCTGACAAGTGTCTTCCACCCAGGAAGACAGACACAAGAATGGAGAAAAGAAACGATCTTGATGACAAGCCCAGGCTGCAAAATTTGCAGTGTAGACTCTCACAGGGGTTAAGCCTCTTTTGACTTGAAGAACTGTTGAAACCTCCTTCCTCCCTCTTCCCTGCAGGTCCACTGCCCACAAAAGGCCTCAGCTTTCCACATTTCAGCACAGCTTCTCACATACTTTACTGGAAGGGGACAGGGCCCTACGAGACTAAGCACACAAGATCATTAAATAAAACAAAGTGCTTGATTAAAAATGTCAAGTGGACAGCTGAGGGTCAGGTGGGACATATCTGGCCTGAAGGCTGTATGCATATACCTATTAAAAAAAGTTCCATAAAGAGCCCAGGTGGGGAATTGAAAACATATGTAATGGAGATTACAAATTTCAGGGCGCCACTGCCTGAATTTCTTTAAGCTTGCTTGATGTCTTTCAGGCTCAAGTTGCAGGCACGGGGACCCGTACTTCTTTCCAATGCCTGGTCCAACCTCAGCTAACATTCAGGGCCTCTGGGCACCAGGCGCTCTGTTCAGAACTTCCCTTTAAATTGCAAGCAATCCTCTGAGGAAGGGATTATTAATCCCCTCCATTTTTTTCCCAGGTAGTTTTAAGTTTTAATCTTCTTTGTAGGTAACAGAAGTAATGAGTTTTGAAGCAGAAGAGAATTTTTTTTTTAAATGTTTAATATATTTCACTCAATGGCAAAGTGTTTATTTGTCCTGGAAAAATCTTACTGTTCATTTTTCTCTTTATGATTTCTCTGATTGCTGCAAAGAACAAAATCACCTGCCAATTTCACATTTGCTCATTTCTACTGCAATAGGTAAGGCCGCTTTGCATAGTGTTTGCTCTGTGGACAGTCACTTAATCCCCTTTTATTGATGAATGGGTTGGGGGAAGGGAGGGTCTTCAAGGCCAGCATTCTTTTTTTTCTTTTTCAAACCTCAGCACTTCCTTACTGCCAGCTGATATTGTTTAAATATGTACAGTCTTGGGGAGAAATGTTCCTAATAGCGTAGTTCTTAAACGTCAGTGTGCTTAAGAGTCACTTGAGAAATGGGACAAGCAGGTTTGCGGGTCCTGCCACCTAGGCGTCTGATCCAGAAGGACGGTAGATCAGGCACCCTGGTAGAGATTGGGGTCTTCAAACCTGAGATCTCCCGGCAGCAGCCCTTCCTCTGTCCCCAGGCAGACATGACCCACCTCTCCCCTGTTTTGGAAGCTCCTTCCAGGATCTTCTGATCCAGTGCTGAAACCCGGAAGCAACCCCTACAACTTCCCAGGCCCAGCAAGAGAGAGAAAAAGAGAATAAAGAGCACGCGGAACTCCTCCTCTCCTTCTACGTCCAATGCAAAAGGAGTGGCCTTTGCAAGTCTCTCCTGTAACACGCGCTTTCCCACCTTTTTTGCGGATGGGAGCGGGGCACTCCGCAGCAAGTGCGGCTGTGACCATAATCCTCTACGGAGAGTTTACGAGTCTGTCTCTGGCATTTAAAATTAATATACTTATTAAGAGAGCAGGAGAGTGCTTTCAGGGTAAATGCCTTTTTATTTTTTTCCCCAGGGCGAAGGCCACTTAGCTCAGATTCCAAGTCAGCTGACTTCAAGGAGCCTTGGGATGTTCAGGGCTTAACTGTACAGGAAGAGCATGTTCTACACACAGCCAGGCTGCATTTTCTCACAGTGGGTTCTGGCTCCACCCTAAGGGTCTCTGGGCAGATTGCTGCTGAGCCCTTTCTGACCTGGAATCCAGCCTCTTCAAGCTGTGCTCTCCTTGCTTCTGGTCTGCCTGGGCACTCATCTGCCCGGCCTCTTCCGGCCATTCCTCTATATCCTTCCACTCTTCCTTTATCCAGTCAGTCCTAGTATTCATGCTTTCATTCATTAGTTTATCGAGCGCTTTCAGCATACCAGGCATTGGAGAGCACATGAATAATATATGTCCCCACTGTTAAGAGCTCACACTTCAGGAAATCTGCTTCAAAGGCAGAGAGATATATGCTAACACTCTAGTTGAGATTTTACTCTCTTGTCAAGCAAACTCCTATGCATCGGTCAAAACCCTACTTAAATATGCCCAACCTACAAAACTCCTGCCGACTGGCCACACAAGATCAGACATTTCCCCTGTGCTTATAGCACGTGGCTGTATTTCATGGCTATTTCAGCCCCTGACATTGCTGTGAGTATCTGTCTCCTCCTCTGCCTGTGAGGGTTTCCTAAATGTGTGTCCTTTGCTGAGTCCAGCACCCGCTGTAGAACAGGTTACTGACTTTCCGACTTTTATGAACCTAAGAACCTCCTGGAAAAGTTGTTAAAAGTACTGAGCCCCCACTGCTCCACCCCTAGGAAATCAGATTCAGTAGGTCTGAGATTGAGGCTCAGGGGTTTGTGTTTTTCTGTGTGATTCTGGTGCAATTCTGATCTACAGACCACACTTTGATAAACCCTATGCCAGTGTCCCAGTCTTCCCTGGTGGCTCAGTGGTAAATCATCTGCCTGCCAAGCAAGAAATGCAGGTTCGATCCCCTGGTCAGGAAGATCCCCTGGAGAAGGAAATGGCAACCCACTTCAGTGGGTTTGGGAAATCCCATGGATAGAGGAGCCTGGCAAGCTATAGTCCGGGAGGTCACAAGCGTCAGACACGACTTAGCAACTAAACTACAACAAACACCAGTGTCTCAATAAAAATTTTTAATAAGTGAATGAAAACCCCCAAACTTAACGGTCAACAAAAAAGTCCATGATTTTAATAAGGTCGGTGGATTTTACCAGCGTGATTTTCCTAGGTTTGAAATTGTATACAGGTATGTAAAGTATTAGCATTAAGGATAACTGGGTTAAGTGTACGTGGGAGCTCCTTGTACTATTTTTGTAACGTCCTATAAATTCATAATTATTACAAACTAAAAAGCCTTTTTAAAAGTCACATGGTTTTCCAAAACCTCAAGGATGTGTGGTTGTAATTTGCTTCAAATCTATCTCCCAATCTTTCACCCTATTCTCTAGAGATATCAACAATCCACACACTATCTGCTGAGTACAATTAATCATGTAATTATTATACAATTAATTTTCTATTATTAATAAAATGTACTTCATTCTTTGCTTAACTTCTCAATAGCCTCCAAAATAATCTTACAATAAATACTGACTTTTTAAGTAAAGCATACTAAAACGACGGGTACTGGGGGATGTTGAGGACAATTCTTTTCTTTTTTAGATTCTTTATTTATTTGCTAATTTTCTTTATGGATGCTCTGGGTCTTTGCTGCTGTGGGTGGGCTTTCTCTATTGTGGAGAGTGGGAGCTACCCTCTAGCTGCAGCACGCAGGCTTCTCAGTGTGGTGGCTTCTCTTGTTGCGGAGCACGGGCTCTAGGGCACGCAGGCTTCTGCAGTTACTGCTCGTGGACTCAGTAGTTGCAACTCGAGGGCTATAGAGCACAGGCTCAGGAGTTATGGGGCACAGGCTTAATTGCCGCACAGCATATGAGATCTTCCTGGACCAGGGATGAACCAGTGTCCCCTGCATTGCAAGGCAGATTCTTAACCACTGGACCCACAGAGAAGCCAGAGGACAACTCCTGAGATGATGGGGACAGTGTCACAAATCCAGAACTCTTGCTGTCTTTATTTATGTGCCTGCAGACGCCACTGGTTCTCAGTGACATCACAGTCACCCAGGGAGCTTCTAGAACTCACCGTGCCTGGGCAGCGTCCTATTCCCATTAAAATGAGAATTTCTGGGGTGGGGCATGGGTGATCCCAACCAATGGCGTAGGCTCTAAGTGGAGGCTGACCCCTGCAAAGGACGTGGATGCAGCTGTGGGCCCTTCTCAGGTGGCAAGCACCTCTGGAGCCCTTTCTGAACTGCTGCCTCTACATTCAGCTCCCCAAGATCCACAGCCCTGTTCAGGGAGAGTGGCCTCTGACCTCTTCTCTTCTTTTTCTCATTCCTCAGAGCCAAGGCCTGGAGGCAAGCAGGACTCATGCTGGCTCGCCTTCCAATGGAGGCTTTTGTTTTGTCTCCCGCTCTTCACAGGCGCAGGTACCTTCTTGTCCGTGTGGCTGAAAGGCTCCTTTCAAAGCCGATTGGCCTTTCACACGGTTTGGAGGGCGCTCTGTGTTCCCTGGAAGCTCCCCAGGCCTGACTGGCTCATTTACAGTTTCTGCCCAGGTTAGCACCCTTTCTCGGGTGGGTCTGCCAGTACCGCACTGGTCTTCTAACAGAGTGAAGGGTCCACTCTGAGGACCTCTTGTGCTGGGAAGAAAACAGGCCAGCACCCAGCTCTGGGCCAGAACTCCAGGCTGGGGGCCTGGTGGGATCCCGTCTGCTCATGGCACAGATGCAGGATCCCTTTGAGGAGAACGTGTTATTCACTGCTGATCTTCTGTGTTCCACTGACGGGGAAATTTTTTCAGGTCAGGGTCCTCCTGGTCTAGAGAGAGTGGAGCAAGGACATGGTGCCTGCCAGCTCACAGATGCCTCCCTACAACCGCTCCCATCCAGCAGCTGGGGTCGGGGACCCAGGAGGCATCCAGCACAGACAGTCTGCCACTGCTGCCCAGGACCAGAGTAATGTGTCTGTGTCTCTAGAAAGCCTTCACTCTGACTGGGCTGTGCAGGCCCCCTGGAAGCCCCATCAGAGATGGCCTACTTAGCTAGCAAGGCCTGGCTGGCTGCCAGGTAAGCAAAGGCTTCTAACAAGCTGTGGTCTCCGCAGACGCACCTGAGACGCTAAACATCTTCGCTCCAAGGACACCTTCCCTATCTGTACCCAGGCGTGTGCGCTCACTCCAGGCCCCTCCTCCCTCCCACGCTCCTTCTCTTTCTTGGCATAGATTTGCAGGCCAAACTGAGAAATAAAGGCCTCAGATGTTCAATGTGTTAAACTTTATGACTGTTTTGAACAGAAATGTGAACCTTCCTGTGGATGAATCTGGTGACCCAAACAGTGACACCAAGGCAGTTTTAAATCTTGAGCTTGGCCACTGTAATTGCCAAAGTTTATTTAGCCTGTATGTCAGTCCTGCATTTTGTACATTAAAGTCCCCCAATCCGCTAATAGGTACTATTATTTCTTGTGCCCATTTTATAGATGAGGAAGTTGAGGTCCTGACATGGCAAATGTTGACCTGAGTTAAGAGCCTACCTGTTTCATCACTGTGTTCTTCTGTGTAACCTCCAGAGTCTACCACACTAAGATCGGTCACAATGCCTAAGGAAGTCAGCAGAGCCTGGTTCCCTAGGGGATGGACAGGGAGCAGGGCCTCTAGAGCAGGAGACTGGGGAAGAGGTGCCTTGGCCATGGTCTTCTCGACCTGTTGGATGAAAATTACCTGTGGACAGAGCCCTGGTTTGGATCAGAGGTAGGATATATATAGACCCAGTCCTTTGAGGCCTGACACTTGAGGAATGTCCAAGATGGGGTGGCCCAATTTCTATTCAAATCTGACATAGGTTGGGGAGAGGAAGAGCATTGGAGGGGATGGCAGGTGAAGCAGAGCAGAGATGTCCCCACTCTGATCCCTCAAAAGGGAAAAGCTCATGAATTGGTTAACTGCATTTAGGAGAGGCATCTTAACAGCGTCTTTCTCTTACCATTCTTCCGTATCTTCTTATCCCATTTCCACTCACTGCTAGGTGACTTTGGGCAATTTCTATTCCTCAGTTTTTTCATCTGTAAGATGGAGATAATAACAGTCCCCAGAACTCTGACAGTGTTAGACAGGAGCAGAAGTAAACCTCTTTGGGGACCTGAATAACTAACAAGTTCTTTTTCCTCGGGAGATGCTGTGGTTAGATAAAAGAGCTTCTTGACTGTAAGACACATGAGAATATTCTATAGAGAAAAGCAGTGGCACCTTCTTCCCTAGCGTATTGTCTGAACTGCTCTAAGGTGAAAAACAATAATAAACATTGTTTGAGTACCTACTGGGCACTTTTAAGAGCATCACTTCATTCAGTCCTTATGTCAGCTCTCAAGGGTACTTCCTTTCCCAGAGGAGGATGCCAGGGCTCAGAGGTTAAGTACCTTGCCCTTGATTTCACCCGAGCCTCCATGCCATAGCCTCCACCAGCGACAGAAGATGGACTGATCATATGACCTTCAGAAAAACCTTGTAGCTCGAGGAGTCTCACTTGGGCTTGCTCGAGCCATCAGCCAAACACAGATCAGAAAATCATCGTGCGAAGTTTCTCTTCTCTTGCGGTAATAAATTCTCCCGACATTAGCAGGAGCTGGGGGCCGGGCAGCTCAGGACGCTGACTGACAGCTCTCGAGCAGAGGTGGCAGAGGACAGAGCGGGAATGGCATCCGAGTGCACGGCCGTGGGCAGGGTGATTGCTGGGCTCCCGTGAGAACAGGCGGTCCGTGAGGCTTTGACTCACACTTCGTAAATTGGTTTCATGCATGGGTTATCAATAGGGGCCTGGCTAGATAATAGGATTTTCCAACACACTTCTTCCCCGCCTCTCCTCTGCAGCCATCCAAATCTCTGTGCAGAGCACCTGGAGGGGATGTGATGTGCTTGGCAGGGCACGCCTGGGGTCAGGCTCTGCAGCTCTGGCCCAGGTGACGCGGATCTAAGAGGCCATGGTTCAGAGCAGCCTCGGAGAGAGGCTTATGTGCTTCATAATCAGGGGTTGGAGGCAGCGTCTCGGGCAGCCCCTGCCTGGCAGGCTATGAATTTAGGTGCTGTCAGCCACACCTGTCCATTATGGGGGAGGGTCCTCAAGAAGTGCCCACGGGCCACAGTGACTGCTCGTGGCTTGGCTGAATGGTTCCACCAGCCTTGACTGCCCACGGCCAGTCTCTGCCATGTACAGTCTGATTCCTGACTGATCAGAACCCAGAAACCCAAGCATCCCAAATGTAACCATTCCCTAGAGGCAGAGTCTGGGGAACGTGGATTATTGGGCATGCACTCTCAGGAGAGATGGGGTGAGGGAACAAAGCCGGGATGTGGTCTGGGCTGAGGCCAGCTTCAGCCTGGTCCTCCTGGGAGCCCAGGAGCATCGTGAAGTCAGACTCACTTTGCAGCATGTGGGCTGGTCTTTTGTGTGCTTATGTCAATCAGTGATTGACCGTTGGCTTAAGGCAAGGGGACTTGGGCTGGTGGCTGCCCTCTGGGGTCGTGTGAAGTCACATCGTGTCCAACTCTGCAACCCCATGGACTGTAGCCCGCCAGGCTGCTCTGTCCATGTGTTTCTCCAGGCAAGAATACTCGAGTGGGTTGTCATGCCCTCCTCCAGGTGGGCTTCCCAACCCAGGGATTAAACCCACGTCTCTTGCATCTCCTGCGTTGTCAGTGGGTACTTTACCACGAGCCCTACCAGGGAAGCCTCAGTCTGGGGTCAGGTGGCTTCTATTCAGCTGAGACTACCTCTCTGGAGAAGAGGGGTGGGAATGAGCTTTAGTGGCAAATAGTCACAGCAGCCGGGGGGTGGGTGCACCGGACCAGCCATGGGGGATCTGGGCAGAGCACCAAAAGCATCACTGCACCGCCCCCATGGGGTATAGCCAGGACACAGCTCAGCCAGAGCCCCATCAAGAGCCAGCCTGGTGACTCTGATTGCTAGACGCCAGAGGGCCGAGGAGCCAGAGGGCACTGCAGTGAGCAATGTCTGCGACTGCCTAGCCATCACCTCCAACACCCAGACTCTGAAACTACAAAAGCACAGTTCACGCATTTGCCTTCTGATCTCTTGCCAGCAGGAACAGAGTTCTGCAGGTTCCATCAAGGGCAGTGCTGGGGTGTAGGCTCCCTGAATCCAGGGCCATCCTGGTCTGCACACCGGACACCTACCAGAGCTGCTCTGTGACGATCTGAAGCCTCCTCCCCTGGAGCCTTTAATATAAGTTTGCTGCCGAAACACAAATATCCGCCTCCGATGCGGAAGAGAGATTAAATTAGGAACAATCTTAATTCTTTCTGGCAGAGGGAAGCGAGCGAGAGCTGTCAGTTCCCCAATGATGTATTGTTAAGGAAATCCAGGTTTAAAGGTATTTCATAAGTTTGCCTTTGCCTGCTAATAAAGAGAGTCAGCTAACGGAATCCGATCACCGGGTGAGATCGTAATGAGATAATATGGTGTACTCCACAGAGACCCAGCCGGCTCCTTGAAATTCCTCCGAGAGACTTTCTGAAGTGCCACATTGTGACGAGCAGGGGAGAGTAAGAGGGAAAGAGAGAAGGGAAAATGGGCATAATTAGCCAAGCAGATTAGGCGATTCAACAAAGATCATACAGTCTCAGCAGGCAGAGGAGCTGCGGTATTTATCAACATACCTCGCCTTTGCCTCTCTGTCTCCAGGCCTTTCTGTTTTCTCAGTGAGATAAACAAGCTCAGAGCCATCTTCCTGGAATATGCAGAGATTGAAAGCCTTATCGTGAGCAAATAAGCAGATTTTCCTGGGGTCCTCAGCAGCTGGCTGGCAGTGGGTCTCCCCCAAGCCCACAAGTCTTGGGGAAAGGGACTGTGTTCAAAAGAAGCCTTGGCCCAGGACTGAGATCACTCTGGTGGGTATCCAGCTTTGGGGTCAGGGGTCCAGTCTGGTTACCAGCTGTGTGCTTGGTACTCAGGTTGGGTGGGTTGCAGTGGGACTTAGGATCCACTTTGATGGTATTTGGCCTCTGCCCTGATTGCCCCAGGGCTATGCTGGTTATTTGGGCTACGATCTGGGGAGGCCTTGGGATTCCCAGGTGGTGCTAGTGGTAAAGAACCCACCTGCCCATGCAGGAGACATAAGGAACATTGGTTCAATCCCTGGGTCGGGAAGATCCCCTGGAGGAGGGCATGGCAAGCCATTCCAGTTTTCTTGCATGGAGAATCCCATGGACAAGAGGAGCCTGGTGGGCTGTAGTCCACAGGGTCACAGAGAGTCGGACATGACTGAAGTGACTGAGCACACACACACACACGTGCTGGGGAGGGCTCATTCTGTGCATACACTCACCTGTATGAGAAACCCTTCTGGGTGCACACAGTCAACCTGTTTGGTAAACCAGAAAAGAAGACCCCACCACCACCACTCAAAGAAATATGATTCAGGGCTTAAAGCAATAAAAAACTTTGAAACTCCTATTTACTATTTAAGCCAGCTCAGCCCCTATACCCACTCTGCCCTCAGGCCCACTCACATAGGGATAGACAGCTCTGGGGGCTTTGGAAAACTGATGAAAGTTATGCAAACTCTTTCCAGAAAAAGTACAGACATACCCACACACGCCCAAGTTGTGGTGCAGTTTCAAGGGGTCACAGATCTCGACCATGAACCCCAGATTTCAAAACTCTGAAGAAGGGGTGGTATTGAAGTGATGGTCTGCTTTGTTAGCTGATCCTGGGTGGATCCCATGGAGACAGATGTTGCCTGGGCAGACGATTGTCCAGAAATTGATCAGCCCCTGGAAACAGGAGGGCTCTAGAGCGGGCCTTAATTTTTATTTCCTGTGCTCTCCTGGTTGTGTTTTTAGGCCTCTGGGTTTCTGAGAGAAAGGAAAGCGAGAGGCGGCAGGTTAGGCCTTAGTGACAGGCCTTAGAGAGGACAGAAGCCAGGATCCACAGGGAGCCTGCGCGGTTGCCTCCTGCCTTGTGGGATCTTTGTCACCTCGGCTCTGTGCCCCAGGTGTCCCAGCAGATGATCTCTTGGGGATAAAGGGGATTTCGTGCTGGCTTTGGAAGGCAGCAAAGCAGGCTGGCTGGGGAGACTGGATGCCCTGCTACAGCCAGGCTGGAGAGAGAACCCCAAGGGACAGAGCAGTGGGGACCACCCCAGGAAGGAAGAGAAGGAACTGAGGCCCTGGGGCTGTGAGAGAGGGACAGAAGCCATGTGAGTGCTGTTAGCAGAAGACGCTGGGCCAAGAAGGATTCTGAGCTCGGAAGAAAACTCTTTCCTGCAGGACTCCCCACTTTTCTGGTTGCATCTGAGCACCCCCCAACTTCCGCACGCCGTCCCCTCACTGCCCCCAGCCCCTCAGAGTGTGTGATGGATGTTCTGTCAGGGAGGGAGGGTTCGATCTGGATTTCCAATCTCCTCTGGATGCACCACCGCCAAAATACAATACACAATTACAGGGGCACAATACATCAGTGATCACTGAGGAAAGAAACCCTATCTGGACAGCAACGCCAATGGCTGGCATCTAAATGCACGACCACAGTCAGCTCAGAACCCCTGGGGCTCTCTCGCAGGGAGCCAGCAGCCTCCCACAGGTAACAATCCAGCACGCCTCCCAAGCCCTAGCCTCACCTTGTCTTCAGCCGACAGCACTCACGTGGCTCCTGTGTCCGGGCTCTGCACAAAGGCGGCAGGGCGTCATGGCAGGGGCCCTGGGATCAGAGGGGCACAGGCCCATTCACTCACTCATCCACTGACTGGCACTATTGGAGCATCCCTCACCTGCCAGGTGCTGTTCTAGGCTGTGGGGTGTAGCAGTGAACAGGATAGACTGTCCAGGGAGTGGACATTCTAAGGAGGACCCTGAGGTGTGGATTCCTGGGTGGATACTGCTCTCCCCACCACGTGAGCTCCCTAGCCACACCCTCTTGCAGAGCGGTAGGGCAGATTCCTTCAAAATGGTCCAGGAGGGCAGCTTCATGGCCCTCAGACCCTGCCCTCCCACCTCCCACCTCCTTGAGTTAAGAAGGCAGATATCAAGATCCATCTTTCTCTCTTCCTATCTCCTGCGGTTCCAGGCCTGGCCCTGGCAGGGTTCTGTGAGTACTCTAGAGTGAACTGCTTCCCTTCTCTGCTCCTGGTTACTCTCAATGATGCATGCATGACTACGTGTTCAGCCACTTCAGTCATGTCCAACTCTTTGCAACCCTATGGACAATAGCCCAACAGGTTCCTCTGTCCATGGGATTCCCCAGGCAAGAATACTGGAGTGGGTTGCTATGCCCTCCTCCAGGGGATCTTCCCAACCCAGGGGCTGAACCCGCATCTCCTACATTTCCTGCATTGCAGGCAGATTCTTTACTGCTTAGCCACGGGAGAGGCCCATTCTCAACTATAGGATGAGGCTAATGACACCCGCTCCAGGCATATCACAGGGATTTTGTTAGGATTGTGGAACCCACAGCGGGTCCAGATAGAGAAGAGACCTCAGGAATCACTGAGCCCAAAGCCCTCTTTTCACAGAAGAAGAAACTGAGGTTCCGAGTGGTACCTAGAAAGAGAGTCTGGGAAAGCTCTTGGTGTCTGGAAAGCTCTCTGTGGATACAAGGAATTGTTCTATTATTGTGGTTATTTTCCCCTGAAGCACACTGGCTGGTCTCTCATGACCTTAGCAGGGAAGGGAGGCACGAGTGTAGAGTCCTTCCCTGCAGGTCCCCGAGTCCTTCATTTGTCTTTAAGACCTCACTGGCCCCAAGCCTCATATGGCTCCCCCTGCCATGGCTGCCCAGCCCCACTAAGAGGAAGGAAGCTGTTTATTGCTTTCTTGTGTGGTGGGGGAGGCTGGAGTTATAGGCTAATTAAACCACAGACAGATTCCTCAGCAGTTGGCTGGGACCGTAAGTGCTGTTACAACAGTAAAAGGCCAGAGATGACAGATGGAGTTTTTTCAAGACTATGTCACGATCGCCCCGAACACGGCTTCTACTCCACCCCTCGGCTTCGGGGCCATGCTCCATGGGGCGACTGCTCTGTGTCAGGGAAGTGTGTAGACAACGAGGGGAAAAGGCAAGAACAAAGAAGAACAAAGCTGGCTCAGTCTAAACACAAAAGCAAGAAATAGCAAACTGACCCACACCATGGTCTCCTTGGAAGTATATAAATTGTCCAAGAAACTTCTCAATGAAAGACTTGGAAAGTCCTTCCCAAAGTCTAACTGAGATCACCCGTGTGCCAAGATAGCAAAGGGATGGGGGAAAGGAAAACAATGACTGAGCCGCAGGACAGAAGCAGGGAGGTGGGAGAGTGATGGACAAGGACCACGCTGCTGCAGATTGCTGACCTCTAGATGGGTGTTCCTCTTTGCGCACCAGTCAACAGAGAGGATTACACCTTCGTCCTTCCTTCCTCCCACCTCTTCCAGGAAGTTGAGTTAGATGAGATATAGCCAAAATCTGGACTGAACTTTGATTTCTATGCTACCCACAATCACTGAGGGGGAAGGAGGAGGAAGACAAATTAATGATCTCATGATTTAAAATGACCTGTAGGGAAAGAGTGTATCTGGTTATGGAGTCTGCCAAGTTGTGTTTGAGTCCACTCCTTCCTGCCTCTTGAACAGTTCATTTAACCTTCTCTGGGCCTTTGGTTCCTCCACTGTAGTAAATACAACTAAATATTCCTGCTTTATGGGATGCTGTGAAGTTCAAGAGGGATCATGCATTTAATACCCCATGGTGCTTGGCAGAGTAAATTGTGATTATTCAGCCACTCATCAGAAGACATGGGCTCCAAGAGGAGTTGGATCCTTCACTACCTGAAAGAAGAAATCTCCACTTTCTTTGACAATGAATTCTCCACAGGCTTTAGACTCAGAAAATTCACCCTAAAGTCTAGTTTGACTTCCACCTGCCGCAGCTATATGTATAATATATGTTTGTCGCTCAGTCGTGTCTAACTCTTTGTGACCCCAAGGACTGTAGCCCACCAGGCTCCTCTGTCCATGGAATTCTCCAGGCAAGAATCCTAGAATGGGTTGCCATTTCCTTCTCCAGGGGATCTTCCCAACCCAGGGATCAAACCCAGGTTTCCTGTACTGCAGGAAGATTCTTTACCATCTGAGCCACGAGGGTCCCCAAAAGTACAGATCCAGAAGAAGTCATTGTGAGTTGGAAGAACTGGTGTTCAAGGGAGGCCTGGCTCTCACCTCCCTCCAACTGGGAAGACACTGTAAATCCATCCAGCCTGTTTATCTCTCCTTCCTGCCGCCCATGATCCTCAAAACTCTACAAGGTCACTTGGCCCAGCTGGAGTCCCAGCTCAGGCACTGATGTGATGCAGTCTGACAGCCCTGTCTCCCGCTGCCAGGCCAGGGCCTGGACAGAGGCTGCCAGGCTGCTGCTGGGATGGGGCCGGGCGGGAGGGCAGCTACGTGTCAGCCTGGTTGCAGCCTGGGAAACGGGGACCGAGGAGCTGCAAAGTGCTATCAGATAGAAAAGCTGAAGAGCAAGTTGTGGGATGCCTCCTCCCCTCTCCCTGTACCCACCTGCCACCTTCACCCCCTCCCCACCCCATGCCCTGCAGGCTCTGAGACCAGCTAGAGTCTGGGAGCCCCCATCACTCGGGTTTCTGAGTTCAGGACATGGGTGGGGAGGAAGAGGGGACCTGAGACCCTCTCACTCTGCTCTGAGTTGCAGCCGTCCCTCCTCCTCATGGCTTTATTGTCCTGCAAAGCTCAGCATCTCCCCACTGAGACCCCACCTCCCACATATGTCTTTCAACAGCCCCTTCAGGGCCCCGAAAAAAGAGGAACCGACATGTGAGAAGACCCTGCTTTGTCCCAAGGACTGTGTCAGGCACTTGTGTGTTACCTCCTTGAAATCTTCAAGCAGTAAAGTCCGTTGGGGACCCGGGGAGGGGAAGGGAGGAGGGGAAGGGAGGACAGGAAGGGGCAATGGCACATCTAGTCTCCAGACTATAAAAAGAGTTGGAAACTGTTTACAGAGGTGCAGGCGCAGTTTAAGGAAACTAACTGCAGTCGGTGCACTGCCCTTAGACTAGCCACAGCAGGGTCTCTGCCCTTCCCTGGGTCTGAAAGGACAAGGGCAGAAGCAGGTAGTTACTGGCACAGAGAGACAGTCATGTTCAGAGCAGGAGTAGGGGACCACCTGATAGGAGCTGTGGCTCTTGATGGAGGAACACGGCCAGCTGATGGGGATGCTGCAGAAAAGGAGTCAGGGGACTCAATCCCAGGCTCACTGCTCTCCTGAGCTCTGATATCCTGCTGGTGCTGCCCGCTGGCCCAGCCCCACCCAGGGCCAGAGAGCAAGGAAGTTGTGGATGCTGTGCATGTTGGGGCGGAGCAGGTGGGGAAGGGTGGAGAGCGGACCTGGAGAGGCAAAGAGCAGGTGGTCAGCACACATGAGATAGGAATGATCCTTGTTGACAGGGGGGCAGAGTCCACAGCCAATTATAGAGGCAGACCCCACACCTGTGTTCTCCATGATTTCATCTGTCCAATGTCCTCTCTCCAAGAAGTAGGACAGGAGGTAAGGACGGACGGGTGGCAGAGTCTTCTCATCTCACCTGATCTGAGCTTCCAGCTGCTGACGGCTCCCCAACCCCTGATGCTCTGATAGTCTCTCAGGTCTGCAGAAGGTACAGAATCTAACTCAACTCGACCCTCAACTGGCTTCTGACCTTGATAAATCCCTTAGGCTCTCTGGGCTTCAGTTTTTGCATCTGTGAAAAAAAAAGAGTATAATTCTGTCCCTGCTTCTGTTACAGATATTTTGAAAGGATGAAAGTGGGATATATGTGTAAAATTCTTTGGCATTAAAATCAAGCCACAAATGCAGAAGAAAAATTATTTTTTAATTTAATAAATGTTTATGAGACAAATTAATACCTGCAGGCATTGTTCCTCATGCTGAGGGTATAACAGCAAACAAACAGGCAAGTGTCTGCCTTCCTGGGGGACAAACACAGGAGTACATAGTATGTCAAACACCTTCAGGGGGAAGGAAGCAGCATGGGCACGTGGGGAGGGCAGGGAGAGAGGGTTGCTGTTGTATGCAGGGTGGTTTCAGAAGACTTTGGGAGAAGCCATTTGAACAAAGATTTGAAGGAAGGAAGGAAGAAAGACTTATGGAGATGCAGGGTGAGGAAACAGCAGATGCAAAGGCCCTGAGGCTGAAGAACATTGGGCCCATCTGACAAAAAGCATGGAGGCCAGCATGGATAGAAACAAGTGATTGAGAGGAAGGGGTTAGGGGCCACATTGCCGTGTTAATAAACTGAGGGAAAGTAAGAGTGGAAGAGGGGAGAAGTGGTAGAGGCTACTGCAGTCACTCCTGATGCTGGGAAAGATTGACGGCAGAAGGAGAAGGGGGCGACAGAGGACGAGAGGGTTGGATGGTGTCACGGACTCAATGGACATGAGTTTGAGCAAGCTCCAGGAGATGGTGAAGGACAGGGAAGCCTGCTGTGCAGCAGTCCACGGGGCTGCAAATAGTTGGATATGACTTTCTGACTGAACAACAAGATAAGAGATGATAGCTTGGACTAGTTGGAGGTACAGTAAGCCCCCCCTATATACGAATGAGTTCTGTTCCAAGAATGTGTTTCTTTGGTCCAGTTTGTTCATAAGTCCAACAAAGTTAGCCTAGTTACCCAACTAACACAGTCAGCTACATAGTACTATACTGTAATATGTTTATAATATTTTCACACAAATAGTACATAAATAAGCACAAAAAATACAACATTTTTAATCTTATAGTACAATACCTTGATAAGACAGTGGTACAGTGCAACAGCTGGCATACCAGGGCTGGCATCGAGTGAGCAGGCAAGAAGAGTTACCGACTGGAGGAGGGAGAGGAGGCGGGAGACGGTGGAGCTGAACCTTTGTCAGCAACAGGAGACAGAGGACAAACTGCAATTTCATTCATGCCTGACGTTGATGGCACAGGTTCTGGTTCCTTGCTGGATTCAATTCTATCTACCTTCTTGAAAAAGCTATCCAGTGACGTCTGGGTAGCTTTTTTTTTCTCATCACGGATGGCATGGTGGTGCTGAATGGCATTCTGAACGGCTGCTACAACCTTCGTGTGCTGTTCTATGTTTGGGTCCTGGGCCTCAAAAACTCACAGTGCCTCTTCGTATAAAGAAAACCCCCTTGCCATTCACCTGCACCATGGATCTCTGATTCTTTAGTTACTTCTTCTTCTTTCTGTCTCTCCTCATCCATCCTCTGGGCCTCCAATCCCATCGTCATTGCTCGGTGCTTCTAAGCAGTATGAGCGACGTTATCACTGCTCTTACACTTGCTTCCAGACATCCTGGGTTAGAAATAAACATACTGTACTACTGTCTTATTTACAGTGTTGTACAGTAAAGTGCACAAAACACACCCATTTGTAGAGGATGCCCCCACCTGACAGTGTACCCCAGACACGTGGACTAACTTAAGTGGTTGGCCATGAGAACACACATTCATAACTTTGAAATTTCCCAATTGGAAGGTTCATATGTAGGGGACTTACTGTAATGGAAGTGGTCAGATACCAGCAAAACCAGAGGATTGTTCGTGGACTGGATGTGAGTTATGAAAGACAAAGAGAAGTTAAGACTGATCCCAGAGCTTTTGGCCTAAGCAGCTAGACTACAGTGTTGCCACTGGCGGAGCTGGAAAAATTGTGGGTGGAACAGCTATAAGGGGAAATTTTGTTCTGGACTTGTTAAGTAGATCTGAATGTTAGCTATATGGAGCTAGAATCAGGGGCAGGACTGGGCTAAAGTTATACATCCGGGAGCTGTCAACACATAGATGGTGTTAAAGCCACAGGTCTGGGAGAGACCACCCCAAAGTGAGTCTGAGGCCCAAGGCCAGAGCCCTCAGGCCAGGTCAGGGGCCAAAAAGAAGAGCTTGAGAGACAACAGTCAGTGAGGGAGAGGAAGAACCAGGCAAGGAGGACACAAACAAACAAACAAACAAAAACCCTCAAAGACTCATCTTACTTTTGAATTTTGCTGCCCCAAATCAAAATAAAGTATTAGCCAATAAAACTGAGCAATGATTGAAAGATTAGTCCCTTGTGAGCACCCTGAGTTCATCCCAGTCATACAGGCCAATTCAACACTAGAAAACGTGCTAACGAATTTCACTGTGTAATGAAGGAAGATTCTATGTGGCTATCTCGCTACAACCAAAAAAGCATTTAATAAAATCCTACATATTCTCATCAATTAAAAAAAGCCTCAATAAATAGGAAGAAAATTACACTTCCTTAATTCCATTACTTCTAAAGAATGTTTAAAAATGCCACCTTTCTGTCTGGAAAGAATATGTGGATGTCTGTCCTGTTGAACATGTTTCTGAAGGTATTGGTCCCTGCCTTAAGTGAAGAAAAAGAAGAACGGAGGATGAATAGAAGAGGGATGAAGGAGAAAAGTATTATTTTCAAATGATATGATCATTTACCTAGGAAATTCAAAAGAATGACATGACAGACTGTTAGTAAGATTTCAGCACATTGGTAAAGTATCAGAACAACAACCAAAAAATTCACACTTCCCGGCTGCTGCTGCTGCTAAGTCGCTTCAGTCGTGTCCGACTCTGTGCAACCCCATAGACAGCAGCCCACCAGGCTCTGCCGTCCCTGGGATTCTCCAGGCAAGAACACTGGAGTGGGTTGCCATTTCCTTCTCCATCACACTTCCCTCCATGCTAAAAAAAAAAAAAAAAAATCCAAAATAGGGAAAAAACAATAAGAAGAAATGCTTCTAAGTTTCCAAGGAATGGACCCAGTTAAGATATGAACAAAACTGTAATGCAATAACTGTGAAACTCAACTGAGTAATACAGAAGAAGATCTAAATAAATGGAGAGACATCTAATGTTCCTGGATGGGAAGTCTAAGCATCGTGAAGATGTCCATTCTCCCAGATACAAAGCGACTCCTGTCAAAATCGCAACAGAATTTTATGGAACTTGATCAACATAATTTAAATTCACCCACAAGAGAAAAAGAATAAGAATAGCCAGGCAATTGCTGAAAGAGAAGTATGTTGAAGAGGGATCTACCCTATTAGCATAAAATACATAATGATGACCTAAGCTACAGTCATTAAAACAGCAAGACAGGAGCCTAAGAATGGATAGGGAATAAAGAGATCCTGTAGGTGCAAAAGTAAATGATGACAGCATTTCTGATTAATGATCTGGGATGGACTGCTCATCCATGAGTTCACAAGTTAAGGGAGCACTGGTACAGCTGCTTGTCGTATCAGTTTGAGGTACTCCCTGCTGCTCATGACAGAGAACTTGAAATAACCAAGCTTCAGTGATAAGGAAATGGATTGCTGGCATAAGGAAGTCCAGAGGTAGATAAGGAAGTAGCGAGGCCTCAGGGTTGGCCAAACCCAGGGGCCCTGACTCTGTTCTCTAGGCTTCCTTTATGGCTGTGGCCCTTTCCCATGCTGCCCTCATCCTCGGGCTGACTTCTCTCATGGCGCCAAAGAGCTCGACAAGCTCCTGAATGCATAGCCACAAATCATGATGTCCAAAGGAAGAAAGGGATTCTTATTTTCTCCCAGTGCAGACTTTGAGAAGAGAGCAAACCGTTTTCCCCAGATGCACTCAGTAAACTTCCCCTCATCTTAACTGGGTTTTATGCTCATCCTGAACTAATCACCATGACCAACATTACGCCATGCTCGGACAATTAGGCTAGGTGTCCACCTGATGCAAAGAGCTGACTCACTGGAAAGACCCAGATGCTGGGAAAGATTTGAAGGCTAAAGGAAAAGGGGATGAGATGGTTAGACAGCATCACTGACTCAACCAACATGAGTTCGAGCAAACTCTGGGAGATAGTGGAGGACAGAGGAGCCTGGCTACTGCAGTCTGTGGGTGTGCCAAGAGTTGGACACAACTTATCAACTGAAAAATAACAATGGGATTACACTTAAAGGATGAGGCCTGGACCCAAAGCCCAGGGAATAATTGTGATGGGCTGGATGCCTACAAGAAAATCTAGGGAAAGCGGAAATAAACACTAGGTGGGCCACCAGTAATGGCCAACAAAGCTATCCATTTGGAAAAAAAAACTAATTTAAAACCAACTTCCCACTATAACAAAATATATTTCAAGTTGACTAAAGAGCTTCAAAAGCGAGGGGACTGCTATAAAAATATCAGAAGAAAGTATACTATAACCTTGGAGTAGGGACAACCTTATCAGGGAAATACAGTAAAACCAAAACTATTTTTAAAAATGATAAGCTAACTTTGTCAAAACCAATTGTTTCTGTCTGATGAAAAAACTCATAAAGAAAAGTTAAAAGGTAATTGACAGACTGGGAGAGATAGGTGAAACATACATAACAGATATGAATTAATATCCAGGATATGTAAAGAGCTTCCACAAAAATGATAAGACTGAGCAAAAAATAGGAACAAGTAATTCAAAGAAGAGGCAAGGTAAATAAGCAGTGAACATATGAAAAATGTTTACAGAAATCAGGGAAATTTGAATCAAATCAAATGAAATATTTTATTTTGAAAAAAGTATAATATTGATAATATCTAGCATTCAAGCGGGTACAGGGAAATGAGAGCTCTGCTATAGCACTGTTGGGGAGTGTAAACTGACAAAGAATGAATTTATTCAAATTAAATACATGCACTTGCCTTTCTCCTAGGAATTTTACTTCTAGGTATCTCTCCTAGAGAATTATTCATTTATGAATACAGGAAAACATGGACAAAGATGCCCTTTATCATGTTTCCAATAGTGAAAAAATGTGTTTCCAATGTCCAAGATTGGAAAATAAGAGTATATGCCTACACACATACCTGTTTGTATATATGCATACTACACATACATTATATATTTTATATATACATACATATATATTATGTATACACATTTTGTATACATATATATGCATGCACGTGCGAATGCTCAGTCATGTTCGGCTCTTTGTGATCCAATGGACTATAGCCCACCAGGCTCCTCTGTCTATGGAATTTCCCAGGGAAGAATACTGGAGTAGGTTGCCTTTTCCTACTCCAGGGGATCTTCCTGATGCAGGGATCTAACTCACGTTTCCTGCATCGCCTGCGTTGCAGGCAGATTCTTTACCACAGTACCATCCGGGAAGCTATATATACATATATGCCCATGATATATATGTAAGTATATATATAATGTATGCATATATATATGCATCCTTAATACAATATTATTTCACTGCTGAAAAATGAAGTAGTTCTGTAGGTAGTGAAATTGAAATCTCTCCAAGTCACATTATTAAGTGTAAAGAGCAAGCTGCAAGCCATAGGACCACATTTTACCACTTATGTGGTAATCAAAAGGTCCAGTAATTTCCTATTCGTGTGTATATGTAAAATGCCCAGGAGGAGGTCTGTAAGGACACACACCAATCCCCTGGTTACCACCAAGAAAGGACTGGAAATCAGGGTTAGGGAGGGACACTTAGGATTGATTTGTACTGCATGGGTCTCTTTTTTTAATGTTTATTTGTTTATTTGGCTGTGTCGAGTCTTTGGCTGCATGCAGGGTCTTCCATGCATCATGTGGGATCTTTTGATGTGGCCCTGGACTCTCTAGCTGGGGTGTGCTGGCTCCACAGTTGTGGCACACAGGCTTGGTTGCTGCGTGCATGTGGGATCTTAGTTCTGCGACTAGGAATCGAGCCACGTCCCCTGCATTGCAAGGCAGATTCTTTACCACTGGACCAGCAGGGAAGTTCTGCATGGATCTTTTATTTTTTTGATTAATCAATTTATCTTAATTGGAGAATAATTTAAATGTAACTATGTATCACCTGCACAATTAAAAATAAATTGAAAATTTTAATTTGTCCTTTCATGCATTTGCTGAGAGCAGGTTATATGCACACCCTGGCTGACCCACCGTTATTCTCCTGCGCAGATGAAGGGAGAACCAGCTTCCAGCTCCTCTCTGCTGGGGTCCCAGTGAACTCGAGGGGAAGGCTGTAAACTTCCAGAAGCCTATAATGGCCAGGCATGATTTGATTGCAAATCACACAGACTTGGAAGCCAGAAGACCTCAAAGTGTGAGTTTGTGCCTTTCCTCCTTCCTAGTTATGCAATTGAGGCTCTGTACCTCAGTGTTTCAACTGTAAAGAGGTCTGACAAATAAAAATACCTCCTTCGTAGGGCTCCTGGGAGGGCAGAATGGACATGAAAACTAACAAGCATTAAAAAAATTTTAAGTGTGAAAATGCTAATCTAACTCCAGGTTTAGGGGGTTGTTCTTCTCAAATACCTGCAGTGCTCCCCTCTGTAAGCAGGAGGAGCAGAGCTGGAACTTAGTTGCCTGCCCCAGCCTCGTCCCTTCCCTTCTCACCCTCTGTGCTCACCAGAGCTGTGCTCTGGGGCACAGAGACCCCCGGTAAATCCCTTTGAATAATTCAGGTCTCTCCAAGTCCCCATTCACACACCTGTTAGCAAATAGCAAAGGCTTCCTTGTCTCTGGGCAGCAGCAGTCTCCTGGGGCTGAGTTGGTCCTTCCCTCCCCCTCCATCTTTTGTTAGCATGGGATCAGCAGCTTCCTAGAAGCCAGCTGTGAAATGTCTTCTAAACCAAACCAAAAAGAACAGATGTTGTTTAGGGAAGGGGCTGCACTCCTTCTTGGGCCCAGGACTGCATTCACACCAGCTCCTGGGGGGAGCAAACTGCCCAGATGCCCCTTCCTCCATTCCCAGGTCCTGCTTCCAGAGGGAGGCAGAGAGGGAAGGGAGAAGAAAACCGCTCCTGGCTTCTCCCCATCTATTGGCTGGCCAGGTCACTGTCCCCGGTCTCTAGAGATGCAGCTGGGGATGGAGACTGGAGGCAGGGAAGCAATATCCTGCCCAAACGGCCCTCTACTGCTCTCCACTCCATTTATTAGCCTGTCGCTCTCCACTGAAAAACTCGTCAATCACCGTGAGCCTCCAGCTCTTCTCCATCTCTGCCTGAGACCAAGGAAAACAGGAGACCAGAGAATACTGAACACAGGGCCCCTCCACCTTCTCCATCTCCCCGCCTCTGTCAGCTCCCCAGACACACACAAAGCACACAGCCAGCAGTGCATGCAAAAAAGCACGCACACATCCCTGAACTCCCCTGCAGACTCAGATGCTCCAAAATCCTGAACAGGACTGGTCACGAAGGCATCTGAATCCCTCTCTGTTGTTGTGAGTGTGTACTCAGTCGTTCAGTCATGTCCAACTCTTTGCGGCCCCTCGGACTGTAGCCCTCCTCTGTCCATGGGATTCTTCTCTGTAGGCTCCGCCATCCATGGGGTCTTCCAGGCAAGAATACTGGAGTGGACTATGATTTCCTTCTCCAGGTGACCTTCCCAACCCAGGGACTGAATCTGCGTCTCTTGCGTCTCCTGAATTAGCAGGTGGATTCTTTACCACTGCGCCAACTGGGAGGCCCTCCCTACCTTGATTCTAAAGACATCCAAGAAAATAGATTCTACCACCTTTAGTCATCCTTTCAGTCCTGGCTCAAGCATTGCAGGCTCTCTGGAGCCCGCCAGAGCCCCCGTCTCCTTCCTCGTAGTGTTTCTTCCCTCATGCCTCCAATTGTACCGGGTATGAATGCATCTATTCTAGAACTTACTTCACAGTATTTCATTTTAGGTCACATACCTATCTCCCTTACCACGCTGAGCCATTTGTATCTAAAAACCTCCATACTTACACAATATTGGTACATACTAGATGCTCATTGATGGGGGGTGGATGGATGGAGGGAGGGAGGGAGGGTGGAAGGAAACCTCACTAGTTCATCCTTCCCAGGGTCTAAGAAGTAATAATCTCACTTCCTCAATATTCATAATTCTGTTGGTCTATATATTTATGTGTAATCGAGTATCTTCATATCTTATGAAGCTTGACATGTCAGTGCTTTTCTCCTTTTAATGCAGCCCAGTTCCATGGGGTTGGGAAGAGTCGGACACGACTGAGCGACTTCACTTTCACTTTTCACTTTCATGCATTGGAGAAGGAAATGGCAACCCACTCCAGTGTTCTTGCCTGGAGAATCCCAGGGACGGGGGAGCCTGGTGGGCTGCTGTCTATGGAGTCACACAGAGTCGGACACGACTGAAGCGACTTAGCAGAAGCAGCCCCAATTCTCTTTGAGGGTAGAAAGAAAACTGAGAACTTCAGAAAAATGTGCAAAAGCATAGTTTTCTCCCTAGGAAGCTTTCAGACACTCTTGAAGAACCTACCTGGAGTCACTTGGGCATCCCGGGTTCAGAATCCTGTCTTGCTGGTCTGGATAGAGACTAGGACTCTTGCCCCTGCATACAAGGCCCTGGGTTCATGACGATGGTGGTAAATGGGTCTGTCTTGCGTTGACTCTCATGGACTTTGGCCATTTCTGAGGATTTTTCACTTTAGTTTTGTCCAAAACATACACAAAGCAAGTGGATATGTGCCCCAAATTTTATGCTGATAATAAGCAAGTCCCTGTTTGGGGCTAAGCTATTCTGTCTTGAAAACACCGTGTTCCATGGAACTTAGGGCTCTCTGGAGAGCGCCCCCTGTAGGAAGGCCAGGGCTGGTACCTGTCTTGTACCCCAGAAGGAGTGGCAGGACCGCTATGTCTGCCCTTTGCCTCAGTGAGTGCTCTCCTCAGACTTAGTGAATTCTATGCTGGAGTCTGAAGGTCTCCTTGGCTGAATCTACTAGCAGAGCCCGCAGCCCGAGGCCTGGTGGGGGGAGCAGGCGGGGCTCAGCCCTTCTCAGCAGCGGAAAAGCAAGGAGGTTGAACTTTATATATTTATTGATTACAGTTTCTCTGGACCTTTACTATCATCTAACTCTCGCTTCTAACCAAATCCCCTTTATCTCTTTTTTGCCAACTTCACTGCCCCAAATCATTTTTTCCCCCTCACACCATAAACACATTTCCATTTGAGTGCACAGCCAGCCTGCTGCCAGAGCCCTTTCTGTGTTTATTTTTCTCCCCTCTCCAAAAGCAGCTTCATTGAGGAGGAGAATTAAAAGAAAAGGTGGCTCGGAAGGGGTTAAGCTAAACCAGTAAATAAACATTGCAAGTTCTCACTTTCTGGAACAAATTCAAGAGGTGAGCCATACGTCTAACCTTAAACTGTGCTTAATTCAGGGATAATTTTTCTTGGTGTTCGAACCAGTTGTGGTCTTCCCATATGCAAATGAAAAGGCAATCGTGTGTCTGGATTGTCTGGGAATTCTGAACATTTAAAATAAAATGAAAAAAAAAAGAACATTAAATATAAAATAAATAATAAATAAAAGAAGAAAGCCACAGCTCAAAGGCTAATCTTCCAAAGAGTCTTTCCTCGCTCTTCTTTGGCCCTACTTCATGCTGGGAGGGGACCCCAGGCAAAA
This sequence comes from Bos mutus, assembly GCF_027580195.1. Taxonomy (NCBI): domain Eukaryota; kingdom Metazoa; phylum Chordata; class Mammalia; order Artiodactyla; family Bovidae; genus Bos; species Bos mutus. Next base: position 49,402,553 of record NC_091631.1, read on the forward strand.
AATCCTATAAAGAAACAGCCTAAATGAATGCACTCTCTCTTCCTCTAAACCCTCTTGGTGTCTGGCTTATCGTCTAATGAGGATAAAAATGTGCTGTGTCTTGATTAGGAAGACATCTGAGGGCCCCCTTTCCTCTCTTGCTGAACTCTGAGTTAGGCCAGATAAGGCAGACTGTTTGGTGAATGAAGGCTGGAATTTCTTCAGGAGTTGCTGCAAGCTTCTCCCTCGGGATGGTGTGTTTCTAGGCTTCCTCGGAGCACATGGGCAGAACACAGGATAACCCGTCTACTGGTGGAGCTGGACTTGACAGGGTGCAAGCAAAAAGCAGCTTCAATCTTTTTTTTTTTTATTCTGCTACAGTGCCTTCAAGCTTATTCTTTCCTGGGCATTGGAGAACCTCTCAGAAAAACCTCTTAGTTTGGGAGGTAACACAAAGATTTTTTTTAAACTCCAGATCAAACTCAATTAGAACCTCCAATTCTCATCCCATTGAAGACTTCCATTGCCCAGCTTGGACCTGCTCCAGTGGGAACCTTGAGGATTGGGGTTCAGGGATGGTCAGTTTCATCACTATGTTCTCACCTGACCTCCTCCTCTATTCTTTGATGACTGCTTGGATTCCTACCCTTACTCAAAGTTCAGATAGGGTAGAGATGGGAGGAGAAAGGAAGGCCAGGGAGGTCTCACTTGACTTGTAGGCTGGTGGCAGATTCCAAAGACCAAGTCTTCCTCTTGGCAACTCATATTGTAAAGAGTCTACCTACAATGCAGGAGACCCAGATTCTATCCCTGGGTTAGGAAGATCCTCTGGAGAAAGGAATGACTACCTTCTCCATGATTCTTGCCTGGAGAATTCCATGGACAGAGGAGCCTGGCAGGCTACAGTCCATGCAGTCACAAAAAATTGGACATGACTGAGCAACTAACACACTTTCTCTTGTCGGGGGCTTATGTGAGTCCTCTCACCTGTAGGTCTCCTGGTATAATGACACCTCCTCTACTGGTTGTTTATGACCCTTACTTCCTATAGTCCTGCAGCTGAGGGCCAAGTCATCTGGCCCAGGCTTGATGCCTTCAAAGATGCTGGTATCCCTCTGTGAGGTCCATACCAGCCCAGAGGAGGGAGCCCCCCACCTCCATACCCAGCCAGACTCTAAAAAGGCAGCAATTTGAGGCCATTTAGTCCCTCTCTCGGAGAAGGCAATTGCACCCCACTCCAGTACTCTTGCCTGGAAAATCCCATGGATGGAGGAGCTTGGTAGGCTGCAGTCCATGGGGTCGCTAAGGGTCAGATACGACTGAGCGACTTCACTTTCACTTTTCACTTTCATGCATTGGAGAAGGAAATAGCAACCCACTCCAGTGTTCTTGCCTGGAGAATCCCGGGAATGGGGGAGCCTGGTCTGCTGCCATCTATGGGGTCGCACAGAGTCGGACACAACTGAAGTGACTTAGCAGCAGTCCCTCTCTGCCCAGCCTCCTCAAGCCACCGGCCATAGCCTCTCACCTTTAGACCTTCTTAGGCCTCAGTCCAGCTCTTGTGTGACTCTCGTCCAGTTCTTTTATTTGGTCAGTGGGGGAGGCAGCCCCCTTCCCTTTCCCATAAAAGGAGGTGGGACACAGCCCACTGACAGCTCACTCCAGAGAAAACCTCCCAGCACTCTCAACCTCTCCACCTTTTTATACCCTTTAAGTGGATGAGAAAGTAAGGGTGACATAGCCGATTTCACACCCCTTTATCCCAGGCGATGGGTGGGCAGAGAGGCAGGCAGAGCCCTGAGCTTTGGAGCTCAACCACACCCATCTCCACAGGGGAACCTGGCCAGCTTCACTGTTCATCCCAAGTGAACAGCCAAACGTCTCCTGATCACTCATTCATTCATCCACAAACATTCTTCAAGCGCTTAACTAGGACTGCCATAACAAAATACCGTAGACTGGGTGGCTGAAAGAGTAGAAATTCATTTCTCACAGTTTTGGAGGCTGGGAAGTCCAAGATCAAGGTGCCAGCAAGGTAGGTTTATTTCTGAGGCTTCTGCTCTTGATTTATTGTCAGCAGCCGTCTTGCTGAGTGCTCACCTGCGGGCGGAGGGGGCAGGAGCAGGGGAGGAGGGCACAGATTCCATCATGAGGGTCCCACCTTCATGAGCTCATCTAACCCTAATTATCTCCCAAAGACTTCATGTCCGAATAGCATCCCACCGGGGTTTAGGTCTTCAACATATGAGTTTGGGGACATAAACAGTTCATTGCAAGTCCCCACTGAGCATCCAGATGCTGTGCTGGGCGCTAAGAATGAGAGCATCCGCCAAGCATGAGGCTTGTCTTCTCTTCCTCCCAGGTTTGGAGCAAAGACCAACGTGTAAAGAATTGTACATCAATGTGAGAGGCAACAAGTGAGAGCCCAGAGAAGGGATTGGTGGAAGGAGGCACCAGCAAGCCTGAATCCCCAGGAAGGGCTGCAAGGAGGTAGGAGACCCCAGGAACCAGACATCATGGCTGAGTGTCTGATAGGCCTACCGAAACCATTCACCTAGCCTTCCTCCTCATACTGGGTTGTGGGTGGGGATTGGGGGAGGCATCTTGAATGCCTGCTTCTTGGTCGAAACATGTGCCCAGGCACATGAACATTCTGATACAAAACAAGGATGACCTTTAACTGATGCTGTTTGACCACCTGCCATCCACCTGGATTGGACCAGGGAGGTTTTCATTCTTTTCCAACAAGAACAGGAATGAAGAAGCTTACAGCTATTCTGTAGATAAATAAACCGAGGTTGAGATACAGAAGTGGGTCTCTGAATCCAGGAAGCAAACACACTTCTAGCCCAAAAGAAGGCACCATGCTTTGGGAGGGGAACAAAACCCCAACCTTTAGCTCCCAGCACCTGGGGGGATTGTTTCCACCCACTCCCATCTTACTTTTTCCTCGAAATGCCACAAAGGCAAGTTTTTCTAACTCCAGGTTCTTTGCGTTTTGTTTAGAGACAAAGATAAAAATGCGTTCATTATCCGATCTGTGGCCGCTCAAATGAGAGAAAAGTGCTTCTGTATTAGGGCGATGCAATCCTCCCAAACCTTTTTACTTCTATTAAAAAAGCATGAAGGCAATTTACCAGGATGCGCCTGTCACAGTTTGAAAAGCAGAAAGGCCTTTTTATCTTCCAATTTATTTACAGGTGCAGCCTAGTGACAGAGGCAAGTATTTTTCCTGCACAGTGACTTGGAGGGGCTGTGGTAGACAAAGCAACCATCAGGTGCTTCCTTGTCCCTGAATACAAGCATGGGGCTGCCACCATCAGATCGTCCTGCAGCAGGTCCCAGGCTGCCGAGGTCACCAGCAGACATTACTTCTTTGCTTGCTTTCACTAGCCCACGCACACCCCACAGGAGCCAGCTGGGTCTCTGCCGGCTTATCTTCAACTCCAGGCACGCAGGGAAGAACATGGTGGGGGTGGGCGGTTCCTCCCAAGAAATGGGCTGAGCAGGTTGAAGGGGAGAACTCCAGCAGGATTTTCTGCTTTCGAGAATCTGCCAGGTGACTTTCCTGGTAGTCCAGCAGTTAAGAATCTACCCGCTAATGCAAGGGACACTGGTTTGATTGCTGGTCCTGGAAAATTCAATATGCCGAGGGGCAACTAAGCCCGTGCACCACAACTGCTGAAGCCCACATGCTCTACAGCCTTTGAGCCACAACAAGAGAGGCCATTGCAATGAAAAACCCATGCACTGCTTCTGCAACTAGAGAGAAGCTCCCTCTCACTGCAACTAGAAAAAGCCCATGTGCAGCAACAAAGACCCAGCACAGCCATAAATAAGTAAATGAAAAATATAAAAACAAACAAACAAAAAAACCAGTGGGAACTCTACTCAATGTTATGTGGCAGCCTGGATGGGAGATGAGTTTGGGGGAGAATGGATACATGTATATGTATGACTGAGTCCCTTTGCTGTATACCTGAAGCTATCACAACATTGTTAATCAGCTAAACTCCAATATGAAATAAAAAGTTAAAAAAAAAGAATCTGTTAGGTACAAAACAGGATCGCTCTGACACCATCACCTTTTCTGGAAATTTCAACAGTAGAACATTAATATCTCTGGGCTGGTTTCCGTGTGGTCTTCACTGGAGACATCTTTTGACGTTTTCATGGAAACTCTCTCGAAGGAGTCCTCCAGTCCTTCTTTTAGTCTTTTCACTGTTGACACTGAAAGCACACAAAGGGCAGAATGTGCCCCAGGTGTGGGTAATGGCTCTCAGTGCCTGCTTGGCCATACCAGGCCACCAGAAAATCAGGCATCAGATTCGGTCACCACAGACATTTTCTCCCACAGTCAACACCACTTACTGACTTCTTGCAGTAGTTTTTCAGGCTCAGCATTCAGGAAGCTACAAGTGCAGATGAGATGCGATCCTGCTCACAGTGTGGTGGAGGAAAAAGGCAAGAAAGGAAATCATCAAAACATGAGGCAGGACAAAATAAGAAGTAAGTGGAGGTGTCTGCAATGTGTTGTAGGAACACAGAGGAAGAACGAATTAACTCTGAGTTGGGACTCAGGGGAGGCAGAATTTCCGTGGAAGGCAGCATTTTCACTGGTCTCAAGGAATGGAGGGTTGATAGGGGAAGCCTGGGGGTGGGGGAGAGGAGTTGGTGCAGCGGCAGCACAGACTGTTCATCTGCCTTGTTCTGGCTCAGCCAGGGCACAGTGGCACCTCCCACCAAGGGCTCCCAGCAGCCACCGGGGCTTCATTCACTCTGGTCCTTGTTGCCATGGAGCCAGCATCTGGTCCCAGTGACCTGGCCAGTTGCCTTGAGCATTGCTGCAGCAACACCTGCACTCCCAAAGGAGCTCCATGTGTGGGGAGCTACAGCTGGGTTGGGACCTTCCAGCTGAAATCAACACCCAAAGAGCAGAGCTGGGAGTAGATTTTGTGCTTTGGACTTTTCCCGGAGAAGCACTGAGGGGAGCATTGAGATTCACGTCACTCACTATACTTGAGTGTTAGTTGCTCAGTCGTGTCCGACTCTTTGTGACCCCATGGACTGTAGCCCACCAGGCTTCTCTGTCTCTTCTGTCCATGGAATTTTCCAGGCAAGAATATTGGAGTGGGTTGCCATTCCCTTCTCCAGGGAGGGCCAGTGGCAATTTTATATTTTTCCCTAAAGGACCTTGTTGTCCATACCCCTTGGTGTGACTTCACAGGCCTTCAGAATCTGGTGCCTGCCTGGCTTCCCGTCATCATGTGTGGCCCAGGCCTCTCTGAACCCCACACTCCAACGTCAGGAACAGCTTCCCTGTGCTCTCTGCCTGTGTTCCCCACACTTCACCCCGGGAGCCTCTGAAGCTGGGCATAATCCTGCCTCTGGCTTAGCCTTTTCCTTTAGAGACACTGTCACCCTCCTTAGAACCTCAAGGAAGTTACAGTTGTTCCCTTTCCAGTTGAGGGGGTGGGGGCCCAGAGAAGTTGGATGGCTCATTCTGCTGGAGCCACGGTCAGTCCTCACAGCCCTCCGTTCTGAATCCAGGGCACCACCCTCCACCATAGCTGTTCCAGCCTTTTGACTTCCCAGCACCCCTTTATTGTTTTTCCTTCCATAGACCCCAGGGACTCCTATGAAGTCATCCCCAGCCAATCTCAGCTCCTGCATGAGATAACCACTGTTAGCACAATCCAGCTAAAAGCAGAGAAACCTGATGTTTTAGGTAGGCTCTGCTGATAACAGTATGATTTCTGTGGGGCTATTTGAGACATTGACAGAAGCTCTCAGAGCCTTATTATGACTTTCCCTGGGAGTCCAAAGACCTTAGCTTGGGAACTACTGCACTATTTCTGCAGTGACCACAATTTTCAGAAGAAAAATCCGGACCCATGGTGTGATAACTACGAGTACATGTACAGGGTGATAACATCGGCTGTTTGAAGTCTATCATGTTTCAAGAAATCTGGGTTAAATGGCCATTCATTCACTCACTCCTTTGCACATTTCTTAAGCACCTACTATGTGCTACCACTGTGCTAGGTGCTGGGGGTTCTGATTGCATGGAGCTGCTGGTTAGTTTGCACATAATGACTCTTACTGTATAAAAGAGAAGAAAGAATGAACATCTAGCAGATTATGAAGGCCTGGAGAAAGAGACAACTGAATTAGTTTGAAAGATAAACAACAGTGTCCTGCCATGGACAGGAATAGAAGTTATGGGACTTCCCTACTGGTCCAGTGGTTAAGAATCTGCCTCACAATGCAGGGGACACAGGTTCAATCCTTGGTAGGGGAACTAAGATCCTACATGCTGCGGGGCAACTAAGCCTGTGCATTTCAAGGAAGAGCCCATGTGCCACGACTAAGACCTGATACAGTCAAATAAATACATATTTTTTCAAAAGAATAGAAGATTAAGAGGGAAGAGTATGAAGAAAAGCTCAGAGTATGAAATAGCAAATGTATGGGAGCCACAGGCAATCCACTGGGATTATAGAATTGGAGAGAGAGGTGAGAAAGAGATTGGGAGAGATGAGGTTTGGGGGTAAGAAGGAGTCAGGCCCTAAATAGTCCTGAATACCCAGCCTAAGAGCCTGTAGCTGCCCAGCCCTGTGCTCCCCCACATCCTGCAATATGGCCAACCCCTCAAAACCAGTCTTAGACACACCATGTGTTCCAAGCAATCATCCTTGACCACAACCACCCTGTGCTCATCTCCTCCTGCTTCTGGGATTCTTCTGGATGCTCCTTAATTTGTTCATTCTCTCATCAGGATAGAAAAAAAGACAGAAGTCATCCCTGGCCTCGTGTATCTTCCAGTCCAAGAGAAGAGGCAAACATTAATGCCATAATCAACAACACAGATGAGTCACAAGCATCCAGTGTACTATTGATGGAATCTTTTGCAAATATTTTTTGATGTTGGACCATTTTTAATGTCTTTATTGAATTGTTTACAAGAAGGTTTCTGTTCACTGTTTTTTTGATCTCTAGGCATGTGGGATCTTAGTTCCCTGACCAGGTATTGTACTCCCGCCTCTTGCACTGGAAGGGGAAGCATCATCCCTGGACCACCAGGGAAGTCTCCCAATGTAATTTTTAAAATTACAAGTATCAAATGTCAATTAGGATAAGTGCTTCAAAGAGGAGCTATATACATGGTGCTGTAAAGTCGTATTAATAGAGATACTAACCAACTCAGAGAGGTGAGAAAGGTTTTCCAGTAAAAACTGGGCTGAAGACCACTGGACAGATAAGGATGAATGTCATGGTTACTTTTGACCGCTTTCATGTTAATAACCTATTTGAACTCCCTTCTTTGGTTTGGACTTTGCTTCCTATTTAGCCCCAAGTTTTGCTTGATTTCCTGACTTTTTCAGCTTCCCCAGCCTGGGCTGAGAGGGCTCCTCTACCTGCCCCACCCAGGGTAGACTCTGGCCTCAGGGCAAAGGGGAGCCATAGGAGGATTTATGGTAGAAGCGACATCTCCAGCCCCAATTCCTCCCTGAACTCTACCCTGTGAATCCAAGTACCTACTCCCCATCCACATCTAGGTCAAGACCTCCCAAACCTAACCTGTCCCAACCACACTTGCGATGGTCCTTCCCTGCCCACTGGCCAAATCTCCTGCCATCTTCTGCATATGAGGAAGTGGCAACTCCTATCTTTCCAGTTGTCCTTTGGAAATCCTTGGAATAAGCCTTGCTTCCCCTCTTTCTTAGTACTCCCCATCCAATCCGCACAAGTTTCTCATCAGCTGTCCTCCAAGATACGTCTCCTAGACCTGACCCCTTCTCACCACTGTACGCTGTGGTCCCGGTCCAGGTCATCATCCTAGTTTCGCCTGAATTACTGCGCCTGCGTCTCCCTGGTCTTTCTGCTTCTGGCCTCTGCGTCTATGCCTCTGAGGTGAAGAAACCTGGATCATGTCCGTCCTCTGCCCCACACTTTCTCATGGCTTTTCTCTCACTCACAGAGCCAAAGTCCTTGCAATAGCCCACAAGATTCTACATCATCTGGCCTTTCCAATACTGCTCTGTCTTCAGCCTAACCCTCTTCCCTCCCAACTACACTGACCTCTTGGTCCTCAAACACAAAAGGGGCCCGTTTCCTCTATCTGAAGGACTCATCTCACCCCCCTTGATAGCCATAAGGCTTACTCCCTCCTCACTTTTATATCTTTGCTTCCATGTCATCTCTTGAGAGACATCTTCCCTGAGCCCCTAAATAGCACAGCACTGCCCCATGATTTGTCTTCATCCCCCTAATCTTTCTCTATTCTTCCTTATAGAACTTACTACCACTTGACATATAATTATTTACTTCTTTGTTGTCATTTTCCCTCAGCCACCCAACTAGAAGGTAAACCCCATCAGGAAGAGTCAGTCCAGTTACAGCATCTACTTCTGTGTCTCTGACACTTAGGACAGTGCCTAGAACATAATAGGCACTAAAGAAACATTTGTCAAATGAATGAATGGCTAAACTTATGCTTTTAAGGGGTCCTGTTGGGTGTGAAAAGAAAGCAAGAGAGATAATCGTGGGGACAATGAGTGATTCTGGGAGGCTCATGCAGTTACCCAGGAAGGCAAATGTGGGGCTGATGGAGAAGAGAGGATGCTTTCAGGGAAAACTTTGAGATGCAGAGTTGGCAGGACTTAGGGACTGACTGACACAGTGGAAGGAAAGAGGAGGGATCCAGGATGGTTCTCCAGATTCTGACTTGTAGGACCACATGGCTGTTAGCTCCTCTGACCAAGAAAAGAAAGCAGCAAGCAGATCAAACAGAAAGAGAAGCTGATGAGTTGGTTTCAGAAATGCTGAGGTTGAGATGACAGTGGACATGCAGCAGGAGTTGGCCAATAGGCAGCTGGATATACAGATCTTAATCTCAGCTGTGTGATCTGTGCTGGAAACGTAAATATATCTGGGTCAACAGCACAATAGTGGCATTTAAAATAATTGGTGTGTATTAAATCACCTAGAAAGACAGTATAGAGTGGGAAGAGGAAAGGCCCAGGGTCAGAGGCCTAGTGAGCATGGATATGTAATAAAGAAGAAGAAAATAAGAAGACAGAAAAATTGTAAGTTTAAAGAGATCCAGGAGACAAGATGTCATGGTAATAAAGGAAGGGTAGAGTTTTCAGAAAGAGGACTGTTAACAGTGTCGAATGCCAGGGAGAGTAACAGAAAATAAGGGCTGAGAAGGGTCCATCGATAAGCAATATGAAGGCCTTATGTGACCTTGGCCAGACAAGGTCAGTGGGATGCCATGTCAGAGGCCAAGCTATGGTTGGTTGAAGAGAGATGAGAGGTAAGAAAAATGAAGCAGCAGATATAGACTATGCTTTCAAAAAATTCTGTTGAGAAAGGGCAGGAACCAGAAAGGAATCCTGGAGGTCAGCAGTGTTGTTTCCCACAGGGGATGATTTGAGCACCATTATGGGCTCAGGGTGGAGAGGCAATGGTTGTAGGAATCTGGTCCTCGGGTTGGAGGGGAGATGCACAAACCAGAGTGGGATGTATGTGCAGCAGAGGGAAGGGGATCCAGAGCCCACACTGTAACTAAAGCCCAGTGACTCCCACCAAGGTTGGAAGACAGGAGAGGAACACATGGAAAATACACAGGTCACCTAAATCAGAAATACCAGAACCAGGGCCCAACCAGCAGCTGCTGAGCAGAGGGGTACAGTGTTGAAGGGGATGATGGAGGGAGTAGTAAGGCCAGCCCCAGTGGGTTTTCAAAGAGACCCCCTTTCTGGGGGAAACGAAACTTAAAAAGAAGGTTGGAGAATACAGGGTTTGGAAAAGGATCTTCTGGTCCAGGAAAAGGGCTAGTTTGGAACTTTCAAGAGAGGCAGAGGGGCGACACAGGGAGCCTTGTCTGTCTTGACAAGATAGACACAAAGCAGATGAATGGAAGGAGAGTCTGGTGGTCGGGGTAAGAACATGAGCTATGAAGGCAAGACACTGAGGTCACACCTGACTCGGTTACTAACTGGCTGCGTGACTTTGGGCGAGTCATCGAATCTCTCAGTGCTTCAGTTTCCTCTTCCATAAATGGAGATAATAACACAAGTGAAGTGCCTGGTGTTGGGTTGGCCAAAAAGTTCCTTTGGGTTTTTCCGTTACATCTTAGGGGCTTTCAGGCAGTGGCTCCACAACCCACAACTTAGTGCTAAGACAGCCTCATGACCCTGCAGTCTCTCTGTTATAATACACGCACAGACAGCTAGTGACAGGAGTCCCAGATGACATTGGCCACCTAGCCTATTTCCTACTTTATCAGGAAGCCTGCTTTAGCCACCTTTGCCTCTGAGGCAGGAAAGCAGTGAAACTGCATGTTTCTAAACACTCAGCCTTGAAAGTTAGGGCATCCAGGTGGCCGTTTAGCCCACGGGGATGGAGAGGACAGCAGGAAGTTGTAAATACCATGTGTCCAAACTGCCATCTCCTCTCCAGGTCGTTGGCTCAGATACACAGTAATAGATGGCTCCAAGATCCAATAGGAAAACATACGGATTTTGACCAGCCTCTCTTCCCCTCCATCCCCCTTCCATCTCATGGCAGAGACACTAGTTTTCCTGCCAGTTTTCATGTTCCTCTTCTTCCAAAGTGGGCTTCCCTATTGGCTCAGATGGTAAAGAATCTGTCTGCAGTGCAGGAGATGTGAGTTCGATCCCTGGGTTGGGAAGATCCCCTGGAGAAGGGAATGGCAACCCACTCCAGTATTCTTGCCTGGAGAATCCCATGGACAGAGGAGCCTGGTGGGCTACAGTCCACGGAGTTTCAAAGAGTATGACACGACTAAGCGACTAAGACTCATTTTCCTTCCAAAGCAGGAGAATTTCACTGGTCACGTGTCTCCTAGAGTAAAGACTTCATAACCCAGTCCCCCTTGCAGTGAAGTGTGGCTAAGTTTTGCCCAGTGGCAGAAGTATTGTCTGGCAGCTTCCAGAAACCTTCCTTAAAATACAGCTGCCATGTATCCCCTTAGCCCTTTTCTCCTTTTTTGCTTTCTTTTTTATTTAATTAATATTTGGCCACACCAGTTCTTAGTTGCAGCATGTGGATCTCTTTCCCCAACCAAGGATTGAACCCGGCCCCCTGCACTGGGGGTGCAAGGTCTTAACCACTGGACCACCAGGGAAGTCTCTCCTTAGCTCTTTTCTTATTTACCCCTTTCTGCACGGAGCCACCCAGAACATGGCTGTGATGGTGGCCGTCTTGAACAATGAAGACAAGGACATAGGGAGAACTGAAGAGCAAGCTGGAAGGATTGTGGAGTCCTGAGGAGTGTGTGGACCGAAGTTTCCATCTCTGACATTCGCAACTGCTTCTGGATTTTCATGGGAGAGGAAAAATAAAGTCCTATCTTATATAAGACACTGATTTTTTTAGTTACTTGTAGCTGAATCCAATCCCAACCAAAGTTCCGCCCCTCAGGCAGCTCAGCCCCTCCAGAGCCACTCTACTGCAGTCTTGACTGTTCCTTATTCAAATGGGTGAACAGAAAGAGGAGGTGCAGATTCTGCCCCCCAGTCTCCATCTGGCTAGAAACTTCCTGCTGGAGTAATAGCAGCAACCTATGCGGTTCTCTATTATTTACAATGTGCTTCCTCAAACATGAGCTCATTAGAGTCTCTCAGAAACACTGACAGGTAGCCAGCACTGCTATTTCTATTTTCAAAGATAAGGAAACTCGGGCCGAGGAGTCTAAATATTTTGTACACATCCCACAGTTAATAAGGAGCAGAGTCAAGAAGTAAATCTCCCAACTCCAAGCGCAAAGGTCTTTCTAGAACGCAGAGCTGCCAGTTGGCAGCTGGTCCTGAGCAGAAAGAAATGGGAAGATAGAGGGACAAGTGCCCAAGATATTGGGGTACAGTGTGGGATGGGGCTGAGGGGCTGTTGTTTTTTGTGGAGTTTTTTGCTTTTGAAAAAATAGTGCTCTTAATTCCTCTAAACATTTTCTTTTCATATTGTGGGAAAAAGCATACAATATGAGATCTACCTCTTTAAAATTTTTTAAGTTTACATTAAAAAAATTTTAAGCAGAGCTACAAGCACAGCAGCTCAGCAGCTCTCTAGAACTTTTTCATCTCACGTAACTGCAACTTTATGTACATTGAACAGCCACTCTCCACTCCCCCTCCCCCAGCCCCTGGCAGCCATCATTCTCTCTGCTTCGATGACTTAGGCTGTGTTAGATGCCTCACATACATGGAATCGTGTAGTATTTGTCCTTCTGTGACTGGTTTATTTCATTTAGCATAATGTCCTCAAGTTTCATCCACGTTGTCACATATGATAGTATTTTCTTCTTTTTTAAAGGCTGAATGATATTGATTCTATTGTAGCAATACTTAGCTTGGCCATTCACACAATAGCCGAAATGTGGAAACAACTTAAATATCCTCTAACAGATGAGCGGCTAATGAAAAGGCAGTGTGTACGTTCTCTGGGGACTGTGTAACCAAGCCCAGATGGCACGTCAGACTCCTGAACGGAGCGCCCTCTCAGCTTCTAGGTTTCCACAGGGCAGGGAGAACTTCCAAGGGTACCTGAGGGGGATTTCAGCCAGAGGTTCATCCACATGTTGTCATTTATGGGAAGGCATCTTGCTAGATATTACTAGGGAAACAATACACTAGTAGGTTACAAAGTGAGGGTGAGAACATAATTTGCAATGCGAGGCAGGAAGCAACTTGTGCCATTGAAGAGGTAAAGACAACATTCAAAGCCATCCAGCTGAGCCAGTATCTTTTGTCCACCATGTGACAGGCTCTGAACTAGGCACTGAGAACATGGAGGTGAAAAGACAACCCAGCTCCTGCCCCCCGGACTTTCCATCTAAACAGCCAATGGATCTCAGAGGAGGCAGCTTTGAAGACTGGGAAATACTTGAACGTGTGGACATAGGTCTAGAGTAAGAGATGCAAAGACAAGGACAACTGTACATAAGTCAAAGAAGGATAAGAATCCGAATCAGTATGAGCCCAACAATATGAAGTTGCCTACACCAAATGCCCAAGGCTGTATCAGGGAGAGTGCATGCCATCAGAGTGCTGGAAGTACAGATTGGAGTGGTCAAGGAGGGCTTCCTGGAGGAGGTGAGACTGGGATTTACTGAATGGGTAGGATGTGAATAGGAGGAAAGGAAGAGAGAAGGTTTTTCTGGTGTTTGAGCAGACAATGAAATGTACAGGATGGTGACAGTAGAGGGAGGAAAGACTCATTTGGCCTCAGCCAAGGAATCAACTGGCAGCAGCAGTCTGGGCTTGAGCACCAGGCTAAGGAGCTTGGGCCTTATTTCCTAGGTAGTGGGGACCGTTGGAAATGTGCTTTGTGCACAGGAGAGTCGTGATCAAAGTGGTATCTAAGCTTCAAGAGGCCTTTGGCAGGGCATAGGGGAGAACTAGCAAGGGGACAGTGGGGTGACTGTCTAGGAGGCTGGGGATGTGGCAGCAGGGCTGGGTATTAAAGACAGCAGGAAGGAGGCTCCCTCAGGCCCCCGGTGTCCCCATCAGAGAGGACATCGACCCTGGTCAGACAGCTTCCAGAAACTAGCCCAGCCTTTAGAACACTTGGCTGTCAGCACTCAGCAGCCTCCACCCAATGGGGAGCTGGCATCATCCTAGCACACCATGGTCCTGCTACTTAGGCCCTCCCATTGCAATCACCCCAGCAAGTAGACTCAGAGAGCTCCTGCAGGAGAAACCAAGGCCTTCTAGGGTTCCTCCCGATACTAGGGGACCGAGCAAAGCACACAGGCCAGGCCCATGAGAGGTCAGGAAGGAGGGGCGTCTCCTGAGAGGGGCAGGGAGAGACAGCCACGTCCTCTCTCTAAGGCACAATCATTCCATTGCTCCTGCCACCCACCTAACTCCTATCTCCACCCTGGGCTCAGCTCAGAAATGTCTGTTTCTGGTTGTAAAAAGGCAAGATGCAAACAAGCCAAGAGCTGCTGCCAAGAGAAGTGGTCCATCCATCTCTGCCAGGAGTCCGTACGGAGAGCACTAAGATACGGGCTGCCCCCAGTGATGGATGGTGTTTCCAGAGGTTATTAACTGAGCTGGACTTGGCCTTTGGGGTTGATCTATGATCCGGGGACAGTTTTAAAGTATGTGGCTTTCTGGCGCTGGATTATCGAAAGGAGTTAAAATTGAAGTAGTCACTCAAAGTGCTGCCATCTGTCACAAGTTGCTGGCGGGGCTTCTCCAGGTGGGACAGGTAGGCAGGTGCTGTGCCTTAGCCCCTTAGACCCAGCTCCTTCTCTGCAGAATGGATGCTCCCGTTGCCCTTTCTCCTAGGGATGCAGGCAGCTGATAATTTGCCCTAAGCAAAAAAAGGGGCTTCCTCAGTGGCTCAGCAGTAAAGAATCCACCAGCAGGGCAGGAGAGGCAGGGAACATGGATTCAATCCCTAGGTGGGGAAGATTCCCTGGAGGAGGGCATGGCAACCCACTCCAGTATTCTTGCCTGGGAAATCCCATGGACAGAGGAGCCTGGTAGGCTACAGTCCACGGGGTCACAGAGTCAGACACGACTGAAGCAACTGAGCACACACACACGCAGAAAAGAATGGAAACTTGGCGGGGAAGACAGAGTGTGTGTCTCAAGCCCGGTGTTCAGAGGGCACAATCATCGTCTTAGCATCACAGTTTTCCTCTGACAGATAAAGTCATTGCTGGTGTTACTAGTGAACATATGCTGAGAACCTGTCACGGGTCAGTCCTGTATGAGTGCATCAAATTCTAACTGATACTAACTGATGCCACAGAGCAGATACTATTCCTATCATTTTACAGAGGAGGAAGCCGAGGCTGGGAGTGAGGGTGAAGGAACTTGGCCACAGTCTCATCAAGGGAAGATACAGCCAGGACTCCCAGTGAGGGGTCTGGTTATGGAGCCTGGACCCTTAGACACCCTACTGACAACTCAAGTTGTTCAGATTGAGGGACTGGCGGGGTGGATGGGACCTCGAGCCATTTTAACCCCCTTCCTGGCTTGGAGCAGGACACAGTGCACCAGTTCCTGACACAGGCTGTGCCCTGGGGTGAGGATGGAGGCAGCTTCGACTGCTCCATAACCTCCACTGGTCTCCATATCTCATCGATAATATGTGTTCTCTGATGTGAGCAACTGACATTTTTCAATCTTCTGTAAAGCATGTGAATAAGAGTATTTCTTTAAAAAAAAAACAAACAGACTCACTAGTTTTGTAGATTTATAACAATCTCTGTAAAACAGTGGACATTGCTTGAGATGCATGTGCAGCTTTGAGACACCACCCCACCCCCCAGCTTAATGAGGTGACCACCCCAAAGCCCCTTCCATGGAGACCCTGGGTGGGAGCTTAGGGACCCCACTTCTGCCCTCTGGGAGGAAGGGCAGCTCAGGTGGCAGCCGCTACTTCCTCTCACTGTGCTGACGGCTACCTCTCCGAGCCTCTCGGCCCCTGCTTCACAACACGAAATACTCTCTTGAAATGGTTTATTCCCCATCTCCCCATCTTGCTGTGATCTCAGCTCTATGTCTTGAGCACCCTTCCCTGTGCTCAGCACAGGGCAATAGTCCAGTGAATGTCCGATGGCGGCCCACCCTCCCGTCTCTTCTCTTGATGATTCCACCCTGTCTCTGAGTTCTCTTTCTCTACTGCTCCAACTCTGCTCTCTTCTTCCATTCCTTCCCATCTTCTCTCTCTCTTTTTTTTTTCCATCTTCTCTCTTTTTAAAACATTTATTTATTACACTGTGCCAGGTCTTAGTTGTAGCATGTGGGATCTTTACTCTTTGTTGCAGCACGCAGAATCCTTAGTCGGGGCATATAGGAACAAGTTTACTGTTCAGAGACTGAACTCAGGCCCCTACATTGGAAGCTTTCAGTCTTAGCCACTGGACCGCCAGGGAATGCCCTGCCAGCCTCACTCCCTCTCTTTTTCTTCCTGTCTGTTCCTAGCTCCTCTTTTACTTCCTACTCCAAGTCTTTCCATCTTCCTGCCTGATTTTGTCCTGAGATGACTATTTGGTAAGATGATGAATGGGTCCTAAAATGATGAGCTGTTGATTGGAAACATTCATTTTCAACTAATTTTCAAAATAAAAATTATAACGGCTTTGCAAAAAAAAAAAAAACCCAGAGCAGGTTGAAAACAAATTAGAAAACTTTAGAAAGAGGAAAGGGACATTGAATTGAAAAATTCCAGATCTTTTCTCTTATGAGTTTCTTTTACAGTTTTTAGTTGTTTATGCTTTTTATCTTATTACCAAAAAATACACATTGGAGAAAATACAGACAAGTGAAAAGAGCATAAGGAACAATTATAAACCTACCCATTCAGACACAATCATTCAGAGTGCTTGGTATATGCATTTCTGAATTCTGTGTGTGTGTGTGTGTGTGTATTCAGGCAAATTTTACCACTTCCCAAAGAAAGTTCCAGAACTTTAGTCCCTTGTGTTATAAAACAAGAACATTAATAGCAACAACAAACCTGGTCAAAATCTGAAAAATATTACATATTGTATTTTCTTTCTGGAGCTTCTTAGCATTCATTATAATGAATATTCAGTGTGACAGTCATCACAAATGAATTGGAAGCTCTTGAGAGATACACAGTTAAGAAACCTATTTAACTTTGTTGTTTTCTAAACTCTTTGACACCAAAGTTTCCTTTAGCAGCTATTAATATGTGTTTCTGAGAAAATGTTTTGCCAAATAATGAGAGATAAATATCTATACGTCATCAGATCTAGTTTACAAGGATAAAATATTATTGCATATTCTGTTTTGTAATACTAGATATTTTCCAACTAATCTCTGTTATTGGGTATTTAGGTTGTTTTTGACATTTTATTACCATTTATGTTATCCTAAAGTTGTACAGAGCAGGAAGAACAGGCTGAATGCAAATTAGAAATAAAAGACACAAAAGAAAATAACTCAAATTCCAAAAAGCAGATAAAAATGTTTAAAAACATAGAAAGACTGCGAGACTATCCCCATGGTACAGCAGCATTTCCAGTCTAGGTATAAAAGCATAGCCACTGGTGCAACCAATATTTACGGAGCACCCACTATGCCCAGGCTGTACAGAGGGTTCTGGGTTTGCATTAAGTCAGCTGGACAAACGCTGTTCCTGTGGGGATCACATGCAAGTGAAAGAAACAGAGAAAACTGATTCAGTAGTGGCAGGAGGTGAGTGCATTACAGCAGGCAAGGAGAGGGATGGCATGGCGGGGGCAGTTTTAAATGAGGGTTCCAAAAAAGGCCTGGCAGAGAGGGTGACACTCCAGCAAAGGCCTCGAGGAATGTGAGGGAGCAGGCCACATCAAAGGGGAAGAGCGGTCCAGGCAGGTCGAGGGCGTGTGCAGAGGCACTGAGGGAGTCTGGCCCTGTCACCAGAAACAATCGGTGGTCCTAGGGCCCCTGGGACCATGATGGGGAAGGGCTTGTCTGGAGATGCTGCTATCATGGCAGGGAGGTGGGGGCCGAGCTTGAGCCTCTTTATTGCAGGGAGAGAAAGGAGCCCATCCAGGGCACCCCAAACTGCTAGGGAGTAAGAACAGTTATATTTGACCAGTTTAATTGTTTTAACCAGATTTTTGTCAGTATCCATGTGTTTTCAGCTCAACAACCCACTGTTCCTCCCCAACCCCTCACTCTTCCCCTCAAAGGCCAAGGATGCTGTCTCCATGCTAAGTGCCTGAGATCAAAACCCTCCCTGCCCTGCAAGCTGCTCTGGTGAGCCCAGGTTCTGGTTCCTCTGTCTGCTCTGAAGGGGCGGTTCCAGCCCATTATGCCAGCTCTGAGCTGGGATCAGGGAGAGAGAAGGGGCTGGTCCTAGGAGGAGGGCAGAGCCCACAGGAAATACCTGAGTCTAGGAGATCTGCCAAGCAAATCCTCCCAAATAGACCCGGCTTTTCTGCAAGGTGTGTGAGAACGACAGACGGGAGGAGGCAGAGGCAGATCCAGACAGGTAGAACCCACAAAATTAATATAGGAAGACAGAGGCAAAACATGGGAAAATAGCAGAGGAGGCAACGACAGGAAAGGAGGTGCAGACACTGAGAGACGCAGAAACAGATAAAGTGGAAGAAAACAGAAACCAGGATGCAGGTAGAGCAAGACGAGGATGGGTGAGCGGACCACGGGGCTCCACCGTGGGAGGGACACAGGGGTGGGATGCAGACATCCTTAAGAACCTAGAGAAATCTAAAGAGCTTAGGGATGGCCTTAAGACAAAGACGACACCACGAGGTCAAGGAGCCAAATTCTGTACGTTCATATCTGGGTTCTACGACTTCAAGGCTGTATGATGTTGGGCCAGTTCTATCACTTCTCTGAAACTACTTCCTCCTGTTTAAAAGGGACATGGTATGGGGAGGGAGGAGGGAGGAGGGTTCAGGATGGGGAACACATGTATACCTGTAGCAGATCCATTTTGATATATGGCAAAACCAATACAATATTGTAAAGTTAAAAAATAAAATAAAAATAAAATAAATAAATAAAAGGGACAGAACGTTAGTTGTATGTGGTTCAAATGAGATAAAGCGTGTGGCATTGAGCACGCCGACTAGCACACAGTAAGTGTAATGTACATAGTGATAACCGTCCGTGGGTGGTCTTATCACTCCCTGGCCCCCCTCACCCCAAAGGAGGGACGAGGGGACAGGAAACCCGTGACCAAGGGCCTGTCCTCTTGCAGTGTGAGTGCACCCGGCGCTGGATGCTCTCCCAGCTCCCTCTGGCTCACACTCCAGATTGGCCCTGACAGGTACACAATTTAAATACCAGCACCAAAAGCAGCCTCTAGCATCCTCCAGGCAGGCCACATCAGGTGCCCACCTTCTGGGTGCAAGATACCTAGGGGCACAGGGTGCCAACCAATTTCCTCCTGGGTCCCTCGGCCGCTAGCCCACCCACATCCCTGCCCACAGCTGCCCTGCTCAGAGTTCTGCATGCCTTCAGCCAGTGCTGGGGTGGAGAAGATCCAGGCAGACCTGAGGATGTGGAGTTGGGTGCGTGGACCTGGCAAGGCCCTGGCATGTACAACCCTCCTATTCCCAAGGCTGGGATTACTCATCCCACCTTCCTACCCTTCCCCCTCCAGCAGTAGGTTCTGCCACAAGCCCAAGTCTGGCCTTAGGGCTGGACGATCTTGGCAGTTCTGGCCTGATGGTTACACCATTAGGGTCCCCAGGGCTGGTCTGCATAGCCTGTGGGACTGATAAGGTAGGATCTGGTTTGCTCCTTAATCTGCTTTGTTCAAGGTCTTATCTTTCTGGCCTCCCTGATACCTTGGCCTTTCCAGGCTTGGATCTCTGTCCTGCTAGCATCAGGCCTCCTCCCCATGGCTAAGATCCTGCTATCAGCAGCAGACCACCCCGAGGCTGCCTGCTGCCCCCTCTGTCATTCTGCCTGCCTGTCAGGATTTCTGCTACTCTGTCTTGCATGGTGACCACTCGGGCTTGAAGATTGTCCCTCTGGCTGCCACCCCATCTTCCCTGAGCTCCTGCAGCTGGCTCTAACAGTCTTCCCTCACCCACCCTTGGGGTGCCTCATCCTTGACCTTAACCCTGTCCTGCTGCCTGGTATAGAATCCAGCCCCTCTGGGACCTGCCAGCATCTCTGCCTTTGTGGTTCCAGTGGCCTGAAGATTTGACATTTCCCCAGGTGGCATTAGTGGTAAAGAACTCCCTGCCAATGCAGGAAGACATAAGAGATGCAGGTTTGATCCCTGGGTGGGAAAGATCCCCTGGAGGAGGGCATGGCAACCCACTGCAGTATTCTTTCCTGGAGAATCCCATGGACAGAGGAGCCTGGCAGGTGGCAGTCCATAGGGCTGCAAGGACTTGGACCTGACTGAAGTGACTTAGCACTCAAGCTTCAGTTTCCCTACCCAAGTCGGGGAAGACTCTGCCCTGTCTGCTACCAGGATGGATGGAGGGGGGACCATAAGTCCCGATCAGGGACACAGGGAGTCCTGTCCTTTGCACACATTCTCATGAGCCCTACCCTGTGAGTCGGCTTCCAGTTCTCTCTGCACAGGATAAGCTGGCTGATGTCAATGTGCTCAACTTTCAGCCTCTCATCCAAGTCACGAGTTCTTTTCCAACAGGTCTCTCTGTAACAGATCTGTGCTGGCTTCTAGGCCTTCATCTTCCTCCTTCGCTTTGGACAGTCAGGTCTGTCCCAGCTCCCCATAGGATAAGAGGTTCCTGTCCTCAACACCCCAGACTCAAGAACCCGGGCACAAAATCATTCAAATTCCACCCGTGTTTGTCCCTCTGCGTGTTCCGCTTCCTCTTTCCGTCTCCCCGCGTGTCTCTTTCTCTGCTTCTCCTTGGCCACCCTGCTCTCTCTCCTGCGTTGCTGTGTTGTTAAGCATTTCCACCGTCAGCACTTGCCGAGTTGAAAGTTCCTCCACTTGTGCAGCGAGCCGCGTGGGCAGGCTGGGTAATGTCTGTTTTACCCTCTCAGTAATGAATCCCATCTTCTTCTCTTCGCGGTGATGGTTATTGATTCTGTCTTGACACCTTGGTTTGTTTTCTGCCGGCTCCTGCCTTCCCTTCATCTTGCTTTGGCCATTTCTCCTCTCTTATCTGTAATTTCCTCTCTTGTTACAGCTGCCTCCCTCCTGGGCTGGCTCAGCACTGGGGCTGGGGTTTGTATTAATTTGGTGGTGCAGTTCCATCAGGTCTTCCCTGAAGTGGTGGGTTTGGGTGGTGGCCGTGAATAGGTCAATAACAATGGTGGGAGCAGGAAGAAGAAAGCTGGAGCCAGACCTTCCTCCTGTTGGTTGTTTTAAAGCAGAACTTGGATCATGGTGCCCACCTTCACTTGAAAACCTCCTGTAGCTGCCCGGGACCCACAGACAAAGGATGTGATGTTCAGCTGTGGAATAAAGTCCTTTGAAAACTTACCCCGATCTGTGTTCCCAGCCTCACCTCTCAGAACCACAAACTTTACACTCCAAACACACCAAACTGGCTATTTGCTCTTCCCTTTCACACTCCTAGGTCTGTGATCACCCAGGGAAGGGAGCTCACCTGGCAGGCAAAGGAGGCAAAATTGGGGATCCATGAGTCATCTTAGGGTATTTCGATCAGACCAAGAGAAGGGAAAGACTCGTGTACTTGATCCCTAGCCCTGGGGCCCCTGTGGGTGGAGCCCTAGGACTTCCCCAGGGAGAGGCATCAGGAACCTTTGTGAAACTCCTCACCCTCGTCAGTGGCCCCAGAAAGGGGATGATAGATGATCAGGAAGCTTATGGGTTTTGCCTGGCATTGGGAGGACACGACCCTGGAAGAACAGAAGGATCATCCTTTGTGAGCCCGACCACATGGCACACACCCTCATCACACCTCGGGCAGAATGTGATACCGGAGACTCATGCCCTTTTGGCAGACAAGGAAGCTGAAGATAAACATTCAAGGTCATTTGCCCAAAGTCCCACAGCTGGTAGGAAACTACTGGAATTTAATCCCAGATTTTTCTGACTTCCTCATTCCCATTCCCTAGGCTTCCAATCCTTAAGCCCAATGCCATCCCTACCCCAAGTATTTTCTCATCCATGCTGTGATAGTTGGCTTCCAAGATGGCCCCGTTGATCCCCTTGAAATTGGACCTTATGTGGACCCTCCTCCATTGAATTGGGGCTGGACTATGTGACAGTTAGAATACAATGAGCGTGATAGCTCGTGACTTCCAATTCTAGGTCGTGACAGCCTTGCGCCTTCAATCTCTTGCATGGCTCACTCTGGGGGAAGCAGTCACCATGCTAAGAGGACACCCAAGCAGCCCTAGCTGAGAGCCCAGATGAGAGCAACCAGCTTGCCCGCCATGTGAGAGGACCCCCTTAGAAACAGGGCCCTGGGTCGGTTCAGCCTCCAGATGAGAGCAGCCGAATGAGGGGCCCTGAGCCAGACCCACCCAACCTGGCTGCCCTCAGCACCGTACCCCCACGAGAGATGATTAATGATTAGTGCTGCTTTAAGTCACTGAGTTTTGAAATGATCTGTTACACAGCAGTTGATAACTAATGCATCTGTCCTCGGGTCACAGGGCCCCCAGGCTGAGGGCTAGATTGTCCTCAGTTTCTTCCAGGGTTTCTTCCCTGGGGTGGACATGAAGCCAGAGACCCTCTGCCCAGAAATCCCTTTGTCCAGACTCTTTCTCTTAAAGAGAGACAAGGACTCATCTCTTTTGTGAGGTCTCCGAAGAACCGCCCCCAGCCACGGCTCCGGCTTCGGGGTGAGGCAGGATGGAGGTGCAGTCGCCCCTCAGATCTCATCAGAAGATGTCTCCTTCCTTCCCTAATGAAGATGAATCCCAGCATCTCAGGAGAAGACCAAATGGATACAAATGAACAGGCCATGCCATCAGATGGATGTGTCTTCCCAAGACCTACAACTGAGGGCACGTGGGTTCCCACCCCTGCAGACACCTAGCTGCTTTCCCTGGCAGAACCCTGAGTGGCACCGCACTCACTAGTTCTCTGGGACCATCTGAAAGAGGACGTGTGCCTCTGCCTCGTCTCTGCTCTTTCTAGCTGGAGCCCTAGGGAAGGTCTGGGGGCACTGTATCCCCCAGCATGACATCAGACTCCAAGGTGCAAAAGCGGCTGGCTCTCAGCAGCCCCAGGTGTTCCAGGTTTCTTTAAACTTCCTTAGACAAGGCCCACGCCACTGCCTTAACTCCCTCTCCTGCTCTGGGCAGAGGAAGAAGGCTTATTTTAGGCTGGTACGTTACATTCTTATTTGCAAGGCTGCCTTAGAAAGAAACCATCAGACTGGTGTATAACCTCCTGGTTGGTTTATTTCCTTCTTTGTTCCTCTGCTTGTATGAACTGAAGTGTGTGTCTGTCATGTGAGGGGGAGCTGGACTCCTCTAGGAATTCTACCTTAGCCAGCAAGGGGTCATAAGGCTGTTTCCGGTCCCCAGGCTTTTCAGAACAAGGAGCTGGAAAAAAACAAGGTTGCAACCAGCCTCAGAGCCTCCATCTCTTTTCATCTCAAAACAGAGCAAAAGCATTGAAAGGCTTGTCCCACTGCCCTTTCCTACCTGTCCAGATCTATCAAGCATCACCGTGGACACAGGCAGGCTTCCTTGCCCCAGGCCCTCCCATGCTGGGTCCCCTGGCTCCACACTCAACATCTGTCTTCTCTGCTTTCCTTGCTCACCAGCAACGTGTTGTTGATCTTCACTCAGGCCTGTCCCTGCTGGCTGTCTCTGGCTCACGCTTACCTCGCCGGCCCTTTGCCCATCTCAAGAAACATGCCATGGCTGGCAGAAGTTCCTTCTAGCATAACATTTTCCATCACAGCTCCGGTGTCTCTCCAACTGTCCTAGGAGAGGCAATGGGACCTGCTCGCCCTGTTTTCCAAGGTGTCTAGGGAAGGGCCCTCATCTCCTGCCACCTCTGTGGGTCATTTATGCGAAGTTCTGCCCCATGGCAGGAGACTGGAGAGGATGAGTGTGTGGTTCAGCATTGTGGGTTGAGTAGGGCAAAATCCTGGCTTGGTTGCTTCCAACTTTATATATCTCTATTTCATCCTCTGGAAAGCGAGTGTTATCTACTGCACAGAGGAGGGAACCAAGGCATGGAAACAGCGAAGAGCGATTTTGTGACAAAGGAGAGCTGTGGTGATAGTGACCACGAGGTTGCTGCTGAGCTGATGGGGGCCCTGCCCGCCCCCAGGGGGTCTGGGAAGCTGGGAATTTGGCACAGAAAGCAGTTCGCCTGAGTCAGACCAGAACAATCAATAGTACCTTAGCTCTGGATGAAGTTTTAGTCTCCTAAAGCAAACAGCATCCCAAGGCCTCTAGTTCCAATCCCTCATTTACCAGCAGACAGAACTGAGACCCAAGGAGGGTAGTGACCTGCCTGAGGTCACCCTGTCACCAGTGGAACCCGTGTCCTGACATTCCATTAGCACTTAGTCTCAGGCTGCATCAGCCTGTTCCCAGGCAGGCAAACCAAGGACCATTTCTCGAGGACTCCACCAGCAGGAGTGAGATGAGGGAGGCTACCTGAGCCAGACTGACTCCCCGGACAGCATTCTGGGGGCCGCTCCCAGGTCCAGAGGCCAATGCTCAAAGGTGGGGCCAAGGAAAAAGGAAGCATTAGCACCCCTAACTGCTCAGTGGGTAAAGAATCTGCCTGCAATGAAGGAGACACAGGAGACTCAGGTTCTATCTCTGGGTGGGGAAGATCCCCTGGAGGATGAAATGGCAACACATTCCAGTACTCTTGCCTGGAGAATCCCATGGACAGAGGAGTCTGGTGGGCTACAGTCCACAGGGTCACAAAGAGTCGGACATGACTAAGCAACTAAACGTAAGCACAAGCCTAAGCACAACGTCCCCCAGGGGAGAATCATTCCCACCCCTTTTGCCTCCTTCCCACCTGAGGCAGCGCTGTCTGCATTTCCCCCAGGAGCCTATCCCTTATGTAAAAGGTGATGGGTGTGACAGGAGTGTGGATCAGTGGAGAGAAGTCCGAGAGGTGACCTAGGAGAAAAATGTGCTTCCACCAAGCTGCTGTGGGGGTGTGGCAGAACCCAGAGCCATTCCTCAGGCCCCAGGAAGCGGTGTCCCTTCCCCTAAACCACCTCCTGCTCATCCTCCAGCTGTGCTCCAAAGGCCAGCACAGAGCCTTTGACTTGCCGTCTCTGAGGCTCCCAGGAAGGGGGTAAGAAGGAGCTCACAGCTGGATCTTGGAAATGGACAGAAAGAGTGGGGACAGATGGAGAGAGGGAGGGAGAAGGGAAGATGGGGGGTGGGGTGGGGAGAGGCCCTGCCAGCCTCTGGCTCTGGTCTGGGTCAGGGAAAGACAGGTGGCTCAGAGGTCAAAGCTATAGCACTCGGCAGCAAGTGCAGAGTATTGACCATGGCCCTTCAGTCCCAGGAAAATTTCTGAGAAGCCTAGTGGTGGTCCAGTCCAAAGAAGGGTGCTTCCTGTGCCCTGTCACCAACCTGTTCAGCTCTCCGGGTAAGGAGGTCAATCCACACCCTATTTTGCAAACAAGGAGACTGAAGCTCAAACTGGTTAAATGGTTTGCCCAAGGTCACCTAGATACTCATGTCTTTTCCATGAATTATGACTATTCCTCTCCTCTTTCATAAACAATTTGAGGAAGTTTGTAATAAAATGCATGCTTGCAAAAGTGCTTTGAGTGTATTCCTTCCACAGCTATTTGGTATTCTCTAAGTGCCTGACATTATTCTAGACTGAAAGGTAGACAAAGAAAGACAGAGCTTTTGTGAGTTGCTGGTCTGCCATATCGTTATCTCGTGATAAGTGCTCTGAAGGCAATGAGGGCAAGTGACAGCAAGGGGAGGGAGGGAGCATTGATTTTAGAAAGGATGGTCTGGGAGATAGCATTTAAGCAGGTGCAAAGGCCTGAGGCAAACTTGAGTTTGGAGCGTTGTCATCTGTGGAGAAGGGCGGCATGGCTGGAGTAGAGAGATCAGGCCAGAGGCCCCCACAGTGAGGAGTTGAAGGCTAGTAGGATGGAAGACGCCAGGAGGTTGAGAGGAGGGGAGTGCCATGATCCCAAGGATGTTTTAGAATAGGCTTCCTGCTGGCTTGAGGAGAGTGGGCTGGCGGGAGGCAGACAGGAAGTTGCTTCTGTAGTGATGCGGATGAGAGGCATTGATGACTGGACCAGGGATGGCCATGGAACTGAGAGAGGAAATCAGAAGTGGTTTCAGAGAAAGAAAGTGAAAGTGAAGTCGTTCAGTTGTGTCCGACTCTTTGCGACCCCGTGGACTGTAGACCACGAAGCTCCTCTGTCCATGGGATTCTCCAGGCAAGAATCCTGGAGTGGGTTGCCATTTCCTTCTCCAGGGGATCTTCCTGACCCAGGGATCAAACCCAGGTCTCCCGCATTGCAGGCAGATGCTTTAACCTCTGAGCCACCAGGGAAGCCCAGGGTGTCAGAGAGAGAGGGGTAAATAGGGCACTCACCCTGGGGTCTGAGAGTGCTGTTCTGTCGCCATGACCTGAGCCCTGGCTGCCTAGCATGGAGTGGTGAGACTTGAGAGAGAAATAAGATGGCCAGGTTCCTAGAGAAAGGGATGGAGAGAGGATGTGAGAATTCTGATAACTTGCAGCCCCTAGAAAGCAACTCAGGTGTGAGGACCAAGGTCAGGCACAAAATCCTGCTGGAGAGGGGTCATCAGATGGGGCCAACCAGCTGGGGGCAACCTGTGGCTGCTCCTTCAGAGAGCAAGGCATTGGGTCTCTTGCTCGTGAAGAGTAATAACTCAGTTTTGCATCACAGGAAGGACCGAAGAAGCGATGTATAAAGCACAGATGATATACCAACATCACCTCCACACCCACACCCGTGACAGACATCACTAATCAATGGTGCCAGCCTTCCACTGAACTGGGACTCAGCTTCACTGTCTTTTTCCACACAGGCCTCCAAGCAGTACTTCCAACCAACTTGTGAAACACAGGCTTAACCTCCTCATCATTCCCAGTGCAGAGGAAGGAGCATCAAGCCTGGAGTCAGGGCACCTGGGCCTTAGTTTTGCTTTTGTCTTTGTCTTGCCTGGAAAATTCCATGATCAGAGGAGCCTGGTGGGCTACAGTCCATGGGGTTGCAAAGAGTCAGACAAGACTGGGCAGCTGAGCATGCATGCACGCAGACAATGTATTTAGCCTCTTAAAGTCTCACTTTTGCACCTGTTAAAGTGAATTCTATTCCTATGTCACATGTTTGCTAGGAGGACTAAGTGAAGTAATGTATGGAAGGACAGCCCAGTGTCTGGTACAGGTAGGCATCAGCCAGAGTTTTTTTAATGAATTGTTTGCTTTCAAATGCCGATACTGCCCTTTCTTTCTGGGTGTGCTGGGTCTTCATTACTGCTCAGGCTTTCTCTAGTTGCAGTCAGCGGGGTTTACTCTCTATTTGTGGTGCACGGGCTTCTCATTGTGGTGGTTTCTCTTGTTGCAGAACAAGGGCTGTAGGGCAAGTGGGCTTCAGTAGCTGCGGCACATGGGCTTAGTTGCCTGGAAGCATGTGGAATCTTGCTGGACCAGGGATCAAACTTGTGTCCCCTGCATTGGCAGGCAGATTAACCACTGGACCACCAGGGAGATCTGGCATCAATAAACGTTTTTTTAAAATAGTCCCCTTTGCCTTCCTCATGCTTCTACTCCCCAGTGTGCATGCGCACGCACACATCCATACCCACACCCACACGCACACACACACACACACACTTACATACACATGAACACGCTCACACATAAGGCATAAGAGGATAGGAAAATTTATCCTAACAGCTGACACTGGGATTGATCTTAGGGAGGGAACTCTCTTTTGTTCAGGAAATTACCTTGATAAGTCTCTAAGGATATGGATTAGCAGAAGTCAAGGAAACAAAAAGGTAGCTGAACGGCTCTGCATTAAAAGTGAGATGAAATTCAGGGGCAGCGGGAAGCAGAATAGCCCAGTGGTGTGGGCACTGCACAGCATCTTGGTGGGGTGGGCAATGCACTTTTAAAGAATAAGTGAGTCTAATATTCAACGCAAAGCTGTTTTCACTTCTGAGATATAAAACCCTCTCAGTCTTAAAGAGTTCATACCACATGATTCCATTTATATAAAACTCTAGGAAATGCAAACCAATCCACAGCAACAGGAAGCAGATCAGTGGTTGGCCAAGGTGGGAGGGGGAGGAGGAGACTTTGGGGGAGGGGTGAGCTAGTTCAGTATCTTCACTGTGGGGATGTTTCAAAACTTATCAAATTGAACACTTTAAATAAGTGCAGTTTAAAAAGTCATTTGTATCAATTTTATCCAAACTGGTTGATCTCTCATGCCTCTAGATGCACCAATTTTCTCCATCTTTCAACAGGTAACGACTCCCTCCCCCAAACATTTTTTTCTGTCTCCCCACAACTCAGTCAAGTCTGACACAGCTGTGAATGCCTGGTGTGAGTGGTTTAGGGGTAGAATTCAAAGGAGGGAATTGAATCCCACGTCTAAATTGAAACTGCCAAACTGGGATGGCTTGTATGGATCAGGAGACTATCCATAAACGAGTGAATTCAGCAGAAGCATGAGCTCAAAACCAAGGTGCTCATGAGAGTCCTCCCTCCGGAAATTCTTATAAGTCTTGGGATAGAGCACGGGATTTCCATCGGATGTGTGACGGGGGCTCAGACCAGTGTCATAAATCTTAAGGTGCAGTGAGAGCTCAGTCAGCACTTGGGTTCCTTGCAGAGACACAGAAGCCCAGATGGGCACCCAAAGAGCGCCCCCTCTGGCCACACTTCCTCACATCGCACGTCAAAGCCAGTCTCTCCCTCTGGGGAGAACAGGAGGTGGCTCCTGGCAGAACTGGATTTCCTCTGTAAAGAAACATCCGACATGGAAATGATCAGAGCAAAGAAGGGAGGTTGGCCACTCAGCAAACCCTGGAGTGCTGAGCCTCCTCTGCTGTCTTTGATCCTCTAGCCGGTCCATCCTGATTAGCCTCATAACAAACACTGTAGCAACATCCCCCTGAGCCAGCACGCTGGCCATTGCAACCAAGGTCAGTTGGCTTGAGGGGACGTAGCCCTTTAGGTCCCTCCGCTCTGCAAGGTTCTCTGATCCAGAGAGATGAGATCTTCTCCAGCCATCTCCTCCTCCCTCCACCCACACCCATCCCCATCCCACCCTGGAACATCACAGCAGAAACCGAATCAACCACTCCTTCTGAGGGGATAATCAAAGTGTGGTGTCTCTGGAGAGGACCCGGATCCGTGAAGCAAGTCTTTAATTTTAAGCTGACAAGACCGGGAGCGTGTGCCCTGGGCTCTCCGATAGACAAGATGGATGGATGGCCAGGGAGTCCAGCTGGTGAATAAGAGCGGACAGAGGTTGGAAGGAGCCAGATGGGGAGGGGCAGAGAGCTTCTTAGGTGGGCAAAGGGGGCCATCTACTCTGCAGGTCTGCTTGCTCTCTGCAAACCTGAGCTGCTGGCATCGCCCCTCATTGCCCGGAGGGAGGTCTACAGCCTCAGATACAGCTCCTGCCCATCCCCCCACCAGACATGGGGCAGGAAGAAACCCTGAAAGACAAACCAGGGTCACGGGCAGAGACTGGACCCTAAATACAGATCCCTGGGCTCCTGAACCCAGATGGCCAGAGCTGCCCCCTGGGAAAAGGGCCTCAATGAGACATCAAGAAACTGAGACTTTGCAGGCATCCCTGGGGCTCTTGTCAACATCCTGTGCTCAAGAGAACACTTGCCCATGGAGGTAGGGAATCCTGCCCAAGGTCACAACACAAGTCAGTGATGAAACCAAGACTGTCAGAGAGTAGGTCTGGCATTCACAAATGAGACATCTCAAGACCTTGGTCAGGCCTCTATTTCTTAAAAACAAGACAAACAAACAAAACCCATAGGACTCATTGGATAACACCGGTGGCACTCTGGGCTGCAGCAGCTGGGAGACAGTGAGGCCCTGGCCAGCTCAGCAACTCTGTGGGTCAAATCCAGGCCTCAACAGAAGGACAGATTATTTCCTGGCTGGGCCTTCAAAGAACTGAAATCACAAATAGCCCTGAACAGACCCACCACCCTCTTTACAGCTCTCTGGGCTCCTGGCCCGGCGCTCCAGTCGTCAGCCGCTGCCGTGCTGTGTGGAGGGTTTTTGTGGGCAGATGACTAAGACCAGGATGGGCAGGCAGCTGTCAGGAGAACAGTTCCAACCTGAGCCCAGAAACAGGCTGCCTTCTTTCTTTCCCATGGCCCCACCTGCTGATACTGGGCGTGAGCATCTACCCTGGCTCCTTCGGGGATTATGTCAGGGCTGACATCCTCAAGACCCGAGTTTCCCCACTTGTAAAATGGAAGGAGACAGGAGGCCCACCCCCCACCTCTTCCTCAGGGACCCCGTGAGTGGGGCTCCTGGGTGACATTGGGACTGAACCTGTCTGGAGAGCTCGGCACACTGTGGGAACGTGTCAGAAGGTGGGGTCTGGCTGACATCCACAGAGGAGCTGGAAGGGACTCCTCACTGTAATGGGAGAGCTGGCTGGGCGGTGCCCGGTGCCACCCCACCACCCACCCATAGTCCACGGAACTAAGAATGCTCTCACTGAGCACAGCTGGACTCGTCCACTTGCTCTCTTAGACAGCTCTGGAGAGCCCATCTGGTCTCCTGGCTCCACTGGAAACCTCTGCAGGCCGGATGCAGGTCTGTCTCATGCCCCGTGCAGGCTGAGCACACAGCGACTTGATCAGCCCCTGCTCTCTGACATGACCCAGTCATGCTCCAGATGGGGAAGTGGCTGACCTTTGCTGTAGGAAAGCCTTGAAGCTGGCCCCAGGGAACTGGCCCTCCTCTCAGGGGCAGTAAGAGCCCTAGAGGGTGGCCTGGGGAGTGGGTCCTCAGTGCCCTTTCCAAGGCCTGCACCCCTCTGCTGTCATCTGTGTCATCAGGCCAGCATTGAACTCTAGGACACTCCAGCCTGGGTCCTGGCTGAGTGGAAGAAGTGATGACTTCAACTCTTAATGATACGGGGCTGCTGGGGGCTGTGCAGGAAATGCCCCCCTCCACCATCGCCAAAGGAACCCAGCTGCCCTTTCTCCTGTGCCCACGTGCCACAGTCCCCAGGGATTCCGGGTAGGGTGCAAGCCAGCCCAGCTCCTGCCTCCTTCCTCGGTCTTTAATATTCATGAGCACTCCTAGCAGGGGAGCTAAAAATGTTCCGCTCCTAAATCTAACTGCTTTATAGAAGCCTAATTAAATTCTTTGGTGGAAGGGGAAAAAAAGTGACCTTCAAAACTGCCAAAGCTCTTTGGAGTGGCTTGTCCCAGAAACCTTTCACCTCCTCTCCCCTCCCGCTGCGGTGGCCTTTCCTCTGATGAAGAAACTCTCCCCCACCCCTCTGGCTGAGGGTCCAGAGGATGTTTCAGGGGTGGGCCCCTGATGGCATGACTGCCTCCTGTCTGAGTAACACAGTGATGGAGGCTCTTCTGGCCACCAGCTGACCTCGGTCCTTGCTGGAAACTGCAATCTCAGCCAGCAGATGGGGTTGAGGGGGGACAGATGGCAATAGGGAGGGGTCAGCTATGGTGAAGAGAGGGTGACAGGGCACGTCCCCACACTCTTCTGCAGCAAGTTACTCTGGGAATTTCAGAATTCCTGTTTCCCTGGCTGCCTTGTCTGTGCATCCTGGCAAGGCCCAGATGGGCAGGGGAGAGAGGCCAGCCCTTTGCAAGCCTGTGCCTGGGAACTCACAGCCCTATTTGCTTCTCCTGTTTACCAGGGAAAAACAGCCACGTCCCCAGAGGCCAGTGAAGGAAGCTGTTCCTTTTTGAGGTCCTCTGAATAGAAAAGAGGAGGGTCTAAATCCCCCACCCTCTTCTCTGTGACCTGAAAAAAGTTCCCTCCTCCTGATAAGGGCTTCCCAGGCGGCTCAGGAGTAAAGAATCCGCCTGCAATGAAGGAGACCCAGGTTTGATCCCTCTGTTGGGAAGATGCCCTGGAGGAGGGCCTGACAACCCACTCCAGTATTCTTGCCTGGAAAATCCCATGGACAGAAGAGTTTGGCAGGCTACAGTCCATGAGGTCACAAGAAGTCGGACAGAACTGAAGCGACTGAGCACACCTCCTGAGAAAGTGGAAGAGATGTGAGGAGGGAGGTGGTGAGGATGTGAATTCCGAGCCTCTCACCTGAGCAGTGTCAGAATTTGCCCTTGACGATGGTGCAGACACGGATGAGGTTCAGCAAGACCCTCCTGCAAGAAAGAGTCTGGGCAGAATCCCTCAGGCAGGGGGAAGAAAGAGACCTAGAGACCTAGATCCACATGGTGAACAAGCATCAGGCCAGCTCTCAGAGGACCTGGGTTAACACAAGCTGAGTGAACATGGATGCTCACGCATGCCTGCAAGGAGATGACAGAGGTGCAAACTGAGACCAGCTGGTTTCTTTTCTACTTTGGGAGGAGGTGATTTTTAGCTGGTCCAAATTCATCTTCTAATTGGTTGCCAAGGTGACTTAAGTGGTAAAGAATCTGCCTGTCAATGCAGGAGACATGGGTTCAATCCCTGGGTTGGAGAGATCCCCTGGAGAAGGAAATGGCAACCCATTCCAGCATTCTTGCCTGGAAAATGCCACGGCCAGAGGAGCCTGGTGGGCTACAGTCCACAGGGCTGCAAAGAGTTGGACACGACTGAGCACACACACATACACACACGTAAGTCATTCACAGACAATGTCACAGGGCAGCTTGATGATTGGGAACTGATATGCCTGCATGACACCCTGGCTAGCCATGAGCCATTCATTCCTGGGATTGTGTATTCTTCAAAATCAGTTTCCTCCTGGTCATTTTGAGGCTGTCAGGATAGACCCTGCTCAGTGGGCAAACTCTCAGTGGTCACTGCATCCATCTTAGCCCATGCAAAAGTGGAGTCTAGCAAACCAAGCTCCCAGGCAGTCTACAGAGGCCAGGCACAGCCAGCAGCCCTGGACAGCCAGAGAGGACAGCACAGCCTCCCTCTGTGGTCTCCCCATCAGGGTCCTCTCACTGCATCTATCTCCTCTCTCCACTCAATCTTGACTCCCCCTCTACTCCTGTCCTCTTGGGGCGCTCCATTCCCTCCCCAGACCCAAATCCTTTCCACTGTAGTGTCCAGCTCCCCGAGGGGGCACTTCCCAAGCCAGGCCCACAAGCAGCCCAGGCAGGCTTCCCCCTGGCCCTGACCCTCGGTCTGGCCAAGCCACTTGGAGCCCCTCACCACTTGAGCTAGAACCAAACTCCTTCATGGACCTGACTCTTAACTCCCCTCGAGAGGTTTCTGTTCATGCTCTGAATGCCTTCGGGAGCTCCCTGTATGCCCTCAGAGACACAAAGTCTTCAAAGAAAGTGAGTGAATCTGAGGTGGAATGAAAATGAAAGAATAAACCAACATTCATTAAGCCCGGGAGGGGAGACACTGCGCTGGGTGATGAAGGGGTGCAGGGCGTGAAAATAGGCTTGCTCCGCCCTCAGGAAAGCTCAGTCTGAGAAACAAGAAGAGTGAGCAAAGGAAGGGGGTCGGTGAACGAACGCAGATGAGAGAGAGCAAGCAGGCGAGTGCGTGGGTGCCCGGACAGAGCACCAACACCCAGGCTCTGGGGGCCCCCAGCGCTGCTCCTGGTCAGAGGCGTTTTCTCACCCGTCTGTACCCCAGCTCACTCTTCCTCTCCAGGCTCTCTCAGGACCGGCTGTCCCCAAGGTGAGTATTCAGACTGCCTCCTCCACCCTTCCCTCCACTACTGAGTCTATTTTGGTGTTTCTGCTGCACGAGGCAGGCCTCCCTCTGCTCACAGCTGCTGCTTTCCCACTCTGCCTTCCACCTTCCGAGGCCTTGAATCAAATGTGAGTGAGCAAGGCCGCCCCCATCTTGGGCTGAAACCCGGCCTGCTCAGGCCTGCTCCAGGGGAAGCGCTCGGGTGCCAAGGAGCCCCACTAATGGCCAAATAAGGGCACCTGAGTTGATGGCCAACCATGCTGGTCTGGGGCAGCGCCCTCACCCCCTGCCCCCCACCATGCCAGGGCCTGGGGAGAGGTCCCTGAAGCAGAGAGAGGAAGGACCTCTTCCCCCAGTCAGGTGGGTACAAAGGCACTGTCAGGCTCCTGCAGTGGCCTTCAGTTCAGTTCAGTTCAGTCGCTCAGTCGTGTCCGATTCTTTTCGACCCCATGGACTGCAGCATGCCAGGCCTCCCTGTCCATCACCAACTCCCAGAGCTTACTCAAACTCATGTCCATCGAGTCGGTGATGCTATCCAACCCATTTCATCTTCGGTCGTCCCCTTCTCCTCCCACCTTTAATCTTTCCCAGCATCAGGGTCTTTCCCAAGGAGTCAGTTCTTCGCATCAGGTGGGCAAAGTATTGGAGTTTCAGCTTCAGCATCAGTCCGTCCAAGGCTGTTAATAATTACACACTGTTAAAGCATGTTATGGGTTTCCCTAGTGGCTCAAATGATGAAGAATCCACTTGCAATGTGGGAGACCTGGGTTCAACTGCTGGGTTGGAAAGATCCCCTGAAGAAGGGAATAGCTACCCACTCCAGTATTCCTGCCTAGAGAATTCCAGGGAAAGACGAGCTCAGCGGGCTACAGTCCAGGCAGTCACAAAGAGTCAGATACACCTGAGTGACTGGCACAGACACAAAACACGTTATGCTGAACAATAAAAATAAACATTTCTGGTGTGTAAATTAATGGTAATTATTTTTTAGTAAGGCTTTCCCTAGTGGCTCAGTGGTAAAGAATCTGCTTGTCAATGCGGGAGACTAGGGTTCAATCCCTAGGTTGGGAAGATTCCCTGGAGATGGAAATGGCAACCCATTCCAGTATTCTTGCCTGGGAAATGCCACGGACAGAAGAGCCTGGTAGCCTACAGTCCATGGGATCACCAAAGAGTCAGACACAGCTTAGTGACTAAACAACAACAGCAATTTTTTAGTAAGATACATTTCATGCTGGAATGGAGAAGGCAGTGGCACCCCACTCCAGTACTCCTGTCTAGAAAACCCCATGGATGGAGGAGCCTGGTAGGCTGCAATCCATGGGGTCTCGAAGAGTCGGACATGACTGAGCGACTTCCCTTTCACTTTTCACTTTCATGCATTGGAGAAGGAAATGGCAACCCACTCCAGTGTTCTTGCCTGGAGAATCCCAGGGATGGGGGAGCCTGGTGGGCTGCCGTCTATGGGGTCACACAGAGTTGGACATGACTGAAGTGACTTAGCAGCAATGCTGGAACACAACTTCTGAGTTTCACAGATGTAGGCTTGTCTTAATATCGCTACTACAGCCTTGTTTGGCCTCCTAAGATAGTTATCCCTGGGACTTGAGGTTTGGCCCTCCTTGTACTGTCGTGTGTATGTGTGTGCTTATATGTCCATGTGTGTGGGGGGGGTGGGGTACAGAGCTAGGGTTCCAGATTTTATGCAGATGTTTCCAATGTTCTGTGTAGCTTTGAGCCATGTGCAGAGAAGATGCAGTTTGACCTGGGATCCCTTCAACAAGTCAGTGTCTGAGGCTCTGTTACCATGAATGGGCATCAGAATATGGCAGATGCTCTTGGGTGGAGGAGGGGGTTGGACACCCAGACCCCATCTTCAGGAGCCAGGCCTTCAGTTCTCCAGTTGCCTGGGCACTGCCTGCTGATGGCTTCCTAACAATATCCTTGGCAAAAGGGAGCTGACCTCCCCAATGTTAGGGACCTTCCACAGAGGCTGCCCACAACCAAAGACTTATCCATGTGGGATGCAGAGGCTTGACCGCCTCACCGCCACTTGAGGTAACATTGAAGGGTCTCGGTCTCAGCCCTGGGCTTGGCCAAGGTCTTGTAACCACATGTGCTTACCTTGTCCCTCTGCCCCGCCTGTTTCCCTCACTCTCTTACAGGCGTTATTCTTCTACAGCAGGGATCCCCAACCTCTATGATCTAATGCCTGATGATCTGAGGTGGAACTGATATAATAATAATATAAATAAAGTGTACAAGGGAGGTTCAGGAGGGAGGGGACATGTGTATACCAATGGCTGATTCATGCTAATGTATGGCAGAAACCAACACAACCTTGTAAAGCAATTATCCTCCAATTAAAAATAAATACATTAAAAAAAATAAAGTGCACAACAAATGTAACGCACTTGAATCATCCCAGCACCATTCTCTGCCCCAGTTCTTGGGGAAATTGTCTTCCATGAAACTGGTCTCTGGTGCCAGAAAGGTTGGGGACCATCCCCAGAAATCCTCTTGAGTGCACCTACCTGTCTCGGAGCCTGAGACCTAAGAGGGTAGCCAAGCTGTAGCCAGTGAAATGTGATGAGGAGAGCACTCAGCTTAGCACGGGGCCTGACTGGCAGCTGCTCTGATCCTCTGTGGAGGGCGCTGTTCCCCGGCCCTGGCTGAACATCAGAATCAGCTGTGTGGCCTCAAAAAAAGAGAGCCAGATGTTTAGGCCACTTCCCCAGAGACTTTGATTCAGGAGGACTGAAACCGGTCCCAGATCTCGGAATTCTCAAAGTTCTACAAGTGTTTCTGATGGACAGCCAGGGCTAACAAGCACTGACCCAGGTCATCTGTCCCTCCCACCATCACCTCTTTAATTTACAGGCAAGAACCACAGACCCATGTAGGGCAAAGCGACCTGTTCAAGGGCAGGCAGGTACTTAGCTGCCCAGATAGGGCTCAATTCATTAATCCTGACTCACTCAGGGTCAGCGCCTGGCAGGGACGTGGGGGCGGGGAACCATCTGGAAAAGGCCCTTGAGTCCA
Organism: Bos mutus; assembly: GCF_027580195.1. Lineage (NCBI taxonomy): Eukaryota > Metazoa > Chordata > Mammalia > Artiodactyla > Bovidae > Bos > Bos mutus. The sequence continues at coordinate 49,438,838 of NC_091631.1, forward strand.
ACTCTCTCCCACAGAATCACAAGGTAATAGCATTTATTAAGCAAATCTCAGAACATCTGGCCTGGTTGGCAATATAAAAGCAGTGGAGGCTCAAGCACGCTGAGCTCCCAGAGGAGGGAGTCCTCAACGTGATGTGATTATCAGGGAGGTCTTCAAGGAGGAGGTGCGCCCTATACCAAACTTTACAGAATGGTGAGGCTTTGGTTAGGGAACAGGCAGGAAAGATGCCAACACCAGAACTAGTCGTCTCAATCAGAGGTCAATCAGTTTCTAAGGAAACCAATGCTGATCTGTATTCTCATCATCCTTCTGGCAAGACTGAGGGATCTCAGGGGCACTCAGACTCACAGACCAGCAGGCAACAATTGCTCAGTTTTTAGAAAAATGTATTTTGTTCTAAAGATTAAAACTTGGATGAGTGTTTGTTTAGAAGCTGGTTGATCTGTACTTCAGTAGCCCCACTTCCCTCTAAGTGCTTAAGTCCCAGAAGCCATGGAGCTATGTATTATAGCAGAGGCAGAGACTAGAGCCTGAGTTCACACTTATAAGCTGTATGAACTTGGCCAAGTTTCTTCACCTCTCCGAGCCTCTACTTGTTCAACTTTAGAATGGGGACAATAAAACTTGCCCTCCTCCCTCTCTCTCGGTTATTAGAAGGATCAAATGGTATCATGATGGCCAGAACACTTCTTTACACAGCAAAGCACACTAAAAGTATGAGCTGCTACTATTTTCCACATTTCTCTCTTTAAATTCAGGATGCAAAGCCCAGGGAGGTTTCTGTCAATGCCCAGCACCCTACAGTGAGCCATATGGGGAACAGAGGCAAGAGCTAAGTTCCCCCAATCTAACCCTAATGCTTTTTCCAGTACCAATATAGCAGCCTATCTCTTCCTCAAATCTTTCTTCTCTAATTTCTTAGCCACCATGGAGAATTGTGCATTCTCACCTTGCCCTAAATTTGTAGTCTTTGATGCCTCCTAATCTTTTGATCCCCTCTGCAGCAGCCTGCCAGCCTGTGTCCTTCTTGCCTGCGTGTCATCTTGAGGGTCCCCCATCTGTCCTCTCTTCATTTTGGGCATCCTAAACTCAGTCTGAGATCAGCTCCTCCCGGGCCCCAGATAATTATAATCGCCCTCTCTGTAGGATTTCCATCCTCCCATTTGTAACACTGGAAGAATGTTACCTGCTGATTCATTCATAGAGAGACATTCAGTTGGGCACTGGGGATACAGAGGCTATAAGCGATCTGGGGACTTCCCTGGTGGCCCAGTGGTTAAGACTCCATATTCCCAATGCAAGGGAAACAGGTTTGATCCCTGATTGAGGAACTAAGATCCCACAGGCCTTGGAGAAAATAAATAAAAACTATAGTCACTGTTTGGGCTTTGTGCCATGGTAAGTCATTTCAGTCATGTCTGACTCTTTACAGCCCTGTGGACTGTAGCCTGCCAGGCTCCTCTGTCCATGGGATTCTCCAGGCAAGAATACTGCAGTGGGTTGCTATGCCCTCCTCCAGGGGATCTTCCTGACCCAGGGATCGAACCTGCGTCTTTTACATCTCCTGCATTGGCAGGAGGGTTTTGGTTTTTTTTTTGTTTTTTTTTTTTTACCACTAGCGCCACCTGGGAAGCCCCATGTTGTACATTACATTCCTATAAAATAAATAAAGATCTGTAAAAGAGCCTTGAGGGCTCATCACCAGTCATTACCAGGCTAGATGGAGGGGAGCCAGCCTCTCATGGAGCCTGGGCTGGAGAGCTGGACTCAGGTTCTCAACTTCTGCTTGCTCCCCTCCCCTGGTACCTTCTCCTGTTCAAATCCATCCTCTGCTGCAAAAACCTCCTCCTGCTCTGTGCCAGCTTCCAGGTCTCCAATGTCAAACCCTTAGGGGGCCTCTCTGCCCCCTATCCCCTCCCCAGCCCTCTCCCCAGCCTTTCTCCCCACAGAGTCCCTTCCAAGTCCAACAGCCCAGCTCTGACTCTGAATTCTAGGAGAGACAGTCACGTCCACCACCCTGGGGTGTGGTGCCAGCCAAACTAATCAATGGCAGAGCAGTAGATTAAGGGGCCAGGCCCGAAGCCATCCATCACTGTCGTTTACCCCGGCCTGTCAGCCTGCAAATGGAAAAGGAGATGATGTGAAACAACCCATCTGCAGGTTTTTAATGCTCTTTACAAATTGCTGTGGTGAATAACTTGTTGCCTGTATTTATCCCTTTTCAAATTGTCTCTTAGCTACAGTCATCCGTCTTCATTCTACACCCTGATGGCGCGTGCACTGCCAGTTGGGCAACCTCATTATTTCCCTGAGTCCCCTGCCAGGAGGAGGAAGGGGCTGAAGGAGGGGAGGGGAGACAGAGGAAGAGGGGGATGGAGATAGGGTGGGAGGGTGTTGGTAGAGGAGGGGCCAGGCTAGGGAAACAGTTTGGGCAAGAGCCTAGTCAGCTGGGATCAGACCCCAAAGGTCCTCACCTCCCCAGCCCCTGGTGGGAGAACCTGCCCTCTTTCAGAGATTTGACCTGGGACTGCCCTTCACAGAGGGGGCTCAGGACACACCACCCCCCACCCTGAGTTACCAGACCAATGGTCAGAATTTACAAGTCATGGTCATAGACTGTGGCCACTCTCTATCCCCACCCTCAAGCAGAGTCCATCTGCCAATCCAATTACAACACTTTATCATGGAAAAGTTATTTTGATATTTCTCATCCTCATCCCCTGTATGTCAAGACCTGCCAGTTTCTTCTCTCCACTGAGACCATCCCTGTGTTTTAGTTTCCACTACCTTAAAGTCTATCTGGCATTCCTTCCTCCCCAGCTCAGAGCCATAGCCTCCTAACTGGTTGATCTCCCCTCCAGCCCACCCTCCTTCACTCTAAGCAGAAAAATGAAACTTCTTTCAGAGGCCATGTTCTTTCTTAACTCCATCAGTATTTTCCAGTGATCCGTGTGCTCCCTGCATTAGAATCACTTGGCCACCCTGCCCCAGACCACTGATGCAAGGAAGCAGAAGGCTGGTTTTAAACAAGTGTGCCAGCTGGTTAGTGTGCACTGCAGGGGAGGAAGGCCATGGCCTTAGACATTCCACTTGACATCTGCGAGATGCAGTGATTTGCCCCAGGTTACACAGCTAGTTGGCAGCTGAACGGGAAGCAGCAATCCAGTGCCCTTCCTGCTACACTCCAGGGAAATCCTTGTGTGCACAATAGCTGTTGGTGTGAGCATCTCTCTGACTGGAACATAAGCTTCTTGAGGACAAGGACAATGTCGTACGCCCCCTCTGTATCCCCACTTCCTCCTCCAAGTTTGGCACAAGTCCTGGTATATTGATATTTTTGGTAAGCCAGAAAAGTGAAGAGCAGTGTTCAATAAGTGAAGCCCTACATTCAAGTCTTGCTCCAGAGAAGGAAGATCGTGTGGGCAGCTGAGGGCAGGAAGCCCCTTTGCAGGGCTCAGAGCTCCTCCCTTCTTGTTGACGTACTGCAAACCAAACCAAAATCCACCCTGCTGTCAAGAGCGGCATTTCTGACACTGCATCCAATATTTCTGCTCTGTCTTCCACAGCAGACCTGTAAATATTTGAAAGCAGCTGTCAGGATTCGCTTAGACATTCTCTCTTCCAGGTTGAAAGTCCCCAGCTCCCTCAACCACTGCTCACATGGTTTGATACACAGATCACCACCCCAACCCCACCCCAGGCATCACAGTCCCCCTCTTCCGAATGCCATCCATTTGTCAATGTCCTTGCTCAACTGTGATGAAATGCAATGCTCCAGATGTGGTCTGGCCACTGCCAAACACAGAGGGACAAACCATTATCTCCCCGCTTCTGGGCTCTGGGCTTCGATTAATACAGTCCAAGATTGCATTAGCTCCCTGGCAGCTTCACTCACTGCTGGCGCACATGGTACTTTGTCTGCTAATCCATCTAACTTGATTACTGTCTAATCCACAATTCTCCATCTTGTCCCCAAGGGTTACATCAAAGTCTCTACAAAACGCCTTGCTTAAATCTAGATTGGCGATGTCCATAGCTCACCATGTGTCTACCAGCCCAGAATACCTAACAACTCCCAAAAGAGACCATTCTGGCTGGACCTGGGCTTGGTGAACCCAAGACGATGCTAGTGATCCCTCCTTTTCTTTCTTATGGGCATGTGAACCAGCCACTCAACAGTCTTTGCTTGGGGACCTCTACGGAGCTTTCCTCATCTAAGGTGCTTGCTCAGCACCTGGACTGAACAACTGCGATGGGCCACCTGATGGATTATACCTTCTGTGAGGTTTATGGTGGCAAGCACAGGTTGCCTGGGAGAAACACAGAGAGGGGAGTGGATCCAAATACCACAAACTCAAGAATGCCCAGGGAGGTTTTAAATAACCTGATAGAGGGATTCTGAGTCTCTGGGTTGGGAAATGTACTAACAATGCCTGATGTATTTCACTCTCCCTGCACGGGGTCTGAGTCAAAGAAAATATGAAAAAAATCACTGGAATCCCAATTCTGCCAAACCATTTCCTTTCTCCTATAATTAGGTACTCCAGATTTTTAGTATCATTTTTTGTGTGTGTGTTTGTTTCTTCTGATCTCCACAGGCTATTTTTAAACCAATCATGACTCACTTTTTGAAAGGCGTTAAAAAAAAAAAGGCTTTTTTCCCCAGCAATCAAATGTTCCTGTCCTCTGGGTGACACGTATCTAGGTAAGTCATAGCTGGGTGACAGACAAAGGGGCCTGGGAGAGCTTGTGGGAGGAAGGCCCCTGCTGTGGGCTGGGGAGTGGTGAGGGGAGACATCACACACAGTGACCTTCAGGCCCTGGCCAGCCCCACTGACGGACGCTTACTGCTTCCTCCAAGAGGGAGAAGAATGCAGTTTCTCAGAGAAACAGTGCTGAAGGCAAGAAGGCATAGCTCTGGAAAAGAAGGAGGTGGCTGTGAGCTGTCAGCATTGGGAGGGGCTGTCCATCAAAGTAGTGAGCTCCCTGTCTCTGGAAGTATTCAAACTGAGCATGATAACAATCTTAGTGTTCAAGGCCCTTTCTGATGCCGACTCTGCAACAGCTGCCAGAGTGGTTGCTGGGAAAATTCCAGCTCCAAAAAAGAAATCAAGGCACAATGTCCCAGGGCTTGTCCGACCATGGGGCTCCAGGAAGGATGAGACGCTGACACTTACAGCCATGCCTGTGCTTGTCCCCCACACAGTGCCAACGTAGGGAGGGTGGGGGTTCTCCTGCATTCGGCCTTTCTAGAGTGAACCATCTGAGAGGCAAGTCCTTGAACGGTCTCTGCCCCAACCGGTTACCAGTCACTACCTAGTTAACATACATACTCTCACTGCCTCCCCAAAGGGCCTTGAATGTAATTTACTAGCTGCATGGATTCATTGTCTGCTTCCTTTAAGTGTGCAGGAGCTTTATAGAGACTCTTGTAGACCCAGTTCCTTCTTTCTGGGAGTTTACAATCTAAGATCAACCTGCTGAAACGAACACATATGTGGAACACACTGCCGCATAGCAGCGACACTAACCTGGAGCAGTTCAGTGGCCCTGGGTGTGACACTGTGAGAGTGTGTGCACACGCGTGGGCACGCGTGTGCTTGTGTGTATGTGTGTACAGGAGACGGGAAATTATCACATGCTTCGGGTCATCTCTAAACTGTACAAGTCCTTTCTTCACCCACCAAGAGTCTGCCATGTTACCCCCATCCCACCCTCATGACATTTAAACTCAACTCCCAGGGAGGACAAAGTTACAGATGAGAGGAGCTAAAGAAAGGCTGGGAACCTTAGTTTGCAAATCCCTTCCCCATCCATTATTCTGAGATCGTCCATCCAGTCACCAAATAGTTATCCAGCACCTACTGTGCTTCAGGCACTGTGCCCAGCACTGAGAGTGCAGCAGTGACCAAAACCAGATCTAATACCTGATCCCGCATGAAGCTCACAGCCTAGTGAACACAGACATCAGCAATCAGAAACGGTGTCCTTACGGTTCACTCTCCTAAATGCAAGACCAGAAAATTATATAGTGCTGTGCAGCTTGTAACCCAGAGCTGACCTAATCCAGACTCAGGGAGGCAGGGGAGGGGACATTCAGGCTAGGAGCTGAAGGATGAGGGACAGGTAACCCGAGGGAGTGGGGGAAGGTGGGACGACAAGAGGGAGCCTGGCCTGCTGGATTGAAAGATGCGACAACCTGTGAAGGGCATGCATGTTCATCCAGGAAACACGGAATGCCTACACATGTGTCACATGCTTTGGGGTGCTGGAGACGTGTGGTGTCCAAGGCAGCTGCAGCCCTGCTCTTCAGTCTAGATGGGAGGCAGGCATTGTATCTTTGATATGATTTTTTTATTGAAATATAATTAATTTACAGTGTTGTGTTAGTTTCAGGTGTACAGCAAAGTGATTCAGTTACACACACACGCACACACACATCCTTTTTCAGACTCTTTTCCATGATAGGTTATTACAAGATGTTAACTATAGTTTCCTATGCTATACAGTAGGTCCTTATTAGTTATCTATTTTAAATATAGTAGTATGTGTCTGTTAATCTCAAACTCCTAATTTATAGCTCCCCATCCCCTTTCTCTTAGGTAACCATGTCTGTTTTCTATGTCTGTGAGTCTATTTCTGTTTTGTAACTAAGTCCATTTGAATCATTTATTTTAGATCCCACATTTAAGTGATATTGTCCGATATTTTTCTTTCCCTGTCTGGCTTACTTCACCTAGTGTGATCACCTGTAGGTCCACTCATGTTACTGCAAATGGCATTATTTCATTCTTTTGATGGCTGAGTAATATTCCATTGTATATATACCACATCTTCTTTATCCATTCATCTCTTGATGGAAATTTAAGTTGCTTGAATGTCTTGGCTATTGTAAATACTGCAGCTATGAACATTGGGGTGCATGGATCTTTTTGAATTAGAGTTTTTGTCTTTTCTGGATATATGCCCAGGAGTGGAATTGCTGGATCATAGGTAACTCTATTTTCAGTTTTTTAAGGAACCTCCATACTACTCTCCATAGCATCGAAGCAGACATCCTTAAACTTCAAAATAATTACTTCATGACAATTATTGTCCCACCTCCCCACCCCTCTCTGGTTACCTGTCCCTCATCCTTCAGCTCCTAGCCTGAATGTCCCCTCCTCTCCCTCCTGAATCTGGATTAGGTCAGCTCTGGGTTACAAGATCCACAGCACTATATAATTTTCTGGTCTTGCACTTAGTAGAGTAAGTCCTCACAAGGAAAATGTCAGAGTTGAGGGCAAGTTTCCTCATCTGAAAAATGGAACGGGACCTGCCTGGGACACACTTCAGAGTTGCAATTAACTCCATCAAGTCAGTCTTGATGGCTGATTGAGTGGCAGAGACTGGGGAGGCAAAGAGAAGTGGAGGATTCCTGCCTCCATTGCCTGGTGGATGACGATGCGAGATTGTTAACCAAGACAGGGAGTGAGACCAGAACAGTTTTGAGCATGTTCCACGAGGATAATTTGGGGAGTATTCAGCTCATCCCGGGTCTGCGTTCTCCAGGGACATGATGAAGAGGAATCTAGGGAAATCTAAGAAGAGGTACTAATTAAGTTTGTCTCGAAAGGCAAATAGAATGGGAGTGTGAGGGAGGCACTTAGTAGAGAAGAATTCCAGGAAAGGGCCAAGGCTTGAAGGCTTATTTGGGGACTTGGAGCCCTGGTGGCTCAGACAGTAAAGAGTCTGCCTGCAGTGCGGGAGACCTGGGTTTGATCCCTGTGTTGGGAAGATCCTCTGGAAAAGGAAATGGCAACCCTCTCCAATATTCTTGCCTGGAGAATCCCATGGACATGGGGTTGCAAAGAGTCGGACAGGACCGAGTGACTTCACTTTCACTTTGTGTGGCTGGACCAGGACCAGGCACACACATCACAGAAGGATGGAAGCCAGGCAGAGGGCAGGGCGCTGAGGATTTTGGACTTTGTCCCAAACAGGAGTCATTGAAAAAGAAAACGACATGGTCAGATTTACGCTCTGAAAAAAAAAAAAATCATTGCATCTGCAGAGTTGAGGGTGGTTTAGGGACAGCAAGAGGCAAGGGGAGAAGACAGCTGGGGAATTGGCAGGGCCATCTAGGAGCTCAAAAGCACAGGATAAAGGGACTCTTTGGGTGTAGAAAGGTGAGCCACGGAGGGGGGAAATGAAGGTGAATTCCAGATTGATTTCTTGTTCAGCCCGTTGAATGTTGAACTTGAAAATTTCATGAAATAGAAAATTAGATATACCAAGGGAACATTTCATGCAAAGATGGGCTTGATAAAGGACAGAAATGGTATGGACCTAACAGAAGCAGAAGATATTAAGAAGAGGTGGCAAGAATACACAGAAGAACTGTACAAAAAAGATGTTAATGATCCAGATAACCATGATGGTGTGATCACTCACCTAGAGCCAGACATCCTGGAATGCGAAGTCAAGTAGGATTAGGAAGCATTACTACAAACAAAGCTAGTGGAGGTGACGGAATTCCAGTTGAGCTATTTCAAATCCTAAAAGATGATGCTGTGAAAGTGCTGCACTCAATATGCCAGCAAATTTGGAAAACTCAGCAGTGGCCACAGGACTGGAAAAGGTCAGTTTTCATTCCAATCCCAAAGAAAGGCAATGCCAAAGAATGCTCAAACTACTGCACAGTTGCACTCATCTCACTCACTAACAAAGTAATGCTCAAAATTCTCCAAGCCAGGCTTCAACAGTATGTGAACAGTGAACTTCCAGATGTTCAAGCTGGATTTAGAAAAGGCAGAGGAACCAGAGATCAAATTGCCAACATCCACTGGATCATCGAAAAAGCAAGAGAATTCCAGAAAAACCTATATTTCTGCTTTATTGACAACACCAAAACCTTTGACTGTGTGGATCACAACTAACTGTGGAAAATTCTTCAAGAGATGGGAATGCCAGACCACCTGACCTGCCTCCTGAGGAATCTGTATGCAGGTCAGGAAGCAACAGTTAGAACCAGAAATGGGACAATGGACTGGTTCCACACTGAAAAAGGAGTACGTCAAGGCTGTATATTGTCACCTTGCTTGCTTAACTTACATGCAGAGTATGTCATGTGAAATGCCAGACTGGATGAAGCACAAGCTGGAATCAAAATTTCCGGGAGAAATATCAATAACCACAGATATGCAGATGACACCACCCTTATGGCAGAAAGTGAAGAAGAACTAAAGAGCCAATTGGTGAAAGAGGAGAGTGAAAAAGCTGGCTTAAAACTCAACATTCAAAAAACTAAGATCATGGCATCTGGTTCCATCACTTCATGACAAATAGATGGGCAAACAATGGAAACAGTGAGAGACTTTCTTAGGCTCCAAAATCACTGCAGATGGTGATTGCAGCCACGAAATTAAAAGATGCTTGCTCCTTGGAAGAAAAGCTATGACCAACCTAGACAGCATATTAAAAAGCAGAGACATTACTTTGCCAACAAGAATCCGTCTAGTCAAAGCTATGGTTTTTCCAGTAGTCATGTGTGGATGTGAGAGTTGGACCATGAAGAAAGCTGAGCGCTGAAGAATTGATGCTTTTGAACTGTGGTGTTGGGAAAGACTCTTGAGAGTCCCTCAGACTGCAAGGAGATCCAACCAGTCCATCCTAAAAGAAATCAGTCCTGAATATTCATTGGAAGGACTGATGCCGAAGCTAAAACTCCAATACTTTGGCCACCTGATGAGAAGAACTGACTCATTGGAAAAGACCCTGATGCTGGGATAGATTGAAGGCAGGAAGAGAAGGGGACAACAGAGGATGAGATGGTTGGACGGTATCACCAACTCAATGGACATGAGTTTGAGCAAGTTCCAGGAGTTGGTGATGGACAGGGAAGCCTGGTGTGCTGCAGTCCATGGGGTTGCAAAGAGTCAGACACAACTAAGCAACTGAACTGAACTGAAAGATGTACAGAGGTGGTCAGATAAAGGAATCAAGACCAGCAGCACAACAGGGCTGAGGTTGTAGGGTGGAGGCAGATCCAGGTTTGAGGGTGAAGGTGGAGGCTGAGATCCTCCTGCCACTTCCACGGAAACAACCTGCTTCCCCCTCTGCCTCTTGGGCTCCATGTGACCATTTGTCCTGTTGCTTAGGGCAAACCCCAGAGGAAGTCCTAAACCTTCTTCTCTTTCACCTTCACTTTCTCCCCACATCCCAGCCATCAGTTCCACCTGTGGGCCCTCTCCCTCTCCAAGGCAGGCGGACACAAGCGTCCTCTTCCCTCTGCCTGCTAACAGCCCCTGTCATCTTTCTCCTGGGACCACACGACAGCCCCTATCTAAGGCCTCCTTCCAATTCTCACCCTCTTCCTGTCTCTCCAAGCCCATTCCCTCCAGCAGTGATCAGACCAGGTCACTGCCAAGCATAACACCCTCCAGGGGCTCCTCTTCACCTTCAGAACTAAATGCTGACTCCTTGCTTGGCTCTCAGATCTGCCTGAGCTTGTCCCTGGGCCATCCTGCTCCTGTCTCCCTTGCACTACTCCCCTCTGAGGTTCTCTCTGCTCCTTGGGCTGCCGACCTTGTTCTCCACTGAGAATCTTGGGGTTTGGAGAATCTACTGCCTCCTGGCCCTTCTTGTCATGTGGGTCCCTACAAGAGCATCACTCTGTGGAGACCTCCCTGAGGGCAGCCACCCACCACTATCCCTTGTTTTCCTTGTCTATCGATTTGCTTATTACATGTCTCCCACATGCTAGCTGAAAGCTCATCCAGAGCTGGGTCTGTTCACCATCACACCCTGGGGCCTCACAAGTGCTTGCTCTAGCTGGTGACCTGCAGATGCCTGCTGGATAGATGCATAAATAAACAATGGAACAGATGGGCATAAAGGTGACATCTGATGCTAGGAGAAGATAAACCCCACAGAGAAAGTACAGTCAGGGAGAGACAGTCTAGCTGAGGAAGAAGGAAAAGAGTCAAGAGATACCGTTATGAAATAAATCAAGGAAAAAGAATTGTTCAATGGAAGGACTGGTCCCATTTCCAAACATTGCTAGAGGGACATTGTAAGGGCCCACAAACTTCCATTGGCTTTAATGAGAGGAGATTACTTAGGACCCAGGGGAACAGTGGAGGGCTGGCAGGTGGCTGCCAGGGGCTGGTGTCATTGGCTGGAATGGAGGGGTGGGTGGGGCATATCTAGCTGGAATAGGTGGGTGTGGGTATCCAGACAAAGGGGAATTTTCTCTTAAAGACTGGCTTCTGGCCTGAGCAGAAAAAATAGAGGAGAAAGATAAGCATCTGAGATTACACAGCAAGAAACGAACTGGGCTTCTCAGAGGTTTACGTAAATATATGGTGCCCCAGACAGAGTCAAACTGGTGTGCATTCCACATGCTCTTAAAAGCAAGGGTTGCACAGGAAGAGCTAAGAAGGGGTTTTGGATGGCATGGCTGGCCTCTCCTCTAGGTCCTAAGCAGTTTATTCTGGCCCCAACAATGAACTTCCAGCCCACATAGCCAAGCCAGAGGCCAGCAGTGATTGGACATCCACCCTAAGAGGTGATGGAGGGACTAATCAGCTGTTGCTTCTTGAACATGCCCTTTTGAAGTCTCACCCTAGACCCCAAGTGGATCATCAGCATGTTCCTCCAGCCACCCACTTCTACGCCCCCCACAGGAGCACAGGTCAGTACAGCTCCCTCCAGCTGGTCACATTTCCAGCAATACAATATTCAGCCCAACTTAGATCTGACACCCAGGCAGCTGTCCAGTCTTACTTCCACTGCGAACCAGAGCCTGGCTCTGAGCAAGCTTCTCTATTGGCCTCAGCGTCTAGTGAACAGAAAGGAGCTTACATCCTGCTGTGGTGGGTGGGAAGCTGGTGTAGGGAGTGCAGAGCAAAGATGTGGGTTTCTCATGTCTCACGCGGTAATTAAGGCTTAGCTTTGTACCCAGTCCCACTGCCCCACACACACTTGCTCCACTCAAATTTACAGCTGCAGGAAATGTGGTGGATTAAGAGTCAAAGGAGGCAGGTTTCAATCTTTGTTCTGTCCCCAACTAGCTCTGTGATGTTAGATATGTCACTTACTCCCTGTGGACCAGTAAATAAAGGAGGGTGTGGGGGAGGGGGCTAGAACCACCTCTCAGTTGCCCCCGTATTTCTCAGAGACCATCTGAATGTCTGAGTCTGATTAATCACTGTATCCCTCAAGTTCAACAGTCAACTCTCAAAAGAATGTGTGATCGCTGGGTGAAAGCCTGATGCTCCCTCGGGGATGCTCGCACAGTTTGGTCACTTGAGTTGAGAGATGGAAACGGACTGAAAGAGGGGCGAAGGACACTTATGAAAAGGTCTCAGATCCAAAGACAGCAAGAGGCTCAGCAAGGGCATTGTACACCTTCTGAGAAAGAAACAAGAGGAAAGGGAAGGAAACAGCGGGTCTTCTCCAGGAGAATTTGTGGTCCAGGGGAAGAGAGATAACTTCCCCGCAGCCTGCCCCAACAGGAAACAAGGAAACATGTCAGCTATGGGATTGAAGGGCTGAGGGAGGTGGTGTGGAAGGTGCAGGCAGCTTCCGCGCCAGGCACAACTAACCCCAAACAACTCCAATAAGACATCCATGTTTAACAGGTTTTGAGGAAATTGGGGATTATGAATTGGCCTAGAGGTAGCAGAGGCTTATCCAAGTTGGGGACAGGGAAGGATATAAAGTAGCTAAAAATACATCACAAAGAGTGGATGCTGGTGGTCCCGCTCCCACTGAGGGTGGTTTGCCTCCAGAATCTTTTCTTAAGGAAAATGCTGCCTTCCCCTAAAACCAGACGGGGCAAAGCCTGGAGCATGAACAGTGGGGACCAGCACCAGGGAGAGAAATGCATTTAAACATGTCTGGGGTGACCAGGATGGGGTGTGTGATGAACTGTGCAGGTCTGTGATCTCCCAACAGGCAGCCTTCCGTCAAGTGCCTCCTCCAATGACCTGATGAGGGGTCTTCTGCTCCTGTCTCCTGGTTCATCAGCTTCTTTTCATGCACTTTACCCTTTGCCCTGCTCACCCTGAGCCCCATTGAGAGCTCACACTTCAGACAAAAAACTAAACATAAATGGAGCCCCCACCCTCACCACACTCCCAGGCAGGACACTCAGAACCAGTCAGTTCCCCCTTTTAAACATGGCCTGGGATGAGCACTGGAAGACTGATGTTTCCTTTTCTTCTCCTGCCCCACATGGCTCCCCAGGCCTCCAGAAAATAAGATTCAGAGGCTGGAGGGCAGCTGCCCCTGTGTCAGGAAGCCCAACACCTCTGCTTAGAAGAGACCATGATAGATGGTCAATTCTCCCCTCATCAGAGCGAAAGGTGGTCTGATTGGGAGTAATTCCTACCATCTCGGGAGGGGAGGGCTCTGAGCAGGGAGCCACGGAGTCTGAGAGACACTGTTCTCTAGGTTCTGCCGAGCTGGGAAAGGTGCTCTGTGGGTCTGGGCCCCTCCCCTCTCCGTCTACAGCATCTCCTCTTCCCAAACTCGCCTTGTGCTCCATGCTCGGAACAGGCAGCTGATGAGGCTGGTTCCCCACACTGACCACAGCCAGGGTCCTCAGTGACCTCCCACTATGGTCCACACGCCCCCAGGACGGGTCCCAGACAGAGTCCAGGGTCATGACAGTGCAAGCTCCCTCCCCAGGATGGTATGCAGAGTCCCACATGCTGTGAGGAATCAGCCCACCACTCTGGGCGGGGGCGGGGGGCCTGAAGAGGCTGCCAGATGCAGCAAATAAAAATACAGAACACTGAGACTTTCCTGATGGTCCCTTGGTTAGGAAGCCACCTGCCAATGCAGAGACACGGGTTAGATCCCTGGTCTGGGAAGATCCCACATGCAGTGGAGCAACCAAAGCCCATGTGCCACTGGGCCTGCGCTCTGGAGCCCACAAGCCACAACTACTGAAGCCCATGTGCCCAAGAGCCCATGGTCCCCAGTGAGAGAAGCCACAGCAGTGAGAAGCCCATGCTCCATGATAAAGAGTAGGTCCGCTGGCCGCAACTAGAGAAAGCCCTTGCATTGCAGTGAAGACCCAGGGTAGCCAAAATTAGTTAACTAATTAACTTAAAAAAATACAGAATGCCCAGTTCAACTTGAATTTCAGATAAACAATGAATAATTTTTTCATATAAGCATGTCCCGAATATTACTGGGACAGGCTTGTACTAAACAATTATCTGTTACTTACCTGAAATTCACATTCAACCAGGCGTCCTACATTTTTTCTGGCAGCCCTCTCTGTGGACCTTCTGTGAAACGCAGGCACCCTGAAAAGGAGGTTGATTAAAGGGAAGGTCACTCCCCAGCAGCCACTGAGGGCTCTAAGAGGTCTGTTAAGGGAGTTCCTAAGCCCCCCCAGGAAACCCTGGGCACAACCTCAGTTCCCACACATTCTATACAAAGCATCACCCAGCAGTTGACCCTGTGGTCACCAGCAGAGCTGCTTGAGCCAGGTCTCTGCCATCCTCCCAACCCCGACCCCTACCCTGCTGCTCTGAGGTCAGCTTCCTTGTAAATGTTCCTCTGCCATTTAACTTGCTGTCACTCAGACCAGGTCCAAATGTTTTTGGAGAGAGGGGATGTCCTATCCTGTGACTTTGATTCCAGTCTAAACCATTCCCTTCAAACTGGGAGCAAGGAGAAAGCTGGAGACCTGCCCTTCTCCTTGTCTACAGATTGCAATCTATCCCCACCCCAGGGCCCCCAGGCATGGAAGGAGAGGCCCTCCTTCCATCCACTTGGCTGCAGAGTCTATTACCTGCTGCCCTCTGCTCCTGCCTGGGCTAATTGAGGCTCGCACACAGGAGGGGCCGCTAATGGGCTCCCTCTGCACAGACTCTCAGTTGGCAGATGGAGGCATGCAATTGCCTCCTTTCCCGACCATTAGGCGGAGCAGCCAACTTCACGCACCAGCCCTTGGCTGGACAGCACAGCATATGGACTGGCAGGGGACACAGGGCTGGAAGCCACTCTGTCTCAGCCTTCCTCTGACAGCAGAGACACTCAAGGTGCTGGGGGCTGTGGCTGGGGCCGAGGACAGACTCTGCAGGAGAACCAGTTGTCAGGCTCTTAGCGAGAGGCTCAAACCCAGGCTCTCTGCATCTCCACCTTTTTCTAGCAAAAGGCACATGGAGCAGCCCCCCGAGCTTCTGGGATTCGCCCCATTGCTCCTGACCCCGGCCAGGGGATGGGGCGAATCGGCTAGGGCAGCCCACTCTTGGGACTCTGAGGAATCCTCACGTGGGGTGAAGAAGCAATGGTCACCTACCTCTTAGAATGATGCCCACCCTTTGCATCCCACTAAGACCTACACATCTTCCAGAATTCTACTTAAACATCACTTCCTCTGGGCAGCCTTCCCTGATGTTTCAAACTAGGTCAGACCTCCCAATACTCCTTCCCATAGTACCCTGAGGTTCTTTTTCATATCACTCATTGAAATAATTACTCTGGGAAGGGTTAGAATTCACACCCAACAGCTCAGTAGGTAAGACAAGTAACAATTTTCCACAACTGGCTGCCTCCTTCCGAGGTTCTCCCTTCTCGCTGATGGTTGGGGCCATGGGGTTGGTTGTGGTAGGAGGCTAATTTGCCAATAGATAGCTGCTGTTGTTCAGTCACCTAGTCATGTCCAACTCTTTGTGACCCCATGGACTGCAGCATGCCAGGCCTCCCTGTCCCTCACCATCTCCCGAAGCTTGCCAATGTTCATATTCATTGCATCGGTGATGCCATTCAGTCATCCTCTAATGCCCTCTTCTCCTGCCCTCAATCTTTCCCAGCACCAGGAACTTTTCCAATTAATCATCTGTTCACATCAGATGATCAAAATACTGGAGCTTCAGCTTCAGCATCAGCCCTTAAAATAAATATTCAGTGTTGATTTTCCTTAAGTTGACTGGTTTGATCTCCTTGCTCTCCAAAGGATTTTCAGGAGTCTTCTCCAGCACCACAGTTTAAAGGCATCAATTTAGTAGATAGTAACTCAGTTTAAAACATTCTCTTTTGGAGAGTCGATCAAGAATCAAAGTCCCTCGAAGGTTTCCTTAGTGGCTCGGTGGTAAAGAATCTGCCTGCCAATGCAGAAGACACAGGTTTGATCCCTGATCTGGGAAGATCCCATATGCCAGGAGCAACTAAACCTGTGCACCACAACTGGAGCCGGGGCTGCGACTAGAGAAAAGTCTGCACAGCAACAAAGACCCAGTATGGCCAAAAATAAATAAATAAATAAATTTTTAAATGAATCAGAGTCCCTTAGGTTGTCATTTCTTTTGCCCCAAGGAACCTTCTTGTCCCATTCTCCTTCCCTGGACGGCGTGTGAGGGTGGGGATGGGGGAGGAGCATACACGGATGCCCTCTGAGTTATTGTCAGCCGCGTGAGCCAGGCCACTTGTTCTTGGTTCCAACCTGATGTCCTCTGGCCCCACCTGACCCCTTCTGGCATCCCAATCAAACCCCCAGGTGAGTCCAATCAGGAGGCAGCCTCATTCGACCTCAGGACTCTTTCCTCCACCAGTTCTTTCAGTGTCTCTGCCAGCTCCCCTCAGGGACACGCAGGAACCCCCTCTCCTTGTTGCATACAGGGCACAGCAGCCAGGAGCACTAACTCAAACCCACCCCAGACACCTCTGTCTATCAAAGCTGCAGTTTCACCTGTGTCACACCACTGGGAGCCCCTCCTCTCCTCCGGCTACACTTGGAAAGCAGGATGTAAGCGCCAATGTTCTCAGGATCCCCACACGTCCCTGGGAGCAGCTCTCTCTCACCCACCCTGCCCTGAACTTGACACCAGGGAGGGTGCTGTGGAAAAGCAAGGATGTTCAGAGTGCACACCCTCCCTTCCTGTGACCAGAGAGCTCCCTCCTTCCTCTGCTTCCGGTGGAGTGGGAAGGGCCCTTTCCTGTATCTCTTCCCCACACCCTCTGTTGAACGCTATGCTCAGACCTCCAAGCTTTGCCCTTACAATGTAAAGCATTGCTTTGTAAATGAATAAAATGAGCCTCTACAAATGAGGCTGTCAAGACCACAGTTTCACTAAGGTCTTTAAAAAGCCAAGCAGCGACCTCTTGTTCCAGAGTCATTCACTTTCTCCTATGCTTTCTTGACTATAAGAGAAAGGTGAGGGGTGACACCTTTCAGACCCAGATTTTTAATAACCTTAGGAGCACACAGCAAATGTGAACCCCATCACTCACATGCATCTTGGTGGAGAAGAGGTGGAAACTCCACAGCCACTGATCCCTCAAGGCCCTCCCAACTCCGGCAGGCAGTTGAGGTTCCATGACCTAGCGAGGGAGTAAGATCAATACACAAATAACTGCAGCCTAAGGCGGGACCTGGAAAATGCCACGAGTAAGGAGCAAGGGCCCTAGGAAGGTCAATCCAGCGGGAGGCCTCATCAATTAGAGTGCTGGTTCTCAACTTCTTTTTTTTCACCCATGACCCCAATAATGCTTTCTCTCACCGTCTACTATATTCTACTAGTTAAGAACAGTTTGTTAACTTCACTCTCAGCAGTTTTATGCACAAAAACAATAGATGTGCTGGTTATGATTTTTAGAACTGCACATTCTCCCTGGCCACCCCCATCCTACTTCATGCAGATTTTGATGAAGCCCCAGCAGAAGGATGATTTTCAAAGTTGACATAAGTCCGAGGAGGCTTTATGGGTGGTTAGGGCTCTAGGTAAAAAGAGAGATGTGGGTGTCCTCAGAGAATGGCCAGGGGCTGAGCCTGGCAGCCAGGTGGGAGGAGAGCCTGCAACACCAGACTGGGTGATGCCTACTTAGAGCTGAAAGCTGCCCTGAAGGCTGACTTGGAGTTGACTGGGGGAGCGGATGTGCTCTCCCAGCTGAGTGGGAGTGGTCTGACCTTCTAGGATGTAGTCTCTGTTTTTTACCCCTTCCTCTTTCCTCATCCTTCCAGCCACATCCCTGCCCCCAAAGACTGAGCTAAGTTTGGGGAAAGAACTCTATCCAAAGCCCTGCCCAGCCTGGGCCCATGGGTACATCCTGCCAGAGGCCTGTAGCTGGGAAAACAGGAGAGATTAAATTCAAAGATACTTCATTAATTAGTACATTTTCAGCTATATATAATAGACAATTCAACTCAAAATCACTTAAACAGTAAGGAATGTACTGGCTTGTGTAGTTCGGATGTCCAGAGAAAATGCTGGCTTCAGGATGAATTTGATCCCGAGGTTTGTGACGTGCCCCATAAGACTCAGCTCCAATTCTTTGTGATTCTCTCCACTCTGCCCTCCTAATATAGCAGTTTCATTCCCAAACTGAACTCCCTCATGGTAATTAAATTATTTCCAGCAGCTCTGGGGCACCCTATCTCCTCTTCCATAACCAGGAGGAGATAAAAGCTTTTCTTCCCCACCCTTTAACAAAATTCCCAACTTTCTCTGATTGGAAATCTTCAGTGACAACCAATTACAGCAGCCAGGAGAATCCTATGCATTGATTGGTTTGGTTCTGTTCCTCAATCAATCAATCACTGCGGTTAGGGTACTAGGAATACCGTGATTGGCTCAGGCCAGTGATAGGCCAGCCCAGGAGTTCAGTCTCACTCAATAACAAGCTGCTACACCAAAAGAGGGCTTCCCCCAATGACTCCGTGGTAAAGAATCTCCCTGCCAATGCAGGAGACGCAGGAGACGTGGGTTCGATCCCTGGGTCAGAAAGTTCCCTTGGAGGAGGAAATGGCAACCCACTTCAGTATTCTTACCTGGAAAATCCCATGGACAGAGGAGCCTGGTGGGCTACAGTCCATGGGGTTGCAGAAGAGTCAGACACAACACGACGCGACTGAGCACAACACAACAACAGCATAAGAGGGGATGAATGGACGCTGGGGGAGCAGACAGTGATGTCCAACACACATGCCAATTTTACTTTTTTCACGAAAGTTAGAGTGAGAGCAAGAAGAGATTAGAATTGAAAACTCCAAAGTAATTTGAGAGTCATCCATCGACTGAACTCACCCATATTCCCAAGGTCACACAAAATTGTAAGCTGGACAAAATGTGTTCTTTCATCTTTCTTTCCTTTTCTTTTCCCTCTCCTTCCCGCTTCCACGTTTTCTCACCCTCTTCCTCGTCTAACGTCTCTACTCTTTTCCATCTCTGCATCCACAGTGCATCCTCAGTGCTGCCTCTCCCCACCTCCTGGCTCTTCTCTCTCAAGCCCATTCCTCCCACCCTGCCCACATCTCCAGCCACCCTCTCCTGATGCCTCTGAGTTCAATTCCATCTCATCCAAATTGCTTGATTGGTTCTGCAGAAAAACAAGGCTAGCCAGAGCCATTATGGATGCATACAGTGTGCATTAGACTCAAAAAAATATTTAAGGAAAATACTCTGGCAAATGGAGTCAATAAACTCCAAATCAAACATTCATTGAGAAGAGGAAGTCTGCCTTCAGCTAAGAATGCTGGGAAACTGCTTACCATTTGGAAGCAAGAACCTGAGGCTTGCTCACTGCCCTCCCCAACAGTGCACCTCTCTCAGAGCACACACGGAACCCTACACACTCCAGCCTCTCTCTTCTCCAGCCTCACCCAACCCTGCCTGCACCTCCCCACACTCCTCCAGACCATCACTTCTCATCCCAGCTGCTGAAGACACCACTGTTTTCCATACCTGCCCCCAGTGCTGTTCTCATGGGGGCTGATCAAGAAAGGGAATGATGATGAGCAGAGAGGGAAGAGGACTGGGAGAACAGAGGCATCTACACTATGATATTTTTAGACTCAAAAATTACATCTTTAATAATCACAATTTTTTGAAAGAAAATAGGAGTTTGGCATGTGGCATGTGTACACTCCCTCCTCCTTGTCCCTGCAGCAGAGGAGAAGGCAAGAGGAAGGGAAAGAGAGAGAGGAGAGAGAGGGGAGAAAACCCAGAGGGTGGTTAGCCCCACAGGACTGGAGTCAGTCTCAAGACTTTGTTCTGATGGATTCCAGGGAAGAAGAGGCCAGGCTAAGGTCACACTGGGAATCTGGGGGTGTCTCCTGAGCCCCAGGCTGCTCTAGAGACTGTTTGACATGAGAGGTCAGGATGGCAGGAATCAGCTTCCTCTAATGACTCTTTAATTGTCATCCTATTTATTCAAGAGCTTTCACTCCCCAGTGGCTTTTGGGTTGAAAAGCAGCTAGTACTTGACCTCCCAGGCCCTTCAGGAGGAAGATCCCTTCCTGCAGAAGGGGTTCTCCCTTATGGACCCTCCACCCACTGAGAATCCCCCAAACACACATCTCATGAACTTGATTCCCCCACTCCATGCCATATGAGAGTAGCTCCATCACGTACAGACAGCACCATCCTGCGCTGGACAGCTCCCAAGGGAGCCAGGAGGCATGAGGACAAGCCCCAGACCAAAGATCAAGAAACCTGGGACAGAGTCCACTATCTGCATGAATTTGGACAATTTCTTCACTTATGTAGACCTCGGTTTCCCCAAAGTACAACTAAGAGGTGGATAGGTCAAAAATTTTTAGATCAGGATCCATGAGGCTCCCGAATTTGCACAGGGAATGTGGTTGGCAGGTGTATGTTTCTAGTAAGGGGCTTCTCAAGGCAGTCTGTGACCTCCCCAAATTTGAGAGCCATAGCAGGGGCCAGTGTCCAACCACGCATGTGCCTCAAGTGTTCCTGGCTTTACCAAACCTCCAGGTGGGATAGCTGTTTAAAGAGTCCTGACTTTGTCCTCTGAAGCAACCTTTAATGTGGCCTCTCTAAGGACCACAGCCACCACATCTGGCCTCCATAGGGCTGCTGCTCCTCCTTCCTCTGCAACCCATGTCAATACATAAACCCCTGGCTTTTCCTTCTAGTAGAGTTTAGGCAGGCTCTTTTTATTACAATAAATCTTCCTGAGAAAGGAAGAAAAATAAATAAAGTACAAATAATATTAAGTCAGTCAGAGTCTTTAAAACCCTACAAATTTCATTTAGAGCACCAAAGAGCTTATTTACAGTCCAAATTGACTCCTGAAATAATATATATCTTCACAGATGAACCAGAAGTCTCACAGGCACCAATCTGGATGACCTCTCATCAAATGGCCTTTCTTCCCAACCAGGCTCTAAGCCCCAGCATCATACACTTCCAGGTGCCCTCTTGCTTCTGGGCACCCAGACACTAAACTCCCTAAACATCTTGCCTCCTTTGAGGACAAACATCTTTTTTTAAAACTAAGACTTATCCCCATTTTTAGACAAACTGCCAATCACAGTGTCTCAAGCTCAACTAATCTGTGTTGAATTGATGAATAAATAAATAAGCAAGTTCATAAAGTAAATTAATCAAAAAACTTTACTTCCACTACTTTTCCGGTTTCCATTCCTCCTAAGCTGGAGACCTCTGGCTGCATTCCCATCTAGGACAAATGATTTATGAAGTACTGGTTTCTGACCCCTCTGAGTCAGTGAGTGACTGAGATTTCCTATGTCTGGTACATATCAACCCATCTCTGGAGGCTTCTAGAATCTATAGATTGATGTCTTTTCTCAGTAATAGAAAATTCAGATATTTCTTCTGCCCTGCTCTCTCTCTTCTTCTTCTAGGATTCCAAAGAACCATATATTAGACCTCGTTTTTCCCTCTATTGTTTCACCCTTTTTTCTATATTTTCCATCTTTTCTTCAGTGCTACACTATAAACAGTTTCCTCCAGCTCCAATTCCAATTCAGTAATCTTTGTTTTAGTCATATCTAATCTGTTATTAAACCCATCCATGAAGTTCTTAGTTTCAGCTATTGCAATTTTAGTTCTAGAATTCCCTTTTTAAAATGTTACATATAATAATGTTATGTATTTATAGCTTCCAATTCCCTGAAATGTTCAAGTTGGATCTTTATTTCTTTGAACATAGTAAGCACAGTCCTCTATGTCTAATAATTCCTGTCTGATGCATGTGGGACTCTGTTTCTATTACCTGTTGTTTCCACTGAGTTTTGTTCACAGTTTCTTGTTTCCTTGCGTGTTGGTCGTCTTTGAACATGTGTTGGACATTCACTTTACCCCAACTACCATTCCTCCAGGCTTCTCAGAGAAATTTGAGGGTGAAGGACATTAATTCAAGCAGAGTTCCAACCCTGTTTCCTGCGGGGTTTCATCTCACACTGATTTTCAAAGTTCTTTTAGGAAACTACTCAGAAAGGTCTGAAAATGTGACCCCTTCCTACAAATATCTGACACTCCCACATACACACCAGCCCCGAAATGTGCTGAAGTGTGCTGGGGCCAGGGAGTGAGAAAGCCATAAGGGAGTGGTCTCTTTCAGGAGATGTCGATCTTACTCTGTCACAAACTCACCAAGCCCACCTAAGGGTCCAGCAGCATTTTCTGTGCATCCATAGCCAGACGAGATAGCCAGACGAGATTTCAGCTGAGTGTGCCTGGAGCGAGACAAGCATGAGAACAGACATCGGAGATCAGAGATCACAAACTTGCCGCCTGACAGAGGTGCATTCCTTTTGTTAATGTATTTTGGTAATCTATTTGCTTATCGTTTTAAAATACTGCTCAGGACAGATTTGGACCAAGTTTAAAAAATCAAGAGATTTTAGCTTTTCTTGCCGGATTGGAGGTTCTGCTCACTAACACCAGGAGATGACCACTGGCTGGAGCCAAGGAGCAGCAGCCTCTAAGAAGCAAGCGCTCTTCAGGAGCTGAAGTTGCCACCACCCTGGCAATAAATGTTTGCCCTTAAGGCTGGCCACTTCCCTCTTCATGTATACTGCTTGGCTTCCCTTAGAGCTCAGTTGGTAAAGAATCCGCCTGCAATGCAGGAGACCCCGGTTCGATTCCTGGCTCGGGAAGATCTGCTGGAGTAAGGGACAGGCTACCCACTCCAGTATTCTTGGGTTTCCCTTGTGGCTCTGCTAGTAAAGAATCCGCCTGCAACCCAGGAGACCTGGGTTTGATCCCTGGGTTAGGAAGATCCCCTGGAGAAGGGAAAGGCTACCCACTCCAGTATTCTGGCCTGGAGAATCCCATGGACTATATACAGTTCATGGGGTCACAAAGAGTCGGACATGACTGAGTGACTTTCGCTTTCACTTCCTGTAGGAATTTAACTTTATAGTCCTTGACCTCGAGAAAGGATGGTATGTAATTCTGACCCTGGGAGTTTCCAATACTGGGAGAATTAGGGAGCACAGAGGCAGCAGAGAAATTAGCAAGGCAAGGGGGTCTCAGAGGCCCCTTGAACACTAGGAGATGGGGCACAGTTCCTGCTGGGCGCACCCTACGATCCTGACCAGGCCCCCCTGCTCAGGTCACATGATTATGTTCAATATAGCTGCCTTCCTGGCCAACACTGGGCAATTCATTTAACATCTCTCATCCTCCATTGCCTTACCTGTAAAATAGGGATACAGACAGTTCCTGCTGACTCGTGAGATTGTTGTGAAATTAGACAAGGCATGAAGAGGGACTATTATAACATCCTATCTATAACAAATGTTCACAGTCTGTCAGGACGTCTGCTTGCTCTCAAGCTCCCTGTGGACACTTAGGACTGGAGACTCCCGGAACCAGACTAGTCCTCGTCACCTCTGATGTGTCGATGGTGAGACAGAGGCCCAGGGCAGTGGCGTTTCTCTAGATGCTGGAGCTTGTGCCTCTACCCTGTCTGCAGTGACGCAAACCTGCCCAACTCAACTTAGGTTCAAAGATGGGACTGGTCACAGCAGGAGCAGGGGAGACAAGAAAGGCTTCCTGGAGGCAGTGGGCTTGAAGAGGATATAGAAGGAAAAGTGAAACACAGGACGGTAGAAAGAGGGATTTTCTTACTATCCTCTCTGAATACCCACACTTCAAGACGAAACTGAAAGTATTTGTAGTGTCTTTGAGCCCCAGACAGTAGTCCCAAGCCTGTCCTCACCTGAGTATACAATTCAACATGTAGGCTCAGACACAAGGGCCGAGACCCTACTCCTGCCCTCCCAACTGCAACTGGAAAAGCACACACTCACACACGCAGGCACACACACTCACACACGCAGGCACACACACTCACACACACAGGCTCACACACACATGCAGATGCACATATTCACACATGCAGGCGCACACACACACACCTGCAGGCGCGCACACACACACACCTCAGGCCCGCACACTCACACATGCAGGCACACACACAAACACATGCAGGCTCACACTCACACATGCAGGCACACACACACACACAGGTGCACACACTCGCACACTCAGGCGCACACACACACACACACATGAGGCGCACACACACACATGCAAGCGCACATACTCGCACATGCAGGTGCACACACATACCTGCAGGCATGCACACACACATGTGCAGGCGCACACATTCACACATGCAGGCGCACACACACACACCTGCAGGCGCACACACACACACACCTGCAGGCGCACACACTCACACCTGCAGGCACACACACACACACACCTGCAGGCGCGCACACACACACACCTCAGGTGCGCACACTCACACATGCAGGTGCGCACACACACACCTGCAGGCACACACACACACACACATGCAGGCACACACACTCACACATGCAGGCGCACACACACACCTGCAGGCGCGCACACACACACACCTGCAGGCACACACACAAACACATGCAGGCTCACACTCACACATGCAGGCACACACACACACAGGCGCACACACTCACGCACCTGCAGGCGCGCACACACACACACCTGCAGGCGCACACACTCACGCACCTGCAGGCGCGCACACACACACACCTGCAGGCGCACACACTCACACACCTGCAGGCGCACACACACACACACCTGCAGGCGCGCACACACACACACACCTCAGGCACGCACACTCACACATGCAGGCGCGTACACTCACACATGCAAGCACACACACAAACACATGCAGGCTCACACTCACACATGCAGGCACACACACACAGGCGCACACACTCACACACTCAGGCACACACACACACACATGCAGGCGCACACACTCACACACCTGCAGGCGCGCACACACACACACCTGCAGGCGCGCACACACACACACCTCAGGCGCACACACTCTCACACTCAGGCGCACACACACACACACATGCAGGCGCGCACACACACACACACCTGCAGGTGCGCACACACACACACCTCAGGCGCGCACACTCACACATGCAGGCGCACACACAAACACATGCAGGCTCACACTCACACATGCAGGCACACACACACACACAGGCGCACACACACACACGCAGGCGCGCACACACACACACCTGCAGGCGTGCACACACACACACCTCAGGCGCGCACACTCACACATGCAGGCGCACACACACACAGGCGCACACACTCGCACACTCAGGCGCGCACACACAAACACATGCAGGCGCACACACTCATACACGCAGGTGCACACACACACACATGCAGGCGCACACACACACACATGCAGGCGCACACACACATATGCAGGTGCACACATTCACACATGCAGGCTCACACACACACACACACCTGCAGGCGCACACACTCACACACCTGCAGGCGCGCACACACACACCTGCAGGCGCACACACAAACACATGCAGGCGCACACACTCATACACGCAGGTGCACACACACACAGGCGCACACACTCACACACGCAGGCGCGCACACACACACGCAGGAGCGCATACACACACATGCAGGCACACACACTCACACATGCACGCTACAAGACACTCACACATGCACGCGCAAGACACTCACACACGCAGGCGCACACTCACACAGGCACACACACTCGCACACTCAGGCGCGCACACACAAACACATGCAGGCGCACACACTCATACACGCAGGTGCACACACACACACATGCAGGCGCACACACACACACATGCAGGCGCACACACACATATGCAGGTGCACACATTCACACATGCAGGTTCACACACACACACCTGCAGGCGCACACACACACCTGCAGGCGCACACACAAACACATGCAGGCACACACACTCATACACGCAGGTGCACACACACACAGGCGCACACACTCACACACGCAGGCGCACACACACACACGCAGGCGCGCACACACACACATGCAGGCACACACACTCACACATGCACGCGCACACACTCACACACGCAGGCGCACACTCACACAGGCGCACACACTCGCACACTCAGGCGCACACACACTCACACATGCAGGCACACACACACACAGGTGTCTGTCTTCTCCTTTGTGGGGCCCTTATATTACCATTTCATTGCTCCCGTGGAGAATCCCCGAACAGATACAAAATCACACAGACGCCCCTTATCAGAACTACATTTCCTCCATGGCAGTGGTCCAAGTGATCTGACTTACCAAGGAAGTGAAGAGGGCTCCGGCAGGAATTGGCATCTAGAATCAACTCATCAGGCTCAGGCGCTTTCCTTTGTCTTTTCTGATGAATTGTGTTGGGGCCCCACACCCCCGGAGCCCTTACCAGCCACCACAGCTTCCTGAGACTCCTTCTCCTGCTGGCTCCTCAGCTGGGCTGTTAGGACCCTCCCTGCCAGCCAACCCCCTCCACTCCCACCCGAGAGCCCTGCTTATCTTCTAGAGCTCTCCTCAGGCTGGTCTCCTCATGCTCCACCATATACACATCACGCACACCACACACACACGTGTGCACACAAATACACACCATGTCAAACCACACACACCACACACATGGACACACCATACATACACATCACACATACCATATACATTCATCACATACACCACACACACATACACACACACAACATACACACACACCACACACACCACGCACATATGAACACACACATACCGCACACACACATGCACATATACACACCACATCAAACCACACACACCACACACATGGACACACCATACATACACACCACACATACCACATACATTCATCACATACACCACACAGATATACACACACACCACACCCACCACACACCACACACGCCACATACATATGCATGCACATACCACACATACATACACATACATGTATGCACCATACCACACACACACCACATACACACCACACACATGCAAACACCATACCACACACACACCACACCCATACATACAC
Organism: Bos mutus; assembly: GCF_027580195.1. Classification (NCBI taxonomy): domain Eukaryota; kingdom Metazoa; phylum Chordata; class Mammalia; order Artiodactyla; family Bovidae; genus Bos; species Bos mutus. The sequence continues at coordinate 49,465,980 of NC_091631.1, forward strand.
ACACACACACCATACCACACACACGCTGTGCATATACATACACACACATACATACACCATACCACACCACATACACACCACACACCATGCACCACACCACACATACCACACACACATCTGTATATACACATACATACACCATACCATACATACACCACACACACACATACATACACATGCACCATCCTACACACACGTTGCTCACATACAGACACCATACCACACACATACACACCATACCACATCAAACCACACAGAACACATACACAGACACACCATACATACACACTACACATACCACACATATATACATACACACACACCATACACACACCACACACATACACACACATTCATCACATATACCACACATATGCATACACACACACACCACAACACACATACCACACACAAACATGCACACACACATACCACACACACATACATGTACGCATCATACCATGCACACATCACACACATACCACATCACATACACACCATACACATACATGCACTATACCACACACACACCACACCCATACATACACACACACACACCATACCACACATACACATACATGCACCATACCACATACACACCACACATCATGCACCACACCATACATATCACACACACCACACACACATATAGACATACACATCTCCACCATACCTTACATACACCACATACATACATACACGCACACACCATACCACACATACACATACATGCACCATACCGCATACACACCACACAACATACACATACCACACACACACATGCACATATACACACCACATCAAACCACACACATGGACACACCATACACACACCACACATACCACACACATTCATCACATACACCACACACAAATACACACACACCACACACACACCACACATACCACACACACAACATACACCATACCACACACACACCACACACATACATACACACATATATATAAGCACACATACATACACCACACCATACACACACCACACGGACACAAACACTGTTGCTTCACGGGATTCTCCTTCCTCTGCCTTTTTTTGCAATATGGTTTCTTTCCCCAGCATTCCACTGGAACCACTTTGGCCAAAGCCATGGTCAGTTCTCCGTCCTTATCTTATCTGAGCCCTCAGTAGCCTTTGCCCGAGGCCGCCTTCCTTCTTGCAGCGCCTCCCTTCTTGGTCTTCTCTCAGCCACACTGACCTTGTCCTCTGTCTCCTCCTCAACTTCCCTCCCTGAGCTCAAAATGCCGCAGCAAGAGCAGGTTCTTGCTTAACAGCCCAGTTTCACTCCATCCTCACCTAACACTGGGCTTTATTTCTATTTTTAAAATCTTTGCTAATCTAATAGCAAAAATAATGTTCCATTATTTAAATTTCCATTTCTTTTCTGTTGGCTGATTCTCTGGGGCCTTGCTGGCTGTGATAAGGAGTTTAGATTTCATTGTAACCCCTGAGAGGAGTCGCAGAACCAGATTTTCATTTGAGGAAGCCCCTCTGGCTGGCATGAGCATGCTGAGTCAGAGGGAGGCAAGAATGGAAGCAGGGAGGCCCTGCAGAGGCTCCTGAATGGAACAAACAGTCACAGTGCAGGGGGCAAGCACAGGCAAATGCAAGGGGTCTGCATTTGCCGCTACTTGTGTGCTGCGATGAGGGGAGGAGGAATCCAGGCAGACCCCTGGGCTGTTGGTCTGAGCAACTGGAGGAATGACACCAGGCCTCACTCCTGTAGCAGCCAACCACCAAGTGGGGGACCCTGTTGTAAAGGTGATGCACATTTTCACCCATCCGGTCTCCTCAGCTCTGCAGAGTCAGCACTATTCTATTCCCCCGCTTACAGCTGAGAGTCTGGAAACTAAGCAGAGAGGGGCTGGAGCCTGAGTTCCCACCCAAGCAGTCTGGCTCCAGAATTCACCCTGCTAGGGAACACACTTGAGGCCTCATTGAGGGGAGAGCTGAGCCATTTAGAGAAATAGAGGAGACTAGGAGGTGGGAGGGGGTGGCTCTCAGGGAATGTCTCGGGATGGGAACCAGCAGTGGATGGAGCCTGGCATCTGCGTTCTTCACTCCCCAGAGGACCTGACCACAGCCAGGCTGAGCACAGTGGCCATACTAATGAAGCCTTTGGGAGACCTGCAGAGGTGCGGACAGGGGAGGGGAAGAGCTGAGGTGGCTTTAGGGGGTGTCTTCAAGGCCAGGAGGGTCCCAGACTAGAAGGGGGAGTAACTGACGTGTTCCTGCTGGAAACAAGTTTACACTCATGCATCACATAAGGGGTTGCTTCCCGCCCCTCTCCCCACCCTCCCCCTGTCTCTTCTAGAGCGATATAGCTTATAATTTCCAAGTGATTTTTGTATTTTTTAAATTACAAAAGTATATGCTTATTGTGAGACATTTTAGGAAACACTGAAATGTAGAAAAAAATAAACTCGTCCATAGGTCACCCAGAGAGTTACCATGAACATTTTGGTGTTTATTTTAGATAAAAAGAAAGACAGACACGACGTTTTGTGAAACTGGCATCCTAGTGTACATTCAATTTGGTATCCTGATTTTTTTCACTTAAGAGAATATAAAGCATTTTCCTGTATCATTAAACATTCTTCTAAAACAATAATTTTCATAACTGTACAGCAGCTCTTGTCTAGATGTACCGTCACTTCACCAGCCCCCTCAGAGCGAACATTTATGCTGTTTTCTTTTTTTCTGTCTTTCTGACTAAAGCCGTAATGAATGTATTATGCGTGCGTGCGTGTTCAGTCGTGTCCGACTCTTTGTGACTCCATGGACTGTAACCCGCCAGGCTCCTCTGTCCATGGGATTTTCCAGGCAAGAATTCTGGAGTGGGATTACTGTTTCCTCCTCCAGGGGATCTTTCTGACCCAGAGATAGAACTCGCATCTCCTTCATCATCTCCTGCATTGGCAGGCGGATTGTTTTGCGCCACCTGGGAAGCCCAATGCAAGTATTATATTTATATGTAAGTCTCTGGGTGTACCTGATTATCTCCTTGAGATAAATTCTGTAGAGGCGTTCCTGGTCTAAATGTTTAAACCTTTGTCAGGTTTTGATATAAATCTTCCAGCCGTGGCCCTCGCCCAAGCTCCATCATCTCCTCCCCACACTGTTTCCATAGGCTCCTACCTGTCCTTTCTGCTTCCTCCGTTACCCACCCCAACCCACTGTGACAGCAGCCAGAGCCGCTTCAGCAAACATCGAGCAGACTGTATCATTTCTGCTGAAGTCTCAGCAGGGCTCCCCTTGCGTGTCCCTCACTTACCCCATCCCCAGCTGCCTCCTCACTGTGTTCCTCTCATCTGCTGTGTCCTCCCCAGCCTCTTCTCAGTTCATCAAAGATCTCTCCCACCACAGGACCTTTGCATATGCTGTTTCCTCTGCTGGGATCATTTCCCCTCTTCCTGTGGCTCACTCCTTCCTACCATTCATGATTCAGCTCACAGTCCCCTCTTTGGAAAAATCCTCATTGGTCTCCCCCATCTCCTCCCTGGCTCACTGTGTGTTTTCTTCAAGGCCCTACATAATTTGTAAATACTTGGTTGTGTGTTCACTTGTGAATTTTCAGTTTCTCCCACTAAACGGTATGCTTTGTGAGGGCAGGAACTTAATTTCATTCAGTACTGCACATGCAGGTCTTAACCCAGTGCTGAACAGAAAATAGGTCCTCTATAAATGACGTGAAATCGTCTTCCAAAAAGGTGGTACCCACCTGCACTTCCGCCAGTCATGCAGTAACACATGAGAGCACAGCTTCACCACACCCTCACCAGCATCAGGTATTATGCTTTAAAAAAAAAAAAACGTATTTTTTTTTTTGCTAATCTGATGGCGTAAGTAATATTTTGTTGTTTAAACTTGACTACTAGCTGGGCTGAATATCTTTATCAGTCTTTTGTGATCAATAATAAAAGTGTTAGTCTCCCAGTCATGGCTGACTCTTTGCGAACCCGTGGACAGTAGTCCACCAGGCTCCTCTGTCCATGGACTTCTTCAGGCAAAAATACCGGAGTGGGTAGCCATTCCCTTCTCCAGGGGATATTCTTGACCCAAGGGTCGAATCCGGGTCTTCTGCATTGCAGGCAGATTCTTTACCATCTGAACCACCAGGAAAGCCCCCAGTAATTAAAAAACACATTCAAATAAGCAGACATTCCTGAAGGTCTGACCTCCATCCTTCCTGCTGTTTCTAACTCTTTTACCTTCCTGTTACGGGGCCCCTGTGGATGGACAAGGAAGCCCTTTTGCTCCTCTCACCTGAGTCCCTCTCCTGCCTCCTCACCCAGCAAAGCCGGCAGGTATTCCCTCCCACACCCCCAGCGCTGAATAGCAGATTAAATGATTCAATTCAAGAAGGAAGGCTGTGCTGGTGAGGTGCAATCATCGCTGACTAAAATCTCTTTTTGAGATATATAATGGTCTAATCAATATTAATAGAGAGGCTTATCTGTTTTCCTCATCTCCCATGTCCTTAAGAGTAGATAAAATGCTTGTAAAATAGGATCCTATTCAGCATATACTGATTGCTTCCAAAACGCATTTTCTTGAGATCTGTCATCAAGTGCGAGTCATTACCGAGCAGCTAGGCCCAGTGCTGCCATTGACAAATTTTGGGGAAGATTCTTTGATTATTTTGCCCAACATGTGATTTAAGGGCTGCAGCTTCTCTCATGTCAAAATTTGTTCTTACCTGTCCCTCAAGGGCACCTGGGAAGGCGGAGGAGTTTTCAACAATCGGAGGTTGAGAGGAGGGAGGCTTTACAGTAGAGGCGTAGGCTTGGCTCCTCTGGGAAGACCACAGAGCATTGGGGGAGGGGGTGGGAGGAACCATGAGCAGACCCCCATCCATACTTCATAATATCCCCTATCGGAGTCCAGCTCTGGAGGGAGGGGAAACAGGGAGGATGACGCGGGGTGACCTGAGAGGTCTGCTGTGTCCTGGGCTCAGCATCCCAAGACACAGGTTTCACTTCCGGTTTTGTAACTCACAGGCTATCACCCGGACTCGGAGCTTTCTAGTTTGTCCTGAATCCAGGAAGAGTCCAGTGCCTCCAAGATTTCAGTTCTCATCTTCATCTGCTTCTCAGGGGTTCTGGAAACAGATGCTCCCTTTGGGGATGGCTCAATTTTTGTCATGATGCTGCCCAGTAAGTGGTTCATACAGTGTGCATAAAAGTCATCTGAAGAGCAAAACTGAAAATTAGAATCAACTGTAAAAATCCATGAGTGATAAAAAACAAACTGTGCTGTAAGAGTCTGTAACATATGATATATACAACATAGAATCCAGTGCAACGGTTTTAAAAAACTGTAGAGATCTCTATGTACCAACACAAAAGGACATCCAAGACATATTGCTGAGTGAAAAAAAAGCAAGTTGCAGAATGATTCCTACAAGCTTACACTATGCGGGTAGGGAGAGAAGGCATATGCATCTATGTAAACGCATAGGGAAAAAAAGCCCACAAGAATCTAATAAACTGATAACAATGGTTGCTTCCAGGGCCCTGGGGAAATGATTAAGACAGGCAAGGAGGGTCAAATGAGAATTTAGCATTATCTGTAATGTCTTGGAATTTTTTAAGGGGGGAAGTATTTATTCATTTCTTCTGTAAGTAAAAGTTATTAATAAAAGCATTTCACTTAATTGGATTTCCATATGGAAAAAATGTCCATCTTGACCCCTAGCTCACATTAGACACACAAAAATCAATCCCAAAAGGATCAAAGATCCAAATGTCAAAGGTCTAATAATAAAGCCTTTAGAAGAAAACATAGGAGAATATCTTCAAGAGGTTGAGGTAGGCAGTTTTTTTTAAAAAACTGGACACAAAAGGCATTCACTATAAAGGAGAAAACCAATAAGTTAGACTCCATTAAATCAAGGTACCTTCAAAAGGAGGGTTTCTGCTCACAATATAATGCTGACGGCTGGCTTGTAAAAGTGGAGGGAGAGACAGAGGTGGAAAATCACCCTTTTGTAACAATTATAGTAAAGACTGGTTCAGGTAAGAATCTTCAGTGGATGCTAAATCTGGGGGAAATTTTGATGAGAAGCAGAATAGTTGGCATAGTCTTAAATTATATCCCCATAGGTTGCTCATTAGTTTCACAGAAAAATATCATAACTATACAGTGGGGAAACCAGACACCACCTTGACCAAATGATCAAAATTAACGTCATTAACGAGGAGCAGAGGGAAATTGTGAGGCTCCAGATGTGAGACTAGGAGAAGGACACCACGTCATTCATATCCTATTCCAGCCGGTGGTGCCGTATTTCCTCTAATCACAAGAAAACATGAGACAAACAAAATGAGGGAGATTCTATTTAAAAGGGAAGAGGGGAGGAACTTATTCTTCAAAATGTCAATGTCATAAAAGACAAAGAAAGGCTATGGAAATGTTTCTGATTAAAGGGGACTAAAGAGAGATGACGCCTAAGAATAATACCTGACTTGGATGAGATCAGCGTGGGGGATGCTATACAGGGCATCAGTAGATCAACTGGAAAAGAAATGGCATACAGATAGTAGAGGAGATAGAAATAGTGAATCAGTGTTAAATCGACTGAAGTTGAAATAGCTGTAGTGATCATGTAAGGGACTATTCTAAAGAAGCATACACTTATACACTGAACCACTGGGGAGTAAAGACTGTCATATATGTAACTTGCTCTCACATGGTTCAGGAAAGTATTGTGTGTGTGTATGCACGTATGTGTGTGTCTAGAGAAAGAGGGTATGTGGCATGAAGAGTACAAGTGATAAAAACAAATAAGGTAAAATGCTACCAAAGGTGGATCCAAGTAAAAGCTATTCTAGGACTTTTTGTGCTAATTTTAGTCTTGTAACTTTTCTGTAAATTTGAAAAAGAAATTCTTCAAATTTAAAAATAGAAAGTGAAACAGCAAGTCACAAAATGGAAGAAGTCATTTGCAATATAGAAGTCCAAGAAAAAACTCATAACCTGAACATAAAAAAGAATCCCTCCAGACAAATCAAAAACAGGTAAATTATCCACTAGAAAAATGGGCAAAAGACTTGAATAAGCACTTTACAAATGATTTTCAGGTGCTCAGCTTCATTAGTCATCAGAGAAATGCAAATTAAAACTGTAATATAACATTGCCACATACCCACTAGAATGGCCAAAATAAAAAAGAAAGACGATACCAAGTGTTGCCAAGTATGTAGAGTGACTGAAACTGTTGTCACTGCTGGTGGGAATGTAAGTTAGTACAATCCTTTAGGAAAGAGCTTGGCAGTGTGTTAGTTATCTACTGCTGTGTAACCAATTAACCCAAAATTTAGTGGCTCAAAACAACAAACATTTACTGCTGGCTGGGCAAGACGCCTCCCTCAGTTTACTGCTGCATGGGCCTCTTCAAGGGATAACTCTCAACATGGCAACTAGCTTTTTTCAGAGTAAGCAAGAGAACAAGAGAAGGCACGTAAGACAGAGCTGAGGGCTTTTCGTGGTCTAATCTCAGGTCTCCCATTACTTCTGCCGTATTCTATTGTTAGAGGTGAGTCAGTAAGTTCAGCCCCACCCAAAGGGAGGAGGTCACTCAAGGGTGTTGTATTAGCTGTTGTATTAGTTGCATTAGCTCAGGCTGCCACAACTAAATATCTGCAGTGAGGGTGAGGCAGGTGATGGTTCACAATTGTATACATGTGTCAAAACTTATCCAGTTGGACACACTAAATGTGTGCAGTTTGTGGGCACTTTAGTCGTGTCCGGCTCTTTGCAACCACATGGACTGTAGCCCCCCAGGCTCCTCTGTGCATGGGATTCTCCAGGCAAGTGGGTTGCCATGCTCTCCTCCAGGTATTCTTCCCAACCAAGGAATCGAAATCTCGCCTCCTGCATTTCCTGCATTGCAGGCAGATTCTTTATCGCTCAGTCATCAGGGAAGCCCTAGAGTCAATTATACCCCAATAAAACTGTTGAAGAAGAAAAAGGAGAAAAAGAAGGAAGAGGAGGAGAAATAATGGAATTTAGTAAATTTGCAGGATATAAAAATCAATATACAAAAAGCAATTGCATTTCTATACACTAACAGACTATTCAAAAGAGAAATTAAGAATACAATGCCATTTACAATTGCATCAAAAAGAAAAAATACCTAGAAATAAGTTAGTCAAAGAGGTAAAAGAGCTGTACACTGACAACTACAACACAGTGATGAAAGAAACTGAAGAAGGTGGAAATAAATGGAAAGAGACTCTATGCTCATGGACTGAAAGAATTGATATTGTTAAAATGTCCATACTATCCAAATACCTATGGCATTTTTCACAGGATTTTTTTTTTAAGAAAACCATCTAAAATTTGTGTGAAGCCACAAAAGACTCTGAACAGTCAAAGCAATTTTGAGAAAGAACAAAACTGGAGGAATCACTTTTCCTGATTAGAAACTATATTATAACATTATAGGAATCAAAACAGTATGCCATTGTCATAAAAACAGACACATAGATCCATAAGACAAAACAGAGAGCCCCAAATAAACTCACGCATAAATGGTCAGTTAACTTACAACAGAGGAGCCAAGAATACACAATGGGTAAAGACTAGTCTCTTCAGTAACCGCTGCTGGGAAACCCGAGCAGCCACATGCAAAAGAATGAAACTGGACCCATATTCACAAAAATCAACTCAAAACCAATTAAAGACTGATTCAGGACCTGAAACCATAAAACGCATAGACGAAAGCATAGGGAGCAAGCTCTTTGACGTTTTGGCAATGATTTTTTTTGGACTTGACACTAAAAACAAAAGCACCAAAAGTGAAAATAAACAAGTGGAAAAGTGAAAATAAGCATTACACTAAAAAGTGTCTGTACAGGGACTTCCCTGGCAGTTCAGCGATGAAGACTTTGCCTTCTAACGCACGGTGGTGCAGATTCAATCCCTCTGCTCAGGAAACTAAGATCCCACATGCCTCACAGTCAGAAAACCAAAATATAAAACAAAAGCAATAATGTAACAACTTCAAAACTATAAAAATGGCCCATATCAAAAAAACTCTTAAAAAATAAGTTTAAAAAAATTTTAAGACTTCTGTGCAACAAAGGAAACCATCAACAAATCAAAAAGGCAACTAACAGAATGGTAGAAAATATTTGAAAATCATAAATCTGATAAGTTAATATCCAAAATATATAAAGAACTCATATAATTCAGAAGTAAAAAATCCAATTAAAAATGGGCAGAGGACCTGAATAGAGATTTTTTTCAAAGAAGACATGCAAATGGCCAACAGGTACATGAGAAGGTGCTGGGCATCACTGATCATCAGGGGAATGCGAATCAAAACCACAGTGAGATACTGCTTCATGGCTGTCATCAAAAAGGCAAGAGGAAAGGGAAGCATTTTACACCACTGGTGGAAATGCAAACTAGTGTGGCCACTATGGAAAACAGTATGGAGAATCCCGTTAAAAATTAAGAATAGAACTACCATCAGTTCTCAGTTCAGCTGCTCAGTCGAGTCCAACTCTTTGTGACCCCATGGACTGCAGCAGGCCAGGCCTCCCTGTCCATCACCAACTCATGGAGTTTACTCAAACTCATGTCCATTGAGTTAGTGATGCCATCCAACCATCTCATCCTCTGTCGTCCCCTTCTCCTCCTGCCTTCAATCTATCCCAGCATCAGGGTCTTTTCCAATGAGTCAGTTCTTTGCATCAGGTGGCCAAAGTATTGGAGTTTCAGCTTCAGCTGCAGTCCTTCCAATGAACACCCAGGACTGATCTCCTTTAGGATGAACTGGTTGGATCTCCTTGCAGTCCAAGGGACTCTCAAGAGTCTTCTCCAACACCACAGTTCAAAAGCATCAATTCTTTGGCACTCAGCTTTCCTCATGGTCCAACTCTCACATCCATACATGACCACTGGAAAAACCATAACCTTGACTAGATGGACCTTTGTTGGCAAAGTAATGTCTCTGCTTTTTAATATGCTGTCTAGGTTGGTCATAACTTTTTTTCCAAGGAGTAAGCGTCTTTTAATTTCATGGCTGCAGTCACCATCTGCAGTGATTTGGAGCCCCCAAAAATAAAGTCTGCCACTGTTTCCACTGTTTCCCCAACTATTTGCCATGAAGTGATGGGACTGGATGCCTAGATCTTAGTTTTCTGAATGTTGAGCTTCAAGTCAACTTTTTCACTCTCTTCTTTCACTTACATCAATTGGCTCTTTAGTTCTTCTTCACTTTCTGCCATAAGGGTGGTGTCATCTGCATATCTAAGGTTTTGATATTTCTCCTGGCAATCTTGATTCCAGCTTGTGCTTCATCCAGCCCAGCATTTCTCATGATGTACTCTGCATATAAGTTAAATAAGCAGGGTCACAATATACAGCCTTGAAATACTCCTTTTCCTATTTGGAACCAGTTTGTTGTTCTATGTCCAGTTCTAACTGTTGCTTCCTGACCTGCGTACAGATTCTCAAGAGGCAGGTGAGGTGGTCTGGTATTCCCATCTCTTGAAGAATTTTCCACAGTTTGTGGTGATCCACACAGTCAAAGGCTTTGACATAGTCAATAAAGCAGAAATAGATGTTTTTCTGGAATTTCTTGCTTTTTCGGTGACCCAACAGATGTTGGCAATTTGATCTCTGGTTCCTCTGCCTTTTCTAAAACTATCTTAAACATCTGGAAGTTCACAGTTGACGTATTGCTGAATCCTGGCTTGGAGAATTTTGAGCATTACTTTACTACCGTGTGAGATGAGTGCAATTGTATGGTAGTTTGAGCATTCTTTGGCATTGCCTTTCTAGCATTTGCCTACAATGAGGGAGACCCGGGTTCCATCCCTGGGCCAGGAAGATCCCCTGGAGAAGGAAATGGCAACCCACTCCAATATTCTTGCCTGGAAAATCCCATGGATGGAGGAGCCTGGTAGGCTGCAGTCCATGGGATCGAGAAGAGTCGGACACGACTGACAGACTTCACTTCACTTCTTTGGGATTGGAATAAAAACTGATCTTTTCCAGTGCTGTGGCCACTGCTGAGTTTTCCAAATTTGCTGGCATATTGAGTGCAGCACTTTGACAGCATTATCTTTCAGGATTTGAAATAGCTCGAATGGAATTCCATCACCTCCACCAGCTTTGTTCCTAGTGATGCTTTCTAAGGCCCACTTGACTTCACATTCCAGGATGTCTGGCTCTAGGTCAGTGATCACACCGTTTTGGTTATCTGGGTCATGAAGATCTTTTTTGTATAGTCCTGTGTGTTCTTGCCACCTCTTCTTAATATCTTCTGCTTCTGTCAGGTCCATACCATTTCTGTCCTTTATCGAGCCCATCTTTGCATGAAATGTTCCTTTGGTATCTCTAATTTTCTTGAATAGATCTCTAGTCTTTCCCATTCTATTGTTTCCATCTATTTCTTTGCACTGATCACTGAGGAAATCTTTCTTATCTCTCCTTGCTATTCTTTGGAATCCTGCATTCAAACAGGTATATCTTTCCTTTCTTCTTTGCTTTTCACTTCTCTTCTTTTCACAGCTATTTGTAAGGCCTCCTCAGACACCCATTTTCTTTTTTGCATTTCTTTTTCTTGGGGATGGTCTTGATCCCTGTCTCCTGTACAATGTCACAAACCTACGTCCATAGTTCATCAGGCAGTCTGTCTATCAGATCTAGTCCCTTAAATCTATTTCTCACTTCCACTGTATAATTGTAAGGGATTTGATTTAGGTCATACCTGAGGTCTAGTGATTTTCCCTACTTTCTTCAATTTAAGTCTGAATTTGGCAATAAGGAGTTCATGATCTGAGCCACAGGCAGCTCCCAGTCCTGTTTTTGCTGATTATATACAGCTTCTCCATCTTTGGCAGCAAAGAATATAATCAATCTGATATTGGTGTTGACCATCTGGTGATGTCCATGTGTAGAGTCTTCTCTTGTGTTGTTGGAAGAGGGTGTTTGCTATGACCAGTATGTTCTCTTGGCAAAACTCTATTAACCTTTGCCCTGCTTCATTCTGTACTCCAAGGCCAAATTTGCCTGTTACTCCAGGTATTTCTTGACTTCCTACTTTTGCATTCTAGTCCCCTGTAATGAAAAGGACATCTTTTGGGGGTGTTAGTTCTAGAAGGTCTTGTAGGTCTTCATAGAACCGTTCCACTTCAGCTTCTTCAGCGCTATGGGTCAGGGCATAGACTTGGATTACTGTGATATTGAATGGTTTGCTTTGGAAACGAACAGAGATCATTCTGTCGTTTTTGAGATTGCATCCAAGTACTGCATTTGGACTCATTTATTTACTATGATGGCTATTCCATTTCCTCTAAGTGATTCTTGCCCACAGTAGTAGATATAATGGTCATCTGAGTTAAATTCACCCATTCCAGTCCATTTTAATTTGCTGATTCCTAAAATGTCGATGTTCACTCTGCCATCTTCTGTTTGACCACTTTCAATTTGCCTTGATTCAAGGACCTAACATTCCAGGTTCCTATGCAATATTGCTTTTACAGCATCAGACCTTGCTTCTATCACCAGTCACATCCACAACTGGGCATTGTTTTTGCTTTGGCTCCATCCCTTCATTCTTTTTGGGGTTATTTCTCCACTGATCTCCAGTAGCATATTGGGCACCTACTGATCTGGGGAGTTCCTCTTTCAGTATCCTATCATTTTGCCTTTTCATACTGTTCATGGGGTTCTCAAGGCAAGAATACTGAAGTGGTTTGCCATTCCCTTCTCCAGTGGACCACATTCTGTCACTACCGTATGACATGTTGAACTACCATTGCTGAATACAGCAATCTCACTTCTGGGTATATATCTAAATGAAATGAAAACAAGATATCTAAGAGATATTTGCACTCTCACGCTCATTGCAATATATAGGACTTCCCCAGTTGTGTGGTGGTAAAGAATCCACCTGCAAATTCAGGAGATGCAGGAGACTTGGGTTCAATCCCTGGGTTGGGAAGATCCCCTGGAGGAGGAAATGACAACCCCACTCCAGTATTCTTGCCTGGAAAATCCCATGGACAGAGGGGCCTAGTGGGCTATAGTCTGTGGGATCGAAAAGAGTAGGACATGACTAAGCAACTGAGCACACATGCACATTCATCACAGTATTATTTAGAGAAGCCAAGATAAGGGGGCAACCTAAGTGCCCATCATCAAATGGATAGATAAAGAAGATGTGGTACATATATACAAAGGAATACCATTCAGCCATGAGAAAGAAGGAAATCTTGACATTTGCAACAACATAGATGAAACTTGAAGGCATTATGCTAACTGAAATTAGCCAGACAGAGAAAGACAGATCCTGCATATTATTACTTATATGTGGAATCTTTGATAAAAGCTAGGGAAAAAGTCACATTCATAGAAACAGAGTGGAAAGTGCTTGCCAAAGGTTGGGGAATGGAATAAATAGGGAAAGACTGATAAAAGTGTATACACTTTTGGTATAAAATGAATAAGTTCTGAAGATCTATTGTATAACTTGGTGGCTATAGTTGATAATGGGCTTCCCTGGTGGTTCAGCCATGACGAATCCACCTGCAGTGAAGGAGATGCAGGAGATACAGTTTCCATCCCTGGGTTGGGAAGCTCCCCTGGAGAAGGAAATAGCAAGCCACTCCAGTATTCTTACCTGGAGAATTCCATGGACAGAGGAGCCCGGCAGGCTACAGTCCATGGGGTTGCAAAGAGTTGGACATGACTGAAAAACTGAGCATACACACACCCACACACAGTTGATAACACTGAATTGTGTGATTGAAATTTGCTAAAAGAATAGAATTTAAATGTCTTCATACACAAAAAGAAGATAAATATGGAATGTGATGGATGTAATAATTAACTAGGAGGGGGAATGCTTTCACAGTCTATGTGTGTATCACATCAGGAAGATGTACATTTTAAATATCTTAAAAGTTTCTTTGTCAATTATACCTCAGCAAAGCTGGAGGGGGGAAAAAAAGAAAGGAAAGTCCGGAAGAAGAAACTGACTTGTCCAAGGTCTGTCAGAGAATTCTAATAGTCTTGACCTCAAATCTCCCGTCTCCCTAGGCACATAGTGGTTTTCAAGCCACAGGGAAAGCTTCACGGACCTTTGATTTTGAGTGTGTTAATTGGCCATAGAGAAGGCTGAGCTCTATCCCCAGAGAGCTATGGAGACTCGGCGTTAGTTTTTTTTGCTGTTGTTTGTTTTCTTAAGCTTGTTTTTTCTTTTCTTAAATTGAAGTATACTTTGTCTACAGTGTTGTGTTAACTTCAGGTATACAGCAAAGTGATTCAATTATATGCCTATACATAGTGAATGTATATATAATATGTATTTTTTCAGATTCTTTTCTATTGTAGTTTATTACAAGATATCAATTATAGGCTATTGGTATTGGCCTTGACTTAGCTTCTTCTCCAAGACAGACTCACCAGAAGCAGTTGGGGTGTTGGCCTGTGAACTCACTGCCTCCCTTCCCTGATCCAGTTTCCTTCCTCGGTGAGTGGTGACAGAGCACGTGTGTGCCAAGTATCATGTTGGATGCTGAAAAGCAGGAAGAAAATGGCATCACCCCATCCTCTGGGAACTCTCAGTCCAGTGGGGTGCAGGGACCCCAACCAGATCCCTGCAATGGAGTAATGGAAAAGTAGGGGTGCTCAGTTCAGACTGGACACTGCTTCCAGGAGGATGTAGTACCCTTCATGGCTTTGTCTCCCCCTTGGAGGCCCCGCTTTCACTTCTGCTGTCCCCCTCCCCCACCCCTCTCCTGGCCACCCCACTTCCTGGCCCAAGGGTTCCTCCAACCCAAATCCCTTGCCTCTCTTCTCCTCAGAGCAACAAACATGGGCCACCTTTTCAACTTTGCTGGAAGTTAAGGAGTACAAAGAATACTGGGAGGCTAGGTGTGTGTGTGTGTCAGTCACTCAGTTATGTCTGCAGATTCTTTACCATCTGAGCCACCAGGGAAGCCCACTGAAGGCTAGATGCCACAGAACAAGCTTCTGATGCTGCCAGGGCCAGCAACACAATCCCAAGTGCCTCCATGCCCCACAGAATCTCAGGCACTGCGGCAATTCCTCCCTCTCCATGACAGCCATCCCTTCCTGCTGGCATGCTCTGGGCAAATGGCTTTTATCAGAAATAAAAGGGTCTAATCAGAAATGGCCCTCTCACCCCACCCTCTCCCACAACTACCTCAGAAGCTCCAACATCTCCACCCGACTCCCAAGAACTGGTCAAGGTTCTTCTATGCAAGCATTTCCAGAAAACTTTCACAGAGGAGAATGGGGAGGAGGGCTTTTGAAGAGAGGAGAGGACGGCAGTGTGTGGAATCCGGAGAGGGTACCGTGTTGGGAGATAAAAGGGCCCATAAGACTCTTTCCTTCCATATGCCCCATTTGCAAATCTCCCTCACCCTGATGATGCCGTCTAATCCTACAATATCTTTAAATTAAAGAGGCAGGAAGTGTCTCAAAGGAAAGAGATAACATGCCTAAAGGAGAGAAAATAAATATATGTTGAGCGGGGTCCACTGGGACTGCAGAAGACAGAATAATGCCCCCCAGGTGTCCACATTCTAATCCCCCAAACCCGTGAAATATGTTCCCTTACATGGCAAAGGGACTTTGCAGATGTGATTAAGTTAAGGATTTTGAGATGGGGAGATTATCCTGGATTATCCGGGTGGGCCCAATGTAATCACGAGGGTCCTTGTAAATGAAAAGGGAGACAGGAGAGCTGGAATCAGAGTGACGCAGGGTGAGAAAGACTTCACTGGCCCTTCGTGGCTTTGAAGACGGGGAGAGGGGGCCACAGAGACAAGGAAGGCAGTGGCCTCCAAAGCTGGGAAAGGCAAGGAAACGCATTCCCTCCTGGAGTCTCCAGAAAGGAAGAGAGTCCGGCCAATAGTTTGAATTCAGCCCGGCGAGACTCATGTTGGACTTGCGAGGACCTCCTGAACTGTGTGTTGTTTAAAGCCACTAAATGTGTGGCAGTCTGTGACAAGAGAGGACCCTCATCCAAGTACCTCACAGAGGACAAGGAGTCCACCCACAACACTGCCTGTGGTGGTCTCTGCAACCCCATGAGCGGACATGACCCCCCTTTCATGGATGAGGGTGCTGAGGCTCACGCAGGCTCCACACCACCAGCTTGCCTGAGGTCTGGGCTCCTCAGAAGCAGAGCCGGAGGCAAAGGTCTGGGCTCCTGACTTGCTGAGGGAGCGCTTTTCCACGCTAAGCCAGAGGAGTGAGGGAAGCAGTGGAGGGAATGAAAAGAGGAGGGTGGGGTCTCGGGGCAGGGCCACCTTTGACCTGATGCATGGGCTGTGCTGGAACATAAATCAGTTAAGAAAGAGACCACACTCCCAGCAAAGGGCTCAGGCCTTCTACCCCACCTTGACCTGTCATTGGTCGGCTGATGGCTTGTCCTGAGGAGTGGCTGGGATCACTCCCCTCTCTGCAGACAGGGCAGCTGTGAGCAGTCAGCGGCCTGCGCCCACACAGCTGCAGATGAACGAGTCACAATAGCGTCCACACAAGCCTGCCCCTCTCCTGCAGGAGGAGTAGAGAGACGTCTGCTGGACCTGTGTGTTGGGGGGGCGGGGGAGTACCCAGAAAGCCAAGCGCACCATTCATTGCATGTGGGAGGAGCAGCTTTGCTTTGAGCTGGAGACACGTGCCCAGGCCTGTTAGGTGCTAGGCCCAAGGCGGGGGTCCCCATGCTGCCAGGCCTCCCCTCCCAGAGCACCACCCAGCCCGCCACCGCCTCCCTGGAACAGGAGCCGCTTCCCAGGAACCTGCAGTGTCAGCAGCGCCCCAGTGCCCCCTACCTCTCCAGAGCCGATTCTCTGAGGAAATTGGATGTTAATAGTGTTCACAGTTCTCACTTTTCCTTCTCCTTCCCTTCCCCTCCTTCTTTCTGAGCCTGTCCCTGGAGCTATTAATATCCAACTTGAACTAAACCACCTAAACTGTATTTCAACTTCCCCGTTTTATTCACCACAAGCCAGGCTGTTTCTCCATGGGCGGTGATGGGAACCGGGGTCCCCTCCATCCAGGCCCCGTACTCTGACAGCTGGTGATACGGAACGGAATGGCCATTACCAGGCCCAGGAGGAAAACGTGCTTCCTTTTCTGCGTGTTTTATGTGCTGGCGGCTTCTGCTCCCATCAGGGACATTGGCACACGTTTCACAGGCCAGTCTAATGCAGCAGAAATGTGCTCTCCTAGCGAGGCCAGCGCCCGGCCACCGGGAGCACTGGGAGGGTCCATCAGCCACTTGCCGTGGTCTGGGGCCCGGGACCACCTGATCCTCTTGTTCTTCCCATCGTCAGGGTGAAGGAGAGAATCATGGGTGAGAGGATGTCAGGGCAAGGTCTGGAAGTCTGCCCAGAGGACCAGTGAGGTTGCGGCTGCCACTGGGAGAGGGATCTGCCGTCTCTCATGTCTCATCCACCTTTTGAGGATCCTGGGAGGAGTAGCAGGATCCCGCCAGTTCATAGGCGGGGAAACCCATGCCCAGATGAACCCCAGGCCTTGCCTGTGGGCATCAGTGCAGGTCAGGGGTGGTGCTGGGCTCTCCTGACTCACAAGCCCGGCTCCACCCCAGGATCCAGTCCTCTACTGAGGCCAAGCTGCCTGTCCCTCACCTTGCCGTCCCTCCCAGACCAGCAGGCACTGGGGTGCTGGCCTCCTGGCCCAGAACTCTAGCTCCTCACCTCCACATCAGGGAGCAGGTGGAGACAAGAGTCGACTTCAAATCCTCTAGATGTCACAGGGTCCCTCTCCCAGTCCAGGCTCACAGCCCTAGACATAGTCCTGGGGCCCACTTTGTCCAGAGGCAGGCTGACATCACTCCTGAGTGAAGTCTGTCGGTGGCTGAACTGCCTGGAACAAAGAGGCCCAGGAAGACGAGACCCTCAGAGAGCCATGGGTTTGGCCGACGGCCACGAAGCACTCGGCCAAGTTGACCAGCACAGCAGGTGCCTGGCCATTTAGTTACCTAAGTGGCTGCTCTTGGGGCACTCCTGCTAGGTGCCACACACTATGCGGAGGGACTACCTGAAGCACCTTGCAAGTGTTCACATCAGCTCTACCAAGTCAAGGGAAATATCCCTGTTTTATAGGCCAGAGAACAGTCCCCACATACGAAGGCCCATATGGTCTCATTGCATCTTTTTAGCCCCTGGAGGTCTTTCAGGAGAGAAGAGTCACCTCTGTTCGCTGAAGAGGATGGTGAGATTCAGAGAGACTAGACAATCCACCCAGGGTCCCCCAGCACTGACAAGTTCAGATCCGTGCAGGACCCATCCCTGGCCTGTGTGAGCCCAGGGCCTGGGCTGTGTCTACTGCGGCCCCCCCCTGAGGAGGCGGGGCAGAGGGAGGGGCTTTTCTGTCCAGGACAGGCTCTGCACACCAGACACTGGCCAAGAAGCCTGAGGTCCCTCCCCGCACACTCTGCCCACAGACAGCCCCTGCCACACAACCGACCAACAGGACACCTTGCCCTGGGAAGGGAAAAGTCCCACCCCAGCCCTGCCCAGGACACTGCTTCCCAGAGTGTGTAATGGGGACAAATGCATCCTCTCAGTGAGCGTCTATGGAGCACATATTCCTGCCAGATACTGTGCTAGTTTGAGAACGTGGGGCAGAGCCCACTGAAGTGCCCCAGCCCAGCCTCACTCCCTTGGGATCTGGTCATCTTTCCACCCCACTACAAGCTGCCTGTTTCACACACTCCGAAATGCAAATGTGTGCATTATGCACACATGTGCACACGCTCCTGTCTGTGCACTCATTCTCATGTAAGCGTGTGCCTACACACACATGCACACACACACACACAGCCTTCCCTAAACTAGGTCAGGCCCTCCAGCCAAAGTGAGGATGAACAGAACAGATGGAGGGATGTGGTGGCTCAGCCGACCGAGCCCTGGACATAGAGGAGAGACAGAGAGGGGACAGGGAGGGTGTGGGCTGCAGGCGGGAGCGGCAGCCTCGGGGCCAGCAGCACCCACCACAGAGAGCCCTGGGTGTGAATCTGACATCAGAAAGGCCAGACCCAGGCAGCCCTGCAGCAGTGTAGGTATGGCTCGAGGAGGTTGAGAGCCAGCGTTTCAGAATGTGAGACCCTGGAGGGTCACAGACCTCTGAGCCTCCATTTCCCCATCTGTAAAATGGGGATGCTGACTGGTGATATCTGATGGGATGACTGTAGAGATGATGCGAGATGGAGTATAGGGTGTGGAAGGACCTCTGATGTATAAGGTATCTGTTGGGCAGTTGTAACTGCTCCGCTTCCACCTTGCCTGTCACTAGGAACACAGGCTGAGCATGTGCTCCAGTATAGCCCCCCTATAGAAGCTCCCAAAGGTCTCCTTGTCCAGAAACATCTCCCCTGATGCCCCTCAAGTCCTTTAAAGCAAATTAGGGCACTGTCTCCAGAAGATTCCTGTTGAAATACTCATCAATTCCTGGGAAGGCCCTCTCATTATCTCTTTAGCAAGACTAGTCATTAGGCTTGGTCAGTTGGAGGGTTGACTCTGACTTTAGAGAAAAGCATACAGGGAGCATAGGAGAATGTGGTCTGGAGGAAGAGCCCGAACAAACCAGGGACAGATGAGAACAGTCCCAGGGGAGAGGCTGAGGGGCACAGGGCTAGGCTCAGGATGCAAGAACGTGGTGGAGTCCAGGGCAGCAATTTTCACAGTTTTTGTTTTGTTTTGTTTTGTTTTGTTTTTGCGGCAGAATGCTGTTTTCATATATTTTACCCAGAAATAAAATACAGATCAAAAAGGAGGGAGTAGCCCTGACTCAGATGGAGCTGGGGAGGAGGAGGCAAAGACTTGATCACTCAGCCCCCCATTGCCCTCCCCATCACCCCCAGGATGTCCCTGCAAGCCTTCAGGCCCCCAGGAACCCAGTCAGCTAATCACCTGTCTTTGTGTAAAGAGCAGTGGCCAGAAGTCAGTTCAGGCCATTTTAACTGTGAAGTCTCTAAAGTCACTCCCAGCCATGACATTCTAGGTGATCTGGGGAGGGGAATAAGGGAAAGTGGCCAGGGACAATCTCTACTGCTGAGTGAGGGCTCTGCGGAAGTCATGTAACCAGGGTGGGATCAGCCAGGCTTTGGGATCACACTTCCTTCTCCCCAAGCCCTGACACTGAGCTCAAGCACAGACACCTGGGGTTGATGCCCAAGAGTGGGTGAGAGGGAGCAAACTGTGAGATGTGGGTCCAGTCCACGGAGGCCCCACGATCCCCCACCCGTCACAAGCCTCCCCGCGTGTTTCTGATGGTTTTGCTCCTGTATCATGCCCACGTGAGGTCAGTGGATGGATGTCCTGTGATCTGGGGTCAGCAGCCGAAGCCACATCCACCGTGTTCATCACGTCCCGGCAGAGCCCTCCCCCCGTCCCGCCCCTCCCCACCAGGCCATCAGGAAGCATTATCACATTTTCTCTCCATAGAAACCCCAGGGGGGCCAGGAGGGCAGAGATAGGCATCCCCCTTGTAAAGCTGAGAGAAGGCAGGCTCAGTGAGATGAACGAACTCACCAAGGTCAAGCCTGGCAGAGCCATAACTGTGACCAGGTCTCCTCCCTGGTGTGACCCCCATGGGGTTCAGCTGCCCAGCCTGCAAGGCTCTGTCTTGGGGGCAGGTGGAGATGTCCAGGCTTCCTTCTGGCGGGCGGTGGAGGCACAAACCTGAGATGGGCAAGAGAGCACTGGGGCTTAAGGGGCAGCAAAGACCTGGACCCATTCTTGGGCACTCAGCACTGTGCTGCCACTCAAGAGAGTAATTGGCATGTAGTAATTGGGTCAGAGGTGGACAAAAGCCACTGCTGCAGTTGAGCCAGCATGACCCAGTCCCTCCCTCAAGGCAAGGCCTGGAATAGAGCTCTGGGCTCCCAGACAAGAGGCTCTGGCCTCCGGAGTGGAGGAAGAACTGAGATCTGATGCAGAAGGGAAGGGCTTCCCAGATGGCACTAATGCTAAAGAACCCACCTGCCAATGCAGGAGACTAAGAGACTCGGGCTTGATCCCTGGGTCAAGAAGATCCCCTGGAGGAGGGCATGGCAATCCACTCCAGTATTCTTGCCTGGAGAATCCTATGGTCAGAGGAGCCTAGTAGGCTACAGTCCATAAGGTCACAACGAGCTGGACACAACTGAAGCGAAGTAAGCGCGCGCGTGCACACACACACACACACACACACACACATGCACAAGGGGACTCAGACAAACGCCCTTCGCTGGGTCCTAATCTCACCCTGCAGGGCTGTGTGGAAAGAAAGGTGGTTCTGGAGCCCTTGTAGGAACCTCAGATCCAGGGTCTGGAGCAAGACTTGGAAGGATGAGGGAGGGGTTGGGGAGGATAACAGCTGTCCTGTCAAAGGGTAGGGCTCGAGCAGGGACTCAGTCTTGGCAGAAGGACTGCAAAGTAGATGACGGTGCCATCCGCCATCTGAGCCTGCATCCTTGTCTCAAATCCCCTGAGCTGGCCTGCAAAGCCCAAGTGGCCCCTGCCTCCAGACCCCCTTGCAGAGAGTCTCCTCTGCATCCTTGGCTGTGTTCTCTCCCCTGCCCGTCCCTCCTCCTCTCCCACTGATTCAATTATTTATCCAGTTGAGTTCTCAGCATTGGAGTTAATCTCTCTTTCCTCTCAGCAACTCCCAACCTCCCCTCCTTGCCACAAGTTCGGGTGGGGGAAAAACGCTGGCGGGTTCCGTGCGGTGTTGATTAGAGTATTGATTGTGGCTGCAGCCCTCGCAGTCCTCACCCAGGCATTCATCAGTGCTAGGTGGCGCAGACTGGAGACTGGCCTCGGGGCTGGGTCCAGAGCCTGGGTCCAGACCAGAAGGCGCCCAGAGCAGGTCCCCAAGGTGTGAGGAGGGGCGGGGTCAAGGGGTCAAGGTCAGCCCTGGCAGTCTTCAGTGCCCTCAGCAAGGAGCTGAGGGCTTGTTGCTACTTCTAATCCTGGGCTTCTCATTCCTCTTCCTGCCTCCTGTTCCTCCGAACTCGCTCCTCTCTTCTCTCTGGCCTGTTGATTCTCTGCTGCCTTTTCCTGGTCATTCTGGCTGATGGCAGTCCCATCACTGACCGCCTCCCCCATGCTAGTCCTCTGCTCAAGGTTCTCCATTCTCACGGCTGCCCAGTGAGGTTCGCCTCCTCTTTCCTACCTGCAGAGGCTGAGGCTCACAGAGGTCAGGCGAGATCAGGCTGCTGAGTGGACGAGGGGCAAGGTCTGGATGTCATTTTCCACCAGGCTGCACTACCCCCCTAGCATTATTGAGCCACTGTGTGCCAGAGACACGCTCTCTCGCTGGCAACCTGTATTCATCTTGCGATGCAGAGGTTCGTTATCCTTATTTTACAGGTGACAACCCTCAAGCAACTTGTCTCTGGACTGCACAGCTAACAAGTGTCAGAGCAGGAATTCAGACTCTGGTCTGTGAAACCCCACACCCAAGTCACTTATGTTTGTGTGGCAGTTCCCAGTTTAAAAGCCAGTTCACTGCCACCATCTCCTCTTCTCTTTACTCACCCTGAAAGAGAACTGGTGTTATTATCCCCATTTGTAAAATGGGGAAGCTGAGGCAAGGCATGGTTAAATGGCTGAAAACGGCAGAACGAGGCCTCCAGCAGTTCTGACGACTCCTGATGCTCTCATGTCAAATCTACTCCCACCCAGCCACCTCACCTGTGCCCACTGATCAGCATCTTGTCCTCTATTTAGCAAGCCCCTGAAATCCATCTTCTTTCTCTTCCAGGAAGCCTTCTTGGATTTGCTGTAGGGTGGCCACTTCCCTTTACCTCTCTGCCTCTCTCTAGAGCACAAACCAAGGATGGTACCGGGCATCTCCCTCTCCATGGGTTCAGTTTCTTTTCAAAGAAGAATGAAATGTGCTTGGTTCCACGTCAAGCCTTTGCTCAGGCCCTTCTCTCTGCCTGGAACTCCCCTGCCTCTTCCCTGCACGAGACCCCCTCCCTTCTCTACCTGCAAGCCCTGCTCAGGTGTGCTTCCTCCAGGATACCCAAGCCCACGGAACCCCCATCGCTCGCGTAATCACCCAGCACTCAGTGTCAGGAGGCGCAGGCTGCAATCCTAACGTTAAGCTCGGTGGCCTTGGCGATCACTTCTGCCCTCAGCTCCTGCACCTGTGTGCTTCATTAGCACAACCCAGACGTTTTGTAAACAGTTCAAATGCCAGGGACCCCTCTTAAGATTCTGATTCAGAAGATCCAGGGTGGGGTATCTACATTTTTCAAAGTACCTAGGCTTCCATTCAACAAATATTTATTGGATGTCTATTATTGAAAGCTTAGAGTAGACACTGGAGCCAGACATCAGGGTTCAAACTCTGGCTCAGTACACCTGCGTGACCTCAGAAGGTTGATGGAGGCTTCGGTACCTATTTAGCATCACTACCACTTGTCATAGGATGTACTTTCTGTGGCTGGAGAGAGGAGTGAGCATGATGTGGAAGGATCTGCATGTGCGAGGCACACCCTCTGTGTGCTGCAGTGGCCAAGAACTGCCAGGCTGGATGGCCTCTGGGGTCCTGCCACACAAAGATCCTGTACCTTTCAGATGCTCTCTATAAGAGCCTTTTGTCTGTTTCCTGGCATCCCCAAACCCCGTGCTCCTCTAGGGCAGAGCCAAGCTCCTTCACCCTCTGGACCATCACCCTGTCCCCAGGAGAGGGCCCTGCACAGGAGGTGTGGCCCAACAGACCTCATGTTGTTTGACCAGAGAGTCCTAGGTACTCACCTGTTCCCAATCCACCTCCGCCGGCCTTCAACTCTGGGTATTGTGCAAGACAGGCAGGAAAGCGGACAGTGGCCATCCCAATACCAGCCCTTGAGTTAGCACTGATGGTGGTGCAGGGGCTGAAAAGCAGCTATGATTGCAAATTGATCTGTTGTGCACTGAGCTGGTTACTGAGAAGAGAGAAAGCAAGTTGTCAATACTGCGTTACCCACTGGGGTCCAGATCTGCTCCCTTGGGCTACCCAGAGGAGAGACAGAGGGAGGGAAAGAGAGCTGTTTCCATTTTACTGGGGTCCTTGTGGGGTCTTAGGGAGTTGGGTGGGGGCCCAGCTTGAGTCCCACCCAGCTCAGAGCCAGTCCTGGGCTCTCTTTTTCATCTTCCCTCTTCCAGAACCAGGAGCTTCCCTGGTGGCTCAGACTGTAAAGAATCTGCCTGCAATGCAAGAGATGCAGGTTTGATCCCTGGGTCAGGAAGATCCCCTGGAGAAGGGGATGACAACCCACTCCAGTATTCTGGCCTGGGGAATCCCATGGATGGAGGAAGCTGGAGGACCACAGTCCATGGTGTGGCAGAGAGTTGGACACAACTGAGCAGCTAACATTTTCAGTTTCTTTCACTTCCTCCAGTACCAGCTTGGAGTTCCATGTGGAACAGAGGAGCTAAAATAGATAATTCAGAAAGTTATTTCCATTTGGTTTGTAATTGTGTGGTTTGTCATGGGTCTGGGATCAAAGGACAGACCACTCGCCTTTATTCAGCAGCTCGGGTCAAGTGTTTGCATTTCTCCAGCGTCACCAGTGCATGGAGTTGGGAGGTGTGACGGTACCCAAGGGTCTGGTAAAGGAAACCTAGCCTGGAAGCTTATCCAGGATGTAGTTCTATGATTAGAACAATGAGTTGGGTCCTTCCAGATCCGCACTGAGCCCAAGTATTCTGAGCCTTCTTTCCTTCGCAGCCCTGTGCTGGGATGCCAGTGGGAGGAGAAATGAGCCATAAGAAGACCTAGTGTGAGCTAACCCTGTGCCAGGCTGGTTCTGGGGAAGCAGCGACCCCAATTCTGTGCCCAAGTTCCACCTTCCCCTTGAGGTCTCTGGCTGACTCCTACTCAGACTTCAGGCCAGGCCATCTACCTCTATGAGAATTAAATCATGTATTACTGCAGCTGCTAACTTTCAACACCCCCTTGGAAGGAGCTCCAGGTGAGGGGGCAGAAATGAAACCTGTAACCCTGGCCCCCACCTGGCTATGTGACCCTTGCCTTAGGGCTCTAGAGCTCAGTTACACAGCCCCAGTGGTGCGAGGACAACCCAGGAAAAACTCACACACCTGATCACAGGTAACCAGGTAGTCAGACTTATGAGGTGTGGCAGCTCATGTCAAAGTGGGGGCCCTACACGGTCCCCCATCCTAGTCCTTCCTCTCTGCCTACACTTCAGCTGCAGTTACAGCTTTAGAACCAGGCTGGAATTTGAAACCTGGCTCTTCCTAACTAGTTGCTCTTGGAAAGCTACTTCACCTCTCTAAATCTCAGGTCTTCATCTGAACAATGGAAATAAAATTACCTATCCATAATGATGTGCATCGGAGAAAGCAATGGCACCCCACTCCAGTACTCTTGCCTGGAAAATCCCATGGACGGAGGAGCCTGGAAGGCTGCAGTCCATGGGGTCATTGAGGGTCGGACACGACTGATCAACTTCACTTTCACTTTTCACTTTCATGCCTTGGAGAAGGAAATGGCAACCCACTCCAGTGTTCTTGCCTGGAGAATCCTAGGGACCGGGGAGCCTGGTGGGCTGCCATCTATGGGGTCACACAGAGTCGGACACGACTGAAGCAACTTAGCAGCAGCAGCAGCAGCAATGATATGCGTACATGCTTTGTCACTTCAGTCGTGTCTGACTCTTCAAGACCTTATGGACTGTAGCCCACCAGGCTCCTCTGTCCATGGGATTCTCCAGGCAAGAATACTGGAGTGGGTTGCCATGCCCTCCTCCAGGGGATCTTCCTGGCCCAGGGATGGAACCCATGTCTCCTGTGACTCCTGCATTGCAGGTAGATTCTTTACAGAGGAGCCACCAGGGAAGCCCCACCCACAACGATGTGGTGAGAGCTAAACCCCATGCACAGGCATGAGCATTCGTAGTTAAAGATGACTCTCACTGTTCTCCACAAAGCAGGTGCCACTTTTAACCCCTATTGTCCAGAATGCTTCCCAGACACTCGGGCTGGTCACTGCCATCCAGGAAAGGAGTCACTCCTGCCTATCGGGGGGCTTCTTTGTTCCAGTTACTTGCCTGAGGGTCCTCCTATTCTCTATATACTTCCTATACTATATACCAGGATGAGCAGTGCCAACTACAAATTAGCACTTGCCATCTGCCTCTATGAGAATTGAATCGTGAGCTGCTGCAGCTGCTAACTTTCAACACCCCCTTGGAAGGAGCTCAGGGTGGAGGGCAGGAACGAAGCACTCTGGGAAAATTGACAGAACAGGTCTCCAGACAGATATTTCCAGGAGCTGATTTTATGAGCCCAATTCTTTTATCTCCTCATATCTAGAAAAGTACTAAAATCCTTCATAATGACAACTGCTCCTCATGATTAGCAGTAACCTTCATGTGACTAGCAGAAAACTTCTGCGAAAAAATATGCAGCTGATTGCATGTACTCCCCCTTCAACAAAATTACATATATACAGGCTTTCCCCCTGCCTCTTTGGAGCTGTTTCTCAGAGATATCTGAGGTGCTGTGTCCCAGGCTATAGTCCTCATTTTGCCCCAAATAAAACTTGATTCATAACTCTTGTGCTGTGCATTTTTTTAAGTCAACACTAGCAACAGCAGTGGTGTCTTCCCCCTTTTAGGGAAAATATTCCCCACCCTCACAGGCAACATGATCTTATCTGACCACTTCCCAGTGAACCCAGACTGGTTCTACCCCGTACTGTGTCCAGGAGGGATTGACACATAGCCCAAAGAAGAGATATTTTTAAATGAAAGAAATGGTCACTGCCATCCACTTTGTGGCCATCTATCCAGCCTGTATCAAGCATAGTGTTTGGTCACAGCAGTTAGTCCTGCTCTGAGGCCTCCTGACCACAGGGAGAGCTGGGTCAGAGCTGCTGGAGGACCATTCAAGCAGCTCAGGAGCTGGACTGCTGGGCAAGAAAAGACTTCCTGCAAGAGGTGATGCCCAAGCTGAGTCTCTAAGAATGAGGAGGTTTTTCCCCAACCAGCTACAGAGGCCAAAGATGGTGCAAAGACTCCTGTGGCCACATCCTAGGAGCCACTCTAGAATCTGTCACTGAATTCAACTAACAGTTGTTGAGTATCTACTATATACCAGGTCCCGGACTGGGACGGAGCAGCTAAAGGGTGGCAGGCACTGGAGAGATAAGTAGAGTAATTCACAGTGCCTGTGCCCTTGGAGTAGGGGAGACAGAGATCCAGCAGGCTCTGACATCGTGTGCACAGGGGAATGGGAGATGGGAGGGGAGAGATTTGGGAAAGTTTCATGGAGAAAATGTGGCTCAACCGGGCCCTGGAAGAAAAGGAACGGTGTGCGGTCCCAGGACAGTGGGATAATACAAAAGGCACAGGATATAGCACATTCATATCTGAATCTAAATAGCTGATGTCAGGACTTCCCTTGTGGTCCAGTGGCTATGGCTCTGAGCTCCCAATGCAGGGGGCTTGGGTTCAATCCCTAGTCAGGGAACTAGATCTCACATGCAACAGTGTTAGGGAAATTAAAATAGAAGGAATCTTGTTCAGGTTTCAGAAGCATGAAAGCAGCCCTCTGACCCTCTCTCTGACCTACCTGGACACTGCCCAGTCCCATGCCTGCCTGCAAGCACAGCAAATCAGGCAGCACTTCGTATAAGAAAAGGACTCGGTCTTGGAATTCTTGAGTACGTGCAGGTCTGGCCAACTGCCCCAGGGTTTAACAAAATCCTATGACTCACAAGATAAAACAGCATTGTAAAAATTTTAAAGTAAAACTAGGGCTGCATTTTTTGCACACAAACTGATGACGATATCGTTTTGCAGCCTGAGATTATAAGCGGAAGCCCCCAAAACTGCAATTAGAAGTCCCACTCATGGGGTGGACACTGCCTAGGACCTTTTCCCAGCTGGGACTCCAGGTCGCTGTTACTCGGGAGTTCCCAGCACTAAGTCTGGATGTTGATTGGCCCACATGGTGATGTATGTGTTTTTACTTTTCTCTATTGTTTCTATTCCTTTTCTTTTAGTGACTGTGTGTTAAAAATTAAGGGCTTCCCTTGTGGCTCAGCTGGTAAAGAATCCTCCTGCAATGAAGGAGACCTGGGTTTGATCCCTCGGTTGGGAAGATCCCCCAGAGAAGGGAAAGGCTACCCAATCCAGTATTTTGGCAAAAAAAATATAGTTCATGGGGTCGCAAAGAGTCAGACATGACTGAGCTACTTTCATTTTCTTTCTAAAATTAAGTTAAATAATCTTCTTTAAAAAAATTGAAATTGTCATCAGTGGTTTTTTTCATTAACAAATCCTTTGAATGTGAAACGAAGTAAAACTTTCATCAAAACATGAAACTCAAAAAAATCCTCCATGCTACAATGAAGACTGAAGATCCTGTATGCTGCAAGACTTTGGTTCAGTCAAATAAATAAACAAATAATTTTTAAATAAATTTTTAAAAAACCCAAATACTTGATGTGGTTGGATGAACCAATATCAGTCTCCATGGGAAACCAATGGCCACAAAAATTAGGGTAAATTAAAGACTTAATAAGGGACATTTTATAAATGCATTGGCAATGCATAGGGGAAGCAGAGCTGTTACCACCTTGAGGCTCAAAGGGAGGGAGTGGTTTCTGGAACAGGTTGGGAGCTCATACCTTTGGTCAAGAGTCAGGGCCAGCCCAAGGCCACCCTGTGGGAGAGAAAGGAGAACAGAGATCTTGAACTTCCCCCTGCCCTTAGATGAACTGCTCGGGACTCCATGACAGAACTGAGGGGATTCCAGAGGAACAGGGCCAGCCTCCCTGGGGCAGAGGGTGGAAAGTGACCCAAGATGGAGCAAACAGAAGCTCTCTGGCACCTGTAACATTCCTGGTTATGAGAGTCTACCTCAGAAAATGAAGTATAATCTCTACAGTCCTAAACGTCCTCACAGAGTTCTTAGAAGGGTCAGTGAGCTAACAATGGCAAGGCCTTTGATAATTGCTGCTCCCTATCTTAGCTGAGGGTTGCCATTCAGTACCAATTCCATCAGTATTTGTAAGAGAAATAAATTTACTGATGAGGAACCATGTTCAGAAAGGTTATGTCATTTCTCTGCATTGGTCAACTCCCTACTTTGCAAAGGACAGAAACCGAAGTCAAACTGCATTCAGCAAACAAGAAAGAAAAGCAAATGGCTCACATAACTTAACTGTTCAAGAATAGATATGGCCTCAGGATTTCAGGCATGGCTGTATCCAGGCACCATTAATCAAGGTTATTGAGTATCTGTTTCCTCTATCATTTTGTTCTGCTCACCTATGTTGGTTTTTGGGGAAATAAAATAACCTCTGTTTTTATAATAAAATAAACCTGTGTTTATTTTGGGGAAGAGTCAGTCTCCCCAAGCCGAGACAGACAACTTCAGACACACTTCAATCAGCTTAGCCATACCAAGGGAAAGAGCCCCTTCTCAGAAATTTCCAACAAACATCCTAAAACTGACTTCCCCAACTCTGGACCAATCTCTATTGCAGGGATGATATAAGCTCTCATTGGCTAGGTCTGGGTCAGGTACCCTCCCTTGGAGATAGGAGATCAAGCCAACACAGTTGAGAAAATCTGGGGGAAAAAAAAAAAAAAACAGAGCCAACTATCCAAAATAAAGAGAAGACAGTTGGGCATAACCCTCCCCAAGTCACATATCTGGGAGCAGCCCCTCCCAGGGTCCCATGTAGCTGTCCAGTTTCCAAGCTCTTTTTTGTTTGGGTTTTTTGGTTGTTGTTACTTCAAGTTTTGCTGGGGGTTTTAGCACTACATCCTAAGCCAGGGAGGTATGGTGAAAAGACAGAGCATGTGGGCATGGGTACAGAGGAGTGACCGGAACGGAGGAGCTGACTGTGAAGGGTCTTGAGCTCCATCCAAGGATCAGCACTGAGCCCCCAGGGCTGGAGGGTTGACCCACAGGACCCAGGCCTAGAGGAGTCCGCCTGAGGTGACAGTCTGTAGGCCTGAGCAGAGAGCCAGACTCCCTGGGGGTTCTGGCAGGAAGGTGGAGCCCAGACAAGCTCAGGCCAGTGTATGTTCCCCATGTCCACCCCCCTCATCTGCTGGCTCCCTTTTAAGAACCTTTGCCCTGATATGCAGGAAGCATGGGGGTCACTGACTTCCTTTCTTTCCCCCATAAAGGCCTGACCCCCATAAAGGCATGGAGCGTTGTGTAGAGTGTGGGTGCGTGCACACACATGGCAGAGGAGCTCTCTCCTCTCGGGCTGGTGACATCCATCTGGGGGCAGCTGGGGAGGTGGCACCCAAGGCTGTGAGTTCTCTGGCCTCTGTCCAGCCTGACCATTCCTCTGTCTTTGTTTACTGCCCTTCACTGGCTCCGACAATCTAAAGAGAGGATGGGGATAGGATGGGATGGGGAAGAACATCATGCTCAGAGAAGAGATTTGAAAAGGAGGGAGACAGGAAAGAGGATGGACAGAGGAGAGGAGGAAGAGAATGTGGCCAGAGGAGCCGGGGGGAGGCAGAGAAGCAGAAAGAAAGGAGAGTAATGGGGGAGCGCATTCAGAAATGCAAGCACACACCGCCCAGAGTCCAGGGTGGCCAGAGGGCCTAATCTCCCGACAGAGCTTGGAGGTGGCACCTGTGGTCAGGCAGTGGCCAGAGGGAGAAGGAGCCATAGATGATCGGATCTGGGGACCCAGGGTGAGCAGGGCCACACAGCTGTGGGCAACGAGCACATCTTGGCCTGGACTGGGAGACAGATGCACCCCCAGCCTTTCCGGCATTGCCTCTGCCACCCCCACTGCACCCCCGCCCCTCCCCTGGAGGGTCAAGTTTCAGCACACAAAGCATAAGTGGACATGACAGGGCTCCTGTCCCTCTGGGCTTCCTGTCTCCTTCCCAGCTGGTGTGCTCATGCCCTCGCCAACCTCCACAGCACCTTCCTCCAAGGGGTCAGCACCCAGGCTCATTTTGTGACTCTTTAAGTTCCACCCACATCCAGGCCAGAAACTGGGTGCCAGGGTCAGAGCAAGGACAGGGTGCTATGAGGCCTTTTCATACCCTTCGTCAGGGCCCAGAGCAAGGAGCCTGGCATCCCTGTGCTCTGCCATGGCCAGGGCCCCCTCACCCTCATGAGTTCGCAAGGGGCCAGTTGCATCTGTGAGTGAACCTTCTACAGAATTACAGCCTGAGTTCCCAGGAGAGAAAGGAGCTGGACCTGCCTGGAGGTTTGTCTGGGGTCACTGGAGACTGTCCACCCCAGAAATGCTGCTTTCCAGCTACCATCTGTGGTCCTCAGATCACACTGCCCACTATTCCAGAGCTGTCTGACCTCACAGGGCATACGTGAGTGCTAAGTCACTCAGTCGGGTCCGATTCTTTGCGACCCCATGGACTGTAGCCCACCAGGCTTCTCTGTCCATGGGATTCTTCAGGCAAGAATACTGGAGTGGGTAGCCATTCCCTTCTCCAGGGTGTCTTCCTGACCTAGGTTTGAAATTGGGTCTCCTGAATAGCAGACAGATTCTTTAGGATCTAAGCAACCAGGGAAGCCCCTCATAGGGCAGTGGTCCCCAGTCTTTTGGCACCGGGGATCAGTAACATAGAAGAATTTTTCCACAGAGCGAGGTTGGGGGTGGGCTGGTTTCGGGATAATTGGAGTGCATTACCTTTATCATGCCCTTTATTTCTATTATTATTATAGCGGGTCCACTTCAGATCATCAGGCATTATATCCTGGAGATTGGGGGCTCCTGTCATAGGGCTCGGGGGGTTACATTCATTGGGACCCCCTGGGCCCCCAGAGCTTCCCTTCCTCCCTGCCTCCACCCTCAACCTCTGGGCTGACCCATCAGATCTGCTTCTAGGATGACAGCCAGTGTGCTGGGAGATGGGGTGGGGACAGTAATTATCACAAGCCAAGAAAGTCCACAGACCAGAAGCTGGGAAGAAATAGTTGGTGTCCCCCCACCACGCCCCAGTGAAGTCAGAGAGGAAGGGATTTTCCGTTGAGCACCGTTCTGTTCTGCGACTCACCCACCACTCAGGATCGGATGTAATCCCCACTCCTCTCCATCTCTGCACTTCTAAAACCAGATGCTCCATGAATTTTGCATCAGGTTCCCAGGCAGAGATGTGCTGCAGATGCTGCAAGGCTACTTTCATGTAGTGCTGAGGGATCTGTGTGTGTGTGTGTGTGCACGCATGCATGGGCCCTCTCTGTGCATGATTCTGCACACACTGACGCCAAGCCCTTAACTCTCATGTGCATACCCTTGTGTGCACACACACTCCTCTACACTCACATGTCTGTGTGCACACCCCCCCATACATTCACACTCACACATGCATACAGCCCTGTGTGCACATGCACTCCTATACACTGACACTCTTGTGCACACACCCCCCCATACATTCACACTTCCTTGCATACACCCCTGTGCGCACACATACTCCTATACACTCACATTCCTGTGTGCACACGTACAAACACACCTGTGTGCACACACACTCCTCTACACTCATGTTCCTGTGTGTGCACACACATCCATACATTCAAACTCCCATGTGCACACACACATGTGTGTACACATAGCCCTGCATTCCTAAAGTACTCAGTCACACTCTCAGGGAGGTCATCACACTGTCACAGACATCCTCACCCGGGAACTGGCACACACGTGCACTCTGGGCACACACTCTCAGACTCTCCAGCGGCAGCCAAGGGCTCCTCTGAAGAGCTTCCTCATCTCACTGAGAACAAATCCACAGCTGAGCCGACACGGTCTCACACCCACAGTCGGCCATCCACTCCTCCAAACACACGCAGATGCCCATCCCCACGGCGTGACTCACCAGCCGACATTTGGGATGAATGCTCACTCTGCCTTTTCTCTCCATTCATTTAAAAATTCTTTTTTAAAACTATGTATATAGACTTACAAAGCACTGTTACGTAGATTATCTTAGTTCTTCCTCAAATAGCCCCGAGAAGGGGCATTATTATTATTATTATTACCATTTACTAGGAGCAGATGAAAGCTCAGAGAGCCTCGGGTTCCACGGCCATACCGTGAAGACCAATGTTCAGAGAGGCTGAGGCCTTTCCAGGTCACGTGGGTTGTATGTAACCCAGATGGACTTGGATTCCTGTCTGTCCCACACCTGATATTCTGCTTACCCTCATAGACTTGTCACTAGCCCACACAGCACCTTTGGGAAGGCACTAGGAAAAGGTGCCCCTCCAGGCAGACAGAGCCCTGTGCCAGGGTGCCCACCTCAATGACCAGGCGTGGGCTCCAAGTCAGACCTCACTCGCCTCCTTGGCTGGGCTCCTGAGTGCTGATGGGTGCCTGGACAAACCTGCTGGGCAGCCTTGATCCCCCCGCCCACCTCTGAGGACCCTAGCATGTCCCCCTTTTTCCCCTATGCACTGGCAGGGCCCCTCTCCAAACCACCTCTAAGGAGCAGACCCTCACTTGACTTTGACCCCAAACCACTGACCCTGGCCCAAGACCCTGGCTCAGGAAGCCCCTCCTGCCAGGGTCCTGAAGGAGGGTCCCACAGAAGCCTCCCACTCCAGGAGGTTCCCCAGCCCCCTTCCCACGTGGCACCAATGTCAGCTCACACAGACCACTTCCTCCCTTCAGAGTCCCCTCAGCTTCGACTCCCACCCTCTCCCTGGGAGCTTGCTGGGGCCCTGCATGCTGTTTGGTAAATAAATCAAGAGCAGTGGGAATAATATACCTGTCAAACAGCAGCTAGCTTCCAATTTCCGCTGTCAGCCCTGCCCGCCGTGCCATGCCAAGCCTACTGACACTCTGCCACATGCAATCCATTTCCCAAGGTCCCCTCTGGTGGGAGGGGTGGGCCGTCAGAGCCTGCAGCAGGACAGACCTGGAGAGGAACTTCCAAAGGCAGACCTGATGAGAGAAGGGCTGAGGATGAGGTGTGGCTGCTGGGAGACCAGGGGAGGCGGGAAGGAGGGGTCATGGTTAGAGTGACCCTCGGGGTCTTCTCTGCACAGGAAGGGTCATCATATCCCATCACACCAGGAACAACTGTCCAACTCTGGGCCTTCCTGATAAACAAGCAGGCAGCAGCATCTAGAGGTTAGATTCTAGAAATCAGGGTTAGAAAGAGTCCTGGGGTCAGCGATTCCTGTGCTCTGCCGCCAGCTGGCTGGTCTTTCATCATTGCTTGTACAGAGGTCAGTCGGTCTGCAAAGGCCTTCCAGAGAACTGGCCACGACAAGTGTTTTTCTTGGGAAGTCCTTTTTCTGTTCCAGCCTGTCTTCTACGGCTTCTGACCAACTCCTTTGCTCTGACTTTGCAGAACAGGTCAGTGATGAGCCTTCATGTTCCAGGGCCTCCTGCCACCCTCTACACTCCACCCAGCCTCTCAGCCCCACCAGCCTCAGATGGAGAAGCTTTATCTCCTCCTGGTCTTCAAACTTTGCCTGTAATCCTCCCCAGGCCCTCAGTGACCCTCAGCTGTGTGACTCTGATGGATATAGGCCTCAATGAATATTCTCAGGACACCTGGGGACTTTTACATACCATTCCCTTAGGGGTTCCAAGCAAAGTGTCTCTTCCACTGACAGCTCCCCTGCACCAGGTCAGTGCAAGAGAAGATGCTCTGGAAATTGGGCTGAGGGTTGAGGGCTGGGGCCAGAGGTGGGAAGCAGAGATGCCTCCTGACCACATCCTGAAGACTGTTCCTCCCTCTGGATCTAGCACATGAGACAGAGTTAGGGCCTGAGCCCGAACAGCTGAATGGTTTGCAGGATGATATAGTCTGTAGAACAAAGGCACAGTTTCTCCTCCTGGAGCATTTTGTCGTTAATTCAAGGATGAGAGAAACTCCCCCGATCATAGGGCCTGGGCCTCAGAAAAGCAAGCCACCAGCCAATGTCCCAGACTCAAAGCATTGCTGTCCTCTCCCTACGGCCCTCCGCACCCCACTCCACACCAACGCCAGCCATTTTCTCCATCTTCCCACAAGCACTGGGCACGGGTTTGTCCCCCAGGGAATTCCTCCGTCCCAGTCTCACACCCTTGGTGTAGACCATCAGAGGTGGAGGAGCTTGAAATCCTCTAATCTGACTTTTCATCTTTACAGAGGAGGAAACGGAGGCTCAGGAGGGTACAGGGCCTACTGAGGAAGCAAAGCATGCTGAGTGATCTCAGGCAAAGCAGCCTTTCTGGGCCTCAGTTTCCTCATCTATAAAATGGGGAGAGAACACCTAGAATGTAGAATCCATAGAAAGTACACTCCTTGAGGATGAGGATTTTTCCTTTTGTCATTACTGCTATACCCCCAGTGCCAAGAATTATAGTAGGGTTTTTTTTTTTTTTTGGTTTTTTTTTTTTACTGATAGGGCTTCCTGGTGTCCCAGACAGCAAAGAATCTACCTGTGATTCAGGAGACCTGAGTTCAATCCCTGGGTTAGGAAGATCCCCTGGAGAAGGGAATAGCACCCCCACTCCAGTATTCTTGCCTGGAGAATCCCATGGACAGAGGAGTCTGGCAGGCTACAGTCCATAGGGTCACAGAGTTAGACAAGACTAAGTGACTATCACTTTACTTTTCATATCCCCAGTGCCAAGAATTAAGTAGGTTTTTTTTAACTGAAATATATTCAACATATATAACATTTTATAAATTTAAGATGTACATGTTGACTTGATCCATTTATATATGCTAATAAGATTGCCATTGTAGCAATAATCAACATCTCTATCATGTTGTATAATCATCATTTTATAGTAGGTTTTTGATAGTAAGGATCTTTGAATGAAAGAATATAAAAGCATTTAGTAGTTGTTCATTAAATGATATCCCCTGTTATCCAAGATCATAGCCAAGCCCAAGTTTCCTGACTCCTGGTGCCAGGCCACTTACCCCTTCTCTGCCCTACCTACATGGCTTCTCTTCCTCTGCCCACCTTTAGCCCCTGACTTCTCCTTAGGGAACTGGAAATGGGGGAAGAGAGAGGGACATCCTCCAGGATAAAGGGGGCAGGCCTGAGCTAATTCATGCCCCCTACCACATATCATATATTATATTTATTTTATATATATATATATATATATATATATATATAGGCTTCCTTGGTAGCTCAGCTCAGCTGGTAAAGAATCTGCCTGCAATGCAGGAGACCCTGGTTCGATCCCTGGGTCAGGAAGATCCCCTGGAGAATGGATAGCCCAGTGTTCTTGGGCTTCCCTGGTAGCTCAGATGGTAAAGAATCCACCTGCAGTGCAGGAGACCTGTGTTCAATCCATGGATTGGGAAGGTCCCCTGGAGGAGGGTATGGCAACCCACTCCAATATTCTTGCCTGGAGAATCCCACAGACAGAGGAGCCTGGGGGCTCCAGTCCATGGGGTCGCAAGGAGTTGGACATGATTGAAGCGACTGAGCATGCACACGCACACACACACACAAACATGTACACACATACACACATACGTACACATACACACACACACACACACTCACACTCACACACCCCTCTCCCATCACCACCGCCGCCACCCCACCCCGTGAAGATCAGAGACAGAGCAGCAGGGGGAGAGCACATTTGTTCCCATGTTGTGCAAAGGAACCAAAATAAACACAAACAAATTTGGCAACACAGCTCAGGGTGGGCCAGCCCCCTTCCGCCCTCCCTGCTGGGCCGCTGCTGTCTGCTCTCGGTTGGGAGCATGAGTAACTCTAGCCACCCACTGAGCTGGGAAGCCATCCCAACCCCGGTCTCCAGCGCAGACCCAGGGGCCAGGGAGGCAGGAGCCCCCCACCCTTGCTGCTAGTTCTGGGATCCTAGCGCCTGCAGGGGGAAGGCCTTCCTCGGCTGTGACAGGTAGGTCAGTTCCATGGAGGCTACCGCACCCTCAGTCTCCTGCACACGCCTAGGGAGGGTGATGGAACATCACTGAGTTAAAGGAGTGTCCTGCCGGTGCCTGGGGCTGTGGGAGTTGCCTTCTCGGGGCCAGGCTGGACCTGGGAGAGCAACCGAGCAAGGGGCCCCAGGGCAGAGCCCTCCCCCAGTCCAAACCAGGGGAAGGGACCAAGAGAACACAGGGGAACTGTCCCGCCTCCACAAGGCGTCTCCTTCACCCGAGGATGCTTCTTCCCGCGTCCCCATCCCAGGCACTCTCAAGTCCTGTTTTTCTCTCCCCCTGACATACAGCCTGCAGGCACATGCGCACGTGCACACACGCACACACACACACACCAGGATCTGCTTCCCCAGAACAGGAAGCTGGTCTCTGCCCAGGACTGAGGGCGGACCCTGCAGGCGGACAAGTGTGTCCAGGCAGTGAGTGAGGCAGCTGTTGGGACTGTGTTACATCTTGAGCACCATGCAGTCTCCCCACCCTCCTGCTATCGGGGAACTGGGGCATTCTGGACAGGAACAGGCGGAGGGGGCCTTGACCCCAGCCCCACATACATGCCCCATCAGCATGGAAACCACAGGTTCCCCCACACGTGTCTGTCCTCACCATCGCCCCTTCCCATCTGTGCACACACACAAAGCCAGGGAAGAGGAGGGTCTGGATTAGAAGAACAAGGGACTGAAGCTGGAATGGTGTCAGCCAGGACCCAGAGCCAGGCTGTGCACGACATGCCTTTCTGTAACACACACAGAGATGTCACACCTTATCCTCAGCCCCAGGGCATGGTGATCCTCTTCCGCTCCTCGTGGCCCTGCTTAACCATGCCTCCTCCTGGAAGCCTCCCTGGATTCCCTCAGCCAGTCCTCTCCCACTGCTTGGCAGGGGGCAAAGCTGCACTGCATGTGCTGTGGAAACTAACCAAACACTTTCTTCATGTGTTCAAGTGAATTATACAAGCATGATACTCATGTGCAAACACAAAGGCACGCCTGTGCATGCACGCACACACAAGGAGCATACCCCACCTCTCGCCCCGTTTCCAGCTTCAGATGCCATCATTCTGTTGCCCTGGCAGCATGGGTGTGAGGACACTAGCTTGTGGGGTGATGACCCGGTGACCTTGATTCTTTGCTAATGTCCCTGCCTAGGATCCTGAGACAGGATTAGGCACAGCCCCGGGTCTGCCTCTACCGCTCAGTGTCCAGCTCTGTGATTTTAGGCACATCCCTCCATCTCTGTTCCAGGGTTCCTTGTCCACCAAGGGGACATGAATAGGAGCTACTTCATAGCAAGTTTTGAGGTCGAATGAGATCACAGTTCAACCTTCAGTGCCAGTTATTCCCATTATATTCCTTTGTAAAGGATTCAGGAGATGGTGCAGATGAGAGCAGATCCAAGCTCAGTGAACCAGGAGTTGTTTTTAAATGTCCCATCTCTGCAGACAGTATTAGGCTCTACTCCAGAGCAGGGCAGGAGAAGCCTGGGCAGGCTCTGTCTTGCCGGGACCTGGAACACGCCTAGGATAGTGACGGTGCCCACACTAGCTCACTGTAGCCCCCGCAGAGAGCCCCTCCCCATGCAGAGGGCAGTGCACACAGCTCTGGCTGCCCCCTGACCACCCCTACTCCCCAAATGCACACCATGCAGCCTGTCAGTCATTTAACAGGGCACCAGGAGAGAGCATCAAGGGGCTGGAGGTGGGATAGCTGGAAAAGGGGCAGCCCTGGTGGCAAAGGTCAGAGCACCCCAGAGTAGTGTCTACTCCAGCCTGTGGTCACACAGGCACCTTCAGCAGACACAGGGCTGGGCTGGGGTCACCCCAAGATGCCTGCCCCTGCCAGAGACTTCTATAGGCCTCCCCAGGCTCCAGGTCTGCTCTGCTGCACACATACGGTGCACACATGTGTGGCCAGCCCAGAAGCCACTAAGTCTAGAACTTCTAAATCTGGAGAACATGGTGAGCTCTCCCTCCGGGGGGCCTGTGAATTCCCACAAATAACAGGCAGAAGTGCATGTGCATGCACACACGTTCATGTCTACATGTGCGTACACGTGTGCTTATGGATGGGGAAAGGAGGTGTTGTCCTTACCAGATTTTCAAAGGATCTAAGCCCCTCAGAATGAGATGGCTGGATGGCCTCACTGACTCTATGGACTTGAGTCTGAGTGAACTCCGGAAGTTTGTGATGGACAGGGAGGCCTGGCGTGCTGCGATTCATGGGGTCGCAAAGAGTTGGACACGACTGAGCGACTGAACTGAACTGAACTGAACTGAAAGCTAGAAACTATTATATTACCTTAATAGTTTATTTAGCAGCTGAGAAAAACAAAACCCCCAAAAGATCCCCCCTTAGTTTGGTTCCCCTGGGGACAGCCTAAAACCCTCGGCTAGGGATGCCGAGAAGACCAGAGGACCTGCCCTGAAGACTCACACAAAGCTGAGCCCTCTCGGCCTCTCCCTCCATTTCCAGGCTGACAGCCTCGTCCCCCAACACACCCACCTCCTTCCACAGTGCCATTCTGCCAGGCCCTTCGTGAAGGACAGAAGAGAAGAAGGAAGTGCTAGTGGCAAGACCTCCGCCCTGCCAGGCGCCAGACGAGGGGCCAAGGAGCATGTGGGCACAAGCATGAGCTGCTGCGCCCTCCCCCCGCCTCCGGCACGCCTGCTCAGACAGTCCGCCGGCCTCCCCGGCCTGCCTTGGGGAGTGATGAGTTTATCTCCGCGAGACAGAGAGGTAGGACTGACGGCAGAGATGACTCGGGCTGAACTTCTCCGTAAGCAGGCTCCCCGGGGAAGGGCTAGGAGAGATGCTATCGCCCCTGATTGTCAGTCAGTCATCAGGAACCCAGGCTTTGTGAGGCCCCCTCCCTGCTCCCCAGCTCCCCAGAGCTCAGCCCAGCTGTCTTGGCAGCTGAGGGAGCTGTACATATCCCAGGGGCACCTGGCTCCAGGGCCCTGAGGACACAGGAGGCGAAAGCCTGAAGACACAACACCCACCCTCAGGAAAAGGAAAAAGAAGCCGGGCCAGCCTTGCTGCTCTGCCTCTCGATCCTGAAGCCTGAGCGGAGCTCTAGGGTTTAAGGAGCTTCAGCAGTTTGAGGGTGGAGGACACATCTGGGCCAGAGGGGACACGTCTGGCCATTCCTGCGGGAGCCCCAGGAGGCCTCGTCTCCAAGTTCGCACACCCCACCACATGTTGCCTCTCACGCTGGTGGGGACTGTCAGCTTCTCCCCTAGAACTCCCCTACCCTACAACTGCCCACTTTACCCATCCATCCAGGCGGCCAGGGCCGATAGGCACGGCCTCTCAGCCAGCCCAGGGTCCAGGGCCCCTCCTCTGGATAAAGGAAAATGGGCCAGAGAGCAGGAGAGTTGGGGACTGAGGTTTGCATCTGCAGGCAGCCCAGCTGATCTCCCAGTGGTGCGTCTGGCCCTGGGCTAGCAGCTTAGGGATAGCGCCTGGAGGTGGAGATGAATGTAAGTCAGGCAGGAAAGGGGCTGAGAGGTCGTCTGGGCCTCTTGAATGGGGACAACAAAGCTGGAGAGACAGGAGACCAGATTAAGAGTCCGCGGACTTCCGGTCCGGAGCACCATGCCGAAGTGGCACCAAGTGGCGGCCATTGTAGCCAGCCACTGTTCATCAAAGGTGACTTCCATGGGGGCCCCCAGGGCTGCAGCAGTCAGCAAAGACTCCCTGGACAAGGTCCTTGAATCAGCTGCCTCTGCCCTCCTGGCTCTGCCCTCTGCGCTGCCCCCCACTTTCCACCAGGCAGGGGCCCCAGCTCCCTCTTTGTCTGTGAGCCTCTTCAGCTCTGCAGTGAGCAGCCCACCTCCCCAAGGTGGGCAGTGCTTGGTGGGAGTTGACCAGAGACCCTGGCAGCTTCCACCCAGAGCTGGAACATCCCAGCTCCCAGTCTGCCCGCTCCTGCCCTCACCCCTACCCTCTTTTGCACACGTTGTTGAGCAGGAAGCTGTGTGTTGTAAGGAGCAAGTTCTTTACGGTGTGTGCCCTCAGGAAAGACACCAAACATCTCTGAGCTTCAAAACGGACAGTTAATGACCACCTTGTGTTGTCATGAGCGTTAGAGATAGTGCATGCAAAGAACTTGGAAGCCCAGACACTCCATAAATGGTCATTACTAGCCTCATGGTTGTTGTAACTCTGGGGGTAGGGGTGGGAGAAGCAGTAGGCACTCCCAACAAGGTGACCATTACAGAGAAATCCCTCAGTGAGGACAGGATGCCCCTGGGCCCTGTGCTTATGCTCAACACCCCTGGGCCAGAAGAACAGAAACTGTAGCCCGGGGACTGCAGAGATGGGAGAGTCTGAGAAAGGGCTGGCCCTGAAGACTCCTTTTCCTGGTCTGAGTCATAGAACATGAGGCTCAGAGGGACCTCAGGCACCACTCAACCCCAAGTCTCTCTCCCCACTTGACAGAGCAGGAAACTGAGGCCCAAGTCACCCAGTGTCTGAGAACAGAGCCCCAGGCTCTTGGTCCATAGTTGTATTCGTGACTCAGAGCCAGCTGCTGTCCTAACCTCACTCACAGGCACACAACCACCTCCTCATCCACTTCCCTGGAAATGCTGAATTTTTCTGATCTAGAAGAAAGACAGCCTGTTTGCAAGAGAGACCTCTTGGAAAAGATAGACTGAGTTGGAAAATACTACAGGAGGACACAGGCGTCTCCACCCATGAGACACAGCTGGGGTGGGTACCTGGGGCACCTCCTGCAGCTCCAGAATTGCCCTTGCTGCCATTCAGAAACACAGTCAGGCTTCCTGACTGCCTGCGCCCAGAAACCAGCAGCAGGGGGCGAAGGAGGCAGGAGCGTGTGAGCGCAGCAGATGCTGGGGAGTCGGGGGTGCGGGATAGAAGGATGTACTGACACCAGGAGGAATGGCGAGGAACTCGAGAAGCCGAATCCTGAGACAGGAGTTCTGAAGGGACACCCAGAAACAGAAAGGGTCTGAGAGATCAGGCCCACTCACCATGACTCCCAGGCAGGTGCTGGCTTCCCCTCCCCCCACCAGGACTGGATCACATCTGTAAACCTACCTGGAAGGTACCTGTGAGTGAAGGGAGCAAGTCACCTCTCTCACTGTAGCCGACCTCTGGACGCAGTCACTCAGAGTAGGTGCAAGCATTACCCGGGGACTCAGCAGGGAAGGCTGCTGGAAAGAGGGGGGTCTGAACCTGAGCAGGAAGGAGGTGCAGGTCCAGGAGCAGGAGAGGAGAGGGTGGAGGCAATTGATCATGACCATGACCATGACCATGTCCATTGACCATGATCATGACCAGCAGCACTGGGACCACTCTGCAAGGACACAGGTCCAGGTGCCCTATTGTGGGCAGCTTGACCTCCTCACCCTGTGGCCAGCATGTCCAGGGCAGAGAGCCCCTCTACCCATGACCTCTGCCCCTGCCATTGTGCTTAGCACCATGCTGGCACAGGCAGAGCCCACTTGACAGAGGCTGGGTAGGCTTTGAGCTGATCCACTCACCCAGAAGGTGCTAATTGAGCTGATTAATTGAGCCAATTACCTCAGCCTCCCAGGAGGGCCGGGAGCAGGCCTGGCTCCTGGGGACCAGGTGTGAGGCTGCAGGATGGGCTGATGGAGGGAACCAGGCTGCAAGAGGCAGAGGTTGTGCTCTGCACCCCCAGGCCGGGCAGCCCACGCGGGGGCAGAGGGGAGGACCAAGCTGAGTGTGGGCTCCTGGAGAGAGCCGTCAGAACAGCAGGCGGGGCCGGAGCAGATGCAGGACCACAGGACAGGGGGGCAGTGTGCCAGTGAATGACTGCATGAGGAAATGAATTACCCTTTCTGGCCGCACCTTCTGCTAATTCTGGGGTGCGAATGAAAGTGAGAGTGAATGTGACGTGTAAGTCCTCGCTACGGAGCACTGCGGACTGACGTGACCTGCAGGAACAGTGCAAACCGGCCGCTGCCCGTCATCGATGGCCGGTCTGCCCAGCCACCTGGGAGGCAGGCCCCACGGTTGCTGCCAGTTTCCAGATAAGGAAAATGGGGGCAAAGAGGGTGCCCCTGGGCCCAGGTCACGCAGTTAACCAGTAAGGGAAGCAGGATTCAAACCGTCCTCCCCTCAGAAGCTCTGCGGTATAAATGTACAGCGTGCGGTGTATGGGGGGCTTGAGAGTCAATGAACGTGAGCCTGTGTGTGCAGGAAGGTGGGACTGAGTGTCTGTGAGTGTGCAGACGGGATGGCTGTAAGGGAATGTCTACCTACTCCAGTATTCCTTCCTGGAGAATTTCATGGACAGAGGCTACCATCCATGGGGTCGCAAAGAGTTGGACATGACTGAGTGACTAAGAGACTAACACTTTCACACTTAAAATGGGCATAGTTTGTTTTATGTAAGTCATATGTCATATGTCCATAAAGCTGGGCTCACATGTGCACGAGGGCGGGGCTGGCGGAGCATGTCTGCCCACAGACGGGC
Organism: Bos mutus; assembly: GCF_027580195.1. Lineage (NCBI taxonomy): Eukaryota > Metazoa > Chordata > Mammalia > Artiodactyla > Bovidae > Bos > Bos mutus. The sequence continues at coordinate 49,509,344 of NC_091631.1, forward strand.
ATCTCAAAGAACACGAGTCCCCTCCTGGGACCACCAGCTCCACCCCAGGCCCAGGCCTGACTGAAGGCCAAGGACAGTCCATTGACCTTGGGGAGGGGGCGACACCTTCCAGCCTGGGAAGGACACAGACAGTGTCCTTCCATCTCCTGCTTCTCTCCTCCCCACCATTATTACCACAGTCCCCACCAACATCCTGGCTTGTCTGAACTTGTCCAGTGCTTTCCCACTTCCACACCTGCTCCCTTCCAATTCTGTCTCCATGCACGAGCCAGAGGGCTTTAAAAGACACACAAATCTAATCATAACCTGTTTGTGTTTTGTTTGCGCAAACAGTGTGGACATCTATTTGGGTAACGGAAACTATAATCGTTTCAGGACAACAATGTGCTGTTTTTCAAATACTAACTTTATTGACATATGACTTACACAAAACAAAATACACCCATTCTAGTCACTCAGTCGTGTCCAAACCTTTGCAACCCCATGGACTGTGGCCTCTGTCCATGGAATTCTCCAGGCAAGAATACCGGAGTGGGTTGCCATTCCCTTCTCCAGGGAATCTTCCCAATCCAGGGATCAAACCTGGGTCTCCTACATTGCAGGCAGATTCTTAACTGTCTGAGCCACCAAGGAAGCCCATTTTAAGGGTATAGGTAATGAATTTTGACAAATATACACCTGGGTAACCACCAGCCCATTCCATTTCCATCATCTCAGAAAGTTCACTTATGTCTCTGACCAGACAACCCCCTAGCCCCCTCCCACGCCTGATCCCATTTCTGTCGTTTTTAATTTGTTTTGCCTTTTCTAGAATTGCCGCAGTGTGCACTCTTCTGTCCCGGCTTCCTTGACCCCGGGTAACGGCGGTGTTGGATCCACCTCCATTGCTCCATGTGTCAATCACTAATACATTCTTTTCCTCGTTCTGTAGTAGTCCATTGTATGGATACACCATTTGTTTATCTGTCCACCAGTTAACGGGTGTCTGAGTTGTTTCAGTTTAGAGGCTATTTATGAATAAAGCTTCTATGAGTATTGCCTACAGGTCTTTTCGTGTATATGTATTTTTATTTCTTTTGGGTAAACACAGAAATTGAAATAGAAACACTAGATACGGTAAGTATGCCTTTAATGCTACAAGAAACCGCCACTAGCCCTTAGGACAAATTCTGAGATTCTTTAGCCTGAACAAGGCCCTACATGCCCTGGTCCTCCTTTCTTTTCAGTCCCATCTCTCCTCCCTCCTTCGCTTGTTTATTGCATATCAACCACTCTCTTTCTTGCTGTTCTATCAAAACACCAGGCTTCTTTTGACCACAGGATCTTTGTATGTGCTGGTTCTGCTCCCTGAGATGCTTTTTCCACTCTTCTGTTCTTCAGGTCTCATCTTAATATCCATTTCTCACGGGGAGAGGGGGGCCTTCCTAACCACTCCTTACTTCAGCTTCCTGTGGTGATCCTCATGCCTGCTCAAAGCTTCCTGTGCTTTTTTCCTTATAACACACATCATCGTGTTTATTACATATGATTATGTGTAGGATGTGTAATTTCATGTTTAAAGTTCCTCCCTTCCAGTCACCTCTAGGTCCTGTGAGTGCAGAAATCATGCACATTCCCTGTGGGTCTAGCACAGGACCTGACATATACGAGTGACTCAAAAGATATTCCAGGGAATTCAGTTAAGAAGCCTGAATCCCACAGGCCTAGGATGGAGCTTCCCTGCCCTACTGAGGAGACTGGAAGCCCACCCCTTACAGAGAGGCCCAGGCAGCCAGGCTGGGCAGTCATATCACCCCGGATCCAATGATCCAATGACTGGTGGGGAAAGGAGGGAGGGAGCAGAGGAGAGCAGGAGGGGGAAAGAGAATGACTCATCTACAGAGACACATGGCATGGGGAGAGGAAAGTGCAATTCAGCAGCTTCTTGACCTTCCCTTTGTGAGGGACAAATGCTCCAGCCCCAGTGAGAGGGGGATGGCAATCGGGTACTCCCAGGGCTGGGAGAACATCTGCCTTGGCCCACGAGCTGTAACAAGAGAGATTTCTCAGGCTCTGAGAGAAATCTCCCCATCCTCAGGTTCTGCCGCTGCGTCCTTGTCTCCAAGCTCCCCAAAGGTGGCTGTCCCCACCTCACCCCAGAGGCTGTGTGGGGCTCTGAGACCGGGAAAGAGAGAATGGCTTCCTCCCAGGACCACTTAAATGCAAAGAAACCTTTTTTCCCAAAAGGCAAAAGGGATATGAATGGCTGGCCCCAGCACAAGGCACCAGGATGAGGTTGCAGGCAAGAACACCTTGGACATGAGCAAGGCAGGCCTGGGGGAAAGTCTCAGAAATCGTCTGCTGTACATGGAGAAGTCAGGCCCACAAAGGGGAGAGAGGGTGGACTCAGGAGCAGGTATAGAGGCAGCGCCTGTCCGTAAGGCAGAAGGCCTCTTGGCTCCGATTGTGTGGCCTGACTCACTGAAGCAATTCCCCTGTCCCTAAACAAGAAATCTAGATGGGAAGGGCAGTCTCTCAACCAGTGGGGAAATGGTCTGCAGGCTTTGCAGGGCCACAAGTGCTAATGGATGAGGACCTCCCTATGGGGTCATCACCCAGAGCTCAACAGAAGCAAATCAGGCTTTTAGCTTCTCACCGACCAGATCTCCCTCGGCAGTTCTCTAACCTTTTCTCCTTCATGTAGGGCTTGGTTTATCATTCCTGAGGTGGTCAGAGTGAGTCACCCCCATCCCCCAACCCAGACCCCTTGCTCCCATTCCTTCCTAGGACATACTCAAGATAAAGCCTGTTAGCCTGGCTTATGCCGCAAAGGAAGCAGTCAGGATCTTGACTGTTGGAGCTGCTGGAGCCTTGGAAGGGTTGTTAGCAGATGAATGGGGCAGCAAGAGAAACTCAGCGAGAGCCCAGGGCTATTCATGAAGGTCAGAAATTCTCTGGATTCTTGGGGTATAAGTGGGGACAGCGTGAATGTGAGAGCATGGACTTCTGGGTGAACCTTCATTCCCTAATCCCAAAATGGGGACAGAAGCACGAACCTAACTAACACTTGTCAGGATTAAAGAAAGTAAATACTCCAAAGAATGATAGTTCATATGATGAATGTACATTAAATTCTATCACAGTCCATGTTTAATCTTGACATTTTAATCCTCATATGTACAAAGAGTTTCATTATTTATGAAACACTTTCACATTTATGAGCTCATTTCATCCTTGTAACAATCCCAGAAGCACATGGGACAAACACTCTTAGCCCCATTCTATAGTCAAGACAACAGTGACCTAAAAGCATAAACAAATTGGGCAAATTCCACAGGAACTCGTGAGTATACAAAACCAGAATGAAAACCTCCTGACTTCTGGTCTCGATTTTCTTCCCCAGGAGACTTCCACTTTGCCATGCACATCCCTAGCAGAAATTTGAAAGAGAATTAAAATCCTTTCCCACAAAATGTCAAATGCTTGAGGAAGACAATAGATACAGGAGCATATTCATTAACATTCCTTAACTATTGCGGTGTAACAAATAATCCCAAAACTTAAACAAAAAAAAATATTTATCATCTCATAGTTTGTGGGGGTCAGAAATTTGAGAGAAGCTTGGTGGGCTGGTTCCAGCTCAAGCTCTCTCATGAGTTTACAGTCAAGATGCTAGCTGGTTCTTGAGTATCTGAAAGCTTTACTGGGGCTGAAGACTCACTTCCGAGGTAGCTCATTCAGATGGGTGTGGGCAGGTGGCCTCAGCTCATCCCTGCATCAGCTCCCTAAAGGGCTGCTTGAGTGCTGTGACATGGTAGCTGTTTCCCCAGAGTCAGAAGAGCCACAGTACTTTTTATGACCTAGTCACAGGAGTCACATACCATCACTTCTGCCTTATGCTATTTGTTAGAAGCAAATCTCAAAGTGCAGCCCACACTCAGGAGAGGAGAATTGGGTTCCCCCCTTTAAAGGGAGCATCTGAAAATGTGTGGACATATTTTAAACCACCATAAAGGATTAACCACTCTCAGATAGGCAGAGTGTGCTCGGAGCAGGTGCAGGAGACAACCTGCAGGTTGGGACCAATAGGCTGGAGGCCCTCCCAGCAGCACCAGGAGGACCCCCCCACCCAGCCAGAGCACCCGACTCCTGTCCTCATTGCCACACAACTTGGGCTACCCTGGATCAAGGGGACCAGGAGCCCCAGGGCAGTTGCTGAGATGGAGGAGGACAGAGTTTCCAGGATCTGGTGGAGGCCACCTCCACTCAAGCCTGAGCACGTAAGGGGAGGAGAGACTGGGTACTTCACGATCCTGGCCCCAGGCTACCCTGCCTGAAGCTGAGACGGGGGAGGGCTCCATCTCTACTCTGCCTGGGTAACAGGAACATTTCTAAGGACACCCTTGACAATGCTCACCAGTATGGAAAGGAATCTGCCTTCCACTGGATCCTGGCTGGCTTAGAGGAAAAACTTAGGGTCCCCAACTCCCCCTTCTAACAAACCTGCCCACTTAAAATCCTGAGAAGCCAGCATCTTATACCACCTACCCACCGCCTGCTGGCCTCATACTATTGGATGAAAAGTAGACACCCTGACCCAGCAAGAGACAAGTCATTGGCTGACCAGCAGCCAATCAGATAACCTCTCTTATGATATTTGGCACTAAGGGCCCAGAGTCTAGGAGCTAGTCTGGGGCAAGGCCTGGAGCTGGAGGTCAGGCAATTAGGGCAGGCTGTGGGGGGAGGCTGGAGCAGCTATTTTAGGAACATGTGTTGATGAGCAAGCGAAGAAAGCTGATCTGCAAAGTAAGGCAGGAAAACGGAGCACGGAGAGCATCAGGGCTGATTCACTGTGTGGCATCAGAGGGGAGAGCAGGCAGGAAGGGCAGTTCACTCGGTGCCCAGGTGCTTCTCAGCTCTCCTGAGACCTGGGTGTTCTGGCTGTGGGTCTCATGAGGCACACTTGCATCCTTGTGCTAAATCCCTTGCTACTGAAGCAAGCTTAAGTGGTTTCTTTTTAGGCAAACAATCCTGTCTAAGACCTGAAGGAGGGGGAAGAAATAGAAGGACTGTGGCCTGGTTGCAACACCACCACGAAGGACTTTTGGGTAAGAGTGTAACATTCATACACACACACACACACTCTTGAAGCCCAGGGAATCCAGAGAAACAAAGCATGGCACCTCTCAGCTCTCACGCTGATGTTTTTTTCCAATACCACCACCTCCCTGTGTTCCTCCTTACTCTTCCCATGGCTGGTTCCCAGCAGCAATGAGAAATAAAATCTGACAGATGATTCCCCTCCAAGTTCCTTCTGGGCTGAGGTGAACAGAAAAGACAATATGGTCCTAAGCAGCAGGTGTTGGAAAGACAGTATGGCCCTTGTTACAGACAAGGTGGCCCTACGTAGATGGTGTTGGTGTTGTCCTGGGCAGTGATGCCAACAGCCAGTGGGAAGGAGAGCGGAAACAGAGGGACCGGTAGAGTGCCTTAGAAAGCTACTTCCTTCATTATTCATGTCTCCTCTTTCCCTGAGATTGCATCATTCAGCCTTCAGTTCAGTTCAGTTCAGTTCAGTTGCTCAGTGGTGTCCGACTCTTTGAGACCCCATGAATCGCAGCACGCCAGGCCTCCCTGTCCATCACCAACTCCTGGAGTTCACTCAAACTCATGTCCATCGAGTCAGTGATGCCATCCAGCCATCTCATCCTCTGTCGTCCCCTTCTCCTGCCCCCAATCCCTCCCAGCATCAGAGTCTTTTCCAATGAGTCAGCTCTTCGCATGAGGTGGCCAAAGTACTGGAGTTTCAGCTTTAGCATCATTCCTTCCACAGAAATCCCAGGGCTGATCTCCTTCAGAATGGACTGGTTGGATCTCCTTGCAGTCCAAGGGACTCTCAAGAGTCTTCTCCAATACCACAGTTCAAAAGCATCAATTCTTCGGCACTCAGCTTTCTTCACAGTCCAACTCTCACATCCATACATGACTACTGGAAAAACCATAGCCTTGACTAGACGGACCTTTGTTGGCAAAGTAATGTCTCTGCTTTTGAATATGCTATCTAGGTTGGTCATAACTTTTCTTCCAAGAAGTAAGCGTCTTAATTTCATGGCTGCAATCACCATCTGCAGTGATTTTGGAGCCCCCAAAATAAAGTCTGACACTGTTTCCACTGTTTCCCATTTATTTCCCATGAAGTGATGGGACCAGATGCCATGATCTTTGTTTTCTGAATGTTGAGCTTTAAGCCAACTTTTTCACTCTCCTCTTTCACTTTCATCAAGAGGCTCTTTAGTTCCTCCTCACTTTCTACCATAAGGATGGTGTCATCTGCGTATCTGAGGTTATTGATATTTCTCCCAGCAATCTTGATTCCAGCTTGTGCTTCTTCCAGCCCAAGAAGCTTCTTCCATTTCTCATGATGTACTCTGCATATAAGTTAAATAAGCAGGGTGACAATACACAGCCTTAAAGCAACGTGAATTTCTGCAACAATAACCACACCCATCTTCAAATGAGAGTTAAGTGGAAGACACTTTTGAATTATTCATCGCCTCATTCAGCAAACACTTATTGAGCCCTTTCTATTTGTCAGGCCCTGAACTAGGTACTGAAATCTTGGGCTGCAAAATCACTGCAGATGGTGATCAGCCATGAAATTAAAAGATGCTTGTTCCATGGAAGGAAAGCTATGACAAACCTAGACAGCATAATTTAAAAACAGAGACATCACTTTGCTGACAAAGGTCTGTCTAGTCAAAGCTATGGTTTTTCCAGTAGTCATGTATGGATGTGAGAGGTGGACTATAAAGAAAGCTGAGTGCCAAAGAATTGATGCTTTTGAACTGTGGTGTTAGAGAAGACTCTTGAGAGTCTCTTGGACTGTAAGAAGATCCAACCAGTCCATCCTAAAGGAAATCAGTCCTGAATATTCATTGGAAGGACTGATCTTGAAGCTGAAGCTCCAATACTTTGGCCACCTGATGAGAAGAACTGACTCACTGGAAAGGACCCTGATGCTGGAAAAGATTGAAGCAGGAGGAGAAGGGGATGACAGAGGATGAGATGCTTGGATGGCAGCACCAACTCGATGGACATGAGTTTCAGCAAGCTCCAGGAGTTGGTGATGGACAGGGAGGCCTGGCGTGCTGCAGTCCATGGGGTTGCAAAGAGTCAGACACAACTGAGCGACCAAACTGAGCTGAACTAGGTGCAAACTCTTTTTTGTCTGTGCTACTGGGTCTTCCTTGTGGCACACAGGCTCAGTTGTTGCAGAGCACATGTTACTTTATTTGTGGCACATGGGCTTAGTTGCCCTGAGGCATGCAAGATCTTAGTTCCCCAACCAGGGATCAAACCCATGTCTCTTGCATTGGAAGTGGATTAATCACTAAAGCACCAGGGAAGTCCCTGAACCAGATACAAACTTGAAACCAAGCCAATCCCTGACCTCAGGGAGCTCACAGCCCAGGAGGAGTGATGAGAGGTAGAGAGCACTCATAACTGACACTCATGACAGAGCTTTCAGAGCTCGTGGGAAAGGGTCAGGCCATGAAGAATGGTCAGGGTCTGTCATGGGAAAGACATCATCATGAATGAGGCACTGGAGGGGCGAGCAGGATGCGGTGAGGAGAAATCTGTGGCAAGGATGCAGGGGGCCTGGGGTGTAGTTCTGATTCTGTCATTAACCGAGAAAACCCCTTCCCCTCTCTGGGCCTCAGTTTCCCATCTGTCGACAAGGGAGCTTGACTTAGCAGCGCTGGCATTGGAGAGTCTACGGTGGCAGATGCTGGGGGGTGAGGGGAAGTTGGGAGGAAAGTTTCTACAGTTTGATTTTGTTCAGTGGTTTTCTAGGCAGCTTGCCTGAGCCAGATGGGCAACTGCCCCTAGTCCAGGCCAGGGGAGCCCCATCTGGTAAGACTCCGCCTCATCCTTCTTTCTGTGAACACATTGTTAATTCAACAGGGGGTGGATTCTGGGTGCTAGCCCCTCAGGTGAGGGTCCAGGAGTGAAGTGCTCTGTGGCCAAGAACCTCTGATAGCTTGGCAAGGTTCAGTTGCCCTCAGGGAGGACATCCTTGTGTTCACCCTGTGTGGTGAGGTCATTCACATGGGTTTGAGAGCAAAAAAGACACCAGTAGGTTGCTCAACCACATTCTCACTGGATGACCAGGCTCCCAGAACATCTATAACTGCTCTGTTCCAAAGCCCACTCCTCAGCAAAGGGGACAATACACTTTGTGATTATGTTAATCTGCAATTTCCCTGAAATGGTTGGAGAAATGGTGGTGCCCTGACCACCTTAGGGGAACACGGGCAGCATGACCCTGGGACTTATACCAGGAACACAGAATAGCCCAGCGTGACTGCTGCTGATGGTGCCTTGGAGGGAAGTTAGACCAGAGCAATCGATCAAGGTCAAGTCATGGAAGGTCTTACATGCTGGGTTGAGGAGTTGGGTTTCAGAGTGTGGGGGTGGCTGATGGGAGATGAGCTTAGGAAAATATGCTGACAGCAGTGAGTGACACAGACTCAGAGGCCCCAGTGTCAGAGGGCAGGAGGGGGCCCCAGCAGCTGGGAGAGGGTCTTCCCCAGGCAGAGGGAGAGGGGATGGAAAGGGGCAGAAGTGGGCAGATGGGCGAGATTCTACAGGAGGAGGAACCCACAGGACTTAGCCACTGTCTAGAAGGGGGAAGCCATGGACAGGGAGAAAAGGGAGGTAGCCTGGGAAAGTTCCAGCTTTCCTCCCAGCGTGGATCCAGCAAATCATACCTCTCAAATCACAGAACAGCATAAGGCTGTCTACATAGCACAAAATACGGACGACTCAAAACAGTCAGAAAGCCCCTGGCTGCTATCTGGTCCCCAAATATCCGGAAAGCCATTCTGCTTTTCATCTAAATGCTTGCAAAGGGCAGGGGAGTAATTTGGCTTCTCTGCCTTTAGCCCCCACGGTCCCCCACAAAGCATTCTGCAGGAAGGCAGCAGAGAGCCAAGGTGCTGGGCAAAGGGGGAGCCAAGCCCCTGCTCTCATCAGAAACCACGCCGGTATTTTTAGCACTGCAATCAACAACAGGGCCCGCCTCTGGATCGGCTCAGGCAGCCTGGGCCGAGCAGGGCTGTTAAAAATGGAACGGCACACGCTGCAATCAGTTGCGGCGGGCGAGGGGCACCCGGCAGGGCAGCAGCTGTGACATCTGAAGCTATTGGCCCTCGAGCTGGCGAGGGGGAATAGGGGAACAGCCTCCCAGATCAGGCTGGGGTTCTGAGGTCACACGTCCCATACCTTCATGTCCCAGACCCACCTGTGATGCTCCTGAAGCATCCAGGAGTTAGACCTCTGCCCCAAAGCACTGCTTTCACTCCGGCTGTTTACTGTGCCAGAAACCCCACCGTTAGCATCAGTACCTGCCCTCTCCCAGCAGGCTTGTCTGTCACGCCAAGGGCAGGTGCCTGGGGAGCCGAGGGTGAAAGGGGGAGGGGATACAGACCAGGGATGCTCAGGGCCTGAGGATGGAGGAACCCCGAGGAAGCTGGACAGCGCAGGACACAGGGGGTCTATCGTGTCCACTAAAACAGGGGGGACCAACTCTTGCTGCCTCTGCTGCCACTCACTTCTCTGTTCTGATAGGAAAGGGAACTGCACAGGGAGCCCCAGCCAAGACAGTGTCCCTTCCAGGGCGGGGTGTTGTAGTAAGCAGCTGGGAGAGTGTGTTCATCACACTGAGACCCAGGAGGCCTGGGTTTGGAGCCACTCCTCTCTGTCTGTGATAGCTTTCGGGACTCAAGCAAGAGCCTCCTCTCTCTGGCCACCATGGCTTTATCTGTAAAATGACTAAGTGGGAGTAAGACATAGACACCCCATATTCTGAGTTGGCAACAGGCTGGGTGCAGAGCGATGGATTCTTTAGGGGTTCTGATCACACTTCCTCCCCCATCTCAGAGCAGAGGACTCCTGGCCAGGATAGAGATGGGCCCCACAAGACACCGGGACTCTCGGTGCCTCCTCCCAGAGCCCAAGGGACCAGTCATACTGGGATACTTTTGGCATCATGATCTTGCCCCAGTGGGAGCTGAGAGGGCTCTGTGGGGATGCAGAGAGAACAGGAAACGAAGCGGGAACCCAGAGTTATCAGAGCAGAAGGGACTCCAAAGGTCAGGCAGCCCCGTACCCTCGTTGTGCAAACCCTGGAGCTGAAGTGAGCTGACAGACAAAGGGCACCAGTGACCCAGGCAGACATGTGCCTGCATGAAGGCGGGCATGGGACAGCCGGAGCCAGGTCAGTCCTCTCTATCCTTCCCCTGGACACTGGGTCCTTCAAGTGCTCCTTCCCTTGGGGTATTTAGAACCCCCATTTGCCCCCAACTGAGCCCTCAGCCTCACAGACAGGCTGTGGGGGCTTTGCAGTCATCTGCCAGCCAGCGTGTGGGTGGGCGGGTGGGATGGTGGTATTTATTGAATCCGTGGAGGAGCATAAATCTGCATCAACCTGCCTCAGAAGTGTTCAGCTGGCAGGCATGCTGTCTCGGAAGACACTTCACTGCCTGTCCTAGAACCCTTTACCCTCGCCCCCCCCACCCCGTGCTTCCTTCAGTGGGACGGATTCAGGCCTGACAAGCCAGGCACCTCACATGAAGAGGCACCTTGACAGGTCACTCCTTCCATCCCCCTGCCTCACTCCCCTGGTGGCAGCCATGCCCCGTCAGCATCTTCTTCGCGGAATGCCCTAGACAAATGTGCTCCAGGGCTGATGGGCCCTGCAGATGTTCGGCAGCTGGATGAGCCCCCCCTTCAGGCACAGGAAGCCCCCCGGCTGCCTTCTCTGCAGGGACCTGTGCTCCCGGAGTCAGTGGCAGGAGGAAACACCCCAGTGCTCCCCACCTGTCTCTGACTGCCCTACAGGCATCATGTCCTCCCACCTGGAAGGTGGATACCCAACCCCCCCGGGCATGCAGACTCAAGCACCCAAGGCTGGCATATGGCAGAGCCATGTACGTCACTATGGAGTGGGTTGATGGTGCATCTCGTGTTTCCTCAACACCTCAGAAGGCGGGATGAGAATCTGCTGTCTGACAGCCTCAGGCCCCACAGCCTGCAGAAGGCTCAGTCACATACCTACCGCTGCAGATGGCTGGGCGAAGTCGGGGGAGGGGGCGACTGGCTCTCTTGCTGCCACTGCTGTTCAGCCTGGGAGATGGGTGATGCCCGCCCACCCAGCAGCAAGGGAAGAGCCGAGTGCCGCTCCGCCATCCTGGGGCTGTCCTGCTGGGCAGCAGCAGGCTTGGCCACTGCCCTCTCTGAGTCTTGGGAGGTTCTCTGCTGATGGCTCGGAAGTCCCCCCAAAGCAGCTGACTACGTGGGACCAAGAGAGGGGCCAGCCGAGATGCAGCAGAGGGTGAAAAGAAAGAAACTGCATGAAGAAGATTGGCATCTCTCCAAAAACAGCCAAGGGAACAGCGACTTCTCCCAAGAAGAAAGAGGAGCATCCACCCTCGAAGCCATGTAACAGTCAGAGCTGAGAGATAGGAGGTCTCAGGAGGGGCAGTGCAACAGAAAGGGATGAGAAGGAGAGAGTGGGAGATGGGGGTGGGAATGCCTCAGTGTCTTCACCTGCACAAGGTCCCTGAGGTCTCTCCTGGCTCTGACTCCATGATTCTAGAAAGGCAGAGACACTGATCAGCAACTCCATTCTCAACCTCTCCCTCCATCCCTCTCTACTCTTGGTCCATCCTTCGAGCAGCTCTCAGGGTCTGCCTGGGAGACCCTGCATGCCTCTCAGTCTTTCCCATGTCTCCTTGTTTGCATCTGCCTCTCTCTAGTGGCATCACCCCAACTGAGGGTCCTGTGCAGGGACGTGCTTCATGGACTTGAGGAAGCAAGCACCCACAGTTCAGAAACACTGGTTTATAACTAAGAATCAGCTCTGTAGAGAGGATAAAGCTGGTCACCAGTGCTGTGCAGAAACAGTAGTGGAGAGAAATGAGAAGGGAACCCACCTGCTGTCCTCTTTAGCACACAGGAGATTCTAGAGCAGCAGGCAGAGGGCTGCCTATCCTGTAGGCACTGGTGGAATCAGTGCCGGGTGATCCAAGGCAGCAGCCCGGAGCATCAGGAAATGTCACGGAGACAGAACACAACTCTGTAGGAGAAAGCTTGGATTCTCCTCACTCACCTCCACTCTGTGCTGTGTCCAGGGCACTCTTGCTCTCTAAACTGTCTGAATCCCCTAGAGGACTTATGCCAGCTCCTAAGTTTTCTAGAAATTTCCTGTGTATCTGTTTTGTCTCCCCAGCTGAACTGTATATAGTCTTTGAGGCCAGAGACTGTATTTTATGTTTCTTCAGACACCCTACTATCTATTTCCACTCCGAGTACTTGACGGAATCATGACATCTCAAAGTGGAAAGTGACTCCCTGAAGTTCTCCTGCTCAACTTCTCATCCACGCAGCATTCCCTTTTGCATCAGCCCAGCTGCAAGAATATATTCCCTTGGTCACCTCCAGTAAGGGAGAGCTCAGTACCGCTTAAGTCACCTATTCCAGCATTGGATGGGCAATTCCATTAGAATAAGAGCTTTTCAATATTCTAGAACAGCTTGGGGGTGGGGGTGTGAGAGGAGGGAAAGGTGATGCAAAATAGAATGTAGGGTCATATAGGCTGAAATCTTTTATGCAAAAAGAAATATAGCACCTTCTATTTGTGGGAAACCTGAGAAAGCAAGGTTAGAGCTTTCTGGTGCTATAGAGAGGAAGCAGAAATGATCCCCCACTTTTGCAGGAGCAGGCGACAGAAGCACAGAGGACCAGTCCCCGCTGGTTACAGAGTGAAGAACAGGAGCAATGGAGCCTAAACCCAAGCTTTGGGCTCCCATGGGCTTTCTAGACCCTTGCCACCCAGCAATGAGGCCTGGGGTGGCGTGTATGCCACGTGCACTCAGATGGCCTGTTCTCAGCACTTAGAGCTGTTGAAACGTGCTGCCCACCCCACCTGGGACTACTGAGCACTGGAAATGTAACCAGTGTGAAATGAGATGTGCTCAAGGTATAAAATCTGCCACAGATTTTGAAAAGAAGAGTGTAGAATATCTAATTAATATTTTTAAATATTGAAATGATACTGTTGGGTTACATATATTATTTTAAAAAAAAGAAGAAGAACTGCTTAAGTTGTGGCATGCCAAAATGGAACTAAGACACACACATAGAATATGAACTCCTTGTTAGTGTTAAGGGGTCCAGAGAATCAGTGGCCCAGGAATTTAGGAAAGAGAAAGCTCACTGCAGTGTGAGGAAGGGGTTAGGGAAGGGTGATGAGGTGGCCATGGAAGAATCAGAGGTGGACAGATGTTAAGAGAAAGAGACCCACATGGTGGGGAAGTGGGGTGCACTGGCAGACCAGCATGGTTGGGGAGAGAGGTTCCTTGTGAAGACAGTAGAAAATTCACCAGGGCAAGAATGATAGCTCCCAACAGAAGCCCATCCAAGGTCCTGTCTTTGTGTCAGGATCCCAATCCAAACTTCACTCTCTGTGGCCTCTTTTCTCAAAACTGGGTCAATAAATTAATCACTGAAAAGTATTACCACCTGCCAGGCACTCTGTTGTGTGTTAGGGGCACAGCAGTGAACAAGATCTTCTTCTCCATTCCTGTCTTCAAGGAGTTTACAGTTGGGACATCAAACAGGCAGAGCGTGACCTCTGCAAACCCAGTTCCAGCACCTGTAGTCCTGGAAACATGTCCATGAGTCCCCCCACTGAAGGATCAGCCCAACCCCAGCACTCCATTGCATTTGCTGACCAGTCCTAGGCAGTCAAGCTTTCTGAGAGTCCAGTCATGAAAAACCAGTTCACCCAGTATCTTCAGGCCCCAGTTCTGGATCTTCTGGGAGCTCTGAGCATTGGCACCCATAAGCACTCAACCCACAGGCCTGGTGGGGGCACCAAAGGGCATGAAGGGCCGTACTGCCTTCGCAGCCCTGCCATGAGCCCTGTCCAAGGTGCTGAATTTACTGAGCTTCTCCAAAGGGGGAAAACACTGCTTTGACTCTACTATCCAATCAGACATTCCTCAAGAAAATGGGGCATGGACTTTAGCTTATGTTCTCAGATCTGCCAGACTTGAATTCTCAGTCCTGTCTCTCCATCTCTCAGCCAAGTTCATTGAAAGACAAAGTTGCAGAAGGTAGGAAGATGAGGCCCAGGCCCAGCCCTCTCCCAAACCTTCCAGCCTGACCCAGAGGAAGCCAACAGATGCAGGAACAAAGCATTCCTTGGCTTTCCTGAGTTGGATTCTGTCACCCATTAACATGACTCATTGACTCTCGCCTAAACAAGAGGAAGTGAATATCCTAGTGTCATCCCACAGATAAGAAATTGGGCTTAGAGTTCTGCACATATACTGATACAATATGTGCACAATTAGTGTATATTCAATGGCCCTTCCTGACTCCACTCCCCCCCCCCACACACACATACATGGACACAAAGAAAAGAACTAAGAAAACAGCCCACTGGATGGAGACTGCCTCAGTGTAAAAGGCTCTGTCACATTGCTGGCCCCGTCAGTAGGCTTTTTGGCAGCCCATTCCAGTCATTATGACAAGGGCCATCACTCAAGGAAGGAGCTAGATGAAGCTGCTCAGAGGTGGAAATAGGGAGGAGCCATCCTCATGCCTTAAATCTCCTTCACCAAAGTCCTTGATCCCTCTTTACCCTTTGCCCTGCAGTTCTGAACATCTAGTGACTGTCCCTGCTTCCAGAGAATAAAAGTACAGCAGGAAAAATAGAAGCTAGATAGGAAAGCAGACAGTAGAGCAGGATCCAAGGAAGGTTAGCTTTGTATGACCTTGAATAAGTCATTTTTCCTCTGGGCCTGCATCTCACCCTTTCTAGGAAAGTGAATGATTGCAGAGGTCCCTGACAGCCTCGACATTGAAGGCTCCAGGGTTACATGGGTTTGTCCTCTGGAGCCTGGCATGCTGACAACATGCACATCAGAGCCAACATGAACAACATATGTGCCAAAGGATGGCAATTGTGTCTGTGGGAAATCAGCCTGGCACTGCCCTCTATGGGGACATGGAAAGAACACAGCCCTCCCCTGCATCCCAGGACAGCCCACAGGATCTCTCTATGTACATTGTTAAGTAACAAATGCAAGAGCCTGGCACGGTGCCTGACCCATTGCAGCTACTGCAGAAGGGCCCAATTCCCCTTCCTTCCCCTCTCATGCCTGGAATGTTTATCTATTTTCTTAGAGGATGGTGACGACAGGGGGAAATTGGAAAAAGGAGGGGGGTGAACAAGGTCAGGGAGGCTGGGAGAGTGAGGGGGACAGCAGCTGCCATCATTAATCACCTTTCTTGGCAACCTGCATCTTGTGAATCAGCATCTGTGATACTGATAAAGGCTTCTGGAGGGATGGTGGTGACATAGTCACAGACAGGATGTGATTGCCTGGGGGAGGAGGAGGTAGGAGTGAGTCTTGCTTTCAGGGTTTAATCTCAGTTGGATACACACACACACATTGCCATTCTGCAGGCTGCAGAGCCCCCTCCTCCTGCTGCCACCCCATCTGTGCTCAGGCTGCAGCCCCTCTGTCTACTCCCCTTGGCCAAGCAGGACAAGGAAGGCAACTGCTACTTAGTATTTTACACGTAAGAATTCCAGGAAGCCAGTCCCATCAGAGGGGCAAGGACTGTGCAATGAGGCAACCTGGCATAGTGGAAAGTGCAAGAGATGGCCTAGGACACATGCGTCCCCTCCCAATCCTCACATGGAGCCTGCTGGCTGAATGAGAGGCCTTTGGTTGATTCCCAGTAAACCTTGCCACCAACTAGCTGTGTGACCTCACACAACTCACGTCTCCTCTCTGGGCCTTGGTTCCATCATCTGTGCGATGTTTGGGTTGGATTACAAGATCCCCAAAGCCCCCGCTGGCTCCAGCAGCCTGTAATCCTCTGATTCTATAAGCTATGTGTGTGTCCCAGCAGATGGCCAAAGGCAATAGTCATTGGTTGAGCCGGTTCCCACCAATTCCCTGTAAGAAATGAGCACATAGAGCAAATGCTCTATTTGGTTCCTATCCATGTGGCAGTCACTGTTTATAATTAAAATTTTGAATTATCAACTGTTTTCATTATAAGCAAGAAAGGGGAGCGCAGAGCAGAACAGAATTGCAGGTGGGGTCTGTGCAACCCTTTTGTTCTATACCTACCACTTTTTCCTATCTTTAAATATCCAATTTCTCTCTCTCAGTAAAATATTGTGATAGGCACAATTCTAAGGTAGCCCCAAGATTCCTTCCTCCTCTTGCACACACCCTATGCAATTCTCTTCCCTGCAGTGTGGGTGGGATTCATGAAGATGATGGAGTGAAGTAATTAAGGTCTCAAATCACTTCATTTTGAGTTAATTAAGTGGAAGGTTATCCTGAATGGGCCTGACTTAACCAGTGAAAGCCCTTAAACAGGGACTGGCCCTTCCTGAGCAAGGACAGTCTCCTGGTGACCTTAAAGAATGTAGCTGCCATGTGGTAAGCGAGCCTATGAGACCACTACAGGGCAGCAAACTGGGTGCTTCTAGGCGTCAAGAGAGGTCCCTGGATCGCAGCCAGCAAGAGAATGGGACTCCAATTCTACAGCTACAAGGCACTGAATTCTGCCAACAACCACATGAACTTAGAAGAAGATCTCACTCCACAAAGAGATCCAGGTGAGCCGACACCTAAATTTCATCTTTGTGAGACCCTGAGCGGGGAACTAGTTAAGTTGGCCCTGGACTCCTGACTCACAGAATCTGGGACATGATAAAATGCATGTTGTTTTAAGCTGGTAGTTTAGTGATGATTTGTTACCCAGCAATTGAAAATGAATACAAATATCTAATAAATAAAACTCCACTCACTAACACTACTTAATAGGATTTTGCCTGTATCTGACTCTAATGCCAAGCAAGTGTGGCTCACC
The DNA here is from genome assembly GCF_027580195.1 of Bos mutus. Lineage (NCBI taxonomy): Eukaryota > Metazoa > Chordata > Mammalia > Artiodactyla > Bovidae > Bos > Bos mutus. The sequence continues at coordinate 49,526,288 of NC_091631.1, forward strand.
TTCTCTGCTATTTGAGAATTGATTAAGACCTTCCCTCTGACCCCAGTCACTGAGACTAGGCTGCAAAGATGGCTATGCTACCCAGGGAGATGCTGCCTTCTCCCAGATGAAGGCTATGACATCTGTCCAGTGCAGTGCCAGCACAGGATGGCAGAGACCACCCCAGGGGACAAGTGCCCTTCTATTTCTCCCAGCCAATCTGGTGATAGCATGCAAATGACTCTGTTAGCTCCCAGGGCAATTGATTGGCCATGCCATGTGTTATGTAAATTGCCTCTAGGAGGATGTCCACTTCCACCTCCCATAACATAGCACCTTGGCACCTGGTCCTGATGCCTGCCCTCTGTACTTCCTCCTCCTGTGTGCTCCCTCCTGCCCCGTGGGATACCAGTGCTCACTGCCTTTGCCTGGCACTTCTGCCTTACTGCAGCAGATGCCTTATCCAAAGTGACACCAGAGGGCAGAAGGACAGGAAACCCAGCAGAGGGTTTGGAATGTGCCATACCAAGACTCAGGGGATGAGAGTAGAGCAGAGGTTCCACCCCCCTTATCCAAGTGCCCCTCCCACCCTCCTCTTACCCCCACTACAGATGCCTTACTCCTTCCCTGATCTGCACAGGTTGAGGTTGAGCCAGGAGAACTTCTGGAAATGAGTAAGTCCTGTGGTGCAGTCCCAGGGCCCAGAGTCTCTTGATTTTCCCCATGCTTTTGCCTCAACATGCCAAAATGGCAGCTTCCCCCAAGTCACTGAATAGAAGTCCCTGTTGATTAATTCTTTCCCTGAAAAGTGCCCCCCTGAACTTCTCTGTTTCCCTATCTTCCTTCCTTCATGCCCCTGTCCCTACTTCCCCTTGGAGCAGGCAGGAAGTGAGAAATGGGGCCATGGTAGAGTTTCTAAGACTCCCCCCAGAAAAGCTTGAAAGACCCCTACAGTTTGTCATTTTATTAAAAGCAAAGAAATAGTCCCTGTCTATAGAAACTTGAGAAACATAGGAATAGAGAGAAAAGAAACTGGCTCATCAGGAAGCCATTGGCTCTGAAAAAGGACTTGCTGTGTTTGATTTAGTCCTTGGGGCTTGTTGGTACATATCTACAAAGGCCCATCCTCCAAGGCTGAGTTCCTGAACACTCAAAATTCACAACCATTCACTCTAGTGCTTCTGGGTCCATGCTGCTGCTGCTGCTAAGTCGCTTCAGTTGTGTCCAACTCTGTGTAACCCCATAGACGGCAGCCCACCATGCTCCCCCGTCCCTGGGATTCTCCAGGCAAGAACACTGGAGTGGGTTGCCATTTCCTTCTCCATTGCATGAAAGTGAAGTCACTCAGTCGCATCCGACTCGTAGCGACCCCATGGACTGCAGCCTACCAGGCTCCTCCATCCATGGGATTTTCTAGGCAAGAGTACTGGAGTGGCTTGCCATTAGACCAAGTAACCCCTCCTCTGAACAGAGCAGACCTTTTGCCTCTCCTACCTCTGTATAGGCTGGGTCGGAGCCTCTCCAAGTATGGGGCTTGTTCGAGCTGCAGGTTCTTGGCCTTCAGCTGCATGCACACTGAAGTTTGAGACCCATTGTCTAGTTTCTTTGCCAGCATTACTCATATCCTGGTACCAGGTGGATACCCAGGGAGAAAACTATGTAGGAACAAGATTATATCTTGGTTCATTTATTGGATTATGTGGTACGTACTGGGCACTTTACTTAATCTCTCCAAGACTCAGTTTATGCAGCTATAAAATGGGAACACCCATGTTGCAGTATTCTTACAAAGATTAAAATGACATTTACTTATTCCACCATTACGAATTAAGCCCATATTCTGTACCAAGTACAAAAATAAAATGAGAGTCTCTGTCTTTCTAGAATTTAATCTTGTAGGCAGAGACGGCTTAGATATAATACCAAAATGCATGATCCATAACAAAGGATATTAAAAAATTAGGCTTTAGCAAAATTAATAACTTTTATTCTTTGGAAGACACTAAGAGAATGAAAAGACAAACCAGAGACTGGAATAAAACATTTGTAAATCACATATATGATAAAGCACTTGTATCTAGAGTTTAAAAAGTACATTGCACTATTCAATAATAAACAACCAATTTGGAAACAACAACCCAATTTTGGAAAATGGATGTAAAATATTTAAACAGACAGTTTACCACAGAAGATCTACAAATGTCAAAGAAGAACAAGAATAATTCCTTAATATTAATTCATCATTGAAAGTGAAAGTGAAGTTGCTCAGTCGTGTCCAGCTCTTTGCGACCCCATGAACTGCAGCCCACCAGGCTCCTCCGCCCATGGGATTTTCCAGGCAATAGTACTGGAGTGGATTGCCATTAGGGAAATGCAAATTAAAACCACCATGGACAACTACTACATAGCTGTTAAAGTAGCTACAAATAAAAAGATTGACCACACCAATTTTTGTCAAGAATGTAGAAGAACTTAACTGTCATTCACTGCTGTTGGGAATGTGAAATGGTACAACCATTTTGGAAAAGAGCTTGTATAACTTTTTTAAAAGTTAAATATGATCCAGCCCTTTTGTTCTTGGGTATTTACAAAAGAGAAACAACTAGCACATAAATGTTCATGCAGCTAAATTTATAACAGCCAATCCCTGAAAACAACTCAAAAGTCCATCAACAGGTGAACAGATGAACTAATGGTGGCTGCCCTGTACAATGGTGTGTTACTCAGCAGTACAAAGGGATAAACCATTGATTCATGCAACATGGATAATTCTCTAAATCATCATGCTTTGTGAAAAAAGCCAGACTTTCCCCCCAAAAGAGTACATCCTATATGATTCCGTTTATATGAGATTCTTAAAAATGAAAACTAATCCACAGTGACAAAAGGCAGATCGGTGGTTGTCACCGGGTAGGAGAGAAAAGGTTGGGAAGGAGAGGAGGAAGGAATTTCAAAGATACAAGAAACTGGGGATGATGGATACATTGACTATCTTGACAATAGTTATGGCTTCACCCATGTTACATATGTCAAAATGTATCCACTGAACATTATATCTCAGTAAAGCTGCTTTTTAAAAAATATAGTGGTAGGATGGAATATCTCATGGCTGCTAGAGATTAGCAATCACAGAAGGCTTCTCTGAGGAGGTGGTATTAAGCTGAAATCGAGTGATGAGAAGCAGCAGCAGAGCAGAGAGGTCTGGGGAAGAGCATTGTAGGCAGATGGACCAGAGCACACAGAAGCCTTGGGAGGCAGGAAGACTGGCTTGTTTGAGGAGGAGACTGGTACACTGTTGGGGAGGGGGCAAGTGATGCAAAGTGGGATCAGACAGGCAGGTAGGTCCCAAGTTAGGGAGAGCTTCATAGGTCAGGTAGAGAACTGCTGATTTGTATATGAGAAGTCAGATCACAAACAAAAGAGTGACATGACTCCCATTTTTAAAGCTAATCTATTTTGTACTAAAGGCATGTATTACCTAGTAAAGCTAAAATATATACTTAGAACAAAATCATTTTTGCTGTTACATGGAAGCTGGATTGCAAAAGGGGCCCCATTAAAAGGCAGCTGCAGCTGCCAAATGAGAGGAAGCTTGGACTAGTGTGGTGGCCATGTACATGGGGAGGATGCCTTTGGTCTCTACCCTGGAGCTCTGGTCTAGACCTTATCTGTGGGGGCAGGCGGTGGGTAGATATCAAAGGGAGTCGGTGTGAGCTGTTGGCCCTCAGGGCCCATTAGCTCTCTGATTTCCACAGACCTCCCCCATCGTCTTCTGCCCCCGGGCAGCCCCACAGCATCTGGTACAAACCTTGGCATTGCTCTGGCATGTCTTACAATGGTTGGTATGTGTCTGGGCCAGGAACTCTTCTTCCAACCTCTGCACCCAGTACAGTGCCTGGCACAAGGCGAGCACACAGCAAACACTTGTGGAATAAATAAATGAAAGAACAAATGTCTAATCAGCAAATTCGCTCATGAGAGTGGAGCGAGGAAAACACTGCAACCTGCCCTGGCCTTGGTGTCAGACCTTGTCCCCCACCCCCTGCCCCACCCATCCCAGCTTCTACCCCCACCTTCTCCAGCTGCTTCCCCGCTCTCACTCCCCAGGAGCAGCAATCACGTGGCCAGGCCGCTGGGCAGTCAGTGCTGGCCAACTCCTGCCAGCCAGCAGCAGGGCCTGACCTAGTTTGGAGCCGGCCGAGGTAGATGAGCCAGCGTGAAGAAGCTCCTCAGGGCTTAGCATGCTGAGCTCAGAGGCTGGAGTCAGCTTTGAATGTCAGATATTTGGACACAGCAGTGTCCAGAGGGCTATCTGAGAATGAGGTGGGGGACCCGTCCAGAGGAGCCTCTTTGGAGATGCTACTCTTTTCCTGGGACCCCAGTCTTGGGTTTTCAATCCCTTTTAGGGGGTCCGGATTGTGGGCTCCGAGACTTGACTCTCCTTGTCCCATGGGGAGGACTGGGGGACACTGGGAAGGAACAGGGGGTGGAGACAACTCCTTGAGCACTTCTTCCGTGGTCCTTGTCATTGATCAACTGACTAACCCAAGCATGTTCTGAACAGTTTTTAAATGTCAGCAATGTAGGCCAAGCATAGAGCTACTGTTGAGGGTCCCGAGGTGATAAAGACATTGTCCCAGCCCTCAGTCACTCACTGTCAAGAGTCAGGCAGAGACAACAACCAATCCACATGCAGACAGATGCAGTTACAATGGAGATGTGCCCAACTGGGCAGTGTTCCAGGGGGAGCAGAGGCCAGGGGAGGCCTCTCAGTGGAGGTGGGTCTTAAAAAGAGATGCGAAGGATTGGTAGACTCTTTCTAGGTGGTGAGGTCAGTCCTGGCAGGGGTCAGCCTTTGGGATGTTTGCAGCCTGATGGATGCAATGGAGGCATAAAGGTGGTAAGGCTGCAGGCAGAGCATGGGGAAGACTTAAGACGGTGGGGCGGAGTAGTGGGGAGCACATGTGTGATGAAGCTGGAAGGGAAGGCTCAGGCCAGACCTTTAGGGGACAGTCAGGAAGGTCAGGGGAGGAGGGGAGGATGCGGCCAGCCCCAGTGCTCTGGGGCCCAGCTTGTGCCTTTTATCCCCAACTCCTCACTCCTTAGGCTGGATACCTGCAAAGCCACGTGCCCCCCAAGCAGTTCCTTCCTCAGGGATGTGGACCTGTGCCCTCTCTGCTCTCCCTTCACTGCCCATGACCCCCTCCCCATCCTCAACCTACTGCTGGGTACAGAGGGAATGGTTGAGAGTGGCAGACACAAAGCTGAAGATGGGCAAGGCAGAAGGGAAGCAGCACTGGGGGCGAGGGGCTATAGGTCTCCCTGGAAGCTCATCAGGGTACTCTCTTGGGAGAGGTAAGGTCTGAGGATCTCCTGCATCACAGGTTACCGCTGCATCCAAGAGTCTGTAGGGTACCATATCTGGGCCAAGCCCACAGAGAGGGGCTGTGGGGTCCTCAAAGCCTGGATGCTGCGCATCAAACCAGGAGCTAGGAAAAGAGCCTGCCCCTGAGGAAGGTTAGATGGAACTATTGAGGGAACAAGGCTCCCTGTCCCTTGCTGAACACTCAGACCCTAAAATGTGGCATCTCCCAAAGGCTGGGCACCCAGAAGCCCCTAACTGTATCCCAAGGGGTCAGGAATGCCACCAAGCATGGCACCCAGGAGAAGGAAGGGAAAGAGGGCCAGGCAGCTGATCCCTTGGCTGGCAGGAGTAGGTCCTGAGTGCCTGCCTAATGTGGTGTGACACCCAGGACCCCGTGGCAGCATAAATATCCATGTCATGGTAACTGAATCTGACATCTGCTCCTTGGCGCTCCTGGTGTGTGCCTTCCCCAGCCAACTCTACCCTCAGACACACCAGGGGCAGGGCCAGGCCAGGGAGGGCCCCAAGCCCCACTGTTATCACAACAGGCTTCCTCTGCAGGGCAAGCCTGCCCCTACACCAGCATGGAGGTGGATAGAAGGGGATGCTCCCTGGCCTGTGAGTCAGCTAGGATGAAACAACAGTTTAGGAGTGGAAGAGGGGCTGGGAGAAGACAGATGCGTTGGTACATCTGATGTAGGTGAATAAAGGCAGTTTGGTGTGACGGAAAGAGCCCTGGAAGTAAGACATCCAGGTCTCATCCTAGCTAGGACACTCACTTGGTCAAGTCTCTTAACCTCCCTGAATCTCAGCACCTTCATTGATAAAAGGGAGAGCAATATTTCTATTACAGAGGGATCTTGCAGAAAACAAAGTGGATACATATGGGGGAGCTCATTGAAAGGAAAATGCTGAGCAAAGATCAATCAAGGTTAAGGAAAGATGAAGCTAGATCCATTGGCAGTGAGTGCAGGGTGGGCCACCAGGCTAGGCAGGAAAGTCAAGTTCTCCCTCTTGGAAACAGAGGTGATCTTCTGCATGGGTCTGGCTCCACCCATTGCCCCAGGAAATCCTCAGGAATCAAGATTCTGAGGGTTCACCCTACCCAAGTCTTAATCAACTACCCCTTCCCACAGTCTGAAGATCAGACTGGGGACCCCCAAGAACACAGATAACCCCATCTGAGCTCACTCACCCTGGGCTTTCTGATGGGCAGCTTTAGAATCCACCTTGACCTTCAAAAACCCATGAGTTACATTGTATCAAGTGGGACAAAGTAAGAAGATATATCCCATAGTAACAGTAGCAATGTGCATGTGTGTGCATGTTCAGTCAGGCAGTTGTGTCCCAGTCTTTGCAACCCCAGGGCTGTAGCCCATCAGGATGCTTCCTCTGTCCATGGGATTTCCCAGGCAAGAATACTGAAGTGGGTGGGTTTCCACTTCCTCCTCCAGGGGATTTTCCTGACCCATGGATGGAACCCACGTCTCCTGCATCTCCTGCCTTCGCAGGTGGTTTCTTTACCAATGAACCACCAGGGAAGCCCCAAGAGTAGCAATAGCTTCTAGCATTTGAACGGTATGGTGGAATTTACAAAGCAACTCCACTGTAATGACCTGCTTTTTAAACCTTACTGCCACCCTAGGAAGCAGGTGCGAAGTTATTATCCCCATTTGCAAGTGAGGATACTGAGGCTCTAACTCACACAGCTGTGTGGCGACAGAGCCAGGCTCTGAGCTGCTTCTCTCTCCTGACACCACACCACCAGCCAGGTGACATCACCTGAGTACCCACCACTGTGCAGGCGCTGTGAGGGCCACTGGTGATCTAAGTGCCACATGGGACCCTCAAAACCAGAGACAAAAACCATGGAGGACAGAATTCCATGACTTCACATCAGGAAGCTTTGTGGTATCTGACCCAAGCTCCTCACTCCATAGATGGAGAAAGGAAGACAGAAGTTTCTAGAACAAGGGATGGCAGACCTTTTCTATAAAACACAAGGGTAAATATTTTAGGCTCTGCAGCCACAGATGTCTCTGCAGCATATGATTCTTTGAGTTGTTTTTTTTTAAGCAATTCACCCCTTAAAAAATGTAGAAACTGTTTTTAGCTTGAGGGCTATACAAAATAGCCCAGCTGTAGGCAGGATTGGACCCACAGGCTATAGTTGGCCAGTCCCTGTTCTAAGAGATCCTACAACCAGTTGCTTCCTGAGCTGGGTTTCATTCAACGAAACAATTTTTTGAGCACCTGCTAAGTTCCAAGCCCTATGCCAGGAGCTGGAGGTACAGAGAATGATGTCATATAGTCTGTGCCTTCAGGTTGCCTACAGCTGGTGGGGAGGTAGACAGGTGAGGAAATAAGGTCACCTCAAGGCCTGATGGGAGGCTATACAGGATAAGATGCTCAGAGCAGACTGAAACCCGCCACATCTTCCTGGAGTCACCCGGCTGCCACCCCTCACGATGGCAGACATCACAGTGTATTTTAACCTCTATTTACTTCTCTCTGCCCCTCCTCCTAGTCTGTATATTACTTGGGAACAATGACCTGTATCCATCCATGGTGTCCACCCTGCCAGCCCAGCACCCAGGACAATGCCTGGCAGTAGTAAGCACGCACTATGTGCTGAATGAATGAATGAGTAGTAGTAACTACAGAGCTACAGCTCTGGTGCTAGGGTGGGGTGGCTGGCGAGACTGAGGAGCGTTCACCCTGTCCCCCACAATTGTTGAACAAAGCAAGTTGATTGAGCCTAGAAATCCACCCCCGGGCACCAGCAGCCTTCTGTTCTGCTCTATCTGCATCCCCCTGGTCCTGTCTGCAACTCTGGCCCAATGCTGATTCACAGCAGCCGCTAATCACACCCCAGTCAAACATGCTTAATTAAGCCCCAGTTATCCACAGCCTCCTAGCAAGAGGAAAGGATGGGACTCCAGTTGCATGCCAGGCCAGAGGGGGCTGGGCTGGGCGTGGGAGCTGGCGGGGAGAGGCATGCAGGGGACAGTCAGCCGTTTTCTGCGGTTCTGCAGTAGCAATGGTCATGATAATAAAAACGGTGCAGCCCTCCAGACTGTGCTATGTCAGGCATGGCTCTCATACTTCCTGTGTGTTAACTGAAGCCTCCTCAGAGCAATCATGACATCGGTACTATTATCAGCTCCATTATACAGGTGAGCAGATTGAGGCTCAGAGAGGCTCTGTGACTTGTCCAAAGTCATACATACTAGTAAGTAACAGAGTTGCAAGGACTCTCCTTTTCCTGTTTTCCACTGCCCTGGGGGAGATAGTCTTCAGGAAGAGGAAGGGCAGCCATGTCCAGAGCCCCCACCTCACTGCCCAGTGGCCTGGGTTCCTCTGGATAGTAAGGCTACCCTGACTCACACAAGGAGACGCAATTCCACTTTAAACTCAACCCACATATATCATATACCTACTATGTGCCGGCTCCTGGAGACAGGAGCTGGAGAGTCTGGAGTCTGGAGACAGGAGCTGGAGAGCTGGAGTCTGTCCTGGAGACAGACAGCGTCCCGCCCCCAAAAAGCTTGCAAACCCATTGGGTGGGCAATGTCCAACTGCGGGAGCCAGGCTACATGTACAACAATAAATATACATCCTCGTGCATGAAACTGGTGAAGAAAAGTAGCACCTACTGAATACCTCCTGGTATCAGACCCCAGAGATATCACATCCTTTACTTTTCTATCATAACCTATAATCATATATGTATTGGTGTGATTACTTATTAAATATTGTTAGTGCTATTGGTGTGATGGATTATTCCACACTATACCATGTACTCCATGGTACTAGCCAAGTGTCCCAGCATCAGACACAGTGCCTAGTGTAAAGTTGGCACTCAATAAGCATTTTTAAATAAGTGAATGAGTGAAACATAGTTCCTGCCCTCAAGGAACTTGCATTCTAGCCAGGGAAGTGGAGCTGTGAACCCATGGTTGCAGTGCAGTGGGATGGATGCAGGATAGGAATAAGAAGACAAAGGGGTATGGGAGCAGGAAGAACAGACACACTTGGAGCAGGGGAACTAGCAAGGTATCCCACAAAGGGAGATGCGAAAGCCCTGTGTTTTTAAAAAATATTTATTACTTTTATTTTTGGCTGTGCTGGGTCTTCATCACTGCGTGCAGGCTTTCTCTAGCTGCAGCGAACAGGGGCTGCTCTCTAGTTGCAGTGTATGGGCTTCTCATTGCGGGGGCCTCTCTGGTTGTGGAGCACAGGCTCTCGGCGTGCAGACTCAGTAGTTGTGGCACAGGGCCTCAGTTGCCCCTCGGCATGTGGGATCTTCCCAGACCAGAGATCAAACCGGTGTCCCTTGCATTGCAAGGTGGATTCTTAACCACTGTACCACCAGGGAAGCCCCCTGAAGCCTGGTCTTGAAGAAAGAGCCAGAGCTTCCCAGGGAGCTGGAGGAGAGGGAGGCAAGGTGGGGAGGTCCTTAGAGCTGAGAGCACAGCCTGGGAAAGACAGAGGTATGACCCATCAGCTTTGTTAGAGAAACTCCCAGTGGCTTCGTGAGGCTGAATTATGGGTAGGGTGTGAGTGAGAGGGAGACAAGAGACACAGCTGGGGAGGGGAATGGACCAGATCTCAGATGGTTTTGCTGCTGTGCCAAGGAGGTCGGACCTTATTCCTTAAGCAGTAAGGATTCTGGCAGGATTTAAGCAGTGGAATATGTGGTTCAATTCATTTTAGAAAATGGCCCTGGCAGGGTGTGGAGGATGTTCTGGATGGTGAGCTTGGGGGCAGGCAGCCCAGTCTCAGCCCAGAGACTGGAGAAGGACTGTGAGGGTTTAAAGTGACAGAAACAGTGGGTCTGGGCAGGGAGGCGCAAGGCATAAAAGTGAGACCAAATGAACGGACTGAGTGACCATTTGAGGAAAGAGGTCACTTAAGCTCTTAGAGTCTCAGCCTCCTCCTCCATCAAATGAGGATAAGATGATCTACCCAAAAGGGTCTTTGTGAGCTTTCTCGGAGCAAAGACTAAAGGCTCACACGGGGTCTGGCAGGCGGTAGAAAGCTTTCTCCTCTTTGTACCTCGCTGTTCCTTTGTGCCACGTTTTAGGCTTTTGCAGCAGAGTTCGAGGGAATGAACAATCCTGGGATAGGAGGGAGGCAGCCCTGGGCTCTGGCAGCACCGGGGCACGTGCCCGGCAGAGGGATGGGGTGGCTTGCCCAGAACAAGGCAGCCATGGCTGTAGGCCTCCAGGTCCCAGGCCAGTCAACCCAATCGGACCTGCTGCTGGTACACAGGCTTTTCTCTGCAGGGAATACTCAGCACAGTCACTCATGTACCCTGTTCAGCTCACAGAAAGCAGCAACCACACCAGGCCTTTCAAGCAGAGGCATTTAAATTAGGGATTTAGTTGTACAGCTGGAGAATAGGTCAAAGTGAAAGTGTTAGTTGCTCAGTTGTGTCCAACTCTTTGCAACCCATGGACTGTAGCCCACCAGGCTCCTCTATCCATGGGATTCTCCAGGCAAGAGTACTGGAGTGGGTTGCCATTTCCTTCTCCAGGGGATCTTCCCAACACAGATATCGAACCTGGGTCTCCTGCATTGCAGGCAGACTCTTTACTGTCTGAGTAGGACAACCCAGAGATCAGCAAGAAACCACCACCTTCCTAGCACTGGATAGAGGGGGCAATGTTTCAGGAGCCCAGGAGCCAAGGCCTCCAAGCAGAAACTGGACCAGCTGCTGGCCTGCCAGAAGGAGCTGGGCCATGCAAGAAGGGGTTTTTCCACAGGAGCCAAAGAAGAAACACGGATGTCACAGAGATCTGGCTGGAAACAGAGTAAGGGGCAAAATATCCTGGCTTTCCCCCTCCTCCCATGCTCTACCTTACTCCAGCACTTCCGATTGGCTGAACCCATCCAGAAACCAGCAGTTAAAGGTACATGGGAAATGTAGCCCCTTATGCCACAAATTAGGGCAGAGAAAGGCTGGACATGGGTCTGGGAACAACAAGGAAATGACCAGCATGCTCATTCATTTCTTCACTCACTCCACTTCACTTCACTCACCCAGTAGACATTTATTGAGCAGTAGGTGCTGGGGATTGAGGTGCATGCATACTCAGTCGTGTCCGACTCTTTGTGACCCCAGGCACTGTAGCCCGCCAGGCTCCTCTGGCCATGGAATTTTCCAGGCAAGAATGCTAAAGTGAGTTGCCATTTCCTTCTCCAGGGGATATTTCCAACCAAGGGATCGAACCCATGTCTCCTGCATTGGCAGGCAGGTTCTTTAGCACTGAGCCACCTGGGAATCCCTAGGTGCTGGGGAGATAATGATAAACAAGAATTCTGTGTCCTGCAACACCTGGATTGCACCCTTTTACAGCCCATGCCCCACTGGCCATGGGTACCTGCTCAGCTAGGCTGCAGGATGGGATTGGTGTGGAGTTTCTGGAATCCCTGGGAAGCTTCCAGTGTGCAGAAAAGATGGATCCAGGCTCTGCTTAGGCTCTGGATCTGGAGGAGCAAGAATCTCAGCCGACTCTGCCTCCTCCCCAGCTGAAAGCTCACAGCTCAGAATGCAATGTCTCCAAAAAGGAAAGAAAACCCTTAAATCCCACTGTTTGTCTTTGGAGCCTGGGAAGCAAGGATCTAATGAACATGAAACGTGCAGGCCGCTCAGAAGTTGCCTTTGAAACCTCCCCAGGCCGGCTTTGTCAAGGAGCGGCATTGCCTTTCAAAGCTGCCTGGCTCCAAACTCCTCTCTCCTTCCTCGGTAGCATGCAGTGGCTAATTAGCTGGAGATGTTAAATGCTCCTTAATTCACCGGAGAAGTCCCCATGCATCCGAGGAACTCGTAGCTGGGCTGGCGAGCTGAGTACTTCCACTCCCCCTACTCTCTCCCACAGGCAGTCCCCGCCCCTGCCAGCCTGGGTCCTCCAGGGTCTCCTCCATGCCTGGGCTCGCCCTCCCCACTCCTTTGCATTGGTCTGTGTCAAACACGACCTCTGTTTCCTGAAGTCTTATCTTCTGGAATCTGCCTCTTCCAAGAAGCCTCCCCAGATGTACCACACACACGATGACCAGCCACGCCCTGAGTTTTCACCCTTAGGGGGCCCTTACCTTCACCCTTCTTCATGGGGGCAGGCCAGACTGCGCTCACTGCCTACCACTCAGCACAGTGCTCCTGCAGGAAAGAGCTCCAACCCACCCCAGGCGGGGGAGAGGCCACAAGGGAAGCGCATTCAGGGCTTCCCCACATACATGTCCACAGACTGGTCATCTGGCCAAGAGTCAACCTGACCTCATGGTACTTTCTGAGACTTTGAAAAGGATAGGCTCCTCTCTGGGCCTCTGTTCGTCGTCTACAACAAGGGGTTGTACTAGCCCAGTGCTTCTCAAACTGCAGCTGCCATAGAATCATTGGAGGGTTTAAGCGTAAATCGCTGGGCCCACCCCAGATCTCTGACTCAGCAGGATTGGGGTGGGGACTCCTGAGAACCTGCATTGCTAATAAGTCTCCAACTGTTGCTGCTGCTTCTGGTCCAAGGCCCATACTGGAGAAGCAGTGGGCTGGATGGACGGGTTTTAAGCTATATTTATCAAAGCTCCCTGGGGCTTCAGGAAGCTCACTCGCTCAAGAGACAGTAGGAGTGGGAATGGGGGTGGGGGACGCTGAGTAGGCTGGCCCCCAGACCCCAGCCCCAGAAGTCCGACTCTAACCAGTGGTGTTTGTTTGTACGCCCAGGTAAGGTTTAGCCAGAATCAAGTTTTCATGCTTTAAGTGAAATGTTTGGAACTTGCCGACTAGACTAGTGATCAATGTGGCCCCTTCCAGCTGCGATGTTCCAGGCCCCTGTGTTCACTCCACACCTCTCCTGGGCTTCTCTCACCTCTTTTTTTCTTGTTTACAGTCAAAGGGATTGGGGACCACAGTAGGAACGAGACTGTAGATTCAGGTCTTTACTCTTGCGGGGGATGTGGGGATGAGCGGCGAGGCTGGGATCTCGAGGTCATTGTCATGGGGGGGTGCATTTCAACACAGAGATGCACCTCAAAGTGATGTGAGTGTGTGCACATGTGTGCAAGTGTGTGCATGCATGTGCATACATTTATATGCACATTCACAAGCCCACAAGCACACACACACATGCTCCTCTACTTACAACCCCCACCCTGAAAAGGAGCCTGGGGCCAGTTCCTGGAAAACGCAGTGGAGCTGCTTTCGGATGGGGTACGGTGGTGCATGCGTGTATCTGCATGTTTGCATGGATGATGCCTGTGCATACAAACGAGCTACAGAGAGAGATGGGAAATGATCAGGGTGTGGACAGATTTTAAACAAAGCAGAGGTCTCCTAGAATCTCAGCCTTCCACAACTACACTGAAGACCATCAGTTCCAAACCCCTTGCATATCCAATAAGGAAACTGAGGTTCTTCTAGAGCTAGAACCAGGGTTTCCTGGCTCCTGGGTCAGTGCTCTGCACCCCACCCCACCCCCACCTACACGGTCTGCAAGGACGTCAAGCCTCTCTCAGGCACCAGGATGATGTCAGCTGAAACCAATGAAACTTCGTGGCAAATGGACAAAAATGTTCACCAAAAGGATTCCAAGGCAAACAAATCCCTTCCCAGCCCTGCCTGCCCCCACCCACATCGCCATCCTTGGCCAGCTGCTCCCAGAGATGCCATTTCCAGGGGGCGACTGCCCAACCCTGCCGTGGGGCTGGGAGAGCCTTCGAGGAGAGCACAGAGGAGGAAAACACGGGAAGAAACCACCCAGGCCTTTGAAAGATTCATGGGGTTCTCTGGAACTCAGAGTTGTGTGTGGATTGGAGAGACATTAAAGATCAGCAGACAAGCAGCTGAGAAGCAGAGGAACAGAAAGAGGGTGTGTAAGTGTGTGTCTGTGTGCATGCGTGTAACGAAGACACACAACAGATTATCAGACTGTGCATATGTGTTTGTGCAAACCCAAGAGAAATCAACAGACAGCAGCACGTTCTGCAGGCTGAGGAGGAACACATATGCAAGCAGGCTCGCACACACACACCCACACACACACATAGACTGGATGTGTGTGGGGCTGGGAACAGGGGAGCTGGGGTGAGGCCAGGAGGTGAAGAGCTGTTGGAGCGAGCCAGCATGCAGGCCGTTTGTGTCCGCAATGAAGTGTGTGACACAGGATGTCAGGGCACGTCTGTACATGTGGACAGGGTGGAGCCCGCCCCAGGGACCCGGAGAGGGAGCGGGGAGGGCGGGCAGCCCACAGCACCCGATGCCCTGCACACACGTGCCCTCATACTTCTGGGGGCCAGGCAGCCCCCACACGGTGTCCCCTTCCCTGGGACCCTGCGACGGCCCCCCTCAGCTGTTGTGAATGTCCTCTCCACCTTCGCCTCCCTTTGCACCCCAGCCCTCGGCGGGGGAGTCCCCTCCTTCCGCCCCAGGAGTTAATGTCCCCGGAAAATGATAGTCTCCAGTCTGGGACAAGTCTCTGCTCTCTGCCAGCAACCATGAAATCCCTGCCCACACCCAACCCCCCACTCCCACCCGCTTCTGTCTCCCAGCAGGGCAGCACAGACCTCCAGTTACACAACCTCGACTTCAGATCTTATCTCTGCCTCTTATACTGTGTGACCTTGAGCAATATTTAGGCCTTTCTAAGTTCTAGTTTCTTCTGTTTAGAAGAGGGGAAAAAAAGAATAGTGCTCTTGTGAGGATTACATGAGATAACCCACGTGAAGCCCCTTGCCTTGTGCCAACCGCAAAGTACCTTCCCTTTCTAGCTTCTTAATGTATGCTCCCAGGGGTAAGGGTTTTGTTTCAAAGCCACAGGGACTTCCCAAGCAGCCCCAACACCTTGAAACCCTAAAGCTGGAAGTGACCTTAGAAGTCATGTGGTCTAAGCACCTCATCCCTTGTTGTAAGTGAAAACACGAGGCTTAAAGACATGTAACTTACATCAATAATGGAACTGAGACCAGAACACAGATCCTCTGCTTGACAACCACCAACTTTCAGCTTTCTCCCTTTAGCCAGAGCCAGAGGATATTCACAGTGATGTTCTTGGAAGGTTTACACCCCCTTGGTTTGGAGGTGAGACTGAGCCCTGAGGTGTGAGCTGGGACAGAGGATGAAGAGGGAGGGCTCTGCAGGACAGAGCCACGTCCCCCTCAAGTCCTTAGCAATTCAGCTCTGGCCCCAAACTTGCAATCCCCATTAGCAAAGCCAAAGCTCTGGAAAGAATTGGATCCCCTCAGCATTTCCCTCACTCCCACTTAGAAGAAGCTTTCATGATCTGTCTCATGTGGTCCCTTGAGGGGTTAACTGCCCCCCATCCATTGTAAGTAATCAAAGGGTTTCTTCTACCTACACCTCCTTGAAAGGTCATGGCAGGCTTCTCCACTTCTTAATATTTCTGTAGCACAGACCCACAATGCCAGGCAGCTGCCTCTCTCTCCAGACCCCTGTTAGGTAAATTAAAGTGGAGAAAGTCTTGTCGGAGAGCAGGCCTCTAACGTGATTCTGACCTGCCTGGACACTCTCTGGATTCCATGCCTGCCTGCAAGTGCAGCGAGTTAGGCAACACTTTAGATAAGAAAGGGAATGCGTGTGTTGTAAGCCACTTCAGTCGTGTCCAACTCTGCTCGACCGCATGGACTGTAGCCCGCCAGGTTCCTCTGTCCATGGGATTCTCCAGGCAAGAATACTGGAGTGAGTTGCCATGCCTTTCTCCAGGGGATCTTCCCAGCCCAGGGGTCAAACCTGTGTCTCTTATGTCTCCTGCACTGGCAGGTGGGAGTGGATCTTAGAACTCTTGAGCCACTGGGGGTCTGGCCAAGCCCATGGGGTCTAATGAAACCCTATGATTCATGAGGTGAAACACACAACATCATTGTAAGAGAAGAGAAGAGGAGTAAAGTCGCTCAGTTGTGTCCAACTTTTTGCGACCCCGTGGACTGTAGCCCACCAGGCTCCTCCATCCATGGGATTCTCCAGGCAAGAGTACTGGAGTGGGTTGCCATTTCCTTCTCCAGGGGCTCTTCCCAACCCAGGGATCGAACCCAGGTCTCCTGCACTGCAGGCAGACACTTTAACCTCTGAGCCACCAGGGAAGCCCAAGAAGCCCTTCATTGTAAGAAGGTTCAAGTAAAACCAGAGCTACATTTTTCACACAAACTGATGATGATGTCACTTTGTAGCCTGAGATTATAAGCAGGGAGCCCCCAAAACTGCAATTTGAAGTCTCACCCGTGGGGTGGACACCCCGCCTGGGACCTCTTCCCAACTGGGACTCCAGATTGCTGTTAATGAGGGGCTTCCCAGGACACTGTTTAAGTCTGGATGTTGGTTGGCCCTATTTGGTAATGTATGTGCTGTTACTTTTCACTACTGTTTCTACATTTTTCTTCTTTTAATGACTGTATATTGAAGTTAAGTCAATTAATCCTCTATTAAATACTGAAACTGTTTATTGTGTGTGATGAGTGGTTTCTTTTGTTAAGGAATCCTTTGAACCTGAAACGAAAGTAAAACTTTCCACACAACAGCCCCACATCTGTCTCTTTATCTGGCTCTGTGTTCTTATCATTCTTCAGTCATGATAAGGACCCCCAGAGCTGAGGAAGACAGGATGATGCTGAAACACAGCCCCTCCCTGGAGGACAGGAGGCCCAGGGGAGGAGCTGAAGGCTGGTTCCCAAGAGGACAGCAGCAGTCATGCTCCTTGTGTTTGCTCATCACCCAGGACGGGAAGGTTCCTGGGAGAGGCTAGTGCATGGGCAGGAGGTGAGTGCAGCAAGCTGAGGTCTGTCCACAAGAAGAGCAAGGCATGCCGGAAACTAAGCAAGGGGGAAGGGGAATGCTGGAGGAGGTGCGGGGGGGATGGATGTGGCAGAAACCAGGGAAAGGAGTACAGCTGGGGAACCCACGTGGCAGGAACTTGGAACCAAAAAGTAGAAGCACTGCCAGATTCACCTTCCTCACCCCCTCCTGCAGTGACAAAGCAGTCCCCCACCCCCACCCCAACAGCAGGAGGGACACAGGAGCCCTGGGAGGAGGTGGAGGTCAGGACAGGAAATTCAGGTTCCTGAGCCCAGGTCTGTTCTTGCACTTCCTTAATCCTAGAGAGAGGCAGCCAGGAACCAGGGCAAGTTAGAGACTCCTGAGTGCACAGTCACTGCCTACCCTTCAGCAGCTGGCTGGGGAGAGGTTGAGCAATGGAAAGGAGATTTCCTCCAAGGAGTCTTTGCAGGCCATTTGTGTCCTACTCATCAGGACCATGTAGCCTAATCTTCAGGGTGACACCACTCACTCCCTTCTCCAAAACTCATTTGTCCAAATGTAGTACACGTGACAAACATCTAACGTGTTTCATTCATTCTTTCCTTTAGAGAAGTAGGTAGTCGTCCTTGGAAGCAAGGACTCTGGAGCCAAACTGCCTGGCTTGATCAGCTGATGGCTGTGTGATCTTGGGCAAGTAACTCAACCCCTTTGTACCTTCATTTCCTCACCTGCAAAATAGGGATAATATTAATAACTACCTTATAGGAACACTGTGAGGTTTAAACAGGTCAATAAATGTCAAGAACTTAGGATAATGGCCAATACATAATAAAAGCTAAATAAGTACTAACTGTATTATTTAGTACAAGTGTATTTAGTACAAAGTATTATTTATTCAAGCATCAAAAAGTCATTGAGCACTGACTGTGTACTAGATGTTGGTCTGAACTCTGGAATCCTATGATGAGCCATCCAGACGTGGTCCCTACCCTCAGGAGACTACATTTTAGTGGGAAAGACAAACATTCAATAATCACTAATAAAATTTACATATTTACAAATTGTGATAAGAGCTGTTAAAGACAAAGATAGAGAGCTATGAGAGCACATAGGGGACTAACAAATTTGCTATCTGGGGTCTGATGTTCCTCTCATTCTTCCCTGCTCATTCTGACCATCCTGGGTTGGGGGGTGGTGCCATCGCCATTGGCAGGCACCCATTAAGGACAAAGGTCATCTGTGCCCTTCACGGTTCTGGCCACAAGCATGCCCAGCACTCATTCTCTGCGTGAAAAGCCCAGGTAGGCTGAGAACCCATCACCCTGCCTGTCACCACCACTACCCCATTTCTGGACCTGCTTCTGAGCAGAGCCAAAGTCCTGCTCTGGGTGCTCACGGTGTCCAGTCAAGAGCAATTGCTCAGAAGGTCATGACTATCAGTCAGGGGTCCTACCCGCTAGAGAAGACTCTTGAGAGTCCCTTGGACAGCAAGGAGATCAAACCAGTCAATTCTAAAGGAAATAAACGCTGAATATTTATTGGAAGGACTGATGCTGAAGCTGAAGCTCCAGTATTTTGGTCACCTGATGTGAAGAGTCAACTCACAAAAGACCCTGATGCTGGGAAAGATTGAAGACAAAAGGAGAAGAGGGTGACAGATGAGATGGACATGAACTTGGGCAAACTCCGGGAGATAGTGAGGGACAGGAAGGCCTGGCATGCTGCAGTCCATGGGGGTCGCAAAGAGTCAAACATGACTTAGCCACTGAACAACACCTGCTCCCTTAGAAACTGTCCTAAATCTAATATCTAGTCAGGAAGATGAAGCCAAGTATTGTGCTAGGAACATTACAATTCATTTAGCAAATGTATTTCAGTTGTCTCTTTTAATTATCACAACAACTTCATGAAGTTGGTATTATTATTATTAGATCTATTTTACAGAAAAGGAAACTGAGGCTCTGAAAGGTTAAATCACTTTCCCAAGGTCACACAGCTTATTCATTGGAACAGCTAGGACCCTGACCTAAGTCTGCTTGACTCCAGATCTGAAGTCTTAAAAAAGCATAGTATGATTTTTTCAATAGCATGAGTAATAATACAATAGCTAACACTTATATAACATTTTCTATGTGATAGGTACCCTTTTATACACTGAATGTCATTACATCATTTAACCCTCACAATAACCCTATGAGGAAGATGCTATGGTTATTCTCATTTTACAGGCGAGGAAACCAAGGCCCAGAGAGCTTAAGCTGTGTGCCCAGGTCCATTTAGATGAGTCATAAAGTCAAGTCAATCATGATGAGGGTCGCAGAATGGTGGAGTGTAACGAGCTTAGCAGCCTTATGCAGAGCCTGAGGGAGGAAGGGATGAGCTCACGGCTGCGGTGGAGCTGCTGGTACCTGGGCAGAGCCTGTATCTCTGCCCCCTGCAGCCTCTCTCACCCACCTGCCTCCAAGGATGCATGTCTAGGCTTCCCTTGGGACCTGGCTGTCTCCTCCCCTCTCCTTGGTTCACCCGTGTGAGCCAGGACGTGGATACCACCCCATCCAACTCTGTCTCCCTTCTGTGCACGGGACTCACCACCTGGCCCTGGGTCCCCATCACAAGGCTCTATCAGCAACTCAGTCCAGTGAGGCTGCGAGTCCAGGGCCGCTCTGCCCATAGTGATGGAAGAAGCAGAGCAGGTCAGCTGATGGCGGGCTCAGAGGCCTCAGGGCAGGATGGCCCCTCCACACCACTCTGGTCTCTTCCTCCAGAAGGTGACCTCAACCCAGTGCAATGGGCCTATACTAAAAAAACAAACCCCAGGCAGAGCAGGGGCAAAGGGTGCCCCGTGCAATGTCACAGCTCCCAGCCTGAGGAATTTCAGACAACCAGGTTTCCTATTCCTGGGTACCCCTTCCTCCATTCCAGCTAAGTCTCTGTCCTTCTCAGGCCCTTCAGGGCCAGCCCTCCCCCCGGAGAACAGGTTCACCTCCATCCTCATCACAGGATGAGCATGGGGTGATGAACCAGGGAAAGGAGAGGGCATGGATTAAAGGTACCAAGGACCTGGGGAGCTGGAGAATTCTTTTTACTTTTGTCCTTGCATCTGTGGCACCATCCTGCCAGTACCACCAGGGCCACGGGGCCCTCCTTCTTGGCTCTGCATGGCTTCTGGGAGCTCAGCCTCCTGAAGACGGAAGGGCTTGATTGGGGTTACCCCCATGGGAAAAGGGGAGCCCTGTCAGCAGGAGGGCCAGGTGATGTGGGAGCACAGAGGGAGGGGAGCAGGGGCAGGGCGGCAAACTGCCCGCAGCCCCACAAAGCCACTTGCTGCTGTTTCTCCCTCCTCCGGCCCCCAGCTTGAGTCTCCAGAGGTCTTGTGTGGAGGACAGAGCAGAGATGAAGAGGAAGGAGCTGCTGCGTGAGGCAGAGAGGACCCCATGGACTAGCTACTGACTTGAATGGCCCCCATGGACAGGAAAGCAGGGCCTGTGTGGGTTGGGGTGGGAGCTGCAGATCCTATTGAGGACCTGCCCTCCCTCCAAGTGGCTTAGAAACATCTAGATGAAGCCTTGCGCTGAGCTGGCATGTTTCTACCTCCCAGCTGGACCACAAAATAGGAGGAAACATCCATAAAGTACCCGAGCCGCCTCTGAGGCCCCAAGCCCTGCCAAGGGGCTGCTGATTCCCCTCTAATTGATCTTAATTTCCATGATTTGCAGGTCCCAGGCTCACCAAGGGCCCATTCCCCACCGTGATGGATGGCAGGAATTGTCAGCCTGGTGAGCTGGCTCCCAGGGGCTCTGGGCCAGTAGGGCAGAGTCCTTCGGGGTGCAGGACAACCCAGGCCTTCACCTGAGCCCACTCTTGCCGGGTCACTGCCGATCTGCGTGATGCCTCTGCGCAAAGGAGAAAAGAGGTGCCTCTTTCTCCAAATAGACACAGGCCCCACCCCGGTGTATGGCCGTGAGAAGGGCACAGGCTGGATTTCAGCCCCTGTCCACCTCTTAACTAAGAATCCTTGCACAGTGTACAACCTGCCCACCCGCACAGAGCTATTAGACTTCAGGGAGTACCCCCACTGAAGGAGCCTAATAGACAAGTCTTAACCTCTCATTTCACAAGTGAGGAAGTACAGACCCAGGAAGGAAGGGTCATTCAGCCAAGGTCACACACCAGGCTGGAGGCAGACCCAAGACCAAAGATCCAGGCATCCCAACTCCCAGTCTAGGGCTTCTCCCTCCCCCTACTCTATCCAGTTCTCACTCCTGAGGACAGATGGCAGAGCCGAAACAGCAGGAGAGCTCCTGAGAGCAGCGCCTGGGGAAGCCTTCTTGCACTAATTAGAGGAGAAGTGATAACCTCATCCCAAACTCTGTCTAGACATAAAATTGAACATAAAACTCTCTGAACCGTGTACCACCTAACCCTTGGCTGGTGTGCAACGTGAATATAGCTCTTCCCCAGTTGTTCTCTGTCTACAACCTCATCTATCCTAGGCTACTTCACTGTCTGGATGTCCCTGAATGTCTGTTTAGGCTAGTACATCTGTCTTAGCATGGGAACTCCCAAATGAATTTCTTGCTTCTGGAGAACTCCTATACACATACAAGGTCTCAGAAGATGACTTTTTATTTAGACCAAGGTGAAGGCAGTGGTGATAGAGGAGGAAAGGAGGAAGGGGGTTGGCAGAAGAAGAGAAAGAAAAGGATGAAGAGCAGTCCCTAATGCATTAGTTCCTTGTCCTGGGATTCCAGTTGCCTGTCATATGACTGAGCTGTGCTTCAGGGAAATGGTGGTGAGGATACACACCCCTGTGTGTGCACAGTGCACTCTCTCTCTTGCTCTCTCTCATTCCCTGGGTGCTGCCTGCAGTATAACGTGGTGATTAACCTCAGCTGGAGCCAGACTTCCTGGTTCTGAATCCTGGCTTTGCCACTACCTGGCTATGAAATTTCAGGCAGAGGACTTAACTTTCCTGTGTCTCAGTTTCTTCCTCGGTAAAATGGGCTAACGACAAACATGACCTCAAAGAATTTTCTGAAGATTATAAGGGTGAATTTATGGGCAACGCTTAATGCAGTGCCTGATTGATAGCAGGTATGCAGTAAACATTGACTGTAACATATATATTGGGGTGCTGTTTCTTGACACCTTGTCTTGGCCCTGTTTTCCTACAGTGTTAGGTGGGCAGGGGTGGGAGGAAGAGATTGTCCAGGCTGCCTAGAACAATTCCCAACTCAGTATTCCAATTGTCTAAGCAGAGATGGACTTCCTTAAGAAGTAGTGAGCTCCCTGTCACCAGGAACAATCAAGTGGAATCCAGATGAACATTTGGCATGGATGTGGCAGAAGTAGGGTGGGGGTGGAGGGGTCTCTTCCAAAGTCCCTTCCAAGCTCAAAAGACTATGAATATAAGAATAAATGTGCATCTCCTGGCACCCACATGGGCACAGCCTTGATACAAATGAGGGCATACATTCAAGGGTGCACTCTCCACACTGACTTTGGGGACCAGAAAGAAGTATCTTACACCAGGCAAGCCAGCGTCCCCAGCCAGCCCCTCCCCTAGCACCTGACCTACTCCTGTGTACACACAGCAGCCAGGTGGCAGGCAGGACCTTTCAGGGAGGCGCTGAGTGGGATTTCAACAAACCTGTTTCCTACCACTCCCAGTTGTCTTTTTACAGGCACCCACTGCCAACCTCCCCGCCCCTACAGCAGGCCAGCTCCAAGGGAGCGTGTGGGAGCAGGTGGCCAGGCGTGGGACAAGGTAACTGGGTGTTGATTTTACCTCTGATGTAGGTGGACTGATTGGGAAGCTAGGGCAGTCCTGGGAACTCTGGCCTCTAAAGCACCAGGGTGTATAGAATTTGGATGCTGCAAGAGGTAGTTCAGTTCAGTTCAGTCGCTCAGTCACGTCCAACTCTTTGGAACCCCGTGGACTGCAGCACGCCAGGCCTCCCTGTCCACCACCAACTCCCGGAGTTTACTCAAACTCATGTCCACTGAGTCGGTGATGCCGTCCAACCATCTCATCCTCTGTTGTCCCCTTCTCCTCCCGCTTTCAATCTTTCTCAGCATCAGGGTTTTTTCCAATGAGTCGACTCTTCGCATGAGGTGGCCAAAGTATTGGAGTTTCTGCTTTAGCATCAGTCCTTCCAATGAACACCCAGGACTGATCTCCTTTAGGATGGACTGGTTGGATCTCCTTGCAGTCCAAGGGACTCTCAACAGTTTTCTCCAACACCACAAAATTTGGATGCTACAAGAGGTAAGGACTTCCCTATGGCAGAAGGAATGAAGAAAGAATTTGTAGGAGGGTCAGATTAGAATTGGAAAAGACCCTGATGCTAGGAAAGATTGAGGGCATGAGGAGAAGGGGGCAACAGAGGATGAAATGGTTGGATGGCATCAGTGAGTTTGAGCAAACTCCAGGAGACAGTAAAGGAGAGGGAAGCTGGTGTGCTGCAGTCCATGGGTCGCAAAGAGTCAGACACGACTGAGTGACTAAACAACAACAGATTAGCAACCCCCCTTCCAGCCAAACCTATTCTTACCCCTGCCTTGTTCTGACTAGCACCCCACCTCACACAGTCCCCCAACACTTCCCCTGGGTGCTGTGTGCCATCCATTAGCCATTCTGTGCAGAGGGCCAAGTGCAGATAAATCAGAGCAGCAGCACATTCAAACCTTCCTATCAGCCCAGGATGCACTGCTGTATATTATTTGTCTGCAGCAGCTGCAACAGTTCTTCCTTCCTAACAATCCTGGCTTCGCCTGGTATTAAAAAGGGCCCCTAAGTGCCAGGAACAGTTTGCTAGGAGAGGAGACCACACACTGGGGGGAATGAGGAACTGGGTCAGCCTGGGATGAACCTTTTGCTCCCGCCCTGGTCCAAAAGTAGATGCAAAAATTAGGTGGGGGAAGGGAGGGAGGGAGGAGAAGGCAGAGCAGGAGGGGGACAAGGAGCCTCCCAAGGATGCAGAGAGCGTTCCCTGAGGACCAGTGCACCAGTCTCCACTCTCCAGGAGGCGGAGCGTATGTGTGTGTGCACGTGTGTGTGTGTGTCTGCTGCACATCCCCTCCACCTTCCCTGCCACAACCCAGCTACTCTTCCCAATCAACGGCCTCTTCGTGGCTGAGAAGGTATGGGTAGGGTGTGGGTGGGGGGAAGCCACATTATATGCGCCTGGGAGCACACGACCCCAGCTTGCTACCCTCGGGTCCAGGGCTCCCAAGAAGGGTCTCCATACCTCTGGACTTACAGGATAAGGCAGTCAGGGGCAGTGGCTGGAGTTTCCCTGTCTTCCGGAGGCAGTCGTCTGTCCCACAGTCCCGGGAAGACGAGCTCTCCCTGGGCCCACGCCCGCTAGGTGGCGCTGGGCAGTCGTGCTCCTCCCATCCCCCCAGACCACCCCAGCAACTTTGAAAGCCCCAGGACGCCTGGAGGTGAGCAGGGGTGGCTGGTGCATCAAGGTGGGGCAGGGAGAGAGGAGCCCCATTCCCTCTCTCATTTATTCATGTCCAAGGAATTTATAAGGCCTCAGTCCTCAGGAACTGAGGATGCCCTTCTGTCTCTTTTAAATTGAAGCATAGCTGATTTACAATATGGTGCTAGTTTCAGGTATACAAACAAGTGATTTAGTCATACACATATATATGTCGGAGAAGGCAATGGCACCCCACTCTAGTACTTTTGCCTGGAAAATCCCATGGACGGAGGAGCCTGGTAGGCTGCAGTCCATGGGGTCGCTAGTCAGACACGACTGAGTGACTTCACTTTCACTTTTCACTTTCATGCATTGGAGAAGGAAATGGCAACCCACTCCAGTGTTCTTGCCTGGAGAATCCCAGGGACGGGGAAGCCTGGTGGGCTGCCGTCTATGGAGTCGCACAGAGTCAGACACGACTGAAGCAACTTAGCAGCAGCAGCAGCATATATACGTCTGCCTGCTCAGTGGCTCAGTCGTGTCTGACTCTCTGTGACCCCCTGGCCTGTAGCCTACCAGGCTCCTCTGTCCATGGGGTTTCCCAGGCAAGAATACTGGAGTGGGTTGCCATTTCCTACTGCAGGGGACTTTCCTGACCCAGGGATCAAACTCAAGTCTCTTGGGCCTTGGCAGGCAGGTTCTTTACCACTGCACCACCTGGGAAGATTCTTTACCGCTGCACCAATCTGAATATACTTCAGCTTCTTTTCGTTTATAGGTTATTACAAGGTACTGAATATAGTTCCCTGTGCTACACAGTAAGTCCTTGTTTATCTGGCTTATACACTAGTATACAATAGTATGTACCTGTTAACCCCGGCTCCAAATGTATCCCTCCCCACCCTTTCCCTTTTGGTAACTATAAGTTTGTCCTTTCCTCTGTGAGTGAGTTTCTGTTTTGTAAATAAGTTTCCATTGTGTCATTTTTTTTTTTTTAGATTCCGCATACAAGTGATATTTGTGATATGTGATATTTGTCTTTGATTTATTTCAGACTTAGTATGATAATCTTTAGGTCCATCCATGTTACTGAAAATAATATAATTTCACCATTTTATGACTGAATAATATTCCATTGTATGTGTGCATATATACATATATATATATATATTTCCACATCTTTGTCCATCATCTTTCGATGGTGCATGTCCTGCTCTTGAAGTTCTAAATGCCCCACTCCTCCAGAAGCCCACAACTTCAGAGAGACAACAGATCCAGGAAATGTGAATCCGAGGTAATCTGTGCCAAAGGCCAAACGGAAGTACAGCCTGTGATCTGAGTTCAGAAACAGCTGTGGGAGGAGACAGAACAGAGCTCTGGCAGGGGTTATCTTGACCATTCTGCTCTGGGCCAATCAGATGGGTGAGAGTCATCCATCCCTTCCAGGGCCAAGCACGGCACTAGACCCTGAGCATCTGACTGTGACCGGGTAACACAGTGCCTGTCCTCAGAAAGTGTGCAGATGTGTGAGGGAAAGAAACTCCAGGCAGATAAGCACACAAATAAGTAACTGCCATACATGATCAGGTGTGTGCTCCCAGGTGGCACTAGTGGTAAAGAACTTGCCTGCCAATGCAGGAGATGTAAGAGATGCTGGTTTGATCCCTGAGTTGGAAAGATCTCCTGCAGAAGGTCAGGGCAACCCACTCCAGTACTCTTGCCTGGAGAAGCCCCATGGACAGAGGAGCCTGGCGGGCTACAGTCCACAGGATCGCACAGAGTCAGACACAACTGAAGTGACTTGGCACGCACATACCTGTACAAGTGTATAGAGACTTAGGGGGGAAGATTACACTCTTACCCTGGGATGCCTGCTCCAGTCCCAACCAGGGTTGGAAGCAGAAAGTTTACATTATAAAGAACATAAGGCCACTCCCTCTTAGCAGACAGAGGAAGTAGTTGCCTAACATCCAAAGCACAATCAAGGCTAGGGTGACAGTTTTCCTCTGGGTAAACTGGGAGAAAAACCAGTGTTTACTGAGTGCTTAGTTCCAGGTACCAGCCTGGTTGATGGCTCCTCATTTAGTCTTCACTTCACTCTGTGCAGTGGATGTTAAGCCCACTTTACAGAAAAAGAGGCTGAGGCTCAGGAAGGTTAAGGAACTGGCCCAATTTGCCAAGAGCCAGTCTGAGGAGCTAGGATTGAAATCCGTAGCTACCAGGGTCCTAATTCCAGTCTTCTGCTGTAACTCGCTGCCTCTGGGGCCATGTCTGGATGCCCAGCTGGGGGCCAACAAAAAGAGCACAGGGAGGGGAGAGAGAGAGAAAGAAAGAAAAAGGAGCCTGGCAGGCTAGGACGTCACCAGATCAGGGCTCTTGTCACCACCTCCGGTTCACATAGCCAGCCCTTTCGCAGCATCCTGACCAAACCACCACCCGCTTAACATTCCGCTCAGTCTCCATTCCGTTCGACTCCAAATGTTTATCAACACATGCTGTAATGTAATCAGCTCCTGGGAAAATACACACCAGGTAATGGATGCTGACAAGAGTGTCAAACAGATGTCCCCTCCCTGTCCCTCCCTCCCTCCCTCCCAGCCAGAGCCGGCACACCCAGGAGGCTGGGGAACGCCTCTTGTCACACTAACCCTCCAGCCCCGGCAAGGGAGGCCCTCCTTCCACAGTGGGGCACGGTGCCGGGGGCTCACACACCTCATCTCATCTCATCCTCGTGGCAGCACCTTAAGGGTGGTCTTATGGTGCCCATTTTACAGATGCAAAAACTAAGGCAGGAACTAAGATGATGAGGCCAGAGTGAAGCAACAGCACCATCGGAAGCACAAGAAGGGAGAATCATTCTGTCTGTTCATTCACCAGGAGGCCACCTCCCCTGTGGAGCACGGGCCTTTGAAGAAAGCTGTCTCATCACTTTCAAAGTTCTTGGATCCGAGACCTCAGGGCCTGGCTTCCATGGACTTGACAGGCCAGGTGTCAGGCTGGTGGTTTGTTCTCCGTTTCTGTCCCAGCCAGGTTGGGGAGGATGCTGCACGGGTCCTAAAGGCTTAGGACAGGGCAAAAGAGACAGGCTTGGGCTGCAATGTGGCAGGAGAGAGGGGTCTGAGGGAGGCCAAGGTGGCTGCTTTGTTCTTTTCGTCTCCCTTTCTCCTAGAACCAGAGCTCAAGGACCCAAGGGCCAGCTCAGACAGAGGTGAGAGGAAGTGCGTGGAGCTGGGGACAGCCCCCCCACCCCACCCAGGACCTCTGGGCCCTCCGGGATCAGCTGTCCGTGGCTGGATAATCCTAAAGGAAATCAGCATTTGCTTTTCCCTCCAACACAGCCCTTACAGATGCTCCTTTCATCTGACAGGAGTTGTAAACGAGATTTTATGGGATTTCTAATGAAGACGGTTTCCCTTTATCAGCCTCCAATTCCCACTCCTCAGCATGGGTCATCTCCAGAAAGTGTTCCAACCAGGAATCCAGAATCTAGCACCAGGCCCCCTGCCCCGCCTCCAACCCCCCACCCTGAGTACTGCTTTCCACAGCCACAGCTAGAAGCTGTCAAACAGGCCTCAGAGGCCATGGGAAGCTCAGCTCGACGGAGAAGTCAGAGCTGGGTTCCAGGCTGCCTCCCAGATGGTGTATTTAACCTCTCTAGCTTCTGCTTCTTCAACCGTAAACCTGGGGTAATAATGCCTGTTCCACCCACATCCCTCACCAGGCCGCTGTGAGGATCATATGAGATTATAGCCCTGAAAGGCCTTTGAAAAATATAAAGCAATCACCCAGCCTGGTTTGGCTATTATTATTATTGCTGTTGTGATTGTGTGTAGGTGCAGCTGGGAAAGTCGATTATGGCAACTTGTGTGTCTCTGAGAGAGAGCTTGTTTGTGGGCACAGGGGTGTATGTACTGGGTTCGTGGAAAGATGGAGTTCTTGTGTCAGCATCTGCCTTTAAAGATGCCTACAGGCAAAGTATGTGGCTGTGAGTGTATCGATACATGGGCACTCATTCAAGTGTCTTAGTATAATATCACATCAAATGTAGCAATATAACAATCCTACGTGCCAGGCGTCTCGATGAACACTTGAGGTGGAGGTTGGGCCCATGTAGGTGTACAGGCATCGACGTGAGGCTGGGTATGCAGCAGCTGTGACATCTGCGTGTCAGTGCTGGGCGAGTGTCATGTAATGTGTACCTATTCATTTCATGCACATAGCAGGGAATCTCTCTGTGTGCTCGCCTGAGTTTCAGGGAATCTGAGTGTGTGTACACAAGTATGGGTGTGGACATACATGCTTATGGGTACACAGCCATGCTTGCACACCCAGATACACCTCCCTGTACCTGGGTCGATGGTGTTAACTGTGATTTACCACCTGGGCTGAGGGAGCCCCCCGCATGCCCTGAGCTCATTGTCATGCAGCCATCAAGCCCACACACCCATTGTGGTGACAGCAGTGTGTCTGGGAGGGGGCCACTACTCTCTGGAGACCCGGTCTGTGCCAGGCAGGAGGGCCCCTGCCAGCGGAAGGTACAGATTGACTATACCATGCTTGAAGCCACAGCAGGACTCAGCAGATGGACCAGACTTGGGAGGGATGGAGGAGGAAGACAGCTGGGACTGTAGGCCCAGAAGACATGGCTGTAACAGGCCAGACCCAGTGCCTGGCCCAGAGCAACATCTTGCCATAGTAGGGGTGGGATGCTGAATGGGCTTCCCTGGTGGCTCAGACAGTAAAGACTCTGCCTGCAATGCAGTAGACCCCAGTTCGATTCCTGTGTCAGGAAGATCCCCTGGAGAAGGGATAGGCTACCCACTCCAATATTCTTGGGCTTCCCTGGTGGCTCAGAGAGTAAGAATCCTCCCGCTGCAGGAGACCTGGGTTCGATCCCTGGGTTGGGAAGATCCCCTGGAGGAGGGTATGTCAACCCACTCCAGTATTCTTGCCTGGAGAATCCCCATGGACAGAGGAGCCTAGTGGGCTACAGTCCATGGGGTTGCAAAGAGTCAGACATGGCCGTGTGTCTAAGCACAGGTAAGTGGCCAGGTGTGAAACATCCTTGCTTTCTCTATTGCACCCACCATGGCTCCTCACTGACCTCAGGATTAAGTCCAAACTTCAGTGTTCAAGGCCCACACCAGCTGGGCACACACCTCCCAGCCTCACCCCGCCCCAGCCCTCCTCCCCTTGCACTGCACCCACCAGACTGAACTCTCAGTCCTTGGATGCACCCAGCCCCCTGGGCCATCTAACTGCCTTTCCTTCTGTCTGATTTCTCCAGGGTATCTCTGGCTAGCCTGTCCTCACCCCTCGGGGCTCAGCTCACCTCCACAGGAAAGCTTCCCTAACTCTTCCTGACCTCTTAGATTAGGGAAGAGTTCCCATTCACCAGACACTCCCCTGGGGGCCTAGATTTCCTTATCTTCCCACTTCCTAGTAGAGCCATTCTTTCGCATTAGACTTTGGCCCCAGCCTCAATGGGGTGTGAACATGTACGTGGCTTTATTCCAATGCCTAGCATGGTACCTGATCATAGGTGGTGCATAAATACTTAGTGAATGGATTATTGTTAAAAGCCTTTGAGAGAGAGTGCTTGCCTCAGCGCTCCATGTCTATACATCACAATGTGTATATAATGTGTGTATAAACATGCTCCTGGGCTTTCAGATCTCAAGGCCGGGGAGAATCATCCCTTCCCCTACGGCCTCCCCCATCCCACCCCACCAATCAGCATCATCACCATCATCCCCAGTTGGGTTGAAGATGGTAGAGTTTACAAAGTGCTTTTACAAAGGTCTTGGCAGTCATCAGCATCCTTTTACACACGACGAAACTGAGCACAGAGAGATTAAAGTGCCTCATTCACAGGGGACCAGCTCACTCTGGTTTGCCCAGATCTCTCCTAGTTTTAGCACTGACAGTGTCCTGGGGACCCCCTCAGTCATACGTAGGCAGAACACGACAGCTGGTCACGCTTCTTGTCTAGGATGTAAACCTAGGGCTCCTGACTCCAAATCACGTGACTGTTCCCTGACTGCCTCCTGAGGGTCCTTAGAATTCAATGGCCTGCCCTTTGGATGTCCCCTCCAAGCCACTTGGCACTGTCCTGGAGCACCTCTTCTCAGAAGCAGGTGCTCAAGGAGTGCAGGGCATTAATATTAACCTAAATCAAATACAATTGAGAGAGAGGCTTATTTCTGGAGGAAAAGCACTTTATGTAACATAGAAAAAATTAAATCTATTATTAAAATAACTTCATAATGATATTAAAGCAAATTTTTAGAATAAAAAAAACTTCACTAAAAAAGTTTTCATTTCTCCATATTGCCTTTGCATTTTTCTCTCTCTCGGTGTGGATTTTTTACAGAACTGAAAAGTGCAATCATCATGTTTGTTCCTTTCTTCACTTCACATTACCGAACTCGTGTTTAGATTTGCTTCCTTCTGAATCTTCCACGTCACTAACACCCATTAGCCTAGATCACAGGGAGTCTGGGCTCAGGGCTCAGGGCCTCCTTCCTGAAAAACCCCTTTCTCAGCAGGGCTTGCTAGCTCAGGGCCCCAGCTGGGCTTCTGCAGGTTGCCATGTAAACACCGTCTTTGTGCACATGTGCTGTTTGCAGGGCAGAAGGACACAGCATTCATCTGATCCTGAAAAGATCAGCACCCTTGAGAAGAACACTCAGACTCACATCCACTCCCAGGGCGAGTGTCCACCATGCACTTTCTCTGCAGGGCTTGGGCTGACCCAGGAACTCTGCTCCTCCCTCTGTTCCATTTCTTGGCTTCCATATGGCTCTCAAAAAAAAAAAAAAAAAAAAAAAAACAGGTTCCTCTCAATGAGTAGTCCCTCCTGATAATTATCCTGACCCCAGATCTAAAGGGGCCTAGAGAATACTATGAACAGAGGAGCCTGGCAGGCTACAGTCCATGGGGTCGCAAAAAGTTGGACATGACTGAGCAACTGAGACTTTCTTTTTTCAGATCTAAAGGCACTGTCGAATGGGAAAAGACTGTGGGTGGGAGGTTGAGTGCCTTCTTCCTTTCCGTAAGTCTTTTTCCCTCTCACGTCTTTCTGTATCAGGAACGCTCCAGGCTGGAGTTCACCCATCCTCTTCCCGTCTCTTGGTCCATGAGCTGAGCTCTCTTCTCAGCACCACAATTGAGTTTGAAGTATTCCCACCCCAAATCAGGAATGATCCTGCTGTCACATCCAGAATTCCTTAGGATTTTGGATGTGCTGATTCAGAGGAGCACTTGGATTTGCCTTCGGGAGTTCCATCTTTCTAGAGAATTGGGTGGTTCAAGAGGGAACTGGGGCCTTTCAGTCATCACTCAGAGCTCCAGCCCCAGAGCCACGGAGATCTTTGGGAAACCATGGCCCGAGAGGATAGCAGCCTGTTAGCCATCGAGGTACCACTTTGACACAGTAGATCATGGAATCCGGGGGCAGCTGCTTTCAGCTGATCTGTCATCTTGTAGAGCAATGGCGGCCATGGCAATAGACAGGCTCTGCAGGGATCTCTGTAAGAATAACTATAATTAGATACTGCTAAGCACTGTGGGATACAGAGGCACCATCATAATCACCACAGCTACCAGGGTGATGATAACAGTAATTAAATGCTGTGGTTTTCCCAACCACCCCCCCCCCCCCCGCCGCCCCGGGAGCACTGCCTGGGGTGAGGCTGGCCTGTCAGGTTAGGGAAGGGGGCACCCATGCCAGAGGCTCCTCTCTGGAGCTGGCTGGGGCTTGAGCCACACACTTCCTCCATGAGATTCCTCCTCCTCCTCTGTCTCCCCCTGCCCTCAGCCTCAAATGACACCAGATTGGGGACCGCAGTCACAGGACAGGGGGACTCCCATTCAGCTTTTCACTGTAATGTAGGTTCATCTCGTCATCTCAACAGATTTCAGGGGGTTGGGGGATCTTGGGGACTTCTTAATGGGACTCCCCTCACATCAAAGTGAGCTTTATTAGCCAATTACTGAAAGATAGAGAGGGGCCTGGGAGATGGATAGGAGGGCAAGTCTTTACTGTATTGACTTTGGGCCTCTCCCAAGCCCCACAGCTGTTTCTCTGCAAGAGTCCATGGAAGCCAAGGGAGGGCGGTAGGGACAGTTTCCTGGGGAGGGCAACTTCCTCTTTTCTCTGTCTAGTCCTCACCCTCAGCCATTGAGAAGGTGGTAAAAGTGAGCCCGAGGGCCAGTTCTTTGAGGTGTTGTCATTCCAGGAGTCACTGAGTCTCAGAGTCAGGACAGAAGGTGGAATTCATCCAATCCCTCCCCACCCAGGGCAACAGTCCCATGCAGGGCACCCCTGATAAATGGACCTGGGGCTTCAGTCTGAGAAGGGATGGGGTGTTGGTTCCGTTGTTCCATTGATGGGGTTCCCTAAATAGTCTTCCTTAGACTGAGTTGAAATCTACTTCCCTGACTGCATGCGCCCACTGGCCATGATCCTTCTCAGTGAACGCACGCAGGATAGGCTGCTCCTTTCCCCTTCGGGGTTTTGGAAGCTTGCTAGTCACACCTCCCTTCCACCTCCTTCTCCTTTATGAGATCCGAGGCCACCTTCCAGCCTCTCTCTCTGGTGAACTCCAACTTCTACTTTACTGCCATGACCTTATTATTAACTTCCCTGCTTTCTACTCCCGAAACTTCCATCTTCACTGCTCTCTTCACCTTCCCTCCAGGGTCAGAGAAAGATGAGTCCTCTCCTTTGCAAGACTGACCCTCCTCCACCTTAGTCCCACCAGACATGCCTCTTGCGGGACCTGCCCACGGAAGCACACCTCCTTTTGCTTCTCACACATGTTTTGCCAATCCTCGCCATCCACTAGCTCTTTCCTCCTGCCTCAAGATGCTCAGGAACTTTTGATTTCCCATCACCAAGGAGGAAACGAGCCCCTCGGTCTCTGTAGTTCTAATCCTCTCCAAGCTTCTAATCCATTTCACTGATTCCATTCACCACCAAACTTGTCAAGAGCAGGGTGGACACAGCAGCCTCTGCTTTTTCACCTTCCACCCCCTTCTCCTCCCACTTTGATATGGGTTCTGCTCTACCCCCCACACCATTCTCCCAAAGGTCACCAGTCTTTTTGCCACTGTATCCAATGACCTCCTCTGATTCCCACCTGCTCTCTGCAGCGTCAGACGCTGTTGGCAACCTCCTCTGTTAAATTCTCTCCTCACTTGGCTTCCATGACAACCCTCTCTCCTTGCTTCCCTCCTCCCTCACTGACCAATCCTCATCTGTCTGTCCTACCCACATTATTGCCAGATTCATCTCCTGGAAGCACAGTTCCGACAGCTCTATGCAACACATAATATACAAGGTAATAATATGTCTAGGGTTCAAACTTTTAAAGCAGCAGAATCCATTAACAAGAAGCTTTCTCAGAAGCCTAATATTTAAAGAGCATGATAACAGTATGCTGGGACTTCCCTGGTGGTCCAGTGGTTAAGAATCTGCCTTCCAATGCAGGGGACATGAGTTCAATCCCTGGTCAAGGAACTAAGATCTCACGTGCTGTGTGGCAACTAAGCCTGAGTGTCACAACTAGAGAGAAGCTTGCAAGCTGCAACCAAATAAGCCTGCATGCCACAACTAAGACCCAATAATAAACAAATAAATGTCATGATGTACAGAAAGAAAGAATGAAATGAAACAGTATGCTCTTTAAACATGGTTCCTATTGAAGCAGGGAATGGAGATTCTGGGAAATTCTAGGGCTTTCAAACCACAGTTGGAAAGCCACTGAAAAAGTTAAATTCCTCAGTCTTCAGAGGAGAAAACAGGCTCAGAGAGGAGAAGTGATTGGTAGAAAGTGGCACAGGATGTTAGTCAATCAACACATTTTCACTTAGTGCCTACTGAGTGCCAGGAGCATTCTAGGTGCCAACAATAAAGCTGGGACAAGACCCAGGTAGTCCTGCCCTGGAGGGGCTGACAACCCAGTGGGGTGTGAACCACGTATCATAAACTACTGAAGTGATCACAAGTATGCAAAGGAAACTGAGGGAGCATTTAGGAAGGGACTCGCCTGGTCTGAAGGGCAGAGTGAACCACGCTGGGGAAGGGGCACATGTAAACTGAGCCCTAAAGGACACATTAGCAGCTGGTCAAAAGAAGCGGAAGAGCCTTGGAGCAGATGGAGCAGCGCAGGTGAAGGCTGAGGAAGCTAGTCTGGTGGCCAGAATCTCAGCAAAGCCCAGCAGCTCTGACTCAACACCCTGGAGCAGCATGACAGTGGGTGAGAGTGCAGCCCCACCAGCCTCCCGGAGACTTGACACTAGTCTCAGAGGCTGACTGGCCAAGGAAGTGTTTTCAGGCATTGGGGCCTAATAATCTGTATTAGAAGACAATTCGATGCTAAATGCAACATAGTATTGCACATTAGTGGAGGAACAAGACATCTGTAGTTGAGTTAATAGTATTATACCAATGCTTATGCCTTAGTTTTGACAAATGTACCACAGTTATGTAAAATGTTTATATTAGAGGAAGCTGGATGAAGGACATATGAGAGCTCTGTACCATTTTTGCAACTCTTCTGTAAATCCAAAACTATTTTAAAATAAAAAAGCCTTAAAAATATATATATCCCTCTGGCACCATGGCAGAGAGCAGCAAAACTGGATGTGGGGAGAGAGGTTATAGTAATAATGATGACTAACACTGAAACTGTCCTTCCTGTTCACTAGGCATTGTTCCAAGCACTTAATGTGTTTAACTCATTTAATCCTCCCAACTCCATGAGGTAAGTACTTTATTTCCCTTTATTTTACACATGAGGAAGCTGAGAACAGACAGGTTAAGTCAGTGGCCCAAGGACACACAGCTGCTGAGTGGCAGAGCTGGGAGTTTAAGGATTCAAATCCAGGCAGTCTAGCTCCAGAGTCCCATGTGTTTGACCATTACATTGTACCCCCTCCCCTCAGTGTGCACTGGCTATACTGCCCGAGGACACTGTAAGGATCAGGAAGAAACCATGAGCATGCAGACTAGGGTGATAACAATAGAAATGGAGCCCAGTCACTAGACTTAAGACAGATATTGGAGACACACTCAGCTTCTGCTTTTGAATTGGAATATGCTAGTTGGAGAGGGGCTTCCCACATGGCCCTAGTGGTAAAGAACCTGCCTGCCAATGTAGGAGATGTAAGAGACATGGGTTCGATCCCTGGGTCAGGAAGATCCCCTGGAAGAGGGCATGGCAACCCATTCCATTGTTCTTGCCTGGAGAATCCCATGGACTGAGGAGCCTGGTGGGCTACAGTCCATGGGGTCGCAAAGAGCTGGACACAGAGTAAAGTGACTTAGCACGCACACACACCAACACTCACAGTTGGAGAAAAGGGAAGAAGCAAGAATGACTCCTGGGCTTCCTTCTAGCTAAACAATAAGGAACAGAAACTTGGTCCTGCGTTTCTTCCCACCACTGAGGGAAGCACTCCAGACCTTTCACAGTCTGTGTGTAGGGACAACCTACCTGTCACTTTCTCTTATCATCTTCAAAATACAAAGCAAACTGGACCACCTGCTGCTCCCAAACAGGCCCCGACCTCCCCCACCTCCATGTTCTTGTACAAGCTGTTTCCTCCAGCAAAATTCTCTCCTCCATCTCCCTGGGTCCAAATCTGATCCACCCTTCAGGGCCACCTCCTCCAGGAAGCCTTCCGTGCTCTCCACAATGAGAAGCATTCAGACTCTCCTCTGGATGCTGACATTTTTTTCCTTTGGTTCTCTTTGGCAGCATGCAACCTCCATCCTATAATATAGTTATTTGGGTAGGGACTTGGCTCTTGCTCACTTTGGTATCCTCACTTCACAGTATAGTAGAAGCTCAAAAAGATATCTCTTCAGTGAATCACCTATCTGAGTAAACAAGCTCTATCTTATTTCCCTTCACCCCTTCCTGGCTCCATTTTCTATCTACTGAAACCTACCACACACACACACACACACACACACGCACTGCTGTTGGTGCTTTGACTATTTCATATTGGTGCTTTGACTGTTTCAGGGACTGGCTTAATCCACCTCCATCTTCTCCACCCAACCCATCCCTAGGCACCCATTCCAACATCCAGACACACTCTCTCTGGAAGCCCATTTAAGCGCAGGAGAAAAAAAAAAAAAGCCTCACCCAAGAATGGAGAGATGGAAGAAAACAAGCAGGAAACTAGTGGGCATTGGTCCATCTGGAATTGCCCCTTTAACGTACGGGGTCCAGCTCCTATAACGTGGTCCTGTCCTGGAGGAGCTGACAGTCCAACGGTGAGTGAATCAAGTATTCAGAGGCAGAGTCTGAAAACATTGCAATGAACTCAATCCAGCCCTGTTCCTCAAAGTACTTAGGGCCAGACTGGACTACAACAAGCCAAGTTGATAAGACATTCCTCAGCTAAAACCCTCCTGGTGCCTACCCAGGGTTCACTGCAGGTCTCTCCTTTCCCCAAGTTTGGTCTCAGGCTACAGCTTAATGCCCCTCTCCTCCAGCACATGGCTCTGTCTGATAGATGACTCACTCAGTCCCTGTGTCCCTTCCACAGAGAAGCCTTCCCTGATCCCCACCCCAGGCTGAACAGGGCACTTTCTCTGAGACCCATTAAATCATGTGTGCACATCTCTGGGACACACCGCACACATTAAAAGCTTGTTTATAACATCTGCTTCTGTCTGTATCGCCTCTCTGTCCCCTAACTAGATTGAGTGCTCTTAGGGCAATGACCAAGTCTCTGTATCCCCAAGCCTAATGTGATGTTTGGTACAAGAAAGCCCAATTACATTTGTTCAGTGTAAAAGATGTATTGAGGAGTGTGAATGCTCAGAGGAGCGCTTTAGTCTGCGGACTTCAGCAAGAAACCCAGAGACAGTCCAGGGCCAGATTCCAAACAGCCGGAAAGTGGTGCCCTTATTGCCCATCCTCCTGCCCCTCCTACTCCCAGGAACTAGAATTTACATTTTATCAGGATTGGGCCACTTCCCCTCTGCTTCTGCCTGCTGGGCAAAGGGCAGCAATGGGCAAAGGGAGCATTGTCTGGTCAGGCATCTGGGAAGAAATTTCTTCTCCTTAGTGGGACACTGTCTCCTCCGGGGGTGAGGATGGGGTCCAGAGGGAAGGAGCAGAGGGCAGGCATTGGGCTGCCAAGGACGGGAGGGCTCAGCCGCCTTGGCTGGAAGCCAACCGCACCCGGATGTGGTGGGTGGCCAACGGGATCTGGCGGAGAGTCCCTGCTTCTCGTGTACACTAACTGGATGGGTCCCTTTCTCGGGTACCCTGCAAATCGGTCAAAACAGAGGTTCCCCCCAAGTGGGTACAGGTCGATTTCTTGCTCTATTTAGCGAGGGGAGAGGGTCTCAGTGTTTGGAAAAGGAACTGCTGAAGGGAGAGCGGGTTAGAAAAGATCAGAATCCTCAGGGGCCCCATCTCACCCCGCGAATGCGCCCACCACCGACTCCCGGAAGGTCCCCGCATAGCTGCCTCCCCGTAGAGTGTTCACATGATGCAGAGGCGTGAGAGCTCTGGTTACTGAGTTCGACTCCGAGGCCTGCCACTTTTCTGCTTGTGCCCCTAGGGAAATCGCCCTAGCCTTCCCCGGGCCTTTGTTTCCTCATCTGTAAAACGGGGCCAGGGCTGGAGGAGAGGGCCTGGAGAAGCCCTATTCAGCTCGGACACTGCGGGATCCCGGATTCTCCATACTGCACGCCCGCTCCTCCACAGCCTCCCTCCCCACCACCCCCTTCTCCGCGCACTCCGCCCACCCACCCCGTCTTAACTCCGCCCCCACCGAGCGGCTTCTCCCCCGACGCCGGCCGCTAGGGGTCACTGCCTCCCTTTGTCAGCGACTGAGAAGGGCGGCTAGCCCTCCGGCCCTCTCCCCGGCGGAAAGGCGACCGGGGGGCATCTCCCGAGCCAGTGGGCCTGAGCGCGACCCCCACGGCCCTCGCCGGGGATCCCGCCTCTGCCCTGGGCGGAGGGTGTACGGGGCGGGGCGGGGCGGAGGCCGGGGCCGGGCGCCGGCCGCGCGTGGGCAGCCAGGAGGGGGTTAATGCTAACCCCTCCCCCTCGGGCTGACATCACGGGGAGAGCGGCTGAGAGGCTGGAGCTCGGCGAGTGAGAGAAAGAGAGGGAGAGGAGCGAGCGCGGCTCGACTCGGCGCCCGGGCAGCTCCACATTGTTGCGGATCGCCGGGACGCGGCAGAGCGAGCGGCCGCGGCGCGGCGGGGGACGCGGCGCCCCCCGATCGCTCGCCTGGCGCTTAGCCGCGCCGCCCGATCGCCCCGGCTTGCCGAGTCGCGCGCCCAGCCGCCTGGGCCCCGAGCCCACCGCGCCGCCCGCCCGCCGCCCTCGCTCGTCCCGCCGCCCTCAGAGGACGGCCGGCCATGGACGCCTGCAAGTTGGAGCCGAGCGGGAGGGTGTGAGCGCGCCGGGGGCCGGGAGCCCGCGCCGGGCAGCCGGGCGCGCCGGGGGTGGGTCCCTCTCCCCTGCCCGGCTCTGCGTGGAAGAAGAGGGCGGGGACCGGCACCGGGAGAAGAGCGGAGGAGGAGAAGGGGCATGACTCGTGCAACTTGCGGCGGGCATCTGCCGAGCCTCTGAGCCGGCGGCGGCCCGGGGCCCGGATTGCGGCCGCGCCGATCCCACCCAGCCCTCCCCGCCCCGGCCGACGGCTGAGGCTGACCTGGATCCTCCGAGCGCCCGCCGGCCGGCAGGGATCGCCTTCGTCTTCCGGGCTGCTTTCTGGAGCGCGAGGAGCGCTCTCCTCGCGGCTCCTCTCGCTGGACCCCCGGCCCCCGATGGCTCGGATGGGGCTTGCGGGCGCCGCTGGACGCTGGTGGGGACTCGCTCTCGGCTTGACCGCCTTCTTCCTCCCAGGTAAGCGCGTTCCGCCCCCTGCCTCCCCACCCCCCAAGCCCCCATCCAATGTCTCCCCAGGGCTGGGAGCTGGATGGCGGGCACGTCTGGGTTGTAGGGAGTGAAAGGAGACAGAAAAGTTGGGTCACGGCTTAGGTAAGGGGGGTGCGGGTGGTTCGGCGGAGAGAGAGGCTGAGGAGCCCAACAGCCTGCCCTGCGGGAAAGCAATCGGATGCACGTTTCTGTGTAGCAAGAAAGCACTTTCTCCGCGCAGTTTTTCACACAAAAAATAATAATATGTAATAGCGTTCTATTTATTTAATAACCAGCTCTCAGCTCGGGAAGCAGTTTGGAAACACTGAATGTTACATAAATGCAAAATAATCACCGTAATCACCGTCTCGGGGTAGGAGACAACAGCCCCAGGGGGAGGGCGTCAGTCTCGGAGCTGGTGGGCTGTGGGCTTGGCGGATGGAAGTGGGGCTTCGGATTTTTTTCCTCCAGCCCTTTCGCCAAGAGATTTCGGGCGCTCCGGCCCCCTCCCGCACCACGTCGCCCCCCTACCCGCGCGGGGAGCAGGCTCCTGCGGCAGAGGCGGCTTCTCGCTCACCTGCGGTTCTTTTCCGGGAGGGTGAGGCCCGGCGGCGCGCTATCGCAATCTCCCCGCCTAGCGCGGAGCTAGGCTTTGCCTTGGAACTCCGGTCCCAGTTTGGGGGGCTCTCCCGCAGGAGGCGCCGCGGGCTTCGTGCCAGCCAGGTGGCTGCGTGACCCACTTTCCCGAGGATGCTCGCGTGTCCTTCCTTGAGATGCTGGCGGCCGAGGGGTTAACCCGACGCCCGACCCCCGGGGTGGCCCCCGGTGGCCCCTCTGACGGATGGGGTAGGGGCGGAGGCTGGGACCGGTCCGGGCGTATTGTGCTGGGGAATTAACTGGAAAATGCGTTTAGGAGGCAAATCCGACCGAGTCCCCGCGGCTGGATTTAACCCTTTGTGTCCCTGGGGAAGCTGCCCGGCTCCCACAGTGGCTGGGGACACCGGCGCGGGTGGGGCGGAGATTGGGGGAGTTCCTCCAGCCTTCGTGGAAGAAACCTGAGACGACCTCCCGCCCTAGCTAGGTGGGGGTGGGGGGGAGGAGTTGGGGAGGGCGGGGTAGGGTGGGGGCTCGGTTGAAGCACGTGGCCCTGGCCTTAGGTGGTAAAAGAAGGTGTGAGAGTGCAGAGACCAGCTCTGCGTGGGGCAAGAATGTTGGGTCTGGACTCCGCTCGCTGCTAGCGGAGGAGATATGGAGGAGATATGTTCGATGCCGCAGACACAAACGGCAGTTTGTTGCCTAGACGTGGGGCTGGGGTGCGCTCCTGGAAGGCGGGAGCCTGGCCTCATTCACTTCTATACCCCGTCTGCCGCCAGCTCCCGGCCAGGGCTCAGCAAATGTATCGGAATGGCCCATGGCTCCAAAGTGGTTTGTGAAAGGCGCACCAGGGTGCCCCAGCCCTGCAGCCTGCAGGTGCTGCCCTGCTAGGTCGGTGGGGGTAAATTCCAGGGCACACAGGTGTCACTGCCCATTTCAAAGGTGCATGATTGAGTCCCTCGCAGCAAGGGTGGTTCCGGTGAGAATGAAAGGTCTTCATCTTACACTGGACCTCCTGGGAAACCAACGGGAGATGCTGGAAGCTCGGGTTCTAACATTTGTCTGACCACCGGGGTTCTGGAACCCTTCAATTCCATATTGCCCACACTCAGAACCCAGCAAAAGGCCAACTTTCCTGGGGCCTGACTAGTCCAGCATACTAGGGGTTAATCTAATCCTGGGTCAGACAAAGAGCAGGAAGATTTGGGGAGGGGGAGTGAACTCACCCCCTTCCTTTTGTCACTCTCTCTCCCAGCTTTGTGATGCTGTCCCTGTAGTTAATTCCATCTTTGGAGGGGTGGAGGCCTGCGCTGCTCCATCCCACTTGGGGAGTGGGGGCAGGGAGGTGATCCTCTCACCTGGTTCAAGTGTAGACACCGGCACCCCCAACCAAAACTCCAGATTGAGGGAGTGGGATGCAGATAAGGAATCACAGCTCAGATGGGCACTTCATGAGCATTCCTTGGTTGATCCTAATTGTCATGGCTGGGTAGCATCAGCGGGGCAGCCAGAGTTCCCTGACCAGCCAGCCTCCTCTACCTGGTGCCCACGCCCCTGGTGCCTCTGTAAAAAGACAGGTGGATGTGGTGGTGCCCACATGACACTTGGACAGAGGCTGGGGGAAGTCACCCTCCAAAACCCATCTACCGTCACCCTCAGGCAATCTCCTTCTCCCTGGGGACCTGCCAGCCTGATTCTCTTTTCTGGGTTCCTCTGGGCTGTGGCAAGGAGTATAGAGGGATGAGGAGAGGAGCCTGATGAGATGGGAGAGGGGACCTCCCACCCCGGGGGTGTGTGTGGTGGCTCCCTGACTTCAAAACACTCCGAATCTGGCTCTTAGTGTGTAAACACAGAAGTGTGTTTTCAACAACACAGACTTTACCAGGCAGGGTGGTGAAGCCCCATCAGCCTCTGAGATGAGTCTGGGGTTTCTGCCTGATCACTCAGAGGAGAGAGCCAGTGGGACCCGGGAGCTGCATCCGAGAGGAATAGGGGGAGCCCAGGAGAGGAGGCAGAGAATCTGCCTTAGAAGCAGGTGTGCTGAGCTGGTGTCCCACCTACACCACACCCTCCCTAATTGGCTTCCCCAAACCTTTTGTCTGGGAAGAGAACACACACCCCAGGTGTCGTGCACACCCTTGGAAGACCTGTCAGGCCACAGCAGCACCCTCTTCTCTGCAGCCTATGCAGAACTCGCCGTCATGATGGTTTTCTTTGAAACCCAGGGAGTCAGAACTGTTGAGTTATCTTCCTGTCTCCCCATCACTCACAGACAGTGGTGTGTCCAGGCTTGCTGGGCAGGACATTATGGCAAAACTGATTCCGCTGGCTTGGGGTTTGCAAGCGAGTATAAGCAAGAATCCCAGTGCCCATGTCAGAGAAGTATCTCCGAATCAGATTCAAGGCCAAATAGTCAAGGCTGGAAGGGAGGAGGAGGAGATATTTCAGTGCCTGGGCCCAGCACCTGGGGCTGAGTGGTCTAGAAGGTGTTTCTGAGCCTGACTCTCTGTGTTTATGGGACAGGCAGCCCCTGGTTGCCTGATGCTGGCCGAGACTATGATGTCCATTCCCTTCTCGGCCGTTCAATTTTGCACAATGAATCCACCTCGTTGGCCTGATCCGGGACCCAGTTGTATGCTGCCAGGATGGTCTCGGGCCAGAACCCTAGTGCTGACGACTGAGCAAGTGGGCCAGGCTGGGGAGGGTGGGGGACCGGGGGGCAGCCCCAGTTGCTGTGCCTCTGGTAACTGCCATTGTTTAGCAGCTGACTAATGTTCATTGTTCAGCACAAACAGAAAATACCCAAGGGAGGTGTAAATTTACCTTCAATTTTCCTGATTATATCTTTCCTTGTTAACCTGGTAAATCAAATGGCTCCTACCTGCTGTGGGGACAGAAAGGGTATCTATATATATTTACCTGTTTTGCTGATTTTTTTTTTTTTTTTTTTAACTTTGAATGTCAGCCTGTGGGCCAGGCTAGAAGGAGTAATAGCCAGCTCTGGGACTTAGGCTATAACGTTTCTGATAATTTGCTTACGGCCTCACCATCAATATAGAGTGGGTGCACACACATGTGTGCAAGACTGTGTGCTTGTGTTGACCATCTACAATTCACTGTGCACATACAGAGCCACGGGGAGTAGGACAAGGAAGTGTGTGCACTGGGATTGTGGGTCACCGTGGGACAGGGGCATAAATATACATCAAATGCATCATCACCTGCA
Source organism: Bos mutus (assembly GCF_027580195.1). Lineage (NCBI taxonomy): Eukaryota > Metazoa > Chordata > Mammalia > Artiodactyla > Bovidae > Bos > Bos mutus. The sequence continues at coordinate 49,569,543 of NC_091631.1, forward strand.
ATTGATTTCTTACGGCTTCTGACTGGGATTTTGTGAGAGGCCTGTGTTTATATCAGAGTGTCAGTGAGGGTAACTTTGGAGGAGACCTAGGATTTGCCCTTAGACAGCTCCTTCTAAGACTGAGCTACCACATCCTTTGGGGGTAAGAAGCCTGGACACCCCTTTCTTTTTCTGCTCTGCCCTTGACCTCAGGCTGGGCCTCTGCATCCTCAGAGGAAGATGCTCACCTGGAGAGATTTTCCTCTGCCTCTCAGGATTCCCGAGCAGCCAGGAGGGGCCGCAGGAAATAGGTTTTCAGCTACTACTTTGGCGTCTCTGCTTTCTGCATGAATACTTGAGGAAAAGGGTCATCTGGGGAAAGGTGATGTACTCTGGGCATTTAAAAAGGAGCTCTGAGTCCTAGGCTCTGAAAAACCCTGTAGAACCATATGTGTGGCCAGTTCAGCAGCATACATGTGCCTGGAGCACCCCAGTTCACAGAGCAGAAAGCAGTAGCCCCCTTGTTGGAAAGGCAAGTGGAAATGAAGGGCAAGCATTGGGGAAGAGGGCAGTCCTGGGAGCCCAGGTCCTGATGCCCAAGTCAGGCTGGCAAGTGTTTCTGCCCTGTGGTGTCCGCCCCTCTCCATAGAGACCACGTCTGTAGAGCCAGCAGCAGATGTGCTGGCTGGGGCTGGAGGTAACTTAAGATCTGAGCAGGGATCACCTTGCACAGGGAAAGCCCTGAGCTGGAGATAACACTCCTTAGCCCAGTTAACCCTTTAAGCTCTGGATTCTCCTGTGCTGTTTGGAACTGGAAAATAGGGAGAGGGGAAAGATGGGTGAAAACACATCAGACCTAGTATCTGAACCCTGACAAGGAGCGATTAACTCACTGCCACAGGAGAAACCTAAGGACACAGAGAAAGCCTTCCTGATCACAGACTGTATGTAGGCTGTTCAGGGCAATAGGTAATCCCAAGGGTTATCCTGAGGTGGGGGAGGGGCAGTAGGTATGTATTCTCAGAGGCTCATGAGATCTGTGCCTTTCACAGTCTTTTAGGGGCAGAGCAGCTGTGGTCCCAGGGCCCAGTTCAGAGGGAGCAGCAGATAGCTCAGTCCCTCTCCCCACAACCTGGAAATCACCCCATCTTGACTGCCCAGCAAAGTGAGACAGCAAAGTGAGACCGGCTGGACTGTATTTGAATCCCAGCTCTACCAATTGCTAGCTGGGTGGGCCTGGTTAAATTGCTTTGTAGGCCTCAGTTTTCCCATCTGTAAAATGGGTTTCTGCTACTACGCTTTCAAAGGTTTGTGAAAATTAGAGCAACAGTAATGTATGAAAAGTGTTCAGTGCATTGCCCAGCTCGTGGTAAATGTGCAGTAGTGGCAGCTATTCCTGTGTTCTATGCCTTTCCTCTGAGTGGTCCTGGCTCCCTCTGTGTCTGCCAGCTGGGTACTGCCAACTGCACACTCTCTTGAGAAAGAGCCACTCATTTGCCTGCCCACTGCTGACCTCGCTTCCCCACCTGGAAATGATGGCAAGGGCTGCAGCAGCCGTGGGGGACTCAGGTGGCCTGGCTGGGTGCAGGCACCTACCTGAGCCCAGCCTGGTCGTGCACTGCACGAGCAGCAGGTGCTGTGTGGCCTCTGTTCTGCAGCCTGTTGCCAAGGGCTCTCCCCAGCACCCGCCTCACTCTCTGGCTACAACCCAGCTGGGCACTGCGGCCCATCTGGAACACTGGCTGGGGTGGTAGCCTGAGGCTGGCATGGAGAACCCGGGACTCAGCCCCTGCAAACTTCTACGGGCCACAGGCCCCTCTCCCAGCAGTCCATGCACCAGCTCTTCAGGCAAGATGGTTAGCCGGAGAGGTAGAGATCCCTCCCGAGGTCATGCCCTTCTCACTGACAGAAAGTCCTTCAGTTTCTCCTGCTGCAGATTGAATGCTTTCACCAATAATAATAAAGATATTTGTGATACTCTTTTCAGCTCATAATTTCAGCTGATCCACTCAATAACCCCACGTAAAGGGTATCAGTAGTTCTCCCATTTTACAGGTGAGAAAAGTGAGGTGTAGATCTAGTACCTTGCTGCCCATCTCAGATTAGACGCCAGGTTTTCTGACTCCAAATCCAGTAGATGAGGAAAGATGAGATGGACTGGGATGGACAGATGCAGAAGAGGCTGAGCCAGATCATGATAGAATGTGTCCAGGGGGGTGGTCATTTGCTTTGCTGGCAACCACCAGCTTGTACTGTCCCCCACCTGGTGAAGCGAGGTATACATGGAGATAGAGGTTAGAGGGCGGCCCTGCTGGAGCTTCCCACAGTTCACGTTGACACAAAGCACAAGATGCCCAATAACAGAACAGCTAGGGGAATGGGACAAAGGGAGCATATCCTTCCAAATGCTAGAGCATCACTCCCAGGATCTGACCCGAAACGTGGGCATGGCCCCAAGGTGTGAGCACAGAGCTCCAAGACACAGGCAGGCACACTGCCAGTGTGCTGGCAATGCTCAGAAAGCTTTGTGGACTTGACTGGAGCAGTGGAGGACAGGAGGGGCTGAGATTTGGTAGGCAGAGTTGAGTCCCTCTCCTGGGCTACCCCCACCCCTCTCTGGTCCATGCAGATCCCAGTTTCATTCCCAGTTTATGAGGAGTCTCATTACCTAGCCACAGACAATAAAACCCGCCCGGCCACTCTGGCCCGGATCTCATTAGAGGACATTAGTTCCGCTGGCTTGGTGGCCCCACTGGGACACAGCTGCAGGCGTGGCCCAGGCAGCAAAACAGGCCAGTGGCTGTGGGCACAGGAATGTCCCATTGGGAGTTGAGTTTGATCTATGGGCTTGAGTAGGGTCCTCCCTCCCCACCGCCATCCGTGCATTCTTGGAATGCATGTTCCCCAAAGCTGGAAACATGGGGTCCCTCCTGCCCACTTGGACGCTCAGTTCTATCCCCCCTCCACTGCCCCCTCCCTTCAGGAGATAAGGACACAGCTCCTTCCAGAACGGGGCAGGGGAGTCCACCTTCTGAGAAACTCAGCAAAACACTGTCATTCCATGGAAGAGGGCCTTTGGGGACAGGGACAACAAGCCCACTCACAGCCACAGGTCTGGGGACACCCTGGAGAGACACGTCTGAATCGTAGCCCACCTTTCTGTCCGAAAAGTGGGGATAGAGACCTCGGGGCCCCATGTCAGAAGCATTTTTCATCCCCTATAGATGCAGTTTCACCATCTGGCAGCCTTGGGGTGGTGGAGGGTGGGAGGGGGAGCTTCCTGGTCCCACTCCTCTCCCCGAGGTAGATTAACTGGCCCACAATGGCTGTGATGGAGCCCTGGTTGCATCTTGGGGTTCTTCCCACCAAAGACAGGATTATTCCTTTCTTAGCAAATTCTGGTGCCTGTTGACAGCCAGCTTCTCTACCCTCCCCTCCCCTTCTGCTTTATCTCCCTTCCCACCTGCAGACCAGCCCTTCACCAAAACATCGCCAGGGCCCAGTGGATGTAGCCATGAAAAACAAGATGAGGGCAAAGAAAACCTTGCCCCGTCTTAGTGCCTCAGCTTCTAGAGGAAAGAGAGTGCCAGGCCGGAGTAACTGGTTTTTAGTGCTCCATGCAGGGGTCACGCAGGCCAGCCCACACTTCATTCAGGTCAGGAGCGCCCGCCAAATGAGTCAGCAGAGATGGGAGCGCCGATCTGTTTGGGCAAATGTCGGCAAGTCAGCCCTGTTCTGGAGAAAAGGGGGCTGGAGACTTGTACCAGCCCCTGGTGGATGCTCCCCTGTAAGGCCCTTCAGCTTGTTTGGAATTTCAGCCCCAAGTGGGATTGGTCGGCTGCCCCCATGGGGTCCATTCTCTGGCCCCTGAGCAGCACCCCAGGTATCCCCTCCCTTAGTCCTGGTCTCTCTTGGGGAAATGCTGTCAGCTGCTGGGACAAAGCGAGTAGACAAGGTGCCTCAGAGCCAAGCCGGCCTTGCTGCAGCTTGATGAGGGTCCCACTGCAGGAGAGGCTGGAAGCAGTATCCTCACTCGGGGGACCGCTGCAGCAGCCCCTGGCTCACCTCTGTCCCCGACTCCTGACTCTCCAGCTCCAAACTGCCTGCACTGCCTCTTGGATGAATATACTTAATCCGTGCCTGAAAAGGAGGCTCACAAGCATAGAAGCATCTGATGGCTGCCCCCTCCCTGGCTCAGCTCCAGCCGCCACTCCCAGCCAGCCACACAGCCTGTGCACTTTCCCACCTCAGTGCCTTTGCACGCGCCATCCCCCCACCCCTCCCCTAGTTCCCATATCCAAGAACTGAAGTTGAGAGTATTTCTATCATGAAGCCCCCCGCTGGAGATGACCTCTTTCACTCAGAGAACCACCACCTTGTTGCAGCACCTCATCCATGCCGCCCATGGCAATAGCCACTCTACATCTTGCTATTAGTTATTTGGGCCTGGGGTTTATCTTCATAAGACTGAGAGCTCCAAACAGACAGGGTCCATTGCTGAGGGGACTTGGACTCCCCAGGGCATTGCACAGGGTGGGCCACTCTGTGGGCTGATTACACGGTAGGCGGATACTTCATTACATCGTCCAATGTTAGGTGGATACATCATTGTTTGGACAGTGATGATGGTAACAACAGCAAACTGTTATCAAGACTTTTTAGACACTCAGACACTATTACGAGCATCTTACCGGTAATAACTTATTCAATCTCCATAACAATACTTACTTCTTGTGGAGGATTATTCTCCTCATTTTTAACATACGAACAAATGAGGCCCGAGCAGAGGTTAGGTAACTGGCCTCTGGTCGCAAAGCTATTTAGTGGCAGAGCCAGGATTTGGATCTGGGAAATCAGGCCCAGTGTCCATGATCCTTACTAAGCCTGGGGTAACATAGGACCTTGCTTCCAGAATGCCTATCACCCCTATGTAGCATCGTAGAGCCTACCCACCTGCTCCCTTTGATGATGCAGGAATGACCTGGGGCCTTCCTGGAGCGTTGGGGGCTTATTAATGCTCATCATCAGAAATTTTCAGCGGTTGTTACTACTTTACCTCCTGGATCCCCTGTAAGTACTAGAAGTGCAGTTGTTACACTCCTGGTGCGTCCTGCCAGTCACTGTTGTGTCTTGGGAGTGCTAACGTGCCTCTGCTGGAGGGAGATGTCTTGACATTATTGCTCTTTCATCCCCTGAGCCTTTGAGCATCACTGATGCCATCTGAGGGCCTCCCACCATGTTTCCCTCTGAGACCAGAGGAAGGTATAATAGCGCCCCTTGGAGAATCTGCCTGGAATTGCCCCCAGCAGGTGTTTCCAGGCTGGTTCCACATCCTGGGTGGGTCCACGGCTCAGCAAACTGATCCCATGCCAGCACCTATCCTAAGCTTCTGGAAGGTCCCCCTCTCTATTGCCCTCACCCAGAGATCCCAAAAGATGGCAAGGGAGGGGCCCCTACCTGGGGAGCGGGGCAGGGAGAGGATTTAGGGTGTTCACCTGTGCCAGCTGCTTTGATCTCCTGGGATGAAAGGGCCTGGTGCTTCCTATGCCCCAGGCAGGTTCAGGATGGGGAACCAGGGGACAGAGGCATTGGCCACCACCTCACAGCTGGGGTAGCGAACTTCCCAGGAAGGACGATCGTGGGAGCAGAAAAATCAACACCCTTTCCCAGTGTTGTGGCCGAGGACCAAGAGTGGAGTCCAGATGGCCCACCTGTGGACTGTCCTCTCGAGGGTCACCTGGGGCCAGTGCCCCTGCCCCACACCCTGACCCTGCAGGTCACCACGTGCTCTCAGGCCTCACAAACTCCCTTGCTTAATTAGGAAGGTAACTCGGCTGCAAAACAGTCATCTGATACATTTCGACGCCAAAGAGAAATTCCTCCCAGACTCTCTGCTGTTCTAGATTATCCATGCTCCGTTAGCTTGAATTACAGAGTGGCCTCTGTGGCCCAGACCCAGGCCAGAGCTGCGGGATCGGTTCCTGGGACTGGAATCTGCCCCCTACCCTCCCTGGGAAGGACTTGGAAGTGATGGGGGAAGGGGGCCTTAAGACCTGTATGACCTCCATGCAGACCTAAGGATTGACTCATCAGCACGAAGGAGCCAGCTCTGCCCTGCGCCTTCCTTCCCTGGGGCCTGCGATGCCCACGGGTGCTTTTGAGTCAAGCCACTTGGATGCTCCTCTTGTGTCCCCTCTGGGCCAGGCCTCCTTTGAGGGCTTTAAGTCAGTGGCAGAAGCTTCTGCAGTGGCTCCTGAGTGAAAAATTGGAGCAGGGGCAGGGACAGGCTTCTCCTCGAGTGTAAATGAGACCAGAGCAGAGCAGCCACACTGCACTGTAGATTATTTTATGATGATTGCCCACCTCCCCCACCCCCAAACAACCTGATCTCATTGGCCTAGATTGCTGCATCTCTCAGAATGATGGATGGGCCACCTCTCACTTCCCAGGCAGGGTGGTCAGCCCTGCTACCGAGACACCGCCTCCCCAGCCCCTTCCCAGATTTATTCCCTGTGTTTGTGGTGCCCAGAGAGTAATCAGCATCCTGGGCCGGCTGCGCACTCTGATTATCTCTGCTCGGTTGATGGATGAGCCTTTGGGGAACTTAGATGACAGCCCCCGGCCCCTGCTCCCCTGTGCCCACCCCGCCTGGGCCTCAGCACCCTTCCCAACCCTCGTCACCTCCCAGGAGTCAGATAGTGGGCCTCCAGGTTGGATCTGAAGCGGGGGGCAGGGGGTGGGGGGTGGAGGGGGTGGAGTGGGGGTGGGTGGGCGGTGTTAGTCATGGGAGGAGGGAAGGCAACACCGTTTGGCCCCCACCTCTCAGCACTGCTGTGGGATAACTGGGAAGGGTGTTGGTGGCTCCCCTTCCCTCCTGGGAGCTTGGGACAGGGGACAGACAATGCCACCAGGGAGCTTCTCTGCAGGTCACCCCTCCGCACACACATACACCCCAGCTCTGCGTAGAAACACCCTTGCCAGGAAAGAGCTCCATTATCCTCTCCTGTCTCCATCACACCATTACTCCTGCCCCCTCGGCACTTGTGTACACAGTTTGCACGTAATGATAATTTGTGCTGGTTTCTGTGTTTCTTTACAAGTGTTTTTATGTCCTCTGTGTGTGTATGAGAGGTTTATGGCTTGTGTGTGTGCGTGTGCCCGCACATGAGGTCATGTGCTCTGTGTGTGTGTGTGTGTGTGTGTGTGTGTGTCTGCTCCTGATCAGCCTCTGATAGCCATCTTCTCCCCCGTGGAGGTGGGGGGCTCTCATCTAGCTCCCTGGTGGGAGAAGGGCAGAATCTGGATCCTGAGAGTGAGGGGAAGAAGGGGGGAAGGGCAGGCAATCAAAGATGATGACTGCTGAGGCAGCGTTTTGCACTGCCCCCCAGCCGCCACTTGGAGAATGCAGAAGGTCAATCTTAGATAATTGTTTTGTCTATAGGATCACAAACAACTGGTTGGACTATTTTTTTCCCAGCAAATTGACTGAACCCACTGGTTGTTTTGGAGCCAAGTGGTCTCTGCCTTTTGTTGCTCACACGTGGCCAAGTATATATCTGTGTCTTGTCTTCACTAAACTTGAGTTTTCTCCACTGGAAAATGGGGGTGCGATCCTGGGAGGTTTAGAAGAGCTAAACAATGCCTGTAACGTGATTAGCACAGTGCCTGGTACAGAGCGAGTCTTTATACCACTTGGCTGTTATTAGCTGCTGCCTGCCCAAGGACCCTGGGTCTGGAGGGAGGTCCCTTCCCCAGGGCTGGAAGCCAGGCCCAGGAGCCTCCCAGCAGTTCATGACCCAGCACGCTGGCAGGGGGAGGGGATCCCTTGCAGCGTTGCTATGACCTCTCTAGGGTGATCAACTCAGGAAGGGTCAAGTACTCAGGCCCCTGGGCTCCTGGAAAACCACCCACATGGTCACCTGGGAAGGTATCTGGTGACCCATGCCATCCTGTGCTCCCTTCTTAAAGTGTTGTTGTTGTTTAAGTCGCTAAGTCATGTCTGACTCTTTGTGACCCGGTGGACTGTTGCCTACCAGGCTCCTCTGTCCATGGGATTTCCCAGGCAAGAATACTGAAGCAGGTTGCCATTGCCTTCTCCAGGGGATCTTCCTAACCCAAAGATCAAACCCACTTCTCCTGCATTGGCAGTCAGGTTCTTTACCACTGAGCCACCAGGAAAGCTCTTCTTAGAGGGTAGTTAGAAGCAACAGTTACATGCTCTCAACCAAGCTACGCCAGGTGCAGGAGTCTAGCTGCCCTGAGAGCCCAGAGCCAGCACTTATGGGGCTCCCACTGCCCTGGGTATACAATGGGAGAGGGGTGGTGGATCTGTTCCTACACCCATTCAACCTTGTGTGCACTCGTGCCTCCTGGAGCTTCTAGTCCAGCATGGGACAGCACCCACCCTCTGACCTCCCAACACAGCAGGTGACACCTCAGGGTGCCACCTCTTCATGCCCATAGGGCAGGCGCCTGACTGGGAGATGGCGGAGGAGCTGGGCCTCATGTGGTTGTTACCGAAGCCTGTCCTCTCCCTAAACTCTCCCTCTTGGGACATGAAGGGACAGAGGTGACTAGGCAGGAGGTTGAGTGCTCCTTCACCCTTCAAGCCAGGTTACACATCTGAGCCCACTTGTTCCCTCCCAGCCCCAAGTCTGGAAAGAGCCTTCCAGCCGGACTCTCAGCTGAGGGTACCCACTGCCCTGCAGGGGAAGGGAAGACCAGAAGGGTAGGTCACAGAATACCCAGAGTCTCGGCATTAGAAGGGGAGTCAAATAATATAACACCCAGTCACTTCTTAAAACCCCTCAAACACATCCGACCTGTAGGTTGATCATCCAGCTTCAGCATGGATACCTGCAGTGACAGGGAGCTCACCACCCCACATGGAAGCCAATACAGCTGTGACTACCCCAAATTCTTCCTTATGCTGAGCTGAAATCTGTTTCCCTGAAGCCCCCACCAGTTACTGCTGTTTCTACCCCAGTGGAATTGTGTGGAACACATTTGATTCTGCACAGGGGGTCCTTCAGGCATTTAAAGACAGCCTCTGGCACCCAGGGTCTTCTCTCCCATGAGCTCATCCAGCCAAGTCTGACACCCCTCCATCTCAGATGCTTTCCTGGGAAGCAAGTTGTCTAGATCCCCAGTAACAGGTGTGATGCTCCAAACACAGGCTTCCTGACCCAGGGATTTCAGCCTAGGAGTCCCCAGCCACAGCCACTGTCCCAGGGCCAAAAGGAGGCAAAGTGGATTGGCTGCCTTCACCCTTCCCCACCTCCTCCAAACGCCTTCCCCACCTCCACCCCACCCCTTCCCCGCCTCCGCCTCCCCAACCCCTGTTTTCCTTTGGATTAACGATAAATTGCAGTGAGAGATCCGTTTATCTCCTGTGGGAATTAAGGAATTAAGCTGGTGAGGGGCCTGCGAGAGGGACCATATTGCAGAGATTCAGGGCATAAGGAGGACAGTGGGGAGGGCAGGGGACCCTCTGCCTGCAGTCGCTTCACCAGGAGGCAGTGCAGGCAGCCCCCAAATTCTCCCAGCAGCCTGTGTCCTCGTGGGCATGGGTGGGGACCGCTTGGAATGGGTGTGGTCACTGGTGCACAGAAGGATGCCACCAGTGGGATGATCTCCCTGCAGCTTCTTCTGTCGCCTGGCGCTTCATGCCATGGTGCAGCCACTCTATGGCATGTACCAGGGCTGGGAGAGCAAGCCATGGCATGTGGTAGGGTGTGGCACCTCACCATCTGACCTTGTGATGTACAGTCTGCGATACAGATTCTGCAGCCGCAAGTCCACCACCCCACCCCCAACAGGCAGTCCATCAGTTCCGACCAGGCACTGATCACCCCCTACCGCCCCACCCTACAGACCATTGTGGGTTTCTTAGTGGTGAATTCCCGGGACCAGTGTTGAAATGAGTCTTTGGCCACTGGAGAGTCTGAGTTTCCCTTTATCCTAAGGATAAACCAGAAATCTCCTTCCTGAACCCCCAGAGGAGGTTAATCAGGACCCATTCCCCCAAGACTCCACCCTATTCATCTCCAGTACCCCGTCCCTGGAACCCAGGAGGCATGGCTTGGAGACCCTTCTCCCCCTTCTCACAGGCTTACTGCTCCTTGCCAACTGCCCTACTCCCTCCTGCATGAGACCCTGGTCCCCTCACCAAACCCTGCAGCTCAGCAGGGGGAGATAAGGCGCTGAGCTACCCTTGGAGTGTGGAAGTGAGGAGGTGGGAAGTAAAGAGGGGATGGCTCCTCCCCCCGGCTGCCCCCTAGGTCACCCAGTCATGTCCCCAAATAACAGTTACAATTACTGTCATCCCTCTCTCTCCAGACACCCCACCAGAGCAGGGAGTAGGAGTTGATATTCAATGGCAGCGACCACCAGGAAGGGCAGGGAGAGATAAAAAGCAAGGCTGGGCTGGAGATAGCCTGCGGGGGGGTGGGGCAGCAGGCAGTGTGGAGGTGGGGAGTCCCAGAGGTGCTTGGGATGCAACCCTGGTGAAGGGGGAAAGCCAGAAATTGGGCCCTCCAGTCCAAGAGTCTAGCTGGTTAATAATTAGTAACTTGGGTTAATAAATGATTAGTGTTTTCTTCCCACTTTCAGTTCCCCCACCTCCAACCTGGAGATCCTTCTAGGCTCTTCCCTGGGCCTCTGAAAAGAAGCCCCACCTTCCCCACCCCCACACCCCCCACCCCCCGCCCCCGCCTGGTTTCTGGTCTTTTAAGCCAGCATGGTGTTTAATCTCTAAGAGAGCTTAGGGACTGACTGCAGGCCTGCCCCACAGGCCCTTTGGATGCACCTAGATATTTCCTCCTGGGAGGGCAGGCCCTTGGACCACCCCAGAGCATCCCTGTAATCACTCTCCTTGGTGCCCGCTGACTCACTTGGTTGTCCCCGTTCCGCTGGCCAGATGGGGTCCTGGGGTGATCCTGTGGGTAGCTCTTCCCTAATCCTTTAGGTGAGGTCAGTTAGTCAACAGATGCTCTTTGAGCATCTTTTAAGTACCAGGTACCTCTTGGCAAGAAAAAGTACTTTTAGCCATTTAAATGGGGGTTAAAGACTTGATTCAAAGGCTGGTGTGTTGGGGGGTGGAATGGGATGGGGAGAAGGGAGGCGCATGTCCTTGGGGTTTGGCCTTTGGGTGGCATTTTTGATTTGTAATTGCTGGAAAACTTCCCATTGGCAGTTTGTGCAGATTTCCAAGCCTTCTCCTGGACTCTTGGTGCCAGCCCATCCTGGTGGCTCTCAGAACATTTCTTTTGTAAGCTGTGTGGCCAGGGGAGCAGGAGCCAGTGAGGACAGGGCGGGATATGAACAAGGCAATGGGCTGGCGCCAGGGACCTTGGAGCCTCCCCTGCCCGTTTCAGTCCTTGGCAAGAGCTGGGGCTAAGCCAAGTCATGAGCTACTGTCTGAAAACAGGTGTTTGCCCGCTCTGAGCATTACTTAAGTAATTAAAGTCCACACAGGGTTGCGAGGAAGACACCTGGGCCCTAACCTAGGGGAGGCTTCCCTGGGGATATGACCTTGATGCTAAGACCTGGAGTCCAAGTGGCAGTGGTGAGGAAACACCAGGATAGAGTGACCAGGGCAGCCTGAGAGGCCACCCGTGACTGGAGCCTTCTGGCATGTCTTCGGGATGGGGGGCCATGGAAGGGGCTGAGAAGGCTGTGGGGAGGATTTGGGGCCTCAGAGAACAGTCTCCTCTACCTGCTGTGTCCACTTTCAGCCTGCCCTGTGCCCCGTGTCAGCTCCTTGGACTGCCGGCTGGACAGTCCCAGCCTTCTATTCCCAGGATGCAGCCCTCACTGGGCTCTCGCCATTTCTGTGCTCGGAACCCCAATTCTGCCTTCACTAGAGCTGGGCCCTTTCTCCTCCGTCCTCTGCGTCTGATTTGTTGTCAGCTCTTACTGGTCCCATTTCTACAGGACCCCCATCCCCACCCCAGTCTCAACACTGCCACCCTCTGAGACATGCGAGTGCGGGGGGCTCTCCCTATTCCCTTGTGGCCTGCACACACAGAGCAAGGAGATACTGGGGCACATCACACTCCTGCTCTGCCTGAAACCCTCGTGCCTGCCCCCTCCCCTGCCAGTGCTGCTTCTTAAGCACACACTCTGTGACCGAGGCCAGGGCTCTCACCCGCAGTTGGCACTGTTGACGTCCTGGGCCAGGTGATTCCATGCATAATAGAATGTTCAGCACCATCTCCGGCTTCCATCCAGGTAGATGCCATTGGCGTCCTCCCACCATCTCCCTCCATGGGACAGTAAAAAATGTCCTCAGATATTGCTAAATGTTCCCTGGGACAAAGATACCCCCAGTTAGGAACCACTGGCCTAGGCTTTTGCTGTAGCCAGAAGATACTTTTCAAAGCTATCTCCCCCAGCCTGCCATGGGCACATTCAAGGTTCCATGTCTTCAATCTTCCTAACCCAGGGATCGAACCCAAGTCTCCTGCATTGCAGGCAGATGCTTTACCCTCTGAGCCACCAGGGAAGCCCATTCAAGGTTCCAGCAGGAATTAACTGCTCCCTCTCAGCTCCTCCTCCTCCTGCTCCTGCTGCTGGGTCAGTCCAAAGCCCCCCATGTGAAAATTGCTGTGAAATGCTTGGTTGCCAAAGGGCCCCATCCCCTGAGTTCTTTGCCAGCCTCTGGGACTGCACTGTCTGGAACTTTCTCTCTGCCCCTCACCCTAGACCCTGAGTCTTTGAAGGGGAGGACTGAACCTTACAATGTCTTCAGGCTCCAGCTCAGTGCTTTGAACACAGTAGGTGCTCCATAAATGTGCAGTACACCAATGGGAGCTGCTGGCTTGCCCTCCTTCTCAAGCCCAGTAAGCTCTGAGAATTCCTTCCTCTGTATACCTCTCTGTTTTCCTGGCCCTTCGTCTAACCCTATAACCAAGGCAGGAGAAAAGGGCAACAGAAGACGAGATGGTTAGACAGAATCACTGATTCAATGGACATGAACTTGAGCAAGCTCAGGGAGATGGTGAGAGACAGGGAGGCCTGGCATGCTGCAGTCTATGGAGTTGGAAAGAGTTGGACATGACTTGGTGACTGAACAGCAACAACATAACCAAGATGCTAAAACTTCTGATATTTCCCTCTCTCCTGACACTTCCCATACTCCCCTCGTGCTGTTTGCTGCAAACAAAAGCATCTTTTTCCCACTAAGTCAACATTTACTAAGTACCTTCCGTGCACGGAGCCCTGGGGAGCAGGGGACTCTGATTTTCATGTGTGTGTGAAGGTGTTCCTGGCTATGTGGTTTCCCAGCGTGTGAGCTGGTGCATCACTAGGCATGTTTGTGTTTGAGTGCAAGTTTGTAGGGGGTCTGCTTCTCCACTAGCTGCTGCACCCTGGGCTCACCCCCTCTACTCACCATCCCTCACCTTTCATTCCTCCCGGCCTTTGATCACACTGTCTTCTCTATTTAGGGGTCCTACTTCACTGCCTGGCAAAGTCCCACTCATCCTTCAAGGCCCTTTCTTCTCTAAACACCCCTCCCCAAGTTCATCATTTCCTCCCTGTTACTGTCATGGCACTTGTAAACATTCCTGCCATGGCACCTGATCGCAATATTAGTCCATCGTCCCTTGACCCCAGGACCATATCACTCTTTTACTCGTGTGTGTGTGTGTGTGTGTGTGTGTGTGAAAGAGAGTGTGTATATAATTCCTTCTCTCAGTCACTTGATAGATTCTTAATACATGTTTATTAAGTAAATTGAAATAAATTGCTTATTTCATCTCCTAAAGCATTTTCCTTGTACAGTTCTAAGAATGTGTCTCTGATTAATGACTTTGCTTAACCTTTTTGCGTGTGCCCTATGTGTTTCTGTGCCTGCAAACATGCACAAACACACACGTCTGTATGTATACAGCAATGTTTAATTGCACGTGTGTGCTTGGTCATATACACAGGCAGGCATGTGTTTCGTTTTGGTGTTTCTGTAGGTTTAAATGTGTGTTCCCCCCAATGCAGCCACTCTTCAAGCCGCTCACATTTGGGAACTGAGAGAGTGAGGGTGCAGGAGAGAGGGGATGACTCCCTCCAGGTGGGTTTCTCCGCCCCTTCTGAGAGGCTCCTTCCAGAATTCCCTTCTGACCCTGCCCCTGGTCTGCTGAAAGTGACCAGGGACTTCCTGTCCATCCTGTGGCAGCCCAGCATGGGCAGGTGGGGTTGGAGGGCAGAGCCTTCTGTGGCCCAGTCACATCACACCCCCTTTCTGATCCATCTCTGCCCTGTTTAATTGGAATTTGGCTAGTGGAGACCATCTGTTCTATTCCGTCCTGTTTCCATGACAACCAAGTGGCTTGAGACTGAGGTTTGTGGTTAGAGAAGTGGCCTGGGGGATGCTGGGAAAAATCAGCGAGGTCCTCCGCCTCAGACGGGCTCCACCTCGCCTTTTCCTCTCTGCCCTGCCCTCACCCCCAAGCCCAGAGTAAAAATAAAGTGATTGCTTGCCAGGGCATGAAGTCCCCCAGCAACGCTCTGCCTGCCCGGCCGGCCTGCTCTCTCCCAGGCTGCTCTGGGCTCCCCACACACGGCTCCCTCCTGCTTCCATTCATAAGCTCCGGCTAGAGAGATAGCCCTGCCCTTTTACCCACATATGGGGCTGAAAGGGAAATCTAGGGGCTTGAAAGTCTGCAGCTTTTGCATGTGCTTTTCAGTCTCAGCCACCCTTGCCTCCAAACCGCTGCCTCACCCCATCCAGGCATCCTAAAATGTCCTGCAACCAGGGATCAAACACAGGCACCCCCCCTCCAAATTTACAAGCATCAGAACATTCAACCCCCTTTGATGGCCAGTACATTTCCCCTCCCTGGCCCGTGAGGGAACCTCAGTCCCCATGAACCTTCCAGATGACAGGACTTTGAGAATAGAATCCCTTACTTCCCTCCCAAGGGGATGGGTGCTCCCTCAGCCACCTTAGAAACACTCAGGGCCCCCACACAAAGGACTCTGTTAGAGCCCCTGTGCCCAGGGCTCTCCCATCCCCCCACCCCCCCAACCCTGATGAGTGGGGTGGCCCCAGCAAGTGCATGGCAGACAGAAAATCTCTAAGCCTAGTGCGGATGGGGGTTGGGGGATGGCCCCAGGGTTCCCAGGAGCTCAGACAGGCTCTGACACACGGGGATGGGGGGTGAGGCTTTTTTCTCTCCTATTTCTGGACAGATAGTTCTGTTTTCACGGTGTTATTTTCTGCCCTAATTTCCCCGTCTGCAGCAAAGCTGCTTCCGTGCCTGCTCTATTCCCAGGGGACCCGCCTGTCTTCAAAACTCAGAGGTGTGGCTTGTCAGGTGCCCTGTCTGCCACTCTGGTCCCAGGTGTAACGTGCTGGGCCAGCACAGCTCCTGGATGCGGGGCGGGCACACGGGGTGGGAGCCTGTCCAGAGGTGGAGTCCCAGGGTCTCTAGTGCCCCCCAACCCCAGCACAATCAGCCCAGGGCAGGGAAGGAAGAGACCTCAGCAAGTCGATGCTTAGAGAAGCAGGGCTGAGCCAGGGACCCCCACGTTTGGGGGATGCTGCAGTCCTGCAGAGGTCTAGTTGCCAGCCTTCTTCTATCCAAGTGAGGTCTAGCTCCCTGCCACGCATCATTCCTCATGTGCCTCATCTTTTATTATTGAGATGTAATTCACCTACCATAAAATTCACCCTCTTAAAGTGTATGATGCGGTGGGGTTAGTATATTCACAAAGTTGTGCAGCCATCACCACTCCCTAACACAGAACAATTTTGTCACCCCAAAAAGAAGCCCTGTGCCCATGTGCCATTCCCCATGATCCCAGCCACCCCCAACCCCTGGAAATCACTGTCTACTTCTGTGTCTGGATTCGCCTGTTCACCACAGTTAGTGTAAGCAGAAGCACACTCGGGGTGGCCTTTGTGGTGGCGGCCTGCACCGAGCAGCTCTCATGCCTCTTTCCATGTCACCCCCCGGCTTCAGCAGCACCAGTGGCCCTCAGTTGCGGCTGACTGGAGGGCAGACCCTTGTCTGGAACAGAGCCGTCTATAAACTGGTGCTCACTTCCCTTTCCTGTCACCTCTGCAGCACACAGCCAGCGCCCACAGCCAGGCTTTTAAAGATCCTCTTCCCTCATCCCGTTCCCTCTTCTCTCTCTGAGGGGCTCCTGCTTATCCTGTAAGACCCAGCTAAACAATCTCACCTCTTCCATGATCCTCCACCATCCTCAGAATCGCTCCTCGTATGAGCTCCCGTGGATTTTGGTTCATACTTTAAAAAACAAACAAACAAAACACAGCGCTTATCACTCAGTAATTATTTGTTTTCATGTCTGGTCTCCTGCTTGGCAGAAAGCGAAGGAGAACTAAAGGGCCACTTGATGAAAGTGGAAGAGGAGAGTGAAAAAGTTGGCTTAAAACTCAACATTCAGAAAACGAAGATCATGGCATCTGGTACCATCACTTCATAGCAAATAGATGGAGAAACAATGGAAACAGTGAGAGACTATATTTGGGGGCTCCAAAATCACTGCAGATGGCAACTGCAGCCATTAAATTAAAAGATGCTTGCTCCTTGGAAGAAATGCTATGACCAACCTAGACAGCATATTGAAAAGCAGGGACATTACTTTGCCAACAAAGGTCTGTCTAGTCAAAGCTATGGTTTTTCCACTGGTCATGTATGGATGTGAGAGTTGGACTATAAAGAAAGCTGAGCACTGAAGAATTGATGCTTTTGAACTGTGGTGTTGGAGAAGACTCTTGAGAGTCACTTGGACTGCAAGGAGATCCAACCAGTCCATCCTAAAGGAAATCAGTCCTGAATATTCATTGGAAGGACTGATGTTGAAGCTGAAATTCCAATACTTTGGCCACCTGATGTGAAGAACTGACTCCTTGGTAAAGACCCTGATGCTGGGAAAGATTGAAGCCAAGAGGAGAATGGGCTGACAGAGGATGAGATGGTTGAATGGCATCACTGACTCGATGGACATGAGTTTGAATAAGCTCCAGGAGTTGGTGATGGACAGGAAAGCCTGGCATGCTGCAGTCCATAGGGTTGCAAAGAGCTGGACACAACTGAGTGACTGAACCGAACTGGTCCCCTGCTAGACTGAACTTGCACAGAAAAAGAAAATGTCTTATTCTCCTCTCTTATCCTTCTACCTTCCTGCCTCTTGCCACTATCACCATGGCAGTGAACTAGCACAGAACTTGGCACACACGATGTGCTCGGTAACGCTTCACAGGCACATAAGGGCCAGTGCCTAAAATATCCTGGAGGAGAGAACCTGGTGCAGGAAGAGGGAGGGCAGCATGAGGCTTAGGCTGGTGGGGTGAGTAGGAACCCCATTGCCCAGGAATATTTGTGACAAGGTAAGGATGGTAGCCTTTACACCTGTGTCTGATGAAAACCTCCCCATCCTTCAAGGGTCCCTTCAGGATGGAGGAACTCTCCCTGACCACCTCAGCCTGCAGGGGTATCAGTGGTCCTATGGTCCTGGTCAGACAGAAACTACTAGATAGAAATTCAGTTCAGTCACTCAGTTGTGTCCAACTCTTTGCAACCCCATGGATTGCAGCGTGCCAAGCTTCCCTGTCCTTCACCAACTCCTGGAGCTTACTCAAACTCATGTCCGTTGAGTCAGTGATGCCATCCAGCCATCTCTTCCTCTGTTGTCCCCTTCTCCTCCTGCCCTCAATCTTTCCCAGCATCAGGGTCTTTTGAAATGAGTCAGCTCTTTGCATCAGGTGGCCAAAGTATTGGAGTTTCAGCTTCAACATCAGTCCTTCCAATGAACACCCAGGACTGATTTCCTTTAGGATGGACTGGTTGGATCTCCTTGCAGTCCAAGGGACTCAAGAGTCTTCTCCAACACTATAGTTCAAAAGCATCAATTCTTCAGTGATCAGCTTTCTTTATGGTCCAACTCTCACATCCATACATGACTACTGGAAAAACCATAGCTTTGACTATGCAGACCTTTGTCAGTTAAGGAATGTCTCTGCTTTCTAATATGCTGTCTAGGTTTGTCATAGTAGATGTAAATTACTAGAAGGCAAATGATGATTCTAAAACCTCTCACTCCTCACCAGTGTCATGGGAAAGAATTGAAAGTCCTCTCCTTTTTTTTTTTGCCAAACCACGGGGCATGGGGAGTCTATAGCTCCCCAGCCAGGGACTGAACCTCTGCCCGATGCAGTGGAAGCACAGGGTCCTAGCCACTGGACTGCCAGGGAAGTCCCTTGAGGGTCCTCTCTGACCTTCTCTCCTCCTATAGATATTATTGGTCAAGTGAGTATAAAAGCGGGATCATAATAGTATGGAACTTCGAGAGTTTAACTGAGGATTAAATGAGAGGGGACAAACAAATGCTCTGAAAGGTCTGGGGTGGGGGAGCGCATTTATTTATTCTCAAGGGTGCTATCAGCACAGATTAACTGAGAGAAGGAAGTGGAGGCCCAGGGTCTCTGGTTTGAAGGAATCATTAAGGCCCCTTCTCTTTGCTTGTCTTTTATGCCCTTTCCAAGAGATTAGAAACCTTGATGGAGCAGTTCCATGCTGTTTATTATTATTTGAAATAGGCTGGAAAGCAATCAGAATTGGATTTTCTTGAAGGGAGGGTGGTGAAAGAGACAAATTAAGCCTTCACCCCTACTCCGAGGGTTGGGTTTGTAGGAAAAAGAGAATGGGCTGGACTTGGGGGGGGGTCCCTTCCAGGGGGGATCCCTCCCTCTTCTTGGACACCAGCAACTGAGGGAAGACGGTCCTTCCTGCTGCTGAGGGAACAATGAGGGGCTGGTAGCCGAGGTGGGCTGGGACCTAGCAAGACTCACAGCCTTCTCCACAGGGAGTCACCAGAGCCGCTGGCCCTCCTCACGGTGGGATCTAGTTCCCAAGGAGGGTGCCAGGCAGACCTTCTGCCCCTGCAAAAACAAAGCTGCCTAATTGCCTTTTAATCTGGGGATGTCGGTCTGCTGGTGTCGGTACTGAATTGTAAGGGGAGATAGTATCTTTCCCTTTGAGTGAGAAGTTATTTGATCTCTGCGTCAGAGGAAGGCCTGTGCCCAGGGAAGAGGTGGGACGGAAGGGAAGGTGGAAGGAGAGAGAAGAGTGAGGGCCTGGCTCCCGGCCGACCTGAGGCTTTATTTCTCCCCATAACAGTCATAAATAAAGGGAAACAAGCATCGCTCTTGTCTTGGCTGAAGGCCATTGTTTGGTGCAGGCTTCCTCCTCACCCCTGCCCCTCCTGGCCTCCGTTTCAGGCCCAGGAAGGGGAAGACAGCTTGTCTACAAGAAGAGGGAGTGGGCTGCCAGCTGTCTCACCTGGAGAGGTGGGAGGGGGGCTCCCAACACCTGAGTGCACCCCACCCCGCCCCACACTGCCTCTGGTCTCAGCTCTCCCCATCTTTGCAGAGGCCCCTAAGAGGTCTCAGGTGATTGCAGGAGGCTCCTAACCAGTGCCTCAGCCTGCGCACCCTACTGAATCAGCAACCTTGCCCTAATTCATGTGTCCCCCCAGCCCCTCCCGCTCACACTCCCCAGCAGCTCCCATCTCGCTTGGAAGGGAGGCCTGGGCCCTCCATCATCCAGCCCCTGCACCTCTCCTCTCCAGACACGCCCGCCAAGCTTACCAGACCCATGCCCACCTCAGGGTCTTTGCAACTCTCCTCCCACCTGAAATGCTCTTCTCCCAGCTGGCCACACGGTCGGTCGGTGGGCTTGCCTCCTTGGTTCTTTCCTCAGCTGCCCCCTGTCTCAGTGAGGCCTTCACTGGCCACCGTTTATCTCAACTTAAGCAGCCGTCGCATACACCCACACAGATACACCCACACTGTCACCTTGAAAGTCCTTTCGCCACAACCTGCTCCAAGAGCTGTCCCTGACCTGTGTATCCCTGCCCCTCTGACAGTGCCCCGCTTCCTGCAGGGTTTTATAGCGTCTACAGAGTGCTTGCGCCTCATTCTCCCAGCATCCTCTGCGGGTCAAGGTGGTGTATCTTTGAGGGTTCTGAGAGGCCCAGGACTCACTGGAGAACCCCACTTGTGAGTGGCAGGCTCTCAGCCAGAGCCATGCACATTCTTCATAGAAGCTTCTGCTGGGCTGCGTGGAAGAAGATCCGAGCCCTCCCCCAGCCTCAGGCCTAACAAGTGGCCTAGGAAGCAGGCTGTCTGTCCTGGGAGCGGCTCAGCGCCTGCTGCCCCAGGACCCAGCTCATCTGGGTTCCCTCCTGCCTCCTCCCCTCACTCTCTGGTGTGCGCACAGGCCCAAATGGTCCTTCTGCCATTTTTCTGCACCTATCTGCCTGGCTGGAGAGACCTTCCTGGGAGGGGACAGCGTGGCCTGTCTCCACCCCAGGGAGGAAAGTCAGGCACCCTCTGAGCCTTCACTGTGCTTAGTACTCGAAGTTATAGATGGAGAGGTGGATGCTGGGAGGGCCCCGGGGGACCTCTTCCTAGGCTCAGGTCAGCTCTCTGCCTCCAGAAGCCCTTCTCTCTCAGCTCTGGGCTCTCTGCATCTCAAGAAACACTGGGGGAGCCCTGGGAAAGACCCAGGAGGAGGAGGGAGGGAGACAGCCAGCCCTGCACAAGCAGGGACATAGGGACACCCTCTGTGTGGCCTTGGGTAAGGCACTCCTCCCACCACAGATCCACATCCCTGGTGCTAAGGTGGGTCCTTGAGCTGGGCGCTTGACAGGCTCATGGGAGCAGGTTCCTGACGGATCTGAGCCCAGAGGGTTGAAACGAGTGGTGACTGGTCCTGGAGAAGAGGCACAGTGGAGTAGAGTGGACAGTCTGGAAGGACCAAGCACGCATTAGATTAAGCTGGCAGCAGGCTACCTTGCATCGTGTGTAATTGATCCTTTGGGAATCTTACTTGGAGCGTTAAAGGCAGGAGTTACTTTGGCAATAATGCAGGGTGACAGGAATCAAATTTGGAAGTCTCACCGGAAGTGGCTTTGTTGACGTGGGCTGTGAACTTTCAGGGAAAGAGCACCAGCCTCTGGTATAAGAGTCCTGCTCAGCCACTTGCTGGCTGAGTCACCCAGGGCACTCTCTGACCTCAGTTTCCCCACCTGTACAAGAGGGTTGAGCTTCCCTAATGGCTCAGCGGTAAAGAACCCATCTGCTAATGCAGGAAATGCAGGTCAATCCCTGGGTCCAGAAGACCCCCAGAGAAGGAAATGGTGACCCACTCCAGTATTCTTGCCTGGAGAATTTTCTGGACAGAGGAGCCTGGTAGGCTACAGTCCATGGGGTCACAAAGGGTCTGACACAACTTAAAGACTAACCCACCACCACCACAGCAAGAGGGTTAGACTAGGTGTCCCTGTGAGTCCCTGCTGGCCCATACTCGGTGGCCAGTGAACCAGTGTGTGCGACCAGTGACTGGACTTCACCACTTGGGGAAGTCCATGGCACTCAGAGACCGAGAAGGGCTTGGGAGGATGTGGTGCTGGGGATACCCAGAGGCCAGCTGGTCCCTGAGCCCTGGAGATGTCCAAATGCCTTTTCTATCAGACGTCTCTCTGTCCCTTTGGCAGCTGGCATGAAGGCCCTTCCTGACTACCGTTGGGCCTCAGAATAGAGCCAGGCAGGACCAGGCCCCCTCTGTCTCTGCCAGAATTTCTCAAACCTGCTGGGTCCCAGACTCTTTCCACTGGGGTGGGGGAAGTTCAGCGCCTTGGCTCCCTCTGTTCATGTCAGGCATCGGTCAACTCTCGATGACCAATCACTGAGGCCCACACGCAGGTCTTGGCAGGTCCAGCCTTGAGCAGTTGGGTGCCATCTGTGTTCTCATGGAGCGTATGGTCTAGTGGGAAACAGACAGTGAACAGGTCACTGTGGATGTGGAAGTGGCCAAATGGGATGGCCCAGCTGGAGCACACAGAAAGCGGGGACCTGAAGGATGAACACCAGAGAAAGGGGAAAAGAGGAGGGAAGAGCACATGTGGGGGCCCTGCATCTAGAGCAGGCGTGGTGCCCTGGGGGACCAGTTGGCATGATGGGCAGCAGCACCGCGCCAGGCTCTGCTCTCAGGGCTCTGCTTATAGAAATCCATTTCATCTTCCCAACAACCTATGAGGAAGTCAGTGGCATTTGCTCCTTGTATGATCTGCTGATCATACATGAATGTCTTCTGCTTTGTTAAACACCCACACAGAGGATGACCTCCCTGAGGACACATTACCGTGTTTTTTTGTCCTCACAGTAGCCAAATCCCCTTGTCAGTTGCTGAGTTCCCCCTCCCCAGCCTTTTAACGGCAAGTGTTGTGTCTTTGGGGCTTCCCAGGTAGCTCAGTGGTAAAGAACCCACCTACCAACACAGGAGACGTGAGTTCGATCCCTGGGTGAGGAAGATCCCCTGGAGGAGGAAATGGCAATCCACTCCAGCATTCTTGACTGGAAAATCCCATGGACCAAGGAGCCTGGTGGGCTACAGTCCATCGGGTCGCAGAGAGTCAGACATGAATTAGCGACTGCTAGCAGCAGCTCCATCTTTATAGATGTATACAAGTACAATCCAGAAAGCATGTAATCACACAGCGAGCCAGAGGCAGAGCTGAGATTTGAACCCAGGATCCTGAAGCCAGAGCCTCTCTGCTGTTCAACTCGAGAGAACCTGGGGTCCCTAGCAGATGCCCCTGATGAGGTAGGACAAGAACGGGGGCTGGTGGCAGGCCCAGCCCAGCCAGAATCAAAAGGGAAGACACGTTTTCTCTCAGCACAGAGCTGGCTCTGCAGTCTACAGACAGCCTCTTTTCCCCAACCCAGGACTGGCCTGGATGAGGTCTGGCAGAGGCTGACCCTCTCCCAGGCTCTGTATCAGAAGGCATGGGGAAATGCCCTTGCTGTTTAGTGAAAGGGATCAAGAGGAAACAGCAGGAAGAATTTCCCAGCTGTCATGAGCGTACGCTATGAAAACAGGCAGCTGAGGGAGGTGGAGGCCCCTGGTGGAGAAGGTCAATGTCTTGGTCACTCAGAGCTGCGGAAGAGAGGAGTGGAGGCAGGGGAGGTATGGGATGACCCCTCCCGCTGGGTCTCGGCTCGGCTGGAAGGTGAGATGATGTCAGACAAGTTGCAGGCGCTGTCCCACAGAAAGAGGCTATCCGCCATCACCAAGCTGGTGCCACCCCCTTTCCGGGGACCCTGTCTGCCCCAGTCCTGCCATTAGACTTCATTAAATTGCATTTTCCCAGAGCAGGGCAGGCCGGTGACAGAATGAGTCAACGCCAGCTTGCTACAACTGTCGCCCCTGGAGCCGGCGGGCACGGAGGGAGATAATTGGGAGTGGTTTGACAGCTTAATGTCTGGGGTTGGCTTCCCGGAGCATTGAAGGGGCGGGGCGGGGTGGGCGCGGGCAGCCCGCCCTGAGGAGGCGGCAGGGTGATGGGGCTGCGTCCATTCAGACTGACCCCACCAGCCAGCACCTTTCCCCTCCATTTCCCTAGCAGCAGCTTGTTGGGCAGGAAAATAAAGCACAGGGAAGGAAATTAGATCTGGAGAATAAATGAGGCTTTCTTTATTAATTTGTCAGAACTAATTAACGTCTCCCCCAGATTCATCTCCTCTCTAGCTGCCCCCCTGAGCAGGAGGGAGGGAGGAGTCTGGGAGAGGCCAGATCTGGGCTTCAGGGTCCTATTCTAGGGGCTTCAGGCTGAAAGGCACCCCATCAAGTTCTCTGGTCCACTTACTTGGGGTGCTGAGTCCTACTGTGGGTGATAAAGCTCAGGGGGTGGAGCCCCAGAAAAACCCCCTGCACCAGGTCTCAGCTACTTCCCCTCTCTGAGCTTCTACCAGTTCATCTGAGAAACTGAGTCAGCGCCTCAGGGCTGTTGGGAGGATATGAAGCAGCCAGTACCTTCCTGGTGCAAAGTCAGCTCTCCGTGTCACTCTGGGAGACGGAACTTAAGTACAGTACTGGAAGGAACTCCCGAGTTCCTTCATTTTCACAAAGTCATTTTTAGTTTGACCCTAACAGCAACCTCAAGAGGTGTTAAGAAACAGTTAATTGGTGTCCCCATGTCACAGATGTCCAAAAGGGAGCACAGAGTGGTTAAGAACTTTATGGAAACCACCCAGTGAATTGCTGCAGACACAGGACTAGAACTCAGCTGGGGACCTGCTCTGCTTGCCGACCTGTCTCATCCCCCCATTCCCACCCCTGACCTCTGCAGAGACCTGACTCACTGCCGGAGTCTCACTTACTAATAGCTGCCTCACTTCCTGGGTTTGAGCTCAAGGTCTTCAGCCCAGGAGCCCCCCACTCCTGCCAGGGAGCTCCTTCAGGCTGGCCCTCGACTTGGGTGAGAGCTGGCATTTGTCTGACAGAGTTGAGTGCCTTCCCTTGCCTCCCGTCCCCATCCCAGAACTGGGCCCAGCCCTGCCGTTTCAGAGAATAACCAGCTCTGAGAAATGCCTCTCCACAACCAGGCAGAGGAGAAGCCCTTGAGTACCAGCCACGCCTGGGTTGCAAAATCCAGTCTGTTCTCTCGCCTGCCATGCTGTGGTCGCGTCCTAGACATTCCGTTTCTGCCAATCGGCAGCTCCCTGGGGCCTGGGAACATGTGGAGTGAATGCCTCCCACCCCGTAGCATCTCCCCTGCGGCCCCGGAGCTTGCTGCCTTCTGCACATGGAACGGGGTGGGAGCTGGCTATGGAGCAGAGACTCCCTGACTGGCCGGGCCAGGGTGAGGGTCGGCGTGGGGGCGTGTCGGGCGGTGGGTACCTGAAGGAAGCATGGAATGTCCAGCTCCTGTGTTTGAACTGAGGAAACTGAGGCCTCGAAAAGAAAGTCACAAGTTTCACAGGCTCATGGCAGCAACGGGGTCCGCCCGTGGGTTTCTCCTGACCCCCAGCCCCGGCTCTTTCAGGAGCTAGGTGTTAGCGCTTGGTAAATGGCATCACAAAAAGATGAATGTATTACATCAGGGACCCTCAGAGCCAAGAACAGGCTGAGGGCTGGTGGCAGTGGGACACGGCAGCATGCCTGAGGCTGGGGGGTGAGGGGACATCTGCCCTGTGGGCCAGACCACAAGGCCCAGGTCCGAGGGCAAGGTCACTACCACTACGCCCTCTGGGCCTCCTGGCAGAGCTCTCAGGAGCAGCCTCACCCCTGCAGGGCACACGGCCACGCTCCCTGCCCTTAGATCATGGCCCCACAGTAGCCAGACACCTCTGTCACAGCAGCACCGGTCTCTGCAGAGCTTGTCCATTTGCTGCCCTCAGCTGACCCACAAGTGCCGGCATTGTGGTGGTTGGAATTCCCACTGTACAGACGGGAACAGAGATTCAGAGAGGAGCTGGGTTTCCCTGTCTTCGTGAGCCTGAAAAGCAGTGTCTTCATTCTGCCTTGAGAGGAGGAGATTTCATCCACGCCCCCCTGCCCACCGACTGGTGGTCCGAGCGTCTCTGAGCCTCAGTTTCCCTGCCTATCTCCCAACACCTGCTCTGGAAGGCAGTGCCCAGGCCCCGTGAGTCCACTAATGTCTTTCCAAAGGCCTTACGCCAGGCCCCTGCCACTGTCCCTCACACATATGTGAGTGGCAAGGGAGCCCAGAGAGGTGTCAGAAAGGGCCCTAGCAGCCCTCCCCGTGACTCCAGCCCCGAGGCCCGAGGTGCCAGAGTGCAGGGGTGTGGCGGGCAGCTGGACAGGGGCCTCTGCTCTCCAGGACTTGGGCTGGGCCCTGACCGCGCTGGGTGCGGCCTGCCTGGGGTGGTGGGAGAAGGACGCGGGGAGAGGGCGGGGCTGGCGGAGTTGGCGTTGGCCGGCCGGACCTGGGAAGGAGTCCCAGAGTTCCCGTGAGGACACAGAACTTCCTTAGGCTCCAGGCATGGAGTTTGGGAAAAGCCCCTGAGCCCAAGTCGAACCTCTGGCCCCTCTGGTCCTGCTTTCTTCTGCATCTTGAGAGCCCACGGTGTGAGTACAGGTCCGTGCTGGCACCGCCCCCCCCACCCCGACCTCAGAGGCCCCTTACCCTCTGTGGGAGCATCCTCCAAGCTCTCCTGGGTCCCCAGCCCAGTCACCCTAGGACTCCAAGGCCAAGCTATGCACCAAACTGAAGATGCCAATTTGGAGGGGGGGAAATAACTGAGTCATCTGAGATCTGTCATAGAGCATTAGGACTGCCCATTCTTCTGCAGAAGGGCACGGGGCAGCTTCTAGAATCCAGACGAATGGGAGTAACCTTGGTCTTTGGGGAGGGTCTAGAGTCTACTTTGGGGTGCTAGAAAGAGCCTGCTGCAACCCCAGGGGACAATTTCAGCCTATCGGCTCTGTCTGTGACCCTAAAGTACCTACAGACCAGCGGCTGCCTCCTGAGCAATTACTCTTTGTCACACTATCCACAAACATACATTATTTTATTGAATCCTTGTAGCCCATTTTGTGATAAGATATTAATCATTTTACAGATAAGGAAACTGAGGCTCATGAGGACTCACCACCAGTGAGTGGAAGAGCTCAAGCCAGGTCTGTCTGCTTCCTGCATCCCCTCCCTACCTCTCATGTTCTCTCCTTAAGAGGAGGACCTGCCTGATCTCCAGCTCTGGTCCCAGATCCAGCAGGCCCCAGCCACCGAGGGACAGAGTATACTTCCTCCGTAGTAAGAGGGATTAAGGACAGACTTCACAAAGAACTTCCCTGTCAACAAAGTGTCGAGTACATTTTAGCAGTTTCCCAGGGAAAATGTAGGACCTCCTCGAATGAAGACCTTGAAAGAATGGGAAGAAATTTATTGGGTCACCTGGGCAGAGTTTTGGCGGGGGTCAAGGTTTGTCAGTGCAGAGGGTAGTTGACCTCTGACCTCTGGTTGGGCAGTTCAGAAGTTCAGGCTTCCGCCTCTGTCTGCTGACTGCCCTCTGCTGCTGCCACCTGGCCCAGAGGGTCAGGCATGGATGTCACCTTTCCCAGGACATGCTTTCTTGCCCAAGTCCACTTGGAGCCCTTGCCAACCGGCGCCTGAGGCGGCAGGCGGGGATGGGCAGGGTAGGGCCTGGGTAGGTGCGGCACTCAGCTATCTGTCCAGGCACCGTTTAGTTCCATGGGGAGAGCTCAGCCACTCCAAAACGCCGGTCTCTGCTCCTTTTCCCTCCCCTGCTCCCAGAACTGGGCTGGCAGGGGCCATGGACTGGGCACGTTACCAAAGGCTTCAGCCTCCGATGCCCGCCCTGTCCTTTGGGAAAGTCCATTGTATTAATTTCAGCAAATCTGCAGAAAACCTCTGCATGTCAGCCAGTGAGTTGAGCACTGCCCTCCTAGAAAGCTGGAATCTAGTCTTGGGAGAGGTTCTAATTGAACAGATAGAAAAACAGAGGGCCGTCTCATTCTGAAAGTGCACAGAAACCAGCAGACAGCAGCTCAGTTCTGGACCCGCCACTTTTTGGCAATGCAACTTGGCAAATTTCTCAACCACTGGACCTCAGTTTCCTCCTCTGTAAAATGGGTATGTCAATACTTGCTCCAAAGGACAAAAGTGAGAATGATATGAGATCCTAGGTGGAAAATACTTCCCAGTACAAAGGAGGGGTTCAGTCAGTATTGGAGGAAATAACTTGCTGCAAGAATCCTGGGAGGCAGGAAGCAAATACCAGTATTTATTTTCAGGTGTGAGGGAGTCTGCAAAGGAGGGGGACTGGGCCTCGTGAAAACTTAGGGACACATGCAATCTGTCTAATCACTTGGAGAATGAAAAGTTGCTGGGAAATGCCAACCATTCTGATGGGACAAGGGCTGAAGCAAAGATGAAGAGACACAGCAAGGCAGGTCATGTAAAATAAAATGCATATTTTTAATTGCTTAAGTTCACATCTCATAAAAGAAAAAAAAAAGCACAAGCCCTGGCCATCCCCTGCTTTCTCTGCTGTGAGTCAAGAACCAGTTCCCACCAGTCTGTCCTGGGTTCAAAGCGTCTCCCCGCCCTAATTCTCACCCCAACTTCCAACCCCCTACGACTACTGTGGGTGACGAGGCCCTTCCCCTGAGCAGCGTGGGCACTGCCCCTCCCCAGGCCACCCCCTGCCCGCTGCGGACGGCAGCACCCAGTTGTCAGGCCTGATGGGAGAATGGGCGGGGGTAGGGGGCGGTAGAGATGGAAGATAGGAGATAAAGGCAGCTTCCCCCACCTCTGCCTGCTAGCCTCCTGTTGATTGTAGCTCACTGTCAAAGTGAAGTGGCACAGCTATCTCACTATCAGGCCTCGCCAGATTCTTCCCCAGACAATGGCGGCTAGATGTTGCTTCCTACCTGGCCCTCCAGCCAGCAGTCCTGCTCCCCGGGCCTGTCCGAGCCTGTAACGGGGAAGCAGGCACCTTGGGCCAAACCCCACTGAGCCAGCTCTGTTTCCTTCCCACCCTAGAAACCCACCCTTCCCCTGGTTCCTGCCAGTTCCTAGTCCGCGTGTCTTCCGAGATGGGACAGACCTCCCAGCCCCCTGCCTGTCCCTCTGTTTTTCCCTTGGTTCTCCCCTCCTCCCTGTCTCCTCCCCCTTCCCCTCGCCCTGACTCACTGCCTCACTTCCCACTCAAGCTGTTCTCTGGGACGTGTTGGGACAGGGCACCTGGGTTCTGGTCCTACAGGCTCCAACTCTGCCTGCTCTCAGTGGGGGTGGGGCACGTGGGGAGGATCTGCTTTGACCTGCTTCTTCAGGCTTCCTCCCGGCTCCATCCCCACCCTGAGGGGGCAGGCTGGGTGAACTCCAGAATACCTCCCGACTGCAGCCTTAAGGGGCCCAGCCTAGAGCCACCGAGGGGAATAGGGGGGACGCCCACCTTCACCTTGATCTGGGCCAGCCTAGGTCTCTGAAAACAGGTCATGGGATTCCAGCCTGCCCACCAATGACTCCTACCCAGACGCCTTCACTCAGCCAGGCACTGTGTCTATGCCATTTCTCTTCCTCATCCCTTTGGGACCCAGATAATAAAAAAGGAACATCAAGAGACTTGGATTCACTCTCTGCTCTCAGTTAATTTATTGTACGCATGCATGCATGTGCATGCTAAGTCGCTTCAGTCATGTCTGACTCTTTGCGACACTATGGACTATAGCCCACCAGGCTCCTCTGTTCATGTTATTCTCCAGGCAAGAATACTAGAGTGGGTTGCTGTGCCCTCCTCCAGGGTATCTTCCTGACCCAGGGATCGAACTCAAGTCTCTTACATCTCCTGCATTGGCAGGCAGGTTCTTTACCACTAGCACCACCTGGGAAGCCCAATTTATTGTATAGCCTCAAGGAATCACCTCACCCTTCTGGGTCTCAATTTCAACATCTACTAAATGGGCAGCACCTTCCTCTGGATCATTCCAGAATCTAGGATCATCAGGGGTCTGGAATGGGTCTGAATGGGTCTGAAAGCAAAGTGATAGGATTAGCCCTGGCAGGCTGAACTGGATTGCAAAGGAAGGGTGGGGGGCAGGAGGGCCAGTTATACAGTTTGATGTTGTTTACAGGGCCTCTGAAGAGCTCCAGTACCACAGTCCTTTATGTCTCCGCACAGAAAGAATTCGGTGAGAGGCAAAGTGATAGATAAGGAATGATTCATTAGAATAGGATACTTGTAAGGCTTATAAGCAGGCAGGCAAGATGATGCCTCACTCAAAAACTTAGTGGACTACAGCTTTATAATCAAAGGAAAAGTGGGGAGGGAGAGAAGAACTGTCATTCTTAAGTAGATGTCATGCTTCTAGCATCGGCTCCTCCAAGTTGGGCAGGGGAGTTTTCTTGTCCTTACCTGGTCAAGCTAGGTCCACAGATTGTTGTTGTTTATGTGTGCAGAGAGGATGAGGTGGTTCCATAGCATCATTAACTCAAAGGACACGAATTTGAGCAAACTCCGGGAGAGAGTGGAGGACAGGGAAGCCCGGTGTGCTGCAGACCATGGGGTCGCAAAGAACTGGACATGACTTAGCAGCTGAACAACGACAACAATGTATGCAGAGAGCGTGTCCTAAGGATCATTAATTTACTGAGTTCACTGGCAGCGTGTGGGTCTCGTGTCACCCTTGTTTTATTGTTTGGAGGGCAGGTCTTGTGCGTCTGTTGCATGGTTTTTTCCTAAGCAAGCCTGCCTTGTTTTGCGGTTAAGCAAACCTGCTCTCTCGAGTAATCATTAACTTTCAGGGGTCTTCCACACTTTTTCTATTCACAGTCCCCTAGTGGGATGAACTATTTAATCACCTACTTTGTCCTTTAACTCTGTCCCTACCAGGGGGCCTCCCACCCTCCCACTGGGGCCTGGATTTCGGTGCATCTCTCACATACAGGGCCTCTCGGCCTTTCTCTTAAAGAGAATTCTTCCTTTTTATACATAATCATGGCATTCTCCAGGGGTTCTGCTCCTCCTTTGATCGTGAGCTCCCTAAGAATTCTTGATTAAAAGATCTTGGTGACCAGAGCAGTCAGCAGAGCACCCTGTCCCAGAGTCTGTTGTCTGAGATTTGATGCTAGCTGGGCTCACAGCTCATGAAGCAAATGCAGATGGGGGTCCTGCTTTATGCGGGTGCAGGGGCTTCAGAGTGACTCAGAGATAACCAGTACTGCCTCCCCCTCCCCAGGGAGAGCAGGTGCTATGGGCCCTGGGGCACCGGGGACCTGACTGTTGCGGAGGGTGGGGACACTGGAGAGCTGGAGAAGGAGCTGGGAATACAGGCAGGGACAGATTGTGGAGGCTGATAAGCAGCTCAGATTTGCTCTAGATTTCCCCCGAGGCAGTGGAGGATAGGGGAGGCCAGCGTGCCGAGGTCTGCTTTGTGTTCAGATCCACTTGTGGATTACACAGACCACTTCACCAGCCTGAGCCTGTTCCCAGTGTGAATGGGAAGACTTTGGGAGGAATTTTGTGAGGATGAGATGAGATTCACCGCCTAACAATACCTCTTAGGTAGTGAGCAGTCACTAAAGGCGGGCTGTTTTTAGTGTAATCTGTGCCAGGACTCCAAATTAGAAATGCCAGAGGCCTAAATTCCCAACGGAGCTGCAATAAGCATCACAAGGGCTCCCCAAGTGGCGCTGGTGGTAAAGAACGCACCTGCCAAAGCAGGAGACATAAGAGACAGGTTTGATCCCTGAGTCAGAAAGATCCCCTGGAGGAGGGCATGGCAACCCACTCCAGTAGTCTTGCCTGGGAAATCCCATAGACAGAGGAGCCTGGTGGGCCACAGTCCATGGGGTCACACAGAGTTGGACATGACTGAGCGACTGAGCACGAGGATCAGAAGGTCAAGGGCTCTACTCTAGGAAATCAGAGGAAAGTATAATGAGGTGACTGATGTGGCGGGGGGGCCTGGGAAGGGCGGAGCAGCTGGAGAGAAGGGTTCAGCTGGCAGGTGGATGCTGGGGGCCCTCTACACAGAGGCATCACCAAGGCTACAGAGGCGTGTGGGCCCACATAGAATGGACCGAACAACCACTGCCAGGCAGCTGGCCTCTCCCCTCCCATCACCTCATGCTCCTTCCTCCAGCCTTCTCCCTCCCCAGAAACAAAACATCCAGGTCACCGTGAGGTTCCAGGGGCAAGTGTCTTATCCACCTCACCATTCTCCCATCACGTCCAGATGAGGCTGGTGAGTGTGAGCCAAGTAGGAGAGACACAGGAGATGCCTTAAGAGGTGGCTGGGGAGATGCCCACCCAGCCCTTTCCATATGAACCAGAGGGGAGAGAGAACCCAGCTAGAGGAGATGAGGAGGTGGCAGCCTTCCACTGACGCCCACCACTCTTTCTACACCTGACTGCCTCCTGGCTTGATGAGCTGTTTGCTTATCTAAGGACCCAGAGGCAGGGCCCTTGTAACCACAACAAGAGAAACACCCACAGTACATCGCTATGGGCTGGTGTCTGGCTGATAACCGTCCCCAGGTGCTCTCACGGCCATTGTCACAGTATTGAGCTCAGGCTGCTAAAGTCACACCTTCCCACTGCTCTTCCAGGGCCCAGCTTTGTCAATTCCTCCTTCCCCCAGTCCCACCAACTTCTTGGCCACTTCAGATAAGTTGCTCTTCTCCATACCTCCCTTTCCTCACCTATAACTGGGGAGGTTAGGCCAGATGGTCCCCAGCGAAGGGACCCACCACAGCTGAAGGACTCTCAGACTGGTCCTTCCTCCCTGTGTCTGTCTGAATTCTCTGTCCCTTTGACTTTCTTTCTATTTATACACAAAATTCACCCACAACATTTCAGTTTTCCAATAGCATCATTAATTACCCCAGTAATTAAACTCAATTAGCTAGTGTAGGGGCCTTTCTGAGTGAGGAGCCATTAGCCAGGGTAAAAATGCATGGGAATGAGAGAGAAAGAAAATCCACCCTTTCCCAGCATTAAAAATGAAAGCCTGAGATGGCACAGCAGAGCAGAGGGCCCCAATTAAAACTGGGGCCTCACTCATTAAGCTAATTTGACCTGCCATCCCACCCAGCAGCCTCTGATGGGAAGCCCGCAGGAGGAGCTGGCTGAGAGATGTGTCCAAGCTTCTTGCTCATCTTGGGGACTGAGCTGGGCCCCCCAGCACCCCCTCCAGCTGCCTGCTTGGGAAAGGACATGAAGAGTCTGCCCATTTTTCATTAGCACCTGCTGCCCACTTCTTGGGCTTCAGGGCAGAGAATAACCCAGAGTGGGTAGGGCTCAGCTGGGGGGTGGTGCAGGACGCATGGGAGGAGCAGAGATGAAAAACGGGAAGGAAAAGAAAAACTCTGCATTTCTGGGGCCTTGGGAAAAGCACAAGTTAGCAGTCACTCTCCTCTCTGGGCCCAACGCTGGGGAGACCCCACCGCCACCCCAGGATGGCTGTGAAGACTGAGATTATATATGTCAATGCCTGACACATCACAGGTGCTTAATTAATGGTGACCAGCATTAGCTCTTTGCAGGCCTGGTCCTCCCGGCCCCACAGCTGCAGAGGCAATGGAGGAAGAGGTGGCCACCAGCCTTTCACAGGTAGGGAGTCCCAGGGACAGAAAGAGGAAGATCCACAGCCAGAGATCAGACTGGAAGTCAAGTATCTTAGCTCCTGGACTGGGAGGAAAAGAGTGCAGGGGAAGAATGTGTTTGAAGTGCCTGGAATTATCCCTTTGGCCAGAGCTGTCCTGGGCCTAGCCGGCCCAGTGGTCCGGACAGCAGTGGGATTGGGGGTTCAGCCTCACCCAGAGCCTGGAGGAGAGGAGGAGAGGAGATGGCGTCTGCCCTCCCAGCCCCATCACCGTGGCTGCCAGCAGGCAAGGGCCCCATGTGTCATGTGTGCCCTTGCCCATTATTCTGGGCCTCGGTATCTGTGTGCTGGCCGCTGGTCTCTTCATGCAGCGGGGAGGAGGAGGCCACGAGCAGCCGGTGTAGTGGCGAGGAGCCTCTGGAGCCAGACTGCCACACCAAACAGGCTTCACCCACCGTATGACCTTGGGCAGGTTACTTGACCTCCCTCTTTCCTCATCTCTAAGAGATAACAATTGTATGGAGCTACCGGAGTTGTGAGGATTAAGTGAGTTAATATCTGTAAACATTCAGACCTGGGCCTGGCACAGACAGGTAATATACATGTGTTACCTGCTCTTGCTCTTGGCAGGACCCTGGCGGGGAACGTCGTGCTTTTGTCCTTTCGGTCCTCGGGAGGTGGGGAGCACACGGGACCCCAGGCTTCAGCTGCTAAGGGAGGGGCTCAGTCTTGGAGAGGCAGCAGGTCGGAGCAACACCCTTCCCAGACTTAGCAGAATGTGGGGGCCGGCCCCTTCCCCATGCGCATACCTGCTCCCTCCGGGGGCCCCTGCTGGGCTTTCAGGGACCACGCCTGGCAGAGCTGTGGGCAGGGCAAGGAGGGCATGGGAATGGGAAGGAGAGGGAGGGAGGGGAAGGGAAGGGAGGCAGGTGGCGCAGAGGCTGGGCTGCATCCTCGCAGCTGGGCACCGTGCCCTGCCGCCTACGTGCTCGCTTTCTCCACAAGGCAGGACGAGAAGCAGGTCCCGGCATGCCAGCCCCTACCCAGCGACTCCTGAAACCCCAACAAGTCTGAGCTGGAAGTGGGACTGGGCGAGGTTCCTGATAGATTCATGTTGGGCAGAGGGATGGCAGGGAAGACAGGTGGGGAGAATGGGAAGGAAGACCCCACACACACACTCAAAACTCTGGCATTGCCAATAGCAGGGGAGAGTGCACAGGGCTGGGGTGGGGGGGCAATGACCAGGGCTTGGTGCTTTCTCCTCCTTCCTCTCAAGTCCCCTCTCACCCCACCTGCCTGCTAGGGTGGAGAGAGGATGGGCTATGACAGTGGCAGGGACCTGTCCTCTCAGCGTTTTGCCAAGAAGAGGGAGATGACTTCAGTGCGGCCAGGAAAAGGAGCTAAAGAGAAGGGCAAGGGAAGGCAGATGGCAGCCCAGTGCTGGGAGCACTGCAGGGCAAGCAGCAGGAATCCCAAGACCCTGGGACCACGGAGGTCATTTTACACAGAGGCCCTCACTCCATCCTTACTCCAGCCTAAGGGGTGTATGTGCTTAAGCCCATTTTACGGGTAAAAGATGCTGGGCTTCGGGAAGGTTGTAGGACACGATCGTAGGTCCCTCTGCTGGTGACCGCTGATGCTAAAATTGCAGCAGGAAAAATTGGGTAGCATGTATCACTCCTTTCAGCCTCCTGGGTGCTGGGGAAAGGACCAACCCAGGGACTGGGTGTATCCACAAGGTCCTGGGCCATGGGGTGGCGTGGGGAGAAAACAGAATGAGCCACCAGTCAGACACAGACCCACCCCACAGGGAGGCCTTCAAGCTCAGCTGGCCTCCCCCTGAAACTCAATTGTCAGTTTAGAAGACCCCCCTTTCTTTGGCCACCCCAAGGGGGAACTATTGGGTAGGAAGAAAACCATGAGCCGTGACTGCCTGCCTTCCTGGACACCACAGAACTGAGACTGAGTTCAGACCTGAGGTTAGAATCACATGTAGGATTCTGCTTCATTCTGTGGTTAAAACCAGGAAGAGGTTAGCACACGTGTTAGGGTTGTGACCCAGGTCTTGTGGTCTAGGTTGGCACCGACATGGAGACTTGGCTGGGGCTGGTATTGGGGTTCACGTTGGTGGTTGAGGAGGATGCTATTCTGGGTTAACCCTGAGGTGGGTACGATAAATTTGGGGTTTCACAGCTAAGGGGTATTATCAGAGAGGATGAGGATCCAGCACCGACGGCTTACATTTGGAGGAGAAATGGTCGCTTTCACTTGAGCCTTGGACTGGGGAGAGGAGCAGTGTTGAGGGTGGTAGCTGAACCAGATCAGGTTGAGTGTAGGGATATGAAAAAGGGAGGGTGTCTGAATGTAATGGAAGGACCATTAAAAGACTCTCCCTTCCCTTTGCCCGAAGCTCTGCTCACCTGTCCCATCCTGTGACCCAGGCCATCTCAGGTGTCATTCAGCATGCTACCCAGACCTCAGCCTGAATTCCTGCAGTATCAAGAAGTCTCTCCTCTGTGGGGATTGGGTTCTCCCATGAAACAAGGGAGCACAAGGACTGGGCTTCTCCTTCTCCTCTCTACCCCAGCAGGTCCTTAGATGCTTCCTGGCCCGCCTCGAGCCACCCTCTCTTCCGCTCCCCCGCTGGAGACCCTTTGGGGAAGCTCCTGAGACAACACTACCTGCAGGTCAATCAGAGAGAAACTGCAACCCGGGCATTCGCTGGTTCCCTGCTTCCTGCCTCCCTGTCTTGTCTGCACACTAGACCCTGCCCAGTAAGGAAGTTTAAGGCTGCCCAGAGTGGGTCAGGTCAAGTCTTCTCCCTGCCCGCCTGGAGCCTGGGAGCAGATCTCATAGGCTGGCAGGAAAGTCTCTTGGGGGGATGAAGGCAATTCTGAACCAGGAGGTGTGGAAAGAGAGGCTGACCTGCTGGAGTCTGGGGCCAGGTTGCGGCAACCAGACATCCAGGAGTGATTATTCAGGGAGGGGCCCTCCTGCTGCACCCAAGACCCTTTCCCTGAACCCAAGGCCAGGTTCAGGGGAGGCCCCATCAGAACACCCTATTCCCATCCCCTGCCCCCATGATCTGCAGAAAGTGTCCCAGGAGACCCCCCTCCCAAGACCTGGTTCCGTCCTTGTACCCATGAGTACAGTGAGGGGGCCCCTCGTGCCCTACCTGGAAACGTTACATCTGAGCTAAACCTCGGACTGCAATGTGGCTATAGTATCATTCATTTGGTCTGAACCACTACTTCCTGCCCAGAGATGAAATAGCAGGTTTGGTGGTGCCTGCAGCAGCCACCCTTCCCTTCTCAGGCCCCTTTTCCTTTTAAGGCTCATCAGAAGCAGGTGGAGGGGAAGAAGTTGCCCTGGGCCCTGATTTCTGACCCTCACACCTTGTCCATGAGTCCAGAGTCGCCACTGTGTCTTGGCCACAAAGCGTCTTCCTAGGGGCTACTGCATTTCAGCGCTAGACGGTTGAGATCCAGGACTTCCTGCGGGGCAGGGTCAAGAGCCCATCTTCCCCTGCCCCCACCCCAGCGTGCTTCCCAGGACCCTCACCACTGCACAGGCAGGGCGAGTCCAGAACAGTCCTGCCCCCTTGTTGGGCGTGTAGCGCTGGAATAAGTGGACATGGCCTCCTGAGTGGCAGGGCCACCGCCTCCTCACTGTCCCGTGAGCAGCAGTGCCCCAGCCCCCACCCTGCAGCCTGAATGGGTGAACCCTCTCACTCCAGCCCTAGAGTCCCTCCCGGCAGGAAGAATTCTGACCCTAAAGCCTTTCCTAAGAGGAGCCCCCGGAGACGGGGGTTGGGGGGGGGGTAGGACTCAGAGCTGCCCACCCACGTGGAGGAGCCTGGGGTGTGGACAGAGATGCTGGGAGCCACAAATGCCAGCCCAGGGTGGGACGGGCACAAGGGCTGGTGCTGGAGGGTCTAAATGCCACAGGGAGGGGTGGTGAGTGTGTGTGTATGTGTGTGTGTGTGTACGTAAGTGTGTATGTGCGTGTGTACGTGTGTGTATGTGTACATAAGCGTGTGTGTGTACGTAAGTGTGTGTGCGTGTGTACATGTGTGCGTGTGTACGTAAGCGTGTGTGTGTATACGTAAGCGTGTGTGTGTACATGTGTGCATGTGTGTGTGTATACGTAAGTGTGTACATGAGCTCATCTCCTGAGCCCTCGAGGCTGAATAACCTGCATGGCAGCACTCAGGCTGCCTGCGTTAAAAGGAGAGACAGAGGCGAGCCAGGCCTGGGGTGAGAAGAGCAAACAGCAAAATGTAATGACTTTAATATGAAAGAATTTGCCACTAATTAAGCACAAACACTCCACTAATGCAGAGAACACATGTTGTGGATTTCACTTAAGCAGGAATCAAATGAGGTGAAAATCCTTCCGAAATGATAGCAGTTTACCCGCCGAAGGAGGATGCTGCCGACCACGTTCCTGCTCTTAGAAATACAGCCCTCTTGTCTCCGTGGCCTCTCTGCGCATGTCCCCCTGTCTGCATCTCTTTCCCCGACTCTCCCTTCTCCATGCTTTCCTGTCCTCTTAGGACCACGTGCCACTCTGTCACCCACGTTCTGACAGCAAACAGCAGTCGGATCCAAACTCCCTGGGCCTCTGGTTCTCTCCACCTATGCCCCCAAACATGTACCTCCTCTCCAGACTGGAGCCTAAAGTTCTCTGCCCCCGACAGATGCGGACACATCCCCTCCAGAGTGCCCCCAGCCCTGTCCCCCTGCCCCTGCTCGCCCAGCAGGCTCTGCCCTGGACATCCATCCCACACTCCAGCACCCCTGCCTGAGCTCCATGCCCCTTCCCCTAAGCGAGTGGTCTTAACTGGAGGCAGGTTTGCCCCTCAGGGAACACTTGGCAATGTCTTGGGATGTTTTTGGCTGTCACACCTGAGGGCAGCTGCTACTGCATGGAGCAGATAGAGGCTAGTGATGCTGCTAAATGCCCTAACGGTGCACAGAACAGCCAGCACCACCAGGCGTTATCAGCCCCCAAGTGTCAGCAGTGTCGACGCTGAGGGCCCAGGCTCTGGGACAATGGTCTTGCCACGACAGGGACCCACTCAGGGATGGGCTGGTAGAGCTGGGATGGAACCAGCCACCCGACTGCTCCGCAGCTCCTCTCCCCAAGACCACAATACTGACAATAATACAACCGTTTGTGTAGTCACACACTGTGCTAAGAGCTGATGTGAACTCTTTAATTTTCAAATCCACCCCAGGAGACAGTCCTATATGCTTCCCCCTCCTTTTTTTATTTTTATTTATTTATGGTTTATTTATTTTTTTGCTGCACTGGGTCTTCTTAGTTGCCCTGCGACATGTGGGATCTTAGTTCCTCAACCAGGAATCGAACCCACAGCCCCTGCAATGGAAGGCAGATTCTTAACCACTGGACCCCCAAAGAAGTCCTGAGTTTATGTGTGAGAAAACTGAAGCACAGAGAGGTTGATGCAACTTGCTCGGTCACCCAGCAAATAAGGAGCAGACAGAAGCCTGGGTCTATCTGAGTCCAAAGTCAGTGCTCATGGACGAGTGAACTACTTGTATACTCCACCCCCATATCCTCTTAACCCCTCCCCTATCAGTCTCCCTAACCCTGCCCTTTTAGAATGAACCTTCCCTGAAGCTAGCAGTATAAACCCACCTGACTGCCTTCCCTCCCCGCACAGGCCCAGCCCCCAGCCACTGGGGCAGGCAGCTGCCTAGAGCTAGACAGGGCTTCGGCAGAGCTTGGCAGAGCTGGGCCTTGGGGTGGTCCGAAAGGCCCTTCCCGGTAAGAGGCAGACCAAGAGACCTCTACTTCTATACAGGTGGTGACCATTGGCATGGAAGCCAAGGGCTGGCCCAATGCATCTGTCACCCCTTAGCTTTTAGAAGGTTCTCCTTGGGAGGCCTGGGGATTCTCCCTGTGTTTTATCGCAGCCCCCAGCCTCTCCCACCCCCACACTAGCCTTCCAAGGAGGCTGCTGCCTACACTTCCCAAGATGTGTCATTAAAAACACACTTGCTGAGGGGAATCCAGGCTGCCATGTGTCTGCTGGGAGACGTGTCGTCTGCAGCAACTGGGGTGGAGAGGGCTGGTGTCAGCCGTAGAGAAGGGACCTGTCCGAATGCCGGGCTGAGAGCCAGGTGGTTCCAGGTCCTTGGAGCCTGAAAAAGCCTGGCCAGGTGGGGAGAAATCCAGGCTGTAGAGGAAGTGGTGTGGAGCTGGGGAGCGTGCCGGCTTAGCAGGGCTGAGACCTGGGGAGCAGGCCCTTGGGGCCTCAGGGCCATAGGTCACTGGGGTGAGAAGAACATTTTTCACCTTATGGTCTGGAGTGAGGCAGAAAGTGGGACTGGGTGCTAGGAACTGGGGCTGAGGACAGAGGGAAGAATCTGGAAGTGGCAAGCAGGGAGCAAGCAGAGGACGTGGGGTTGAGGGACCTATGAGAGGTCAGACAGACCTGCACTCTTTATGGTGTGGCTTCCTGGTTGCCTCTAGAAGGAGGAGATTCACACCCTCACCTGCGTCCCTTCTGGGCAGATGCAAGGCCTCACCTTCTGCCTCTGTCCTCCGCCCCTACCTGGCCACACCATACTGTGTCTTCCCATACAGGCCCCGCCCCTCAGCTAAAGTAGAATTTGCAGGAAGCCGCAGTCAGACCTGAGAAATGGCGAAGCCTGGCCCGGGACCCTAGCTGGCTCACAGTCTTCTCCAGCAACCCCTTGAGGCCCCTTATGCTTTCTAGACCCCAGGCACAGGGCTGAAGTCCTGGTCTTTCCACTCAGTAGGGGAAATACCATGACCGGTGAAAGCTGAGATTCTAGGGCCCTCAGGGTGCAGGAACACCTCACTCGTGGGATCTGGGGGAGAAGGCTTCCCCAGAAGTCATGGCTAAGGGCTTTCAGGAAGGATGAAGAGGTGTGGGCAGGTAGTAGGGCATGTGTTCTGTTTGTTTTTTATTTATTTGACTGCATCAAGTCTTAGTTGCACATTACATTATCTTTAGTTGTGGCATCAAAACTCTTGGGTTTCCCTGATAGCTCAGTTGGTAAAGGATCCGTCTGCAATGGCTCACTTTCCAGGAAGATTCACTGGAGAAGGGATAGACTACTCACTTCAGTATTCTTGGGCTTCCCTTGTGGCTCAGCTGGTAAAGAATCCGCCCGCAATGCAGGAGACCTGGGTTCGATCTCTGGGTTGGAAAGATCCCCTGGAAAAGGGAAAGGCCACCCACTCCAGTATTCTGGCCTGGAGAATTCCATGGACTGTATAGTCCACGGGGTTACAAGGAGTTGGACACTACTGAATGACTTCCACTTTCACTTTTGAAAACTCTTAGTTGAGGCATGTGGGATCTAGTTCCCTGACCAGGGATTAAACCCGGGCCCCCTGCCTTGGGAGCGGGGAGACTTAGCCACTGGACTACCAGGGAAGTCCCTAGGGCATGTGTTTAACAGAGGGAAGAACATGGCAGGGAACTGGTGCTCTTGTCCCACGTGGTGGGAGAGAAAGAGCAGGAGGAGGCTGCTGGAGGCTGGAATGCCCAGGATGAGACCCAGAGCCCAAAAGGACTTTGGACTTGATCTTCAGGGCTGCAGGAAGCCATGGAAGGATTTTAAACCATGATTTTATGTTTTAAAGAGCGGAAAATGGGTTAAACGGGCAAGCCTGGAGGCAGGTTTGTATCTGTGTCACAACAGTACAGTAGGCAGTGTGGGAGGTGACTGTGGCCTGCCCCAGGGGCAAGGCCTGGGGAGAAGGGGTCAAGGCAACCGGATGAGATAGCAGGTGCTGGGTTCAAAGGAAAGGGGTTGGGGCTTACTTAACTGGGATTTCCCAGCCCAGGAATGTTGAGAAAATAAGGAAGTGAGACTCTGCTGGAGGTGGAGAGGCAGGGAAGGGGCTGAACTGGGGTGAGGAGATTTAGGAGAAGTCTGGATTGGGGCCAGAGGGGATGGAGAACAAAGATGAAATCAAAGGCATTTAGGAACTAGTATCAACTGAGCTTGGTGATTATGTGTCCCTGGAAGAGCCCTGTGCACCCCAGCTCTGCTGTTGTGCAGCCTGGATGTTCCTGGCTTGCCACTTAATCAGTCTTCCTGGAG
Organism: Bos mutus; assembly: GCF_027580195.1. Taxonomy (NCBI): domain Eukaryota; kingdom Metazoa; phylum Chordata; class Mammalia; order Artiodactyla; family Bovidae; genus Bos; species Bos mutus. Next base: position 49,610,530 of record NC_091631.1, read on the forward strand.
GAGCTGGGCAGTATACAGAGGTAGAGCAGCTGCTGGATAGAGAAGTTCCAGAGGCTGATCCAAGGCCAAGTGCAGAGCTGGGGCAGAGAGAGCTGGACAGGTGACATCCAAAGTCGAGTCCTCCAGGGTCAGGGGGTCCAACTCTTATTTTACAGAAAAGGAAACTGAGGTCAGAAAAGTAAACCGCCCTACCTAAGGCCATACAGAATAAAGGTGCCAAGCAATGGGGACCAGAGCCTGCCTCTCCCAACGTCCAGTTAGGAACCCTCTCTTCCCACCACCTGGTCAGAGAAGAGGTGGCAGGTACACGATGAGCAGAAGAGAGAGGACCGAGAGGTGGACCCTGGAGGCTGGCGATGGAAGGAGGGGACAGAACCGAGAGAGGCTCCTGTTCCCGGGATGCTGAGGGGAGTCAGGAGCCGCTTGGGACCAGGCTGCCCTGGGCTTTGGGGATGGGCAGCTAGCATGAATCAGGCCTGTAGGAGAGCCGTCCAGGCGTCCCTGGGCACTTGCTCCTCAGAGGGAGAAGGCAAAGCCTCGCTCCCAGGTTCATCCCTGTCCCCCAACCCGTCCTGCTGGGTTTCAGGGAGAGATAGGACTTGCTGGAGCAGCCCCCACCACCACCACTCCCCCGGGGCTTCTACACTGCCAGAGAGCAGGGCTGGCCCGGCCTGCCTGGAAGATCCTGGGCTCCCACTCCAGCTCCTTCTGGGGCTTTTCCCAGGCTGCCGCGCCCCCTCCTCTCCCACGCACTGTGCTGACCCGCCCGAGGCGCCAGGCGCCAGCTCCACAGCCCATCATTAGCCAGCCCTGTGTGGGGAGTTGGGGGTTGGGGGGTGCATCAGCCAAGAAGAAAACATCGGCAGTTTCTGTGACCCCAAATGAGGGTGGAGGCGCCTGGATTCGGACAGTAGCAATTAGCCACCGACTGTGGGATCATGGGATGTTATCACCTCTGCTGGCAAGGTGGATGTGGAGGGGACTCAAGGACCCAGGACAGCCTGAGGCCACCCCAGGAGGCACCGCTCCCAGAGAGAAGCCCACCAGACAAAGGCCACGTGCTGCAGGAGGCAAGGGAAGCCTTCGTGCTGAGCTAACAGGGGCGTGGGGCAGACTCGGGCCCTCACGCCCCCAGACCAGGTGAGGGGTGCTAGGGGTTGCAGGCACAAGAGCTGGGCCAGCTGCTGTTCATTTTCCTCGCCAAGCCCTCTGCCCTCGTCACCCTGGGCCCCATCCTAGATGTAGCAGGGAGACTGGAGGCTGGAGGTGTAGCCTGGGCTCTTGGAAAGTTCCTGAACCAACAGGGAAACATGCCCAGGGTGTAGATGCGAGATAGGACAAGTTCAAAGGACTTCAGTGAGAGCCTTGCTCATGCGGGTTCCTGCTGACAGAACGACTGCGTCCAGGTGACACTGATTGGCAAGACTTTCCCAGAGAAGATGACCCCAGAATGGGGCTTGCTTTCACATCTCCCCCTCTGCCTCACCAACCTGTCCTCCAGGAGGCCAGGTTGTGACACGAGAAAGAGAAGAGCCAGCCAGCCAGCCAGCCCTGGGAGCTGACATTTGGAAAATGTAGCAGGGCTGGGAGGAGGGCACCTATAACCTTTAGGTCACTGTGCTGACTCAGCAAGGTTTCATCTGGTGGCCCTTCCCCACCCCCACAGTGGGTGAGTCATCCCCACTTACCACTTAGCTGGTTTCTCACCGGATGTCCTGTTCCTTTCTGCCAGTTCCAGGGCAGGGAGCAAGGGAGCATCCCTGGAAAGCCCTAGAGATGGATCCCAAAGGATGCTGGTTTCAGAGAGGCCTTGTTGGGAAGCCCAGCGTCTCCACCCAGGCCTGCCACTTCTGCCCACCCGACTGAGGGCACCAGGGCAGAGACTCTGGAAAAGAGTGGGGAACAGAAGAAGAGGCAGTCCATGTCCGAATGCTCTGAATGCCCCTCCCCGGCCTTCACCCACCACACGGGCCCAGTCCCACCTGCTAAGCTAGGGAGAAGAGGGGTCTGAGGTTTCAAAGCTTAGGAGGAGAAACTGGTCCAGGTGGTATGGGTAGGAAAGCGCCTCTCCCCGCTCCCTCTACCTGTCCGCGCGCACACGCACACACACACACTCTGAGACACACCCAACTGCGTGGGAACCTGTGGCCCCAGCCTTGGATTAGCTCAATGGCAGGCAGGGCAGGGCCTTGGGGAGCAGGTTTGTCGGCCACAACTGAAGAGCCTTTGTGTTTTGTTGCTGAGCTGGGGCTTTTGCAGGTCCATGACGTCTCGGAGGCCGGCCCGACGCCTGCCTTGTTGGCTCAGCACTTCTGAGAAGCCATGAAGGAGGCCCAAACTGCCCAGTCTCAGCACCAGTGGGGAAACTGAGGCACAGGTGCAGACCTGGATCCCAGACCCTAGACTCATATGATGACCAGGGACAAAATAAGCAGTGCTCAAGGTCAGGAAAAGCAACGGACTCATTCTTTGACATCCCCTGGATGCAAGAACCCCTCTGCCGAGGACACGGGCACTCTCCCCCCTCACTCCCCACCTCCCTGGCTTTTCCCTGCTCTGCACATAGCAGCCCCCTGCAGGTGCCCCCAACCTGGATTCCTGAAAGTCCCTGTTCCTAACCTAGCACCTGACACCCAGTCACTGGACTCCAACAGGGCCTCCATCCCTGCCCCCAGTCCCTTGACCTACCTGCCCACCAAGCCCAGTGTAGGCTAGCCCACAGGCCCTGTGATCGCAGTACTGTAACTGGTGTTTGTGTGCCAGTGGAGACGCTGAGGTTACACTACAGGAGGGACACCACCGAGAAAGTTAGCTGAGAACCTGGGTTTATTTTTACGGCAGAGTGCCAAGACACTGGGGCGGGTGCTACTGTCTGTATCCCTGCGTGAGTGACCCAGCCACTCTGGACCTTCATCTCCTATGTAAACGATGCATTGCATGGTCCTTTGAGCTCCACCGTGGTACCTTTTTGGTGGTCCTGATTCCCACATCTGGGGCAGCCTCTACTTCTCATGTACACACTACTGTCTTTAAAATGGATAACCAACAGGGACCTACTGTATAGCACAGGGAACGTTGTTCGATGTTAGGTGGCAGGCTGGATGGGCAGGGAATCAGGGGAAGAATGGATACCTGTATACGTATGGCTGAATCCCTCCGCTGTTCACCAGAAACTATCACAACATTGTTAATCGGCTGCATCCCAACACAAAATAAAAAGTTCATAGAAGAAAAGAAGGGAGCCTGTGGGGAAGAAGGGATAGTGCCTTCTGCCCACCAGACAGCTGAAGAACCTGCCCTAGCTGTTCAGGGAACCAGACAGAGTCTGTAGGGTATTCTGCCGGCATCAGCCATGACATGATCAGCTCAACCCAAGGCCAAACCCGGCTCCTTCCCTCTCCCACAAGGACTGTGGTCTGTTTAGAGACAGTGGGGATACAATAGAAAACATGCTAAACACACATGTCAGGAAACAGAAAAGGGTGCAGACTCAAGTAATATGCAGTTGGGCAATAGAATAGAGGTGTCGGCTGAGTGAGAGGTGATGAGAGTCCAGAAGGGCTTCCTGGAAGAGGGGAACTAGGGGCACCCCAGATGATGCCTAATACTCGGTAGGGGTCCAATAAGCATTTGTTGAGTGAAGTTCCAGGAAGGGAGGCCTCCTTCTTCATAAATGAGAAATGATGATGATGGTGATGGTGATGAAACCCAGAGAAGGCTTCCGACCCACCTCTTCTGCACAGAGACGGGCCCTGTTCCTAGGCCCCACCCCCATCTAGCCCTTTCTTCTCCCTTTTGGTGGTGCCTGCAGCTATCAGAGTCGCTGGGGTGGGGTGTGCCCCTCTCTGAAAACCTCCCAATCCACCCAATCTAAAGAACGAGGGATATTCTACCCCACCTGCATCCCGCGGATGGGGTGGGGGAGCAGATTGGGTTCTGAGTCCCTGAGTCTAGTGTGGGGGGAAGGTAAGGGAGGGTCTTCAACCCTTATCAGTCTTCCCAGCCCCTCCCAATTTCACACCTCTGGGATCCTTGTCCTCAGTGGCCCCAAACCCCGAACTCCAAGGGTTCCCCTTATGCCCTACCTGACCCTGCTAACAATAGCAGTTCTAGGTACTTTCACTGAAAGCATTTTTACTGCAAACATTTGGCCACATGACGAATTGGCTATGAGGCAATTTTGCCGTGAAAGATGAAATAACTGGTTGACAGTTTGGTTTCATCTGGTTGAGATGCTTTTCTTCCAGTTAATGATATTACTGGTGGCTTTATTGAGCTGACAGAAGATAACAGTTTGCCCTAAGAGTTGGTTTTATGTTTTTAAACACACTACATTGGAAAAGAAAGAGGCCAAGGAGAAAGAGGCCAAGGAGAAAGAGGCCAAGAGCCTCCAAGGCACAGAGTTGAGCCTGTATTTCCCATAAAACTTTTCTGAGTCTATCAGCAGACATGAGATGATGTGCTAAGAACAGTGTGGAGGCTTTCCCAATGCGACTCAAGGGTCAGTTACAAACACGTACCCTAATGTTTGGAAACTGATGCCTCTCTCAATGAAGGAAGAAACTTCAGTAAAAAAAGAAAAAGTCCAATGCCAGATGAGGAGATGAATCAACAAGCAAAAAAAAAGTATAAAATACTATGAATGAAAGACTTGGTAGGCAAGTGCTTACTGCTTACACAAGGACAACCCACAAAACAAAATCAGTTCTCAGTACAGTATTGCCATGCATTCACACACACCTTCTCCGGTGGCTCAGTGGTAAAGAACCCACCTGCCAATGCAGGAGACGCGGGTTCGAGCCCTAGAGAAGGAAATGGCAACCCACTCCAATATTCTTGCCTGGGAAATCCCATGGACGGAGGAGCCTGTCCATGAGGTCGCAAAAGAGTCAGACGCAACGTAGCGACTAAACAACAATTTTCTTTCTCCTTTCTCCTGTTTCACTATGTCCTTTTTCATGTCCCTCTTATTTTTTTATTATTTTATCTTTTTCGGCAAAATTGCCTTAAGGACAATTAGTTACTCAGCAAAAATGTGGCAAAGATGGTTAAGGTGGAAATAGCGGACAAAGTTAACAGTGGGCCGTGGGCAGAGAGGCCCAAGTCAGGATGCCCCTGCCGGCTCCTTGGAAGTTCTCCCACCTGCCTGTCTGCTCATCACCGAGTAGAGGGGCAAGGGCCCAGGCCACCCACTTAGTGTCCAGTGAGCAGGCACTCAGGCACCTTCCTCACTGCCCCACCTGCTGTGGGGTTGCTTCTGGGGGAGTCACACAGGACAGGAGGCAGCAGCCTCATCCCGAAACCTCAGCCTAGTGAGGCGATAATGGGTGAGAGGCAGCACCCCTGGGGCACCTGAGCCCCTTGCAGCGGCCTCCGCTCCCCATGCCCAGGCCGCTGTCTGCCTTCTCCCCTCCTGGCACTCTGCAGGTCGCTGCTAAAAATGTGATAAATGAATGTCAGTCTGTGTCCAGGCGCTGAACACCACGTGGCCCCTCACCCCAGACGGTGGAAGGAGCAGGGTTGCTGCGGGCTTGGCAGGCTGTGTCCTACTCTAGGCCCCACCATGCCCTGGCACCAATCCCAGGATGGATCCTGGTGTCTACACGCCTCCTGCCCCCACCATCCCCACCCTGCCTACCCGCCTCCCCCAGTGGCCAGAGCCCTCCCAACTGGCTTTTCCTGTTCCCAGCTTTGTGTGGTGAAAGTTCCCCAATTATACCCACATTATCTCAGCTGCTGGGCAGCCTCCAGCAGGCTTGGGGAGTGGAGGCTGGGCGTTGGGGGAGGGAGCACCCACTTACTCTGCTGGGAGGGCCTAGGGCTTAGGTCCTTGCCAACTGGCCAGTCAGCAGGAGTACCGGGCTGACTGGCCCACTGACCTCACTGTGGGACGGTGTCTGGGGTGGGGCACAGCTGGGCTGGGCTGTGGCTCAGAGAATCATAGACAGTGGAGGCCAGAAGGGACCAAGGAGATGGTGAAGTCCAGTCTGCTCCCTCCGGTGGGAGGAGAATAGGGCTCAGAAAGGGGAAGTGACCTGCCAAGGTGCCAAGGCAAGCTCTAGACGGAGGTGGACTAGAAGCCAGCACCCCCAGCCCGCTGCTCAGTGTCACCTCCACAATTCCCCACCAACCCACAGTGTTCTCTGCCGGGGACACATCAGAACCCCACAGACTGGCCAAGGGGACAGCTGGAGAGATGGCATGATGGCATCCCAGGTGGACCTTGAAGGGCTGTGTGGATGTGAGCGGATGCAGAGGAGGGGAGCATAGGGAAGCTTTCAGTATGTGGCAACGGCCTGGCTTTGAGGGCCAAAGATATGTTTACTCAGCAGGCATGTCCTGAGTGCCGGCTGTGTGCCAAACATGGGAATACCGCTCTGACCTAGAGAGACCAGGCTGGTACCTTCTTAGGGGAGGTGTGAAGGGCAGCATCCTTCACTGACCATAGTCTTAGGAGCCTTCAGAGGAATATGCTCTGCTCCCACCTCCATCATGCAGAGGCGAGTGTACCCCAAGTTCCCACTCTGGAAAGCAGACTCCCTTGGGGGCCCATTTAGGCCCTCCCCTGCCTCGGGGTCAGTCCAGGGCCTGATGTTGATCTTAACTGATGGTGCTCAATAAAGTAACTGAGTGAAATAAGAAAGCAAGGATGGCTGATGACAGAACTCAGGAGTGAGCCCACTGGAGGGCATGGCAGGCCCAGGTAGATTAGGGGACTGAGCCAAGTTCAGAGTTAAGGAAAAGCTCAGACAAAAGCCATTCGAGAGGGAACAAAGCAAAATCGGCAGGGAGACTAGAGGGCGTTCATTCATCCACTCAATGCCACTGATCACTCCTGCCTGCAAGTCTCTCCTCTCCATCTTCTACTGCCATTTGTCTGGCCACAAATGTTTACTGAGCACCTACTATGACCAGAGGCTGGGCCCGGCAGGGGGGATACAGGGATGGAAAAGACTCAGAGGCTGCTCTGGGAAGGTCATCATCTGGCAGAGGAGAAGCCAGAGGTGTAAACAACCACATTCCCAGGCAGCAAAGAGCCACAATAGGGTTGAGAGGATTGGGGAAGGTTCCCAAAGGAGGTGGCCTGAGTGGGACAGCTATAGGTGGAAAAGGGCCTGGGCCTTCTGGGGAACTGCAGGAACAGGAGTCTAGACGTGTAGCATCAGGCACTCCCTGGGGGCCCAGTGGTTAGGACTCTGTGTTCTTACTGCCAAGGGCCCCAATTTGATCTCACACGTCTCACTGTGTGGCCCCCCTCCCCCCCAAAATTAGATGTGTAGTTTCTATAGCTCTGTGCTCCTTGGAGGCTGGGACTGAATCCCTCATTGATGTGACTCCAGTGCTGATAGCAGATTCAAAAAGTGGCACAAAAACGGGAGGAGGGGGGAAGGAAACTCAGAAACATGGCATATTCCGTGGAACGGTCCGGTCGGATGTGGTTGGAAAGCCTCATGTACAGAGGGATGTGGACAGAATGGCAGGGCCCAGATGATGAGGACGCCAAATGCCAAGTTATGACAGCCAGACGTGACTGAGAAGGCGAACGTGAGCCAGAGAGGCTGAGCCTCATGCAGTGCCTGCCTCTCTCAGCCCGGTTGGGTAGGGGGGCCAAGCCAGTGCACTCCAGGGCCCAGGCACACAGCCCTTTGGGGGGAGAAGACAGTGGGGGTGGCCTTACTGATGGGGCCCCTGGGGCTCCCCTAGTGCTTCCTGCCTCCTGACATGTACTCATCCATCGTAGCATTTGGTTCTCTTAGCAATCTGTGAGCTAGAGAGGACTGGATTATCCACCCCGTTTATCAGACGAGGGAGCTGAGGCCCAGAAAGGTGAAGAAGCTGGTGGCTCCTCAGCTGGTCCTCTGCCCAAAAAGCAGCACATTCAACCCTCATCAAAAATAAGGGTGCAGAGGGATATTTACTGCCATGGAGCAACATTGATAATATATCACTCAGTGAAAATACAGCTTAAGGAATAGTATGTACAGTATGACTCTGATTTTGTTTAAAAAAAAACATGGTTACCAAGATATATGGAGAAGAATGTAAAAGAGGTTGTGCGTGCATGCTAAGTCACTTTAGTCGTGTCTGACTCTGCAGCACTATGGACTATAGCCCACCAGGCTTCTCTGTCTATGGGATTCTCCAGGCAAGCATACTGGAGTGTGTTGCCATTATCTTCTCCAGGGGATCTTCCCAACCCAGGATCTAACCCGCATCTCTTCTGTGTCCTGCACTGACCAGCGGGTTCTTTCACCACTAGCGCCGCCTGAAAAGCCCGAACAAGAGGTTACTTCCCGTCAGGTGATCAGTGATACGTCCGAGTGGTGAAATCATCGGTTGTCATTTTCTTCTCAGGATTTTTCAATATCCCCCACAGTTCTTCTAAAAACAGATAATTATTATTTTTATAGTCAGAATTTGTAAAATAATGACTGCTGGAAAATAAAAGACCAGCACACAGGGAGTCAGGGTAGGGGCTCTGGCTGACCCTGACCACCCTCTGCCCTCTCTCTCGACCAGGCGCCCAGGCCCAGATGGTCCAGGTGAACGATTCCATGTACGGTTTCATCGGGACGGACGTGGTGCTTCACTGCAGCTTCGCCAACCCGCTGCCGGGCGTGAAGATCACCCAGGTCACATGGCAGAAAGCCACCAATGGCTCCAAGCAGAACGTGGCCATCTACAACCCAGCCATGGGCGTCTCGGTGCTGGCCCCATACCGCGAGCGTGTGGAGTTCCTGCGGCCCTCCTTCACAGATGGTACCATCCGCCTCTCCCGCCTGGAGCTGGAGGATGAGGGTGTCTACATCTGCGAGTTTGCCACCTTCCCTGCGGGCAACCGAGAGAGCCAGCTCAATCTCACTGTGATGGGTAAGCTGACCTGACCGTGCCTCTCTGCTTGGGCACGTCCTGGGGGCTGGGCCATCTTCAGTGGATGCAGAGGTTCTCCTTGGGTTGGCATGCTCCCAAGCTCTGGACGTGGTACTTTCAGTCCCTTCTCGCCACGCTGTCCCCATTCACTAGGGATGGGGGCTGGCCTTAGCTGTGGGCAGAGTTGAGGATCAGTATTCAGGTTGAAGCCCCACTGTGGGGCACTTTCCGGGTGGCCAGGAAGCAGGAAGACACCATGCTAGGAGAGCATGCCAAGACTCCAGGAAGACTTGTGCTTGACAAAAGCTCATACAAAGAACAGAGCAGGAAGGCCATGGGTGAGACCCAAGGAGGTCCCTGTGAGAAGTGCTGGGAGGGGCCTTGGTGAAGCACAGCTGAGAGGCAAGCATGCCCAGGGTGACCTTGAAGCAAGGCCTGGCAGGCGCCTGCCCTCCCAGCCTGTGCGTCCTTGATAAGGCAGCAGAGCCAGACCCACGGCGCTCTCTTGTTCCCGGCAGCCAAACCCACCAACTGGATAGAGGGCACCCATGCAGTGCTTCGAGCCAGGAAGGGGCAGGATGAAAAGGTCCTGGTGGCCACCTGCACGTCAGCCAATGGGAAGCCTCCTAGTGTGGTGTCCTGGGAAACGCGGCTGAAGGGCGAGGCGGAGTACCAGGAGATCCGGAACCCCAACGGCACGGTGACCGTCATCAGCCGCTACCGCCTGGTGCCCAGCCGAGAAGCCCACCGGCAGTCCCTGGCCTGCATAGTCAACTACCACATGGACCGCTTCTGGGAAAGCCTCACCCTCAACGTGCAGTGTGAGTGCGGCAGGGCGTTGGGGGCGGGGCCTCCGGGCGGGGGCGGAGCGCGTACTGTTCCCTCCCACCACCCACCCACCCCCGCCCCTCCCCCACCAGCCCTCCCTGCTTTTCTTCCTACCTCCTGCCGCTCTCCCCGCCCCTTCTTCCCTCACCGGTTTATGCCTCCTTCCTCTTTCCTCTTTTCCTTCCACCTCCTTTTCTGGGGGCACTTTGTCTTCCCGTCCTCTCTTGCCCTGTCTTCTCGCTTTGCCCGTCCTCTCCCCGCTGCCTTGTTCCCCTGCTGCTTCTACTCTGAGGGTCTGTGACCTCCCAACCCCTGTCACTCTTCCCCCGTCTTCTGGCTTTTTCCTTGTCTTTTCCCCTTCTGAGGCTCATCACCCTCTGAGGCTCCCCACCCCCCCACCTCCAGGACCGCCCCAAGTCCTGTTCTCCTGACCTCACCCTTTACAAACATCACCCCTTGTCTCACAGACGAGCCCGAGGTGACCATCGAGGGGTTTGATGGCAACTGGTACCTGCAGCGGATGGATGTGAAGCTCACGTGCAAAGCCGATGCCAACCCCCCAGCCACTGAGTACCACTGGACCACGTAAGTGCTGCGGGGCTGGCTGGTCGCCTTGCAAGGAACCTTGCTGCACCCACTCCACCTCCAGAAACCTTGGGCAGGGAGGAAATGAAGGTCTAGATTCAGGTTTCTCCGTGAAAAGGAGAGAGGCCGTGAGAGACACACACACACACACATACACCCTCCCATGTTTGACTGCATCAGGGTCAGCAGGACATACCATTCTGCCAGGGGTCTTCCCTCGTGATCTGCCTCCTTTCTGCTCCCTAATCAAGAACGTTGTCATTCTCCTTTGGTGATTCAGTCTGAGTCACTCCCATCCCAGCCCCCAGTATTTATTTTTATCGAGGTATCCCCAGGGAGGCTGGCTTTCTGGAGCATCTCAGATCTCTCTTTGTTCCTTTTCCTTTTCTCCAGCACCCCCAGATTCTCAGGGAGAGGCAGCAGTCAGCCCAGAATGCCTGTGTTCATGGAGTGCTTGCCCCAAGGCCAATCCCATTCTTGGCTTTGTGGTTTTGGGGCTTAAACCTTTCAGGGTTTAGTCTCCCCCTCCAGCCAGCTGTGACAGCCCGAGCCAAGGTTCTTCCCAGAGAACAGCTGGATGGAACACACAGAAGGAGAAGGGCATGGGGAAGCCAAGAAGTAGGTTGGCTTGAGTGGCCAGAGGATGGCTGCCCAGACTGTGTCTGCGTTCTTTTTCCAGGAAGTACAGGGCACTGGCACACCCTAGCTGTTTGTTACCATCCACTTCCTGGGACCAGGAGTGGCCCTGAAGGTGTGAGTGGGCAGGGCCTCCCTGCCAGTTTCAGTTCTGGGTCCAAAAGTTTTGTGGCACTGAGGATCAAGAGGAAGGAAAAGGGTCTTCTGGGTACAGGAAACTTCTGGAACTCTCTCGGCATAAAAAAGACTTGTGACATGCCCAGCAAGGAAAGGAGATGGTGAAATGGAACACAGTTCCTAAACACGGGTCACGTCTCATTACCCGAGTAGCCTGTTAAAATTCTAGGCCAGGACCCCAGCCTTAGTAGATTTGAGGTTGTTGTTTAGTCGCTAAGTCATGTCCAACTCCCCACAACTCCATGAACTGTAGCCCACCAGGTTCCTCTGTCCATGGGATTTCCTAGGCAAAAGTACTGGAGTGGGTTGCCATTTCCTAACCCAGATTCGGAGTTAGGACTTTAAATTACTAACCCACTGCCTAGGAAACCAAGAACTAACTACCAAGAACCAGTGTAGTAAAAAGAGCACTGTGCTCAGAGTCCAAAGATCTGGTGAGATCCCCAGTTGTCACTTTCTAGTTATGCTTCCTTGGCCTTGAACCTTGTTTCTCTTACATAGTATCTCTTGGATGCTGTGGGGCCAGTATCTACCTGTGCCATCTACATTTCAGTGCTGTGATGAGCAAATTTGAGACACCGAATAATGTAAAACTGCTACATGCAAGAGATTATTGTTGCTTTTATTGTTTTTACTCCTTCCAAGACAGATGCTGCTTATTAACGCAGCCAAAGGGCTGAGGTCTTGGAGTCAGGTGGGTGACACAGGGGTAGCTTCGTGGGGCTGGAGAATCATAACCCTCTGCCTGTCTCCCAACCCCTGCAGGCTGAATGGCTCCCTCCCCAAGGGCGTGGAGGCCCAGAACAGAACTCTCTTCTTCAGGGGACCCATCAACTACAGCCTGGCAGGAACCTATGTCTGTGAGGCCACCAACCCCATCGGCACCCGCTCAGCCCAGGTGGAGGTCAATATCACAGGTAGGAAGTTGCATTCTTCCCTGCCTCTCCCCACCCACTGCTTCCTCTGCTGCCAGTGTCCCCTTCCTTACGGCTGGGTCACAGGAGGAAGTTTGCTTCTCTTGTTCCTACTTCTCTGCTTCTCCTTTGAGCTCTGGCCGTTGGCCTCACTTTACTTTTCTCTTTCCTCTATGAAGGCTGTGTGTGAAACAGGGTGACCCCGCTCAGCCAGAATGGGCAGGACAGAGTCTTCAGGAGGGAGGGAGGAAGTGCTGTTTACAGCAGTGCTGGGGGTGGTGGGGGCTGGTAGAGCCTTCTCCTGGATCTGTGACAACACACCTGTGATGCTGGCTTGGTGGGGTGGGCTGGAGGGAGGACCTTATCTCCTCTGAGTTCTGCTCCTGCAGTTCAGAAAATCGTCATGGACTGGAGGGTGGGGCTTACCTCAAGCAGGGATACAGAGGGGAAGGCCAGGAGGGAGCCCAAAGTCATGGTGGGCTGTGTGTGCTGTGAGTGGATTGCTGTTTTCCCTGCATTTTTCTCTGTCAGGGCAGATGGGAGGGAGATTCAGCCTCCTGACCTCTTAGGGCAAAGAGAACACATGGGTTGGGATGTTCTGGGGGAGATATCACATGAGACGTGAAAAGAGTGTGGGCTTCAGTGTCAGACAGCTGCACACAAGCCCTCATCTGTAAAATGGGCATAATATGACGCGCCTGGAAGACTTGTTGTCAGAATTTATATATGTAGGCCAAGCACCTAGCACAGACCAGTCTGTCAATAAATGGCCCACGTTCTATGGTTATTATCTTGACTCTGTCATTATCGTTATTAATGGAAGAATCAAAACAAGCTGATAGAGGGGTAAATTGCCATCACAACTTTCCAACCAGGGTGTCTTTAACCTGTACCTGAGCTAGCTTCAGGGTGAGAAAGTGACCGGAAGAAACTCTTAGGATGGGAAGTGACCTGTGAGGGTGTCATGCTGCTACAGAGCTGGACAGGAAGTGACCTCATGGAGACCTGAGCGAGGCTCAGGGATACAGGAAGTTGTGTGGTGGTTACTGGGCTCCAGGAGCAGAGCTTGGGCAAGTCCTGAGGATTCATTGGCTCTGAACCTGTTTCTCAGAAGTGGGAGACCTCATCTAGGGGTACATACAAGGCTCAGCTGATGATTGAACATCCCAAAGCTGTCCAGGGGCTGTACCTACCTGTCTTCGGGGCTGTTCTGTCACCTCTCTAGCCAGGGGTCAGGGGAGGGTGGAGTCACTTGTCACTTGCTTTTTTCTTCAACTCCCTGCCTTTGGCTCTCGGACTGGTTAAGGTGGTAGAAGTGTCAGAGGGACACAGAATTTTTAAGGGCATGAGCCTGCTGTGTCCTCCTTTGCCTGGCAAAGTAATAAACCTATTCTTTTCGACTTTACCCCCTCCCCCAAAAAAGAGGTATCAGAGGTGGAGCCTGGGGAAAGCTGAGACAATCTAGGATTTGGGGGGTTCCCATAAGTTGGCAAGGATGGAAAGGCCAGAGTAACACACTTCTTACCCCCTGGAGAAAGTCTGAGCAAAGGAAAGCTCAGGAAGAGCCTCCTGGGGGCATGAGCTCTGGCCCTGGGGCCATGTGGCACAGAAGGGAGAACACTGGTCGTAAGGGAACATGCTCCCCTGGGGGGAGGCAGGTCGTGTGAGGGACAGCACAGACATGGCCTGACTGTGTTTGCATGCGGGCTCTTCCCGGGTCTGTGTGCCCTTCACCTTGTAGAGCCTCAGCTTCATATGGAGATCAGCATATTTATCTCAGTCTTCTCCTACTCATGCCAAGTCCACTTTCCACATCCCAGCACACAGCGTGGGTGCCCTGCATGGGGATAGCTTCCCCCAGCAGAGGACCACTGACACAGTCACTGCATCCCCCTCAAGCAGGCAGGCTTTCTGGGGAAACTGCTGACTGGGAAATCAGGGGCAGAGGCCAAGAAACCCCAGAGCAATGACATCCCATTGATCCTATTCCCCAGCATGAGCGGACTGACCAGAGGCCTCAGGGCCAAATGGTGTGCCCTACCCCAGAGGCACGGCCAGGACAAGAAAGTCAGGGCCTCCCTTCTCCCAAAGTCCAGGGAGATGCAGGACCACCGTGAAGGCAGGGCTGCTCATCAGAGTCATCAGATCCAGGAGCAAGGGGGAAGGAAAGAGGGCAACTTCCCAGATCCAGGCTGGGAACAGAGAGGAAGGAAGGGAAACCAGCGTGAAGGGGAACCATCTCCTAGGGCATGATCGCACCAGTGGCGCCCTCCGTGGGGTCTGTGGTCAGGCCGAGGTGGTCTTTAGGGAAAAAATGGACGGGGCGGGGGGTCACACAGGGCTCTAGCTGGAAGAGGCGCACAGCGTGTCCTCTCCTACTCCCTGAGTGCAGAGCAGGATGGGGGCGGCCACCAAAGATTCACACATCGGGGGTGAGAAGGGCCTTGTATAAGGGGACTCTGTTGTTGATAGCCCAGTTAAGCAGGAGCCAGGGAGGTGTGATGCTCGCAGAATCATTAATGGGCCCAGGAGCTGTGTAGCTAGCCGTCCCCGAGGGAAGGTCTCTCAGCCCCTCAGGAAGACTCAACCAGGCAGCCTGAGCCTTTTCAGAGCTGTTTGTTCTCATACTCAAGGGCAATATCCACGCAGCCGCAAACCCCACCCGCCTTCATCCCTGTCGACTGGTCTCTGCGGGGAACACAGCCTTGCCCTGTGCTCCAAGCCCTGCTGATCTGGAGGGAATGCATGAACTAGATGGATAAGTGGAAATTTAATTTTTCATTCTGGCCATCCGTCCAGGTAATAGTTCTGCCCTGGGCTCATCTGGAGAGGGAGAGACGAAGAGCAGGGCGGGGAAAGATGTGCAGTAGAGTGTGTGCCGGAGACGCGTGTGTGCAGGGTCGCCACATCGCCTGTACAGACCCACTTTTTCCCTGACTTCTTGGGGGAGTCCCGGATCCTGGGAAAGGTTGTCTCTGAGTCGTTCCTCCAAGGATGAGTGGTGGGCGGTGATGGGGAAAGTAGGGGTTCCCCGGCAGGGGGAGCATGTGGAAAGACAATGGCTGAGCAAGTAGGCAGAAACAGAGGAGCGGGGCTTCCTCTCTCTTGGCCACAGGGAGCCTCTGAAGGGTGCTCAGCAGAGAAGCAGCGAGATGAGGAGGGTGACTAAGACCGAGCGCCTGGGGGGCTGTGTGGATGGCACTTGGGAACTAGTTAGGGGTTGTGTGCACAATGAGGGTTTTTCTAGAGGGAAACCACAGGCCAGGCTGTGGCCGTGCAGCTGAGAGCAGAGGAGACAGACCCACCAGAGTTTGCAGGTATGCTTCATGGGGTCCTCAGGGAAGCCCATTTCCCAAGAGCAATTTCATGGGTCTGGCCCCATAGCCATAAAACAAAGCTGTGAGTTCTCCTTCCTCCACCCTCTAGGGGCAATGCTGGGGGCAGAAAAGGAGCCCAGGGTATGGCCTTGACCAAACTAAAGAGGCCAAAGGAGGCGACGTCAGTCCTGTCCATGGAACAGGGGTGCCCTGAGAAGAGTGTCCAGAGCCCTCCCAGGAGCCGGCAGGGAAGCCCCTGGAGTGCAGGGGTCCCCAATTTCCAATTCCGGTGCAGAGCTCGCTCAGCCATCAGGGTGGGGAGAGGGGGTGAGGCAACAGGGTCTGTACCTTAGGCTGGGAGTCCTTCCGACCAAGGGTTGTGGGGCTTGGAGGTCCCTCTGCAGGAGAGAGCTGTGTGAGCCTGTGAGTAGGCGTGTGCCTTTGAGCGTGTAAACGTGCACGGGCAAGCAGGAGAGCGCTGTCTGAGTGCTGAGAGTGCAGAGGGCTGAGGACCTTCGTACCCTGCTCCGGGCCACGCATGGCAGCCCGTTGGGGAGCCTGTAGGGTGGGCAGCTGCGTCCGCACCCCTGGGAGGATTCAGTTCTCCTCCAGCGCCGCTGCTCTGCGCGGTGCACAGCTGCTGCAGCTGCAGAAGGGCTTCCCAGAGCTTGACCTCAGGCCTCCCCACCCCCGCCCCCGGGCCTGCAGCGCTGCGTGCTGGGAGGTGTAGTTCTCGCAGCCTCCCTGGCCCAGGCTTCTGGAGCCCGCGCTCTGCCTGCCTGCCTGCCTGACTGAAGAAGCAGCGGGCGTTGAGAAGCCCAGACATTGATCCCAAACCTCCTCTGGATCCCAGAACCAGACTGTAAACCCTAACTAACCCTCACTCCACCTCCGAGCCATCCAAGGCCCCCAGATACCAGACCACCCACCTCAGTCGGGAAACCCCTAGCCCCAAGGGAATGTGGAGTCCCCACTGCCCCGGGGTCCCAGCCAGCCTGTGATCCCAGAGGGGAGGCTGCCGACCTTCAGCAACAGGGCCCGGCTGCCCCTTTGTTAGCGGAAGTGAGGGGAGCCGGCGGGGGCCCCCACCAGGAAGCGCACAAGACCCCCACGGCCCAACTCCTCTCCCCCGCCAGCTGCGGCCTTTGAGGCTCTGCTCCTGGCACGAAGACAGGAGCTACTGGCTGAATGTGACAGCTGGAGGGGTGGAAGGGGAGGGCGCTCCATTCCACGCCAGGCAGCCACCTCTGCTTACAAATGAGTTAGGTCCTCACATCCACTCCTTCCACACCCTCACTCGGCATCTTCACATCGAAGTTTGCGAGGCTGGAAGGTCATCCTAACCAGTCCTCTGCCTCTAGGCAGGCTGACCCTCAAGTTGGCAAAATAGCCAAGGTTCCCTTTGGTCCCAAAAATCTCCAGGGAAGAATAAGCTGGCTTAGGACCTAGGGCATGCTTGCATGCATGCACTCATGCTGCTAAGTCGCCTCAGTCGTGTCTGACTTTCTGTGACTCTATGGACTGTAGCCCACCAGGCTCCTCTGTCCATGGAATTCTCTAGGCAAGGAGTAGGACTTAGGGCAGGGGGGATTATATGAAGGCTCTAGAAGGGAAAGAGGCCTACAGACTCACCTCTAAGGCATGACCTTGCCTTTGTAGTATTCACTCACCAAATGTTCTTGAACCCTGACCATGTGCCAAGCAGCCTATGTGCCTCGGGGTACGTCAGTGAGCCAAAGCCGCCGTCCCCATGGAGCTTATGGTTTAGCTTAAGGAGGACTGACAACAAATAACAGATAAAATACATTTGAAAAATTATGTGGTCATTTTGAAGGTGATATGGAAAAAAGAAAAAAACAGGGTAAGGGATTCACAGTGCTAAGGGCATGCTGTGATTTGCAATAAGCTAGTCAAGGAAGGTCTCTGTGAGAAGGTGACCTCAATGAGAAGGAGGCAGGGGAGCAAGGCTAGGACCCCTGGGGCAGGAGCCTTCCAGGGTACAGAGCTGCCAGTGCAAAGGCCCTGAGGAAGCTGGGAGCAGAGCGAGCTGGGAGGAAAGCAAGAGATGAAGGCAGAGGCACAGATCATAGAGAGTGTCTTCAGCTCTCAGAGTTCATGGCCTCTCTGTGGCTGCCATGTTGAGAATAGTCTATAGAGGAAAGGGAATTGGGGAAGCCAGTTAAGCAGCAATTGCAATAATCCAGGTGAAAGATGACAGTGGCTGGGATCAGGGTAGTAGTGATGAAGAAGGTGAGAAGAGGTCAGGTTCAAGATTTACTTTGAATTTGGATTTACAGCTAGTTTGGGACACCAGCTACTCATGAAATGGGTAATACAGTTAACCTTACCAGACCATAATGAGTAGGCCCTCCAAAATTCAATGTAGTCAAGTGAAAAGTAGGAGGGATTTGCTTTTCTTGGGTTTCTGTTTCTACAGAGAGCATAAAAGTAAATACAGTGGAACTAATGTTGTACACGACTGTAACACATTGAATTGTCAGTCCCCAATTATCATGATGCTGCCACCTCCTCCACCCCTTTCCCTGTTCCTGCAGAAGAGAATTTTAGCCTCTTGAAAACTGGCAGAAGGACCAGAGCCAATCATGGTAGATCCTAATTTGCATTTATTGCAAGTTGTTCTATCAGGCTTACTGTAATATGTTGCTGCTGCTGCCAAGTCACCTCAGTCGTGTCCAACTCTGTGCAACCCCATAGATGGCAGCCCACCAGGCCTCTCCGTCCCTGGGATTCTCCAGGCAAGAACACTGGAGTGGGTTGCCATTTCCTTCTCCAATGCATGAAAGTGAAAAGTGAAAGTGAAGTCGCTCAGTCGTGTCCGACTCTTAGCGACCCCATGGACTGCAGCCTACCAGGCTCCTCCGTCCATGGGATTTTCCAGGCAAGAGTACTGGAGTGGGGTGCCATTGCCTTTTCCGAATATGTTAGTATATGATTAACAAAATAGAATGCTGCTACTGCTACTGCTAAGTTGCTTCAGTCGTGTCCGACTCTGTGCGACCCCATAGACAGAAGCCCACCAGGCTCCCCCATCCCTGGGACTCTCCAGGCAAGAACACTGGAGTGGGTTTCCATTTCCTTCTCTAATGCATGAAAGTGAAAAGTAAAAGTGAAGTTGCTCAGTCGTGTCCGACTCTTAGCAACCCCATGGACTACAGCCTACCAAACTCCTCCATCCATGGGATTTTCCAGGCAAGAGTACTGGAGTGGGGTGCCATTGCCTTCTCTGAACAAAATAGAATGAACTATTGTTTATACAAGAATGAGAGCTACAGACCACTGGTACGTAACAATTCTGAAGAAAAAAAGAGAAGTGTGAGCTGGAGATGAAAAAGCAAAACAAGAGACAGAAGCACTAAAATAGGCAGAAGGGGATGAGGTAGGGCAATTCCTGGCAGGGGAATTAGCAAGAACAAAGATCTGCAGTAAAGAATGACCTTGGACAGCAAGTTGGCCAGACCCAAGAGGAAGTTTTGAAAACCAGACTGGCGTGGTCCAACAGGCAATGGGGACATCATTGTGAGTCTTTGAGAAAGGGAGTGATAGTGTCTACACAGGGAAAATTAGCCTGGTGACTGTGGATGGAGTGACTAAAGCGGGGCAGAGACCAAATGAAGGTGGGAGATTCAGGGATCCACTGTAACAGTAAAACATGGTGTCAGGAGAGAAGCTGCTCAGTAGGAAGAGTCGACAAGATTTGATGGCAGATTTTGACCCAAGAGATGAAGAAGGAATAGTCAAAGATCAATGAAATTCCAAGCCAGAAGAGTAGACAAATGGTGGAGGAGTTGTGGTGTTGAATGGAGGGGTTTGAGGGAAGATGGTGGACACGTTGTGGGAGGATGGGGGTGGAGAGGATTCCAAAGGAGGATGTGCTAAACAGAAGAACGTTCAAAGCATGTCCCCGAATACTTGTCCCGTGAATGCTCCTTGAGTCACAAAGGGTGGGGTTTGTGTTCCAATAGGCTAGGAAGCACTGCGTGTTCCTTACAGTTCACAGTGTGCGTGAGAAGATGGGCTCTGATGCTTTGTCTGCAGTACATTTCCCAAAGCATTTGACCCCAGTATTTTTGCCCACCCTCTGAGCCGATGGCTCGAGGTTCCATAGCCATGCCTGGGAAACGGTGGTCTGTGAGGCCTTTGGAGTTAAAGCCTCAGAGTTGCAGGCAGAGCTAGCTACCCAAGATGGTTTGGAGAGCCAGCAGGATCGAGGTAACTCATAACCCTGAGGCCAGGTCTTCCCCAAGGACAGAGAGCAGAGAGTAAGGTCCGAGGATAGAGCCCCCAGCCAGGCTTCTGGAGCAGAGAGAAAGCCCCGCAGTGCAGTCTGCACACAGAACTCTCCAAAAAGAAAGCCGAGGGTCAAGGACTCCTTGTATTTTTCGGAAGGCAAAGGAAGCAAGTCAGAAAGGAAGGGTAGGTCTCTCTACCTGATGCCTTCCTTATTCTTCTGGCCTTTCCCAGTCCTCATCATCTTTCAAGGCTTGGCCTCAGTCTTCTCTCCTCCAAAAAAGCCTTTCCAAGCACCAGGCCACAATGCTCTCTTGCTCTGCATTCCTGAAACCCCTAACCACCAGCGCTCTTGATGTCTGCATGCTGCTTTGCCTAAGAGTGTCATTTGGTTCCTCAGCTGGGTCCTGAGTTATTGGTATCCTGTGACTAGTGGAATAAATAGATGGTCAGTACGTGTTTGTTGAGTGGATGGGTGAGTCGGTGGGTGGGTGGAGCGATGATGAGGCAGGTGGCAAGAGGCAAGAGCATGCAGGTATGGGATGAGAACTGAAGAGGGAGCTGGCAGGTTGAAAGTACAGAGGCGGTCAGGTTCCTGCCAGCTGCCTCTTGGGCATTTCTTGTGGCGGCAGCTCCCACCTCACAGGGAGCAGGTGTGCAGCCCTTTTCAAGGCGGTAGACAGATGGGACCTGGTGAACCAGGAGAAGATGCTTGAGCTTCAGGGACATTGTTCTGGAAGTGGGCGGTGAGGACAAATATTCCATAAACATTTATTGGGCAGCCACTCGGTGACCCGTGGAAGGTCACGGTGACAAGTGGGAAGCTGAGTCTTCAGGGGGTGCACTTCTTTCTACCAACTCCCCCCTGCGAGAGGCCAGGAGCAGGAGCCTCTGGGTGGCTCTGAAACCATCGAGTGGCATTTCGAGGGCTCTGAAGAGCTCTGGTACCATAGGTCTCAGCGCAGCAACAAATCGGCGAGAAGCAAAATGATAGATAAGAAGTGATTGATTAGAATAGGATGCTTGTGAGGCTTATAGGCAGGTGGGTAAGGGGGTGCCACACCCCAAGAACTTACTGGGCTACAGTTTTATAATTAAAAAAAAAAAAAAGTGGGAAGGGAGAGAAGACATCTTTGTCATTCTTAAGTAGACATCATGCTTCCATCATCAGCTCCTCCTCCAGGTTGAGCAGGGAAGTTTCCGTGTCCCTACATGGTCAAGCTAGGTTCACAAGTTGCTGTTTTTTATGTGTGCAGAGACCATGTCCTAGGGATCATTAATTTACTGAGTTCACTGGTCAGGATGTGGGTCTCCTGTCACCATTGTTTTATTGCCTGGAGGCAGGTCTTGTGCTTCTGTCGCAGGGATTTTTTGCTAAGCAAGCCTGCTTGGTTTTGTGGTTAAGCAAACTTGCTTTCTTGAGTAATCATTAGCTTACAGGGGTCTCCCACATTTTTTCTACTTACTATCCCCTCGTGGGATTAACTACTTAATCACCCACTTTGCTTTGTCTTTACGCAAACGGACCCCTTCACTTGGTCCCCATGTTTTCACTAGCCCTTCTAGCATGAGCTCCTGGACAGCCCTTCATCTTCTCTTCTAGAATCCCTGCCCTGCTCCCGCCGCCGCAGACAGCACAGCACACACTCACACACCCCAGACCAGCTCCACTTCTGGGAGGAGGGACTGGCCTCATAGGAGGAACAGGATTCCCACGGAGTGAGTGATGCTGAATCAGGGAGTGAGCTGGCAGAAACCGATTCCCAGAGGCCAAAACATAGGCCCACATCGACCCTCTCCCTTGGCCCGAAGAGAGGAGGGCTGAGAGCAGCCAAGGTCAGCCGCCCAGGCCTGCCCCAGACCTGCCCACCGGCTCCTCCTGTCCAAGGCCAGCCGCGGTCTCCAGTGCCACCCTGTGGCGGTGCTGGGCACCGCCTCCCTCAGCCTCACCTGGGGACCCCTTCGGCCTCTGGCCTGGCCCCAGGGGCACCCACCCGGCCTTTCTTCCCCACCCACCCTCTTCCTTTCTCGTTTCACTTTTTCTGCCTTCTAGTTTCTCCTCCATCCTTAGCGTGCACATATTTGTATACACACATTCATCACAGCAACACAGGTATGTGGGCTGGTGTGACAGCAAGGGCGTGTGCCCGCACACGTGCTCTCCTGTGTATACTTGTCATCTTTGCTACTCACGTGCTCTCACGCCCCCTTTCTGCACGGTCATGCTGTGTCTTCTGCTCGTAGCCCACGTTGGCTGCACCCCCGGCCCCCACCTTGCCCTGAAGGGCCAGACCGCAGCCAAGAACCACAGCCCAGGTTTCTGGCACACACAGGGCATCTACAGGGCCAGCACTGGGGCTCCCATCCTCCTCTGTGTACCCTGGGAGCAGACGAAGTCAGGCGTGGGGCACCCAGTCTGCTCCAGGCTCGGCGTCTCAGAAGCCAAGGTGTGGTGCTAGGGCACAGTGACCGGCAGGTGTCAGGCAGAGGGGCAGTGGTGACCTCCGCATAGGCTTTCCGTGCAAGAGAACCAACAATGTGTCATTGGCTGGTGGCCTCGGGAAAATTACTTAATCTCTGTAATCCCTGTCTCGTCGTATGCCGGATGGAAATGAATAGCATACCACTGTATGGGGTGTCAGGGACACTGAGTGTCATGCGACTGGCATGGACACCGGGTCGTGGCTGGACTGGCTCCACCTTCAAGGAGAAAGTCAGTGTGGAGGCTCTGGGGCCACGGGACTGTCTCTTCCTCTGTCTTCTCCGGCTCCAGCTACCAGCGCCGCTTGCTGGTCTCCTGGATTTGGGGGAGGGGGTTGCCAGGGGCACCTCTAGAACAAGAGCTGGCCTTGGGCTCACTTCCTGCCTTCGCCTCCCCGTCTCCCTCTCGTCTTCCTTCCCTGCCACCCCTGCTGACTCAGCCACCGGAGCAGACACTGACACTGTCCCCCTCCTTCTCTTTTCCTCACCCAGAGTTCCCCTACACCCCGTCTCCTCCCGAACACGGGCGGCGTGCAGGGCCAGTGCCCACGGCCATCATTGGGGGTGTGGTGGGGAGCATCCTGCTGGTGCTGATTGTGGTCGGCGGGATCGTGGTGGCCCTGCGCCGGCGCCGGCACACCTTCAAGGGCGACTACAGCACCAAGAAGCATGTGTACGGCAACGGCTACAGCAAGGCGGGCATCCCCCAGCACCACCCGCCCATGGCCCAGAACCTGCAGTACCCGGAGGACTCGGACGACGACAAGAAAGCCGGCCCCCTGGGTGGGAGCAGCTACGAGGAGGAAGAGGACGAGGAGGGTGGAGGGGGCGAGCGCAAGGTGGGCGGCCCCCACTCCAAGTACGACGAGGACGCCAAGCGGCCCTACTTCACCGTGGACGAGGCCGAGGCCCGTCAGGACGGCTACGGGGACCGGACTCTGGGCTACCAGTACGACCCTGAGCAGCTGGACTTGGCCGAGAACATGGTCTCTCAGAACGACGGGTCTTTCATTTCCAAGAAGGAGTGGTACGTGTAGACCCCTGTCCAGAGCCTCCGTCCCAGCCCCCACCCGCACGCCCCCTGCCCGGCCCCACCGCCCACTGCTCCAGGAGCTCGCCAGAGACTCACGCAGCTGTCCGGGGAACCTGGGAGCCCAGGGCACACGACCTGGCTTTGTTTTGATTTCCTCCCTGCCCCCTGCCCTGCCCCATGGTGTTGTGTTCACTGTGGCTTCGGTGTTGCTGTACCTTTCCTTCCCAAACCACCCCCTTCCTGCCGCCCTCTGCAGGGAACCCTGCTCTTGTCTTGTGTACCTGGGCGTCCCTCCAGGGTTTGGGGAGCCAGCCCTCCCCTGCCCCCAACACTGGAATTTGTTCGTGTCCTTCCCCTTGCTGGTGGACGGCTGAAGGGGCTCCAAGAGGAACAGCCCCCTCCCTGGACCCCAGATGCTGCTCGTTTTTCCCTGGGAGAGGGAACCCAGCAACCTCCCCATCCCACCATGAGCTGACACAGTGGGAGTTTGGACCCCTGGTCTAGGCAGCAATGGCACGCAAGAGGTAGGGGGTGGGGACGGCTTTTCCAAAGCACCCAGGGCTGTCTTTGTTCATTAAGTGAATCAAGTTGAGGTCCCCACCTGGAGCCTTGGGCAGTGTGTTTTCTTGAAGGCTGGTTTTACTTTTTTTTTTTCCCTCATCAGCCTCCTAAGAGTTAAGTTGGCACAGTTCTGGTGGTTCCTGTTCGCCTGTCTGCACCCCACATAGCAGGACTCCAGGTCACTCTGGCCCACACTTCCCATCACCTCTACCAACACATACCCACACCTACATGCACACACAGGTCATTCGTGTCTACCCCTGTACTCCCCCTGGGGTCACATGCCTTACCCAGGCTGGACACTGCCCAAGGCCCGCCTCTCTGCTCCATCTTGCCCCTCCTTCCAGCGGAGAATGGGACAGGGGCGGGGGTCGGCCTTCAGAAGCTTCCAGGGAGAGCTGAGGCAAGCCCCCTAGGTGCCTCCACCCTAGCGTCTCAGGCCGGCCCTTAACCACTTCCTACAGCATGGAAGTTTCTTGAGTTTCTCCCTACCTATCAAGTGCTAGCAACTCTTGATTCTCTTGGGGAGTCAGAGCTGGGATCCCAGAAAAGAGTGACCTCCGGGAGTGGAGGAGGATCCACGCAGAGGGCACTGGAGAAGTCAGCAAGCACAGTTGGAGCTCTGCCATCACGGGCTGATGAGACTCTAGAGTGCAGGGAGCTCCTCGCCCACCCAAGAGAAGGACAGCATGAGGGGAGGCGGGGTCAAGGATCCTGAGTCAGCCGTTCCTGCAAACCACCCGCCCCGTCCTGCTCAGTTCTCCCTGGTCATCATTCTGGATGGGGTGGCGGGGGAACCCTGGAGATGCTTTCCCTTTGAGTTGTAGATTCCCTTCTTGAATGGGGCTCTGGGTTCCTGTCAATCACCCAAGACCGATGGTCTTCCCATGGACACCCTGGAGGAAGGCCCCTCCCGGGCCCCCTCTTCGTTCCCCCGGCTCAAAGTGCCTCAGTCCCTCCATCTGCCCAGCCCGTCCCCCTCAGCACTCTGGATGGGAGAGACCCTGGGATGGGAGAGGCAGGTTCGTGTCTGCCCGCGAGGATTCTGGTGAACTCAGCCCAGGGTGCAGAGGCTCTGTGGGATGGCAAGTGTTGAGGGGAGGGAGGCAGACCACTCTGTGCCCCACGGGCACCAACCTACCCTTGCCATAGGCTTCCCAAGGGAGCCTCCAACCCCCTCTCCTACTCCTCCCCTCCTGGGTGCTGCTATTGAACCCCTAGCCAGCTCCATCTCTGCCCTGGCAACCCTGGACCCACCAGCTGGGTCACCCTTCTCACCCAGCCCCTGCTGCCCTAGCCCTAGTCCAGTCCACCCAGTAGCCACGTAGCAGAAGTCTGAAGCCATGCCAGCCCTGGGGCGGCGCTCCCCTCTCTTGGCATTGGGGGTACTGGATGGGGTGGAGTTGGGAGAAAATTCTGGGGTCTTTCTAGCCACAGGGCAGAGAGGGTGGAGGAGCTGGGCTGCATTTCCCAGCAGTATTAGTGTCCCCTCACCCCAGGGCAGAGGAGCTTTTCCATGTTACATCACTGCCCCATCCCACCTCATACCACTCTGGCCCCTCTGCTTGGCCCCTGTGCCCCCTAGCAGGAGGAAATCCCAGGGGCCTGCCAGATAGAGGCATTCTCCACCCCCTTGAAATCACAAGACTGAAAGGACTCCTCTTGTGTCTCCCTTATCCTGCAGTGCCACCCTCTCTTCCTCTTTTTGTGATGGACTTAGGAGGCCCCCAGGCCTAGCCAAAGCACTGAGTCCCCCTTAAGGCAACTCCCAGCCCTCCCCTCCAGCAAAGCACAAATTTGGGGGTCCGTGCCACATGTGTGGGCCACGTGGGAGGCTCCAGATTTGCCAGAGGCCCATCAGCAGCGTGCCCAGCTGGGGTGCTGCTACCTGGGGCCAAGAGCGGGTGTGAGGCCAGGGTCAGCACTTGGGCCTGCAGAGATGGGGTTTTGTGTGCCCTGCAAGTTTGTGGGGAGGTGGCTACTACTGCTGGACCCGCAGGCAGCTGGCATGGGGAGTGGGGGAGGGGGTCTGGCCCAACAGAGACCAGGACGTCTTGCTTCTCCTCCATGCCCCCAGCATGAACTGAGCTTCTGCCTTTTGCTGGAAATGAAATAAACTTGGTCTGCATTGTGCCAAGGCCTCCCCACTTGTCATCCTGCCTCTGTGACCCTCACGGTCCTTGCCCGCCCTCTCCCCTACTCCACCGATACCCCTCCTTTCCTTAAGATTTTGATATTGTTCTAATGTGTAACAACCCTCCGAGTCCCCTTTGATCAGAAGGATCTGAAGAGCAGCAGCACAGAATCGGGGAACGCAGGCATGTGCAGCCACGTCAGGCCCAGTCCATGCGTGCACGAGTTTGCACAGGTGCCCGGCACATACACGGGCGCTCACCCCCAGCCCCGCAGACACACCAGGGGGCTGGCCTGGACCTGCTGAAAGCCCTTCAGGAAAAATGGATGTCCCAGCACTCGGGCCATAAGAAAGACTCACCCGGGCCCTGTCTCCCAGGCACGTGCCCCCCGCCCTCCCCCCGCACCCGCCAACCCCTGCCATGTGCCCGAGTCACTGGTGCAATAAATCTTCTGCCATCCTCCCGAGCAGAGGAATTGGGGATCGAGTGAGGTGATATGGGCAGCTCGCCTGGAAGGAGGGGAGGGCTGCCAGGCCTCCCGGAGGCCACACAGAGACCTCCTAGGCCTGACTGCCCCCAGGAGCCTGCAGGTGGGCCCCCCAGGCCCCAGGCCCACGGGGAGATGTGCCAGGGGTCTCTGGCATAAGGCAGTTCTGGGACCTCGCTGCTGCTGCTGCCGCCCCCCAAGTGTGAGGCCAGAGGAGCCCCCATCCCACCGGTGCTGCTGCTCTTTCGACTCCTGCTGTGAGGAATGGGATTCTTGGCCAGGAAAACAAAAGTGGTTTTCTTTTTTTTTTTTTGTATAAATGGAAAGAAAATCCAGGAGAAGCTGCCCCCCCCCCCCAAAGTGTGATGCACTACCGTTGCTTCAGTTTCTTAGTCACTGTTTTCGTCTTTGGTCCAGGGACCACCCCGCAGATTCTCCTGGTTCTAACCCAGGGGGTGTTTGCGTCACCCCCTTTTACTTGTATAAAAAAAAAAAAAATGATGGGTTGAAAAATGTACTGAGGAAAAAAAAATGTACTTTTTTATAAATAAAGTCTTTAAAACAACTCTGGTTCCCTGGTTGCCTCGCATCACTCAGGAGCTGGGCCCTTCCCCACGGCTGTTGGGGCGGGGCAGGGTACAGCTGGATTGAGGCCGGAGCCCCAGAGCAAGGAAGGCAGACCCCACCCCATGCCCCAGGTCCTGTGGTTCTGGGACAGTGACTCATACCCCAAAGGACCCCCTGCACCAGGCAGAGGAGCCCCCTCCCCTACCCTCTTGCAGGAGCCCCAAAAGCGAACATGCAAGTCCCACCTGGGTCCTCACCACCGCTCACAGGCCGCTTCTGAACCATCTTCCACACAAGGGGGGCAACCGTGGCCTGTACCCTCGGGATGGCTTGGCTGTTCAGGCACAAGCAGTGAGGACCTGCAGGTTGAAATACTGGGGAGACCAATCGTGCAGAGGGAGGGGCCTGTGCTGGCTGGATCCCCTGTCCTCCTGCCCCAGAGCTCCCACTCAGGCTCCTTCAACACTCCTCCTCACCCCACCTCCCCACTGTCCTGCTCCTTCCTTCCGAGTCCCCTCCTGTGGCTGTTAGGAGAAACAAACCAGCAGTGTCACACCTGTCGTGTAAGACAGATCCCCAGGGACAGGACAGAGACAAGAGCTTTATCCTTTCATCTTTGGGGAGGATCCTGCCGGCTGCATCCCCTTCGAGCTCTGAGACCCCATCGCACTGCCCCCCTCCCCCCCACCAGGAGGTTGGTTGGAAGAAGGTCTCCTGCTTCCTTGGTTACCTCCCCCTCCCCATCCAGTACCATCTGCTTCCCATCTCCTGGGCTGGAATGCAGGACAAATCGATCCTGGGGTGGGAGTGGCAGGGGCTTCAGTGACTGCCCCCCTGCCAGCCACACCAGCGGCATCTCCTTTCAGTGAAATCCACACCATACCCACCCTGAGAAAAGCGGGTGGGGACTCTGGAAGCCTACACGGAGGCCCAGCAGCAAGCCCTCCAGCTCCTCTGGGGCAAGACCACGCCCTCCACACCTAGGAATGGGGCTGGAAGAGTTAGAGGCGGGAGTAGGAGAAGCCAGCAGCTGCTGGCAGCTGGCTGGGCCCCTCACTCAAAGGCCAAACCCAGCACCCCAGACTGTGTTTGGATATTGATACTTGAATGAGATGCAAATTGGTCGCTTAAGCGGTCACTTCCTCAGTTTTCCAGGCTGTCCATTTAAGTTAATTTTTAATTTGTGCAGGCAATAAATGCTTAATTACATTATTAATACATTGGAAGAGAGCAATGGACAGGATGTCCTAATTGGCATTTAACTAGAACGTTCTGGCAAATTAGCCAAGACTTTCTCCGGCAGTGGAAGGAGGGCAAGCCGATTAGTCCCAGGCACAGCCTCTCCAGGTTGGAGAAGCCAGACACAGCCCCATCCCCCAGGGTACCAGAAGGCTGGAACATACCTAGCTTTCTAGTTGAGCTAGGCTTTGGAAGAATATCCAGCTAGTTAGGGTACTTCCGCCCAAACCTCAACCCTTGCCCTCATCCCCTACCCCATCCCCACCTTCAGCAGAGCAGAGGACCAGACCCTGGACGGCTTGGAGACAGGATTCATCTGAGAGGCTAAGGTCCCCCTGGGGTGTGCCCATTGGTGCTCTACCTCAACTATGGGACTAGAACTTAGATAGCTGGGTGGCCAGAGCTCTTCTCTGGAAATCATGGCAGCCCCTCTCCCATCCTCCTTACCTTACCCTCTGCAGATGGTTAAGGGAAAGAACTTGATGAATTAAAGGATTCATTTACCCTCTCATGAAATCCATTCATTTGGCCACCCTGAGCCAGGCACTGTTCCAAACTATGATAGTCCCACCCAGAATCCCTGTTTTCAAAGACTTCAGATCCTCCAAGGTCTTAAACCCCCAAACAGTGCCATGCTAGCCACGGACTGAAGCAAAGCTATGTGCAAAGTGCCATGGTTGCACTGAACAGGAAAGTCTAATTTTGTCTGGGAAGGTCTGAAAGGCTTGTAGATGATGGTCACATGTCCCCTGGGCCTTGAAGGATGTATGGGAGTTCTCCAGACCAGAGGTATACTAAGAGTATTCCAGGCCAACTTGGGATTTAGCATCTTATATTCAGTTCAGTTCAGTTCAGTTCAGTTGCTCAGTCGTGTCCGACTCTTTGAGACCCCATGAATCGCAGCACACCAGGCCTCCCTGTCCATCACCAACTCCCGGAGTTCACTCAAACTCATGTCCATCAAGTCGGTGATGCCATCCAGCCATCTCATCCTCTGTCGTCCCCTTCTCCTCCTGCCCCCAATCCCTCCCAGCATCAGAGTCTTTTCCAATGAGTCAACTCTTCACATGAGGTGGCCAAAGTACTGGAGTTTCAGCCTTAGCATCAGTCCTTCCAATGAACACCCAGGACCGATCTCCTTTAGAATGGACTCGTTGGATCTCCTTGCAGTCCAAGGGACTCTCAAGAGTCTTCTCCAACACCACAGTTCAAAAGCATCAATTCTTTGGCACTCAGCCTTCTTCACAGTCCAACTCTCACATCCATACATGACCACTGGAAAAACCATAGCCTTGACTAGACGGACCTTTGTTGGCAAAGTAATGTCTCTGCTTTTGAATATGCTATCTAGGTTGGTCATAACTTTCCTTTCAAGAAGCAAGTGTCTTTTAATTTCATGGCTGCAATCACCATCTGCAGTGATCTTATATTAATTGTTCTAAAAGAGATCGTTCTAGTTCAATAAGCTCATTTGGCACATGGAGAACTGAAGCCTAGAAAGGAAACTAAAGTTTGGCAACCAGACCGTCAGAAAGCATGTGCTGAATATGCTAAAGGGCAAGACCATGTCCAGTAGGAGCAGGAGGAGTCCAGGGGAAGGAGTAACACCAGGCGCTAGTGTCTCAGTTCCCTGCCGCCGGTGTAGTGTGAACACCCACGGGGCATAAACAGGGCTTTCAGAAGCCACGCTTGGTGTCGAGTGGAGCCGCCAAAGCCCAATAGAGCCCATGGGGACGACTTCCTAGAAGAGGCAAAGTGACTCTGGTCCCAATTCTGATGTAGTTTTTTTTTCCGACACCACCAAGCAAGCAACTTGACTCTAACAGAACCTACCCAGAGGCAGTACCAGATCTCACAAGCTGAGGGCTCAGCCTCAGAAGACTTCTCCTGCTTCAGGTGCCAATCACAAGTCCAGATGGTTTCCCTGTGCTTTTGACCTACTGGCTGAGAAATCAGAGGTTCCCATGATTCCCTCCCTACCTTTGATTAATTTGCTAGAGCAGCTCATAGAATTTAGGAAACCGGTTTATTTGCTAGATGACTGGTTTAGTGTAAAAGGATCCAAACCAGGAACAGCCAGACGGAAGAGATGCAGTGGGCAAGGTATACAGGAAGGGACATGGGTCCTCCATGCCCTCTCCAGGAAGTACCCTCTCCCTGCACAAAAAGTCCCTCCAAACCTGTCCTTTTGCGGTTTTATGGAGGCTTCATCACATAGGCATGATCAATTAACTTATTAGTCATTGGTGACTGAACTCAATTTTCAGCCCCTCTCCCCTCCCCAGAGGTCAGGGATGGGGCTGAAAATTCCCAGCCTCTAATCGCGGGGTTGGTTCACCTGGCAATCAATCCAGATCCTAGGTGCTTTCCTAAAGTCAACTCATTAACACAGACTCAAGTGTGGTTGAAAGGGGTGTCTTAAGAAAATCAAGACACTTTTATCACTCCTATTCCTTAGGGAATTCCAACAGTTTTAGGATTTGTACCAGAAACAGGATGAAGGTCAAATATATACTCCCTGTTATAAGTTACAATATCACAGGTGGTATCTGTGGTGGTTTTGTGGAAAGAGAGGCACACGGGTGGGTGGGAAAGTGGAGGAGAAAAGGGCTCTGGGAAAGCCTGAGGAGACCATTCCCAGCCAGACTCCTCAACAACCCCCTCTGCCCTGTCCCCATAGCCAGAGTCTTCTGGGAGCAGCTCTTGGGCTCCACCTTGGTCCTGGCTTATAGGATCCCCAAACCTTACTTTCTCTGTTGATTGACAGTCCTGATGTCAGACCCTTGGTCAAATCCCACTCCCCCCAACCCCCACCATCAACTCCCAGATGAGAAACTGCAGGCACCACCCTCTCCCTCCCCTCCTCTCTGCCAGCCACTCCTTCCCCAGCTGGAGGGTGCCCTCCCTTCATTCCCTGGGGCCTCATCTACGCTGGCCCCACTGGCCCTGCTGTATCCAAGCTCCTCTTGAGCTGGGAAACATCTCGGAATGGACTTGCTTGGCTCAAGAATCAGCTCCAGGGCATCATCAACACACAAAATACAGGCTCCATTGAGCCAGAGAACTCAACCCTGGACACACAACCCAAATGACCTAGGGATTTTAAATATCAAATTTCCAGGCCCCACCCCAGGCCAGTAGGATCAGAGCTCTGGAGTGGGGCCCAGACAGGTATATTTTCAACAAACACCCAGGAGGTCCAATGGACAGCCAGATTCAGAGCCCCTAGTGTAGAAGCAGAGGTCGTCTGAGGTGTCAATCATGAGGAGGAGGCAAATCTTAAGAAACTGGGACTGAAGGGTGGGGAGGTGGGCACATTGGTGCGTTAAGGCACAGAAGAGTTTGGGTACCAAATATGCTATGTACCATCATCATCATCAATCATCTTCATCATCCTCATCCCGCCTGAGATGGGATCCAGGTGACAGTGACTGCAACAGAGGCCAGTCCCTGGAGGAAACTGAGAAGCCAGGATGGAGCTGTGCTTGTAATGCTAACAAAGCAGATTTTCTGGTTTTAGAGCATTTCTGAGCCCTTGGCCTCTGGGCACCTGTCAGAAAGCAAAGTGGCATCCTGAAAGCCCAGGCCGGCAGTCCTGCAGGTCCATCCCGAATGGAGACCATGCTCCATAGTGTTACCACCTTAGGAGAAGTGAATGAAGTTTATGAAGAAAAGTGATAGTCCCCTTAGGGCCCTGTGAACAGATGAGGGAGGGCCCTCCAGGAGAGACGGGAGGGAGGCGGCACACCTGTACCCCAGGAGCCCTTTCCTCTCTGCCCAAGGCCTGGCTGGAGGACCGCCCCCACTCCAGAGCCTGCTCTGAGCAAGGTGTTCTATTCCACAAGGAACACAGACCTTGGGGGGATGACTGACTCAGAGCCCTGCAGGCTGGGGTGCCCTCAGCCTGAACTCCTCACACACACTGTCCCCTCAGTTAGTGGCCAGCTCATCTCCATGGGACCTTCAGCTGCAAGAGAGCCTCCATGGATGAGAAAAGAGTCAGCAAGTGATGGAACCACACCAGCTGCCTCCCCACCAGGCTGCACACCCTTGGGGGCAGGCATCCTGACTTATCCATCCCTAGCACCCATCCCAGGGAGGGCAGAGCAGGTGGTCCATAAACATTCAACAAACTGAACTCATCCAAGTGAGAGTCAAGAGACTGCAGGGGGCGGGGCCCAAACTCTGAGGCAGGGCTGTCCCCAAGCATCCCTGATGGCTCTAAAGATGGGCAGCTCACTACCTCTGGAGCTAAGCCCCACCATCAGAGGGCAACTTCTCTATTCAGACGAAATTTCCCTCCCCTAAGTTTCACCCATTAGTCTAGGTATTTCCCGGAGAAGGTACACGGCCTAGCCTTCCTAGGACAGTCCTTCACTTCTCAATTGGCTCAGAGGTAAACAACTCACCTACCGATGCAGGAGACCCAGGTTCAATCCCTGGGTTGGGAAGATCCCCTGGAGGAGGGCATGGCAACCCACTCCAATATTCTTGCCAGAGAAATCCCTTGGACAGAGGAACTTGGCGGGCTATAGTCCATGGGGTTGCAAAGATTTGCACACGACTGAGTGACTAACCTCAGATATGCAGATGACACCACCCTTAAAGAAAGTGAAGAGGAACTAAAAAGCCTCTTGATGAAAGTGAAAGAGGAGAGTGAAAAAGTTGGCTTAAAGCTCAACATTCAGAAAACAAAGATCATGGAATCCGGTCCCATCGCTTCATGGGAAATAGATGGGGAAACAGTGGAAACAGTGTCAGACTTTATTTTTTGGGGCTCCAAAATCACTGCAGATGGTGACTGCAGCCATGAAATTAAAAGACGCTTACTCCTTGGAATGAAAGTTATGACCAACCTGGATAGCATATTCAAAAGCAGAGACATTACTTTGCCAGCAAAGGTCCGTCTAGTCAAGGCTATGGTTTTTCCAGTGGTCATGTATGGATGTGAGAGTGGGACTGTGAAGAAGGCTGAGCACTGAAGAATTGATGCTTTTGAACTGTGGTGTTGGAGAAGACTCTTGAGAGTCCCTTGGACTGCAAGGAGATCCAACGAGTCCATTCTGAAGGAGATCAGCCCTGGGATTTCTTTGGAAGGAATGATGCTAAAGCTGAAACTCCAATACTTTGGCCACCTCATGCGAAGAGTTGACTCATTGGAAAAGACTCTGATGCTGGGAGGGATTGGGGGCAGGAGGAGAAGGGGACGACAGAGGATGAGATGGCTGGATGGCATCACTGACTCGATGGACGTGAGTCTGAGTGAACTCTGGGAGTTGGTGATGGACAGGAAGGCCTGGTGTGCTGCAATTCATGGGGTCGCAAAGAGTCGGACATGACTGAGGGACTGAACTGAACTGAACTGAGCGACTAAACAACAACTTCTGGCCAAACCTCTTTTTCATAGGTTTCTTCCCCTGCTCTAGTCATCAGGCCACTTCGCAACAGATCTGTTAGGAACCCGGACTCAGGAGTCAGGCAAACCTGGGTTCAAGTCTTGGCTGAGTTGACCAACAGCTGTGGGAAAGCATTATCTCAACGCCCAGCACAGAGAAAGTCTCAAACCTGCATCAAAAATGCCTGTGATCTTTGAACCTTGGGTGGTCATAGCATATCTATCTATAAAAGTTCATTGATTGTAACAAATACACAACTCTGGTGTGGGATTTAGGTAGTAGTGGCTGTGAATATTTGAGGGGCAGGGGGATATATGGGAAGTTTCTGTATCTTTCACTCAATTTTGCCAGAAACCTAAAACTGCTCTAAAAAATAGCCTTTAAAAAAAAAAATCCCAGTGACTCCAGCTGTTCCTAAAAAAAAAAAAAAAAAAACCCATTACGGGCTCCCTCCCATTCTGAGGGCCAGGGAATAAATACGGTTTCCTGGAACTGATCTGACCAGCAGGGGATGGGGGTGGAGGAGTAGGGGATTATCTGCATGTCTTCCCTGAACCTGGTCTACTCTCTCTTGTTCTGTGGGCACAGCCAACCCAGCTGACCTCATGGTGGTGGCATGGACCACAGAGGGGCTGCATTCTGGTGGTTAAATCTCTGGATGGATGGTGGGTAGAAGGATGAGTAAACCTGTGAGTCTTTTTTGGTGTGCTGCCTCTAAGCAGATCTCTCTCCCCCTGTGCTTGGGCTGTGTATTTTGTTTCCCCTAAATGTGGTGATTTTCATGTATCTCTGCTGTGTTTTATCTTAATGACAGAGGCAGCATTTCAGCCTGTTGTGATCCTTTCAGATGCTGGCCTATCATCAGTTTAGTTCGCAGCAGACATTTATTGAAAGCCTGGTGAAAGGAAAGAGGCAGGGCTTTAAGGTCCGCTGACCTCAATTCAATCCCTAGTTCTACCGCTCGTGGGCTGTGTGGGCCTTGGGCAAGTCGCTTGCCTTCCCTGGGCTTTATTTCTCAATCCAGGTGAACAGAATTCTGTGATGAATAAAGATAGCTGTATATAGAGAAAGTTCATTGTAAAGTAGATAACAGTGGCACCCACCAGAGAGGGCTGCTGTAGGGATTAAAGGAGAATCATCCTGTGGGTTTCCCTGGTGGCTCAGATGGTGAAGTATCTGCCTACAGTGCAGGAGACCCAGGTTTGATCCCTGGATCGGGAAGATCCCCTGGAGAATGTCCTGACAAGTATTCTTGCCTGGATAATTCCATGGACAGAGGAGCCTTGCAGGGTGATCTATGGGGTCGCAAAGAGTCAGACACAGCTAAGCAATTAACACTTTCACATCCTTTGTAAAGTACTTAACAAAATGCCAGGAACAGAGTGAGTGCTCAGTTAAGCTGCTGCTGCTAAGTCACTTCAGTTGTGTCCGACTCTGTGCGACCCCATAGACGGAAGCCCACCAGGCTCCCCGGTCCCTGGGATTCTCCAGGCAAGAATACTGGAGTGGGTTGCCATTTCCTTCTCCAATGCGTGAAAGTGAAGTGAAAGGGAAGTCGCTCACTTGTGTCCGACTCTTAGCGACCCCATGGACTGCAGCCTATCAGGCTCCGCCGTCCATGGGATTTTCCAGGCAAAAGTACTGGAGTAGGGTGCCATCACCTTCTCTGTCAGTTAAGCTAAGATAATATTAGCTCTTACTATTATTTTTACCACTGAACGTCTTCCCTAAGCAGCAGCAAACTGCAGCAGGGGAACAGAACCTGTCATGGAAACTTCAGGCATTAGGATTCTCACCAAATCCAAGTAGAATCCCAGCTATACGCCTTCCTGGCTATGGGGTGACCACCATCCACTGAGTTCTTCCTCCCTGATTTGCATCATCTGACATGACTAGCCGCTAGCTGGTGGGAGGGGCACAGGCATGGACGGACTGTGATGTGTCCCTCACAACCATGGCCTTGGTGGGGACACCTGTGCTAAGACATCTCTTGGTGGTGGGGAACTGGGGCCAGCTGTGGGAACATGAGGCCACATTTTCTCCAGAGCAGGCTCTTTGATCCCTGGGTCAGGAAGACTCCCCTGGAGGAGGACATGGCAACCAACCCACTCCAGTGCTCTTGCCTGGGAAATCCCATGAACAGAGGAGCCTGGCAGGGTGTAGTCCATGGGGTCGCAAAAGACCGGGAACAACTTAGTGATCAAACAACAACAAATTCTTAGCTTTAAAAAATGTTTATTGAAGATTACAAGCAGTATACTGTCAAATCTTTTTTTTTTTTTAAGCCTGGTCTGGAAGGCACCAGCAAGGTGGTGTCTGGGGTTGAGCCTGGGGTGTACCCTATTTTCTTTGAGCTCTTCATATTATTTTATGTATTTATTTATTTTTGAACACAAACCCTGCAGTGGAAGCATGGAGTCCTAACCACTGGAATTCCCACCAGGGAGTTCCCAAAGTGTCAAATATTAAGGAAACAGCTTTATATGTATACATCCATGTCATATATGGGCTTGCCTGGTGGCTCAGAAGGTAAAGCATCTGCCTGCAATGCGGGAGGCCTGGGTTTGATTCCCATGTTGAGAAGATTCCCTGGAGGAGGGCATGGCAACCCACTCCAGTATTCTTGCCTGGAAGAATCTCATGGACAGAGGAGCCTGGCAGGCAGCAGTCCATAGGGTTGCAAAGAGACAGACATGACTGAGTGACTAAGCACACATATCATATCTAAACACCCTTGTCATCAGCCCTGGATCAAGTCACAGAGGCTTGCTCAAACTCCCTCCCAGGCAACACCCCTGTTCTGGAACTTCACATAAATGGAATCATACAGAGTGTGTACTTACTTGTGTGTCTGGGTTCCTTCACTCAGTCCAATGTCTGTGAGATGTGTCTGTGTGGTGTGTCTTTCCTGGCTGTGTAATATTCCATTGTGTGAATGTGCCACAAGGCAGCCCTCTATTCTGACATTAGTGGGTATACATGTGGTTTCCAGTTTGGGGCAATTAGGAGTAAAATTACTGCAAAGAATCTTGTATGTAACTTTGGGGCACTTACTCATTTCTCTTTTGTGTGTATGCAAGGGCGGAATTAGGATTAGTACGTGCACGTGTGCCAAGTCACGTCAGTTGTGTCCGACTCTTTCCAACCCAAAGGTCTGTAGCCCATGGATCCTCTGTCCATGGGATTCTCCAGGCAAGAATACTGGAGTGGGTTGCCATGCCCTCCTCCAGGGGATCTTCCCAACCCAAGGATTTAATCTGTGTCTCCTGAGGCTCCTGCATTGCAGGCAGTGTCTTTCCCCCTGAGCCACCGGGGAAGCCCACTAGGATTAGTGGATATAGCCAGCTTTCCAAAATGGTTGTGCCAATGTATGCTCCAGTGTAAGAGGGTTCTGATGTCCCCACCTTCTTGCCCACACTTGATATCATCTTGTCCTTCTAGATTTAGCTATCTGCCAAGGGCATAGTGGTATCTCATTGTGATTTGAATTTTAATTTCCCTGAAGACTAAGGATGTCGACACTTCCATATGACTATCAACGATTTGGAGTTTTGTAAGGAACCTTGACTTAAAAAAAATTGTTTTAATAAATTGTCATGCATTCTCTGGAGGGTCCATCCAGCCACACTGTGGTCCTCTGAGGTCAGGTCCCTGTTTTGGGTTCCTAGGAGGCATTGGGGAGTGAGGACAGGATGAGTAGAACCAGAGGAGGAGGAAGAAAGGAGAAGTCCCAGAGCAGCAGGGGAAAGGGCCAAGAATCAGGAATTCTGACACAAGACACAAAGCAACGCCCTGTGACTGAAATGAGCTGTTGAAGGGTCATGATGATGATGCCAGGTGGAATGAGTTGAGAGGCCTTCCTTTGCTCCACACAATCGATTCATAAGCAATGCAGATTTCCTGGAGTTTCACCAAAAAGGAGGCAGGGGACCGTGAGCCACACCCAGATGGGCTTTTCACTGATGACTATAATGGGTTGGCAGGGAAGTGCAGGTGGTCAGGGCTGGACCACAAGCAGGAGGCAGGGAACCTGCTAGAAAGATGCCTGGACTAGGAGCCAGGAGGCTGAGTTCTGCTTCCTCTTTCTGCCGCTTCTCACAGAGTGACCTTGAGCAACACCCTTCACCTCTCTGACTCCATGACTTTATACACATGGAACAAGGAGCCGGGGAGATGGGAGCTTGGTGGCCTCTCCTGGGCAATCCCTGCAGATAAAGCCAGGCTGGGGTGATAGGTCCCCAGCAGCCCCAACAGTGCTGAATCACCGTGCCCCATTCCATAGCCTCTATCCACTGTAACTGATCCTGAGGCCAGGTGTCTGGGGTGGTATTGGGCAGGGGCAGCTTCCAAAGGAGTCTGGCTCACTGTGGCAGGGGGAACGTGGAGGAGTGTAGGCACTAGCCCCCTCACCGGTGAGAATAACCCCTGCCACCCTCTTCTGCAGAGAAGTGACAGATCTGCTCTGCTAGTAGAGCAGAGATCCAAGCCTCCACAAGAGCTGAGTAGAGAAGGGGTCCCCACTGGGAATACCACGGTGGGAGTGGGCTCCCCGTGTCTCCTCTGACAGCACACTTAGGGAGTACCAGCTGCTATCTCTATCTCCAGGGTTTTCCTACGAAGTTCACCCTAGGAAGATTTGGAGTTTTGATCAATGATAAGTGTGAGTCCCTTATATTCAGATCTTTCAGGAGACACCGCAGGATTGCAAGGGAACTGCAGTCCAAGGCTGGTTGGGACTGTTCCTCCTGCAGGCGCTGGGGAACAGTGGCGTCCAGGGCCTCCCTGCCTGGGAAGGCTCACCCTCCAACACCCGTTGCCTCCTCTTGCGCATTTCCTGCCATCACATCCCAGGGATCAGCCTCTCCCTTCCTGAGCCTGGGTCCCGGAGTGCCCCGCCATGTGCCTATCCCTCTACCCCTACAGCACAACATGTGCTGATTCCAAGCAAGACATCTATCTACCTACCTGCTTGAGAATTACAGACCATGAGAACCAGAGCAACCTCAAAGATTATTTGCCCCAACCCACAAATGGCTATACTAAGTCCCAGAAAGTTAACAACAGTAAGAATTCCTTACATTTATATAATCTTTGGAAATTACAAAGTGAATGGAGATCTTTTAATAATAGCTAAGACTTATCACTCAGTGAGTGCCAGGCACTATTTAAATTACTTTATGGTATTAAATCCTTACCTCAGATTTAGAATTACTATTACAATTATTACCAGGGAAATGAAGAGAGTTACTGAAAGTCATAGAACTTGCTGGTGGGGAGCTGGGCTTCACATCCAGTCAGTCTGGCCTCACAGGCCACTGAACTATCCTGCCCACAGTCTCTCCTAAAGGGCAGCGCCATGTCCTGACCACAGAGCACAGAAGGGGTCCACAAGCCTAACTTCTGGGGGGATTGTGGGCCTGACACAGGTTTCAGTACACAAAGCAGCAAGAGTCCCAGGTGGGGTCCACCAAGCTTGCAGGAACCATGCTTGGTAGCAGATGGAGTCATCAGAGGCAGGCAGGGCTCATGTGAAAAGATTTCCTAGAAAAGATGGTATCAAAGACAACATTGTAAAATGGAAGTGACCTGGCAAAGTTGTAGAATATCCAGCATAGGGAGGATCTCCAGATAAATGTTTATAGCAAGAATCAACTAGACTAGACCAAGAGCCTTGGGCAGCTGGAAGGAAGTTGGCATCTCAGGATCCTTGCAGCCAGCTGGGGAGATAAGCAAGTGGCTTCATTTAGCTAATGATTAACCAGACGCCCAGAGAGGCCAAATGTCTGCCCCACAGTCACACAGGTGGTAGGTAGTGGACTCATAACTTGGACCTAAGCCTTCTGACTCCAAGTCAAGTGCTGTTTGCTCTATACTGAACCTCCCCTTAATAAGAAACAAAATCGGGATTTCCCTGGTGGTCCAGTGGTTAAGAATCCGCCTTGCAAAGCAGGGACATGGGTTCCATCCCTGGTCAGGGAGCCACGATCCCATCTGCCTCAGGGCAACTAAGCCCATGAGGCACAACTAGAGAGAAGCCTGCGTGACACAGCTACTGAGCCTGCAGGCCACAACTAGAGAGTCACAGCCGGAGAGTCCACGTGCCGCAGTGAAAGATTCCACATGCTACAACTAAGACCTGACCCAGCCGAATAAATACATAGAGAGAGGAGACAAAACGCCACCAGGGTCATAGTTTTACGCCGGCTTATGATTTACAAAATGCTGGAACATACATGATCCTCTTTGAGGTTATTTTGGATTCCTGAAGCCCAGCCTAGGTCATGCAAACATAGGCGGATGGGCCCAGTTTGGGAGTCATGTAGGCCCAGGTTCAGTCACCAAGCCTGTCTCAAGAGCTTGGTGATTTGGAGCAAGTGGAATGAAAGGGGGACAATAAGACCTATCACGAGGACAGGTGCTAGGATGCCTGTGGCCCATGCACAGGAAATCCCATCCCACACTGCCCCCAACCCACGCCCCATGCCCCCACCCAGATGCCCATGCCCCATCCAAGTCTGACTTCTTCCAATATTTCGCCCAAGAAGGACCCAGAGTGCAGGTGTAACCATTTTTTTTTTCTCGAGATTGTTTTCCCCTCAACTTGAGAGATGTGAACAAATTAAATCTTCTCTCTGAGTCTTCCCATAGTGCTACTCAGAGACCTTGCCAGAACTAAGCTACCCTACTCCTTCTCTGGCTTCCCAGGTGGCGCTAGTACTAAAGAACCCACCTGCCAAAGCAGGAGACATATAGGTTCAGTCTCTGAGTTGAGTAGATCCCCTGGAGGAGGGCATGGCAACCCACTCCAGTATTCTTGCCTGGAGAAGCCCCATGGACAGAGGAGCCTGGTGGGCTACAGTTTATAAGGTCAAACAGAGTCAGACATGAAAAGCAGCTTTGCACACACCCACTTACTCCTTCGACCCTCTGCAGAGGTGTCCAGATCCCAACACCCTCCAGATTTCCAAAGCCTTCAGCACCACGACTCCCAACCCCAGGGCACTGGAGCTCATCCTCTCCCCTGCCCAATGCACACCCTCTGAGAACCTGAGCTCCTCCTAAGCAGGTGCAATTGTGCCTTCCACCTTGAGGAGACCCAGAGAAGCACCACTGAATTTC
This sequence comes from Bos mutus, assembly GCF_027580195.1. Classification (NCBI taxonomy): domain Eukaryota; kingdom Metazoa; phylum Chordata; class Mammalia; order Artiodactyla; family Bovidae; genus Bos; species Bos mutus. The sequence continues at coordinate 49,651,124 of NC_091631.1, forward strand.
ATGGCATTTTAGCATAAGAATTTCCATATCTAAATCCCCTGATTTCAATGACTGCAGACAGCGCTGGGATTACTGTCAATACACACTTGATTTTGGGGATTTGCCACAAGGAGAGGGCCCCTGCCCGGGATGGACAAACAGCTAGACCGTCAATACTCCTGACTCCCAGGGAGACCGAGATAGCCCCTTAGCTTCTGGTTCTTTTGCTTCCAGAATTCTAGCCTTTTCAGGTCCCCTTCCCCTTGCAGCCCCACCTGGCAGCTGCCAGCACCCCCAGTCTATCTGGCTAAGGTGTCCCTGTAGAGATGCTTCTGCTTGCCCTGCTGAGTCCCCATGAACTCCAGAATCACCTCCAGCTATCTCCTATGTACCCTGCAAATGTGGTCCTACCTAGAGGGAGATGCAGGTGGGCGGGATAGAAACCTCTGAGAGGCTAAATCAGGAAGGAACCACAGGCAGATCAGCTCTGCCCCGGTGGCTCAAAACGTGGATCCCAGCAAATGTGGTCACCACCTCCCTGTGACTTTGGGAAAAGCCACTTCTCTCCAGCCTCTCAGTTTTCTCATCTATAAAGCTGTGATGTCCATCCTTGCTCTATTTCCTAAGACCACATGAAAGACACGAAAATGCAAGCGAAAGCCCTTTTGTAAACCATGAAGTTCTGGGCCGAAGTGAAGGATCACCATTATGTATTGAGCTTTCAAGGTCATTCCCCATGGAGGAGGCATCAAGGCCCTGCTAGAATACCTCCAGTGACAGACCTCACTTCCTCCCAGGGCAGCCCAAGTCTCCTGCTAGCAGCGCTGACCTTCAGAGATTTCTGGCAGATCTGTGGCTAGATTGTAAATTACACTAGGAAAAGTAGTAGGTCCTCCATGATCTCGACCACCCTGTGTTTTTATATTTCCTGTTCTTCTCATTTTCCTAGTAGCACTCCTTTTGAAAATTGCTCATCTTGTCCCAGATGAAATAGAGTGGAAGGAGTCTTTCTTCATAGGTAGTGACTGTTGTGGCAGGAAATTTAGGCTTTGGGGAGGGGGTTTAGGCTGTGAGGACCCCTCCCCCAAAAAGAGTCAGAGCATGTTAAGAGGGAGACCAGGAGGGGAAGAACTTGAAAGGGTTGGAGGGGCAAGCCCTTCCCCAGCCAACCCTCAAATCATGCAGGCGAAGTCCTGAGCTTTGTAGGCAGATAAGGGTCCTTTTCCCTGGAGAAGGGCATGGCAGCCCACACCAGTATTCTTGCCTGGAGAATCTCATGGACAGAGGAGCCTGGTGGGCTACAGCCCATGGTGTGGCAAAGAATTGACCATGACTGAAGAGACTTAGCATGCACGTATGCAAGTGTCCCTTTGGGCACCCACCAAGACTGGGAGGAGAGATGGGTCCCCAAAACAGAGCAAGGGCTTGGACAAGAGGCTGTCTCTGAGACCTGGGTCAGTGTGTATGTTAGGGTGGGGGAGGGGCAGTCAGGCTGCGGCTCCACCCACCTCTGGCACCCTGACCATGCCTTGTGGCTCAGCCTGCTCTGGAATCCACAGGCTATTGTAGCCTTCAGTCCAACCCCCGGTTCCCTAGGGATTGTCTCAACTGCCCTTGACCTCACATTTTTCTGTTCCATGCAGAGATCTGATATCACTGTGCCACAGTGGGGCAGGGTCAGACTTGGCTGCTTTAATGGTGTCACTGGCACCATCTCACCCCAAGCCAGGGAGGCAGGCCATAGATGTAAGGGCTGCAAGCAGACTAGAAGAGAGAGGAGGCTCCCTCGGGGCCACCCTGACCCACTGGATCGCCCCTCACCTGAACGAACAACAGAGGCTCCATCAGTGCAGGAAGTCAGGTGGCTGGGGAGCCTGGCTGAGACCTCAGGTGACCCCAACCCCAAGCCAGTGAGGTTTGGTTTCCCTGCGAACAAAGCCTGGTGGGGGGGTGGCCTTACTCTACCCAGCTCTCCTGCTGCTGGACGCTGGACTGGGGCTTCAGAGGGCAGCAGTCAGGGGATGATGGACGAGGATCTACTGGGGCTGGAAGAATCCGGAGCTCACCTCAGGCAGCCGGTCCCTCCAGTGCCATCCAGACAAAGGAGAGAACCAACATTGTGCTTCAGAGCTGGAAGACTGAGGACACCACTGATGCTACAACACTAGATTCGTACGGGTCGCTCCACTCCAGGAGTTCCATGTGCGCTATCTCGTGTGTTTCCACCATTTCCCCATTTCACAGAGGAAAAAACTGAGGCTCAGAACAGCATTAGAAACATTGGAGCATCCAGGCCACTATTTTCCCTACTGCACGGTCAGCCTTCTCAGACGTGGCCCTTCTTTCTCTTTCAAAGCAGCCCTTTGTGAGAAGGGGAGGGAGGGAGGAGTTAGGAGCTGGTGGGTGAGGGGAGAAGGCACCAGGGAGTTGGGAGGGAGTGTCCCCATAAAGTGTGTGTGACAGACAAATTGCTTCCCTGTGCCCCTCAGCCCTCCCCACCTGGCTGGGCAATAGCCGTGCTCATCTTCCTCCCTCTGCGAGGGCTGGGGGTCAGCTCCCTGCCTGTCAGGGTCCCCAACAAGGAGATAGTCCCTCTCCCCACAGGAATGTGTGTGAAATCCCAGTAACTCTCTCCAGCTGGGCCTGACTTTGGAGGGGGCTTCAGGAGAAAACCCTGTGGTGAGGGGTGGGCTCCTGGGAAAGTTAGCTGCCCCCCACCTTCCCCCGCCCCGCCCGCTCCTTTCTACTCCTAATGAAAACTCAAGGTGTGCAGGGCTGGGTGGGAGGGGCTGGGAGCATGCAGACACTGAGAATGTTTCAGATGGCAGGAAACCTGTGTGCAACGTGGGAAGTGACTGTCCTCAACCCTCCCCAAGGAGTGTCAAGTCTCTCTCACACACAGACACATATGTTGATATATATACACACATATACCCATACATATACACACACACGTGCACACACATGTGCACACCCACATATGTACAAACATACACACACACACACACACACAATGTCCTAAGGTCCTCACAGACCTAGACAAGTAGAATTTACAGATCATGACCAACAAGGGACTAAGGAAAGTTAAAGGTAAGGAAGAGAGAGGCCACAGGCAGGATTAAATCAGGGTTCCCAGCCTCAGCTGCCTGGGAGCTGCCCAAGGAGCAGACACACCCCCTGCCTTCCTTGAACCAATGCTTATTAAGCACTGAATGGGCACAGGCCTTCTGCTGAGGACTCTGACATGAATTAGCTCATCTGTCCCTAACAACCCTGTTGTGAGTCTCATTTTAGAGATGAGAACACTGAGGCTCAGAGAATTTGAATGACTTGCCCAAGATTCTACAGCTATGTAAGTGACAAACTCAAGAGAGGGCTGGCGTGTCTTCCTCTGTAGAAGACCCTCATCAAGGCCACTCAGAGCTCTGTGCTGAGGACCTGGACCCCTGGGTGCCTACCTCACTTTCACTGTCTGTGAGAGGTGTGAACTTGGGCATTTTATTAAACTTCTCTGAGCCTCCAGTTAGCCATCTGTCAACAGAGGCAAAGGCATCAAAAGAGGTAATTTAAGTAAAAGCATATGTAAGATATGCTTCCCTGGTGGCTCAGATGATAAAGAATCTACCTGCAATGTGGGAGACCCAGGTTCAATCCCTGGGTTGGGAAGATCCCCTGGAGAAGGAAATGGCAACCCACTCCAGTATTCTTGCCTGGAGAATCCCATGGACAGAGGAGCCTGGCTGGTTACAGTCCATGGGGTCACAAAGAGCTGGACACAACTGAGTGGCTAACACTTTCACTTCCATATTATATATGATAACTTACTGAGGTGGCCACAAGTGTAATCTGGCCCAGCATGCTAGCTTAGGGAAGAAGCCAGGACTCCAGGGAGGGGAGAAGCACCAATATCATCATCACTGTCCTCATCACCACCATCCTCACCATCACCACCATCCACATCATCACCACCATCATCACCACCATCATCACCACCATCCTCATTATCACCAACATCATCAACATCATTATAATCAATATGCATTTATTGAGTAGCTCATAACAAAATAGCAGCCATTTATTACATATTGACTATGTGCCAGACACTGTGCCAAACACTTTTCATAATTCATGTGTGCTCCAGACAAACAGCATGGGAGTCAGACGCAAGGGATAAAAGAGGATGGGGTTGCAGAGCTCAGAGCCCCCAGCCTCCACCCAGAGGCGCTAAAGAAAGTGATTGCAAACTGATCTTCACTTGAGTGCAAAACCACAGCAAATTCTGTGGGCAAATATAAAAGACTTTTTCTCTAATACCAACACACCAGGGCAGAGGGAAAGATGAAGTACAATCCAAGCCCAGGGCAGAGGGAGAAATCAGGAGCCTACCCAGGGAAGAGGCAGGCAGGTCTCCTAGCAGCTCCAACTCCTAAGGTCAGCCTCCTAGATCTGTAGCCCAAGGCAAGGAGAAGGCGGAGGCCTGGCTGAGTTCAAGTCATGATGACCAGGTGGTCATGCTGGCTGTATGGGGCTCTGTAAGAGTAGAGGGCTCTGTAACTCTCTCAGTTCCAGGCCTCTGAGTGGACTTCCTCACCACCTGGGTCACAAGCAAGCACCTGAAAGGGTTCTCTTCTGTAAGGATCGAGTCAGGGGGTAGACTGGATGTGTCCCCCCTCCTTGGCAAGGAGAGAGTATATTCCCACGACCCCCCAGGGTGATGGTAGAGCAGCCGCTCAGCCTGGGGTCCTGGGAAAAAAGCATTGAAATGAGAGAGACAGGGAGACAGAGCTAGAGCAAGCTGAACACAGAGTTCTGGCACTCGTTTCTGGCCAACAGGAAGAAGCCACTCCAGCAGCCCTGGACTGGAGAAAGGGCCAGGGGTACTCTGACCCTGTGGGCGGGCCCTCAGCGCTGTAATCAGCCCCGCCCCCAGTCATTCCTACATGCTAGCATCCACACCAATCCAGACACCCACTTCCTCTGAGCTCCTGGTCCCCCAGAAACACCTGTTCTGCCTGTGCCACAGAGGCAAGCAGAAGGCAGCCAGACCCAGGACAGCTTCGTGGGCAGGGTGGCCAAGTGCTCTCTGAAGAGTCCTGGAAGGGCAGCCCACAGGAGGGCCCAGGTCAGTCCAGCTCCTGATAAAGCAGTGTCTCTGTCCACAGGCAGGGGCAGCAGGAGAGAGGGTGGACCTCTGAGCCAGGTCCGCCTGCTATGTACCTCTCCCCAGACTCATGCCCTGTCTATCCCCTCTTGCACCCCATTTCCAAGCCATAGCCAATGCTTGGAATTTCCTTTATATATCTCACTTCTGATATATATGTCCCTGCAACACTGCATATCCTGCCTACCTTGTCCTTCTGCCTTTATTCTCCTGGAGAGCTCCTATTGAGCTTTCAAAACCCTATTCAGAAGGTCCCTCAATTATGAAGCCATGAATTCCCAGAGCTAATCATTCTCTTCCCTATACCTGCCCTGGACCTTGGACAGACTTCTCTTGAGGAATGAATCATAAAATAGAGTGTTTATTTGTGTACAGGTCTGATTACCCCATTAGCCAGGGGGCAGGCACATGGCATATAGAAGGTGTCAGGATGTGTTTATGGAACTGAGCGAAGGGCAACGGGCAGACAAGTGCATCCTGTGAAGCAGATGTCTGGGTCCACTTTCCACCACCACGCAAAGGCTGGGGCTCAGGCCCACTGGGGCCTGACTGAAAAGGGGGTGCAGGGAGAAGCAGACTGAGACTGTTGGACACTTGGGTGGGATCCAAAGCCCCTCCCACCCCCCACAGTGGGGCCTCAGTGCAGCAGGCAGATGTGGTTCCAAGAAGAACCAAGTCCTGGTCTGCCTTTGGCCTGCAGGCCCCTTGGCTAAACCTAGGTCTGTGTTTATCTCCAGGCTGGGGATTTCAGTTTCCCAGTCTGAGACCCAAGAACCAGGAATGACAGGCGAGCACATTAAGGCTTAGGGGATGCCCCTGGTGTAACCCCAGAGACAGGTAAGGAGGCGTTGGTTGGTGGCATCCTTGGGGCATGAGCCGGGATAGATGCTGACTCTGCCTGGGGCGGGGAGGTTCTGGGATACACTGACCAGGCCTTGCTGACACAGTTGTTGTTGTTTAGTTGCTAATTTGTGTCCAACTCTTTGTGACCCCACGGACTGCAGCATACCAGGCTCCCCTGTTTTTCACTATCTCCCGGAGTTTGCAAATCCATATCCATTGAGTTGGTGATGTCGTCCAACCATCTCATCTTCTGTTGCCTCCTTCTTGTCCTACCCTCAATCTTTCCCAGCATCAGGGTCTTTTCCAATGAACAGGCTCTTCTCATCAGGTGGCCCAAGTGTTGGAACTTCAACTTCAGCATCAGTCCTTCCAATGAATATTCAGGACTGATTTCCTTTAGGATTGACTGATTTTATCTCCTTGCTGTCCAAGGGACTCTCAAGAATCTTCTACAGTACCACAATTCAAAAGCATCAATTCTTCAGCATTCAGCCTTCTCTATGGTCCAACTCTCACATCCATATATGACTACTGGAAAAAACATAGCTTTGATTATACAGACCTTTGTCACCAAAGTGATATCACTGGTTTTTAATACGCTATCTGGGTTTGTCATAGCTTTTCTTCAAAGGAGCAAGCATCTTTTAATTTCATGGCTGCAGTCACCATCTGCAGTGATTTTGAAGCCCAAGAAAATGGTGACTCAGATCGTGGTGCTGACACAGGAGGAAAAGACTTCAGAAGTCGACTTGGATCCAATTTCAGCTCTTAAGTTCCTAGCTGTGGGACTCTGGACAACTGACTTAACCTCTCTGAGCCTTCTCAGTAGAATAAAGCCTATACGACCAACCTCGGTCCAGCACCCAGCCTGGCTCACAGGAGATGCTCTCTGGAGGCCCCTCGTCCCCCTCCCTCACACCCTGATTCCCAACTCTCCCAGCCTCTAAGCTCCAGCCCTGGCCAGCCCGCTTGTTTGCAGGTGATGGTCCTGCCCTAAAGCCTGTGGAGCTGGGGGCCGGGGCTAGGGGGATGCTTGTCCCAGTGTAACCAGAGAGTGTCTGGGGGCACAGTGCCAGGGCTCCAGCTGGGGCCAGCACCAGGACCCCACCTCCCAGCTGTCAAGGGGAGGAGTCCCAGAGACAAAGCAACTGGGGGCAAGGGGGTACAGGGTGTCTGGTGAGGGAGAGGGGATGGCGGCTCCATGTGTGTGAGGGACTAGGATGGCTGGGAAGACCCCGTGGACCGATCAGGTAACGTTACACAGATGCAGGTTCCAGTGCCCAATCTGCCACTGACTGGCTGGGTGACCTTGGGAGAAGCACTTAACCTCTCTGAGCCTCATTTTGCTCACTGGGAACAGCATGATCTAATTTTGCAGGCTTAATGTGAGGATCAGATCAACCCCAAGTCAGCCAAGGCACCGGGCAGCGCCTGGCATGCCGGAGACTTCAGGTCGATCCTCCTCTTTGCCTACTCCTTTTCCCATCCCCATCTCTCATTTTCCCTCCACTATTATTTCTCCTTCCAGGGTGATGCCCTCCAGGTAAAGCAGGCAGGGCCCAGGGGCTCAAAGAGAACTTGCACTTATATTTTCAGAGAGTGGGACATGGACAGAGGGCAATTTGAAGAGACAAAGTCAGAGTTTTCCACTCTGGCCCTGGTACCCTTGAGGCCCTCTCTGCAGCGTCCCACTCTTTTAGGCCCTTAATTTCTGTAATAACCGCCTTTAGCGCCTTTACAAACTCATTTGCCTGTGCTATTGTTTGCTCTGTCAGCATGTTATAAGGCCCCTTAGAAGGACAGCTGCCTCCCTTGCTCAAGTGGCCCCAGAGTCACTGAGAAGGTGTTGGGTGAGAGGCCCTGGGAGAGGGAACTGGGAAGCAGGGAGTGAGGCCAGGGCTGACATGAAGCTGTCTCTCCCTCCAGCCTGGATCCCACACAGGCCTGGTCCACCCAGCTGAGCTGACTGTGGCAGGGGTAAAAACCTGAACTTGGTGAGCCAGGCAGGGTATCTTCACTTTCACACCTCTGTTGCCCAGGGTCAGAATAGTGCTTGGGAACACAGTAGATGCTCAACAAATGCTTGCTAAACCAAAAGAGACACACAGCCAGAAGGTGCAGGAGTGAAGGCAGGAAGGCTTGAGGATAAAGAAGAGGGACCAGGGAGGAGATGATGGTGAGTGCTAAGAAGCTAAAGCTAAGAGGAAAGGAGATACGGTTTGTTTAATGGATTGCAATGCCCCAGCCCGAGAGTCCAAGAAAGGAGAGGAGAGACAGTGCTGGGGGAACTTAAGGGTCCGTGGAGGAGTCTGGGGCTCCCAAGTCCCTGTAATACACACACAGAGGCAGACGCTGCCCTCCCAACAGGACCACAGCCCACCAGCTGTGGATGGACGGATGCTGCACCAGAGCTTCTGCAAAGTGTCTGCCTTCCAATTACTTTCAGGAGCCCAGCCAGAGGGGCTGCAGATTCACTGGGAGCCAATCTGGTACCAAGGGCTCTGCCAGACACCTCCTCCTTCAGGGCATTGGGATGGAGCAGAGAGACAGAGAGGCAGGTGCTTGTCAATCCCGCTTCAGGGAATTAATTGGCTCCATGATGTTTATTGCAAACTGCAATTTAGCATCTCTATTCAGGTGCTCTCCTGTTTAATTACATATAGGATGGTGCGGGGAGGAAGGAAGGAAGTGTGTGTGATTTTCTCCTTAGTCCCTTCCTCTCTGGCGTTGGGAGGGTCAGAGGTGAGAAATGGAGCCCAGCAGAGGGAGGGAAGAGAAAGGCCTGGCACTGTGCTTGGCTTCCCACACCAAGCCTGAGCCAGCAGGGCCAGCCAGAAAGCAGCACATGCCCCTGGCCCAGGGCTTAGTCCCAACAGATTCATGGTGTCCTCGTCTTTAGGGACCACAGTGGCCCCTGCTCAGGCTGAGAAATCCTTCAATAGACCTTCACAACCTCCCAGGCCCTTCTCTTTTTGAGGCTCAGAGAGGCTGGGTCACTTGCCCAGGTCATCACAGAACAAGTTGAGAGGGACTGCAGCCTGCCCCAACCCTACTTCCCACCCATGGGACCAGCGCTCCCTGGGCAATGGCCATGTAGGTCCAGACAGTGGGCGGCTTAATCCCCCTCACCTTTGACCCCGGCCCTGTGGGTTTTTCACCTCAGTACCCGACAGACTAGATTTCCCCTGAGGATCCCCATCAACCTCAAGCTCCCATCTTCCCTCTCTGAATCCTCATGCTTTCTCCAGAGCTGGGAGGGCAGAGCACCAATTAGTTTATTTGCTTGTTTAATTGGGTAGGAAGGGGAAGGAAATTAAACTCCTCAACAGGGATCTTCCCAGCAGGGCCAGAGATGGAAGGAGGGGTGAGGACCCCCACCTCTGAGCACCCCTTTGCCTTCCCTATGTTCCCCGCCCCTATTCCTACCTCCCTGCCCCAGATCCCAAGATCAGAGAAGAGCTGGAATTCTAGGGCCTTTGAGAGCCAGACATGAGGTCTGTCCTGCCCTAACTGGGACAGCCCCTCCTGGAACTCGAGCATGATGGGGAGGGGAGACGCTGAGGAGAGCAGTCAGGGCGGGACACTGCCTCCGGCTCCGATGCTGTTGCTTCTTGCCCGCCTCTCTGCCTCTAGTAGTTTTCTTTCTCTCCCCCTCTTCTCGCTCTGTCTCTCTGTGCCCCACTCTCTCATTCTCCACTTTGGTCTCTTGGTTCCAGAAAAGCCCCTCCCCCGGGAGGGCCCAGGAATTATGGCGAGGCTCCTGGGGTGTGCCGTGGCCGTGGCCCTCATCCTCAGTGTGGCTTCCACTGTCTTTCTGTATCACTGGCAGCAGAAGAACCGGCTGGAGATGGATGGGGGCGGGTGAGTGTGGACAAGCCCATCCTCTGCCCACCCAACACTGCCCCCTCATGCTCCCCACCCGCACAGGCTGCTGCTGAAGCCCCTGCCCTTGTAAGGGGCTCAGGGCTACCTCACTGACCCGCCGCAAGGCCTCATTCCCTCCTCCTGACTTCCCTTGTGGTTCAAACGGTAAAGACTCCGCCTGCAGTGCAGGAGACCTGGGTTCGATCCCTGGGTTGGGAAGATCCCCTGGAAGAGGGCATGGCAACCCACTCCAGTATTCTTGCCTGGAGAATCCCCATGGACAGAGGAGCCTGGTGGCTACAGTCCAGGGGGTCGCAAAGAGTGAGACACGACTGAGCGACTAAGCACATCACTGTCACCTGTGAGCTGGGAGGGGCCCTAACCCTCCTGCAGTGGAGCTAAGCCTTTAGAGGGCTGGCTATGGGCAGGCACCACCCAACATTTACGCTGGGTTACAAAGATGTATTTTATCCTCTCAGCAACTCTGAGAAGTTCGTATGTGATTATAATCCACCATTTACAGCGAGGAAACTGAGGCATAGAGGCGAAATACAACATACAAGTTCACCTTCTCGTGACCTGGACCAGGGTGAACTGAGTGGGGTCCTTGCCTCTGATATCAAGTTCAATGAGGCACCAAAAACCTGCATCATCATGAGAAATAATTTTTAATGCAATGTTCTTAAAAATCAAAATGAATGCCCAAAATCTACAATGAACAAAATATCAACACTTTAAAGACAAGCTCAGTATTACTGATTTTTCTTTTTGCCTCAGGCTCTTATATGGCTTGGCATAGCCCTCTTACTGATCTTGTCTTTACTTAAAATGTTGATATATTGTTCATCATGGATTTTTGCATTCTTTTTGATTTTTTAAATGTTACATTGAAATATTCTTTATTGTGATGACTAAGACTTATGATGCCCCCAGAGGCTTTGCACCTGATCAGGCCCCTTGCTTCCTGGCTCCCAGTTGAGGGCCCGTGTGAATTTCCCACTGTCCTTCAAGCCAGGGCACCTGAGACTTACTTGGTTCCTAGGCCAAGGCTGGAGGGGGCTAGCCTAGGCTGGACTGGGCTGGGCTGGGGGCAGAGACACCTGGGAAGATGGAGGGTCTCTCTCAGCCTCCACTCCACCATGCTCTGGCTACTCAGGAGGCCACCTGGGAGCAGAGCCCAGGCCACCCTTGTGAGTGGGGCTCAGGGACCAGTAACGGCCAGGGGGCCTGACTGGGACAGAGACCTCATGTGAGCCTCATTCTGTGACCCCCAGGACTGCCCTGCCTCTCTCCCAGGAGCCAGAACCTTCTCCCAGCAGGCAGAGCCACCTTGCACTTAAGAACATCCAGGTGGGCCTGGGTCCCTACAGTGAGGGGGCGGGGAGAACAAATGGGAGATGGACCTCAGGGAGCGGGCCCAACCTGAAGGCAGAGCCCTCCCAACTCCCCGAACTCCTGAACGGTCCCCAGCACACCACTAGCCCTGGCCAGTTCCCACAAGGCCAGGTTCAGGTAGAGACCATTGTTGGGGCCTTCCTCTCTCCCACCATGAGAAGTAAGAAGCCAGGGCTTTTCCTACCCAACACCCCTGCTTTCCAGGGGAACCTCTTTCTCCACCTCTCAGATCATTCATTAAAAAATCCATTGATGCTACGGCTGAGTCCCTTTGCTGTCCACCTGAAACTATCACAACATTTTTAATTGGTTATATTTCAATATAAAATTTAGTTTTTTTTTTTTTTAAACTGATGCCTGGCCCATGGCTGGCCACAGGGAGCCCACAAAGCAAAAGGCTCAGGCTGCCCTCATGCCTCCCGGATGCTACCAAAGTGCTGAATACAGGACGGGGGAGCATGGGAACCTAGGGAAGAATCTACAACCCACTAGGGGCCAAGAGGGCCGCCTGGCACAGGGCCGTGCTAGAGTCTGTGCAGCCACTCACCTGCCTTCTCTTCCAGATTCTTGGCCTAGAGCTGGAGAAGCAGCAGCTACAGCAGGAAGAGGATGAACTGCAGAAGCTGCCCCCACAGCCCCCCTACTACGATCTGGGGGCCTCCCCCTCCTACCACCCCTTGGTAAGGACCCCTGAGCCTTGAGGATGCTGATCCCAGGCCAGCTCCACCCAGCCCGGCCACAAGCCCAGCTGCCTGAGACAGAAGGGGGACAGAGGAGGTCCCTCACAGTTACACCCCCGCAGGCACTCAGGGCAAAGCGGGTGCTGGACACTGCAGACCAGGGCAGGAGGGTGGCGCCTCCAGTGAGGACACAGCCCAGCCTGGTGCTCAGCTCTCCCTCCCACAGCCCTGCCCGCCCCCCAGCTCTGTACCCTGCACCCCAGTCCCTGGACCTGCCAGTGACCACCAGAAAGCCAGCCGCAGCCCCTCCTCCTGGCCCTGCTCCGAGCCGCTCCAAGGGCCAGCATCCACTTGAATGCCTGCCACCTCTGCCCAGAGCCCACTCCTTTCAGCAGACTTGGGGGCTGGGGTGGTACCCGTTACAGTGCCAGCCCACAGACCCGGGGCAGACCGCCTGGGCCCAAAGATAACACACCCTCGCCTGGCACTGGGGGGAGAGCCAGGCCTTTGTCTCCACAGCCTCACCACGCTCCCTCTCGGCTGGAAGGGCCAAAGAGAATGCATCTCAAGATGCCAAACCTTGCCCCTGGGAGGCAGCGTTCCTATCCCGGGTGCTCAGCCCAGAGGACCAACCCGGCCCCCACCTTCCAATTCCATGCAGGGGGTAAGAAGACCACAGCCATTTGTCATTCCTCAGTCAATCTAGAGGCTTCCAAGTAAGCTAAAACTCACAGTGGACGCAAAGTCCGTTCCTTAGACTGTGGCTGGACAACCTCTTCCCACGTGAGGGTGCCCACACTCCCATGTCCAGGCTGCACTGCCTGGCCCTGCCAGTTCCAACAAGGGGGCCTAGGGACAGTGATGAACACGACTGTGTGCCAGGCACTTTGCTGAGACTTTTCAAACACAGCTCTATTTAACCCTCACAGCAATCAGCGTGATAAGTCTTATTCTTGCCCCCATTTTATAGATGAGGAAACTGAGGCTCAGTGAAATAAAGGGGCTTGCCCAAGATCATCCAACAAGTAACAGTGGAGAGGATCATTCAAGCCCTTGGTCCCCTGGCTCCCAAGTCCAGGTCCTCCCACACAGCAGTCACGGTGATGGCCAGACTTGTGGGGGGTTTACCTGAAGAGGTTTGAAGGGTGGCCACAAGCTCATACAGGGCATCTGCAGCCATGGGCTTCCTGCATGCAGCGAATGCCCAGCTCTGCCGCCTGGCTGCCTGTCGGCTCCAGAGGCCTTGAGAGCCGCAAGGCAGCCCGCCCCTAGAGCTTGGCTTTAGAGTCCTGAGTCAGATGTCACTTTGGGCCACGTAACCAGCCCCGGGCAGGGTGGAATCTCCCACCTGGAGCATGTCATTTCGCCTGCCCCTGCCTCAGGACAATGAGGAAGCGCAGTATCTCTAGGTCTGAAAGTGGGTAAGGAAGGAGGGTATGCGGAGACGCCAATGTTTCCAGAAGAGAGAAAGCCATGCCCTGCTCAGGATTCTCCAAATCAGCCTTCTCCTCCCTCAGTGTGGCCCTGAGTCAGGAGTCAGCAACCTCATCTGAGCCCCCGGTGGAAGGAGAACGGGGGCGGAGAGGAGAAAAAGGCAGGGATGGGGCGGGTAGTGGGGCCTGAGGCCTGGGAGCGAGGGAAGATGATGGAAGGGAGCGATTTGTAAAGTCATGGAAGACTTCTGCGGGCTGTCCTGAAGAGTGGGCCCAGGCTCGGCGTAAAAATGGCTGTGATGTAATGGGACAGCTGCATCTGGCCCTAATCCCCGCTAACGACGTCTGGGCCCCACTCTCTGACTGCTGCCCCCTCAGCCTGGCAGGCGCAGCCCTCCCTGAGGGCCAGACCTGGCAGCTCCAGCTTGAGGGCAGCCCCCTCCTCTCTGTCTCTCCTCTCATACAAACCCCAGACTAAGCACGTGGCTCCAACACTGTACCCTCCCCAACAGCCTTCCCTCCCCAGGCTCTGCTCATGGTGGATTGACAGAAGGCTCAAATGAGTTGGAGGCTTCAGGACTCAAGACCACTTGGGAGGAAGAGCAGAGTGAGCCACTTTTCTTCCCCCAGCCATGGGCAGGAAGGGTTAGCTGATGGGCGCACTCTGAGTCTTGGACACAGAGGCCGTGAGATGAGGGCACCAGGGTGGCTGGACACTTGTGAGAACGGCCTGTGGGGTGGTACACGGAGGTCACCTCCAGCATCCCAGGGAGGCGCCGGTGTTGCCAAGACTGGTGTAATTCCTTTCGGCTTACAGAGCAATTACGGGGCCTGGAGAGGATTTATTCCCAGCACTCGGGTTTGTTGGCGGTGCAGCTTGTATACAAGTCACATTATTGACGTTGTCATCAATTCTCCTTCCCAACAAGTAGTGAGAGGGAGCCAAGAAGAGAGCATGCACCGTTCACTGAGGCAGGGCTCTGGAGGGAAGCCTGCAGGGGGCCCCAGGGACCAACAAGTAGAGACTCCCCCTTCCAAGCCTACTGGCCCCAGCCTGGGTGGGCCAGGTCCCATGCTGCCCACACACTCAAGGGCATTCAGCAAGGGTGTGACGCATCTCTCAATTTCTATCGAGGTTTCTGGGCTAGGAGTCCACTCAGACAGCAGGTACCACTTGAAAGGCTGGCTGGCTTGGGGCTAGATCTTGGGGAGGACTTCCAGAGGCTCCAAGGTAGATGCCTAGAAGAAGTGGGAGGAGGGAGTGCTGCCTCACCTTTAGGGAGAGGGGCTCCCAGCTCCTCAGTCTTGGGAGGATAGACAGCCCAGACTAGAAGCAGAAGACTGGATGCAACGACCTGGGGAGGGATGGAGTTCCAAAGCTTTGGTGTTGGTTTGTCTCCTTCCTTTCCCCAGGAAGGAGACACCAAGATGGGATCAGACACAGAGTCATGGGGGGAGGGACCCGGGTGAAGGACCAAAATTGGAGGAGGAGTGGATGGGGAGATGGGGGAGGAAGGAAGCCTGCGTGGGAAGAGTCTTGAGTGACTACACACTCTGCAGAAGCTCTGGGCAGGCCACAGAGAGACCTCGAGCCACAGCTGCAATGAGAGGAGCCTCCCGTTCCACAGGGACCAGCTGCACTAGGACCCCATCACGTCCAGCCATTGGTGGGAGCAGCCTGGGGAAGTGTGGGCACAGCACAAAAGCTGAGGTGGATCCAGAGGGGCTGCCCAGGGCGGAGGTCTAAGCCATGCGTGTCCACAAGCCACCACAGGTGACCCTGGCACCACAGGGGCCTGCACCTCTGTGATTCGGGGGTCTCTTCCTGAGAGTGTAGCCCTCGTTGCTCCAGTAAATTTTAGACCCACACCCGTGCTCATCCCCTCCTTCCCATAACGCTTCTAAATCCTTTCTCTCAGCTGTCCCCTGCCTTCGGTCCTGAGGCGTCTGAGCCCTTGATAATCACACCCTCGGCAAGCCAGGGCTGCTGCATGTGTTCACTCATATCTAAGGCAGAGGAGACCCAGGCAGTCACCCATGTCCTCCACAGAGTCCTCCGTGCCACATGGGTGACAGCAGCCTGATCTCCTCCCGCTGGTCGGGGCCAGTTACGCCTTCCAAGATGCCACTCCTTGCCTGCTGGCCCAGAACATGAGGAGTCCAAGTGTGCCCTGCAGAGCGCAGAGTGGCGGGGATGGCAAGCACAGAATCCCCCCATGGGGTCATTGGGCCACTCCTGTTTTTCATCCCTTGTCATCTTCCTGTTGGGGACACAGCGCCACACAGAGGCCTTCAAGAGTATTGCCACGGAGCTGGCACGGAGGGCATCGGAGCTGCAGTCCGGCTGCTGCTTGATGAGCCTGGGAGGGGCCAGCAGTCCTCCTCTAGCATCCAGTGGGGCCAGGTTGAAGAATTAAAGGGTGAAAAGATAGGGAACCTCCACCGCGTGACCTTCAGGGCTTTGTGATGACTCTGACCTCAGGTGCAGTATCAGTTTTGATTTACTGTTTTAGCAGGTGCCGGCAGTCTCGGAGGACTCCACTCAGCTGTGTCCCTCAGACCAGGGGTTCACTGTGGCGTCAGCATGTCCATCCCAGTCCCACACTGGGAAATTCCATGTCCCCCAGCAGTGAATTTGCCCTGTTCTCTGGGGTCCTTGCCAGGCTGTTGAATCCCACATCCTGAGAAAGTGCCCCCAGGTCAGTGTGGTCTTGCTTATTCCCCCAAATCCCACCCACAAATGCCCGCCCAGCTTCTGCTAGAATTCCTAGAGAATTCCTGCCACTCCTTGCTCCTTGGACGTACTCTCTCCTCCCTCAGCAGGTCCAGCTGGCCCCAGCTGGGTCATGCTGGGCTTTAAACTTAGCTATCAGCCTGGTAGCCAGGAAGGCGGGTGGGGGCAGCTCTCGAAGAGTGTGCCTCTCGCCTTGTAGGGTGAGCCTGGGATGATGGTAGCTCTTGCTGGCTTAGGCCAGGCACCTCCGTGTGCTCTGAGGGACATATCCTCAAGAGCCTTTTTCGTTTGTTTGTTTTGTGTTGGGTTTTTTTTTTTTTTAAATAAGTTTATTTATATATTTCTTTGGCTGTGCTAGGTCTTCGCCGCTGCACGTGGGCTCTTCTCTAGTGGCGAGGTGGAGGCTTTCAGGGGCTTCTCTTGTTGCAGAGTAACAGGCTCTACAGGCGTGGGCTCAGTAGCTGCAGTTCCCAGGCTCCCTAGTCGCAGCACACAGCCTCAGTTGCTTCACAGCACGTGGGATCCTCCCAGATCACACGTGTCTCCTGCTCTGGTGGGCGGATTCTTTACCACTGAGCCACCAGGGAAGTCCAGAGACCTTGTTTGGCCAAAAATTTTACTTTCGTTTTAGGTTCGAAGGATTCATTAACAACAGAAACCTCTCATTACACACACAATAAACAATTTCAATTTTAAATAGAGGATTTTTAAACTTCATTTCAATATACATCATTAAAAGCAAAGAAATAGAAACAACAGAGAGAAGGAACGGCACATACTTCACCAAATTGGGCTGACAACCCACATCCAGACTTGAACAGCGCTGGGAAGTCCCATGTAACAGCAATCTGGAGTCCCGACTGGCAAAAGGCCCCAGGCAGCGTGTTCACCCCATGGGTGAGACTTCAAATTGCAGCTTTGGGGGCCACCACTTATAATCTCAGGCCACAAACGGACATCAGCATCAGTTTGCACACAAAAATGCAGTTCTGGTTTTCCATTAACTTTTAGAATGCTATTGGTTTTCACCTTGTGAGTCACAGGATTTTCCAGACCCCAGGGGGCTGGCCAGGCCTACAGGGGCTCAGCAAATTCCAAGACCCTCTCCCTCTCTTGTCTAAGGTGCTGCCTGACCTGCTGGAAACCACTGGTGTGTTTGCAAGCGGGCACGCGGTCCAGGTAGGGTCGGAAGTCAGTCAGAGGCCTGCTCTCCTGCTTCTGAAGCCTGAACAAGATTTCCTCCCTTTTAATTTCCCTAACAGACCTCTATCCATTTATCCCCAACTCAGTTTCAGAGTTGGAGATTTTTTCAGCTTGAGCCCACACTTAGGAGAACAAAGCTGGCGTGGCTGAGCCTCTCCAAAGCCTATGATTCTCACTTTCAAATCCTGTGTCCACTGCTCCACAGCAGGAGGAAATGGAGCCCTGGGAAAGCTCCCTGAGGGGTCTCTGGCTCTTATATTGAACTTTTACCTTTCGTGGACCCTCAGTTGCTCATGAACCCTCCATAAGTGACAACATCACTAAAATAATAACTAGCCAACTCTGCTGTCCCTCCAGCCTCACTTCCTGGGCATCTCAAAGCCTGAGTCACTGTGCCTGAAAGAGCATCCCCTCCACCAGCACGCCCTCCCAGGCCCCTGATGGTGGAAGCTTCACCACTGGGCTGCCAAGTTGTGCCAGAGACTCTCTGGGCCCTGCTTTCCGCTTAGGGTGGGGCCTCCTTGCTACTGGGCAGTGAGTAAGCCAGGCCCAAATCTCCACTTTCCCTTTTCTCAGCCCTGCCCGGTACCACTTGTGTGCATTCGAGCCCTCCAAGAAGAGACAGGGAGACAAGATTTGCTGTCCAAGAGCTTCACTGGGCAAAACCAGCACTGACAGATAAAGCGGAGGGAACAGGAGAAGGCAGGGGCAGGTCTGGCCTGAGAAAGGAGGGGGGAAGGCAGGGGGAGCCTCAGATGGCAGCGTGGCTCTGGGAAAGCTTGTACTGAGCCAAGAGGAGTCCTCAGGCCAGCCTTAGAGAAGCCCTGCCCCCGGGAAGGGAGCTCCACTAGCACTGGTGGTGCTCAGTCACTGGCAGGAGCAGCCAGGGGACATGCAGCTTCTGCAAATGCCCTGCTGGGTCCAGCCAGGCGGGAGCTGAGTTGCCGTTCGGCCACGCTCCCCATGGCAGGTCGGAGTGGTGCATTTCCATGGTTGCTCCAGTGAAAGACAAAGCAAAGAATATGGGAAGTCCAGGGCGAAAATGAGCTTGGGATGGAACTAATGGTTTGCCCGGGATGAGACTTCTACCCATTCCCCAAACTTGGGCCAAGAGGTGTGTGCCTCCTGGGATGAGATAGGGACCAGCTGGTAAGGCTGGTGCTCAGAGCCAGGGACACACCTTGCCTATGGGGTGCTGGCTCCCTGATCTCTAGCCAAGGATTCCCCCAGTCCAAGGATTCCCTCAGTCCAATTCCCCCCCATTGCTCCTTTGTCTCTTTGTGATGGATTCTGTTAAGATAGAAGGCAAAGTGCCAGGGTGTCTTGGAGAACTCCCCTCCACTCACCTGCATGAGATGGTCCCAAACCAACTTTGCCATCAGCCCACAATCTCCCAGCCCTCCGTGGGGGTCAGAGCCCAGCCTGCTCCATCCAGAGGGCACTCAGTTGGGAAGAGCCCATGTAGAGAAATTACTGGACGCTGGTGGTCTCTCAGGAGAGAGCCTCAGTGGGAATTCCACTGAGGGGTCCCTGCCTGAGTCTGGCAGCTCCAGGACACCCCCAGCCTCACATCCACCTGACGCACCTATCTCTAGACATCCTTGTGATGATGGGAAGGTCAAGAGGTGGAATCCATTCACCCTGCCACACCTTGGGTGTGTGGAATGGGGACACGGTCAGTGCATCCATTGCTGGCCTCCATAGGATGGTCTTCACCCCATCCCAGAGTGCCAGCAACCCTCCCACCTTACGGGAGTCCTGACTTGTGGAATCCACACTCTGCCTGTCTCCAGGGCCCCACAGGGATGAAGGGAGTCTGGGCCTCTGCCCTCAGCAGCTTGTGCTTGCACACTGCCCTGCTGGCTTTGTGCCCACCTCCCTGGCCCTTGGCCACCTTCACAGGCCCTCCAGCTCATGGCCGGGGAACCAGGAACTGCTCCGCACCTGTCTGTTCAGCCCCCTTCCCCTTCCTTCTGTCACTGGCCTCCTATACCTCCAACCTCCTCCCGGGCCCCTTCCACCTGGAGAGGAAGTGCCTCCTCCACGCCTTCCTGGCAGGCTCAGAAAGCACAGGGGGTTGATGAGGGAAAGGCCTCGGGGTGTGACTTTCACATCTGAGAAGTTGGGAGCTAACTGCGCTCAACTTACCAGGGCCACGTGTGCCTGGTGACTCAGATGGTAAAGAGTCTGCCGGCAATGCAGGAGACCTAGGTTTCTTCCCTGGGTTGAGAAGATCCCCTGGGGAAGGGAATGGCGACCCACTCCAGTATTCTTGCCTGGAGAATCCCATGGACAGAGGAGCCTGGTTAGCTACAGTCCATGGGGTCACAAAGGGTTTGACTCGACTTTCACACTGACTTCAGCTTCACTGATGGACACCAGATAGTCGCTGCTGAAATCAGGACACTCAACCTTCCCACTGGGTGGGCAGCCCCACCAAGAGGCAGAGACAGGGGAATGCCTCCCATGGCGAGGAGCCGCCTCCCTGCCTTCCAAGCCAGGCGAGGCCTCTCTCCCTCGGCCCCCGCTCTGTGGACAGGTCCATCATGGGCAGCGAACTGAGGAGGAGGCGTGTATGAGGAATGGTCCAGGAATGAGAGCTGGCAGCACGTCAGAGATCAGGGACCACTTTGCCAAAAGGGAAACCGAGGGCCCTTGAGGGGAGGGAGCTGGGCACAGCCACAGAAGGGGTCATCAGCAGAGCTAATGCCCATATGTGCCAGGGAGTGTCTCTGCCTTTTCAGTTTCATGGCAGGCCCTGCCCTCAGAGCACTCTTATCTAGTAATTTCCAAGTCAAGACAAGTCATACCAAAGAGCTCAGGGAGGCAGTTGGAGCCTGAATTCTAACAGTGATGATTCATGTAACGGATTTATTCCCCCATTTTATAGATGAAAAACTAGGCTCGGGTGTGTTGAATAATCTGACCAGTTGCAGCACGTGGCCTGGCTGATATTTAAAGCCAGGTCTTCTGACTCCAAGTTCGACTTTATGCCCTGCCAGCTATTCCATGTGACCTGGGAAGGCCACATCACGTTCCCTTCCTTGGCCTCAGTCTCTTCCCTCTGCAAAAGGAGAGGGTTGGCCCAAATGGTCTCTGACAGCCAAGTGCAATGGACCTGGAGCAGGGTCCACCCTCCTCTGCCCATCGCCACAGCGGTCCAAGGGGATATAGCTTAGCAGAGCACACAAATGCGTGTGGCCGATATGATAAACACCTTTTCCGAACCCATGTCTTCTCTTATCACTGATTGATTTTTTCTTCTCTCTCTCTCCCTCCCTCCATACCACACAATCCTTCTTGGTTCCCTTTTCTCCTTCACTCCCACACCTCACTCCCACACTTCCCCATCTCATCCCGATTCCTGGCCCTGGGACACTTACTCTGGTCCTTACTCCCCCTCTCTCACCGCCTCCTACCATCTCTCCCTTCTGCCTCATTCCTAGAGCTCCGGTCTGAAGGACACTGATGTCTACTATGCAGAGCTGGACACATCAGCCCTGGAACTCATGTCCGGGCCACGGAGCACCATGCTGGGGTCTGAAGAGGTTGTGGAATATGCCACCATCCAGCTGAGCCCACCCTAGAGCATGACCCCTAGTGCCTGCCTGTGGACCACAGGTACACACGGCCCTCCATACTTCCCAGCTACAAATGCCCAGCTGCACGGAAGGCTGGCGTGATGCAGAGCTGTGGGCTTCAGCAATGGACAGCTGGTGGGGGCGAGTGGTGCAGTGCCAGAGAGGGGCGGGAGAAGGAACCAGGGGCCCAGAGGTCTGGGCTGTAGCTGCTGCCACCAGTGTGCTGTGTTACCTTCATTGCACCTCTCAGAACCAGGCTCTCCTCCTGTGAAACAAGGAGGTCAGAAATAATCTCTAGGGCTCTTTCCTCCTCCTACGGTCCCCGCTTATCGTTCTATGGCTCAGATGGGCACATGTGTCTCCCAGGAGGGCCCTCACTCCCTTCCACACTGATGCCACTGAGCCCTCACAGGCACCTGGGTGCCACACTTTACTTTCCGACCACAGGTCAAGGCTGTACACCCATATTTCCTCCTGACCTTGACCTCCCTTGGCTCAGCTGAAGTTTGATTCAACCACAGAGCAGCTGCTCTGTGCCAGGCACTGTGCTGAGGCTCGGGGTTCAGAGAGAGACAAGGCAAAGTTCCCGCCCCTCAAGAGCTTCCCAGCAGAGTGACAACCCAGGGCCCCTGAGCTGAAAATGGACAGCTAGGCTCTGCAAGGGGTGGGGAGCAGGGATCTCTCCGCAGAATGGGTCCTGAGTCACATGGAAGCCACAGGGCTGAGAACTCAGATATTGACTCAGGAGATGGTGAGGTCGGAGGGGTTTTGGCAAATGTGTGAGCCTCCTTGAGGGGTTAGAGGAAGCAGAAGCCCCCTCAATCTGAGAAGGTACACTCACAGGGCTGCAGACTCCGGTTAAGGGTCCACCCCTCCCCCCAAGCCCAACGAGTTACAGATGAGGAAACTGGACCTCAGGGCATGTACTTGAGCTGATTTGGGGGTGAGCAGGGTGGGAGAGAATACAGAAAGGGGCAGGATGGAGAAAGGAAGAACGAGCCAGGAGAAACAGGGCAGTGAGCATGAGAAAAGTCCAACAAGACTCGTGAGGGCTGGCGCAGTGAGAGGACCCAGGAGGGACTCACTGGGTGGCTTTTGCAATCTGTCCCCACCCCAACCAAGAAGGGCCAGGACTCTGCTCCCCCACATCCCACTGGTCTCCACCCCTGTGCTCCTGCAAGCTGTCATCCCCCAGCCGCCTCTGCAGATAGAATTTAGCTGAGCCTCAATCCCCACCCCTGCCGCAAATATGGAGAAGTGGAGACCCAAAGGGATGCAAGGACCTCCCCCAGGCCCTGCACAGCCACCCTTGGGGAACCTGCCACTGGAGTCAGCTGTCTCCCCACTCTGGCAGGCCCTCCTCCCTCACCAAGGAAGGAGTGCTGCGGGCCTGAGGAAGGGGCTGGGTGCCAGGTGGGGTCTCTGGCCTCCCTACCCTCCCAACCAAGGGAAGTAACTCAGATATTGCAGAGCCGTCTTGTGAGGTCTGGGCCCCAGGGAGGGGCCCCATGGGAGGAGGGCCTGAGGCTTGCAGTAGGGAGACAGGCAGAAAAAAGCCATTAATCCCATAAATCCTAATTTGGAAGCCCTCCCGGCCTCTCTGAAGTGCAAGGAGTTGGGGTGGGTATAATCCTGGGCGCTGCTGGCAGAAACCCAGGAAAGGGAAGGATTCTGCCCCTTCCCTCTGCAGGCTTTCACTGGGCGCCTTCCCCCCCAACCAAACCCGGTCCAACACTCCCACCATCAGCAGAGCTAAAGGTGCCATCCCAGGCCCCAGGAAGGCCCTCTGTTTGGGTCCAGTGTCTGAAAGGTGCTGGACTAGGGTGCCCAGGACAGAGAAGCTGCAAGGAAGCTGGGCAGTGTGGGGGATGGGAGCAGAGCTAGGGACAGGGCGGGGGGTGGGTTGGGGGCTGGGGGCTCCGAGCTGGTGGTTCGGTGGAGCGGAAGGAGGCTGCCTGCCGAGCGGGGAATTAGCTGGCTTCCCGCCACTGGCCCCTTCCCACCACGCGCTCTCACTTCCCCGCTCCCAGCAGCCTCACAGGAGGAAGGAGGATGTCTGACAGGAGCAGGTGCGCGGGGTGGGTGCGGGCAGACCCTCCCCTCATCGCCCTCCGCCCCTTGCCTGGGCACAAGCCTGAGCCATAAACCTCAAGAAACTTCAGGATGGGAGCTGCTCGCCTCCCCCTGACCCCATCCCTTGGGCCATTTGATGCCTTCAGTGAAGCCTTGGCCAGAAACTTGTTGAAACCTACAGAACATTAGACACCAACCGTTGGCAGAACTAACCAGAGAGATGCCACCCCTGGGAGGATGGGGGAGGATGGCCGGAAGAGGGGGGGACCCGTGGGCCCCACGGCACACAACCCAGACTCCCGGACAGAAGAGGCTGGAAGCTGGGGCCCCAGAAACTGCCTGGGCCTCCCGCCCTATCCCTCGCAGCCCTGTCCCCTTCTCTGCCCCCGCCGGGCCAGCCCCTCTGTCTGCCCGCAGCATTTCCTGCCCCCCAGTCCGTCTTCCCCACCCACCTCTCACTCTCCCTTTCACCAGCTGCCTCACCCCCTGTTCTCGGTTCACATCTGTTTCTCTCTCCTGTGTCTTCACGGGTCCCCACGCCCTCCCTCTCTCTCCCACCCTGGCTGCCTCTACCCTTTCATCTCCCCCCTTCCCTGAGCCCTCCCCCACTGAAGTTGCCGGTTCCAGAGGCCAGAACTTCAAAAGGAGATCAAAGCTGTGCTTCCCCATCAAAGACCAGACTCTGCCAGGAGCGTCCCCCCACAACCCCCTCCCACCCCCACCGTGTAGACTGTAACTCTCCCTGACAGGCCAAAGTCCCGCATCCCAGCACCCCGGGAAGTACATTCTGTGCCAGAGCCTGGTGCTGGAAAGGCCACATTGTTTAATGGAAAGCTCCCAGAACTTGGGATTCAAAGAACAAGCTGGAAAACTGATACAGGCAGCTCCTCACTGGCTGTGTGACCTTGGGCAAGTCACTGAACCTCTCTGACCCATAGCCACATTGTGTGTTAAACGGGACTGTAATCTACTTTATAGGATTGTTGAGTGTATTAAAGGAGGAAATGGGGGTGAAATATCTAGTACTATGCCTGTCTTATAGTTGGTGAGCAATGAGTTGTTGCTCTTAATATTACTGCTATTATAATATTACTCCCAGGGCTGGAAGTGTGCAGAGATGAGGGCAAAGGTGTCCAGGGAGTAAGGCCTACTGCTGCCCGTAGGACAGAAGTCTTAACACCCCAAGGGGTCACTCAGCACACAGGCTCCACCTGAACCCAGACCTCTGCACCTGATCCTCACCAAGATGCAGTGACCATCTGGAAGCCCCCACCAGACACTCGGCTCTCTCTCCAGCCTGGGCTCCCCTGCCCCTGCGGCCATTTCTCACTGCGCTTCTGACCCCCAAGTCCTCACCCTCAGCCTCAGCCCAGCGCCCCATCCCTCAGGGGGATGATGGCGTCTCCATGGGGTGGGAGGTGGAGCTGGAAGGTCCAGGCTGCATTTATGAAACTTTTCTTGGCTCCAAACACCAGGGAACTTCAGGAAGACGTGACTTGAGTAAGTCCCTAAACCTCCCGAAGCTTGTTTTCTCATTTGTAAAATAAGGGGTTAGCTGCCTCCAATCCTCCTTTGGCAGCAGACTCCGCATACATTATAATTTTAAAGAACTTAGGAGGCAGAACTCAAGGCCCTCTGAGGCCCCTCCGGACGGGGAGACCAGGCCCAGATCTTCAGTCTGCAATGCTTCCAGCAGCCAGCAGCCTGAGCGCCCACTCACTGGAGCCTCAGCTGGTCCTGCTTTACCGGGAGTGACTGAGGCTCTGGAAGTGGCGGGACCTGCCCCCAGGCCACACGGCCAGCCCCAGCCTCTCTCAGGCCCCTCTCTCTACACCATCTGATGGGGCTTATCCTTCCCAGTTGTCAACGGGCACACTGACAAGCTCAGAGCCAAGGTTTACAGGCCGGGCTCAACACTGCTGGCCTGCCCCCCACCCTGCAGGGGCCCACTGAACCCTCCCTTGGATGCCTGCCCCCCTTCCTCCAAAGCCCCTGGATGGCGCCCTAGCCCCAGGGTTCTGGATAACAGCACCCCACCCACCCTCCAGATCCCCTGCCCCCCGCTGCTACCTGCTCCCTGGCTCAGTCCTCTCCCCACGCACACACCCCAGGACCCGCCCCCCGTGCCCCGCCTCCGTTGGGACTGTTGCACAGATGAAGAGCTCTGCTTCTGCGTTCTCCAGCACAGCCACCAGCCACACGCTGGGATGTCAGTGTGTTCTTATTTTTCATTTTAATTTAAACAGACACACATGGCTAGGGGCTGCCATCCTGGAGGGCGCAGGCAGAGGCGCCACCCAAACACCTGGCCTCTGCCCTTCTTCTCTGCAGGCACTTCCAGCATCAGGGACTGTGGAGGTGGGTTCATGGGACGTTTGGGGTGGCGAGCTAGTCAAGAGAAGTTCCTGCACCTGGGCTCCCCATGCTAGGCTAGCCTCCTCAGCTGAGCTCCGAGTGGCCATTGCCCAGAGTGGGCAGGGTGGGAGGTGGAGGGTGGGGTGACGCCCACCCCCCCCCACACAAATCCCTGCAGGGGTGTGTGCAGCCTGAGCACCC
Source organism: Bos mutus (assembly GCF_027580195.1). Taxonomy (NCBI): domain Eukaryota; kingdom Metazoa; phylum Chordata; class Mammalia; order Artiodactyla; family Bovidae; genus Bos; species Bos mutus. Next base: position 49,676,626 of record NC_091631.1, read on the forward strand.
TCCCAGGCCCTAATTAGTCTTTCCTTCCCTTCCTGAGGATGGCTTTTGCTCCCAGGACCCCTCACCATCTCATAAGTTCTTCCTCCCTTCTAGACCTGGCGGAGTGTGGGAGGACCCCTGGAAGGGGCTTGGGAGCCAAATGGCCCAAGTCTTGTGTCCAGCCTCATGGGAGGTCAGGAGACGTGGAAGCCGGGCAGGCCAGGGAGGAGAGGGCCGGGAAGCCTTTCCCAGGGCCAGTTGGGCTCCTCCACTAATTGGCCTCAGTGGTCTTCAGAGGCCAGTGTGGAAGCTGCTGCCTTGGCCCCTCCAACCCAGTGAGACCCAGGGAAGTGGGCACGTGGGGAGGAGCTCCCCCTGCTGGGAAGTCCTGGGAACGTACCCCTGCCTTCAGGCCCTGCAGCCGGGGAGCCCTCTGCCCCAAGGTGGGCCCCTCCCAGGGAAGCCGCAGGAGGACTTCCGGTGCTCCTGGGAGCAGGATGCACTGACTGGGGACCCCAAGACATCCAGGCCAGGGCCCAGGGTCGTGGGGAGCCAAGTGAAGGTCTGTTCAGGATCCCAGTCACCCCACTGCTACTTGCACTTACCCAGAGAGACCCCCACCACTTCTCCTTCCTCTCCACCATTCCTCTAGACTCTTCTCAGCAGCAAGGGGAGGTCAGTCATGGACAGACCCGAGTTCAAACCCTGCTCTGCCACGTGCTGAAAAGTTTGTTCGCATTTTTCCCTAAGATATTATGGAAAACCCCAAATGAACTTTCTGGCCAACCCAATACTTGCCAGTGGCCATGCGTGAGTGGGTTAACTCCACGGCTGTTGACGGGACAGTAAAGACCCCCTCCCACATTGCAGGGGGGAGGGAGTGAGCTGGGAGGGGCCCGGTGGGCCGCAGGTCCCATTATCTCCTCTTCTCTTCCTGGCCCTCCCTCTTCCCCTCCTCTCTTTCCCTGGAGCTCCAGGATGAGCCCTGCCAGGCCCCTGGCCCTTCAGAGCTACCCTTACCTCTGGGAGGACCACCATCTGGAGCTGGCTGCTGACCTGTCACCCCCAGGCCACTTCCCCCAGCCTCTTCGCACTGACCTCCCCAGAGCCTGTTACCTCTAATGACCATCCATGTAGAGGACACTGCTGCCCCCCACCCCATACTCACCCCAACCCCCAGATGCTGCTCTATGCCAGCCCAGAAGAGGAGCCTCGTCCTGCATCCCAGGCCCTACCACCCAGACCTGCAGAGCCCTCAGGTTCTGCTTCCCTCCAGCACACAGTTGGGTAAGCACTATGGAGTCTGGGTGAGTGGGCGTGCCTGAGTGTGTACCTCTCCCTCCACCACACATTCCACACCTTCTCTCTGATGCTTCCAGACAGAGCCTGAACCCTGACTCCCCCTTCAGCATCCCTGAAGCCAGGCCCAAGACAGCCGCCCCTCCTTGGTTGCTGGGGAGCTGACTATTAGGGTCACAGGAAGAGAACAGCAGAGCTGACTCCATGAGGTGGCTCCCCCAGCTCCCCAGCACCTGCTAAATTACCCCCAAACTCAAATACCAAGTTCCTTCTTCCCACTCCTCACCAATTCAGGCATTGTAGGCAAGTCACCTAAAAATGAAATTAAAAGATGCTTGCTCCTTGGAAGAAAAGCTTTGACCAATCTAGACAGTGTATTAAAAACAGAGACATTACTTTGCTGACAAAGGCCTGTATAGTCAAAGCTATGGTTTTTCCAGTATTCATGTACAGATGCGAGAGTTGGACCGTAAAGAAGGCTGAGCACCAAAGAATTGATGCTTTTGAACTGTGGTGCTGGATAAGACTCTTGAGAGTCCCTTGGACAGCAAGATCAAACCAGTCAATCCTAAAGGAAATCAGTCCTGAATATTCGTTGGAAGGACTGATGCTGAAGCTGAAACTCCAATACTTTGGCCACCTGATACAAAGAGCTGACTCATTAGAAAAACCCTGATGCTGGGAAAGATTGAAGGCAGGAGGAGAAGGGGACAACAGAGGATGAGATGGTTGGATGGCATCATTGACTCAATGGACATGAGTTTGAGCAAGCTCCAGGAGATGGTGAAGGACAGGGAAGCCTAGTGTGCTGCTATCCATGGGGTCGCAAAGAGTCGGACATGACAGCAACTGAACAACACTACCTAAAAATGCCAAGCCAGAGAACAGGAGTGGATCACCCCCAGGGCAGCTCAAGAAAGCCCCCCTCTCCTGGATAGGATCAACCTCTCTCAGAATTCCCAGTTTCACCCAGATCAGACCACAGGTTCTGTTGGCCACACAGTGTTGGGGATGTCTGTCTGGCCAGGTCCCCTTGCCCACCTTCAGGGAAAGAAATTCAGGAAATCTGGGGCTCCCAAATTATGTGACCCTGCTCCTGCAGGAGCTACACAGTTTCTGTTCCAACCTGGCTCTCCTCCAACTGGGAAAGAGCCAACCCAGGAAGCCACAGAGAGATTCCCACCTTCCAGCAACTTCAGGTCCTCAGGCCTGGAGCAGGAATGCACCTCCAGAGTGTGGAGTGTGTTGACTGAGAGGCTCCTGAGGACATCTGGCTGGGCCCTATAAAGCTGTCATTTGCCCTCCCTAGTGACATCTGCCCACAGGCTAGCAGGCCCTGGAGAGCTGGGAGGGGGCAGCAGGGCCTGGTAGTCCCAGTCCCCAGATCACTGGGCCAGGATGTCAGTGTATCAGTATATCATAGTTACTACATCCTAATTTAACCAAAGCAATTTTTTCCAAATGTGGACAAGACAGAGAAATATGGGCTGCCTGGTATATAGCAAGGTGGGCTCAGAATGTCTGTACATTGGTGCCCTGAGGTTCAAGTATAGTTTTACAGACTCTCTCTTTATAGGTTTTATTTCAGCTCACATCATTTCTTTGAATGTAGAAAATGTGCTTACTGAAACGTTATGAGTAAAAGAGATAGAGTTGAAAGGAATTAGGAATAGTCTGTATTGTTAAACTGGTAATCGAAAGGTTTGTAAAAGATAAAAGGTTAGATCAATTAAATCAAAACCAAAAAATAAAATTTAACAGAAATGAAAAAAGATTTAACAGAGACAAATGTGAAGTCCTTCATTTAGGTTCAACGTTCAGTCACATACATTTAGGTTGAGAGATCCCTGGTTTATTTGCAGTTCACATAAACTATTTCTCATGTTTAACATGAGTTAGCAGCTTTTGAGGTTTGCTTAAATTGGTAGATACAACCCAATGCCATTTAATGGAGCTGTTGAATGACTACATCAATTCCTCCACTGTTTGTTTGTTTACTTGATTGTTAGTTTATTTCTTTTATTTTTAAATGCTTTTGCTCTGTTAGCCTCAGTCTTTCCACCCTACCTTCAAGTTAGCTCCCCTCATGGTCACATGATAGCTGCCACAGTTCCAGGCATTACATCTAGGCTCAAGTTTCTAATAGAAGAGACCATGTAAAGACATGTGTCTTTTTTTAAAGGGAAGAAAATTTTCCTGGAAGCCCTTAGCAAGTTTCTCCTTCACTTCATTAGCTAAAATTATGTCACATTTTCATGCCCTTGTCAAAATCACTCACTGGGAAGGAAAATGGGCTCACCACAACTCCTTAAACCAGTTATGATTCTCCCTTTGACACAAGGAGGAGGGTGGATACTTGATCAAAATCAAGTTCCAAGTTCAGAAGGAAGAAAGGAGGTAACAGAGAGAAGAGATATGACTATGTAACCAAAAGTTCCTGCTCTGATGTCAATGAGCTTTCTATCATTAGAGATGTTCAAAATTGAATAAAACCTGCCAGAGATATCAGAGGAGATTCTGGTAGTGGGTCAGAGTTGGAGGTGATGACCTCGAGGTCCTTTCCAGTCTAGAAGATGCCAATCCTTTATAATGCAATAAGTCCACACAAGTATACACATTTCCCCAACCAAGGACCACGTCTTTGGTTGAGGTCTATGAAGTAGACTGAAGGTAATCTCCACTTCCCAGGGATGTCCCTCACTTCACACCGCTCACCCTTCTCAAGTCCCTCTTCTTTGTCTCCTCTCCGTCACCGCATCTGGGCACCCCAGGCTGTCTCAAAGCTAAAGTGAAGAAACAGGTGAAAACAAAGCAGGCGCTGATCTCAACCTTCTGCCCAGGTGTGGGCTTTCGGGTTGCAGCCAGGGAGGGAATGAACATCCACAGTAGCAACAGACACCTGTGGAGCCACTATTGCGTGTAAGACAAAAGGAATGAAAGCTAAACCGTCCATTCAATTTCTGATTCACAGAGCTTACCGTATAATTGGAGGCAGGAGACAGAATACACGGTGGGACCAAAAAATAGTCATTCTGTGTTCATAAACCACACGTGAAAACCAGCCAGGTTTCTTATATCTAAGGTGAAAAATAGTAATCTAAGATTAGGACTCAGTGACAGAGGACAAAGACAGTAAATATTCAGGGAACACAGGGGAAGAAGAGCAATGTTACTGAAAATAATAGTAGCTGACAATAGCGACAACAGTGGACATTTCCAAATACAGTGAGACTGTCCTTTGCTTGGAGACTGATACCAGCAGCTGTGCATGCCCACCAGGAAGACTGGGTGCCAAGGGAAGATACAGGAGACATCCCACACCTGCTTCTATAAATGTGTGCCCACCTCACTTTTGTTTTTCTTCAATTTTATTTATTTTTTTTATTATTAAACTTTACAATATTGTATTGGTTTTGCCAAATATCGAAATGAATCCGCCACAGGTATACATGTGTTCCCCATTCTGAACCCTCCTCCCTCCTCCCTCCCCATACCATCCCTCTGGGTCATCCCAGTGCATCAGCCCCAAGCATCCAGTATCGTGCATCGAACCTGGACTGGCGAATCGTTTCATACATGATATTATACGTTTCAATGTCATTCTCCCAAATCTTCCCACCCTCTCCCTCTCCCACAGAGTCCATAAGACTGTTCTATACATCAGTGTCTCTTTTGCTGTCTCGTACACAGGGTTATTGTTACCATCTTTCTAAATTCCATATATATGCGTTAGTATACTGTATTGGTGTTTTTCTTTCTGGCTTACTTCACTCTGTATAATAGGCTCCAGTTTCATCCATCTCATTAGAATTGATTCAAATGTATTCTTTTTAATGGCTGAGTAATACTCCATTGTGTATATGTACCACAGCTTTCTTATCCATTCATCTGCTGATGGACATCTCGATTGCTTCCATGTCCTGGCTATTATAAACAGTGCTGCGATGAACATTGGGGTACACGTGTCTCTTTCCCTTCTGGTTTCCTCAGTGTGTATGCCCAGCAGTGGGATTGCTGGATCATAAGGCAGTTCTATTTCTAGTTTTTTAAGGAATCTCCACACTGTTCTCCATAGTGGCTGTACTAGTTTGCGTTCCCACCAACAGTGTAAGAGAGTTCCCTTTTCTCCACACCCTCTCCAGCATTTATTGCTTGTAGACTTTTGGATCACAGCCATTCTGACTGGCGTGAAATGGTACCTCATAGTGGTTTTGATTTGCATTTCTCTGATAATGAGTGATGTTGAGCATCTTTTCATGTGTTTGTTAGCCATCTGTATGTCTTCTTTGGAGAAATGTCTATTTAGTTTTTTGGCCCATTTTTTGATTGGGTCATTTATTTTTCTGGAATTGAGCTGTAGGAGTTGCTTGTATATTTTCGAGATTAGTTGTTTGTCAGTTGCTTCATTTGCTATTATTTTCTCCCATTCTGAAGGCTGCCTTTTCACCTTGCTAATAGTTTCCTTTGTTGTGCAGAAGCTTTTAAGTTTAATTAGGTCCCATTTGTTCATTTTTGCTTTTATTTCCAATATTCTGGGAGGTGGGTCATAGAAGATCCTGCTGTGATATATGTCGAAGGGTGTTTTGCCTATGTTCTCCTCTAGGAGTTTTATAGTTTCTGGTCTTACGTTTAGATCTTTAATCCATTTTGAGTTTATTTTTGTGTATGGTGTTAGAAAGTGTTCTAGTTTCATTCTTTTACAAGTGGTTGACCAGTTTTCCCAGCACCACTTGTTAAAGAGATTGTCTTTAGGGCCTGCTGCCGGCCTGGCCATGCTTGAGGGCACAGAGCGTCTGCTCTGGCTCCTGCTTCTGTCGCTGCTGCTGCCGCCCCCGAGTGCATGGGGACACGGCGGCCAGGCGAGGCCGAGGGAGGGGACCGAGGAGGTGGGCTCGGCCAGGGCTTGGCTGGCCTTCCAGGGCCTGCGGGAGCGACTGAGGGCGGCCGGCGCGCTCTCCAGACGCTACTGGGCTCTCTTTAAAAAAAAAAAAAAAAAAAGAGATTGTCTTTAATCCATTGTATATTCTTGCCTCCTTTGTCAAAGATAAGGTGTCCATATGTGCGTGGATTTATCTCTGGGCTTTCTATTTTGTTCCATTGATCTATATTTCTGTCTTTGTGCCAGTACCATACTGTCTTGATGACTGTGGCTTTGTAGTAGAGCCTGAAGTCAGGTAGGTTGATTCCTCCAGTTCCATTCTTCTTTCTCAAGATAGCTTTGGCTATTCGAGGTTTTTTGTATTTCCATACAAATTGTGAAATTATTTGTTCTAGCTCTGTGAAGAATATCGTTGGTAGCTTGATAGGGTTTGCATTGAATCCATAAATTGCTTTGGGTAGTATACTCATTTTCACTATATTGATTCTTCCAATCCATGAACATGGTATATTTCTCCATCTATTAGTGTCCTCTCTGATTTCTTTCACCAGTGTTTTATAGTTTTCTATGTATAGGTCTTTAGTTTCTTTAGGTAGATATATTCCTAAGTATTTTATTCTTTCCTTTGCAATGGTGAATGGAATTATTTCCTTAATTTCTCTTTCTGTTTTCTCATTATTAGTGTATAGGAATGCAAGGGATTTCTGTGTGTTGATTTTATATCCTGCAACTTTACTATAGTCATTGATTAGTTCTAGTAATTTTCTGGTGGAGTCTTTAGGGTTTTCTATGTAGAGGATCATGTCATCTGCAAATAGTGAGAGTTTTACTTCTTCTTTTCCAATTTGGATTCCTTTTATTTCTTTTTCTGCTCTGACTGCTGTGGCCAGAACTTCCAAAACTATGTTGAATAGTAATGGTGAAAGTGGGCACCCTTGTCTTGTTCCTGACTTTAGAGGAAATGCTTTCAATTTTTCACCATTGAGGATAATGTTTGCTGTGGGTTTGTCATATATAGCTTTTATTATGTTGAGGTATGTTCCTTCTATTCCTGCTTTCTGGTGAGTTTTTATCATAAATGGATGTTGAATATTGTCAAAGGCTTTCTCTGCATCTATTGAGATAATCATATGGTTTTTATTTTTCAATTTGTTAATGTGGTGTATTACATTGATTGATTTGCGGATATTGAAGAATCCTTGCATCCCTGGGATAAAGCCCACTTGGTCATGGTGTATGATCTTTTTAATGTGTTGTTGGATTCTGATTGCTAGAATTTTGTTAAGGATTTTTGTGTCTATGTTCATCAGTGATATTGGCCTGTAGTTTTCTTTTTTTGTGGGATCTTTGTCAGGTTTTGGTATTAGGGTGATGGTGGCCTCATAGAATGAGTTTGGAAGTTTACCTTCCTCTGCATTTTTCTGGAAGAGTTTGAGTAGGATAGGTGTTAGCTCTTCTCTAAATTTTTGGTAGAATTCAGCTGTGAAGCTGTCTGGACCTGGGCTTTTGTTTGCTGGAAGATTTTTTATTACAGTTTCAATTTCCGTGCTTGTGATGGGTCTGTTAAGATTTTCTATTTCTTCCTGGTTCGGTTTTGGAAAGTTGTACTTTTCTAAGAATTTGTCCATTTCTTCCACGTTGTCCATTTTATTGGCATATAATTGCTGATAGTAGTCTCTTATGATCCTTTGTATTTCTGTGTTGTCTGTTGTGATCTCTCCATTTTCATTTCTAATTTTATTGATTTGATTTTTCTCCCTTTGTTTCTTGATGAGTCTGGCTAATGGTTTGTCAATTTTATTTATCCTTTCAAAGAACCAGCTTTTGGCTTTGTTGATTTTTGCTATGGTCTCTTTTGTTTCTTTTGCATTTATTTCTGCCCTAATTTTTAAGATTTCTTTCCTTCTACTAACCCTGGGGTTCTTCATTGCTTCCTTTTCTAGTTGCTTTAGGTGTAGAGTTAGGTTATTTATTTGACTTTTTTTCTTGTTTCTTGAGGTATGCCTGTATTGCTATGAACTTTCCCCTTAGGACTGCTTTTACAGTGTCCCACAGGTTTTGGGTTGTTGTGTTTTCATTTTCATTCGTTTCTATGCAAATTTTGATTTCTTTTTTGATTTCTTCTGTGGTTTGTTGGTTATTCAGCAGTGTGTTGTTCAGCCTCCATATGTTGGAATTTTTAATAGTTTTTCTTCTGTAATTGAGATCTAATCTTACTGCATTGTGGTCAGAGAAGATGCTTGGAATGATTTCTACTTTTTTTGAATTTACCAAGGCTAGATTTATGGCTCAGGATGTGATCTATCCTGGAGAAGGTTCCATGTGCACTTGAGAAAAAGGTGAAATTCGTTGTTTGGGGATGAAATGTCCTATAGATATCAATTAGGTCTAACTGGTCTATTGTATCGTTTAAAGTGTGGGTTTCCTTGTTAATTTTCTGTTTAGTTGATCTATCCATAGGTGTGAGTGGGGTATTAAAGTCTCCCACTATTATTGTGTTATTGTTCATTTCTCCTTTCATACTTGTTAGCATTTGTCTTACATATTGCGGTGCTCCTGTGTTGGGTGCATATCTATTTATAATTGTTATATCTTCTTCTTGGATTGATCCTTTGATCATTATGTAGTGACCATCTTTGTCTCTTTTCACAGCCTTTGTTTTAAAGTCTATTTTATCTGATATGAGTATTGCTACTCCTGCTTTCTTTTGGTCCCTATTGGCATGGAAAATCTTTTTCCAGCCCTTCACTTTCAGTCTGTATGTGTCTCCTGTTTTGAGGTGGGTCTCTTGTAGACAACATATGTAGGGGTCTTGTTTTCGTATCCATTCAGCCAGTCTTTGTCTTTTGGTTGGGGCATTCAACCCATTTACGTTTAAGATAATTACTGATTAGTATGATCCCATTGCCATTTACTTTATTGTTTTGGGTTCGAATTTATACACCGTTTTTGTGTTTCCTGTCTAGAGAACATCCTTTAGTATTTGTTGGAGAGCTGGTTTGGTGGTGCTGAATTCTCTCAGCTTTTGCTTGTCTGTAAAGCTTTTGATTTCTCCTTCATATTTGAATGAGATCCTTGCTGGGTACAATAATCTGGGCTGTAGGTTATTTTCTTTCTATGTCTTGCCATTCCCTCCTGGCTTGAAGAGTTTCTATTGAAAGATCAGCTGTTATCCTTATGGGAATTCCCTGTGTGTTATTTGTTGTTTTTCCCTTGCTGCTTTTAATATTTGTTCTTTGTATTTGATCTTTGTTAATTTGATTAATATGTGTCTTGGGGTGTTTTGCCTTGGGTTTATCCTGTTTGGGACTCTCTGGGTTTCTTGGACTTGAGTGATTATTTCCTTCCCCATTTTAGGGAAGTTTTCAACTATTATCTCCTCAAGTATTTTCTCATGGTCTTTCTTTTTGTCTTCTTCTTCTGGGACCCCTATGATTCGAATGTTGTAGCGTTTAATATTGTCCTGGAGGTCTCTGAGATTGTCCTCATTTCTTTTAATTTGTTTTTCTTTTTCCCTCTCTGATTCATTTACTTCTACCATTCTATCTTCTAATTCACTAATCCTATCTTCTGCCTCTGTTATTCTACTATTTGTTGCCTCCAGAGTGTTTTTTATTTCATTTATTGCATTATTCATTATATATTGACTCTTTTTTATTTCTTCTAGGTCCTTGTTAAACCTTTCTTGCATCTTCTCAATCCTTGCCTCCAGGCTATTAATCTGTGATTCCATTTTGATTTCAAGATTTTGGATCAATTTCACTATCATTATTCGGAATTCTTTATCAGGTAGATTCCCTATCTCTTCCTCTTTTGTTTGGTTTGGTGGGCATTTATCCTGTTCCTTTATCTGCTGGGTATTCCTCTGTCTCTTCATCTTGTTTATATTGCTGAGTTTGGGGTGTCCTTTCTGTATTCTGGCAGTTGGTGGAGTTCTCTTTATTGTGGCGTTTCCTCGCTGTGTGTGGGTTTGTACAGGTGGCTTGTCAAGGTTTCTTGGTTAGGGAAGCTTGTGTCGGTGTTCTGGTAGGTGGAGCTGTATTTCTTCTCTCTGAAGTGCAATGAAGTGTCCAGTAATGAGTTATGAGATGTCTATGGTTTTGGGGTGACTTTGGGCAGCCTGTATCTTGGAGCTCAGGGCTGTGTTCCTTTGTTGCTGGAGAATTTGCTTGGTATGTCTTGCCCTGGAACTTGTTGGCCCTTGTGTGGTGCTTGGTTTCAGTGTAGGTATGGAGGCATTTGATGAGCTCCTGTCAATTAATGTTGCCTGGAGTCAGGAGTCCCCTAGAGTCAGGGTTTGGACTTTAGCCTCCTGCTTCCAGTTATTAGTCTTATTTTTACAGTTGTTTCAAAACTTCTCCTTCTATACAGCACCATTGATAAAACATCTACGTTAAAGATGAAACGTTTCTCCACCGTGAGAGTCACCCAGAGAGGTTCACAGCGTTACATGGAGAAGAGAAGAGGGAGGAGGGAGTTAGAGGTGACCCGAATGAGATGAGGTGGAATCAATAGAGGAGAGAGTGGGCTAGCCAGTAATCACTTCCTTATGTGCACTCCACAACTGGACCACTCAGAGATGTTCACGGAGTTATACAGAGAAGAGAAGAAGGAGGAAGGAGACAGAGGTGGCCAGGAGGATAAAAGGGGGGAATGAAAAGGAGGGAGACAGATCCAGCCAGTAATCAGTTCCCTAAGTGTTCTCCACCATCTGGAACACACAGAAATTCACAGAGTTGGGTAGAGTAGAGAGGGCTTAGGGAAGAGACACAGGTGATCTGGTGGAGAAAAAGGAGAGTCCAAAGGGAGAGAGAGCAGTCAAGCCAGTAATCTCTCTCCCTAGTGAAAAATGGGTACTGAAGATTGGGTTCTTAAAGGTACAAAATTGGTAACAAATACATAAAAGCAAAAATTAAAAATCTAGAGTAGAGTTTGGATTTTCAAAAATACAATGTTAAAAGAAGAAGGAAAAGAAAGAGAGAAAAAAACAAACAAACAAAAACAAATAAAGTCACAAAAATTATAAAGAAAATATAGGTACAAAATTGATAACAAACACCAAAAAGCAAAAGTTAAAAATCTAGAGTAGAGTTTGGTAATTTCAAAAATACAATGTTAAAAAAAGAAGAAGAAGAAGAAAAAGAGAAAAAAAAACAAACAAAAACAAAGTCGCAAAAAATATAAAGAAAGTATAGGTACAAAATTGATAACAAATACCAAAAAGCATAAATTAAAAATCTAGAGTAGAGTTTGGAATTTCAGATATACAAAGTTATATAAAGAAGAGAAAGAAAGAGAGAAAAAAGTCACAAAATTATAAAAAAAAAAAATAGGTACAAAATTGATAACAAATACCAAAAAGCTAAAATTAAAAATCTAGAGTAGAGTTTAGAATTTAAAAAATACAATGTTAAAGAAAAGAAGAAGAAAATAAAAAGTCAAAAAAATTATAAAATATATATATATGAAGTTTGCTTTAGAAAAAATAGGGTCTTTTTTTTTTTTTTTTTTTGCTAAGTAATAGTAGGTTATAAAAGTGAAAATTAAAGGAATAATAGAGGACTTAAAATTCTTTAAAAAATATTTTTAAAAATAAAGAAAGAATGATCGTAAAAATATATCTAGGACTTTCTCTAGTTTTGTTGTGGGTATTGTGGGTTCAGTTCATTTTCGGCTAGTTCCTTGGTCCGACTTATATTTCTCAAGATCTATAGGCCCCTTCCTATGTAGTCGGTACTAACCACAGGGTTTTAATCTATTGCCTGTAGCTTCCAAGGCGGTTCCCTCTGTTATAACTTCTTCTGTTTGCTGGTCTCTTCAGTGTCTGGTTTCTGCCCTGACACAAACGGGACGGTGGAGGACACTTTTTTTTTTTTTTTAAGGCTCACTTGTTCAGTCTCGCTGTGGGGAGGGAGGGAGGGATGCTGCAAACAAATAACACTGGCGTGTGCTCGCAGTGCCTCAGCCACACTGGGTCTACCCCCGCTCACAGCACGTGTAGCCTCCCTGCCCACACTGCTCAGGCTCTAGATTGCTCCGCCGGGAACCATCCGTGGCCGGCCCTGGGCTGCATGTACCTCCCAGGTCCAAGCCACTCAGGTTCAGGCACTCGGGTGGTCCTCAGAGGCGCAGACTCAGTTGGGCCTGCGTTTTGTGCCCTTCCAAGGTCCAAGCAGCTCAGGTGATGAGGGGTTTGGCGAGCACAATTGCTGCAACTTATCGCCTCCCCACCGCTCAGTTATCTAGGTGTACAACCGGCACACCTTCTCAGGCGGATGTTGACCGTCCAGACCCCCAAGAAGTTTTAGTTAGCAAAGAAGCCTGCTTACAGTTTTATAGATAATGTCTCTCTGGGGCTGCGAATGCCCGCTTCCGGCTCTGGCTGCCTGTCACTGGAGGGGGATGGTCTGCAGCCGGTTATCTCTGTTCAGTCCTTTGTTTCATGTTCGGGCCTGGTGGTGTCAGGTTAGGGCTGGCTTTTCGCGTGGTAGATACCCCACAGTCTGGTTTGCTAGCCCAAATTATTTCACTCAGATAGCGCTCGGGTATTCAGGCCAGATCCTTACTCTAAGTGATGCAGCCTGCGCCGCACCTCCCTGCCCAGCCCCCGCTTACTAGTGGTGTGTGCTGGCATCTGTGCTGCTTCTCCACTGGGGGAGTTACCGTAGGGCTCCTAATCTGCAGGTTTTAATTGTTTATTTATTTTTCCTCCCTGTTATGTTGCCCTCTGTGCTTCCAAGGCTCGGCACAGATTCGGCAGTGAGAAGGTTTCCTGGTGTTTGGAAACTTCTCTCTTTTTAAGACTCCCTTCCCGGGACGGAACTCCGTCCCTCCCTCTTTTGTCTCTTTTTTTGTCTTTTATATTTTTTCCTACCTCCTTTCGAAGACTTGGGTTGCTTTTCTGGGTCCTCTGCCGGCATTCAGAAGTTGTTTTGTGGAATTTACTCAGCGTTTAAATGTTCTTTTGATGAATTTGTGGGGGAGAAACTGTTCTCCCCGTCCTACTCCTCCGCCATCTTAGCTCCCTCTCCCCACCTCACTTCTGATGAGATTTTTGTATCCTTGACAAATACGAAATAGGACATTATTGTGTGTTTGAAAAATAGTAACTCCCAAATTCCTAAGAGTATCCTAGGTATTGGGCTCAGTGCTGGAAGCTTTCAGTAAATTATCTAATTTAATTCTCAATGAGCCAAATGCTCTCTTGAAGTCCTTTAGGGCTTTGAGATCCACCCTTTCCTTCAACCTTCAGATAAACATGGTTCTCCTCCCCCGCTCTCCGAGATTCCTGAGAGTCGCCAGGTCTTAGCGTTTTCATGATTCTCTCTCATTTCTGTGTGCTCTTCTCGCTCAATCCTGTTCTGACTCAGTTCTGGAGTTCATGCCTTTTTTGTCTTCTTATCGATCTACAGAGGTGGGGTACTTAACCAGAACCTGGGGTGGGGGTGAGAAGAACCTCCGAAGGAAGGTGAGGTGCTTCTGCCTTTTCCTTAATTTCCCTCTAAACATTACTGACATAAGGCAAAACTTATAGTGAGAAGTTTACTCAAAGTTGGGAGTAGCTAGGGAAAAGATGGGACTTTTCAAAGCCCAGCAAACAGCTGGAAATTTAAAAACCAGACCTTCTACTCCTGTAAGCTCCCCCTCCACCAGGTAGATCCCACAGCTCCTCCCTTCAGCCTCTGCTCTCTATCCCACTGCCAGACCCTCCCCATGCCTGCCCCGCTTTGGCCCCCTCTTCCCTGATTTCACTCTGATTGGAGAAGGCTGGCTGGAGAGCTTTGTCTGTCGCACTAAACTGAACTGAGCTCAGTTTCCCTCTGTGTTAGTGGAGGTCAGTGTATTTCAGATTGCTGTGAATCAAGCATCTTTAGCTGGTTTGCATTCTAGAGATAGGTAGCAATTGCTGGCAGAGAGACAGGGATCTTTGTTTTGAAAAAAGGACACCTATCTCTACCACTGACCACCATTAACATAGGGGGAAACAGCTCAGCTCAGTTCAGTCAGTTCAGTCGCTCAGTGTCCGACTCTTTGCGACCCCATGGACTACAGCATGCCAGGCCTCCCTGTCCATCGCCAACTCCCAGAGTTTACTCAGACTCATGCCCACTGAGTCGGTGATGCCATCCAAACTGAGCTTAGAGTGGTTAAAAATGTATCCAAAGTCACAGCGTTGGTGAGTGGTGAGGTCTGGTTTGAAACAGGTGCAATGGTTCCAGACCAGCCCTTCTAACTATGATGGTAATCTTCAAACAGGTGAGGCTTGAGGGAGCCTTAAGGGAAGGAGGCTGACAGCGGGCAAACACCTGAGGCAGAGCTGAGACCGGCTGAGCTGAGGGGAGCAAGCAGAGGCGGGCCCTCGAGGCAGGGAGCCCGGGAAGAGACTGGAACAGAGGGCAGCCTCCATGCCAGGGTGGGGGGCCACGGGAAAGGAGACGAGGGAGTAGACTGAGAAGCTAATTAGGAGGGACAAAGCTAATGGCAGAGTGGGTCAAATCAAACAGAAGAAGGGAGTTTGGAGGGTGAAGGAGAGAGAGGCACCAAGGGTCATGTCCGGATTTGTGGATGCTCACTGAGATGGTGACCATGGTGGGAAGGCCGGGAGCGGCCGGCGTTCAGAGCGCCCTCAGTCAAGTGTGCGCACGTGGAGACAGAAGCGCACGTGGAGACGGAAGGGCCGTGAGGCCTCCGTCTGCAGACGTTCACAAGCTGCTCCATGGATGGGTCTCTGGCTCTTGAGACAAGCCTGCACTGGAGAGGCAGTCATGGGCCTCTAGATGGTAATTAAAGCCACAGGAAGATGACCTCACCTTGGGAGAACGTGAGAGAGAGGAGGCGAGGACCTTGGACAGGAGCGTCCCAGGGAAGGGAGGGGCCCAGGGAGAACAAGAGGAGGAAACTGAGAGAGGGGTGGCTGGGCAGCCAGAGGGACGGGAGAGGGCTCTGCGGCAGGGATCCAAGGTAGGGAGAGGCGGGGTGTGGTTCCAGGAGGCAGAGGTCCATGTTGCCAAGTGCTGCTCCAGAAGCATCATTCATTGGATGGATTTATAAACAGAGTATTGGGAGGGTGGTCTTCAGAGACCACTGGTGATTCCCCTCAGAGAAATCACATCTGAGAAGTGAAGGATATGGAGGGGAAGGGATAGATGTTATCAGAAGAGACCGGTAGGGGCGAAGGAGAGAGGGTTTTGTTTGGTTTTGCGTTAAGAGGGTGGTGAGCAAGGGTAAATGATGAAGGGAAGGAGCCGGCCACTGGGTGGAGGGGGCCGTATATACGGCAGAAGTGAAAATGCAGATGGGGACAGACCAGAGACTTCTGAGACTCAGGGACAGAGGGTCCCACTAGCCTTTCCTGAAAACAGGCCCCGTCAAAAGCATCTGAATCCACAGAAATCTGTTAGAGATCTGGGCATGAATCCGCAGTCCCAGGAGTGTGATGGAAGGAGCAGAGATGCCCCTGATGGGACCCCTTGTGAGCCCAGGCTGGAGGAGGAGACACAGCGCTCAGGCAACACAGCTGTGGATTGGGGCCTTCAGGTCCCTCTGTGACTTACCCCAGCCCTGAACACAGGAGCCTCAACCAAGCTCTCTCAGTCCACCCACCTCCCCCAGCCAGGGGCTGTTTACATGGCCCTTGGACCACCCGCTTGAGCTGCCCCTGCTGGTCTGCATGGACTTGGGCTTCTGTATCCCTCTGCCCTCTGGGGCTTATGTGTGTGCCTACAACTTCTGCCTGGGTGCAGAGTATCCTAGCTCCTGGCCCCTTGATTCAGAGCAGTGGTGTCCCAGAGCCTTGGTGCCCAAAGGATTCAAGTCCTTCCTTGAGTCTGCCTCCCTACAGCTACCTGGGAGGTGCCTGACACCCCAGCTTCTTCAGCCTCCCCTCCATGTCCCCAAACTTGGTTAGTTCTCAGGCAACCCTATTTCTCCACAGTTACATTGGTGGAGAAATGTAACTTTATTGAGCACATGCTGTTCATTTATTCATGTGCTTAATGCTGTTAGAGCACCCCCGTGTACTCCACACTTCACTGATCACTGGGGATCCAACCAAAAACAAGACAGATTCATCCCTGCCCTTGTGCAGCTTGCAGCCCTCTTCCCTAATGTAGTGCCTGACATTTGGCTTTCTTTATCCTATTTATTCTTATAGCAACCCTGTGAAATAGACATTACTGCCTCCATTTTACAAAAAAAGAAACTGAGGGATTTCCCTTGTGATCCAGTGGTTAAGACTCAGCACTTCCAATCTGTGGTTGGGGAACTAACATTCCACATGCCACGCAGTGTAGCCAAAAAAAAAGAAAGAAACTGAGGTCCAATGTGATTAAAAATTAGACAGCAAGTAGGTCACAGAACCCTGATCTGCCATCTTCAGAGGCTCTGCCTTCTCCAAGCAGAGCTGATCCCAAGTTCTCTGCATTTGAAGTCTCTTGGTTCCCTTCTTTAAATTGACATCTTCCCCTCCTTCTGTTTTCTCCCTCCTTCTCTCCCTTCTTGTGCTCCTTGGAGGAAAAGGTGAGTTGTTTGAGTCACACATCTAACTGGCAAACCTGGAGCGAGTTGTTAATTTCTCCGCTCAGGGCCCACATCCCCTCCTCCCTGAAATGAGCGTGATCTTGTGGGCCCTGCCCTCTCCAGAAGGCGCTGGGAGGATTAAATGGGGTCAGAGATGTGAAAGTCCTTTCGAAGGCACCCACAGGCAAGGGGTTATTCTTATCAAAACCTTCTCTAAGCGGAAGCCCTGGGATCAGCAAATTACTCGTTAAGGTGCATTGCAGTCACTGTATTTCCTGTCCCAGGCTGTTTATACTGCAAGTCCTTCACTAGCTGTGTAATGAAAGGGTTTTTCTCTTCTGAAGGAATTTCAGGTGTCATCTAACATGGAGCAAAAGAAAGTGGAGCCTTCCTCACACCTCTGAGATCCCAGGCAAGGAGGAATAGAAAGACAAACACGTATCAAGCATTTATTACATGCCATGCACTGGGCTAAGCACTTTGTCCACAGCACCTTCTCTATTTCTCCCAACTCTTTAAGACCATAATACTACTAGTTTTACTTTACAGATAAGAACATGAATTAATCTGAAATTACAAAGCTTTGAATGGTGCATTTAGGTCTTGGACCTAGGCCTGATTCCCAAATGTATGCTTCTTCCACTGAGAAAAACCCAGTCCTGCCAGAAATCCCTGCTGGAGCCACCTCCTCCAATGCAGCTTCAGCAGTGTCACTCTATGATAACCTCTGATTTGCCTCCCTGCCTGCCCTGTTCCAGACAACCAACCCTGGGAGGACACAAACTGTGTCAAACTCATTTTCATATTCCTAACCATCAGCACAGTTTGCCTGGGCCACAGAAGCTGAGCGGTTGGTGGTCAAAGAATAATTTCTGTCCTAAAGATAAAATCGTGACTCTCACATACAAATATAAAATCTGTATCAAAAATCTACTTAACTCATTAATTAATGAGGACACCAGTGAAACGTTACAACCAGTTCAAAGGAAAAGTCAAAGAACCTTGGATATGTATGTCTTTGACTACTTGGACTGTCATAACAAAATACCACAGGTTGGATGGCTTAAACAACAGACATTCATTTTTCATAGTTTGGAGGCTGGAAGTCCAAGATCAAGATGCCAGCAGGGTCCTTTCTGGTGCGAGCTGGTTTCTGTCTTGTAGGAGGCTGCTTTCTCACTGTGCCCTTACACGGCCTTTCCTTGGTCTGTGCCTATGCAGGGGAGGGGAAGAGAGAGTGAGGCCTCTGGCACCTCTTCTTATAAGGACAATAATCCTGCAGATCAGGGGGCCCCAACCTCTGGGTCGCACACCAGTACTGGTCTGTGATCTGGTAGGAACTGGGCCATACAGCAGGAGGTGAGTGGAAGGCAAGCGAGTGAAATTTCCTCTGTATTTACAGCTGCTCTCCATCACTCACATTTCCACCTGAGTTCCACCTCCTATCAGATCAGCAGCAGCATTAGGTTCTCATAGGAGCACAAATCCTAATCCTAAAGTCAAGGTGAAATATCCTGAGAAGGCCACAAAACAGAGATAAAGTGCATGATCAGTGTAATGCACTTGAATCATCCTGAAACCATCCCTCCCCTCCCGCGGTCCGTGAAAAAATTGTCTTCCACGAAACTGGTCCCTGGTCCCTGGTGCCAAAAAGGTTGGGAACCACTGCTATAGATCAGAGCCCCACCCTATGACCTCATTTAGCCTTAATTACTTCCTCAGAGTCTATATCACCAAATACAGCCACACTGGAGGTTAGGGCTTCAAAATATGAATTGTGAGGAGGGAAGGTGGACACAAACATTCAGTTGTTAACAACATGCAAATAAAGAATGCTGAGATGAATTTTGGAGAAGGAAATGGCAACCCACTCCAGTGTTCTTTCCTGGAGAATCCCAGGGACTGGGGAGCCTGGTGGGCTGCCATATATGGGGTTGCACAGAGTCAGACACGACTGACGTAACAGCAGCAGCAGCAGCAGCAGAGATGAATTTGCAAATAGATGTAAAATAGGTCTGTCCACAAGCAATAATAAATTGACCACAATTAAATTATGTTTCTAAAGACAACAGCATTTCATTATTATCAGTTTTCTGCCACTTTCAGAATTGTAAAATAGCTCAAAGACAATGAAAAATTGAAAAAAAATCAAAAACATGCTAGTCAGGACACTCAATTATCTTTTTCATCTATTTCAGTCTTTCACAGTGTTTCCCTATAGAATGAATCAATAAGTCAGTAAAAGCAGTGGTCTGGGCTGCTGCAGGAAGTGTCCACTCCCCAGCCATCCCCTAATTCTATCTCTCTCAGAGTGCATTTTTGCACACGTTTTTTATCACCCTATTTCCACCAGACAGAGTGGTCTCACAGCCTGGCCCCTAGGCCTTTCAACTGCCAACCAACTCCCACTCACAGTGATACTAACATCCCAGACTCACATCTACAGCTGCCTGGGGAATAGTTCCTTTGTCGAGACTGGAGAAAGTAGGTTGCATCACAAAGTATAAAGCAGAGGGTCTCTCATGTCAAATAGCCAACATCAAGGGCACAAGTGGGCTGGGGAGAGGAGGGGTCTGGCCATGAATGAATTCCCTCGCCACTCACATTGACATTGGCCCATGGAAGAACTCCATAGACCAGAAAAGAGGTGCCACAGTCCTACAGGAAAGGGACATCCCCAGGTCACTCAGGCTCCAAGAGTAACTTTACCAACTGGGCACTTTGAAAATTTCAGGTCTTGCCAGAAACAGCACCTGACAGAGGACTGAGAATGTACAAGACCAGGGATGTGGAGGAGTCTTCCACTGGCAAATCAATGGAAAGCAAGCCCTGGGGTGTCTAAATGCCAAATGGAGCCCCACTTCTCGCTCATTGAGAAATTCAGCCTTGACTTCAGATTCTCTGGAAATCCAAACTTTGCTCTGAGCAAAAGATTTCTGATCCCTTTCTCTTCCTTCCTTTACAAAGGTCAAGTTCTATCTGCAAAAATTGAGTTTGTGGTGCAAGTACATGGTGTTTAATACTAGAATAGTTTATGCAAACTGGACAAGGTCCACATCGGCATCTGACAGCCTCACATCTCTGGCCTGGACTAGCAATAGCCTGCAACCAGCTTGCTGGTGTCTTAGTTGGCTCCAGCTGTTGTAATGGTGTACCTTAGACTGGGTGGCTTATGAACAACAGAAATTTAATTGTCACACTTCTAGAAGCTAGAAGTCTGAGACCAGGGTACTAGCATGGTTGAATTCTGGTGAGATCCTCTTCCAGGATACAGGCTTCTTATTGTATGTTCACATGGTGGAAAAGAGAATGCTCCTGGGGTCTCCTTTATAAAGGCACTAATATTCATGAGGGCTTCACCCTCATGACCTAATCACCTCTCAAAGGCCTAGCCTTCTAACACCATCACATTGGATGTTAGAATTTCAAGTATGAATTTGTGGAGGGACACAAAGATTCAGTCTATTGCAGTGACCTCCAGTCTCACCTCTCCAGCTCATCCTACACTAATACCAGTCACCTTTCTAGACATATTTGGCCTTATCATTTTCCTGCCTAAAACTTTCTGATGGCTTCCAGTCACCTGTAGGATAAAGTCACTGATATACAAAGCACTCCACAACCAGTCCTGCTCTCTTCCCCAGCCTCTTCTCTCATCATCAGTTCCTGACCCCCTCCATATGCTCCAGCATCACCAACTCCTAGCAGTTCTCTGCTCACCCCAGGCCATTCCTCCATGCCCTTACTCATGATGTTTCCTCTGCCTAGAATGTCCATCTCACATTCTTTCCCTTACCAACTCCTTTCCCCCTGGAGGCTTGGTTCACATGTTCTCCTTTCTTCCCCTTGGCACGAGCTCTCTGCTCCAACATGCCCATCATTCCTGCTAGTATGTCTGCTTCCCCTTCTACTAGACTATGAATTCCTTGCAAGGAGGGATTGTTTCTTGTGCTGAGTTAGTCTCCCCCCAAAATTCATGCCCCACTCAGAAACTGTGAATGTGACCTTATTTGGAAATAGGGTCTTTGGAAGATGCAATTAGTTAAGATGAGGTCATACAGCAGTAGGATAGCCTCTAAATGCAATGTGACTGGTGTTCTTTTAAGAAGGAAACTTGGAAACAGACACCCAAGAGAAAGCTATGTGAAGACAGAGACAGACTGGAGTGATGACTCTACAAACCCAAGATTAGCACGCATTGTTGGGAGCCACAAGAAGCTAAGAGAATCGTGGAACATGGTTTTCTCTTGAACCTCAGAAGAAGCATGACCCTGCTGTCACCTTGATTTTGGGTTTGTAATCTCCAGAACTGTGAAAGAGGATATTACTATTTTTTTATTTTAATATTTTATTTTTTAATTTATTTGGTTGCACTGGGTCTTAGTTGTGGCATGTAGGATCTAGTTCTCTGACAGGGATCAAACCTGGGTCCCCTGCATTAGGAGCATGGAGTCTTAGCCATTTGAAGTTTCAACAGTACATTTCTGAATTATTATTATTATTATTTTGACTGTGCTGGATCTCTGTTGCAGCAAGCAGTCTTCTCTAGTTTCAAACTCAGTAGTTGTAGCCCACAAGCTTAGCTGCCCCACAGCATGTGAGGGCTTAGTTCCCCAACCAGGGATTGAACCCGTGTCCCTTTCATTGCAAGGTGGATTCTTAACCACTGGACCACCAGGGAAGTGCCACATTTCTACTGTTTAAAGCCACCTAGTTGGTGGTACTTTGTTACTGCAACCCTAGAGAAATAACAGATTTCTTATTAGGGTCCCTAGCCTGATGTTTGGTTCACCAGCATGTGGTTGGTAAATGTCGAAAGAAAGAAAGAATGAATTAATGATCCTACAATACTACTCTCTGCTTCACTCCCTGGTCTCAAGGAGCTGCCAAGGAAGGGAAGAGGGATTCAGGGCTAGAGGGTTTCACTCTGACCAAGGAAGGCAGGCTTAGTCAACACATCTTTATTGAGTACTTAGTTACTCAGATGTCTCCAACTCTTTGGACCCCATGGACTGTAGCCCGCCAGGCTTTTGTGTCCATGGAATTCTCCAGGCAAGAATACTGGAGTAGGTTTCCATGCCCTCGTCCAAGGGATCTTCCAGACCCAGCAATTGAACCCGGGTCTCCTGTACTACAGAAGAATTCTTTACCATCTGAACCACCAGGGAAACCCACCTACCAGGTGCAAAGGGCTCTACAAGGTGTAGTGAATCAGACAGGGCTCCCACACTGACAGAAATGAACTAAATCCATGGATAGTTCAGCCATTACCACGGGTGGATCTGGCTTGATGTCTAGGTGATGCTCCCATCAGTGAGGGTGACTGGAGCAGAGCAACTGAAGGAGATAGAGATGCAGGGTTTGCAGAAGAGAGGATTTTAAGGACACAGGCTCCAAATATGAGACAGATATCATGGATAAGAGAGATGTATTTCCTGTGGCTGCAAGAACGGATATTTGAAATTCACAGAGAAACAGATTAAGGGTCAGTCTAATAATTTTCTAATAGGAGGAGAAAGGCACTAAGAATGCTGAATGTGTCCCTGTGCCAAAAATCAAATGTGGTTTATTTATACAATGAAGTATTATTCAGCCATAAAAAGGAACGAAGTACTAACACGTGTTATCAATACAACACAGATAAACCTTGAAAACACTGTGCTAAGGGAAAGAAGGCACACAAAAAGCCGCAACTTACATTTAAATAAAGTAGGCAGAATGGACAAATCCACAGAAATGAGAAGCTGATGAGTGATTGCCCAGGAGTAGGGGTGTTGGGGGGATATAGAGTGGCTGCCAATGGGTACCAGATTTCTTTCTTTTGAGGGTGATAAAAAATGTTCTAAAATTGATTGTGGTGATGGCTCCACAATTCTGCGAAATTGCTAAAAACCACTGAATTGTATACTTTAAAATAGTGAATTTTATGGTACGTGAATTATGTGTCAATTTGGGGAAGAAAAGTAAGCCATTAAATGGTTTTAAGCTGGGAAGTGACATTTTTCATCTGCATTTTAGAAAGAATGTGCTCTGGCCACGGGGTAGAAAATAAACTGGAAGCAGAGAAATCCTGACAGTTATGAGGCTGTTACAGAGTCTTGATGAGAGATAATGGTGACCCAGACAAAGGAAGTTTAGTGCAGATGGAGAGGAAAGGTCAGATCCAAGAAGCATTTAGGATGGATGCAGCAGATTAAACATACAGTCAAAACTGAGATGTGCAGAAATACGAGTTTCTTTATAATCGAATTCAACTTCATTCTTGTGGTGGTTTTTAAAATGTCCTCAAAATATTTTGACAGTCATTCCTTCAGAAGGTGGAGTCTAGTTGCCCTCTCCTTGAATGTGACCAAATTTAGTGACTCACTTCTAACTAATAGTATGTGGCAGAAGCAAGGCTACATTAATTCCAAAGCTACATAATAACATAACAGGCTCTCTCTCTCTCTTTTTCTTACTGCCCGCTCTGGGCAAAGGCAGCACCGTGCCATGAGGACACTAAAGCATTCCTGTGAAGAGCCCCACATGGACAGGAAGGAGCCCTCCCACCACCAGCCAGCACCAACTTGCCAGCCACCCGAGGGTATCATCTTAGAAGCAGATCCTCATTTGCCCAGGGAAGTCCTCAGATAAAATCCCAGCCCTGAGCCTTTGGGTTTCCCAGCTGTGGCCACAGTCTCCAGAGTCCCTGACCCACTGAAATTGTGAGAGAGAATAAAAGTGATCGATGTGCTAAGTCACTGAGTTTTCAGATCATTTGTTATGCAGCAATAAATAACCAATACAGTGCTGAAGCCCTATGCCTACTGAGAGCAGAGAACAATTAACCTTGCCAAGTAAAGGTAATAGAGTCACTTCTCTTTGAAAACTTAAGTCTCTTTGGGGTCAACACTCAGCTTCAAACTGATTTGAACTCAGAGTTCAAGCTCCCTATCTGGGCTCCTGGTTTTCTCTACTCTTGCCCTCTCCCTAGGATGTCTCATTCATGGGAGTTTCATGTAACATCACGGCCCTGAACAAGGGCTCCCCTGCCCTCCTTTGAGGGCTGGCTTGTCCTCTGTGGCCCTTGGGCATTGGTTTCTGCCTCTGCAGCATCTGCCACTGAAGTGGCTATGAGCCAGGTGACCTGTTTTCTGTTTCCCAGATGTTTAGTTGTGTTGTTTAGTCACTAAGTCATGTCCAGCTATCTTGCGACCCCATGGACTGTAGCCTGCTACATGCTCCTCTGTCCAGGGGATTTTCTAGATAAGAATAATGGAGTGGGTTGCCATTTCCTTCTCCAAGGTATCTTCCCAATCCAGGGATTGAACTTGCATCTCCTGCTTGGCAGGTGGATTCTTCACTGCTGAGCCAACAGGAAAGCTCATTCCCCAGATGAGGCCACTCTATATAGTTAGTTGTACACATTGTGCTTGTATAGAGGGTTCTTCCAAGGGGCTGAATGGGAATTTTAATCCAGCTGTGCCCCTGCTCACCAAGCTGAGACAGTCCAGAGGAGAGGGTGCTTTGGGTAATTCATCCTCCCAGAAGGGGCGCCTATTTGCAAATCCCACAAAGGCATAGATCCAAACATCAGCCTTCCCCCACCCCGATCCTTCTAACAGAGACCCCTACCTCCCAGGACAGCAAAGAGTAAGGAGACTAAGGCACTCACACCTCAAGCACAAATTTAAGGCAATGCCCCCAAAACTCAGCAATCAAGATCGATAATATTTTACCATGCTACTGCTGCTGCTGCTAAGTCACTTCAGTCATGTCCGACTCTGTGTGACCCTAGAGATGGCAGCCCACCAGGCTCCTCTGTCCCTGGGATTCTCCAGGCAAGAACACTGGAGTGGGTTGCCATTTCCTTCTCCAATGCATGAAAGTGAAAAGTGAAAGTGAAGTCGCTCAGTCATGTCCGACTCTTAGCGACCCCATGGACTGCAGCCTACCAGGCTCCTCTGTCCTTGGGATTTTCCAGGCAAGAGTACTGGAGTAGGGTGCCATTGCCTTCTCCAATATTTTACCATAGTATTTTTTAATTCAAATGAATGCTGAAAATTGAAACAAAATATCAAAAGTTTAATAGGGACAAGATCCAACCCATCTCTTGCATGACCCTGTCTCACTCGCCTCATTGTAATCCCAGCCCTTGTTCCAATAAAACTTTATTTATAAAACCAGGCAGCCAACCCCAAGGCCATGACTTGCCAATTTGATTTTTTTTTTTTAAGTACAGCAGTAAAGTATTATTTATTTTGATTATCCAATCGCTCACCTCCTGCTAGCCCTGGCTTGTCCCACCAGCCCTCATCTCTCAGATTGGGGACCACTCTGTATTTCCTGGATTCCAGCCACAGACCAGGAACTAAAAGGGTAGCAGAGGAAGGCTGCTACCAGAGGCAGTATCTCAGGCCCTCTCCCTTCTGCTCTACAGTGTTCAACCCCTGCTGGTACAGGGCATTCTGGGAGTTCCAGAGAGAAACAGGGCACAAATTGCCTTGGGCTGGGCAGACTTCCTGGGTGGTCTTCATCATGCCTGGGGTTCTGGTCTCTAAGTGAAAACTGAGGGTGGGGAGGACAGAGAACACCCATCTGAACTCTAGCTCTCTGTCTCTTTGGGCTCCCCGATTTCCCAGGGAGGAATGCCTCCTTGTCTGGTACGGGAATTACCCTCAAGCCCCTGATTTGTGGTTACTGTTTTTTCATTCATTCAGCCATTTACTTCACAGTCAATCCTCAGTCTCTACTATATGCCAAGATTTGCCAGATTCTAGAGATACAGAGGAAAATTCTAGTACTGATGGGTCAAACGATAAGAGACAATAACATTTATAATAATTAAAGTCTCTTATATAAAGTGCAAAAATCAAAGTGTGTTCAGGCTTAGTTGTGGCAGGGAAGAGAAAGTGATTGCCTCTCTCCAGAAGCCTCAGGACAAGGGAGGTTTGATCCCCAAAGCCGACAAAGAACTTGAATGAGTAGCAGCAGTGGATATAGAAGTAATAGGATCGATATAAACAGAGAGAGGCACATTAGAGGGCTTGCGTGCATGCTCAGTTGCTTCAGTTGTATCTGACTCTCTGCCACCCTATGGACTGTAGCCCGCGAGTCTCCTCTGTCCATGGGATTCTCCAGGCAAGAACACTGGAGTGGGTTGCCATGCCCTCCTCCAGAGGATCTTTCACAAAGAGTCAGACACGACTGAGCGACTGAACTGAACTGAACTGAACTCCCTCTAATGGTTCAAGAGGGCTTCCCTGGTGGTTCAGCAGTAAAGAATACTCCTACCATGCAGGAGCCTCAGGAGACATGGGTTTGATCCCTGGGTTGGAAAGCTCCTCTGGAGGAGGGCATGGCAAGCCACTCCAGTGTTCTTGCCTGGAGTTAGGCAGTTGACCGGAGCTTCTCTGTCACCTAGGGATAATCATAATACCCCTTTATGATGTTGTTAAGAGCATTAAATGAGATACCTCAAACGCTCAGCACACCAAGCTCACAGTAAGCGACTGTGTAAGCACAATGTTAACCCTATTACCCATTCAATCTTCAGTCTAACATTAGAAGCATTGCATGAGAATAAACGTTTAGTTGCACGGATAGATTTTCGAACGTGGAGAAGGTTAATTCAATCAACAGTTAAGCATCTGCAACATCCCTAGAGACTCTACGGTTCACTTCTTAAAATTCAATGATCAGTCCAGAGTTTAAGCTAAGCCTTTTTGGAATTTAAAGCTAAACTGTTTCTCTCTTAAGCGCTAGATCTTGCCAATCAAAATTGCTTTGCTCATAGACTATTGTTATCTGCGTCTGAAAAATCCATTCAGCAATTCAATTGCTGTCTTTGTTCTAGGCTGGAGCCACCCTCCCCAGAGGCGATGATACCACTGACTCAGTGGGTACAGGCTACCCTGTGTCAGGGAACCAAACTTGCCATCTCAAAGTGTCTCTCTGGCCTGTGGATTATTTTGAACGGAAACAATCCAGGCCCCAAAGACTCAAACAGAAATCTTGACCCTCTGCCTAACTGCCTGGAAGGTTTAGATAGAGGACCCATTATAAGAATAGAATTAACCCCAGAAAAATCTGGGCCTGGTGGGGGGCACTTAGAGACCAGAGACCACTCGTGTCCTGTTGTCTCTGCAGGACCCGGAGAACTTCTGTTTACCAAATGTTTGCTTTTCCATCTTCTTGTGAATTCCCTTCTTCCTTTTTGAAGTCCCAAACCACTGCCCCCCACAACCTCTTTGGTCTGTAGCTGAAGACGGTATTTAAGGTGAAGGTTTCAGCCATTTTGGTGAGTCACTCAGGTTTTCTGGGTCTCTTCCATGAATACACGTTATGAACATTTTGCTTGATTTTCTCCTGTTAATCCGTCTCACATCAGTTTAATTCTTAGACCAGACAGAAACCCAGAAGGGTAGAGGAAAAATCTTTCCCTGCCCCGGCAATAAGACACATTGGTCTAATATTTCAAAGCCATTATTCAGCCCCTTAGGAAACTGGTAAGATTTAAGGATGAGGCTTGGTTGGATAAGGGATGAGAGAGGCTTAGACCCAAGGGGCTTAATTTATAGAAAGGTTTGTCTTTGGGGGGGGATCTTTTTTTTTGTTGTTCCTCCCAGGAGAGAAAAAGACATCCTGCTAAATGATTCCACCTGGTGAGAGGTGAAAGTGTTAGTCGCTCAGTTGTGTCCAAATCTTTGCGACTCCCACCAGGCCCCTCTGTCCATGGAGTTGTCCAGGCAAGAATACTGGCATGGGTTGCCATTCCCTTCTCCAGGGGATCTTCCCAACCCAGGGATCAAACCTAAGTCTCCTGTGTCCCCTGCGTTGCAGACAGTTGGTGAGAGGTAGGAGACCATATATTTACTGAGGCATCTACCCTGTGCCAGACTCTGTGTTCGAAGGGGACCCCCCTCCCAAGGACTGGGATGGTTCTGCTTCTGTGACTTTCACCTGAGGCAGCTCATGGGGACCTTGGGGCAACTGAGAGGGGATGAGGAATACAATTTTCCCAGCTCTTGAAAGGTCAGAGTGAGGTTACTGTGTGGTTGGGAATTTCGAAAAGTGAGCCTCTATTTCCCCCAGGATTCCTAGCATTCAACACCTACCCTGTGGACACTGATTCTGCTATTTGTGTTTTCTATTCCTGTTTTCTATCTTTCAAATACAGTGATATTTGAAAATACCAGCCTGTCTTTGGCAATGTTCAGAGACCCAAAGAAAGGATTTCATTTCAGCCTGAGCTGAAGTTAAAATGGAGAAGTTGTCCCTTCTCTCTTGGGCATGGAGAGGAGGGGACTGGTCCCCAGGGGAACGTGAGGACCTAGGGAGGAAGCTCAGCTACTGGGGAGGCCTCGGGAGGTGGTGAGAGGCTGGGCTCCAGGTGTTCCCTGGTTCCCCTGGTGTCCCGTCCCCCAGCTGAGCGGTTCAGCTGTTGCTCCCTCCCTTCCCTGGGGGGATCCCTGAGCACCCCCTCCTTGCACTTGAGCTAGTCTTTTCAGCTAAGCCAGTCTGAGAGGCTTTGTTTCTGTTACTTGCCGGTCACAGCCCCTGACTCGAAGAACATCTTAGCTCAAAGGCATGATTCTAAGAGTGAGGATTCTTCTGCGCTGAGAGAAAAAAAAAACAAAAAAACCCTCAGAAGTTCCTGATCCTGCCTTCCGCACAGCAGGCCACTTAGTCCTTTGTTCATTCCCCAAATATCTATTAAGTGCTTACTGTGCGCCCGGCACCAGGATAAGAATAAATAAATAAAGACACACAGCCCCTGCCCTGAGGAGCTCTTTTCCGACGGGGAGGCACATGGGTAAGAGGGCTGGGTGAGCGTCACAGGGGGAGGCAGCAAGAGCCCCAGTTCTGGAATTCCCTCCTCGGAGGCACCAGCTCAGCCCGTTAAAATTAACTCCACCAATTAAAGGCATCGTTAGAAGACAATGCTGCCTGTCTTCCTCTTTATTTTTAATTGCAGGGCCTGGCCTAAAGTTGTCAAACCATTTATAATTAGAGCAGAGCCTGTGAGCAGGAGGTCTGGATTGGAGGAGAGAAGAAGGGGTGGAGAAGACAGAGGCTCCCTGCCCAGCACCCCATCCCCAGTCCTCTGGGCCTGGCCCCAGGGGCCCCTCTGCCTCCCTGGCTGTGACAGGCTGCTGCCCTACTAATGGAGGGAGTGGCTGGTGGGGGGCACTCTCCACTCGCTGCCCCCTCCCCTCTCAGTGCATACTCTGATTATAGTCATTAGGGAGTCACTCTGAGTGATGCGGGGACTGGTGGGTGGTACACCAGCGGCCCAGAAGATGGGAGGCAGTGGCTGCGTAAGGTAGGACCAGGCTGGGCTGGAGCACAGCCACCTGGAGCAAGGGTGGCACGTGAGGCTTCTCTCCTGCCCTCTCCCTGCGGGGAGGCACCCATCTCACCCAGAAAACAGCCCCCACTGGCACAGCACAAACTGTGAGAAGCAGCCAGCCCAGTGCACGGGGCTCCAGACGAAGGCGGTGCCCCTCGATCAGCCTCTGGGCACCACCAGCTCAGCTTCACTGCACCCTGCACCCAGGATGAGAAGCAGGGTGATTCACGGCACTCTTGCCAGAGGCCAGAGCCAGGGAAAGGGCTGGGAGGAAAAGGCCAAAGTAAACCTGCTTCCCACGTGGTGCCAGTGGTAAAGAATCTGCCTACAATACAGGAGACGTGGGTTCAATCCCAGGGTCGGGAAGATCCCCTGGAGGAGGGCATGGCAACCCAGTCCAGTATTCCTGCCTGGAGAATCCCATGGGCCGAGGAGCCTGGTGGGCACAAAGAGCTGGACATGACTGAAGCAACTGAGCATGCGTGCACTCAGGACCATAGACCCCTTCCTCTCAGGCAAGCCACCCCAGTTACCTCCACGTGACTTTGGTAACTTCTCTGCTCTGCAGGTAGGTCACCTGGTGAACGGTTAAGGTTAATGGGTAGGAGCTCCCCTTTTTGCTCCCAACTAGTTTTGGGAGTCTGGCAAAGGCTTACTAGATAGTAAAGAAAGTAAGAGTATCTTGGATGTTGATTATGTACTGACCACTGTGCTAAGTACTTCACAGGCATTTTCTTGACTCTTATAAGCTGGGTACTGTTATTGCCCCCACTTCTCTGATATGGAAATACACTTCAGAGACACATGTAGCAAACAGAATGCAGGAGTGAGGACAGAACCATTCAGTCGCAGGAGGGCAGCCTCATGGGTACCCTCCACGAATCTTAAAATAGCATCATTTTCTCCTTGCCTCAAAGATTCAGTTCTGAGATTAAATAGCCTAATATACAGCATGCTTAAAACAGTGTCTGGCATGTCATAGGCACCACATAAACACTAGCTCTTTCTATTAGTACTCCTAATATGATGATAATGGTAATGCCTCTTTGTCCAAAAGGTTGGACAGTGCTGGGTTAAGTAAGTTGCCCAAAGTAATACAACTAAAATGTATCTACTTTTAATATGCTATAGAATTCACTTCTATATAATCCCACTGCTTACTTATTATGTGCAGTGTTTACTGGCTCCCCGACTAGAATGTGAGCTCCACAAAGGCAGAGATCTCTATTTTGTTCACTGCTTAGAACGGGTTCCAAAACACACAGCGCCCAATAAATGTTGTCAAATGAGTGAAAGGATTCAAAGGTTTGTGTTCCTGATGACCATGCTCTAAGGCAGCCTTCTGATCCTAGACCTGCTGCCTCCTTTTAAACTCAGTCTAAACAATTCCTGCTCCAGAAGGTAAAAAACAAACAGCAAAAATACAGAAACAAAGAAGCCTAAAAAACACCCAGTTCCCCTAGTCCAGTTAATAATAATTCCTTTACTTAAATATGAGATTTGTGCGTTCCCAAAAAACTTCTACATGCATCACCTGGTTTTATTATCCGTAGATGTCTTTACTCTCTCCAGTCTAGAAGGAGAAGCTGCGATCCACAGAAAGGACCTGACCTGTCGGCCTGTCCCTTCCCGTCCCTCCTCTGCAGGGCCCTCCCTATCCCCCCACCCCGGGTTCCCAGTCCCTGCCCCCGCATGCTGCTGAGCGGGTGAGCGTCCCGGCTTCCTTTCTGCTCCGCTAATTATCCTTTTAACTCGCGCTGGCGTATTTTTACTGCGCGATCTGCGGGTTTATTTTTATCCACCTCTCCATAATGGTATCAGGCCTGTTACTCAGGGAAGCTCCCGGCTCTGAGCTGCTCCCCAATTTACAATTGCAATTATGATTTCCGACAGAAACACATGCAGCTGGCGTCAATTTTAAGCAATATTTTGATCATAATAATTAAAAAAGTAACTTATGGCATGCACACATTAGATAAATTAATGTTATTCCAAGGCTCTGCTGAAAGGCGTGCATGAGAGAAGGCAGGGAAAAAGAAAATGGTGCTCCTGATCTCTCAGGCACCGGGGAAGTCCATCTCCAGCACACGCTCGCTCACCTAGCTCACAAATTAACCTTCACGTGGAGTTAAGCAGCTGTGCGTCCTTCTAGTTGAACGCTGTCTGTCCCCATCCTCTCCCACCCATCGACACATGTGAAAATGATGGTTATTAAGGTATTTGGATATAAACAAGCACATTTTCTTGTCACTGCTCCCCGGGCAGGATGACTAGCAGCTAAAAGGATGCTCACATCTCTCTCCAACTTGATGTCAAGCTCAGATGAGAGCAGGACCTGAGAGCTGGGGGCTGGGATGGGAAAAGGCTAGGACTTCTGACGGCCCTCCTTCCCAGGGCACAACACACAGAGCATATACTAGGACCTTGCACTCATTCATACCCAAGGAACCACACACACACATGCTCACACACATCTACCTGGCCCAGACATGTGACTCATAACGCCCCACACACACTCTCACACTTGCAGCCACATCCACATATTCACATAATTTTATCGCATTTACATACATCTGCTCTTACACATGACTCATGATGGTCACAAAACACTTCCATCCACAAAAATCTTCACATACATGCACACACATACACAGGCACCCACACACACAAATGTACCTGCTCCCAAGCACACAACTCATTACCGTAGACATCCTCACACCTCCACCCACAACACGCCAGCAGACAAGAACACACACGTCCGAACACATACCTCGATTATTGGGCATCATGTACGCAGCTATCTGTTCACAGACACAGGATTCATAACCACAAACAAGGCCTGCACTCACAGCATGAAACTTCAATATGCATGAATACACATGTACACATTCCCTCACACACATCCCTCTCGCTGCATGGGCACGGCACCCACCCACCCCACCAACCTGAAGGCCAGGCTTGTTGTCGTTGTTCAGTCGCTCAGTCATGTGTGACTCTTTGCAACCCCATGGACTGCAGCATGCCAGGCTTCCCTGTCCTTCACCATCTCCCAAAGGCCAGGCTACAAGGCAGCTTTTCAACTTTTGACTGGTCCCTAGGTTGACTGCTTCCCACAGAGAAAAAGAGACAGATGATAAAACTTTTGCACACCAATGCTAGGACCTGTATCCTTTCTGAAACCCACCCAGGGTCCCCAGCTTAGGTCCGGGGAACTGAGGGTCCCAGACCATTCTGTTCTTACCCTTATTAGGATGAATAATACATAAATGGCTGTGGATAAAGGAGAGGAAGAAGGAAGTCCCATTCATCATCTTCCAGGAACAGTTTAATTTTTTTTTAAATAATGATTGTCACTACTTTTGGTAAATGATTTTTTAAAAATCTATCCTTTTAATACTAAAAAGGTGTTTTGGGACTTCCCTAGAGGTCCGGTGGCTAAGACTCTGTGCTCCCAATGCAGGGAGCCGGCGGTTCCATCCCTGGCTGGGGAACTAGATCCCACATGCAGCAACTAAGACCCAGTGCAGTCAAATAAAATTATTAAATATTTTTAAAAACGTTTTAATTTTTTAAAAGTACTGCTCCTGCCCCCTACTCCCTAAACCTGAAGGCACAGGATCTTCAACATGGCCGAGTTGAGCTTCTCAGTGTCTGAATCAGATGCTTGAATTCAAATCCTGGGTCCACCACTCACTGATGAAATGACCTTGAAAGTGTTAGTAGCTCAGTCATTTGCTACTCTTTGCTACCCCATGGACCATAGCCCGCCAGGCTTCTCTGTCCATGGAATACTCTAGGCAAGAACACTGGAGTGGGTAGCCATTTCCTTCTCCAGGGCATCTTCCCAACCCAGAGATCACAGCCCAGTCTCCTCCATTGCAGGCAAATTCTTTACCGTCTGAGCCACCAGGGAAGCCTGAAATGACCTTGGAAAGGGCTTAATGTCAGTGTCCTCAATGGCACATCCCCTGCTTCACAGAGCTGCCCCAGGATAAGAGGAGAAACTGAGCGCAGAGCCTGACACAGAGCATGAGCCCAGTACATCTTATTTGCAATTGTTTTTGGCACTAACACCATCCTGGAGCCCGAGCTCTTCTCATCTGAATTTTGTGTTTCCTTCTCTTGTTCCTTGCCCAACTTCACTTCCTCTGCCTCTCTTGCCCCTTCCCCAGGGATGCTCTGTCTCCTGGACCCTCTCCTCCTATCCCCCCACACAACTTCTTCAGAGGCAACGTTCACTTCCATCACCTACCAGGGTGGTTTGGGGAAAACGATGGAATTTGGAGGCAATAGATGAGAGTTTTGCTCATGGGGTAAGTCATTTAACTTCTTGAAAGCCTCGATTTCCCCATGGATAAAAGATCGTGAGGCCTGCCTTCCCCATCTCATAGGGCTGAACAAGGCTGAGTCTGAGAAAGTTCTTTGAGATTGGCAAGCTCTACGAACACATCAGACGTCACAGTGGGCTTTGTCCCATCCTTTGAACCACAGTTCCTCCCCTCCCAGCCCTCACTAAGTCCTTGCTACTTGCAGGCCTATCCCTCTGCCAACACACGCTTCCGAAGCCCATCCTAGATACCCCCGCTGCTCCCCTCCTGTGCGTGCTTCTCCCCGTGACTCCCTCCTCTCACCCCCTTCATCCCCTGGCCTTCATCCCCTCGGCTCCTCCCTCCCACCCTTTCCTCTAGTCACCACCACGTTTTTCTCTTTCAACCTTCACTTCCTTCCTTCCTTCCCCTCTTTCCACCTGCACTGCCGCCACTCGGGTTTCTGGAAAGTCACTGGCTGGCTCTCTGCCTCCAGCTTCTCCTGTGGCCGCACCCTGTTCACGGCCACTGGGAGGTGGGTGAACCTCTCTTCAGGCACGAGCAGCAGTACCCGGTGGCTCCAGCCCCAGGTAATGTCCCTCTGCATGGCTGTTAATTACCCACAATCCACCTCATGCTCCTCCTATGAGCCAAGTACAGGTGGGCATTTCACCCAATTAGAGCCAAGAACATACTAAACACACCTATGTCAGAACCCTCCCCTGCCAAGCCTTTGCTGGCCACCCTCTCCTCCCTTCCTCCTTCCCCCCTGTCTCAACTCCTCTCCACACTAATACTCAGTTAAAGGAACCCTTCCCCAAGAACCTTCTCTGGCAGCTCCTGTCTTCAGAAATCCCTGGTCTGGTGTTTTGCCTTTAAAACATTTTATAAAAGCTTACAGACATACAAAAATGTATACTAATGTAACAAAATGCATGCACCCAATTTGTTTTTTTTTTTTTTTAGTTTTACGTGTTTTATTTTATCAATGTTATATATGCACATAGTTTGAAGAGCTATTGAATTCTACCAGGTTTGGTATTATTTTTTAATATTTATTTACTTATTTGGCTGTGCTGGGTCTTAGTTGCAGCATGTGGGATCTTTAGTTGACGCATGCTAACTCTTACTTGTGGCATGTAGGGATCCCTAGTTCTCTGACCAGGGATCGAACCCAGGTGCCCTGCAGTGGGACCGCAGAGGCTTAGCCACTGAAGCACCAGGGAAGCCCCCCAGGTTTGGTATTAAAAACAAAACACAACAATCTCCTGCTTTCTATCCCACCAGGAGGAGGCAATCACTCTCCTGAGCAGCTACTTTCAATGCTTTTAGCTAATTTTTTCAATATATACTTACCTGCATATCTTTTTAAAATGTGTTTATATTGCTACTTCTTTGTTTTTCCATTTGGGGCATCATCTGTTGACTTTCCACTGTGCAGAATGAGGATTTGGCCCTCTTTCCCCTCCTGTCACATCACACACACACACACACACACACACACACACACATGCACGCACGTTCGTGCTTCTTACCCACCCCCCATCCTGACAATTTATTTGTATTGTAGTTTTTGTTAGATCAGTAGTTACATGGTTATGACTATAAAGATGCCATTCTGATGTCTAGTCCCTTGTAGGAAGTTTCTCTACTCCCAGGGTTCTGAAATATCACCCTGTTGTGTCTTGGTGTGGGCTATTTTTCCATTAATGGACACCTGGGGGGCCTCTTCAGTGTGGAAACTTGTATTGGTCAGGCCCAGAACATCTCTTGAGTTCGTTTACAACTTCCTCCTTCCTGCTTTCTCATTCTGGAAACCCTTTGCTTCACATAGAGGACCCCCTGGACAGCTCCCACACTTTCTTATCTTTCCTATTTTCTCTCTGTCTTTGTTCTACTTTCTGGGAAGTCTCCTAGATTTTTATCCTCTACTGCTGCTGTTGAATTTTTCATTTCTGCTATCATATTTTTAATTTCCAAGAACACTTTTTTTCATTCTTTTTTATAGCATCCATTTCTTATTTCACGCAATTATCTTCACTTATCTCTCTAAGGATATTAACGATAATTTTTCTGAAGTTTTCCTCTTCTTGAATAGTACTTATTTCTGCTAAATTACTTCTTTCTGTTTATTTTAGTCTCTGCCTTACATATTAGTGACTTTCCTCATATTAAGTGGTAATCCTTGGGGGTCAGCTGCTATGTAGGAGTAGGGGACCAAATGCTATTCTTGACTGGAAGATTTTTATAGGTGATGGGACTTGTTGATGGTGAGATTCCTTTGGGTGATTGATTAGCTATTGAGCTAGGGAAACTCTGAGGTCTGTTTCCTTAAGTCTTTCCTCTTGAGCTGGTCAGATTCCCCAGAGGAAACCCTTCCAGTCTCCTGCGCTGACCTGGCTCTCAGCACTCTGGAAAGGGGTCATGGAGGTCTTAGCATCTATATACATGAGTCCATTTCATTTCCCCTCCTTTTTCAGCATGGCATCCATCGTGGCATCCCCAGTCAAGATGCTCTGTTTACCATGCATGCATGCTCAGTGGCTAAGTTGTGTCTGTTTTGTGACCCCATGGACTATAGCCCACCAGGCTCCTCTGTCCATGGGATTTCTCAAGCAAGAATGCTGGAGTGGGTGCCATCTCCTTCTCCGGGGGATCTTCCTGACTCAAGAATAGAACCCGCAGCTCCGGCTTGGCAGGCTGATTCTTTACCCGCTGAGCCACCAGGGAAGCTTTCTATTTACCATATCTGGGAACAAACTTCAGTTTTCTGCTGGTGTGGGAAAGGGGACAGGTATTTACCTGCACAGATTTGAGGAGGGTCTCAGGGATCCAAATTCTCAATTTTCAATACCTTCTGTCACCAGTGCCTGAGACTCTAGATGGATTTGGGGTGAAAATGGATTTTTAGCTTTCCCCTCTTTTGGTTTGGGCTTTAGCTTTTCTGAGTGGGTGTAAGTCCACTTGTTCATTACTTTCCAGTCTCCAAACTTCAGCTGCAATTGCTTCCTCTCCATTCTCTCCACCTTTGTGGGTTTCTGACTTTTCAAAAATTCTTTTATAGCCTCTTTAGTAGGTTTTTCAAGAAGAGAAAAATTAACTGTGTGTGTTCAGTTCACCATCTTTACCTGGAAGTCTCCATCTGCATTTCACCTTTGAACTAACGGGGGTTTTAATAAAATCCCTTTTCTGTCATTTTTATGGGGTTTGAGGAGAATATAAACCAATGGATGGTTTCAACTGGCCATCTTTAACTGGAACTGGTTTGTTCTTTATTGACCTTCTTTCTAAACATAAATGGCTGTTTCCCCACTAACTGTGACCCTCTTAAGAGATTCCTTC
The DNA here is from genome assembly GCF_027580195.1 of Bos mutus. NCBI lineage: Eukaryota > Metazoa > Chordata > Mammalia > Artiodactyla > Bovidae > Bos > Bos mutus. The sequence continues at coordinate 49,713,281 of NC_091631.1, forward strand.
CATGCCCCCCCCCATTAAAAAAAAACAACAAAAAAAACAAAACAGCACACGTGACATGGTGCTTGCACACCAAGTCGCTTCAGTCGTGTCCGACTCTTTTGGACCCTGTGGTCTGTAGCCCTCCAGGCTCCTCTGTCCGTAGGATTCTCTAGGCAAGACTACTGGAGTGGGTTTCCATGCTCTCCTTCAGGGGATCTTCCTGACCTAGGGATCAAACCTGAGTCTCTTATGTCTCCTACATTGCAGGCGGATTCTTTACCACTAGGACCATCTGGGAAGCCCAACTGGATACAGTAGGTGAGCCTAAAGATTTATAACGGATGTGTGCCTTTGTGCTATTTAATCTAACTTCTCTAGCCTTGACAAATGGGTATTCAACAAATAAATATTTACCAACTATTTACCGTGCCAGGTAATATCCAAGCCCCAGGTGCCAGGGTCCAGCCCCGGTGGATCCAGGGAATTTGAAGGGGAGAAGGCTATGGTGATCAGGAAACAATAGATCAATTAAGCATTAATTAAAGATATAAAGAGTGGTTAAATAAGGATAGCTCAGTGAGAAAATTTAGTGGAAGAAAGAGGCTGAATAATTCAGCCAGAAGGTGAGAGAAAGAACGACATGGGGAGACCAAGTTTCAGTGAACAAGGCCCACACTTTATTTTCCAAAGTAGTTTTTATACCTTAAGTTATGTATAGAGGATAATGGGGGAAGGGGTAGAGTCATGCAGTAAGCCAGGCTTTCTTCCTGCAAACTTATCATATGCAAAAGTTTAGGTGATTTGCATCATCTTCTGGCCCGGAGGCCTGTTAACATTTTAAGACCCTTTCTTCAGAAAACTTATTTTTCTCTAAAGGTGATTAGTCAGGCGCCACCCTCCAAAAGCATTAGATAAAGTTGCATTCCTATAGGGCAAAGGTGTGGTGGGCTATAACAAGAAAAAGAATTAACTCAAGGGTCCAAGGTTACAAACATTAAAGCTACTACTTACACCAATTATATTAATCAATACACTGCCAGGGACACAGCAGGTAAGAGATATGGAGACTTAGCAGCAAACATTGGCCCAACAAGTGAAAAACCTTCACCAACACAATTTCTAATCAATCTTGTAACTGCCCAAAGGAATCTGTATTTAGACAGTTTAGAACATCTCATGCCTCTCACAGTTGGGAGGCTCTGAACAATCACATGTGGCCGGAAAAACCTATTCAGCCAGGCTAGAGGACTTCCAAAGGAGTTTGTAGGTTGAAACACTATCATACCCAGGAACCTTATTAACTGGAGCTGTAAGTTAACTCTTTTTTCAGAGAGAGGTAGTGGGGGACAGCCCCCCCCCTCCCGTAAAAGTCAGAGGTGTAGGTGAGCACAAAGCAGAAAATAGGCAGACTCTGGTTTTGGGGGTAGATGCTCGAGAATTTCCAGGGGGACTCCTGAGGCTTGATCCCGCCTTTGCATATGCCGAGCCTCCTTCCTCATGACCTTTGCCATAGGCGGAGTTCCTCACGCTGGCTCCCGGCACCCAGGTATCCAGCAGAGCTCATACTTGACTGGGTCTGTTCACATGAACTTGCACTTAGCTCTGTTAAAATGTCTCCAGTGCAGTGAGCCCACTACCTCCCAAGGCAGCCCACCTGCTGCCAGGAAACTCCACCTAAAACCTGCTTCCCTCTTACTCTGGTTCAGTGGTCCGAACTCCTCCTGGCAGAGCCCCTTCTGTAGGACAGATCTTCAGTTAACTAAAGTCACCAACTCTTAGCACCCTCCCCGAGTCTCTCCCCATCACAGACATTGTCTAGACCCTCCCAAGAGTAGGATCAAACAAAATATATATAGTTGGTCTTTGTCCTAGCCTCTTGGCATAGAGCTTCAAAAACTTCTAATTTCCTGAATGATATCTTTTGTCATAAGGTGCCTCTTTCAACCACACCTGACTTTATGCTAATGAGGTGACTCAAGGCAGGTCCCTGGGTAGTTTCAGAATGAGGGCTGGGCTGTTCGTCCGGAAAACCAACCAGGTGAATAGAGGGTTGGCACTTTCAGCCCCCACCCTTGGCCTCCAGGGAGGAGAGGGGAGCTGGAGATTGAGCTCAGGCACCCGGCAGATGATTTAATCAATCACACCTACATAATGAAACCGCCATAAAAACTCTGAACAATGAGCCCTCCTGGATTGGTGAACAATCATTATAGATATACTGGGAAAGAGATTCACCCTGACTTCACAGAATGGAAGCCCTTATGCTTCAGTCCATTCCATTACACCTTGCTCAATAGTCCTGTTATTCTGGCTAATCATTTGTACTGTTTCTAATAAAACAATAATCCTAAGTATAGTGGGGACTTCCCCCCTGGTCCAGTGGTTAAGACTGTGTGCTTCCACCGTGCAGGGGGCACAGATTCCAACCCTGCTCAGGAAACTAGGATCCCACATGCTGTTCAGAGCCGCAAAGTAAATAAATAAGTAAATCAAAATTACCTTTAAAAAATAAATAAATATAGTGCTTTCCATGAGCTCTGTGAGTTATTCCAGGAAATTGTTGGCTCTGAAGTGGGGGCAGGCACCTGAAGTGGAGCTGGCACCGGAAGGGGAAGCAATCTTGTGGTACTGAGCCCCTTAACCAGTGGGGTCTGTGCTAACTCAGTGTAGCTAGTATCTGAATTGAATTGAAGTATAGGACATCAGGCTTCCAGGTGGCTCAGTGGGTAAAGCATCCACCTACAATGTGGGAGACACAGGAGATGAGGGTTCAATCCTCAGGGTCAGGAAGATCCTCGAGAGGAGGGCATGGCAACCCACTCCAGTATTCTTGCCTGGAGAATCCCATGGACAGAGGAGCCTGGTGGGTTACAGTCCATGAGGTTGCAAAGAGTCAGAAACGACTGAAGTGACTTGACACACATCCACACATGAGGCATCCAGCTGGTGTTGGAGAACTGGAGTTGGAGGATGGCAGATGACCTAGCAGGGATGCCTGGCACCCCCATGTCCCTCCCTCTCAGCCTCACATGCTCCCTGCCCAGCTAAAGACAACCCCATTTCCCCAAGGAGGACCACTCTTTGATGGGAGGCTATGGTGGGGTCAACAGCTTCCTTCCTTCTACACCTGTGAGTATGGTGGTGCAGGTTGCCTATTATTTCCCATGTTTGAGGGGTCTGCTGATTATCTCAATTGGACTGTAAGCCCCTTCAGAGTTTTCTTAGGTCCTATACAGTTTCCAGCTCAGGATGGGCAACCAGGAAATGCTCAACGGTGTCAGTTGAAAGGGGTAGACTTGGTTTGTATTCAGGAAAACTTACCCTCCTCCAACCTTCCCCTCTTCTGCAGGCTCCCATGAAAGTTTCCATGAGTGTTCAAAGGGTTCTCATCTGGCTTAGATCCTAGAGCCCCTTCTCCAAGTCTAAGTCCCCTGAAGATGAGGAGGGACCCTTGCGGGTAAGCATCACGCCCCCATCTGTGGTTTGTGGTGGTTGTTTTGCCTTTTACCGTGGACCACGCACCTATGTGGGGCAGGGGTCGGGGGGGAGGGTAGTGGCTTCTTGAGCCACTATGAGGTAAAGTGACCGGCCAGGCTCTCCCGCGCTTCCTGCACAGGGAAACAATAATAACTCACATCAGCACACCACTGTGCAGACTAGCAAGTCTCGCATACCAACTCACTTAATCTTCAAATCGGGAGTTTTTCTCACATTACCATTTACAGATGAGAAAAATGGAGGCTAAATGAAGTTTGCTGGTTTTTTAAAATATTTATTTGACTTCTTCAGGTCTTAGTTGTGGCACCCAAGATCTTCGCTGCATCGCGTGGGATCTTTTGTTGTGGCGCACGGACTCTCTAGTTGCAGCTCGCAGGCTCCACAGCACTTGTGCTCAGTAGTTGGGGTCACAAGCTTAGTTGCCCCTCAGCATGTGGGATCTTAGTTTCCTGACCAGGGATCAAACCTGCCTCCCCTGTATTAGAAGGCGAATTCTTAACCATTGGACCACTACAGAAGTCCCAAAATGAAGTTTTGGTTGCAGTTACCAAAGTATTCTTGCCTGGAAAATCCCATGGATGGAGAAGCCTGGCAGGCCACAGTCCGTGGGGTTGCAAAGAGGCGGACACAACTGAGTGACTAACACATGCACCAAATGCAGAGGGTTTAGGTTTGCTGGCTGCACACTGCTTGAGCTTCTGTCCCGTCATGCTGTGATTCATCTGAGGACAGAGGGGGCTGCAGTGAGTGGCCAGCAAGGAGGGGCAGCATCCTTCAGTTCCTCTAGTCACCCTTCTGTCCCTTGAGCTGCAGCTCCTCCCTCACCCACTCCAACCCACAACCCCATACTGTGCCTCTGCCATGCACAGTCCATCTGAGAGGCTCAAAAGCATGTGCACCCATTAACTGGCAGTCCCCCACAGGGATGGACTTGGGAATTGGCAGGAGGGAGCTGCTGGCAATGGGCTGTGGCCACGCCCTCCATCCTTCCCTCCAGCCCTTCCTAGTCTCTGCTTCTGTCGTTTGTTCTCCTAAATCACCCCAACCAAGAGAGGCCATTTTCAGGCTCTTTTGGAAGAGGACTAAGGAGGGAATCCTCAGGAATCTCTGAGCTTAGCCTGAGTTCAGCCCTTGGGTCCAGTTCACCAACCTGGAACAAAGGGTAGGAAAGGAAAAGGCCACTTGGCTTCCTTGCCCTACTATGAGCTTGTCCCATTGCCAGAACCTTGGCAGTGTCACTTCATCCGATGGCAAAGCAAATGCTTCCTGACTGCTACTTACAGAGGCTCTGAAACCCCCAAGTGCCATCAATGTTGATCTTATTTGATGGGGGAACAAAGCCCAGTGTTAGATATTTTTTAGGTCTTAGACTACTTAGATAGAAAACCTTCAGAAAAGATGGCTTAGGAATTTACACATGATGTCACCCAATAACTTATCTTCTAATGCAGGTGTAAATGACACATAGAGATACAGTGAGGGAGCAGAAAACATGAGATGTTAAGCCCCTGGAGGGGGTGGGGAAAGCATGTGGCACAGAAAGGGGAGCTAGGAATATTAAGAAAAAGTTCTCTTGGCATTGCTTGTTGAAGGTTGCCTCAGCATCTGGTCCCAGCTTCTTTGTTGTGATGCATCAGGATGGGCTTTGCCACCCTAACTTCCCTATGATTATGGTATCTTCCCCACCTACATCCAGTTTTAAGCCAAAGGGACATTTTTAAGTGGCTCTTCTCTCTCCAGTTTCCTCCAGGCTCCTCCACCTCTCAGCTGTCCCAGGGCACCAGGATGGGGGCTGAGATCCATCACCCCTTCCCTGGACGAAGCTGGGAAGGGGGCTTGGGTAGGAGCAGTCAGCATCAGCTGGGCTGGGGGCTACAGAGTAGACATTTTCTGGCTTGAGAAGAAATCAGAGTGTGACCAGACAGAAAAGGCATCCATCTCTTGACTTGTACAGGTAAATTACCCACACTGTGGCTTATCGGAAGCAAATTACCCGTACTCATGTTGAGAACATCCTCTGTTCTGTTTGTCCCCAGGCTTTCAAGAACTCAGAGGGAGACATGCAACCTCAGAAAGACAGCTCGTGGAACAGGAGAGGCAGCCAGGGCTGGAATGATGTGCTATGTGTGGGAAGCAATGTGCAGGAAGATTCCAAGGCTGACAGGAAGGAAGTGAGACGCTTCCAGATGTACCTCCATCAATCAACCACTTAGTTCCAGACTTCTGTGGGCTTGAAAAGTTCTGAGGAGTCTGATCCACATGCCTCTTCATTTCAAAGGACCTGTATTAGCCACCTCAACACTCCTCTGGGAGTGTGAAGAGAGGACAGGGGCCAAAAAACTGTGATTTCTTAGGTCCTTGTTAGGGAAATTAAAATAGGGGTAGTCCTGTTCAGACTTTAGAAGTAGGGAAGCATGCCTCTGATTGACTTCTGACCTTGCCTGGATCCTGCCTGGACTACATGCCTGCCTGCAAGCACACCAACTGATCAAACCAGTGTCCCCTGCACTGCAAGGTAGCTGCTTAACCACTAGAAAACCCCCCAAGGTGGCCCTTTCAGTAAGAAAGTTGGTCTTGGAATTTCTTAAGCCGCTGGGGACCTGGCTGCTTCTCTGGGGTTTAAGGAATCTTATAATTCACAAGGTGGATCAAACAGCATTGTAAAAGTTAAAGAAAAACCAGAGCCGCATTTTTGCACACAAACTGATGATGGAATCAGTTTACAGCCTGGGATTAGAAGTGGTGATAGGGACAGAATAAAGGGACAAAGTAGGTGACTAAATAGTTACTCCCACTACGGGAATATAAGTGAAAAAATACAGGAGACCGTAGTAAGTTAATGATTACTCAAGAAAGCAGGTTTGCTTAACCACAAAACCAAGCAGGCTTGTTTAGCAACAAAACAATGAGACAGAAGCACAAGACCTGCCCCAAAACAATAAAAAAAATACGGTAGCATGAGATCCACGTTCTGCTCAGTGAGCTCAGTAAATTAATGGTCCCTAGGACATGCTCTCTGTACACACAGAAAACAGTAATTTGTAGACCTAGCTTGACCACCGGAGAAGGCGATGGCACCCCACTCCAGTACTCTTGCCTGGAAAATCCCATGGATGGAGGAGCCTGGTAGGCTGCAGTCCATGGGGTCGCTAGAGTCGGACACGACTGAGCGACTTCACTTTCATTTTTCACTTTCATGCATTGGAGAAGGAAATGGCAACCCACTCCAGTGTTCTTGCCTGGAGAATCCCAGGGACAGGGGAGCCTGGTGGGCTGCCGTCTCTGGGGTCGCACAGAGTCGGACATGACTGAAGCGACTTAGCAGCAGCAGCAGCTTGACCACATACCAATAAGGAAACTCCCCTGCTCAACCTAGAGGAGGAGCTGATGATGGAAGCATGACTTCTACTCTAAGAAAGACAAAGGAGATCTTCTCCCCTCCCCACTTTTCCTTTGATTTTAAAAATGTAGCCCAGTAAGTTCTTGGGACATGGTACTCCCTCACCTGCCTGCCTGTAAGTTTCATAAGCATCCTATTCTGATAAATCACCTCTTATCTATCACTTTGCCTCTTGCTGAATTCTTTCGGCACTGAGACCTACAGGATTATGGTACTGGAGCCCCCACAAAACACCACCAAATGGTTTCAACGGGAGCCTCCAAAGCTGCAATTTGAAGTCTCACCCCAGGGTGGAAGCACTGCCCAGGATCTTTTCCCAGTTGGAACTCCAAATTGCTGTTACTTGGGACTTCCCAGCACTGTTCAAGTCTGGATGTAGATTTCCGCCCAATTTGGTGATGCATACCGCCGTTACTTCCGGCTATTGTTTCTATTTCTTTTCTTTTAATGCTGAATGTTGATATTAAGTTAAACAATCTTCTATTAAATACTGACATTGTTTATTTGTGTATAACGAGTGTTTTCTTTTGCTAATGAATCCTTTGAACCTAAAACAAAAGTTAGTCTCTCAGTCATGTCCAACTCTTTGGGACCCCATGGACTGTGTAGCCCACCAGGCTCCTCTGCCCATGGAATTTTCCAAGCAAGAATACTAAAGTAGGTAGCCATTCCCTTCTCCAAGGGATCTTCCCAACCCAGGGATTGAACCCGGTTTTCCCACTTTGCAGGCAGATTCTTTACCATCTGAGCCACCAGGGAAGCCACCCAAAATAGAAAAAGAAAAAAAAGAAAGTAAAACTTTCTGCAAAACAGCCCTTCCAAACCTCAGTCAGGGACCAAATGCCATCCCAGTTGCTACTGTTAGGGGAAGCACACTGATTGAAACCGCCCACCCTGGCCAGGCACCGTAGTAACTATTTTCATGAGTTGTTTTATGACAGGAGATCCTGATAAGGAATACGGAACTAATAAGCCACCACCAACAGGAAGAGTTCGGGAAAGGTCAAAAGGAGACACCTCGTGTCCGTCCACTTCCCAGAATCCCTCTCGCTAGCATCCATCTTGGCTGAATGATGTGTGCACCACCAGGAAAGACTCTGAATTAGAATGATTGGCCAAAGACCACCCGGAAACTAATCCCATCACCATAAAACCCAAGACTGCGAGCCACGCCACAGAGCAGGTCTCCTGGGTTCCCTTACCCTACTGCTCTCCACCCGGGTGCCCTTTCCCAATAAAATCTCTTGCTTTGTCAGCACATGTGTCTCCTCGGACAATTCGTTTCCCGAGTGTTAGACAAAAGCCTAGTTTTGGGCCCTGGAAGGGGTCCCCCTTCCTGCAACACTACTATGGCATCTCCAGAACCACAGAATGACCAAACGGAGTCGAAGAGAAACCCCCCACCCCAGTCCCTGTGTTTCCTTGACGAAGAGGCCAAGGTCAAGGGACTAACCCCAGATCACACAATTGTTAGCAGAAATGCCAATGTCTGGCTCTCCTCCCACCCCTCACACTCCTTCCATAACTGCTGTCTCAGCAGCTGTGCTCTTGGGTGCTGGGCCCTGAACTCAAACCCTGGTGTGACTCAGGGGTGCCCGTGGACACCCCCCACCCCCACAATCCCTGCACTGAGAGGCCTTCCCGGTGAGTTCAAGATAAGCATAGAGGGCTGCCACAGCCACAACCCTCCTCCCCCGGGCTCCCCACCCTGGGCTGGGCGGGGCTCTGGCCCCTGCTGCGCCCTGACAGCTCTTGGTGCTGCCAAAGAAGGTGATTGCCATGTTTGCAGCTCCCTTCCTTGTTTGGAAAGATGTGGAGGCAGGTGAGGCTGGAGAGAAAGCAGGACTGACAGGTTGTGATCAGTCTCTGCTCCAGAGCAGAGTCTCGCGAAGGCTGGCTGGCTGTGGGGCCGGTCACTGCCTCCGCGCCCGGCATCCTAACGCCGCCCTCCAGGACACCGTGCAGGCCTCCTCTTCCCGATCCTTCAGGCCCCCACAGCCCCAGACCCCTGCCTTGGTCCGCTGGTCCTCCCTCTGCCTCGGATAGACCCCTCAGCAAACCCGCACCGCCAGCCAGTAGCCCTCCCCCGCAGGCCTTCCTTTCTGAAGTCTGACTCAAATCTCCGGCTCTGGCACAACGCCTTGTCTTCGTAAGAAGGAACATTATGCAGTCGTGCTGGTTCCCTTCCCCTCACTCGGAGGGACCCATCTAGACATCAGTCACGTTGGGATTTTTCTCTGCGCCAGACAAGGCAATTTGTGAGGAGCAAGGCTTTCTCTCCCCGCAGGATGCTAAGTGGGAGCCGAGGAGGTGGGAGTGGGGGTGTTCTAGATAGATACCCAAATTAAACATCCAATCTGCCATGTCTTGTGTCATTCAAAGCGATTCATCTTCTCCCGGGCTCCCCGCTGGGACGGCTCCCAGAAGCCCGCGGACGTGGAGACGCGGTCGTTAGCGGCGCTGTTTATCTGCCTCCACCTCCAAGGAGAACAAACGGACGCCCCGCGGTCCCCCGCCCTACTGTCATTCAAAGAGCCTGGCTCCGCAGCCAGCCGAAGAGCCTCCCAGGCTGCTGGCGGGAGAAGGACGCGACGGTCAGCCCGGGAGGAGACAATGGCCAGGGGGAGGGGCTTGGGGGTTTCTAGAGACCCCGGCAGTCCGAACTCGACTCAGAAAGACCCCTCCCAACTCCCATTGTCTGCCTCAGTGACTGACTCAGCAGGGAACTGGGGCCCGCAGCTGAGGGGAATCGTGGGTCTAGAGTGTGCACATTCCAGAACCTGGAAGGGACTCTGTTTCTCCTGGGCTTGCTGGGACGCTTCCTCCAACCAGTGTCCCCCTCCCCATCCCCGCCCTGCCGCCGGCCACCAAATTGTGCCCCACACCTGCCATGTCTGCATTCAGGTCAAGGATGGGGGGCTTGGGGGTGCATGCCCAAACTCTAGCAAATGGCTTTTTGTTGAATCAGGTATTTGCAATGTTGAAAGAAAAGTGAAAGTGTTAGTCGCTCAGTTGTGTGGGACTCTGTGACCCCCTAGCCTGTCCATGGAATTCTCCAGGCAAGAATTCTTCTTCTCTTCTCCAGGGGAATTTCCCGACCCAGGAATTGAACCCCGGTCTCCTGCATTGCAGGCTGATTCTTTACTGAGTCACCAGGGAAGTTTGCTTCTTCCCAAACTCAGGTCCCAATGGCACCCCACTCCAGTACTCTTGCCTGAAAAATCCCATGGACGGAGGAGCCTGGTAGGCTGCAGTCCATGGGGTCGCTAAGAGTCGGACACGACTGAGCGACTTCACTTTCACGCATTGGAGGGGGAAATGGCAACCCACTTCAGTGTTGTTGCCTTGAGAATCCCAGGGACGGCGGGGCCTGGTGGGCTGCCATCTATGGTGTCACACAGAGTCAAACAGGACTGAAGCGACTTAGCAGCAGCAGCAGGGCTCACTGGAGAATATCCCCATCGGACCAGCAGGAGGCACTCTGCCCAGGCATGACCGGATGAAGACATTTCCTAGGGGAAAACCAAAGCTGACCTTAGAAAATCATAAGGAGAGGAGGTAGAGATTCCAGGAGTCCTGACTGTCGTTTCCCAAGGGTTCATTGGGATTGGTTGGTGGCTACTTCAACCTTAATCATCCACAGCTCACCTCCCAAGTCCCACTTTTCCCCAAGTCTAAGGATTAGCCAACCAGGGTCTCCAGAGTTCATCTTGGCCATCTCCCTGCACCCAGACCTACCCTCTCCAAGACAAGCCATCACCAGCTGGAACAACAGAGAAGGAATGGAGAAGCAAGAGAGAAGTGGGAAGCAGTGTGGCGCTGGGTTTCCTTTGAAATCTTGCTTTGTGCCAAAGTAAAAGAAGGAGCTGATATAGCATTGGATTCTGGGCTCCCTTACCCAAATGGTAGCAAAATCTTCATATGTCTTGGCTCTTTGTTTTTGCTCCTGGTTTCTGTTCTCAGCTTTGATCTTCTTTGTGAATCTGAACCGTTACATGTCCTCTCCCGTCCTCAATTTCCTGTTTCTAAACTGGAAGTTTAGATGCTGATGCCTCAAGGTCCTTCCAGATTCCTTTCTTCTGATCTCCCTCTGGACCCTCGCCTTCTGGTCTGGGAAAGCAAGGATTATGGGGGAACAGAGTCCTGGAAATCAGTGACACCAGGGCATCCCTGGGTCCTTATGCCCTGCCACTTTGTCCTTAAAAGTTCACTAAGTTGTCATACTGAGCCACCCGACTTTGGTTTTGAAAAATTGGTCCTAGAAGTTCAGAGCATTCACAATATTCTCCTGGGTGATAGGGCAAGGAGTTGGGTATCATCTTGCCCCAGGGCATATCTTGATTCCAAGAGAGGCGGTGACTTGCTTAAGGCTGAGGGGGCATAGCAGGCCCAGAGACCAAGCGCTCAGTGTGTGAGCCAGAGATTTCCCCAGCAATGTTACAGAGCTTCCTGTGGGACTGAATGCCTGTATCCCAAGCCTGAGCCTTCCCTGCTGCTCCTTCAACGGGTCCAACAGTTCCTCCCAGGGGCAGCAGTGACCAGTCACTGAGCAGGCCCAGCTGAGTCAATGTTCGCCAGCTGGAGCGAGAGGAATGACAAATAGGTCCACATGGATGGAGAGGTCCGACACAAAGCTTTGCTAATTCTTCATAAGCTCTGCCTGCCGCCTTTTATATATCAACCTGAAATGTAATTATCTTTATGGCTGGTGGAGTAAATCACCACTGTGTGTCAAAGAGATTTGCTCCTGTGTTTTATTACGTAATATATTAGCTCTACAGTTTTAAGATGTCATTACTTGGCTAATCACATGAAACGTTTTCATGAGCAAATAGTGGTGCTGGCAGGAGCTTAAGACAGAGGAAACCTATGGTTAAGTCCTTCTGGGAAACAGGAGAGAGGCCTCGGGGGTCATCTTGTTCAACCCTCTGCCCCTAGGCTTAGAGAGGTCTAAGCAGGCAGGGGTTCGGCAAAATATGAGGAACTTCAAAAGGTAGGAGACAGGGGGCAGCAAATCCTGGTAGGAGCTATGACCCAACAATTTCCCTTCTAGCTGTGTACCTAACAAAAACAAGTGCTTTTGGCATAAGTTTGTCAAAAGACATGAATAAAAACATTCAAAGCGACTTGCTCCCTAATAGCCAAAAACTGGAAACAACTTAAATATTGTAGGAGAGGGAAATTTTTTCATCTACCCTTTTAGTTATGTACTTGGGCTCTGCAAATTAAACTAACAAACTACAGATTAACAGAAGAAAAGGCATACAATTACATTGGTGTTAATAATTATAGGTGCATAAGGCATCATAGAAAAGAAATGAAAACCCAAAGATGTAGTTAAATCTAGGGGCTTGTGTACTATTTTAAGAAACAGTAATAAATTGAGAGATGTGACTAGAAAAAAAGAAAAGGGGGATTTGAACTTGTAGGGTGGTAAATTGCGGAAGGTGACCAAGAAATGTATCAATTTTACACTTGCACCTGAAAGTGATATGTATTCATACTCTCTTCTCTCACTTTGATTTTGGTAGACAAAATGTAAAGTGGTGTAATAGAAATAACATAGATTCCGCAACGAAACCTACCTGGCTTTGAATCCTAACTCTACGAATTTTTCAATCTGTCATCTTGGACAGATCACTTAAACTCACTAAACCTCAATTTCTACATCTACAAGATGGAAATAGTGCTACTGTGGGAAATAATGAAAAAACGCAAGCAACCTGCTTCAAACTAAACATGTTCTTTCTTACATCATTCATGTGACCACTCAGTGACCATTGACTGAAGCTCCTGCACTGCCCCAGGCACTGAGCCACAAGCTGGCACACAGCAGTGCCATGATCTATGGTGAACTAGCTGTCCTTTTGCCTGCTTAGCATCCAGTAGTCCAACATTCTGACTTCCCTTCTGGGAACCACCCCTCACTCACTTGCTACTGAAGTGGTTCAGCTATGGCTACCTCCCACTCCATTCCCCAGCTCAGGTTACTCCATCATTCTGCCCACAGAGAACACTTCTGGAATGGACTCATGGTCCAGATCGGCTCCATGAGAATCAGTTCTGGGACTTTCCTGGAACTATTGAGGAAAGAGGGGCTTCTTTTCCACTGAGGATAATTAGCTGGTCAAATGGATCCCTAGACCTGTTGAAGGATGTCTTTGCCACTTCATTGGGAGAGAGTACGTAAGAATAAAGACAATAGATTGCTGAGAGAGGAAAAGAGAAAGATTCCAAATAGCCTCATTTAAACACCCAGATCCAGCCATACCAGGACTGAGTTGAGTTTCTGACACTTTGAAATAAAATAATCCTCACTAATATACTGTTCTAAGAATGACAGAGGATGAGATGGCTGGATGGCATCACCGACTCGATGCACATGAGTTTGGGTGAACTCCGGGAGTTGGTGATGGACAGGGAGGCCTGGCGTGCTGCGATTCATGGGGTCACAAAGAGTCGGACACAACTGAGCGACTAAACTGAACTGAACATTCAGTGAGCTTTCACTATACACCAGGGAATGTGCCAAATGATTTACAGGCACCATCTTATTTAATCCTAGCAATAATCCTATGAGGTAGGTTGACTAAATGCTCCCTCCAAAAAATGTATGTCAACCTGGAACCTCACAGTGTGATCTTATATGGAAGTAGGGTTTTACAGATGTGTTTTTTGCAAAATTAGTTATGATGTGGTCATACTGGATTTAGGTGAGTCCTAAATCCTATATCTGATGTCTTAATAAGAAGAGGAGAAGACATCAGGGGAGAGAAGAGAAAGAGAAGAATATCATGTAAGGATGGAGATTGGAAGGATGCAGCGACCAGCCAAGGAACACCGAGGAGTGCTGGGAGCCATCAGAAGTAGAAGAGGCACAGAAAGTATTCTTCTCTAAGCCTTTAGAGGAAGAACAGCCTTGCCAACCCCTTGATTTCAAATTTCTAATTTCCAGAGCTGTCAGAGAACACATTTCTGTTGTCTTCAGCCACCCACTTTGTGGTAATTTGTTATAGCAGCCCTGGGAAGCTAGTACTGCAGATAACGATCATCATTATTGTTGAAGATGAGAAAACTCAGGCTAAAGAAGTTAAGTAATTTGCCTGAGGTCCTACAGCTTATTTAACCAGAGGCAGGGTTTAACCCCAAGCAGACTTCAGAGTTGTCTGTCTTCATCATGAGATGCTACAGATCAGGCAACATATAAATGCTAGTTAATTTCCTTCTAGGACCGTGTTTTATTGTTCTTTGCATCCTCCATGACTCACTTGGTGTCTAACATTTAGTAGATGTTTAACAACCATTTGTGAGTTAAAATCATTGAGAGCCCTACTGAGAAGAGCATTGAGAGCACAAAGAGGGTTAAGACCCAGCCCTCGACCTCCAAGGGTTACAATCTAGGCCATAGAAGGAACATGTGCTCAGGGCTGAGTGAGAGCTGAGTAATCCCTGGAGGAGCTCTGAGAAGGGAAAACACTAAGAGCTGAGCCAGAAAAAGGCTTCATGAAAGAGACTGACCTTGACTGAGGCTCTGAGGAACTTAGGAAAGAAGAGGTGAAAGATTAATAAACAAAGGGAGGTCATGAGAAAAGGCTCAGAGGGAAGACTTGGTGTGATGAATCTGGAGCAGGGAGTAAAACCAGAGAGAGGTGGGTGATGTGCTGGGAGGAGGCTAGTGGGGCCAAACCACAGGAGCTGTTGAGGATCAGGCAGGCACTTGGACATGAACTAGTAGCAGGTTCCTATAGGCTTTGGTAGCAGCAGTTCTTGGACATGTTACTGCTGGAAACAGAGACTTGACTGTGCTACGTGAGGTCAGGCAGTGCCATCTGCCTTGTGCTGGCCAATGAGCTGTAGGTCTAAGTGTCACCTCCAGCGGAAACAGAGAAGAGCAGGTTCGAATTCTGCCAGTCTGTTCACTCTTTGTGGCAAGTGCAGCATATGTTGAGATGGTGCCATCACCAGATCTAAGCTGCTTGGATCGGTGGGGACAGCTGTCCTAGAGAGCTAAGAGGATTTTTGTGAACGAGAAACAAATGCATATATACTAAGTCACTTCGATAAGGGTCTTTTGTTACCGAGGCATAAATCTTGCCTTCCCTGACTAACACAAAATGCTAACACATTAACAATGGTTAATGGTGACTGCAGCAGCCAATGCCCTAGGCTCTGCTTCTTTAACTTTGGAGCAACAATCAGAGTAATAGCACCTGATGGCATTTCAAATTGAGAGAAAAATAATGGATTTTCAACTAACCATGCCATGGGAGAATTTTTAAAATAATAATCCAGAAGCGGGGAAGATTTCTGATACAGACTTAGAAGTCACAAAATAAAGAATTGATCATTTTAGCCTCATCAAAATAAAAAATATGCTTTGTGGAAAAAATCACCTGTATCTGTCAAGATAGGCTAGTTATGCTGCAGTAAGAAAAACAGTCCAAATCTTAGTGACACAAAACAGCAAAGGTTTATTTCTTGCCTACACTGATGGCCCCTTGCAGACTGGCTGGGGTCTCTACTCCGGGTTGTCACCCCTGTCACCTCGACTTTGGGCTCCCCGGCTGAAGGCATAGCCATCGTCTGCTGATGCCGATTGCCATGGCAGGAGGACAGAGAAAACACAAGGCACAGGCAATTCGAGCTTCAGCCCAGAAGTGACAGACACACCCTGTTCACATTTAATTGGCCAAAGCACGTCACACAACTGGCCTGGTCAAGAAGGCAGGAGATATAATACTGTCTCCGGGAGAGAAGCTGGATATTCATGTTTAGAAATACACAAAAGAAACAGGCTTGCTCTTCCTGTTTCCCGTCATGGCGGATCAAGGTGAGAAGGAGAACCCCATGCGGGAACTTCGCATCCGCAAGCTCTGCCTCAACATCTGCGTTGGGGAGAGCGGTAGAAAAACAAAAAACAAAAAACAAAACAACAAAAAAAAAAGAAACAGGCTTAACCACTAGAAATAGCTTTAGGCTTTCCTATTATAGACAAAGAGCTAATTTCCCTGATAAGTAAAAAGCGCCCACAAATCATCAAGAAAATGACAACATCCAGTAGAAAAACAGGCAAAAGATGCAGAAACTTTACATAAAGAAGGAATTAAAGATGCTCTAAGTCACATAGTAAGAAAACTGCAAATGAAAATTACATGGAGATACCATTTTTCAGCCATCAGATTGCTGAGAGTGGGCAAACAAGCTCAGACACTCCTGATGGGCTATAAACTGGGAAAACCTCTTTGGAGAGCAATTTGGCATGTGTTCTTCCACTCTCAGAAATGGAGAGACTTCCTTGGTGGCCCAGTGACTAAGACTCCACGCTCCCAATGCAGGGAGCCCAGGTTCGATCCCTGGTCAGGGAACTAGATCCCACATGTTCCAACTAAGTGTTCGCATGCCACAATTAAAGATCTCACCTGGTGCAGTTGAATAAATAGATATTTTTTAAAAGAAGAAGAAAAAACAAGAAATGCCTCCTGCGGATGTGCTCACACATAAAGGAAATTATATTTGTTCAAACTTCTTCACTGCATTGTCTGTAATAGCAAATGATTAGGGAAGAACTTACTGCCTTTTGATACAGAGCTGATTAAATAATTTAAATTGCATAAATAATTTCCCACTATCCAAGGGAATACCATACATATATAAAAAGAATGAAAAGGGTTTTTTTTTTTTTCTGGTAACAATACGGAACAGTCTCTAAGATTTAATGTTAAATGAATAAAGGAAGCTGCTGAACAGTGTGTATTGCATGTCACTGTTGTGTAAAAAAGGGAAAAATACATATTCATAGTTGTTTATATATGCTAGAAGTATCCTCCCAAAATACACTTAAAGTGGGAAATATTCATTGCCTCTGAGGAGAGAACTGAAATTCTCCTTCTGTACCTTTTAAGTTGTGAAATAATATGGGAATGTATCTTTAATATAATAATAAAATTAAAAAATAAAAGAGAGAGCTGACCTAGCTGTTTTAATCCTAGGTATACACCCTCAAAATATAAACAGACATCCACACGAAAACTTGTACACAAATATTCATAATAGCCAAAAGATGGAAACTACCCAAATGTCCTTCAGTTGATGAATGGATAAATAAAATATAGTAGTATATCCATACAATGGATTAATATTCAGCCAGAAAAAGAAGTTAATTTCCAATACATGCTACAATACAAATGAAACTTGAAAACATTATGCTAGGTAAAAGAAGCCAGACACAAAAAATACATATTGTATGATTCCACTTAAATGCAAATGTTTAGAATTAGGCACACCTATAGAAACAGAAAGTCGATTCTTGGTTGCCTGGGTCCGGTCAGGTTTGAGGGAGAAATAGGTAGTTGACTTCCAGTGGGCACAAGCTTTCTTTTTAGAATGATGAAAATATTCTAAAATTAATCATGGTAATGTTGCACAACTCTGTGAATATACCTAAGGACATTGAATTGCACACCTTAAATGGCTGAGTTGTGTATTGTATGAGTTATATTTCACGAAAGTCAGTTTTTCATTTTTTGAAGAAGAAAGGAGAGGTAAAAAATGGCCCAGAAGACAATGTCTGAGGACACACACACCTCACTATACTCCCGCCCACCCACCACCTGCCCCAGGATTCACATGTCCACTGAAATATTTCATTCATACACCTCACAAGAAAGCCAACAGGGCAGCTGTCAGCCCGGGTTCCCCCACATGCACAAGCTTTGATGCAGGTGGCTTCTCTGGGAAGAGATCCTGGGAACGATGTAGGGCTGGGGCCCAGGAAGAGTGAAATAGGGACGAGAAAGGCCGGCCCAAGCCGTCTTAATTGAGCTGGTTACCGCTGGGGACAATTGAGGCTCAGTCCTGCTGGAGACCCTGCAAACCAAGCAAAACGCACCAGCACAGGGAAAGCGGTAATGGTGGGGGCGGGGGGAGTGGGGAGAATGGTTCCAATAGCAAAGAAACACTGAACAGAGAGCAATACAGGCAGGTACCGACCGACCACACCTGCCGTGACAACCAAGAATACCGTAGTAACAGAATAGTGGGCTGAGAGCTGAAGATGAGAATGGGCGGCCTGCCAGCCCCTCTGGAGCCTCCATATTTCTGACTCAAAGAGCTATCCCCTGCTACCTGATTCTCCAGCCTTGACTCAGAATACCACCGCACCATTTCCACGAGGCAAACCCATCCTCAGATAACAGATACCTGCTGCCTTTGTGGATTCTCAGAAGCATGTGCTCTAGGCCATTGAATACACCAGATGTGTGTGTTTGTTGGTTCTTTTTAAATAGGAGGCATTCTGAGCTGAGTCTGGCGCATGGGGAATCATCAGGCTGTGGGCCACTGTTTAGGTCAACGGTGAGGAGTGATTGGAAAGGAAGACATCTGGCTGATGTAAACTGAGTGATGGCAGCACCCAGAGCGGGTTTAAGAGATGTCCTGAGTCCTGATGGTGCTGCTGCCTCAGAAGTAGGGGTTGTTCTCGGCACAACACTCATTCAAATGAGGAGGGTGTTGTGGGCAGGTGGCCCCAGCCCAGGGTATTATTGTTGTTTAATCGCTAAGCTGTATTCGACTCTTTTGCAGCCCCATGGACTGTAGCCCACCAGGCTCCTTCATCCATGGGATTTCCCAGGCAAGAATACTGGAATGGGTTGCCATTTCCTTTTCCAGGGGATCTTCCCAACCTAGGGATCCAACCCCCATCTCCTGCATTGGCAAGCAGATTCTTTACCACTGGGCCACTGGAGAAGCTCCCTTGCCCAGGATGAGAGGAAAAGAAAATGCCCAGGTCTCTCCCCAGAGAGCTGATACTCAAGCCTCCCCGAAGCCAGCCCCTCCTTGGTACATGCCGTGTTGCGTGGTACTTTCTAGTGTCTCAGAGGAAGCCTGGAAGCTGGCTCCACCTACCTTGCTGGGGTGACCGAGGTGGGGGTGAGAGCTAGAAAAGGGGCCAGGTCTGTTCTTTGTGCTGCAGCCACAGCTGCCCACAGCAGTGTGCCCTGCAGCTGACAATATCGGGTGGCTGCTTCCCACCAACTCCATGCTTGTGGAAGGAAAGAGCACCGTGAACCAAGAAGCAAGATCTTTATTAACCAAGACCAAAGACCCAAGACAGAAGGGGCCTGACCAGGCCACCACCCCAGGGAGGAGCCCCTTCAGGAAAAAGCAGTTCCTTGGAGTGGTGCTCAGATAAGCAAAACCCTGTGGACCCTGTGGACCCCCCAGGCCTGAGCCCAGAGAACTAATGCTGCCATCCTCAGCTCACTCTGTTCACCCACCAACCACTTCACAGGGGCAAGCTGGCCCGAGGAGGACTGGGTCCCCCTTACCTCCAAAACCTGAAACCTCCTTCTCCCCGCCTAGCTGATGTTCAGCATCTCTGAGGGGTAGTGCCTGCTTTTCTCTAAGTCCTCCAAGAAGTCTGATTCATTCCTCTTGTGGACTAATGGAGAAAGCAATGTAAAGATGGGGCAGAGGCTAGAGTGATGCAGCCAGAAGCCAAGGAACACCTGGGGCCCCTGGAAGCTGGAAGAGGCAGGAAGGATCTTCCCCTGGAACCTTTGGAGGGAGCATGGCTCTGCCAACTCTGATTTCAGACCTCTGGCCGCTATGACTGTGAGAGAATTTGTTTCCATTGTTTCAAGCCAGGCAGTATGTGGTCTTTGTTACAGCCATCCTAGGAAACTCTTACAGCCCCTTAAAAAATAACCCCCCAAATAAAAAGTGTTCCTGTCTGTGAGAACCACAAGATGGTGAGACAGGCATGCAGAGGAGTCAAAGCCTTGCTTCCCAAACCAGGGTTCAAAAACCCCTCAAAGTTCTGTGAGCACATGGAGAACTTGGTCAAACACAGCCAGCTCCCTGGAATGTGAACGCACTCAAAGAACTGGAGGAGAAAATCAAGTGATTTAAGTGATAAGTAATTTAAAGCAAAGAGACGTGCTTTGCGGAGCAGAATGCACAATGTGCCTGAATTTTTTCTCAGATGAGAAAGGAGCTTCAAGCAAAGCAGGTGGTTATTTGCGGGCTGTGCCCTAGACTCCCCTGTGATCACTACTGCCTTGGGGTGTCCCGACTCGTCTCGAAGGCAGAGGGGCTTCTCGGAAGGAAAATCCACAGGGACGGGAGGTGATTCCTCAGACACCACACGAGGAGACTCAGCTCCTCTTCTTGAAATGAAAAGGCTCTCAGGAGTGCCCTGAGGTGAGGACTGGCAATGGATAGGGCGAAACAAGCGAGCGCTCATCTGACTTCCTGCCCTGATACCAAGCTCCCCAGCTGACCCCTTAACCTTCTGTATCTGGTCATCTGGTCTGTGTCAAAGGGGCCTCAGACCCTAAGGGTGGCCTGAGGAAGCCCGAAGTGCTATCAGACCTCAGCAGGGAGATTTCTTTCCAGGAGGTTGTTGGGGGCGGGCAGGGGAGAGTAATGGGGTAGGGGGGAAACTGGGCTACAAGGGAAAGTGTTTTTCCCTAGGGTGAGCAGAGGGCACAAGACCCTCTAGGTTAGGAGAAGCAAGAGAAGGCCCTTTTCCAACACAGGTGTCCCAAGTCTCTGCTGGGGTGCTATTCCTGAGACTCTGCTGGCTCTGAGCCCCACTCTCAGCACTGATCCCCCAAGACTCCCCCAGGACTGATCCCCCAGGACAGAACCAAGGGCTGGCCACCAGACGGCACCCCCTCCCTCTTCTCCTCCTGCCAGGCCTGGGCTCAGAGGGAGGCTACTGGGAAGTTGGCACTGGGCTCTGGAGCTAATAAATGTTGACATTTGGAGAGTGGGAGCCGTGGGGGTGTTTTATTGGTGTTAATGTGATGCAAGCAGGATTCGAGACTCCCCAGTTGCTCTCTGGAATAGAGTTAGTGAAGGCAGAATGGGAAGGCCCCTCTGCCTCCTGCCACTCAACTTAGGATTTGATTAAAAGCGCCTCCCTGGTGATAAAGACAGAATTGAAGAAATGGCCTGCTGTCTCTATGTCTGCCATGAGGGGAAAGGAGAGCGAAGGGAGGAGGCTTCAGTCCTCTCTGACCTGCTTCCTTGCCTTTCTTCCTGGGAGCACCCCAAACTTTTCTCTGCAGACCTGCCCCTCCCCGAGACCTGAGATCTGGAAGCTTCTTCTGCCCCCAGGTCCCTCTCCACCTCTCATTCCTCTATGCTGTGAGCACAGACCCTCCCTACTTCCCTGTCTCTCTGGCATAGGATCCTGCGATGGTTTGGGGCTGAGAACTGACCCTGGGGCAGGTGGGGACTAACCCCCTAGGCACCATACAGGCCTGTTTCTCCTGATCCAAGGTTCCGTCCTTGGTCCCAGAGCCCAAACGGCTCTCAGATCAAAACCAGGATAAAGAAGAAGTGTCTCTGGAGGCCTGCCTGGCTTGCATTTCTCTGGCTCAACCACAAAGAGAGAACTGGGTGCCACATGGAGCTAAGGAGGAGCTGGGGGACAGCAAGGGGTCCATGAGGCCAACCAGCCCTTAGTGGTCAAGGACAGCAGCTCCAGGACCGTAAACAGGCCCTGTTTTTCTGCTGCTTGTAGGTGTGGCAAGCCTTTACTTGCTGATCTCCTTGGTGTTTATGGACTTTTCAGCCAGGCCCTTTCTCTAGCCCCTCCTGCAGGGCCCCAGGCCACAGCCCGTGCCCACTTCTTCCCACCCTGCTTTCTCCACCCCTTGCCTACCCCATGGCACTACCTTTATCCCAGCTGCATTCTCCCACCTGGGCCTGCAGGTGCCCAGCTCCCTGTGGGCCACACAGCCCAGGCTCCTCTGAGCAATACCCCCTTCACCTCCACGCTGGGTCCTCCAGGAGGACCATCCCCAGCCTTCCTGGAGGTCAGGCCTGGACCTGCTCAGTCCATGCCAGGAGGAGACCCCATAGAGGAGTGCCTGTGTGTGTGCAGGTGTGTGAATGCAAGCCAGAGGTGTGCGTAAGTACATGATGGCTTATGCACTTCAGTACTCTTATTAGGCCTCAACTTTCTACATACTGGAGACTAATCCCCAAAAGAAGGTTCCAGAATCCAGCCATGCTCACCCTGGCCTCTGCCATGCCCACAACAGCTTCTGGGAAGTGAACAGTAACCGTGGCCTGGCACTGAGCTTGTGGCTTTACACAAACGATTTTATTTAATCCTTGTAACAACCCCAATGGGAAAGGCACTATCAGTATTCCCATTTTACAGATAAGGAAAACTGAGTAGTTCTGCCTGAGGGAACAGAAAGTAGTTGCCCCATGGGGCTTGCCCCAGCTCTGAGTCCACAGCTCACGGGCAAAGCCCTCTGCTGGGGGGCAGGCCAGCCCACACCTGGGTCAGTGAGCAGAGCATCCAGAGATGGTCCCCTGGGAAGTCCTCCCCCGTCACCCCGTGAAATGCCCCCAAGTATGTCATCTTCAGGCCCCTGCCCTCTGCTCTTGGAGAGAGTCCCACCTGCTGGGCACCAGTGCCCTAATGCCACACCTGGTGGGCACCATGCACCACACCACAGCCACTCAGGGAACTTTAAAATATTTTTAAAATATTTTTTTTATGCTTTTATTACGGAACATTTCAGAAGCTGGTATTAAAAAAAAAAAAAAACCATGTACCATTACCCAGCTTCAAAATTTATGAAAATTTTATTCATCTTATTTCTTTTCCCCCACACACATTTTGCTTTCTGAACTATTTTAAAGCAAATCTCAGACATCATCTCATTTCACCTGTAAATACTTCCATATGTATCTCTAACAGATAAGGACTTTGCTTCCTTTAACCTAGTTGCAATACCATTAACACACTTAACAAAATTAGCCATGGTTCTTTAATATTATCAAGCATTCTGTCTATGTGCAAATTTCCCCAGTTGCCTCAACAATTATTTTCTGCAGTTGATTTGTTCAAATCTTGATGCAAACAAGGCTTGCCTGAGGTAATTGGTTGAGGTCTCTTTGGCATTAACATCCTCCACCATCATCTTTGGGTGGGTTTTCTGTCCTACAGAAGCGCCCACATTCTAACTGGCTGAGCCAATCCTCACAGTGTGTTTAACATCTGTTTCAATACCTGAGAGCATTTCAAAACTGTAACGTAGATCACATCACTCTCCTGCTTAAAACTCCTCTGTGGTTTCCCATCACCCTAAAAGAAAGTCCACACCCGCTTCTGGACCCACAGGGACCTGCCTATGAATGACTCCTGATTCCCTCTCAGACTTCACTTCCCTTCTCCCTGCCCCTCCTACACAGGCTAATCTTCCTTACCTGTGGCCCCTCTGTTTTTGTGTCCACTACACTTCTCAGAATCTGTAGTCAGGGGCTTGCCGGGTTGTCTAGTGGTTAAGAATCTGCTTGCCAATGCAGGGGATGCAGGTTCAATCCCTGGTCAGGGAATAAGATCCCAATAATCAGGGCAACTGAGCTAGGGCACCACAACTAGAGAGTCACCTGCTGCAATGAGGACTCAGTGCAGCCAAAATTTAAAACAAACAAACGAACAAAACTTAAAAAAAAAAAAAAAAAGTCTGCAGTTGCTTTTGCTGTTTATTTCCTTCTGTTTTAACAGCCTTCTCCCTCCTCCACTACCCAGAATACAGGCTTTCTGAAGGCATAACTACATCTCACTGGTATCTAGAACCGGACTTGGAACAGAGTAGGTGCTCAAGTATCTGATGATTGAGAGAATAAATGGAAGTGGGGCAGAAAGAAAGAAGTTTGTCTTTCAGAAGGTTCAGTCTGGTTGGAGAGGCAGCAATTCAAGAATCCAAGACCTTTTAATCAATCAATCAGTCAAAATCCATTAAGCACCAGCTAATAACTCCACCCTTTTTCAGGCATGGAGGGAATATCTTGGGTGTTAACAGATCTTGGTTAAAGGATAACTGGGTGCACTTTCTAAGTTAGAATGGAAATATACAAGGCTTAATAGGGCAGGGAGTCCTGAGCTGAGCCTCCATCAGAAAAACCCCTCAGATTTCCTTGGTGTCGCAGGTTCCCAAAGGATGCCTGCGAGGTAGTGCCAGTGGTATGATTCTCCTCTTTTGAGGGATAAGGAATTTGAGACTCAACAATGTGCCCAGGCCCTATGGGTAGCTGGGCTTCCCTGGTGGCTCAGATGGTAAAGAATCTGCCTTCAATGCAGGAGACCCAGGTTTGATCCCTGGGTCGGAAAGATCCCATGGAAAAGGGAATGGCAACCCACTCCAGTATTCTTGCCTAGAGAATTCCACGGACAGAGGAACAGTCCATGGGATGCCAAGGAGTCACACATGACTGAGCAACTAACACTTTCGTTTGCAGGTATAGCAGGGGACAGAACCAGGACTGCAGGTAGTCCTCCCCTCCCTGCTGGGCAGGCAGGCACAGTGAGGAGGAAAGTAGAAGGGAAGGAGGCTGCAGGGAAGGCAAAGACCAGGAGGACAGAATAAGCAGAGGCCAGGGAGGACGACTTGAAGGCCAGAACTGTAGACCTCAAGCGGGAGAGACTCTCCATCAGTTCTGCCCCATTGGGTGGGAAGCATCTCAGCCCTGGCTCAGGGACCAGAGCTCTGCGAGCAAGAGTGAGTGCTCCCTGTGCCTGACTCTGGGCTGCAGCCTCCAGAAGCCTCACTCCCCAAACCTCAGACTCACTGCTTTACGGTGTAATTTTTAATTTAGACAAAAAACTTCACTTGGCCTTTTATGGTTCCAGGCAGTAGAGTTTTTTGTCTTTTTACCAGACCCGTCTGTTTTTACTGTTTTGATCTCTACTGGTTTATTAAGTAATCCTTTAGTGTTTTTTTCCCTGGTCTTATTTATTTTACTTTTTTTTCTCTCTCTCTTTTGCTTTTAAATACAAATAGAGAGGCAGCAGCAGCATCTAGGTGAGGCCAAGAGGAGGCTAATGAGAATTGGGGCCCCAAACCATGAGCCTTGCCCCCAAAGAAATCCCCAGGAAAGACTGATTTTAAAATGGCCCAGTTGAGCAGCATGGAGATTCACAGGGCAAATTACCCTTGCAGAAGATGAGATAACCACCTCTCATGGCAACAGGGTATTTTAACTTATTTCTGGGAGGATAAGTGACATCTCTTTTTTAAAATAATTTTCTTTTCTTTTTTTTTAATTTATGTTTTTATTTTTGGCCGTGCTGGGCTTTTGTTGCTTCGTGAGGGCTTTCTCCAGTTATGGTGAGTGAACTGCTCACTGCAGTGGTTTCTCTTGTTGCAGAGCACAGGCTCTAGAGCACACAGGCTTCTGTAGTCATGGTCCACAGGTTTAGTTACTCTGTGTCACATGGGATCTTCCAAGACTAGGGATCGAACCTATGTCCCCTGTGCTAAGTCACTTCAGTTGTGTCCGACTCTGTGCGACCCCATAGATGGCAGCCCACCAGGCTCCCCCGTCCCTGGGATTCTCCAGGCAAGAACGCTGGAGTGGGTTGCCATTTCCTTCTCCAATGCATGAAAGTAAAAAGTAAAAGTGAAGTTGCTCAGTCGTGTCTGACTCTTCACGACGCCATGGACTGAAGCCTACCAGGCTCCTCCGTCCACGGGATTTTCCAGGCAAGAGTACTGGAGTGGGGTGCCATTGCCTTGTCCCCTGTACTGGCAAATAAATTCTTAACCACTGGACCACCAGGGAAATCCATAAGTGACACTGATGGATCCGTTCTGATATGAAGACACACTTGATGTGGCCTTTAAAGCAGCCATCAAACTTAGCTTGCTCCTACTGCCAAGTCACATGCAAAGCAGACTGTTTACCCCTTCCTCAAACACCACCCCAGGAATGAGGTAAGAGGCAAGGAACCCTACAACAAGCATTCATGGGTAATAAGTAACAGACCTGCTACATTTTGGTATAGCTGCATGTCTACCTCTTCAAACCTGAGGAGCTAAAGTGTCCTTCCATGCTAACTTTCTGGGTTTTGCTTATTTAGACATATGGGTACCATTTAAAAACGTAGTGTTGTCTGTGTTTTGGAGACTACATAAAATGTTTCAGACCATCTCTTCTGGTTGTTCCATTTCTTCCCTTTGAGTTGCCTGTGAGATGTTCCCAAGTTGCTAAACTCAGAAGCAGGCCATTACGTCTGGCTGCTCACTGGCAACGCATCTTACACAACACCACGTGTTAAGTACCCATCCCCAGTGAGGGACAACTTGCAGGCTCAAATCCGACCATCAGGACTGGCACTTCCTCTCGCACATCTTCCTGGGGGCAAGACTGAAGTTATACACACGACCCTGAGTGCAGTGAGAGTGCAGACCCTCAGGACTAGGTCAGCAAGATTTCTCTGCAGCACACACGACTCACTCTTCCCACTAACAGGGACTGGGGGCTTCTCTTTCCTACTCCCTCACTAGTATTTGATATGATTCCAATTTTCTCATTATTGCCAGCAGAAGAGGGTAGGTAAAAGGGTTCCTTAGTTTGTGTTAAAGAGATTAAGCTATTTTTCATGTAGTTGTTAGCTCTTCAGAGGACCACTTCTATGAGTGGCCTATTTATAGCCTCTTTCTTTTTTTTTTCTATTAGATCCTGTGTTTTTCTTATGGGTCTGTAGCATAAGCTGCATACTAAACCTTTGTCAGTTTTCAACTTCTAAAAATATCTGTTCCCACTCTGTTACCTCTCTGTTAACTTTGTTTATACTGTTTTTAAAAAACAGAAATCTCGAACGTTGATGGGATGAAATCCATTTTTTTTGTACCTTGGGCTTTTTTAAATCTTTTCCAAAAAATGCTGACTTTGAAGTTCATATTTATTTTTAACAAATTTTCATCTGTTTATGGTTATACTTTTACTTTTTACATTTAGGTCTTTCTTCATTCGGATTTTTTATATATAGTGTTCAGTAGGTATCTAACTTTATTTCCAAAAACTGAGCCACTTTTGACCAATCCTCTTTGCTAAATAATCCATCATTCTCACTAGTTTGTGATGCTACCTCTATCCCATGCTGGGTTGCCTTGTAGTTTTGCTTATTTAGACTTGTTTTTGCTTATTTAATTTGTTTATATATGTCTAGGTTTGTTCCTTGTCCCTTACTCTATTCCTTTGGTTTATTTGTCTGTTCCTATGCCAATAACACACTGTTTGTATTATTTTGCTTTTATTGTAATCAGTTTGATTGTCAGCAGAACAAATGTTGCTCTTTGTTGCTTCTTTTTTAATTGGATTAATTATTTGTGGGGCTCAATTCTTCTATAGAATTTCACAATCAATTTGTTTAATTCTCCAAAATTCCTGCTGGAATTTAATTGAATGTAGAAATTGATTTGGGGCTAATAGACATCTTCCCAAGATTAAGTCATTCCAAACACAGATACAGTGTTTCTTTTCATTTAGGACTTTCGTTTAATGGTTTTTAAAAGTTCAGTGTTTTTTCCCCTGTGGTCTTGTGCCTTTGTTGTTAATCCCTAAGGCCTTTGTGCTTTTCATTGCTATTATCAGAGGCTGATCTACTGTCATCTCCAGGATCCTGGGAAGGGCTAGAAATGTGACCATGAGATTATAAAATTGCGGACACAGAGTATTTCAGTCACAGTTGGTAAAGTCTGTTGTCTTTTTCCCTTCCAACCTCCCCTCCGCCACATCTCCCTTACTGTTGAGCAGTATTGGAGTGATCACAGGTATTTGAGGGGGAGGGTCCAGCTAAAGGGAATTTGAGCTGAAGCTACATTTAATTTGGGATTTGTTCACATGGTCACAATCACTTCCATGTATGGTTAAGTCATTGCCAGGGGGTCCTAGTATCAGAATGGCTTCCAAGAATTCATGGAATTCCTTCTCCCACTGTCCTGACTAATCAGACATCTGGATATAAAGGTGACAGGATGTTTGGAAGCCAAGCGGATAATTAATTTTTAAAATACCATGTTGCTTTTGTGACATCCATCGTGCTGTTCAATTTTTTTTTATAATTAGTTGTGACTTCTTATTCTAAATAAAGATTTATTTTATACCTAATTTTCAATCTGTAATTTTGTTTTATTTTTCTTAAACAGGGCTTCTCAAATTGCATAAACTTCTGCCCTCAAAACTGGATTTGTCCTCTAGGTATTGTCAGTGGTATTGATGCTTACTATATTCAAATGTCTGTGTTGATCTAGAATCTAACAACTTTGCTAAACTCTTCTATTAGTTCTAAAAATTTGTCTGCTGACTCCTTTGAGTTTTCTCATTAAATTATCATTTTATCTGCTAATAGTAACTTGTATCTTTCTTTCCAGTACTTAACATTTTTCAATTTCTTTTTCTTATCTTATTACATTGGGCAAGACCTTCAGTATTCTGTTGAAGAGTTTGATGGCAATAGAGGACACTACTAGAAACATATCAAAAGCTTCTTCTTTCAGTACGATGTTTCCCAAAGGCTTTGGTTATCTAGTCTTTATCAAGTTAGAAAAGCTCCTATTTTCCTAAGAGTTTTAGAAAAATTAGTTATTAATGAAATAAAATTTGATTGGAACACAGCCATGTCCATTCATTTACATACTATGGTTGCTTTTACACTACAGTCACAGAGTTAAGTAATTGAGATAGACACTGTCTAGCTCAGAAAGCCTAAAATATGTATTATCTCACCCTTTGTAAGAAAGTTTGCCAACATCTGCTTTAAAATGATAAATTATATTGAGAGACTTTCTAATGAACTATGTTTTTATATTACTGGGATAAGTTTTTCCCATTCAAAGTACTTTAATTCTTCACAGTATAACTTACATTCAGTAGAGCATGGTAATCTTAGATGTATCACTTAGTGAATTTTTACATACTTATACATCCATTTAAATACCATTCAGACCAAGATATTGAACATTTCCACACTGTTGACTCTTGAATTCCCTGAACTGGCCTATACTGCCAGCCTCTCACCCCTAAGGTAATGACTCTTCTGAACTCTCTGTCCATAGATTCATTTTGCCTGTCTTGACATTCTCAGAAATGGAATCATATAGTAGATAGTCTAATATGTCTGGCTTTTCACTCAACAATGTGGATTGCTGGGTATAGCAGTAGATAGGCTTTTTAAATATTATTTGTGTATTAGTTGCATAGTTGTGCCAACTCTTTACAACCCCATGGACTGTAGCCCGCCAGGCTCCTCTGTCCATGGAATTCTCCAGGCAAGAATACTGGAGTGGGTTGCCATTTCCTCCTCCAGGGGATCTTCCTGACCCAGGGATCAAACCCAGGTCTCCTGCATTGCAGGCAGT
The DNA here is from genome assembly GCF_027580195.1 of Bos mutus. Classification (NCBI taxonomy): domain Eukaryota; kingdom Metazoa; phylum Chordata; class Mammalia; order Artiodactyla; family Bovidae; genus Bos; species Bos mutus. The sequence continues at coordinate 49,742,330 of NC_091631.1, forward strand.
TTCTTTACCTTCTGAGCTACCAGGGAAGCCCACAAAATATTATTTAATATTCCATTATTTGAATAAGCTGCATTGATTTTTAACACAGTATTAGATTTCACTGTTTTATTGAAGTTTTTTTTTTTTAATATACCCGTATATATTCTTAAAAAGTGACCTAAAGTTTTCTCTTTTTTTCTTAAATTTTTAATTTTGGCAGTGCTGTATGGCTTGCAAAGATCTCAGTTCCCCAACCAGGGGTTGAACCTGGGCCATGGCAGTGAGAATGCAAAATCCTAAGCACCGGAACACTAGGGAACTCCCTAAAGCTTCCTTTTCTTATGTTGTTCTCTTTTTTTGGTGTCAAGTCTACACTAAGTTATATCAAGTTCATGAAATGATCTGGACAGTTTTCCCTCTTTTTTATTTTTGCAACAGTTTGTGTTGGCTACTAATTATTTTGGAGAAGGCAATGGCACCCCACTCCAGTACTCTTGCCTGGAAAATCCCATAGGCAGAGGAGCCTGGTGGGCTGCAATCCATGGGGCTGTAGAGAGTCGGACACGACTGAGTGACTTCACTTTCACTTTTCACTTTCATGCATTGGAGAAGGAAATGGCAACCCACTCCAGCGTTCTTGCCTGGAGAATCCCAGGGACAGGGGAGCCTGGTGGGCTGCTGTCTATGGGGTCGCACAGAGTCGGACATGACTGAAGTGACTTAGCAGCAACTAATTATTTATTGCTTGAAATTTTAGTAGAATTTACCTAGAAATACTTTTAAAATACCCTGGGACTTTTGGGGTAGCAAGGAGATTTTTCTAATTACCATTTTAATTTGTCATTTTGCTGTTAGTCTTCAAGTATTATATTTTCAATTTCAACATGATATATTTTCCAAAAATATGTATATTTCATCAAGGATTTCAAATGTATATTATTATATGTATGTATATAGCTGTTCTAACGGTTTATACTTTAACATCTTGGTTCTATCTCCTGTTTAATTCTGTAGTGTGGTTATTTGAAAGACTTTTATTTCTTGATGTTTATTTGATTAGTCTCTTTAAAAACGTTTACTTGATGGAGAACAAGATGACAGAGGAGTAGGTGGACGTGGAGTACTTCTCTCTCCACTGATACATCAGGAATACACCTTCAGACACAGAAGTGCATTCAGAACACCAGCTGAGAGCAGACAGGAGTACCTGACCAGAGGAAAAGAACATATAGACCCACGCAAAACTCGGTAGGACAAAGGAACTAGGGAAAAAACAGGAGAGTTAGTAGGACAGAACCTGCCCTCGGCAGGTGGGGGAACTGAAGCAAGGGTCCAATCTTCACATTGGGACAACTGTCTGAGTCAGAAGAGAAACATTTAAGGCTGAGAGGGAAACAGCTGATCTGTGGCAGCCTAAATGGAATGAGGATCAGACAGTCCTTGCTGAAGCTATACATACCCTGTGTAGGTACACGGGTCCCCTGGAAGGTGCAGTGGCTGGGAGCTGGAGTTCAGGGATTGTGGAGCGATCCCAGGGTGAGGGCTGCAGCTGACTGTGCAGAGACAGATGGAGAGGAGGTGAGGAAGGAAATTGTGGTGGGAAATGCCTGTGGAAGCCCAGCAGCCATGGAAGCAAGGCAATACTGCTGAATCACACATAGGAGGTAGAGCCATCACCATAGCCTCTTCCTCCCCACACACCAGCATCGGCAGCTGAAGAATAGAGAAGCTGGCCCATCAAACGCCTGACACACTGAACTACAGAGCAGGACCCCACCCAGGGTGCCCCTTTAAGTGCCTGACACACCGATCTACAGAGTAGGATCCCAGCGAGGGGAAGTCCCTCTATGTGCCTGACACACTGAACAAAAGAGAAGGACCCCAGGCAAAGGAATGGCAATCCACTCCAGTACTATTGCCTGGAAAATCCCACGGACAGAGGAGCCTGGTAGGCTACAGTCCACTGGGTCTCGAAGAGTCGGACACGACTGAGCGATCTTCACCAAGTGCCTGCATGGGCGGAGCTATGGAGAAAGACTGGCCAAAGAGGCCTCTGATCACCAGCTACAAGAGGCTAGAAAAAAAGACTCTGAGAGGGCCATAACTGGAGGCAGTCTGTGTCCCTGCACACTTGGCGCCACCAGGGTCCCCACAAGCCAAGCAGCTGCACCACCTTCACGCTCAATTCTCACTGGGGCAGAGCTGCCACAGGCAAAAAAAAAGTCTTGCATCTATGCACACAGAGCCACTTCGGTAGTGTCCAACTCTTTTTGACCCTGTAGACTGTGGCCTGCCAGGCTTCTCTGTCAGGGAGGGAGGTTCTCCAGGCAAGAATACTGGAGCATATTGGCCAATACTGGTTGCCATACCCTTCTAGAGAGCTGTATTTCCTGCTGCCCTAAGCATCAACTCCCCTGAATACCTGGTGCTGCCAGAACCCCTGCGACCCAAGAAACTACACCACCTCCACACCTGGCCCTCACAGGGGCAAACCCAAGTCCTCCAGGGCAGCCTCAGGAGCAAACCCCAGTGGACAACCCACATGCAGAGGTGGAAATAAAACCACAGTTGAAACCCAGGGGCAGTGTGGCTAAGAAAGAAGACCCAAAACCTTCCCACCAGCTGTACAAACTGCAGATTAAACCCACACGGTCAACTAGGCAGACTCTGTGTCTATGGAATATATAAAAGGTCATTGAGAGCTCCCACAAAAGAAAACATACTAATCCTGATAGCTGTAGACATTGGAGACAAGAACACATAGGGGTAGGACCAGATTAGAATCTAAGCTGCCCCCACAGCAGGTCCAGAGATCAGCACAGCGTTAGAGGGCATCCTAGGGAGGTGAGGCGGACTGCGACTCCCAGTGAAGGAAAGACTCTGACAGCAGTGACTCAAGAAAAACAGTTATTATTCTTATGTTTTGACTTGTTCTGTAGATTCTTTTGGATTTTTTTTTCTTTCTTTTTTCTTTTTTTCCCCCTTCTGTTGTAGTTGTCAATTTTATTGACACTATGAAAGCTAATTAAGCTTTTGAGCTTTTTTTATTCCTCAGTCACTTTTTTTATTGTTGTTATAAACCTCTGCCTCTATGTTGGGCTTTTGCAGTTCTGTGGAGTTTTCCTTTTTTTCTCTCTCTCTCTTTTTAAATTTCCATTATTAATTTTAAAACCTATTATTATTTTTTCTACATTTATTCCTTTGTTTGCTTTTCCTACTGTTCTTTTCTCCTTGCAGTTAATCTTTAATGTATATAAATCTTCTTCATCTACCTCTGTTTAACTTTTCATATCTATTCTTTCTTTCTTTCCTTTCCTTTCCTCTCAACATATTTGTTAATTTTATTTTTATTGCTTTATTCCCCAATTGGCACCTTCTTTTAGTTTTGCTTTCCAGTTTGTGCTTTAGTTATTTTTGTTCTGGTAGATACAATTTTTGGTTTCCTTTGTTGGCCAGGTCAGTCTACTGTACTTTATTTCTGTTGGACTGTTTTCACCTTGCTCATGGATGTATATGTATATGTGTACATACCATGATTTTAATTATTATTTGCCTGATTTTGTAACTGCCATTTGTCTGGGGTTCATCTTTGGTTTCCCGTTTCTGGATATTTGTTTTAATCTCACTTAATGCAATAACAAACCACTTGTGGAATCTTCATTCCTGACCAGAGATCAAGCCCTGAGCCTTTGGAATGGGAGCACTGACTTCAAGACCCTAAACTACCAGAGAACTAACCCTAGGGAGTATCAAATAGTGAGAACTCACACAAAGGAAACCACTGGAATACAAGACCCGGCATCACCCACCCACCAGTAGCACCCTGTGCAGGACGCCTCATCTAAACAACAAACAAAACAAAAATACAAACCCAATCATCAGCAGACAGGATCACCACCTCACTCAGCCTTGGCCTTAAGAGGAAAAACAAACAAGTAAACAAAAACTCAGCACAAATCTCACCCTGTACGAAGCTTACACAAACCACTGGACCAGCCTTAGGAGAAGCAACCTTAGAAACCAAAAGGAAGAAAGAATTCAACCTTGAAACCTGGGAAAAGGAGACCTCAAACACAGTAAATTTAAAAAAAATAAAAAGGGGGAAAAAAAGAAAGAAAAGGCAGAGAAACTACACAAATGAAGGAAGAAACTAGAAACACGGAAGTCCAAATAAATGAAGAGGAAATAGGCAAACCACCTGAAAAAGAATGCAGAATAATGATAGTAAAGATGATCAAAAACCTTGAAAATAAAATGGGGAAAATGCAAGAATCTATTAACAATGACCTAGAAGAATTAAAGAATAAACATGCAGAGACACACAACACAATTACAGAAATTAAAAATACTCTAGAAGGAATCAATAGCAAAATATCTGAAGCAGAAGAACAAATCAGTGAACTGGAAGATAAAATGGTGGCAATAACTTCTGAGGAGCAGAATAAAGTAAAAAGAATGAAAAGAACTGAGGATAGTCTCAGAGACCTCTGGAACAATATCAAACACACCAACATTTGAATTATAGGGGTCCCAGAAAAGGAAGAGAAAAAGAAAGAGTATGAGGAAAATTTTGAAGAGATTATAGTTGAAAATTTCCCCAACATGGAATAGGCAATAGTCAATCAAATCCAAGAGGCACAAAGAGTCCCATACAGGATAAACCCAAGGAAAAACATGCCAAGACACATACTAATCAAACTAACAAAGACTAAACACAAAGAAAGAATATTAAAAGCAGCAAGGGAAAAGCAATAAGTAACATACAAGGGAAACCCCATACGCTTAACAGCTGATCTTTCAGCAGAAACTCTGTAGGCCAGAAGGGAATGGCAGAATATATTTACAGTATTCAAAGGGAAAAATTTACAACCAAGATTATAGTACCCAGCAAGGATCTCATTCAAAATTGATGGAGAAATAAAAAGATTTTCAGACAAGCAAAAGTTAAGAGAATTCAGTACCACCAAACCAGCTTTACAGCAAATGTTAAAGGGACTTATATAGTCAAGAAATACAAGAGAAGAATAAAGATCTACAAAATCAACCCCAAACAATTAAGAAAATGGCAATAGGAACATAAATATCAATAATTACTTTAAATGTAAATGGATTATATGCTCCAACCAAAAGACACAGACTGGCTGAATGGATACAAAAACAAGAGCCATATATATGCTGTCTATAAGAAACCCACTTCAGACCTTAAGACACATAGAGACTGAAAGTGAGAGGATGGAAAAATATATTCCATGCAAATGGCAAGCAAAAGAATGCTGGAGTAGCAATCTTCATATCAGACAAAATAGACCTTAAAATAAAGAATATTACAAGAGATAAGGAAGGACACTACATAATGATAAAGGGATCAATCCAAAAGGAAGCCATAACAATTGTAAGTATCTATGCACCCAACATAGGAGCGCCTCAATACATAAGACAAACACCAACAGACATAAAAGGAGAATTTTTGACAGTAACACAAAAATAGTAGGAGACTTTAACACCCCACTCACACCAATGGACAGATCATCAAAACAAAATTAATAAGGAAACACAAGTCTTAAATGACACATTAGATGAGATGCAGCTCTTTGATATCTTCAGGACATTCCATCGAAATGCAGAAGAACACACCTTCTTCTCAAGTTCACATGGAACATTCTCCAGGATAGACCACATCTTGGGTCACAAATCAAACCTCAGTAAATTTAAGAAAGCTGAAATCGTATCAAGCTTCCTCTCCAACCACAATACTATTAGATTAGATATCAATTACAACCAAAAAAAACTATAAGAAACACAACCACATGGAGATTAAACAACACGTTTCTAAATAACCAACAGGTTACTGAAGAAATCAAAAGGGAAATAAAAAAATTTCTAGAAACAAATGACAATGAAACATGACAACTCAAAACCTATGGGATGCAGCAAAAGCAGTTCTCAGAAGGAAGTTTATAGCAATACAATCCTACTTCAAGAAACAAGAAAAACATTGAATAGACAACCTAACTTTATACCTAAAACAACTGGAAAAAGAAGAACAAAAAAATCCAAAAATTAGTAGAAGGAAAGAAATCATAAAAATTTGAGCAGAAATAAATAAAAAAGAAATGAAAGAAACAATAGTAAAGATTAATAAAACTAAAAGCCAGTTCTTTGAGAAGACAAACAAAATTGACAAGCCTTTAGCCAGACTCATCAAAAAAAAGAGAGAGAGACAAGAATCAAATCAACAAAATTAGAAAAAGGAGAGATTACAACAGACAATGCAGAAATACAAAGGATTATAAGAGACTATAAAGAACAACTATATGGCAATAAAATGGATAACCTGGAAGAAATGGACAGATTCTTAGAAAAGTTCAATCCTCCAAGACTGAACCAGAAAGAAGTAGAAATTATGAACAACCCAATTACAAGCACTGAAACTGAAGCTGTGATAAAAAATCTCCCCAAAAACAAAAGCCCGGAACCAGAAGGCTTCACAGGAGAATTCTAACAAACATTTAGAGAAGAACTAATGCTTATGTTTCTAAAGCTCTTTCAAAAAAGTTGCAGAGAAAGGAACGCTTCCAAACTCTTTCTATGAGGCCACCATCATCCTGATACCAAAATCAGACAAAGACAACACACAGAAAAGAAAACTACAGGCCAATATCACTGATGAACATACATGCAAAAATGCTCAACAAAATTTTAGCAAACAGAATTCAGCAACACATCAAAAAGCTCATACACCATGATCAAGTTGGGTTTACTCCAGGAATGCAAGGATTCTTCAATATATGCAAATCAATCAATGGGATATACCATATTAACAAATTGAAAGATAAAAACCATATGATAATCTCAAAAGAGGCAGAAAAAGCCTTTGACAAAATTCAGAACCCATTTATGATTAAAACTCTTCAAAAAATTGGCATAGAAGGAATCTATCTCAACATAGTAAAGACTATATATGATAAGCCTACAGCAAACATTATTCTCAGTGGTGAAAAACTGAAAGCATTCCCCCTAAGATCAGGAACAAGACAAGGGTGTCCACTTTCACCACTATTATTCCACATAGTTCTGGAAGTCCTAGATACAGCAATCAGAGAAGAAAAAGAAATAAAAGGAATCCAGATCAGAAAAGAAGAAGTAAAGCTCTCACTGTTTGCAGATGACATGATACTATACATAGAAAACCCTAAAGATAGTATCAGAAAATTACTAGAGCTAATCAGTGAAGTTAGCAAAGTTGTAGGATACAAAGTCAATACACAGAAACTACTTGCATTTCTATATACTAACAATGAAAAATCAGAAAGATAAATTAAGGAATCAATCCCATTCACCATTACAACAAAAAGAATTAAATATCTAGGAATAAACTTACCTAGGGAGACAAAAGAACTGTACATAGAAAATTATAAGATGCTGATGAAAGAAATCAAAGATGACATAAACAGATGGAGAGATAGTCCATGTTCCCGAGTAGAAAGAATCAATATTTTGAAAATGACTATACTACCAAATGCAATCTACAGATTCAGTGTGATCCCTATCAAACTACCAATGACATTTTTCACAGAACTAGAACAAAAAATTTTACAATTCACATGGAAACATAGAAGACCCCAAATAACAAAAGCAGTCTTGAGAAAGAAGAATGGAGCTGGAGGAATCAACCTTCTTGACTTCAGATTATACTACAAAGCTATAGTCATCAAGACAGTATGGGACTGGCACAGAAACAGAATTATAGACCAAAGGAACAAGATAGAAAGCCAAGAAATAAACCCATGCATCTATGGGTACCTTATTTTTGACAAAGGAGGCAAGAATATACAATGGGGCAAAGACGGTCTCTTCAATAAATGGTGCTGGGAAAACTGGACAGCTACATGTTAAAGAATGAAATTAGAACACTTTCTAACATCACACACAAAGATAAACTCAAAATGGATTAAAGAGCTAAATGTAAGACCCAAAACTATAAAACCCTTAGAGGAAAACATAGAACACTCGATGACATAAATCAAGGCAAGATCTTCCATGACTCACCTCCTAGAGTAATGGAAATAAAAACAAAAGTAAACAAGTGGGACCTGATTAAACTTACAAGCTTTTGCACAGCAAAGAAACTATAAGCAAGGTGAAAAAATAACCCTCAGAATGGGAGAAAATAATAGCAAATGAAACAACTGACAAAGGATTAATTTCCAAAATATACAAGCATCTCATACAACTCAATACCAGAAAAACGAACAACCTGATCAAAAAGTGGGAAAAAACTTAAATAGACATTTCTCCAAAGAAGACATACAGATGGTTAACAAACACATGAAAAGATGCTCAACAGTGCTCATTATTAGAGAGAGTCAAATCAAAACTGCAATGAGATATCACCTCACACTGGTCAGAATGACCATCATCAAAAAGTCTACAAACAATAAATGGTGGAGAGGGTGTAGAGAAAAGAGAACACTCATGCACTATTGGTGAGAATGTAAATTGATACAGCCACTATGGAAAACAGTATGGAGATTCCCTAAAAAACTAGGAATAAAACCACCATATGACCCAGCAATCCCATTCCTAGACGTATACCCTGAGGAAACCAGGGTTGAAAAGGCACATGTATCCCATTGTTCATTGCAGTAGTATTTACAATAGCTAGAACATGGAAGCAACCTAGATGTCCATCAACAGATGAAAGGATAAAGAAGTTATGGTACATATACACAACAGAATATGACTCAGCCATAAAAAGGAACACATTTGAGTCAGTTCTGATGAGGTGGATGAACCTAGAACCTATTATACAGAACTGAAGTGAGTCAGAAAGAGAAAGATAAATATATTCTAACACATATATACAGAATCTAGAAAAATGGTACTGAAAAATTTATTTACAGGGCAGCGATGGAGAAACAGATATAGAGAATAGACTTATGGACATGGGGAGAGGGAGGAGAGGGTGTGATGTATGGAAAGAGCAACATGGAAACTTACATCACCATATGTAAAATAGGTAGCCAATGGGAATTTGCTGTCTGGCTCAGGAAACTCAAACAGGGGCTCTGTATCCACCTAGAGAGGTGGGATGGGGCAGGAGATGGGAGGGAAGTTCAAAAGGGAGGGGATATACGTATATCTATGGCTGATTCATGTTGAGGTTTGACAGAAAACAACAAAATTCTGTAAAGCAATTATCCTTCAATAAAAAAATAAATTAAAAATACTGTTTACTTTATGAGTCCTTTCAAAGAAATTTGGGGGGCTTTTTTTAAGTCATATGCATTGCATTTACTACTCTTGCTATTGTTCTTAATTTCATTGATTTCTCCTCTAATCTTTATCATTTCCTTCTTGTTTATTTGGATTTTCTCTACTGTTTTTTTCCCCTCCAGATCTGAATACATAGTTCATTTGTTTTCAGTCTTGTTTTATGATGGATGTGTTTAAAGCTATAAATTTTCCTCTTGGCACTACTTTATTTATAGTACATAAACTTTGACATGCAGAGCTTTCCTTGATATTCAATTCTAAGTAATTCATAATTTTCCTTAATATTTTCTGTTTAGTCTAAGGGTTATTTGGTTGTATGTTTTTATTTTTCAGACATCTAAGATATCTTGGTTACTCTTTTGGTCTCTTCCCACCTATTGTCTCTCCTGACTGCCATCATGTTGACATTATCTGGATTTTAGTCCCAGATTTAATATATATTCATCATTTATTCAAGCAACAATAAACAATAAATTCTTTTTCAACCTTATTTTTCTTATATAAGGAAGATTCACTTTCTTTTTTTATTGCTGAAATATATTCTGTGTGCCTCTTTATGCCTAAGGATATCTTTATTTTGCCTTCACAGTTAAATAAATATTTAGCTGTATATAAAATTCAACAATTTCTAGATATAATTTGATTGTCATCCCATTGTCACTCTGATTCTCCTTATTTGTAGATGACCTGCTTTTTCTCTTTGGAAGTTTTCTCTCTGTTTCTGATGCTTTTAGATTTCTCCTTAATGCATCTGTGTATGAGATTTTTTTTCTTCTCCATCTTGTTCAGCACTCTCTTAACTCTTTCTGTCTGAAGGCTAATTTATTCCTTTAATTCTGCAAAAAGTTAAGTCATTGTTTCTTTCAATATTTTCTTCCCTCTGTTTGCTCCTTTATATTCTCCAGAGGCTCATGACAGACACCTATTGGTGATTGTATTCCTAGCCTGTTTCTCAAATTTCTCATAGTCTTTCCCCCTACCTGAATTGGGGGGAAAAAAAAAAAAACTCAGTTTTTCTTCCAGCGTTTCTCCTTTACCCTCACACTATTACATCACTCACAACACTTCTGACATCAGATGTATGAGTTTTCCCCACACCTAGCAATTCTGCAACACCAGCTAGATGTCTTAAGTTTAACTCAATTCTTACACAACATACATGGAGATACTGTCCCATCCCACAGGTTAAGGGCTCAGTCCCACAAGACCGCACCTACTGTCAATCAGAAGGCATAGGTCCCTACCACAACTTCTGTCCAGCTTGTCTACAAATCAGAGGTTCCCACGCTCCCTCCCCAAGTTCAACTAATTTGCTCAACTGGCTCATAGAACTCAGGGAAATGCTTACTCATATTTATTAGTTTATTTAAGGATATGATAAAGGGTACAGATGAACAGCCAGATGGAGAGATACATCTGCAAGGTCTGGGATGGTCCCAAATGCAAGAGTTTCTGTCCCAGTAGAGTTGGGGTACATCATCCTCCTGGTATGTGGATATGTTCACCAATCTGGAAGCGCTTCAAGCCCCACGCTATGGGGATTTTTATGGACGCATCCCCACATAAGCATGATCAATTAACTCCATTTCTAGTTCCTCTCCTCTCTCTTGAGAAGTGGGAGTGGTTCTAATCATGTCTTGGTCATTGTGGTGACCACTCCCATCCAAGAGTCATCAGGAGCCCACCCAGTCACCTCATTAGAACAAAGGATACTCCTATCACCCAGGAAATTATGAGAGATTTGGCAGCCTGGAATCATGAACTGGATCAAAGATCAAATATTAGGGGAAAGGGTGTTCCTGGCCCCCTCACCACTTAGGGAATTATGAGGGTTTTAGGAGTGCTGTGCCAGGAATCAGGGGCAGGGACCAATATGTATATTTTCTATTATCTCACACTGTCCCTAGAAAAGGTCTTTGACCTCTATTTATCCTCTTATGCTCCACAGAGCTGGGTTTAGTTGAAAAGAATGTTCCCCAAAGCCAAGTCTCCATCCCAGCTGGTCCCTCTGATGCTGAGGCTGAGGAAGTCAGGAAGATGGTGAAAGTCCATTTCCAGGGTATCATTTCTTGGGACCATTCATTCATTCACTCATTCAGGAGCATTTATTCCTATCTGTTCTGTGCCAGGCCCTCTCCTGGGTCCTGGAGGCACTTGGTCTCTGATGACTCCTCCAACATACTCATCGCTGTCCTCTTTGCTTAAAATTCTGCTCCAGCCACTCTGGACCTCTCCCAGCACCTTAAAGAGGCCAGGCATGCTCCCCTCACAGGGCTTCCTCTTCCCCTCCTCTCCTAAAATGTCCTTCTCCTCCTCCACCTTCTCTGTCCTTGCTGATGTTTACGCTGATGACCTTTTCTCATCATTCAATCTCAATTCAAACATTACGTCCTCAAAGAGACCATCCTCACCACTCTCTAAAATAGTCAGCCCTCTGGTCACCCTCTGTTTGACTTCACTCCCTCTCTTTTCCTCCCTTTCTTCTATCTCATCACCGAGACAGCTAGGGATTGTTCATTCCCATTGTGTAGATGAGGAGACTGAGGTTAATGGAAGAACAGTTATATACCGAAGGCCACGGTGTGACCTTGGATCGGTGGTCTAGCCAAGACTGTCCTCTGCTACCTCGTGTTAATGTGTGCATGCTCACCTGAGTGTGTGTCCACAGATGTGTGTTCACACGTGAACATGCATGAAGTGTTTAAATGTCCATGCAAGTCTTCCTGATGAGATCAGTGTGAGGGTCATGTGCTGGGGGTTGTCTTCTTAGGGTTGGCCCCAGGCCTCCAGACTCTATTCCCAGAAAGTACCATCCTCCCTCCTCAACCCCCTCCCCTCCCCACTACCTCTCCCCTTCCAGACTGCTTACTGCTCATACCCACCTCCTGCCCTGCCTCCCCCTCCCACAGAGGTCCTCCTCCTCACCTGAGGTCCCCAGAGGCCTTTGTTCCTGCTGCCAGCAGAGCTGTGTGGGCAGTGTGTGGCCACCAGTCCACTCCCGCTGTGCTGTGCTGGGCCCCTGCCTAACCCTCTCCTCCTCCTCTCATTGCAAATAGTAGGACGTTCACTTTGGATCTGACTTGCCTCTCTACAATAAAACCGCCCCTCTTCTCCTTCTCAATCTGATTGGGTGCCTGCCCAGGGCTCTCATGTCCTACAAGGCCAGGAGGGCCTTTCTGTCATCAGGGGAGCAAGGTTCATCTGCTTACCCTCTATATGCAGGTCGTGTTGGCGGGAAGCCTGACTTGCCTCTCACCTCCCTCTGCTTAACAGAGCAGTGAACGGGGAGCCAGGGCCTCCTTTGTAACTGTCGATTTTCCAGCTCAGCTTATCTGCGTCTTCATATGGTTCTCTTGTCAGAGGAGCCGGGGGCTGTGTGTATGACAACCAGGTTAAATAAATGCTGCATCCTCCCCGTCCCCCTAGTTCCCTGTCTTCTTGCTGAGGACAGCTGAGTGTCTCCCCGGCTTCCAGAGAAGATGCTAGTGTATTGTCACCTGTCTTTATTTGATTTGTGTCTTACTCAAAATGCCTGGGGCCATCACTCCACAGAGAGGAAGAGAGAGCAAGGACAAGCCTCCCTTTTGCCTTTTGCTGCCTGAGCATCTGGTCCCGGGAAGGCGGCTGGGGTGGGGGAGGCAGGTCTGTAGGAAGCAGAGTGGAGTGACAGCACCATGTGAGGTCAGGGAGGCCAGCAGAGGAGACTCAGAGAGGCCAAGCTTGTGGAGGACGGCCAGTCTACAGTGGAGGCTCCCAGAACTCGGATCCGGGGACCTTTCCAGGCATCTCGTGGCTATCCTCCACTTGCCACCATGGCCCATGGAAGCTTCTCCAAGCTCCCAGGGTAGGAGCTGACGAGACACTTGGCGTTTTCCCTCGGGCAGGAGGAAACTCGAGTCTTGGAGTCTTGGCGGCCCCAGTGGGGAACGCATGGAGCCACTGGATCTGAGGCCATGGATCTAGTGGCCCGGGGACTCTGTGGCCTCTGTGAACAGACAGACTGAAGAGCCAAGAGCCATGCAACAAATAAGTGCTCGGAGCCCCGGAAGGCAGCGGCTCCATCCAGGCCACTCTGCTCCAGGGCTGGAGGGATAGCTGAGCATTTGCTGTCTTCTCACACCGGGTCATTGGTTGTCTTATTTCCTCTTGTCTTATTCAATTTTCTCAGCAGTCCTATGAGACAGCTGGTATTCTTTTCATTTTCCAGATAAGACAGTTGAGCTCCAGGAAGCCAGATGACTTTCTAAAGGTAACAGTCAGCAAGTGGTGGAACCAGGATGCAGAACTAGATCTTATGGCAATGGTGCTAGTCCTCCCCCCATGACACAAGCCAGTCCGGACAGTGGCTGAAATGGTGACCCCTGTTGATGTGTGAGATGCTCACCTTACAGGACATGTCAAGAACACAAGTCAGGAAGGAGGCGGTCCGTCCGTCCTGGGGTGGCTGTCTGCAATAGGCAGTCGTGAGCAGAGCAGGCTGATGTTTGACATAGATCTCTACTGAATAACAGCTGTGACAGGCATCCCCACGCTCACTCCCAACAGACTGGCACGCGCAACCAGGCGCCGAGCTCGTCGGCATTCCCTTTTACACCCCCGCCTACCTCCCCTGGGAATCTATTCAAATCTACTCAACAGAGCAGCCAGGAGAAGACGATAAACCCGTATCAACGCGGTGTTTCTCTTCGTCTCTCTCTTTGTGAAAAAAAGAAGAGGAGTAGTGCAAAGCCTCATCCAGTATTCACCGGGAATCATCCTGACATGATCCCAGGAAAATAAGTTCTTTTCACAACCACGCTTCCAGCGCATCCTCTCTCCTGACTGAGCGCGGGCTGAGCCTGCCGCATGCGGGGCTCCGTGGCTGGCAGAAGCACTGGCGGTAAGGCTTAATTATGATTCACGAAGCTGCAGTTGCGGAGATGGTTTAAAGCCACTTAATTAGTGTAGGAATATACCACCATAATTATCCTGAAATGTGGCCTAATTAACCTATGGAAAAGCTGGGCCACTGGTAGGGAATGTCGGAGACATTAATAGTCTATTAATATACCTGGGCCACTCTCTGGCACAGCTTTGGGGGTACACAGGCCTGGGGGAGCAGACAGAGGAGAATACAGTTTGCCCTGCACGGTGATGATTTAAAAATATGTGAACTGAACAGGGAAAGGAAAAAGGGAATAATATTTGCTGAGCACCTGTTATGAGCCAAGCAGTGTTCAAATCCCTTTCTTATTTAATCTTCAAAATAATCCCTTACTATAGGTATTAAATTTCAGAGAGGTTCATTAATGAGCCCAAGATCACACAGCCAGAAAATAGCCAAACTGGAATTCATTCTTTAGTTAGTCTGCTCCAAAGGCTCGTCTCTGCAAGCTATTTTTTACTGCCTCTGGTAGGCAGGCACAGAAGACTTGAGGAAATGGATGAAATAAAGAAAAGAGGCCCCTTCAACTCTAAGGAGGCCCTATTCCCTCTGACATTTAGAAAAAGAGAGTGATTCAAGTCTCCTGAAGGCAGGTTCAAGCTATCAAGTGTATTGTGCAGGTGGGACATTCGGAATCTCCATTCACACAGGCTACAAAGGTAATGACATCACCTCTAGAACACAGAGCAAGCCCGGCAAAACCATTTATAGCAGTCCTGGGAGACCTTCCTAGGTGACTCTAATTTCCTTCTGCACTTAAGTCTCCGGCTTCACCCTGGCTTTGAGTCCAGAGTTGGACCTAAGCCAAGAGAAGCCACATCTTGGACAATCCTTAATGAAGCTTAAGGATTTGCTTAAGCTTTGAACCCAGCCCAGACTCTCCAGTGCCCAGGACACTCGAAGACACCAGAATGAAAGCCCAGAGCCCTCCAGGGGGCGCCAGAGAGGCAAGCTTTTCTGCCTCGCAGTCTGTCTGGTCGGCAGGTCGAGGAGTATTCCAACAACGTCTTCATTCTTCCCTGATCAAAGGAGCTGGGATTGAACCTGCTGTAATCATCCGTCGGGGAGTTTGCTTAAAATTCCCCTAATTACGGGAGAGCAGAAAATTGCTACGCCTCAGACTGAATAGAGAAATCGAAGGCGCCCTGCTCTCAGCTGCCTAGGGGAGACAAGCCAAGATGGGAACAGAAAAGCTGGGAGAGGGAGGAGGGGATACTATGGATGGCAGTGATGGGAGGGAGAGCACTCTCCCCGTCTGTGCTAGGGAGTGAGAGAGGAAGGGGGGAAGCCAGCTGCAAGGGGGTCACGGTGGCTGGCTCAGGTGGTGCACGCCAGGCCCCCCACTCTCCTGCAGAGAGAAGGATGCAGGAGCCAAAAGGGTGGGCACATAGGGAGGAACTAACCAGAATGCATCCTCCTTCTGGAGAGGCCAGGGGAGTCTCTAACTCTGGCTTAGATTAGAAAGTAGATTCTGGAACATCCTCTCTGCTAGGGGAGGGAAAGAAAGAGCAGACAGACAGGTCAGGCAGGGAACAAGCTGCCAGGATGGGGTGGCGGGGTAGGGAGGGCTGCAGAGCAGGCTGCCTCCAGGCTCCCTCTCTGTGTTCTGCCCTGTGCCAAGGATGTGGAAGGTCTAGAAGGAGTGGAAGGGGAGACAGGAAGAGTGCACCCTTGGGGAGTCTCAGTCTGATGGGGCAAACCCAAAGTAAGACTCAGAGAAGCCCTACACACCAGTGTCCCGCACGTGACAGCCCTGAACTCTAGGAAGGGGGTCGAAATGTGCTGGACCAGATGGAGTCAGAAGGGGAAGGTTTGCTGGGGAGACACCTCAGAGCAGGAGACAAACGGGGAGGAGGAAGATGGAAGAAGGGAGGGGAACATCTGAAGGAATCATTCAATGTATGAAGGGGTTATGGTTACCACTTGGGGAAAGGGAAGCGTGGCTCAGGGAGGTGAAGTCCCTTATCTACGGCGACACGGCTCATCATGCCAGAGCTGGATCTCAGACTCCTAGCCTGTGCATTACATCCCCATGGGGTAGGAGGGGTTGGGAGGGGGCTGGCCAGAGGTGGAATGCTAGAAGGAAAGAGGGGGCCACTCCCTGACCCGTCAGTGTTGATCATAAGGGCAGACAGTACAGTAACACATCTCCCCTTTGCTAGCCCAGCACCATGCAGGAGCTCCCCAGGCCCCCCACCCCAACTTGGAAAAGATGGATGCTCCACGATGCTCTCACACTTTCCCAGGGGACTTCTCAGGTCCTCAGGCAAGTCCCTGAATGGGCCCAGCCTGAGTCCTCCGCAGCCCCAGCTACACTGTGTGTCCCCACTGTAGGTCTGGTGTTATCGGCTAAGACTTGACAATTGCAAGCTACAGAACCCACTCAACGTAGCATTTAAATAAAAAAGGACTTTACAAAAGGGACACAGGAGTGTCCTGCACAGCCCCAGCGCAGGAGTGCAGTCATGCCTCAGTCAAGGACATAGAGGACAGGCACGCCATCAGACCCAGGAGCTCCCACCGCCTACTTCCCACCTGGCATCCGCATCCCCATCTCATCCTCAGCTTCTCCTTGCATACCCGGGAAGACTCCCAAATTCAAGATGGTGACTTGGGGCTCCCAAGCCCACATGGGATCAATAAAGAACGGCATGAAGAGACAGCCTGTAGGCCCCAATTCCAATACCCCAAAGTCAGAATTCTGACCATCCCAGCTTGGCTTAGGTGCCTGTTCTAGTCCAGTTAACCTCAGGCCAGGGCATCCAGCCACACTGGACAAAGGCTGCGTGTGCCCTCTACTATATGCGAGCAGGTCGGTTCAGGGGCCACGGGGAGCTGGACAGTAATTCCACAGCAAAGATGTGCTGGGGTAGTGGGTGTGCGGCAGACAGGCCTGGGGGTGTGATGGGGCCTGACCTGTCTCAGCAGGCACTCTGGAGGGGGTTGAAGCCTCCACCTGAGCCAGGTGGTGAGTTACTCAGAATGTCAGACACTGCAGCTATGGCCAAGGCAAATCCTCAAGTGGGAGACTGAAGGGAGGTGGTGGGGAGGGGGCTGGCCTGGGCCCTGACCCCCCAGGAGCCAAGAGGCAAGTCTGCAGGGGCTGGGGTCTGCCCAGGCCTGGGGGAGGCAGGCCAGTGTCTTGAGCTCCAGGGTAGTTATCTGAGGCGGGAAACCTGTACTTTAGAAACTCGACTGTTTTCATGCTGTTTGTATTTTCTGTAATTACTTCCTTTTTGTTCTCCCTTAGTATTTATGGAAGTTCTTTGTGAAAATGCCAGCAGATCCCAGCAATGCGGAGAGGAAACAACCAAGGGGTTTGTGTCTCTTCCTGGGCTCAGGGTAAAAGAGACATCCCCTGGAGCCTGGGAGGGGTGGTGGCAGGAATGTGGCCAGGAGGACTGGGGGCAGGCAGGAGGGGGCAAGGACAGCAGCTGGGAGGCTCCTCCCTACCCACCCCACCCACACCCTGGTTGTTCTCCGAGCTCTTTCTCAAACGTGGGGAGGTCCCTGGCTTCCTTTGAGTAAGTCTGTCGTCCTGACCTGGGCAACCCTGCAGAGCTGCCCACTTCTGTTGCCCCATCCAGGGCGAGGGCCGGAGCCGCCCTCAGGCCAGGCTTGCACATAAACTCCTGGGTGCTCCTCGGGTGCTGGGGCAGGCAGGGGCTCACCATAGGTGCTAGCCCAGGGGATCTGGGGCCCCTGAGACCCTGGAATGAGAACTCGGGCACCTAAGATAAACCCTCCCTTGATCCCAGTCTCCACTGGGTTCTGAATCTTCCTCCAATCTCATTCTGCCCAGCTCTGACTTTTTGCTGGACTCTACCTTAAAACTCCACGTGGGCATCAGAGCCAAGTTGGGGTGGGGCTGGGGATGGAGGGAACCTGAGTTTCTCCTGGGTCTAAGGGCCTGCCCTCAGGTGAGGAGATGGATAAGGCTCTGGTGTAGGAGATCAGCGGTACCTCTCTGGTTTCTAAAAAGGGGAAGAGATGGAGGTCCTAGGTGGTAGAAAGGACCAGAGACAGAGTCACAGAGGTCTTCATCCTCTTATATTAAACTATTTGTAGGCAAATTGTCACCAGGGCATCACAGGGTCCTGGCCCTGCCCCCATCCCCACCGCCATGGCCATTCCATGGAGTTAACCGTGACGGTATCCATGGCCAGATGGCGTTATCCTGGGTGGCTGAGCAGCCCCCAGGAGTGAGGTGTCCGCAGGCAGAGAACCAGCAATGACATGGGACATTAGGTGCTGATGGCTTTGCCAAGCAAGAGAATTGCAATTAAGGATGCAATGGGTCCCTCCGGGGGCTGTCAGACAAGGATCCAGAGCAACAGTCCGGAGGCTGGGAGCTTTCTGAAAGCAGGTGCAGTGGGAGCCAGGATGGGGCTGTGGGGGCGCAGCCTCCATCCTCGCAGCAAGTCCATCAACAACAGAAAGGTGATTAACACCTGCATTTACTCAGTGCCCAGCAGGCCCCCTACCGGAAGGCGGGAGTGCAATTATCTGCATTCTACAGATAAGATAAGGAAAAGCAGAGGAGCAGGGGTTATGACACAGATAGTAGAGATGGAATTCAGACTCGGCCTCATCTGGCACCAAAGTTAGGACTCAGAGCCCCCCTCTACCTCCCCGCGGTGCCCTCTTCTGAGAGTTCCCCAGATGGGCCTCAATGCCCAGGGCCATAGGCCACACTGCCCCAGCCTGGGGTTTGCGGCTTCAGGTTGGGAAGAGCTCGCCAGATTCCCTGGCAGCCACATGGGGACACACCTCTCCT
Source organism: Bos mutus (assembly GCF_027580195.1). Classification (NCBI taxonomy): domain Eukaryota; kingdom Metazoa; phylum Chordata; class Mammalia; order Artiodactyla; family Bovidae; genus Bos; species Bos mutus. Next base: position 49,761,286 of record NC_091631.1, read on the forward strand.
CCCTGGTGTGGGGGAGGAAGAGGAGGAACAGCTGGCCTGGGTGACAATTAAAGGCCATTCCAGGGGAGGTGGCAGACGCAGGAAGGTAGGAGGTGAGGAGGGGCACATACGTCACCTCAAAGCCTGTGTCTAAGCTCCCCACCCACCTTGCTCAAACCTCCCACCTTGGGGAAGCCCCACTCCTGGTCCTACCACCTCGGGCTCTGTGCAGTGAAGTCACTATCACTGACAAGCTCTTCCTTATCTATACCAAACATGCCTGGAGGAGGGGCCCCTGCACCACCCCCCAGCCCTGCTTGTTTGTGCATGCCCACCACGCCGTGGAGTGACCTTGGGGGTCAGGAGGTATGTGGGAAGCAGCCAGTGAAAAAATTCCCTTTTTAGGAGCTGGTCATATTGCACCCAACACGGAGGATGGGGAGAAGGTCGGGGAGGGGAGAGCAAAGTTAAGATGAGAGGAAGATGAGAAATGAGGTGGTCAGAGGCCCCAAACCAGGCAGGCGCACCTAGAGGTCGTGCTGGCCGCTGGCCGGGCACCTCACGGCATCAGTGATGACCTGGACACTGGGGAGCCGCTGAAAGGGACTGAGGGCCAGAGAGACTGAGTCATCTAGTCTTGGTTCACACCTGCTCCCCCAGGCCGGGCTTTGAACCTGTCCTGGAAACACTCTGACCACAAACCGCGCATCCGGGGCCCTGTTTTCTCTGGTTACAGCCCAAGGAGGTGAAGGGTGATCAAGCCCTGAGGCTGCCCGCACTGGTTTTGCTGGTCTGCTGGGAAGATCCTGGGGACCTGGAGCCTGCAGGGCTCACTCCCAACAGCAAAGCCCCATCCAAGAGCTGACTAGAACCCATAGAGAAGGGGAGTGCTTGTGAGTTCAGACAGGGAACACAAGAGTGAGGGAGTTCAAGGCCACTCCCGGCTTTGCCTCAGAAGGCTTGTCCCTTCATTCCTAGCAGCCTAAATCTTGGCCATCTTTCAAAACCCACCTCTTCCGTGAAGCCTTCCCTCCCTCCAAATGAAGTTTTCTCCCTCCCTAAATACTTTATCCACACTTATCTGCAAGCCTTGTCACATTCCTCCTTGCATTGCACCTCCCTGGCTAGACTTGGGGCTCCACAGTGCAGAGCCATCCTCCCATCTCAGGAGCTCCATACTGCCCTGCTGGATAACGGAGGGTGGGGGTGCTGGAGAGGAGGGGTTCACTGAGGAGCAGGACAGGAGGTGGAGCGCTCAGATCAGAGGGTACAGGAGGGGTTCAGGAAGGACTAGCTGAAACGAGACCCAGAAGAGCCGCTGCTTACTACCTGAAAGCCAGGTTGCCTTTGAGAACCAAATACAGTTCTCCAGAGTCCTGGGCAACGGAGAAACCAAACGCAGCGCTCTCACAGAAGGTGCAAGCGCTGCTGCCGCTGCTAAACCACTTCAGTCACGTCCGACTCTGTGTGACCCCATAGACGGCAGCAAGCGCCAGCTACGGGGAAATAAGCTTTAAGGGAAAAAATGCCACCACTCTCCACGTGCTTCTGGTAGTGGCAGCGGAAGAAACAAAATCATTTATTTGTCCAACAGTATTTTTCATTTCAGATGATCTATTTTCATCCTTATAAGTTCATTTTCTAAAAATCTTCCATTTTGCTCCTCATTGTGTTCATGTTTTCCTCCACACTTCTGAGCATGGAGCATATTTATAACCACTGCTTTAGCATTCTTGTCTGCTAATTCCATCAACTTTCCCACTTGGGGGTCTCTTTCTGCGAACTGATTTTTCTTCTGGTTATAGGTCCTATTTTTCTGCTTCTTTGCATGGCTGTTAATTTTCTATTTGATGACCAGTATTGTGAATTTTCCATTGGGGTCTAGATTTTGTTGTATTCCTTTAAAGAGTGCTAGACTTGGTTCCACCTCACAGTTTTTTGGAGTCACCGTGACCCTTCTAAGTGTTGACTTTAAGGTCTATGAGAACGGATCCAGGACAGCTTTTGGTCTTGGGCTAAAGTAAACAGCCTCTTGAGGACTCTATCCAATGTAACACTACAAGCTCTCTCCACTAACACTGATGGAAATCTGAACCATTCCAGCTCTGTGTGAGCTCTAGAAATTGGTCAGTCTTCTTACTGGCGGTTCTTTCCCTAACTTTGTGGTGTTTCACCCCAATTGTGTGCAAATCAATGGCCAAAGTTTCGAGACCCCTTCTACGGACTTCCAGAAATCTTCATGAGCAGCACCCTTCTCTCCAGAATTCTTCCCACACAAATCCTAGCCTCCTCAGCCTCAACCCATGTCTTATCAATTCAACCTTCAGGCTCTTTTCAGGACACTCCCCTGTCCTCCTCCTGGGCCTTTCTCTAGTGAGGAAACTGATGCTGTGATCGGCTGTTGCCTTTCTCTCAGGGACCACCATCCTCTGCTAACTGTTGCTCACTATCTGAAAACAGTTGTTTCAAACCTTTTGTCCAGTTTCCAGTTGTTTTCAGCAGGTGGGCAGTTACCATAGCAGTTAATCTATGGGCTGAACGGGAGGATTCCTAAGCAAGAAACATTTATTGGGGAATTCTCTGATAGATTTCAATATGCCAGGCCCTGCTCTCTGTGCTGGGAATAAAGCATTGAACTAAATGGACAGAATGTGTGACCTCATGAAGCTGATATTCCAGTGGGTGAGGCAGACAATAAACAGTAATAAACATAATAATTGTGCGGCATGTTAGAAGGTGAACAGTGCTGTAGAGGGGAAAATAGAGCAGGGAGAGAGAGAAGCTGGGGAACAGAGCAGCATTTTAAATAAGGGACTCAGGGAAAACCTCACCGTGAAAGTGTTGTTGTTCAGTTACTCAGCTGTGTCTGACTCTTTGCCACCCCATGGACTACAGCACACCAGGCTTCTCTGTCCTTCACCATCTTCCGGAATTTGCTCAAACTCATATCCATTAAGTCGATGATGCCATCCAACCATCTCATCCTCTTTCGCCCCCTTCTCCTCCTGCCCTCAATCCTTCCCAGGATCAGGATCTTTTCTAATGAGTCAGCTCTTGGCATCAGGTGGCCAAAGTATTGAAGCTTCAGTTTCGGCATCAGTCCTTCCAATGAATATTCAGGGTTGATTTCCTTTAGGATTGACTGGCTTGATCTCCTTGCTGTCCAAGGGACTCTCAAAAGCTTCTTCCAGTCAAAGAAAACTGAGCCAAGCCCTGAAGGAAGGGAATGAATGAGCCACAGGTGCAACGGCCTTGAAGTGGGAGCAAGCCTGGCTTGCTCAGGGAACAGCAGGGAGACCAGTGTAGCCATCAGGGTTTGAATGAGAAAGAGACATGATCTGAAACCAAGGGGAGGCGCTGGACTGTGATGAGCCCTAGGGGCCACAGAAGGAAAGCTGTTACTGTAACAACTGAGATGAGAAGTTTGGACCTGGGTGGTGGCCACAGACCTGGTGAGAAGTGAATTCAGAAGCTGAATGTTATGTCAAAAGAGTGAAAGAGAGAAGAATCAAGGATGACCCCTAAGGTTTTTGGTCTGAGCAGGTAGAAGGAGGGAGATACCATTTACCAACACAGGGAAGATTGAGGGCCAACTGAGTCTGTAGGTGGGGTGGCAGGAGAGACCAGTTTGATGGTGGACCTGTTCGGTATGAGATGTCTTCTACACACCCACGTGGAGGGATCCAGTGGGCAGCTAGACACTAGTTAGGAGTTCGGTGGAGAGATCCAAGACAGAATGGAGGGGAAGAAGCTGGGAAAGGAACCCACTGGTGAAGTCTTGCCTGGTGACGTCTAGAGTCACCCAAGAGCACCTTGAGGATCCTCCTCCAAGGACAGCCCTCTGCCTCCACAGAAGGGGCAGGAGCCAGGGAACCAGGATTGGCCCTTCAGAGGCCAGCTCGTCCCTCCTCTTATTCCAAGTTGACCCAAATCACTGAGGGCTGTCAGATCGCATCACTGCCCAGGATCCAAGACCTCCAAGAAGAAGCTGCATTAGCCACTCTGTCCCCCATAGAGACATGGCCTGTCACCTGCTATTCTGTAGGCTCCCTGGCTCACATTCATGACTCTGCATGACGATGTTTGCTCCCCTCGGCTCCAGGATGGCTTGCCCTGATGCCCCACATCTGACACTGAGTCTCCTCGCTCTCGCTGGCTTTGCTTCCCAAGCAATCATCAATGCATCTCCGGTCCCAGGCTGCCTTCCCTCTGCCTCCCATCTGATGTGTGACTCAGGGGAGCATTCCTCCCACTCCCTATAGAGAGAAGCTCCAAAAGCCCTGGGATCTGAAAGTCCTTCCAGACATCTAACCTCCATCCTCACTGTTCTTGCCTGATGTCCTGTTATTCTAATGCTCTCCCCTAGAACAGATGGGGCCCTCGGTTGCCCTCTTGCTTCCTTCTCCCTGCCCTTGTTTCTTGCTCTCCCAGATGCCCTTCTCCTCTTTGTCCTTCAGGCTCGCCCACACCTTCCTCACTCCCCGTCTGCATGCCCTTTCCCTGCTCTCTCACCCCACTCAATCATTCGTCTCAGACAGTTAGTTTAGGGGAGTGGAGACGAACCTCTTGCTGACTCCAGTGAAGGTAATTTCCTCTCGTCACCCTGGGGATGCTGGCAGTTATCTCAATGCCCCCAGAGCCCCAGTGCTCCAGGCAGCTCCCTCTCCCCCAGCCACTTCCTGGCCTTCCACTTCCTGGCCCTCTCTACACAGCTGTGTTGCTGTGTTCCTGCTCTCCTCACATCATCTTGACTTGGCCAAAGAGACCTGCCCCTCAGGAGATGAACACCTTCACCTCCGCAGTGATCACCCCTCCCGTCCCCCGCCCACCACACACAGGCACACGCACCATGCTCCTTAAGTGATGGCGAGGGCAGTGGCCAAGTGATCCACAGCTCCTTTCTCTTCTGTTGCTGCAGTAAAATATGGACAGCGGGAACCACGGGAGAAATGAGGCATGAAAATTAATCTGCTTTACAATCCTCATGAATATTTAAAAGCTGATGAATATGTAACTACATTTCTTTTCTCCTCCATTAGTGTCTGCTTTTGAGTTACTCTATAGATCCCTTGGTTCCTTTGGGGGCTGGTTGGCTAGACTGATTTTTAAATTGGTTTTACAGGTGCCTGTAGATCCCAGATTCCCCTCAACCCTGATCTTGAGAAGAGGATTTACCCCTTTAAAATTCCCCAGGAAGGCCTGGCAGCAAGAGAGACAGAGAGAGACGAAACTTCCTCTGAAACTCACACTGTGGGAGCCCCGAGGGAAGGCAAAGGTTGAGACGGTGGGGCTCCCATTTTGCAGTGGGGCTCACCAGCTATAGCCTGTAGAGGATAAACCACCTCCTTCTTCCCTGAGCCACAGTTTGCCCTTGATAGCAGGCCCTCACAGCCCAGCCACTATGGGTCTTTCAGGGCCTAGTGCTGGGTGGCCTTGAGAAACCAAGAAATGAGGCTGCAAAATGTTACTTGCTTTCTACTCAGAAGAATCTGATATCAGGCTAACTGTATGCTACTGTGCAACCATCTCCTGGCCCCTGGCACCAGCCACTCCTTCTAGAAGCACTCTTTGGAGCATCCCTGGTCATCTCCCTAGCCTGTCCTCTCTGCCACAATTCTTTGATGACTCTGGAACCCTGCTTCCCAGCCACTCTTACCATCTGAAGCGGGCTGGGGGAGGCAGGCTCCTCACCCACCTACTGCAGCCATCAATCGCCCCGGAGCAGAGCAGAAGGAGCAGCAGGGCATCTTTCCAGAGCAGCAAGATTTGTCTTGGGGCCCAAGGCAGAATCCAGCACTGAACCGGCATCCTGTAGAGGGAAGCTGGGTCCTGGCTTGGTGAAGGAAGGTGTCACGGGGCGGGAGACATCCATCCTGCCAGCCTGGCAGCAGGGCTGGGTCAGAAATGCTGAGGGTCCTTAGAGCCCCACAGCCAGCACCTGAGCTTCAGGTCACAGCAGACCACTCCCAATTCCTGCTTGATCATCCTCCCCCTGTCCTCGGTTTCTCCATCCACCCCTCATTCTACACAAAGCCTGGCAAAGCATTTCATGTTGTTTTGATCATATTTCTTCCCTTCTAACCATCCTTGGGGGCCCCTTAGTTTCTGGCTTATCCAATTCACATCTGACCTGCCATCTCCATCACCAGCAACCCCAGGCCCCCTCATCCACCCTAAGCCCCTCACCCCAGTCTTCCAAGCTAACTTGCTCACCATCCCAAACACGCTTTCACCTCTTTGCCCCAGGTCCTCCGTTTCCCCCTCTAATGATACCTGTCCTCTCCTTCTTTCCAGGCTTTGCTCAGAAGTGCCTCCATCAGGAAGCCTTCCCGGGTCGACCCCAGTCCCAGTGAAAAATCCTATCACCTCTTCTGGGCTCTCAGATGTTTCAGTACCGAATCCACAGGGTGTTCACTGGCACTATCTTCATGGGTGGAGTCCACAGAAAGGGCTACAGTGTCTTTTAAAGCAGACCCGCATGCAGTCAGTGTCACAGCCTCCTGTGGATACACTTACTGGGCAGCCTCACTCTCATCACCTGTGCCTTTAGGTCAACCTCACTCCATCTCCTGTAAATGCCTGGCCTACTGCCAGAGCGGCCCAAAGCAGGGACCCAGTCCCCTTCTCCCTCCTCTCTGTTCTTTCAGGGGCTTCACACACACAGGGTTTCTGGAGCGACACCAGGCTGGGGGCTCAGTGTAACAGAGGGATTGCCCAACTTGGGGACAGAGAAGGTGCCCCCAACAGTGAGTCAGGAAGCCAGGCTCTGGACCTGGCTCTGCCCTGGGATCTTGACCGAGCCACCTAACGTTCTTGGATCTCCCTTTTTCATTAACCAAATGGGGATACAGGTCTATCCCTACATCAAAGGATCATGGTGGGAATCAAATATGAAAATGCTTTGAAAAATACAGAACACTGTGGACTTCCCTGATGGTCCAGTGGTTAAGACTCTGCGCTTCCACTGCAGGGGACACGGGCTTGATCCCTGGTCAGGGAAGTTCCACATGCCACGTGGTGCAGTGAAAAACAGATATATAGAGAGCAGTATATAAATGTTAGATATCCCTGCTGTTGGAATAATTAGCAATAAATTGTTATAATAACTGTTATCATAGTGTGTGACATTCCCCCAGCTCCATTTTGAGGGGTTCTCCGGCCTAGCCCCCTCTTTCCTTCCCTGTCCACGGGAGGGATGGGAGGCCCACCTGGATGTGTGTCCCTTGGGATCTAGCATCTCATTCTCCAAGACAGATTCCCCAAGCAGGAACGTCACCTTCAGCCCCTGGCCTCTCCGCTCAGCTCCCGGCTGCCTCGGCAGCGGGAACAAGCGTGAGCCTTGTCAGACAAGCCCTGCATCTCCGTAAAACACGTTCTCAGCATAATTACCCAGCGGAGACGCACAGGGCTCCCCACCCACCCCCGACAGAGAGCCTCTGCCGCCGCCACTGGTTCCTCGCTGCTGCAGCAGCTGAAAGCTGAGCTGTCCTGGACCAAAGAAGCAGGAGCGGTTCTCTAGCTAAGCAGGGCCAGATATGGCCAGGCCTCGGAGGGGAGCCCCAGGTTCTGGCTGTAAAGTTGGGGGGCCTCCAGTGGCCCAAGCAAACTCAGAGCTCAGCTTCTCTGCTCCCTTCCATCACCCTCTGAGTGAGCCCCTAACAGCCCATCTTGAAGCTCCCCCCAGGTACGGGGCTGTGCTTACCCCAGACTCCCTGTCCCCTGCTTGTGGTGCCTCTGCCGGCACTGGGGTGAGCCCCTTAATGGCCTGCTGCCCTCCCCCACACTGAGGGGTCAGCTGGGTCTCGGGTGTGGCACCAGCAGCAACCTAGGCATGTGGCAGTGCTCGGAGATGCAGACAGGCTCTTGTGGTGGCCCCCTTCCCCAGAGCCAGGTGCAGGGAGGCTGGGAGAGCTGCCACCTCCCACCTCCCTCCTGTCCCCCTCCCCCTGCATGCCTTCCCCAGAGAAACACTCTAAACAGTCCTTTGGGAAGACGTGTTCCTTCCTCCCCTCTATCTCACCAGGCTGCTGCCTGATCGATTTCACACCGTGAATATCATTCTTCCTTCCTTCTGATAAAAGGGGATGACTCAAGCCCCTGGGTCCAGCAGAGATCTGTCTTCCACCTATCTGTTTCTAGACGCTGACTATTTCTAGATAGAGATGGGGAAACTGAGCCCTGGACTGGGCAATTCATTCCTTTGAGTGGAGAACAGGACAGAGGGTAGTTGAGAAGTGTGAGATGTGGGGGGTCCCTGGGAGGCAGTCCTCCCAGCCAGGCTGTCAGAGCAGCAGGGACGCCTGAGATGCTCCTGTTTATCCTTCTAGCAGTTCCACCTGTAGGAGCAGATGCTCTGAAAGTGAGTGATTCGATTTCCCTCTTCCTGTGGGGAACAGCCTGAGGGGAAGACCGAGTTGACTTCACTTGGTCCATCTCAGGGCTTCTAGGGGATTATGTCCAAAATCGAACTCCAGACTGAGACCCAAGCCAGACCCTTTCATCTAGGATTGGGGGACATTCCCACCCAAGGCCAGGGCCCTCAGTCTGTACCTTGAGCCCTGAGCTATATCCCAGCCTTTCCCCGACAGAGCTCAGCTCCTGCAGGAGTGGCAGCTCTATGGGAAGGAAGTATTGAGACAAACGGGGCTGTGATTTGCCAGCCATCAATATCTCTTAAAGGCCCATTCCCTCGAAAGCTGGCAGATCCCTCCAGTTCCCCACCTCCTCCCTGAGCCAAGCAGAGATCCCCAGGGCAGCTCAAACCTTCCTCCTTCTCTCTCCTTTCCTCCCTGCTCTGGCCACATCAACCAGATGGATTATGTCTTATTTATTTATCTTGGATTTGGCTGCAGGAACCACACAGCATTTAAGGCCATTGATTGTTCAAAAGGCAAAGTGTATAATGCACCAGAAAATTAGTTTAGAGTGCCCAGCAGGAGAGCAGCCCAGCTCTGGTCTCAGATTTACTCTGCCCTGGCGGCCAGGAGGCGGGGGAGTGTGCCTTTCAATCTCTCCAGGAAGCTCTAGGAAGCCATCATCCCCTTGTGGCCACGCTAGGGCCTTCTTTCTGGCTATTTGCCCAGGTGAGTGGCATGACAGCAATACCTCTCCTATGCTTCAGCCCCAAGCCACTCTTCCTTCCCCCAAGACACACACACACACACACATGCATGCATGCACACACAAATGCACTCACATTCCACATTCAAATGTTTTAAAAACTCTACATTAAGTACATGCACATGAGACCAGGCCATGTAACATACACTCTCACTGATGCACACATGAGACTGTGTGAAAATCTAAATAAAAGGCTTTCCCTTTGTCTGAACAATATGGTGCCTAGAGAAGTACCTGACACAACAGAAGGTGATCACTAGGAATTCCCTGTTCAAGCAGCCACGGGTCCCAGATAACAGCCTGAGAGTTGTCCTGAAACCGGGAAAGGACAAGGGCGAAGATGGACATTGAGGAGATAAGAAGAATGCCATGCCTTCACTGCTGAGGGCATGGGTGGGTTCAGTCCCTGGCTGGGGAACTCAGATTGATCAAAATGGCTTCTTGGCCAAATGAATCAGGACCATGGACAGATCCCACTGCCCTCTTCTCTTCTCCCCTCCCTCTGTGATCATTTCATTCACTTGGCCAAAAACAGGTCCAGCTCAGAGCCCCCTGGAGAAGTAATGATGACCATGACCGTTTTGGTAATTGCAAAAACAGCTTTCATTTTTGAGCTCTTATTGTCATGAGCCAAGATCTTAGTATGAATCCTCTCACTTGGTCCTCACCACCTCCCAGAATGTATTGTTATTCCCACTCTACAGATGACTAAACTGAAGCTCATGTTGTCATTCAATTGCTAAGTCATGTCTGACTCTTTGCAACCCCATGGACTACAGCGTGCCAGGCTTCTCTGTCCTTCACCATCTCCCAGAATTGCTCAAACTCATGCCCACTGAGTTGATAACACCATCCAACCATCTCATCCTCTGCTATCCCCTTCTCCTCCTGCCTTCAATCTTTCTCAGTATCAGGGTCTTTTCCAATGAGTTGGCTCTTCACATCAGGTGGCCAGAGTATTGGAGCTTCATCATCAGCATCAATCCTTCCAATGACTATTCAGGGTTGATTTCTTTTAGGACTGACTGGTTTGATTTCCTTGCAATCCAAGGGACTCTCAAGGGTCTGAAACTCTAGAGGTGGAGTAATTTCCCATAGTTTTCATTGAGCTTGTCTAAAATAAAAGAGAAAAGGCCATCTAACTCCAGGGGTCCCTACTAAACTGTACACACTTTAGATGACAATAACTTTACCAGATGGGTTTCCCTTGAAAGCAGAGGAGGAGAGTTTGACATGTATCAGTCCACAGCAGCAACTCCCTCACATCAACCAGCACACATGTTCTGTCTCCACTGCAGTAACATCCTGATGGAGACAGGAGGAGTGTACTGAGTTGGTTCCTCATGAAGTGAGTGGGTATTCTTGAAGCCTGAAAACCAAGGCCATACAGAGCCAAAGCCATGAAAATCTTGCAAAGGGAACACTTGAGAGGCTCAAAGAAGTGTGTGGAAGTGAGATAAGGTCAAAGGCAGTGGGATGTTAGAGATTCATCAGGCTTAAAAAAAGGAGGATACACAGGACATTGCCAGAAACAGCGTCCAGCCCACTCCATTCCCTCCCCATGTCCACTGAAAATATTGAAAATGGTGGAAGATTCAGCTGATTAAAAGAGAAGATTAACAGTGAGAATGATGCCTAAAGAGTTCAGCTAAAGCAAAAACAAAACAAAACAAACCAGAGTCCCACAAGAAAACAGATTGGGACTTCCCTGGTGGTCCTGGGGTTAGGAATCTGCCTGCCAATGCAGGGGACACTGGTTCGATTCCTGGTCCAGGAAGATCCTACATGCCGTGGAGCAACTAAGCCCGTGCACTGCAACTATAGAGCAGCCCCCACTTGCCCAACTAGAGAAAATCCATGAGCAGCAATGAAGACCCAGCATGGTCAAAAGTGAAACTTTTTAAGAAAAAAAAAAAAGTTTTGTAAAAGGTAGAGCCACACTCATGCTGGACAGAAGAGAGAGCGTTCCCATGATTGTAACTTCCAGATAAAGTTGGACTCGCAACACCTTTTGCAGGAAGGTGATACTTAGTGAACCAGAAGTGCCTCAGGACCAGCTAACCTGGGACCAGAGAACCCATGCATTAATATCTACCAAGGACACTCCAGCTCCCCTGGCCAAAAAGTGCCTCCAAAATCTCTCCCTGATGTGAAAAGATCATGGGTCATTTGCTTTCAAACATCAGTGCCCTCCCTCCCCCGACAGCTCTCTCCCATCAAAGAGCCAATGAAGCTTTATTTCACATGTCAGTATTCTGAAACACTTGAGAAATCTCTGTGCCGTCCAAAAGCTGGGGCCTGTGGAACAGTGAGTGTTTCTACTATAGTTCACTGAGAAATGTTTTCAGAGGTTTTTGACCCAAAGCACCATCACCTATTTAGTGCTTCACCTTATTCTCCAGGCTTTAATCCAATGACTTTGGGGTATTTCCAAAGATCTAGTTCACCCCAAGATAAATACTCACCAACATTCAAACCCATATGCCACAGACTTCCCAACGAGAGCTGTGAAGGTGCGTTGCCGGTGGGACATGACTGGAATACATATCAAACTTTCCAAGTGGATTACATTGAAGGGAACAATACCCACTTCAAAGTTCTGACTTTGGGAGAAAAACAAACTGAATCTAATTTTTCTTCTCACAGCGGCCACTAGCGATGGATTTGAGTCTTTTTTTTTTCTTTCCAGCCATGTGGTGTGGCATGTGGGGTCTTAGTTCCCCAAACAGGGATTGAACCCATGCCCCCTGCAGTGGAAGTCCAGAGTCTTACCCACTGGACCACAAAGCAAGTCCCTCTGAGTCCTTCCTTATGTTAGTTAATTACTACCTTGAGCCCTGAAGGGGTGAGAAGACAAGGATGGTTTGGTGACTAGGGGTAAGAAGGCCTGGACTCAATTCTGGCTTTATCTTTGATATCCTGTGTGACCAAAGACCTGAACCTGCTTGAGGCTCTGGATTTTTTCCTTTACAAAATGGTACCCATAATGCCTCCTCAATGGGCTTGTAATTCTGGCCAAATGAGATAGAGGATCTAGCACAGTGTTCGCACGGCATGCAGTATGCATTTATTATGTTAGTTGATTCTTTGGAAGGAAGGGGTCAAGCAGCCACAGGTCCTGAATGAGTGCCTGAGAGTTGTCCCGAAGCCTGGAGAGAGCAAGGGTGGAGATGGGCATTGAGGAGAGAGAGAAGAGAGGTGTGAATGGGGGGAGATGGGCAGGAAACTGAGAGACACACTTACCTACATGATGATTTTGTCTAAGGATAGGTCCTACCACAGGGATACAGGAAGGGGCAGGGTTTCAACACTGCTCAGATTGACTCTCGGACCTAAACTCAGTAAATGAAAGACAACAAAAAGTTCTTAGAAAGATTTCTTTATTATCCTAGTGAAGGATTCAAATCGACAAATCGACTTACATTGCAGCCAAAGAGGGCAGTTAGATAAGACGGAGAACTTGTCTAAGGATCTAGTGGACTAGATCCTCAGGCTGCTGAGAGAGGCTTAGGAGCAGGACAAGCAATTGTTCAGAGACAAGGGAATGGATGAGATGAACTAGTGAGGCTCTAACTCTTCCATCTCTAAGGTTCTGCAAGTTGAGGTCCCTCTTATGAGCAGCTCTCAGTATCGGGAGGGGACTCTGCAAAGCCCGGGGAAAACACTGGTGTGGCAATTGAGTGGTGAGCAGAACGCTAATGAGTGCCAAGAATAACAGTGGCTTCTTAATGGAGCCCTTAATGAAGACTCATTTCTGGTTTTATTAACGTAGAGAAAAAGCACACACTCTCCCCCGCTCTCAGAGAGCAGACAGAATAAAGAGCAGCTCCAAACAGGGGGGCTGATCCCATTTCCTGGACCCTGCTTAGGATACCATTATAGGCTCTGGGAAGTGGGATAGGAAGGTCAACCTCAGAGTTCTGAGATGTTCCTCTGCACTTTGGCCAATCTGTTTAGACCCCAAGACCCCACACAGTCTCAGGGGGGAGATTTCCAGCTGTGCTCAGCCCTGCAATTTACAGGCAAGCTGCAAATAAGAACACAAAAGAGAACCATTCCCAAGGTGCTGGCAGTGATTTTAAAGGCAGACACATCCCATTAAATATTTAATTAGAATACAATCCCACCAAAGCTCTCCCACCATAAGAGGTTGAAAAACGCAGCCCTCTAGGGCTTACCCAACACTGCTCACTTACTTCCAACTGTATAATCTCTGTTGACTTCAAATATAGCAAGAGGGACTCAGGTTAGACCTAGAAAATCAAATTTTAAAACTTGTGGATGACCTTGGAGTTCATCTAGTCTAATTTTTTGCTTTGTGAACATCTGAGGCCCAGAGAAATTACAAACTCAAAAAATCAAACAGCCAGTTGCATCTAAGCCATAATCCAGGACATTCCTGGAAATGCTCCCCCTTGACACCAGCCTCTGCCCCTACTGACCTCCCTCTCTCAGGGCTCTATAACCCAGCTGACTGACCATCCCTGGGGCTGAACTGGCATGTGCAAGGCTGTACCTCAGGGGCACTTGTGGCTAAGATTTTGAGTTGTCTCCAATGACCAAATGCTAACCAGGATACAACTCAGGAATGGCTGTACTCAAATCATTTAGAGCCTCAAAAGTTCTTTGGGTGGTCCAGTGGTTAAGAATCCATCTTGCAGTGCAAGAGACACCGGTTCAATCCCTGGTCTGAGAGGATCCCATATGCCATGGGGCAACTAAGCCCATGCATCACAGCTACTGAAGCCCATATACATACGGCTTGTGCTTCACAGCAAGAGAAGCCATCACAATGAGAAGCCCAAGCACCACAAATGAAGAGTAGCTCCCACTCGCCTCAACTAAAGAAAGCCCACGCGCAGCAACGAAGACCCACCGCAGGCAAAAAATAAAATAAATACATAAAATAAATCTTTTTTTAAAAAAAAGCTCATTGTGGAATAAACTAGGAGATCCGTATTTTATATTAATAGATCTTTGACACCCTAAACTCAAATGGGAAATCTCAACAGAGGGGTGAAATTCATCCCCAAGTGACTCCACGGCTATTCTGGCCACACTGCAACCCAGGTGCCAACAGTTACCAAGTTTGTGAGATGAATGGCCTAAGAACCTATAAGGGGAATGAAGGGGGCACTTCTCCAATAGCGGAGCCTTCTAGGATGGGGACTGTCTCTGATTGGTGCTCAGGGAGAGAGGACAGAGAGGACAAAGAGGAGGCAGTCCCCTCCAGGAAGGACCCAACCTGATAAGGAGCAGTCCACACCACATCCACACACCCATGAAAAGACAGCAGGGTGCATCGCTGAGTGACTGCTTGGCGCCCCACATTATACAAGGTGCTTAACACATGTTATTTCTCATTTACTTCGCACAACATCATTGTAAGGTAGATATTATCTTGCCTCTTTAACAGGAGAGGACAATGAGACACAAATGGCTTAAATCAATTGCCCAAAGTCATACAGCAAGAAATTGATGGAGCCTGACTCTATCTCCAACCACACAACAGCACCTGCAAATGGGCCCCTTAATTCCCCGGGGGGATTCTGAGAGGATGACAGTCATTTCAGGGAGTGAATTGTGGAAGGTCTTTCAGACAAAGTTCCCTGGACTTTTGAGAAACATGAGCAATAGCTGGAAGGATCTCATTAATGGTGGCAGAACTGTCAGAAAAAAAGGTGACATTTATTGAGCAGCTGCTCTATGCCATGCAGCTTACTATCCAGTCTCATCTGATGCTCAGAGCAACCTTCTGACATCAAGTTTACAATCCTAAAGTCAGGTTCAGAGAGGGCAAGTTATTTTCCCAAGATCACACAGTGAGCAAATGATCAATTCGGGATCTGAACCTAAATCTGTCTGGTTCCAGTAGAAGAGGATCAAATGCAAGGAAACTTGACCCAAGGGGACAGTGGGGGCTGGGGAGGGGAGGCCAAGAAATCACTCAGAGACAACCACTGGGGGCCTCTCTTCCCTGGAACAGAGGAGCTTATTTTAAGAGCCTTGGCTCTGAAAATGCAGGAGAAGGGACCAAGTGTGCCCTGACCCAAGGGCCTTTTTCCCTGCTGCATCTGTCTTCCTACCCAGGAGAGTCTATGAAGATGGCAAAGGAACACATCGATAAGATTGCATTAACATGCTAGGTTACTGCACAGCTTTTAAGCACGACCACAGCCACTTTCATCTGTTTTCCCAAAGAGGTTTATGCCGCATCTGCTCACACAACCCCTGGCACAGGACTGCTCACTGGAGACTACTGGTCTGCATCCCTGTGAGCCCTGAGGTTCCACCTATCGGCTGCAAACTCGGGCTTTCGAGGCAGACAGAACAGTGTTCAAATCCTGATTTCCCCAGCTTGGAGCTTAGAGCTCCCGTTTCCTCACCTCTTAAACAGAGCTAATCGTGCCTGCCTCTTAGGGATGTCATAAGCATCAAAGGGCTTGTCCCCCGCCTCCCCCAAGCCCACCCCTCTCTGCTCCCTGCTCCATACACTTTACTGGTCACTTTGCCTCCAATTGTGGAGCACGTTGAGTGCTCTGGGGCTCCCCTCTGTCCAGAGTGCCCCCTCCCTGAGGGAGAGGAGAGGAGCTGGCAAGACCTTGTCACCTCTGAGCCTTTTCTCACACTGGTCCCTTCTTGGTGATGCCTTCTCTCATCCTCAGCACCCCCCTGAGTCAACTCAGCCTTTGAGGGTCCTCAAGAGCCACCTCCCCTGTGAACCCAGGGACTGCCTGGAACAGCTCCTCACTCCTCCCCCTCCGGTGGGTCTTGCCATGCCCGCTCATCTGCTCTGAGCACACACAGCCTGTGTGAAAGGAGTTCTTCTCACCCACGCCAGGAGCCCTCGAGGGCAGGGCTGGGCCGGTCATCCCCGTGTCCTCAGCACAGAGCCTGGAAAGAGCAGGTGCCTGGGAAATACCCAAAAGTAACGAATCACAGAAGAAGCCCCATTCTTTCTTTCTCTTCCCTTCTTCCCTGGCACCAAGAGATCAGGTCTCCAGAAGATGTAAATATAGGACCGTTGACCCGGTCAAACTTGGGTGATACTCTTGGCTAGGAGGCCAGGGATTGGTTCCAATGCCTTGCCCCTGTGATAAGAGCAGGATTTTATTTTTTGCCCTCTACCTCTCAGTTGTAAGGCTCTTAAATGGACCGCAGCTTCTTAGTAGCTCCCTCTTTCTTCCCGCCAATTCTAAGACAAATGTCTTCCTCCTCTGGAGCGCCCCCACCCCCACCCCGGGGCCTGTGGCCCCTCCCCACCTCCCACGCTCCCCCTCCCACCCCAGGCCTGTAGCAGTGAATGTAATTAGGCCTTTCCCCAGGACGGCACCCCCTCCACGCAGCTGAACTGCCCGTCCAACAGGGGATAATTTATGGAAATGGGTAAAGGTGTTTTAAATTATTCAATTTAAATGTAAATAGGGGAGATGGTTTCTCTGAATAAATTGTCTTATTTATGTTCCACCCAAATCCCCTCCCAGGGAAACATGGACTGGTTTGGAGCGCTCTACAGCCCAGGGCCTCCACCGCTCTTTAAATAATGTGGGAGCTGCCCCGGGGCCCCTGGGAGTGGAGACTGGGAGACAAATGGCTCTGACAGCTGGTGTCCCAGCTGGAGTCACAGGACAGGCCAAGTGCTCACCAAAGGCTGTGTCACCCCACCCCACCCAGGGTTGCTGTGACCCGGCCAGGGCACGGATGTAGGCAGAAAGCAATCCAACTTTGTTTGCTGGGCAGTGACAGCCAGACAGGGGCTCCATGCCCCTCTCCGCTTCTGCCCAAGGTCTCTTTTCCTCTGACTCACAAATGATGTGGGCTTCACACCTCCCTGAAAAAGTCCTGCATGTTCTGAGATGCTGACTGTGGGTCACCTTTCCTTAGAGCATTTCTGTCCTAAACAGGGTTTCCTAGACACAGGGCTGCCTCGAAAGGAAACCCTTTCTTGGTACATCTCAGGCACTGTCCCACATGCCAGTGGGAAGGCCTTTTGCGGGTGAGGAGAGGGACTGTCTTTAGTCCCCCTCCCCCACTACTTAGTACCACTCAGCTGCCAGTGTTGCCATCTCCTGGGATTGGATCACCTTACATGCAAGCAAGTGATCATGTAGCTATTAGGGGGTTTTCAGGGGCAAAGGACAGAACATCAAAGTAGCTGAGACTATGGAAATTTATTAGCCCTGGAAACCTGGAGGCAGGGCAAACTGCAGGGGTAGATCTGGTGTCATCTGGAAGCCTTGTCCTGTTTTCCTGTGATTGCTTTTTGTGTGTCCATCACCCTCAGACTAGATGATGTGGTGGCAGGGGGCAGTTAAGAGCCTTAGGTCCACCCATGATGATGCTCAGAGAAAACCAGAAGAGGGCAACTCTCAGAGACTCTCCCAGAATGTGAAGAAGGCTTCCTCCCACCCACCTCTCAGAAAACTCTCCTTGCATCGCATTGGTCTATCCTAACCTAATGTCTGTGAGGAGATGGGGATTACTTTAGACCAGTCAGAGAGACCAGAAGCTGGGGATGGGGCTACCTTCTCTCTGCACAAACATGGGCTCCTATGAGGGAGGAGGAAGTGGGCATTGGTGCTGAGCAGACAGTACCCATTGAAGTAACACTTGAATAATTGAAATCAACACATGTTTTAATCAATAACCATGTTTGTTTAAACCCCCATACTTTAACTGGATCAATTCTTTTCTGCCTAATCCCAAGAATCAGACTATTGCCCATCCTCCAAAGAGCAGAGAGTCAGATCAGTGACCCAGATTGCAGACCAGTTGGCAAGACTGGACCAGATCAAACACAAATTGCCATCCAGATGCCTTAACTCTTTCTCAAGTTACCCCTAAATGCAGGAATGGCTTGTGCAAGCCCCACGGTCAGCATCACTCATTCTACAAATACATCTGGACTGCCCACCTTATGCCAGGCACAAGCTAGGGGCAGAAGATTCATTGGCAAAACAGTCTGTTTCCTGTTCTTGCAGACTTACCATCCCTACAGTGGACTTTATCATGTTTGTTGCCAGTTGGTTTTGCTGCCTGCGAAGTTTTGCCAAATTTGGGAGTTTCTAGCTTACTCCTTGGAAGAAAAGTTATGACCAACCTAGATAGCATATTGAAAAGCAGAGACATTACTTTGCCAACAAAGGTCCGTCTAGTCAAGGCTATGGTTTCTCCAGTGGTCATGTATGGATGTGAGAGTTGGACTGTGAAGAAAGCTGAGCACCAAAGAATTGATGCTTTTGAACTGTGGTGTTGGAGAAGACTCTTGAGAGTCCCTTGGACTGCAAGGAGCTCCAACCAGTCCATTCTGAAGGAGATCAGCCCTGGGATTTCTTTGGAAGGAATGATGCTAAAGCTGAAACTCCAGTACTTTGGCCACCTCATGCGAAGAGTTGACTCATTGGAAAAGACTCTGATGCTGGGAGGGATTGAGGGCAGGAGGAGAAGGGGACGACAGAGGATGAGATGGCTGGATAGCATCACTGACTCGATGGACATGAGTCTGGTTGAACTCCGGGAGTTGGTGATGGACAGGGAGGCCTGGTGTGCTGCGATTCATGGGGTCGCAAAAAGTCGGACACAACTGAGCGACTGAACTGAACTGAGACTCATGAGTCACACCTTCTCAAGGCAGAAACCAGAAACTTGGTTACCCAGCCTCCTTTGCAGCTCCAGCACAGACATGTGACTCAGATCCCACCAATCAGATTCATTCATTCACTCTAGAAGGGAAGTACTGGAGTAAGGAGGCAATGCCCATAGTCCACAGTGCTGGCAAGGGTGGAAGTGGAAGTGTCCAGCTTTGGGTAGAAGTGACAACAAGATTAAGTTCCTGGTCCAAGAAGTGCAATCAGTGGGGAGTGACAGCAAAGTTTCTCTGGTGCCTGGTGGGAGGCAAGTCCGGTTTCCCCATCAGTCTGGTTCTGTGTGCACCAGGGCATCAGGCCTGGAATCTGAGCCTCCAGTCTGGCTCTCTACCCCTCCTTGTGACTAGACAAGACACCCAGTATTCCTCCAATATTCTTCAATCAGTCAGAGTCGTGTCTATTGCCTAAGACCATGAACCCTAGCATGCCCCATCCTTGGTGAGAGTTTTTCACTGTGAAGATCTCGCCCAGGTGGCCCTTCCCAGAATCCCCCTGAGCCCAGGCACTTTGCTGCTGCCTCTTACAGCAACCTTAACAGAGGCCCGAGCCCCTCTGTGTGTCTCCAGTTCACCCCCACTAGCACACAGTAAACTTTGAGCTCCCTGGGACCTGGGACCACACTTTTTGCCCCACTATATCCCCAAGTCTAGTTTAGAACCGGGGTTAGAATAGGTGCTCATTAAGTACTTGTTGTGATGTGATCACTGCCACTGTCTTCATTAGTGATATCAAAAAGCCCACCAATAGCAGGCTCTGGATTGAGCAACACACACAGAGAATGGCCCGTATCTTGACCTCCCCTTCTGCACAATCAGCAACCAGGTACACATCCAGGCACTTCAGTGCCCACTGGGAAGTCCTTTAAAATACCAAAGGGCTGCCCTCTGACCCCTACCCAGTTCCCTAATCCCTCCTTGCCAGGAGGGATTGCCTTGCATTTACTCTTTCCAGCCAGCTGGTTCCATCTCAGCCTTGCCCCTACTTCCTGCCCTGCCCTGGACAGCCTTGGGAGATCTCCATCCTTGGCATAGAGGTGACCTCCCAAAAGACCCTGGAGAGATATACCCAGATGGGTTACATTGCCAATCCAAGGGTGTCCTTTATCCTGGCAAGCCCTTCAAACTTGCCCATACACCACACACACACACACACACACACACACACTCTCTCTCTCTCTCTCTCTCTCTATCCCCTCTGCAGGAAGAGCCAGAGGAAATGGACAAGCTTTCTGGAATTAATTTCACACCTTAGCGTGATAAACAACGAAGCAGAGAGTGGCACCCATCAAGAGAGTTAATGGCCTTGGTCTCTGAGTGATAAACCACCCCCTGAAAAAGAAAGCGAGACTTTTCCTCCGTGCATCACTCCACCAGGAGCAGACTCACGCCAGCCCCAACTGCACTTTCCCAGGTGTGGACGAGACAAGCACTTCCCCCTTCCCCAGGCAGCACACAGCCTCTCATCAGCGGGGGGCCTGGGAGGCCCAAGGCAGAAAGCACCTGACCTGTTACCTTAGCTAGCAGTGCCACAGATCGGATAGAGCTGGCCACGTGGGTTCAAACCCTAGTTCCACTTCTCACTCTCCGAGTGACCTTGGGTAGGCTACCTAAATTGTACCAACCTTACAGGTACCTCTGAAGATTGAGATGCTTTTTGCAAAGAGCACATAGTATATCCTCAGTAATCTTAGCTATTGTTTTATTGTTATTATTATTATTATTATGACTCCCTGTAGCTAGAAAGTTCCTGATCCATCTAACCTGAATCCTACCCACTGCCTTTTAAGGTCATTGCAGCTCATTCTCTTCCTAGTGGGCATGGAACTCAGCCGTCTCTGGTGTGATGAGGTAGGAAAAATAATGGTGCTGGAAGACAATGAGCTACGTTCAAATCCACCTCATGCCTGTTAGCCGTGGTTCTCTTTATAGCCAGCAAATGTAAGACAGATTCTAAATATACAATTACTAGCTGTGTGGATGGACAGATGTCATTCTACTCTTGTGGGCCACAGGTTACGGCATCCTTGTTTGTACAGTAGAAAAAGAACACGGCCTCCAAAAGTCACAATGAGGATGAGGTCAGATGCGGTAATATCTAAGAGATGGTGGGTGACCGGGGATGTTGGTTGAACCTGAGCCTGCACATACACTCGAAGAGAGACTACCTAGATGTCTCAGAGCATCTATCTGAGACATACAACGACCCTGTTTCTACAAGCTTCCCCACTTCATGTCCAGCACAGCAGAGCCTTCCATGTTTCTTCAGCCTGAGGAGCACATTTTGTTGTTGTTGTTATTTTGGTTGCACTGGGTCTTAGTTGCAGCATGCAGGATTTTCTTGCATCATGCAGGATATTTCCTTGCAGCACACGAGCACTCTAGTTGCAGCGCTCAGATTTACTTGTCCCACTGCATGTGGGAATTTAGTTTTCCTGACCAGGGATCCAATCCATGTCCCCTGCATAGAAAGACGGATTCTTAACCACTGGACCACCAGGGAAGTCCCAAAGAACACTTATTTAAAAGTGAGAAACCAATGCCAGAATTTACCAGAAGTAAGTAAAATCCTTGCAGTCCTTCACAGAAAAGCCAATGTCCAGGAGAGGGCGGATAAGTAGCAACTGACGTGTGCCCCACACTTAGCAGTGAACAAATGTATTCTCGGGTAGTATCTTACCAAATACTTTTACAGACCAGCTTTGCGCAAGGGGATACTAGCTCTGAATAGGGAGTCAATTTCCTCAAAGTGATAAAGAAGGATGTGAACCCATAACCAGTCTCCCCCACTCCCTCAGGCTCTCTGCCCTCTCCCCACATGTACTCCTATGCCACTGGAAGACCTGTACTGGTCTTCTAGCTCAATACCTGGCATAATGCCTAGCCTAGAGTACTTTCCCAATAGTCAATCATCTAATCGTCAAATGGGGAAATCCTAATTTCACCTATGGGGAACCTGAGGCAGAAAGAGATGTAGTGAGAAACGCTCGGTCACAAAGCTGGAAGGTGATGCAATGTGTCCACTAATAGAAGACCACAAGCTCACCCCAAAACGTCAGAACTAGAAGAATCCTAGAAGGTCATGTGGTCAAGGTCCTGCCCATCCTGTCCTGGTAATCAAATCCAAGTTCTCCCACTCAGAGCTTGGAGGAGGGGAGACAAGAGGTTTTTCAGGCTGGATATAGTAGATTAATTACAAAGTGTCCCCAAATCCTCCCCTACTGAGATCCATGCAATTTGGATTTGCAGCTTCTCCCAACAAGAAGTAGAGTCCATTTTCTTTCTTACTCAATCTGGGCGCCTTTTAACTCTCTTTGACCAGTAGAAATTCAACAGAAGTGATGGCGTCCCATCTCCAAGGTGAGACTCCAAAAGACCATATGAGCTTCCACGCTCTCTTAGAACCCAGCTGGCACCATGTGAGCAATTCTGGGCGAACCTGTTGGAGGATGAGAGACAAGTTAAAAACAGCCTGCTTGTCCCGTCTGAGGCCTCACTACACCTGCCTATAGCCAGCTGACCCCCAAACATGAGAAACCATTCTAGATCAACAGAGGCGCCTCCTCTGCCCACAGCCAACCACAGATACATAAGTGATTCCAGCCAAGATCAGAAGAACCATCCAGATAACTCATAGACTCACAAGAAATCACAAACATAATTAAGTCACTGAGTTTTGGAGCGGTTTGTTACAAAGCACCAACTAACAGATACTTTGGGCTTGAAGAAAAGATCCCAAGTTGTAGTGCTAGAGAAGTTAAGGTCTGTGCTCCTGTAGGGCCTTGAAGGAACAGGACCCTTTTCTGCAAAGAGTCTGGTTGAGTTTCTATCTAGTCTGTCCAGCTGCTGGGCCTGGCCCATCCAGGACCAGTGAGGTCAGGTCTAGTTCCAGCCCTACCCTTCCCACCCACCTTGGCACCCACAATGCCCACTCTTGGCACTTTCCAGAAACAGTCTGTGCAGGGAGGGCTGTGATGAGCGTAAGGCTGTCCACTATCCAGAAGGAGCTAGCCCCAAAGACAAAGCCCGACAAAGCCCTGAGGTGGGGTCTCCATGGTAGAGAAGCTTCTGGGACCAGACATCTCCCCACCCACCACGCAGGGGAAGCAATCAGCCCCAGAGGAGCTGAGCAGGCCGCTTGACATTTGATGGGAGTCATTATCAGACACTTATTCCCAATCAGGACTCAAGTGTCTCTGAGGGCCCCTCTGCTGCCTTCTCATTCCAGGGAGCATTAACAGCAGGGCGGGGGTGGAAGGGGACGGTGCGTGGAGGTGCAGGTCTGGGCAGAGGCCCTCAGACCCACCCTTCTGACTCCAGCCCCCTTCATGCCTCCCAAGGCCCCTAGGGGCAAGCTAGCTCATGCCACAGTGTGGAGAGTGGAGGACTCCAGGGTGGGGAGCTTGACTCCTCAGTCCTTGGAAAGACCGGACACAGAGACGTTCAAAGAGATGTATGCAGGAGTCTGGCTCAGAGCTGAGATTCCAGCCAGGCCCAAGAAGGGCTTTGTCTCCAAGGCTCATGGCTCTGGGGGTCCTGAGTCCCCACCCCAGGCAGCCACTTCCTCCCTCAGTCGGTGCTCCAGGACCAAGGCCAGGCTCCTCCCCTTACACACAGACCAGAACTCCCTCTGCAGCCAGACGGCCGTATGCAGAGAGTGCATGAAGGCCTTTTAAGGCTCTCCCAGGTCCAAGCCACCTAACTTCTGCTCCAAAAGAAGGCAATGATTCCTGCCCTGCCTCTTTGCACGAGACTATTGCGAGAATCTTATTCTTTAAGAAAGCACTTGATAAAGTAAAACGCGGACTAAGTACAGCTGTCCCCAGTGGATCATCAGCACAACATGGGCAAGCTCAGATGAGTCAGGTGCAGGCGTGATGGAGACGAGAGAGTGTGCGTGTGTGTCTGCGCTGGCGTCTCACTGCGTGCCTCAGCACTCAGTACCAGTACTTCACGGTTTGGGATTGTCTGTGGATTTTCACCGTCTATGTCTCTATTCAAGCGATGAATCAACTGTATTGATGTGTTACACCCTGAATGCAGAGGCAGAGTTTTGAAGTTATAAAAGAAAGGGACCAAAAATACCTTGAAGTGGGGTTTGACAGTCAAGAGTACACACACACACACACACACACACACACATGTGCTCTCAAGGAACTTAAGGACTCAAATAACCAAACACAAAAAAATAGAGAAAAAGGTGGGTGGAGAGCCACAGAATGAAGGGCCTAAGAGTCATCAATCCAGAAGGCTTCCTGGAAGAGGAGGTAAAGTCTGAGCTGAATTTTGGTAGAAAGGCTGGACATGCAAGCAGCAGGAAAAGATGGCTTTGGGAGAGGAATAGAAATGAATGTTTTAAGTATTCTATTGTCAAATAATGGTAATCATATTTTATCCTGGCAAAGCAATTGAGGATTTACAAGGCTTTTTCACATGTATTTTCTCATTTGCCTCTCACTATAGTCCCCTGAACTAGACAAGTCAGGTTTTATTATCCCCATTTAATAGATGAGAAAACAGGCTCAGAGAAGCTGAGCGATTTTCCTGGAGTGTCCAAGCTCAGAGGCACTGGGACTGGCAGAAGCCCCCAGGGTTTCTGACTCCTCCCCATCCAAGTAGCCTTTCCAGTCTCAGGAACCACACAGCCCACCACCGGGTCTGGTTCTGTCTACAAGCTCCTTGGGGGCAGGTTCCATGTCTGGGTGATGGACTCTGGCCAGTGCTTGGGAAATCAGCCAGTAGAGGGGAGTGGTGGCTTTAGAGTCAGACAGAAATGAGGCTCAACCCAAGCTCTGCCATGTACCTCGACTTTGGCTTGTTAGCTCCTCTCTGAGCCTCTGTTTCCACATGGGTCGAGTAAAACAGAGACTGTCCCTGAAGCACTTAGCACTGTGCCAGGCACATGTATTTGCTCCAGTAATGGTGGCCACTGTCATTAACCTCGTGGTTATTTGCTTATGATTGCTGATTAGGAAGACTTTCTTGATGGCCACTTTTCACCCGTTTCTCCCTTTCAGGATAAATGGGTCCATCATTCAACATGCACGCTGCCCATTAATTAAGGGTATGACAGACCGTCCCCAGTGGGCACAAGCAATTCACTTCTCCCTCCATCCTCCTAGGCCCACATGTCTCGTCCAGACCCCACACCCTGGAGGGGCCCTAGAGATGCTCCGACACCAGTTGGTATCAGGCCTGACCCCTCAGCCACCTGTTGAAATCCATTTCAGTCGCCAGGGCTCTCATTTCTATTAAAACTTCATTTGCCAAGAAAGCAGAAAGGTAATTATGAATCCTAGTCTTAAATCACTCTGCCTCTGAATTATTAAAGGGAAGAATTAAAAATAATCAGGCTTTTTCATTACACTTCATAGCAGGGAAATTAAAGGTGTAAGAATGTATTTTTTCCTTGAATTTAAGTATTCATTTTGGAGATTTATAGGGAAGTTGAAATGATTCCCTGCATGCCCAGCTTTCCCTTTTATAGAAGGGGGAGAGAGAAAAAAAACCTTGTAAAATTAAAAGGGAGATAGAGCAAAGAAGGGATTTAACATAAAGAAGTACAACTGAGTGTTTTGCATTTTAATACATTTTTTTCCTGCACAATTACACCATTGAGTGATATGGCAGAGAGAGATTAGGCTGCTGCTAATATCAGATCCTTCGTGGGGAAATAAGGGGGTCTCACCAGCCATTGGGTCAGAAAAGTATATGGGGGCATCCAAGCTGGCACCTCGGATCTCCAAGCCCTGAGAAGCAAGGACCATTTCAGCACCAAGCTTCCTTGCTCTCTCTTTTCTTCAGGAAAGAATAGGATGAGCGACCTGGTTCATTTCGCAGAGCGGGAAATCCAAGGTAGCAAGGCGGGGCAAGGCATCTTGGGGCCTGGGACTGAAAGAGGAGGGACACGGAAGAACTTCCCTCAGCCCTCTTGCCTCAACCCCACGCCCCAGGGTTGAGTGTGAGAAGCAGAACTGTCGGAGCCAGGACGGAAACAGGAGGATTCTAGGCCTGGGAGGCCCTGATGGATGAGACCAAGGATTGATTGAGTCTCTGATTCCCCATTCCCAGACAGTCCAGGGATGCAGACCAGACTCCCCTAGTGAAGTGAGAAAGAGGTGTGCATGCCTCCTCCCCTGGGCCAGGTGCTGAAGGAGGAAATGTGACAGCAGAGCCCACCTGGAAGGGACTCCTCCCGGGAGGCTTCAGAAGGAAGGCAGCAGGGCAGAGGGGAGAGAGTTTGCAGACAGAGGGGCAGCAGAGGCCAGAACACACCGCCCATGCTTCCCGCTCCACTGCAGCCGGAGACCAGTGCGTTCTCTCCCTGCTGGGGGCAGTGCGACAACAGAAAAGAATGGACGCCATCGACGCACAAGCATCACTGGCAGCAGCTGTGTAGTCCCAAATGGGACCCTGGGGAGGGTGCTGAGAGCAGCGTTCCTGTCTCTACTCCAACAGCTGGCCTGCCTCTCAGTGGGATCACCGAGACTCTATCCCACGTCCACACAGGCAGCACTGGACAAGGGGAGGGGACGGGGTGGGGGGGGCCTCCCCGTGGATCCAGGCCCCAGAGTCGCTCAGCCACCTGCCCCCCTCCCCCGAGGTGGTAATGAATTGCAGGGAAACGCTGTTGAGAGATGTCAGAACAATTTCTATTAAACATAATTTCCTAATGAAAAGGTTACGAGGGAGCCTGGTGGAGCTAATCAGGATTGAATGCTCACTCCAACTCGCTCTGAGGGAGGGGGCTGGAGGCCAGGTCCCTGGTTCCACCTGGTCTGGGCTGGAGGGATCTTACCCAGGGCCAGATAAGGCCCTGAACAGCTTCAGTGCACCCCTCCCAAGGTCTTGCATGTGCCCATTATCAGGAGCTCACAGGTGCCAGGCACTGTGCTGTTTTTCATGTATCATATCCTCACAACATCCTTGCAAAATTGAAATTACATCCCCACTTTCAAGATGAGCAAATTGAGACTCTGGAAGTCACATGACTTTCCCAAGTTCACCTCTCAAGAAATTAGGAAGCAAAGGCAGGATCTGAACCCCGGTCCATCTGATTGAAAGACATACCACATTGACATCAACCCTTCCCACCTCCCAGGGACTGGTCCTACCCCATGGCTCTAAAAAGTCCTTTGGCAGGACAAATGGAGCCCTAGAAATGGGGCAGGGCTGGGACAGGCCAGAAGTGCAGCTGAGGCTGCCTGGCTCCTGTCCAAGTATCCATGCCATCCCACCTCTGATGACCATCTGGATATCTGTGAGTAAAGAAACCACAGTCACAGACTCTATGAGGCTCACATGGTATCCTGCTGAGCCCAGGGAGGCCATGCTTGTCCATGCAGCCACCTCTGGGTGCTAACAGCCCTTTGAGTCTGTATCTTGAAAACTGAAGGCGCGGACCCCACTCAGACCCCTACTCTGGTCCCAGTCAGTGTCCCCAAGCCAGGCTTGTCTCTGAGCAAGGGCCCTGCCTCCTTTTTTCTTCTATCACCCTGAATTGCAGATCTAAATTCCTACATCAGGTCTGTGCTAAGGATCCAGGGCAGTATGACCCTAACTAAGAGAAAGGAGGGGGCATTTTTAGAATGTTCAGAGATCCTTACCAAACCCTCAGTTACAAGCTTTTCAAAAATTGACCTCTACTGGTGGGAGGTTGGGGTGAGGGATGGAGGAGGAAGGGGCAAACAGGATGCAGATCTGAGACCAAATAGTAAAGAGCCCTGTGAAAAATAAAGTGAAAGTATTGGCTGCTCAGTTGTGTCCTACCCCACCTCCTCTGTCCATGGAATTCTCCAGGCAAGAATACTGGAGTGGGTAGCCGTTCCCTTCTCCAGAGGATCTTCCCAACCTAGGGATCAAACCCAGGTCTCCCGCATTGAGGGCAGATTCTTTACCATTTGAGGCACCAGGGAAGCCCCATTCTCTTCAATTCAGAGACTCCTGATACCACCAGCTGGGGACAATTTCAGGGACCCTGGGGTTTTGCTCTGCCAGAAGCTTCTGTGACTGTTGAGATATCTCTTTGGAGGGAGAAGAATGGTCCAGATATGTCCCTGGGGACAGAGGCAAGCCCTTAGAGGCTGCAGCTGAAAATCTTCCTGGAAACGCAGGACCACCCCTACATCTTGGAGGAGAAGGAGTTGGGCTACTGGAGGGCCTTGATGACAGAGTCTCCTCCCCTGCTTCCATCTAAACCCTTACCTCCCCTACCTGCTCCACAGTCCTTCCACCCCCGTGATGAGCCCCAGGCTCTGCACCCCGCCCCCGGCAGGGTGTATCTCCCATCCCTCATTGCGACGAAGCTGTCACTGACTGCCATGAGCCTGCCTTCCTGGGACCTTCAAAGCCTGGAATAGCATGAAATATGCAGCTGCCTTCCCCCAGCCCCCACTCCCTGCTCGGCTCCCTCCCTCTAATTGCTCTGCGCAGATTAAACTTGGATGGCGCAGCTCTGGCTGAGGACAGCCAACACGAATGAATGTTCTCCAAAAACAGTGGAGGCTGCTGCTGCCTCTAGGCAAGAGGAGCTCGCCTCTTGGGTGGCTAAGGTGCTGCTCCTCCCCACCACACACACAACCCCCCTGAGAACATCTCCTCTCAGCACGTTCCCCCTTAGACTGAAGGATCCCTGGAAGGCAGGCAAGGTTTTTGCTAAGAACAGCAGTGGTTCTCAAGTGTGGTCCCTGGACCAGCAGCATCAGCGTCACCTGAGGCAGACTCTGAGGCCCTACCAAAGAACTGAGGCCTTCGGACTGTGGTGCTGGAGAAGACTCCTGAGAGTCCCTTGGACAGCAAGGAGATCAAGCCAGTCAATCTTAAGGGAAATCAACCCTGAATTGCATCATTTGGAAGGACTGATGCTGAAGCTGAAGCTCCAGTATTTTGGTCACCTGACTGGAATAGCCGACTCATTGGAAAAGTCCGTCATGCTGGGAAATACTGAGGGCAGAAGGAGAAGAGGGCATCAGAGGATGACGTGGCTGGACGGCATCATCAATGCAATGGACACGAACTTGGGCAAACTTCAGGAGATGGTGAGGGACAGAGAGGCCTGGTATGTTGTAGTCCATGGGGTCACAGAGTGGGACATATCTGAACAACAACCCCACATTTATTGAATCAGAAATTGGGAATGTGTTGTTTGCACTCACTCAGTCATGTCCAACTCTTTGCGACCTTATGGACTGTTGCCCGCCAGGCTCCTCTGTCCATGGGACTTCCCAGGCAGGAATACTGGAGTGGGTTGCCATTTCCTTCTCCAGGAGATCTTCCCCACCCAGAAATCAAACCAGAGTCTTCTGCATCTCCTGCGTTGGTAGGCAGATTCTTTATCACTAGTGCCACCTGGGAAGCCCATATTGGGGATGGGGCTTAGCAATTCAAGGTTTATCAAGTCCACCAGACAACTCTGATTCATTGGTTCTGATTCAAGTTTGAAAAACATTGAACTAAAGACTGGTTCAATCAACATCCAGTCAACATGATGGGGCCTCCTTGGGCACCCAAGGCTGTGCTAAAGCTGACAGAGGAAAGATACCACCTCCCCCACGCAGGGCTGGCAGTCTGTGATCGATGGGAGGGGCACTAATCAGGTACCCACTGCAAGACCAGCCAGAGAATCCTGGAAGGAGCAGAGCAGGGTCGCTGAATGCCGCAGGAAATGAAAGCTTCATGGTGGAAGGAAATTAAACTAAATAGGGGCCTAAATAAATAAATTGAAACTAAATGAAAATCAAAACCACAATGAAATATCACACCTCATGCCCATTAGTCGGCCGACTATCAAAAAAAGCAAATGTTGATAAGGACATGGTGAAATTGAAACCCTTATATTCTGCTGGTGGGAATATAAAATGGTGTAGTCACTACAGAAAACAGTATGGTGGACTCCCCGGTGGTCCGGTGGTTAAGATTCTGCCTGACAATGCAAGGGATGTGGGTTCGATCCCCAGTTAGGGGAGATCCCACATGCAAGGAGTAACTAAGCTCATGTGCCACAACTACTGAGCCTGTGCGCCCAGAGCCTATGCTCTGCAACAAGAAAAGCCACTGCAATGCAAAGCCCACACACTGCAACTAGAGAAAGCCCGGGCACAGCAACCAAGACCTCGCAACAGCCAAAAGTAAATAAATAAATAAGTTCTTAAAAAAGCAGTGTGGGGGTTCCTCTCAAAGTTACAAATGGAACTATCATATGATACTAAACCTTGAGGACATTATGCTAAGTGAAATACACCAGTTACAAACAGACAAATGCTCTTCAGTTCCACTTACACAAGGTTCTTAGAGTAGTGAAATCCATGGGAACACAAAGCAGAATGCTTGTCGCCAGGGGCTGGAGGGAGTGGGGAATGGGGAATTGTTGCTTCATGAGTCCAGAGCTTCAGACTCACAAGATGAAAAATTCTGGAGAGGTGTTGCACAATAATACGATTACAATGAACACTACTGAACCATACACTTAAAAATGCTTAAGATGGCAATTTTATGTTATGTGTATTTTACCATAATTAAAAATAAAAAATAATAATTAGGGCCAAAATTTGGGCAAGAAAAGGAACAATAACTCCGGTCGGCAAGCCTCATGTAAACAGTGCATCCATTTTCTGAGTGCTGTCACATTCTCCATCTGCTTGGAAGAGAAGCTGAGCAGGAGTGAATATCTGGGCTTCCCTGGTGGCTCAGACAGTAAGGAATCCACCTGCAATCCAGGAGAACTGGGTTCAATCCCTGGGTCAGGAAGGTCCCCTGGAGGAGGGCATGGCAACCCACTCCAGTATTCTTGCCTGGAGAATCCCCATAGACAGAGGAGCCTGGTGAGCTACAGTCCACGGGGTCACAAAGAGCTGGACACATCTGAGAGACTTAGCACAGCACACAGGGAGACAAGCCCAGGAGGAGGGGTGCCCCACCCAAAATCCGAACACCACGAGTGGAGAGCTGGGTCCAGGGCTCAGCTTCTGACCCCCATGCCACACCTTTCCTCTCACAGTAAAGAGCCCTCCAGGCCCCAGAAGGTGTAGGCACACACCTTGGCAGGATCTTAGGAGTTGGGGGTAGTGTTAGGGCGCCCAGGGTTTGGGCTGGAGGGGTGAGACCATGGTGTACACCCCGTTATCACACCGGCAGCCTCCACCCAGTCATTATATCAGTGCTCCTTTCAGTCTCAACAATGCAAGAATTTGGAAGACTTTTTATATATTCACCTCAACTACAAGGGACCAGAAAGCCAAGAAATAGAGTTGGATGGGATTTGGCAGAAAAAAGGAAGCAGCCCAGCTTCTTGGAGAGGAGAGTAGTCATGAGCATCACAGAAGGTCCCTCTGGCTATGAGCAGAAGACCCCAGGATGGAGGGGGACGCTGCCGAGGAGGGGAGGGTCAGTAGGCCGTGGACCCCAGGAACATTGCACGCCTTATCCTGGCTTCTCCACTGCTCCCCTTTTCCATCTCACTCTTTGGCTTCTCCACGTGGCACATGGGAAGACCTCGCAGGAAGAATCAGCTACGGGGTTCTCTTCTCCCTCTGAGCTTCCCCCAGTGCCCAGCCTTGAGTCAAGGCAAAGTCCAGACCAGCCTCCAGGTGCCTTCCCAGCCCATCCACCCGTCTCAGCTTTGACCAGCCTCTCTTCTTCAACGCCCACCTCAACCCACAACTCGCCTCTTCCAGCACCGCATCCCTGTGGCTGAAAAACCCCCTCCCCTCACTCGTGAAGCCCTCCCCCGCCTCCTCTAGAATCCCTTCCCCAGCTTCAGGGCCTTGTAGCCTGAAGACTTGTATACAACTCCCAGGTTCTCCACCTAGACAAGTCGTTTCACCTCTCAGAACCTCAACTTTCTCGGCTTCAAAATGGGACCCCACCTCCCCATTCAGAGAGTATTGTGAGGCTGCAGTGGGATGAGCATGAGAGGGACTTGTAGCTAGTGATTTCGTGTCTGATTCTACTGTGCCGCTCAGCACCCCTCTTCATTTACATACAAACCAGTTCTTTGCTTTTCCTCCGTGAAATTCTCCTCCATGAGAGGTACCATCACTCCCCTCCCCACTCACACGAGAGGCACGATGGACCGGAGGCAAAGAAACACAGCAGGTGGTGGTGGGCAGAGCCCAAAGCATCCCACGGCCCACCTGTTGTTTGCCTTTGGAAAATGATAACGATGTCTTCTCCACAGACTTTCCTCTTGGGAGAATGTCATCAGGGCTGACGCTGGCATGACTTAATCAACCCCTGGGCTTTTCTGTGAGTGAGGACACTGAGGGCCAAGTTCCCTGAGAACAGGGGTAGAAGGACACAACTCTCTACCCCAACACAGGTGCTCAACCATGTTGACAAGGAGCGAGAGTGGAGGAAGGAGGGAGGGAGGAGCCAGTCTTCACTCACGCCCAAGACTTCAGGGCTCAGGTATAGTCTGAGAGTAGGGTGAGAGGTCAAGCGCAGACCGATACTAGGGCTGAGGTTAGAGTGAGGATAGTGTTTAAGATTCATCTCAAGGAAGGGATGAGAGTGGAACTGAACTTCAGATTTGTACTGGATTCAAGTCTGCATTCCAGTTAGAGTCCTAATTAAGGTGAACTCTAAACTGTACATTATGATCAGGTTATTGTTATTGGGTTAGGTTATTGTTAACAGTAAGACATGAGCTAAAATTCATCTTAAAGTTAGGTATGCCTGAAAGTTCTGGGACTTGCAGTAGGGGTCAGTGCTATGGCCAGGTGTTCTGGAGATGACAGACCTGGCAAGCAACCAGCTGGAGAGATAAGGCCAGCCAGGCCGTGTGTGCTAGATGAGACGTGAGGCCAGCACCATAGACAGCTCCAAGGAAAGCACCTTGGCACACAAGACACCTGAGACAGCCTAGTTGCCTTCCCCCACCATCCCTTCCATGACATCACAGCCTCTGAGTGCCCATGAGTGACCCCTGAGAAAGCCAAGATAGCACCATATTCTCCAGGGAGTTTGGGCCTCTCATCTTAAGGTCTTTGCCTTGCCTTCAGAATCTTTCTCATCTCCTCTATATCCCCCAGGCCCACAACCAAGATTCTAATTGGGAAATTTCTGGTTGAGGCCTTTACAAGATGATCGTTTTCCTAAAAATCAAAGTTTTTCAAATTCCACTCTTGACTGCCAGATTCACTCTACTTTGTATGACGTAACTCTTATTCTTCTGATCCTCCTTCCCCATGGGGAAATCAGGGAGACACCCAGGCCTGTTCCTCTCATCTCTCTCCTATCATCTTCCCCTCACCTCTTGAGCCCTGAGGAGTAGGATGCAGCACAGATGAGGTCCTCAGGATAGAGCACAGGTGAGGTCCTCAGGATGGAGCACAGGTGAGGCCCTCAGGATGGTGCTCAGGTGAGGATCTCAGGATGGAGCACAGGTGAGGTCCTCAGGATAGTACTCAGGTGAGGCCCTCAGGATGGTACTCAGGTGAGGATCTCAGGATGGAGCACAGGTGAGGATCTCAGGATGGAGCACAGGTGAGGTCCTCAGGATGGTACTCAGGTGAGGATCTCAGGATGGTACTCAGGTGAGGCCCTCAGGATGGTACTCAGGTGAGGCCCTCAGGATGGTGCTCAGGTGAGGATCTCAGGATGGTACTCAGGTGAAAACGCACAGTACTGGGTGGACAGTCACCCAGAGGCAGTGCCCCCAGCCTTCCCTGGGGGACTGAGAGCTGCTCTTCCCAGATTGTCTGCAGACACCCAGCACGAGCCGAGTAGACACAGGGCAGGGACCTGCTGAAGGGGACCTGCTGAAGGACACCAGCGCTGAACAGGCTCAGCCCCAGGCCCTGCGAGGTCTGAGAGAAGACTCCCAAGGTCTTCCCCTCAGGCTACCAACTCAGCCCCAGAGAACCGGTGGAAGGTCACCAACATGCACTGAGCACCCACTGTGTGCCAGACTACCTGCATTATCTCACCCAGTCGTCAAACGAGCCCAGTGTAGGTTTGTAGGTGTGGCCATTCCCTTTCTATCCATGAAGAGACTGAAAGTGAAAAGTGAAAGTGTTAGTCATGTCCAGCTCTTTGCAACCCCATGGACTGTAGCCCGCCAGGCTTCTCTGTCCATGGAATTCTCCAGGCAAGCATACTGGAGTAGGTTGCCATTCCTTCTCCAGGGGATCTTCCTGACTCAGGGATTGAACCCAGGTCTCCTGCATTGCAGACAGATTCTTTACCATCTGAGCCAGCAGGGAGCATCTGAAGCTTACTGGCAGATAGCAGACCCGGGATTTGAACCTAGGTCTGTCTTGCCCTAAGTCTGTTGGCCCAAGTGTATACTTTTGTCCACCACATCATGAACTCTGGTTATTAAAGTGGACTTGAAATCAACTTGGGAGGCTCTCTCAGCCTTCGTATCAGATGACATCACCACGTCACTGTGGCCTGGATCGCCACAGACATAGCCTTGTGTCCCCACTGTCCTAAAGGCTGGGAAGAGGGGCCTTGTGCCCCTCGAGGGCCCGGAAGACCCTGCAAGCTGCCTCCTGGAGGCCGCAGGTCTGTGGGAGGCCAACCAGTTCTGCAGTCGTTTCCTCTGTTCCCTTCCCTCCACTCCCCAGCCCGCCCTCCCCCCACCACAGGGCATCTTCAGGTAGAGCCTGAAATGACCCCCTAAGGAGGGGAAATGGGAACATCTGCATCTTTGAGCCCCTGTGAGCCCTGGGGATCCGTCCACCCCACCCCTTGGAGGTCATAGGTGGGAGGAGGGGGGGATGCGGGGAAGCACTAGGGGCAAAGGTGTGCCTGGAGAAGAGGAGGCACCAGCCTGGGGAGGCCCTGGGGAGCTGCGAGCCGAGCCTGGCTCCCCTCCTGTCCTTCTGTAGTAATTAACAGGCCTTTGTTCCTGTCCCTGATCGCGTCTGGCAGAGCCTTAATCATCCTCTTCCCTGCAATGAGCAGCCTTCTCATTAGGGCCTTAAGAACCTCTATTATAAACATGTAAATGGAACTCAACGAGGAGGGAAATATTTGACTGCTCCAATTTCCTTTGTGCTGCTGCCAGCTTTGGGGGCGCACGCCTGCGATTTCACTGCTCAGCAGCCCGGCGCCAGCATGCTGCCCCCACCGCCCTGTCACACCGCTCCATCTTCTCCTATCGGAATTTAATTACCTTCGCTGACGAATGTTTGGAGAACCTTTCTCCATCAATTGATTCTGAAGTCAGATTTTTATTCCGAGAGACTTAATGGCACTTGGGCTGTTGGGAGCCTAGAAACAGGTGGACCTGGGGCACAGGGAACTCTTTAACAATGAGGTTAGAAAGGGTCATCTCTGTTATTCCCCTGCCTCTGAGCAGGTTAATATCTCAGCCAGCCCACCTAGACAGGAGTCTCTCTTCTTTAAGGTCTACAGAGAAGTGATTCCTGAGACTCCTGCTGGTCTGAACTAGAAGTTCTTCCTGAATTCTGCCTGAACCTTTTTTCCTTTTCATTTTTGTCCTTGATGAAAATGGAAGAGCCATGTTAGATAGAAAGCCTGTCCACTGCCTGTGGGATAAGCTGATGGTATGTATGATCAGCACCCCTCCCAGGGTCATGATGGTGCTTCCCCATCACAGGCAGATCCAGTGCAGCTGTGGGTGAAGGGCCTGCTGAGCACGGAGAACCCTTCATGCTGAAGTCTTCATGTGCCTGAGTCCTCCATCCAGAGATATGGGAGATGCTCGTCCCTACCTGCCCTCCTCTAAATCCCTTTTCCAATCCAAACCTCCATTCTGTTCAGTCTTCAAAACACAAATCACTTCCCCTCCTCCACAAAGCTGTCCCACACCATTTCTCTCGCCACTAACTTCAGAGTTTGTTCATTTAATGATGTCACCTGTGTGATGGGTCCCTGTTAACTCTTAGCTGGTCATATGTTTCCCCTATCTAGATAAATTACTCCAAAGTACTTCTCCTTTAGGGTGGAAACTGTCCACACAGATCTGAGCACAGTGCCTGGAACAGAGTAACATCAATAAAACAGACTCAAAGACATAAATACCAGTCTTAAGGTTCAGTTCAGTTCAGTTGCTCAGTCATGTCCGACTCTTTGCAACCCCATGGACTGCAGCATACCAGGCTTCTCTGTCCATCACCAACTTCCAGAGCTTCCTCAAACTCATGTCCATTGAGTAGGTGATGCCATCCAACTATCCTCTGTCATCCCCTTCTCCTCCTCCTCCTGCCTTCAATCTTTCCCAGCATCAGGGTCTTTTCCAATGAGTCAGTTCTGGGCATCAGGTGGCCAAAGTATTGGAGTTTCAGCTTCAGCATCAGTCCTTCCAATGAATATTCAGGACTGATTTCCTTTAGGATTGACTGCTTTGATTTCTTTGCAGTCCAAGGGACTTTCAAGAGTCTTCTCGCAATATCACAGTTCAAAAGCATCAATTTTTCGGCACTCAGCTTTCTTTATAGTCCAATTCTCACATCCATACATGACTATTGGAAAGCTTCCATAAGCCTCTTATCCTTATTCGCCAGAAGGTAGACAGAATGAAAACCACAATCATAGAAAACTAACCAAACTGATCATATGGACCACAGCCTTGTCTAACTCAGTGAAACCATGAGCTATGCCATGTAGGGCCACCCAAGACGGGCGGGTCATGGTGGAGAGTTCTGACAAAACGTGGTCCACTGGAGAAGGGAATGGCAAACCACTTCAGCAGTCTTGCCTGGAGAACCCCATGAACAGTCTTACAAGTTACCAAAGGAGAAAGGCAGAGAGAGATAAATTAGGAGTATGAAATTAACAGATACACACCAATGAAAAAAAGAGAGAAAACTAGGTTGCTGGGGCTGGCTGGTAGGTAGTTTGGTAGGTTGGTACAGAGGTTAGAGGATGGCCAATTAATGGGGTGTGGGATGGGTTGCTGGAAAAGTAGTCTTGTTCGTTGATTGGTTGATTGGCCAATGAACTGATTTGCTGCGTTAGGGGAAGGTGGGAGAAGGGGCATGTCGATTATTATCTTACTGCCTCTTAGCTTCAGATGACTCTTCAACACCTGAAGAGTCATGGCTGGACTCTGTGAATGTTTCTCCTTTACCAGCTGGCTCTCCATTAATGTTTTTTTTTAATGTTTTAAAATTTTATGTACTTATTTTTGACAGCACTGGGTCTTCATTCCTAGCTGTGGCGAGCAGGGGCCTTCTCACTGCAGCGGCTTCCCTTGCTGTGGAGCACAGACTCTAGAGCGCGGGCTCAGTGGTTGTGGTGGATGGGCTTCGTTGCTCCGCAGCATGTGGGATCTTCCCAGATCGGGGATCGATCCCATGCCTCCCATTGGCAGGCAGATTCGCAACCCCTGGACCACCAGGGAAGTCCTCTGTTAAGCTTTGTTAGTAGCAAGAGCAGAGACACTGCAGGAAGAAGGGGCTTCCCTTCCAGGCCCCTGCAGTGAGGCATCGACAGCGTACCTTCCCTGAGCAACCCCAAAGGCAGCTTCCCAGGGAGTCCTGCCAGCATGGCACCTCGCCAAGTCTTCTGCCATCCCAGGGGCCTCGCCGTGACTCCCTTAGCCCAATGGTGACATCATCAGCCCTGGTTGCGTGTAGGTGGTGTAGGTGGGGGAGGCTCTTCCGGGTTGGTTCCTTCCTTCAACCTCTGCCTCAGCCCCAGAGGCAGTGGCCACTCCCCACAGCTGCTATTCCCATGTTTCTTTAGAGTAAGCAAATCAGTCTCCTATTAAAACAGACAGTAGGTAACCCTTAGTAAGTCAGCCCCTATTCCAGTCAGTAATTCTTTATACCAAGCCTTTCCTGTTCAATTACTGTGTAGCTTCTATCTTCAGATCGGACGGTGAGGTATGGGTTGACTGGTGAGTTGGTTGATAGGCTGGTTAGTGGGGTGGTAGAATGGTGGGAGAGCAGCTGAGTTGGCAGACGGGTTGGTGGGTTTTCTGGTTGGTGGGTTGGTTGGTAGCTGCTTAGAGGGTTGCCAGGGTGGTGTAATGGCACCAGGTACAGTAGGTGATGTGCTGGCTGGTGGTTCCTGGATTGGTTAGTGAGGTGATGGCTTAATTGGCAAGTTGGCAGACTCTGGTGGCTGATGGGTTAGTTGGAGGGTTGGTGCTTTAGGACATGGGGTTAGCACCATGTCATAGGAAAGGACAAGACCAGAGGAAGCCCCTACAGTGAGCCTCAGCCTCTATTTCTGCCCCACCCGCAAGGGCCCATTCTGCCCCCCAAGCTGGAATCCTCACAGCTATGCCATGCCTACTGGACCACGCCCACTCACAGAAGCAGAGGCTGAGGAGGGGGCATCTGGGGAACGTGGAGAATGGCCCGAGAGGACAGGCTCAGGCTGGCCCTTTACCACGCTTGCCCTGCAGTCCCTGACAAGGCCTCCGAGGGACCACCTGACTACCCAGCACCTGTGGGTCCTTCCAGGAAGGGGATTAGAACGCCCTGTCCTTCAGGATGGATCTGTGCTTCTGCCCCATGAGATCTCCTGAGATGCTGACCCCAGGCACGGACTTCCTTTAGGTGCTGGACGACCCCTGGCCCCAGCAGCCTGGGAGTCTCTGCTGTTTCTTCCTCCTCCCTTCTGCCCACCAGGACCTCCGACCCCTGCCGGTCCCTGTCACCCTCCATCCTCAGCGCTCCCTCTGCCCCACAATCCCCCCACACCCCACCCTCCACCCACCCCACCCCCCCCCACCTGGCCTTGAGGCTTGGACTGGAACTCAAAAGGCCTTGGTTCCTCCTCACCACTCCCCAGCCACCTCTCTGGACCCCACCCTAGTGACTCTTAGGTGGTCTGGCCCACACCCCAGCCAGAGGCACCAAGACATTTCTAAATTTTCTTCTAATATTTTGAGAATCAGAGAAAAGGAGATTTCAGAAGGAAATTGCTTTCTCCCCTGCTCAGCCCAGATGGGCTATTTTTTTACTTGTCTTTTCCCCCACCACTTACAATCTCAATAAAAAATGAAATCATGTCTAAAGCTTTTCCCTGGGTCAGGGCCAGTCTCTAGCCTCCTGAGCCTGGGAGGCACCAGAGAAGGCCATGCCCCAGGGGGCAGAGGGCAGGCACACCACTTCCAGTCCTGCGGAAGGGCTCTATTCTAGCCACCCACTGCCCCTGAGCCCAGAGCAAAGCCCTGGGAGCTGCAGGAGGAGGGTGCATGGGGTCGCTCACACAGCAGCAAAGAGTGGGCTGGGTTGGGGCAAAGATGTGAAGGGGAAGGTTCGCTGTGACTCCTGAAGTCCCCTCCCCAGCCCCATCTGTAACCTCACACTCAGACCTACCACTGCCCCTGCCGGCCCCCTTCCCTCCCTCCTGGCCTCAGGTCAGGAGCAAAGCCTCTGATTCCTCACATCACTTCAAGAGTGATGGCCACCTGAGCCAGGCTCTGAAGGCCAGTATCCAAGCCGGGAGGCCAAGGTCCAGCCCAGCTTGGAAAGTCACTTCCCCTCTCATGACCTCAGTCTTCTCCCCCAGCAGGGGCGTGGTGAACCCTGCACTGCCGGCTCAGAATTGAGGGCAGCCTTGATGCAGTGATGTGTGACCAGCACCTTGCAAAGTGACAGCCTCCTGTTGCTCAACCACGCAGGCCACGCCGCACACCACGCTGAATGTCTTAAACACTTGATCTTGTTTCGTGTTCAAAAGAACCCTAGAGGGATTTCCCTGATGGTCCAGAGGCTAAGACTCCACACTCCCAATTCCTGGTCAGGAACTATTAATAGATCCCACATCTGCAACTAAGAGTTCACAAGCCACAACTAAAGAATCTACATGTAGCAACTAAGACCCGGTGAAGCCAAATATTTAAAAATAAATATTGGAAGAAAAAAAATGAAGCCCACATCTGGATCTGTTATCTCATCAAAAGAAAAAGAATCAAGGCTCAGAGAGGCTAGGGAGCTGCCCAAGGCCACACAGCAGACGAGGTGAAGCATTAGACCTCAAGTCCCTGTTCTTAACCTTCACACGGTCTTGTCAAGTGCTATTTTGAGTTTCTTCATTGGAGCTTTGGAAGAACTATCATTCAAAGAAATAAGCAGAGAAGGACTTTTAAGCTATGCATGTAAGAAAGAGATACAGGGGTGGGAAGGACCTTCTAGAGTGTCACAAATGATAATAATAGTGGCTACCACTTACTGAGTACTTACTGTATGCAGACATTCTGCTGAATTTTTAGGTAATCTTAATCTTTACAACAACTCTGTGAGAAGCCTTATCCCCAATGTGCAGATGCTAACACTGAGGCACAGAGAAGTTACTTAACTTGTTTAGAGGTACGTAACTATTAGCAGTGACCTCTTACAGCCTCAGCAATGGCACCAAGGAAGTTGCTACCCCTACTGAGGCTCCCCTTCTGAGACCACAGGGTATGTTAGGGGCAGGAGGCTAAGGGTCAGGGTGAGACCCTCCAAACACGAGCCCACAGTGAGGGTGCCTTTGCCTCTGGTTTTCAGGCCAAAGCCCCCTTCTCTCTTGGTCACACCCCTGCCCAACCCCCAAGAGTCTAGTTTAGTTGTTCAAAGCTGCAGTGATGATGGAGGGAAGCTGTGGTTCAAGACTGAGAGACACGGGTACATCTGTGACCCATTGGCCAGCATCCCACCCCCCAGCCAAAGCCTCCTCATCGTCCCCTGAATGTCCCCCACCTCTGGCCCTCTGTGCCAATTGCTCAAGCCCATCTATCCCTTCTCCTGTCCCCTAACTTCAGATGCAGAGGTCACGCCAGCCCCAGTGATGGTAAGAGGGGGCCAAGGACAAATGGTCCATGATTTGATCCCGGAATGAGGCTGTGAAGCCCAAGACTGGCCAGCGGGGGCTTGGGAGGGGGAATTTATCAGGAGACAGCAGGCTGGTGATGAAATACACCAGGGCCAAGTGATCACCGGGCTGTGGCTGAGCAGATCAGATTGACTCTTAAAGAGGGCCTGTCAGGAGGGCTGGCAGGCAGGACCCTCCTCCGGCACAGGAGGTTTGTCACTTCAGCTTCCTCCCTCTGGGGAGTCCTGTCTCCTCTTGGCCCCTTCTCTCCAGGGAGAGCCAGCCCCACCCCACCCCCCACACACACATATGCGCACTCATCCCTAAGCAGTAATCTATGTACATCTTGCTGCCAAAAGAGTCTGAAGTAGTTTACAAGAATGCGTAAATAAGATTTAACGTACAAATGATTTATTTCATCAAAGCGAAAGAGTAGCGGGGCCCTATCTTCAGCCATGCCAGTGAGAAGGCAGGTCCAGAAGGGACTGAAGGAAGCAGGCAGCAGAGCCACAGAGCTAGAGGTGAAGATGCCAGAGACAGAGAGCCAGAGAGGTGCAGAAGAGGGACCAGGAGGAAGCACTGGTCCCCAGCCAGCCACCTCCTGGTGTCCTGAGCCGGCCCACCAGACACCACACGGACCTGGGAAGAACGTCCCTTTTCTGAATCTGAAAAGATCAGAAACAAGATTCAGGGAGAAGAAAAGTAGAATAACAAAGAGAGATCAAAGGGGCAGTTTTAGTACTCAGAAAATTCACAAACTTAGCTCTGGGCTTGGGGGCAGCCAAAGCAGAAAGGAAAACAGTGACAACCCCCGCAGGGACCCTGAAGATGAATACTCAGCACTAGAAAACAAACATGCCCACCCAATTTGTCCCTTACCACTCCCACAACACCTTGGACAGGCCTGACACACTGTGGGTTCTCCATAAATACACTGAGTAAGTGAATGAGTGAACATCAGTTTCTCAACACAGGCTAACGTTTTCCCAGTGCATAGGTCTAAGAGAAAAATTATTGTCTGTGGGCCATCCTAAGTGGGCCATGGAATACTCTTGGGGGGAATTCATTCATTCCTTCACTCACTCATTCACTCACTTGTTTACCCACTTACTTGTTCATTCATCCATTCACTTAAATCATTTATTCACTGACACATTTGTTCATTTATGCACTCATTCATTCACTCACACATTCATTCATTGAGACTCCACAACATTTATTGAGCCCTTCCTAGGGAGCACTACTCTGAGATGAATCTGTGAATGAAATATTAGTGTTTCCTGCCCTCAGGGAGCTTTTACTGTGTGAGCGTGGATAACTGAGTAACCAGCATGTTAGATGCTGGGGAAAATTCAAAGTACATTGTTGAGGGGTGGGGCTGAGTGACACTTGGGCAGAGACCTGAAGGAGGTGACAGTGAGCCAGGAGGACACCTGGGAAAGAAAAGGCACAGAGGCCCCGGGGAGCCTGCCGGCCTGTGTGCTCAGGCCGCTGGCACAGGTGAGCCAGGCACGGCCAGGTGGGCTCACAGCAGCTGTGCCGAGCACAGACTGCAGGGGACATGGGAGGGAGTGGAGACCAGGTGGAGGGGCATGGGCAGGGTGGCAGCTGACAGTCAAAGAGGCTGGATTTCAGCAGTACTGGGGGGCTTAGGGGGCAGGCACTCCTGATGGATCAGGTATGGGGGGTGAGGAAAGGAGGGGAGTGGGACGCCCCACCTGGCCCTCATGGAGGGAGGGGGAGTTTGGTGCCAGACACAGCAATTCCCCCAGGGGCTCACCTCAGCAGGCACCCTCAACCCCAGTCCCAACACAGAAATGAAGAGCTGGCCACCAGCCTGAGAAAGGACCACAGTCTGCCCAAAGTCCTCCTGAGAGTAACTGCTTCCATCCCAGCTCCACACTCTGCCAGGACCCCCCTGGCAGAGCACAGCGCATTCCTCTGTGACCTCAAGTGGACGAGATGAGACAGGCTGGGGGCTGGCCGGAGGGATGTGTGCTCCTGAACACCCACGCTGCTTCCTTTATCCACCTGCCTAGGCCTGGGAGGTGGGAAAAAACCAACGACACCTGGTCTAGGAGGAAAATGAAGAAAGAATAGATGAGGTAGAAATAGCAGCACTTGCTGTGTGCCAGGATCTGTGCCAGGCTCGGCCCTCATCCCCCATCCTGACAGCCACCCAGCCACACAGGGACAAGACTGTCATGCCAGCTGCAGCGCCCCTCCTCCCCCACACACACCCCAGGACACGTCTCCCTCGACCCCATGGGGCCCTGAGCCAGACGCTCCCTCCAGGCCTGGCCCCTCTGCCGGCGCCGCCTCTCCAGCTCACTTACTCAGAAGGGCGGCTTCTTGCGCAGACTCTGGAGTCCACGATGGCACGGCGGGCAAGCTGAAGGCAGCGTGGACATCTGTGATGACGCCCTGGGTCAGGCCAGCGTGGCCCAGCTCTCCGGGTCCTAGAGCCGGTGAGAAGCAGGGAGGAGGGAGCGGGATGCTGGCAGGCGAAGCAAGGATGAAATATTGATGCTCGCGTCCTGGTAAAGCAGAGAACGCCGCTTGTCCATGAATAAAAGATGGGCCAGAGGAGCAGGCCGGGCAGCAGATTAATTAATCTAAGTGAGCGCTCTGCCTTGTGCCATGGGGGAGGGGGCGGCGGAGTAAAGAGCCCCGCAGTCCCGGGGAGGGGGGCCAGCAGAAGTCCTCTGTGCCAGGCAGGCAGCTGGTTTTAGCAAGGACACGAGCAGAGCATCCGTGCCAGGCCCAGATGGGCAGGAAGAGGGACAGAAGCAACCGGACCGTCCAGCACCGGCCTGGCCTCTCTGCCGCACACCCGCGGGGGACCATGAGAGAAGGCAGCTCCCAGGGCAGGTGTGGGGTCTCTGAGGTTGGTTGTGGGGGAGAACCTGGGACTCCTTGGTCTTTCCTGCTGCCTCAATTTCTTCCTCGGGGAAGGGAGGGAAAAGGTCAGAGGCAGGAGGTCTAAGATTTGGCAGAGAAAGTTGGGCCCAGGCTGGCATCGCTCCGAGAGAGGTGGGCAGGGATGGAGGACCGTGAGGTCCAAGGCCGGGGAAAGGGTTGGACGGTGCTATAGCTGTAACCGCCCTTGGAAATGCTAAACCCAAGATCCCCGCAGCTTCTTGCCTTCAACATAAGGTGGCAAATGTGTTCATGGAGAGAGAGGCTTACACCTTCTCTGAGGTGGCGGCGGTGGTTTTACCAAGGATGGTGCTCACGACCTCCTCTTGTATTTGTCTTCCTGTTTCAGTCCTCACCCCAGGGTCCTGCAGGAGAATGTTCCTTCCGGGATCTGAAGTGTCCTAACGACACCCCCAGGAGAAGCTCCCCAACCTGACGGTGGCTCCTTCCCCCACCCACCAGCCTCAGTGGAACCAGGGTGCCTCTTGCTGGGGTCGTCACCCTGGTCTGCTCTGTGTCTGCAGACAGCAGGACTGTCCCTGGAACTGTTCCCTGGGCAATTCATCATGAGCTGCCCGCTGACACCTCCTGTGCCCTGTCTCATATTTGTTATT
Organism: Bos mutus; assembly: GCF_027580195.1. Lineage (NCBI taxonomy): Eukaryota > Metazoa > Chordata > Mammalia > Artiodactyla > Bovidae > Bos > Bos mutus. The sequence goes on from NC_091631.1 coordinate 49,805,278, forward strand.
TAAAATTTTTTTCACCTAGGTTTAGTCCTGTATCCTTCTGATCCCCATAGTGCCTCAAAGCTCTATACAGGCTCACCAGAGGCACATCACACAGATGTTAGAGTAAGTGAATGAACAACAACAGTCCAGCCACCTGCCCTCGTCCTGGTCTGATCTCCGTGCCTGGACCTCACACTCCTGCCTTTAAGACAGGAACTAGTCCTTACTGAGGGCACCTGTCTAAGTCAGCCCAGAACCAGGCAGGTGTTTTCCAAGCACCAAACCTTCCCCACCATGAGGCAGGGCACATCTCTCCCATTGGACAGATGGTAAAACTGAGGCTCAGTTCTTGGCAAGGTCATCCCACTGGCAAGTGGCAGAGCCAGGAATGGGCCCTGATCTCAGCCTAGGGTCCTTGCTTGTGTCTCCACATGCTGATGGTGAGATGCAGCAGGAACGCAGAGCAGAGGGGACTTCGCTTCACCGAGGGCCCCCCACCCTTTCCCTCCCCCTGCCCCACCCCCTTCCCCCGCCCCTGCAGCTGCTGAAGAGGGTGGGAGCTGGACGGAGCCCAAGTGTCAAGGCTCTGGAACTGCTGGACATGTCCCATGGCCGAAAGCAGAGAGGAGACAGGTGGAGAAACCCCACCCCTCTCTCAGGACCCCCTGAATGATTCCCCAGGGTCTAACCACATCCACCCAGCTGCCAGAGCCTGGCTGCCAGATCCTGACACCTCACCACCACCTGGGCCTGGAGCTGAGGTTGGACCAGGGCTGGTGATCCTCATCACACCGGAAATAATCACAGGTTCACAGGAATCTTGACAGGGGACGAAAAGTGGCAGAAGAGACCTGGGAGGCACATTCATTGTCACACTCATTTTACCAAGGAAACAGGGGCATCTAAGGGAGGGAATTTCTGGAGGGAAAAAAAAAAGTAGCTGGGAAGCCAGGAGCTTGCCATTTCTGTGGTCACAGTGCCACCTGCTGGCAGTATCTGGCCTGGCTTGTAGGGGCTGTTCTTGTGCTTCAGGAATAACTTCCAGATCACTGGCATTTTTTTCATTCATTCACAGATATTTATTCAGCACCTATCGTGCAACAGGCATTGTTTTAGGGGCTGAGTGAATAGTAGCGAACAAAACAGACGAAATTCCCTGCCCTTACAGTGCTTACATTCTAGTGGCAGAAACAGTAAACAAGGCCAACACATAAATATGTATTGTTCTTCAGTCGCTCAGTCGTGTCCGACTCTTTGCAACACCATGGACTGCAGTGCGCCAGGCTTCCCTGTCCATCACCGTCTCCTGGAGTTTACTCAAACTCACGTTCACTGAGTCAGTGGAAATATACACCATGCTAGAAGGGTGAGCATCAGGAGAAAAACAAATTAGAAGCAGGTAGGGAGTGCCCTGGAGATTACGATTTTAGATAGAGTGGTCAGACATGACCCCTCTGAGGCAGTAACATTTTGAGTAAAGTCTGGAAGGAGATGAGGAAAGAGCCATGTAGATTTCTGGGCACGAACATTCCAGACAAGTGCAGAGGCCACACTGAGCCTGCAGCGTCTGGGGAACAGAAAAGACCAGTGAGGATTAAGTAGAGTATGCAGAGAATGGTAGGAGGTGAGACCAGATTCTGCAGGAGCTTGGAGGCCATTGCAATGGCGTTGACCTCACGAAGTGGGCTTCATTGCAAGTGTTGAGCTTAGGAATGGCACGACCCAGTTTCGATTTTAAAAGGACCTCACTGGGCCCTGTGTGGAGTCAAGGGTGGAAACAGAGACACTGATGAGGAAGCCACTGCAACCTCCAACAGCAAGTGGCTCAGGGGTAGCTGAGGCAGTGGGAGGGGTGGCAGGATTAGCTGGTGGGAGAGAGAGAAGCACCACCTTTGACCCCAAGGTTTTGGCCTAAACTACAGAAAGAGTGGTATTGTCCTTACTGAGATGTGGGATTGGCCAGCTTGATGCGAGGAACTGGGAGCTTTGTTCGGAGCTTGTCCAGTCAGAATTGCCCATTAGACATCCAGGGAGAAGTTGGATAAGTGTCTTGAGCTCAAGGAAGAGCTCCTGCCTGGAGCTACAACAGAGTCATCAGCTCTTGCATGATATCAAAGTCACAAGACTAGATGAGATCTAAGAGAATAGAAAGAAAAGTGAGGGGCCAAGGTCTGAGCCCTGGACTAATGAGGTCAGGAAGATGCAGGGAAATGGAGAGAAGGCGACGAGGAGAGGGAACCTGAACTCTAGAATCCTGGGACCCAAGCCAAGAGAGAGGAAGGGGTGGGCTAATCCCCAAAAGGGCTGAGAAGGGTCTACTGGATTCAGAAAGGCAGAGGGCACTGATGACCTAGAGAAGAATGGTTCTGGAAACGCATGGAGACAAAGGAGTAAGTGCAAGAAAGAATGATGGGAGAGAAACCGGGGACAAGTGAAGACCATTCTCTTGCGGCCTTTTGTTGGAAAAGGGAGGAGAGAGCTGGGAAGGTAGCTGGAGTTTTTTAAGGTGGGAAAGAATAAGAACCTGCTTGGACGCTAGCAGGGGTGACCAGGGACAGAGAAAGAAGCCTGTTGCAGGAGACATAGGGAAGAATTATGGGAGCACTACTTTCCAACAGGTGAGAAGCGATGGTATCTGGTTGTTCATCCCACTGAGGTACCACTTCACACACTTCACCTTTCGGCTAAGACCCGAAAGACAGTAATGTGTATCAGTGAGGATGTGTGTAAGCAGCTCTTTGTGGGAAACTTCCCTCAGCAGGAAGCCCTTTGTCTTGTCATTTAGCAAAACTATATTGTAACTAACTTTAAAAAAGAATTTTTGGCTGCACTACACCGCATGTGGGATCTTAGTTCCCCAACCAGGGATCAAACCCACGCCCTCTGCATTGGAAGTACTGAGTCTTAACCACTGGACCACTGGGACACCCCTGTAACTAACTTTTAAACCAAGCACCCCTATGCTCTACTCATTTGCAACCCAAGAAGACTTTTCAGATCTTTTAGTCACTCTATGCCTTGCCTAACTTATTGGTTCTTTCTGTAGATCAAAGAAGAAGAAATGAAGAATAAGTAATTAACAGATGACAAGATCTCTCCCCTGGCTTCCCCTTCAGTGATCTCCTGAACTGTGGGACAAAATTGTGTGAACACAATAACATCTAGAGAAAGACCCCAAGGAGCTGACAAGCCTGCACACAGTGGAGAATGGTGACGACTCTGACCCCCAAATCGATGATTATCTAGATTACTTCCCTGTCTCCCTTTAAAAGCTTTTACAGCCAAGCAGAATCCTTGAAGGTGGTTTGCGGGGGGTGGGGGGCAGGGTGTTCAGTCCACCATCTCGCCAGATTGCTGGCATTCTGATTAAAGGCAATTTTTTTTCATCTGTGAGTATTGATTTTGTAAGCAGTGAGCAACAGAACAGATCCAATTTGATAACATGTGGAGAAATTAAAATTCTTGTACATGGTTGGTGGGAATATAAAGTGATGCAGCTGCTTTGAAAACAGTTTGGCAATTCCTGAAAAAAGTTACATGTGGGTGATTCTAGTTAATAAAACTGTATTGTATATTCGGAAGTTGCTTAGAGAGTTGATCATAAAAGTTCTCATCATAAGAAAAGAAATTTCATAACAGTGCTTGGTGATGGGTGTTAACTAGACTTGTTGTGGTGATTATTTCCCAATATGTACAAGTATTGAGTCACTATGTCATATACTTGAAACTAACATAATGATATATATCAATTATATCTCAATAAAAAACAATTTTAAGTTAAACACAGAGCTACCGTATGACCCAACAATCCCCCTTAGGTGTACCAAGAGAAATAAAGACATATGGCCACAGAAAAATGAATACACAAAAGCTCATAGCAGCATTGCTCATAATAGCCAAAAAGTGGAAACCCAAATGTCCATCAACTAGTGAGTGAATAAACAAAGCATGGCACATCCATACAGTGGAATATTATCCGGTCATAAAAAGGAGTGAAGTACCGACACAGGCCTAACGTGGGTGAACCTTGACAACCTTATGCTCCGTGAAGAAAGCCAGACGTCAAAGCCAGAGATTGTATGGTTTCTGGCTCTATAACAGCCTATATTTCCGTCTATAACAGTCTATTTCTGGCTCTATAACTGGTGAATTTATGGACACGAGACTTTTCCATAAAATAGATTAGTGGTTACCAGGGGGCTGGAGGAGGGCAGGGTAGAGTGGGCAGTAACTGCTAATGGGCATGGGATTTATTTGGGGGTGATGAAAATGTTCTGGAATTAGGTAGTGGTGATGGTTTCATATCCACTCTGTGGACATGCTAAAAATATATATAAGCATTGAATTCACACTTTAAAAGGGTGAAGGTTTTGTTTTGTGATTTTTTCCTCAATAATAGCTTTTTTAAAAACAGATCTTGTTGTGCAGAGTAGAAGGGCTGCTTTGGCCACAGAAAAGAGGCAGAGGACTCAGGCACTCATGCAGGTGGGTGGATGGGTGTGGCGGTAGGTGACCATGGACATTCTCCCATTGCGGCTTCTAGTTTCTCAGTGAGACAGGAGGTGAGGTCATCAGCTGAGAGTGAGGAGGTGGGCTCCAGGAAGAGCAAAGGTGTTAAATGAAGAGAGAGGGAAAATGGATGGATTCGGGACATTGCAGGGCAGTGCCGAGGTCCGGTGAGGGAAGCAGAGGAGCACTATGGGTGTTGGGGAGACGGGGAGCCCCGGCAGTCTTGAGAGTGTGGGGACCTGAGTCAGGGGCCCTGTGCTCCCCACATAACGTGGCTCTCCAGGTCCCTGAACACCCAGGTACACACATGGAGGTCTGCACCATCAAACCCTAAAGACGCCCACCCATCAGGCTTCATGATTTTCAATCCGTGTCTCTCACACCCTGGGTCTCATCCCTCTTCGGAAACCTAGCCTCAGAGACACTTGCACGTGGACACAAGATCTATGTACAGGATGTCTGCAGCAGCTTTGTTAGCAACAGTAAAAGACTGCAAACAGCCCGGATGTCCATTACTGGGGAAATGGTCAAATAAATTCTGGTCCATCTGTGCTATGAAAGCTCTGCAGTAATAGACGCTGGAGGGGCCTGTGTGTTTGACAGGGAAGGAAGCAAAGAGGCAACATCGCTAGGTGGGAAACAGTTGCAGAACAATGAGTGTAATATTATGTAATTTTCTTTCCTTTTTTTAAAAACAAAAGCGGTATTTATAAGTGTATACATAGGTTATTAAAAGATATAAAAGATCTAGAAAGGATGCAATTTACATTGTTAATGGTGTGTAATCTTGAGGGGTAGGTTTTGGGAAAAGAGTTGAGGAAGGTTTCAGGGATTGAAAGGGTTTTAGAGGGGGGCCTAGATGCTTTTGTAATTTAAAAGGGAAAGATCTGGGACTACCCTGGTGGTCCAATGGCCAAGACTCCACACTCCCAATGCAGGGGTCTCCAGGTTCAATTTCTGGTCAGGGAACTAGAACCCACGGGCCACAACTAAGGATCCCTCAGGCCGCAACAAAGACTGAAGATCCCAGGTGCTGGAACTAAGACCCAGAACAGCCAAACAAATAGATAAAAATATCAAAAATAAGTCAAAATAGAAAGGAAAGAACAGCCGAGCCCTCCACCCCATCCCTGACTCCATTCTCGCTCTGGGCCAGAGAGTGCTGTGAGGCCAGCAACCCCCAGTCCAGTCAACTATGCCCCGCTTGCCCCTGGAGGCAGACACCGGGCCTGGCCAGAGCACAGTGGGTCTGGGCCAGCCTTCCCTCTGCCCGGCCATCCCACCTCCAGCTCCCAGCCTCCCCCTGCCTCCCCACACCACACAACTGTTCCCCTCCAGCTACTTCCCGGGGGCTAGGTACAAAAGGCCATGGGAGAAGCTGCCACAATGATAATACCAGGCACTTACATAGCACTCAACTGTGTACACAGGCTCTGTTCTAAACACTTCATAAATGAACTCCCAACAACCCGACGGGTTCCATACGCTGATATTACTATTTTCACTTTGTAGCAGATTTTTAAACACAAACCAGAAGAACCAGGAAAGACTAAGTCCCTTGCCCCAGGTGTTATGGCCCACTGACCTGAGAGAGATGCCCCCCCTGGCAGGGTCCAAGCCAGTCTCCTCCTCCGGCTTCCCTCCCCCACAGCTCAGGTCCCGTGAGCAGGCTGTGTACCTTCCAGGGTGAGGCTAGGGTTTCCTCTTCCCAGAACCCCGCCCTGTACACATCTGGCACACAGGAAGCCCTCACTGCGTTTGTTGAATTAATTGCTCTGTCCTCCCATCCCCCACTCCACCGTGGCCCCGTGGGCTGTGCTTTTCCTTCTGGGCCTTGAGTGTGTGTGTGTGTGTGTGTGTGTGTGTGTGTTAGTCGCTCAGATGTTTCCGACTCTTTGTGAAGCCATAGACTATAGTCGACCAGGCTCCTCTGTCCATGGGATTTCCCAGGCAAGAATACTGGAGTGAGTTGCCATGCCCTTCTCCAGGGGGATCTTCCCGAGCCAGGGATCAAACCCGGGTCTCCTGCATTGCAGGCAGATATTTTTACCATTGGTTTCCTCATCTATAAAGTGAAGGGATGCACTCAATGGCGTCCGACACGACTTCAGGACCAGAATTAAGGTAAAGCCAGTGCTCATCCCGGCAGGGTAACTGTCAGTGATGGGACACTGAGGGCCGAGGTGGGAAGTAGAAGCGCTTCCTGGACACCAGCCCTCCTGGGCCTTCAGAACCTGGGAATGTGGTCTCACCCACCCACAAGTATAGACACCTCACCCAATGTTGCCCAGTCGACACAGCTCCAGAAAACGGCAGCCCACACCCTGCTCCATGGGCTCCGCAGGGGACACCCTGCCCAGTTTTGTGGAAGGTGAGGAGCTGCTGTCCCCGAGTCAAAAGTCCTGGCAGCCAGGCAGCCTGCCGTAGGTGGAGGAGAGCACACGGCACGTGAGCGGCACGTGCTGGCTGCATGCAGCACCTCTGGCCAGGTGAGCCGGGCTGGAACTCACAGACGTGGGGGAGGGGACCGAGCCGTCTCCAGTCTCCTGGGGCTGTGGAAGCCCAGGGCGGCCCTCCTACAGTCCTTGTGCATCCAGCCGGCAAGCGCCAGGACGACAACCTGGGGGACAGAGAGCCCATTGAGGGAGGCCGGAGGGGCCCCGGTGCTGCTGTGTGCAGGCGCTTTGGCACGTCCGCTCAGAGTGCCCCGCAGGAACTGGCCACCTCATTCCTCAACTGAGGAGCCTGAGGCCTAGAGAGGCCAGAGGCAGGGCCTGGATCACCAGCTGGGACTGAAGTCAACTCCCGGGTCCAAACCCCATGCCCCTCCTCCTACCATCACTCCTGAGTGAGCCAGGATCCTGAGCCGGGACTCGGATGCAGCCGCCGGCCCTGTCCACCCCAGCCCTGGGCTTCCAGCCTCAGCCTGGAACCGACCCTTGATCTGAGTGGCCTCAGATCTGTGATCCAATGGGTCCTGGGCTCGATTCCACCATGGATTCACTGTCAGCACCTGAGCTCCCAGACAGTACATCCCCCGAAACCCCCACTGCCCCCCATCATTCGTAACTGCTCCATACTTCTTAACAGAGCCTCCCAGTTCCATCACTCAGGGTCACAGAGCCAGACAACGGCAGGCCTCAGCCCTCACAAGAGGTCCGGGTAGACCATCAGAAATAAACAGGGGACTTCCCTGGTGGTCCAATGGTTAAGAACCTGCCTGCCAAAGCAGGAGACATAGGTTCGATCCCTGGTCCAGGAAGATCCCACATGCTGCAGAGCGACTAAGCCTGTGCACCACAACTACTGAGCCTGTGCTCCAGAGCCTGTTCCACAACTAGAGAAAGCCCACGCAGCAACAAAGACCCCGCGCAGAGAAAATAAATAAATCTTTTTTTTTTTTTTTTAATGTAACAAACTGGGGAAGGAGGGTGGCTCTGCTTCCTCCATGCACAAGAGGTAACTCTCTGAGTGTTTCCTTTTCCCTTCCCTGGGATAGATTTTTAAGCTCTCCAGGGAATAGCTGGGCCCTGACACTCTCGCTAGGTACCATGGAGGTCTATGGTCCCAGGGACAACTCCAGGCTACAGGTGGACCCATAACCAAGGTGAGAACCCCAGGTAAGCTCTCCCTATGCCCATTCATGCCACACAACCACACCGAGACATGGCCACTCAGTCTACAAAGTGCCCTGGCGCCCCTCCTCCACCCATCCACCCTAGTCCTGGGCTGCACACAGGTGGCCCCCACCCCCAATAGTGCCAACTCAGAGGACTCAACAGATACCTAACGGCGAGCAGCCCTTCCCCACCGCCTGCCTGGAGCCTGCTCCTGGGCCAGAAGCCAGACAGATTTTCCTGGAACTTCTGTGGCCTCCGGCACCAACATACGGAGAAACCTGGGGGAAGAAAGGTCAGAATAGAAACAGGCAGAACAAGCAGGGGCTGTGGGGCGGAGGGAGGTACCGTGTGGATCATCCCTGCCCACCCCCAGCCCTGTCTCTGCCACTTGCTGCTTCCCTGCGCAGGCACATGAAAGCTCCTACCCACCCCTCCCCAGAACAGACACCCAAGTCAGGGAGACAGAACTGCATCCAGGTTACATTAAACCAAGTAGAGGATGGTACCTTGGCACAGACGAAGGCCTCATCTCAGACACTGTGAATCCAGGAGGACTTCCTGAAGGAAGTGCTTTCTAACGCCTCGAGGGAAAGACTGCTCCAAAGAAAAAGTTTGTGCAAAGGCCCTGAGGCCATAGAAAGTGTGGTGAGGACTGAGGAGAGATGGAAGGCTCTGCATACAGCTGGCAGCTAGAGCAGCCCTGCTCCACACTGGCAGCCAGCGGCTTGCTTGTTCTGCTTCTTAGACATCCGCAGGAATGCACCCAGCCTCCCACTGGCCCAAAATATGAGCATATTTTGGAAAATCTCTTGTCACAGTCTTCAGCCCAGCCTGAGACTCCTCTGACCTCCGGCATCCTCTCTGAGGCCACTGCTGGGTGGGACCTTGATCCTCATCCCTCCAGGAGTTCCTGACTCATCCTGGAAAAAGCTAAAAAGCCCAGTCTTCTCAAGAATCGGTCTGGCTCTGGGGGGAGGGCAGCCATGACCCCAGCTCCAGGACATACAGACAGTGGAGGGGGGCAGGGAGCAAGTTAGAGACAGGAGAAGACGCAGAAACACAGACCGGGGCACAGAGACTGATGGGAAGAGAGACGGGAGGTGCTGACCACAGACACAGAGATGACAGCCCAAGGGAGCAGGACAGATATACAGCAGGCAGCGACGGCTCACGTAAGCCAGAAACAAAGGGACACTCTTAGGTACACAGGAAAAGCTGCCAAAGACAGCCAAGCACCACAAAGTCAGCTGATCAGCTGATCTGGAGGCAGCCTATGGGCCTCAGAAGAGGTTGGGTGGGGTGTCAGAAGGCAGCTCCCAATTCCGGGATGGGTCCACTGACTGCACTTGCAGAATAGACCATGAGGGGGAGGTGTTGCTCCAGCCACTGCCCTTCAGCCAGGAGCCTGGCCTCCCCAAAGACAAAGGCAAACTCCTTCCATCAGAAGCAGCAGAGGTGGGCCCAGGCTCACTGAAGGGGTAAGAGACACGGATGAGGGAACCTAGAGCATTCACACCTGGCCTGGAGACCCCGCCTCATCCCAGCATCTCCTCAGACCCGCCCCTTCCCTCCACATTCCCCATCACCAGCCTCATTCTACCTTTCCGGTCTCCTGCCTTGCAGGCCCAGAGCATAGAAGGGCAGAGCCAGGAGGGGCTGGCCACCTTCTCTGCCCTTTCTGTAAAGGACATGACAGCCACTAGGTCTGAGGACTGCCCTTGGATCCTGCCACAGGACCCGGTCCCTTCCTTCACATCTTCCCTTGAAGGCTCTTGGATTCAGAGCATTCCTCACAAAAGCACAGAGGTCTTGGCTGAGCCAACACTTTCCAGCAGACTGCAGTGCTGAAAACACAACTGCAAGCTTGGGCCACATTAATAGAACATAATGTCCAGTGGAGGACAGCAGTCAGCAGCGATGAAGTCCAGGCCTCTGGTCACTTCTCTTGAAGGGACGTCAGCAAACCAACGTGACCCAGGAGGAAGACCACTGTGAAAACATGCTACACATTCAAGATCCATCAGGGAGCATCAACACCACGTCAAACACTTGATATATTAAGTGTTATATATTAAGTGACATATTAAGTGTTTATTATATCTTTACAGCAACTTGCATCATCATATCCACTTTACAGACAGGAAAACTCAGAAAAGCTCTTCTTCCAATGACTATCCTGTGTGTGTGTGTGTGTGAGTGTGAGTGTGCTCAGTCGTGTGCAACTCTTTGCAACCCCATGGACTGCAGACTGCCAGGCTCCTCTGTCCATGGAATTTCCCAGGCAAGAATACTGGAGTGGTTGCCATTTCCTCCTCCAGGGGATCTTCCCGACCCAGGGATCAAACCCTCAACTCGTGCGTCTCCTGTGTCTCCTTCATTAGCAGACAGATTCTTTACCACCAGCACCCCTATCCTGTAGGTGTGGTATTTCTCAAAGCTCCATTTCCGGCCTCTCTTCTCCTTCATACATATTTCCTGAGTGGTCACATTTGATCCCATGACCTAGACTTTGTTCTCAAGTTAAGTCGTTTACCAAGATCATTCTCCCAGATTCCAGATCAGTCTATCCACTGGCCTTCTCATCTCCTCCTGGATGTCTTCAGGGACCTAGCCTTCTACGTGCCCAACGCTGACTCCTGATCTTCGTGGTCTGTTCTCCTGAGTCCAGCGCTGTAGGGCAGCCAAGCTCCCTGCCTCAGTGGGCCAGCAGAGGGTGTCTACAGGTTAGCCAAGGCCTTGTGAGGGCGAGGGAGGTTCACGCTGGAGTACTGCTGAGCACCAGTGAGCACTGCAGTCTCTTTCCTCCCCTTCAACCCCGCCCACCCCATGGTCCTCCTTTGGTCGCTGCGGTCTCTCTTCCCTCCATCTCTGGGGAAATGGAAAACAGCCTTGCGAGTGAGGGATGGAAGGGGATTTTGAGCACAAGCGGGAGAGGGGGAAGGAAACGCACCACAGGGAAACACCGGACCCTTTGTTGGAGCGATTCTGTCCCACAGCCATCTGGGGCTGGGGTTTGGCCCAGCAGGAGCAGCAAAAGGGCAAAGTGGTAAGAGAATTTACAGTGAGAAAGTTGTTGTGCAGTCACTCAGTCATGTCTGATTCTCTGCGACCCCATGGACTGCAGCACGCCAGGTTCCTCCGTCCTTCACTGTCTCCTGGAGTTTGCTCAGACTCATGGCGATTGAGTCCGTGATGCCATCCAACCATCTCCTCTGTCGTCCCCTTCTCCTCTTGCCCAGTGAGCAAGAGGATGATAGAAATAATGTCATCCAAGCAGACTAGAAAGGAAAATGCAGACAAGGGAGAATTGAGGAGACAGAGTTCTAATGACATCAAAAAAAAAAACCCTCTTGTGGAAGGAGCTGATAGCAGGCCAGACGGGATGGCTGCAAGGTCACACAGTCTTAGTACAGAAGGGCTTGGAGGGAGAGGGAGGGAGCAGGGCGGGGCTATTGAGCCCGGGCAGGATGGGGGCCGTTCCCACTGGAGATCCTGGATGCTCTGGGTTTTCCCAAGCCACTGCCCCAGTCAGAAGAGGCAGGGAGGGGCCGGGATAGAGCAAAGCTGGCTGATGGGAGGGACCCAGGGGACTGGAGACCTCTGGCATCATGACAGGCCCTCAGGTTCAGGGTCTAGGAGCCTGAGTTAGGAAGTGGAGTGGGCTGGGCTGTCTAGTCCGGAAGCAGGCTGTTGCAGACCCAGCTGTGGGTAAGAGAGAGACAGAGGTAGAGACCAGTCAGTTTTCCTGGGGAGGGGCTGGGTCACTTAACACAGCAAGTGTCAGAGAGTCGGGAGGGAGAAGGGCCAGGCACGGATGGGAGGTGGGGGTCCAGACTCCACACGGGGCAACCTCCAGGTGGATGTCAGGGGAGAGGCCCTCCAGGATGAATCACATGGGTGTAGCGGGTGCCCTTTCTGCAGGAATGCTTTCTCAAGTCATTCAAAGGCATGTTGCAGCCTCAGAGATGTTAGGAGCCAGGGGCTGAATATTTGGATACTGTGTCCAATCTAGAACCTGTGGGGAGGGTTTGGTTGTCTTCCTGCTGCGTCTGCCAAGGCCCAAGGGAAGGTGCTGCCAGGAACAAGTGTGGCAAATTTTCCCAGCTTGATTCCTCTTCCCTGTCACTGAGCACCTCCCCTTAAAGTCCCCTGGTCCAGAATTATTTGTGAGCTCTACTGTTTGCAGCATCACTGACTCAGTGGACATGAGTTTGAGCAAACTCTGGGAGACAGTGAAGGACAGGGAAGCCTGGCATGCTGCAGTCCATGGGATCACCGAGTCAGACATGACTTAGCGACAGAATAGCAACCGTATGCCTGACACCAGGCAGCATGCTGGGAGTACACAGGCAAGTAAACAATAGCCCTTGTCCTTGAGATGCTTGCGGTCCTACAGGGTAGGCCTTCCACCTTCTCACCTGGCACCAACCAGGTGGGAGACAGCGTAGGTGCTCCCAGTCTTTGCACAAGCGGTTCCCCTTGCTTGGAATGCCCTCCCCTCCCCACTCCCTCACATCCCTCCCACACATCTCACCTGCTTAATCAGCTCCTCTGCGAGTAACATCAGCTTTGATGTCCCTCAATCTGGGAAGACTTCCTGGCATGCCCAGTTATGAGCGCCACTTCCCCACTCCCACTCCCCTTCCCCCCCACCACCGCAACTCCCCTGCCTTAGCTGAAGTTGTAAAGATGTGGTGCAGTTGTGGTTTGACGGTGCGACCTCCAGAGTCAGAGTCCAGAGGTGGCCTTCGAATCTTGGCGTCTTCACTGACCAGCTGAGGATGCCTGGGTAACTTACTTGACTTCCGTAAGTATAAGTTTCCCCATCTGTTAGATGGAGGGGGAAGGGATTTGTTTTGGTTTTTCTTCTATTTTTTTCAGCTTTTTTTTTTTCAATTAAGATTTTTCTGATGTGGACCAGTTTGAGCATTCTTTGGCATTGCCTTGGTTTGGGATTGGAATGAAATCCCAAAGAAACTTTTCCAGTCCTGTGGCCACTGCTGAGTTTTCCAAATTTGTTGGCATATTGAATGCAGCACTTTCACAGCATCATCTTTCAGGATTTGAAATAGCTCAACTGGAACTCCATCACCTCCACTAGCTTTGTTTGTAGTGATGCTTTCTAAGGCCCACTTGACTTCACATTCCAGGATGTCTGGCTCTAGGTGAGTGATCACACCATCAAGATTATCTTGGTCGTGAAGATCTTTCCAATGCTATAAAGAGCAATATTGCATAGGAACCTGGAATGTTAGGTCCATGAATCAAGGCAAATTGGAAGTGGTCAAACAGGAGATGGCAAGAGTGAACGTCGACATTCTAGGAATCAGCGAACTAAAATGGACTGGAATGGGTGAATTTAACTCAGATGACCATTATATCTACTACTGCGGGCAGGAATCCCTTAGAAGAAATGGAGTAGCCGTGACATCTCTGCATACCCCAAACCCCAATGTGTGGACATCCAAGCAACAAATACCCTTTGTCACCCTAAGATCAGAAAAGCCATACCTGGAAATTCTATCCTGCGCACAGGGTCGTCTGGAAATGAAAGCTAGCCCAGGGCCCAGCACAGAGTCGGTGCTCGGTGGTGGTGATGATGGTGGTGATCAGAACGCAGCACAGGTGTAAGAAGTCTCAGACAGGACCCTTGCTGTGCATCCCATGCCTTGGGCTCCCCTGGGGTGAAGGGCCAGGGTGGTGAAAGGCTGCACTCACTAAGTCTCCCCATCCTGCTCCTCTCAGCACCACCCCCGCCAAGCCTGGGCACATGGAGATGCCTCCGCAGTGGTCATAAAGGTGGGGGGGTGGAGACCCGCCCACAAGGCCAGCCCAGGCAAGGCTGGGGGTGGGATCAGGAGCTGTGAGCCAGCGCCCCAGTGAGGGACAGTTTATGGTGGCATTGGTTAAGAGCACAGCACTGAGCCAGACTGTATGGATTTGACCCTCTGTGTGACCTCAGGCAGCCACCCTAAGCTGTATCTCCGTCTTCCCCCAGTAAAACGGGGATGAGATCAGAACCACTTCCTAGGGTTGAGGGGGAGTTAGAAGAGGCCAGAAGACGCCGGAGTCAGGAGAAGGCAGCAGACAGACGATGAACCCGAAGAGAAGCAGCCAGTTGCAGATGCTGGGTTTGGGTTTCGCAGGAGAAGAGCATGCCTAGCCCGGGAGCTGGGCTGCCCCAGCCGCCGCCTCAGGACCGCTGCCTCCAGCCTGCTCCGGGATTCCTCCGCCCTCAGCCCTGCAGCCCACCTACCCCTCCTTCCTACCTCGAACTCCTTCTGACCTCGATCTCTTGCCATACATCATTCACGCTTCTGCACAAACATCACCTCCTGGGAGAGGCTACCCTAAAGGTCCTCCTCACCTGGGCCTTTCTGATAATTCTGTCTCAGACCGTCGGAGCATTTAATCACAGGAAAATCCTCCAGTAATGTTCATTCAGACATAGCGCAGTTGGGGGTTTCCTCTTGCCTCCCAGCTACCACTCCTGGCGAACAAGGCAATACTCAAGCTTACGTCCTTGGGAACAACGCGTCCAGGAAGCACAGCCTGTTCGGGACTTTCTCACTTCAGTGCCAGTTCAGTTATGCATACAATAAGTTGTACTATTTTACTTTTTGAGATAGGAAAATGACTCATTTTTTAAAAACGTTTTACTGGAAGAAAATTGCTTTACAATATTGCGTTGGTTTCTGCCATACATCAGCATGAATCAGCTACAGGTATACATGTGCCCCTCCCTCTTAAACCTCCCTTCCATCTCCCACCCCAGCCCACCCCTCTAGGTTGTCACAGAGCACATGTCTAGTTGAATCAGGCCAGATCATGACGTTGTTTTTTTCGTTTTTTCTCCGGTTATCTATTTATCTATTTTTGGCTGCACTGGGTCTTGGCTGCTGCTCTTGGGCTTTCTCTAGTTGTGGCAAGTGGGGGCTACTCTTTGTCGTGGTGCTCAAGCTTATTGTGGTTTCTTTCGTTGAGGACTACAGGCTCTAGGTGTGCGGGCTTCAGTAGTTGCGCTCGCAGGCTCAGTAGCTGTGGTGATGGGCTTAGTTATTCCGCGGCAGGTGGGACCTTCCCAAACTAAGGATCGAACCCGAGTCCCCTGCATTGGCAGGAAGATTCTTAACCACTGGACCACCAGGGAAGCCCATCTGCTTTTAAAATTCAATGTTGGCTTTATTTCCACTTGCAAAACAAAAATGACGTCTCCAAACTAAAAATGGCATTTACTTTGTATTCATTTACTTTGAAAGTCATTTAATATGTCTTTTTAAATTATTTCATACAGGACATCTATTAAAGCTCTGGATTGGGCTACCCAGCTGAGAGCAGTGCCACAGCTCAGAATTTTTTATAAGCATAGGTACTACATTTTAGGGTTTCCCCGGTGGCTTAGCAGTAAAGAATTGCCTGCAATGCAGGAGACAAAAGAGATGTGGTTCAGCCCCTGGGTCGGGAAGATCCCCTGGAGGAGGGCATGGCAACCCACTCCAGTATTCTTGCCTGGAGAATCCCATGGACAGAGGAGCCTGGTGGGCTATAGACCATGGGGTCTATAGACATGACTGAGCATGGCACAGCACTACACTTTAAAAATTATTTTATACAGAACTTCTTTTAGGACAGTGACTATCTAAGCCCTCCTTTTCTTCTTTCCCCCCCAAGGAGTAGAGGAGAGATCATTCTTTTGTGAACTCTTTTTGTAAAAAGTAAGAGAGAGAGATGGGAAGGTAGCTGGAAGGGGAATTGGGTCAAGAGAGGTTTGGGAGTCTCTGCTTCTGTGAAGGTCTTTTTCATTTTCTCAAGTTGGGCTCCCTCCCACCCGCCACCCCATCCCACCCCTCTAGGTTGTCACAGACCATGCCTAACACATAGCAAATGCTTTTATAAGCCATTTCCTCTTATTATGACTGCATTAGTCCAGAGGAGAGATGATGTAAGCTTTGAAAGGTAACAGTGAAATTATTTCTGTGGAAGACTGCAGCTGTAAGAGGCTGCGGAGTTAAAAGGTTTTACTGAAGACACAAAAGCTTGGAGAGAAGCAGGCAAGAGTGCCAGTTGGGAGGTGGATGGGAGAGGTTGGTATGTGAAATGAAGTAATCATGGTCGACGCCAGCCCTCTCCTGTGATCACAGGATTTCAGGAAGCCTAAAGAGAAAGACCATGACCTCTCTCACTCCCTGGGGAAGCTGGCTCCACAGCTGAACTGCTAGGAGCTCTGCTCTATTCTCACCAGGAGCACTGAGGATAGGCCAGGCTTCCTCAGCCCCACACCATCCTTACTGTGATTTATGAAGAAGACAAACCCAGGAAGGAAGCTTCAATCAAGGACCAGCCAAGAAACATAATCATTTAATGCATTAAACTCTATTTGGATGATGGTTTCAGGGTTTTTCCATCACATTTGTATCTTGATTCCAATAGTATGTCTTTGATGGAAGCCTCAATAAATAGGTGTCTCTGGTGGTGAGGTGAAGGGATGAATAGTCTGGTTTCTGAACAATTTGAGAAATAAATTAGAATAATTAAAAAAGAACCTAACAGAATGTGACAGTGGAGACCTTGTCCTCATGGAGGACCTCATGACCTTAGGCTGCTGCCAGAGAGAACACTCCAAAGGAAGAGAGCTGCAGGAGGGTCACAAATCGAGCTTCCTGCTACCATCTGTGTTTATGTCTTCAGTTCAGTTCAGTTCAGTCACTCAGTCATGTCCGACTCTTTGTGACCCCATGAATCGCAGTACGCCAGGCCTCCCTGTCCATCACCAACTCCCGGAGTTCACTCAAATTCAACGTCCATCGAGTCGGTGATGCCATCCTGCCATCTCATCCTCTGTCACCCCCTTCTCCTCTTGCCCCCAATCCCTCCCAACATCACAGTCTTTTCCAATGAGTCAACTCTTCGCATCAGGTGGCCAAAGTACTGGAGTTTCAGCTTTAGCATCATTCCTTCCAGTGAACACCCAGGACTGATCTCCTTTAGAATGGACTGGTTGGATCTCCTTGCAGTTCAAGGGACTCTCAAGAGTCTTCTCCAACACCACAGTTCAGTCTTATAGGAGTTTATTTGCTCTTGTCTGATGAAGTTATCCCTTGCATCCCCCAAGGTAAAGTGATGTCTGAGGACAGAGAAGGTGGAAACAGGTGACCCCTATCAGGTGTGAAGGGTCAGGATAGAGCTCTGGGCAGGTTGAGGTCCTCAAGCTGGCACAGGGATTGGTTTCATGTTACATTCTGTGTTTTGTTTTGTTTTTCCCCTTCATCATCCCTGAACTTTGTGCAATGTTTTGTTAAATGCCCCAGTCTTGACTCAGCTGTGTTTTAGGAAATTGAGGCAATGATCGGGATCAGCCACCTAGAGCCAGTGGGGAGTGGCCTTTGGCTGTTTAGTGACAGAGCCAAAGGGAACAGAATCCCAGGGGGACACTGAGACTTCAGAAGCCATTCTTGATCTAGAAGTGGAAGTTTCGCTCTACATGGCTAACCCTGGAGAACTAGGCCTTGAATTTGTTCTGAGTCAGCCACACCCTATACAGAAAATCTACCGGCATTCAGATCTGCTCCCTGGCTTTCCCCCACCAGGAGATCTCCCCAGGGGTCATGTCACGCAGAGCCTTCTTGCACTCTGCACTTCTGGAGGTACAGGCAGACACCCTGCCCCCTCCAGGTTCTCCATTAGTAGGAAAATCCTCCCGTATTTCCTTCAGCCCAGCTCCACTCTGCCTGGAGAGCAAGACCTGCAGACACCCTAATGTGATGGTGAGTGAACACGTTCCCTCCAGGCAGCTCTCCCATGGGGGGACCGTGTCTATCAACAAGGTTACTGTGTATGTGAACTGGACTTTCCACAGACCCCCACTAGGCAAACAGAGATGTGTCTCTTTCCAAAAAAGGAGGGCAAAGGAGCAGTTCTGGGAGTGGGAAAAGAAGTAAGCAAGGCTTAGTTCTTATTACCCCAGGCTGTGGTTTTAATTCCATTCTCTCTTTATGCCTCTACCCCACCCCCCAGTTTATTAAGGGCTCCAGATTAAATATACAAGATGTACTTGTAATGTGGAGACCCTGGATCAGTCTCCAGAGACTGTCAGGGGAAAGAAAACCACAAATTGAGAAACAGAGAAAAAGCAGTCTGTGACCATGTACTTTCAGGATCTCCTTAGTCAGTGAATTATTTAATAGGGTAAATGGAAGAGGAGGAGTTGCTGTATCAACTGGGCGCCTGCAGCTCTGAAATCAGCCTTCAAAACACCCTGTTTGCCAGTAGAGCACATTTTCTGTGGGCCCCACACCCATCTGTGAACCTTTCTGGAAAGGCAAAGAAGTGTAGAGAATGTGCCTTTATAGTGTATTGAGGAGTTGCAAGCTGGAGGGTCCTTAAGTCACTGAGTCTTTAGATAAGGAGTTGATGCCCTGTATGCTTAGCTCCTGATTGAGAGATGCATCCAGGGCGTTAACAAAAGAGCTCTGATGGGACTTCCTGGTGGTCCAGGGTAAAGAACTTGCCTGCCAATGCAGGGGACACAGGCTTGATCCCTGGTCCAGGAAGATTTCACGTGCTGCGGGGCAGCGAATCCTGTGTGCCACAACTACTGAGCCCCCATGCTGCAACTACTGAACCCTGCGTGTCCTAGAGCTCATGCAGCAATAGAAGCCACTGCAATGAGAAGCCCACATGCAATAATAAAGACAAGGGGCAGCTAAAAATAAATTAATTTTAAAAAAAGAAAGAAAGAAAGAGTTCTGATAATGTACCATAGAAAAAAGTATCTCTGGGACTTTTCTGGAAGTCAAGTGGCTACGTTTCCGCACTCCCAATGCAGGTTTGATCCCTGGTGTGGGTTCCAAAATCACTGCAGATGGTGACTGCAGCCATGAAATTAAAAGACGCTTACTCCTTGGAAGGAAAGTTATGACCAACCTAGATAGCATATTCAAAAGCAGAGACATTACTTTGCCAACAAAGGTCCGTCTAGTCAAGGCTATGGTTTTTCCTGTGGTCATGTATGGATGTGAGAGATGGACTGTGAAGAAGGCTGAGTGCCGAAGAATTGATGCTTTTGAACTGTGGTGTTGGGAAGACTCTTGAGAGTCCCTTGGACTGCAAGGAGATCCAACCAGTCCATTCTGAAGATCAGCCCTGGGATTTCTTTGGAAGGAATGATGCTAAAGCTGAAACTCCAGTACTTTGGCCACCTCATGCCAAGAGTTGACTCATTGGAAAAGACTCTGATGCTGGGAGGGATTGGGGGCAGGAGGAGAAGGGGACGACAGAGGATGAGATGGCTGGATGGCTTCACTGACTCGATGGACATGAGTCTGAGTGAACTCCGGGAGTTGGTGATGGACAGGGAGGCCTGGCGTGCTGCGATTCATGGGGTCTCAAAGAGTTGGACACGACTGAGCGACTGATCTGATCTGATCTGATCTGAAGGAACTAAGATCTCGCATGCCACACAACAAGGCCATCAAGAAAAAAATTATGTTTCTCCCCAGGGTTTAAGCAGGGCCATCAACTGAATAAAGGGCCCCTGGTACCTAGCAGAGTATGAAACATACATTAGCATTCAGTAAACTTGTAGATTAATGGTTGCAGAATGGATGGATGGTGTGCGGATGGATGGATGGATGGATGGTGGTGAGTGTCAGTCATAAGTGTACTGTCCAGTTTGCAGAGCCCCCACCCTGCTCTGCTGCACATTCTGCCTGCCTCGCCCATTTAACAGTCTCTGTCAATTCGATCCCCAGTGTATGTGAGCCACTTGCACAAATCCAGTACCCTTACTCTACTGATGAGGAAGCCAAGGCCCAGAGTGGAAATAACCTAAGTTCAAACAACAAGTTATCAGCAGAGCCAGGACAGGAGCCTCAGTACTACTGGTTTATGTGTTAGTATGTAGCTTGGTGGGTATTTTAAATATTATTGAATGCACGCATATGTGAATTAATTAAACTTTCATTTTCCCAACTGCCTTGAAGTTGGTCCCACTGCGCTGTACTGTCATTTTAGCTCTACTCTCCATCCCCACTCAAAGCATCATCCCGGGCTGCTCTCCCTGGACCAGAACTTGCCTGCCAATCTCTTCGCCCTGGTCCCACTGAGACGGGGTAACTGTACTTGTAGTTCCAACAGTCCTATTTTCTACCGTCAAGTCCACATGTAAGGGATTTTCTACTTTTTGGCTGCACAGCACCTTTCTCCCCTGCTTTGGTAATCATCTCTCAGTGTTCCTTTCCCCCATTGTCCATATGTGGGCTTTTCCCTGGAGCTGACGGTCATTCTGTTCCCAGAGATGAGAGGCGAGGGAAGAGGCTGGTTGGCTTAAACCAAGCCACAGACCCTAGGGAGTCCCTCGGGTCTGGCTCTGCTTCATTTAAAGTCAATGAGTCTGGAGCAGGCAGTCACTGGCCCTCTAGAAAAGAAATTCCCTGGAAGTTGCTCACCACCATTTGGGGGTCATGATGAGAATCTTTATCTGAAAATGGAGCCAACAAAGAAGAGGCAGAGTTAGAGAAAGAGAAACCAGGTCCCTATTAAATAGAACCCTGGGTATAGCCTCACTTGAAGTTAACATAACTGAACTATTCAGTTAACAACTAATTCTCTCTCTTGCCTAAGCCAATTTGGGGCAGGTTTCCTGTCATTTGCAGCATAAAGAGAACTCCTGGGGGGCAGGGCACTTTCCCAAATATTTTCCTCTAAGGAACAGAGGGTGTGCTAGCCTCAACTCTCTGGATTGCAAACGATGTATACAAGCGCCACGGGACTGAGCATGCTCTCAGCCAACATGCACAGGTCTCTCCGCTCTGTACTGGGAACTGAGGTTGCAAAGATGACTAAGACATATTAGCAATCATAGCCCAGTAACAGGGGGACATCTCCTCCTGGAAAAGTGGATAAGACTCAGCAGAGGACTTTCCTGGTAGCACAGTGGATAAGAATCCACCTGCCAATGCAGGGGACATGGGTTTGATCCCTGACCCAGAAAGATTCCACATGCCTTAGAACAACTAAGCCTGTGCATAACTACTGAGCCCACACTCTAGACCCCATGAGCCTCAGCTACTGAAGCCTGCACGCCTAGAACCTGTGCTCCACAACAAGAGAAACCCCTGCTCACCGCAACT
The DNA here is from genome assembly GCF_027580195.1 of Bos mutus. NCBI lineage: Eukaryota > Metazoa > Chordata > Mammalia > Artiodactyla > Bovidae > Bos > Bos mutus. The sequence goes on from NC_091631.1 coordinate 49,826,516, forward strand.
AGAGAAAGCCTGCAAACAGCAACAAAGACCCAGCACAACAACAACGAAATTTTTTTAATAATTAATTTTTTTTAAAAATTGACATGTATCTGACCCACAGACAGGAGGACAATCATAATTGCAGAGCTTCTCCCCAAGAACCAAGGGGTCTGAGATCCATTTTGGGCTCCCCAGCCCAGGAAGTCCTGCACTAAGTAGATGAACCCCCAGAATATCTGGCTTTGAAAGCCAGAAGGGCTTGTACACAGGGAAGTTGGAGGACTGTAGGAAAGAGACTGTTCTTAAAGGTGCATGCGCGCATGCTCAGTTGTTCAGTCGTGTCTGAGTCTTCTGCGACCCCATAGACTGTAGCCTGCCAGACTCCTCTATCCATGGGATTTTCCAGGCAAGTATACTGGAGTGGGTTGCCATTTCCTCCTCCAGGAAATCTTCCCAACCCAGGGATCAAACCTGTGTCTCTTACATCTCCTGAACTGCAGGTGGATTCTTTACCGCTGAGCCATCAGAGAGGAAGCATACAAATCTCACATGCTCTGAGACCCAGTGCAGAGGCCTGGGTCATACCCACTAGCTGATCTCAGAGAGCCTTCCAGAGAGGCAAGAGGTAACTGGAGCTCACCCTGGGGACACAAATGCAGGCAGTATCATTTGGGAAGCTCATTCTAGTGTGAGGATACTGGTGCTGGCAAGCCATTAGCTATTCTAGCCTATTAACACCAGAGGCTTACCTTCCCACTAACTGCTTAGCACTAGTCTCAGGACCCTCTGCCCCAGGCCAAGAAGCCAGATCTGCAGTGACCCAGTCCCATCCAGCCAGCGAGCCTGCACCAGCTCTGGACAGCCCCAGGCTCCCCTGCCAGTCACACCAGGACCAGACCTGCCCACCAGCAAGCAGCCTCCACAGAAGGCAGAGTCTGGCAGCCAACTGGGCCAGGGCCAGTCCTAGCCATCAGTGAACCCACAGCAGTCACCTCCCAAATGACAGAAAGGCCCATGGAACCCATGTACAAACCACTCCTAGAGCATACAGGTGACCAGAGGAGTGTGCTGCCAGCCCCTATAGGACACCCCCTACATGAGGCCACTTCCAGATCAGGAAACATAGCCAACCCACCTAATGCACAGAAATAAAAACAGAGAATCTGGCAAAGTAAAGTGACAGAGAAATATGTTCCAAATAAAGAAGTGAGATAAAATCCCCAAAGAAGAACTAAGCAAGGTGGAGATACGTGATCTACCCAATAAAGAGTCCAAGGTAATGATCACAAAGATTCTCAGAGAACTTGGGCAAAGAATGGATGAAGACAGTGAGAAGGTAGAAGCTTCTAAGAGTTAGAAAATATAAAGAAGAGCCAAACAGAGCAAAGGATACAATAACTAAAAGAAAAAAATACACTAGAGGAATCAGCAGCAGATTAGATGATACAAAGGAACAGATCAGCGAACTGAAAAACAGAGAAGTGTCTTCCAATCACCCAAACTGAACAGAAAAGAGAGGACTTTTTTTTTTCCCCCCTTTGGCCACACCAAGTGGCAGGCGGGATCCTAGTCCTCCGACCTGGGATTGAACACACACCCCCTGCAGTGGAAACATGGAGTCTTAACCACTGAATTGCCAGGTTAGTCCAAAGAGTTTTTTCTTTTTAAAAGGATAGTTTAAGAGACCTCTGGGACAACATCAAGAGTACTAACATTTGCATTGGAGGGGTCCCAGAAGAAGAAGAAGAGAGAGAAAACTTACTTGAAACTTTCTTTTTTACTTGAAATAATAATAGCTGAAAATTTTCCTAACCTGGAATGGAAATGGATATCCAGGTCCAGGAAGTACAGGGAGTTCCAAATAAGAAAACCCAAAGAGATAAACACCAAGACACATCATAATTAAAATGGCAAAAGTTAAAGAATCTTAAAAGCCACAAAGCAAAAAGCAACTGGGTACGAAGAGGGGAATTCCTGTAAGACTATCATTTGACTTTTCAGCAGAAACTTTGCAGGCCAGAAGGGAGCGGCCCAATAAATTTAAAGTGATGAAAGGAAAACACCAAGAATACTCTCCCCAGCAAGGCTATGATTCAGATCTCAAGGACAGATAAAGAAGTTTTACAGACAAGCAAAAGCTAAAACAGTTCAGCACAACTAAACAGGCTTTACAAGAAACGTAAAACAGGCTTTTCAAAGTGGAAAAGAAAAGATCACAACTGGAGATACGAAAGTTATGAAAGGAAATATCTCATTGGTAAAGGCAAATATACAGTAAAGGTAGTAGATCAACCACTTATAAAGCTAGTAGGAAGATAGAAAAAAGGAATAAAATGATCTATATTTGTAAGTAGTAAAAAGATACACAAAGCAAAAAGATGTGAAATATAATGTTAAAATACTTAATGTGGGGGGGGATAAAATGCAGGCTTACTATAATGTGTTCAAATTTAAGAGATCATCAATTTAAAATGGTTATATCTTGGAGAAGGAAATGGCAACCCACTCCAGTGTTCTTGCCTGGAGAATCCCAGGGACCGGGGAGCCTGGTGGGCTGCCATCTATGGGGTCGCACAGAGTTGGACACGACTGAAGCGACTTCGCAGCAGCAGCATGTGGTCAGTTCATGAAAATCAAGCCAAGAATATGCAAAGAGGAAAGGACAGTCCTCTTAAGAAACAGTGACAGGAAAACTGGCCACCAACACTAAAGAACATCAGTGATCATCCTCTAGATCGTCTAATAGAAATCTAACTAAAAACCCACCATTTTTCACATGGAGCTCTTTCCTTCCAGAGTCCTCTGAGATGGACCTCCGGTCATCACTCAGCTGGACACAGGAAACGTCTACTTCATCCTCATTCTTCCCTCTTGCAGAGCCTCCTTGCTAGTGGGTTCTGAGGCAACCCCACTCCTCTCAGCCTGGACACAGTCCCATTATCCACAAGCCTATCCCCTGACGGTCCTGAGGAGACAAAGCTCCTGCCAGCTGTTGCCAAGTCTGAAGGCAAAACGTGGGGGTGCCCCGCGGGTCAGAGGTGGGTTTGGTGCCCCCTGTGAGCCACCAGAGAAGAGCGGGCAGCACCGCGCTCACAAACCCCAGAGGTCTCATCCAGAATGCAGCTCTGCTGTGTACACTAAGACTGGAAGCCCAAACTGAAATGGAGTCGAATATCTCCATGACCCTTCTCAAAACGTGGCTAAGGAACAATTAAAGACTATGTGGAATGCAGCCATAAAACACATTTGAGTCAGTTCTAATGAAGTGGATGAACCTAGAGCCTATTAAACAGTGAAGTAAGTCAGAAAAAGAAAACCAAATATCGTATATTAAAGCATTTATATGGAATCTAGAAGGATGGTACTGACATATCTGTTCACATACCAGCAATGGAGATGCAGACATAGAGAACAGACTTACGGACAAGGGTGGGGGACAAGATGGAGAGAGTGAGATGAATGGAGAGAGCAGCATGGATGCATGTGCACCAACATTTGTAAATAGACAGCCAATGGGAATTTGCTGTATGGCTCAGGGAACTCAAACTGGGACTCTGTAATAACCTAGAGAGGTGGGAATGGGTGGGGGGTGGGAGGGAGATTCAAGAGGGAGGGGACATATGTACATGTATGGTTAATTCATGTTGATGTATGACAAATCAAACCAATATTGTAAAGCAATCATCAATCAACTAAAAATAAATAACTGTTAAAAAAACATATGGAATGAAATGAACATAAACACAAACTTTGCAACTAGCACTATAATTCAATTTAAAAAACTATAAAAAATTTTAGAAAACAGCAAAATATCTACATGACCTTTGGTCTGGTGATGTGTTCTAACACACAACAAAAAAGCCAACTTACCAAATTATTAATATAAATTATTCAAAACATTGACTTTTAAAATTTTACACATTCACTCTGTGAAGGACCTTATTCAAGAAAACCAAAAGACAAACTGTTAAAGGAACCACTGACCACCCCCCTTGCCAGCCACCAGAGAATACACTTGCAGGAGTCTTCTTACAAAAGGAGGTCCTGGTAAGGAACAAGGAACTAACAAGCTACCACCAACCAGAAGAATTCTGGAGAAGTCAAAAGGAGATGGGAGACTCCAGTCCATAGGTCCTACCAACTTCCCAGGATTCTCCTTGCTGGAATCCATCTCAACTGAGTGATGCATATGCTCCAGGAAGGATCCCAATTCAGAATGACTGGCAAGAGACAAACCAGAAACTAACCCAATGACCATAAAACCTGAGACTGTAAGCCATGTGGCAGAGCAGTTCTCTCGGTTTCCCTCAACCTCCTGCCCTCTGCCCTGGCAACTCTTCCCAATAAAGTCTCTTGCTTGGGCAAAATAAAATAAAATGGTTATATCCTCATGGAAACCACAAACCATAAATCTATCATCGATACATACACACAAAAATCAAAGGAATGAAACAAAGAGGAAGAGAGCAAAAGCAGAAGGGAAGACCCATGTCAGAAGAGACTCACTTCAAGTCTAATGCACACACAGACTGAGAGTAAAGAGACAGGGAAAGTTATTCCATGTAAATGAAAACAAAAAGAAATCTGGGGCAGCAATACTTGTATCAGAAAAAATTGACTTTAAAACAAAGACTCAGCCATAGAAAAGGATGAAATCTTGCCATACGCAACAACATGGATGGACCTGGAGGGTATATGCTAAATGAAATAAATCAGAGAAAGACAGTCTACAGATTCAATGGAATTCCTATCAAAAACCAATGATATTTTTACAGAACTAGAACAAATAATTATAAAATTTGTAAGGAAACACAAAAGACCCCAAAACCACCTTGAGAAAGAATGAAGGTGGAAGTATCACACGTCCTTATTTAAAATTACATGTGTTACAAAGATATGCCGAAATACGTGTTACACAAACAGACACACAGATCAATGGAACAGAGTAGAAAGCCCAGAAATAAGCCCACACTTATATGGTCAATTAATTTATGACAAAGGAGGTAAGAATGTATTAATACAATGAGGAAAAGACAGCCTCCAGTGTTGAGAAAACTGAACAGCTACACGCAAAATAATCAAACTACATTACTTTCTTACACCGTTCTCAAAATGGATTAATAACTTAAATGTAAGTTATGAATCCATAAAACTCCTAGAAGAAAACTAAGGTAGTACATGCTTTGACATCAATCTTAGTAATATGTTTTGGATATGTCACCTCAGGCTAGGGAAATCAAAGCAAAAATAAATACAACTAATCAAACCAAAAAGATTTTGTACAACGAAGGAAATTATCAGCCAAACAAAAAGGCAGTTTATTGAAAGGGAGAAGATATTTGCAACAGATATATCTGAGAAGATAGTCATGTATGGATGTGAGAGTTGGACCATAAAGAAGGCTGAGCACTGAAAAATTGATGCTTTCAAATTGTGGTGCTGGAGAAGACTGTTTAGAGTCCCTTGGACTGCAAGCAGATCAAACCAGTTCATCCTAAAGGAAACCAACCCTGAATATTCGTTGGAAGGACTGATGCTAAAAGCTTAAGCTCCAACACTTTGGCCATCTGATGCAAAGAGCCAACTCATTGGAAAAGACCCTGATGCTGGGAAAGATTGAAGGCAGGAGGAGAAGGGGGTGACAGAGGACGAGATGATTGGATGGCATCACCGACTCAATGGACATGAGTTTGAGCAAGCTCTTGGAGATGGTGAAAGACAGGGAATCCTGGTGCGCCCAGACCATGGGGTCCCAAAATCTCAGACACGACATTTCTTGTGCCTGCATGCTCAGTCATGTCCAACTCTTTGTGACCCCCATGGACTGTAGCCCGCCAGGTTCCTCTGTCCATGGGATTCTTCAGGCAAGAATACTTAAGTAGGTTGCCATTTCCTTCTCCAAGGGGATCTTCCCAACCCATGGATCAAACCCGTAACTCCTGCCGCATCTCCTGCATTGCAGGCAGATTCTTTCCCACTGAGCCACCAGGAGAGCTCATCTCATAAATTAGAATCGGATGATATTTGTCCTTTTGTGACTGGCTCATTTCGCCTAGCATATTGTCTTCAAGATTCATCCATGTTGTAGCATGTGTTAGAATTCCCTTCCCCTTTAAAACTGGATAATATTCCATTGTATGGATAGACCACACTTTATTTATCTATTCATCCGCTGATGGATTCTATTTCCACCCTTTGTCTGGTGTGAATAATGAGCTGCTATGAACATGGGTATATTGCCTTGTCTTTTTTATTTTTTTTGACTGTAAAGGCTTTTCTCTAGGTGTGGCGAGCCGGGACTGCTCCCGAGTTGCGGTGCACAGGCTTCTCGTCACAGTGGCTTCTCTCGTAGAGCATGGGCTCTGGGACGCGTGGGTTTCAGTAGTTGAGGCACATGTGCTCTGTAGCGTGGCTCTCGGCCTCTGGAGCACAGGCTCAATAGTTGTGGCACATGGGCTTAGTCATTTCACGGCACGCGGGATCTTCCCAAACCAGGGGTCAAACCTGTGTCTCCTGCATTGACAGGTGGATTCTTTACCACTGAGCCACCAGGGAAGCCCCTGCCTTGTATTTGGCGAAGAAATATTCCAATTTTTTAAGTCAGATTTACTGAGGTATAATTTACATTGACTCTTTTTAGGCACAACAGTCTATAAATTCTGAAAACACATGCAGTCATACCACAATCAAGAAAGACCAGCTTTTAACATTTATTTTGATTTATGTGGCTGCATCAGGTCTTAGTTGCAGCATGTGGGATCTAGTTCCTTGACCAGGGATTGAACCCTGGGCCCCTGCATTGGGAGATCCAAGTCTTAGCCACTGGACCACCAGGGTAGTCCCAAGACAGAGCATTTTTATCACTCCAAAAACTTCCTCCCTGGAAAACCCCTGGCAATCAGCATCTGTTCTCTGTCCAGAGTTTTGCCTTTTCCAAAATGTCATATAAACGGAACTATGGCTATCTGAGGAGAGCGGTTTCATTTAGCATAAAGCATTTGAGATTAACCCACCGGGTTGCCTACATTAGCAGTTCTTTCCTTTTTATTACCAAGGAGTATTCCATCGCATGGATGTGCCCACAGTTGTCACACAATGACATCCATTGTCAACATTGTTTTCTCAATTGAGGAACTTTTGGGTTGTTTACAAATAAAGCCACTATCAATATTCAGATACAGGTTTTCACTTGATTTTTTCAGAACTTTTTTAAAGAGCAGTTTTAGGTTCACAGGAAAACTGAACAGAAAATGCAGAGATTTCCCATGTACCTTCTGCCCACACACACACAGCCTCTTCCATTATCAACACCACCCACCAGCACAGCGCCTTTGTTACAAGGGATGAACCTACACTGACACCATAATCACCCAAAGCCCATAGTTTACATTAGGTAAGCGTAAGTTTGTTTTTCTTTTTAAATGAATATTTATTTATGTATTTATTTGGCAGCTCGGGGTTTTAGTTGCAGCACGCGGGATGTTTTACTTTCAGCATGCAAACTCTTAATCGCAGCATCTGGGATCTAGCTCCCTAAGCAGGGAGGGGACCCAGGTCCCTGGCTTCGAGAGCACAGAGTCTTAGCCACTGGACCACCAGGGAAGTTCCAAACATAAGTTCTTTATTTCATATAGGTAAATACCTAGGAGTGAATTACTAAGTCATATAGCAAGTACATACTGCTGCTGCTGCTGCTGCTAAGTTGCTTCAGTCGTGTCCGACTCTGTGCGACCCCACAGACGGCAGCCCACCATGCTCCTCCGTCCCTGGGATTCTCCAGGCAAGAACACTGGAGTGGGTTGCCATTTCCTTCTCCAATGCAGGAAAGTGAAAAGTGAAAGTGAAGTCGCTCAGTCGTGTCCGACCCTCAGTGACCCCATGGACTACAGCCCACCAGGCTCCTCCGTCCATGGGATTTTCCAGGCAAGTATATACTTAACTTTATTAAATCGCCAACTTTCTTTTCAAAAGTAGCTGTACCACTTTTGCATTCCCATCAGCAATATGTGTTTCATTTGCTTGGCATTCTCGTCAGCACTTGCGGTTTTACTCTGGGTTTTGCTGTTCTTTGAATGGAGCTTATTGCAGATGTTTCGTCAATTCCTTTTTCCAGGTTTAGGAATTCTGGTCTATTCACTGTATGCTTAGCAAAAGGTGTTTAATTTTACAAAAAAAAAAAAATCTGTGTCTATTGAGAGGATCAAAAGGTTTCATTGAATCTTCCACTCTAATGAAAGACTTGTTCATGTTTCTTCACTGTACTATTAATGATAGACACGGCTTGAATCTCTTTGGATGTTGCCTGTCCTTATTTCTGTCTCTTCTCTCCTTCTGACTTTACCTGGATGTCTATTAGACCATCTCACACTAGCTCGTCTCTCTTACCTTCTCAGATTCTCCATCTCCGTTTCCTCTTTCAGACGTTCTGGATACCTTCTTCAAACACGTCTTTCTGTTTACTACTTTTTTCTTCAACTCTGTTGAAACTGTGCTTTTTAAACCTATCCATTGAGTTCCCATTTCAACAACTACATTTTTCACTTTGAGGTGGCCCTTTTGAGTTTACAGTCATAGAACATAAAATTAATCATTTTAAAAGGAACAATTCAGTGGCATTTAGGACATTTACAGTGTTGTATTAAATAAAATGACTGGATTTGGTTTTCTTTTTTTAATTTCAAATCTGCTTGTCCCTGATAATTTCTTATTGTATGCTTCTCTTTGTAATTATATTCTTTGAAGCATCGCATTTTATTCATTTAATTCTTTAAACATTTCCTATATAATTAGTCTGTATTGAGTATCAGACACTCCATCATCTGCTGTCCTTGAAATCTGCTGTTCATTGCTGTCCATTGTTTCTGTGATTCTCAGGCATGGTGGTGACTTGGCTTCTAATGAATTTGGTCTTCTTTATTCAAGAGCTCATAATAATAATCTGTTAGGGTCCTTTGAGCCTAACTTGAGACAGTTTTCTTCCAGAGAGGGTTTGCCTCTAGGACTCTGCTCTCTGAAAGGTATCTCCAAACAAAACAACCTCTAACTCAATTGAGGGTTTGGCTCAGAAAAGAAATCTAGAATCAGCATCTCCATCTCTCCTTCCAATGTCAGTGAACACATGATGGTGTTCTCTGCGCCCCCTGTAGTCATGATTCTGGTCCACTCCAGCAATTAAGCTGATATTTCTGTCTCCACCCTGTGCCTCTGTCTCTCAATTGGCTGTGAATTCAGGCATGGAAAGGGGAATTATTTATTAGCCCCTCTTAAATATCAAAAGAGCACAGTCAGAAAGAGCTGGGAAACAGAGAAGGGGGTGGTGTGAGCATGGACTCCCTCTCTGAGCCTGTTTCCTCTAAAATACAATGAGTATATTCCTACCTGGGCTAAGTAGTCCCAGGGTCATTGTAGAATTAAGTGAAAAGACAAGGAGAGAGGATCTTTGAAAGCTGAAATAATTGAATAAATTTAAAGGATTGTTAGTACTGCAAACATCATTATTACTGCTAAAAGGAACCATAATCACCAGCACCAGTGTTTCAGCTCCACAGACAGGAAAGATGGGAAATCTTCAGGAGGCTCTTGGCAATGGTGTGGAGACAGAATGGCAGCCAGTTGCTCAACTGCAGTTATTTTATTTCATGCCCTTGGACGCATAGTTCTGCAAAAATGCCACCCAGATAAAGTTCTTGAGCCATAATTCTCAAGGTGTCGACTAATGAGCTTATTATTTTTGGCCTACAGAACCCTCTTTTTACCTCTTCTCTTGATTAGATATACAACCCCCCATATGTCTGCCTCTTAAGATCCTGAAGACATGGGGTTTTCCGCTTCATCTCTCAGTGAGTGTTAGAGTCAGAACAGTTTAACAGAGAAGCAGGGATGACCAGGGTGAGGTCTAATGCCTCTTTCCTCTGAGGCAATGCCTGCCCGCAGTTGTACACCTTTTATTTATACGATGTTATATGTCCAATTTATTCAATGTTTTTACAAGTCACACTCACCAACAACAGCTGCTTCATATCGTGATAGCTCATCTCCATCTGCCTGACACCTTGTCACCCTGTCTTCATCTTCATTGTTTCAGGATTTAGGCGAGAAGAGGGGTGCCATGTAGAGGGCCTCCTTGCACACCCACCATCTCCCACAAGTGATTCTCAGCCCTTCCCAATGCACATCCCCATCTTGGCTTCTTGCTGTCTCTTTCTACCCCTCTCACCAGTGTTTTGCTTCACAAAAACCCAGGAACCAAGTTGGAAAAGACAGCCATCTCCATTGCAGGCAATACGGGAGAAAATGTCTTTAGTGAGTAGCTGGGGGAAAGAGGCTGTAACACTCACACCCACAGATCCAAACCCCATCTCATTCTTGAAGCCCAGATTCAATTTCATTAACCCTGCTTATAACCTTCCAATGTGTTATTTAAAAAAACCTCTTCCGTCCACTATGAAAGCTAGTCCTCATCTCCTTTAAGGCAATCCTGTGTCCTCTCCTCTGTAGCACTTCCTGTGACTCCCCTGAGCAGAGGGACATAAGCCAAGGAAGCATATTTAACTGGGGCTTCACTGGTGGCACAGCTGGTAAAGAATCCACCTGCAGTGCAGGAGACCCCGGTTCAATTCCTGGCTTGGGAAGATCCCCTGGAAAAGGGATAGGCTACCCGCTCCAGCATGCTTGCCTGGAAAATTCCATGGACAGAGGAGCCTGGCAGGCCCCAGTCCATGGGGCCGCAATACTTTCTCTGACTCCCCTGGGCAGAGGGACATGAGCCTGGGAAGCAACATTTAACCAGTTTTTGTCGTAATGGTTTAATGCAAATACTGCTGATGTGCTTTGATATTTCAGATTCAATGAAATTGGTTCGAATTCCATTCTCACTTCCATCCCTGTCCCTCTAGAATTCTGAAGGGGATATACTGCTAATGCAGTCTCTAGTCACCACTGCTTCAGCCCTATTTTGCCTAATTTGTTCAATAAACAAGTGCATTGTCCTCTCACAAAGCCGCCCCTATTCTGCACTAAATGACCCAGATGTGAAATTCACACACACACAGGCCTTTATATATTTAGTAGATTTGACTAAAGGTTTGCAGGATAGAGTTACATTACAGAACTCAAGTGATTCAAAATGAAATACTAGGCATCCTGTTCTAAGGGTTCTATCAAGTCACTTTCCACCTCTCCACTTATTTTTTTTAATATTTATCTTATTTATTTGAGAACTAAAATGGACTGGAATGGGTGAATTTACCCATTATGTTTACTACTGTGGGCAAGAATCCCTTAGAAGAAATGGAGTAGCCAAAATAGTCAACAAAAGAGTCCAAAATGCAATACTTGGATGCAATCTCAAAAATGACAAAATGATCTCTGTTCGTTTCCAAGGCAAACCACATTCAATTTCATAGTAATCCAAGTCTATGCCCCGACCAGTAATGCTGAAGACGCTGAAGCTGAATGGCTCTATGAAGATCTACAAGACCTTCTAGAACTAACACCCAAAAAAAGATGTCCTTTTCATTATGCTATGCTATGCTAAGTCACTTCAGTCGTGTCCGACTCTGTGTGACACCATAGACGGCAGCCACCAATCTCCCCCGTCCCTGGGATTCTCTGGGCAAGAACACTGGAGTGGGTTGCCATTTCCTTCTCCAATGCATGAAAGTGAAAAATGAAAGCGAAGTCGCTCAGTCGTGTCCGACTCTTAGTGACCCCATGGACTGCAGCCTACCAGGCTCCTCCATCCACGGGATTTTCCAGGCAAAAGTACTGGAGTGGGGTGCCATTGCCTTCTCTGCCTTTTCATTATAGGGGACTGGAATGCAAAAGAAGGAAGTCAAGAAATACCTGGAATACCAGGCAAATTTGGCCTTGGAGTACAGAATGAAGCAGGGCAAGCTAATAGAGTTTTGCCAAGAGAACACACTGGTCATAGCAAACACCCTCTTCCAAAAAGACAAAAGAAAATGCTATACATGGACATCATCAGATGGTCAATACAGAAATCAGATTGATTACATTCTTTGCAGCCAAAGGTGGAGAAGCTCTATACAGTCAGCAAAAACAAGACTGGGAGCTGACTGTGGCTCCAATCATGAACTCCTTATTGCCAAATTCATACTTAAATTGAAGAAAGTAGGGAAAACCACTAGACCATTCAGGTATGACCTAAATCAAATCCCTGACGATTATAAAGTGGAAGTGACAAATAGATTCAAGGGATTAGATCTGATAAACAGAGTGCCTGAAGAACTATGGACGGAGATTCGTGACGTTGTACAGGAGGCAATGAAAAAGACCATCCCCAAGAAAAAGAAATGCAAAAAGGCCAAATGGCTGTCTGAGGAGGCCTTACAAATAGCTGTGAAAAGAAAAGAAGTGACACGCAAAGGAGAAAAGGAAATATATACCCATTTGAATGCAGAATTCCAAAGAATAGCAAGGAAATATAAGAAAGCCTTCCTCAGCGATCAATGTAAAAAAATAGAGGAAAACGATAGAATGGGAAAGTCTAGAGATCTCTTCAGGAAAATTAGAGATATCAAGGGAACATTTTATGCAAAAATGGGCTCAATAAAGGACAGAAATGGTATGGACCTAACAGAAGCAGAAGATGTTAAGAAGAGGTGCAAGAATACACAGAACTGTACAAAAAAGATCTTCACAACCCAGATAACCACGATGGTGTGATCACTCACACTCATCTAGAGCCAGACATCCTGGAATGTGAAGTCAAGTGAGCCTTCGGAAGCATCACTATGAACAAAGCTAGTGGAGGTGATGGAATTCCAATTGAGCTATTTCAAATCTTAAAAGATGATGCTGTGAAAGTGCTACACTCAATATGTCAGCAAATTTGGAAAACTCAGCAGTGGCCACAGGATTGGAAAAGGTCAGTTTTCATTCCAATCCCAAAGAAAGGCAATGCCAAAGAATGCTCAAACTACCACACAATTGCACTCATCTCACATGCTAGTAAAGTAATGCTCAAAATTCTCCAAGCCAGGATTCAGCAATACGTGAACTGTGAACTTCCAGATATTCAAGCTGGTTTTAGAAAAGGCAGAGGAACCAGAGATCAAATTGCCAACATCCAATGGATCATCGAAAAAGCAAGAGAGTTCCAGAAAAACATCTATTTCTGTTTTATTAACTATGCCAAAGCCTTTGACTGTGTGGATCACAATAAACTGTGGAAATTCTTCAAGAGATGGAATACCAGACCACCTGACCTGCCTCCTGAGAAATCTGTATGCAAGTCAAGAAGCAATAGTTAGAACTGGACATGGAACAACAGACTGGTTCCAAATCGGAAAAGGAGTACATCAAGGCTGTATATTGTCACCCCACTTATTTAATTTATATTCAGAGTACATCATGAGAAATGCTGGACTGGATGAAGCACAAGCTGTAATCAAGATTGCCAGGAGAAATATCAATAACCTCAGATATGCAGATGACACCACCCTTATGGCAGAAAGCAAGAAGAACTAAAGAGCCTCTTGATGAAAGTGAAACAGGAGAGTGAAAACGTTGGCTTGAAACTCAACATTCAGAAAACTAAGATTATGGCATCCGGTCCCATCACTTCATTGCAAATAGAGTGACAGACTTTATTTTGGGGGGCTCCAAATTCACTGCAGATGGTGACTGCAGCCATGAAATTAAAAGACGCTTGCTCCTTGGAAAAGTTATGACCAATCTAGACAGCATATTAAAAAGCAGAGACATTACTTTGCCAGCAAATGTCCGTCTAGTCAAAGCTATGGTTTTTCCAGTAGTCATGTATGGATGTGAGAGTTGGACTATAAAGAAAGTCTGAGCACCAAAGAATTGATGCTTTTGAACTGTGGTGTTGAAGAAGACTCTTGAAAGTCCCTTGGACTGCAAGGAGATCCAACCAGTCCATCCTAAGGCAAATCAGTCCTGAATATTCATTGGAAGGACTGATGCTGAAGCTGAAACTCCAATACTTTGGCCACCTGGTGCAAAGAACTGACTCATTTGAAAAGACCCTGATGCTCAGAAAGATTGAGGTCAGGAGGAGAAGGGGACGACAGAGGATGAGATGGTTGGATGGCATCACTGACTCAATGGGCATGAGTTTGAGTAAGCTCCGGGAGTTGGTGATGGACAGGGAGGCCTGGCATGCTGCAGCCCATGGGGTCGCAAAGAGTCAGACACGACTGAGCCACTGAACTAACTGACTGACTGGTTCCCTGATCAAGGATCCCACCCCAGCCCCTTGAATTAGAAGCACAGAGTCTTAGCCACTGGACCACCAGGGAAGTCCCCTTCACCTCTCTGCCTCTTACTTGGCCCTCACTTCTGCCCTCTGTGATGCCCGATTCCTATAGATTTCTTACACAGATTCGTTTTGGTGTTGCTCTCCTTTCTCAGCATCCAGCTGATCCTGGCTCTCAGTTCTCCCCTCCCACGTCCAAGCGGCTCATCGAAAAATTTTTCTAATGGATGTAGCTTCTTTCAAAGAGCAATTGCAATGTAGGTTGTAACTGTAGTCATTTTCACTCCATTGTCTATGGTCATGTTTGTTATAATTGCTCATTTTAAATATTGTTCTCTAGAAATGGTGAGCATTTGGGAGCAGCTAGAGGACAGGATCTGCACAGGTTTTCCTGTTCTTTGTTTAGCGGATAATTTTGACGATATTTACAACTTCCTCCTTGCCATTTCCCTTCTCCCTTTCCTCCAGCCAATCAAAAATTCCTGTTCTTCCTTGCTTCTGGGAGGGCAAAGACTGCTAGATGTCATTTTATTCCTACTCTGGTAGTATCTCAACCCCCACTTTCTGGCTGTGCTCATAGACATCCAGAATCATGACATTTGCCAGCCTTCCTCATTGTTAGATGTGGCCATGTGACCAAATTTGGTCCATTATGTATGAGCAGAAGTGAAGTGCACTTCAAAGGAAGGGGCATTTCCTTCCCTCTCCCTTCTTCCTCTGTGTGGGCCCAGGGACATGATTGGGAGCTCTCAGGGACCATAAAAATAAGAGCAACATTCCTAGGAGCGACAGAGCAGAAATCAAAAGGTGAATCCCCAGCACCACATCAGCCCTGATGGCCATGTTCACGTTCATTCATGAGATAAAAATTAACTCCCATCATATTTAAGCCACTGTATTTTGGGTTCCACCGTTGAGAGTCCCTTGGACTGCAAGGAGATCCAACCAATCCATCCTAAAGGAAATCAGTCCTGAATATTCATTGGAAGGACTGATGTTGAAGCTGAAACTCTAATACTTTGGCCACCTAATGCGAAGAGCTGACTCACTTGAAAAAACCCTGATGCTGGGAAAGATTGAAGGCAGGATGAGAAGGGGACAACAGAGGATGAGATTCTTGGATGGCATCACCGACTCAATGGGCATGAGTTTGAGTAAACTCCAGGAGTTGGTGATGGACAGGAAGGCCTGGCATGCTGCAGTCCATGGGGTGGCAAAAGTCAGACACGACTGAGTGACTGAACAGTTACAACATGCATGCTTGCTCAGTCACTTCAGTTGTGTCCAACTCTTTGGACTGTAGCCCACCAGGCTCCTCTGTCCATGGGGACTCTCCAGGTAAGAATACTGGAGTGGGTTGACATTTCCTCCTCCAGGGGACCTTCCCAACCCAGGGATGGAACCTTCATCTCTTATATCTCCTGCATTGGCAGGTGGATTCTTTACCACGAGTGCCACCTGGAAAACTCATATGTTAGAGAAACAAAACACAAATTCTTAACAATATTAATTTCTTAAGGTTGCCATAAAAAATGCCAGAGACCAAATGGTACTCAGACAACAGAAATTTACTTTCTCACAGTTCTGGAGGCTGGAAGTCTGCGGTCAAGGGTTCAGCATGGTTGGTTTCCTCTAAGGTCTCTCTCCTTTGACTTGCAGATGGCCACCTTCTTCTGGAATTTTCGCATGGTTTCCCTCCTGTGCATGTCTGTGTTCAAATCTCTTGTCATGAGGACACCAGTCCTATTGGGTTACAGCTCATCAGGAAGACCTTATTTTTAACATAATTATCTCTTTGAGGTCCTTATCTGTTACATTGTGAGATGCCAGGCCTGAGGACTTTAACATAGGAATTCTGTAGGGACACAGTTCAGTCCATAACACCAAGGAACACAGCACTCTTCCTGTATTCCTGGCTTCTGTTTTCCCAAGTGGATATGCTAGGTGTCCTCGATGGAGAAGAGAGATGCTAGGAAGCACAGAAAGAGAGTCTCCTGGACTAAAAAGAGATCTCCCTTAGCCGGACAGGTATAGAGGAGGAACTGCCAGCAGTGGGGAACATGTCCTGCTTCCCACTAGCTTCCCAGCCAATGACCAGGTACAGGATTCCTGTACCTCAAACCTGAGCTCCAGGGGGCGGCCGGCAGCAGAGCGGCTCAAGGGAGCCTCAGCAGTGCGGAGGGCAAGCATGGCGCCAAGAGGCCCGTCTGCTGGTGCCTGGGCTCCATATGTGACCTGGAATCTTTGTACTGCCTTGGGTCTCAAGACACCAAGATGACAAAGTTTCAGCTCCCACCAACCAGGCATAAACCGGGTTTGGAGTCTAACTGAAGCTGTTTTAGAGAAAATAAAGAAATGCATTATCTCTTATGTGTGAGTTTCCCTGGTGGCTCAGATGGTAAAGAATCCACCTGCAATGCAGCAGATATGAGAGATGTGGGTTCAATCCCTGGGTTGGGAAGATCCCCTGGAAGGGGGCCTGGCAACCCACTCCAGTATTCTGCCCTGGAAAATCCCATGGATTTTATCTCTTGTTATCTCTAATTAATTAAATAAAATCAGTGCATTGTATGTACCGGGGCCTGACGAAGAATCCACGCAGAAGAGCATACCCAAGGATCCGTGGGGGATTTGGAATGGGAACAAGAGCGCATACACAGCCGCTCTTCCAGCTTTAGCCCCCTCAGCCTTCCCACTGGACGGGACCTGGATGTGTCCCCCATCCTGAACTCCAGCGGGCATTCATCCCCTCACAAGAACACTGATTTCCTTGGCATGCTTGTGCTCTTGCCTTAAAAATCCCTGCGACATCCTGCAGCCCAGACAGGGACCCTACTGACGTTTTCTTTCTTTCTTTCTTTCTTCCTTTTTGTTTACTTTTTTTCTTTTTGTTTTTGTCCTTTTTATAAATTTTTGGTGTTTTTCTAATTGAATGAAATGGGCCCGGGGTCAAGACACAAAAACAAGAAACACATAGTCGCTCAGAGTGGAATCACCTGGAGGAAGCTTCCTGAAGGCGGGCGCTGGGCTGGCTCCAGGGAGAGGAGGAAGACGCGGTTTGGAGCAGAGTGGTAGGAGAGATGGGGAGGGCCCAGGAGACAGGCAGCACCCCTGCCCTCTCAGGAGCCCGACATCAGGAGTGCTGTCCTCCTCCTGCTCATGATTTAATTTATTCAACTGCAGCTGTGACTGACAACATCCCAGGCAGCTGGTTTCCTCTCTGAGGATGCAGCGTGTGGATGGACCCTGAGCACAGCCTCTGGATACAGACCAGAGCCACACAGGATGCTAGGATGGAGGCATGAGGGTCAGCCGTCCGCCCATTTCACAGAGGACCGCACTGAGGCCAGAGAGATGATACACTTTGCCCGGGATTTCCCAGGGCCAAGGACTGCTGCAGGACAAAAGAAGGAGACAACATGGCCCCAAAGGAACGACAGCGTTTGTCCCCAGTCTGAGTGGGACATGTGTGTTGCCATGGTTTAAGCCCCCACCTGAGGGCATGCCAACTGCTAGGTAAGGAAATCCGGGCCTGGCTAGAAGGAAGCAATTGGATGAAATAGAAGAAAGTCATGCAGGAGCCAGACCTCTGAGGTTCTGTCCTCACCTCTGGCACACTCCAGAGCCAGGAAGCAAAGCTTGACCATCTGTGCCTCCGTGCCCCCGTCTCTTAAGGCAGGATGATAATAGCTCAGCTGTGTTTCTGCTCCACAGTCAACATGATATTCTGGTCTAGGGGTCAGAAGAGATCAGAAGACCTAGGTCTGAATCCCTGCCTCACCCCACATGACTTGGGCAAAGGCTGTGGAACTACTGGAGGCTGTTTCCTCATCTGTAAAATCGAAACATCTTATCTACTTAAAAGGCTGTTAGAAGGACCAAATGTGATGTTGCCTAGGAAACAGAGCAGGACACAGATGTGAGCGATCTGGGCTTTTGGAGTTTGGGGAACTTCACCCTTGCCTCATGTCAAGCCATGCAGACCTTCCCATCCTAATCCACGGCTACTCGCTACCCCCCACCCCCAGCACCACCACTTCATTCAACTCAGGCTGCTGTAACAAACTATCATAGATTAGGGGGAAAGGTGCTTAAACAATAGACATTTATCTCTCCCATTTCTGGAGGCTGGAAGTTCGAGATCAAAACACCAACAGATCCCCTCTGGCAAGAACCCTCTTCCTGATTCACAGATAGCTGTCTTCTCATTGTATCATCACCTGGCAGAGAGAGTTGAGAGAGGAAGTAAGCTCATGTCTTTTCTTATAAAGGTCTGTAAAAAGAGGTGACCACCACCTACAGTCAATTAATCTTCTACAAAGAAGGCAAAAATATACAATGGAAAAAAGATGGTCTCTTCAGTAAGTGGTGTTGGGTAAGGTGGACAGCCACATGTAAATCGGTGAAGTTAGAACCTCCCTCAGACCATACACAAAAATAAACTCAAAATGGATTAAAGACTTAAATACAAGACATGACACCATAAAACTCCTAGAAGAGAACATAGGCAAAAACATTCTCTGACATAAATTGTAGCAATGTTTTCTTAGGTCAGCCTCCCAAGGCAATAGAAATAAAAGCAAAAATAAACAAATGGGACCTAATCAAACTTACGAGCTTTTGTACAGCAAAGGAAACCATCAGCAAAATGAAAAGACTACCTCGGACTGAGAGAAAATGCAAATGATGCAACCAAAAAGGGCTTCATTTCCAAAATATACAAACAGCTCATACAACACAACAGGAACAAAACAAGCAACCGATCTGAAAATGGCATGAAAAGATGCTCACCATCTTAGTTAGTATAGAAATGCAGATCAAAGTTACAATGAGATACCACCTCACACTGGTCAGAACTGTTGTTTAGTCACCAAGTGGTATCTGACTCTTTTGCCCTCCAGGCTCCTCTGTCCATGGGATTTTTCAGGCAAGACAACTGGAGTGGGTTGCCCTTTCTTTCTGCAGGGTATCTTTCCAATCCAGGGATTGAACCCATGTCTCCTGCATTTGAAGGTGGATTATTTACCACTGAGCCACCCGGGAAGCCCCCTGGTCAGAATAGCCATCTTTAAAAAGTCTACAAATAATAACGCTGAAGAGGCTGTGGAGAAAAGGGAACCCTCCCACACTGTTGGTGGGAATGTAAATTGGTGCAGCCACTATGACAACAGTATGGAGGTTCCTCAAAAAACTAAAACTAGAGTTACCATAATCCAGGAGTCTTACTCCCGGCCATATATCCAGACAAAACTATAATTCAGAACGATACATGCAGCCCTGTGTTCACGGCAGCACTATCCACAATAGTCAAGACTTGGGAACAACCTAAATGCCCATCAATAGATGAATGGATAAAGAAGATGTGGTACATATATGCAATGGTATAATATTCAGCCATAAAAAAAGAACGAAATAATGCCACTTTCAGCAACATGGATGGACCTAGAGATCATACTAAGTGAAGTAAGTCAGGAAGAGAAAGACAAATATCATATGGTATCAATTATATGTGGAATATAAAATATAACACAAATGAACTTTCCTACAAAACAGAAGCAGATTCACAGACATACATAGAGAATGGAGGTTGCCAAGGGTTGGGGGATGGATTAGGAGTTTGGGTTTGGAATCAGCAGAAGCAAACTGTAATATATAGAGTGGATAAACAACAAATCCTACTGTACAGTACATATATTCAATATCCTCTGATAAACCATAATGGAAAAGAATATGAAGAAGGTATGTGTATGTATAACTGAATCCCTTTGCTATATAGCAAAAATTAACATTGTAAATCAACCATACTTCAATAAAATAAAAAATTGAAAAGAAAAATTGATATTTTTGCAGTGGAGAAAGCTGGCAGACTCTATCCTAACCAAGTGAACGAAATTCAATTCCCAAATAATGGCACGACCTGACGTAAGGTGCATCCTGAAGTGATGGACTGAGAGGGACAGAACACCAGCTCCGCAGTATTACTGCCGGAAGTGCATAAACTGAGTCTAATTATGAAGAAACACCAGATTAAATGACAGCGACAAAGTAACAGCCCCTGTACTCTTAAAAAAATGAATAGCAGTAGGGATGGAGAAAAAATAGGCCAGTTCATGAAATAATTAGAAAATAAATCTAACAGAGCGGTTCTCTACTGTATGTAGCGTTCACTATGATCTCTGTGGGAGTGGCAGAGAAAGGTACACAGTTAGAGACCTGTTTATGCCTAAATTTTCTCTGCATAAATGCCCAAGAAACTGATAACATTGGTTATCTCTGGAGGAGGGAGTGGAGAATTGGATTTGGAGACAGCATGGTTTTTCACTATAACCTTTTCATCCTACTTGAGTTTTTAAAATGATTTAAGTATGTCATTTGTTTAAAGGTTTATTTGTTTAATCATCTTATTTATTTGCTTACTTTTGGCTGTGGTGGGTCTTTGTTGCTGCGCTGGCTTTGTCTAGTTGCAGCGAACAGGGGGCTGTGCCCTGTTGTAATGCACGGGCTTCTCATTGTGGTGTCTTCTCTGGTTGCAGAGCACAGGCTCTAGGGCACACAGGCTTCTGAAGTTGCAGCACAAGAGCTCTAGAGCACAGGCTCAGTAGTTGTGGTACACGGGCTAAGTTTTTCCACGGCATGTGGGGTCTTCCCGGACCAGGGATTGAACCCGTGTCCCTTGCAATGGCAGGTGAATTTTTACCACTGAGCCACCAGGGAAGCCCTAAAGTTTTCTATTTTTAAGTTAATTTTAAAAGGTAGCTCTCAAAGATAATATTTAGTAGAAGAAAACAAACACAACAGAGTACATTTCATATGATTCCACCTATATTCATTGCAAAAAAAAAAATAAATCCATGTAATAAAAGTCGGGCTAGAAGACTCACATTTCCCAATTTCAAATCATATACAAAGCAACAGTAATCAGAACAGAGTGGTACTGGGACTTCCCTGATGGTCCAGGGTAGCAGAATGGGAAATGAAGTAATCACGGACGACTTCAGGAATTTTGGCTTAAGTGATTGTGCTGATGGGGGGTCCCATTTATCCAGTGGGAAAGACTGGAGGTCAATTTAAAATGTATCAGATTTGAGATCTCCAAGTGGCTACACAAAGTAATAGTTGATCAGTGGGTCGGAGCTCAGGAAACAGTCTTGACTGAAGTTATAAACATGTTTTTCATTTTTGCAAGAGGGAAACATTTAACAATATAATTTGAATTAGACATTTAGTAATAATATTTAAAGGCACTCAAATCCTAAGAAATTTGATTGATCAAACCCATGTAAAATGACATTTGTATAAATCACTCATTGAAGCATTGTTTGTAAATCACCTAAACAGTCACTGATACGGGACTGGTTGGCTTCCCAGGTGGCACTAGTGGTAAAGAATTCACCTGAAAATGCAAGAGATGCAGGTTTGATCCCTGGGTCGGAAGATCCCCTGGAGGAGGAAATGACAACCCACTCCAGTATTCTTGCCTGGGACATCCCATGGACAGGGGAGCCTGGCGGGATACAGTCCATGGGGTCACAAAGAGTTGGACACAACTGAGCGCGCGTGCACACACACACACACACACACGCGCGCGCACACACACACACACACACACACACACGGAGCTGGTTAAATAGACTGTAATATGACCACAAATGAACTACAAAATCATTGATAAGAGAATAAGTCAACTTTATATGTCCTAATATAGGATGACCTTCAAGAGAGACATTCAGTTAAAAAGTAAGATGCACAGCAAAACGTATATAAAGGCTACATACGTAGCCTCTTCAAAAAACAGATTTGCTATGTTATATTCATGGGTTATTTCTGGAAAGAGACATAACTGCCAGGGCCTGCCCACTGGCTCAGTGGTAAAGAATCCACCTGCAATGCAGGAGCTGCAAGAGACCTAGGTTTGATCCCTGGATCAGGAGGATCTGTGGGAGGAGAGCATGGCAACCCACTGCAGTATTCTTGCCTGGAGAATCCCAGGGACAGAGGAGCCTGGCAGGCTACAGTCCACAGGGTCACAAAGAGTCAGACACAACTAAAGCGACTTAGCACACATACCTCACACTATTGCTAACAACTGGTAGCAATGACTAGGGGACAGAAGTTGATAAAGATTTACTTTCTACTCCATGTTCTTCCATATAACTGAATTTAGAACAATATACATGCATTACAATAGGGCTTCCCTGGTGTCTCAGCGATAAAGAATCCACCTAAAATGCAGGAGATGTGGTTCGATCTCTGGGTCAGGAAGATCCCCTGGAGAAGAAAATAGCAACCCATGCCAGTGATCTTGCCTGGGAAATCCCATGGACAGAGAAGCCTGGAGGGCTACAGTTCATGGAGTCACAAAAGAGTCAGACACAACTTAGCAACTAAACAACAACACCGTGCATTACAAACATTTTAAGTATGTACATTTTTTTAAACGTGGTTTGGGGGTGGGGGGAAATCACTCGGGTAGCAGTACGGAGCAACAACTGGAAGCAAGAGACCCATTAACTGGCTACTGGAAAAATCCAAGCGAGAGAAGATGTGTCCCAAGACTAGAGCTGTGTCCATGAGGATGGGAAGGAAGAGTTGGCTCCAAGAAGCATTTTACAGGTATAATTCAAAGTCTGGTTATGGGGGTGAAAACAAGAGAGAATAACTCCCAGGATCTGGGCTAAGAAGGATTTTGTACCCAGAGTTACTCCACTCAGGTCTATCTCTTCCTCCAATAGCTCCTGGAAGGGTGCATGGACAGAGATCTTCCTGGGCAAGCTGAAGAGAGAGGCTCAGGGCATGCCTAGGTGAACAGAGCTCCAGCTACCACCACTGCTTCCCCATCACCCGCCACACACACACATACACACTCTCACCATTTCATGGACTCCAGGACTGCACCTCATACTCTCATCAGAGAAGCTGAAACATTAATACATACCTTCCTATACGCGGTGCACTTTGGAAGAAAGAATACCCGTTAACATTCTCCTTCTTTCCTTCCTGCCAAGGAGCAGCAGAAATGCCTCCAACATAAAAAATATATATATTTGATTTTTTTTTCATTTTCCCCCATCTAAGAGCTGAATTTCCCCCTCTTAGAGGAAATTCCTCCTACTTTGCAGTATAGCCTGACCCAGAGTAGCTGCAGATGCTCTATTTGTATGCCGCAATTCTATTGGCTGAAGCCAGCTGGCAATGGGATGTTGGATAATTGTCAGCTTCTTCAGAAGGAGTGAGCTTGCAAAGCAGGAGACAACAGTTTGCTTACGAGGCAGTTTTGCCCAAGATGTGTCCTGGCTGCAGAAAGTTAAGATGGAGGCGACCTCAGAGAGCTATGGGACCTATGACTGTATTTTTTTTTGTTTGTTTTCCCCAAAAGCCAATAAAAAAAAAAAAAAATGCTAACTCTGCTCACATTCCACAAGGATGAGTCTTGTTTATCCCTAGGCACAGCAGTACCTGCCAAAAAACTGCTAATTCGATTTCCCTTTACTGGAGAGACTGAGTCAGGACTCAGCAGGGGCTATTCTCACCTCTCAGACAGCCCTTTCTGGGCCTGCCCCAACTTTGAGCAAACTGAGGTCAGCCAAGACAAAACCCCCGAGACTGAGCCTGAAGGTCCAGGTAATCCCATATCCCATGCTCTCAAACATCTCTGCCAGGCGCTGCTGCCCAGGAGATGGGCATGAGCAGGATCCCACAAGTGGGCAGGTCCTGACCTTCCTGGGGGACTACAGCCCTCTGCTTTGGAAACCAGCAACCCACCTCACCACTTCCAACCACCGTTGAGAGAAGAGGGAGCCCCGGTAGCCCCTCACATACAAGGTTTACATCCTCAGTCTTTCTGACTCACTGCCCAACCCATCACTATATTAACCATGCATTTTACTTTCTGTATTCTGATGCTTAGATATCTGGGGTGACTGCTCCTCCCATGGTCCGCCAATTCCTGGAGGTAGTAAACCATTCATGCACCAGTGCACCTTTCAAATATAAAACAACCACTTCAATCAACCAATCTAATCAACCAAGCTAATTCAATTAACCAATCAGATTTGAGGGTGCCCACACCCTCAACCATCTCCTACATCAGTCTCTCACACTCCAGATCGATAGCCATCTGGCTTCATCATCTCACAGCCAGGTGCGAGCCAACTGGAAACACCCTCGTGCCCCAGAATGCCCACTGAGATGATTCAAACTAGCCAACCCTAAACCTGTTAATCTTGCCTCATCTAGTCCTTCCCACAGAAACCGCAAGAAAAACTCTTGCCCACAGTTTCCCCTTTTCCTCTGCTTCCTGACTAGTGCCAGTGTTTCCCAGTGGGCTCCCCACCACCCCTGCCTCTGTGAGTGGTGTGCAGTCCTCTCGCAATCTATGACTATGGCCAACTGCCTTTTCCGTGGTAGTCAGCCCCTCATGGCTGGCCTTCCACGCCTAACAATAAAACCTATATTTTTAAACAACGACCTCAGACCTCAGCTTCCACCAGCTTTTAGAACTGTTCTCCCCAAGTGACCTTCCTGTTGCTAAATCTCTTGAATACCTTTCAGTCTTTACTTGCACCACTGACCTCTTGCCCATTTCTGGGGTGTGGCTCTCTCCTGGCTCTCCCATTCTTCTGACACTCCTTCTCACATTGCTCTGTGGCTTAAACACCAGTGCTCCTTCAGGTCCTGTCCTGAGTTCTGTATTCTGCTAGGCCTGCAATGCCCCCTGGGTGCTCATCACACCCTATTTTCCAACACCTACCAAATATCTGCCCTCTACTCAGACCATGCTCCTCAGCCCTAGCCTGGACCTCTCCGCTGCTTATCCACAGGATTTCAGACCCAACAGGGCTGACACTGAACTCAAGATCTTTTGCCTCAAAAGAGAAAAACAAATATCACATATTAACACATACATATGGAAGCTAAAAAAAATGGTACTGATGAAACTATTTGCAGGGCAGCAACAGAGACCCAGACAGGGAGAATTGACTTGTGCACACAACTGGGAAGGAGAAGGAAGGATGAATTGACAGAGTTAACAGTGAAACATACACATTCAGTTCAGTTCAGTCACTCAGTCGTGTCTGACTCTCTGCGACCCCATGAATTGCAGCACGCCAGGCCTCCCTGTCCATCACCAACTCCCAGAGTTCACTCAGACTATGTCAAATGAATAGCCAGTGGGAATATGCTGTCTGATGCAGGCAGCCCAACCTGGTACTCTGTAAAAACCTAGAGGGGGGTGGGAGGTGGGAGAGAGGTTTAAGAAGGAGGGGACATATGCACACCTTATGGCTGATTCATGTTGATGTATGGCACAAACCAACACAGCACTGTGAAGCAATTATCCTCCAATTAAAAATAAATTTTTTAAAGGACCTTTTGCCCCAGAGTTGCTTGATCTCTTCTTTCAGAGCAACCACACCACTGGTAGTTCTTGTCAGACCTCAAACACATCTACGAAGTGCCCAGGTCCTGTGACTTCTCCCATGTGCGTCTCCTTCATCCGTCCCACGTTGCCCATCTATCCCCACAGCTCCTGCCCCATTTCAGGCCCTCGTCCCCCTCAACCCAACTCCTATGCTCCCATTTGAGCTGCATCCATTCTTGTGCATCCTTCCAATCCCACACCATCACTTCAGTTTCCACTTCTCTCTCCTGAATGCAAGTCTCATCAAACTTCTCCCTGGCCTCAGAGCCTGCAATGGCTCCCCACTGCTAACAGGATAAAGCCTAAAACCTTTAGCCTTATAAATCCAGTCTCCTGTCATCTGGCTTCTTCTCTCTCCCCCGCCACACCTCAGGCACCATCACTCCGCCCACTCCATGCTCGAACTACACGGACTTCAGAAAGTTTAGTTTCCCAGACACTGTTAAGGCCTCCATGCCTTTATTTCTGTCAGAAATGCCCTTCTTCTTCTTTCCAGAGAAACAACCACTACTTTCTCCCAAACCCTCCTGGGACTTTCCTCCTTTTTTGCCCGATAAACAGCACCAACAATACTTGATTGCTTTTATTTCTTTTTAACTGTATTTATTTTATTTTTTGGCTGGCTGTGCTGGGTCTTTGTTGCTACACGTGGGCTTTTCTGTAGTTGTGAAGAGCTGGGGCTATTCTCTGGTTGCAGTGACCAGGCTTCTCATTGCGGTGGTTTCTCTTGTTTCACAGCATGGGTTCTAGGCATGCAGGCTTCAGTAGCTGTGACTGGTAGGCTTAGTTGCCCCGTGGCATGTGGGATCTTCACAGATCAGGGATCGAACTCATGTACCCTGCGCTGGCGGGCTGGTTCTTAAACACTGGACCACCAGGGAAGTCCCTCTTATTTCTTTTCATATTCACTCAAAAATATTTACTGAGATCTATTTTGTGCTAGGATCTGGGGGCCCTCGAGATATAGCAGTGAATAAGACACAGACGGGCCCTCAAGGAAGTGTCTATCACACTAAAACCATCCGGTGCCATTTCAGGGCTCTAAAGAGCTCAGGCCCCACAGTAGTGGCTGGTTTTCCCCAGGCTTGCTGTTGGATATGCACAAGCATAGCCATTTCACTGCCTTTTTATGTTTCATGCAAGACCTGAACCTGGCCAAAGCAACCCAGACAGTGAAATTCTTTCCTAATTTTTTACATACCATTTCCCGTGTCACCCACACCAGCAGTAAGATCCCTTCTACTTCTCTAAACACCCATACCACCTTTTTGTGAAATGGAATATCTCCTGCCATATCTATAAACAAGAATGTCAGAGCCATCCGAGATTCCGGCCCTCCAAATGTGAATTTCTGAACCGGGAGTGCCCCCCAGAGAACAATGCCTGCGATATAGCTGCCACCATTCCCTACAAATGGGAGGGGCGAGGGTTGGGGTGGATATGAAAATGCAGGATGCTAGCCCCAGATAGCTGAGATGCATATGAAACAGATGAGTTTAGTCAGCTCAGACGCTTGCATCTTCCCATACATAGAAGAGCGCTAAATTCCTAGAGATAACTGATTTTCCTTGTTGTTCAGTTGCTAAGTCATGTTTGACTCTTTGTGACCCCATGGACTGCAGCACGCCAGGCTTCCCTGTCCTTCACTATCTCCCAGAGTTTGCTCAAACTCATGTCCATTGAGTCAGTGATACCATCCGACCATCTCACCCTCTGTCACTTCCTTCTCCTCCTCCCCTCAATCTTTTCCAGCATCAGGGTCTTTTCCAATGAGTCGGCTCTTCACATCAAGTGGCTAAAATATTAGAGCTTCAGTATCAGTCCTTCCAATGAATACTCAGGGTTGATTTCTTTTAGGATTGACTGGTTTGATCTCCTTGCTGTCCAAGGGACTCTCGAGAGTCTTCTCCAGCACCACAAGTCAAAAGCATCAATTCTTCGGTGCTCAACCTTCTTTATGGTCCAACTCTCACATCCATACATGACTACTGGAGAGAAGAGCGCTAATTTCTGGAGATATCTGGTTTTCCTTAATTAACAGTAATCTCTGGTGTTCACACTATCTGCCCCCTTTGCTGTAAACGTCTTTAAAACCTGACTCCTTCCCCACCTCCCTGAAGCAGTTTTTCAGGGCTACCTGAAATGCTGCCTCCGGGCTTGAAGTCCTAAAACTTCCCACAGCTTAAACACAACTCTCAACTTTCAGGTTGTGACTATTTTTTTTAGTTTAGCCATTTTTAGAGCAATCCATGTTGACTGCC
Source organism: Bos mutus (assembly GCF_027580195.1). Classification (NCBI taxonomy): domain Eukaryota; kingdom Metazoa; phylum Chordata; class Mammalia; order Artiodactyla; family Bovidae; genus Bos; species Bos mutus. The sequence goes on from NC_091631.1 coordinate 49,854,420, forward strand.
ACCTTTCCTCCAGTTGCCTGGCACAGGCAACCCCACACTATCTGTATCTTCCCACATCCACTTTGCTTTGAGTCTATGCCTTTGTTTATCCCCTCTCCTCGATCTTAAATGCCCTTTCTTCTCTTCACCTTCTCTCTTCACCTGGTTACACAGCCACACATGTGGCTGTGTAACAAACCACTCAGAGTAGTAACTAAAGGCAATAACAATTCTGGGTATCAGCAGTTTGGTCAGGGGTCAGCAGGGACAGCTCATCTGTGCTCCATACAGACTTGCATTTGCAGTCAGTTTACAGGTGGCCTAGGAGTTGGATGATCCTAGAATGACTCACTCAGTGCCTAGCAATTCACGGGGGCTGTTAGCTAGAGCATTTGAGTTCAGGTCTCTCCATGTGGCTAGCCTGGGCTTCTTCACATGGCAGCTAGATTCCAAGAGGCAAGCCCTCATGAAGTCTCTGCCTGAATCACATCTGTTCAGATCCCATTGGCCAAAACCTGTCATGTGGCTGAGCTCAGAATCAATATGGAAGAGGTATGACTCCCTGGGGAGCCATCAACTGAGCAAATGTACCACAGTCTGTCCTCTACTACTACTGACGTTCTTGGTGGCATCAGTTAGGGTTACACATGTGTTTGTGAGCATGTGGCAGGTCAACTTGGGGCTAGCTTATCCCAAATGGTTTTTGATATAAACTGAGGCACCTTGGTTCTCCATGTGATTGCTCAAACTTTCTCTTGTGGCAACTGAATTCCAAGAAGGCAAGTCCCAACATACAAACACTTGTGAAGCTTCTGCTTGCATCACATTTGCTGATAGCCCATTGGCCAAAGCAAGACACATGCCAAGTCCAGAGTCAATGAAGAAGGGGATCACAAGGAGGCAAGGAAATCAGGATGGATGATTCATTGAAGGTCAGTAATGTAAGAATCTACCATGCTTTTCCCCTATTGCTTTCTAATTATCTATTTACCATTTACATATCCCCACTTGGACAACCCTTCCAAGGCAGAGACTGTGCTCTATTGATCTTTGTATTCCCAGGGTCTAGCCCTGTGCCTTAAACATTGTGCCTAGAGCAATAATGTCTTTTAATTATTTGATTAATTTCACACATTTTGTTTATTCATTCATCAGTTCATGGACTTTTCTGTTGTTTCCACTTTTTGGAAACTATGAATATTGCTATTAACATTTGAATATGTTTTTTTTTTTTTTAATGAAATAAATATGAGTATTTTTGATAATAAAGGGTACAATTCACAAAGAAGATAGATATCATAAACTATTGGATACCTAACAATAAAGAAACAAAGACACATACAGTAAAAATCAGAAGAAATATAAGGGAAAAGAAAAAATATATAATCATAGTGAAACATATTAACATTTCTCTGAGAATATTTTATCAAGTGCAGAAAAAATAAGAATAGGAGCATCTTGAATGATGTCATTAATAATTTAAATATAATGGATTTACATTTATATTAATTTATATTATTTTATATCCTACACAAATATATTTAAAATTTTGTATCTTATACATTGTTATTAGATGTCCAAAGGACATTTAGAAAAATTGGCAAAAAGATACACATTACTATTAATTATTTGATCAAACATTCATGAATAAAGGGTCTTAAATGTTGAAAATGTGATCTTCATCGGTGCTTGGACCTCTGCCCTGCATTCTAAGAGAAACTTCCCTTTTTTGTCATGCTCTCCAACCAAACATGGCAGTCAGTTTTTCAGGGCGTAACCTCACTCTGGGAGTGGACCTCAACTAGAGATTAGGAGAGGCAGAAGAGTGTCAAGCAGTTCCAAGACTTTTTAATTTCATAGACTAGTCATATTTCCAAAGAAGTTTGAGGAGCAACAGAAAATTACCACTTTTATTTTTGTGCCTAGAAGGGACATTAAAAACACACCATCTGCCACCACTGGTTCAAAAAAGTAGAAAGGTATAAGCTTAGAACAAGAGTACAGACCATCCCAAGGAAGGGCCAGTGTGTAGCCTCAATTAGACCAAAATTAGGACTCAACAGTATGTGTTGTCTTGATATCTGATCAAATTGTGGGGGGCTCAAGTGATCTAACCACAAATTCTATTTCCCAGTTATTAGCTTCTGTTGATAAGTTCCTCTAGTCAATTAACCATCTTTTTTCCTTCTTATCCCTGAGAACCAGCCTTCAGTTCCCTGCCAGTCCACAGAATTATTCAAACCAGCCAATCATATCCTCCTGTGGGAAATGAGCATTCCACCCTTTGGATACCACAAAGCCTCCCAGAGCTCCTGTTTGTTTACTATTCGAGTGCAGCTCCTGAGTGGCAGGGCCTGGCATGTGGTGTCTTTCTCTGGGCTGTCAGTACAGGTGACTAATAAACTGCTGTTTATTAGTCAGTCACATCCGTACAGTGTCAGGGTCAGACATGGACTATTTTTGCCATATCAATAAACAAGGATATCAAATTCATGCATGCTCAGTCATGTCTGACTCTCTACCACCCCATGAACTATAGCCCACCAGGCTTCTCGGTTCATGGGATTATCCAGTCAAGAATACTGGAGTGGGTTGCCATTTCCTCCTCCAGGGGATCTTCCCAACCGGGGACTGAGCCTGCGTCTCCTGCAGCTCCTGGTAGCTCCTGCATTGGCAGATGGCTTCATTACCACTACCACTTCTTTACCTGGGAAGCCCCTCAGTCATCAGCCATCACAGCCCTCCAAGGTGAGCTAGTGAGCCCTAAGGGCACTCAGGAAGGAAAAGAATACCTGCCATCTAGCTGCCGTCAGACTACAGCCACCCCCTATGGTGGGCCCTGGGAAACGATGCTCAGGACGTGAAAACACAGGATACTGGCCCCAGATAGCTGGGATGCACCTGAAAGCAATAATTTCAGTGAGTAAGCCCAGACTCTTGCGCCTTCCCATACACAGAAAAGTGCTAAATTCCTTAACTTGGGAATTCTGATTTTCTTTAATTAACAATAATCTTTTGATGTTCAGACTGCCTGCCAAGCTTCTCTATAACCTGGCTCCTCCCCTCGCCTCTTCTGAGCAGTTCTCTCAGGGTCACTTGTGATGCTGTCTCCCGTGCTTGAAGTCCTAAAAATTCTCACCAAATAAAACGGAACTCTTAACTTTTAGCTTGTGACTATTTTGTTAAGTCAACAGGTTTCACGTGTTTGACCATCTCCGAAACCCTAGGATAGGAATCTGGGAATTCTGCCTTATCAACAGAGTGAAGGGGAGGCGATCAAAACAATGTAGCAGCCTGACAGGTATGTTCAGAGTACTCCACAACCTCCTTGTTCTTTCCATGTCATCTGGGACCAGTGAAGTCAGTCCAGCAGAAGGCTGAAGACCCGCCCTGGAAGGAGTGGAGCACACTGTACCTGGAGTCAGAAGATCTGCAGTCTAGCTTGTCTTGGCTGTGTTTCAAAATATTTGTCTGACCTTTGACAGATCATTATCCTTTTGGGGCCTCATTTTCCAGCTACAAAATGACGAGATGGCTTCTGCCACCTTTGTGATTTTATAAAGACAATCGGATGAAATCAGGAAATAGAGAGAATGGCTGGTAGACCCTTTGTTAGCCTAAAGGAAGGTGCATTTTGAGAGAAGCATTACTCCATGTATCTCCAGATGGGGCACCCAGAGGTGATGGGAGAAGAAAGACCTAAGGGACCCGCAGGGCAGCCACAGTAAGTCGGGAAATCTTGCCGAGGGGATAAACCCTTCCTTCCTGCTTTCAGCACTCCTATCCTGTGCCATTAGAAAATGGGAGTTTTTAAATCTCCTCCCCATCAGGACCCTGTGTTCCATCCCAGCCCCTAAATGGATCATCTGAGCCATTCACTCCATCCAGTCAGACACCTTGGTTTAGCAGACACACTGTTGCCACACTCCCCTCCCCTTCCTGAAGTAAAGTGCTTGGGGACCCAGAAAATAGGCCAGGTCCTTGAAACCTTATCAAAATAGCACAGCCAGGCCTTCCATCCAGCAACACTCAGCGACTGGGCCATAGAGTGGGAAACAGAGCATCCAGGGTCTGTTGTTAAGGGGCCTGTGGGTATCCTCATGTGTTGCCCAAAGGGAAAAAGAACCATCTCCAACCCCATGGGGGTAGAAGCCGGGTTAGGCTGAAGCAAAAGCAACTAAAGCAACTGTGTTTTGATAGGAAAGATCCTTGGATTGAGAACCAGAAAGCTGGTGAGCAGGAAAGAAGACAGAGTGGAGTGCCAAGGAGGAGGCTAGCATGTCCAGAAAGCAGCAGGAAGAATGGGAAAGATGAGGTGGTGGTGGAGGTCCGCCGCCAGGGGCAGGACATCCAGGGACTTAAAAATTACCCTCCAGGGCTCTCCTGGTGCTCCAACGGTTAAGAATCTGCCTTGCAATGCAGAGGACACTGGCTCAACCCCTGGTCCCGGAAGACTCCAGGTTCCACACGCCACGGAGCAACTAAGCCTGCACACCACAACTACTGAGCCTGCACTCTGAAGCCCTCAAGCTGCAACTACTGAGCTCACGTGCTGGAACTACTGAAGCCCTCCGTCTCTAGAGCCGGTGCTCCACAACAAGGGAGACCATCGCAATGAGAAGCCCACACACCACAACCAGAGAAAGGCTGTGCGCAGCAACGAAGAGCAGCCAACATTAAATCCATAAATACTTTTTTAAAAATTACCCTCCAGACAATGAGAAGCCAGCTCATCTCATCTATGAAAAGGGATGGTCTGCAGTTCCCAGGTCCTGGGAGCCTGTGAAATGTAGACTCGGGCAGCCCTACTACTAGGCTAGGGAAATCCCGGGTGGGCAGGAGCAGCTACATCTCTCATAAAGTGCTCCAGGAGCTCCTGCTATTTACCAGAGCCAAGGCTCCGTGGATTGGACCATCTGTGAGGCTTGTTCCAGTTAGAAAGTTCCATCACTCTAAGTGCTGGGAGGCCACCTAACCTCCAAGGGAGGGAGAAGGAAGTGAATCTCCCACTTGCTAGCCCAGGGATGGCTTCCAACAGTACCATTACAGTAATGGAAACTGCAGAGAAGGTGCCAACACTGATCTCTGTGAATAATTAGAATGGTGGGGGGGGGGGGGGGGGGGGCGGGGGGGCGGCAGGGTCAGCCCACAGGATGTCCCAACCAGAATTCACAAAGAGGCCACAAGGAGGCAAATTAATCAAATAAACCTTTGTTCCAAAAAAAAAAAATTGGAGACACAAGTCATCAGCACTGGCTATTAAAAAAAAAAAGGTCCAAGGGCTTCTGGTGACTTCAAATTAATGGAGCAAGGACAGATGCCCCAGATGATTAAAAGCGTGGTATCTGCTATTCTTTCTACTGGTCCTGTCTCCTCTCCCTTCCCACAGTTGCAGAATTTCCCCTTCCTCTGGGCTGAGATGCAGCAGTGGAATATACAGCACCAAAGACTTGGGGCTCCACAGCCCATGTCAACTGGCCATCTCTCCACCTCTTAGCCATGAAATGGATGTGGGATGAGATGATCCCAGCAGATTGTGGCCATGGATGGAACAGGCCAAGCAGAGTGTTTTGTAAAGGGCAGCACACCTTCTCTTGTCTGAAGACCAAGCACACAGCGCTTAGGGACTTGGGTGGGTGTGAGGGGTAAGAGGAGAACATGAAATCGAGAAGAAACTTCTAGCTGTCTGCACCAAGAAGTGCCAGCCCCGGAGTTGAGGGACACAGTGCTACAGAGCAGAAAGCCTCTTAAGAGATGGGTGTTCTAGGCTGGGTGAAGAGTTGGGGCACGGCTGGGGACCAGGAAAGACCAAGTGCTTCCCTTAAGGGCTGTTGCCATGTGGAAAAACACCCCACTATCTTCCTTTGGAGAAAACCTGGAATATTCCAACACCAAAAACCTCTCACTGGCTGCTCCCGCGGAGATGAGTTCTAGCTGAAACGGAAACGAGGAGGCGGGGGCGCTGCCTAAGGGGGCCCAGCAGCTGGCTTCCATCCACCATTCCTTACCCCCTCGGTTTTCGCGCAGGCTTCGAAACCTAGGTCAAAAGAAAGGGTTAAAGCCTTAAAAGGGGAGCGGTCTTGGCGGGGCTCTGGGAGGCGGCTGGCGTTCCCTGAGCGAACCCAGCCCGATCTCCAGGGTCCAGAACCCCGCCCTCCCAGACCAGGCCAGCCGACCACAGGATGGCGGCCCCCTTTTGCTGCAGAAGTCCCCTCTTTCACGTCTGTCTCGGGCCGCCTCCTCCTCCCTCCACCACCCTTTTTCGCTGCCGCTCAGCCTCTGATTGGACGAGCCCCCGGGCCCTCCCCGCTCCCCCTCTCCCACCCCTGGTGAAAACTGCGGGCGCGGGGCACGGTGCAGCAACTGGAGGCGGCGGCGCGTCTGCGGGCTGCTGCAGCGGCGGAGGACCGGAGGCCAGGTGGGAGCTGGAGCCAGGGCGGGACCCGGGGTGCAGGGATAGATAGGTCTCTGGCGCTCAAGCAAGCCCTCCCGACCCGAGGCTTCGGAAAACGGACCGAGGGCGCCCTGGGAAGGAGCTGCGCAGTGCTTGGAGAGGGGCCTGCTTGCAAGGCAGGGGCGGGAGCCGCGGCGCACCTTTCGCCCGCTGGGAGACGTTTACCTGGGACTGGAGTGCTGGAGGAGAACCGGGAGGAGGGCGGCAAGGACAGGCTTGGGTTCTGCTCTCCACCCAGAAGTACCCAAACCCAGATCGTAAAGGCGGGGGGCGGGGGGTGGTGATGCTTGAGACTAAGGGAACGGAGGACCAAAAGCTGAAGGCAGTCTCTGCCCTGCGACCTCGCGGCGGGCTTGGTGCGGGGCATCCAAGGAACGCGAAACCGCAGTGCCGCGGGGCCGACACGGGTGGGGGGTGTGCGGGGGCGGGGGGCGGACTGGGAGAAAGGCCGGCAGACAGGGGAGGCGACAACCGGAAAAGGATAAGCGAGGGGGAAGGGGGACCTCAATTGGGAAAGGAAAGGCTTGTAATAGGGAAACGAAATAAGGGTGGGGTTAGTCGAATGAGGGCTAGAGCGGGAGGCAGCGCAAAGCTTCTCCGGGTTCTGAGCTGCGGGGACACAAGGCCAGGGAAACGCTAACAGACGGTGCCTCCCCTATAGCGTCCACCCCACCCTTCCGCTCTGCATCCCCTTCCAGCTCCAGCCCCATTGCTTCCTTTCTAGTTCTAGCCGCCTCCCCCCTTCCTCTCTAGATCCCAAGCTCGCCACCCGCCTCTGTAACTCGGTGTCTGCTAATCAAAACCAGATGTTGCCCCCGCCCCTTTCTTCCCCAACAGCACCTCCGGGTCCCTTTCGGCGGGGGTCTGAAAGGGAACTGACTGCAGCGCAGGCGCCCAGGGACCCCAGCCTCGCCCCTCCCTCCCCGCACTGGGCAGGGCGCCGGGGATCTGAACACGGCTAGCTGCGCGCCCTGCGCACGGGAGCGCTAGCACCGGGGCACGGCCCTCCTGTGGCCTCTCCCAGGCGAGCGCTGCTGCGGACAGGCTAGGCTACCCGCTCTGTTGCCTGGCCAGGATGCTGATTGAGCCCAGACTGCAAAAAAAGATGGGGCAGAGAGCCAAGTCAGAGAGGCTACCAGAAGCCGGACTGGAAAATTGCAGGTCCAGGAATCCTGCCCAGAGAGCTGAACAATAGAAAACGTCTTGGTTCCGATGCAGAGAACACATGCAATAGGAGACCACTGTCACCTTCCTCACACACAGCCTGAGACACGTTTAGCTGTGTGCCAAGTGGGGCCCCAGACACACATGACCGACCACCCAACCATCATCCCCAGTCGGTCAGAGATGAACGCTTGTGGATCACTCACTCTTGAACAGTGCTAGATGTTTGTCATTTTCACTAAGCCCATCACAACCTGGTGGGTATCTAAAGCCACGTTCATTCAGTATCTTTCAGGCATCTGTTATATGCCAGAAACTGTTTGGGCACTGGGGAGTTTCTTCAGAACAAGAAATAGGAAGGCCCTGAATGAGGTTTTGTTTCATGGGTAGAGAGTTCTGGTTTTTGCAAGATGAAAAGGTGTTTTGCTGAATTTTCATTTCAGGTTGGAAGGATCCTTAACAAAAGAAACCACAAATAAATACACAAATAAACAATTTCAATATTTAATAGAGGCTTATTTATATATAATCACTAAAAGAGAAATAGAAAAAGTAAAGTAACAGCACATACATCACCAAATTGGGCCGACCAACATCCAGACTTAAACAGCACTGGGAAGTCCCAAATAACAGCAGTCTGGAGTCCCAGTTGGAAAAATGTCCCAGGCTGTGCGTCCACTTAGCGGGTGAGACTTCAAATTGCAGTTTGGGGGGTTCCTGCTTATAATCCCAGGCCTTACAGTGATAGCATCATTTGTTTGCATGCAGAAATGCTCTTCTGGTTTGACTTATTTAACCCTTTTACAATGCTGTTTGTTTCACCTTATGAGTCATAGGATTTCATTAGACCCTGGGGGATTGGCCAGACCTTCAGGGGTTCAAGAATTCCAAGACCCGCTCTTTTTTCTTTTTTCTTGACTAACGCACCACCTGACTAGCTGTGCTTGCAGGCAGGCACAGAATCTGGGCAGTGTCCAGGCAGGTCAGAGGCCTGCTCTCCTGCTTCTGAAGCCTGAACAAGACTTCATCCATTTTAATTTCCTCAACAAAGGGTTCTGGAGATTGGCTGCACTACAGGGTAGATGAACTTAACACGTCTGAATTGTACACTTAAAAATGATTAACAGGGCCTTCCCTGGTGGTCCAGCGGTTAAGACTTCATGCTGCCTGATGCAGCCATTTTTTTCTTTTAATATGTATGGTTAAGATAAATTGTGTTTCTGCAAATTTTACAATAAAAAAAGTAGGAGGTCCCTGCCTTGGAAATGATCAAGTTAAAGCCACTTATTCAAAGCCACCCAGCTAGTAAATGTTCACATACACACACACCACAGAAGGGTGTGTTCCCTGACAGGGAAGAGCTGAGTGGCAGTGTCACATTCACTGAGAGGTGGGGAGGGGAGAGGGCTATAGAGAGGGGCTGGGATGGCCATTATGGGATGTCTCCCGAGGGCCCCCAGCCCTGGCAGTAAGTCTGGGGACACCTGCCCTACCTCCTGGCTGATTCCCATCTTGTTCCACCCCAGATCCAGGACTGAGCTCTCGGCACCATGAACCCTACCATCGGCATCGCCCTCCTGCTAACAGGTATCGGGCAAGGGGTAGGGCTGGGATTCCAAGCTCCCTGGCTGCTTTCTTTTCAGAAAAGCTAGCTTCTTCCTCAAGAAATCAGAAAGCGGAGTTGACTAAGGGAGAGAGGGCTTCTTTTATCCCTAAGACAGCTGAGCAACCTAGTTAGTTTTCTGACTACCTGGGACCATTTCTGGAAACACAGTTCACTAAGCCTGCCCCATACTGAGTTGGGATCTGCAAATGCAGACCAAGATGTAGCATCAAGATCTCCTGCCCCTGGAACACACTGGCGGGACCCCAGGACTAGAACAGAGGGAGATGGGCTGGAGTCTGCAGAAGGGAAGGTACACTGGCCCTCAGGGACCGCTTGGGCAGGGAGAGGTGCTCAACAACAGACCCTTGTGCCCTCCCTGGTCAGGCCTTTCTCTGCTGTGAATGTGAGTGGGAAGCCCCCTGCTCTATAGGTCCTTCCCCAACTTGGAGGGGGGCACTGCTGGTGCCAGTCTTACAGGTGGCCCGTGGGCAGAAGGTGACCAGCCTGACAGCCTGCCTGGTGAACCAGAGCCTTCGTCTAGACTGCCATCATGAGAATACCACCACCACGCCCATTCAGTATGAGTTCAGCCTGACCCGTGACACAAAGAAGTGGGTGCTCTCTGGCTCCAATGGGGTCACTAGGCCAGAATACAGCTCCCGAACCAAATTCTTCAGCAAGTACAACCTCAAGGTCCTCTACCTGTCCAACTTCACCACCAAGGATGAGGGGATCTACACGTGTGAACTCCGCCTCTCTGGCCCGAATCCCTCCGTCTCCAATAAGGATGTCTCTGTGTTGAGAGGTGAGGCAAGCCCCCTGCAAGATCAAGTAAGTGGGCAGAGGCAAGCTGGGGAGGAGCGGGCCGGCTGGGACACCAGGCAAGCCTCTTGGCTGGGCCGCAGAGGAGAGTGGCCCCGTAACCTCTTCCCCTTGTCCCCTCCTGCCGCCTGTGCCCAGGGAATTGCTACCCCCAGCCTGCATGGGGGAAGGGCTAAGGGGACAGTCAGACAGGTGGAGTAGTGTGATGGATGCTTCCCCTATGACTGTGGGCAAATCACTCGGCCTCCCCTAACCTCCTTCTCCTACCTGGAAAACAGAATGGCTCTAGCTACCTCACCCACAGTTTTCTTGTGATGATACGTGTTCAAGGGCTCAGGAAAGGAAAAAAGGATGAAGGTGTTAGTCACTCAGTCGTGTCCGACTCTTGTGACCTCATGGACTGTAGCCCACTGGGCTCCTCTGTCCATGAAATTCTCCAGACAAGAATACTGGAGTGGGTTGCCATTCCCTTCTCCAGGGGATCTACCCGACCCAGGGATCCAACCTGGGTCTCCTGCATTGCAGGCAGATTCTTTACCATCTGAGCCACCAGGGAAGCCCTTCAAGGGCTCAGGAACCTGCAAATGGGAAAGATGGTTGGTTCAACCAGGTTGGCCATGGTTGCAGCCAAGACATCATGGCACCAGCCTCCCAAGGGAAAGCACCTTGCCCTGATCCTGGCCCCTCTCCATTCCCGCCCTTCCTGTCTGCCCCATTCTCTCACCACAGATAAACTGGTCAGGTGTGGGGGCATAAGCCTGCTGATCCAGAACACCTCGTGGCTGCTGCTGCTGCTGCTGTCCCTGCCTCTGCTGCAGGCCATGGACTTCATCTCCTTGTGACGGGTTGGGCCCACGGAGGACACAGGAAGCCACAAGGCCCAGTCCAGAGATCCTACTTCTCCGAGTCGGCTAACCCCCTTCCCCACAACCCCTCACACACCTTGGGGAGCAATGGGGACCCTCCCCTCCTAAGGAATTCCAGTGCTGCATGCCATTCCCTCACCTCTGCCAATACCACCTCACACCCCCTCTGCCCGCCACTGGCTACTTGTACTCTTTATTCCAGAGCTGCTTCCATCTGGTTTATATTTAGGGCTTATCCTTCCTTTTCTTGGGGAGTTTGTGAACGGGAAAGCCAGGGTTAGAGACCTGATGGCGAGTGAGGGGATGGGAGGAGTGGAAGGATGGAGGGGTATCAGTCTCTGAAGGGCGTCATCCTTGCCCGCAGGGACCTGAGGCCTGGGAGAGCCCTGCACGTGGAGGGGGAGTGTGTGTCTGGTCCGAGCAGGCGGGGCGGTGCCTGAAGGCCCCGGATGTGGGGGCACCGCCAAGCCTGGCCCATCACGTGGGGGGAATTCCGAGCGTCACCACGAGCACTTTCTGCCACAGAAGAATGCCATCTTCTTACCCTGCCGAGGGGCCCTGGCCCCGGGGTCTGGGCCAGTGACGATGCCGATTGTGCGGGAAGCACTGCTGATGGGTTGGAGGCGGGTGGAGGGTGCATCACCCTCCCCCACCACAGAGGAAGCCACAGCTGGGAGCCCAGTGTCTCTCACTGGCCCGACCAGCAGCTGGGAAGGTGGCAGAGGAGGACAAGCCTGCTCCCGGACTTATCCCAAGGTCCTATGCGCTTCCAGAACTCGGACCTGGAGGCAGTAAAGTCAGGCCTGGTGGAGGCCCTGATGGAGACCCATGGAGTTTGGCCCCAGTGTTTCTCCGGGAGGCTCTTCCCCTCTCCCCCAGCAGTGCCTGAGCCTTCTGACAGCCCCCTGCCCCTTAGGCCTGCCTTCTCAGGGACCTCCGGGGGGGCCTGAGGCAGGCCATGGGGTGAGACCCACGAGTGGGACCTGTCTCAAGCGATGGCTTTTCCCAGCACCCAGCTCCCCACCCGGCGGCTCTGCCATATCTCGTGACCGTGTGTAGTGCCAGCACAGCTTATGGCATCTCGTTGAGGAAAAAGAATACTGTACAATAAAACCAAGCCTCTGGAATCTGCCCTCCTGTGGGTCTCTGCTTTGCTCCTCTCTCCAGGCCTGCCTCCCACTCCCTTAGCCAAGAGGTCCAACCCCCTGCTTCCTGTGCCCCCCCTTCCTGCCTTCAGCAGCCCTTCCTCTCCTCTCTGCCTCCAGGGGTGGACCACTGCACGCCTGGCTTCTCAACCATTATAACACCACACGTTTGCCCAAATAAAGGAATATTATTTCCTCTCTGCAGACTCACCTGCCCATAACATGGTTTGGGCCAAGGCACATGCCGCTGGTTCCAGGATAGGCTAACAAGCACCAAGGTGCGGAGTCTGCCTTCTCAGATGGGGTTGTTCTCAGATGAGGTTATATCTGCTACGTGGGAGCTACCCACATCCATCAAGGTGTGAGGACAAGCATCTCTTAAGTCCAGCTTGACCATAGCACTGGGGTGGGAAGACAACACAGGCCCATCCCGGGCTCCCTCCCCTAAAATCACTGAGCAGAATGCCAACAGCGCCCCCTGGCACCAAGGGCTAGAACAGCACCACAGGGTGGCTCTGGATCCCAGTGGCTGGCAGAGTGACACAGCTCCCAGACATCCTTCCAGGCTTTGCCAGGGGATCTGGGGGAGGAGAGTGGTGACTACCCAGAATCTGACTCATCTGAGATTTAGTGCTGGGTAGGATGATTTTTCTGAGCTTTTGCTTAAAGGCCTAGGATCTAAATTCATGCCAGTGACTCCCAAGCCCCTAGTGGCCAGGCTGGAAGAGAGCAAGAGAAGCCCCCAAGGAAAAGAAACTGTGTCGCCAAAAACAGGGGCCCACCCATCCCCCACATGGGCTGTCAGACATTCAGTACAGGGCACCCAGCCTGGGCACAGGTCCCTTTTGCTTTGCTTGGTGGTGGTTTCGTCCCTAAGTCTTGTCCGACTCTTACAATCCCATGGACTGTAGCCTGCCAGTCTCTTCCATCCATGGGATTCCCCCAACAAGAATACTGGAGTGGGTTGCCATTTCCTTCTCCAGGGGATCTTCTCAACCCAGGGATCGAACCCAGGTCTCCTGCATTGGCAAGCAGAGTCTTTACCACTGAGCCAAAAGAGCCTTTACCAGGGAAGGGAATTAAAATGCTACACTCGGGGTAATAAGAGTTCAAGTTGGAAGGAACTGGGAAGCCAGCCATGCAGCCTTGACTGTGAGAAGCCATGAGACCCTGGCACCTGCGTGAGCCCCCTGTGGGGTCTTTGTCACCCTGGCACTGTCCCCCTCAAGAGTTTAGTGCCCCACCCCATCAAGGGTCCCCCTACCGCCGTGGTGTGGAGGGGGAGGAGGAGAGCCCAAGGCCCACAGTGAGTGGGGTTAGCTTCAGAAGATACAGAGGCCACCTGGGGTCCAGAGGTTCCCAGAAGGCAAAGACGGAGAAGAGAGGAACAGGCCTGGGCCTGAGAAGGGGCTCAAAGACAAAAGTCAGAGCTGTCAGGCCTCACAGAACAAGCCGACTGGGAAAGACTGTGGGCCAGGGCTGCGGCGGGCTCTCAGAGGCAGGCCACGATGGCAGTCAGCTCCTCTCGGGTCAAGGCAGGAGAGCCTGAGGGTGCTGCGACACGTCCACGGGGACTTGGCTAATAACAAAGAGGGGTAGTTAGGGACTTTGGGAAGGTCGTGTACACACTGCTGTATTTTAAATGGATAACCAACAAGGACCTGTTGTATGGAACTCTGCTCAGTGTTATGTGGCAGCCTGGATGGGAGGGGGCTTTGGGGGAGAACAGGTACAGGCATACATATGGCTAAGTCCCTTCACTGTCCACCTGAAACTACCACAACATTGTTAATCGGCTATCAGTTCAGTTCAGTTCAGTTCAGTCACAGTCGTGTCCGACTCTTTGCGACCCCATGAATTGCAGCACGCCAGGACTCCCTGTCCATCACCAACTCCCGGAGTTCACTCAAACTCATGTCCATCGAGTCGGTGATGCCATCCAGCCATCTCATCCTCTGTTGTCCCCTTCTCCCCCTGCCCCCAATCCCTCCCAGCATTAGGGTCTTTTCCAGTGAGGCAACTCTTCACATGAGGTGGCCAAAGTATTGGAGTTTCAGCTTTAGCATCAGTCCTTCCAATGAATACCAGGACTGATCTCCTTTAGGATGGACTGATTGGATCTCCTTGCAGTCCAAGGGACTCGCAAGAGTCTTCTCCAACACCATAGTTCAAAAGCATCAATTCTTGGGCACTCATCTTTCTTCACAGTCCAACTCTCACATCCATACATGACCACTGGGAAAACCATAGCTTTGACTAGACGGACATTTGTTGGCAAAGTAATATCTCTGCTTTTCAATATGCTATCTAGGTTATACCCCAATACAAAATTAAAAGTTTAAAATTTGGGGGAAAAAGAAAAGAGGGCTGGGCCCCAGCCGTCCCTGGTTCCTGCACAAATGCCCAGAACTCAGCCGACCAAGCCCCTTCCCACTCCTCCTCACCCCTCCCCCATGCCCCCCTCTGCCATCTAGGTCCCTCCCTTAGGGCACAGAATGCTTGCTCAATGGAAACAGACAGAAGCTCCTCTCCACACCTCCATCACTGAGACAAAGGAACATCTGAACATCTGGTGTGAGGGTCTCCACAACACCCAGGGGCTCCCTTAGGAAGGGCAAGGGGATCACTGTGGGGAGACTCAGGGACTCTCTCTGGCCAACCAATAAATGTACCCGGCATCCAGGGGACCCATGACATGCGTCCTCCAACCACCCCACCCCTCTGCCCACCGCCACCAGCATGATGTTCCTGTCCTGTGTCTGCAGCTCCCATGTTGTGATGAGCAGGTTTGTCTTTACATGTGAAGGAAGCAAGTCCCAGGTTAGGAGTCAACCACTTTCTCATCTATCATTAAGGAATCTGTGGGGCTGAAGTCCTGAGTTCTGGCAAAGCGCGACAAAGGTCCTCCCTCCTGCTAATCCAGCAAGGATTCGGGACAAAGGTGGGACTGCCTTCTGCCCAGGGCTCTCAGGGCCCAAATATGCCCACCGCTTGGGAGGATCATGTCCTGTGAAGATTCCCAGAAGGATTTCCCTGGTGGCTCAGTGGTAAGAGAATCTGCCTGCCAATGCAGGGGACTGGGGTTCAATCCCTGGTCTGGGAAGATTCCACATGATGAGGGGCAACTAAGCCTGTGCACCACAACTATTGAGCCTGTGCTCTAGAGCCCTGGAGCTGCAACTACTGTGGCCTAGAGCCTGTGTTCTGCAACAAGAGAAGCCACCCAGATGAGAAGTTCACCCATAGCAACTACAGAGTAGCCCTCGCTCACCACAACTAGAGAAAGCCCACTGCACACAGCAGCAAAAACCCAGCACAGCAGGAAAAAAAAAAGACTCTTGGGAGGCATCTTTGCCCGGGCAAAGGGAAGACCTAGGGACAGGGAAGGTACGGAAATGGGCACAGGCTGGAGAGGGCCGAGTAGGACCATCGGGAGAGTTCTGCAGAGGCCAAGTGTGGCTCCACCCTGGAAGGGCACTGGTGGCCGGCCTGGCCCAGTAGCAGAGGTGGGAGTGGCTGGCAGTGGGCATGGTCAGAGGAGGTCATTCAAACAGCTTCTGGTATTCAGTGGAAACCTGGGCTACAAGATCCTAGTCACTCCACCCTTCAATGCCTCACTCCTCTGATTTCCAAAATAAGATGGGGGAAACTCCCTGGTGGTCCAGTGGACTCCACGCCTCCCACTGCAGGGAACTAAGATCCTGCAAGCTTTGCAGCGCAGCCAAAGATAAAATAAAAAATAAAATCAGATGGTAGCACTGGAATATTTATTTGTACAACAAATGTTAAGTACCTAGCTGTGCTAAGAGGTAAAGACACAGCCCCTGGCTGAAGGAATCTACAGCCCAGTAGGAAGTCAGTATTTTATTTCAACACAGCGATTGTTGCTAGGAGGCAGCAAAGCTGTGACAGACTGTGTAGTGGTTTCCCAACACTCATTCTCCTCTTCTTTCTCAGCAGTAGAACCCACAAATTTGAACTAGAATAAAGACTACATTTGATCAGAATAAAGACTACATTTCCCAGCTCCCTTGTAGCAAGATGTGCACATATGGCTAAGTTCTGTCCAATGGAACATTAACACAAAGTAATGAGTATAATTTCTATGTATGTGTGTTCAGTCACTCAGTCACGCCTGACTCTCTGACCCCATTGACCGTAGCCTGCCAAACTCCTCTGTGCATGGAAATTTTTCCAAACAAGGGAACTTTTTGTTGTGTTTATGTGAGCACTTACATTTGTAAAATGCATTTTAGAGTCTTAACTGTGTCAATTCAGTTCAGTTCAGTTCAGTCGCTCAGTCGTGTCCGACTCTTTGCGACCCCATGAATCGCGGCACGCCAGGCCTCCCTGTCCATCACCAACTCCGGGAGTTCACTCAGACTCATGTCCATCGAGTCAGTGATGCCATCCAGCCATCTCATCCTCTGTCGTCCCCTTCTCCTCCTGCCTCCAATCCCTCCCAGCATCAGAGTCTTTTCCAATGAGTCAACTCTTCGCATGAAGTGGCCAAAGTACTGGAGTTTCAGCTTTAGCATCCTTCCTTCCAAAGAAATCTCAGGGCTGATCTCCTTCAGAATGGACTGTGTCAGGAAGTAAAAAGGTCAGAGAGTGGGCAGATTACACATAGAGAGAAAGAGGAGGTACAGGGGGCCAAAGCTGACAGGCCAGAGGACTGGAAGGAGCATCCACGTGGTTGTTGAAATCATAGAGAATGATGAGAGAGACACAGTGGAAAGGAAGCCATTGAGCCGGGAGGCAGCAGTGACCTGGAGCCAGCAGGGGGCAGCAGTGAGGAAGGGAGGCAGTAGGGCACCCAGATGCCGGTAGACTCCTCCACAGGGAGGAAGGCAGCAAGGACACGTCCCCCACCTGCTGTAGGTTGAAGTGTAGCCTCCCCCCAAAAAGATACAGTCAAGTCCTAATCCTCATGACCTATGAATGAAGCCTTATTTGGAAACTGGATCTTTGCAGATGTAATCAAGCTAAAATGAAGTCATAGGATCAGGGTTAGTTGCTCAATCATGTCCAACTCTGTGACCCCATGGACTGTAGCCCACCAGGTTCCTCTGTCCATGGAATTCTCCAGGCAAGAATACTAGAGTGGGTTGCCATTCCTTTCCCCAGGGGATCTTCCCTACCCAGGGATCCTGCATTGCAGACAGATTCTTTACTTTCTGGGCCACCAGGGAAGCCCATAGGATCCTTATGACTGGGATCCTTATGAGAAAGGGCAATTTGAACACAGAGAAACAGGAGACACACAGAGAAGACAGCCATGTGAAGATGGAGGAAAGACTGGAGCGGCGCTGCCACCAGCCAAGGATCGCTGGGGACCACCAGAGGCTGGGAGAGGCCAGGAAGGACCGTCCCCAGAGGCTTCAGAGGGAGCATGGCCCTGGCAACACCTTGATTTGGACTTCTGGCCAAAAATGTAAGTCTAAAAAAAACATTTCTGTTGCTTTAAGAGATGGTCATTTGTCCCAGCAGCCCTAGGACACCCAAACCCCACCTCCTGACCCTGAGGTGTGTGAGGTATAGAGTAAAAGCAGACTCCACTGGAAGGGAGGAGGGAAGCTTGGGAAGGAAGGGAGATACATACATACATACACACACACACACACACACACACACACACACATATACATATACATGTATAATTATGGCTGATCCGCATTGTTGTGTGGCAGAGGCCAACACAACATCGTAAAGCAATTATCTTCCAGTTTTAAAAAAAGCAGACTCCACTGAAGGAGGCTTCAAGGGAAACAATGTCCTCAGGGACAATGAGTTTCATTGAAGGCCAGCACTCAGACTCTCCAGAGAAGAGGCTGAGAACAAAGCCGAGCTTGTCCATCCCAGAGAAGTGTCCAGGCATGAGAGGGTTTTGGGGAGGTGAGGACGGGAACTGGCTCAGGTAAGGAGATGCTACAGAAGAGAAATGCTGAATTCTCTGGACCACTGGTGACTGAGCCGGACAGGGAGGACCGGGCCTGAGGCAGTCACTATGGGATGGTGGGCAGTCAGTTTAATTATGGGCTGACGCTTGGTGCCACTGTCCTGGACTCTTGGGGTGTCAGCTGCAGCCTTGGCACATTTAGGACACTGGCACCTCCTGCTGTGGGACCTTCTGGGGCAGCTCCACCCCCCACACAGGGTGACACAGCCTCTTGGAGTCTCCATGTCCTCTGATGACGACAGCCAGCATCACAGCTCTGGGTTCAGGCTTCGGGCTTTAACACTTCATGGCTTTCTGCCATCTAGACCCTAGCTGTCCGGTATGGTAGCCACTAGCCACATGTGGGCATTTAGACATAAACAAGTAACACTTAAGTAAATTAAATTTTCAGTTCCTCAGCCACAACAGCCACACTTCAAGCGTTCAACAGCACATGTGGCTGGTGATGTCCCCTCCTCACAGAAAGCTCTATTGAACAGAGCTGGACCAGACCAAGGGCAGGAACCACAGTGGTTTGAACCGCTGTCCTTATGAAGCAGAGCTGTTCACCTCGGCCAAACTTGTGAAGAGGAGGAGGGCCTTTAATAGGGACATCCCTCGCCTCACTTCCTCAGGTGAGGGTCAGCTCCAGGAACGCTCTGAGCACACCAACCCCTCAGAGCCCAGAACACAGTGTCAGGAGGCCAGAAAGGGGAAAGCGTCTTCACCTCTAGAGTCTAAGATCCATCACCCCCATTCTTTACTTCCTGTCAGCACAACAGCAAAAGTCCACTTCCTTCAGAGGCATGGGCTGGGGTATGCCTCTAACCCCAAGAGGCCACTCACACCCAGACTCACGACACACGCCAACTCAGTCCATTTGAAAATGTCTGTGTTAGCGGCCTACTGGGCCCTGAGTAGGCCTGAAGGAAGTCCACCACCCACCAGCTCCCTCCCACCTTCTATCACCTCCAGCCCACCCCCACCCCGGGCCTGAGTCCCTGTCTCACACCTCCAATCCTGCACACATATGCTGGGCAGAGACCCAGCCAGGGCACTCGAAACTCAGAGCCAGGACATACTTTCTCCCTAGTGCCTTCTAAAAAAGCTAGAAGGCCAGAAAACAATTCCCACCCACCAGATCTAACTACCCTCTCAGGTCAGTGATGGACACTTGCTCCACGTCTGGGAAACTAAAACCTCTTTGTGGTGATTTTCCCAAAGCAAAGAATCAGTCAGCCCCAGCAGGAAGTCTCTCCCTCTCTATAAACTGGAAGTTTTTGCAACTTTTTCAAAAATATATTATTTTTATTTGGCTTCACGGGGTCTTTAGTCGGAGCATATGGAATCTAGTTCCCTGACCAGGGACCGAACCCAGGCCCTGTGCATTGGGAGCGTGGAGTCAGCCACTGGACTACCAGGAAAGCCCCTGTGCTGGCAACTTTTAAAGGATGGATTTTCCTGCTTCTCCTTACCAAGGCGTCAAAAATCAGGATCTGATCTCAGGCCGGCACCCTTTATAAAGGATTCTGCAAAGTCGGCTTGGAGACCATGAGGGAATGAGACAGCCAGGCCGTAACATCTGGAAATCCTAAAGTTCCGGAGACATACCTGCAGAAGGCACCTAGCGTGAGGAGAACCCCTAACTACATGGCACCTGCACTGAACCAAATTAGACTGTTGAAACTGCAGGGAAATCCCAAAAAGGTGAAATCACCCAGGGATGACAAACAGAAATTAAATATACATATTACTGCTAACTTGAGGTCTGTAAAATGTTACTGATACTTCCTTTAGTGTGAGTGTTAAATGTTAGCATTGACTTCAGTCAAGATAAAATAGTTATCAGGCATTGGATATGCCACTCAGTCTTCCGAACTTATTTTTTTTTATTAAAGGTCTTCAACCATAAAAACCTCACATTGTTTTCCAAAAACCTGACCCTCAGAATGGGGAAGAAAATTTTGCCAAACCAGGAGAAATACGAGAACGAAACTCTGGGAACTTCCCTGGCAGTCCAGTGGTTAAGACTTTGCCTTCCAATGCAGGGTTGGGGTGCCAAAATACCACATGCCTCGTAGCCAAAAAACCAAACCTGAAAACAGAAATACTGTAGCAAATTCAATAAAAACTTTAAAAATGGTCAACACCAAAAAAATCTTAAAAAAAAAAAACTTGGAACTAAGAAGCAATGGACGTGGTAAGAGGAGAACCTGAGGGGAACAAAAGAAAGAGAATAAAAAGGACATGGTCCCCACAAGATGCAGTCAATACAATACGATGATATTTTAAAATATTAGTTTTGTTGGCTTCCCTTTACCCCTATAGCCCTACTTTAACCAGCCAAGGTTTTGTGCTCATGCCTCAGTAAAAGGCTGTGACAGCAAAAACCAGGGTGCAGGGCTTCCCTTGTAGCTCAGTGGTGGAGAATCCAGAAGATCCCACAAGCCGCGGAGCAGCTGAGTCTGTGCGCTACAACTACTGAGCCTGTGCTCGAGAGCCCGGGAAACACAACCACTGAAGCCCACGTGCCCTAGAGCCCATGCTTCGCAACAAGAGAAGCCACCACAAAGGGAAGACTGTGTTCTGCAACTAGGAAAAAGCCCATGCGACAACGAAGACCAGTACAGTAAAAAATAGATACAGAAATTATTAAAAAAAAAAAAAAGAAAGGGGAAAAATGGAAAGCCAGTTCTAGCCTTTATGCTCCATTAGCCTAGACCCTTCACAAGACAGAAAGGACTCACGGCCTGGAGAGAAGTTGTGGAAAAGATGTCTTGGGTAAAGCCAGGCCTCCCATTGGCACAACCACCAGCACCACCTGCAGACACAAGCCAGGGGCAAGCCAAGAGATGGAAAAAACCCAGAGAAGGTTTTGAGATCTGACCACAAGGGGGCCCTACCACCCAACCAAGGGTAGATCCTAAGATAGAGGACAGGCAGAGAGCAGCCTATTTTAGAGACAGCTGAAACCGTGGACAGCGTCATGCTTTCTCATGCTATTCTGGGGCCTGGAACAGGCAGAATAATTCCCACGTGTCCAAGAGTGACCAACAGGTAGCAGAGACACATCAGATCTAATGAGGTCACACAAGCAGGAACCAGACTGCATACATCCCAATGGACGCTTGGGTGCCCATTTAATATTGGGTTGGCCAAAAGGTTCATTTGGGTTCTTCCATAACATCTTACAGAAAAACCCAAATGAACTTTTTGGCCAACCCAATAACAAGGGCCACTTCCTCCAGGGCTTTAGTAAGTATGTATGGGACACCCCTCAGATTTCAGGCAATCAGCATGCAGAAAGGAAGGGCAACTCCATCAATGGACTGAAACTCGGTGTCCACCACTCCAGTTAAATAAGGGCAGGCTCCACATAGAAAGGTTTCCCAGGTAGTTCAGTGGGAAAGAATTCACCTGCCAAGGAGGAGACTCAGGTTCAATCCCTGGGTCAGGAAAATCTCCTGGAGAAGGAAATGGCAACCCACTCCAGTATATTCTTGCCTGGGAAAGCACGTGGGCAGAGCAGCCTGGCAGGCTACAGTCCATGGAGTCGCAGAGTCAGACACAACTTAGCAACTAAACAGCAGCCACATAGAAATGTAGCCATATTACAAAAAAAAAAAAAGTTAATTTCCTGTATATCTGAGTTGGTAGACTAAGAGAATACCTCTGTTTGAGAATTATGGGAGGAAAGAAGTTGAAAACTAGCAAATTTTTGGTAGTAAACTAGATAGAGGATGCCACCATTGATAGATATGGGGATTAAATGAAGGGGAACAAATGGAATGGAAAATGGTAGGTTTAAAGGTTTAGACACGCTCAGATTGGGGTACTGATGTGATGTCCAAGGGTATGTCAGGAGGCAGTTGGATAACTATGACTGGTACTCAGGAGTGAGTACACATTTGGGCATCATCAGCCCAATAGCTGATGGATGAGCAGGAGATCAGATGAGCTCAGGCACTCACTACATGCCAAGCGCCACTGAAAGCTTTTTGTTTATACAAACTTTTCTTTTTTCACCGTGCCACATGGCTTATGGGATTTTAGTTCCCCGATGAGGGATTGAACCCGCACCCTCAGCAGTAAAAGCATGGAGTCCTGACTACTGGACTGCCTGAGAATTTCCTATACGAACCTACTTAGTCTCAAATTAACTCCGTGAGGAAGCAGATACTACTATCCCCATTTTTTTAAATATCTTTTTTGACATGCACACACTGCTATATTTATTTACTTTTGGCTGTGCCGGGTCTTCGTTGCTACACACAGGCTTTCTCTAGTTGTGGTGAGCAGGGGCTACTCCCTAGCTGTGGTGCAGTGGCTTCTCTTGTTGCGGAGTCCAGGCTCCAGGGGCAGGGGCTTCAACAGCTGCAGCACATGGGCTCAGCAGTCGTGACTTGTGGCTCAAGGACACATGGGCTCAGTAGTTGTGGCCCACGGGCTTAGTTGCTCTGCAGTATATGGGATCTTCCCGGACCAGGGATCAAACCTGCTGTCCCCTGTATTGTCGGACAGATTCTTATCTGCTATGCCACCAGGGAAGTACCCCATTTTTTGTTAACATATGAAGATACAGATGTAAAAGTTGCAGGGCTTGCCACTAGTAACCAGAGGAGTCAGAAGTTATCTCAGGAAATCTACAGTATACAATCTGCAAATATAACAGCCACAGTGCTATAAGTTCTCTGAAAACTGAGACTGAAGGAACACCAAAGGAAAGGGGTATGAGAAGGAGGTAGCAGGGAGTAAAGGAGAAAAGCATAATCACACAATCTGTAGGAGGTATTAATTTTGTAAGAGGTCAAGGAATCAAGTATGACTAAAAAGGCCCGTTGGAGCAAGCAAGCAGGAGAGGATGGTGCGGGTGGTTTCCGGCCGTCTGCAGAATAGACGGGGAGGTGGGGAGACAGTGTGCACAACTCTTCCAAGAGAACTGTGAAGAGAAGAGAGCTAAGCGATTTCAAGATTTATGGGGTTTTTTTAAGGGAAAGAATTGGGAGACTTATATATCAAAGGGAAAGTCGGCAGATATTGTATAACATCCCTTACATGTGAAATGAACTTACTTGCAAAACAGAAAGAGACTCACAGACAGGAACTTGCTGGATGGTAGGGGGAGGATGAAGGGAAGGGGAAGTTAGGGGATTTGGGATGGACAGGTACACACTGCTATATTTAAAATGGATAACCAACAAGCACCTACTATATAGCACAGGGAACTCTCCTCAATGTTATGGGGCAGACTGGATGGGAGGAGGGTTTGGGGGAGAATGGATTCATGTATATAAACGACTGAGTCCCTTCGCTGTTGACCTGAAACTGTCACAACACTATTAATCTGCTATACCTCAATACAAAATAAAAAGTTTTAAAAATAATAAAATTTTTAAGCAAGAACCTACTGTACAGCACACAGAACTCTGCTCAAGGTCATGTGGCAGCCTGGATGGGAGGGGAGTCTGGGGGTAAAATGGATACATGTGTATGTATGGCTGAGTCCCTTTGCTGTCCTCCTGAAACTACCACAACATCGTTAACTGGCTATGCTGCTGCTGCTGCTAAGTCGCTTCAGTCGTGTCCGACTCTGTGCGACCCCATGGATGGCAGCCCACCGGGCTCCACCGTCCCTGGGATTCTCTAGGCAAGAATACTGGAGTGGATCGCCATTTCTTTCTCCAGTGAATGAAAGAGAAAAGTGAAAGTGAAGTCGCTCAGTCGTGTCTGACTTAGGGACCCCATGGACTGCAGCCTACCAGGCTCCTCCGTCCATGGATTTTCCAGGCAAGAGTACTGGAGTGGGGTGCCATTGCCTTCTCCGGTTAACTGGCTATACCCCAATACAAAATAAAAAGTTAAAAAAAAGAAAAAGATAGGACTCCACTCAGGAACAGTGACTGAGAACGTGGAGAGGAAGAATATTGAATGGAAACACTTTCAATCCCTGATTTCCAACCTCAGACCAGTCCTTGAAGCTGCCTGACAACCCTGTCTGTGTACAGTTCATACACTCGCTCTCCCAGCCACTGGCCCATACTAGCTAGTTCTCAAAGGGTCATCAGACCAGCAGCCTCAGCATCACCCAGAAACTCCTTAGAAACTCAGATTCTCAGGCCCATCCAGCCCTCCAGAGCCAGACACTCTGGATGGGGCTTGAACAGACTCTGTAGGTGATTCTGATACACACTCAAGGTTAAGTGCCCCGAGGTGACTAGTCCATCAACCCCGCCCCGACCTCTCTAAATTTCCAACCCTTCCTCCATCTTCTCTCTCAGCTGACCTTGCTGCCTAATTCACTGAGGAAAAGAGGCCATCTGAGAGAATCTCCACCAGATTCCACCACATCCATCCATCTCTGTGCCATGGTACCCATACTGTGCTGCTCATTTCTCACTCTGGATACACCTTAGTGCCCTGACCAAACCCAAGCTCTCATTCTGTACGAGATCCCATCCACTCTTACCTCGTCAACAAGGTTGCTCCAGTAATCTCTCTCCTGCATCATCTGACTCTGGCTTTTTCCCATCAACGTATAAACGTACAACTATTTTTTTCCACTTAAAAAATTGTCTTTGTAACTGAACAGGACCCTGTGGGGCCCTCCCAGCACAGAGCCGCCTATATCCTCTGCCTTTCTCTTACTTGTAGAAAGTCTTTAGCCTCCTAGGCCTTCCCAAAGAACAATTTAATCAGAGAAGTGAGAAAATGCAGAATGAAAGGAAAACAGTCAAGCAAGACCAAGTCAAGGGGGACTTCCCTGGTGGCCCAGTGGTTAAGACTCTGTGCTCCCAATGCAGGGGCCCTGGTTCGGTCCCTGGTCAGGGAACTAGACCCCACACACGGCAACATAAACCCCCGCAAGCCAAAACTAAGACCTGGCACAGCCAAATACATTTTTCAAAAATAAATAAATAAGTAAACCAACTCACAAACTTTAGTTCCTCCTCAAGGGCCATGGATAATATTCTGAGCCATATCCTTTGAGCTATTCTGCAGACATATATAACTGAGATCACACACTTGGTCTCAGGACTTAATGAAACTCAGGTTATTGATGTCTCATCACAAAAAGAATTCAGTGAGAGACAAAGTGATAGATAAAAAGTGGACTTACAACACACTCCACAGACAGAGTGTAGGCCATGTCAGAAGGTGAGAGGGGCCCCAGCGCATGGGGTTGTCAGTTTTTACAAGGGTGGGTAATTTCATAAGCTAATGAGTATTCTACCTATTTGGAGGAAGAGGTGGGAATTTCCAGGAATTAGGCCACCACCCACTTTGACCTTTAGGGTTAGCTCTGAACTGTCAAGGTGCTGGAGGGTGTGTCATTTAGATGCTAAGGTATTATACTGAGCATATAATGAAACTCATTTACCATCGCTTCACGGCAAACCAGATGGGGAAACAATGAAAACAGTGAGAAACTTTATTTTCTTGGGCTCCAAAATCACTGCAGATGGCGACTGCAGCCATGAAATTAAAAGATGCTTGCTCCTTGGAAGCTATGACCAAACTAGATAGCATATTAAAAACAGAGATGTTGCTTTGCCAATAAAGGTCTGTCTAGTCGAAACTATGGCTTTTCCAGTAGTCATGTATGGATGTGATATTTGGACTATAAAGAAAGCTGAGTGCCAAAGAATTGATGCTTTTGATCTATGGTGTTGGAGAAGGCTCTTGAGTCCCTTGACTGCAAGGAGATCCAACCAGTCAATCCTAAAGGAAATCAGTCCTGAATATTCATTGGAAGGACTGATGCTGAAACTGAAACTCCAACACTTTGGCCACCTAATGTGAAGAACTGACTCCTGAAAAAGATCCTGATGCTGGGAAAGATTGAAGGTGGGAGGAGAGGGGGTGACAGAGGATGAGATGGTTGGATGGCATCACCGACTTGATGGACATGAGTTTGAGTAAGCTCTGGGAGTTGGTGCTGGACAGGGAGGCCTGGCGTGCTGCAGTCCATGGGGTCGCAAAGTGTTGTACACGACTGAGCAACTGAACTGAGCTGAACTGAATGAGGCTCAAGGTCCACTGGAAGTCTAATCTTCTGCCATCTTGGACCTAGATGTTTCTAACCAGTTTGTCATGGTGGCTCAGTGGTAAAGAATCTGCCTGCCAAAGAAGGAGACACGGGTTCAGTCCCTGGGTTGGGAAGATCCCCTGGAGAAGGAAATGGCAACCCACTCCAATATTCTTGCCTGGGAAATCCCATGGACAGAGGAGCCTGGCAGGCTACAGTCCACGGGATCGCAAAAGAGTTGGACATGACTTAGCAACTAAACAGTAATTCTCTAAAACCATTTAATATCAGAAATGTCAACGACAAACTGGCACTTGCCAAAGGCTTTTGCCATCTGCCTCTGCAAGGACTGGATTCCCTGCTGGCTCAGACGGTAAAGCGTCTGCCTGCAATGGGGGAGACCGGGGTTCGATCCCCGGGTCGGGAAGATCCCCTGGAGAAGGAAATGGCAACCTACTCCAGTACTCTTGCCTAAAAAATTCCATGGATGGAAGAGTCTGGTGGGCTACAGTCCATGGGGTCTCAAAGAGTCGGACACGACTGAGCGACTTCACTTCTCTCTGCAGGGACTGAACCCCGGGCTGTTGCCGCTGTTGATCTTCCACATGCCCTGAAGGAAGTGCAGGGTGGAAAACAGGAACTCGATACTTTGTGTTCCAGGAAAACTGGCAGAACAAGTCCTTAGATAGCTAGATATTTTCAGGAACTGATTTTATGAGCCCAATCCTTGCATCTCCTCCTATCTAGGAAAGCACTAAATCCCCTCATGGTGACATCAGCCCCTCATGGCTAGCAGAAAACTTCTGCAAAGAAAGTGCTTGATTATATGAACTCCCCCTTCACCAAAACCACATATACCGACCTCCCCACTACCTCACCTCATTGGAGCAGTTTCTCAGAGCTATCTGAGGTGCAGCATCTCAGGCTGCAGTTCTCATTTTGCCCCCAAATAAAACTATTTTGCCCCCAATAAATCACATTGTGTATCTTTTTTAAGTTGACAGAGAGCTCCACGATTCAGTCCTTGCACATCTTTTCTTTCCTGTTTATATTTGCTCCCTTGGTGATTTCTTTTAATCTCATATCTTTAAATAACATCCGTATGCTGATGACTCTCAATTGTATATCTCCAACCCAGATCTTGCCAAACATGTAAATCCAACCTCTTTCTTGGTGTCTTGACACGCCTAATAGACATCTCAAACTTAATACGTGTTAAATCAAGTTCCTGATCTTCCCCTCACTCCCAAATCTGCTCCTTCTGTGATTTGTGTGCGCACGTGCGCACTCAGCTGCTCAGTCTTGTCAACTCTCTGCGACCCCACGGACTGTAGCCTGCCAGGCTCCTCTATCCAAGGAATTTTCCGTGCAAGAATACTGGAGTGGGTTGCCATTTCCTACTCCAGGGATCTTCCCAATCCAGGAATTAAAACCCGTGTCTCCTGTATTGGCAGGCAGATTCTTTACCACTGAGCCACCTAGAACAAAATCTGACTACATGTTGGATCTGTCTTTTACTCTAATCTTTGCTTCCTGGTGCTTTTGTTCACTAACAGGATACTGTCTGTACATAATGGCCTACCATAGGGAACCCTCCCTTCTGCCTGAAGATTGAACCAAAGTGCCTTTGTTTAGAGACATCCTGATCTTGTCCACCCATGAATGGCTATAAGAAAGAAGAAATTAACACATTTCCTTCCCTCTACTACCCAAGACTGGCCATTCCAGGAGATATTTGCAAGACTTATGGCCTTTTTGGACTTTCTAGGTGGCTCAGTGTTAAAGGATCTGCCTGCCAATGCAGGGAACTTGGGTTTGATCCCTGGACTGGGAAGATCCCAGCCTGGCAGGCTACAGTCCATGGGGCTGCAAAGAGGCGGACACGACTGAGCAATTTCACTTCACTTCACTTCTTGGAGAAGGAAATGGCACCCACTCCAGTGTTCTTGTCTGGGAAATCCCATGGACAGAGAAGCCTGGTGGGCTACAGTCCATGGGGTCACAAAAGAGTTGGACATGACTGAGCATACACACACGGCCTTTTAAAATACTTTACTTCCAAAAAAAATAATAAATAAATAAAATAAAATAAAATACTTTACTTCCTCACCTCCTCCCCCTCTCTGTTCTATAAAAGACATCCAGACCCTGATAAGATGTTTTTTTTTGAGACACTAGTCTGCCATCTTCTCTGCCAACTTTCCGAATAATGTCTCTAGTCCTCACCTCAGCACCTTGTCTCCCAATTTACTGGCCTGTTGTGCATGGAGCACAAAGAGCTAGGACTCAGTAAAATTTTCACAGCCTATACATCCTCAGTTAATGGTCAGGCCAAAAATCCCTCCCTTTTTCTCATGCCACCCAATCCATCAGGAAACCCTATTGGCTCTATATTCAAAACATCCAGAATCCAACTGCCTCTCACCTCCTCTCCTGCTAGACACTAAGCAGAGCCACCATCACCTCTCATGGGATGACTGTAGTGACCTACATGGTCTCCTGCTTCTACTCTGGCTCTCTTCAGATCTGTCCTTCTGTTCACTGTGGGGTCCCATACCAAGGTCACAGATGCGAGACCTTGAACCAAGGCCATCTATGGAACTAACTGAACCCAGCTGTAACCATTGCCAGAAGCCCCCCAATCCTTACAGGCAGCTTCCTGACCCCAAATTAGGCAAAAATACTCACCCTAACCAATCATCTAATGCCACCTTTCCAGCAGGAATTTTTTGTCTTGAGGCTATAAAAATTGGCTGCTGCTGCTAAGTCACTTCAGTTGTGTCTGACTCTTAGTGACCCCATGGACTGCAGCCTACCAGGCTCCTCCATCCATGAGATTTTCCAGGCAAGAGACTGGAGTGGGTTGCCATTGCCTTCCCCAATAAAAATTGGCTACTAACCCACAAAAACTGTTGACTCTCCCTGACCTGTCAGAAGGTCGGCCCACTGCACTTGAAGCACCCTGAACTTACTCCCTTCTGAAATACTCTGTGTCTGGAAATTCTTTTCCAACCCAGGCTCAGACTGCCATGACATACAGTGGTTTTAGGGACTCTGTTAAAGCAAAAGTCAGATCTATGTCCCTCCTCTGTTCAATGGCTCCTATCTCAGAGTAAAAGTTCAGTTCAGTTCGTGTCCGATTCTTTGTGACACTATGGACTGCAGCACATCAGGCTTCCCTGTCCATCACCAACTCCCGGAGCTTACTCAAACTCATGTCCATCAAGTCGGGGATGCCATCCAAGCATCTCATCCTCTGTCGTCCCCTTCTCCTGCCTTCAGTCTTTCCCAGCATCAGGCTCTTTTCCAATGAGTCAGTTCTTCGCATCAGGTGGCCAACGTATTGGAGTTTCAGCTTCAGCATCAGTCCTCCCAATGAATATTCGGGACTGATTTCCTTTAGGATGAACTGGTTGGATCTCCTTGCAGTCCAAGGGACTCTCAAGAGT
Source organism: Bos mutus (assembly GCF_027580195.1). Taxonomy (NCBI): domain Eukaryota; kingdom Metazoa; phylum Chordata; class Mammalia; order Artiodactyla; family Bovidae; genus Bos; species Bos mutus. Next base: position 49,883,869 of record NC_091631.1, read on the forward strand.
CTTTTTCAACATCACAGTTCAAAATCATCAATTCTTTGGCACTCAACTTTCTTTATAGTCCAACTCTCACATCCATACACGACTACTAGAAATCTTATTTCCAGTAAAAGTTAAAGTCACTGAAATGCTCTTAGGATCCAATAAGGGTGTTCCCTTATCTCTTTGACTTTGTCTTCCACTCTCTAGCTTGTCCTCTTTCACTCCAACTGCACTGATCTTCATTCTCTTCCTCAAAGGTGGCCTATCTCAGGACCTATGCATTACTGTTCCCTCTGTTTTGAATACTCTCTGCCCAGACATCCAGATGGCTCACTCCCTTAGCTCCTTTGGGTTATCCAGTCACTTTATCATTGGGACCAACTCTGATATCGTCTGACACACTGTATCATCCTCCCTGCTTTATTTGCCTCTATCACTCTGACTGCCATCCAATACTATATATTTTACTTATTTCCTTATTTGCTTATTGTCTTCTACTTCTATTAGAATGTAAGCTCCTTAAAGGCAAGGACTTTGCCTGTTTAGTTCACTGCTGTATCCCCACTTCCAAGAAGATTACCCAGCATGTCCAGTAGCTATCCCTAAAATGCAATGGAATGAGGGTCCTAAGGTAAACAGAGTAGGCGGTCCCTGGAGAAAGAGACCTAGGCATTGCTTTCTTGACAGAAGAGAAGCCATTTTTGGCCGAAGCTGTTTTGTCATCTAAGCCTGGCCTCAGTGGCAGATCTTGAACAGGTCTCAGTGATCAATGACCTTAAGTGAAGGGAAAGAATGCAGAAATAAAGGAAAACCAGTCAAGAAACAATTGCTCAGTTAAGTCATAGTAAACAATAGTTTAATAAAAAGAGTCCTAGTTCTTCCTTAAGGGATATACATAAGAATCTGATGTCAATCTTTTCGTTCAGCTGGATCTAAGGTCCTCACCAAGGTGGGGAATGATAACTATCTGCTGAGACGCTAGACAGGTCTGAATCTAGGGAATGATGCTGACCTTTTCCAACACTCTGAAGTCAATCAACTAAAGCTCTCTGTTAAAAAGCAGAGACATCACTTTGCCGACAAATTCCGACTAGTCAAAGCTATGGTTTTTCCAGTAGTCATTAATGGATGTGAGAGTTGGACTATAAAGAAAGCTGAGCACCAAAGAATTGATGCTTTTGAACTGTGGTGTTGGAGAAGGCTCTTGAGTCCCTTGGACTGCAAGGAGATCCAACCAGTCAATCCTAAAGGAAATCAGTCCTGACTATTCATTGGAAGGAGTGATGCTGAAGCTGGAACTCCAATACTCTGTCCACCTGATGCGAAGAACTGACTCATTGGAAAAGAGCCTGATGCTGGGAAAGACTGAAGGCAGGAGGAGAAGGGGACAACAGAGGATGAGATGGTTGGATGGCATCACGGACTCAATGGACATGAATTTGAGCAAGCTCCGGGAGTTGGTGAATGACAGGGAAGCCTGGTGTGCTGCAGTCCGTGGGGTCGAAAAGAGTCAGTTACTGAGGGACTGAACCAAACTGAAGGCTCTTTGTTAACCTTTGATCCGATTCTATGTGGAATTCTGCTTAAGCCCCTTCATGAATATGCATACACTGCTCAATCCCTCATGAATATGCATATACCCTTAGGTTAAAACTTCCCCAATTTTGCTGTTCAGGGAGACACTGCTTGGGGAAAGATCCCATCTACTCTCCTTACTTGCTGCAAGCAATAAATTCTTCCTTCTCCCAATCTTTCGACTTGGTTGTGTCTTTTGGCTTGACACCCACCAAAAGGGGAACCCGGTTTGAAGGTAACAATAGAAAACAAAAGAGCTGAGATCTGGAAGATATTTGTCTTGCACAAGAGAGACAGCTCTCACTGCTCCTGGAGCAGAGGTAAGAATGAATTCAGCTATGTTTGTAGGCAGAACTTTAAGGATTTCCCTCCTGATTGCCTTTAGTTCCTCAGGGAAACAGAAGATAAGGAGGGACTTGGGAGAGTGGTAATGGACAAATGCCAGCTGTAGAGAATAAGAGAAGCAGCTAAGGACACTTGAAAGGACTGATGGTCCAGGGGAAATTGAAAACCTTGGACTTGCCTTGGCACCAATCTACCTGGCCATGTGGTTTTCTTCACGGTGGAGGAAAGGGGGGGAAGTTATATACAAAGAATGGAAGTGACAAAAAATCAAGTTTCCTTTGGCTTTTTCTTGAAAGACAAAAAGAGAATCTCTTCTACTGACCCAGTGCCACCGTTTACCCACTTCAGAAAACACCACCAGTCACTCGTCTCATGTTAGTAAAATAAGCAGAGAGTGTCTTAAAGAGTAGAGAAGAAGGGAAGAGGCAGAAGAACTGGCCCTCTCCCAGTCGGGTGGGAAGGAACTGGAACATTTAGCCTTACCTAAAAACTGAAAGCTGATATGTATGCCCTGGGGTTCAACGCTGAGCCTTCTCCCCGTGACCCTTCCTCTTTCCCAATACCTTCCAGCTGTCCCGTCGTGTCATATTCAGGTCCACTTCATGTGCTCCAACCATCCGCTCCAAGCTCGTGTGCCTTTTCTCCACGTGGTTCTCTGTATATGTCGGTCGCCTGGGAGATCCTGGTCGGGCGGGGCCCTGGTGACATCACAATAGGAACAAGCCAATCGCCGTGACGCGTCTTGGTGACGCAAGACGCGAGGTGTGGCTTTGCCGGCCCCCGGCGCAATGAGGCAGCGGCCCGCTGGGTGGCGCCGATTTCCCGGGGAGGTCCTCTCTGGGCCCCCGGCGGAGGTGGGGTAGAGGCGGACAAGAGCCGAGGCCAGGGAGCCCTCTGCGTCAGCGGCTGTTTACTGCGCCGCTCCAATACCAGCCGGGACTCATCCGTAGCTCCATGCTTGTGCCCGGCTCGACTCATCCATCCTCGGAGAATAGGCAGGTACGTGCCACCTGTCGGAGACTGGGGAAGGGGGATACGGAGGGCAGTGCCGTTTGAGGCTCTGAAAGTGAGGTGTCAACGACCGCCTGGGCAAAATGGGTACTAGGAATGTAGGGCAAGTGCCAGCTGCGCTGAGGATCTCCAGCTGTGGGTGCCAGTTGTGTGTGTGAGCCGACAGCTCAGGGTGCCAGGGAGAGCCATCTGTGTGCTGATCAGCGTGTTCTAAGGAAACGCTGCTTGGGCAGGACCGTATCTCCGAGCCCTGTGTGGGATGTGGCGGAGAGTGATGCCTGGACCCTGACAAACCCCTCCCCACGTGTGCGTGGCAGCTCTTACTCCCTCCTCTCAAAGCTCCTGGGGGCTTGTCTCTGGTCAGTTTGCCAAAGGGGGTAGGGGTGGGGGTGGGGGGGTAGTAGTTAAGTGGAAGAGGGGTAGATTTTCCACCAATCCCAAACCAGAAAGAGGCATCTTTGAAATTCTCACCAATCCCAAACCAGAATTAGGCACGCGATGCTTCAAGGCAAGTAACTTATACTCAACAGCCTAAGGAAGTCCTGGCCAACCCATTCTGGCTGTCCTCTAAGGAGGAGCATCTACCTCCTGACCTGGCCGCTCTTAGAATGGGACTGAGCTGGAGATCCTGCCCATGCTCATCTCCCCAGGCACAGGCAGGAAAAGGTCCCCAGAGTCCGACATGTACAGTGGAGGAAAGGAGAGCTGGTTGGGCTGGGGTTGGAGCAGCCACCATTCCTTTGATGCTGTAGATGATGCCAGACTGGAGTCGGAATGAGGACTGGAATGAGGGCTGGGGACGAGGGCGTCCTCTCAAGTGCATCGTCAGGACCTGAGTTGAGTCAGTAGTCTCCGCTGAGACAGGGTGGAGGCACCATCCCGGGTACTCCCAGTCCCCAGGGAGAGCCATCGAGAAACAGGAGAAACAGCCTGGGAGCTGACAAGAGCACCAAGGTCCGAGAGGTTAAGAATCCTGCACCTTCCTCCTGTGACCCTGCCCAGCCAGCCTGGCTCTGTAGGTTCGGGATCCTGAACACTCCTCCAGGTAGAGTGGAACCACTCCAGAGCAGCCAGGCTTGCTCCTGGTAGCCTGGGGGAAGCTACACTTGCTATACTTTTCTAGGTAGAGAAGGAAAGAGCCCAAGTGAGCCTGGCCCCCCTCTGACGGGTGGACTGCACATCTGGGAATTGGGCAAGCCTCATTTGCCTTGCCAGCTATGGGACACAGATCAGCTCGGAAAACCATGGCAGTTTTCTGACATGAGAACAGAGCACTCCCACGGGCTGGCCTGGAGGAATCTTTTCTCCCTAGCAAGGTTCACCTGACAAATGCTACCATTAATTATAAGTGGAAGTATTCGATATAGTAGTAGTGATCATTTATTGAACTCTTACTGTGTGCCAGGAAATTAACAAGCATTATTTAATCCTTACTTCCATGAGGTATATCATTATTATTACTCCTGTTTTAAGACTAAATAAGGTTTGGACCACTTAAATGACTGCTTAAATGTCTCCGAGGCAATAAAAAGGAAAGACTTGGAATACAAGCCCAAGCCTAGAAGTCCATTGTAAAAGAGTTTGAACTGGAAACCTGAGAGAGGTCCCTTCTGCCTCTCCCTGCCTCTGTGTCCTTGAGCGAGCTGCTGTCTGCCTCCGGGTCTCTTCCATCTCAAAGCTAAAGGAGGTGGACTGGGGCTTCTTCTTCTTCTCTAGTTCTGTGACTGACACCTCCTTCTCCGTATTTTTGCCTAATTCCACCCCCATCCCTCTACCCTCTTTCCAGTTCTGCTTCCCCTTGAATCCCCCTTCTGTTCCATTTCAAAATGCTCCCTGCAAACAGTCTCCTAGGATCTCCTTGCCTGGCACCCACCTCGAAAGGGAGGGCCTGCCACTGCCCCTTTAATTCTCCCTGGGCTCAGAATGCCAGCGAGTGGAGCTAGCCATCTCCATGAGGTCAGATAAGATACTATATATATCGAGTCAGTAACCTGAGCCCCGGATTACCCAGCCCAAGTCAGACTCCTGCTTCTGGCCTTGCCACTGCACTCCCTGCCCTGCCGGGGAAGGAGAAGCCCCCAGATCCTGCCCAGTGTCCCCGGACACAGGTCAGTAACTGTCCCTTTGGTATCCGAACTTCACAGGGCCGTTGTCCAGAGGGCCCTGGACTGTCTGTTTGAGGGATCCCTGTCTGTTTGGGGGAGCATGTGAGAGGCCACCCCACCAGGCCTGGGAGGTGCTATGGGCAAGACCCAGGGGCAGGACCAAGGGCTGGGAGGCCAGGAGGAGGAAACTGAAGCCCTGGAGGAGAGGGAAGGAGCCTGGGGTTCTCCCCTGGGGTGGGGTTCCAGGAGAGTGCCTGGGACAGTCGTGGTTAGAAAATAGAATTTAAGAATTCCAATATTGCCTGGGGGCCCCATATCTTTGCCTTTTCTTGGAGGTATAGAGATGCCCACCCCCTCCCAACCCAAATGAAGAACCCTGAAGAGACACTGCCTTAAGCCCACCCACCTCTTCTCCTCCAGGTGGAATTCTGGTTTTAATCTCCAATCTCTTATCTTACCTCTTTTGCCCTGTCCCAGTCCCCTTGAGTAACTGAGAGGGACCCAATCCCCTTGATGACCCCTGGCCAAGGCATATCAGGCACTAAACTGGTGGGTCAGAGGGTGCCAACCCGAGAGGTAGAGCCGCTAGCGGCAGGCAGAGGCTCCTAAGCATCTGAGAGCAGTAAACAGAACTCCTGAACTGTAAGAGCACAAATATCCCCCACCCCAACCTCCCCCTCCGCCTACATCTTCCACTCCTGCCAGGACATCCCTCGACGTAGGGGATGACGCTTGTGTCTAGGCAATGTCCCAGCAGCTGGGCTTGTGGTAGGAAAGTGTAGATGGAGACAGGGCCCCTCTGTCAGCCCACTTTACCCTTCAAGGTCAGCCGTCTCAGTGCCTCATTCCGATGTTGTTAGCAAGCAGCTTTGGGAAGCTCTGAGGTCACCCCTGTGACGGTTCCCAAGCACCTGTGGGACTGGCTGGGATTCCCTACTCACCTGCCTCGGACACAGATAGGAGGAAAGGAACTAAACCCTGCTGAGGTATATGTCTGAAGCCCAGCTAGGGGCTTTCTATCCAGGCAGTGGCAAGGCCACAGAAGCTGGCGTGCCTTCACCCCAGACAGGAGAGCGGATCTGGGCAGAGGGGGGCCGTGAAGGCTACTGGGATGTTGGGCATCACCCATCCCATACCCTGGGGGCCAAGAGTGCCTGGCATTCCTGGGGAGCAAGTCCCTCCCCTGGCTGGGCAGGTTAGGGAGCCCTTCACGTGAGCAACAGGAAATGACAGTGGCTGACATAATGGGCTGGTGGCCCCAGGAAGATAGGCTTCATTTTAAGCCCTGACTCACCTAGTCTGGGTACCCTGGGGAGTGGGCCAAGCTGCCGCAAGAGTAGGAGGCGGGGGACATGCAGGAGCTTGGCATCACGGGTGAAATGGAGGCCTCCTGGACCATCTCTCGGCAGATCAGCATTGTTCCGGGGCTCAGGTTGCGCCTGGCTTCGCTTTCGTTTGCCTGCAGTGGAAACTCGAAGGGCAGCTCCTTGGGAGTCTGTACCCGCCATGCTGTTTTGCCTAGACGGTGGACACCTGGACCCCCTCACCCCATGTTGCAGGACCCCCACCCTGTGCCAGCTCAGGGAAAGGCCAGGGAAGAGAGACAGGGGCGATGGGTTGGCTTCAAGGTAGGCGTTAGCAGACAGAGCCCAGGTAGGTCCCAGTCCCAGTGTGACCCCGGGGGATCCACACCACCTCTCCAAACCCTAGTGTCCTCATCTGCACACGGGCATAATAATAGCACCTGTTGCTTAGGGCAGTCATGAGGATTAAGTGAGTGATTAATATGCGGTGTCCCAGAAGTCTTAGTGCTGATTTAAGCTTTAATAACTTCAGGAATATGAATGCTAAATGCTTCACTTGACTGTTTCACTATTTAAATATCTTGTCTATTTGAATGAAAGTATTTTGAATTTCAATTTAATGTTTAAAAAAATTAAACCTTAAATGACGTTTGTAAGCCCAGGGCATTGGGAAGGCTGTCTCAGTGTTGGACTTTGGGCTGCTGAAAAATGACAAGCTGCCTAAGAAGTACCCAGTGGGATGCCTGGTCCAGGGGTGCTCTGTACCTGCTGGCGGGGCGATGGCCAACTGGTTACCTCGTCCTTTCAGGAGGAGAAGTGCCTCCACACCTCCCAAGAAGGAAAACTGAGTAAAGCGAGAGGGAAGCAAGGGAAGCCTGGCAGAACAGGGAAGAGCCAAGGGCCCTGGTGAGCCTGCACGGACAAGGAGGCTGGCAGGAAGGCTGCCCCACTGTCCGAGGTGGCGGGCACCTGGGGAGGTGCTGCCTGGAACCGCATGCCTGTACTTGCCAGCTCTGGGTAAACAGTGAAAGGAGTCGGGCAGCAGGGGCCCCACGCTGGGCAGGGAGGGGCACGGGGGATCACAGCCAATCGGCTGGCCTCCCACTGCCCCATGAAAGGGCCATTCAGTTCAGGCCGTTCCTTTGGCAACGAGGAGACTCGCGGCCATGTGAGTGCCCGTCCTGTCCCTGTCTTGTGCAGCAGAGCTATAGCCAGGGCCCCAGCCTGCTCTCCCGGCCAGGGTGCCTCCTACAGCCTCCAGAGACAGCCACGCCAGGTAACTCAAGGGGCACCAACCCAAGCCATCTGCTCACCTGCAAGGTGCTGGCACTGTCCTCAAGAGCGAAACTAGGGGTTGGGGGAGGAGACAGGCATGCTCCAGGCCTCAGCCGCAGCGGGGACCCTCTCCCCAGACAGAGGAACTCTGTGCCAGATGCCAGCACTGACAAGACAGCTTCCAGGGGGCTGTTAGTGGTAGGGAGGCCTGTCAGCTGTCTGGCAGATTGAAGCAGACAGGAGAGCAGTGTTTAGGAGCCCTCCCATGAGTGGTGCGGCTCCACTCCCGACCCCGATCCTGCCCAGGGCGACCTGTGGGCCATCCCAGGGCTGTCTGTCCCTGTCTGCTGTACCTGTCTGGCCCCAGCACTTCTGTGTCAGCAGGGCCAGGAGAGGTCGCAAGCTTAGGGTGCTGCCTGCAGAATACCAATTCCCCCGAGCTGCAGTGTTGGGGGAGGGGTAGAGAGACCCGTGGGGAGGAGGCAGGAGTTCAGGCCCTTGTGGGGGTAGGGGGCATATCTGATTGGCTGCTCAGTGTCCCAGAGCCCAGCTCCTGGGACCTGGAGTCTCTGTGACTTTGAATTATTGATGGAGCTCTCCAAAGTGAAATAGAGCAGGACTGGTCCCACGCCCCCACCCCAAGCCTCTGCCCGTCTCCGCCCCTGGCCTCCTCAGCCTTCATCCTCTTCCTCCCTTGGACCCCAGGATGCTAAGCAGATGGGAGGGAAGCTTGTGGTTCTCCCAGCCCTGCACCAGGCCCTCCTCCTGTTATCTTTTCCTAGAAAGGGGTAAAAGTTGTGCTGGCTGTGGGAACACGGCTGGTTGAGGGAGCCCCCAGCCAGGCCAGGCGGGAATAAGGATGGATGGTCATTTATAGGCCAGGCCTCTCTGACATTGCCCTGGACTGAAAATGGCTGGAGGTCTCTGGCAGAGTCTGGAAGTTCTGGCCTGGGGCCTATATGAAAAGTGCCACCTGCTCACCTCCCACCTCTGCAACCTATCCCATACCTTACATGAACTGAGTATCTAGAGCTCTCTGCCTGGCACTCAGCACTTGGGGCTTGGCACCAGGTCCCCTCTGCCCTAATGAGCTGGGCTACGGCCTAGGGCAGGCTGTAGGCTGCCTGAGCCACTGACTGCCAAACAGCTAGATTCTGCCCACGACCCACTCATCTCACTAGGAGCTGCAGGGAGAACCCCGATGCCCAGGGCTGCGGTCAGAGCCTGGCCCGGCCAGGAGACAGTCAGCCCCGACATCATTATAGGCCTACAAAGGGAGGAGCCGGGCTGCCTGGCAGGGCTGGGAGAGGAGATAATAACCACTGTCTTTGTTGAGAGCTTTCACATGTTATTATCTCATTTATTCCTCGCAACAACCCTGTGAGGTAGGAATCATAATGATGATTACTGTACTGATTTTGCAGCTGAGGAAATTGGGGCTCAGAGAGATTCAATGACTAGGGCAGAAACACCCAGCTAGTCAGCCACAGGGCAAGACTCCTCTGAGAGTCCTGGATGGCTCTGCACCCCCACCACCCCAGGAGCCCCCAAGAGCCCCTATTGACCCTCAAGGAAAATGAGAGATCTTACCTACTCCTCCTTTGCCCTCCGGCTCCATTAGAGATAAAGCCTGCAGGTTTACGTGATGGAGGGACTCTGGCTCGCCACGTGAGCCTAAATTTGATGGGGGTGGTGAGTTGAGGTAAAGTGGGAAGGGCACTGGGCTGGAAATCTGAGAGACATGGACACGAGTCCTCGCTCTGCTAGCATGTGGCCCTGGGCGAGTCAGTGGCACTTTCCACTTGTACAACGGAGAACATAAGATGGATGACCCTTCATCAAGTGGACACTCTCATATGCCCCCGGGGGGTGGGGGTGGTGGATGTCCTAACCAGTCTTAATTGTCTACGGCATGCACTTGGACACAGCTGACTCCAAGTTCCTGAAAAACAGCTTGGGCAAACCTCTTACTGTTTAGTCTGAGTAACAGTTGGAGGATGTTGCTACAAGTCCTTTGTAGCAACAATTAAAGCGAGCTTGACAGTGCCCGCCGGTGACAGGTGCAGTGCATCTAACTGATGATCACCCTTTTTTCAGCAGAGGGGAAATCTGGGCTAGATTCCCAAATCTGATGTCCCCATGGTGAGACCTGGCTCTAGCTGTTTCACATCGGTCACTTTGGTGTCCTCTATGTAAAGCGTGGTCGTGGCTGTCCACTCCCTAGGCCCGCGGGAGGGTTCAATTGGATGATGTATGTGGAAATGTCCCCTTTCACTTGTGGTAAAATATATATGATGTGAAACTTAAAATAAAAAAAAAAAAGGTCGACCCATTTGGGCTTTGAAAACTCAATTCAGAGGTTCTGTGTTCCTTCAGCAGATCCACCCCAGCTGCAAGGACTGCGGGTGGAGATAAGAGCGCTGCCTGCAGTGCAGGATCTTAGCCTCTAGGGGGCCCCCTTTGCACAAGTCATTATCACTATCGGTTTGCTGTGGGTACTAACAGGGGAAGCCCTGGGAGGCCACAGGGCTGTAACTCCACTTAGAACTGAAGGCTTAGGTCAATGCAGAGGGTGGACTCTACCACACGAGGATCCCCCACCGCAGCAGGTGGACATGTCCAGGGAAGCACTCTGGGATTGGGTCTGGAGACTGAGATAAAGCGTTCCTCTCAGCCACTCATCACCACCACCACCTACACCTAAGCCCCTTTCCTCCTCTCATGGGCCTCTTGTTCCTCATCAGGTATCTGGCTAAATGATCCTCAGGTCATGCTGTCTAAACAGTGTAAGATTCCCAAAAGATTGCTCCCAAAGAGGGGAGCAGTCTGAACTCTTGGAATGTCCAGCAGTTTTTAATCCAGGAGGTGAGGGCGGTAGCATCCCTCATGTCGGGGGTGCCTGCAGAAAGAAGCCAAGGAGAGGAAGCACATGGGATTTGGGTTGGAATACTATTGGGGGCTTTTTTGTTTTTGTTTATTCAGCTGCACCGGCTGTTAGTTGGGGCACATGAGATCCCAGACCAGAGATGGAACCCAGGGCCCTTGCATTGGGAGTGCGGAGTCCTAGCCACTGCACCACCAGGGAAGTCCCTGGAGTACTGTTTGTTGCTTGAAGGGCTGCAGAAGTGGAGCAGTCCCTGCTCTCAGGCTGGGGGCCTTGAGGGGAGCGTCCAGTCCAAGTAGTGCTGAGACTGATCACCCGTGTGGTTTATGAAAGCCTGCTCAGCTCTGGGGCTCTCCCTGAGGTGTGAATGCCTGGGTGCGTGGAGACCTGCGTGCCGGTGCGCATGCACATGCAGAGGTGTGTCCCAGTGGTGGGCCAGTGGCTTTCCTGGAAACAGACAAGTGTGGCCCCTGGTTGAGATCAAGCCACTGGGGGTTGGAGAGCAGGCACAGTGGGAGCAGCCTGACCCCCTGCAGGGCCTTCTGACAACTGCTTTCCTTGTCTTTCAGCCCATGAGGCTCCCAGTCCCCACCGAGTGCCGCCCTGAAGGATGTCCCAGCTCTCCTCCACTCTGAAGCGCTACACAGAATCAGCCCGTTTTACAGATGCGCCTTTCACCAAATCAAGCTATGGCACCTACACTCCCTCCTCCTACGGAACCAACCTGGCTGCCTCCTTCCTGGAGAAGGAGAAGTTTGGTTTCAAGCCCAGCCCCCCCACCAGCTATCTCACCCGTCCCCGCACCTATGGCCCCCCCTCCATCCTGGACTATGACCGAGGCCGCCCCCTGCTGAGACCTGACGTCATCGGGGGTGGTAAGCGGGCTGAGAGCCAGACTCGGGGCACCGAGCGGCCTTCAGGGAGTGGACTCAGCGGGGGCAGTGGATTCTCTTATGGAGTGACCACCAGCTCCGTCAGCTACCTGCCTGTCAGTGCCCGCGACCAGGGGGTGACCCTGACCCAGAAGAAGTCGAACAGTCAATCAGACCTGGCCCGGGATTTCTCCAGCCTCCAGACCTCGGATAGCTACCGGCTGGACTCTGGGAACCTGGGCCGCAGCCCCATGCTGGCCCGCACGCGCAAGGAGCTGTGCGCCCTGCAGGGCCTGTACCAGGCGGCCAGCCGCTCCGAGTACCTGGCCGACTACCTGGAGAACTATGGGCGCAAGGCCAGCGCACCTCAGGTGCCCACCCCGACCCCTCCCTCACGAGCCCCCGAAGTCCTCAGCCCCACCTACCGACCCAGTGGCCGTTACAGTCTGTGGGAGAAGGGCAAGGGCCAGGCCCTTGTGTCCAGCCGCTCCAGCTCCCCAGGGCGAGACACCATGGTGAGTTTGCCCCGGGGGGACCTGGTGATGGGCTGGGGAGGAAGCCACTGATGAGGAAAAGGGCTTCCACCTTGACCGACGATCGCAGGCAGAGGTTTTCCTTCCCAGGCCTCACAGTGGCTGTTCCTATAGCCCAGGTGGGGACGAACCAGGGAAGTCATCTCAGCACACCTGGCACCCTCGTGGCTTGATGTCTTTGCTCAGAGGCTCTCCCACTCTCCCCAGGAAATGCACTTCACGACCTGTGCACTCGACAATGGCCCTGTACTGCTCTTGGAAATGCCCAGCTACCCTCACATACACTGCGACTCTTATCCTGGGCTTTCCCACCCAACATGCCTGGGGCCCCTGCAAGCCCTGCCCCATCCTGGACTGCATGCTGAGACCCCCAGACCACCAGTGTGCCCTGTGGTAAGAGAGGCCCCCCGGCCCTGACTGCATCTCTTCTCCTGCTCAGGCTTTTACCTCTCAGTCCAGAGATATGGCTTAACGTTGGGACATAAGACATCAGAAGAGGATCTTTCCTCTGATGGATGCTGCCTGGCTCCGGACCAGGGGTCTAGACAGGAGTAGTTCTCGTGTGTCTTTGGAGAAAATGGTGCAGAACTTCTTGTCTAGGGCTTTAGATGATCCAGTCTCTTTCTACTCCAATGTGCCTGGGTTAAAATAAGGGAAAGAGGCTCTGCTGGAGACTTGAGTGAGGGCTGGCATGACCCACCCACATCTGATCCCTGACACACCTCTCCTGGGGCACTGACTACAATTCTGCCTTTTGTGTAGTCATCAGTTTACCCATTAGGTGGTGAGCTTTCAGAGGATGAGAAAGAAATCAAATCTCCAGATCCCTCAGTATGTACCTAGCTCAGTGTAGAATTCAGCTGGCCTGCGTATCACATGGATGGTTGAATGGATGGATGGATGGAGGAGTGAAGAGATGTATGGGGGAATGAGTGGGTAGATGGGGGAGTGAGCAGGTAGATGGATGGATGGATATGAGTGGGTCTTCAGAAGGACAGGCAAGCAGATGGGCAGGAGAACTGGGTGTTGTGTCCTCTTCATTACTTTATGTACCCTTCTACTCTTAGGACACGTGGCTTTTAGAAACAATAGCTGTGCCATAGCAAGAAACGCTGTTTAGGGGACTTGTCCAGAAAAACGGAACAGGGGTACAGGATAGGGGCGGCGCTTTGGGACACAGACCTTGAAGCTTGTCAAAACTAAAGGTCCTGAGAGGACAACTTGATAGCATTGTTTAGAGAGTCTCAGCCTTGCTGTGAAGTGCCATGGGAGATGCAAAGGCTGGTGCCTCCCAGAACATTCGGACCCTGAGAAGGCAGGGCTGACTGCGTTGGAGGGCTAGAGTGGACAAGAATGGCAAACAACAGAGCTGGCCTCAGAGACACGCTCTCGGGGGACACATACTTGGGTTGATGCATGATTGGCTGGAACAGGTCTGGTGTTGCTCATCTCAGGGGCCATCAATCAGAAAGCGGCTCTCAATGGAGGGGCCTGGGTGTTAGAGGCCTCTGAGGGGCTCCCTCCCTTTGTTCAGAAGGACTCTTTATGGGGCTTAATCCCTTTGTTTATGGAGCTCAATGTTCCTAAAAAGTGGGGTCTGCAGACTGACTACTTCAGAATCATCTGTGCGCTGAATTGTCTGGGGGCCCCATCCAGAACCCCTGGAGGCAAACTCTCTAGGGATATAGGGCCTGAGACTCCTGCCCTTTTTCACAAGCTTTTCAGGTAATCTTCAAGCACACTGAGGTGTGAAAACCTCCCCTCCACAGACTAAACTACAGAGCGGGTCTCAGCCCCAATCCCCTGAGAGCAGGGCCGCCTCCTTCCCACACAGGCAGATCCCAAACCTCCCTGGAGTCTCCACAGCAGACACCCTGGCCCCAGCCTCCTCCCCCAGGGCCAGCCTGAGGGGAGTTTTGCAAGAGGACCTCAGAGGAGTGGGCAGGTTGACCCAGGGCAAACTCAGCCACTGTAACATCCCTTTTTCCCTGTCCAGAAACAACCCACAACACACAGGAGTAACCAGCAGCCCTACAACTGAGCTAGTGTTTCACTCTGAGCTCTTCCTCAAGGAAAAGGTCGTCTGAGTTTTTCTGTAACAGAAAAACCCACACGAATTTCCTGGTCAGCTCAATACTGCCAACTGGGAAAGACCTCTCTTGGGTTCAGTGGGGTAAGACCTTGATTTAATCTCACTCCTCTCCCCTCACCACCCTCACCCTCGCTTCTGGTGCTGATCACATCTTGCTGGGGTGAGAACCACGCTGTTCGTGGGGCCTGGACCACTTCTTTCTAGAACCAGGTCCAGTTTCTTTTCTGACCTCCCTCTTCCCATCTCATTCATTCATTTTATGGTGTTCAGCTTACTAGCAGCGTAACCTTAGAGAAATGCGTGAACTTCTGAACCTGTTTGCTCTGTAAAACGAGAGCAATCATAGTTCCCACTTCAGAGATTGTGGTGTGGAATCAGAGGTTGTGGTGTGAAAGGGCTTGGCACTTAGTAGGTGCTTGATCAACATCAGTCCTCCTTTCTGCCTTCCAGGTGCTTGGGGTTTGAGGGGGGAGGGGAGCAGGAGAGAGGTGAGCTGTGGTCCCTGCCCTCAGGGAAGCTTGGGGAAGTAAGTTCTAAAAATAGTTGCACCGGAGGCCGCCCTAGGTGTTTTTTTAGTGTCATAGGTGATGGGAAAGGGAGAAGGTCATCCGAGGCTGGATGAACAGTTTGGCGGCTGGAAGAACACTTTGCCTCTTTAACCTTGGATACCTCTCATCTGAACTGTTGCCTCACCCATAAAAGGGAGTAGTCATGCCTGCCCTGCCCACCTCCCAGGGATGTCATGAGGTTCAAAGCAAATCATGGATGCAGGGGAATCTGTAACCAGTAAAATGCAATGGGAGAGCTTCCTTAAACTCAAGGGGGAAAAGGTGCTGCTGGAAAAGAAGGGGCCTTGGCAGCTGACTGGAGTGGGGGCGGGGACCACCGCCGGGAGGAACAAAGCTGAGAGTGCATCCTAGGGCAGGGCCCTGGGTGAGATCTGACTCCTCTGAGGCAGCCCTGGCCCTGGGCTCTCTGGGCAGCTGACCTGAACTACAGGTCAAAAGAAGCAGGACCAACGGGGGAATAGAACAGATCTAACCAGACTCAATCCTCCTGTTAATAGTAACAGCCCACATGAACTTGGAATATCACAGACTCAGCTGAGCTGAGTGAAGAACTGGTGGAGGGGGACAAGAATTCTGAACACCTCCCGTCCATGGCTGGCTTGCTTAAGCACCAACAAGATGCCAGTCCACGGAGTGCGCACTGTCAGCCTAGGGCAGTGAGGGTGCCCTAGACCCCCCTTCAGACAGATTGCAGGGGAGTTGTATGTTGGTTCAGAACTGGTTTTAAAAAATAAAAATAAAAATAAAAAACCCTTCACTACCCACAGTGGGGGCTTCAAGCCAGACCAGGTGGGTTGGCCCTGCAGAGAGCCAGGGGTCCAAGCCCCCAACTTGGTCACATCCCCCCTCCACTCCACTTCTCTTGTTCCCCTGGGCCTATGGAAGGACAAGCTGTTCCCACTGAGCCCTGCCAGGGCTGCGCTTTAACCCCTACAATCCATGCTAATCCTCAGCTCCACCCACTCCAGCTGCTCTCTCCCCTGAGCCCTGGCAGTGCTGCCTGCCAGCTTCAGCCCTGCGCTCACCCTTCCCAGGGCACCCTCTCCTCTCCCTGAGAAGAGCTGGGAGCTGGCCCAGGGCCCTCCAGAGCACAAGTCACGGGCTGGGCACCTGCTACTCAGATGCGGAGCCCGGCCCAGCCTCTTGCCCTCACACGGCCCCCACACCCTTGCCCTCTGCCCTGGGACCTGTTGCTAGGAGCAGTCGGCCTGGGCACCTGGACTACCTAGATCCTATTTGCCCCTGGGGGGGCTGCTGACTCATCTCACAAAGCCTTGGGTTCCAGCTGTTCAGTGACAGGGAGATTATATAAGATGAGGTCATGTGATTTTCCTCTTGGGTGGGACTTTGGACTTGACTGCTGTCAAGCGGTGGGGGGAAGGGAGGAGTTTTAGTCTGAAGTGGAGGACAGCGGCGGCTGTCCTAGGACTCCTGGGTGAGAAGTGTGACCTTTCCCTCTGTCCCCGGCCTTCTCACTGTTTACTCGGCCACAGTGAACTGCATCCCTGCTGTCCTGTTTGTCCAGCTTGGCAGCCTGAGACCCTGGGGCTTGTCCTCACCCACACGGCCACCTGGAGGAGGGCAAACTTCCTGAGGGCCTGAAGCTGTGCTCACGGCCTAGGAAGGTCACACAGAGGGGTCCCATGGCAGGACTGATCCTAGCTGCTGAGAAAGAAAGGGCAGTCGTTTTGTAGTTTGTGGTCAGAATCAGCAAGACGCTAATGTCTCCAGGCCTCGAAGACCGGCTATGGGCTGCGACCTGGCTGGTGGCCTTGGAGCCGCCTTATCCAGGCTCATTTTCTCAATCAGTGCCCAGCACCATGCTCCCTGCTTCCTCCTCCACCCCCACTCTGGGATGGATGTCTCTATGAGTGAGTTCAAGTGGCATGGGGGTGGGCTCAGCAAGGCAGGAGTTAATCCAAGCCTAGCAAAATGTTCCCTGCCTGTGGGAGAGCCGCTCCACTGACCATCCTGCTGCAGAAATGAACATCATGTTCAGGGCCCAGAGCTGCACACGTGGTTCCCTGCACCCTCTCACCTCAATGGAGACGTAAAACTGGCACCCCACACAGAGACATAAACGAGAGAGGGAAGTGTGTGGGCCTCTGGAATCCAGCTGGTCCAGACCAGACTGCCCAGGGGCTCCAAGCAGCACAGAGCTTTAGGCCTCCTGGGGTCTGAGTGATGCAGGAAGGAGGAGCTTCCCAGGGACCTCGGTCCAGCTGGCTGGCCCTCCCTCCCCAAGGGCACTGGAGGGCTGAGAGCCGAACCCCTAACGAGGACCCTGAGCCCCCACCAGTTCAATCAGGCCGCCAGTCTGTCCCGTCTTGCGTGGGTAATTGCAGGTGCGTGCAGGAGCAGGGTTTAAGCCGTGTTTCTAAACCTGGGACTGGGCTGCCCACTAACAGCTGAGAAAGCAAGATATTTGCAGTCTTGTCTTCACACAACTAAACCTGACTTTATTTAAATACTCCATCCGTGCCAGGGGGGATTTGAGGGAAGAAAATACCGCCAGGGGAGGCAGGCCAAGCACAGGGTCTGAGAAATGGCAGTCTTGGGCTCCAGCAAGGAGTTCTGCTCAGATTAGCTCAGTGTGTTTGAGGCAAAAAGTCACAGAGCCAGAGCCAGATTCAGATCCCCGAAGACTGTCTGCTTTGCTCATGCCACTTCAGGAAACGGCACTGAGGAGAAAGGGTCTCTCGGGGTCTCGGTTAGTTGAGAAATGACCACAGTTCTTCATGGCCGTGTCCAGCAGCCATCACACCTGCCTGATGAGACTGGACCCCATTTGAATTCTCTCCAACCAGACTTCTCAAAGGGCACCCATGAAGAGCCTTCCCCAGCTGGGCCTCCCTGCTCCCAGCAATGCCCCTGACCTCCTACATCCCAGGAAAGAGGGAGAGAGCAGGCTGGCAGAATGCCATGATGTCCCCAGGGTAGCTGGCCTACGTCATGGGGAAACAAGCCAAACAGTCCAGTGGGTGGCCGCCTGACAGCACTTCCTGCAAATCACTTACTCAACATGCAAACCCAGACTGACCCCACCCTCTGAGGCTCAATGGGACTTCCAGCACTGCCTGGTCTGGCCCCCTTTTGTGATGAGCTCAACACCTCTATTAAGCACCCACTAAGAGAACTCACAGTCCTGCCCTTGAGGTTTCAGTGTGATGGTACAATCAACACACAAGCTCAGACCATTTACAGAAGTCTTAGAAACATGTATTGAGAAGGCAATGGCACCCCACTCCAGTACTCTTGCCTGGAAAATCCCATGGATGGAGGAGCCTGGAAGGCTGCAGTCCATGGGGTTGCTGAGGGTCGGACACGACTGAGCGACTTCCTTTCACTTTTCACTGTCACGCATTGGAGAAGGAAATGGCAACCCACTCCAGTGTTCTTGCCTGGAGAATCCCAGGGACGGGGGAGCCTGGTGGGCTGCCGTCTATGGGGTCGCACAGAGTCGGACACGACTGAAGTGACTTAGCAGTAGCAGTAGAAACATGTATAAGACAAAGATAAACATACTAAGACAAGTTGGTAAGGTGGAAACAATGCTAGAAAACTGAGAGTAGGCAGTAATGGACTGTTTAGAACTTGGAGTTCATTAGAAAAGGCTTTGTGGAAAACATGAGTTTTGAGCAGAATTTACAAGGAGATAATTGACAGAGAACAGGAAGGGCATTCCAGAATCTCCTGGTAGTTATTACTAGCATGGGTTTTGCTGTAGGATCCATCTGGGTTCAAAGCCCTACACTGCCATGTACCAGCTTTGCAGTCCTGGCAAGTTGTTTGACCTCTCAGGGCTTAAGATCCTTCATTTAGAAAAAACAAGAGGTAATAGTTACTGCGTCACTGTCACTGAGTTGTTATGCAAGTTAAGTGGCATAATGTATATAAAGCGCTCAGCAGTGCCTGGCATTTAGTAAGTACTTCACTGGTGACAGTTTTGTTAAAGGAGAGAAGGCATGTGCTAAAGCAGGTTGATTGGCAGCAGGGATTAGAGAAGAGTGAGGGTGGTGACCATGGTGCTATCCAGCCTATGGACCACGGCCTCACAGACAAGTCTACCTAAGGCTTCCGGACTGGCTGGAAGAGTCAGGTATGTCAGGGCAGGGGAGTGATGTGATGAAATGCAAGCCTTGCTGCAGACAGTGTGGGACTGGCTCAGAGGAGTGTGGTTAGGAAGAAGGAGGCATGGAGGGAAAGGTTGTTGCATCTTGTCCAGGGCCCAGCTTTGATCCCAGCAAGGACAGTGACTGGAGATCTGCTCTTCTAATGTCACTTACCATCTAGGAAGATGCCCTGAAGCCCCTGCCTCCTGCCCACTCCTCCCACCACCGAGGTGGGAACACGGGGACGACCGTCTGTGCTCCTCTCTCAACAGCACAAAAGTGCTGTTCTGTGGGAGGCCTGGGGTACAGCCATACATGTGTCCTGGACACATGCCCCATGTGGCTGTGGTTGTGTGTGCAGTGCGCGTGTACATGTGGGGATGAGCAGGCCAAGAGGAACAGAAGGAGGCCACAGATGAGTAACAGCACACACTGCTGCCTCTCAGAGTATTTTTAAATGCTAAAAATACTGGCTAAAAATAGCCGTCAAGCTCCAAACAAGATACTTTCTCCAGGCAGATTCTGTGTGGGTCCCTGATAGGTGAGACGGGTGGAGCAGCAGGAATAAAACCCAGAGACCTCTGATCTCCGACCACTGCTGCCCTTAGGGTCAGAGAAGGACACTCCCCCCAACACACCAACTGAGGACCAGTTTCCCCACCTGCTGTGACTTTCTTCCTACCTCCCAAAAACAAATCAAACTCTGAGATTCTCAGAGAGATGGAATTGGGTAATTGGGTAGATGAGGACAGAAAAAGGTTTCTTCCTGGGGCCAAAAGGGACAGTGACCTGTTGTCATCATGTAAAAAATCTAGGCATTGCCTTTCTTGATAGTGAGCCAAACTAGGACTGGAGGGAGGAGGGGAGCTCGTCCGGAAGCCGTGGAAATCTACCTTTGGGTCCTCTTACCCTCACGGACAGGGAGGGTGGATATTGGGCTCCAAGAAGGCCTGAGTCGTCCCCTCCCACCCACACGCCCAGAATGTTGTGCAAAAGTTTGCGCGTGGGTGCATTTTTTCCTGAAAAAAATGAGTACAGGGCTTTCATCGGGTTATCAAAATGATCTGCAGCCCTCCAAAAGTCAGGAATCTTTCGCTGCCTTCGGGGAAGCTCACCCGCTGACACTCGGCCTTGGAGACGTGTCCTCTTTGGGCCTCAAAGGCAGTTTTTCCCGAGTCCCAACCCCGAGGTGGTTCCCGGGCTCCGCGCTCCGGTCCTGCCCGCCCGGGTCCGCCTGCCCCCGGGTCTGCAGGTCTCGGTCGCGGGCAGGCCCGCCTGGTCCCGGGGGTGCTGGGGGCAGCCGGGCCGGGGGTGGAACCGCGGGAGGCGCGGAGGCGCGGCCTCACTCCGGTCCGCGTGCCGGGAGCCGGGGGCGGGGCCGAGTGGGGGCGTGGCCGGGCCCTGGTCCCGCCCCGGCGATGACGTCGCGCGGCCCGAGGCGCCGGCGGGGCCCCCAGTCGGCCGGAGAGCGAGAGCCGGCGCCGGGTCGGTTGGCGGCTCGTGCCAGGGAGGTTGAGGTGCGGGAGCGCGCGGTCGGCCCGCCGGAGCGGTTACCGCCGGGCGCCGCGGACGGCGTGCTGTGGCGGCCTCGCTGGCCTGGGCGTCCAGGCCGTGGGACCTCGCGGTACTCCCCCGCGCCCTATTGGCCAACGTTAGGCTAGGGGCCGAGCCCGCCGCCCGCCCCCCAGCATGCGCACCTCGTACACCGTGACCCTGCCCGAGGAGCCCCCCGCCGCCCCATTTCCCGCCCTCGCCAAGGAGCTGCGGCCGCGCTCCCCTCTCTCCCCTTCCCTGCTGCTCTCCACCTTCGTGGGGCTCCTGCTCAACAAAGCCAAGGTACGCGGGGCCCTTTTCCGGGACCCTCACGCCGAGGGCTGGGGTTCTGCCTCCTTACCGGGGTGCCCCACTCCCGCCCCCTTCCACCGCGCGCCCGCCCGGCCGGGGCACAGATTCTTCCCAGCCCCCTCCCCTCCTTTCCCAGGGTCTCCCGACAAGGAATGCCCCCTCCCCAGGTGATCTCACGCTTACTCGCGGCCCCATCCCCCTTGCTGAGGCCCCATCCCCCTTGCTGAGGTCCCTGCCCCTCCACCCCGAGTCCCCCTGCCACCTCCCTCTCCTCGACCCCAGCACCAGGTGGCTCTTGGGCTCGTAATTCCTGGCACCTATCAGGACAGGTGCAGAAAAGCGTAACCTTGACTAGATCTCGGGGTGTGAGGGAACGGGCAGCTCGCTGGACTCCGCGGGTGTGACTCCTTCAAGGCCAAAAGCCAGCAAGAAAGGCTGGTGCGAAAGGGACCGCCTCCCCGTCACTCATCGCAAAACGCCCTCTCCCAGAGGGTGGGCAGCAGGGGTCCTTTGACCCTGCGAAGGGCAAAGGAGTTGCAGACAGGGAAAGAGGTCAACGTCCCTTCCCTCCCCTCCCCTCCCCTCCCCAGTTCAGCTCAGTGGGCACTGGATCCCTTCAATGATGTAGCCGCCCCAGAGTGATGCTGGGGCTAAAAGCTGGGCATTGCCCCCTCGGGGAAGGGAGAAGGGGCCAGAGCTTGACAGATCTTACGTAACAGCACAAGCTCCCGTGTTGGCAGTGCGTGCACTGCCCCGTGCCAGGGCCACACCAGGCTCCTTGGCTGCAGCCAGGACTCATGGCTGACCCTCATGGCACAGGTGAAGTAAGCCGGAAAAGCCCTTTCCTGGGGTCTCAAGTGTGAAGACACAAACCTCCATCAGCCTTTCTTCTGTGGCCCGTGTTCCCAGATGTTTCCTCTATGTTCACATAGCAGCTGGGCTCTTGCTCCTTCAGTGGGCGGTGAATGCTGTCTGTTTACTAGCCATAGAGGTGGCACCTGCCTTCTAGAACAATGGCTGCTCCTGAGTCGAATTAGGTCTTCTGATGGCTAATTTTAAGGAAGTTTTTGCCCCGAAGTTTTCTCAGCTCTTTGCACTTGAGCTCCAGCAGCCCAGCTGGAGTCATTTCCTTCTCCTGCTGAGAGGCTGGTGTGCAGGGTCTCTCCCAGCTTCTCCAGTTTGGGCCTCTCCCTGTCAGCCCTGAGGTAGGATTGTTTTCCCCGTAAGAAAGGTCACTCCTGGGACATTTTGTTCCCCTCTGGAATGGAAACTGCTGACTTTCCCTGGAGCTCCTGATTTCCTATTCATGGCAGAAGAATATCTGGCTGGGCAGAGAACAGCTCTGCTCTCCCCTCCACTCCCACCCCCTGACTCCTGATACCCATCCGCCTTCTACACAGAGTGCTTGGAAATTGGCAGGCACTTTCAAGCTCAGGAAATTTTAGACAAAGGCACAACCCCCACCCCCAGAATTAAGAGGGTCCTGGCGAAGAAGCCTTAAAGGAGCCTCCCGCATCTCTCCACTAGCCAGGCCAGACATAGGGTTAGATTCTTAAGGATAGTAACCTCCATCATGACCTGTTCTTCCTGACCTGCCCTCCGCTGGTTCAGAGAGAGAAGCGTCAACACCACAGGAATGCTTCATTAGAAAGATGCCTCCAGCCTCCCATTGCCGCACCCCCATTGGTGCTGCGTGACTGCTATCTCAGTCGAGGGCCCACTTTGGTGGACAGTTACAGTCACCAGCGGTAGAATGCTTTGCTTCTGTGGTCTGTTTAGACAGATGTTGTCTGAGGCATGAGGGGCAGGTGGGGGAGGGGCGCAGGGTAGAACTGATAAAGCACTGCTGGAAAGAGGTGTTCGAGTGAGTATTCTAGGGGAGGAAGAGCAGGTATGCAGGTGTGGGCAGGCTTTAATATTTAGTTCCAAATGAGCAACACAGACTCAGTGTTTCTGTTGAGCCCCAGGTCTACTTCAAAACGCTGATAAGGTCTTTGTCCAGGGAATTATCTCTATTGTGGCCCACTGACTGGAACATCAGGGTTTAGATTGTCATACAGGTAAGATTTAAATGTCATGTTTGGGACCACACACCGCTGATCTTCAGTGATGCTTGTACCCCACCTGCTGCCAATAGGCTTTTCTTTCTAGCTGCAGGTGGACAGCAGGTCCGCCTGCTGGGTTTAGGTATTTCCCTCCCTTCCTGTGAGTGTTAGACCTGATAACTGGCAAGGAGGGATCGTCTTTCTTGTGGGGGATCAGCAGGGCAATTCCTGAGAAAAGCCCTCCCTCAGCCTGCCTCTCCCCACCCCACCCCCTTATGCTGACAACCTCATGGGCTTTGAGCTGCTGACAGCACACGGCATGAGTAATTTTAGCTGAGTTATTTCAGGCTCCTGTTCTGATCAGGGTTGAGCTGGCCCCACGCATGCCCCAGCCAGTGTTGCTCCAGAGTTGCCTGCTCCCAGGTCCCCTCCCCAAGAAAGAGGGTAGCAGGCGCATCTGTATGCTGATGCTTTAACCCTTTGAGCCGAAAGGCTATCTGACTTCTTGGAGGTTGGACCAGGATTAGCCAAGGGACCTGGACAAACAATGCTCAGAGTCCTGTTCACTCTCCCACCCCCTCACCAGCCTCCACAAGAGGTACAGGAGCAAGAGCAGCACCTTCAGCCAGGTGCTGACCTCTGCTTGGCCGCAGGCTGCCATCAGAAGGATTCCCAGCCAGTGGCCGATCAGGATGTTGAAACCTGAACCAGGCAGGGAGGATTCTCCCAGGCTCTATACAGCCCTCAGGAGCTGAGCTCAGCTGGAAGGAATTCCACCTGTCTCTGGCAGTTCAGAATGGCAAGCCGACTGGAGTTTTTCCCCAGCTGAAGATCTAAACTCAGTTTAGATGTTTTGTCATTGAACTTTTCAAGACCTCCATGAAGCGCTCATTATGACAGGTGCTTTAGTTATCAGACATCTCAGAGTACAAATGTAGGTCGTTTGAGAGAGAGCCTGGATTTGGGACCTGAAATTTGTCAGAATCAGGTATATGAATTCCTAGTCTCTGGCTTCTAGTCTCCAGTCTCCAATATGGCAGAGAATGAAAAGTATTAACATAAAAGATGGGGGGTAATTACATGTTAATTAAAGAAAGCAAAACCACATAAGTCAAGAAAAAAAAAGCAAAATCTTGAAGAATGCTTTTGTCCTGTGTTGAAAATGACAGGCATTCCATACCCGCTTTCCTACAATGTAAGTAGATTAAAGTTAAAGAGAGGATCATGTGTACGGCCTAAGGCTAGTGGCTACAACTGGCAGAACGTTGCAGAGAGAACCTAACGTAGGCCAGGCCTCTTCCTTCAGCCTGAATATGCCTCATGTTCTTTGCTTACAGAATTCTAAGAGCGCCCAGGGTCTGGCTGGTCTTCGAAACCTTGGGAACACGGTGAGTTCTCCCCAGCCCACTTCTTTCCTGAGGTGGGACTCAGTCCCATCTCAACTGGGACTATCTAACCAGATGATCCTGGCTGCAGCTAACTCCCTACCCCCTAGGCCAGTTGGTACCTGCCCTTCCTGGCTGATGTTTTACAGAGTTGCTGGGCTCTGCCTCACCCCCACCCCAGCAGGAAGCCCTGCTAAATGGGAGTTGCCCTTTTAACTGATACCTTAGTCACTTTCCTGGATCCTTCTCCCCCAGGACATCCATCACTTCCCACCCACTCTGTCCAGCTGCCCTACACTCTTTTGTACACCTCTAGTAAATAACCAGTTACTTCACCCGTGCCAGCAGTGGGGATTTGCCTCACTTCAACACTGTGACTTACAGAAAGAGGAACTTGAGGCTACGGGAGGCTTGAGGCTCACTTGTAGGCCAGGTGTACCAGAGGGCTCTGAGTGTTAGGTAAGTAGACATGCCAGCCAGGGGTCTTTGTTCCGCTGCTGACGTCCAGTGGTCTCCCACAGTGCTTCATGAACTCCATCCTACAGTGCCTGAGTAACACGCGGGAGCTGAGAGACTACTGCCTGCAGCGGCTCTACCTGCGGGACCTCAGCCACAGCAGCCGTGCTCACACGGCCCTCATGGAAGGTGAGGGCCCGGCCCTGCACGCTTTTCCACTTTTTTACATGCTTCTCTCCCATTTCTCTTCCTCTTGCTTCTTTTTGTTGGGACTCTATAGAATACAGAAAATGGCTCAGCTATCCTCCACGCCCCCCTCTACCCTTTTCTTCTTCCTATAGAGTTTGCAAAACTAATCCAGACCATATGGACCTCATCCCCCAATGACGTGGTGAGCCCCTCTGAGTTCAAAACCCAGATCCAGAGATACGCACCACGCTTCGTCGGCTA
This sequence comes from Bos mutus, assembly GCF_027580195.1. Taxonomy (NCBI): domain Eukaryota; kingdom Metazoa; phylum Chordata; class Mammalia; order Artiodactyla; family Bovidae; genus Bos; species Bos mutus. Next base: position 49,908,706 of record NC_091631.1, read on the forward strand.
TAAGTAAGGGCCTTGGGGACGTGTCCCTCCCCAGAGTGGGTGGCAGCAGTAGCAGATTCGAGGGACCAGAGGTGTCGCTTAACTCCCTTTTCTTCACGTTCAGTCAGCAGGATGCTCAGGAGTTTCTTCGCTTCCTTCTGGATGGGCTGCATAATGAGGTGAACCGGGTCATAGCGAGGCCCAAGTCCAACACTGAAAACCTCGACCATCTGCCGTAAGGAGGAGGAGAGGGCTGGGGCCCGAACTATGGGAACTTCTTTGGGGATAATGATTTCAGAAGAATTTTGGATATTAAGGATTTAGATGGCTAGGCCTTTACACTTATCATGGTTTGAGCTCTGACCCAATTGCCTTCCTCTCTCTGGGTCCTAGTGATGATGAGAAAGGGCGCCAGATGTGGAGAAAGTATCTAGAACGGGAAGACAGTCGGATCGGGGGTAAGTGCAGGCAAGGGGAGCGGGCATGGGTTGCCTGCCTTCCCTGTTAACTGCTTGGCCTGATCAGAGCATGAGAAGCCCATCCTCTCAGGACCCCTCCAGCTTCCCAGTGCCCAGCCCCCAGGGGACTGAGGTGGGAGCAGTGAGAAAGGACCCATGGCCTTTAGGCGTCGTGTGTCCGTCTCTTCCCAGATCTCTTTGTTGGGCAGCTGAAGAGCTCCCTGACATGCACTGATTGTGGCTACTGTTCTACGGTCTTTGATCCCTTCTGGGACCTCTCTCTGCCCATTACTAAGGTAGGCACCCCTCTTGCCCCAGTTTTGAAACTCTTGCTCTTACCCTTTCACTTCGTTGACCTCTGACCCCTCCCTTCTCTCTCACAGCGAGGTTATCCTGAGGTGACGTTAATGGACTGCATGAGGCTCTTCACCAAAGAGGACGTGCTTGATGGCGATGAAAAGCCGGTATGTCACCCTCTGTGGCAGTGAGGGTGCGTCTCCCGGAGTCCTCTTGGGAGCGGAGCAGCCTCGGAATTGCCGCACTCGGCCTTGGCCTCACCCATGAGTCCTTCCCAGCTCTGTCCTGTTATGTCTTTCAGACGTGCTGTCGCTGCCGAGCCAGAAAACGGTGTATAAAGAAGTTCTCCATCCAGAGGTTCCCAAAGATCTTGGTGCTCCGTATCCTTCAGATGGTCAGGGCAGGGGCTGACATTAGAGAGTGACTGGGGGCCGGGTGAGGGCCAGCAGGGTAGGACAAGAAAACTCGCTGGGCTGTCCCCTTTTGTGCTTCCTGAGACTGTAGTCGCCCTCAGGGGCTGTCTCCTGTTCTGACTCTGTCCTTGACTCACACCAACACCAGATCTGAAGCGGTTCTCAGAATCCAGGATACGAACCAGCAAGCTCACAGCATTTGTGAATTTCCCACTACGAGACCTGGACTTGAGGGAATTTGCCTCAGAAAACACCAGTAAGCGTTTCTGAGCTGGAGTCTGAGCTGCAGATGGGAGGCCCCGAGGTGGTGGGAAGCGGCTGAGGAGAGAGAGGTGGAAGCTGGGAGGAGACGCAGGACGGGGAGGGCAGAAGGGGAGGGCGCAAGGGACACCTTGGGGCTTGACACCTCAGGCTTCCTCTTCAGACCACGCTGTTTACAACCTGTACGCCGTGTCCAATCACTCCGGAACCACCATGGGCGGCCATTACACAGCCTACTGCCGGAGCCCGGTGACAGGCGAGTGGCACACGTTCAACGACTCCAGGTGAGCCGGGCCTCGGGCGGGGCTCCCAGCCGTCAGACACCCTTCCCTCACCCAGGAGCCGTCAGAGAAGGGCCCTCATGCTGCCCTGGCTGCGCGTCCCGGGCTCCCCAGGCCGCCAGGCTGACTTGTCCTGCTCTCTCCGCAGCGTCTCCCCCATGTCCTCCAGCCAAGTGCGTACCAGCGACGCCTACCTGCTCTTCTACGAGTTGGCCAGTCCGCCCTCCCGCATGTAGCAACGAGGAGCTACATCCCATCCTCCCTTCCCCGTGGTGGCCCCACAACCTAAGTTTTTTTAAAAAGACCAAAAAAAGGCAAAAAAAAGTCCTGACAAATAAGAGGAAAATAAAGGAAAGTGAAGCTGCAGAGCAGGAGTTGCCGCAGCCTGGCCGGAGCCGGGAGTGGGGAGCCCGGTGCCCCAGAGCCCCGCCTGGTAGGGAAGATTGGCAGGACGCAGACCGAGCCAGCACGGTGCCCTCGGCTTCTCATGTCTGCATTTGTAAGCGCGTGGTTCTTTTCCCGTGTGTGATAAACCGCAGCCATCGGTGGGGAGAAGATCCTTGTCCACGGGCCCACTGGCCTCGGCCCAGCCCCGGCCTCCCAAGAACACAGCGCCCTCTGGAGCCTGCTGGGAGGATCGCCGCCTGGAACGCCGCCCGTCTTTACCTGGACCCCGCTTCACCATTCCAGGAGCAAGAAAAACACCCATGAGCCAAGAGCCCTCTTAAGGCTGCTAACTCCAGGGGGACAGATGAGGGGACGTCTTTGAAAAAAGCTGTTTTTGATTTTTAAAAGCCCAACTTTTTTTTTTTAATTATCGTAACTAAAGTTTTCAGACTGGAGATGCTCTCTTTCACACCTCGTCACAGCTGGGATGTTGTGCTGGTCTTTTTTTTTTTTAATTCTACAAGTACAACTTTTCTAGTGCTAGCCCCCAGTGGTGCTAGGTGGGAGTTGGCCAGGCCCAAGCACAGCCACAGTAGACCTGGGATCTGACAGGTTTGGTGTTTTTTTTTTAATGTTTTGGATGGAATCTAGTTGCCTCCAAGAATTGTGCCTTATAGTGTTTGGGGACCAGGGGGTAACTGCCCCTCCCTGAAATATCCCTCAGCCTCTTCCCTTTTCCCCAGTGCCATGTCCAGAGCTGCCAGGGAGCTCGGGGTCACACCCACAGCCCCTGGCTCGTTTCGCACTGCAGTGAGGTGAAGAGAGTAGGTAAAAGGAAATTCTTCTGATAGTGTATCAAGTTCTTCCCGCCAGCTTCCTCTAACCCAGCCCTGGTCTACTCCCCAGCTGTTGGAAGGATAGCACGAGCCCCTGACCCTTGAGCTTCTTTCACCTTTAATTTATTCCCCCTTAACTTGCTCCTTCTCCCCAGCCTCCCTGCCCCACCCCCCTTCTCAGAGCCTCCTGACATAGGCCCTTTGGACCGAGTTTCTCAGGGATGCCCATGCCACCCCCAGCTCCCCTTGGCATCAGTCTGCAGTTCAGCCTGGGAGCTGGAGCCTGGGTGTCTGGGGACATCTTGCCTCAGTTGTATGGTTCTTCCCCATGGGCTTGATTTTGCTCTTAAGTTGTCGGGCAAAACTCTTGTGTTGTCCCAGAGAGAAAAGCTGTTCAGCACCAAGGCCCAGAGCTCTGTGCATGGTGCACTCTGCACACCCACACAGCTGGGCCCTGCCTGTGCCCCTCGAGGGCAGAACTCTCCAGTGCTTCCAGGAGGCAGCAGAATAAGACACCCTGAGTCTAACTGGCCTGACACCCTTCTCCAGGGAAGAGCTGTGAACCTGAGCCAAAGGGCTGGTGTATACACTTGTTTACCGTGTAAGCAAGAGTAGATGAATGTGTGATGTACAGTGGAACCTTGTACAGAATAAATCATAGCTTTGAGAAATAAGCTGATAAGTGATGGACTCTTGATTTGGGAGAGGTCCGAACCCAGGAAGCACGCCTAGCCTATCAGTGGCCAGATATTTTACTGCTTCAACCAGGCTGTAAATTCCAAGTTCTAGAAAAAGTAAACTACCTACTTTTTACTCAATTCTGTTTTTAAAAAAGGCCAGAATAGTACTTACTTTGAACACGATATTCCTCATCTGGATTCACTGACATTTTAACTTTTTGCCACATTTGTTTATGTATACACTTTATTCTTTGGGGTGAAACGTTTAGGGGGTGAGGCGTCCTATTACCACTTCTGAACACCTCAGCGTGTTTCTCCCATGTAACCACAACCCTGGCTTCACACGGAGGAAATCACCTCTAACAGACGTCTCTCTAAATGGTCTGTTTTTTAACTGCTGGTATGGGCACCCTGGTGGTTCTCTATTGACAACTCAGGTCCCTCTACACACCCATGACGAGCCAAGACAGGTCTCCAGCAGAGGCTGAATACAGACAGCACGGTTTGCTCTTAGAGCAGAGTGGCCTATGCCTGGGTAGGGAGTGATCAAGGCCTGGTCCTCATGTGAAACATCTCAACGTGCCCCACTAATACCTGGAAACAGCTGCGTTTACATTAGAAGTGTTCTGTACAGTTTTCAAGACATCACCAGATTAAACTTCTTGGAGGAAGGACCTCCTTGGCACCCCCAGGGACTTGGTTCCTTGGGTTTTCTCTTTTTCTGTTCAGATTTTCCATTTCTATCACCAATCTAGAACTTGGGAAACTTAAGTCTCCACCAGTTGAGCTTAGAGTGTCTTAGTGGGATTTTTCCCAGTAACAACTGCCACCCATGATCCAGACCCTGAGAGATCAAGGCCTCCCTCCCCCTCCGTCTCTGAGACAGTGGCACCTGCTGTCACACCTCCTGGGCCAAGACAGCGGGTATGTCTGGGCATTTCCTGAGTAGGATCGAAAACAACAGTGACTCAAGGCAGAGATTTCTCCCAAACATGCGCTGGCAGGGGCCTGACCTAGGAAAGATAATTTCCCCCAAACCACAAGTGAGCAGGATGACCTTCCAAATGGAAACACCAGGCTTGAGCAAAGTGGATGGCTGAGCCCCTAATCCACGTAAGGTGCTCTACCTCTTCTGTGACCAATTTTTCACGAGAGGTAGAAGTCACCTGTGTGTTTTGTTGTCTTCTACCGGGGAACAGACAGACTATATATAGGTAAGGGCCCCCTCGAGGACGGGGGCTGAGCCCATCCATGCTCCCAGCCCTTCCTTCTGTACTTAACCTGTGGTGCTTTCTCATCCCCCTGGCAACAGGTCCTAGTGCTGCACAGGTCCCCAAACAGCCTATCGCTGTGTTTCCTCACCTGTCAGCTTTGCCTCCTAGCAACTGGGATTGCGGTCCCCATTCTTTGCTGGCATCCCAGCAGGCCTCTCCCTAGAGGAGAAGCTCCCCTTGCTCCTGCTCTTGTGTGACCTTGAACAAGAACCTCCCTCTTTCTGGGCCTTGGTGTCTTATCTTTGAATTAAGGAGACTGGACTGCTACTAGAGTTCTCAAAGGTCTCAACTCAAATGTTCTCACTCTAAGTCATTTTTTCCCTAAATGCAAGTCCTACCTCTGGTTCCCTGATTCCATTTCCTAGAGTCTATCCGTTTTAAAGGAGCCTGCTCAGAAAATGTGTCCTGCTTTCCGCTGGGGTCACCTTGTCCATGTTCTCATCTTGCCAGGGAGGACATGAGCTCTAGAGACACCTCAAGTCCACCAGCTTGTCGGTGGCAGGGACAGGACACAACTCGGGGATCTTGACTCCCCACCAGCTCTCTTTCCATCTGAGTGCTCTTCCTTTTGGTCAAATAATTGACAGCATTTTTCAGGGCTTTCTGCAGCAAACTGCCCAACCCTGTGTTCAGCTGAGCGGAACAGTAACCTGGGAGCTCACTCACTTTACACATTCATACGTGCTAAGTCGCTTCAGTCGTGTCCAACTCTTTGTGACCCTGTGGACTGTAGTCTACCAGGCCCTTCTGTCCATGGGATTCTTACACGTTCATACAGCCAAGAGCAAACCAGCACGATCTGTTGCATACCTGGGCCCACGCACCGCTCTAGAGGCACAAATGAGCACCCGGGCAGGAGACGGGGCAGCAGAGAGAACAGCATTCATAGTCCAAGCAAAGTATTTCATTTCTCTGGGCTTGTTTCCACCTCTGTAATCTGTGCACAACAAGAGCTACTCAGAATTGTGACTGTGAGAGTCTGGCACATAGTAGGTACTCAGTGGATGTCCATATCCCCCGCCTCACCTCCATTTCCAGGACTGTGCCATCAACACTCCACTAAGATTCTCATAGCGAGTGATCCTTAGCAAATGCCAAGTTCCCCTGGCCTCTCAGAGTGTTTCTGACTTTTCAGGAATGCAATAAGTATAGTACAGCATTGCCCAAACCACACAGTTAGTGACGCAGAGCACTGTCTGGGCATTCCAAAGCCAAGGGCTGAGCTCTTCTGATTTCCTGGTACTTGGTGTGACCTTCCTCTTGGAGACTGCAGAGGGTGGGCTGGGATAGAGCTGCAGTCGTCCTGGCTCCTAGAGACTAAAGATCCAGGAACCAAAGGGGTTGGAGTCAAGGGTACAGGTGGCAGTGAATAATGAGAGGAGAGAGTATTTGACAGACTTAGTGAAGGAGAATTAAGTCCAAATGCATGCCTAGAATGCTGGCCCTGGAAGCGAGCAAAAGGAAAGTGTTCAGATCAGAGGACAAGCCTGGACAAAGACAGGGTGGGTACAGTGTGTACCAGGGACCAGAGAGAGGCCAACCTGGCGGGAGTGGAGGTCTGGGGCCAGAGGCCCAGTAGGAGGGAGAGCTAGTGAGCCAGAACGTAGAAGGTGACAGCTAACTTCAGCTAGCCTTGCCCTTCCTGGTTATGGAGGGGCCACAGAGAGCCAGGCAGGCCAAGCTTTTGCAGGAACCAAAGCAAAAGCCCAGTGGAGCTTCCGGGAGTCTGGAAATCGCCTGAGCAAGAAAAGGGGTCACTTCCCTTAGCTTGTTAGTTTTATCCACAGTGGCTGGCAGGAAAGTCCATGCAGTTGCCCCTGCAGGGGCAAGAAAAGGGAGGGCTGGAGACACAAAGTCCTTGCAGGCAGCGAGGAGGCGGGCACACCCCTGAGAAGGAAGAGGCAAGAAGGCCAAGGCCTGGGGCCTGCAAAGGAGAAAAGGAAGCCCAAGAGGTAGCCAAGAATGCAGCAAGAACCTGCGACTCGATGGCTGCCAGCAGAAAACCTCCCAGGGGCCTCAGGGCCCAGGCCTCCTCCGCACACCTGGGCTGCAGCAAAGGCTGCCTACGGGGTCCTTGCCTACAGGCCCTCTCACCCCCGCTATTCTACACGGTTTGCAGAAAAAACTTGGAAGGAAAGAAAAAAAAAAGGAAAGGAAGAAAAGGAACAAAAGCTAAAAAATCAGAATCCATTAGACCCAGCTCTGAAACCCAGCACTGCTCCTTGCCAGCTGTGCGACTCTGGCGCCTCAGTGACATCTGGAAAATGGGAACAAAAACACCTCCCTGACCTTGCCTCCCAGGGCTGTTATGAGGATCAAGTTCTGTTTCTCTCGTTGTCCGTTTAGCCGAGCTCTCGTCCCGCCCTGCCCTGGTGCCTCACGCAGCTTACCTCCCCTCCTATGAATACTTTCAGGAAGCAGCCAACTGCAAAGGATGTCGTGGAGGATGGCCGAGGGCAAGGGCAAAGCCAGAGAGAAGCTTCCAGCCCTGCCTGCCTCCCCCTTGCCTCCTTTCTACCACTTCCCCACAAACAGGGGCTGTTCTGAGACCCAGTTCTGACCAAGCCACTCCCTGCTTAAAAGGGGTTACAACCCAGGCTCCTGAGGCCCACAGTGTTAAGCAGCCCCTCTTTTCTGGAATCCCTACCCAACCCCCAAGTTTTACCTACTAAAATCTTTTTCAATTCTCTCACTTTTTTTTTAATTAAAAAGAAGTTTTATTTGGCTATGCCAGGTCCTAGTTGCAGCATCTGGGATCTAGTTCCCTGACCTGGAATAGAACCCAGGCCCCCTGCATAGGGAACAGAGTCTTATCCACTGAACCACCAGGGAAGTCCCTCAACTCTCTAACTTTAGACCAAATGTCCACCTCTTCCAAGAAGTCTCCCTGCCTGTTATAGCTATCAATATTTACCATGTTAAAATTTGAAAGGAATCCAAATACTTCTTAATTTTTAAATAAAATTTTAAAATAACAGTAAATCTTTTATATGCTAACATAAGTAACATTTTCTTTCTTTTCTTTCTTTTTTTGGCTGCACCACACAGTTTGTGGAATCTTAGTTCTGTGACCAGGGATTAAACCACCTGATCGAACCAGTGACCCCCTGCAGTGGAAGCACAGAGTCCTAACTTCTGGGCTGCCAGGGAATTCCCTTAAATTTTTTTTTTTTTTAGCCATGTTTGGATTCTGTATTTATTTATTTTTTAATCTCTGTTTTATTTATTTTTTAATTTTTTTACTTTACAATATTGTAGTGGTTTTGCCGTACATTGACATGAATCCGCCATGGGTGTACATGTGTTCCCCATCCTGAACCCCCTCCCACCACCCTGCCCATCCCATCCCTCTGGGTCATCCCAGTGCACCAGCCCCGAGCACCCTGTATCATGGATTGAACCTGGACTGGCGATTCGTTTCACATATGATATTATACATGTTTCAATGCCATTCTCCCAAATCATCCCACCCTCGCCCTCTCCCACAGAGTCCAAAAGACTGTTCAATACATCTGTGTTTCTCTTGCTGTCTCTCACACAGAGTTATTGTTACCATCTTTCTAAATTCCATATATATGCATTAGTATACTGTATTGGTGTTTTTCTTTCTGGCTTACTTCACTCTGTATAATAGGCTCCAGTTTCATCCACCTGATTAGAACTGATTCAAATGGACTCTTTTTAATGGCTGAGTAATAAAACTACATTTTCCAAAACAAAAAGAACTGAGGAAGAAGGATAATATTTACATTTTTACAAATCTCATTAACACCTGGCTGGATTCTCACCTGCTTCACTTCAGGCAGCCTCATGAAACCATGCTGTGTGCTCAGGAATGAAAGGGAGAAGGACAAACAATGCCTGTGTTATTTATGGACAATACTTTTGACCTTTTAAACCCCCTACAAACAGTCCAGCCTTAGGACCCAGGAAAGCTTTCTCCCCTAGACAAAAGTGCCCCAGGGCCCTCCGCGGGTGAATGGAGAGGAGCAGGGAACTTCCCTGGTGGCCCAGAGGCTAAGATTCTGAGCTCCCAGTGCAGGGGTCCAGGTTGGATCCCTGGTCAGGGAATGAGATCCCACATGCCTCAGCTAAAGAGACTGCATGTGTCAACGAAGATCAAAGATTTAGGGCAACTAAGACCTGGCGCAGCCAAATAAATATTTTTTTAAAAATAAAAGGAGAGACACAAACTTAAGAAAACAAACTTACGTTTGCCAGGGGGAGTTTGGGATGGACTGAGGCACACTGCTATATATAAAATGGGTAACCAATGAGGACCTAGTGCATAGCCCAGGGAATTCTGCTCAATGTTCTGAGCCAGCCTGCATGGGAGAGGGGTTGGGAGGAGAGTGGCTACATGTGTATGTGTGTATGAGTCCCTTTGCTGTTCACTGGGAACTATCACACTGTTAATTGGCTATATACTCCAATACAAAAATGTTTTTGGTGTTTAAAAAAATTAAAATTAAAAATAAATAAAAAGAAAGAGAGAGGAGCTGGATGTGTGCGTGTGAGGAAAGCTGCCTCAGGGTCACAGACGCAGCCTCCCTGCTTCTCTCCCCGCTGGGCTCCTCACTTAGCTCCCCTCTGTCACCAGCCTGCCTGGGGCCAGTGTAGAGGCACAGAGGTGTCTGAGAAAATGTGCGTTTTGGATTTTCCCAGTCCTGGGTTCAACTCCTGTCTCGGTATCTCACCAGCTGTGTGACCTTGAGGAAGTTACTGAACCTCCCGGGAGCCGGAGCTGTAGGCCATCATTTGTTAAAGGATTATGCGGACTCACAGTGATGCAAGGAGAGAAATTGCACTCAGAACCTCTCACCCAGGGCTAGTATGTAACAGATTCTACAAACAGTAGAAAAAAAATACACTGCTTCCCCACCTCCTGCCCTGCCCAACTCAGCCCGAGCATGGCCGAGTCAAAACAGATGACAATCCCTTTCCAGTCTCCCTGCGGACAGCTGAGCCAGGCGGGGATTTTCCAGGAGAACTTCGCTCCTGGAGAGAGAGGCACGGAGTGATGTAGTTTGCAGAGGGCAGATTTTCTATCCTGCAACAGCAGATGGCACCACCCACCAGAATTCACAGCCCTACTGAAGGGCCTGCCCTGACCCTGCCCAAGGCCTCAGGCACCTTCTCCTCCTCTGTCCTTTCTCCTGCAGCCTGAAGCGGCCCAGGAAGAAGCAGCCAACCCCTCAAGTTCACAAGCAGCCCCTACACACCATGTCCCACCCACACCATGTTCTTGTCCCTGGGCACCCAGTTGCTTTAGTGGGACTTTCAAAGACCCAGCTTGGGTAATGCCTCAGTCACCCAGATGCCAAGGAGCAATTGTCGTTTAGTCGCTAAACTGTTGTCTGACTCTCTGCGACCCCATGGACTGTAGCCCACCAGGCTCCTCTGTCCATGGTATTTCCCAGGCAAGAATACTGGAGTGGGTTACCATTTCCTTCACCAGGGGATCTTCCCCACCCAGGGACTGAACTCCCGTCTCTTGCATTGGCAGACAGATTCTTTACGCCTGAGCCACCTCAGAAGCCTGGAAGGAGCAGAAGGCCGCTGTTTTTGTCCAGGGCCCTCGGGACTCACGGGCTTTGAAGCTGCCAAGTCCTCACACCTGGCTTTGAAGGCTCCTTCATGCTTGCAAGATGCCCCACTGCCCCTCTTCCCTCCCAGCACTCACTCAACACCTCAGTGAGATTAAGAAAGGGGGTGACCAGCTCCCCGCCACAGCCCACACAGAGCACCCAGCTTCCTGTGCAGGATGTCCTCAGCCATGGCCTGTGCCTTTAAGGACCACTGCTGTGTGCCAGGGTCTCGACTTCAGCACCCTCAGCTGAGTTGGATTAAGCGACCATTCCATGCCTTTGCGAATTCCTTCTGGCTGTTGTTCCTTCCCCCACACAGAGACAGAATAGCCAGCAGCCTGAGCCAGTCTGCCTAGGGCAGCAGGACAGCTGGTCTAGCCCGACTGCCCTCGGCTTCAGGGAGCAGAGGCCGCCCCTTGAGAGGGGGACTGGGGCAGGAAGTGGGCTCTTTGGGGTCTTGCGCTGCTGTCGCAGGGACTCCAGAAAGCCATGCAGAGCCTAGAGCCATGAAGGACTGCTCAGATATCGTCCTCTGTGTGGAGACGACAGAGCTGAGCAAGGTAAGGGCCACCAGGGCCGCTCCCACAAGCCCCAGACGCCTGCCTAGGGCCGCCGTGCCCCGTGAGCACACCTGCCAGGCAGCACTGCCACCGGCCTTCAGCCCTCAGATCTCTCCCTTCAGACTGAGTTCTGCAATCCTGCTTTCGAGCCTGAATCAGGGCCACCTTGCCCCTTCCCCGCCCTCCGGGAGGACGCCGACTGCAGCGCCCGAGCTCCCTGGCATGGTAACCATCTCAGGGGGTGACCCGGGGGTAGGACAAGAAAGGCCTGGCAGCTCAGGGTGGTAGGTAAGGGACGCCCTAGGGAGAGGGCTCTCAAAACTCCGCCCTGCGTGTCCGCAGGTCGGCATCCCCGACGGCTGCAGCCAGACTGCCGCTTCTCCTGGCTGTGTGTCCTCCTGCTGGCCGGCCTGCTGCTCCTGCTGCTCGGGCTGCTGGTGGCCATCATCCTGGCCCGTAAGTCCCCAGAGCCTGCAGGAAGAAGGGCTTTAGGATGAGACTCCATGAGCTCTTCTGCCCATGCCCCCAAGGGATCCAGAGCCTCTGAGCCCCCTCCCCCATCCTGTCACCTCCAGAATTGCAGGCTACAACCTCACCGGGGGCCACCTACCATCCACTGCCTTCCCGAGGCCTCGCCACCACTGGCACTACCCCTGCCACCTCCACCACCACCTCCCAGGCAACTGGGACCCCTAAAGGGCAACCGGAGGCAGGAGTGAGCCTCGGACCCCAGTCCAGTGAGTACTCAGGGCTGATCTTCCTGGAGAAGGGCCCAAGATGGCAGGAGAGGGGTATGCAGGAAGAGGCACCTTGAGGGAAAAAAAACAAAACTCTCTCTTCTTTTGACCTCTGAACGCTCACTTCCATCTCTGCAGCCTGTGGGGGCCTCCTTCCCGGCCCAAGGGGCTTCTTCAGCAGTCCCAACTACCCAGACCCTTACCCACCCAACGCCCACTGCGTGTGGCATATCCAGGTGGCCACAGACCACACAATACAGCTCAAGATCGAAACTCTCAGCACAGAGAGTGTGGCCTCTTGTCTTTTCGATCGCTTGGAAATCTCTCCCGAGCCTGAAGGCCCCCTCCTCAGGTAGGTTCCTCTGTTCCCAGAGATCCCAACCCCCACTCTCTCCACCCTGTACTGAATGACTGTCTGGAGGGCAGAACCAGGGAGGTGCAGAGGGAAACTCTTGACTGGGAGGAAGAAATGGAGAGACTTGGCCTCTGCGCCCAGCTCTGCCACCATCTTACTATATGACCTTGGGAAGGTCACTTCCCCTCTCTGACCTTGGCTTCCAAATCTGGAAGCTGGAGCTCCCACATGTCTTTCCCATGAATCAATGGTTCAAGGATGGACAAGCAGGTGCCAGGGAGGTCACAGCTCTGCTGGAAAGGAACAGAACCTTTTTTGACACATCGTCCCCAGGATGGGACTTCAGGAAAGAGGACCACAGAGCCCAGGCAGGCTCCACTCCCGCTGGCCCTGAGCTCTGAGCCCCTCTCATCCCCAATCTGGTTTCTTGCAGAGTATGTGGGAGGGTGCCTCCCCCCACACTCAACACCAATGCCAGCCGCCTCCGGGTGGCCTTCGTCTCTGACAGCAGTGTGGAAGGATCTGGCTTCCATGCCTGGTACCAGGCTGTGGCCCCTGGACATGGTGAGTGTTCTCCCACCAAATGCCCGGCTACCCGTCAACTGGCCAACTCCAGCCGCTCCCAGCCCTAAAAAAGGGGTAGAGACTCTAGAGGGTTCTGAATCCAGATGCCTACCCCCAGGGAGCTGTGCCCATGAGGAGTTCCCCTGTGACCAGTTCGTCTGCTTGCTGCGTGACTCGGTGTGTGACGGTTTTGCCAACTGTGCTGATGGCAGTGACGAGACCAGCTGCAGTGCCAAGTTTCCAGGTACAGGTCCGATCAGCCTTGGGGCAGGTACCGTCTGCTCCAGGTGCAGGCTGGACCCCACCCTGGCCTGGCCCAGCTCCAAACCTGCCTGGTCATCCTTCTGACCCAGAACTTGTTTCCCATGGGCACAGACAAGATTCTTCGCCACTGTCACTGCCAGGCCTACTGGCGAAAGGCACAGATCCAGTAAACTCATGAGCCTCCGCCCCTCCTCTCTACAGGGTGTGGGGGGAACCTGACTGGGCTTGAGGGCACTTTCTCTGCTCCCAGCTACCTGCAGCAGTACCCTCACCAACAGGTAAGCCAGCCAGCGCTCCATGGGGAGGGCAGTGGGGCACATGTGGGCACACCTGAGCAGCGGGGTTAGTGCAATTGAGGACGGCATGGCAGATACTCCTTGTACCTGGAAAGACCAGAGATCAAGCAAACAGGAAGGGGACATTATTAAGTGCTTACTAGGTACCCAGCTCCTGTGCTGGGTAAGCTTATCTCTGAGACCAGACAAGTTAAAGGCCCTTCCACCAACGATGTTGAGAGTGGTGTAGGCCAAGCCCGCCCACTCCCTACCCAACTTGCAACCAGGGAAAGCCCGTCTGGAGCTCAGCCTGGGGACCCCGATTGGAACAGGAGAAGGAACCCATAAATTACCCCACCTGTGCCCTCCCCCAGCTTTGTACCTGGCATATCTCAGTGCCTGCTGGACATGGCGTCGAACTGCTCTTCCACAACTTCAGCCTGGAAGCTCAGGACGAGTGCAAGTCTGACTACGTGGAGGTGTACGAGGCCCACAGCTCTGGAGCCCTCAGCCTCCTGGACAGGTACAGGGCAGAGCCACAGGAGGAGCCAAGGATACACCCCTGTCTCCACAGCCTGACGTCAAGGCTGCCCACAAATTACCACACCCGTTCAGTAGCCTCATTGTCCTCTCTTGCACCAAGCTGGAGGTCTCCTCACTGTCACACTTTTTAAAAAGAGGCTTGTCCTTCCGCACCTTTGTGCCTGTCCCTCTTGCCTCGACTCCTTTCGTTGCCTCCTCCAGGAAGCCCTCCCCAGGCCTCTCCCACTCCCAGTTCTCCTGGGTCCATTTCCACTTCCCCCAGAACCCTCACTGATTTTCCCCAGGTGGAAGTGGCTCAAGTTCAAGCAGTGTGTCTAGTACTTTGTCTACTGAACACGTGTGTCTTCCTCCCATGAGTCAATGACTATGCCTCCCATCCCCCCTGGCATCGTCCAGAACACCTGGGTCTCCCCCGGGCCTGTAAGAGGCCTCATGCATACTCGCCCAGCCAGGGGGGCCCGATGCCAGGATTGCTGCCTGCTGTGGACAGGTTCTGTGGAGCAGAGCCGCCCCCACGTCTCATCTCCTCGCGCCACCAGCTGGCAGTGCTCTTTAGGACAGACCATGGCTTCAGCGCTGGGGGCTTCTCAGCCACCTACCGGGCCCTCAACGCCACAGAGAGTAGGTGGCCCTGGGCGCTTGGGTGTGGGCAGTAGGGGCGCCTCCAGAAGAATGGGGAAGGGTTCTAGACGCTGGTTCGGGCACAGTGAAGGTCATGGGGATTCAGACATGTCCCCCCGTGCCTGCAGGCCCCTGTAGGCCCGGAGAGTTGTCCTGCCAGGATGGAGGGTGTAAGAGTCCACAATGGATGTGCAGCACATGGCGAGACTGCGCCGATGACAACTGCAGCAGCCCCTTGTTCCCACCCCCAGGTGAGGAGCCTGCCCTGCACTGCGGGCAGGGCTGGCAGGCATGGGAAGGCTGGGTGCCCGTCCAGAGAAACCCACGGGCACACCTCTTAACAGTTACCCCTATCCTTCCTGATGGGGGCTGGGGGCCCCCTGTTCAGACTCTGGACCACTTTACCAAATCCTGAAGGGATTCTCCCCTAGCCATGGCAACAGCATTTAGAGTTACCCCCAAGGCAAATGGGAATCTGGGAGCCGATGGTTCGGGCTTCAAGAACCAGTCTGGCCTTTGCCACACAGAGACAGGCTCTCTCCAGGGCCCACCTCACAAATGTGGGTGAGCCCAGGGGAATTCCTTCCAGATGGCTAGTGGTTCTGCCAATGTTGGTGACCCTTGCTCCCTGAGATCACTGAAGTGCCTTCATGATGCCCAGGGCTGGCGAAAGATGCTTGGAGTAGGCTCCCGAGAACAGGACCCCTCGACATGTATATAAGGCATCTTATATTATGTTAACATCTTATGTTAACTCCTTTGATTCTCACAACAATGGCAACCCACTCCAGGATCTTGCCTGGAGAATTCCATGGACATAGGAGGCTGGTGGGCTACAGTCCATGGGGTCGCAGAGTCGGACATGACTGAGTAACTGACACTTTCACTTTCTTTCTGTATTATCTCCTTTGGTTCTCACAACAAGCCCCATCTGACCCATAAAGGGTGATTAGGTGACTTGTCCCCAGTCACACAGCTAGTGAGTGCTCCCCAGGGTGACCCTCCCCTCCCCTCCCCGCAGAGCTGGCCTGTGAGCCTGTCCAGGTGGAGATGTGCATCGGTCTGAGCTACAACACCACGGCCTTCCCTAACATCTGGGTGGGCATGACCACCCAGGAAGAGGTGGTGGAGGTCCTCAGAGGTTACAAGGTGCTCCAAGCAGAGATAAGGAGGAGCCCCCAGGAAGGGAGGGAACCTGGGGAGCCAGGTGCCTGAGGGATCCTCTCTTCCTTCCACAGAGCCTGACAAGCCTGCCCTGCTACCAGAATTTCCGGAGGCTCCTTTGCGGGCTGCTGGTGCCCCACTGCACCCCACTAGGCAGTGTCCTTCCCCCTTGCCGCTCTGTCTGCCAGGAGGCAGAGCGCCAGTGCCAGTCTGGCCTGGCGCTACTGGGCACCCCTGGCCCTTCAACTGCAACAGGCTGCCTGAGGCAGCTGGCCTGGAGGCTTGTGCCCAGCCCTGACCCTGAGGCGGGGCCCTTGCCCTCTGCTACACACCCTCCTTTGCCCATCAGGGTAGGCAGGCAGGGAAGCAAGGCAAGGGGCCCAACATGGAACTTTGCCCATCCCCCTCACTTCGGGGTCCTCCCAGGGAGGGGAAGAGGAGTCCTCAGTGGGACTAGTGGGTTCCTCCCACCCTCCCAGATCCTCCCCCATCCCTTTACTTTCCCCAGCTGCTTCAAACAGCTGGCCTGACTTCATGCTGTACCACTGACAATCTGGACCCCTTCCCACCCAAGTCTCTGACCTTGACTTCCTGTCTTCTGCCTTCCCCATCTCCCATCTGGTTTTTCAGGCTCTCTATCACCCCGCCTTCTGACATTTTCATTTATTCAACAGAAAATGTCATCTAGAGTCTAGTCATGTGGCAGGGTCTGTTCTGAGCCCTGGTCATCCAGTTGTCTACTGCTCTAGAACCCTCCACCCTCAGTTCTCAGCTTCTATTTCTTCTGGATTTATCCTTGGATTCTGTCGCGGCATCATCTCTGCTTCCAGCTCCTTGGAGCTATGGATGCCCTGAGCGTCTGTCTCTCACAGGTCTGCCTCTCTGTGCCCGCCTCAAACCTCTCCCTCCTTTCTCCCCGAAACTTTGGCCGGCCGCCGCGCGACACCACGAGTTATTTCCCTGCTACTTCCCGGCCCGGGCTCTTGGCCCCCGAGCAACTGGTTTCCTCTTGGAGTCTGGGAGGAGCACAGCAGAGCCGGCAAGGAACGAACCAGGACCAGGGAGACACCGGGGGCGGGGGGAGCCTGGCTGGAGAGAAGCGCAGGGAAGACAGCGCTGGGGTCACCTGGAGGGTCTGAATTAGCCAGAACCCCGAAGAGCGAGCAGCCCCGGGCGCCGGGAGGGGCGTGAGTGGGGCGGGGAGATGGGGCTGGGGGAGGGGACTGTGGGAAAGACTGGGCGCCGGCCGGGGCCGGAGGAGGAGGGAGGTCCGGTCTGTCCTTCCCTCGGCGCGGGGCTTTAGAGGTTCCCAGGTCTAGGGACCCCTCTTCTTCTTCCCCACGCGGCCACTCAGCCTCGTTCAGGGACACGGCAGTGGGGTGGGGACCGAGCCGGCCGCGCCGGGAGTGGGGACCGAGACAGGTCCCAGGATTCTTGGTCCCGACTCCTGTCCTGCCCGGCCCACAGACGACCAGAGGCCCGCGGCGTCCGGGCCCCGCGTGCCAGCGCCATGAGGCCGCTCCTCGCCCTGCTGCTCCTGGGCCTGGCGACCGGCTCGGCCCCTCTGGACGACAACAAGATCCCCAGCCTGTGCCCGGGGCACCCGGGCCTTCCCGGCACGCCGGGCCACCACGGCAGCCAGGGCCTGCCTGGCCGCGACGGCCGCGACGGCCGCGATGGCGCGCCCGGGGCTCCGGGAGAGAAAGGCGAGGGCGGGAGGCCGGGTAAGCGGCGCCTCGGCGGCAATCGGTGGGGACGTCCCAGTGAGCGCGGCCCGGCTCTTGCCCGCGGGGTCCCGAGCTAGGGGTTCACGCCAGGGGGCGCCGCTCCCGTCCCCGCCCGACCCCGTCAGATCGGGGAGCCCGCAGAGGAGTGACTCAGCGGCGGGAGCCGGAACCCCTGGGACCCTCAGATCCGCCCCGAGCCCTGCAGGAAGCGGGGATGGGGGTCCTGGGGCGCAGGGCGGCCGCAGCCGGGAAGGGGCGGCTGGGAGGCTGAGGGAGGGTGCGGGAGGACCCCGGCGGGCTCACCCTAACCGCTCTGCTTCCCTCCCCTTCCCACCCTCAGGCCTCCCGGGGCCGCGTGGGGATCCCGGGCCGCGAGGAGAGGCGGGACCCATGGGGGCAACCGGGCCGGCGGGCGAGTGCTCGGTGCCTCCGCGCTCCGCCTTCAGCGCTAAGCGCTCTGAGAGCCGGGTGCCCCCGCCGTCGGACGCGCCCCTACCCTTCGACCGCGTGCTGGTGAACGAGCAGGGACATTACGACGCCGTCACCGGCAAGTTCACCTGCCAGGTGCCCGGGGTCTACTACTTCGCCGTCCACGCCACCGTCTACCGGGCTAGCCTGCAGTTTGATCTGGTCAAGAATGGCGAGTCTATCGCCTCTTTCTTTCAGTTCTTCGGGGGGTGGCCCAAGCCAGCCTCGCTCTCCGGGGGCGCCATGGTGAGGCTGGAGCCTGAAGACCAGGTGTGGGTACAGGTGGGCGTGGGGGATTATATTGGCATCTACGCCAGCATCAAGACAGACAGCACCTTCTCTGGATTTCTAGTGTATTCTGACTGGCACAACTCCCCTGTCTTCGCTTGATGCCCACTGCAAAGTGAGCTCATGCTGTCTCACTCCTAGGGGAGGAGGAGGTGACACCGACGGCCCCATCACCCGGGAGGGCTGGCCCCCCTGGAATGTCCTGAATGACTGCAGAGGTGGGGTGGGGGCCTCTCCGTTCTGCTGCCGGCAGGGAATGGGGATCAAGGCTGAGATGAGGGCTGGCAGCATGGGGCAGTGGCTGGATTTCTGCCCTAGATCAAAGGAGTTCGGTAGTTCCCCCCAGTTGCTCTGGCCCGGGACCCCAAGGTGCAGTGCTCGTTTTCTGGTCCCCTGTCTCTCTGGGTCTTCCCTCATCCCTCCTGCTCCTGGGCCCTTTTTCTCAGAGATCATTCAATAAATCTAATAAAACCCTCCTACTGGCTTCAGTCTCTCTTTACTGGTGGAGATACTTTGATTCTGAGAATGGGGAGACAAGGGAGCAGGGTGGAGGGAGAGGGTGTTCAGGCAGAAGGGAGGGCTCTTAGGCTAGATGGAGCTATGGACCAGGAGATACAGAAAACAGGCCCAGGTGATGAAGAGGCCCAGTCCACGGAGCTGCCCCCCAAGCGGTGTAGTTTGTGAACAGGAGCGCCCTGCTAGGGATGGTGTCCTGGTGGGGGACTCCGGCCTCCCAAGAAGGCACACCTTTTTTCTAACTCGAAGATGTCATAAGAACTGGCTGGAGCTTCAAGACACACGTCCCTGCCCTGACCAACAAAAAGGAACTTGGGATTTTCACCCATGGCTGCTCTGGCTATGTGCCTGTTTCCTGGATGACTGGAACACTATTTCTCTGTCCCTAATGCCAGGGAAGTGAAGTGTCCCTGGCTGTCTAGAGATGTCATTTTGGAGATTGCCACAAGGGGGCGCCCTAGTTCCAGAATGCAGCAGTGACCCTAGATAGCTTGAGCTCCTGGCTACTAGGGCGATTAGGTAGAGGAAGGGTTTTGAGGTCTCCCAGTAGGATTCCAAATGGGGGTGGGGGATAATGGGGTTATTTGCTCCCAGCTCAGGAAGTTTATCTTCTCTCATAAAATGTTTATCCTCACATTAAACAGAGACTGGAAGTAACTAAGCCTCCCTTTGGTCATCTCCCCCTCCAGGGTTGGGGGAAGGGGGGCAGAAAAGCCCTTCCTCAGGCCTCTCCACTCCAAGGTGGATGTGGGGAATGCTCCCTCACTGTGCTAGGCCGGGCCACTAAGTCTGAGGCTAGCCGCAGAGCCCCTTCAAGTCTCCCTGCCTTGTCCCGCCCCTAACCCAAGGACTAACAAAGCTGGGCTTGCCAGGCCCACATCAGCTCAGGCTCTCAACACAAAAGTGGAGGGGCCTCTCCTCAGCGTTTCCTCCTGACCTACCCCTTTCCCCCCTCCCCTCCTTCCAGAAGGCTGTCCCTGGCATTACGCTCCTACATTTAACATACAATTATGGGGTAGTGTCCCGCGCCCCCCCCCCACCCCTTTGCAGGTCATGTGAGGATTGATATAACCAATGGGGACTGGGCCCATTAAATGAGCTAGAGGCAGGCCTCCCAGCTCTCCAAGAAGAGGCCCCGCAGCTATGCTCCAGCCCATCATAGCGCCACTCTCTGCCAAGAGACACAAAGACAAGCACCAACTCCTTCAGGGATCTCAGGATAGATCGGACTCCAGGCAGCAGGAACCCCAAGTTCTCTCCTGGAAAGAGTGGCACTAGAGGAAAAACTTGCTCAATGGGTAAGTTCACATTCCTCTTTCCGAGGGCTCAATTCTGGCAAAATGGAAAAGATAGGGCTATGCTTAGTCGCTCAATCGTGTCCGACTCTTTGAGACCCCATGGACTGTAGCCCGCCAGGCTCCTCTGTCCATGGGGATTCAGGACAGAATACTGGAGTGGGTTGCCATGCCCTTCTCCGGGGGATCTCCCCAACCCAGGGATCAAACCCTACAGGTCTCTCACACTGCAGGCAGATTCTTTATTGACTGAGCCACCAGGGAAGCCTGGAAAACATAGGGATAGCTTTCCAAAAGCCATGCATATGAGAGGGCACAAATTGGAGAAGGTAAAAGCAAATCTAGCCACACAGGGCACGGGCTCTCCCCAAGGCACCCTATCCAGCTCTTCCCCTGCCAGTTCCCCCATCAACTACACTTGGGACTGAAAGACCCTGCTGCAGCATCCATTAGCATAACTAACCGTTCACCCGTGCGAAGATGCACGCAGAGGCCATCAGAGCTGTAACACAACTTTATTCATTGAATCCTGGGCCAGACGGACCCCTCAGGGAGCTGCATGCCCCTCAGCCCCGGCTTCTTCTGTATTTGGACTCTAGTGAAATGTGCACAGTCTGCCCTCCCCAGTGGCAGGGAGAGACGGACAGAAGGGGAATGCCATTTTTCTCTCTGTGATGTGGGGAGTGAAAGGAAGAGGAACAGAAATCTGGTTATCCCTCCTGAGGTTCCCAGTGATGCCGGGTATCAGAGGGTACATGGTCCCAAAGCCAGGTGCAAACATACACATATACACACACACCTGGGGGGTAATTCTTGATCCCAGCTGTTGGGTCAGGTAAGGAGGGAGCCTTGTAAGATCACAACAGGTAGAAGCAGCTCAAAGGGCACCTGAGAGATACTACCCCCAAAGCCTGCCAGAGCATAGCAGCTCCAGCTGAAAGCAAATGTTCAAGATAATTCTAAGGCCCTTGAATTGCCAAAATACCCAAATGACATTGATGTGCATGGCTGAAGAAGCTGGGAAGGAAGTGGGGAAGGTGCAGGGAGAGAACCTACAAATCCGCAACAGAAAAACCAGAAGCGAAGCAGGGGGAGTCCCCACCGCTGACATCAGGGTGGGCCCTGGCTGGAGGGGAGTCCACAGTGAACAGTCTCCAGGGCCTTGCAGAATGACACCCTCACCACCCTCGGCATCACAGGACACACAGGGTAAGGAAAAGCTGTTACCCTGCCCCTACCCAAGTCACAGTCTTCCAGGGTTTCCCATTTCAAAGTCCTGGAGATGCAGCTTAGAGACTCAGCACGATGACTGTCGGGGCAGCAGGGGATGCAGGCCGGGACCCAGAGATCAGGTGTGAACGCTGTCTGAGCGCAGGTGGCTGCGTGGAGCATGGAGGGGTGGGCAGGAGGGAGGGAGGAAACCTTCAGAGGTAGACATTGAGGGTCTGCAGGATGCCCCGACGGCACAGTGGGCAGTTGCGGTGGTAGACGGGGTGGCGCATCAGGATCTCAGTGCAGGCCTGGCACAGGCACAGGTGCCGACAAGGCAGAAGCAGCACTGTCTTGCTCTGGTCCTGGCAGATGACACACTTCTTCCGCTCCTCCTGCTCCTTCAGCAATTTCCACGGGTCCTGCCCAGCTACAGACTCCTCCTCGTTGAGCCTCTCCCGGCCCCGGGCAGCCGTCACTCTGGCCATCCTGACCTCCTCTTCTTCTGCCTCCGATCGGGGCCCAGCTTCAGGAAGAGCATCCTGTCGCCATGTCCTGGCTGAGGGCAGCCTCCTAGGGCCACCCTGCGGGGCTCCAGGGGCCCCTCCCCGGTTTGGCCAGCTCGCCAGCTGCAGGCTACGGCTCCAGACTCGGCGCCAGGCCTCCAAGCCCAGAACTAGCCGAGAGAGCCTCACAACATCCTCTCTGAGCCGGTGGTAGGATGGCCGGGCATGGAGCTGACTGAGCGCCCGGGTGGCCAGCCTCAGGGTGAGGTCTGGGTGCAACAGAGTCACTGTCACTGCCAGCACGCAAGCCAGCAGCACCAGGCCAGTGAGATTGACAAGCACAAAGCTGCCCAGGAGGCGGGCAGCTGAGGCCAAGAGCTCCAGCACTAGCTGGCAGGGGGTCCAGAGAAGAATGGACATGGCCACAGCACTGCTGGAAATGTGGGCTAGGAAGGCAGCCACTACATCTGTCATCCTCCACAGTGGTCCCATCACTGCATCCCACAGGGCCAGCACAAGGGAGAAGAAGTTCTGAGTGCCAATGAGGCAGATGTTGACCAGGCTATTGATCACGTAGGCCACCAGGCTCATGGTGATGGCACAGACGTCACAGATCTGACGCAGCAAAGCATGGCCATTGGAGACCATATTGAGGACACCTCGGTGGAGGATCTCCCGGCTCCTAAGCGCCCCATGGGAGGCCAGGTGCCCCAGGAGCTTTAGACTCTCCAGGCCAGAACAGCAGCTGTACAGTACCGTAGACAAGGCCTGCAAGCCCCCACAGGTGAAGCGGACCATAGCTTCAATCAAGGCCAGCAGTGAAAGTAAGACTCCACGGCCCAAGTGCAGAAGACTAGTCAGTACCGTGTGTGGCAGGTTGTAGATGAAGGCCAGGAGCCAGGCCAAGGAAGCCAGGAGGGAGGACACCAGCAGGAAGTTGAGGTCCAACACCAAGGTCAGCACATCCAGCAACAGGCCCACCCCATTCACTACCAAGTACACAGCCTCCATGATAGGGCTATGGGGTTGGTCCCAGAGAAGTCTGGCTCCCGGCTGAGGGGGGTATCAGGGTTGTCAATATTTGGGGGGAAGGGAGCTCAGGGATTAATCTGGAAGGGAAGTGAACCGTCTCTCCAATCAGAGAGAAACTGAGGAAAAACTGGGTTAGAAGAAGTGGAGTCTCGGGAGGGAAAGGGGGCCAGGTGCTGGTCCAGGACTGCCGGTTTTGAAGGCGGTCTGTTTGGGAAGAAAGAAGCCAAACATCTCTAAAGTCGAAGTGATCCCGGGCTGGAGGAAAAATCTCAGCTTTGGAGGCCTGCTGGTGGCGTACCACGGCCGGGCAATGGGTCAGATCGAGAGAACACCGGGAACGGAAGGGATCGGGCCAGGCCGGGGCCGGGTGGGGGCGGCGCAGGCTGGGCGCAGGCTCGCGGTCCAGCTACGCAGGTGCCCCTGTCCCCTCCCGGCCCCCGTTCTCTGGGCTCGCGGCGCTTTGCGCCTAAGGGAGCAAGAGGGAAGGGAACGAGCCTCAGCAAACCCCAGGCGCGGCCTCTACTCCGCTGGGCGCCGCCATCTTGTGTGAGAAAGGGTAGGGCAAGAGGCATGTCAAGGAGGGAGGGGCGACGAACTCTGGCCAATCGGTGAGAACCAACCACAGGAAACATCGAGCGTTCATTGGCCCGTTTGAACGGTGCCCAAACACATTCAGTGCTTTACAGAGGTGGGGCGGAAACAGATTGAAATCCCCGCCCCCTTGAGGCGGGGATTGGTCAATTGAAGAGCATAGGCGAATTGCCCCAGCCCCGCCCCCTAAAGGAGCAGGACTTTGTGTGTGTGCCGTGGCTCAGTCGTCTCAGACTGCGACGCCACGGACTGTGGTCTGCCAAATTTCTCTGTCCATGGGATTTTTCCTAAGCAAGAATGCTGGAGTGGGTTGCCATTTCTTACTCCAAGGGATCTTCTAGAACCAGGGATCGAACCCGCCTCTCTTGAGTCTCCTGCATTGGCAGGTGGATTCTAAAGGAACAGGACTTTGGACTGTGGGAAATAGATGGGGAAACAGTGGAAACAGTGTCAGATTTTATTTTGGGGGGCCCCAAAATCACTGCAGATGGTGATTGCAGCCATGAAATTAAAAGACGCTTACTCCTTGGAAGAAAAGTTATGACCAACCTAGATAGCATATTCAAAAGCAGAGACATTACTTTGCCAACAAAGGCCCGTCTAGTCAAGGCTATGGTTTTTCCAGGAGTCATGTATGGATGTGAGAGTTGGACTGTGAAGAAAGCTGAGTGCCGAAGAATTGATGCCTTTGAACTGTGGTGTTGGAGAAGACTCTTGAGAGTCCCTTGGACTGCAAGGAGATCCAACCAGTCCATTCTGAAGGAGATCAGCCCTGGGATTTCTGTGGAAGGAATGATGCTAAAGCTGAAACTCCAGTACTTTGGCCACCTTGAGCGAAGAGTTGACTCATTGGAAAAGACTCTGATGCTGGGAGGGATTGGGGGCAGGAGGAGAAGGGGACAACAGAGGATGAGATGGCTGGATGGCATCACTGACTTGATGGACGTGAGTCTGAGTGAACTCCGGGAGTTTGTGATGGACAGGGAGGCCTGGCGTGCTGCGATTCATGGGATCGCAAAGAGTTGGACACGACTGAGCGACTGAACTGAACTGAACTGACCACGGGCGCTATTCTTTCTCTTCCCCTCCAGCCTTGATTTTTTTTTTAAGTACGGATTGGTGGTCAGTGTTCTGAACCAGGCTTTAGGATTGCACCACCTCCACAGCCAGACTCAGTCACTTGTCCTCCTCCACTCATCCGTTTACTCCGACGTGTATTGAGCTGCTACACATGCCCTGGGGATGCAAAAACTGTTTAAGACCTGCCTGCTCACACGCAGTTTAAGGGGAAACAGATTGTGATGGGGGATTCCCAAGCTGCTATTTCCAAACTGTTTCCTCAAGCTCTGTCACGTTTTCTCAGCATCCTCAGGAGATTACCTCATTGTCAGTAAGAAAAAGAGGTCACAGGCCGGAAATAGCTCACACTCCTAGCCCAGGCCCTATTCATTTGTTTACTTAAACACTCTAGTTAGGTATCTGCCTGGGCAGCCTTAGTAGTGGCCTCAAAAATTTATCCCTTTTAAAAATATTCAAATAATATTCAAAATATCTAAGATCCTATCCCAAATATATTGAGAGCCTGGTGTTCTCTACTAAAGCCAAGGATACTTGGGGGTCTGAGCCTTCCCCTGGCCTCTATTGCTTTAATTTCCTGCTTGCATTTGTCCACTGAAAACAATGCACAACAAGAAAGTTGTGAGTTAAGTTTTACTTAGAGTAAAACGAGGACTATAGGCCAGCAGACAGTCTCTCAGATAGTTCTGAGGGACTGCTCAGAAGACGTAAGAGGGGAGGTGAATATATATTTGTAATTTTGGTAGGTAATTGGGCAGACGTGCAATCTTTTCACACATGTTTTTACAGAAGGCTGCTGCTGGTCACAGGAAGTTTGCTGCTAGTCCTGAGAAGCAGATGTCTCCATTAATGATTGTAGTGCTTTTTTAGATATAAGAAGGTACAAGAATTTGGGTTCATAAAATCTCCTGAAAATAACTGTCTGAAGGCCTGTTCTGCCTGTTTTTCCCAGAGCACAGAGTGCCTCATTCCTGCTCTTGGTTCTGAATTCCCTTCAGGGTATGTCAAAGTTCAGTGACTGGTGGCTAGTGACAGTTTTTAGTTGGCACATTAAACTCTTCACCTCCACTCTGGCCTGGACTTCTTCTTAAACTGTCTCCATCACCCCACCCTGGACACTGCCTGAATCCTTTCTTTCCCAAAGCACCACTGATTGAAGGCTGAAATATTCTGCACACCTTTCTGAGACACGTGGCTCCCAGTACAGGTTAGAACATAGTGCAATCTCTAAAACTCCCCTGGTTTTTCTCTAGCTTCTCTCTCACATCTGTCAGGCCCCAACTTCATGTTTTCTCTGAGACATGTTTTCCCTTTGTCTTCCTCTTCCTTTTGAGATTTCCCCTCTTTCTCGAGCCACCAGACTCCAACTTTCCATTGTTATTATTTATTTGTTTATTTCTACTGCACTGGATCGTCATTTCTATATGCAGGCTCTCTCGAGTTGCAGTGCTCGGGCTTCTCATTGGGGTAGCTTCTCTTGTTGCCCAGTATGGGCTCTAGGGCATGTGGGCTTCAGTAGTTGTGGAGCCCGGGCTTAGGAGTTGCAGCTCGCGGGGTTAGTTGCCCCTTGTCATGTGGATCTTCTGGGACCAGGGATCAAACCCATGTCCCCTACATTGGTAGGCAGATTCTTAACCACTGGACCCCCAGGGAAGTCCTCCATTGTTGTTTGATATACAGAATAGTCTGTTTCTACCCCCAATTCCCTCTAAACTTTAGCCACAAAATGCTCATTTCTCTATGCAAAGGAGATAATATAAAGATTTGTTTAACCTTCTGCCCATATCACAGTCTGTTGTGGTTATTGTTGCTGGTGTTTTGTTTTGTTTTTCATTTTCCCCTAATCTGAAATCTTAGCGAAAATGCCCATCTCCTCTTCAAGATACTTGGTCCCACCACCCATAACCTGTCCTCTTCAAAGACTTTACTTGTCCAATGAATACTATTGTGTTTTTAATCTATCTTCCTGAAGCACTTGACACCAGTGACCACTTCCTCCACCCTTGGCCTCTGGACCTTACCCTCTCCTGTCTTCTTTCTGTGCTCACCATGCCCCCTCCCCTCTCTCCCAATGATTCCCAAATCTATGTCTTCAGCCTGAATTTGTCTTTCAAAGTTCAGGTTCCAGCTGCTTCCTCAACAGCTGCTGGATAGCCTACTGGTACTTCAAACTCAATGTGTCCAAAATCAAACTCAGCAAATTTGCTGTGCCTACACTGTGGGTAGTTAACCAGCCAGCTTTCTGCACCGAGAAAGACCTTGAAGTTGGCAGGATCCTCTAAGACAGTATGTCCATCAGCCTGGGACCAAGGCCTCACCTTTGTGATCTGAGATATCCTTAAACAAGACACAGCCTTTGACTCTGCTGGCATTCCAGCAGCGGACAGCCAGAGGTTACCTGTGGTCAACATTCTATGGGTAAATTACTGTGGGTGAATTACTGCAAAATGCTCTCTATTCCTATGCTAGAAATATAAAGTACCGTGTGACCACAGTACAAATGAAGTGCTGGGATGACACCCCCCTCCCCACCACTGCTTGGGGAAACAAAGGCACTTCTTGGTTCTGAGAGGTTGTAAACACTCCCTTTGAGGTGATCATTGTGGTCTGGACTTAAGCACTATCTCTACTGACTTGATAATATTTCTTTCTCTTCCAGGACTGTGTTTCAGATAACAGCTGGTTCAAACCCACTGTTGCCAAAGCAGGGGTCATCTCTATTTGAAAATATTTTTTAATGTTTATTTTTATTTATTGATTTGGCTGCTCTGGGCCTTAGTAGCAGCATGTGGGAACGAACTAGTTCCCTGACCAGGGATCAAACCCAGGGCCCCTGTATTGGGAGAATGGAGCCTTAGCCACTGGACCACCAGGGAAATCCCCATCTTCTATTTGGAGGCTGGAAGACTCGAGAGTCTTGGTCAAAAGAGCCAACACCAGGCTTCCCTGGTAGTCCAGTGATAATCTGCCTGCCAATGCAAGAGACATGGGTTCAATCCTTGATCCAGGAAGATCCTACATGCCACGGAGCAACTAAGCCCACGTGCCACAACTATTGAGCCTGAGCTCTAGAGTCTGGGAGCCGCACCTACTGAAGCCCATGTGTCCTAGAGCCTGTACTCTGCAATATGAGAAGTCTCTGCAACGAGAAGGCCATGAACTGCAGCTAAAGAATAGCTCCCACTCTCCACAACTAGAGAAAAGTCTGCGCAGCAACGAAGACCCAGCCAGAAATACATAAATACAGAATTAATTAAATAGATAAATAAAATTAAATTTAAAAAAGAAAGAACCAACAGCAAGTGACTTTAGGGAGGAAGTTCAAATTGCTTATGAGTGTGAGTTGCAGTGATTGAGAAAAAATAAACCAGATCTGGAGAAAACTTAATGCCTCTATCTTTGCAGAATTGTGTCATGGAAGATATAGTGGTATGATCTAAAATGCTCAGGCATCTGCTCAGGGGCCTGCTGGAACAACAGCTGGTTTCTGCTGTTGTGCTAAGTGCACGGCTTTTGTGCTGCTAGGTGAGAGATACGAGCTGGGACAACAGAGGGGGTTTTTAGAGGTTGTTCAGGCTTGAAGAGACGGGGTGAAACCAGAAAGACTGTCTAATTTAGGAGTTTTGCTTTGTGGCGATGTGTCTCCTATAATCCTCCCTTTTATTTCCCCATCATGTGTTCAGTAAAATCCATATCACTGCCATGGTCTTAAGAGTTTGATATTTTTCTCCTTTTTGATTTAATTTGGCTTTTTAATTATGCAAATCATTTACCAGATACCCAAAGTCAAACTATATGAAAAGGTACATTCCTAAAAGGTTTGTGTCATGGTCTGTGTGTGGGTTGGAAAAGAGTTTCCAGGTATGAGGCAGAATGAGAAGAGACTAAAGTTTATTAGAGTGGGAGATGCAGTTAGAACAGAGAGCTGGCTCAAGAGAAAGCCAACCCCTTTCAAGGACTAGTAGCCAATTTTTATAGCCTCAAGACCGAGAAAATTCCTACTGGAAGAGTGGCATTCAGTTCAGTTCAGTTCAGTTGCTCAGTCGTGTCCGACTCTTTGCGACCCCATGAATCGCAGCACGCCAGGCCTCCCTGTCCATCACAAACTCCCGGAGTTCACTCAAACTCACGTCCATCGAGTCAGTGATGCCATCCAGCCATCTCATCCTCTGTTGTCCCCTTC
This sequence comes from Bos mutus, assembly GCF_027580195.1. Lineage (NCBI taxonomy): Eukaryota > Metazoa > Chordata > Mammalia > Artiodactyla > Bovidae > Bos > Bos mutus. The sequence goes on from NC_091631.1 coordinate 49,937,135, forward strand.
TCCTCCTGCCCCCAATCCCTCCCAGCATCAGAGTCTTTTCCAATGAGTCAACTCTTCGCACGAGATAGCCAAAGTACTGGAGTTTCAGCTTTAGCATCATTCCTTCCAAAGAACACCCAGGACTGATCTCCTTCAGAACGGACTGGTTGGATCTCCTTGCAGTCCATGGGACTCTCAAGAGTCTTCTCCAACACCACACTTCAAAAGCATCAATTCTTCAGCACTCAGCCTTCTTCACAGTCCAACTCTCACATCCATACATGACTCCTGGAAAAACCATAGCCTTGACTAGATGGACCTTTTTTGGCAAAGTAATGTCTCTGCTTTTGAATATGCTATTTAGGTTGGTCATAACTTTCCTTCCAAGGAGTAAGCGTCTTTTAATTTCATGGCTACAGTCACCATCTGCAGTGATTTTGGAGCCCAAAAAAATAAAGTCTGACACTGTTTCCACTGTTTCCCCATCTATTTCCCATGAAGTGATGAGACCAGATGCCATGATCTTCATTTTCTGAATGTTGAGCTTTAAGCCAACTTTTTCACTCTCCTCTTTCACTTTCATCAAGAGGCTTTTTAGTTCCTCTTCACTCTCTGCCATAAGGGTGGTGTCATCTGCATATCTGAGGTTATTGAGATTTCTCCCGGCAATCTTGATTCCAGCTTGTGTTTCTTCCAGTCCAGCGTTTCTCATGATGTACTCTGCATAGAAGTTAAATAAGCAGGGTCACAATATACAGCCTTGACATACTCCTTTTCCTATTTGGAACCAGTCTGTTGTTCCATGTCCAGTTCTAACTGTTGCTTCCTGACCTGCATATAGGTTTCTCAAGAGGCACGTCAGGTAGTCTGGTATTCCTATCGCTCAGAATTTTCCACAGTTTATTGTGATCCACACAGTCAAAGGCTTTGGTATAGTCAATAAAGCAGAAATAGATGTTTTTCTGGAACTCTATTGATTTTTCCATGATCCAGCAGATGTTGGCAATTTGATCTCTGGTTCCTCTGCCTTTTCTAAAACCAGCTTGAACATCAGGAAGTTCACGGTTCAGGTACTGCTGAAGCCTGGCTTGGAGAATTTGGAGCATTACTTTACTAGCATGGCATTAGTGATTGGTTAAGATGCTATGGGCGTTTCCCTGGTGGCTCAGATGGTAAAGAATCTGCCCGCAGGAGATGCAGGTTTGACCTATTCCCTGGAGAAGGGAATGGCTACCCACCCACTCCGGTATTCTTGCCTGGAGAATTCCAGGGACATAGCAGCCTAGCGGGCTACAGTTCATGAGATCACAAAGAGTCAGACACCAGTGAGCAACTAACACTTTCACTTTTTAGGATGCATTGGGTGGGTATTTTACCTAATATGGGGTCAGGGAACTGGCTAGTTTAGATCCGAAGGCTTATGGCAGCAGTAGATACAGGGCTCCATCAGTTGCAGAGATGTCTGTCCTGTGACCTGGGTACAGGGCCCCACACTTCTGACCTGGGTACAGGGCTCCACTCCTCTGAACTGGGTACAGGGCCCCACAGTTTGCTTTCACCCTGACCCCTCCACCGTGTTCCCTTTGAGTAACACCCTAAGCCCCATAAATCACAAACACACTGAAAATTGTTTTCCTCTCTCAATCGGCATCCGAGGCTTGGCACTGGTACAGGAGAACCCAAACCCTAAACATCGGCTCTAGTAATAACACTGTTCAGGCCCAGAGAAGCACTTCACATCTCATAACCCATGTCCTGGAAACATGAGGTGACTGTATCCAAATGCCACAAAGTTCTATAGTTTGTGCCAGGGGAGGATTTCAGCCACTGAAGCACTTAGGGAAGAAAAGAAATACATTAACTAGTCAAATCCTCTTGCTTTTCCTCCTGTTCCAATTTGTGGTTCCAGAAGTACTCAGAAATTAATGTGGTATGTGCAATAGTGGCTGAGGAACATTTGTAATATTAATTCATATTTTTTAAAATTTGTCTATATATGAGTCTAGATGAAAAATACTCGCGATTTTATTGGCTTTAGTCCTGTTCTGATTTATGGGAAGGACTGAAGAAAAGCAACTTACGATTTTAGGCATTGATTTAAAAGGATGTTGAAGGTAAGTTGATAATGCAATTGACACGGTTAGTAAAAATAAAGATGAACAAGGTCATTTTTTCCACTGAAAATCCAGAAACATTTTTTGTGCCATATGCCATGTATGGCACATAGTTATTTGTTACTATGACCTGACCTCAACTGTGATCATCATGGCTTTCTTTGGAACATTAAAAAGATTATATTTCTGGATCTTCCCAAAGATGAAATATCTTAGGAAAACACATATCACATTTGACTTTACAACACTCTTGGACACATGATGAGAATATTGGCTAAATGCTATTAAAACAAGTAGACTTAATTAACACATGATACTAAAAGAGCTTGAAGAGTTAAGCAAAACAACAGAAATCTCTCAAATAGTTTCCACATGGTCCCAAGTGGAAAATGAAATTATTCTTGAATGTGTGCTACCCACAGATATTTGAGAGGGACTGTTTCTTAGTAATATTGACAAAAGTTTAACAAATCTAAACCTAAGTTTGACTGTTTGAGTTTCTTTGTTTTTTCACAATTGATGAGCTAATACTAATACATTGTTATTACTAACTGAAGTCCATAGTTTACATTAGTGTTCTCTTTTAATGCGGTACATCCTATAGGGACTTCCCTGGTAGTCCAGTGGCTAAGACTCCAAGCTCCCAATGCAGCGGGTGGAGTTTTATACCTGGTCAGGGAAATAGATTCCAAATGCCACAGCTAAAGATCCCACATGCCGCAAGGAAGACCCAGCACAGCCAAATAAATAAATAAAAATAATAAATACTAAAAAAACCCTGAAATGTGCTGTAGATCCTATGGGTTTTGACAGATGTATTATACCATGGTCTACCATTACAATATCATGCAAAGTATTTTCCCTGCCCTAAAAATCCCCTGTGCTCCACAGGGATGACCATTTCCTGCCTCCCCTCCAGCCCCACTTTGTGGCCATCACTGATCTTTTTGCCATCTTCTTCGTTTTGCCTTTTCCAGAATGTCATATCACTGGAATCATGCAGTATGTAGCCTTTTCAAATTATCTTCTTAGCAATAAACATTCAGGCTTCCTCCATGTCCTTTTGTGACTTGATAGCCCACTTCTTTTTAATCCCTGCATAATATTCCATTGTATGGATGCAGCTACCAGTTTGTTTATCCATTCTCCTATTAAAGTACATCACAATTGCTTCCAAGTTTTGACAATTATGAATAAATCTGCTATAAACATCCATGTGGAGGTTTTGTGTAGAACTAAGTTTTCAATTCTCCTTGGGTGAATACCAAGGAGAGTGATTAATGGATCTTATAGTAAAGGTATGTTTCACTTTATAATAAACTTCCAAACTGTTTTCCAAAGTGGCTGTGCCATTTTGCATTCCCATCAGAAATGAATGAGAGTTCCCATCACTCCACATGCTCTCCAGCACTTGGTCCTGCCCGTGTTTTTGAACTTCAGCTATTCCAATAGGTGTGTATTGCATCTCACTGTTTTAATTTGCCATTTCCCAGGCTTCTCTGCCTGCAATGCAGGGGACATAAGAGACACGGGTTCGATTCCTGGGTCGTGAAAATCCCTTGGAGGAGGGCATGGCAACCCTCTCCAGTATTCTTGCCTGGAAAATCCCCTGGAAAGAGAAGCTGGTGGGCTACAGTCCATGGGGTCGCAAAGAGTCAGACACGACTGAAGAGACTGAGTATAACACAGCACTCACCACTACTGAACTGTATGCTTAAAAATGGCAAAGGAGTTAAATTTTACAAATTTTTAAAATCACAATTAAAGAAACAAACAAAAAACCCCACCTATGATTTTACCCTTTGACCCAGAAATCCACCTCTAGGAATGTACTGTTAAGACATTTTCAACAAAAAGAAAATTTATTGTCACATTATTTATAATTGCAAAATACTGGAAATTGTTTTTGGCCCCGCCTGTATGGATCGTGGAATCTTAGTTCTTGGACCACAGCAGTGAGAGCGCCAAGTCCTAACCACTGGACCGCCAGGGAATCCTCTGGTGTCATTTTGACTTTTAGAAGGCTGTTAATCTCCTACACACTTAAAATATTAAACTAAATTAAAATATGAGGGAAAAACAAACTGAATGCAAACAGAAACAAATGAACCCAGCTGAATTTCATATGAGTGATATAACCACATAGCAAGGAGGGAAGTATACCCTGTGTCTCCGACGGTAAAGAATCTGCCTGCAATGCAGGAGACCCAGGTTCCGTCCGTGGGTCAGGAAGATCCTCTGGAGAAGGGAATGGCAATCCACGCCAGTGTTCTTGCCTGGAGAATCCCATGGCCGAAGAGCCTGGTGGGCTGCAGTCCGTGGGGTCACAAAGAGTCGGACATGACTGGACGACTGGACACCACACCATACACCCTCAGCCTGGGGGAAGTAGAGACCTCTTGAACTCACTTTACTAGGCTTACTTTTTATAGTATAAGACAATTTTGAAATATTGTTGGGAGCCAGAGTTCTTCGTTTGGAAAAAGGGAGACATAAATATGAAATACAGGAAAGCAAGGTACAGAACTCCATGAAACTGGATCAAAATTGTAAGTTACCAGTATAAACTCATGCTTTCTATAATAATAATATATATATATATTAGATATATTATATATTATCTTAGATGTGCTATATACATTGTATATGTGATTATGTGTGTCCATTGAAAGAACCTAGAAGCAATAAAACCCTCGTAGCAAGAAGCATACCTAGTGCTCAGATGTTGGTTTCTACCATTCCCCACTGAAAGAAACAGGGTTCCTGGGGAAAAGAGTTGATTATAGTGGCTGAGACAGAGAAGGGAGAAGGTTGAAAATTCTGCCAGAAATGAAGTAGCACCAAAAATTATGGGGCAGGGTCCAGCAGACTGGGGGTGGGGGTGGCTGTGTCAGAGGATGCAGAAGCCAGATCAAAGGTGGCCACATCTGGGTTGATTTCAGCATCAAAATAAATAAGGACCGTAATGGAATAAAATCCACTGAATAAAATAGGAGTCCATGAGTCCAGATATATTACAAAGAATATAAATAAACAAAAAATTAGAAAGGAGGGCTCTTGTTTACAATGGAGCACTGACTGATACAGAAGGAGGGAGGCTGACAGGAGAAAATTATCATTTCAAACCATCAGAGTGACTTCCCCAGGGATCCAGTGGTGAAGACGCTGCACTTCTAATGCAGGGAGTGCAGGTTCAATCCCTGGCTGGGGAACTAAAGTCCCACATGCTATGGGGTGTAGCCAAAAATTTAAAAAAAAAATCATAATAAATAAAACCATCATGGGAAAAATTGGTTCAGACCAGAACCATTACGGGATGCTAACGTATGTATTACTTACATAGTATTTCAGCCTGGGTTACATAACCCTACTTCATGGACAAGATTACACCAGACAAATCCGGATTGACAAATATGAAGGCAACGTCTTAGGAACCGTTGCAGATTATAGGGAAATAACGAGACCTGAAGACTAAAGACAACAGAGAAACCTGGACTGCATCCTATTCCACAGGGAAAAGACCAACACCACGGTGGACGTTTGGGACTCTTGTCAAACTGGAATATGGATTATAGACTAATGTTTTGTATCAATTTGAATCTTCTAAATTGGATAACTGTATTGTGATTATATGGGACAATATCCTTCTTCTCAGGAAATATTGAAGTATAAAGGGACCTACGAGCACACTGCATGCAATCTACTTTCATGATTTAGAATAATTATACATATGTACACACATCAAATAAATAATTTTAGTTAAAATTTAATATAAATTTTAATTTAGAAAGAATAAAAAAAGCAAAATCTGGGGAATTCCCTGGTGGTGCAGTGGTTAGGACTCTGAGTTTTCACTGCTGAGAGTGTGGGTTCAAATCCTTGGTGGAGGGACTAAGATCCCACAAGCCAGGTAGCTTGGGAAAAAAAGGAAAAAGCAAAATCTGTGGCAAAACATTAGTAATCATCATGATTCTAAGAGTATTCAGGGAGTCTACACTATCTCTGCAAACTTTCTGAATGTTTGAAATTAATTCAAAATAAAATTAAATATATAAAAAGCGAAGCTAAAACAAGGAAATAAAAATGTTTGCAAGGGCATAAAGGAAAAGACTCACATGCAGATAATCCCCAAACTAATTTCTCTTGAGACTAACTTCTGGCCAAGTTCAAATTACAGCTTCAATTGCAGAGAGATTTTAAGAAATGTAACAAAATAGTACTCTGGAGTTTTTTTTTAAATAAGAGCTCAGCATTGAATAATTTGCAAACAGTAAAATGTAAACACCAAATGGATCTAGATATTGCTTTAAAGGCTGTTGAAAATTATTATGATAAAGACGTACATGATGAAAAAGTATTTTCAGGGATAAAATATTTATTATCTGTGGCTCCTTTATAATGTTTAAATGTGAGGTGCAAAATTTATGAATCAGTTCTGAATCCAAGTATTGCTGTAAAATTGTTAGTAATACTTTCAGTTTGGAGCAATGTTTCTCTAAATTGAAATTTATTTTTTAAACAGCTAAAAACAGCAACCCAAGAAAAGTAAATTAACTTGGCATTCCTAGCAATAGAATATGCATTATGAGATTTTTATTATACAAAGTAATTAGGTATTTTGCCAAAATGAAGACAAGAACATTTTATTTAATGGAATATTATATAATAACTTATGAGTTGCATGTGACTTTATTATCCATCCAAACATTGCTGGCCCTTCTTGAGGACACCCAGGCATGGGCAATGAAAATTAAGTTAAATTATCTTGAATATTTTGCTGACTTTAAGTCATACAAAAACTGTGCCATTACATATCTTTTAATTTTGTCATTAGAAAGGTTATTTGTCAAGGTAAGAGGGCAGAGCATGTTTAAGAGTTAGCTAGCCTTCATATTGTTCTTGCCTGGAGAATCTTAGGGACAGAGGAGCCTGGTGGGCTGCCGTCTGTGGGGTTGCACAGAGTCGGACACGACTGATGTGACTTAGCAGCAGCAGCAGCAGCATCCTTCAAATAATTCAAACAGCTTGACATACAATATGTGAACCTTCATTTATATCTGACCTGGCCACACAAGTATTGGAGGTTTTGGTCCTTTAATTACTTCTATTTGAAAGTACAAATAGATGTTGATCATATAAAAATATTTATCTATTTTTATACAAAAGGTAACATTCTACATATAGCACTGTATATCAAGCTTTTATTTTATTTATTTATTTATTTTAATTGTTAGGGGTTTGAGTGCATTCTTTAGGAAGGCATGACAGCTGCTTCTGCAGCTTGCTGTTTTAACTAATGTTCTGGACACTCCTCTGTGCAAAGTGACACTGGGAGGCCAGTAACACTTCGGCATCAGATAGAGAAAAGGATTCAAAGACTTCAGGAGAGAGGAACGCTGAGACTTGAATGAACTCCCCCAGTGCCCCCATCTCCCACCCCCGCTCCGTCTCCCATTAGACCTGGAAAGACCACGTGTTCCTTCACCTTGAGGAATCTCAAGCTTTTAAATTTAGTACTATATTCCACACCAACCATACCTTAATAAAAATGTCAATGAGCCTCAAATAAATAAATAAAATTATATTCCAGTGATCATTCCATATCAACATATAGGGAGTGTCCTTATCCTTTTAAGAGCTGTGCAGTACTCCACTGAGTGGAGTTAATTCAAGGATTGTGGATAGGGGACTCAGAAGTGTTGTGTCCCATCTCAAGTCAAATGTGGTAGGGAGAGAAGTCTGCCAAGAGAATCTCAGTCATGGTGGGTGACATAAGGGACCAGATTCCTCCCAAGCTTATGTTTTATTCTAGTGTGAAGCTTTTATGATCAGATGGATTGGCATGTTCAAAGTTAAAATAAGGCCATACCCCAGGTACAGCAGGTATAACCCAGGTAAGCAGCAGCCTCCCCAGAAGCGGCTGGATGTTTCCAACCTCAGTCACCCAAGAGACAGGACAGATCTGGGAAGGGAGACAGGACCTTAGAAAGTGGAACTTTTGGGGGGACTTCCCTGGTGGTCCAGTAGCTAAGACTCCATCCACACTCCCAATGCAGGAAGGCTGATCCCTAGTCAGGGAGCTAGATCCCACAAGCTGCAATTTTAAAAGATCCTGCATGATGCAACTAAAAAAAAAAAAAAAAAAGATCCCGCATTTGGCAATGAAGATCTCGCATGAGGCAATTAAGACCTGGCACAGCCTAATTAATTAGTTAAAAAAAGGAAGAAAAATGAGACCTTTGGTTCTGTCCCTCTGTGCCTGAACTCAGACGGATCTAAACTGATTGGCAGGCGTTTCCCTGCTCAGAACCGTTTATACACACCCTGCTGTGCTAAACCATTTATCAGGGTCTACAAATCCTCTGTAATCTGGCCTCATCCCTCACTAAATTCATTCCTCCCTTGCAGGATATGAACCAACCACTAGCCGTCTCCTACACAGAGGATGCTGCTGCTTCGAAGTCGCTTCAGTCGTGTCCGATTCTGTGCGACCCCATAGACGGCAGCCCATCAGGCTCCACCGTCCCTGGGATTCTCCAGGCAAGAACACTGGAGCGGCTTGCCATTTCCTTCTCCAATGCATGAAAGTGAAAAGTGAAAGTGAAGTCGCTCAGGCGTGTCCGACTCTTAGCGACCCCATGGACTGCAGCCTACCAGGCTCCTCTGTCCATAGGAGTTTCCAGAGGATGCTACCATACCCTATTTACCCGGCTACTTGCCATTATCCCTTAAAATGAAGCTAGGCGTCAGCTCTTCCAGGAAGCCTTCCTTGGCCACCTAAGGTTGAGTTAAGTAACTGTTTGTCTGCATTTGTGCACCCTAGTACTTGCACATTATATTCTAAGTGTTTACTTGTCAGTCCCCTCAGTAGGGCTTCTCCAGTGGCTCAGCGTTCACAAATATGCCTGCAGTGCAAGAGAGGCAGGTTTGATCCCTGGGTCAGGAAGATCCCCTGGAGGAGGGCATGGCAACCCACTCCAGTATTCTTGCCTGGTGAAATCCTGTAAACAGAGGAGCTTGGCAGGCTACAGTTCATGGGGTCACAAAGAGTCGGACATGACTGAAGCAACCGAGCACACCTTCCCTCACTAGAGCACAAACCTCTTAAGCCCATGAACCTTGTCTTAATTATGATCCCACCCTCCGCCCCCAAGCTTAGTCTCTGACACACGACATCCTAGTTCAATGATGAGACAGAGAAGGGAGCTGCCACAATGCCCTTTTCCTTCAAAGCAAACCCTCTCTGTCCACATGTCACCTCTATTTGTACCGCAGTGTTGGCATCACTCAGGATGAATTGAGATGAAGCCTAAGACTCTGGCTTCTCCAACTGATCAATTCTGTTTTTCCATCCCCCCATTCTACCTGCTTTCCCTGAGATGAGAGAACAATTTAAATTAGGGGCACCAGGGGGCGCTCTCAGGCAAGAAGAAATAGAGAAACCCTTCAGTTCAATTGCTCAGTCGTCTGACTGCAACCCCATTAACTGTAGCACACCAGGCCTCCCTGTCCATCACCAACTCGCGGAGCCTACTCAAACTCATGTCCATCCTGTCCATGATGCCATCCAACTATCTCAGCCTCTGTCGTCCCTTTCTCCTCCTGCCTTAAATCTTTCCCAGCATCAGGGTCTTTCCCAATGAGTCGTTTCTTCACATCAGGTGGCGAAAGTATTAGAGTTTTAGCTTCAGCATCAGTCCTTCAACTGAATATTCAGGACTGATTTCCTTTAGGCTGGACTGACTTCCTTTGGGATGATTTCCTTTAGGATGGAGAAAGCCTTATAAACCTGTTTCAATTTCGTCACATCATTGCTCAAGAACTTGCAGCGGGTCCCCACTGCCTCTTCTATCTTAAGATCCAAGTTCCTCCCCCATGACTTTACCCCACCTCATCTGCCCAACCTCTCACGCGGATGCACCCTCTACCCTCTTGAATTTCTAGTTAGCCGTGTAACACTTTATTTTAGCACCAGCTGTTTGTATAAAGGTGGTGCCAATAGGTGGTAGCAGTGGCTGAAGCTCTCCTCAAGACACTCTAAGTAAACATACATTGAAAGTGAAAGCGGTGAGCTGGCTATGCAAAGAGCAGTGCATGTCTGCCAGCCTCCCCACATCAGCCTGACCTTCTAGCCAGCTGCCGATGCTGAAACTCTTTAATACAGAAGAAGTAGTTGTCGCTGTGTGCGTCCCTTTCTTCAGTCTCACCCTTCCTCTCCTTGTCTGTGCCATTTGCTCTGCTTGGAATGATCTAGCCTCATTCCTCCCCTATCTAAACTTGACTTTTCGCTGGAGCCGCCACATTTCCAAAAAGGCTTTCCTGGCTAGTGCAGGCACCTTCCGTAGATGTTCCCTCTTCTGAATCCCCGTTGCATTTCCTGTTTATACCACATAATTCGTTGGTATTCAATCTGTTGCTTTCTTTTCTATGATGTGTTTACTTAATCCAGCTGTAAATTATCACAGGTAGGGGGCCCATATTTGGGAGTTGGATCAATCTTGGTTCAAATTTTAGTTCCTTGGAGTGATCAGAAAGTTCTGAAACTAGGAAATGGTGATGAGTGCATAACATTGTGAGCATATTTGATGCCACTGACTTGTACACTTAAAGTGGTTAAAAGGGTAAGTTTTAGGTTATGCGTATTTTACCACACTGAAAACAATGTAGCTCCATTACTCACAGGCTATGCGACTTTAGGTCATGTAACTCTTTTCACTTCAGTTTCCTCATTTTTTGTTGCAAAGATCAAGATAAACATTAGCAATGAAAATGACCCTTAAGTCATGGGCTGAGTTATACAGCCCTGTGAAAATATTAGCTATGACTAGCTTCTTCTCTCATTCTGAGCACTGCCATGTCCCTTCTCAACAGTCACTGGTTTGGCCACCCGCCCAAGATTAGTTAATTAAGTGGCAGGGAGATCTCAAAGCCACCAATTCCTTCGTTGAGTTTACAGCCGGGTATTGGAGATAAGCCGCTTCTGTGGTGGCTCCATTGGTAAAAGAATCCACCTACAATGCAGGAGATGTGGGTTCGATCCCTGGGTTAGGAATCTCCTGGAGGAGGGCATGGCAACCCACTCCAGTATTCTCGCCTGGAGAATCCCAAGGACTGAGGAGCTTGGAGGCTGCAGTCCATGGGGTCGCAAAGGGTCAGACACTGCTGAAGGGACTGAGCACATGTGCTTGCTCACACTGGGGACCAAAGTTGGACTAGCTCTTTCCAATGTGATTGGGACATCGAAGGAAGGTGCCAGGGAGAACGCAGGCCCAGTCTGACCTGGTCTGGGGATTTTCTCTGACTCCAAATCCTGTGTTCTCTCCGCTTTTCAAGTTCCCTTGAGGCCGTGGGCCCTGGGATGTGGGTCCGGGAAACAGGGTTCAGTGTCCCTCTCCCCTCAGCTTGCTGTTCCCTTCCCCCCACCTCTCTGGCAGCCTCCAAGGCCAGCTGTGGCAACTCCAGAAGGGGTCACAGGCCCTGCCAGCGTGCAGTGGAACAAGGCTCCCCGGCTCCGGGACTCCCCCTGGGTTGTTCATAGCTCTGGATGTCTCCAGGGGTGTAGCAGAATCTGGGATCACTAGGCTTCCTACAGGCTCCTCTCGGGTAGATTAGCTGGCCCTTCCTCAGGGACAACTCAAAGTCAAAATTTAAACAGCTCTCTGGGGACACTCCTCCTCATGGGTGGTGGTATTTTGGGGAGCGGATGTGAACTTCCCCGAGGGGGAGAGATATAGGCTCTCAGCGTCCGGCTCTTTGCCCTCCTCCCTGCCCCCAGCTCGCTCTGTTCTCCAAATTTAGGATGGGAGGAAGAAGTGGGAAGACGTTTGGGTCCTCAGAGGCCAGAGAGCACAGACCCAGGACCAGAAGCGAGACAATCCTTTATCACAGCTGACAGGAGCCCCCAGCCCTGCCCGAGCAGAAATCCTGGCTGGATCATCCTCCCCTCCCCTCCCCTCCGTCAGAGGTCACTGCGACCCCGGGAGGCAGTGCTCAGGGACTCCCCATGCCGTCTGGCTCTCTCCCCAAACTCTACCCGATTCCCACCCTCAACTCAGTTCCCCCTCCGTTTCCCAAAGCAGAGACTGAATCACCTCTACCGGTCCTCGCTGGGAAAGGCCTGGAGACCGGATTCGGGGCTTCCGGAGAGCCCCCACGGTCCCCTGCCCGAGCCCCTCCCCGGCCCACTGCAGCCTGAGCATTTATGGTAATGTTTGGATTGGGGCAAGCTCAGCCGGATGCCCCGCCTTCCCCGGGCAGGACCTGGGATCCCCTGGGCTGAGGCCTGGGGTGCTGGAGGGCAGCCCACGTGGAGAGGGCCCTGGGGTCGGAGAGGACTAGAGGGGACAGTCCAGGCCCAGGGGAAGGCTCAACAGGGCTGGGGATTAGGACGGGAGGGATGGGTCCCCCTCTGCACACCGCACTCACTGCGAACCCTCCCTCTGGTTTCTGGGTCCCTAATCCCCAGGAAGAGTCCCCATGTGGCCACATCCTCTTTTCCCACTCTCCCCCCACCTCCTTAGCAGGGAAGGGGCTGAGAGGAGAGGCCGGCAGCTCCCAGGGGAGTCCCTGGAATGCTGGGAGCCTGGGAACGGACCCTGCAGTGTCCCTGGGAAAGCCAGGCTGTGGGAATCCCACCCACAGCCCCCTCCCCAGGATGCGACACCGGATGCCAGAGACAGATCCCACCTCCCCAAGAGGGGGCTTCTGTGAGAGTGGGAAAACCCCCCTGTCCCAGCCCCAGCCTGGCTCGACCCCGGAGTTCAGTAGGCCAGCTGTGATGGAGACGCCCCCCTCCCGCGCCCTCCTCTCCCTCGCTGGCTCTGATATAATCCCGGTCATTGTGCCACCACCTCCCCTCCCCCGCCCCTTCTCTGGACCCCTGTACAATGGGGCCTTTGCCTCCTTCAGCACTCAGGGTGGAGATGAACTCACTGACGGTTTCTCCAAGTTTAAAAATAGCCCCTCCCATCTCCCCCTGTCCCACCCACCACCACCAGCACAAGTCACCCTCCTCCTCTCCCATGGCATTTCTGGGGCGCAGCTCAGTCCAGGCCGCACCTCCTTCCTGCCTGGAGTCAGGTGCGAAGGACATGGGTGAGACCACGTCCGGCCAAGACAGGGGCCGCTTCCCCCTATTCAATCTCTTCCCCAACATTTTCCACCCAGCCCCCCAGTATCCGGTTTCCTGGCCTGAGGTTGCCTCAGCAGCAACTGCCCCCCACCCTCCTCCTACCCCATTTTTTTTCACTCCCTTAGCACAGTCTCCTCCCAGCTCAGAGCCCCCGACACTGGAAAAAATTCTCCTACCTCCCCTCCAAAGACTCAGACTGAACCCTATTTTTAGGCCAGGCCAGGGAGGGGGGATTCCCCAGCCTCAGTCATTGCCAATATTGCTGGCCCACCTCCTCCGCCCCATAGCGCCTTTTCTTACTGCAGATGTAAACTTGTCTTTATCGGCTTCCTTCCTCTGCTCAGCCCGCCCTTCTCATATCCTCCTGGTTAAGGCCCCTCTACTGGAAGGGGTGGGTGGGAGACCACTGTACCCACTATGAGAGAGGACTCCTGGGCTTAATCTCACCCCAGCAGGGCTAACCCCCCCGGGGCAGGACTAGCCTTGTCTTTTTACCTCCACCTCCACGTGGAAGATGGGGGTGGGGTCCCACATCTTACAATGCAATGAAAGCCCCCACTCACCCCGGAGACAGCAGTTGAGGGACTCAGACCGTGGCCACCACCCCTCGCAGCCTCAGTTTCTCTACCTGTGGTCAGACTTATGCCCAAGAGAAGCACCAAGGGCTTTCTGTGCCCCCTGGGTCTGCCGTGGGAGTGAAGAAGGCAGCCTTCCTACCCATTCTTTCTGGAGAGAAATGAGGCAGGGAACTTAGGGCTCTGGTCTGGGGCTCTGCTGATCCTGGCCTGCATCTGGGCAAGGCTGCCTCCACCGAGTCCAGGCACAACAGTGTCTGCAAATGGAAAGCCCACAGTGGCCTCCTTGGCTCCCCCCTTCTGCTGGACCTCCATCCTCTCTCGCTGAAAGTTCTTCCCCGTCTGCTTCCTCTTTCCTGCAGCTGTGGACGCTCTAGCTTCTGGCATCTCAGAGAAACGGAGAAGCCCGTCTCAGACACCCTCCACCTCCTGCTCCTTCACCCTGTGCTGCCATCATTCTGCTTCCTCCTGCCTCCAATCCCCTCTGAAGCCTCTCCAAGGACTTGACCTCTTTGGTTTGGAATCCTAGCGGGCCCCACTCAATGAAGCCTTCTTGAGGTTGTCTGCCCCCTGACCTCTACCACCTACTCCCTGGCAGCCCAGATCACCCTGAGCTACTGGCTTCCCTAAAGGACAGTCTCTGTGCTAGTTTGGTGGGGACGTGTGGGACACAGAAGTCACCCTGAGCTCTGTCCTCACTTCCCTTTCACCGCAGAGGCAGCTCCACCACCCCCTCCTAGCTTCACTCTTCTCACAACGGAAGGATTCTGAACTGACCGTCCTTGGTGGTTAGCTGGCTTTGCTCTCAGGCTGGAGAGAGGAGAATGATTAGTTAATGGTGTTAAGAGAAGGGAAGGGGGTGGAGGCAGGGAAGCAGAATACTATGCCCAGCTCTGAGCTTGCCAGGGCAAACAGCATCCTTCAGCCATTCCCATTCCTGCCCCTGCAGACAAAAACAAACGCATCCATTCCATTCTGGGCCCTGGGCCAGTCCATACATTCACTCTGGGGGATGAGGAAGCACCATCCTTCTCTCACCCCCCCACCCCCACCCCGGGCTCCAGGCCCCTGCCTTGGCCCACCTGGCATGGCCTCTGGCTGAAAATTAATGGAGACAGAGGAGGGGATCAGCAAGGATCTGAAAGACGAGGGCTGATGTGGCTCAAGAGTCATCTCGGCGTCATCAAAACACCATCCGGGAGCATCCTCTAAGTCACCTGCCCATCTCTGGCATTTGCTGCCTCACCCTGCTCCTCCCCCCAACCAGCGAGCGGCAAGGCTGCCCTGCCTAGGACAGGACTCTATCCCAAATCCAGGCCCCCTTTAGACCATCCCAGTTAGAGGGGTCCCAGCTGATGTGGACCCCTTTCCCAGGGTCAGGGAGCTGGGGGTCTCTCTCTATGAGACAAGAATCAGTCTCACTCCCCAGAGCCTTAGTTCAGGTTCAAGGGGCCCGAAGACCCAGGCATTGGAAATAAGGGGAGATGCAGGTCCCCTTGCCTCGCTGGGACAGATTCCACTTGGGCAGGGCAGCCTGGAGTCAGTTCTGATTCCTCCTCCAAACCCCCCACCCTCAGCTGCTGGGGGGCCAGAGCCCTACTGCAGGGGGTCCCTTCAACCCTCAGCAAACAGCAACAGGTATAGGGGGAGCAAGCTGGAGACCTTGTGCCCATTAACTCATTTTTCTCCCTCTTTTCTTCACTCAGGGGAAACTGAGTCCCAGGTTGGGTTCAGTAAGTGAAGCCAGAAGAAGCAGAAACCTCAAGATCCAGGCTCGGTGGGACAAGTGTGACAACTTCGGGCCTGTGAATTCAGCCCCTCCCTGCTTCCTCTGGTCTGAGACTTGCAGGAGCTGGGGGGGAAGGGACCACCCTTAGCGCGCTCCCCAGTACAGATACCTCTGGCTCTGTGGGCCCTGGGCCCAGGGTTCTTCCCTCAAAGCGGCCAGGACTGCAAGGCTTGGGGGCAGTGCCAGGCCTCCGGCCGCAGCAGTGGTGCAACCGTTCTGGGAAGCCCGATTTCTCTGGGGCAGAGGTCCGGGGGAGTGGAGGAGGCGGCGGGCAGAAGAGCTTAAAAGGGAGCGAGGTCCCCATCAAGGACACGAAGGACCTGCCAGTGGCTCCTCCGCCAGGAGGTCCCCCAGGGCTACAAGGGCTGGCTGGGGCTAAGCGGGGTCTGACCCGGTGGGACTCCAGCATCCGGGCCAGCTTCTCCCTGCAGCCGCCTCGGAGACACCTGTCACTGCCCCCTGTCCGTTCCCTAGCGGGGGGCTGGGAGGAAGGCTCCGGCCTAACCCCGCGCCGCGCTGTTCGGCGGCGCAGCTCCGGGCATCTCGGCGCCGGGCCCGCCCCCTAGGGCTGCGGCGCGCCGGGCGGGGGGTGGGCTGCGCGGGGCGTGGCGGGCGGCCCGGGCGCCCGGGCCCCCTCCCCCGCCCCCCTGACGTCAGCCCCCGGCGGCCGCACGCTCCCTCACTTGGCTCTCGCCCTCCGGCCGGGAAGCATGGGACGGTCCGGGCTCATCTGCGCTTTCCTGCTCGCCGTCTGCTGCTGTTCTCGCCGCGCCGCGGGTGAGTGAGCTCGCTGGGGCCCCGCACCCCGAACGGTCCGGCCGGGCGGTCTTCGGCGGAGCGTGCCCGGGAACAGAGCCTGCATCCCGGCGGGGGCCGGGGCTTTGCGAGGCGGCGTGCGCTCCTCCTCTCCGGGTCCCCGGCACCCGGCGCCTTGCGCGCGTACAACTCTTCTTTGTGGCCAGTTTGCAGCCTCTGTTCCAGACCATCCCGGGAGCAGGACTGGGGAGACGGGGAGGGGGCTGCTGCCTGGAGCGGGAAGGGGCGGAGTAGAGTCCCTTCGGGCTCTGGGGAGAGCTTTCCTTCAGGTACTTTCTCGGGGGCGGGGGGCGGGGAGCGTGATTGGAACCTTGGCGGGAGGGGCAGCTACAGCGCATCCCCAAATCCTGAATTCCGCGCCCGCCTGTTGCTGGAAAACGCAGCTTTCTTAGCTGGAGGGGTGCACCGACCCCTCCCTCTCCCGCCTGGGCTTCGAGCCAGGCTAGAGGTGAGCGAGAGGGGGAGGAACGGCGGCTCCCGCCCTGCCAGGGCGTTGGCAAAGGCTGGAGCGCCGTGTGGGTCCCCTCGCGCCTACCCGGGTGACGGGGTCACAGGTGGCAGGGACTAGGGATCGTGGAGTCCCAGAGTGCGAGCGCCCCAGACTTGTTACACCTCCCGGAATGGGACCAGATTCAGGTGGGAAAAGGGCCCCTGCACCTCGGAATTTTTCTCTGAAACTGCCTAGGAGCTGGGCGCTCCCGAGCTCACCCTACCCTTGTATGGCCGCAGTGGTGTCGCTCGTTTCTCTTGGCTCTGTTTCCCGAGTTCTAGCCGCTGGCTGGCTGGGAAAGGGGAGGTCTGGGCAATACCCAATGCCATGGCTTCGTGCCCATGCCAACAGTGTCCCTGGGGTACCCTCGGTTGCTGCCTTCAAAACCTTTATGGGGGATGGAGGGGAAAGGGCTGCATGGGGCTCCAGTGCTGCAGAAGGTCCAGCCCCACCCTGCCCCCTTCTTCTAGCGCTGGGGAAACCGAGTCAGGGAGCTGAGGCTTTTGCTCTGGGCTGAAGACCACTCCATCTGCCCTCATTGTATGGGAGCCAGCTCAGGGCAACCACCCAGGCACCCAAGTCCAACCAGATGGTATGGAGTGACATCACCTCCTTGTGGGGCGGGCAGGACACTGGCACCGCTGACGTCACTCTTGCCCACTGCCTGGCCCTTGCCCTGACCCCTGCCCCCAACCCCAGGGATAGATTTTGGCCCCTCCATGACTCTGACCCATCCTGTACTCACAAGACTCCCAGGATGGGGTCCCCTGAGAGTGTGGGAATTCACAGAGGTGCTGCTTACGGAGTAGGAGATAGGGGTCTCCTGACCAGGGTTGTCCATTGGGGTCTTATGGGGGGGCGTTGGGGGGCAAAGGGTAGAGTAGTGATGTCTTACCCTGGGTGTGGGGACAAAAAGGGCCTGTGTGCCTGGGCCTGGCACATGCCTTGCATTCCCTCACTCTGAGCTCACCCAGGGAGGAGGGGGCCTGGAAGGAAAGGGGCCTTCCTCTTGGCCCACCCTCTGCCAGCCTCATCTGGGAGTTCCTGGCGCTCAGGGTCTCTGCTCTAGTGACCAGAAATGTCCATCCCCAGCTCCCTTGAGCCAGGAGAGGGCCGTTCCCCAGGTTGGGGATCATACAGAGTGGTTGAGGCTTAGAGAGGACAGCGTGCCCTTCGAACCCTCATTGAAGTGGCAGAGAGAACAGCTGCTGCAAGCGGGTGTGAGCGAAGGGCATGGTGAGCAGCTGGAGCTCACTCAGCAGCTGGTGCCCCCCCCGACCCCCCCAGGTGTGCCCGGAGAGGCCGAGCAGCCGGAGCCCGAACTGGTGGAGGTGGAAGTGGGCCACACAGCCCTTCTGAAGTGTGGCCTCTCCCACGCCCAGGGCAACCTCAGCCACGTGGACTGGTTTTCTGTGAGTGCAGAAGAGGGCAGCAGGGGCGGGAGGCCCTGCCCTTCATGTAACCCCAGGACCCTCACCCCCGCCCTGCTGCCTCCGCTCAGGTCCACAAGGAGAAGCGGATGCTCATCTTCCGTGTCCGTCAGGGCCAGGGCCAGAGTGAGCCTGGGGAGTACCACAACCGGCTCAGCCTCCAGGACAAAGGGACTACTCTGGTCCTGACCGGCGTCACCCCCCACGATGACCGCATCTTCACGTGCCAGGGCAAGCGCCGAGCTCAGGAGCACCGCATCCGGCTCCGTGTCTACAGTGAGTGCCCTGTCTGTGCCTTGTGGGCAGCGTGGGGCATGGGAAGCGGTGGGCCCACACGCCTCCCCATCTCTCTCCCTTGTAGAAGCTCCGGAGGAGCCAAGCATCCAGGTCAATACCTTGGGCATTTCTGTGAACAGTGAGGAGCCTGTGGAGGTGAGGTCTGCTGGGGTGGCCCGGGGTTGGGGGAGGCGGGTAGGCAGGAGCTCAGAGAGGGTAGCTTGGCCGGGTCACAGAGTTAGGAAGACTCACACCCTGTCCTCCTTAGGTTGCCACCTGTGTCGGAAGGAATGGGTACCCTGTTCCTCAAGTCACCTGGTACAAGAACGGCCAGTCCCTGAAGGAGGAGAAGAACCGTAAGTCACCCTCTCTGCCCTTAGAAGCCGTGCTTGTGGCACTGTATGGGGGCCACTTTGCACTTTTCCTTTGCTGTGAGGCATGCCGGATCTTAGCTCCCCGACCAGGAACGAAACCCATGACCCCTGCGTTGGGAGCACGGAGTCTTTAATCACTGGACCGCCAGGGGAATCACTCTTGTACTTTTCTTTTTTCAAGTACACAAGCCATCCATGAAAATATTATCATTAGAGTTCAAACTTTTCAGAAAATCTAGAAGGAAAATTTCCTTCCTGCCCCAGACCCCCCTCCCAGAAATATCTCTGCTGCCAGTGTGCATGTGTTCTTTCAAGCCTATTTCTAGGTCCTTACTCACACATGTAAATATATCTAGGACTATATAGGGTTTTGTTTTTTATTACTTAAATCAGTGGTTCTCTTCTAAGGCTGATCTTGCTCTCCTCTGGGACACTTGGCAGTGTCTGGAAATATTTTTGGTTGTTGCAAATGGAGAGATGCAACTGGCATCTGGGGGGGGTGGTTAGTGAGGCCAAGGATGCTGTAAACATCCCACAGGGCACAGAGTACTTCTGGCTCCAAATCTCAGTGCTGAGGTAGAGAAACCCTGATCTGAAGGGCACGGCCTGCCCTACACTGTTTCCCTTTTGACAACAAGTCCCGGAAATCTTGCTGGATCGCTCTGTTTAGATCTACCTGATCGTTTACCTACTGCCCAGCACTTCACATGGCTGAGCTATAATGTAATATATAATATAGCTATAATATGGTCTAGCTCACCATTCATTCTGGTTAGTAGACGTCCAGAGTGTTTTCTCTTTATTTTTAAATCACTGCAGTATTATTTGCACACACCCTTGTATGAGTGCCCATGTGTGTTTAGGGTAGATAACAAGCAGTAAATAGCTGGGTTGAACGGCTGCAGGTGGCATTCATAAGGATCCATGGCCCTCTACAGCGGCTCCCCTGCCACTCCTTCCCCGACTCAGGACACCACAGGGTGGGGATGGAGGTGGAGCTGAGACCCACCGAACCCTTCTCCCCTTCCTCCCTGCCCAGGGGTCCACATCCAGTCATCCCAGACGGAGGAGTCGAATGGTCTGTTTACCTTGCGCAGCGTTCTGCAGGCACAGGTGTCCAAGGAGGACAAAGATGCCCAGTTTTACTGTGAGCTCAGCTACCGGCTGCCCAGCGGGAACCACATGAAAGAATCTAAGGAGGTCACCGTCCCTGTTTTCTGTGAGTACCGACTCTTCACAGTGGGGCTGAGTCCTGCAAGCTTCTGCCCTCCTGGCGCAGAGGCCGCTCTTGGGCTGAGGCCTGTCCCCTTTGCCTGTGCAGACCCGGCAGAGAGAGTGTGGTTGGAAGTGGAGCCTGAGGGGATGCTGAAGGAGGGGGACCGTGTGGAAATCAGGTGTTTGGCTGATGGCAACCCCCAGCCCCACTTCAGCATCATCAAGCAGGTGCGGAACCCTCTGTTCTGGGTGGAGGCGGGCATGCAGGAATGGCTGGAGGTCCGCTCTGATCATGCCTTCGTCCTCTCCCAGAACCTCCACACCAGGGAGATGGAGGAAGAGAGGACGGATGACAACGGGGTCCTGGTCTTGGATCCCGCCCAGAAGGAGCATAGTGGCCGCTATGAATGTCAGGGCCTGGACTTGGAGACCACGACATTGCTGCATAGTGACCAACAGGAGCTGGTGGTGAACTGTGAGGGGCTGGGGGCCCAGGACAGGGGGGCCAGGCTGGGGCAAGAGGGAATCCAATCTGCCCTGCCCTGCCTGACCCCACTGCTGCACCCCCAGATGTGTCTGATGTCCGGGTGAGCCCCGCAGCCCCTGAGAGCCAGGAGGGCAGCAGCCTCACTCTGAACTGTGAGGCCGAGAGCAACCAGGACCTTCAGTTCCAGTGGCTGAGAGAAAAGGTACCCAGGTGGGCCCAGAGCTCTGGGGGGATGGGTGGGCCTGGGAGTGACCTCTGACCCGTCTCTCACCCCAGACAGGCAAGTTACTGGCAAAGGGGCAGGCGCTCCAGTTACACAACCTGAAACGGGAGGAAGGGGGAGGCTACCGCTGCCTGGCCTCTGTGCCCAGCGTTCCCGGCCTGAACCGCTCCCAGCTGGTCAACGTGGCCATTTTTGGTGAGGCCCTTGAGTTGGTCAGTGTTTTTAAGCTCTTTGGGGGCCAGAAATCACCTGTTGCCCTGGGGCACTCTAGTGCGGGAGTGGGTGGCGGGCTGGCAGAGTGTGCTGTCTTAACCCGCCCTGCCCTCACGCAGGGCCCCCGTGGATGGCATTAAGGGAGAAGAAGATGTGGGTGAAGGAGAACTCGGTGCTGAATCTGTCCTGTGAAGCCTCGGGGCACCCTCGGCCCAGCATCGTGTGGAGCATCCAGGGCACGGTGAGTGGGCACACGGCAGCCTCCCAGTTGCTGGGCCGTCCCCTTGCGGGCTCTGCTGCCACCGCCCGACACCCTCCCACCCCTGAGCCGCGTCGCCTTCCTTGTAGGCAAATGAGCAAGACCAGGAGCCGCAGAGTGTCCTGAGTGTCCTGAACGTCCTGGTGACCCCAGAGCTGTTGGAGACAGGCGCTGAGTGCGTGGCCTCCAACTCCCTGGGCAGAAACACCACCATCATTTTCCTGGAGCTGGGTAAGGGCTGGGTCCTGCAGAGGGGGTGGGAACCAGCCCACGTCGGGCTCATTCCTATCCCACCCCTGACCCCAATCCATTTCATGTCTTCCACCCCAGACTCCAACAGAACCAGCAACCTCAGTACCTCCACCGTCAGCCCCCCTGCCAGAGCCAATGGCACCTCAACAGGTGAGCTGGGCCAGACTGGGCACCCTCATTCTGCCCTGCCCAGCCCAGGGGAGCTCTGGGCAGCTGCCAACCTTCCATCAGCCCTGGACTGGGCAGGGCAGTGATGGTAACGTGGCAGCCTGGGGCAGGGAGTGACTCCGAGTGTCTCTGTGGAACAGAGAAGAAGCTGACAGAGCCCGAAAGCAAGGGTGTGGTCATCGTGGCTGTGACCGTGTGCGTCCTGGTCCTGGCCTTGCTGGGTGCTGTCCTCTATTTCTTCTACAAGAAGGGCAAGCTGCCTTGTGGACGGTCAGGCAAACAAGAGATGTAAGCACGGTACCTGGCATCTTGCACACCCACCCCCCCATCTCATGCTGCCAGCTTGCTGCCTCCTCGGGGACGTTGCCCCACCAGCCCCCGGCCCACTCGCCCGTCAGGAGCAGGAGTGGGGCACTTGCTTTCCCACCACTACCCAGCACCTTCCACCACACTGCTTCCCTTCTTCCCTGTTGCCCTTCCCCGAGCTGGCCCAGAACACCCAAGGGCCTGTCATCACCCAGTGCCCCATCCCTCCTGACAGCCCCCCTTCCCTTGCCCTCAAGTTGCCAACCTCTTGCCTCCCTCCCTCCTCCCAGCACGCTGCCCCCGTCTCGTAAGAGCGAATTTGTAGTTGAAGTTAAGTCAGATAAGCTCCCAGAAGAGATGGGCCTCCTTCAGGGCAGCAGCGGTGACAAGAGGGCTCCAGGAGACCAGGTAGGAGGCAGTTCCTGTGGCCAGAGCCTGACAGTCTTCAGGGATTGGGAGCAGCAGGGGCTGACGGTTGCTGAACACTAACTCTGTCCTTCATCCTTCCTGTCTCCAATGGGGAGCAGCTCCCACCTCGCCTCCCTAACACTACTCACAGACGGTAGGGCCAGGCAGGTGGCTGAGGGACCCGGAGAAGGTAGCCCCCAGGACCAAGAGCAGGACCCAGTCCATCACCACTGCTGAACGGCGCTGGTGGCTCACATCACTAGGTGTGACGTGCGGCCCAGTGTGATTTGGGGTCTCATCTCTCATTCCCTGCCCTGCCACCCCCCGCCCCCACCCCACCCTGGCTTCTTCCCTCCAGGCGCTGCACCCAGTCCATCAGCTGTGGCTTCGGTCCCTCCTCCCTTTTAGTGCTCACACCTAAACCCTGGTCTGTGTCTTTGAATTCCTGCCTCACTTCTGCTCTTCACCCATCTTTAGGGAGAGAAATACATCGATCTGAGGCACTAGCCGCTGAATCACACAGCGCTCCCTCCCCTGCCTGGAACCTCCCCCGTTCCCTGCTCACCCTCCTCCCCAGCACTCAGGATGGTCGCCAAAGCCTCTAAAGTGGACTACTGAAGTAGAGAAGACCCCCCTCCAGCTCACCTGCAGACCCCGTTTCAGAGGGCACGTGGGCCACGACCCGAGCTGTCCTGAGAAAGACCTCGTGTGGCCCTGGAGGCCCCCTCTTTGGGGACCTGTCCACCACGGTCTCAATTTGTTGAGACCAAGGAGGGGCCCTCAGTATCCCAGAAATGCATAGGAGAGTTTCTTACAGAACTTGTTTTCTCTTTACACATTATGGATGTAAGTACCGGTCTTCTACCAGCAACCAAATTAGGTAGCCTGTTTATCTTGAGCTGACTTCCTGCTCCAGGGCTGGCTTCCTAATCCAGTCATATTGCTGAAGTGTGGCTGAGGTGAGCCCAGGCCTCTCTCCGCGGGTGAGGGTTGCTCCTCACTTAGGTTGTGGGGAGAACCCCCCCACAGTAAATGGAAGCAGTTGCCTGCCTGCCTCTGGAGTCCCTTTTGCAACACTCCTTTCTTTCCCTGGGCTGAAGCCAGGACCTGGTGGTGTTCCTTACAGGATAGTCAGTGAGGATGCCGGGCACAGCTTTCCGGAGTGAAGGCCATTGGGCCTGAGCACCCTTTCACTTGGCTCCCCCCACCCTCTCTAGGAATCACATTATGACTGAATGCTAGGGGTGGGGGCTGGAGATGAGGTCCAGATTGTCCTTTACAAGGGTTAAGGCTATAAAGTTATATTAGCACCAGGGTTCTAATGGGAGAATGGTACTTGGAGATGAGAAATGGGCCTGGCTAGAGCTTTGGGGTGTGTATGTGTATCTGCGTGTATGTGTGTGTGCGTGTGTGTATATATACAGTTTTGTTAGGTTGTAAATTTGCAAATTGTTTCCTTTTTATATATTGTGTGTGTATATATATATATATATATGAAAAATAAAGCTTAATTGTCCCTTAATCTTACACAGTTTTTTATTCATCATGGGTACCACAGCAGCCTGGGGCCTGCAGTTGGAACCGTGCCAAAAAGCGGGGACCAGAGGGCATCTCTGCTTCTCAGCAGGGGGTTCGAGCTCTAACACAGAGGATAACCTTGCTCCTTAGCAGCACAGCTGCCCTGATCACCAGCTTGCAGAGCCTGGTGAGCTGTCGGCAGAGAGTTTTTGCCCCTTTCCTGTCATTTAGACGGCCCTCCACGTAGCAGAACGGACGTCTGGTGATGAACTGGTGGGGTTATACATCTGGCCCTATAGTTCCCCAATGTATTACTCCCTGACCCAGGAATGAGCAAGAACTCTGGTCTGCTACAACAAAAGAAACTTTATTTAAAAATATTTTTTACAGACATGGGTGCCTGAAAAAGCTCTTTAGTTAACTGTGTATGGAAGTGAAAAAAATTAATAAATAACATTAGTATAACAGAACCTCTAAACATTAATACATTGGCAAAACAAAATGGACTTAAAATGAAAATGACTCTTAAAGCTCTGCTATTCTCTGTAAGAATATTTACCTTCTGTTTTATTCTTTACAGGTGAGAATGATTAAATACTGCTAATATAATTTTTTATATTAATGACACATTTTTAAAATAGTCCACAAAAATCTCATCTAAGGTTTCATTTTGTTTTATTTTTAACACTGATATACAAATGGGACTCTTCATTCTGGAGAAAGCATCAAGTTCTCTCCAGCCCCACCCAGGCCAAGAATGTCAAAATCCTGAATAAGGAGGACTTTGAAAAGAACTGTTTCTATCTCCCGATTCTTTATTAAGTTATAGGCAAGGAAGAGCTGAGAAGAGGGAAAGAGGCAAGTAAAACGTCATTATACAGAAAACTTTAGTTGTTGTTGAAACCTACAGTGGCCACTATACTGAGGACAGGCTTCTGTTCCGGTACGTGGTCCTTGCCGCCCTGCCCAGGGGAAAACTCGCCCCTGCAGAGGCACCATCTGCTTAATGCTCTATGACTGAAGTTTTCAAATGAAAGGAAAGCCAAGTCTTAAGAGAGAGGCAGGAGGTCTAGGCCAGTTCAGGATCCAGCATCAAGACAAGACAAGACAGACAACCGCCTCTTCTCGGGAGTCCACCCTACACTGTTCCATGCAGGTGGGTCACTGACAGGATCGGGAGGCTGCGTCACTTGAGACGGTCCAGAGGACACCTGGCTGTCATGCAACGTTCTGTCTCCTGCTGAGTACAGAACATCCAACCTGACAATTAAGGTTTTGACTGGAGCCAACCAAACGATCCTGGGGTACAATGCTCGTTTCTTCCAACTCAGCACTGTGGCTGGGAGAAGGGAGCGCTGACCCGTTGCACCTGGGTGCCACCCCGCCGGCCGCACGGAGACACTTCCTCTCCCCCAGACTAGAGAACTAATGACACTCAAGGTAGAGGAGCTAAGACTCTGGTATTTCCATATTAAGTCCTAAAATGCAGCCTGGGATACAGTGCTGCCTTAGAAAGGCACAAAATGTTTGGTTTTTTTTTTTTTTTTTTTTCAGTGTGCTAAAAATTGTTTTGTTTTGAATAAAGGAAAAAGATATATAAGGTTAAAAATACCAAGTCACCACAGCCAGAAAGCAGAGGGAGGAGGTACCTCCTAGCTGCCACGCCCCTGCCACACATTTCACAGCAGGAGGCCAAGGCCAAGACACTAGAACGAGGATGAGACGGGCAGGTCAGGAGGCATCCACTCTCGTGGGCCTGGCGCCTGCAGGCTCACTCACCCCAACAGCAGAAGGAAGAAGCCAAGGAAGAGAATACACGTGGTCTACAGCCTTGTAAGCAGTCCCCTGCCCCATCAGCTTCCAGACAGCCATAAGCGCAGCTTCCTCGGCCACAAAACGCGGTCAGAGGGAGGTGGGGAGGAGGGACTGACGCTCAGGGCACGCTAGCACCTATGTCAGAATGCTGGGTGCAGGCACACACCCCGCCAACGCGGGGCCCAGCACGGAAGCGGCGCCAGGCCTGCGGAGGCTCAGCCAGCCGGTACCGAGCAGGATCCCCTGGCCTCCCAAAGTGATCCAGCGGCAGGAGGAGAATTTGTGAAGGGCGCCTCTCACATTTTGGGGGCTGGATAAGAATCTGGGGCCGGGCATGAGAACTCTGATTTGTTCCACTGCCAGATCAGTAGGTTGGCGTTCAGCCTCTGCTCTCTACACACACAGCGAGTGGTCAGCTACATTTTTCTCAAGCACTGAACAAGGGAAGGGGCAGCAAGATGTCCAAACAGTTGTTAGTCTGTTAGTCAACAGCTGGCCCTTTGGCACTGTGTTCTCCAGAAGACTGCCAGGAGGCCCCCAGGCAGGCCTGGCTCTCCCCACCCCGACTCCCCCACTCACTCCTGGGCTATTTTCCGGAAATAAGAAACATTGGTGCTCCCTCTCTGAAACCAACCCAGACTTCCTAGGACTCGGTGAAGCCAAGTGGCACTGCTGTCCCTCTGCCCCTGAATTCTGGAGCCCAGAAGGAATTTCAAACACACAGGCCCCAGCCTTTACCACGGGCCTCAGTATGTATCTTTGGATTATTAGGCAACTTCAATGTACATCAAATGACTCCAGTAGTTTTAAAAAGTTGTAAGTAATTATGAAATGCATTAATAACAAGGGACAGGCTCTGGGATGAGAGAAATAAGATCAGAAGATTCAGGCAAGCAGAAGCATGGCTTTAAAAAACCAACAAATAAAGGCTTTACTACAGGATGACAAAGGAAGCAACCGGACAGGGAGGACAGATGCATCCTGTTGAAAGAGCTCTCAGGAGCAACTCTCAACTGGAATCTATACCTAATTCACATCCTGGCAACTGTCCCAGTGTCATAAATTCTCACTGCAAAGTAGTTTCTGAGGTACCGCAGAAGGCCTGCCTGAGGACATCACTGCAGAGGAGACTAGATAAGAGGGCGGGGAGGAGGGCGTGGAGGGACTGAGGCCACGCGCCTGGAGAATGAGGATGTTCTCAGCACTAAAACCTGAAGAGAGCCCAGAAGTCCACAGGCAGGGGCGACAGGGGGTTTGGGATCTGCTCTCTGAAGAAACTGAAAGCCAGCCAGAAACCTGAGATTAAATGAAGGCTAAGAAATGTCACCTAAGGACAGACTAGCTCTGGAACAGAAGAAACGGGTCCTGAAGAAAGAGGGAAGAAATCTTGGATGCCAGGCCTCATAAGGGAAAGAAAAACAGGCAATAAAGAAGCAGTGAAGACAGTAACCCAAGTTAACGTTAACCTAAGCATTTCTTCAATGTCCCAGATACAGTCCCACGCCTGCCTTTCCCCTCTCGAGAAAGCAGTATGGTAAACTTTACTACTGAAGTATCGGTTTGCCCAAAAAGTGCATTTGAGTTTTCATGTCATGACATCATACACAAAAGCTGATCGAACTTTTTGGCCAACCCAAAATGATTTAGGGTCTCCCTCACCTCCAGTCAGAACCTCCCACTGCCCCTTCTTCTCACCTGAACATGCGGCTGCTGCCCTGTGTGGCAAAGGCTGACTGGTTGGGTGTTCACACCTGATCAATATGCTGGGCTGATGACAGTCTTCCTTGAGAATATGAACAAGAGGAGCTGGGTATCTGTTAAAGCGAGGATCCCTAAAACTGGGGGGTCATGAGGACTTGAGGACTAGGGTTCTGATTTCAGGGCCACACATTACTGACAAACAGATTTACTTGGAGGAGAAAGGTCAAGTTGCAAAGTTTCTCTGCTCCATGCAGAATCAACTGTACTGCTTCGCTGGGTTCTGGGAGATACTCTGCATCCTGATGACTCCCTCCTTTCTTCTACTTGAATTCTTCTGTTTCTTGTATCCGAAGGACTGCTCAACAGGATGGTCAAATATACAGCCTTGACCTTCTTCCACTATGCACCCTCCTCCATGCATTAAGTGGCAACATGCATTTCTAACATGAGGCTGCTAATGTAGACTGAGATCAAAGTAATAGTAATGCTTTATGCTGAGAATACTTCAGATCAAATTTCTAGGGCATTGAAAATCCAGGAGGAGAATAACGTGTTGACTCTTACACTAAGTTCCAGGGTCTCTAAGCTCCATACTCCTATATAGGCTGACATTTCTGAGAACTGAGTTCAGTCTACTTCACTGCCTGGCTCTTGGGAGACCAAACAACTGGTGGACCATCAGGACCTAGAGACAGGTGCTCATCCTCCTCTCGAAACTTCAGCCCTTCTAAAGAGACACAGGATTAGCAGAAAGGTTGTGGAATGATTGAAAACCTAGAAGGGTCCTAAGAAAACTTCCTAATAAAGGGAAATAGGAATACAAGCAGCTGAGTAAAAAGATCAAGGAAGGCACTAGAGTGGAAAGGGGACTATAGGCAGATGCTTTCCTTAAACATTTGACTGCTCTACTGTGCAACTCTGAGCCGATGAACAGACCCACCAAACAGGCTGTAAACACATAAAAATGGTGGGTAATCCATGAGACTTACATGGAGGAATCTCCCAGACATTGTCAAAACTATAGGAAGGTAACAGGGTTAAAGGGAGCATCTTGAACTGATTCTTAACCAGGACAGCTCTATAAGGAAACGTATGTCTGCACAGAGCTGTGACTATAAACTGCACAAGTGAACTGGGAATGGGCATTTTAGGGCCAAATGCACATGCTAGACAGTCCAAGCACAATTCCTCAACATCAGTAAACCGCCCTGTGGTGGCAGGGAGAACACAGAGCTGGCACTCCAGGCTCATGGTTTTCACTCAGAACTACCTGCTGAATGAACACACACTCTGTGAGAGCCAGGCCAATGGTCAGAATCGTTATTCCATGGGCAGTGGTCACTGCAGAGTCAGAAAGGCCAACAGCAAGAGAGGAGATTTACAGTTTGGGAAGACGGCCTGTACCCCTCTGCCTCTCATGACGTGAGGTAGGAGAATATTCTGCACTAACACCATTGCTGGTCACACGCAAAAAGATCAAGATCTTGTTAAAGGGAACATACAGCTGGTCCCTACTTTGCAAGCAAATATACAAAATTCATGTGTGAGGTTTCTGATTGGACCATAAAATATATTTTACTTTTCTACAGAGGAAATAAATATTTTAAGTGTGAGAAATAGCAACCCCCCTAATTTTTCTTCTAAATCCACAAAACAGCTAAATGATACTAGCAGTACTATCCCACACCCTGGGCCCTGGTGTTAAGAGTCTGCATGAGAAGCAAAAGAACAGAAGGATGGCACAACACGCAGAGCAGGGCTAGGGGCACAAAGAGAGTTAGGGGACAGCATGGCCACCCACAGGTATATACCACTACTGATATTAACAGATAAATGCTGAGACGACAGACTGCCAAATCTATTATTTACCTAAAGGGAGGTAGGTGTATCACTGAGCCCACAGGTTTTTTTCCACCTTGAGAACCCCTGACTTTAATGGAAGGAGTATGGCAGGGGCAGTGGATGAAACAGCCACCCAGCATCAAGGAGGGCTGTGGAAAGCAGTCCAGGGAGACATGGGGAAGCAGGGCTGAACCGAAGAGCCTAATGCATTTGAGCAAAGGGAAAACAGCAAAGTGGTTTTTACCTTACTTACCTGATAGCTAACAGAGGAGGAACCATCTGTAATTTAGAGGGAGAAAGGGGATGTGATTGCTCCAAATGGCAACATTCAAAGCCCACTTGTCAAAGGGCAATTTAGTTAAATTCAGAGCAGAACCAAAGAATTAAAAACTGCCACACAAACTGAGGATGAAGCATGGGTGACTGGTGCCTCAAGGGAAAATTTAAGAAATTAGGGTTTTGGAAATATCCTCAAAACAAGAGCCATGCAAAAACTTGCCTGAGGCTCACCCAGCAATCTCAGGCTCAGACCCAGGCATGAACTCAGAGCACCCAAAGGAACCTCTCACAGAAAGGTCTGAGACCCTGAGTGCCCATAGACAAACAACCGACAAGCTAAGAACCAGGCCAAGTAATGGTGCATATGTTCAACACCGAGTCTGAGGGCTGACCCAATGAACCACACAGGTACTCAATGAACTGTTGAGTACTGAATGACCCAATGAATCATTATGAAAAAAAAAAAGGATAAGCTTGCCTTTAGCGTATATAAGTAAGGACATAATCTTCAAAGAAGACTTTGCATGCACTTTGAAAAGACAAAGGATTTGCAGAACCACTGCTTTGTTCTCTTGACAGATCTTCAGGCTACAGGCAGTATCTGCAGATGAGGAAAATCTCCAGCAGCAGAGGCATGCAGGCTGCCGCCATGTTTTCCAGTTCCTCACCTAGGCCTTCCACATCTGAACAAAGTGCAAAACTGAGCGCTGCCACGAGTGAAGCTCTACACTGGCTTTCAGCGGGAGACACCAGCTTCCTCTTTCCTACTCTCTGTCGCCTTCCTCTGCCCCCTCCACCCGGATTCAGGCCCTCCTGCACCTGCTGGGGGCTGTGTCATTTTCTGCCATAAAGGGAAGACACTGGGTAACCACGGCAATTCAGCAAGAATCCCCAAACCATCCACTCTGGGAATGTAAATGGCTCGGAGGCAAGAGGAGAAAAACAAAAGATCTAGGAGTAACTGAAAGCTAAGAAAAGAGTTAGAAAAAGCTTTAAGTCCAAAGATGATAACATGGGAAAGAAAACAGATGCAAAGTCATTTCTGTTTGGATTGTGAGACAAAACCAGGTTTTAGATTGTGAGGCAGGTGGGTTTATCAAGGAGCAGGCTTGTTTCTGACCAGGAGGAAGGTTACCCACTGCCAGGGAAGTCAGTTAAAAGGCTCAGGCTGGAGAACTAACTGAAATCAAGAGGTCCCTTGGCAGCATCTACAGGAACAGACCAACGAACTCTGAGTCTTCTTTACCAGCTGGCAAGGGCACAAGCTGCAGGGCTTGTCAATGTTGTCTGAGTGCAGTAAAGGCATTGATTACACCAGTGATGTCTAAAGACCATAGGGAACACAGTCACTAAAGAGTATCTGAGAGCTAAAGGGAAAAAGAAAGGGGACGGGGAGGAAGAAGGAAATGCTACATTCCCAAAGCCATAGGCACGAAGAGAAAAGCGAGTCGCCAGGCAGCACCAGTGTAGGGTTGGTGCTAACTGTCAGCAGAATGCTGTGCTACCCTGGAGTGATATCCCCTGACTCCGTAAAGAGCAAAGAAAACACTCATCTCTGAAAATATAACCTGGCTCATCATCACAGGGAGACACCCATATAAGCTGAAATTCACTGGGAAGAAAAGCTGAAGAGAGAAATCCTTATTGTCTGCTGTGTGCATTTTATGTATAACAAGGTAGAGAGCGTGTGAACGGAGCTTCCTAAGTGCTTCATGGTATTTGGGCCAGAAAGCCATGCCGGAAACAAATGATTTCCCCTTTCCATTAAGTAGAAAATCTCATGACCTACATTAGAACACATACCTGGCACCAAGGCAACTGGCTCCCGCAGACTACTTTCTGGGGAGAGCATGGAATGTATCTGAAGGCCTCTATCTCATATCAGTCATTATGTAATTATGATAATTAAAACATCTTTTTAAAAACAGATTCAATGTTCCTATAGAAACAGTGCTTTGGAGTGACCAGTGTTCGCTTCGAGTATCAAACAGGACCATAATGACAGAGCAACAGTACTTTTTTCCCATCTATCTACCAAACAAACCAACACCATCACACATTATAAAGAACATCCTATAAGCTGCTTGGCATCAGTAAGGCTGATCACAGCAAGCCCACTGCCAATGACGGACACTGAGGAGGAGGAGGGCGGAGGAGACAGGGAAAAGACAGAGCGGGGCGGGGGGACGTGTTCTAAAAATACAAGACTTCAGCTATGCACATGGTAATCCAAGCCAGAGGGGAGTGTCTGAGCTGTAACACACACTGGGGTTGGGGAGAAAACCACAGTAGATGGAAGTCTTTAAGATTCCTTCCTAAACCTCTTGTGCTAATTCCCCGCCTGGAATTTACACACACAGCAGGTTAATCTTATAATCACAGGACACACACAACCACAGACAGACAGACAAAACGCACACAACCATATCCTTAACCCAAGAAAGTCTTAAGTCCTCAATTAGGATTTACAGCACAGTACTTTTGCTTTCTGGACTGTTCCCCAGGTAGGCTACCATTTCACAAAAATCCACTCTTTCCAAGTGGGAACTGAAGGACACCTTCAAATGCACTCTTAAAACAAAGAAAAGAATCAAGCCTCCTAGCTGTTCCGTCCTCAGTCCACTGCTTTGAAATCTTGGAACCACAGATGTGATACCCCACAGATAGGGCAAGATCTCACTGTGAAGTTTCCAAAGGAACCTAGCCGCCCTTTTGGGTGCTACTTGAGCAAGAGCTCCCGGCTCCTCGGTCCTCTAAGCTGCAGCAGGCAGGGGGTGTGCTAGGTGGCAACGTGGGCTGGAGAAGAAATAGAAACGAATTCCCGGAGGATGTTTTTGGCCATTTCAATGTTGTTGTGGGCAATGACCAAGGCTTTCTGAATGTCTTGATAGGAGTAGCCCTGACTCAGGAGGCTCTCGATCTCGCTGGAGAGCTGCGGGGAGGCAGCGGCCGAGGCGGCAGCACTGCTCTGCTGACAGCTGCCTGCTTTCCGTTCAGAGTTGATTCTCCGAGGGAACGGCTTGGGTGGCCTCTCAGGAACCTGGGCACTCTCAGTGAAGTCTGGAAGAAATCGGAAAGAGAATATTTGCAAATCTGAGGGCGGGTGGGGGTGGGGAGAAAGCCTCATCTAATAACAATGTGTTAGTATGAGATATTACTGACCCACTGTCAGTCGGGTCCATGTGTTCTTCAGTCACACGGCTGGGTTTTTACAGCTTTAAGGGTTTTAGTGTACAGCCTTCCTCTCATGGCAGGACAACTTTCTAAAGACACCATGCACTTGCCCTACCGACGGGGACCACGCTGCCCTACACACACATCTGCAACACGCTTTACACTGAGCACCAAATTTTCACATGCATTACTGCCTGAATAAGTCAAAAAACATTTCTGAGGGGCCAGAGCAGACACTAGATTTCTCCCTTTACAAATCAAGGAACAGAAATAAGCCGAGGTCACAGTGAAGAAGCATTAAACAAGGCTGGGTGGCAAGGGATCACTGCCTGTTTGGGCAATGGAGGCCATGTATCTTTTTTCACCAGCTGTCCTAAAGGCTGTCTTCCGTCACTAAAGTGACAGAAACTCTGGCCGCTGCATTCCCAGGCAGCCACAGGTGCAAGAAGGACAGCCCTTAACAGTCGAGGTCCAAATGTGGGCTGGCTCCAGGCCCACTCAGTGTGCTTTCCAGAGCCAGTACGCCTCCCTTCCAGCGGGACAGGGCCTAGAAGTCAGGAATGTGTGCTCCGAATCATCAAGCTGAATTACCACTGTCATCACACATGCTCAGATGAGCCAGAAAGCCTACTACCCCCAGCATAGGCAGAGCCAGGGTGTAAGGAATAACCTTATTTCTAAGTCAGGCAAAATTCTCAACAGTCTAAATCAGCTTTAACTTCCCAATTTGGGTCCCAGGACTAGCTCTCCTCCCACTTTGGTCCACTCCTTTCGGCTACTGACTTACTGTCCCTAGGCAGTCATCTCTGTTTTGATATAAATAGGGAGCCACACAGCATTTCTGGGTAAACCTGAGGGAGCCTGGAGACTCACGTGTCGGGGGATCACCTTCCAGGGACAGCCAGCCAAAGGAGGAACTGGCGTTGGAGATGTCGGAGAGCGTGCGGCGGGCCAGCACCACAGGCACGGGTGGCTTGGGGACATCATACCCGTCCTCTTCGTTTTCTGACTCCTCAGGGCCAGTGTTGGCATGGGCTGCAGCCAAATTCCCTTCACCTAGACAAAAGTTCATGCAGTTATCCTCTTTTTCTAATGTACTTCTCTAACATTTCAGGACAGGGACATCCACTCATCAAGCATATATGGCATCAGTTACTGAATATCCATTATGGGCCAAACACTGTGTGGCCCTGTGGGTAGAAATAAAAGAAACAAGGAACCTAAAATCTGCACCAATCCTGCAGCTCTACTTTTCTAAATATGTCAAAAGCAACCCTGGCCAAGGTTAACAGCCACTGAAATCCAAGACTCAAGCACCACTTTACAGCATTCAGTCAATATTTTCATCTGCATTTCACCTTGGAAGATCAGCCAAAGGGCCCTGTTGTATGTACTGCCTTCTTGAACTTTCAACTTGGTAAGCTAGTTAACATGGGAATTGAGTGTTCACCACCCACACACACAAGAATTTCATCAATGTTGAAAAGCAATGGGAGTAAGAGGGAGCTAGCTGCCAGCACTGCAGGTCCAGGCCATATAACACAAGGGCCGCCAGGCCCTGGAAGGATGAAAAACCCAAATGGAACTGGCTGTGAGAAATAAAAGAGAAGAAAGGCCTTTACTGCCATAGATCAAAGATATTTTGCAAAGAAAATTATTTAAGAATATTTCACTTAGATCAAGCTTTCATTGGCCAGACATTACCAGCTCATTCCTCTGGCACATCAATGATTGTTAAAGCAGCAAAACTGGGGACATCCCTGGTGGTCCAGTGGCTAAGACTCCGTGTCTCCAATGCAAGGGGCCCAAGTCTGATCCCTGGTCAGGGAACTAAGATCCCACATGCCGCAGCTAAGAGTTTACACATCACAACTAAAGATCCCACTGCAACTAAGTGCTGCAACTAAGACCCGGCATAGCCAAATGGATAAATAAATTTAAATAAACAAACCAATAAAGTAGCAGAATGACTACTCACCAAAGGTACCACTCTCTGTGACAGACGGCGCCACCTGGGACTGAATATTATACATGGCTTCGTATGTACAGCTATCGATCTGCTGGTCACAGTCACACGTTCTGGACCGGAAGGAAAGTGGCATAATTATCTTCAGAAACAGAACTCTGTTATCTGCAGACTTACCAGGAGTCACTTATTCACAACTTCTCTAGACCCTGATTCTATCAAGATAACACTCTCCCTTCACCAGTGTCACTACTAGTAAATATCATAAGATTGACTCCTATTACGAGTAACAGCTGTGTATGTTTTTGAAATTACTGTGATGCTGAAGAAACGTTAAGTGGAACTGCTTACAGCTGCAAGAAGCTTAAAACATTAGCAGCTACACACATCTTTCTGCTTTATTTTTGGCTGGATAATGCTATGTGCAGGCAGCAAGCCAAGCAGGTGAGTGAGTTGGTGTCAACTGAATTCCCTAACAGGACTATTGTGAACCTACCGTGAACTCTGTGCTATCTCCGGAGGCCACTTCACGTCTGGCTTTTGAAGTCCCACGGGCCTAGAGGAAGGAGTCATATACTCTGTGTCCTCCTCACTTTCACACTGCTCCCCAGGAGGCAGCTTTGGCACAGGAAGAGGTCTGGAAGAGGAAGAATAAAAAAACAGAAAGAATGAACTGCTTTGCAATTACCTGAAGTAATTCGAAAATCACTGTGGCAGAAGAAATATATAACATCCTCAGATGTTCAAGATACTCCTAGTAAAAAACAGCAAGCATGATTCTAAACACATAAGAATGGCAATGAGTATACTACCTGTTGTCAATTACTGTCTGACTCTAGGTGGTAAGATTCTAACTTTTTTTAGCATTGCTCACCTGTGTTTTTTAAATATTCTTATAACACATACTATTTTCATAAAGAGAAAAAGGTCATTAAAAGGGTAATGCAAAAATTTTAATTACAATTCTTTTTGTTGATGTTAATAAAAATATAAAATTGCACCATTTACTCATTAAGCATTTTGGCAATACATACTTTAAAACATTCACATTCTCTGTCACAGTAATTCTACCTTGGCTCCATCTCTGGCTATGTAGAAAGATACACTGAAGTAAAGTCATTACATTAAAAGCTTTTAAACAAAATAAATATCCAACAACAGGAATGATTAAATATATGATGTCATAAACTTGCAGGAGATAGTGAAGGACAGGGAAGCCTGGTGTGCTGCAGCCCATAGGGTCGCTGAGAGTCAGACAGGACTGAGCAACAACAGTCATGTTATGTAATAATATGCAACTGTTAAAAGTGAGGATTTTAGGGTGTGGAAAAAAAGGAACCCTCTTACACTGTTGGTGGGAATGCAAATTAGTACAGCCACTATGGAGAACAGTGTGGAGATTCCTTAAAACTGGAAATAGAACTGCCTTATGGCCCAGCAATCCCACTGCTGGGCATACACACCGAGGAAACCAGAATTGAAAGAGACACGTGTACCCCAATGTTCATCACAGCACTGTTTATAATAGCCAGGATATGGAAGCAACCTAGATGTCCATCAGCAGATAAGAAAGCTGTGGTACATATACACAATGGAGTATTACTCAGCCATTAAAAAGAATACATTTGAATCAGGTCTAATGAGGTGGATGAAACTGGAGCCTATTATACAGAGTGAAGTAAGCCAGAAAGAAAAACACCAATACAGTATACTAACACATATATATGGAATTTAGAAAGATGGTAACGATAACCCTGTATGCGAGACAGCAAAAGAGACACAGATGTATAGAACAGTCTTTTGGACTCTGTGGGAGAGGGAGAGGCAGGGATGATTTGGGAGAATGGCATTGAAACATGTATAATATCATATAAGAAACGAATCACCAGTCCAGGTTCGATGCAGGATACAGGATGCTTGGGGCTGGTGCACTGGGATGACCCAGAGGGATGGTACGGGGAGGGAGGTGGGAGGGGGGTTCAGGATGGGGAGCACATGTACACCCGTGGCGGATTCATGTTGATGTACGGCAAAGCCAATACAATATTAATACAATTAAAATAAATAAATTTAAAAATAAATAAATAAAAGAAAAAAAGTGAGGATTTTGAAGAACCTTTTAACTGAAAGGAAGAAGTGACCAATATATAATGCTAAGTTAAAAAAAAAAAGGGAAAACATAACACTGCTGCTGCTGCTGCTGCTGCTAAGTCGCATCAGTCGTGTCCAACTCTGTGTGACCCCAGAGACAGCAGCCCACCAGGTTCCCCCATCCCTGGGATTCTCCAGGCAAGAACTGGAGTGGGTTGCCATTTCCTTCTCCAATGCATGAAAGTGGAAAGTGAAAGTGAAGTCGCTCAGTCGTGTCCGACTCTTTGGGACCCCATGGACTGCAGCCTACCAGGCTCCTCCGTCCATGGGATTTCCCAGGCAAGAGTACTACATTTATAAATTTTAATTTATAAATATTTATATATAATTTTTTTATATTTGTATATTTATGTATATTTATAATGTATATTTACAAAACATAAATACATTTTATATCCCTACAGCCATGGCCAAGTAACAAGTATTGTCTGACCGTCTGCCTATAACAGCCAGCTATAAAAGCAGGAAACTATACAAAAGAAAGAAGCAGAGGCATATTCTCTTTCCAGAGGCAAGGAGAATACACTGCAATAAGCCCCATATTAGGAGTTCTGAACTTGACCTTTCGATGTAGTTTTCAACAGACTGAGGAGAGAGGGATTGGAATTTGGGAATATCACAATGGCCAAGACACAAGGAGTCAAAAATCCTGGAGAAGGGAATAGTAGAGAAATAGGTTTGAAATGCTGCCTGCAATTTTCCCTAGAGCTACTGTGAATCTTAAACCATGTATGCATGGGACAAGATTCTGAGAAACCAAGCAAAAATCAGTAGTACTTTGGCTATCTTGCCAAACTAGAGAGACAAAGTTGAAAGTAACAAATATGGCCCTTAAAATAGTTATAATTTATATGTTCAAGAAAAAATAATTTTATTAGAAAGCTATACATGAAAAGTCTAGAACCTAAGAACACAGTATTTGTTAGATAGATTCTGGGGCCGATTAGAAACTGAAAAAAAAAAAAAGAAAAAGATTAGGTAAGTGAAATAGAGTAAGAACTATTCCAACTCAAGTAAAGAGAGGAAAAAGAATGGAAAACATGGAAATGACAAAAGAGCTATACGAGGTATGATGAGAAGACTGCACTTTCAGGTAATTGGAGTCACAGAAGAGAGACTGCACTGCTTCAGTCTTCTGAAGAAATAGTACACACTGGAAACTAACACAACATTGTAAATCAACTACTCCAATAAAAATTTTAAAAAAGAAAAAGGAAATAGTGGCTGAGATTTTCTATGCTGATTTTTTTGTGGGGGGTTGGCAAGAAGGGGCTGCACTGCACAGCTTATAGGATTTTAGTTTCCCAAACAGGGAAACCCAGACACTTGGCAGCGAGAGCACAGAATCCTAACCACTGGACCACCAGGGAATTCCCAGTGGCTGAGATTTTCTAAAACTGATTAAAAACATCAAATGACAAAATCCATAAACTCAAAAACCTTAAGCAAAAATATAAAGAAAACTACATGGGCACATTATAGTAAAACTGCTGGGATCCAAAGACAAAAAGGTGTTATAAGTAGTCAGAAAAAGAAACATTACCCTTAAAGGAGCAACATTATTCTCATTTTCCAACAGAAACAATAAAAGTCAAAAGGCAGTGTGATGATATTTTTAAAGTGTTGGAAAAAAAAAAAAAAAGTGTTGGAAGACAATGGGTTTAAATTGCATTGGTCCAATTTATGCACATTTTCCCCATAAATGCATACTATGGTACTACACAATCCATAGAGTTGGTTGAATTTGGATGTAAAACTGTAGATACAAAAAAAAAAAAAACTGTAGATGCAGAGGGCGCACTGTAGTTATATCTGGATATTCCAATACATAATGGGTTGGTGCCCCTAACTCCTGAATTGTTCAAGGGTTGACTGTACTATACTTAGAAAAAAATCTTTAAAAAATGAAAGATAAAAGATATTTTAAGTCAAAGAAAATTTAAGTGAATCCATTAATAGAAGATATACTAACACACCGTCCTCTTTCTCTCCCTCTGTTGCTCTAAAGGAAGTTATTTAGGCAGAAGGAAAAAGATTTCAGATGGAATGGTGGCAAAGCAGGAAGAAATGAAAATACTAGAGGATAAATACGTGGAAATTTAAATGTCCTTGAAGTGTTAAGAGGCCCTGATTCCAAGTGGACTCTAATGATCACGAGTCAAAGGTATATGTTGGAATCCCGAGGATAACTGTTAAAAGAATATAAGGAGTGAAATGGTATAATAAAAACTATTTTACTCCCAAAGAAAGAAACTAGGGGGGGAAAAAATGAGCAAAGACAGGAAAAATGGGGGAAAGGGTACGGAACAAATATTTTAAAACAAAAATGCTAGACTGGATTTAAGGGGGAAAAAAGCCAGCAAGTATATCTATATATACTGCTTACGAGAAACATACCTTCAAACATCCCTTCAGCAGGAAAGGTGAAAGTAAAAGGATGGAAAAAGTTCAAGCAAACACTAAAAGAGAGCTGAGTCCAGGGGTTAGGACTCTGATACAGACATTTTAATATAAGTCAAATTCCATGGGGTCACAAAGAGTAGGCCAGGACTTAAGCAACTGAACAATAACGATAAAGCAGACTAAAGCTGGTTAGAAGTGCAATCAGAGAGTAAACGGAGTAACAAGAACAATGATTATTTAGTCAATAATTCTACATTTCTATGTACCCTAAGTACACAGACTAAATACACATACAAGTGGACAGAAATAAGCAGAAAAAAGAGAGATCCACAATTACAGGTGGAGTTATTAACATAACGCCTCTTGGTATTCGACAGAACACGTAAATTAAAGAAAAAAATCAGCAAGGAAATAGTACATTTGAATACAATTAACAAACTTGACATATACAGAATGTTGTGCCCAACAACTGCAGAATATTCCTTTTTATAAAATGAAAGTGGTATAACACATATGGAATTTATCATAAACTAGTCAATAAGGAAGGTCCCACAAGTAGTACAAATTTAAATCACAGGGTATGGTTTCTGACCACACTGGAAGGAAGCTAGAATGCAGGAACAGAAAAATAACTAGAAAATCTTCCAATATTTGAAAATCAAGGAACATATAAACAACTGATGAGTCAAAGAAGAAATCACAAAGGGAAAATCATCATATAATTTGAAGTGAATGATAAAGAAAACATGACATATCAAAATCTGCGGTTTACAGCTATAGCATCTGTTATGGACTCAATGTGTGTATCCTTCCCAAACTACTGTGTTGAGGCCCGAATCCCCAGTGTGGCTATATGTGAACATGGGGCATCTGAGGCAGAAACTAAGGCTGGATGAGGTCATGAGGATGGGCCCCAAGCCAACAGGATGGTGTCCTGATATGAGGAGACACCAGAGAGCCTGCTGTTGCTCTCTATACCTCTCCCTCGACACATGTATGAAGGAAGAGCCATGTGAGAACATAGTGAGAAGGTTATGCAAGCATGTAAGCCAGTAGGAGATCCCTCACCAGAAACCAAATGCGCTGACATCCTGATAGATCTTGGACTTCCAGTCCCCAGAACTATGAGAAAATTAAATTCTGCTGCTTAAGCTGCCCAGTCTGTATGCAGTATTTTGTTATGGCAGCCTGAGCATATTAACACAGCACCCAGCTCATGGAGCTAGATAAATAACAAGTAAAGCCTAAAGAAAGTTGGAAGAAAAAAATATAAGAGGAGAAAGCAATGAAACAAAAAGCAGATACTCAATGAGGATTCTGGGAAGATGGTAGAAGTTGTCTGATGTAACCATTTTGTAACTCCAGAGTCTGTTGAAGGCTTGTAACTGCCAGGTAAAGGTCAGGACGCTAAATTGCTATTAATTTCAGTTCTGAGCATAGTAGCAGCTATCCATTCCCAACCCTTGTCACAGGGCAGGCAGCTGTACAAATGTTCCTGGAGCAGCCTTCAAGTAACATTCAGGAGTCAAGGTGGACAAAAAAGGACTCAGCCCCTCAAATGCTGGGAATCTGTGTTCTGATCATGGATTGCTGCTCCTGTTCTCAGAGGTGCTGACAAAGGGCAGGAGCCGCAGCCACTGCTGCTGCACCTCCCTGCACTGTTCTAAGTCCCTCTCACTCTGGCTGAAGTGACTTCCATGAGATTTAAAGGAAGATGTGGAGAAAAATCAAGAAAACCATGTGGAACAAAATGAAAGTATCAATAGAGACAGAAAAACCTAAGAAGAAACAAAAAAGAAATTCTAGACTGAAAAGTAAAGTGAAATAAAAAAAAAAAAAATCACTAGAGGGATTCAAAGGTAGACTTGAGCAGCAAGGAGAAAGAATCAGTGAACTTGAACAGAGAACAACAGAAATTATCAAGGCTGAGGAATAAACAGAAAGAAAAAAAGACTGAAGAAAACCACAGTCTAAGGGAGCTGTGGGACATGCCACCAAAGGACCAACATACACACGGTGGGAGCCCTAGAAGGAGAGAGAGAGAAAAGGGGCAGAGAGAATAGACGAAGAAATAAGGGCCCCAAACTTCCCAACTCAATGAACGCAAATATCTGAGAAGTCCCACAAACTCCAAGCAAAAGGAACTCAAAAAGACTCACACTCTTAAAAGACAAAGATACAGAAAGAAGCAAATCTTCAGACATGAGTGATCCTCAATGAGATTATGAGCAGACCTCTCATCGGAAACTTTAAAGGCCAGAAGACAGTCGGCTTATATATTCGAAATGCTAAAAGAAAAGAAGCTCTCAACCAAGAATCCTGCACAGGCTTACCTTATTCTACTGCACTTCACACACGGCACTTTGTTTTTTTTTAATAAATTGAAGACCTGTGGCAGCTCTGTATCGAGCCAGTCTATTAGCACCATTTTTCTAACAGCATTTTTCCACTTCATGTCTGTGTGCCACATTTTGGTAATTCTTAAGATATTTCAAGGTTTTTCATTATTATATTTGTTATAGTGATCTGTAATCAGTGATCTCTGGTATTACCATTGTAAAAAGATTATGACTTGCTGAAGGCTCAGGTGATGGTTAGAGTTTTTTAGTGATGAAACATTTTACATTAAGATGTGTGTGTGTGTGTGTGTGTGTGTATAGGACATAATGCAACTGCACATTTAACAGACTCCAGCATAGTGTAAATACAACATTTATATATACTGGGAAACCAAAACCAAAGAATTCAGGGTCTCACTTTATCCCAATATTCACCTTAATGCTGTGGTATGGAACCAAACCACAACATCTCTTGAGGTATGCCTGTATCTGGTAAAATTGCTTCCAAAATTGAGGGAGAAATCAAGATATTTCCAAATACACAAAAGCTGAGGGAATACATGACCACAGACCTGCCCTGCAAGAAATGCCCAAGTCCTGCAGGGTGAAATGAAAAAACTAGACAGTAATTTCCAGCTGTATGGAGAAATAAAGACTTGCATAAAAGTAAATACACAGACAGTTATAAAAGCTAGTATCGTTGTAAGAGTGGTTTGTAACTGTACCTTTTTTTTCCTACATGATAAAAGAGACCAATGCATTTAAAAGGAAAAAAATCCATAATTAACAGTATAAAAGCTAGTTTTACTGTAACTTTGGTTGGTAACTCCAAATCTCTTTTTCCATATAAATTTTAGGAAACTAGTGCACTTAAAAGAACTAGATCATAATCTAGTTTAAAAGAACCAGGGGCACACAATATATAAAAATGTAATTTAGTGACTCAACAACCAAAGGGGTGTGGTGGAGCAGTAAAGGAGCAGAGTTTTTACATGCTACTGAAGTTAAGCTGGTATAAATTCAAATTATACTGTTACAGCTTTGGGATGTTATGTATAATCCCTATGGTAAACACAAAGAAAGAATCTATAGAATATAGAAAAAGGAAATGAGAAAGGAACTGAAAACATTTCACCACACACACAAAAAAACTAAACAGAAAACAAAGTAATGCAGGAAATGAGGGACAAAGAAACTACAGGGAATACAGAAAACAAACAGCACAATGATAGAAGTCCCTCCATATCAGTAATTGCTTTAAA
Source organism: Bos mutus (assembly GCF_027580195.1). Classification (NCBI taxonomy): domain Eukaryota; kingdom Metazoa; phylum Chordata; class Mammalia; order Artiodactyla; family Bovidae; genus Bos; species Bos mutus. The sequence goes on from NC_091631.1 coordinate 49,980,090, forward strand.
TATAAATGAGCTAAACTCTCCAATCAAAAGACAGAGACTGGCAAATTGGATTAAAACACACGATCCAATGATATGCTATCTATAAGAGACTCATTTGAGACTCCATGACACAAACAGGCTGCAAGCCAAAGGATGGATTAAGTTATTCTGTGCAAATAGTAACCAAAGAGGTGTGGGGAGGAGGGAGCTATGCTAATATTCAGACACAATAGACTTTCAGTGAAAAAAGGTTACAAGAGACAAAGAACATTATATAAACTGGAAGATTTAACAATTATAAACATTTATACACCTGAGATCAGTCCTGGTTGTTCACTGGAAGGACTGATGTTGAAGCTGAAACTCCAATACTTTGGCCACCTGACGCAAAGAGCTGACTCACTGGAAAAGACCCTGATGCTGGGAGGGATTGGGGCAGGAGGAGAAGGGGATGACAGAGGATGAGATGGCTGGATGGCATCACCGACTCAATGGACATGGGTTTGGGTGGACTCCGGGAGTTGGTGAAGGACAGGGAGGCCTGGTGTGCTGTGGATCATGGGGTTGCAAAGAGTCGGACACGACTGAGCTGAACTGATACACCTAATGACAGACCATCCAAATATCAATACATGAAGCAAAACCTGACAGACCTGAAGGGAGAAACAGACAGCTCTACAATAACTGGAGATGTCAACACCCCACTCATAATCATGGGCAGGACAACCAAATATAATATAAGTAAAGAAACAAAGGACTTAACACAGTAAACCAATTAGATGTAACAAATACAAAAAGCTTTACTCAACAATAACAGCATACACGCTCTTCACATGTACAAACAGGACACCTTACAGATGGACAATATGTTAGGCCACAAACTAAGTCTCAATAGATTTTTTTAAATATCATACAAAATATTTTCTCTAATCACAATAGATAAAGTTACAAATCAATTTTAAAAAAAGTAACACTGAAAAGTCACAAAACTGTGGAAATTAAATGATACACTCCTGAATAACTGTGTAGCTGAAACCTACTGGTTTCTATTCTGTGAGCTCCATCTTACACCTGCAGTCCCATGTCTCCCCCTTCTCTGTGACTGGGCTTTAGCCTGCTCACAAGGAATATGCCCAAGCCAGGTAAGTTCCCCATCAACCTTTACCTTTGTTTCATCTGAAATGAAAACTGGAAGAATAGCTTCGGCTGACATAGGTGATTAATGGTCTGTGAGGAATAATGGCAAGAGATTTTCCCCCCAGCTCGCCTCACCGGGTTCCTATTGCTGCAGACGCACTTCTCCTTCAGGAGTCAGAGTCTATCTCTAGCTTTAGCCCCTTTACACTCCCTTGTTCCCCTTCCAGTGACGTGCAGTGCAGCTACAAGTGCCTCTGGATGGGTGTCTGCCCAATACTGCCTATATGTAAGTTTTCCACAATACACTCCTCGTTGTACCTTATTTTGTTTTTTTGGTCTCAAACTTCCTTTTCATTTTTTGTTGTTGGGAGAGGATGTTTGCTATGACCAGTGTGTTCCCTTGACAAACCTCTCTTAGCCTTTGCTCTGCTTCATTTTTACTCCAAGGCCAAACTTGCCTGTTACTGCAGATATCTCTTGACCTCCTGCTTCTGCATTCCTACTATGTACATATACACAGAGAAAATAATGGAAAGAAACAGTCCAATACATGATAATTTTTAAATAATAGAAATACAGGTCGATTTTTATTTTCTTCTTCACAACCCTCTGGGTTTTCTAAATTTCCTATAAACAAGTTGTTTGAAAGTATCAACTCTACTGTATGAAATACAGTTTTAGTAAACTTACCTGGCAGCCAGAGAATAAATGGCATTGGCAGATGCGGAAGGTTTGATTTTGGGATGCTCACACTCTGCACCTGCTAATGGGCTGCTATTCATATTCTGGAAAGAAAAGAGTTTAAAAAAAAAAAAAATGTTCTTAATATAGCTAAGCATCTCCTCTTATTTAATCTATTCAAAATAACAAGAACAGTCATATAGACAGAGGTCTCATCCTCAATGCCATGCTTTGGGCTTATTATATGTGACAAAAGTACAGTTGAAGGCTCAAATATAAGGGTTAGGGAGGACAGATCTAAAAATGAGGCAAGGAAATGGGAATTGTTTGTTTTAATTCTAGAAAGATTTGAGGAAACTAGCTGTCTGCACAAATATCATTCTAGCTTTAAAAATCTACATATTTTTCTATATTGATGCCACTGAAAGTCAAACCTAATCCACTCTCACTAATTAAGACTGCCTATCCCACAAATGCCACTTAAATGCTAAGTTACCTTCCCCCTTCCCTTTCAACCAAGAAATACATAGTTCATTTAAGGACTACAGCATTTCTCAACTTTACCCTCCAGTTCCATCTTCTTCTTGGGTTTCTAACTAGCCACTGTCCAATTCTTCCTTTAATGGCTTGTGTCAAATTCAACATATCTATCCCTAGTTAGCCAGGTTAAAAACCTCTGGGGTGTGTGCATATGTGTATATATGTATATGCGACCTCTCATCCTTTTTTCCACCGACCAACTGCTTTCAAGACTCACTGGGTCTTTGTTTCATGCTCCCTAAAGTCTCTATCTAATCAGGCTCCCCCTTCTGCTCCTGGACCAGGAGTCTCCCTCTCGTTTACCCTGTATCAGCTATGTGGAACCCCTCTGTGGTTACAACCACAGACTCTCCCAAACTCATCTGCTTTCCCTCCATCCCCTGTTACTCCAAATCTTTGCTGAGAAATGTATGTCGCCCCTTCATGTGCCTCCCCATCCCAACTCCAGCTTTCTCTACACCGTTTCCACCCTATTTTTCTCCACAGCATTCATCAGTATGAAACACCTTTTATATTTTATAGTTTACCCTGTTTATTTTTCATCCTTCCTCCAGTTGAATGTAAATTTTTTGAGGGCAAGATTTCTTGCTGAGCGCATAAAGAACCAACAAAAGAAGGAATACACTGCTCCCACCCCCGGTTCTATCCCGTATCTCCTGCTTATCCAAAGGACTGCTAACCTGTCTTTTTTCCATCCATTCTCTTTCTAATCCATTCTGCATACTATTCCTAGATTCCTCTCTTTAAGCCATCATTTTGGTCACATTACTGCACTAATTTAATCTTCATGTACTCTTCATTTATACCAAATAAATTCCAATTCTTCTGGGAGAGTGTCCTCTCGTCTAGCAACAATGTTCATTTCTAGCCCCCTTTCCTACTCTGATACACAAAACTTCTCCTCTCAAATTAAACACTTCTTATTCCACAATACATCTTAAGCATTTCTGTCATTGTAGGTCTATCTTAAAACAGTATCCACTTTGGAAAGGATACTTCAAATTCAGATGCCACTCTTCTCATAAAGCCCTCATGATTGCTCTATCTGGAAATAATCTTTTCTTTCTCTAAAATTAAAGTGTTTTCTATTTATACAACTCATGGCAGAAATATGCTTATTGCATTAATAAACATATTAACAGATATATTTCTCGAAAATAGGGATGATATTATCTCTGAATCCAGTACAAAACATACCAAAGAACATTCCCCATCAATGTCATCCACAAATATTTGTTACTAAGATAAATAATTTCAAAATCAGGACTCACCATGGAGGTATCCAGATTGAATGTGCTTCCGAGCCTAGGCGTATCGGTTCTGGGTTCCATTTGTGAGGGCAATGAAAACGGAAGTGAATGCCGGTTGGTTAATTCTCTCCCTGTCCAGGGGTCACTAGGGTTTGGGGCAACTACTGGTACTTTGGGGATTGGCCGATGCAGCCATGATGCTTCTCCAATGCGGCCAGAGGGGACAGGGGGCAGTTTGTCTCTGGATGGACAGTCGCCTGGTGTACAAGGCAAGGGGCGTCTCTGAGGCCGGGTTTCTGCTCCACCAGAATACGGACGGTCTGGAGGGGGTGGCGGTGGAAGATCTCGAAGAGTGGGAGGTATTGGTAATGGTTTGTCCTTATGAAGAGAGCCAGAAGGAGCCTATGGAAGCATGATGGAAGTAATCAAATTCCACTAATCCACAAAAAAGAATCAGAAAAAACTATAGAAATGGATAATGCTTTACCTTCGAAGCAGTTCCAAGACCAGAAGCACTTGAAGGGATAGATATTCGCTGCTGTAGAAGGTCAAGTCGTGGTGGCACTGGGGGAAGGGAAGCTTGTGGGGCCATGGAGAATGGAGAAGGAGGTCGTTCCACCTAATACAAGTAAAAATTTCCTAATAGGTTATTCTTGTTTTGAGTAGGGGTAACTCTCAACTCCTAAAGATGTAAAGAAGTAGAATATGAACAGTGATTATACCAATGAGCCTGACTTTGGCTTACAGAAGTGCTTTCTGAATTATTTTTATGTTACCATAAGAGGGCGCTCTCAATCACAAAAGTACCATGGAGATACAAGCTACAAAGCTTGTATCTAGAAACTGCTGTGCTGTAAGAAGCTTCCAAGCTTACAATTTTAAAAAAACTTTACGATTTTACATCTCTTAATCTTCAGAAGAAGAAAAATCTTTTCAAGATTAAAAAAAGAAAGTTGTATTAAAAGAAAGGGATACACATTAATCTCTCAACAAATCATCTAGGAAAATAATGCTTAAGGAGCAGAATGAAGAAAAAAATCAAAGTAAATAAATTCTCCAGAGGTTATTATGATTCAAAGAAAAAAGAGAGATTTATAAGATAAAGTGATCAATGGTATTATTAAAAAGCATCTTGTGTTCTTCCAAAGAAATGTTATTTCGATTCAGTAATTAAAAGCAATGATTTTTTTTGTCAATTTGTATTCCAAAAATTGTGCCAAATCAAAACAAACAAATAAAATGTATAACCTTTTCCATTTCCCTGCCCACAGCAGGGTGATGAATAGCTGATAAGCTTGTCCAAGTAGGCTGTCAAGAGATATACGAGAATTTATACAAAATACTACTTTGCATTTGCATTTCCTGAAAGCAAAACAGATGGAAAACAGGCAAATATGTATTATAAGCACTTATGTAAAATGACAGAAAAACAACCATCTCCATAGTAAGTCCCATCATTAATGCCAGGAGGAGAATGAGGGAAAAGGCCTGCATTACAGGTTGCTTGCTCTGACTCACACCTAAGAACATGGCCTCCAAGGCAATGGAGCACGAGCAGCGCAGCACCTCAAGGGTTAAGAAAGTGAAAAGCCAAACTCACTCTCCCTCCACCACCAACATCTAGGCAGTCACTGCACCTTCCCTGGTGGCTCAGATGGTAAAGTCTCTGCCCATAATGTGGGCAGACCTGGGTTCAATCCCTCGGTCAGGAAGACTCCCTGGAGAAGGAGATAGCAACCCACTCCAGTATTCTTGCCTGGAAAATCCCATGGATGGAGGAGCCTGGCGGTCTACAGTCCATGGGGCTGCAAAGAATCGGACTGAGTGACTTCACTCTCTTTCTTTCACTGTATCTTTTTATTTTTCCACAAAAGACTGGCATATCTATATTTTCCTTTTCATTCTACTTACCAACCTCAGACCTAATTTATCAAAACCACCTTCTAACAATTCTCCCAACTTTCTAGTTTCTTATCTCACCAAATCATTTTGTTCACCATTACCAGCTTAATCATCCTTAAATCCTCACTAGCTCAAAAACCATCCACCAGTAACTCCTACTTTCCCATGTCATAAAATGTCACTTTCCTGCCTGGCTTTCACAAGTCTAATTTGGTCTCCCTAACCAATAGCGTTCTCTGTAATTCTCTATTTTGGAATTCCTACCTCCTTAACTTTCTTCAAGTTGTTTCTCAGTTTGGAAGGCCCTCTCTGCCTATTTTGATCCCCCCAACCATCCATCCCTCCTTCTCATCCCTAAAGGGCAGAGGGTTGAGCTAATCAATCATATTCTTCAATTCATGCCTCAATATCATAACCAATCCCTAAAATGTTCTTTTATCTCAACATATAATAAAGCTCAATAAAAGGATAAAAGTGCATATGAGGAAGAAATTAAAAAAAAAAAAAAAAAAGAGCATTCGCAAGACCTAAGGGATATAAATATCCATATAGAAAGTGTTCATTACATAGGTAGCCCAAAGAAAAGAAACCCATAACAAGCCAAACAACAACACCCTTTTCAGGGAATCAAGGATAAAGACTACGGCTTCTGAGGACAGAGAGAAAGGAGGCATCAAAGAGCAAAAATATGCTAGAAACTAGAAGTCACTGAGGCTGTAACAATTTACAGAGGTAAAATTGTTTTTCAACCCAGTAAGTCTATATTTAGACAGTTTGAGGGCTGAATAAAGACATTTTTAAGATATCAGATGTCTTAAAAATTTCACCTCTCACCTTTTCACAGAATGCTATTTTGAGGGCATACTCTACTCAAACAAGGAAGTTAAAGCAAGAAACAGAAAAACATGGGCGTTACAAAATCCAACACAGAGAGAGGCAATGAAGTCCCATGATGATGGCGAAGAGAGACCTCAGGGCGACAGAAGGCAGCACACTCAGTGGAACACCAGTCCACACTGGTGCCAAAGCATGGCAGACTCCCATACACCAGTATACTACATTACACAACATCTCCTTTATTAATACATGCACAGAATTTACTCCACAGAAAATTACATCAAGAGGATGTTCAGTAGTGACAGGTACAAATTGAAAACTAAGGAAATAAAAACAAATCAATTACTTCAGAAAAGTGCAAGGTTGTAAAACAAAGCAGAAGTAATCACATTATAGTATATTACTTGAAACAATAGGGAGCAAAAATCATTTAAACACTGAATACTGACCGAACCAAAAAACATTCCAATTAACTACAGTCGGAAGTTAGGGAGTAGGAAGGAGGAAGATAAGAGATTTAAATCCTTTCCTAAACACATAACTAATATCGAAAAATCAGGAGAAAGCAGTATAGCCTATGGCTAAGGAACAGCTTTAGGAATGGAAAAATCTGAATGGGACATGGAAGCTGGAGGAGATGGAAGCAGATAACTAACATTTTTAGCAATTCTTTTCAACTTTAAACAACAACAAAAAAACCATGTGTATTTATCACAAGGATATTTTTAAAAGTAGATTCACTGTTTTAAAAATAAATCAAAATTAAGCAACAAAACAACAAGCTACTGGGATGTGATGAAGCAGGTCCTCTCACAGTCGCACATACTTTAGGAGGGACCTTAGGGCAAAAAATACGGGGAATAAATTTTAACGTCTATCCAAAAAAAGTTACAGATATTTTTACTCCAATATTTATTCATACAAAGTAGATAATCAACTATAAGGTACAAAGAATAAGATGAAACACCCACATAGAACCTACCTTTCAGCTAAAAAAATGAAATATCATTGCTTTCTGAAATTCCCATATGCCCTACCACTAATTATATCCCTCTCTTCTCTCAAAGAGTTTAAATGGACATACTCTTATCTAGCAATCCGACTGTTAGAAATTCACCCTACAGACAGACTTGCAAAAGAACACCCATAAGGGTCAATTTCAAAAAATTTAAAATGTACTACTCAAATAGTCCAGATTTCCTCAACTATCCATATAGCATAGACACATTTATCAATTCCCGTTTCAATGTCTTTTTAATTCCCAAACATCCAAAGCAATTACTATGTGCTCACTCGTGAGTAGCCAATTACAAGAGGTGACTCTTGCCTTCTAGGAACTTACAATGGGAAATGATTATTTTTTGGTCACACAACATGGTGTGTGGGATCTCAGTTACCCATTCAGTCAGTCAGTCAGTCAGTCAGTTCAGTCGCTCAGTCTTGTCCAACTCTTTGTGACCCCATGAATCGCAGCACGCCAGGCTTCCCTGTCCATCACCAACTCCTGGAGTTCACTCAAACTCACGTCCATCGAGTCGGTGATGCTATCCAGCCATCTCATCCTCTGTCGTCCTCTTCTCCTCCTGCCCCCAATCCCTCCCAGCATCAGTCTTTTCCAGTGAGTCAACTCTTCGCATGAGGTGGCCAAAGTACTGGAGTTTCAGCTTTAGCATCATTCCTTCCAAACAAATCCCAGGGCTGATCTCCTTCAGAATGGACTCTCAAGAGTCTTCTCCAACACCACAGTTCAAAAGCATAGATTCTTCAGCACTCAGCTTTCTTCACAGTCCAACTCTCACATCCATACATGACCACTGGAAAAACCATAGCCTTGACTAGACGGACCTTTGTTGGCAAAGTAATATCTCTGCTTTTCAACATGCTATCTAGGTTGGTCATAACTTTTCTTCCAAGGAGTAAGCGTCTTTTAATTTCATGGCTGCAATCACCATCTGCAGTGATTTTGGAGCCCAGAAAAATAAAGTCTGACACTATTTCCACTGTTTCCCCATCTATTTCCCATGAAGTGATGGGACCAGATGCCATGATCTTCGTTTTCTGAATGTTGAGCTTTAAGCCAACTTTTTCACTCTCTTCTTTCGCTCTCATCAAGAGGCTTTTAGTTCCTCTTCACTTTCTGCCATAAGGGTGGTGTCATCTGCCTATCTGAGGTTATTGAGATTTCTCCCAGCAATCTTGATTCCAGCCTGTGCTTCTTTCAGCCCAACGTTTCTCATGATGTACTCTGCATCAGTTACTTAACAAGGGATCAAACCCAGCAGTGGAAGCAAGGAACTCTAATCACTGCCATGGAATTTCCAGGCATGGACTGCCATGTAATTTCCAAGAAATACTTTTAATAAATTATTACCAGGTGGTAAGTTCTATGGCAAACATTTCACAGTATCCCAAAAACACTTAGCCAGACCTAGATTATATTTGGGTAAATATGTGTGAGTTAGGGGTAGGAGAAGCAGGGTATAGTCTGGAAAGATTTCTCAGGATATGAAAACTGAGCTAAATTACATAGAAACTATCAAGACAAAAGCATGGAGAAATCTTTGATGATTCAGACTCCACAAAACACAAAGTGGAAAGGATTATCAGGGCAAAATGCCTAGAACAGAGAATGTACTGACTAATCCATTAAGTAATGAGAAGTCACTAAAGAGCATGAGGCAAAGGAATGAGATGATCAAGGTGTATGTTGTAGATCAATGACTCTGGAAACAGGGAGAACCTATGCTTTTGAGAGCCTGAAATAAGGCAGTGGCATTGAGGACAGAGAGGAAGAGACAAACGGGTTACAACCACTGAAGAGAATCCCACCCACCTTCTCAGGATTTATTGAGCACCTACCATGCGCCAGGCAGTCGGGTGCTGATACAAAAGAAAGATTCTTCTGCACCAAAAAATGCCTCCTATGAAAGCTGTAAAAGCCTAAACTAGAGAACTGACAGCATATTAGAACCTCTGTCTGCCCTATATTTATTAAAGTCTTTGGTGACTGCCTTACTTTGAATTAGTGAATAAATCTCTGTTTTATCCTACTGCTGATGTAACAGAATTTGGTCACATCCTTTCTTGGCCTTTATCTTTCCTACCTTTACTAGAGTCTTTCTAGTTTGTGTAGTCTCTGTACGGTACCTCCTACCACCTTCCAATCACTTTAGTTGCCATTTATTTGGTTAACAAGCCCTTGTTTCTCCTGCCTAAACCTAACTTTCCATTGCCAAGACTTCACTAGAGAAAAAAACAAAGAGAAAATATTCTAGTCACAGTAGCAAGACAGAGTCCAATTCTTTTACTCCCCCTTCATTTTCTCCACCAAGCTATCCGAGTAGAACCCAGTTCTAGGATACAGACAGTAAGAGCATGGGCCTGGAAGGCGGGATGCCTGGTCACAGATTCTGGCTCGACTTACTAGTAGTGTGACCTTCAGCAAATTCCTTAGCCTCATTGTTCTTTGATTTCTTCAATTGCGGGACAAGGATAATACTAGCTTCTACTCATAGGGTTACATGAATATGGCTAAGTATAGGATTATGAGTTAAAGTAGTCAAGTATTTAGCATGGTTCTCTTTCACATGGTAAGTGTTCAGTAAATACTATTTTTACTCCTTGTATTTTAGATGTTGTTAAGTGATCTACTGCTTTAGGACACAGCTGATGACAGATTCTGCCACAATCTATTAAACTGTAGACTTACCTTGGCACCAGCCAATTCCTTCATCATGAAGAGAGAATCATCAGCTCGTTCATCATCATCATCCTCATAATTTGGGGAGGGAGCTCCCTCTGCTCCTTGCCTCAACAGGCTGCCACTTCCTCTAGGATCAAAGGGATCAACCACAATGGGCTCAGTACCTTTAATTTCACATCGGCAGAAAGGACAGCCCTGGCCTTCTGATTCCTACAAAGGAAATAGGAGATGGTGACACACACATCTGAAAGTTCTTAAAATATTCGTCCACTAAAAATACAGTACCTAAAAATGAAAAAAGCACCAAAAGTTTAGGACCTACCCCACAAACCATTCTTTATATCCATAAAGTATATACAATCCCCAATTCTTCACTGTGATTATTTAGCTGAGAGAAAGCAGGGTTTGGAGCCATACCTGCCAGGATGTTAGACAGGATGTGCACATGAGGTGGCCACAGGGCTCAATCTTCACATCTTTATCATTCTCGGCACATATTTTACACAGTTGGAATGTGGAGCCCATCTCACAGTATAATTCATATTGCTCCTTTGATTAAAAAAGAAAAAGAGATTATTCGGTCCCCTACAAATATTTGTTGAATGAATGAATGAATGACTGCAATACTTGTAATACTAATCTTTGCCTGGAAACAGAGTGTCACAACAGTGAACAGGTAAAACAGAAAGCACCTAGTCTTGGTCCTATTTTAAGAAACAGGGTTTAAAAAAAAAAAAAGAAACAGGGTTTAAAAAGAGACCACACACACATAAATTCACTAATCTAGTCGATGGTTTAAAATTTTAAGTGTTCCAACCACTTAATGTAATTCTGTCAGTTCTACAGAGTAATACACAGAAGCTTAGGTCTAGAAATATGATTAAAATGGAAAACAAAACTCACCTGGGTCACTTTGATGTGGTCTTGAGGAGTTGGTTCACATAAGCCTGTCAGGTCGGGATTCTGATTCCGTCCATCAGGAAACAAATAGCTGTAAAAAGAGTAACCAATCTTGGGGGTCTACTGAAGCCAATTTATCACTGCTTACTAGTACAGACAAATGTTATCTAGGAATTCTCTCACTCTAAAAGGGCAATTTAGGAGAAGTGTAAAGAGAAATTTTATTAGTACTTCAAAAAAATTAAATAACACAGATCAGTTCTAAGAAGATACTCTTCAAACACTGACATTCTTTCTCCAGGGTGTCACAGGCTCTATTTTAATTAAGGGGTTGACAAGCTTTTCCTGTAAAGGGCCAGTTAGTAAATGTTTCAGGCTCTGCAAGCCACGTAAGTCTGTGTCACATATTCTTCATTTTTTTTTAACAACATTCTGAAAAGGAAAAACTATCTTAGACACAGACTAAAAGACCTAGTCTGTGCGCCACAACTTACCAACTCCTATTTTTATCTGTGGATGACCACAGATTAAAGTGTGAATTCTCAATTTTAAAAAAACGACATTTGCTTCAACCAAAGACCTTAAAACACCCTTGTTTACAGATTTAACACTAAGAGACACCAATTTGAAAGAAAAGTAACAAGAAGCAAATTAAGCCACTGAGATCAACTACCAGGAAGCTTCTAGCATCAAATTGCTCTGACATCTGGTGAAGTACCCCTTTCAGTTCTAACATTACTGTAGAAAATGATGTGTAATGGAAAATGGATTTTCCTAATCACTTTAAAACACAAGTAGTTTTCTCATACCTGGCCAACTGTTAGTATTCTTAGTGCTTACCAACTGCTAATCAATTTGAATTCCCAAAGGAATAGGAATTCTATAATAAATAGGAACTTAAGTCATAAATATTAGCAGAGATCACAAAAACCCATAGCCTGAAGAAATTCTGCTGAATTAAAATGAAGTTAGGATGAAGGCCATTGAGCCTGCTGCCATCAGGAACATTTAAGTCATCCTAATTTTGCCTAATCAAATAACTGGTAACACTTTACATTTTTTTTAATATTTATCTATTTATTTATTTGGCTGAGTCAGGCCTTAATTGCAGCATGGGAGATCTTCACTGTGTCATGAGGGATCTTTCACTGTGGCACTGAAATCTCTAGTTGCAGCATGTGGACTTAAGTGCTCTGCAGCATGTGGGATCTTAGTTCCCCAACCAGGGATTGAACCCATGTCCCTTGCACTGCAAAGTGAATTCTTAACCACTGCACCACCAAGTGACACAGACTTATGCAGTTTGCAAAGACTGGTGAAATATTTACTATCTGGCCCTTCACAAAAAAAGCTTATCAACTCCTTGATTAAAATAGAGCCTGTGGCATTGTGCCCTGGAGAAAGAGTATCAGTGTCTGGAGGACAATACTGATGTTGTCAGTGTTGTAGTAACTCAGTCCTGTCTTTGTGTCACTCTTTGTGATCCTTTGGACTTTAGCCCACCAGGCACCTCAGTCCATGGGATTCTTCAGGCAAGTGGGTTGCCATTTCCTTCTCCAGGGGATCTTCTCAACCCAGGGATCAAACCTGTGTGTCCTGTGCCTTTTGCACTGCAAGCAGATTCTCTACCTGTTGAGCTCTAGGGAAGGCCCCTGTGTTTGGAGAGTACTATATATTTTAAAATCTAATACAGACCTGAAAAAAGTTAACGTGTGGAAAAAAAAGAAAGATAAAATCTACTCAGAGTAACAATGGAAATAGTAGAGGAAAAAATAATTTCACTCAAGGAATCCTTTTTAAATAAAAACAGAAGTCCTACAGAAGTTGAAAATTCAAACAATATAAGCTGTTAATGTTTCCTGAATCTTAACCCGTAGAGAAAACCTGGAATAAAGTCATTAATGATGCAGTTTCACAGCCCTAAGTTCCTAGACTCTAACAGATGATAAACAGTAGGTACTCACAAGCCTTCCCTGAAGCCATCAATCAGCGCTTGGAAGAGAGGTTTATTGTGAGGGATTGTCTGGAGAATGTTCCCATCAGCAGTGACATACCCAATAGCCCACTGACCCAGACGAGTACAGCTCAGCCGGAAAATGTAACTGAAAACAGAGAAACAAAACCTTGATTACATATGCTTGCATTAGGGTGGAAGATGAGACAGAGACAAAAATCAAAAAGACCATCAATAATAGATTCTTCAATGACTCCACACCAAAAGGAAAAGGCACAAAAGCTTAATTCTTAAGTGGCTTGAAAGCATTTGTCAAATCATAGTATCTGAATAAGTCAATTCCTCTGATAAACAGACATCAATCCTACCACAGAAATGTGGCCACTGGGGAACTAGTAAAAGATCATGTTTCCTCCTTTTCAGCAAAGGTCACAGAATAAAATTCAGGTGAATAAACCTCTTTGCTTCATTCCACTGACCTGCCAGGTTTGTGAATGAATTTCTGGAGTCGTGCTTTCACTTCATCATATGTCAGGAAAGCCATGTAACCAGGATGAGTTACAGCAAGGCTATTCCAGTTCCTGAGCAAAGAGGACCAGGGCTAAGGAAACAAGAGATCAATCAGACCATCCGGCTCCAAACATACAACCAGCCTCAGAGCAACGAAGAGCAAAAGAAAAATCCACCTCAATACTCAAATATAAACTCTCCATTTAGTGTCACAAATTTTCAACCATATTTTACTTTAAGGGAAGATAAACATGTTTGGGAAATAAAAACTTTGAAAAGCTAAGAAGAAAATAACACATGCTTATAGGGAGAAGCCTAACTGTGCAAAATACAGAAAATTTTCAAGCAGCTCTAACCTGCTGGAGCTACTACTAGAGTAATGATGAGGTTAAACAACAGACAAAAACAAAGAAAACAGGGCAAGGCCTGATGTTCAAGTAAGAAGTTCCAAATAAAGGTTTATGCAAGGTTGCATATACACACATTATTTTTAGAAAAGGAAAGGAGTTGTGAACCATCAATGCATCTCAATATTAGTCAAGAATTTTAATACCACAGGAGAAAAAGCTGGAAACATACATAAATGTCCAGTAGCTGAACTCAGGAAGTATATTATACCCATTTTTAGGGTAAAATACAAAAATTAAAATGATGCAAAGAAAAAAAAAATGATGTAAAGAATATTTAACAGAGAAAGATTATAAATATGAGGAGAATAAGCAGATTATATAGTTACTCTTTTTACATATATATATATACACACACATATAAAATACAGAGTAGTTTTAACCTTTTTTTAAACTATAGTTTCTAGAATAAAAATACTTTTATAATAGGCAAACTCCCAAATATCCAAATGTTATTTTTTTAAAAGGTTCCCCTTCAGAAAAGTGGCAATAATTAGTTCAGCCAACATTTTAGCATCCTACCTGAAAGAGTCTCGTAAAGATATCGAATTCAAAAACTGAAATATAATCATTGCAGGTCAGATCAATAGTGGATTTCAGAGCCATGGCCTCCAGCCCAGAACTGATGGGATGTACTTCATGAAGGGCCTGTCTGAAGCTCTTCCAAGGGACTATTGTCCTAGGGTGGCGGTGAGAGAGAAGGCACAGAATAAGATAGCAGATAATTCCAGGCATTGCTACAGTCAAGGAAAACAGTCTCTTTAAATTCTCAAAATCCACTTTAATTTTCTTAGAGAAACTGAATTATGTTTTACATTGATAACAGAAAAGGCATAAACGATATGTTTCTTAACTTCCTATTGAGTAAATTAATAATAGAGACATCTTTTCCCGCTTTTCTTTGGCAGAATGCCACAAGTTAATCCCCTTTCTCACCTTCAGACATTTGCTGTATTAGAGAAGCAGGAAGAGAGATGAGATTATCCTTTTTGTATTAGAGATGTAACCTGTGGCCAGATCTTCACTTACTGTATTTAAACTAACCTTTTAAAAGCACATAAAACACCCTGATTCTTTTGAGGAACCCACACTATCAAGGACTACACTTGAGGAATATAAAGCTTAAGGTACAAGAAGAAAAGAGTTCTGATACAAATGAAGAAGAAATTATTTAACAAAAGAATGATTAAACTCCAGATATGGCTAGCAAAGGGTACTGTGGGATATCTATTTCTCAAGATCAAAAAAATAAATAAAGTAAAATCTCATTGCCTTTATGTATTCACCTGCCTGATAGAGATCAAGTGGCAATTCAAACTCTTTTCTAAAGTAGATAGTTACTAAGTTAAAGTAACAAAGTTAAACTCATGCCCATCCTCTTCAACTAGGTTTTTTAAAATCACTAATCATTCTATATCTGATGCTTAAACACAACTTTTTAAAATAAAGCAAGCATTTAACATACATCAAATCAATATGCAGTATATACCTGAGACTAACTTAACAGTGTGCATCAATTATATTGCAATTAAAAAAAAAAAAAGCATTCAAAGAGAGACTTACATTAGGATCTGTATATTCAACTGAAAAATTTTATTGTTTTCTACTTTTTCAGTTCTTTGATTTAAAATTTCAGAGTATATTCAAGAACATTTATATTAATACTGAGAAACAAAAACTTGACTTAAATCATGGGCTTCCCTGGTGGCTCAGTGGTAAAGAATCCGCCTGCTAATGCAGGAGACATGGGTTCAATTCTTATTCTTATTCCAGGAGGACCCCACATGCGTGGAGCAGTTGAGCGAGTCCCTGTGCCACAACTCTGAGCCTGTGCTCTAGAGCCCGGGGACCTGAACTACTGAAGCCCTCATGTCCTAGAGCCTGTGCTCCGCAAGAGAAGCCATTGCGATGAGAAGCCCATGCACCCCAATCAGAGAGTAGCCCCTGCTTGCAGCAACTAAAGAAAAGCCTGTGCAACAGCAAAGACACAGCACAGCCAAATAAATATATTTTTTTTTTTATAAAAAGGACAATATAACAAAGTGGAAACACAAGCCACAGACATCTCTAATGTTAGTGACTAACAAAGAATTAGTATCTTACAATAGGAAAAAGACAAGTCTATAGGAAAACAGCCAAGTCAGAAAAAGAACCTAGACAGGTGACAAATGTGAAAAGGTGCTCAAGCTCCCTTGTCATTAAGAATATAAAGCAAAATATGATACCAATTCATATTACCAGTGTTAGCCAAATTGCAGAGCTACTGGAACACATGCATACTACTCAAAGGAATAGAAACTGGTACAACCACTTTGGAAAGCAGTTAGGCAATGTATGGCAAAGCAGATGTGAAACCCCTGACTCAGCAATTCCACTCCTAAGTAAGTATTGAGAAACTCCTGCATATGAAGGCAAATACAATTTTGTTTTCTGTAGCACTGCTTGCAATAGCAAATAATTTGAAATGTATGTGTTCATTAACAGCATAATGGATTAGAAAAAAGAGAACAGCATGGGTTTCAACAGAACGGCAAAGGTCTATCTACTTCTTTAAGAAAAAAAAACACAAACATGATCAGAACAACAACAACAAAAAAACCAGGCTAATATTTACCACAGTTGGGAAGTAGTTATGCATATATTCATTATTTTTCTGTTTCAAACTAAACAAAAACCCAAAATACAAGCTTCAGTTCTTCATAGTTTAAATTCATTATTTTGACACTTACTTTTCCCCAAAAGCTTTCCTCCAAAATTCTGCAGCATCTGCTTTAGTAATCCGAAACGTGTCTCCTTGAAAGAGTCCACTTGGGAAGATTCCTTTTAGTTCTGCCAGCATGTGGCTGAAGATCAGGGACAGTTTGGTCAGGTTTCGCCTAAAAATGATCAGAAGTGCAATGGTTAAATGAGAACATAAAATTATTTTTATTTTAAATGTGCTGAATCCACTACACCAGGTGTGTGATTATAATGCAAGAAAGACTGTTGCATTCATTGAAGTCCACTCATGTCCCTCCATTCAAATAGGCATTAACAGGTAAATAAGAAAAAAAAATTTAACAGTAATCTATTTCAAGACTTTTAATCTTAAATTAATAAGGCCTAATAACTGAGCATAAACTTCTGTGAACAAATCTATCTTTTTTAGGCTGATAGATAAAAGAGGACTCAACCAAAAAGTGTAAGAAGTTGTACACTGCTGTAACCATTCACTCACAAAAGAGATGTTAGAAAAGCAAAATATATTATTTCCTGCTTTGCATAAACTAATCTGGATGTTTAAATTATCCCAACTCATCTAAATTAAAAGTAAATTAAAAATCCTCAATAAACAGGACTATTTAAATATCCAGAACAAATATTGTCATTAATCAGACCTAAAAGAGATAAGTTTTCCTCTTTAAGGAACTTCTTTTTCTTTATAAAAAACTAAAAACCAACATCCAAACCATGGAAAAATTTCTAAATAAGTGCACATGCTGCTGCTAGATTTTAACAAGGTAACTTTCACCTGACCACCTCTGTTTAATGGTTGTGGTGATAAAGTACCAATTCAATACACCAGATGATGTCTCCACTTTCAAGTGTGTACTTAAATCAGATTATCTCGGTAATCTTTAACGGTACTGCTACAGAACAACATACAGATGTCTTAGATATTGCTATTCACCAAACCAGCTACTATTACAGTTGCTTATTTTCCCTTGCCTCAACAATTAGTATTTATGTATTAAAAGTCAATTCTTGTCATACAAGTAGACGATAAAATTTCAAGTCAATTCATGATCAATTTTATTGCCTCAAAATTCTCTTTAACACAGATTTTTCTTTTCACCATTAGTCCCATCTTTGTCCTTCCTAGATAAAATGCTGCACCAAGTCCCTATAGCCCTAACTTTTCGGTAAAATACTTCTGAAACCTTTCTAATCAGCTTTTCAACAAATCAGCTTAAGTTTTCTGGTATCTGTCTTTTGCACCTGTATCAAGTTTTACTCTAATTTTCCTATTTCTGAAAGCACCAAAAAAGTGATAAAATCAATATTCATTGAAGTCAGTCTAAAATAATTCATATGCCAAATAGCTCAAGTAAGTTGTAAAGCTCAAGTAAGTACGTTGAAAAACACAATCACTTATCCAATCCCTAAACTCCATTAACTGTTTTCCTCTTGGTATTTTAAGAGCCTTCAATTGTTGCTGGTTAGGACAGTTACTATTTTAATAAACAGGAAACAAAAACAGAGACTATTGAGATATATATATATATATCACAGATAATAATATAGAAAATCTGCAAAGCACAAATTATTCCCAATGACTTCCCAAAGTCTTCAGCAGGACACCAGACTGCACAATGCACTAAACTCTAATATTTACATAACATTTTGCAAAATGTTAATCCTTAAAGATAAGCAAGAGAGAGTCCTGATTCCCTTAAGATATGCTAAATTGCTGAGAACTATGTGTAAAGAACTATGCTAAACAGTACAGCAGAGTAACATATATGACAGAAAATACACATATTACAAAGTTACAACAGAGATCTTTTTGGAAGAAACAGTTTGAATCCTCCTTCTTCCTGAAAATGTCTTTCCTTAGTTTCTCCAGTGTCATCCTCTCTTGGTTCTCCTACTTGCTTTTGTTCTTCCTTTTTTCCTTTCTATCCTCCTAAAACAGCTATTTCCCAAGAATCTGCTCTAAACTGAAGAATCTGCTCTCCATTTCCTTTCTTTCTCCATGCACTCTTATGACTCTTCCTTTGCTAACTCAAGGATTCAAAAACTGCTTTGCAAAAGATTCCCAAATCTTAGGCCTTGGTAGCTTTCCAACTGCCTACTGTATTTCTCCAATCAAATGCTAGCACCTCAAAGCAACATTCTCAGACTTACACTAACCTTCCTTGAGTGAGGCGTTAATAAATTTGGAATTTGAGATTAACAGATATATACAGTTCAGTTCAGTCACTTAGTCATGTCTGACTCTTTGCGATCTATGGACTGCAGCACATCAGGCCTCCCTGTCCATCACCAACTCCCAGAGCCTACCCAAACCCATGTCCATTGAGTCGGTGATGCCACCCAACCATCTCATCCTCTGTTGTCCCCTTCTCCTCCAGCCCTCAATCTTTCCCAGCATCAGGGTCTTTTCCAATGAGTCAGCTCTTCCCATCAGGCGGCCAAAGTATTGGAGTTTCAGCTTCAACATCAGTCCCTCCAATGAACACCCAGGATTGATCTCCTTTAGGATGGACTGGTTGGACCTCCTTGCAGTCCAAGGGACTCTCAAGAGTCTTCTCCAACACCACAGTTCAAAAGCATCAATTCTTCGGCACTCAGCTCTCTTTACAGTCCAACTCTCATATCCATACATGACTACTGGAAAAATCATAGCCTTGACTAGACAGACCTTTGTTGGCAAAGTAATGCCTCTGCTTTTTAATATGCTGTCTAGGTTGGTCATAACTTTCCTTCCAAGGAGTAAGCACCTTTTGATTTCATGGCTGCAATCACCATCTGCAGTACTACATACAAAATAAATAGCAAGGACCTACTGTACAACAGAGCTATATTCAGTATCTTGCAATAACCTATATGGAAAATAATCTGAAAAAGAATATATGTATAAAACTGAACCACTTTGCTATAACCTTGAAACATTATAAATCAACTATACTTCAATCAAAAAACTTGTCTTTAGTCTATTCCTATACATGTTCAATCACACCACATATAACTACCTACCTTTTAAGGGGAGGGGGACACAATTTCTATACTACCAATGAGACAAAATCCAGCTCAGCTTTGATTTTAGACTTTCCACTAACCTGGGTCTAACCTACCTTTATAACTAATTTCACTAGCATATTCCAGCCAAACTGAATATTTTCAGTTCACTTGCTCAGTCATGTCCGACTCTTTGCGACCCCATTGACTGTAGCACATCAGGCTCCCCTGTCCATCACCAACTTCCAGAGCTTGCTCAAACAGATGTCCATCAAGCCAGTGATACCTTCCAACCATCTCATTCTCTGTCTTTCCCTTCTCCTCCCGCTTTCAATCTTTCCCAGCATCAGGGTCTTTTCCAGTGAGTCAGTTCTTCACATCAGGTGGCCCCAAAGTATTGGAGTTTCAGCTTCAACATCAGTCCTTCTAATGAATATTCAGGACTGATTTCCTTTAGGATTGACTGGTTTGATCTCCTTGCAGTCCAAGGGACTCGCAAGAGTCTTCTCCAACACCACAGTTCAAAAGCATCAATTCTTCAGCACTCAGCTTTCTTTATAGTCCAACTCTCACATTCATACATGACCACTGGAAAAACCATAGCTTGGACTAAATGAACCCTTGCTGGCAAAGTAATGTCTCTGCTTTTTAGTATGCTGTCTAGGTTGGTCATAGCTTTTCTTCCAAGGAGCAAGCATCTTTTTGATTTCATGGTTGTAGTCACCATCTGCTGTGATTTTGGAGCCCCCCAAAATAAAGTCTGTCACTGTTTCCATTGTTTCCCCATCTATTTCCCATGAAGTGATGGGACCAGACGCCATTATCCTAAGTTTTCTGAATGTTAAGCTTTAAGCCAGCTTTTTCACTCTCTTCTTTCACTTTCATCAAGAGGCTCTTTAGTTCTTCTTCTCTTTCAGCCATAAGGGTGGTATCATCTGCATATCTGAGGTTATTGATATTTCTCCCAGCAATCTTGATTCCAGCTTGTGCTTCATCCAGCCTGACATTTCGCATGATGTACTCTGCATATAAGTTATATAAGCAGGGTGACAATATACAGCCTTGATGTACTCCTTTCCCGATTTTGAACCAATCTGTTGTTCCATGTCCAGTTCTAACTGTTGCTTCTTGACCTGCATACAGATTTCTCAGGAGGCAGGTCAGGTGATCTCCTATTCCCATCTCTTGAAGAATTTTCCACAGTTTGTTGGGATCCACAGAGTCAAAGGCTTTGGCATAGTCAATAAAGCAGATGTTTTTCTGGAACTCTCTTGCTTTTTCGATGATTCAACAGATGTTGGCGATTGGATCTCTGGTTCCTCTGCCTTTTCTAAATCCAGCTTGAACATCTGGAAGTTCACAGTTCACATTCTACTGAAGCCTGACTTGAAGAATTTTGAGCATAACTTTGCTAGCGTGTGAGATGAGTGCAATTGTGCAGTAGTTTGAATATTCTTTGACATTGCCTTTCTTTGCAACTGGAATGAAAACTGACCTTTCCCAGTCCTGTGGCCACTGCTGAGTTTTCCAAATTTGCTGGCATATTGAGTGCAGCACTTTCACAGCATCATCTTTCAGGATTTGAACTAGCTCAACTGGAATTCCATCACCCACCTCCACTAGCTTTGTTCATAGTGATGCTTTCTAAGGCCCACTTGACTTCACATTCCAGTATGTCTGGCTCTAGGGGAGTGATCACACCATTGTGGTTACCTGGGCCATGAAGATCTTTTTTATATAGTTCTTCTGTGTATTGTTGCCACCTCTTCTTAGTATCTTTTGCTTCTGTTATGGACAAGAAATGGTCCATACCATTTCTATCCTTTACTGTGCCCATCTTTGCCTGAAATGTTCCCTTGGTATCTCTAATTTTCTTGAAGAGATCTCTAGTCTTTCCCATTCTATTGTTTTCCTCTATTTCTTTGCATTGATCACTAAGGAAGGCTTTCTTATCTCTCCTTGCTATTTTTGGAACTGTGCATTCAACTCTTCTCCTTTGCCTTTAGCTTGTTTTCCCAGCTATTTGTAAGACTTCCTCAGAGAACCATTTTGCCTTTCTGTATTTCTTTTTCATTTTACCTTTTCTTATACATGCTACCCCGATTCACTTTTTCGTCTCCGAATCACTATGTATTTGTTCCTTAATTTGAAAAAGACCCAGCTTAAATGTCAGTTTCCTAAGAGGCTAGCTAGAGGTAACAAACCTCTAAAATATCCTGAGTATTTTCAATGCAGTTCTTCTCCATGTCATCTGAACCCATCCTGTACTACAGTTATCTGTGTACACAAGGGCTGAATTCATTTCTGATGTATATTTATATCCTTCTGGCATCATTTCTAACCTTTATTACACCTCCAGAAAATATGTGACTTCATACTATGTGCTAGGCACTAGGGATGGATACAACAATGAACAAGACAAAATTCCTGGTTTTAGAGCACTCCCATTTCCTTGGTATCAGGGTTGTATGAGAAAAAGGCTTTGAAGAAAAACAAAGCAGGGTATGCAAAGAGAGGCCTGTATGGTTGCTGTCTTTAGAGAGGATGGTCTTACGGTCCTCTCTGAGTGGTGATTTTTCAGGCCAATTCTGAAGTGAAGGCAGGAAGCCAGTCTTTGGGTGACTGGGCCATGTCGATATCTTTGACTTTTCAAATAATTTTCCACTAAGAATCTACCAGGTATCCAGTACTATGCTGGATGAGAGATAAAATACACAAACCAAAATATAATGGGCCAAAAAGTTATTTTAATTTGTGGAGTAAGCCACAACAAGGAGAAAGTTATTGACCACAAGGATATAATGGCACCAGGTGCATAAGAACAATCTGAAGTGCTGGCTGAAACAGTTACTGAAAATCAATTTAAAACATTTTCCTACTCAAGGATGCATCTCCCAAAAAGCCAGCTTATATTTCTTAAAACCACCAGAGATGTGCACCATAAGCATCACACTTCTTAAAAGGAAAAAAAAGAAACTATAAAAGCCCATGCATGGATCAGAGTATTTGGTAAGTGGTCTGAGTTGCAGTTCTATTAAAAAACATTTTAAGGCAGTAGGCTTATGGTTCAGTGCCTTCAGGGCAGAATTTAACCAGCAAAATCTGTCTAAACTTGTAACCTTAGAGCAATGAAGCATGATGGATATTTGGGCTTATTACAAAAAATTACATTTCAAAATTCTGTCAGCAGTTACTTCAACTTATACAATGTGCTCTAATATTTCTCCAAAGATGCACAGAGGAACACAACTATTCAATTTTTCTTGTAAATGCACTGAAGACAAAACTTGTCTTTCTTAACTTTGAGTGGTAGCAAAAGCTTTTCTTTAATTCAGTATTTGAAGGCAGTTTTTACTACCCTTAACGCTAACCTTCACATCTAAGTAACTGCAAATTCTACTCTATAGCTTCCATCTTTCTTTTCTCTTGTCCTCTCACAACTTCCCCAGAATCAAACGCTGATTCAGTATGCAGTTATCAGTTTTTAAAAAGGTTCAGGACTGGTGTGAGTTCTTCTCCCCAACCTCGGGTCCTACTCTAAAAGCCAAAGTACCTTTGTACCTCAGGCCTAATATAATGGTATACATGTTTCCATGTATACTTTCAGCTAAAAGGGACTAAGATTTACGTGTCACCAATACATAAGGATACTGAAAATTAAATGACCACTGTTCCTGTTTTAGCTTCAAAAGTAAAAAGATAAATACAACCTGACAGAAACCACAATCACCATTTCTATAGATCAAGCAAGACAGTGTTGGAAAGCAGCCTTTATATTAATATGAAACAAACAGAAAACTCCTTAAAGGAGGCCAACCAATGAATTTTCTATTACACAAAATACTAAAACACAAGCTGCCATGTTACTCTTGGCCACAAAGTACTTCGCAAAGAGGAAATGGAAAAAAGAACATAGTATGGGGAGATATATTAACCCTCTATATTAAAGTGTATCTATTAATGTTTAAGTTAAGTACAGAGAACAGTACCATTCTTTTTTGTTATAACGAGAATGTTCCATCCCAAAAAAAGTTTCAAGAAAAAGACTTTTGAGAAATTAATATTAAGAGATTGAGATCTAGGAAAAAAATTCAATGATGACTTACAAAACAATCAGTCCAATGTATTCAAAAAGATATTCTCACAGTTACTTTTTCTGAAACTACATTTTGATAGTCAGCTGCTGTCATTCAGTGGCTAAACTGCATAACTGACAGCATGCTGTTTATTCTTTCTACAAAAGAGTACTTGAAAATATATATGATAATAGTCAAGACAACTAGGGACTTCGCTGGCAGTCAAGGGGTTAGGATACCATGTTTCCACTACAGGAGGCACAGGTTCAGTCTCTGGTCAGGGAACTAAGATCCCATATGCTGTGTAGCATGGCCAAAAAATAGGGGGAAAAAGACAACTAGAAATCTAAAATGTATTTCCTGGTCTCCCATTAATCTACTGTGTCCTGCAACAGTTATTTAAACTTTCTGAGCCTCCTCTGACTCAAATGTAATATAAGGAAACTGGAACCAATTACTCCCAAAGGTATCTTTCCACTTATAAAAATGTATAAATGTATGTTATTATCACTGATTTGAAACTGGAAAAGAAACCTTAACTTCAGCAGTTTAACTGCATAATAAGATTGAAGAAGTCATAAGAGAAAAAAAGCCAGCACTTTACCTTTATATGACAGAGGGCTAGAAATTATGTCAAGAAACAAGAATTTTTCAAAGTACATTTTATTTCTGCCTGCAAAAATTTAATAAACTTACATCTTATGGAATTTTAAAAGTTACTTGTATGAACCGTATATGGGGATAAATTAAAATACTGTTGTCTACTCTAGTACTAGGGGTCTACTAAATTCCAGAATTTGTACTAAATTATTTTACTCAAAGAATTTTATCATTTCTGAAAAAATAACATCAAAAATCATCCCAGCTAAGTGAAAATACTGTCACATGTGAAAATGGTTCAAACTGGTTCAGAACTCTTATTTTTAAAAAGCAAAGAAAGTGGAACTTTCCTCTTGAAAACAATAATTTAGGTAACTGTAGCATCTAGGTGATAGGTATACAATTATTGTGAAATTTTTCCCAATTTTCCTGTATGACTGAAAAATTTTATAATAAAACACTGGTGGGGAAAACCTTAATAATCTATTTTAATAGTATCTGTAGACCCAATGATCCTGTACTTCCCAGGCAGTAAATTTCAGAATGATTAACACTTAATACAAGGATTGACAAACAAGCTGCACACCATTATATAATACCATTTTGGAGCAGTAAAGTATTTCCCAAATAAGGTCATAATATAACTCACTCTGCCACTCAGTCATGGTGTGAGCTGTAAAACCTATACAGATGGTGAGAAATAATCATACTGCTCAACAGTGACATGATCAATGCTTTTAAGTATTTCATTTACTGGTACCATTTCAGGGATAACTGTGTTGCTTTTTCTATTCTTTAAACTCCAAAACTTTATATGCAAGCACCAGTGTCATCCAAAGAACGCTGAGTGAGAACATACTGAGATGACATTTATAACTCAATAGCAGCATCCTCTGCTCACAGTAATCAGCTTTAAAAATAGATACAACGGAACTTCTTTCAGCAAAGCTTCACAGGAAGTCAATGAAGTACTGTTTAACTCTTATCTGCTTAAGCTGCTAAAAAAAAAAAAAAAAAAAAGGAGGGAGGTGAAGCAAAAACCATCACCTATTGAAAAAAAGTACTAAGCCAATATATCTAAAAATATCAATGACCTTTTTTACTTAACACATATTAAGTGTATTTGATAATATACTAATGGTCATGCTTTTGAGACCCCCCAAGTTACATGGTAACAGATTAGAACAGTATTATTCAGAGCATTTGGAGTCATTTCATAGAATTTTAAACCTGAAGAAACACTAATCTCATTTACCAGGTAAAGGGGAAGGCAGTAGCCTGCAAAAGAATCTCCAACATGACCCTCTATTACAACCTTAAAACATAGACTCAATCTCCTTAATCTCCCTACACCAAAATCCTCAATGATTTACCAACAACTACCAAAAACGTTCAAGCCACTCTGCTTAATAAGTCTAAGCATGCACAGTATGGTCCTGATTTACTTTTCCAGACATATACTACTCAATATTTCCAAAAACATTCTATATTTTCCAGGCCCCAGGCCTATTTATATCAATAATCTATGTCTCTCTTTCTCATAGTAACATTAAGAGTTTACCATGTATCAGATAGGCTCTTCCGGTGGCTCAGGCAGTAAAGAATCTGCCAGCAATGCGGGAGACCCACGTTCGATCCCTGGGCTGGGAAGATCCCCTGGAGAAGGGAATGGCTATCCACTCCAGTATTTTTGCCTGGAGAATTCCATGGACAGAGGAGCCTGGCAGGCTACAGTCTATAGGGTCTCAGAGAGTCAGACGTGACTGAGCAACCAACACTTGCACTTTTTTCATGTATCAGATACTTTGTTAAGCTATATGTATACCTCATTTAATTCTCATAATAGTGCTTTGAAACAGAAATTACTAATGCTATTTTACAAGGAGAAACAAAGACTTTAGTAACATCAAATAAGCTGTCCAGGTCACAGAGCTAGTAAGTGACAGAGCAGGTCTGTGATTCAAGAGCCCAGGCCTGCTGGTGTGATAGGTATCATTTCCTTTCCAATGACTATGGTTACAGAAATCTTGCCCATTCAAAATTCATTTTAAACGCTGTCTTCTCAGAAATGTATTCCCAGTCTTCATTTAGTGTCTAGTTTCAAACTCAGACACACGCCTGCCACGCCTCACAGCATCTTGTTCATACTCTGTTCTGGCTTCATCATGTCCCACTGTGTATCAGGTGTCTTATTCCCCAACAGGATGACAACTCCTTAAGGGCAGGCGCAGTGAGGGTGTCTTGTGCACTCTATCCCCTGCAGTGGTGAGCACACTGCCTTGCACTTAGACATTCCATAAATTTAGAGGATTGAAAAATATTCCTTATTTTTTAAATAAACTTTTTATTATGGGATTTTAGACTTACAGAAAAGCTGAAAAGATGGTACAAGGCATTCCCCCATATACCCCTCATTCAATGGTGTCCCTTAATAGTACCATCTTATATTCCTGTGGTACATCTGTCAAAACTAAGAAACTGTCAGTACAGTGCTATTAACTAAACCCTAGACTTTATCCAGGGTTCACCAGTTACTTTTTCCATTAATGTCCTTATCTATCCAGGGATCTAATCTAGAGTACTACGTTGTATTTATCCACACCATCTCCTTAGTCTCCCCTGGTCTGTAATAGTTCCTCAGTCATTCCTTATTTTTCATGATCTTAAACTGTTTTGAGGAGTACCAGTTACATATTTTTGTAGAAGGTGTCTCAGTTTCTATTTAGCCGATGTTTTTCTCATGCTTTGACTGGGGTTATCAGCTTTATGGTCACAATACCACAGAGGTGCCTAACTCATCACATAATACTGGAGAGCACATGAAGTCCCAGGACATCACTGGTGATATTAACTTTGACCACCTGAGTAGGTACCTAACTCATCACATAATACTAGAGGGCACATGAAGTCCCAGGACGTCACTGGTGATATTAACTTTGACCACCTGAGTTAAGGCACTAAGGATTTGCCATGCTTCTCCACTTACTACTGGAAAAGATTTTTTTTTTCACAGATACATTCCTTCTTTCATAACTCATGTAAAACAGGGCACTTATACTCGTCACTATTTTTAAATGATTAATGTGATATTCTCATTAAAGCACACACTATAAAGACATAGTATTTATAAGTTAATACCTTTGGTTTTTAGTGCATTTGGAAAAAACAAAAACAGCTTAAAACTCATTGAGAACATTTAGCAAATGTTCACTAAGTTACATTAACTTAAGGTACTAACTATCATCATTTCCTAAAGAGGTCAAGAATATAATCAGACTTCCCTATCTTTCAAAACCACCTCTGAATTTACTCACCCCAAATTCTGAAAGGTAACTGGAGCATCTATCTGCAGCTAAAAGCAAATTAACCCTGAGAACTGATTACTATTTCTCTATGTGTGCATGCTTAGTCGCTCAGCTGTGTCTGACTTTTTGTGATCCCGTGGACTGCAGCCCATCAGGTCCCACATCCATGGGACTTCTCAGGAAAGAATACTAGAGTGGGGAGCCATTCCCTTCTCCAAAGGGTCTTCCTGGAGAAGATGCCCTCGAAGGATCGAACTTTCATCTCTTGCGCTGCAGGTGGATTCTTTATGGTCTGAACCACCAGGGAAGCCCACTATTTCTCTACACCAGTGACTTAAAGAATATACAAATACATCAGTAACATAATACAGAAATCTCCAAAACTTCCCATACCCCTCAACAAGTGACAAGAACTACCAAGCACCTTCAGAAGTTTTATCTCGTGAACTTAAAAAAAAAAGTTTAAAATATACAGATATACAGACAAATTATATACCGAGGGAGAGACAGCTCTAATAGAATCTAATCAAATACGTAAAAAGCGTATCAAATTGTCATTAATTATTTAACTCCTGAGTATATGATTTATCAGACATCCATTTCCATTTCAAATACATGGCTTCCCAGAACAAACACAGAGTAACTACAAGATTTTGCTGTTCTCAAAAGTTGGGAAAGAAGAAATTTTCTGTATCTAACTGAATCTCCTCTATGTGGAGGCATCAAAATCAGAGAATCTTTATCACTGCCATTTTCTGCAATGTATTTTCCATGAAAAATAATTCTCCTCAAGTTCAAGAATCTGTGTCTGTACAACTCTGGTGTTAGTATTTTACTTAGTAGTATTTAATTAGCAGCATTTTACAAAATTTAATATGGTTTTATTAAAAAGCTATAGATAAAGACAACGTCAGATAACATAGGAAAGAAGGTCTTCCTGGCCCTGACCAATTATCAAAGCAAACTCACACATTTAGGCAGACTTTGCTGAGGACTAGAGTAAAGTGTCAAAAGAGCATGGGTGGGAGAACCACTAATTAAAACTAATATGTTTTAGGAGGTTTCTTGGATTTTAAAGAATAGATGGGATTTCAAAAGACAATATGGGAGGGCAAGGGATTCCAAGTCAAGGTAATGACCAAAGCAAAGGCTCAGTAGAAAAAAGTTCAGGGACTGGCAAATAGATGGACATGGGCTTCCCAGTAGCTCAGTGGTAAAGAATCCATCTGCAATGCAGGAGATACAGGTTCAATCCCTGGGTCAGGAAGATCCCCTGGAGAAGGAAATGGCAACCCACACCAGTACTCTTCCCTGGAAAATTCCATGGACTAAGGAGCCTGATAGGCTACAGTCCATGGGGTCGCAAAGAGTCAGACACCACTGAGCGACTGAGCATGGGCTAGACTGTAGAATCATGGCAGCATGTGATAAAACTGAGTAACACAAGCAGGACTCAAAATGTAGAGATTTAATTACCATGATGAGGGAGATTACAGATGCAACAGGACGTCATTAAGGGTTTGGAACTGAGGAGTGACATCGAATCTGTTTCAAGGCCATAAATGATAGCAGTATGCAAGATGAAACAGACAGGAAATGACAAAAAGCAGCAAGCTCAATCAGGATAGTACTGCAGCAGAAAGGTAATGGGAGCCCAAAAATGGGCAGTAAAATAAGACAGATTTGAGAGAGACTGCAGAAGTAAAGGGAGAAGGCAATGGCACCCCACTCCAGTACTCTTGCC
The DNA here is from genome assembly GCF_027580195.1 of Bos mutus. Classification (NCBI taxonomy): domain Eukaryota; kingdom Metazoa; phylum Chordata; class Mammalia; order Artiodactyla; family Bovidae; genus Bos; species Bos mutus. Next base: position 50,009,336 of record NC_091631.1, read on the forward strand.
TGGAAAATCCCATGGACAGCAGAGCCTGGTAGGCTGCAGTCCATGGGGTCCCAAAGAGTCGGACACGACTGAGCAACTTCACTTTCACTTTCTTTTTTTTTTTTTTATATTTGATCTTCTATTTTATTTTTTTAAATTTTATTTTATTTTTAAACTTTACATAATTGTATTAGTTTTGCAAATATCAAAATGAATCCATCACAGGTATACATGTGCTCCCCATCCTGAACCCTCCTCCCTCCTCCTTCCCCATACCATCCCTCTGGGTCGTCCCAGTGCACTAGCCCCAAGCATCCAGTATCGTGCATTGAACCTGGACTGGCATCTCGTTTCATACATGATATTTTACATGTTTCAATGCCATTCTGCCAAGGGAGAAGGAAGTGGCAACCCACTCCAGTGTTCTTGCCTGGAGAATCCCAGGGACAGGGGAGCCTGATTGGCTGCTGTCTATGGGGTCGCACAGAGTCGGACACGACTGAAGCGACTTAGCAGCAGCAGCAGCAGAAGTAAAACCAAGAAAACGAGATGATTAGTAGGAGGGAAGAGATGATGAAACTGAGCCTGCGCAGCTGAGAGTAGAGTCTTAAAAATAATATGCTAATAAAATTAATACATTTTTAAAAAACTTTTTGTTTTTTTATTGGGATATAGCCAATAAACAGGCTTCCCTTGTGGCTCAGCTGGTAAAGAATCCCCATGCAATGCGGGAGACCTGGGTTCGATCCCTGGGTTGGGAAGATCTCCTGGAGAAGGGAACAGCTACCCACTCCATATTCAGGTCTGGAGAATTCCACAGACTTATGGAGACATCCATGGGGTTGCAAAGAGTCGGAGGACTGAGAGACTTTCAGTTTCTTTCATAGCCAGTGAACAATGTTGTGGTAGATTCATGTGAACTGCGAAGGGCCTCAGCCATACATATACAATAAAGCTAATATTTTTAAAGGGCTTACTGTGTGTCAGGCATTTTATATTTTTTATTATTTAATTAATTTTCACACACAATCCTCTCAGACAGATTCTGCTCTTACCCCCATTTTATAGATGAAAGAAACCTTGGCTGAAAGAAACTAATCCAAGCGTCAGTCTCATAACTAATGCCTGTCACCACTATATAATCCTAACCGAGGGAACTTACAAGAGGAAGCTGGTTTGCTAATGAAGAGGACACATTCAGTATTCAGACATGTTGAGTGTGAGATGTCTGAAAGATATTACCATGGCCCGTCTAGCAGGAAACTTGGGAAGGAGGTAGCAAGTAAGGAAATAGATTTGTGAGTATCTCTATAAGGCCGTTTACACTGTTGAGAATGACCTATCTGCTAATTCACTCACATGGGATATCAAAATGAAATGGAGCTTTTACCAAATCAACATATTGTATGTCTTAAACTTACAGAATGCTGTATGTCAATCACATCTCAATAAACTTCTAAAAGTTTAAAAGAAACTGAAACACCATTTGAAAAGATTTGGAATTTCTCCCTTTGGGAGTATGGGGGTATGTAGGATGGAGTCAGAAAAGGACAGAAGTGGCAGGCTTCTCTTATTAAAAAATATATATATAAAAAATATATATATATAAATGTGTGTGTGTATATATATATATACACACACACATATCACCCTAAATACTTGCTCCAGAGAAATTAAAATACATATCCACACAAAGACTTGGACATGAATGTTCCTGTTAACTGCATTTATAGTAGCCAAAAACTGGAGACAACTAAAATGTACATCAATGGATAAACAAATTGTGGTAAACCCATATAATAGAATTCTACTTAGCAAGCAGAGGAATAAGCTACTCATATGCAATGTGTGTGTGTATATATATATGAAATTATTTTATTGATCCAGCGACTTTTTATTTCCACCACAGTTCAGTTACTACCTTGGTCCAAACTACCACCATCCCTCCCAGATTACTGCACCTGACCCCTGACTGGTCATCTTGCTCTTTCTGCATTGCGTGGCAACGAGCTTAACTAGGACCAGGGGTGGCTCCTAACATCTTCCCAAGGAACCTCTACCTCCAAAGTCTCTAGCTACCAGGAAACTGGTTCTCAGCAACTCCTATAAAGAGGTGGCACCAAACATACTTTTTTTACCTCACTTATCACATTGACCCCCATAAACAGAGAGAGTACAGGAGTACAATGGGGGAGGTTGAGCCCCTTTCCTGGAGCTCACTCCCAAGACACAGCCAACTATGCTTGAGCACGTCTCTCCACAAGACACCAAGAAAATATGGGTCTCTATACAGGCCCATCCTTCCATCTATGAATTCAAGCCCGATGTTCACCTAGAATGCACTGAGAGCAAGATTTCAAAAATGCTTGCTGGGACTTCTGGGGCAGCCCAGTGGTTAAGACTCTGTGCGCCAATGCAGGGAGACTGGTTCAATCCTTGGTTGGGGAACCAAGATCTCCGCATGGCCAAAAAGCAAAAGTTAAATTAAATTTAAAAAAAAAACTTGCTGAAGACAGCAGAAGAGACACAGATGTAAAGAACAGACTTTTGGACTCTGTGGGAGAAGGCGTGGGAGGGAAGATTTGAGAGAATAGCACTGAAACACGTATATTACCATATGTAAAACAGGCGACCAGTGCAAATTCGATGCATGAAGCAGAGCACTCAAAGCTGGAGCTCCGGGACAACCCAGAGGAATGGGGTGGGGAGGAAGGTGGGAGGAGGGTTCAGGATTGGGGGACACATGTGCACCTGTTGCTGATTCATGTCGATGTATGGCAAAAACCACCAAAATACTGTAATTAGCCTCCAATTAAAATAAGTTAATTAAAAAACATACTTGCTGAATGAATACTTGCATAAAGAAAATTTCAGTAGCCTTTGAATCATGCCATTTCTTTTTTAAAAGTAATGGAAAATATACACGACATAAAATTTATTACAACTATTTTGAAGTGTATATGTACAACATTTCTCTTAACATTTTCCCCCTCCCATAATTTTTCAATGAGTGTATATCTCTAATTTTTAAAAAATCAAATACTTAGGTCCTGTGGTATTAAGCAGTGCCTTAATCACTCATCAAATCTATGCATAGATTTGCATCTAGTAATTATGCATCTAGTAATAAAAAATACTATTTTTAAAACAAAAAGGTACTATTCAGTCATATACAGGCCTAAAGAGCCCTTCACAATGTTTCATGTCAAGAGAACTTAGCTTGGGGCTTCCCTGGTGGCTCAGTGGTAACGAATCCACCTGCCAATACAGGAGAGACAGGTTCAATCCCTGGTCTGGGAAGACTCCACACACCACAGAGCAACTAGTAAGTCCGTGTGCCACAACTACCGAGCCTATGCTCAGAGGCCAGGTGCCGTAACTACTGAAGCCCGCGTGCCCTAGAGCCTGAGTTCTGTGACAAGTGAAGCCACTGCAATAAGTCCACACGCTGCCACTAAGAGCAGGGTCCGCTCATCACAACCAGAGAAAAGCCCATGCTGCAACGAAGACCCAGCACAGCCATAAATAAGTACAGAAATAAAATTATTTTTAAGGAAACAGAGAACTTAGTTCAAACTCACTGTTAACAGAAATAATGATGAAAGATTTCCTTTCCTAAAAAGCCACTTAGTGGCTTTTTAGTCATGCCCTTTTAAGTTAGAACAGAACAGAAGAAAAGGGATCGCTACAATCTGGCTCAATGTTACAGGGTAAATAAAACATTCAACTAATTATTTTAAATGTAAATAAGAAAAATACCATAAGAATAAGAATGAAACAAGTTAAGATATAGTAACTCTGAATACTTAAATCATTTAGATATATTTTATTAGATGCTAAGCAGGATGAGTGTTTTGCATGTAAAAGGAGTAAGGGAAGGGTTTAAACAAAGAGGAAAGAAAAATGCTAATGGGAGTTTTTTATTCCGTTTCTTTAACAAATTTAATACATAGGGTTTTAAGCTTTCAGAACAAAACATACACTTCAGGTTCAATAAACAGCAAGTAAAACTAAACATATATATATATATATATATGTTTCCAGGATTCAAGTTCACTATGTTTCTAACATTTTCACGCTACTAGGTATCTCTAGCAAGCATTTGCTGCTTTGTATACTACAGTCTGGCAAAAAAGATTCTTGTAGCCAGCTTTTGAGCTTGTTCTTTAAGATGTCCTAATTTAAATGCAGTTGTAGACTTCACAAGTATTATGGTTTTAGAGCAAGTCTTGGTTGGCACTATTAGAGCAAAGTGATTACAAAAGGTTTTCGCGCATTCTACTCAACATTCACTGCCTACTTCTCTATACTGCTCTGGTCTTATAAAGTCATCACTGATTCTTTGAGGGGAGGCAAGGGCCAGCGTACCTTCATATTCCCTATCTGCATAACCAAGCCTATGTTCTGTTAAATATATTCTGAGTGAAATTCTCTTGCTATGTGAATACCTAATCCTATAGTAAATCACAGTACTGAATATTTGCCTGTTCAAAAGACAGGTCTATTAAAATGTTTTAACTTCCCCAAGTTTATATAGTTTATCATTTCATATACTACTTGAAATATGGCCTCCAAGGGATCGTTTCTGTAATATGAAATGAAACACACAATCATTATTCCTTTAGATTCAAACCAAGAAAACCAAAGTAATCGTTAACAAACACTTTGGAGGCTAGCTTAAATTAAAAAGGCCCTGGCACTTAATAACTTCATACACTTGGGTAACGTAGTCTAACTTTCTGAGCCTTGGTTTCCACATCTATAAAGTGAAAAGGCAAAGGTCATGCTCTTTTTGTTCAACATAAAAGAGAGAGTGCCCAATTGATATGTGTGGTGAGACAGGGAGTCAGTAAAGAAGATTAGACCACATTTGAACTTTTCAAGCATACAGAAATCACATGATAAATATTAATGGTATCTGAATTTGGAAAACCCAACCCCCAAATTAAATTTTAGACTGAGACTCTTACTTTCAGCCAAGATGGAATTTGCAGGGACTGGATATGCCCTCTCTGAAAGAACTAAAAAACTGGACAGAATATATAAAATAATGGTTTCCAGACCGTGGACATCATGCAACAGAGGACTGTGATCCCTAAGAGAGGGGAAACAAATGGAGGTGAACTCTTATGGCTGATTACACTTACTGCATGGAGTTTCCAGGTCTCAGCACTCGGACGGGGGACCCAGGCAGAACCTGACCGTCTCTTCAGTTGAGAAAACAGAATCGAGTCTGGGGAAACCATGGCAGCTGGAGTTCTCAGTACAGAATACAAGAAAGGAGAGACATGCATAGAGAGCACAAGCTCAGGAAATCCACAGCTGAGCACCTATGAGCAAAGGGCAATACCTGAGGTTGGGGACGACCCGTATGAAAGGAGCACAGGACACGCCCCAGTTCTCACATAGGCGGCGGCGGAGGAATCTTATAATTCAGAGAGCACAGGTAATTCTAACACACAGCTAGATTAAAAGCTATTCATCTATCTGGAGAAAACTCTTAAATTTGAAGATACATGCCCCCAGTGTTCATAATAACACTATTAACAATAACCAAGACATGGAAGCAACCTAAACGTCCATCAACAGCTGTATGGATGAAGAAGATGTGGTGTGTATGTGTGTGTGTATACGTGTACACACACACACACACACACCAAATGGAATATTACTCAGCTAAAAAAAAGAATGAAATAATGCCTTTTGCAGCAACATGATGGACCTACAGACTATTACATATCTTCTGTCACCCTGTTTGTTTGTATATATACACTGAGCACATCATGAGATGTGCTGGGCTGAATGAGTTACAAGCTGGAATCAAGATAGGTGGCAGAAACATCAACCACCTCAGATATGTGGATGATACCATTCTAATGGCAGAAAGTGAAGAGGAACTAAACAGCTTCTTGATGAGGGTGAAGGAGGAGAGTGAAAGAGCCAACTTTAAAACTAAATATTAAGCAAACCTAAGATCATGGCATCCGGCCCCACTGTGCTATGCTTAGTTTCTCAGTTGTGTCCGACTCTGTGACTTGCGTTTCTCCAGGCAAGAATACTGGAGTAGGTTGCCAAGCCCTCCTCCAGGGGATCTTTCCAACCCAAAGATCAAACACAGGTCTCTCGCACTGCAGGCAGATTCCTGACCATCTGAGTCACCAGGGAAGCCCAAGAATACTGGAGTGGGTAGCCTATCCCTCCTCCAGGGATCTTCTCGATCCAGGAATTGAACTGGGGTCTCCCGCACTGCAGGCAGATTCTTTTCCACCTGAGCTACCAGGCCCCATTACTTCATGGCAATAGAAGTAGTGACAGATTTCCTCTTCTTGAGCTCTAAAATCACTGCAGATAGTGACTACAGCCATGAAATCAGATGATTGCTTCTTGGCAGGAAAGCTATGACAAACCTAGACAGTATGTTGAAAAGCAGAGACGTTACTCTGCCAACAAAGGTCCATATAGTCAAGGCTATGGTCTTCCCAGTGGTCACATACAGCTGTGAGAGCTGGACCATAAAGAAAGCAGAGTGCCAAACAATTAATGCCTTCAAACTGTGGTGCTAGAGAAGACTCCTGAAAGTCCCTTGGACAGCAAGGAGATCAACCCAGTCAATCTTAAGGCAAATCAATCCTGAATACTCATTGGAAGGACTGACGTTGAAGGTGAAGCTCCAGTATTTTGTTCATCTGATGTGAACAGCTGACCCACTGGAAAAGTCCCTGATGCTGGGAAAGACTGAGGGCAGAAGAAAAAGAGGGTGTCAGAGGATGAGATGGCTGGATGGCATCACTGATACGATGGACGGGAACTTGGGCAAACCTCAGGAGATGGTGAGGGACAAGGAAGCCTGGCACGCTGCAGTCCATGGAGCTGCAAAGAGTCAGACACAACTGGGCAACTGAACAACATATTTATATCTGAGTATATACATACACACAAAATGGAATATTACTCAGCTAAAAAAAGAACGAAATAACACCATTTGCAGCAATATGATGGACCTACACCCAGATAATCACAATGGTGTGATCACTGACCTAGAACCAGATATCCTGGAATGTGAAGTCAAGTGGGCCTTAGGAAGCATCACTACGAACAAAGCTAGTGGAGGTGATGGAATTCCAGTTGAGCTATTTCAAATCCTAAAAGATGATGCTGTGAAAGTGCTGCACTCAATATGCCAGCAAATTTGGAAAACTCAGCAGTGGCCACAGGACCGGAAAAGGTCAGTTTTCATTCCAATCCCAAAGAAAGGCAATGCCAAAGAAGGCTCAAACTACTGTACAATTGCACTCATCTCACATGCTAGTAAAGTCACGCTCAAAATTCTCCAAGCCAGGCTTCAGCAATATGTGAACTGTGAACTTCCTGATGTTCAAGCAGGTTTTAGAAAAGGCAGAGGAACCAGAGATCAAATTGCCAACATCTGCTGGATCATCAAAAAAGCAAGAGAGTTCCAGAAAAACATCTATTTCTGCTTTATTGACTAGGCCAAGGCCTTTGACTGTGTGGATCACAATAAACTGTGGAAAATTCTGAAAGAGATGGAAATACCAGACCACCTGACCTGCCTCTTGAGAAATCTGTATGCAGGTCAGGAAGCAATAGTTCTAACTGGACATGGAACACAGACTGGTTCCAAATAGGAAAAGGAGTCTGTCAAGGCTGTATATTGTCACCCTGCTTATTTAACTTCTATGCAGAGTACATCATGAGAAACGCTGGACTGGAAGAAACACAAGCTGGAATCAAGATTGCCGGGAGAAATCTCAATAACCTCAGATATGCAGATGACACCACCCTTATGGCAGAAAGTGAAGAGGAACTAAAAAGCCTCTTGATGAAAGTGAAAGTGGAGACTGAAAAAGTTGGCTTAAAGCTCAACATTCAGAAAACGAAGATCATGGCATCCGGTTCTATCACTTCATGGAAAATAGATGGGGAAACAGTGGAAACAGTGTCAGACTTTATTTTTGGGGGCTCCAAAATCACTGCAGATGGTGACTGTAGCCATGAAATTAAAAGACGCTTACTCCTTGGAAGGAAAGTTATGTCCAACCTAAATACCATATTCAAAAGCAGAGACATCACTTTGCCAACAAAGGTCCGATTGGTCAAGGCTATGGTTTTTCCAGTGGTCATGTATGGATGTGAGAATTGGACTGTGAAGAAAGCTGAGCGCCGAAGAATTGATGCTTTTGAACTGTGGTGTTGGAGAAGACTCTTGCGAATCCCTTGGACTGCAAGGAGATCCAACCAGTCCATTCTGAAGGAGATCAGCCCTGGGATTTCTTTGGAAGGAATGATGCTAAAGCTGAAACTCCGGTACTTTGGCCACCTTGAGCAAAGAGTTGACTCACTGGAAAAGACTGTGATGCTGGGAGGGATTGGGGGCAGGAGGAGAAGGGGACGACAGAGATGAGATGGCTGGATGGCATCACTGACTCGATGGACGTGAGTTTGAGTGAACTTCGGGAGTTGGTGATGGACAGGGTGGCCTGGCGTGCTGCGATTCATGGGGTCGCAAAGAGTCGGACATGACTGAGCGACTGAAATGAACTGAGAGACTATTAAGTGAAGTCAAGTAAATATTATGTATCACTTATGAAACAAATGAATTTATTTACAAAACAAAAATAGACTCAGAGACATAGGAAAAAAACTTATGGTTACCAAAGGAGATAATAGAGGGGCAGAGGTAAATTAGAAGGTTGGGATTAACATATACACGCTGCTATACATAAAACAAACAACAAGGACTTATTTATAGCATAGGGAACTATACTCAGTATCTAAAATGGAGAAGAATCTGAAATCTCTCTCTCTCTCTCTCTCTATCTATATATATATAATTACACCTCATATACACCTGAAATTAATACAACATTGTACAAAATTAACTATACTTCAATTTTTAAAAGGTTAATATTTTTTTAAAAGTTATTCTGGCCTTACCTAACAAAGTTTAAAAGGATCAAACTATTTAGCTATATCCCAAAATACAGCTCAAGAATATTTATAAGGATACAGAAGTATAGAGCACCTACCACAGTAAAATTAACAATGTCTAGCATCCAATCAAAAATCAGAAAACATGAAATTGAAGCAATAAGCAAGTGACGATAAAAATAAATCAATAGAATTAAATCCATGAGTGACACCAATGACAGAACAGACAAGAATATTGAAATAATTATTTTAACTATATTTGTACAAAAAAGCAGAGAAATTCTTGTACATGTTGAAGATATGAAAGACATAAAAAAGATCTAAACCTACCTTCTGGACATGTAAACTAAAATGGGAGGGACTCTCAGCAGATTAACTACTGTAGAAGAAAAGACTAAATAACTCAAAAGCCCAGCAATAGAAAATCCTCAAAATAAAACAGTGGAAAAAAAATGAAGAACAGAATACCAGTGGCCTATGGGGATGACACCAAGTAGGCAAATATACATATAAATGGAGTCCCCTAAAGGGAAGAAAAGAAAATTTTTTTCTGAAGAAGTTAGATAAAAATTTTCTAAAACTATGAATTTTAGACTAAAATAGTACAAAGAACAAATTATGACAGTGTCATATCTCTTTCTCAAGTCCAAGGAAGACATTTCTATTCCACATTTCTATTCCAACCTTTACCCACTGAACTCCTCAAATCAACAATCTAAGCAGCTACATCCTAGCTATAGGACCAGCAATTATTAAAACCTATTTACCAGCCTTGATATTCTGTTCCTTTGAAATGTATAATGGTTCAAACATAAAAGAGGATTAAGATTAGCCTGCCTTGCTCCAGAATTACAAGACAGTACTGGAACAGTATAACATCAAGTCACTCTTCAAGAGACTAAAAGGAACTACATCAAAATAACAGCAGCATGAATCACTATCTTTTTCCTTGCACTACTTTTCAATTCTCTATAACATGGCTGTAGCACTTTTAAAACTTGTATATCAATATAGTAGTTCTCAAAGTGTGCTATGCAACCCCTAGGGGTCTTTGAGACTCTTTCAGAGAGTTTGCAACGTTAAAACTATTTCCATACTACTACTTAAGACGTGACATGATTCATCTTTTCCACTGGGTTGACACTTGCACCGAAGGCACAGAGTCAATGGTGAGTTGTGTCTTGCTGGTGTCCTGGCTGTATCAAGGCAGGAGCCCTGAACGTACATGGAGGCACCGTATTCATCACCATGATTTGCAGTAAAATAAAAAACAAAATGCTAATTGCACTTCAGAATATCCTTGATGAAACAGGAAAGACCATTAATTTCTTTAGATTTGGAATATTGAGAATATTTTAAAAAATATTCAGTTCAGTTCAGCTCACTCAGTCGTGTCCAACTCTTTGCGACCCCATGAATCGCAGCACGCCTAGGCCTCCCTGTCCATCACCAACTCCCAGAGTTCATTCAGACTCATGTCCATCGAGTCAGTGATGCCATCCAGCCATCTCATACTCTTTCGTCCCCTTCTCCTCCTGCCCCCAATCCTTCCCAGCATCAGAGTCTTTTCCAATGAGTCAACTCTTCGCTCAAGGTGGCCAAAGTACCGGAGTTTCAGCTTTAGCATCATTCCTTCCAAAGAAATCCCAGGGCTGATCTCCTTCAGAATGGACTGGTTGGATCTCCTTGCAGTCCAAGAGACTCTCAAGAGTCTTCTCCAACACCACAGTTCAAAAGCATCAATTCTTCAGCGCTCAGCTTTCACAGTCCAACTCTCACATCCATACATGACCACAGGAAAAACCACAGCCTTGACTAGACGGACCTTTGTTGGCAAAGTAATATTACGTGTGACCAAATGATAAGTACCCAAGAAGCATTCTCGCTGTAATAACAGTTGTCCTCACAAGAAGCATTCGTGCCATGTTTAGTTAGTTGAAGAAGTTGCTTTTTTTTGAGGAATATCTTCTTTTGTTAAGCCATTTTTAAATGTACAATTCTGTAGCATTAAGTACATCCACAATGTTGTATAACTATCACCACTACCCATGTCCAGAATTTTTCATCATTCCAAACAGAAATGTTAGCAATAACTACCTACTCTCCCTCTGCCCAGCCTCCTGGTAACCTCCTTTCTAACTTTCTGTCTCTATGAATTTGCCTAGTCTAGATACCTCATATAAGCAGAATCTTACAATATTTGTCTTTTTGTATCTATTTCACTTAGTACAATGCTTTTAAGTTTCAGCCATGTTGTGGCATGTATCAGAATTTCATTTCTTTTTATAGCTGGATAATATTCCATCACATGAGTACATCACCTATTGCTTGTCCATTTATCTAGTGAGGGACACTTGTGTTGTTTCTACCTTTTGGCTATCAGGAAGAATGCTGCTATGAACTCAGGAGCACAAATATCTAAGTCCCTGCTTTTGATTCTTTGGGGGTAGATACTTAGCGGAATCAGTAAATCATATGGTAATTCCACTTCAACTTTCTGAGGAACCACCAAATTCTTTACAAAGTGATTGCACTATTTTACATCTCCACCAGAAATGGAAAAGGATTCCAATGTCTCTTCACCAATTTTTGTTAGTTTTGCTTTTTTCATAATAGCCACTCTAATAAGTGTGAAGTGGTATCTTGTGGTTTTTATTTATATTTTCTTAATGACATGGAGCATCTTTTCATGCACCTATTGGCCAACTACATAACTTCTTGGGAGAAGTGTCTATTCAAATCTTTTACTCATTTTTGAACTGGGGTGGGTGTGGGTGTGTGTGTGTGTGGGTGTGTGTGTGTGTGTGGGTGTGTGTGTGTGTGTGGGTGTGTGTGTGTGTGTTGAGTTGTAGGAGTTCTTTACGTCCTCTGGATTTAAATTCCCTAATATAGGCTTTGCAAATATTTTCTCCCAGTTGGTGGTTGTCTTTTCATTCTCTTATTAGTGTCCTTTGTTGTCTTTTCATTCTCTTATTAGTGTCCTTTGATGGATAAAGTTTTTATATTTTGATAAAGTCCAGCTGATCAATTTTTTTTTTTTTGGTCTATGCTTTTCGTGTTATAACTCAAGAAATCACTGCCCAATCCAACATCATGAAGATCTTCACCTGTTTTAAGGGTTTGGTATTTAGCTCTTTAATTTAGGTCTTTGATCATTTAAAGCTAATTTTTATATGTAATATAAGGTGAAAGTCTAACTTCATTCTTTTAATTGTGGTTATCCAGTTTTGCTAACACCATTCATTGAAAGGACTTGGCATCCTTGTTGAAAATTAATTGGCCATACGTATGAAGGTGTATTTCTGGGCTCTCTGTTTCATTCCATTTGTCTCTATGTCTATCCCTATGCCAGTACCACATCATCTTGATTACTGTAGCTTTGTAGTAAAAGTTTTGAAATCAAGAAGTGTGAATCTTCCAACTTTGTCCTTTTTCTAAATTGTTTTGGCTTTTTAAAGTTCCTTAAGATTCTTAATGAATTTTAGGATTAGAGTATCAATTTTTACCAAAATGGCAGCTGGAATTTTAACAGGAATTGCACAGGACCTTTAGATCAATGTGGGTAGTACTACCATCTTAGCAATACTGACTCATTCCTAATCTACGAACATGATATGTCTTTCTATTTATTTGGGTCTTCTTTAATTTCTTTCAGCAGCATTTTGTTGTTTTCAGTGTACAAATCTTACACCTCTTTGGTTAAATTTATCCCTAAGTACTTTACTCTTTCTGATGCTATTACATTGTCTTAGTTTCATCTTTGGATTGTTCATTGCTGCTGTGTATAAAGAATACAATTCAGTTTTGTGTTTGATGTTGAATCCTATAACTTTGCAGATATCATTTATTGGTTCTGGTAGTAGTGGGTTTTTTTTAATGGATTCCTTAAGATTTTCTACAAACAAGATCATGTCATGAGCAAAGATAGATAGTTTTACCTCTTCCTTTTCCATGTGGGTGCTTTTAATTTATTTTATTTTGCCTAATCACTCTGGCTAGAACTTCATATGCTGAACAGAAATCATGTTGAATAGAAGCAGTGAAACCAGACATCCTTGTCTTATTTCTCTTTTGGAAAAAAAAAAAAAATTTATTTATTTATTTGGCTGTGCCAGGTCTTAACTGTGGCATGTGGGATCTAGTCCCCTGACCGGGGATTGAACTTGGGCCCCCTGCATTGGGAACATGGAGTCTTAGCCACTGGACCACCAGGGAAGTCCCTTCTGATGTTAGTGGAAAGCTTTCAGTCTTTCACCATTGAGTATAATGTTAGCTGTGGGATTTTCACATATGGCATGGAACACCATTTTTGCTTGAAAGAATGACTAATAGACAAAGTATGGTTACTCAGACTTGGCTATTTAGCAGTTTCTCCAAAATAAGCAAAGTGACTTGTCACTTCAAGGAAAACAAGTGATCACCCATCCTCCACTATGAGCTTAACAGCTTCCAAATGAAATTTTTCTAATGATATTTAACTAATGAATGTGATTATACAGTCATGTGTCAACACTTGGAAAATCTACATAACCTAGTGAACCAATATTTTCCAAGTGATCAAGGGATGATGCCATAAAACCATGCAGGGGTAAAAGATTCATTCCAAATGCAAGACAGACCAATGAATTTTGATGTAACCAAGTACAAAATGTTGTCCGAGGCAGTTTAAGAGATTTGCAAAAATGGAGAGATACTTATTTTTTAAAATATTTCCCAAGGAGTTCCCTTAGGAACTAGTGGTCAGTCTCCTTGGTTGCCTAGTGGTTAGAATTCCAGGCTTTCACTGCTGTGGCAGAGGTTCAGTACCTGCTCAGGGAACTAAGATCCCACGAGCCACGTGATGTGGCCAAAAAAGAAAGTTTTTTTTCTGTTAAAATGTTCTCATGTTTTAAAAAATATTTTATGTTAATATGTAATGGGCTTATTATTAAACGTTATTTTAAATATTTTCAATTTCTTGGTTTTAATAGTGATATGGTAAATAGGGCTTCCCTGGTGGCTCATTGGGTAAAGCATTTGCCTACAATACAGGAGACCCGGGTTCGATCCCTGGGTCGGGAAGATCCCCTGGAGAAGGAAATGGCAACCCACTCCAGTACTCTTGCCTGGAAAATCCCATGGTCTGAGAAGCCTGGTAGGCTACAGTCCATGGGATCGCAAAGAGTCGGACACGACTGAGCAACTTCACTTCACTTCTTCATAGTAAATATTGGTAGATATATAATCCACATACATGAAAGTTCTTTGAGGTCTTCTTTGAGGAAAAAACTATATCAGTTAACAACAGCTCTATACGACAATGTAGATATTTGTTTTAAAACAAACAAACTGTACTTTAGGCACTTATATTCAGCCAAACACCTACATTAGAATTTCTTAAGATCTTATCATCAATATTAACAATTAACCACAGTAATTTATGATTAACTGGTCTGCAAGTGCTGTCATATTATAGTTGTACAGGATGGTGTTAAGAACTAAATGTGACTCTTCACCTTCATTAAACTTCACCCTGTCCATTTGAGCCCAGTTCTCTAGTCTCTCGAGCTGAGAACTTGGGACTTTGACTAGGTTCACTGAACTCAACTGAACCTACCAATCATGTTACTATAAGAAATGGGAAGTTCAGGATTGTCCTTGTAAATCCAAGTTGTCACCTAAGAAGTATCAACATCTTTTTCTTCTTTCAAAAAATAATTTGGTTGATTATATATTAATTGGAGAAAATTGATAAAAGATATAAATAGAAAGAAAATTAAAATTACCTCTAATTCCAATACCTAGAAATAACTACTGTTGATATTTCAGTATCATTCCTTCTATGTTTTTTCTATATTTCTTAAATACATTTTACAAAAACGTGATCTTATTAGTTACAGATACAATTCTGTAGCCTCTTTTCCTTTATAAAAATATTATAGTCATCATGTACATTATATCCGTAGGACTTATTCATCTTATAATTAGAAATGTGTACCTTTTGCCATTTTTACTATTTCTTTAATATACTGCCTATCAAAAATTTTTAATGACAGAAACTTGTATGTCTACATAGCACACCTTATCTTCTCTTGTGTATGTAATTTATCTTATGTTGGACATTTAGGTTGTCTCCAGTTTTTCCCTTTTACATACAGCATCTAAATGAATAGCTTCGTAACTGCATTTTAACCCAAATCGCTTCTCTGTTCTTTCTGATAAATCACCCTCCAGAAAGGCTAAACCAGTTTCATTCTACCACAGCCAGGTATGAGTGCTCACATTCCTGTACCCCGTCCTTTGAAACATTAGTTATAAGTAGATTTTCCTTTTTTTTGTCTTTTTGCTAATTTTACAGGCCAAAAGGAAATTTTTTACGACTAACAAATTGATAGAAGGGCTTCCCTCATAGCTCAGTCGGCAAAGAATCTGCCTGCAATCCACTTCTTTCATGGATTACTTATTTCCTTTGCTAGTTTTGTATTTAGAGAGAATTTGAGGAGGGGAAGGAAGGATATTTCTTTTTTTTTTTAACTGAAGTATATTTACAATGTTGTATTAATTTCTGCCATACAGCAAAGAGATTCAGTTATACATATATATACATTCTTTTTTATATTCTTTTCCATTACAGTTTATCACAGGATATTAAATATAGTTCCCCATGCTATACAGTAGGACCTTGCTGTTTATCCATTCTGTATATACTAGTTTGCATCTGCTAACTCCCAAATCTCACCCCACCTCCCTTCCTTCGGCAACCACAAGTATGTTCTCTATACCTGTGAGTGTCTGTTTCATAGATAAGTTCATTTGCATCATATTTTAGATTCCACATATAAGTGATATCATACAGTATTTGTCTTTATCTGACTGACTTCACTTAGTATGATAACCTCTAGGTCCATCCGTGTTGCTGCAAATGGCATTATTTCATTCTTTTTTTATGGCCAAGTACTACTTCATGATGTGTGTGTACATAGGTGTGTATGTGTATTCCACATCTTCTTTATCCATTCTTCTGTTGAAAGATATTCAGGTTGTTTCTATGTCGTGGCTATTGTGAATAGTGCTGCTATGAACACAGTGGTGCATTTATCTTTTTGAATTATTGTTTTCTCTGGATAAATACCCAGGAGTGGAACTGCTGGATCATAAGGCAATCCTATTTTTAGTTGCTTTTTTTTTTTGAGGAATATCCATACTATTTTCCACAGTGGCTGCACCAATTTACAGTTCTACCAACAGCATAGCAGGGCTCCGTTTTAGAGAGAATTCTTTTGTTTTTGTTTTTTACTGTGTTGGCTATTTTAATCTATTCTCTACTTTCTTCCTTATTGTGCCCCATCTGAAGTCTCCTTTGATGATTTCTCTCCCCAACCAGACATCCTGGCTTTATATACTATTCTGAATATTACCAAAATTCTCTCTCTATTCCAGATCTCTCCTTCTAAACTCCAAACTCTAATATACGCAATTGCCTGCTTGATGTATCACCTTAGATGGCTCATGAGAATATTTCAAACTTAAAGCTGTCCAAAATGGAAATCTTAATTTCCCTTACTCTCAACTAACTTTTCCCATCTCTACTCCGAATTCTCCATTTTAGTAAATGCTGCCACCAGTTGGCAGAGTTAATGACCACAAACGTACAAAGCATCCCTGCCCATTCTTCTCACCATTCTCTTGTCCAATCCACTAGCAATTCTTACTGAGTCTAGCTCCACTCTATTTTCCTTCCTTTCAACTTTCTCATCCTTAACCTAAGTTATCTCATCTCTTATCTGGTCTATAGCAGTAATCTTTTAACTTATTCCCTCTACTTTCATCACTGCTACCTCCACGAGCCTAATCCATTTCCCACACAACAGCCAATACTAGCACTGCAAAATAAAAATCAGATCATGACCTTCCCTGGTTATTTATACCTTTCCATGGCTTCCCATTAGATCATCCACTTGCTCAAACCAGAAACCTAATCCAATGCATTTACAAGTCATGTTATGCAAGCTTTAAAACACCTCAAGTTCTGTCCAAACTCAACACAGATCTAAGCCACCATCATCTACCAATAGGATTTGCCATACTTGTTGACACCTATTTTCAGGCTACTAGGGAAAAACTACAGCAGTAACAAATTCTGCCACTTCTTTGTGAATCACCACTCTTCCACTGGAGGATAACCTGGAAACCAAAAGAATACTGGTTCAGTGGTTATATTTTTGAAACAAATGTAAAAGACAGAACATAAGGTTATAATTTTGTTGTTCAGTCATTAAGTCATGTACAACTCTTCGCAATAAGCATCGTGAGAAAAGGGACTATCTTCTGTTTATTGCTGTATCAGTGCTCCTAGAGCAGTGCCTACCACAGAGAAAATACTCACTACTATTTTTTCTTTAATGAATGGTTAGCACATAAGCTTTTATCTATTTCTGAATTCTTCCTGGCTGAATATAACAAAACCAAATTTTGATAATTTCAGTTTATAACCACCTCTAAAAAGATAATATACATGCAACAGAAAAGTTTAACTTCCAAAATGAATACAATAAGACAATGACAATACAGCAAGATAATTTTAAAATTAACTGCACCATATAATCCCACTCAGCTTCTACTATAACATCCTGCACACTAAGGAAAACAGGTGCAAAAACCAGAATTAAAGATAAAAGGCAAGAAAGCAGCTTATGGTTTTCACTTAATTCATTTTTTATAAAGTCTCGGAGAAGGCAATGACAACCCACTCCAGTACTCCTGCCTGGAAAATCTCATGGACGGAGGAGCCTGGTAGGCTAAGAAAAATGATGGCAAATTTATCTTCAGAGAAGTTAATTCATCTAATATCCTCTCTAAAATAAAAACAGGAAGTAACTATATTACATACTGACAGACACTTATGTACACTCTTCTACAGAATATTTAAGGGATAAGCTCCTTAACATCCAGTCTGGGAAGAAATTCCCTCATGTACATGGTTTGAGGGAACAGATATGTTCCCCAAGCCAGAGCAGGTTTGTTTAGAAGTGACACTTTGCCCATGTTTGACTAATCATAGAACTAAGTTTTTCTTTTAGAGTTGATTGGTCCATAGATAATCAATTGGTCTATACCAAGCCTAAAACAAAAGGGGTATCAAGACGCAGATGCCCTGCTATGGTGGAAACCTGTAAGATGTAAATCTTGGGTTTAGCAGAGGCCAGCTGTTGCTTTTGCTCAGTCGCTGAGTTGTGTCTCATTCTTTGTGACCACATGGACTGTGACGTGCCAGGCTTTCTGTCCATGGGATTTCCTAGGCAAGAATACTGGAGTGGGTTGTCATTTTCTTCTCCAGGGGACCTCCCAGCCCAGGGATCAAACCCGCATCTCTTGTATCGGCAGGTGAATTCTTTACCACTGAGTCACCTGAGAAGCCTCTAGCAGAGACCAGATTTCAGATAGTAATCTGCATTGAGAGAATACAGGTAGTGTCCTGGCAGCATTCTCAACCCTGATTTCAGTTACTCCTTGGGCTTGCCTGCATTCTTGTCCTTAACGCAACTCAAGATACTCACTTTTTCTAGAATTTTAAGAGTCCAAAAATCTTCCTTTCCCAAGAAGAAAAACCAGGAGCAAATCATAAAAGGCCTATAACATTTTTTTGTGATTAAAAAAATAACAATAAAGAAATAGAAACTTTCTCAACCTGATAAAGGGCATCTATGAAAATCCCACAGTTAACATTATACCCAGTGATGAAAGGCTGAAAGCTTTCCTCCTAATATCAGGAACAAGACAAGGATGTCTGTTTCTCACTACTTCTATTCAACATAATTTCTATCCAACACATGAGGTTCTAGCTAAAGTGATTCAGCAAGAAAAATAAATTAAAAGCACCCGCATGGAAAAGGAAGAGGTAAAACTATCTCTATTTGCACATGACATGATCTTGTTTGTAGAAAATCCTAAAGAATCCATTAAAAAAAAAAAAAAAAACCACTACCACCAGAACCAATAAATGATTTCTGCAAAGTTACAGGATTCAAAATCAAACACAAAACTTCACAAAACTGAACCATATTCTTTCTACACAGCAGCAATGAACAATCTAAAGATGAAACTAAGAAAAAACAATTTCATATAATAGCATCTGAAAGAGTAAAGTACTTGGGAATAAATTTAACCAAAGAGGTAAATGATTTGTACACTGAAAACAAAATGCTGCTAAAAGAAATTATAAAGACCCCAAAATAAATGGGAAGTCATCCCACGTTCATAGATTGGGAAGACTTAGTATTGTTGGGATAGCAGTAATTCCTGCACTGATCTAAAGGTCCTGTGCAATTTCAATTAAAATTCCAGCTGCCCTTTTGGTAGAAATTGGCATGCTAATCCTAAAATTCATAAGAATCTCAAGGGACTTCAAAAAAGGCAAAACAATTTAGAAAAGGGACAAAATTGGAAGATTCACACTTTCTGATTTCAAAACTTTACTACAAAGTAAATTACTGAAATTACTACAAAGAAATTTACTACAGTAATTAAGATGCTGTGGTACTGGCATAAAGATATATATACAGAAAGCTAAAGTGAGTTGCTCAGTTGTGTTTGACTCTGCAATCCCATGGACTGGAGCCCACCAAGCTCCTTTACCCATGGAATTCTCCAGGCAAGAATACTGGAGTTGGTTGGCATGCCCTTCTCCAGGGGATCTTCCCAACCCAGGGACTGAACCCAGGTCTCCCACATTGCAGACAGATTCTTTACTGTCTGAGCCACCAGGAAAGGCATAAGGATAGACATATAGACCAATGAAATAAAATAGAGAGCCCAGAAATACAACTTCACACACATGGTCAATTAATTTTCAACATGGATGCCAACTTCATTCAGTGAGAAAAGGACAGTCTTTTCAACAAATAGTGCTGGAAAAACTGGATGACCACATTCAAAAGAATTAAGTTGGACCCTTACCTTACACCATAAACAAAAATTAACACAAAATGATCATAACTGTAAACTTCATGATCTTGGATTAGGTACTGGTTTCTTTGCTATGAAGCTTCCCTGCTGGCTCAGACAGTAAAGAATCTGCCTGCAATGTAGATCTGGGTTTGATCCCTACATTAGGAAGATCCCTGGAGAAGGGAATGGCAATCCACTCCAGTATTCTTGCCTGAAGAATTCCATGAACAGAGGTACAGCCCATGGGGTCACAAAGAGTCGGACACAACTGGGCAACTAACACTGTCACTTTCACTGTTGACTATGAAATCAAAGCACAGGAACCAAAGAAAAAAATTACTGAACTTCATCAAAATTAAAAAGTTTCATGCTTCAGGGACATCCCTGGTGATCCAATGGCTAAGACTCTGCACTCCTAATCCAGGGGGCCCAGGTTCGATCCCTGGTCAGAGTACTAGATCCCACATGCCACAGCTAAGAGCCTGTGTACTGCAACTAAGATCTGGTGCAACCAAATAAACACTTCTGTGCTTCAAATGATACTATCAAGAAAGTGAAAAGATGACCCACAGAATGGGAATAAAGTTTTATAAATCATATATCTGGTAAGAATCTGGGCTTCCCTGATAGCTCAGTTGGTAAAGAATTTGCCTGCAATGCAGGAGATGTCAGTTTGATTCCTGGGTAGGGAAGACCCCCTGGAGAAGGAAAAGGCTACCCACTCCAGTATTTTTGGGCTTCCGTTGTGGCTCAGCTGGTAAAGAATCTGCCTGCAATGTGGGAGACCTGGGTTCAATCCCTGGGTTGGGAAGATCCCCTGAAGAAGGGAAAGGCTACCAAATTATACTACCAAGAAAGTGAAAAGATGATCCACAGAATGGGAATAAAGTTTTATAAATCATATATCTGATAAGAATCTAGTATCCAGAATATGTAAAGAACTCTTACAACTCAACAATAAAAAGACAAGTTGTTGTTCAGTTCCTAAGCTGTGTCTGACTCTTTGCGATCCCACTGACTGCAGCACACCAGGCTCCCCTGTCTTCCACTATCTCCCAGAGTTTGCTCAAATTCATGTGCACTGAGTCAGTGATGCTATCTAACCACCTCATCCTCTGATGCCCCCTTCTCCTTTTGCCTTAAATCTTTCCCAGCATCAGGGTCTTTTCCAGAGAGTAAGCTGTTTGCATTAGGTGGCCAAAGTACTGGAGATTCAGCATCAGTCCTTCCAATGAATATTCAGGTTGATTTCCTTTAGGATTGACTAGTTTGATCTCCCTGCTGTTCAAGGGACTCTCGAGAGTCTTCTAAAGCACCACAGTCCAAAAGCATCAATTCTTCGGCACTCAGCCTTCTTTATGATCCAACTCTCATATCCTTACCTGACTAATGGAAAAACTATAGCTTTGACTAGATGGACCTTTGTTGGCAAAGTGATATCTCTGCTTTTTAATATTCTGTCTAGGTTTGTCATAGCGTTCCTTCCAAGGAGCAAGTGTCTTCTATGGCTGTAGTCATCGTCTGTGATTTTAAAGCCCAAGAAAATAAAATCTTTCACTGCTTCCACTTTTTCCCCTTCTACAGGCCATGAAGTGATAGAACTGGATGCCAAGTAACCCAGGTCAAAAAAACAAGCAGAGGACTCAAACAGACATTTTTCCAGAGAACATACACAAGCAGAGAATAAACATATAAAAAGACTGCTCATTTTATTACTTATTAGGGAAATGAAAATCAAAACAATGAGTATCTACTTCATACCCAGTAAGATGGCTATAACAAAAAAAATGTAAGTATTGGTGAGAAGTTGGAACTCTTATATATTGCTTGGGGAATGTAAAATGGTGCAGCTGCAGTGGAAAACAATTTGGTGGTTCCTCAAAATGTTAAATACAGAATTACCATATGACTCAGCAATTCCACTCCTAGATATATATCCAATAGAACTGAAAACATATAGTCTCGCAAAAAATTGCGCATAAATGTTCATAGCAGCATTATTAGTAATAGAAACCATCCAAATGTCTGTAATCAAAATGCCAATACAATATCAATAAAATATAATTACAGTATAAATACCCTGGTAGCACGGTAGAAAAGAATCCGCCTACCAATGCAGGAGACACAGGGAACAAGGGTTCAATCCCCAGGTCAGGAAGACCCTTGGGGAAGAAAATGGCAACCCACTCCAGTAATCTTGCCTAGGAAATCCCATGGACAGAGGTGCCTGGTGGACTATGGCCCATGGAGTCGCAAAGAGTTGGATATGACTTAGCGTGCACACACACACACAAATACAATATAAATATAATTTTGCCATAAAAAGGAATGAAGTGATGATCTATGCTATAAGATGGATGAATGGGAAAACACGCTAAGTCAAAGACACTAGACAAAAAAGGCCATATGTAAATGAAATGTTTATTACAGGCAATCCACAGAGACATAAAGTAAATATTATTGATCACCAACGGCTGGGGAGAAGCAGGAGTAGGGAATGGCGAGTGACTGCTAATGAAAATGAGGCTTCTTTTTGGGGTGATAAAAATGTTCTGGAATTAAGTGGTAGTGACAGTTGCACAACTTTGTGAACACACTAAAAACTACTAAATTATATATTTTAAAAGGGTGAATTTTATGGTATATGAATCCTATCTCAATTTTTAAAACTGCATAGGAAAAAAGCCTACTAACAACCAAAATACAGATCACAAAGATCATAAAGCCATATATTTTTCCTTTACCAAAAAAAAATTGTATTCTCACCTCAAATTTATTTATTCCCACTTTATATATAATTTGTACAAGCCTGGTTGTATGGTCAAGCCTATAGTGGATTAAAAGCTTTATATTAGGGGAAATGAAATTGATACCAACAGACATACTGACAGTAAGATTTTTTTTAAAAAGCAAAAGAACTTACAAGCATCTTGTGAAGCCACGTAGTAAGAGCAAACTGGTCTATGCATTTCATTGCATGCATGTGTGCCTGCTGAGTCGCTTCAGTCATGTCTGACTCTTTGTACCCCTATGGACTATAGCCCGCCAGGCTCCTCTGTCCATGGGATTCTCCAGGCAGGAATACTGGAGTGGGTTGCCATGCCCTTCTCCAGGGGATCTTCCCCGTCTAGGGACTGAACTTGTTTCTTATGTCTCCTTCACTAGCAGGTGGGTTCTTTATCACTAGCACCATTTGGGAAGTCCCACGTACTTCATCAGGTTATGCTTACTAATGACAAACAGCCTGACCCAACAATCTATGTTTATAGTAATGAAAGTAATGAAGATGATTAATATAATAAGAGCTAACCCACTCATTATTTTCCATATGCCAATCACTGTTCTAAGTACCAAACATTTACTTATCAAATTCCCAACAAGAAAATTCACTGTTCTAAGGACCAAACATTTACTTATCAAATTCCCCACAAGAAAAATTATATTATTATCTCATTTTACAGATGAGGAAACCAAGGAATCACACTAAGTAAGTGGAAAAGTTAAGATTCAAACTAAGGCAGCTGGCTTCAGAGTTAATTCTCTTCTTAACCAGTAGACTATCCTGCCTCTCAGTGATGAATTATCAGTCATAAAAATTAAAAAAAGTAAAATGTCAGTCAATGTTCAGTGTGCTCCAAAAAGACTGAAAAATCTACAATTTTTGTTTCATTATTTTAAAAAAGCTGTAGTCCATGAGGTCACAAAGAGTTGCACGACTTAGCAACTGAACAACAATTCAAAAAATAAATAAATAAAACCTTTTCTATAGCAGCATGTTATCAACAGGAGAAATTCTAGAGGTCAAAAAACAGCTCTTTACAATCTGACTCCAACCTGTATTTCCAGCTTATCTATCTCCCCTAGTTCTAGCCAAACCAGACCGCTCACGTTCTTTAAACAGAGCCTGCATTTTCATGCCACTGTGTTAAAGGCCTTTGCTTCACTTCTCTGCCTAGAAAATTCCTTCAAAAGATCCTTCAAAATCTAGCTCAAATAATACTTTCTCTGTGCCACCTTCCCCGATGCCACTAGGCAACACTGTTCATACAGCATTTTGTACATATTTTTATTAAAGCATTTATCACATGACATCAGAATTAAATGCTTAACTCTTCTTTTCACCTCCTAGAATTAGAACCTAGTACACTGTGGATGATAAATAAAATTATTCTTAAGTTACGGTACTTAATAAAGTCCAAAATTACTTTTATTTTAATTTAGCAATACAAAATGACTGATTAGCTAATGTCTAAGTAGTCACGGTTTTAACAAAAGCCATAAAATTTAAATAATTTAAGTAGACAAAGGTCATTTTCATATAAATTAGATATTATAAAAGTTCCTACAAATAGAATTCAGTCACCAGAAATCTTCTTAAGAAGAAAATTCTAATACTCTAGACCAAACCTGAGTCATTTGTCACAGTAAAGTTAACATGAGTAATGATGTGGGTAAAATTTTAAGTGAAAGATGAAAGTTCCCAGAATCTAAGCCAACAGAATCAAAGTCTACAAGGATACCATTTAATAAATTACTCCTTGGCACATTGACTGAATGCCCTCAGAAATTATTGTCCCTCCCAATTCAAGTCACTCCTCAAGAGTAAGTTACTCCCTAAAAAGTTCTAACAGAATTTATATCTTATTACTTGTTCCAGGTGAGTTAATATTTAATTCCGACTGGACAAAACACAACTATACAATACATGCAATCAATCTATTTCTCTCCCAATACATAATTTACAACAACCAAGCCAATAACACACGGAACCGCCAATACAGTTTTTAGCATTTAATAATTACAAAAGAATACTTAATGGTTCCTCAAATATTTATTGAATTAACTGCATTTTGCCAATTCTATTTGAAAAGTATTCTATTTTCTCTATTTGAAAAGCTACCTTACCTATAAAGAAAATGTCATTTCACTTAGGTTTATTTTTTTTTTAAGTTATCCAAACTACTAGCTAATTTTTTTCTATTATCCCCAACTTATAACCTTACTTAATATGCTACCAGCTCAGGCAAATGAGGCTTCCCAGATGGAGCTTGTGGTAAAGAACACGGCTGCCAATGCAGGAGACGTATGTAAGAGACACAGGTTTGATCCCTAGGTGGGGGAAGATCCCCTGGAGAAGGGCATGGCAACCCACTCCAGTATTCCTGCCTGGAGAATCCCATGGACAGAGGAGCCTGGTGGGCCACAGCTCATGGTCCAAATCTGACCCCTTACTATTTACTGTCAACTCCAACTTCTTTCTTTCAAACTCACCTATCCACAAACTTCCAGATCTCTAAAAAACCGCCTGTCTCCAGCTCATCTTCCTGACTGTAAGTCACTCACTTTTCAGAGGTTAAATGAATGATCAGAGCTAGAGATGGATCACTACCCTCCAAGGCAACCTTTAACACAAAACACAGCTTTAAGTCAAAATGTTAACTTTGCATTCTATTTCTGTTGACATAAAATTAAAACCAACTCCACTATTTCTACGTGTTACCCATTCGGGCAGTCACAGACCTGAATAAATATTTGTGTAGTATTCTCCATTACCTAGGCTGAGAATTCTCCTCATACATTCTTTCTTTCCCCTCCTTGAAGAGGCTTATGGTCTGCTTAGTTTTCTTCATCAAATTCTCCATGAACACCCTAAAATACTCATTTTCTCCAAGTGTCTCCATCTTCCCCTCATATCTTGACAAGATAGTGCGGAGATGCTGGTAGGTATCTGGCAGCAGGTCTAAGATATAAGGTGGGCTATTCTTTAGCGCCAGCTTTGGGTTCTGACACAACCGCACCACCTGCAACAAACGGAAAAGAAGGACTATTACTTGGAGGATCTTATGGGCAACTTCCTTTTTTAAATTTAAAAAAGTTATAAAATATGTGCTCTTTTGCAAAAATATGAAAAATGCACAAGAATATAAGAAATGATCCATAACACCCCCCTACAGGCAATCACTTTTAGCAGTCCCCCAAAAGGGTGGGTTCTTAAAACTGTATTTAACAGTTCAGATAACACACAGAAGACTAAACAATTGGGGTGGGGGAGACACCCACACACATGCCTAAAAAAAGCTAGACGAAGTACAGCAAGTTCCTTTGAAATGCATGGCTCATCCCACAACAGAACAAAGAAAATTTCCAGGGGCACAAATAAAGAACATGGCTGCCCTGGGAGGAAAACCTTGGAAACGTAGGAGCCTACAGCTTTGACGACCACTGGGGGACAGGAGCACAGGCTCTTGGACCCAGCAAAGACCCAGCAAAGAGTTGAAACCAACTCTTTCAAGACACCATTTCTTCCCATTTAAATGCAAGACTCTCAGAATGTGCTTGGTGATTCATTTTACCTTCTTTTAAACTTTTTTGAGTTCTTAGCTTTAAGTAGGTCTCTTTTTAAAAAACACATAGTCAGATTTTTTTAATCCAATGTAACAATCTTTGTTTTTTGACTGGTGAGTTTAGTACATTTTCTATTCGTTATAATGATTAATGATTTGTATTCATTCCTATTCTTATTTAGCACTTTCCATTTACATAGATTTTTCTGTGTCTGAAAAAAACATAAATTAGTGGAACAATAACGTCTATTTCAGTAAAGAAATAGACCCACACATATATAGACCCTTGACTTATCACAATGGAGTGATGATCTTTCCAAAAACAGTAGTGGTACAATCACACAGGAAAAAAAGAAAGTCAAACTAAACCCTCACCTTATACTATACAATAAACAAAACAAATCAAGGACTTCCCTGGTGGTCCAGTGGTTAAGACTCTGCACTCCCAATGCAGGGGACACAGGTTTGATCCCTGGCCAGGGAACTAAGATCCCATGTGCTATACAGCATGGCCAAAAAATAAGATAAATAAAATAAAAAGAATCCACTCTTCAAAAAAAAAGACAAAACAAAACAAAAAACCTAGATGGGTTCTAGATCTAAATGTGAAAGGCAGCTTTAGAAGACAGGAAAACTATCTTTCATTACCTCATGATGGAGAAAAAATTCTGAAACAGGACCATAAATACATTAGCAATAAAGGAAAATATTAAAGTCTACTACACTCTAAAAGAACTTCTAGATACCATGAAAGAGTAAAAATGCATGTACAGAAACAGAGAAGATATTCATAATATGTATATATTAAGACATATATATATATATGTCCAGAATATATAAAGAGCATCTACAAATCAGTAAAGAAGATACAACCTAATACAAAATGAACAGAAGACTTGAACAAGAACACAACAAAAGAAGATATCCAAATAACCACTAAACATACGAAATGGTCCTTGGTCTTATTAATCATTTTAATTTCATTAAAATGAAAACCATATGCTCACAACTACCACTACATACACCAAACTGGTAATGCTAATCACTGGAAAGGAGCAAGGACCTTCATATACTACTGGTGGGAATCCAAGCTAATAAAACCGCCTTGAAAAACAGTTCAGCACTATATTGTCAGGCTAAAGATTTATATGCTGTACGAACCTGCAGATCTCCACCTGGAAAGGTATACTAGGATACACATACAAAAATATGTAACACCTAACAACTACAAACAACCCAAATGTCCATCAACAGTAGAGTGGATAAATTGTAGTATATTTATTAGCAATAATACACTACGATATTGGAGAAGGAAATAGCAACCCACTCCAGTACTCTTGTCTGGACAAGGACAGAAGAGCCTGGCAGGCTACAGTCCATGGTGTCGCAAGAGTCGGACACGACTTAGTGACTACACCACCACCACCACACTACCACGTGGATGCTCCTCTCAAAACAGATCTAAAGAAACCAGAAAACAAAATATACACATATATGACTACACTACTGTTACAAAGATATCCCATTAAATTGTTGAGATGTGCATACATAGGTGGTAAAAATGTGAGTAACAGAAAAAAATAAACTTTATTTTATTTGCAGCTGATATAACTGTCCATGATTAAAATAAAGGAGAACTGACAAACCATTAGAAACAAACAGTCTAACAGGTTACTGGATTCAAAAGTAACCTGGATTCAAAGCCAATAAACCAAAACAGTATTCATAAACATTTTATAAATAATTTGAAAACATGATTTTAATTGTTGTCATTTTAAATGGCTTAAATAAAATTTTAAGGCTCCTAGGAATACATCTAACAATGTGCAAGACTTGTATGAAGAAAATTATTAAACTTTACTGAAGAACGTAAAAACAGAAATTAAGGAAGAATTGTATCATGTTTAAGGAAATGTCACTTCTCCCCCAAGTTAGTATATAAATTCAGGGCACTTCCTATCAAAACCCCAAAGAGCTTTTTCGCAGAACTTAACAAGTTGATCCCAAACTCACATGGAATAAAAACAAACGAAAACCAGTCAAGCCTATTTTGAAGTAGGGGGTATTTACCCAATGGGCTATCAAGACTCTTTCACATCTTATAATTAAAATAATGTGATATCACCCAAAGACAGATAAATGACCAAATGGATAAGAAGAGAGACCAAACAGAGACACACACGTATAGAAATTCAGTATCAGAAGCGGCATTACAAATAAGTTCACGAGGAGTTCCCTGGTGATCCAGTAGTTAGGACTCTGCACTTCTACTTCGGGGGCACAGGTCCTCTCCCTGGTCAGGGAACTAAGATCCTGCATGCCCTGAGGCATGGCCAAAAAAAAAAGCAAACCCACAAAACAATTAAAGAGAAAAACTACTGGAAAACTGGTTATCCATATGGAAAAAAATATATCCCTTACACATTACGTAAGAAGTAAATTTGCAGTGAATTAAAGATTTTGTGCAGAGAAAAAGCTTTGAAGATTTTAGGAAAAAAATTTGGAAAATATTTGTTGAACTTTATGATCTCAAAGGGGAAGTATTACTTAAGACACACAAACAAATCATAACCGTAAACAAAACAAAAGACAACCCACAGAATGGAAGAAAATGTTCTCAAACAAAGCAACTGACAAGGGATTAATCTCCAAAATATACAAACAGCTCATTCAGCTCAATTTCAAAAAACAAACAACCTAATCAAAAAATAAGAGGAAGATCTAAATAGACACATCTTCAAAGGAGACATACAAATGGCCAAACACAGGAAAAGAAGCTCAACATCATTAATTAGTAGAAAAATGCAAATCAAAACTACAGTGAGGAAATCACCTTACACTGGTCAGACTGCTGCTGCTGCTAAGTCGCGACAGTCGTGTCCGACTCTGTGCGACCCCATGGATGACAGCCCACCAGGCTCCCCCATTCCTGGGATTCTCCAGGCAAGAACACTGGAGTGGGTTGCCATTTCCTTCTCCAGTGCGTGAAAGTGAAAAGTGAAAGTGAAGTCGCTCAGTCATGTCAGACTCTTCGAGACCCCATGGACTGTAGCCTACCAAGGCTCCTCTGTCCATGGGATTTCCTAGCCATCATCAAAAAGTCTACAAATGGGGGGCTAGTGGTTAGGATTCTGGGCTTTCAACTGCATGGCCTGGGTTCAATCCCTGATCAGGGAACTGAGATCCTGCAAGCCGAGATGTGTGCCAAAAAAAAAAAATTTCTTACACTTAAGGCATGATTTTGTTGTGCAGAATATAACTGGCTTTCTTTTAATCCATCCTGACAATCTTTGGTTTTAACTAATTTGACCTGTTTACACTTCAATTATGAAACTTATTATTGCAGGCCAAATACTGCCAATTTCATATGGTTCACTTAATAAGTTCTGACAGTATAGTGAATAATAAAATAATTCAGTTTCCAATGGGTGTCTCTCGTTTCATATTCCTTTACCTCCCCTTTCTAGCCCTCATTTAGTTTTCCTGTTTATTGTCCCAATTTTCGCCATTAGCTTGTCAAATATATATTCTTCTGCTACTCTTTAAAGGAACACCTTAGTAATTATAAAATGCACTCTGACTCATGAAAACTTCTATCAAGTAGTACTTTTACACTTCCCAGACAATGCAAGGGACATGGAGCACTAACTCCATTTACTCTTTTCAAGTCATGTGCTATTACTATCATACATTTTAATCCCAAATAGCATATCAAGTTCGTAAGTCATTATTACTATTTATTATTTTATACAGACAACATTCATTCATATTTACCCACATAACCACCCTTCCCAATCCTCTTCATTGTGTCTGAAACCATTTTCCTTCAGCCTAAAGAATACCCTATGCCCTTTAGGGTATAGGCTATGGGCTGTAAGTTCTCCTCAGCTACAGGCATACCTCGGAGAGACCACCATTTCCAGACCAAACCACTGCAATGAAGGGAGTACTGCTTTATAGCAACTCACATAAAATTTTTGGTTCCCCAGTGCACATAAGCTATCTTTATATTATACTGCAGACTACTAAGTGTGCAATAGTAATGTGTCTTTTAAAATAATCTACATACCTTGATTTTAAAATATTACTAAAAAATTGCTTATCTTCAACTGACAACACAGGGCTGCCACAAACCTTCAATTTATAAAAAATGTGTTATCTGTTAAGTGCAATAAAATGAAGTATGCCTTCTGGACACCACTGTTCCTGCTGAAAAGTCATGCTGTCAGTCTCGCTGCTGCACCTTTAAATATAAAATGTCTTTTATGCTGTGGTTGCTCATAAGATTTCTCTTTTCTTCAGGCTTTACTAATAATGTGCCTCGGTGCAGTTTACTCTGGATTTTTCCTGGTGTTGAGAACACTTTTTAAATTTATGACTTCATTTTCACCAGTTTTGGAAAATTCTCAACCAATTTCTTATCAAACACAGCTTCTGCCTCATTCTCTTTATTCTCTTTCTCAACTTCAAGTACTTGTCCATGAGAACTTTGCTCAGCATTCCATATGCCTCACATACTCTCCATCCTTTTGTCTCTCAATGCTTCAGTCTAGATTTTTTTCTGACTTATCTTCCACTTCACTAGTTTTTCCTTCAGCTTTATACTGTTAAACCCAACCACTGAGTTCTTAACAATCAGTTCTTCTGTTTTTCAGTTCTAGAATTTCTATTTCATTATTTACCATTTCAGATCTCTGACAAAATTATCAATTTTACTTTCAATTCTTCTAAGACAATAATCATAGATATAAACCCATGACTGACAACTCAAATATCTGTATCCTTTGTATTTTTCTATTATCAATCTTTCCTGTTCATTGTGGTTTATCTTTTCATAAGGCTTCATAATTTTTATGGAGGGCTGAACACTGTATATAAAAAATTATAAAGATAATCTGAGGCTATGGATGATATTATTCAGAAAGGATTTACTTTTGCTTCTAGCAAACAGATTAGCTAGGGACACGAGGAATTCCAGGTCATCTTAAACTAACCCAAAATTGAGATTTAAACACTGGGTTTCACTCTTCAGGTCCCTGTAAAGACAGAAGTAAATTACTCCTATAATTCAGGCCCTCAGGGACTCGACCCCCAAATCTAGAGTGTTTCCCTCCACCCTGGGAGGCCCTAATTGCAGTTTTTTGTCCTCCATGACATGAGCATTTTGAAAATTCTATTTGGCCTCTTCACCTATTGCTTTCAGAATCAACAATGACCTCATGGGCAAGGCAGCCTCAAAAATCAGGCTTACCTTTCAGAGCCTTCCTTATCTTCCAGATCCTGGCCTCTAATTCCTCACTGCCTTTATAGCTCTTTGACCTCTTCTAGCTTCTCTAGTTCTCGCTCTTTTAGCTTCTCTCTCTAATGCCAGCAGCATTATTTGGTTCCAAACCACCTTATTACCAAATTCAGACTTAAATTGAAGAAAGTAGAGAAAACCACTAGACCATTCAGGTATCAGATCAGATCAGATCATAACAGTCGCTCAGTGATGTCCGACTCTTTGCAACCCCATGAATCACAGCACGCCAGGCCTCCCTGTCCATCACCAACTCCCGGAGTTCACTCAGACTCACGTCCATGGAGTCAGTGATGCCATCCAGCCATCTCATCCTCTGTCATCCCCTTCTCCTCCTGCCCCCAATCCCTCCCAGCATCAGAGTCTTTTCCAATGAGTCAACTCTTCGCATGAGGTGGCCAAAGTACTGGAGTTTCAGCTTTAGCATCATTCCTTCAAAGAAATCCCAGGGCTGATCTCCTTCAGAATGGACTGGTTGGATCTCCTTGCAGTCCAAGGGACTCTCAAGAGTCTTCTCCAACACCACAGTTCAAAAGTATCAATTCTTTGGCGCTCAGCCTTCTTCTTTACAGTCCAACTCTCACATCCATATATGACCACGGGAAAAACCATAGCCTTGACTAGACGAACCATTGTTGGCAAAGTAATATCTCTGCTTTTGAATATGCTATCTAGGTTGGTCATAACTTTGCTTCCAAGGAGTAAGCGTCTTTTAATTTCATGGCTGCAGTCACCGTCTGCAGTGATTTTGGAGCCCAGAAAAATAAAGTCTGACACTGTTTCCACTGTTTCCCCATTTATTTCCCATGAAGTGATGGGACCAGATGCCATGATCTTCGTTTTCTGAATGTTGAGCTTTAAGCCAACTTTTTCCCTCTCCACTTTCACTTTCATCAAGAGGCTTTTGAGTTCCTCTTCACTTTCTGCCATAAGGGTGGTGTCATCTGCGTATCTGAGGTTATTGAGATTTCTCCTGGCAATCTTGATTCCAGCTTGTGTTTCTTCCAGTCCAGCGTTTCTCATGATGTACTCTGCATATAAGTTAAATAAACAGGGTGACAATATATAGCCTTGACATACTCCTTTTCCTATTTGGAACCAGTCTGTTGTTCCATGTCCAGTTCGAACTGTTGCTTCCTGACCTGCTTACAGATTTCTCAAGAGGCAGGTCAGGTGGTCTGTTATTCCCATCTCTTTCAGAATTTTCCACAGTTTGTTTGTGATCCACGGTCAAAGGCTTTGGCATAGTCAATAAAGCAGAAATAGATGTTTTTCTGGAACTCTCTTACTTTCTCCATGATCCAGTGGATGTTGGCAATTTGATCTCTGGTTCCTCTGCCTTTTCTAAAACCTGCTTGAACATCAGGAATTTCACGGTTCACGTATTGCTGAAGCCTGGCAGGAATTTTGGCATTACTTTACTAGCATGTGAGATCAGTGCAATTTTGCGGTAGTTTGAGCATTCTTTGGCATTGCCTTTCTTTCGGATTGGAATGAAAACTGACCTTTTCCAGTCCTGTGGCCACTGCTGAGTTTTCCAAATTTGCTGGCATATTGAGTGCAGCACTTACACAGCATCATCTTTCAGGATTTGAAATAGCTCAACTGGAATTCCATCACCTCCACTAGCTTTGTTCGTAGTGATGCTTTCTAAGGCCCACTTGACTTCACATTCCAGGATGTCTGGCTCTAGGTCCGTGATCACACCATCGTGATTATCTGGGTCGTGAAGATCTTTTTTGTACAGTTCTTCTATGTATTCTTGCCACCTCTTCTTAATATCTTCTGCTTCTGTTAGGTCCATACCATTTCTGTCCTTTATCGAGCCCATCTTTGCATGAAATGTTCCTTTGGTATCTCTGATTTTCTTGAAGAGATCTCTAGTCTTTCTCATTCTGTCGTTTTCCTCTATTTCTTTGCATTGATCGCTGAAGAAGG
The DNA here is from genome assembly GCF_027580195.1 of Bos mutus. NCBI lineage: Eukaryota > Metazoa > Chordata > Mammalia > Artiodactyla > Bovidae > Bos > Bos mutus. The sequence goes on from NC_091631.1 coordinate 50,042,771, forward strand.
CTTTCTTATCTCTTCTTGCTATTCTTTGGAACTCTGCATTCAGATGTTTATATCTTTCCTTTTCTCCTTTGCTTTTCGCTCATTCCCTTATGATTATACAGTGGAAGTGAGAAATAGATTTAAGGGCCTAGATCTGATAGAGTGCCTGATGAACTATGGAATGAGGTTCATGACACTTGATAGGGATCAAGACCATCCCCATGGAAAAGAAATGCAAAAAAGTAAAATGGCTGTCTGGGGAGGCCTTACAAATAGCTGTGAAAAGAAGCGAAGCGAAGAGCAAAGGAGAAAAGGAAAGATATAAGCATCTGAATGCAGAGTTCCGAAGAATAGCAAGGAGAGATAAGAAAGCCTTCCTCAGTGATCAATGCAAAGAAATAGAGGAAAACAACAGAATGGGAAAGATTAGAGATCTCTTCAAGAAAATCAGAGATACCAAGGGGACATTTCATGCAAAGATGGGCTCGATAAAGGACAGAAATGGTATGGACCTAACAGAAGCAGAAGATATTAAGAAGAGGTGGCAAGAATACATAGAAGAACTGTACAAAAAAGATCTTCACGACCCAGATAATCATGATGGTGTGATCACGGACCTAGAGCCAGACATCCTGGAATGTGAAGTCAAGTGGGCCTTAGAAAGCATCACTACGAACAAAGCTAGTGGAGGTGATGGAATTCCAGTTGAGCTATTCCAGATCCTGAAAGACGATGCTGTGAAAGTGCTGCATTCAATATGCCAGCAAATTTGGAAAACTCAGCAGTGGCCACAGGACTGGAAAAGGTCAGTTTTCATTCCAATCCAAAGAAAGGCAATGCCAAAAAGAATGCTCAGACTACTGCACAATTGCACTCATCTCACATGCTAGTAAAGTAATGCTCAAAATTCTCCAAGCCAGGCTTCAGCAATACGTGAACCGTGAACTTCCTGATGTTCAAGCAGGTTTTAGAAAAGGCAGAGGAACCAGAGATCAAATTGCCAACATCCACTGGATCATGGAGAAAGTAAGAGAGTTCCAGAAAACATCTATTTCTGCTTTATTGACTATGCCAAAGCCTTTGACCATGTGGATCACAATAAACTGTGGAAAATTCTGAAAGAGATGGGAATAACAGACCACCTGACCTGCCTCTTGAGAAACCTGTAAGCAGGTCAGAAAGCAACAGTTCGAACTGGACATGGAACAACAGACTGGTTCCAAATAGGAAAAGGAGTATGTCAAGGCTATATATTGTCACCCTGTTTATTTAACTTATATGCAGAGTACATCATGAGAAACGCTGGACTGGAAGAAACACAAGCTGGAATCAAGATTGCCGGGAGAAATCTCAATAACCTCAGATACGCAGATGACACCACCCTTATGGCAGAAAGTGAAGAGGAACTAAAAAACCTCTTGATGAAAGTGAAAGAGGAGAGTGAAAAAGTTGGCTTAAAGCTCAACATTCAGAAAACGAAGATCATGGCATCTGGTCCCATCACTTCATGGGAAATAGATGGGGAAACAGTGTCAGACTTTATTTTTCTGGGCTCCAAAATCACTGCAGATGGTGACTGCAGCCATGAAATTAAAAGACGCTTACTCCTTGGAAGGAAAGTTATGACCAACCTAGATAGCATATTCAAAAGCAGAGACATTACTTTGCCAACAAAGGTCCATCTAGTCAAGGCTATGGTTTTTCCTGTGGTCATGTATGGATGTGAGAGTTGGACTGTGAAAGCTGAGCGCCAAAGAATTGATGCTTTTGAACTGTGGTGTTGAGAAGACTCTTGAGAGTCTCTTGGACTGCAAGGAGATCCAACCAGTCCATTCTGAAGGAGATCAGCCCTGGGATTTCTTTTGAAGGAATGATGCTAAAGCTGAAACTCCAGTACTTTGGCCACCTCATGCGAAGAGTTGACTCATTGGAAAAGACTCTGATGCTGGGAGGATTGGGGCAGAAGGAGAAGGGGACAACAGAGGGTGAGATGGCTGGATGGCATCACCGACTCGATGGACGTGAGTCTGAGTGAACTCCGGGAGTTGGTGATGGACAGGGAGGCCTGGCGTGCTATGATTCATGGGGTCGCAAAGAGTCGGACACGACTGAGCGACTGAACTGAACTGAAACAACCTATTCTAACATTGGTAGAAGAAGAAATCTGACTTCCTATGCTTTAATTCATATTTTTAAATTCCTATTTTCTTGTGTCACCAAAAGCTTATATAAACTTTTTAAGGACATCTAAATGATTGTACTCTATGGACATACTGCATCTTAAACCATCTCTTCCACTTTAACATTAATATTGTTTTTAAGTCTTCGCTATTACAAATATCACTGCGACGAACAACTTTGGAACCACTAGGTCCATCTAGAACAATTGCAAAATTCCAATTTAATTACTAAGTGTTCTTCAAATGATGTAAGAGCATATGAAAATTTTTAAACTAAATATTTTATCCTCTGTACATCATTTCCTGTACTCTTGAAATATAGCCCTATATAAGCCTAGCAATAAAGACAAGCTGAATCAACAAAAATATCTGATTTATGAATATTTTAACAGTGTTTTAGGAAGCGGCTCATCCTATTAAGGGGTTCAAGCCAAAAGGGAACAAGACAGCCAAGAAACAGGACTCTACCTCAGAAGACAATATACTTGAAATGCAACAGAGTTATGAACTCATACTGATTTTTAAAAAGTAGTCTTCGATTTGTAAGTATTACATTCCAAAATCTCATTTGTAAGGCAGGTATTTATGATTGAGAATATACATTTATAATAAAAATTAAAATGGTAGGTTCTTAAATTAGTCCATGGAAGGAGTTAGGGGACAGTGACATTGAGACTAAGAGACCAAGACTGAAGGTTTTTATTCTCAGAGACTACTGAATGTGTTTTACATGGATAAAGAACCAGAAGTGAAGATAAATTAAATGGGGTCTACAACACAGCTGCTGCTGCTGCTGCTGCTGCTAAGTCACTTCAGTCGTGTCCAACTCTGTGCGACCCCATAGACAGCAGCCCACCAGGCTCTGCCATCCCTGGGATTCTCCAGGCAAGAACACTGGGGTGGGTTGCCATTTCCTCCTCCAATCCATGAAAGTGAAAAGGCAAAGTGAAGTCACTCAGTCGTGTCCAACTCTTCGTGACCCCATGGACTGCAGCCCACCAGGCTCCTCCATCCATGGGATTTTCCAGGCAAGAGTACTGGAGTGGGTGCTAGGAACACTAAACACCTAATACCATAAAAAGAAGGGACACCTTCTTCCCCTAAAACAGGAAGAAAGGGAGAGAGGACAGGTTGAAATAAACACAAATATTTAAGAAGGTTGCACCTGGTTTTGATTTTTCTCAATGTACCCATTCAACAAATATGTCAGGCACTGGGACATAAAAGTGAAAATAAAATAATCATGAATCTGAGAGGAATCAAGCAATAAACAACAAAAGGAAATCAATAAAAAAAAAATCAGCTTCTTTGCAGATAATTAAAATAGAAGAAGAAAATACTGAATGACACTGTAGCATAGTGAGTAGGGAAAGCTTCTCTAAGATGAACTTAGGCTCAGTTAAAATTATAGGAAGGAGCCAGTCATGTAGAATCAGCAGAAGAGTAGGCCAAACAGAGAGAACAACTCATCCAACAGCCCTAGAGTGGGAACGGGTTTGGATCTGAGGAACAGAAAGGTCAGTGAGACTAAAATGTAAAGAGCAACGTGAATAGGGTCATTGAGAGAGAGATGTGGAGCATCAGTGAATTAAAAAGGAGACAGTAAGAGAAAGCCTAAAATATAAGTTTTTATGTGTTGAATTAAAATTAAAATGTTTTAATACAACAAGATTATACCAAATAGCCACATCAGAATGTCCTGTTTCAGTCTTTTACTTTCAGTAAATTTCTTAACCTCTGAGCCTTAGTTTTTACCTGTTTAAGACAAATGATAATACCCACCTCATTATAAGTGTTTATGAAGGGACTGCACAATTTCAAAAAAGCAGACATTTAAGGCTCGCCCCTCCCATTTCCATACAATTTGACCAGGTTTATCTGCAGGTTACCTAGGAATTATCTATTGAAGACAGGTTAGACCTCACATAACCCTTTGATGACTCCCAGAAATTGACATCATTATTCCTACCATCCTGGCCATGCCGCAGGTAACCTTCCAAACGTGTATGGTCTCAGACTACTTCGTAACCAAAAGATGGAGAAAAGGCAGCAAGCCTCCCAAGAATAGGGTGACCAACAATCTGCAAAGGCTACAGTATCCACTCCTTCAAAGGTTCAAATCAAGCAGAGATCCCTCCAAGTTTATTATATCCAGGGCCACACACCCCTAACCCATATATTCTCCCTGCTGCTGCTAAGTCACTTCAGTTGTGTCTGACTCTGTGAGACTCCATAGATGGCAGCCCACCAGGCTCCTCTGTCCCTGGGATTCTCCAGGCAAGAACACTGGAGTGGGTTGCCATTTCCTTCTTCAATGCATGAAAGTGAAAAGTGAAAGTGAAGCCGCTCAGTTGCACCTGACTTTTCGAGACCCCATGGACTGTAGCCTACCAGGCTCCTCCGTCAATAGGATTCTCCAGGCAAGAGTAGTAGAGTGCGGTGCCATTGCCTTCTCCTATATTCTCCCTATGTGAAAGCAAATGTATTAAGAATTCAGGCTAAAATGCAGTATTTGCCTAATACCTATGGAAAAAAAGGTATACTCCCTTCCAATAACAAAACTAAACTAAAATTGTTCTGCCCAGCCTATAGTAAGCAAACAATAAATGCTGTTAATGACAATGAACTGAAAAACCATATTACCCCTCACAACAAACAGATTTAAAATACCATGAGTTTTAAAATGTCTCCTAAACACTTGAGTAGTTCACATTTTTGAACCACCACCATCCCATGGTACATCCCATGAATGTTACCAGTCCCTCCTTAGAATGTGACCTCATAAAGATCGTTTGTAGATTAAATATCTGCTTTCCTCAAGATATTTCAAAGATAAATCATCACATGACCAGGAAAATCAGCACTCCACTGACAACTCAGAGTCTTTAGCACTAACACAGACCATAAAGAAAGTACATAGGTAGAGTAACTTTATTGATATTAAAATCTCCAGAAAAAAAATTCCCTAAATATTTAGAGCCTCTAGGGGAAAAGTTTCCCAAAGCCTTTGTGAATAATTCAAGTCAATAGTTAACAAACATCGAAAGCCAAAAGAACCTGCCTTTACTACTTAGGGATACAAGGTGGCTCAGACATTAAAGGCATCTGCCTACAATGCAGAAGACCTGGGTTTAATCCCTGGGTCAGGAAGATCCCCCTGGAGAAGGAAATGGCAACCCACTCCAGTACGCTTGCCTGGAAAATCCCATGGATGGACGGAGGAGCCTGGTAGGCTACAGTCCATGGGGTCGCAAAGAATTTTAAACACTTAGTTTTCATTAACCTCTAAAGTACAAATGAGCATTCTGAGCTTTAAAACTTCACCAGAAAATTTTCTGAAAGATATTTTTCTTCTTAGTCTATTCTCCATTTGACTAATTTTATTTCACTTTACAAGTCCTGGAATACAAAAATGGCTTCCTTTTGTTTGCTTCTGCCTGTACATTTACAGCATCACTCAGAACAATGTCAAAAAGAAACACTCAGCTCCGGGAAACCACAATATTCTTGTACAGCTGCCATATACTCCATTCATAATAGCTTCCTTGCTGGCCTAGCACCTTCCTTTGCTTCTGCCAAGGGCTCAATGGTCAACAAAAAAAATTTTGGAAAGGCTATGATTACAATAAAGAGGAATAAATTATGGTTGGAAACTACCTAATTCTATTCTGAACACAGAATCTTCTATAACACTAAGGAATTAAATTTCTAGTTAGAAAACTATAAGCTTATAGTTTTAGTATAACTTATAGACTATGAATGATTAAGTATTTTTATCTCTGTAACCTTAACTTATCCATGGAAGCATTTTTCATTTCAAACTTTTTTGTATGATAAAAAGCATGATTAAAATAACCACCATGCTTCAAAATCAAGTATTTAGTATGGTGAACTATACATAAAACACAGAAAATTTGACTACAGTTTTAAAGAATCAGTTGCTCAAGAGAAGAAGAAGTATACCAGAAAGGACTAGGAGCCAAGAGACCCGGGTCCTAGTCTGGTGACTGGCATTAACTGGCCATGTGACCTTGAGCAGGTTACTCATCTTTCTGGGACTCTCCCTCTACAAATTAAGAGTTAGATCAATTAATTTCTTAAAGTCTTCTTAAAGCTTCAAATTTTAGAAACTAATCAACGTAGAAACTTAAAAGAGATTTTAAGTTTTACAAGTGTAACTACACAGTAAAGCTTTTAAGTGAAAACGACTCCTGACGTTTTTCAAAGAGAAATCAGAAACCAATATTTTTTTAAGAGAAACATATCATCACTAGTGATGGTCCCAAGGAAAAAAAGTCTTTTACTTCTAATTACTATTCTCCATTATTGATTTATCAAAACCCATCATGATGTACTCTGCATATAAGTTAAATAAACAGGGTGACAATACACAGCCTTGACGTACTCCTTTTCCTATTTGGAACCAGTCTGTTGTTCCATGTCCAGTTCTAACTGTTGCTTCCTGACCTGCATACAGATTTCTCAGAGGCAGGTCAGGTGGTCTATTATTCCCATCTCTTTCAGAATTTTCCACAGTTTTTTTGTGATCCACACGGTCAAAGGCTTTGGCATAGTCAATAAAGCAGAAATAGATGTTTTTCTGGAACTCTTACTTTCTTTTCCAGTGGATGTTGGCAATTTGATCTCTGGTTCCTCTGCCTTTTCTAAAACCTGTGAACATCAGGAAGTTCACGGTTCACGTATTGCTGAAGCCTGGCAGAAAAGTGCAATTGTGCGGTAGTTTGAGCATTCTTTGGCATTGCCTTTCTTCCGGATTGGAATGAAAAACTGACCTTTTCCAAAGATTTTCCAAATTTGCTGGCATATTGAGTGCAGCACTTACACAGCATCATCTTTCAGGATTTGAAATAAGCTCAACTGGAATTCCATCACCTCCACTAGCTTTGTTTGTAGTGATGCTTTCTAAGGCCCCTTGACACATTCCAGGATGTCTGGCTCTGGGTCCGTGATCACACCATCGTGATTATCTGGGTCGTGAAGATCTTTTTGTACAGTTCTTCTATGTATTCTTGCCACCTCTTCTTAATATCTTCTGCTTCTGTTAGGTCCATACCATTTCTGTCCTTTATCGAGCCCATCTTTGCATGAAATGTTCCTTTGGTATCTCTGATTTTCTTGAAGAGATCTCTAGTCTTTCTCATTCTGTCGTTTTCCTCTATTTCTTTGCATTGATCGCTGAAGAAGGCTTTCTTATCTCTTCTTGCTATTCTTTGGAACTCTGCATTCAGATGTTTATATCTTTCCTTTTCTCCTTTGCTTTTCGCTCATTCCCTTATGATTATACAGTGGAAGTGAGAAATAGATTTAAGGGCCTAGATCTGATAGAGTGCCTGATGAACTATGGAATGAGGTTCATGACACTTGATAGGGATCAAGACCATCCCCATGGAAAAGAAATGCAAAAAAGTAAAATGGCTGTCTGGGGAGGCCTTACAAATAGCTGTGAAAAGAAGCGAAGCGAAGAGCAAAGGAGAAAAGGAAAGATATAAGCATCTGAATGCAGAGTTCCGAAGAATAGCAAGGAGAGATAAGAAAGCCTTCCTCAGTGATCAATGTGCAAAGAAATAGAGGAAAACAACAGAATGGGAAAGATTAGAGATCTCTTCAAGAAAATCAGAGATACCAAGGGGACATTTCATGCAAAGATGGGCTCGATAAAGGACAGAAATGGTATGGACCTAACAGAAGCAGAAGATATTAAGAAGAGGTGGCAAGAATACATAGAAGAACTGTACAAAAAAGATCTTCACGACCCAGATAATCATGATGGTGTGATCACGGACCTAGAGCCAGACATCCTGGAATGTGAAGTCAAGTGGGCCTTAGAAAGCATCACTACGAACAAAGCTAGTGGAGGTGATGGAATTCCAGTTGAGCTATTCCAGATCCTGAAAGACGATGCTGTGAAAGTGCTGCATTCAATATGCCAGCAAATTTGGAAAACTCAGCAGTGGCCACAGGACTGGAAAAGGTCAGTTTTCATTCCAATCCGAAAGAAAGGCAATGCCAAAGAATGCTCAAACTACCGCACAATTGCACTCATCTCACATGCTAGTAAAGTAATGCTCAAAATTCTCCAAGCCAGGCTTCAGCAATACGTGAACCGTGAACTTCCTGATGTTCAAGCAGGTTTTAGAAAAGGCAGAGGAACCAGAGATCAAATTGCCAACATCCACTGGATCATGGAGAAAGTAAGAGAGTTCCAGAAAAACATCTATTTCTGCTTTATTGACTATGCCAAAGCCTTTGACCATGTGGATCACAATAAACTGTGGAAAATTCTGAAAGAGATGGGAATAACAGACCACCTGACCTGCCTCTTGAGAAACCTGTAAGCAGGTCAGAAAGCAACAGTTCGAACTGGACATGGAACAACAGACTGGTTCCAAATAGGAAAAGGAGTATGTCAAGGCTATATATTGTCACCCTGTTTATTTAACTTATATGCAGAGTACATCATGAGAAACGCTGGACTGGAAGAAACACAAGCTGGAATCAAGATTGCCAGGAGAAATCTCAATAACCTCAGATACGCAGATGACACCACCCTTATGGCAGAAAGTGAAGAGGAACTAAAAAACCTCTTGATGAAAGTGAAAGAGGAGAGTGAAAAAGTTGGCTTAAAGCTCAACATTCAGAAAACGAAGATCATGGCATCTGGTCCCATCACTTCATGGGAAATAGATGGGGAAACAGTGTCAGACTTTATTTTTCTGGGCTCCAAAATCACTGCAGATGGTGACTGCAGCCATGAAATTAAAAGACGCTTACTCCTTGGAAGGAAAGTTATGACCAACCTAGATAGCATATTCAAAAGCAGAGACATTACTTTGCCAACAAAGGTCCATCTAGTCAAGGCTATGGTTTTTCCTGTGGTCATGTATGGATGTGAGAGTTGGACTGTGAAAGCTGAGCGCCAAAGAATTGATGCTTTTGAACTGTGGTGTTGGAGAAGACTCTTGAGAGTCTCTTGGACTGCAAGGAGATCCAACCAGTCCATTCTGAAGGAGATCAGCCCTGGGATTTCTTTGAAGGAATGATGCTAAAGCTGAAACTCCAGTACTTTGGCCACCTCATGCGAAGAGTTGACTCATTGGAAAAGACTCTGATGCTGGGAGGGATTGGGGGCAGAAGGAGAAGGGGACAACAGAGGGTGAGATGGCTGGATGGCATCACCGACTCGATGGACGTGAGTCTGAGTGAACTCCGGGAGTTGGTGATGGACAGGGAGGCCTGGCGTGCTATGATTCATGGGGTCGCAAAGAGTCGGACACGACTGAGCGACTGAACTGAACTGAAACAACCTATTCTAACATTGGTAGAAGAAGAAATCTGACTTCCTATGCTTTAATTCATATTTTTAAATTCCTATTTTCTTGTGTCACCAAAAGCTTATATAAACTTTTTAAGGACATCTAAATGATTGTACTCTATGGACATACTGCATCTTAAACCATCTCTTCCACTTTAACATTAATATTGTTTTTAAGTCTTCGCTATTACAAATATCACTCGATTTAACAACTTTTGGAACCACTAGGTCCATCTAGAACAATTGCAAAATTCCAATTTAATTACTAAGTGTTCTTCAAATGATGTAAGAGCATATGAAAATTTTTAAACTAAATATTTTATCCTCTGTACATCATTTCCTGTACTCTTGAAATATAGCCCTATATAAGCCTAGCAATAAAGACAAGCTGAATCAACAAAAATATCTGATTTATGAATATTTTAACAGTGTTTTAGGAAGGCTGCTCATCCTATTAAGGGTTCAAGCCAAAAGGGAACAAGACAGCCAAGAAACAGGACTCTACCTCAGAAGACAATATACTTGAAATGCAACAGAGTTATGAACTCATACTGATTTTTAAAAAGTAGTCTTGATTTGTAAGTATTACATTCCAAAATCTCATTTGTAAGGCAGGTATTTATGATTGAGAATATACATTTATAATAAAAATTAAAATGGTAGGTTCTTAAATTAGTCCATGGAAGGAGTTAGGGACAGTGACATTGAGACTAAGAGACCAAGACTGAAGGTTTTATTCTCAGAGACTACTGAATGTGTTTTTACATGGATAAAGAACCAGAAGTGAAGATAAATTAAATGGGGTCTACAACACAGCTGCTGCTGCTGCTGCTGCTGCTAAGTCACTTCAGTCGTGTCCAACTCTGTGCGACCCCATAGACAGCAGCCCACCAGGCTCTGCCATCCCTGGGATTCTCCAGGCAAGAACACTGGGGTGGGTTGCCATTTCCTCCTCCAATCCATGAAAGTGAAAAGGCAAAGTGAAGTCACTCAGTCGTGTCCAACTCTTCGTGACCCCATGGACTGCAGCCCACCAGGCTCCTCCATCCATGGGATTTTCCAGGCAAGAGTACTGGAGTGGGTGCTAGGAACACTAAACACCTAATACCATAAAAAGAAGGGACACCTTCTTCCCCTAAAACAGGAAGAAAGGGAGAGAGGACAGGTTGAAATAAACACAAATATTTAAGAAGGTTGCACCTGGTTTTGATTTTTCTCAATGTACCCATTCAACAAATATGTCAGGCACTGGGACATAAAAGTGAAAATAAAATAATCATGAATCTGAGAGGAATCAAGCAATAAACAACAAAAAGGAAATCAATAAAAAAAAATCAGCTTCTTTGCAGATAATTAAAATAGAAGAAGAAAATACTGAATGACACTGTAGCATAGTGAGTAGGGAAAGCTTCTCTAAGATGAACTTAGGCTCAGTTAAAATTATAGGAAGGAGCCAGTCATGTAGAATCAGCAGAAGAGTAGGCCAAACAGAGAGAACAACTCATCCAACAGCCCTAGAGTGGGAACGGGTTTGGATCTGAGGAACAGAAAGGTCAGTGAGACTAAAATGTAAAGAGCAACGTGAATAGGGTCATTGAGAGAGAGATGTGGAGCATCAGTGAATTAAAAAGGAGACAGTAAGAGAAAGCCTAAAATATAAGTTTTTATGTGTTGAATTAAAATTAAAATGTTTTAATACAACAAGATTATACCAAATAGCCACATCAGAATGTCCTGTTTCAGTCTTTTACTTTCAGTAAATTTCTTAACCTCTGAGCCTTAGTTTTTACCTGTTTAAGACAAATGATAATACCCACCTCATTATAAGTGTTTATGAAGGGACTGCACAATTTCAAAAAAAAGCAGACATTTAAGGCTCGACCCCTCCCCATTTCCATACAATTTGACCAGGTTTATCTGCAGGTTACCTAGGAATTATCTATTGAAGACAGGTTAGACCTCACATAACCCTTTGATGACTCCCAGAAATTGACATCATTATTCCTACCATCCTGGCCATGCCGCAGGTAACCTTCCAAACGTGTATGGTCTCAGACTACTTCGTAACCAAAAGATGGAGAAAAGGCAGCAAGCCTCCCAAGAATAGGGTGACCAACAATCTGCAAAGGCTACAGTATCCACTCCTTCAAAGGTTCAAATCAAGCAGAGATCCCTCCAAGTTTATTATATCCAGGGCCACACACCCCTAACCCATATATTCTCCCTGCTGCTGCTAAGTCACTTCAGTTGTGTCTGACTCTGTGAGACTCCATAGATGGCAGCCCACCAGGCTCCTCTGTCCCTGGGATTCTCCAGGCAAGAACACTGGAGTGGGTTGCCATTTCCTTCTTCAATGCATGAAAGTGAAAAGTGAAAGTGAAGCCGCTCAGTTGCACCTGACTTTTCGAGACCCCATGGACTGTAGCCTACCAGGCTCCTCCGTCAATAGGATTCTCCAGGCAAGAGTAGTAGAGTGCGGTGCCATTGCCTTCTCCTATATTCTCCCTATGTGAAAGCAAATGTATTAAGAATTCAGGCTAAAATGCAGTATTTGCCTAATACCTATGGAAAAAAGGTATACTCCTTCCAATAACAAAACTAAACTAAAATTGTTCTGCCCAGCCTATAGTAAGCAAACAATAAATGCTGTTAATGACAATGAACTGAAAACCATATTACCCCTCACAACAAACAGATTTAAAATACCATGAGTTTTAAAATGTCTCCTAAACACTTGAGTAGTTCACATTTTTGAACCACCACCATCCCATGGTACATCCCATGAATGTTACCAGTCCCTCCTTAGAATGTGACCTCATAAAGATCGTTTGTAGATTAAATATCTGCTTTCCTCAAGATATTTCAAAGATAAATCATCACATGACCAGGAAAATCAGCACTCCACTGACAACTCAGAGTCTTTAGCACTAACACAGACCATAAAGAAAGTACATAGGTAGAGTAACTTTATTGATATTAAAATCTCCAGAAAAAAAATTCCCTAAATATTTAGAGCCTCTAGGGGAAAAGTTTCCCAAAGCCTTTGTGAATAATTCAAGTCAATAGTTAACAAACATCGAAAGCCAAAAGAACCTGCCTTTACTACTTAGGGATACAAGGTGGCTCAGACATTAAAGGCATCTGCCTACAATGCAGAAGACCTGGGTTTAATCCCTGGGTCAGGAAGATCCCCTGAGAAGGAAATGGCAACCCACTCCAGCACGCTTGCCTGAAAATCCCATGGATGGACGGAGGAGCCTGGTAGGCTACAGTCCATGGGGTCGCATAAAGAATTTTAAACACTTAGTTTTCATTAACCTCTAAAGTACAAATGAGCATTCTGAGCTTTAAAACTTCACCAGAAAATTTTCTGAAAGATATTTTTCTTCTTAGTCTATTCTCCATTTGACTAATTTTATTTCACTTTACAAGTCCTGGAATACAAAAATGGCTTCCTTTTGTTTGCTTCTGCCTGTACATTTACAGCATCACTCAGAACAATGTCAAAAAGAAACACTCAGCTCCGGGAAACCACAATATTCTTGTACAGCTGCCATATACTCCATTCATAATAGCTTCCTTGCTGGCCTAGCACCTTCCTTTGCTTCTGCCAAGGGCTCAATGGTCAACAAAAAAAATTTTGGAAAGGCTATGATTACAATAAAGAGGAATAAATTATGGTTGGAAACTACCTAATTCTATTCTGAACACAGAATCTTCTATAACACTAAGGAATTAAATTTCTAGTTAGAAAACTATAAGCTTATAGTTTTAGTATAACTTATAGACTATGAATGATTAAGTATTTTTATCTCTGTAACCTTAACTTATCCATGGAAGCATTTTTCATTTCAAACTTTTTTGTATGATAAAAAGCATGATTAAAATAACCACCATGCTTCAAAATCAAGTATTTAGTATGGTGAACTATACATAAAACACAGAAAATTTGACTACAGTTTTAAAGAATCAGTTGCTCAAGAGAAGAAGAAGTATACCAGAAAGGACTAGGAGCCAAGAGACCGGGTCCTAGTCTGGTGACTGGCATTAACTGGCCATGTGACCTTGAGCAGGTTACTCATCTTTCTGGGACTCTCCTCTACAAATTAAGAGTTAGATCAATTAATTTCTTAAAGTCTTCTTAAAGCTTCAAATTTTAGAAACTAATCAACGAGAAACTTAAAAGAGATTTTAAGTTTTACAAGTGTAACTACACAGTAAAGCTTTTAGTGAAAACGACTCTGACGTTTTCAAAGAGAAATCAGAAACCAATATTTTTTTAAGAGAAACATATCATCACTAGTGATGGTCCCAAGGAAAAAAAGTCTTTTACTTCTAATTACTATTCTCCATTATTGATTTATCAAAACCCATCCAGGGACCTGAACTATAACTACTACCCAGTACACTTCAGTTCAGTTGCCCAGTCATGTCCAACTCTTTGCAACCCCATGAATCACAGCACGCCTAGGCCTCCCTGTCCATCACCAACTCCTGGAGTTCACTCAAACTCACATCCATCAACTCGTTGATGCCATCCAGCCATCTCATCTTGTGTCGTCCCCTTCTCCTCCTGCCCCCAATCTCTCCCAGCATCAGAGTCTTTTCCAATGAGTCGGCTCTTCGCTCAAGGTGGCCAAAGTATTGGAGTTTCAGCTTTAGCATCAGTCCTTCCAATGAACAGCCAGGACTGATCTCCTTTAGAAGGGACTAGTTGGATCTCCTTGTAGTCCAAGGGACTCTGAAGAGTCTTCTCCAACACCACAGTTCAAAAGCATCAATTCTTTAGCACTCAGTTTTCTTCACAGTCCAACTCTCACATCCATACATGACCAATGGAAAAACCATAGCCTTGACTAGATGGACCTTTGCTAGCAAAGTAATGTCTCTGCTTTCGAATATGCTATCTAGGTTGGTCATAACTTTCCTTTCAAGGAGTAAGCGTCTTTTAATTTCATGGCTGCAGTCACCATCTGCAGTGATTTTGGAGCCCAAAAAAATAAAGTCTGACACTGTTTCCACTGTTTCCCCATCTATTTCCCATGAAGTGATGGGACCGGATGCTATGATCTTTGTTTTCTGAATGCTGAGTTTTAAGCCAACTTTTTCACTCTCCTCTTTCACTTTCATCAACAGGCTTTTTTTTAGTTCCTCTTCACTTTCTGCCCAACACTTCTCAAATCTATTTCTGCTTTATGGACTATGCCAAAGCCTTTGACTGTGTGGATCACAATAAACTGTGGAAAATTCTGAAAGAGATGGGAATACCAGACCACCTGACCTGCCTCTTGAGAAATCTGTATGCAGGTCAGGAGGCAACAGTTAGAACTGGACATGGAACAACAGACTGGTTCCAAACAGGAAAAGGAATATGTCAAGGCTGTATATTGTCACCCTGCTTATTTAACTTCTATGCAGAGTACATCATGAGAAATGCTGGGCTGGAGGAAGCACAAGCTGGAATCAAGATTGCCGGGAGAAATCTCAATAACTTCAGATATGCAGATGACACCACCCTTATGGCAGAAAGTGAAGAAGAACTAAAGAGCCTCTTGATGAAAGTGAAAGAGGAGAGCGAAAAACTTGGCTTAAAGCTCAAGACTCAGAAAACAAAGATCATGGCATCCGGTTCTATCACTTCATGGGAAATAGATGGGGAAACAGTGGAAACAGTGTCAGACTTTATTTTTGGGGGCTCCAAAATCACTGCAGATGGTGACTGCAGCCATGAAATTAAAAGACACTTACTCCTTGGAAGGAAAGTCATGACCAACCTAGATAGCATATTAAAAAGCAGAGACATCACTTTGCCAACAAAGGTCCGTCTAGTCAAGGCTATGGTTTTTCCAGTGGTCGTGTATGGATGGGAGAGTTGGACTGTGAAGAAAGCTGAGTGCTGAAGAATTGATGCTTTTGAACTGTGGTGTTGGAGAAGACTCTTGCGAGTCCCTTGGACTGCAAGGAGATCCAACCAGTCCATCCTAAAGGAGACCAGTCCTGGGTGTTCATTGGAAGGACTCTTGCTGAGGCTGAAACTCCAATACTTTGGTCACCTCATGCGAAGAGCTGACTCACTGGAAAAGACCCTGATGCTGGGAGGGATTGGGGGCAGGAGGAGAAGGTGATGACAGAGGATGAGATGGCTGGATGGCATCACTGACTCGATGGACATTGAGTCTGAGTGAACTCCGGGAATTGGTGATGGACAGGGAGGCCTGGTGTGCTGCGATTCATAGGGTTGCAAAGAGTTGGACACGACTGAGTGACTGAAATGAACTGAACTTCTCAAATACCACCCAACCCTATTTATTAAAAACACTCTGCCACTTACAACTAATTACCAATCTCATTATTTTCATTCATCACATTAATCGCAGGACAAAAATACAGTCAATAGGAAATTAAATAACTGACATGTGCTTACAGCTTAACTGTGCAGTTTTTATATATGGATTCTGTCCTTAAAAAGAAAAAATAATTCTCTCCCCAGACTTATCAATGCAACTTTAAAACCAAATACTTAGCATGAACTAGAGATTAAATGATTTTAGCATCATTTCTGGATGTCAGACCCTAAATAGAGCACAACTGTGATTTAGGATATTGTGGAGTTTCCAGTTTGGTCTAAAGCACCTCCCCAGTCCCAAATTCCCTTTCTGGTCTTCTCAAGGATTAGGTAAAGATTTCCCTAATGGTTCCCATGGTGTGGGGTATAGGGAGCAGGGCTGGGATTCCTGACCCGGCATAACTTCAGTTATATCTCTAGTTTGTAAATGTGAGCGTTGGCTCATTCTTAACTCCCTAGCACCCAGCAAGAAGTTCAATGAAAATGTGATGTGGAAAGGTGCCAACACGATTTTCACCTAAAGGAACCAGGAATCAGCTACCATATTTAAATCAACAAACTAGACAAGGATTGCGGATGAAAGCAGATTTTTTTTGGAAGGCAATGTGCCAATACATACTTTTCAAAGTTTAATGTATGATTCCCTTGACCCAGTACATTTCATTTCTAGAAGTTTATTCTGAAGAATACCTAGAAACTGCATAATAGATTGTCACTGTAACCGCTTCTAATATTAAAAATCACAAACAACCCAGAAGACTATCACTATGATTTGTTAAATAAACATATATATATATCCATATTATAAAATCTAAATAAAACTTAAAAAAAGAATTCAAGGAGACCTACATGTTGTATCAACATAGATAATCTTTTCATTCTAGAAGCATTTTTGTTTAAAAATCCCACTTTTGCATAACAATGTATTTTATATGTATTAAAAACGTTATATATACTACTTTTCAAATTTAAGAACATATCTTAAACATAAATAAGATACTCCACTTTTTTTAAAAAAAATCTGTCAAGCTTATCTAAAATAAAAGTAACTGTGGAAGGGGCCTTGCTTCTTGAACTATGATCCATATCAGCAACACAGAGTTTCAGGCCCCACCTCAGACCTATTCAGACAAGATCCACAGATCTGAATTTATGTTAAAGTCTCAGAAGCACTGGTTTATAAAACTCACTTAACAGAGTCTGAACACCAGTTCAAGATCCACATTAAAAACCAAAACTATGAGTTGGGTGGCTTATCTTACTTAATTTCTCTGAATCTCGTTTTGATCTCATAAGACACATTATTTTGAAATTTTTACTGTATCAGCAGATGTTAAATTGTAAACTGCTACACAATATAAGGACTTATTAGTTGTCAGTCTTTGCGACTAAATGCTAAGAAGGCAACAACTTGTTCAGAGCCGCTTAGAAAAAGGAACTGGAGGGATGGACCCCAAATAGTAGACAGTGGTTACCTCTACAGAGAATAGTAGTTTAGGGGTAGGGGAGTAAAGGAAGACTTACATTTTGTTCTATATATTTTATGATCCATAAATTGTTTCTCTCAAAGAGTGCTATACTTGTATACTGCTATTCAGATAGGTCTAAAAAATTTGGAAAACTCAGCAGTGGCCACAGGACTGGAAAAGGTCAGTTTTCATTCCAATCCCAAAGAAAGGCAATGCCAAAGAATGCTCAAACTATCGCACAACTGCACTCATCTCACACGCTAGGAAAGTCATGCTCAAAATTCTCCAAGCCAGGCTTCAGCAATACATGAACCGTGAACTTCCTGATGTTCAAGCTGGTTTTAGAAAAGGCAGAGGAACCAGAGATCAAATTGCCAACATCCACTGGATCATGGAAAAAGCAAGAGAGTTCCAGAAAAACATCTATTTCTGCTTTATTGACTAGGCCAAAACCTTTGACTGTGTGGATCACAATAAACTGTGGAAAATTCTGAAAGAGATGGGAATACCAGACCACCTGATCTGCCTCTTGAGAAATCTGTATGCAGGTCAGGAAGCAACAGTTAGAACTGGACATGGAACAACAGACTGGTTCCAAATAGGAAAAGGAGTACATCAAGGTTGTATATTGTCACCCTGCTTATTTAACTTATATGCAGAGTACATCATGAGAAACGCTGGGCTGGCAGAAACACAAGCTGGAATCAAGATTGCCGGGAGAAATATCAATAAGCTCAGATATGCAGATGATACCATCCTTATGGCAGAAAGTGAAGAGGAACTAAAAAACCTCTTGATGAAAGTGAAAGTGGAGAGTGAAAAAGTTGGCTTAAAGCTCAACATTCAGAAAACAAAGATCATGGCATCCGGTTCTATCACTTCATGGAAAATAGATGGGGAAACAATGGAAACAGTGTCAGACTTTATTTTTGGGGGCTCCAAAATCACTGCAGATGGTGATTGCAGCCATGAAATTAAAAGATGCTTACTTCTTGGAAGGAAAGTTATGACCAACCTAGATAGCATATTCAAAAGCAGAGACATTACTTTGCCTACAAAGGTCCGTCTAGTCAAGGCTATGGTTTTTCCAGTGGTCATGTATGGATGTGAGAGTTGGACTGTGAACAAGGCTGAGCGCTGAAAAATTGATGCTTTTGAACTGTGGTGTTGGAGAAGACTCTTGCGAGTCCCTTGGACTGCAAGGAGATCCCACCAGTCCATTCTGAAGGAGATCAGCCCTGGGATTTCTTTGGAGGGAATGATGCTGAAGCTGAAACTCCAGTACTTTGGCCTCCTCATGCGAAGAGCTGACTCACTGGAAAAGACCCTGATGCTGGGAGGGATTGGGGGCAGGAGGAGACGGGGACGACAGAAGATGAGATGGCTGGATGGCATCACTGACTCGATGAACATGAGTCTGAGTGAACTCCAGGAGTTTGTGATGGACAGGGAGGCCTGGCGTGCTGCGATTCATGGGGTCGCGGAGAGTCGGACACAACTGAGCGACTAAATTGAACTGAAGAAGTGAAAGTCACTCAGTCGCGTCCAACTCTTTGTGACCCATCGACTGTAGCCTTCCAGGCTCCTCTGTCCATGGATTTCTCCAGGCAAGAATACTGGAGTGGGTTGCCATTTCCTTCTCCAGGGGATCTTCCCAACCCACGGATCTAACCCAGATCTCCCATATCGTAGGCAGACTCTTTACTGACTGAGCCACCAGGGAAGCCCAGGCCTAAGAAAGGAGGCAGGAATTAGGATCCCATCCCCCTCACTGAAGTAGCAGCGGGTTGGCCTCATTTTAACATTTCCTCATGGCTGATCCCAGAGCCACAGGGAAGGTCAGTGGTGGCTGTAAGGAGGCGCCCGAGGTAGTGGACACCGCTGAGTAAGACCTGCCACCAGTCCCAGAAGTTGCAGAGGGGAGACCCCGAGTCACTGCTGATTAAGGAGCTTCTACAGTACTGACATTCCATCTCCTAGGGCTTGACTCCCCACGGGTGCGCACCATGAATGACATCACTGCACCCCTTCCCCTCCTCCTGGAAGCTGCTGCAGGAAGGAACATTGTGGGGACAGAGTTGAGGCTGGCTTCCAGTGCTCCTGGTTGACTACTCCCACCTATTTCCTTCCAGCACAAAATGTGCTAATCATGAAAACATTTCACAATGACTTGCTTATTATAATTCCCCTCTTCCAACAAACCTAATGGAGATCAGAATTAATAACTTCATTGGAAAATGTGAATGAAATTTAGGCTCAGTTTTCAAACAAATACTTCGACCATTTTTCTTTTAATACATAGTTCATTTTTCTTTTAATGCTCTAGGTTAGTCATTAGAGGACATTATCATATGGTTGACTGTAACATGAACTCCACTGAAAGTAGACTTGGGGAACCAACCTGCCCATGTGTATACAGCTAACAACATATTAAAAACAGGTTTCATTATAGCAAGAGTCACCAAAAGCTTTAACCAAAGCCACAAAATGAACAGAGCAGATTATCTTCTTCCCCAGCCTAAATCCTTCAAAATTTCTATCATGAATCACATGAAATGCTCAGTGAGCTCACATCTCACAAGAATTAAGGGAGAATATTACATCCATTGGGGGAATTCTTAACAGATTTGAAAACGACACCATCTTTTTTTACAATGACTACGTATCACTTTTATAACCAAAAGAAGGTAAAAACTACTTTTAGCAAATGTTATTTTAATTCAACACTCAAAAAAAAAAAAAAAAAATTCCCTACCTTATCCCCCTAATTAATCACACAGAAAATAAGGGAGCATGTTTCAATCTCATTGTACTTTATTAAAATGTCTGTGCTTCATTCAGCAAGTATAATACTATATATTAGACACAGGAACTGAAGTTAAGACAAAGGCTTGATCTTGAAGAGATCTAGTGGAGGAAGAGACAGATGAAATAAAAAGTGATAAATGCTACCACAGATAACATGAATTAAGTATCGTGGAAAAATAACATGTAGAAGCCACCACAATAACCATGCAAACTAACCAGTACACATAATTTGAAAAGACACAAATCCTTAACTTAAAAGTAGATATTTCTTTTAATGGTACTAGTTAAACATCATGTTAATATCATTTAAGAAAACATCTACTTTGTGTGTGAATGGTGGTGTGAGAGTGTACATGAGGACTGCTGTTGTATACCTACACAGGTCACTTTCTGAAAAATGACTTTTATTATCAAGACTGTTGTATACCTGAGAAGCTACTGTATGGAGGAAATAACTAAGCCTTGTTCAGTTGCTAAGCCGTGTCTGACTCTTCGTGACCCCATGAACTGCAGCATGCCAGAGCAGCATGCCAGACTTCCCTGTCCATCACTGTCTCCCCGAGTCTGCTCAAACTCATGTCCACTGAGTCGGTGATTCCATCCAACCATCTCATCCTCTGTCTTCCCCTTCTCCTGCCCTCAATCTTTCCCAGGATCAGAGTCTTTTCTCCAATGAGTCAGCTCTTCATATCAGGTGGCCAAAGTATTGGGAGTTTCAGCTTCAGCATCAGTTCTTCCAATGAATATTCAGAGTTGATTTCCTTTAGGATTGACTGGTTTGATCTCCATGCTGTCCAAGGGACTCTCCAGACTCATCTCCAACACCACAGTTCAAAAAAGCATCAATTCTTTGGTGCTCACCCTTCTTTATGGTCCAACTCTCACATCCATACTTTGACTACTTGGAAAAACTGTAGCTTTGACTGTATGGACATTCGTTGGCAAAGTGATGTCTCTGCTTTTTAACAGGCTGTCTAGTTTTGTCATAGCTTTCCTTCCAAGGTACAAGCCCCAACTAAGCCTTGCTGCTGCTGCTGCTGCTAAGTCGCTTCAGTCGTGTCCGACTCTGTGCGACCCCATAGACGGCAACCCACCAGGCTTCCCCGTCCTTGGGATTCTCCAGGCAAGAACACTGGAGTGGGTTGCCATTTCCTTCTCCAATGCATGAAAGTGAAAAGTCAAAGTGAAGTCACCCAGTCGTGTCCGACTCTTTGGGACCCCATGGACTGCAGCCTACCAGGCTCCTCTGTCCATGGGATTTTCCAGGCAAGAGTACTGGAGCGGGGTGCATTGCCTTCTCCAACTAAGCCTTAGGAGGTGGGTAATCCTGGATTCTAAGTCTAATTCTATTAACTAAGTAACATAACCTCCAAAGAACTAGTGAAAAGTTAATGTAATTAATAATGATTACCACTTGCATACCTCTTCCTTTCAGTTTTCCTTTGGGGACACACAAAGCAATTTCATTTAACAAATATTTACAAATGCACTTACTATTGTGTAAGACCTTGTGATTAGAGACTGTAGGAGATAAAGAGATTACAGCTGTTGTCCTCGTGATATTTACATCTTGAGAGGTTAGGATAAGGAAATATGTGCATTTTTTTAAAATCTTTCGGCCAAACTGCGTGGCATGTGGGATCTTAGTTCCCCAATGAGGGATTGAACTCACGCCCCCTGAACTAGCAGTGCAGAGTCTTAACCACTGGACCACCAGTGAAGTCCCTGTACGTGATGTTTAAACTTAAGAGATCCCATATCGCACTGAACATCCTTACTTAGTCACTTATCACTATAATGGAATCTCCTGGAATGCAAGAATTTACACGTAGTGCTATCCTTGGGATTTAGTGAGCATGCAAACATAGGGGAAAGGTAAAAAGGAAGGGAGAAAGCAATCCAATGAAACATACAGATTCATAAATTCTGCTACGTGCATCTTACTTCCAAAATACAAGAAGTTATTTAAGGTGCTTTTTTTACAGCAAGCATGAAAAGGTAAGTAGTAGAAGGATTATATTTTTAAAAAGCTTTTTCAAACCCATGATTTAAAGGAAAGCATTTTTCCAATAAATTATATTCCATTAAATAAATCAATACCTCGAGGTTTTACTAACATAAGCTAATTTAAAATAAAAACATAGCAGGGACCTAAAATACTGCCGGCATGATGCTCTACTTCAGCGGTGGACAAACTAAAACGTGATGGATTTTTCTGTATACCTGCAAGATAAGAATGGTTTTACATTTTGAAAGAGTTGTAAAAACAACAGCAGCCAAGAATATAGAACTGCATAGGTGGCCAGCAATGCTTAAAGTATTTACTCTCTGTTCCGTGACAGAAAGCTTGTCAACTCCCACTCTGTCTCACAATGGAATTTTGAGTCTCTCATTAAATTAAATACTTGATACTTCCATATTTACATTTAAGACAATTATATGATGGCTTTCTCTACCCCCTAGCCAGTTGTCTATTTCCTTACTAGCCATTTTCTTCACATACGGGTAGCTTCATAAATATCAATTACAATATACTGGGATGGCAAGGAAAAAAAGAAAAAAAACTATAGAGACCGAACCACATCTTCTGTTTAATAACAAGCATCCTAGCACAAGCATTTTTCCAACAATGAGTTCAAGTTTTGCAATGGAATAGTAAATTGGGCCTACATTGACCAGAACCCATGACTTAGGCCAACTTCTCCATCCATGAATATCAAATGTGGAGGAGAGGAGACAGTTCCCAGTACTAAATCAATAAGCTGATTAATAATAGGCTGGAATAATATTCACCTAGCTTTAATGACAAGGTTAAAACAGGTAAGAGATGGTGACTTAGAGCTAAATTCAATAAATGCGTGGGACATTTGTGGATTTAACACTAAGTTCTTCATCACTTGTATTATATGACATGAAGTCAAGAAGGGTTAGTGATACTGTCAACAATAAAGTGAAAAGAGAGAACATTTATGCTCAAAACATCAAGAGTAAAAGAGTGCACTCTAACAACATTACAGGAGTATTCAGAAAATCTGGAAAGCAGAACAAATCTACCGGATTAACACATCAGAAAGAAGAACGAAGCTTTCCTTTCAGCACAACCAGTAACATGTGATACAGGGCACACAATACTAAAAATCATCTTTCAAAACAATCAACCCAAGAATAAAACCACCGCTCTTCCTACACTAGAATGGAAAAGGTAGAAGCCTACTTTCCTTCAACTATCAAAACCTGAAAAGCTTTTGACTCAAAACAGAGGTCTTTATTCTTCCCAAATAATTAAACATTCTGCAGAAGAAATCATACTACACACTCTTTAGAAAGATGGAGTTAAGTCTTAAGGGGTGGGGGGAATCATTTTAAGGACTACATTACAGAGACTCTATAGAGTTTGACAAAAAGTTTTATTTTTAAGGAGAGGTCTCTAATCAATACAATCTTGATACATTGCAGGTTGATACATGTGTCTCAAATGAGAAACTAATTAGAAATGCAAATTTCAGGACAAACTTTTTAAGTCAACTCTAAATCCCCAAAATGCAAACCTACAATCTTCAGATTTTGAATATATTCAATATATTTTTTTTAAGTATCAATGCACTTAAAATTCTCTTAACTGCCTATCTTTATGTAATGGTTTTACTGCAATTCCTAAGAATGAAATTAGCATTGTAACAGTAATTACAATACCAATTACTTAACATGAGAAAAACCAGCCCTGAAAAAGTAGCTTCTGAAGCCACTGGTATGTACTACAGGAGTGCTAATTCACACACAGGACTTATTAAGTATTTCTACAGCACATTTATATCTGCCAAGTGCTTCATAATCACTTTTATTAGCTGTTTCTAGTCCAAAGCAATCCATGAAAAACTTTACAGAAGAGGAACCTAGGCTCAGAGAGGAACCAAAGAAAACCAATTTTACTGTGGAGGAAATAACACCATTCTCTTACGCCTGATCCTTCTAACCATCTTTCATCTGCAGAATGAATTTTGCAAAAATCAGTTATTGATAAATGTTGAAAAACAGAAAGGAAAAATTGAATGCTCTGGAACAAACCGTTAGACTTGGAACTAACTACTATCTTTCATTATACAGACATACTATAAGGAAGTAAAATTCTGTCAAATGCCAAGGTTAAAGTGAAGTTATTTTTCACAGTTGCTAAAAACCAAAACAAAAACAAAAGTAATCAAAGCAGCTCATCTAACAATTTTAAAGTCAGGTTCTGTAATAAGGAGTCAGCATCTATTACCAAAAAAAGTAGAACCCAACAAAAAACAGTGTGTGTGAGGAGGAAGTTCTGGAAGGAGTCAGAATCTGCTGTTTAACCCACTCGGTCAACGTATCTCTCCGAAGATAAAGGTTATAACCAGAACTTGTGGTTTAATCAGTGCATATCTCAGCACCAGCAATGGATCCCATCCAATGTTTTGGAAGAGAAAAACTTGAGCCAGCGCTAGATGTGGAGGAAAGTTCCTTCCTCGGTCCATTTAAACATTCCCCATTTCTTTTATCTCTGTCACATCTTAATGAGAAGAAGGGAAGGAAAAAAAAAATTGTACGCTCACCCAGAGCAGTCTGCCCGCGGAGTTGTCAGGACCCCAGGTCTCTCCATGAGAGCCCGTAAAACCCAATTCCCTAATTAGAGCCCGTCCAGCTCAGTCCCAGCCGGTAAATCAAGCGCTCTTCCTCACCGCCCCCTCCCTCCTATCTCCCGGGGCCAATTCCGTGACCCACATCCCTACATCCTGCGCAGAGCCCCAAACTCTGCAGCCCCACTAGACTTCCGCCCCGGTGGCTCCCCAGTTAACCTCCCCCAGCCCCCACCCCATCTTTGTCTCGCAACCCCAAACACACCACCTCAACGTTCCCCCCCGACTCCCAACCGCAGCCCTTCCCCCTCCGCCGACCCCCGTCCTCCTGATCTCCTCCCTACCCCCACACCCCCCAGCCCTCGGCCCCGTCACCCCGGCTCCTCGCCTCCCCAGCCTCGCACGACCCGTCCCCTCCCCCAGCTTCCTCCGTCCCTTCCTTCCCCTCCCTCAGCCCCTCCGCCCACGCCCACCCCTGCTCCCGCGGGTCCTCCGCAGGGCCTTTCACCTTGTCCATGAGCTTCCAGCACTTCTCCACCATCTTCTTGTCCACGGTCCCCGGCGGGTGGGGGCTGAGGTGGTGGTGGTGGTGGTGGTGCGGCTGGAAGGCGTCCTTCATGAGCCCGATCAGGCCGCCGGAGCCCCCGGAGCCGCCGCCGCCTCCGGCCCCAGAGCCCTTTTTCACGTTGCCGGCCATGGCCCGGGAGAGGGTCAGGGCCCAGCCGCGTCCGCCGGCTCCGCTCGGCTGCGAGTGAGGGAAGGAGGGCTTGAAGGAGGGGCCTCTCCCGGCCGCCGCCGCCGCCGCAGCCGCCGGCCGTCCGGCGGAGGGAGGGGCGGCCGCGGGGAGGGGAGTGGGCGGCGCCGGGCGCGCGAGTCCGCGCGGGCGCGCCCCCTCACAGAGCGCGAGCCCGGGGGGAGCGCGCGGGGCTCGGAGAAGCGAGCGGCCGCGTCTGGACTGAGCAGCGGCCTCTTCTGCGCCACCCCCTTCCCGAGTCACCGCTCCCGGAAAGCCGCCGCCAAGTTTCCGCGCCGCCTCCACGTCCCTGCCCCCGGGGGGCGGGCCCAGGCCGAACCGTCCCCCTTCGCCCCCTGCTGGAAGAGTTGGGGAAAGGGCGGGGCGTGGCTAACGTGGAGTTTGCGCACTAGGCAGAAGCCGGCCCTCCATGTTCCCTCTGGGTGGTGGGTTGTCAGCCCTGGAGGAGGTCGTTGGGCTATTTAAGTTAAGACGGGTAGAGCTAGGAAGTTCCACTGGTTAATCAGTACTAGAACAAAGGCCTCGACCAGTTCTCCCACAAAGTGATTGTAACCTCTTCTGAGTTACTGATTCTGAGTAGTTCTTTTCAGAGGGTTACCCACATGAACCTCTACTTTATTTATTTATTTATTTATTTTTGAACCTCTACTTTAATAGAAGAAATTGATGCCTAAGTTGTGAGTCAACCTTCAGTTTCATGTCTATTTCAGTCTTGTGGTGAGGGGTCATTTGAATTCTTTTTTTATTTTTATTTCTATTTTTAATTGAAGTATATTTGATTTACAATGTTGTGTTCATTTCAGGTGTACAGAAAAATTAGGTACAATATATGTACCTATTAATAGCAAAAATAGGTACAGTATATGTACCTATTAATATATTTCAGATTCTTTTCACTTATAGGTTATTACAAAATATTAAGTATAGTTCCCTGTGATACAGAGTAGGTCTTTGTTGGTTATCTATTTTATACTGAATGTCTTCTTAAAAGGGAGTCTACTGCACTATTTTACTTATAATGATTCTTGGAAAAGATATTAGAAGAAAGGAGATTTGGGAATTTCATGAGAGTCAAATTTAGAATGACATCTGAGCTTAAACTTCTTTTTCTAAACTTCTGGCTTTGTAAAAGCTCCTTTCTAAATTATGAGGAGTGGGGGGGGGCGGGGCTTGTGTGTGCTCAGTCATTCAGTTGTGTCTGACTCTTTGTGGCCCCATGGACTGTAGCCCAACAGGCTCCTCTGCCCATGGATTTTCCAGGCAAGAATACTGGACTGGGTTGTCATGCCCTCCTCCAGGGGATCTTCCCCATCCAGGGATCAAACCCACATCTCCTGCATTGGCAGGCAGATTCTTTACCACTAGTACCACCTGGGAAGCCTTAAGAGAACATGTGCATGCATGCTAAGTCGCTTCAGTCCTGATGCCCTCCTCCGGGGATCTTCCCAACCGAGGGACTGAACCCACATCTCTTATGTCTCCTGCACTGGCGGATGGGTTCTTTACCACTCGCACCACCTGGGAATCCCCAGTTGTTAAAAAAAGAAAAAAGAAAAAATTAAGACAAGTGCCATGGAAAGAATCTCGATGTTGTCTTTACCCCACACCTGACAAATTAGGAAATTGAACTTTATTTGCTTCTCCTAACATTGTGGAAGAAAAGGGGAAGTTTTTCCCCCCACTCCCTAGTGTTTTAAACTCCTAGTTAAGTCAGGACCAAGGACAGGAATGGGAATGCTGCAGATCATTGCATCCTGATTAGACCTCAGAAAGGCTAGCGCCATCAGGCCATGAGTTCTTCTTCCAGGCCCTTTGACCTTCTGAAAACAAAACACTTCTCCCTTTTTTTGCCTTAAGATCCCCCTGCTTAGCAGCACCTTGTTCTGCAGGTGGGTAGGCACCGCCAGTATCAGGCCCTGACCACAGAAACCTTGAGCTTTGAGCCCTGGCCTGAGGAGGCCATGCCCCGCCCAGGAACAGCAATGCAGTTCCCAGTCACTTCCACTTTTCTAGTCTCAAAGTTCCGTTGGAAGAACTTTGAAAAAACACAACTTCCCTCCTGAAGAAGGAAGTGCCCTGCCCTAATTTGCTAATTCTGAGCCTCAGCTTGGGAGTTTGCAGGCCCTGGTGTGTCAATAAGTACTCAGTTCCGCCTTAGATTCCCCACCTGGCTCTTCTACAAAGGTCTTGACTGATTAGGGAATTAAGCTTATCAAATGATCCTAGAAGAGAGGGGCGATAAAAGATCTCTGAACTCAAAGACTCTTCAGCCAGACATTCTTGTTTGTAACTCAGTGGCCTGTATCTACAATTGATTGTGGAGTCAGAATTATCATTTCCTATCAGTAGAATTTCCATTAATCAGTACTTACCTAGAAAGAGTTAGAATGGCTAAAGAAAAACTACAGGCAAAGCTCTTAGATAATTGTCAAAACTTCCCACCCCTGATGCGTCCACCCTTAGTTGCAGGCCCTCCTTTCCTCCCACTGCGTCTATAGAAACCTTTTCCTTACTGATTTCCCTGCCACTTTCAATCCATTCTGTCACCAGACCAGTGTTCTTAAAGTATGCTTCTGACAACATGAAACAAAAAACAAAAACTTTCAGCACTCCCCATTGCCTCCTTAATGAAGTTAATAGTCATGATCTAACTTCAAACTACCTTGCAGTTTTATACTATTCCAGTACATATATTCTATGCTGGGTGACTCACCAAGTCACGAAATACCACAATTCTTTTTTCATCACCGTTACTCAGAGCATTCCCTCTGCCTAAAGAGTGCAATGAAGTCCAATCCATTTTTTATACTCAAATGTTGTCCTCCTTATCAGACACTCCAGCTAGAATAATCCTTCTCTCCTCTAAATTTCCATAACCATCTATTTCTCACCTATCACACATTAATTTGAGGGCTTCTCGGGTGGCTTAGCAGTAAAGAATCCATTTTCGACGCAGGAGACTCAGGTTTGATCCCTGGGTCCGGAAGATCCCCTGGAGGAGGAAATCACAACCCTCTCCAGTATTCTTGCTGGGAAAATCCCATAGACAGAGGAGCTTGACTGGCTACAGTCCAAGGGTCGCAGAGTCAGACACGACTGGAGCAGCGGAGCACACATGGGGCATTAACTTATGCTATACTGTCCTATCTACTTTGGTCTTCCACAGTACCTAGCACACTGTAGACATGCAAGGGGACATTTTTCCCCTCATAGTCAAATCCTAGATTTAATAGAGTATAATTCAGTTCAGTTCAGTCACTCAGTCATGTCCGACTCTTTACGACCCCATGGACTGCTCCACACCAGGCTTCCCTGTCCATCACCAACTAGCAGAGCTTACTCAAACTCATGTCCATTGAGTTGGTGATGTCATCCAACCATCTCATCCTCTGTCATCCCCTTTTCCTCCTCCCTTCAATCTTTCCCAGCATCAGGGTCTTTTCCAGTGAGTCAGTTATTCACATCAAGCCAAAGTATCGGAATTTCAGCTGCAGCATCAGTCCTTCCAATAAATATTCAGGACTGATTTCCTTTAGGATGGACTGGTTGGATGGATCTCCTTGCAGTCCAAGGGACTCTCAAAAGTCTTCCAACACCACAGTTCAGAAGCATCAATTCTTTAGTGCTCAGCTTTCTTATAGTCCAACTCTCACATCCATTCATGACTACTGGAAAAACCATAGCTTGGACTAGATGGACCTTTGTTGGCAAAATAATGTCTCTGCTTGCTGTCTAGTTTGGTCATAGCTATTCTTCCAAGGAGCAAGCGTATTTTAATTTCATGGCTGCAGTCACCATCTGCAGTGATTTTGGAGCCCCCCAAAATAAAGTCTGTCACTGTTTCCATTGTTTCCCCATCTATTTGCCATGAACTGATGGGATGCCATGATCTTAGTTTTCTGAATGTTGAGTTTTAAGCCAACTTTTTCACTCTCCTCTTTCACTTTCATCAAGAGGCTCTTTAGTTCTTCTTCACTTTCTGCCCTAAGGGTGGTATCATCTGCATATCTGAGATTACTGATATTTCTCCTGGCAATCATGATTCCAGCTTGTGCTTCATCCAGCCCGGCATTTCGCATGGTATACTCTGCATATAAGTTAAATAGGCTGGGTGACAATATACAACCTTGACGTACTCCTTTCCCAATTTAGAACCAGTCTGTTGTCCCATGTCCAGTTCTGTTGCTTCTTGACCTGCATACAGATTTCTCAGGGTGAGAAATTAACCCTTAGAGTTGCATATGAGCTTGTGGCTCATCTACACCATCTCTGGCTTGGTTTAAGGCTTCCAATTTGTATTACGCTCAGTATGGTCTGTATATTATAGAATGGGATGGTGTAATTTGCACTTTGTTCCTGCTGCAGCAAGCCATATTTCTTTTAATGCATAAAGATGACCTGTGTCTCACATCTGAATAAAGTAGAGAGGGTGACCTTCTCTCTGTGTCTCTTTAAAACCCCAAGATGGGATCCTATTTAAAGGAAGGCAGAATTCTGCTGAAATGATCTTTCCTCTTTTCACTTCTGAACTGAGGTTAATGAAAAAAAAAAAAAAAAGAAGGAAAGATTGACCTTTCTTTCCCAATTTTCACTTGGCTTGTTTTCAAAATGTACTAGAGATTGAATCGTGGAGCACAATGTCATTCTCATTCCTGGATGATTCTAGAGCTGGCTCAGTTTGTATTGCATCATGTGATCCGTGGCACTCTTCTTATTCCATTTCACCTTCACCCCAAACCACATCCTCATTCTGCACCTGAAAGTCAGTTGACTGAACGTATTTGAAAAGTAAATGCTCTTCTGAGACACGATATGTTGTTTATTCTCTGTAATCTCTTCCTCAATATGTGACTCCCTGCCTCAGCCTAGCAGAGACACTAATCATTCTATGGAAAAGTCCCCAGCACAGAATTCTGGATGAGGGGTAAGACAGGACAGAGACCTCTACTGCTTTCCTACGTAGGGAGAGAGGGTTGTCGGTGGGGTGGGATGGTGGGGGGAGGGCAGGAGTAAATGAAAACATGCATCAAAGTTAGAAGAAAAGTCTTCTTCTGATTTGGGACATGTGGGCAAGATTTTCTGACACTGAAGTGGAGGAACAGTAAGCATTGCGAAGAACAAGGATGGCTCTTCCCTTTACTCTGTAAAATGTCCTGGGGTCAGAGAGGTATCCTGCAGCTGTGAAGGTGACAAATAAATATCCTCAGGCTCTGCCTGAATCTGCTACCACCTAGAAGAAGGATTTCCGCCCCCTACCCCACCCCCGGCCCCCAAGATCTCATGGCTGTTTCTTCAGATCTGTTCCTGATAACAGGCAATTGACCAAAACTGTTGAGGAAGACAGAGAAATACCTAAAGAAAGAGTCTGCGGTTCCCTAAATCCACAAGGGGGAAAGCCCTGAAGTTTCTGCTGTTTTCATTTTAGCCACTTTGGTGTTCACAAATCTGGGTGGCAGACAGACAACAAAGGCTCCCAATAGCAAAAGGCTGGAGAGGGGGGTTTCGGGGAAGGAACAGCTGACCAGGGCAAGCCACTCAGCATTCTCCCTTCCCCATATTTATTTTTCCAACTATTCGTGACTCCAGCAAGATGCTAGGCAGCACCCCTAAATGAGGGGCGCCCCCAACATTGCTCCGTAAATAATTTAAATAGAAAAATTCAGGAGACTCAGTAGAAGGTCAAGAAAATCCACTAGAGGGAGCCCAAATCAACTCAATGCCACAGGAAACAAAGCTGGTTATTTTCCCAGCACCTGTCTGAAAATCAACCACAGACAGGAATAGGGGGAAAGAGGAAATATATTAAGTCACCATAAAAGAAGATAGTCCTGTAAATACCTGGTGAAAATCCAAGCCTTTCAGGATTTACAAAATCGAAGATTTATTTTTTGGCCGCACCCTGCGGCTTGCTGGATCTTGGTTTCCGAACCAGGGATCGAACCCATGCCTCTTGCAGTGGAAGCACAGAGTTCTAACCACTGGATTGCCAGGGAATTTCCCAAAATCAAAGATTTAAAGATTTAGGAAACCTACCCTGAGCAAGGAAAATGACTTACCCAAATTTACATATCTGGAGAAGGGTAAGGATGAGAACTCAAAAGCTCCTGTCTCTAACCAGTACCCTTTCTTCTTGATTTGCATCTATGTCAGGATAGAAGGGCATGGCAACCCACTCCAGTATTCTTGTCTGGAGAATCCAATGGACAGAGGAGCCTGGAGGGCTACAGTCCATGGGGTCACAAGAGGTTGCAAGAGTCGAACACGACTGAAGTGACTTAGCACAGCACCTTGAGGTCCTAGGTCTAACTCTCCTCTGTGTCTCATTTATCTGAAATAGGAAACTCAACCACTGTCTCCTGAATTTCTTTCCCTCATTCACCATAGAATACCTTCCTGAAAGGGATCTTCAATTTTAAGCCTATTTAATAATGTCATTTTGTTGATGAGACTTTGGGAAATGTAAATCACCCCAAATGGCTACCGTCAGTTCTTTTCCTCTGTATCAGCGCAATAGCATTATTTTGGATGTGTAAATCTGTAATTTGTAAGTGTCCAAATTGCCGGCAGTGCTACATAGAAGTGAATCGTATTTAATCAGTTCCAAAGCCCTTTCTCCTCAAACTACACTTAGGATCTGGGGACAAGAAGAGTATTGGCCCTCTGAAACCTTGGTATTTTAAGCATTGTATTTAGCCCCGTCTACCAGACACAATTATAGCGACTGAGCAAGCATGCATGTACCTTCCTATCAACTCCATGTTTCCCAGTTGCCTGGACAACGTGCAGCCTCCAGAAGCCCAACCTTCCAGTTCTCAGTCCCACCCCCAAATGAAATTTGCCACTCTGGATTGGGTCCCAGAACACAATCTCCTCCTCCTGCTTCTAGCTGGTTGGGCCTTTTCTCTGCCCCTCCTGGAGAGTGGGTCACGCCACAGGGAGATACAACAGAAAGTGAGGGTCTTGGAGGAAGGAAGAGGCAGGGTAAGGATGATGGGAAGAGAGAAGGGGCCAGGTACTGAGCTTTATTTTCTCTGAAAGAGGGTTGAGAGGAATGATTTCTGTACTTAGAGCCTGACTGGTAGAGAGAAATGGGGTCATCCTTCCCCCTGGCCCCAGTGTTGCCTAAGTTTCCAAGGAAACCAAGAACTGAAGCTTCTGGAAAGTGTAAGAGACAGACTTGGAGACAAGAGCACTAATTCTCCTGGGACTCCTGGTTCAGTCTAGGGAGTCAGGAGAGCGTCTCCATGTCCAGACCTAAATATGAGCCCCCTCCCTCCCTCCAGGACAGGAAGGAGATGCCACCTAAGACCAAAGAAAAAGGGACAAAAGCTGGGGCCCAGAAGAAGAAAAGAAATGCAGGTGCTGGTGAGTCAGACTGGGTGGAGGTGGGTGCCTCCCTGCCTCTCCTTGTTCTGGCTCAGAGACCTCCAGAGAGAATTCAGCCCTCTGCGTGACAAGATGGAGCTGTCTTGGCCTTCCCCCTTTATATCCATACTCGGGTGCCATGGAGCTGGGAACATGGGAAAATCAGCACCCATGAATCCCTTCTGGCTGTGTGCCTTCCTTGTATATTCATTACACATCTTTCAAGTACCTACTGTGAGCTGGGTAGTGAACTCATTAGGCTTTGTCTTCAGAGATCCCTCATTTAATGGTCCTCATATCTCCCACAAAAAAAGAGAAGTCCAGGATACGGGAGGAGGATGGGAGGGGAGTAGGGAAGGCTGAGATCCTGACAAGCTGAGGGTCTGCCGTCTTGCCAGGGCAGATGTGGAGGCTGAATCCATGCGCAGGCTGGCACTGCTGGAAAAGGAGGTGCTCCAAGACCGCTTGGGTAAGAAGGGTGGAAGTTCTGGGGAAAACAGAGACAGTGGGCATTTGTGTATCCCTGGGAGCTTAAAGTTTTGGAACCATGGTGGAGGGCTGAGCTGATCTCTAACCATCCCCTAATGGGAAAGATTGTCAAGAGTTGGGGTCGTGAGGACAGGGTGGGCAGTGAGGGTTGATAAAGAAAGCTAACTTTTATAGCTGGAACACAGAGGGAGTTTTTCCCTCTTAGTAACAGAGTCTGTAGGATTCTGAGGCAGGGAAGGGAAACACACAGAATGACAGTGAGAGACTGGCAGGCTGCCGCCAGGTTTCTGAAGATGGACAGAGTCCATCAAGGCCATGGGGGCTGATTTGTGGAGTCCCCAGCCAGTGCAGAGGCCTGCTCTGGACTGTTCACAGCTCTGCAGAGGGATGAAGCCCGCCGAGCCAAGGCTTCTGAAGACCAGCTGAAGCAGAGGATCAAAGACCTGGAGGCTGAACTGGAGGGGGCCCGGAGCGAAGGGAAGGCCATATATGCAGGTGTGAGGTTGATCGAGCAGGTGGGTGGGAGACAGGGGCCCGGAAGAGGACAACTGGGAGGGCCCGAGGATGCTAGAAAGGGAGACAAGGGGGACTTCGAACTGCCATACCTAGCCTCAGCCCTCCCAGCACGTACAGGAATCCTGAAGGAATCTGAAGGAATTCCTGAAGGAATCCTGAAGGAACCTTCCATGACATGCACTGCTATGTGCTTGATGTCCCGTGGGTTATGAAACGCAGCCCTAGCCTTTATCTCTCTCCTCCCGTGGGAGTGGGTGGGAAGGAGGGCCTGAATTCACATACTGAAATGGCATAGCAAATGGGTATCTTGTTTCCCAGCTCTGTCCCCACCTTCTCAGATCACCACAGGAAGAATCCAGAAGACTATTTTTTTTTAAGATTTTTTTTTTTTTTTGATGTGGACCATTTTTAAAGTCTTTATTGGATTTGTTACAATATTGCTTCTGTTTTATGTTTTGGTTTTTTGGCCCTGAGGAATATGGGATCTTAGCTTCCAGATCAGGGATCAAATCCGCATGCCCTGCATTGGTAGGTGAAGTCTTAACCACTGGACTGCCAGGGAAGGCCCTCAAAAGACCTTTATGCACCTGTCCACTGGACCAAGCAGAGCCCTCCCCACCCACAACTCCCTGTCCTTTCTCCACTGCTCTCTCGCCACCTGGGTCCCTGGCCACCCACCGCTCTGCCAGAGATGAGCCGTCAGTGCCGGAGCCTGCAGGAGGCGATGCAGAGTCGCAGCAGACAGCTGGAAGAAGAAGTGGAGGGCCTTCGGGAGCAGTTAGGTAGGCTTCCCAGGGGGCCCTAGTGGTAAAGAACCCTCCCGCCAATGCAGGAGACTTAAAAGACGTGGGTTCCATCCCTGGGTCGGGAAGATTCCCTGGAGGAGAGCATGGCAACTCACTCCGTAGTCTTGCCTGAAGAATCCCATGGGCAGAGGAGCCTGGACAGCCCCATTCCATGGGGTCACAAAGAGTTGAACACTAACCGATTTAGCATGCACACACAGCACACCCTACTCTCACAGCACTTTCTCTCAGAGGATCACTGATGTAGTCCAGCCTGAAGGGGTGGAGTTAGGATGGTCTTTCTTTAGAAAACCGCAATTTAAGTTCTCATACTGTCTTCCCCACTGACTCTTCTACCACTTGCAACAGAAGGTTCAGGATAGCAAAAAAAATACCCAATCTTAAACTTTAAGTTGTAAGTGAAGAAGACCTAACTTTCTCACTGCAGCTCCCTCTCTCAATGGTCTCTCTAAAGACAATTCTTACTCCCCACTGCCCCCATGTCTCTCATGAGCAAAACACATTCTGTCTTAGTTTGGCTGATTTTTAGAATGAAAGCAAGCTTGAATATAACTGTTTGAATTACTTACCTCTGTATCTTCAAGACCTAATGTGTGGTAGGTCCTGAATAACTATTTGCTAATAAATAAATGAGCTTCTAAATAAGCAACAAAGCAAAACAAAAAAACAGGAAGCTTTTGCTCTCTTCCATCTTGGTAACAGGACAGAGTTGAAAAATTTTAGCATGGCACGGATTTTCCACAATTTTGGCCTCAAAGTTTTCTTATCCTAAAATAGCTTTAGTTTAGCTTTAGATATCGAAGAGTTGCTTATCTTCCCACTCAGACCCTGAGTTCCTTTCCTAATCTTTGCCTTATCTCAAATGCAATCAGCATTTTTAAGCACCTCCTACATACTAGGTGCTTTCCCACACATTATCACATTTTTTTAAATGTATTTTTGTTTGTTTGTTTGGCTGCCCCTGCTCTTAGTTGGGGCATGTGAATTCTTAGCTGCAGCGTGTGGGATCTAGTTCCCCGACTAGGGATCAAACCTGAGCCCCCTGCCCTGGGAGCGCAGAGTCCTAGCGACTGGCAGCAGGGACGTCCTCACGTTATCACATTTAACTCTCAGAGCACACCTGTGAAGTATGTGTCATTTTTCTCTATAAAGATGAAGAAACTGAGTCTTAGAGACGTGTCAGATGTTACACAAGTAGTGAATGGCAACCTGATTTGGGAGCCAAATCTCTTGTCCCAAGAACCCCCCTCTCTCTCCTGTACCTTAACAGTATATGTCAGCTCTTTATAGGAACGAGGGGAAGTTGACGGCTCTGGGGGAGTCTGGAACAGTCCTGCTCATGTTGTGCTCTTTGGGTGGGAGACTCTGTTCAGAGGCCGAGTGTCACCATCCTGTCCTCTTTCATCCTCCCCACTGGCACCATCTCTCCCAGAATTGTGCCAGAGGGAGGCTGAGGCTGCCCAGAGGGAGGCCAAGCAGGCCCTCGGAGAGCGGGACCAGACTCTGGCTCAGCTTCGGGCCCACGTGGCAGACATGGAGGCCAAGTATGAGGAAATCTTACATGTAAGCACTACCCTCTGAAGACCAGCCATCCCAGTGCCCAGCCCTCCCCCATCCCCACAGATCCCAGCGAGGATGACAATGACAGGCCAGGGGGAAGGGAAAGAAGCATCTCCACAGGGGATTCTGCTCTATCTTAAGGGGATACAACCATGCCTACCCACTAAGAATAAGAGCTTGAAGAAAACACTGGCTGGGAAAGCTTACAGACCAGGCTGGGGGCACCCCTTACCCTAACTTCTCCCTTCCTGAGATTGAAGCTCAGTGTCTGCAGGACAGCCTGGACCGGCTCCTGGCCAAGCTGAGAGACGTGAAGCCTCAGTGGGACGGGGCTGTGCTGAGACTCCACACCAGGCTCAAGGAGCAGCTCCGCCAGTTTGGACTCAACCCCCTGGATCTTTGAAGCTGTGAGTCTCTAGTCTCTGGGGCCCTCTGAGGCCCCAGCAATAAAGCTGTCTTGATGTAGACCTCAGCAGGACTGTGAGCTGTGTTTTTTTGGCAGAGAGGAGTCCTCATGGGAATATCTCAGTTCTGGACTGACCCATTACCCTGAAGATGGAATAAGAAGAGAGAAATTTGACAAGGTCTCAACTTCTCTCCTAGAGAGTCTGGGTCCCACCCCTTGAGCCTGGAGCCCTTTTGGTCACCCTATCCCCACCAGCACCAACAAAGGCAGCCAGATTTGTGGATAAAGGCCATTTCTACAAAGGACCAAGAGTGACCAGGCACCAGCCCCCACAATCCTCAGGTGCCCACAGAGGGAAGGTGCAGCTAGTCTCCAAATTCTTGTAATATACCTAACATCCTGGAGTCATGCTTAGGGCAAGTTCCAGATGGCTTCAAGCATAGCCAGCCCCACAGCCCACCTGAAAAGGGAATACTGTCTGCTTCTCCTTTATTTTACTACAGCGTTCTCAGTTCTACTTCATTTCTGGTTAAATATGGAAGGGGGAAGTTTTGAAAAGAATTCCCAGCATTGCCTTGTATTGAATTTATAATGTCGTTTAAAAAGTTTACTTAGTTTAATTAATTTTGTATAAAGTAGGAATAACCAAATATATTCTGTTTTGCCATCTCTTGGGAATAACAGAATATATTCACCATAATAGAAACAGCAGAAATGGTTCATTTTCACCCTCTGTAGATTCTTCCTTTCAGTAAGTTGTGTTTCATCCTTACAGACTGATCTTTCAGGTAGAACAGGTGGAGGTTTAGGTAGAAATGAGCATCAGGATTCTACTCACTACGCACAATTGTTTCCACTATGCACAACTGTGTATCTTTTAGCTATGGAGCTTAAAAGCCTTCCTGGGTAGCTTAGTAAAGAATTCACCTGCAATGTGGGAGACCTGAGTTCAATCCCTGGATTAAGAAGATCCCTTGGAGAAGGAAATAGCAACCCACTCCAGTATTCTTGCCTGGAAAATCCCATGGACAGAGAGGAGACTGGGAGGTTACAGTCCATGGAGTCACAAAAGACTTGGATGCAATGGAGCAGCTAAACCACCACACCACCATGGTGCTTAAACTTTCTCAAGAGAAATAAATATAGCACATTTTAAAAGGGGGGAGGGGGAGGTTTCCCACAACAAGTAATTCTCTGTAGACATAATTTAACTTTTGTGTTACAATTTAACTCAATTGTGGTACTATCTACCTGGCCATAGCATCAGATCCCTGTGGCACTCTTGAGTCCCACAAGAGTGCCTGCAACCTCAAATACCATCTTAAGTCCAGGCTGTCACTTGTGCTTTTGACTGACTGGCTATCAATCAGTGATAGCCACAACCCCCTCCCTGGGCTCAATCATTTGCTAGAGTGATTGAATTCAGGGAAATGGTTTACTTACTAGATCACCATTTTATTACAAAGGACACAACTCAAGAACAGCCATATGCAAGAGATACGTGGGGTGGGGTATGAGCACGGAAGCTCCATACCCTCTCCAGGTGTGCCAACCCCCTGCACCTCCATGTGTTCATCAACAAAGAAAGCTCTCTGAACCTGTGCTTCTGGGTTTCTATGGAGACTTCATTATGTAGGCATGATTAATCAATCCATTGATCACTGGTGATTAATTCAACCTCCAGCCCCTGTCCCCTCCCAGGAGACTGAGGGGGGGGGGCGGGGCACTGAAAGTTCCAGCTTGCTAATCACATGATCAGTTCCCCTGGAAACCAGTGCCCCATTCTTAGGTGCTTTCCAAAAGGAACCTCATTAACAAGGATAGCTGTAATTGAACGAGCCTTATTATGAATAACAGAAGACACCTTTATCACTCTTATTACTTAGGAAATCCCAAGGATTTTAGAAGCTCTCTGCCAGGAAAGGATAGGAAGACCTAATATATATTTCTTGTTATAAATCACAAAATCACACTGCTCATCTCAAGCAGATCCTCATCTCTGGGGCACAGCTCCCAAAGACCCCACATGACTTCCTCCGGAATCAAATGGGAAGCTCCTTCATGGGCCCACCTGAGGGCTCTGGCCCCACCCTCTTCCAGGAGGTGGAGCCATGGGAAGGGAGAGAGACCTTAAACAATCCTGTGACTGGAGGTATCAGGAGTCCTAAAGCTGCAGCTTCTGGTTTAAAGAGAGCATCTCAGCTCCCACCACCTCAGGCTGGAGGGTGAAGACAGGGAAGCTTGGGCAGATCATTGCCAAGCATGGGGTGCTACAGCAGATCTGAGGCCAGAACCCCATCCTAAGCAAAGAAAGAAGGGAAGAAGTCATTCAGGGAACAGAAGAGTTCCTTTTCCCTGTCCCCATCTGCACTGGAATGCTCAGGAATAGGGGCTTCTTCTCTGGGGTCTTTCTGTTCCCACCTACCCTGGCCTAAAGTCCCAACCAGGGTCCCCCAAACTGCTTCACCTTGTAGCCTCACACTCTGCCCTCCTCTCTGACCACGCCCCCTCCTCTTCTGGCTGCTCACAGTTCATCCATCTCTTTTTCCTCACCTCTCTGGACCCTGGGGGAATCCAGGCTTCCAAGCCCTGCTGAGATTGGGCTGCCAACTTCAGGCATAGGGGTGGCTTCGCCTCAGCCAGCTGCTGAAGTCTTTCCTGGTCTTTCTCTCCACCCATGGGATACCCATTCACCTCCAGAATCATGTCTCCTGTTTGCAGCCCTGCCTGGGCAGCAGAGCCTCCTAGGGTCACCTGGTGGAATAGGTGGGGTCTAGAGGAGCCTGGAACACCACAGAAAAGTTTGCTGGGTATTCTAGGGCTCTGGGAGGGAAGCAGAAGAAGGCTCATCAAGAGGCAAAGGATTGAAAACATCCAAGGTTCCCGGGGCATCCGTCACCTGGGAGATGAAGAGACCAGGCCTGCTGGCCACACAGCTGAGTCGGAAGCCATAGCCACCGCCAGGCCCAGGGTACAGGAAGCACTGGCGGAAGTTGCATGGGACAGCGGCCACTGTTGCGTCTTTGACGAGTGGGTTCTTGGTCTCAACCACAGAGGCTAAGCCACTACCCCAGGGAGAGTCAGGAGCCTCTGTGCTCTCCAAAAAGAGGAGCGGAGACAAGCGAACCTGGAAAAGAGGAAGAGGACAAATCTGTTGCTTCTCCCTAACCTGAGCCCTGCTCCATTCCGG
This sequence comes from Bos mutus, assembly GCF_027580195.1. Classification (NCBI taxonomy): domain Eukaryota; kingdom Metazoa; phylum Chordata; class Mammalia; order Artiodactyla; family Bovidae; genus Bos; species Bos mutus. The sequence goes on from NC_091631.1 coordinate 50,082,573, forward strand.
CCCCATCTCTATCCCCGGCCCCTCAGCTCGCACCATGCTGAAGAAGCGGTCAGCCTTGGGGTCGACGACAATGAGGGAGACACAGGAGCCCTGCGCCCGGATCTTGGACACTGTCTCCTCGTGGCCCAGCCCCTCCACGCTCTCCCCAGCCACAGCCACCAGCCGGTCCCCAGCCTGCATCCCGGCCTTCTCCGCTGGCAGTCCTGGGTCCACCTCCCATAGGAACTGACCTGGGACGCAGACATCCTCATGGCTCCTTCCCCCCCGACCCCAGCGCCAGCCCAGGCCACTGTGTGCACACTGGGGGACTGACCCAGGGGTACACAGGAGGAGGAGGAGGCCCTGGGCTGGGGTTCAGCCAGGGCCACCACTTGTGTGTACTGAGCTGTAGATGCAGACACTGGTGTGCCCACCCCAAGGCCCACCTTCCCGCCCCATCCCCAGGGCTCCCACTCACCGAGGCGACCATCAAGGCCCTTCTCCTCCCGGAGCACGAACCCGAAGCCCTGGGGCCCTTTCTCGAGATGCAAACAGCGGGGCTTGGTGGGCAGTGCCCAGCCCTCTGCCAGAGGAGCAGCCAGGGGCATTCCCAGCTGGCGACACTGTTCCTCCACCTCTGGCCCTGCCACCAGCAGGGTCACCTGCTTGCCACTCTGCCAAAGCTGTGGGACCCAGCAGGGCATCAGCATCAACCAACTGGGGAGGGAGGGCAGAAGCAGGCACCCCCTCCCAGCCCTTCTTCCCAGGCCCTGGAATGAAGCCCTCGGGAGGGGAGGGGTGTGGCGAACACAGAGTGGAAAGGGAAGGATGGGGACAGAGGTACAAGATCAGACTGGGAGATTGAGAGTCTGCTTCCCGAGACTGGGACAAGCCCAGAGGGGTGAGGACAAGAGGAACCAGCCATACCTTCCTGTTGAGTTGGTTGTGTGTGAGCTTTTCCACACTGACCCCATTCACTTCTAGCAGCCGGGCCCCAGGGGGCACTCCTGCCCGCTCAGCTGCTCCTCCAGGGCTCAGCACTAACCAGAAAGGACCCCGATGTCCTGGAAGCCCAAAGAGTGACTTTCTGCCTGCTGTCCACCCACAACAGGGCTCAGGGCCCCCCTGCTGACCCCTCCCGCGCTCTAAGCTCACCTTGGGTGACACTGAAGCCAAAGCCGCCCTCGTCTTTCACTACGTGGCACAGCCGAGGCCGGACCCCCTGGCCGAGAGGGGGACAAAGGTGGGTGTTGTTCCCCCGCTGAGCTCGGGCCACCTCGTGCACGTGCTGCGCCAAAACTGTCAGCAACACCCGAGGCCCGCTGGCCCGGATCCGGCGTATCACCTGAACAGCAGGCACGCAGGGTGGGCTTGGGCCGGCCCCTCTTATGAAGGTCCCCTCCCTGGAAGCTAACTCTTCACCATGGGAACCAGCTCTCTGGAGGCCTTCACCCAGCCATTCTGACCTGGGGCATCCGTAAATTCTGGGAGATGACCCCACACCCTCCCACCTCCCATGTGGGAGATATGTCACCCCCACATACCCAGGGAGGTGACCAAGAGGCTTCTGTCTCCCCCAGGTGCTACAGAATGTTTCCTCATACTACCGGGATTCCAGCCCAACCTCACCATCAAATAATCTTCATGTTCCACGACGTGGTTGTTCACTCCCAGGATCCAGTCTCCTTCTCGAAGACCCTGACGCTGGGCAGAAGAGCCTGGCTCCACCCTGCACACCACATGCCCAGCCCTGCCCGGCTGCTGCTGCAGATGGAAGCCAAAAGTCCTGCCCTCCTCTTTATTCAGCAGGTAGAAGCGAGGCCGTTCCAGGCTCCAGATATCTGGACGGGGAGGTGGGCAGCAGAAAAGGTGGAGGAAAGGGGACATGACCCAAGTCACCTTGTGCCTGGTAGCCCCTGCCCGTGTGATTGAACAGCGGACAGGCTTCTGCCCAGTTAGGTGTCGGGCAGTGGGGCTGAACACAGCCCAGGCAGAGTGGCTGGGACATAAGGAAAAAGCCTAGCCCCCTTCCACCTCCATGTAGTCACTCCCCACCAAGGCTGTTATCAGAGGGAGACAGTGAGTGGTGTCCAAGGAGACAGGATGCTTTGTGGTGCCCTAGTGGCTCTGGGGAAAGGAAGTGGTTGCCCCAAGGGGTTGGGGGAGGTTACCAGAAGGGTTGTAGTCTTCAGCCAGGGAGAGGACAGGATTATCAATGCCCAGCTTTGGGTTAAACTCAAACTTCCTGCAAGGAGGCAAGTCACGCAGGTAGGAGAAAGCTGACATCCAGACTTGGGTCCCAGGCTCGCCTTGAGGTGCCAAAGGCAGCTGATGAGCCTCCCACCTTCAGTTCCCTCCTCTCCTTGCCCCAGTCTTTCACAGCACGGCACTTACAGGGCCAAGGTGGCTGTGTCCTGAAGATCTGCCAGGCAAAGAAGGGGTGAGGGGATGAAAGGCAGTCTGCCCTCCGAGACTCCACTTCCATGGTCATTAACTGAAAGAACTTAGGGGAACCCCCAAATTCAGGACTCGCCCTATGTTCTGCTCCCAAAGGGTCTTCCCTTCCCCTTCCTTCTGCTCCCTGGCCCAGGCCTTCTGATATACACAGAAATCTGAGCATATCAGTACAGGGCGTGGACCAGGAAGACAGACACATCCACCCACTCACCTCTCACCTCCTAACTTCCAGTCTATTTTCAGGGCTCCAAGCCCCAATACCAAGTGTGTGCTAGTTCCAAAGCCTTCCAATCCACCCTCTGCCCTGAAGTCCCCTCCGGAGGGTTTCTCCCGGCCTCCTACCTGCAGCTGCCTCCATGGCTGGATCTGCGACCCAGTGCTCAGTGTAAGGACAAGGTCCATCGAAACCAGCTGATCCTCCGACCTACCCCCGCCCCCACGTCCCGCCTCCTTCAAGACACTGCCTTAGAAGCAGCTGGGTAATGGTTAAGGGGAGGAGAGTCTTGTCTTCTGGGGAAGTGTGTATGTCCTTCCCGCCCCATTCCTGAGCCCCAACTTTCTCAGGAGGCTCTGCTGCTGTCCCAGGTCCCCCTCTGCGCAGAGAAAGGTCACTATAATTGCTGGTCACTGTAATTCCAAGGCTGGGATAAGTGTATGGCATGGGTGACAGAAGCCCTATGGCTCCACAAGGCCACCCACCCACCCCAAAATTTAGTTCATGTACCACCCCCTCCCCAGCCCTTGCAGCTTCTGAACTTAGTGCCCAAGAAACATCCGCAACAGAAAGTGGCCAGTGGTTTAACCAGAACGACTAAGAACAGTACCCTTTCTTGAAAGCAAAAGGCAAAATAGAGGCCACAGTAGTTGGAAGACACAACTCTTTAATAGCAAGTCAGTCTCCATGTCCCTAGGGGCCACCGAGCTTGGGTACCATTGGTGAAAGGGAGATGACGGTGAGAAGACAGCACCAGTGAGAGAGGAAAGTGGCTGCTGGCAACCTGGGTGTCCCCAGAAAACATAAAGGCAAGACATGGAAACCCTCCAATACATCTGGACAGCAATGCCCCTAGCAAGTCCGACATGAGAAGAGTGCCCCCTGGTGGCACAATCAGAGAAGCAGCACAATCAGGTGCTGCTACAGGACAGGTGTATTCCCTGAATAGCTCAGCGGTAAAGAATCTGCCTGCAATGCAGGAGACACAGGAGACATGGGTCCAATCCCTGGGTTGGGAAGATCCCCTGGAGGAGGGCATGGCAACCGACTCCAGTATTCTTGCCTGGAGAATCCCATGGACAGAGGAGCCTGGTGGGCTACAGCCCAAAGGGTCGCAAAGAGTCAGACACAACTGAAGTGACTTAGCATGCACGTACACACGCTAAGGGACAATACGGCCACCAAATGCCACATCTTTCAGCCCTTCTAGCTGAAGGGAGGTGAGGCATGTTCCACGATCCTGGAAACTCCAGACTTGGAACACTGGTCGGACATGCCCTAGGAGAGCAACTGGCACACCTGTGTGCACATCATCCATCCCCGGAAGGGATCTTTCTAGAAGTAGTAGTGGAAGCTAGAGGGTCACAGACAGAAAGGACCTGGGGCCAGGGGACACACACTGCTGCCACAGTCTCAGCTTCCAGGGCCGCCCAGCTGCTCCAGGAGGGCCCTGACCTCGCCCTCCACCCGCAGCAGCTGGGCCTTACGCCAGGGATTAAGGGTGGCTCCCCGGTTGTCTTCTAGATCCCTCAGCAGCAGCTCCAGGTGGCGCCGGACCCGGCCCCGATCCCAGCTGTTGAGGTTCCGCTGGACTTCACCCAGGATCACCGACCAGTACTCAGACACTGCTGTCCCCTCCGTCAGCGACACCACGACCCGGGCACCGCCCTCTGCAGCGCTCCCCAAGTCCCGCAGGGCCTGGCGGCACTCTGAGCTCAGCTCGTTGAAGTAGAGACTAGCGGGAGAGAGCAGAGTAAATGCCATTCAGCGGGGCTCCGAGAAGGAAGGTGGAGGGCGGGTGGACAGAAAGCGAGGGGTCTCATAACTCATCCCCTCGCTATGGAATGCGATGGGGAAAGTGTCTGCAATATGCCAGAGACGGAGGGCGGTGGCCACTGGGAGGCAGGGATGGCACTAGAATTCAGTGGGACCAGAGTCGATAGGAACCAGGGCCCTAGGACCCTAAGAGAAACAGAGGTGGAGAATCAGGGCAAGGGAAGGGCCCATCACATATGGGGGGGTGGGGTGATGGGACAGGGTTGGGGAGGGGCAGGAAAACTCACTGCAGCAGCTCCAAGGAAGGGTGCTTCCAGGCAGCCTTGGCTAAGGCCAGGGCCGCCGTGTCACCAGCGCCATTGTAGGCCACATTCAGCTCCTGGAGCTGCTGGTTTCGGTCCAGCTGGGTAGCCAGCAGCTCCAGGCCCTCATCCCCAAGGCCGGTGTGCAGTAGAGACAGGTGTTTCAGGGACGTATTTCCTGCCAGCCCCTCCAGCAGCAGGGCCACACCCGCCGCCATCAGCGGGTTGTTGGACAGCCTAGGGCCACAAGCAGTCTAAGGTTATGAGAGCTCCTAGCAGATGCCCTGTGCTGAGCACCGGACTTGGGCCTAAAGGGTGCATCGCCTGGGGCAGAGATCAGCCTGGATGCAGAGAAATGCAGGCCAGGAAATGACAAATAGGGGTAAGCTCACTGCAGGGGAGGAAGAGTGAGATGGAAGCTGGTTTATCCCTCCCTTCCTCCTGCCTTCCATTCTCCTTGTGACACGCCCCTTCCCTCTCCCCTTCCTCCTCCTTTCTTCCTCCTTTTTTCACTCCCTTCCAATCCCCGCTTTGCCCTCTGTTCCCAATTGCCCCTCCTTCTTCCCACCCCATTCATCTCCCCTTACTCCAACCTGAAATCAGGAACCCAGGCGTCTGGGTTGCTAGTCAACCAGTCAACACTTTGGGAGCATCTATATAGAGTGCCCAGCATAAGGGTCATCCTTGTGAGACAACAGGGAAAATCCTGGGAGGCAATCAGTGGTGCTGTTACCAGGCAACTAGCCTGGGTGTTATTCCACTGGCCCCTCCCCAGGCTGATTTTAGCCATGTGAGAGGCTTACTTAATACCTATGACCCGTGGTACGTTCCCCCTGCCTGGCTGCTTGTACTAGACAGGGAGGATGGGGGAGGGGAGGATGGGGGAGAGGAGGGTGGGGGAGTAAGGAGGGTGGGTCAGGGTCTACCCGCCTGCCTTGTTTATTACACCAGGCATGCTGGGAAGCAGAGAGCCTACCCTTGACCATAGCTGGCCAGCAGGATGGAGCACCCTGCACAGGCACTCACCGCAGGGTGGTCACTTGGCACTGGTCATGTAGCAGCAGGTCTCGGAGGTCCCTGCAGGCCTCAGGGCCCAGGCTGTTGAGTTGCAACCTAGAGCAGAAGGTGGCCAGAGGGGAGGTAAGAAATCAAGGAAGGAGTTCGGCCTGGAGCCTGCCCACCCACCAGGACCCTCCCTCATCATGCACCTCTTGTAGTCCACAGCTGCGTCCCCTTCCATGGCTCTTGTCACCTCCACCCACACCAGACTCACCCTACCCTCTGGTCCTTTCTCGCTCCCTTTGGTCTCCCGAGAACCTTTTCCTCTGCCCATCCAGGAGGGCAGGGCCTCACCCCAGCTTCCGGGCACGCAGGAAGACAGGCATGAGCGTGCGCAACCCAGCAGGATCCAGCTGGCAGGAGGCCAAGTTCACCTCGTCCAGGGCATGCCTTCCGCTGCCCAGGACAGTTGCCACCACCGTGCACTTGAGGGGCGTCATGCGCACGCCTGCCAGGTTGAGCTGGCGCAGAGAGCCAAGCACCTCGGCAGAGAAGCGCTGATTCTGGAACTCATAGTGGAAGAAGAGGTGGTCTAGGAGCTCCGAGGGGGGCAGCACCTGCCGGCCCAGCTTGCCCAGCTTCTTCTTGATGGCCTGGGCGTTCTCCAGGGCATCCAGGGTCTTGATGGGGCAGCCAAGCTGAGCCAGCACTGCCCGGTTGTGGGCAGACAGAAGCCCGCCCATGAACATGGGGAAAAGCTCAAAGACTTCATCGTCTGGAGGCTCATCCGGGTGGCGCCGGGGACCTTCGACGCCCAGGATACTAGCACCCATCTGGTCTAGGACATCGTCGTTGTAGTAGTCCTCCTCTCGGAACATCTCCAGCACCATGGCCTGGGCCACCGCCTCACGGCTCTTACCCACCACGCGCCCAAACACTCGTGGAACCACCTGGAAGGGAAGCAGTGTGGAGGAATGGGGGGTGGTGCAGCCTCCTGCTTGCCTTTCAGCCTTCCTGCCTAAGCCTCACAGTCTCCTTTAAACCGGAGCGTGATTCGTCAGATCACATTACTCGCCCCTCCTGCAGCACCTTCCGTGGCTCCCTGCTGCCCAAGTGAAATAGAAAACTGCATAATTTGGCCCCAACTGGACCTTTCCAGAGTCATCTCTCAGCACTTGTCTCACGTATTCCAGACATAAGGAAATTCTGTTTCCTTAACACCCTTCTGTTTCCAAGTCCAGGGTTGGTGGAAAAGAATTAGCATATATTATGCATTTAGCTTGAAGAAATTAGCATATACTATTCATCTAGCTTGGTCCCAGGCTAGGTGGTATAAATACATGACCATCTTCAACATCATCACTGTCACCACAGCAGCGATGACTGATGTCACTGCTACTACTTCAGACCCTTCCTGACTTGACCTGATGAAATAAAATTCATATTTTAAGGTAAGACAAGAAAAATTTAAACATAAAATTTTTCTCTGCCCATTTGGGCCTCCTCCCTTCCTTCTGGTATGCACTGTACATCTCCATTCTACACTTAACTAGACTTCCCCAATGGCAAAAATACCTGCCACAAAGATCAGTTTCTTTTTCTGGCATCAGTTATGTGACTCCTTTGAAGATAACATTCCTTTTTCAATCCTCTAAGGGGTTCCTTTTTCAATCCTCTAAGGGGTCAAGGAGTTCCAAAAAATAGCAAGAAGAGATAAGAAAGCCTTCCTCAGCGACCAGTGCAAAGAAATAGAGGAAAACAACAGAATGGGAAAGACGAGAGATCTCTTCAAGAAAATTAGAGATACCAAGGGAACATTTCATGCAAAGATGGGCTCGATAAAGGACAGAAATGGTATGGACCTAACAGAAGCAGAAGATATTAAGAAGAGGTGGCAAGAATACACAGAAGAACAGTACAAAAAAGATCTTCACAACCAAGACAATCACGATGGTGTGATCACTCACCTAGAGCCAGACATCCTGGAATGTGAAGTCAAGTGGGCCTTAGAAAGCATCACTACGAACAAAGCTAGTGGAGGTGATGGAATTCCAGTTGAGCTATTTCAAATCCTGAAAGATGATGCTGTGAAAGTGCTGCACTCAATATGCCAGCGAATTTGGAAGACTCAGCAGTGGCCACAGGACTGGAAAAGGTCAGTTTTCATTCCAATCCCAAAGAAAGGCAATGCCAAAGAATGCTCAAACTATCGCACAATTGCACTCATCTCACATGCTAGTAAAGTAATGCTCAAAATTCTCCAAGCCAGGCTTCAGCAATACGTGAACCGTGAACTTCCTGATGTTCAAGCAGGTTTTAGAACAGGCAGAGGAACCAGAGATCAAATTGCCAACATCCGATGGATCATGGAAAAAGCAAGAGAGTTCCAGAAAAACATCTATTTCTGCTTTATTGACTAGGCCAAAGCCTTTGACTGTGTGGATCGCAACAAACTGTGGAAAATTCTGAAAGAGATGGGAATACCAGACCACCTGACCTGCCTCTTGAGAAACCTGTATGCAGGTCAGAAAGCAACAGTTAGAACTGAACATGGAACAACAGACTGGTTCCAAATAGGAAAAGGAGTACGTCAAGGCTGTATATTGTCACCCTGCTTATTTAACTTCTATGCAGAGTACATCATGAGAAACGCTGGGCTGGCAGAAGCACAAGCTGGAATCAAGACTGCCAGGAGAAATATCAATAACCTCAGATACGCAGATGACACCACCTTTATGGCAGAAAGTGAAGAGGAACTCAAAAGCCTCTTGAAGAAAGTGAAAGTGGAGAGTGAAAAAGTTGGCTTAAAGCTCAACATTCAGAAAACGAAGATCATGGCATACGGTCCCATCACTTCACGGGAAATAGATGGGGAAACAGTGGAAACAGTGTCAGACTTTATTTTTCTGGGCTCCAAAATCACTGCAGATGGTGACTGCAGCCATGAAATTAAAAGACGCTTACTCCTTGGAAGGAAAGTTATGACCAACCTAGATAGCATATTCAAAAGCAGAGACATCACTTTGCCAACAAAGGTCCGTCTAGTCAAGGCTATGGTTTTTTCCTGTGGTCATGTATGGATGTGAGAGTTGGACTGTGAAGAAGGCTGAGCGTCGAAGAATTGATGCTTTTGAACTGTGGTGTTGGAGAAGACTCTTGAGAGTCCCTTGGACTGCAAGGAGATCCCACCAGTCCATTCTGAAGGAGATCAGCCCTGGGATTTCTTTGGAAGAAATGATGCTAAAGCTGAAACTCCAGTAGTTTGGCCACCTCACGCGAACAGTTGACTCACTGGAAAAGACTGTGATGCTGGGAGGGATTGGGGGCAGGAGGAGAAGGGGACGACAGAGGATGAGATGGCTGGATGGCATCACTGACTGGATGGACGTTGAGTCTGAGTGAACTCCGGGAGTTGGTGATGGACAGGGAGGCCTGGCGTGCTGCGATTCATGGGGTCGCAAAGAGTCGGACACGACTGAGTGACTGAACTGAACTAAACTGAAGGGGTCATGATGATCTACCCCTCACACTGTATATGCAAACATCTTAGGTGAACTTTATGTAAAATGCCAATATATCATTTTCCTTAAACATAGCGATTGATGCAAAACAAGATTTCTCAGATGACCTGGGAGGATACTGGGCCTCACCTCATGGGAGATCTTAGCTTCAGTACTTACTTATGATCTTATCAGTGCTATTAGGTCTATTACTTGTTCAGTTGAGTTCAGTTCAGTCGCTCAGTCGTGTCGGACTCTTTGCTACCCCATGAATCGCAACACGCCAGGCCTCCCTGTCCATCACCAACTCCCAGAGTCCACTCAAACTCATGTCCATCGAGTCAGTGATGCCATCCAGCCATCTCATCCTCTGTCGTCCCCTTCTTCTCCTGCCCCCAATCCCTCCCAGCATCAGGGTCTTTTCCAATGAGTCAACTCTTCGCATGAGATGGCCAAAGTATTAAGAGTTTCAGCCTCAGCATCAGTCCTTCCAATGAACACCCAGGACTGATCTCCTTTAGGATGGACTGGTTGGATCTCCTTGCAGTCCAAGGGACTCGAAAGAGTCTTATCCAGTCTTATCACAGTTCAAAAGCATCAATTCTTCGGTGCTCAGCTTTCTTCACAGTCCAACTCTCACATCCATACATGACCACTGGAAAAACCATAGCCTTGACTAGACGGACCTTTGTTGGCAAAGTAATGTCTCTGCTTTTGAATATGCTATCTAGGTTGGTTATAACTTTTTTTCCAAGGAGTAAGTGTCTTTTAATTTCATGGCTGCAGTCACCATCTGCAGTGATTTTGGAGCCTTAAAAAATAGTCTGACATTGTTTCCACTGTTTCCCCATCTATTTCCCATGAAGTGATGGGACCAGATGCCATGATCTTCGTTTTCTGAATGTTGAGTTTTAAGCCAACTTTTTCACTCTCCACTTTCACTTTCATCAAGAGGCTTTTGAGTTCCTCTTCACTTTCTGCCATAAAGGTGGTGTCATCTGCATATCTGAGGTTATTGATATTTCTCCCAGCAATCTTGATTCCAGCTTGTGCTTCTTCCAACCCAGCGTTTCTCATGATGTACTCTGCATAGAAGTTAAATAAGCAGGGTGACAATATACAGCCTTGACGTACTCCTTTTCCTATTTGGAACCAGTCTGTTGTTCCATGTCCAGTTCTAACTGTTACTTCCTGACCTGCATATAGGTTTCTCAAGAGACAGGTCAGGTGGTCTGGTATTCCCATCTTTTTCAGAATTTTCCACAGTTTGTTGTGATCCACACAGTCAAAGGCTTTGGCCTAGTCAATAAAGCAGAAATAGATGTTTTTCTGGAACTCTCTTGCTTTTTCCATGATCCATCGGATGTTGGCAAATTGATCTCTGGTTCCTCTGCCTGTTCTAAAACCTGCTTGAACATCTGAAAGTTCATGGTTCACATATCGCTGAAGACTGGTTTGGAGAATTTTGAGCATTACTTTACTAGAATGTTAGATGAGTGCAATTGTGTGATAGTTTGAGCCTTCTTTGGGATTGCCTTTCTTGGGATTGGAATGAAAACTGACCTTTTCCAGTCCTGTGGCCACTGCTAAGTTTTCCAAATTTGCTGGCATTTGCCTATTTTATAAGACTTGTTCCCTGAATTACCGTGTGACTGAGCTTCAGATAAAATTAATGATTAGACAACTTGAAAGTGGAAGTTAACCACACAGTCTCGTCTGATTCTTTGCAATCCCATGGACTGCAGCCTGCCCGGCTCCTCTGTCCATGGAATTCTCCAGGCAAGAGTGCTGGAGTGGGTTGCTCTTTCCTTCTTCAGGGGATCTTCCCTACCTGGCCGAGTCTCCTGCATTGCAGTCAGATTCATTACCAACTGAGCCACTAAGGAAGGCAAAGCAACCTGAAATACTGATCAAATATATAGTTCTATAAGATGAATGACTGTAAGTTGTAACTCTAGATATGGGACGAAGCAACAAGAGGAAATCATTTTCTGGATCATAACAGACTAGTAAGACAGGCAGGTCAGAGGATTTTGGCTACTGTTAATAAGGCCTAGTCCAGTAACAGCACACTGAGTGACTCATCAGTGAAATCCTTGCCTGAACCTGGGAATGAGCAGTCCTAGTTCCCTGGAACAAATTGGTCACAAACTGCCTCCCAAACCTTGATCAAAATTAAGACTGAAAGGGAAGAGATTGTAAAATAAAGAATGTTGCCCACTACACAGTTCTACAAAATCAAGTCATTAGCCACTGCAGTTGCTGGCCTACAATAACCTTGAAAGGAATTCAGGGCAAAGATCAGGATGAGGCAATTTGTGCTCTGGTTAAACTGACAGTGAAAGTGAAAGAGGAGAGTGAAAATGCTGACTTAAAGCTCAGCCTTCAAAAAATGAAGATAATGGCATACAGCCCCATCACTTCAGGCAAATAGATGGGGAAACAGTGGAAATAGTGACAGAGTTTATTTTCTTGGGCTCCAAAATTACTGCAGATAGTGACTGCAGCCATGAAATCAAAGTTCGCTTGCTGCTTGGAAGAAAAGCTATGACCAACTTAGACAGCGTATTAAAAAGCAGAGACACTCCTTTGCTGACAAAGGTCCGTCTAGTCAAAGCTATGGTTTTTCCAGTAGTCATGTATGGATATGAAAGTTGTACTATAAAGAAAGCTGAGCATGGAAGAATTGATGGTTTTGAACTATGGTGCTGGAGAAGACTCTTGAGAGTCCCTTGGACTGCAAGGAGATCCAACCAGTCCATCCTAAAGGAAATCAGTCCTGAATATTCATTGGAAGGACTGATGCTGAAGCTCCAATACTTTGGCCACCTGATGCGAAGAGCTGACTCATTGGAAAAGACTCTGATGCTGGGAAAGATTGAGGGCAGGAGGAAAAGGGGACGACAGAGGATGAGATGGTTGGATGGCATCAGCTACTCGATGGACATGAGTTTGAGCAAGCTCCAGGAGTTGGTGACGGACAGGGAAGCCTGGTGTACTGCAGTCCATGGGGTCACAAAGAGTTAGACATGACTGAGCAACTTAACTGGACCGAAACTGACAGAACTGGTCCTTAGATATTTTTAGGAGAAATTTTTATGAACCTGGATTCTTGCATCTTTCCATACTTAGGAAAGCACTAAAACCATTAACTAAGATGTCTGTTCCTCATGACTAGATGGGGCTTCCCTGGTGGCTCAGTGGTAAAGAACCCATCTGCCAAGCAGGAGATGTGGGTTCAATCCCTGCGTCAGAAAGATCCCCTGGAGGAGGAAATGGCAACCCCCCACGCTATTCTTGTCTGGAGAATACCATGGACAGAGAAGCCTGGTGGGCTACAGTCCATGAGGTCACGACACAGCTGAGGCAACTAAACACACGTAGACATACACACATACTCCCTTCAGCAAAACAGTATGTGTACTGGTCTCCCTCTTTACCTCTGAAATAGTTCTTAGAACTCTCTGAGAGACTGTCTCCCAAGTTATAATCCTCAGATTGGCTTGAATTAAAATTTCCATTTCTTTCTTGGATATGTTACGGAACCATTGACCGAAGCAGCCTACCTTGACCAGAGCGATGATGACCACTTGCATGAGTTATCTCACAGTAGGAAGCCCCAAAGAGGAACATGGTGCTGCTGCCAAAAACTAACCTGGAAAATCTGGGAGGGGCCAAAAGGAGGGAGGAGATGCCAGCCCCATAATATTGGCCTACTAACCTCCCAGAATCCGCACACTGGAATCCATCTTGGCTAAGAGACACACAAGCCACTTGGAAGGACCCTGAGTCAGACTAAATATGGGCCAAACAAGATGATTGACCAAAGACAACCCAGAAATTAATCTCATCACCGTAACACCTGCGACTGTGAGTCACAGCGCAGAGCAGTTCCGCTTCTCCCCACCCCGTTTCCTACTGCTCTCTGCCTGGACGTCCCTTCCCAATAAAGCCTCTTGCTTTGTCAGTATGTGTCTCCTCAGACACATTCTGACAATTCATTTCCAAGAGTTAGACAAGAGGCCCTGGAAAGGGTCCTCCCTCTTGCAACAGATGGACAATTGATTAATTTTTCATTGACAGGCCCCTGCCAACCACAGTGCCTTCATCACAGCCTCTCACTCACTCTGCTCTTGTCCTCTCTGCTTCTCTCTCTCTCTCCTTTCTGTCTTTTTGATACTGCTAAGATTTTTTCTCCTTCAAAGCTATATCCTCTTCCTGGAGTGTTTTCCCCCTGTGCTTCTCCTGGTTAGTCCTGCAGGGATCAGATTAAATGCCCTTCCTACAGAGTGGCTTTCCTTATCCCCTTAAATCAGGTCCCCACCTTACACACGTCCACAGCACCTGGAACTTGGCTTTCCAGGCACTTCACAAGATTTCTAATCATATGGCTAGCTGACATGTTTGTGTTGAGACTGCATGATCAGAAAAGACAAAAACCTGGGGTTCTGTTAGTTTTTTCCTCCGAATCTAACACATTGTCTAGCACACAGCAGGCACTCAAATATCTGTCGGAAAAAAACGAATGTTTGGGAGGTTGGTGACATCAGCTCCCATGTTTGCAATGGTTCTGAGAAGAAAGGACCTCCAGCCAAAGCCACGAGGTTGTTTTGTGGCACCTCTTCTACTGACGTGCTGCAGTCCATGGGGCTGCAGAGAGTCAGACACGACTCTCTGAGCAACTGAACAATAACCTCTAATGCCTGCCTTTTTTTTTCCACTTGTTACAGGCAAGGTTCTCACCATGGAGGGTAGAGTGTCCCTCCCCCAACAATCATCTGGAGACAAGATACGAAAACAGTCACCCTGGGAAGCTGAATCAGTAGGCTCATATAGACACAGATGGGACCCAACCTCTGCTAGGCAACCCTCCCTCCAAGAGGGGCTGGGGGTGTGGTGCCCCCTCAAGTAATTGAGCAGCTTTCTGAATCCCGTCAGGAGACCACAACCTCACTGCAATCCAGATGAAGCAAGTACATCCTCAAAGGGGTGGAGCAGCCCCAGCAATGGCCATTACTTTCCTGCCTGGGTTGATGCTGTAAGAAGGGATGGGCTGCCTGAGCCTGTTTATGTTTAACAGCAAAAAAAAAATTTAAGCTTTTTATTTATTTTTATTATGCTGCACTGGGTCTTACTCTCGGCATGTAAAACCTTAGTTGCATCATGTAGGATCTAGTTCCCTGACTAAGGATCAAACCTGGACCCCCTGAATTGGGAGGGTGGAATCTTAGCCGCTGGACCACCAGGGAAGTCCCTAACAGACAAATAGCACTTACTATGTGCCAGGATCTGCAGATGAGGACATTTAATCCTCATATTGGGCCAATGATACAGATACTTTATTTTTCCAGTTTCGAGTAGGAAATGGCAACCCACTCCATTATTCTTGACTGAAAAATTCTATGGACAGGGGAGCCTGAGCAGGCTACAGTCCATGGGGTTGTAAAGAGTTGGACATGACTGAGTGAATGAACACACACATTATTCCCATTTAACAGATAAGGACCTTGAGACACAGGGAGATTAAGTAACTTGTACAAAGTCACACAGCTAGTTAAGTGGCAGAGCCTGGATTTGAACCCAGGTAGCTGTGTTATTGGAGAAGGAAATGGCAACCCACTCCAGTGTTCTTGCCTGGAGAATCCCAGGGACGGGGAAGCCTGGTGGGCTGCCGTCTATGGGGTCGCACAGAGTCGGACACGACTGAAGCGATTTAGCAGCAGCAGCAGCAGCTGTGTTATAAAATCCCTATTCTTAACCCTGACGTTTTGCTGCCTATAAAAAGGAAAACTTGTTAAAATTTTGTCCACTTACCAAGGCCCTGCTTCCTCAAGATAGGTAACTGAAACATTTCTACAGAGGACTGGGGTTACCAGCAAAGCACCACAGCTTCACAGAAATATCCAAAGTACATCTGTAAAATTTAGCAGAAAAAGCACAGGATTCGGAACTATAAAACCTGCACTCAGATCCAAGTTATTCTACTTACTGAATGACCTTGGTCAAGTTACTTAGCCTCTGCGAGCCCCAGTTTCCTCATCTATAAAAAGGATTATAATAGTGTTTCATTTACAAGGCATCCGGCAGACATCAGCTGAGAGTGGATATTTCTTCCCATCAAAAACTTAGTGCATCTGCACTGCTCACAGCACAGTCCTCGGGCCTGTAATTTGGTTTCTGGAGCGGACCTGCACCCTGGACGGACTGTCCTAAATCAATTACCAATGCCATTTTTCCTCCTGGTATAAATGAATAAAATGGCATCTGCTTTATAAACCTGTCTCTGGTGATTAAGTTAGGATGAGACATCACTCCCAGAGTCTAATCGCCTCTGAGGAATAGATACAATTGGGTTTCTGGACCTGCAAAGGACAACCCTAAACCTAACCCTAACCCTGGACTGTAGTGACCCCTGCCGCCCAGCAACGAAGACTAGGAAAGATATTAAACCACCCCCCAAAACCTATCATCAGAATTACGGGATTGTTATTAATAAAGTCCTTGCACCCTCAGATCCCCCTCCAAGCATTCCCCAGCCTATGGCTTCTCTTTCCCTCTTCCTTATACCCCAATCCCATTAAAAGCCAGACTGCCCAGATCTGAAACAGAGCCAAGAAGGAGATTCACAGTTATGCAGGGAAAACAGGTTCCTTCTGGGAGAGGAGCAGGGGGTGAACAGGGAGGATGGGGACTGGCAGCCAGGGGTCCTGGGGCTGTTACCTTGAGCAGGTTGAAGAGCAGTGGCAGGGCCCGCAAGGGCAGCAGCTTGGCCACGATGCCCAGGACCAGGCTGACATCCTCCCCGACACGGCCCACGAGCTCGGCCACTTCCTTGCCCACCCTCTGCAGAGTTGTCTTCCTCAAACCCAGCACGATGTAGAGGGCAGCCAGGTATTCCTGCATGGCAGGCACAGTGAACACAAAGGTACCCGTGTGTCCTGGCTCCACGCATGGGGCCAGAAAAAACCGCAGGGCGTCTCGGCGGAAAACATGCAGCAGCTGAAACTCCTCTTCTGTCTGGACGCCGGCTTCCAGGCAGCCACGCACGTCCTCTTCGGAGAAGTATGTCTTGCGGGAGGACACACCCTCGTAGGCCAGCTTGCCCATGGTTCGGGCCGCATAGGCCATCAGGGACAACTTAGAGGGGTCAGTGCTGTCCAGCATCTCCCCACTGAAGTTAAGACGCAGGAAGCTGGTGTAGATGCTCGTGAGGGTCTGGCCGGCCGGCGTGGGGGCATGCAGGAAGTGCAGGGTGGCACAGACAAGCCAGCAGTAGGAGGGCAGGAAGCAGGCAGCGGCGATCTGATGGTGCCCCTCCAGATTCCGGGTCAGCATCTGCACCAGGTGGTCACGCTGAGCCGGCGTGACCGATACCCCCCCAGCTCCGGGCCCGCAGTCTGGCTGGTTGAGGCGGAGCTGGAAGTAGAGCTTCTGGAGGTTTGTATCGGAGAAGCCACAGATCTCTCCATAGCGGCCTACGTACTTGCTGGGGATGCGGCCGATGGCAGAGGGCCGGGTGGTCACCAGAATGCTGGCCTGGGAAGGGCATGGTGGAGGGTTAAGAAAGACCCTGGTGTCCTCATTGCCTCACTTGCCAGGGAAGAGTCCAAGAGTGAAGATGATGATGACCTCAGTAATAATAACTCAGACTTATGTGGACCCACTATGATCCAGGGCACCGTGCTAAGCCCTTCATATGCAGCATCTCATTTGATCAACGCAACTCAAGGACAGAAGGAAGTGGAAGCCTGGAGAAGCTACTGACCAGCTCAGTCCCACAGCTTGGAAGCAGAGGGGCAGAATTTGAACTAACCCAGAGCCTACGCTCCTATGTATTAAATATGTGGACCCAGAACGCAAAAATCCTTAGGGGGCAAGTTAGGGACAGCAAATCGGGGCAGGGCACACTCACCTCAGGCAACATGTATTTGCGCAGCAGGTTGATGATGATGGCAGCTGGCGCCTCTGGCTTCTCGGGGTCACTGCAAAGCCCTGTGCTGGCCAAGGAGAAATTGAGGTTGAGATGCTCCAAGCCGTGGAGCACAAAGAGCAGGCGGGAACCGGCAGCGGCCATCAGAGGCAGAATCTCCTTCAGGGGAGTGTAGCGCTGGGCTACAAGTTGGCACAAGGAGGCGGGAGCAGGGCCCAGGGATGACAGGTCCTCACAGGAGAAGGGAATGAGCAGCTCGAAGGCTGGCAGCCGCCCATAACACCAGTCCAAGACCATCTTGCGCACCAGCGTGCTCTTGCCTGTGCCCACGGTCCCATAAAGCACCACCGTCTGCACCCGGCGCCCACAGGCATCTGGGTCAAAGAGCTGAGACAGGGCTAGCGGGGGGAGCCCAGCAGAGGGTGGCTGATGCTCCAGGGCCAGTTCAGCCAGTGGGCGCAGCAGCTCATCAGGGGTGCTCTCACGGATCACAGGGTCGACATGGACTGTGTCTAGTGCAAAGGTCGGGCCAAACTGGCGCTCTTCCCTGGGCAGCCGACTGAACCACTCGGCCAGGTTGTGGCGGTGCCGCTGGAGAGCTTCTGAATGGGAAGGCAAGAGGAGAGAGGGAGGTCAGGGAGAGGGGCGGGGAAACGCGAGAGCTTAGGGAGACCTTAGAGCTAGGGTCAAGCTGCCGAGTCAAGACACGACATTGGGAGATGCTGGGGTCCAAAATGGTGCTGGACACACAGGACTCCCTCAGAATGTCCAGGAAGTTCAGACCCCTGTGACAGGAAGTAGGGAGCCATGGGATGAGTGATGGTGAGTCTGGGCTGACTGGTTGCATGATTATCTGTGCATGATCTTCCCTGACAGCTAGAGGCAGTGTGTTGAAGGGAGGGATGATATGTCCCTCCCAGTGCTTTGTACATCGTAAGTGTGCACTGCACGAGTGTCGCAAGAAGGGGTACACAGATAGACAGATAATGAGGCCAGGGAGAGTGGGTCCACGGATGGCCGATGGTAATGGGTGCTCTATACCACCTTCCTGCTTGCTTCTCTCCCCACCATCCCCGACCCCATCACACCCCCTGGGATCCCAGAATCCCCTCTCCTCAGGCTGACTGAGAAGCCAGTCCCTTTACCAGATGCAGCAATGCCCCGGAACAACTGTCCATGCCTCCCGGATGAAGGACCATTGCCCACTGAGCTTCCATTGTGGCGTATAAAGGCCCTGTGAGCAAAGAGAGGGGGTGAGCTGGGGCTTGGCTGTTGGGCTCAGGCTCCACAGAGGCTCAGAGTCCAGTCCTGCCTCAGCTGATAGACTTCTGGCTTCCTGAGATCCAGCCCTGACCCTGGACATCCAAGTCCAGAGCCTCGTCTGATTCTCTCACACCCTTCCCAGGGCCTGAGGTCTCGCCCCTAGCCCTCCAGCTCCCCGCTGCTCCCTGCCTGCCGGGAACTTAGGCTGGCCCCTACTGGATTCCGCCCACCTTCCACCAGTTCTTCCTCTGGCTGACCACTGTGACTTGCACCATGGATGATATAAGCCAACTTCCTCTTTAGGTCTGGTAGCTGACTCTCTACGCTCTCTACCCACCGGGAGACCAACCTCTCCCCAGGGCATCAAGCTCTCTGCAAGTCCTGACCCTTCCCAGGCTACTCTGCTGTGTCCCGATGTGTCCTAAAAGTATGACACCAAGGCCTCACCTCGGGGACCCAAGAGGGCGCTCCCCTTTAAGGGGCCAACTCCAGTGAATCAGGAAGGGGATACGTTCATCTACAGAGAGAAAGAAGAAGGAAGAAATAGCATCAAGAACTCACCCACATTAGCTCAACAATACACAAACCCCCATATCTACGTCAACCCCCCTCATCATTTGCTCTCATAGCATCACGAACTGCCCCTTTGCAGCAGTTATTATATTTCATTATGTAATTATTTCATTAACATTCATTCACACACCCATTCTTCCATGAGAGCGGGGATTACATCTGTTTTGTTCATAATTATCTACTTAGAACTAAGCACAGGGTCTGTCTAGCACACAGCAGGCACTCAATAAATATCTGTTGAATGCAAAATTAAATCAGACCAGTGTTCCTGGGCTTATGTAGCTACAGGGACCCTCAAAGATCTTTTAGTTCGACTCCCTTAGTTTAGGATGGGAGAAAGGAAGCTGGGGAGGTGCAGTGACTTGTTCAAGGTCAACAGCTAAAGAATCACAGAGCTGGGACTAGCACACCTGGTGTGTGGATCCCTGCTCTACTGGGGGTGCCGTCTGGACTCTGAAGATGAAGGGAGAGTTGGAAACAGAAACCCCTGCTTCCTGCTCACCTGCTGGCTGGAGTATTCTTCTCAGACCAGGGCTCCAAGAGGCCCTGGGCAAATGGCAGCCCCACCTCATGGCAGGAGAAAAGATTAGAGCCTGCAGGACTGAGCACACTGCCTTCTAGCCTGTTCCCCTGTAGGAAAAATGGTATGAATGGACCCCACACACCCCAACTTTCCCACCCCACCTCCCCGAGCAGGCCAAAGGGTGGCCTTCCTCCTCAAGAGAACATTAGCTTTTACTTAAGTGTCAGTGTCACCAAAGCCCCGGCCTGGCCTTCAGACCTCCCTCCTCCACATCCCCCACCTGAGTGATCCCATTTTATCTCCTACCATCCACTGCCTCTACCCTATGGCTTCATGATCGCCTTTCTCCTGAGTTCCAGCCTAATGAACTATTTAGCTGTCCTTTAAAAAAAAAAAATTATTTATTTTGGCTGTACAGCAAAGCATGTGGGATCTTAGTTCCTTGACTAGGGATGAAACCTGTACCCGCTGCAATGCAAGCGCAGAGTCTTAACCACTGGACTACCAGGGAAGTCCCCCTTGTTGCCCTTTTCTTCTTTTGCTTGGCTTCCAGCAAACTCATAGGAGTTCTGTGTTCATGTTCAGAAGCTTTTCCGAGCCAACAATTCCCAGTAAAGAATCATCCACCCTCCTCTCAAGTTTTTCTGTAGCTCTCAGGTCCTTTTAGCTCAGTTTTAATAGTTTGACCATTTTATCTTCTCTGTGACTTTTATCTAACCTGCTTTTCAGGCTGACATAAATAATAGATAAATGAACAAAGGACTTGCTACTTTGTGTCTCCATATGGACATCCTGCCTGTGCTTCAAGATGCATGCTTGCAGAACTGAACTCAGCAGCCCTCCTCCCTGTTCAGTTACTTTACCGCACATCTTCCCAATCACATGATTTCTTCTTGAAATCTGACCCCTTTGTCTTCAAATTCTTCCCTCCTCTTTTATCCACTGGAATCAGCCCGCTGGCCAGTTCCTCCTCCCCATTCTTTGCCAGCCTGTTCCTGTTGCAACATCCCTCCCACCCCTGTGGTAACTCAGACCCTCCCCAGACTTCCGGGGACCCCTCTTCTCTTTACCTTCTCTCTGCCTTCAGTGCCATTCCATTCCCATCCCTCATCCCAGCCACTAATCGCCTCCCTAAAATCCTAGGTTGTATGGAGTCCAAATACCTGACCCACAACTGCTATTTTTCTGATAATGCCCCTGACCGGTGCCTTATCCACCAGGCTTTCCGAATCTTGCTTGCACTTTACTTTGTTCATACTCTTCCATCAGCTTGGAATGACCTTTCTCTCCTGCCAGAATCCTACCCAAGCTTTTAAAAACTGCTTAAAGTCCCTCTCTCCTGGGCAGTCTTTCCCCATCCCTGAGCTCCCTTAAATGAAGCACACAGCTACTTGGCAGCCGGTCTCCACTGGGATGTGGCTCCTTAAGGGCAGGACACACTTAGGGAGAAGTGGGTGCACTGGGCCCTCTTGCCAGCAGGGCCATCCTGTGGAGGTGCAGGCTGGGGCTCAGACCTGGAGTCCCGGTTGCAGAAGGGTTAAGAGGCGGCCCTGGCAAGCTAGAAAAGCTTGGGGAAACTAGCTCAGTGGGAAAAAATCAGACGCAGGGCCTCTGATTCAAGATGGGACTCGTGGTGGGGGCGGCGGTGGGGAGGGTAACTTTCGGAGGATCACCCCTGGTCTCCAGAGCAGTGAGAAAAGAAGAGGGCACCGCAGGAAGGGTACCAGGTCTGTGCTCGCACAAATCCAGAGCTCCTCCTCTTAATCGGGGACCCCAGCTTTCCCTGTTTAAGTTGGTTTCAGACCCAAGGGGAGAGCCCGCCACAACGGCCACCATTCAGCGCACCGCTGCGTCCTACGCAACCCCGGCAGCCGGCTCCTTGCGGCTCCAGCCCAGCCCCACCCCGCCCCCGCTGCTTAGACCTTTACCCGCCGCGGTCCAGGCCGGGAGCGGTCGTCGCCAGAGTCTCTCGCTTACTCGCAAAGGCCCCGGCGCGGCGCCGCGCTTCCTGCCCGCCCCGCCCGCCTGCGCGGAGCCCTGCCCTTTCTGGCTACGCGCCCGGCAGCGGGCACGCGCGAGAACGCGCCTCGGCGCTCCGGGCCTCCCGGTCCTGGGAGGAGGCAGATAGCGAGAGAGGATGGGGTCCCGGAGAGCAGGCCCGGGGCAGGGACTTCTTCCGCATTCGTCCGGCCATCTCCCCGCGCCTCCCGTGCTACACCCCTCCATCCGGGCGGGCCCTGCCGCTGGAACTGTCTTCTGCAGGTCACCGAGCGACAATCTCATCCCATTAGTCACTGTCTCTCAGGCAGGGCTTGTTGCGACGCCCATTGTACAGATGAAGGCACTGCCGCTCAGAAAGGTGAAATGACTTGCACCGCCGGTTGACCCAACTTGGAAGAGCCAGAACAAGAATCCGGGGCCTGGGTCTTCCTACCTCGGACCCCTGGACCTTCCCGAGGCGCCCTCTCTCCCTCATCCCCAGAACATTCTTCCCTCTGTGCCTCTTCACCGCTTCAGCGTACCTCTTGGCAGAGATCTTGGGATCTTGGGTCTTCCCTCTGTACCTGGCTCTCTTCACCTCTGCCCAGAACCTCTGTGTGTGGCTTCTGGTCACTTGCCTCAAGGAAGACAGAAGAATGGGGCGAGGGAGTGCTCCCACCTCTAACTGCCCTTCTTGTCTGGTACCCAGACATAGCCTAGCCCTGGGGCTTCCTAGTCCTCAAAACCCCCACTCTCGTCCCTGTGCTTCCACACCTGGCATGCTCAGGACCCATGAAGCTGAGCGAGGCGTCACCCACCACCCACAGCCAGGGCATGCCTCCGCAAGCAAACACAGGTGTGCACTGAACAGAGGTGTGCAGTAGGGAACCCGTAGAGAGGCAGCCGGACAGGGCTGGGAAGAGGGCTTTATGATCTTGATTTCAGCGAGGCAGCAATGAGCAGTGGCTTGAGGCAAGATCTTAATTCCCTCTCCAGGAACTGAACCTGGGTAGCCTGGATGATAAACAGGAATCCTAGCCACCAGACCAGCAAGGGCTAGAGGCTAGAAAACATTTTCCCCTGGATCTTTGCCCCCAGTGAAAAATACAGAGGCAGACATTGTAAATGTCGGTACAAAGTACCATTAGAGACATAGCACAACAGGTGGGAGAGCATATAGAGAAATGGTTTGTTTAGTTAAGGCAGAAGCAAGGCAGAGATGTACACCTGGAAAGAAGGGGCATACCTCTTAGAGAGGAGGAGTGCAGTAAAATAGCAGTGAAGTCATTTATATAGGTCAGTTCTTCTGGGTCTTTGTCTTCCTTCAGCCAATTATCTGGTTTCTTTTTCTACACCTGACCTACCCTGGGACCCTCCTCTGGTTGCACAGGCATCCCTCAGTCAAGATTTATCTCAAAGTGAAGGCTTCTGGGAGGCACAAGACTCATTCATTATTGCCTGGAATTATCCCCTGACTGTTGACCCTCAAGGAGCCTTTCTGCGCGTGTGTAGTGTCTCCTTTGTCCCAAAAAGGGGGGAGTGGGGATCCCTTAATCCTTTACTCGAGCAGTTTTGCACATCTTTGTCCTTGCCATGACTATTACCTTGACAAAGACTGGGGGGAGGCTGATTATAAATTCCTCAACTGGAGCCTACCTATCTCTTATATCAGGAATTGCAAACAGTTGTTAACTATCCAGGCTGAAGCCCACTTCTTCCAGCCCCAAGAAATGCAAACAGGAGGCCAGATGTAAATGTCTAGCATGGAGCCCATCTATCTCCTGACTCAATCTCTACCCTCCATCCTTGTTTTTTTTTTTTTTTTCTTTGTTTAGTTATACATGTAAACATCTGTTCTTTGACCAAACATGTGGTATTGGGCTAAGACTGAACAACAAGAACAAGAAGAACAAGGACCAGACCAGAGCAGCTCCCCTCTAGGGGACCCAAAGGACCGTACTTCAGAGGCAGATAGAAGCCTTAGGAAAGTCTGGGAGAGGAAGTTACTAACTGACTGTGACCCGGAAGTGACATTTGAACTGGATCTTAAAAAATAAGATGATACTCAGACCAAAAAAACAATGAAATAATGATGTTTGCAGCAACATGGATGGAACTAGAGATGATCATACTAGGTGAAGTCAGACAGAGAAAGTCAGACAGAGAAAGACAAATATCATAGGATATCACTTATATGCAGAATCTAAAAAAAAATAAATACAAGGAGGGAGGTTCAAGAGGGAAGGGACATATATATATCTATGGCTGATTCATGCTGATGTATGGCAGAAACCAACACAATATTGTAAGGCAATTACCCTCCAATTAAAAATAAATTTAAAAAATGAACTTATTTACAAAACAGAAGTAAACTAACAGACATAAAAAGCAAACTTACAGTTACCAAAGGGGAAAGGGAAGGGAGGGATACATTTGGACTTTGGAGTTAACAGATACACATTACTACATATAAAACAGGGACTTGTCGCAGGGACTTCCCTGGAGGTCCAGTGGCTAAGACTCCACGCTCCCACTGTAGGGGGCCCGGGTTCAATCCCTGGTCAGGGAACTAGATCCAACATGCCACAACTAAAAAGGTGCCACATGCTTCAACGAAGATGCAGATCCCACTTGCCACAACTAAGACCCAGCACAGCCAAATAAATAAATACTTTTTTATAATAAAAATAAAAATAAAATATATAAACAGCAAATAGCACAGGGAATTATATTCAATATCTTGTAATAACCTATAATGGAAAAGAATCTGAAAAATAATATATATATAATTCAATATATATATATATAAAACTGAATCACATTGCTATACACCTGAGACATTATAAATCAATAATACGTCAATTAAATTTTTTCTTAAAAAACCAAGGAATGAAAGGGCATTCCAGACAGCAGGAAAACAACACATTTGATTTCAACAGAGTTCTGAACAGGGAGTGGGAGGGGTAAGGGGTGAGGGGAAAGGAGGCAGAGTGACCCTGCGAATGTGGTTTTAGGACCTGGGGGGCTCCTCTAGCTTCACTCCACTTCCCTAGCCACGTGAGGCAGACAGGCCTCTGGCTGTGTTACTGGACCCAGTACAGAACAAACCATTTCCCTCCCCCGCCCCCTCAGCGGGTATGGCAACCATGTAAGCTCTATTAATGACATATAATTTGGCCTCTTGCAGACAGAAGCACTGTGAGTCATGCTGCGGGCACGTGCTCTGTCGTCTGACCTCAGGATGGGGCGGCAGGTGCCACAGAGCCACAGCATGGAGAAGAAACTTGGTCATCTCTGTCCTCCTGCACCTTGCACAGACCCTGACAAAGAAGGCGGCACCGTGTTGCAGGAAACAATCTCTGGGTCCAGGAAAGTTGGCATTCAGGGAGAGTGGGTCCATTTCAAAATATGTTTGAAAGCCGCCCCGCACCTCTGCAGGTTACTGGGACCGGGAGTAGAAATTGAGAAGGCTCTCGGTGACAAGAGCATTGCAACTTGAGGGCTTGCTCAAAGCACTTCTCCATGCCTTGGTTTCCTTCTCTGTAAATGGAGGAAATGATCACACTCCTCCTCTCAGCCTCAGGGAGTTGCTGCAAGAAGCAAAAGTGCTTTCTTCGCAATTAGGTGAGCCACTCTACGAATGTTCTCTGTGCCTTTGCTGGTTCTGGAATGGCTGTTCATTTCCTTTAGCTCCTGAGGGAATGTACAAATGTGTGAACTTATAAGTGTTACTCTTTTGAAAGTATTTTAAATTTCATCTTAAAAGAGAAAGAAGGGACTTCCCTGATTGTCCAGTGGCTAAGATTCTGCACTCCCAATGCAGGGCCCCTGGGTTCAATCCCTGGTCAGGGAACTAGATCCCACATGCTGCAACTAAGACTCGGTACAGCCAGATAAATAAATATTAAGAGAGAGAGAAAGTAAAAATGAAGAATCTTAAGACTATGTAGTGGTGGGATTTTGTGCCTTATGACTTACGGGAGCCATCTATAGGCATTATGCCAGGGAGAAGGTGGCACCCAGAGTGGCCCTTAAAGCTAATTAGAATGCCAGGAGCTAGGGCTCAGACTTCCCGCTTCCCAACCCCCACGCCCACCCCCATAAGAAACTCAGTTAGTCCATCTCCAGCCAAGCACCCAGCCAGTCATAGATTGGGCCCTATTCTAGCCCAGGACACTTAGCTCTTCCTGTGGCACTACTCTGGGCAACCGGCAGGACTGATGCTGCCCTTTCCTTCAGTCCCCAAGCTCAGGATCAGGAGGGAAGAGGGTGAGACAATGTATTCCTTCTTGGGTAATCCTGCTACCAGCCCTTAAGGCCTTCCAGACAATTGCCTGCTTCAAATCTCAGGCCAATTGCCTACTTCAAATCTCAGGCCACAATGATAGGGACAGAGTACAGGGACAAAGTAGGTGATTAAACAGATAATCCCACTAGGCAATTGTAAGTAAAAAAATATGGGAGACCCCTGTAAGTTAATGGGTACTCAAGAAAGCAGGTTTGCTTAACCACAAAACCACACAGGCTTGTTTAGTAGTGAAACCATGCAACAGAAACACAAGACATGCTCCAAAACAAGAAAACAATGGTTAATGATTCCTAGGACATGCTCTATGCACACATAAACAAAAAAAAAAAATTTGGTCCATAATTTGTGGACCTAGCTTGACTATATAGGGATAAGAAAACTCCCCTGCTCAACCTGGAGAAGGAATTGATGATAGAAGCACGATGTCAAAGACAAAGAAGTTCTTCTCCCCTTGCTCATTTTTCTTTTGATTATAAAACTGTAGCCCAGTAAGTTCTGAGTGAAGCATCCCTTGCCTGCCTTTTTGTAAGTCTCACAAGCATCCTATTCTAATGAATCATTTCTCTCTATCTTCTCTGTGCTGAGACATAAAAAATTATGGTACCAGAGGTCTTCGGAGCCCCCAGACAACACCAAATGGTTTCAACCAGAGCAGTCCTCATGGCTGATGGGTTGGCCCTGGAAGTGTGGCTCAGTAGGAAAGAAGTGAAGAGGAAATGGGGAAAGCTGTGCTGAGCTCAGTGGGGTCCCTGCCACTCTTATCCTGGGGCTTAGGCCCCTGGAGCTTTCTGCTTCTCACTGCCTTCACGACTCCTAACCCTCCCCTCTCTCCCATAGGCACAATCAGGGAACCAGGGTTCAGTGAGTTCTGGAAAGAGAGCCAGCTATCAGTCAAGCAAGAACATACCCATGCAACAGACACAGAACCCATGCACAGAGCTTGCATGTGTGTGTATGTATGTGTGTGCTCAGCCGTGTCTGACTCTGCAGCCCCATGGACTGTAGCCCTCCAGGCTCCTCTGCCCATTAATTTTCCAGGCAACAATACTGGAGTGGGTTGCCTTTTCTCCTCCAGGGGATCTTTCCCACCCAGTAATCGAACCCACGTCTCTGGAGTCTCCTATATTGGCAGGCAGATTCTTTACCACTAGTGCCACCTGGGAAGCACACAGCTTGCAGACCCACCATAAATAAGCGTCATCAGCTGATGCCAAGGATGAGGCAGGAGGCAGAAGACCTGGTTGCCAGAACTGATTCCCACTTTCATTAACTCAGGGCCCTTTGGCAAGTTACTTAACCCAAGTCTCAGCTCTCTTATCTGCAAAATGGGTTGTCACGAGAGATAATGTGTGTTTGATCTGAGACTCCCTTGAGAACATAAGCATTTGTAAGATGCTTCTGTAAGGTGGAGCATAATACAGATATCTCATAAGTTACACACTCACCAGCTTGATTTCCATCTAGGACTTCCCATCCATTGCCACAGCTCCCTAAAGCGCATAGACTTCTTGCCAAGAGCTTTGAAGACCCGCCCATGGTACCGAGTGCCAGAGCTACACACATTTCCACACAGCATACTGTATAAATATAGGTTTTATTAATAATGAGTGAAATCCCACAAATACAATGGGCATCTCTGTGTGATGGGGAGAATCCGTTGCAGGGTAAGGAAGGTAGAGAGGTATGTGCACAGGAAGAAAGGGTGACAAGTGCCCGAGGGGAAGAGGAAATCAGAAGTAGAATGAGCCTGGACCCCAGCCATCCCAGGAAAGTCAGACACGTTCTAGGTGCATCTGTCACTCTGGTGCCCCGGCCATGCTGCTCTGACACCCAGGGCCCACCTTGGCTGATAGGAAGAAGGTAGCAGGACATGGACAGGAGTTTGAATGAGCAGCAAGTGGCCGTGGAAGGGGTGGAGGAGTGACATTGCCAGCTTGACACACAAAAGAAGAGCCATGGGGTGGCAGTGACCATGTCTAACTTATGCTCGCGCTTTGTGCTTGTGTGGGGTCCTGAACGCCAGGGAGTTGGTACCCTGTGCCACTCCAGGCTTGGGAAGAAGGGAAGACTGGGGCGTAGACACTTGCAGCTCCTGGAGACGGCCTGGGCAGCACCAGCCTCATCCTTAGAGTCAAAGTGGGAGCCCCAGGAAGAGGTTGGCATTGCCCTCCCCACAGCACCTGCCACCACCATGCCACCATCACCCTTCCTCTGAGCTATTGGGGGGACGGCGAGTGTGTGTAGGGTTGAGATTGCCTGTCTGTGTAGTGTATATGTGCCTGTAACTCAGGAGAGGGAGGGGACCACTGCGGGACCACATGAACAGCAAGAAAGGAGACTTGAGTCTCCACCCACTCACCACCACCCCCTCCACCCCACCCCCACCCCACCCCTGAATAAAGTGCATTCTCCACTTCCAGCAACAGACGGGAAAGAAACAGAGACATTATTGCAGAGGAGCCACAGGCCCAGCCCCAACCAGATGGGTCCGGGGGACAGCCCAAGGCGCCAGGCCTCTCCAACCCCTAGGACTGGGAGGGATGGTCCAGACAGATCCAGATACCTGTCCCAACAGATTGTCCAGATCAGCCAGGGTCTAAGGGTGGAGAGAGGTGAGGAGAAGGAAGAAGAGACTTCCAGAGCCTGTCCCTGCCCTGTTCCAACAGGATATCCAGGGACCTCAATGGGACCCAGCCCTAGAACCCCAACCTTATAACAGCCAGTTTACAAACACTTGTGTGGT
Source organism: Bos mutus (assembly GCF_027580195.1). NCBI lineage: Eukaryota > Metazoa > Chordata > Mammalia > Artiodactyla > Bovidae > Bos > Bos mutus. The sequence goes on from NC_091631.1 coordinate 50,111,121, forward strand.
GGGACCCAAAAGGGGGGCCACTTTGGTCAATTGTAAGAGGGGGCCTGGAGAGCCAGGGGCTCCCAGGCAGACAACAGAGGAGGGTGTCAGGGGCGGGGCAGGAAGGAGGGTGGCAGCCTGCTAGTGGTCTTTGCATGCAGGTGTTGGAGAGAGGAGGGAGGAAGCTACAGACTGCATCAACTTGGAAAGACTCCTGGGCATGGCAGAGAGGCCTGGCACCCCCACCCCTAGGGCCAAGGCTGGGAGTGCAGTCTGCCAGCCAGCCTGCAAAGGAGCTGAGAGAGGGGAGGGCTCAAGTCTACAAGGTTAAAACAGTCCCGAAGGGCTGGGGCCCAGGCCAGGGCAGAGCTCTATCTCTTGGACTTGATTCGGTAGCGGAGCACAAGGTACGCCAGCAGCCGCAGGAGCAGGAAGAAGATGCCTAAGGCCAGGAAGTCCACGTAGAGCTTGCCATCTTCAACATCCATGGCTCGGAGAATGTTCTCTGGCTTCTGGAAAGGGCAGTGTTCCGTCAGGCAGCTCAGGTCTTCTCGCCCCATGCCATATATGGTCAGTATCACACCCTCGAAGCCATACCTAGGCAATCACAGGCATCAGAGCCAGGATGCAGAGCACAGGGCCCCTGCCACCTGGGCAAACTGCCAGAGGCCAGGTGCAATCTCTCACCTCCTGCAAGGAGGAGCAGGGGCAGATGGTAAGGGGAGGGGTACTGACCTGACATAGGAGAGGTAGGAGCTCCACTGCAGGTAACTGGGGATGGCTTTGAAGCTGACGAAAAAACCGGAGAACAGAAGGACGGGGATAGCGGTGACGGGACCCAAAAAGGTGGCCACCTGCAGGGGAGGGAAGGGGACCAGGCCATCGCAGGGGTGACCAGGACAGACTCAGGACCGGGGCTGGGGTGGGGCCCAGGCTTCCCAGAGATCCATCCCACTCCTTAGGCCAGGCCCTGCTTCCTCCCACCAGACTCCGGCCCCTCTCTTGGGGGTCCCCACGTGCCAGCCACTCACCTGTAAGGAGCTGGAGGCAGCTCCAATCAGCATCCCCAGAGACTGGGCCGCCAAGGCCGTGGAGGCACCCAAGGCTAAGAAGAGCAGGAAGCGGCTGGTCTCAGCCGGCTGGCTTGTCATCCAGTACATGATACTGCAGTACACAGCTGGGCATATCACCTGGGGAGCAGGCACGGGGCTGGGCAGCGGCCAAGACCCTCAACTCCACCCAGGCAGGAGCCTTTAGGACAGCAATTGCTAGAGTGTCCACGCCTGGTCCTCTGTACTCCTGCTCATGCTGTCACATGAACTTGACATGGGTCCCCTTCCCTGGCTCTAAGAACCTCATTCATCTTCCATCAGGCCCACTCAGACCCATGCAGGCCTGGTGACTTCTTTGAAGATCCATCCCATCTGGACCAGCATATTCTTTATATTGTTAATTCCTTTACATATGAGAGCCTTCTGTCCCGCTGTACCTGCTAAGTCACTTCAGTCATGTCCAACTCTTTGCAACCCTGTGGACCATAGCCCACCAGGCTCCCCTGTCCATGGGATTCTCCAGGCAAGAATATCGGAGTGGGTTGCCATGCCCTCCTTCAGGAGATCTTCCCAACCCAGGGACTGAACCTGTGTCTCTCATGTCTCCTGCATTGGCAAGCGGGTTCTTTACCACTAGCGCCACCTGGGGATCCCTTTGTCCCCATCAGTTCCTGGGCAACAGGGACCGAGACTATCAAGTGCAGGAGTGAGGGTTGTTCCCTGGATGAGGCCCTCAACCAAGAGGCAGCCAGAAGCCAAGCCCCTGCTTGTACTCTTCTCACCCTGGCACGGTGCACCCTCGCCCTGGGGAAGGGACACCTCTTCTAATTTGCTCAAAGGTACCCTATGGATCACTGGTGACCCTGGTGCTTGGAAGAGGGTGGTGGTGACCAGAACAATCAAACCCAGCAAACATTATTAGGTACTTCAGTATGTGCCAAGCACTATTCTAAGTACTGTACCTGTATTAACTCATTTCATTCTCATAAACAATCCCAAGGTAGATATTATCATCATTCTACCTTACAAATGGAGACACTGAAGCCAAGAGAGATTAGGTGCCTTGCCCAGTGTCTCACAGCTAACGAGGAGCAGCGAGGCTCCAGGGCCCATGCTGTTCTCTGTTGCCTTGAGTAAAAGTCATTTGTGGGGCTATTATTTTCATCATGTGTTGTTTGATCTCTCTTATTCCCACTGGAACATAAATTCCATGAGGTCAAGACTACTTCTGTCATTATCGTTGCTACATCCCCAGTGCCTGACAAAGAGCCTGGTGCATGGTTGGTACTCACCACCTCTTGCTAAGTGAGTAGAAGTGAAGGAAAGGATGGCATGTAACAAGGTTGAGGTGGGGGCAGGAAGCAAGGATGGAAGGAGCAAGATAGGAGGGAGGCAGCAGGGAGGTAGGAGGAAGAGGCTCACTTGGAAGGGCACATCAGCCATGGTCTTGGCCAGGAAATAGATTTTGAGGCTGTACCAGTAGTTGAGATGCTCCCTCAGGAAGACTGCCATCTCTAAGGGGACTGAAGACACAGGCTGATGAGGCATAGCACCCTGACCCTACCCCATGCTCCCCACGCCCGCCCATGCCCAGGGCATCTCAGCTCACAGGTGAGCACAGTTGGCATCATGGCAGCAAACATGAGGAAAAGAATGGAGAAGAAGAGGCAGCCGGTGTTGTTTAAGACCTTGTTGGCATCGTTGCCAGTTTGCAGGTAGAGGAGACCAATGAGCACGCCAATCACTGCATGGGACATGAACCGCAGGTGGGTCAGGACCTGTGTGAGGGGTGATCATGAGGAGAGAGGATGGATCACAGGCTAGGGATGGGTGAGTCACACTTGCATAGGAACGTGGGTGTGCCCTCACGGGCACAGAGACCCACAGGAGCACTGGGGGGGCTGCTGGGAGGGGGACCCATCACCATCTCCACTGCTGGGATCCTACACCACACAAGGCCAGGCCAACACCAGCCTCCCCTCCTCCAACTTGATGTCTCACCATGTCCCTGAGGACGGACAAGAAGCTCCTTTTGAAGAGGATGCAGAACTGCGTCAGAGTGCTGGTGGCAAAGGTGTGGCTTTCAATGGTATCCACTTCCTGGGGAGAGGAAACTGGATCAGGTGAGCCTGCCCCACCCACCCACCATGCAGTCAGCTCAGTTGGTGGGAAAGCCCCTGAGCCTGTCCCCAGGGATAAGGGTCCTCCAGAATTCTCCACTATTGAGCTGGGTACCTGGAAGCTGGCCTTAGAGGTGTGAATCAGAGTGAGATTCAGAGAGACACAAAGAGGGAGTAAACAGAAGTGGGGAGGGAGGAGACAGAAGAGGAGTCAAGGACACCTATGGTGGCTACGAATAGATCAGTTGTTTATTCTTAAACTTTATTTTATTTGACTGAGCTGCATGGCTTGTGGGATCTTAGTTCCCTGACCAGGGATTGAACCCACATCCTAGGCAGTGAAAGCACAGAGTCCTAACCACTGAACTGCCAGGGAATTCCCAGTCATTCTGGGGAAATTTTAATCGATTGAATACATTTATTCTAAGGGCATAATATCTTTATGCAACCAGTTTCACGATAATATTTTTAACAGTGGTAATGATGACAACAGCAACAATAACCCTCCTGGTCCCCTGGGGTCACAGTATCCCATTTAAGGAAAAGAGCCAGCTAGAGTAGGAAGAGCTTTGTGTGACTAATCTAATTAGTCCTCCCAATAAGCCTGTGAAATAAATATCATCACCCCCAAGTTAAAGATGACAGTAAACCACACTGGCCACAAGGCCAGAAACAGATTCAACCTTGCTTACCAGGTGGCACTACACTTGCTTGGTAAGAATTTGTTGAACAAATAAATGAATGAGAAACCCGAAGCTCAGAGAGGTTAAGTAATGTGCCCAAGGTCACACAGCTAATAGTAGGTCTATTCCAAGTCCTGGGTTCTTCCTAGTACCCAGTGGTTGGGATGCCTCTGAGGCACAGCCTCTCTGGCTGGGCCATGTCCACAGTCCTGTCTCCCCTCCCCAACTCTGCATCCTGCTCCCTCCACCCCTACTCACCAGAGGGCAAGGGGGACAGAGGGTGGGAACCTCATTCTTCTCAGGGCCGCTGTTCTTCTCTGCCATGGCACACAGCCCATTCTGCACAGCCCTGAACAGCAGGGGGTTCAGGTCTCCATACTCGCCAGAGGCCACCTCGATGACTGGGGAACACAGAGGGGGTGCACTCAGCTAAGATCTCTCCTTGCTTCCCAAGAGCAAGCCAGCCCTTCCTTGAGTGTGTGTGGAAGGCAGGTGACAGTGAGATCTCTGCCCCCAGGAGGTCCAAGTACATGATCTGGACCCCTAGGTTTGGCCCGCCACCATATCCCAGCCTGGACCACCAGGCCCCTACTCACTGAAGTCAGCCGGGTTGTGGTAGGTGGGGCAGTGCAAACCGAGCCCCTTCAGATAGGGGATCAGGTTGGTGACCATGCCCTTGAAGATGCACTGACCCTGGCTCAGGATATAGAGCTGAGGCAGAAAAAGAAGGGCAAGGAAAATAGCACGAGTGGGTCAGGCAGGTACCACCACACCTTGACTGATCCCCGGCCCGCTGCCCATCACTGGTCAGTCACCTTTGAGTCCCAGAGACCCTCACCTTGTCAAACATCTCAAAGAGCTTAGCACTGGGCTGGTGGATGGTGCAGATGATGGTTCGGCCCCCCTGGGCCAGGGACTTCATGAGGGACGCCACTTGGAAAGAGGAAGCACTGTCCAGTCCACTGTCCAGAGAGAGGCCACCAGGGGGCAGGGTGAGGTGGGTATGGCCAAGGGAGTGTCTGGATGGGGCAGCTGCTATGAGGGCGAGGGAGCTGGCAGGAAGGGGGTCATTCTGGCCACCCCTATATCCCATCCACATTGTATGATTCAGGAGTTTGGAGGTACCAAGAAGCCCAGACTACAGTTAGGTGCAACAAGCAATTATTAAGCACTTGTTGAATGCTAGCCACTGGGATTAGAAGGACAAATAAATAAGACATAGACTCTGGTTGGAAGGGAGAGAGAGAAATGCACAGATCATTTGAGACAATGTGGACCATGCTGTAGAAACAGGGGGTGAAAAGTAGGGGAGAATTCACCTCTGCTGTACAAAGGTTTGGGAGAGGAGTCAGAGGAGGTTCCTGAGTGAGTCTGGCAGAAGAAAGAGCTAAGTCAAGTGAGGGGGCAAGGGCAGGTGCAGTGGTGAAGGGCATTCCAGGCAGAAGACACAGCATGTGCAAGGCTCAAAGGCATGGAACACATGGCTTGACGAAGAGAATAATAAGCGATTCAATCTTATTAGAGCATAAAATACAAGTCAGCGTGAAGCAAGATGTGAGGCCAGAAAAGTAGGTTCAGCCCCAGACCTTGTAAGTCCTCTGCCTTTATTCTGAGGGCAAATGTGAATCGTTGCATGTTTTTAAGCAGAGGAGTGAGTATTGCCAGACTTGTCTTTTAGAAAGTTCACTCTGGTTGCAGTTTGGAGGAAGGATGGGCTGGGAGAGCCTGGAGACAAGCAGAGAGGAGTCTGTTGCAGAAATGCAGGCAAGAGTTGATGATGTCCTGAATTTAAGCACTGGCACTAAGAATGGGGGTGGGGTGAATCTGAGAGATGGAGAAAGAAGGTAAACTCAGCAGGACTCTGTGATTGATTGGCTGTGGGGGAGAGAAGGAGCGGGTGGCATCAGCCAGGGAGGACATGGGGATTTCTGCGAGGGTGAAGGATAGGGCTGCTAGGCAACAGGCTTGGCAGGGGTGGAGCTCTTCTCTGGCCCCAGGAGGCTGCAAACACGTGCTCTGGTCTTCAGCAGTGGAGCGGATGCAGCCTCCAGTTCTGGCTCTGGGCTGAGGGGAAGGGGCAGCCCAATAGGAGAGGAGGGGAGAACTACCTGGTGGGCTCGTCAAAGAACATGACAGGTGGGTTGTTGACCAGCTCCAGGGCAATGGCCAGGCGCTTCCTCTGCCCACCGGAGAGCAGGGCTGTCCTCGTGTGGGAGCAGGACAGCAGGCCGAGCGCCGTCAGGATCTCCGTCACCTGGCCCGGCCCCCGATCCAGCCCAGGTCAGCTTCAGAGTCTCTGCTTTCCCCCAGCACCACCCCGATGTATTTATTGATTAAAAAAATTTTTTTAATTGTTTAATTTTTTTGGCCACCCAGCACGGCATATGGGATCTTAGTTCCCTGACCAGGGATGGAACCTGGGACCCCTGCAAGGGACATGTGGAGTCTTAACCACTTGGCCACCAGGCAAGTCCCACCACCCCAATTTAAATAAGCATCTCCCTTAAACCCAGCATCCCAACCTTGGCCACCCCTCTCCTCCTACCCAAATCGAGGGCACCCCAGATCTCAGGGCCTGGAAAGGGCAGCTGCCTTGTTTCCCCTCCCCACACCACCCCCCCACACCCCCACCCTCCAACTCACCAGCTCCTTCTTCACCTCCTGCTTCTCATTCAGTTTCAGGTTAGCGGAGATCTGGGGCCCAGAGAGAGGGCGGATCAGATATGCGTGGGGGCGGCAGGGCCTTGACCCCTTGGCCAATGGAAAGAGTGGGGACGGCAGGCACCTGGGGGACTGGGAGGAGGCGGTGGCTGCCCAGCTCTCACCATCATGGCTTCCAGCACCGTGAGGTGCGGCAGTAGGATGTCTTCCTGCATGATGTAACAGGACATCTTGCGGAAGGTCCTCAGTTCCCGCGGCTTCCCATTGACCAGGATCTGCCCTTTCATCCCAGACTTCCTGCAGGGACGCCCTCAGTTAGGGATGGAGGTCAGGGTCACTACAGAACCTCTTCCGTGCTCCCCAGGGTTCCTCTCTTCCTGGGCCCTGCCCCCACTCCACCCCAGCCTTGTCCTTACCTGTATCCTGCCAAGAGGTTCATGAGCGTGGACTTGCCAGACCCTGAGGGGCCCATGATGCCAATCATCTCCCGGCAGCAGAATTTACCTGATAGGCACTTAAGGAGGGTCTTATAACCTGCAATGTGGAAGGAAAAGAGGAACTTTTGATCAGCGCTTCAATGAACAAAGACACCTCAAACTCTTAGGAGCCATGGCTATCAGTGAACTAGGCAGTCTCTACTCATCGTGACTTGGTTAGGATGGCAGAGTGACCCTCAGAGCCCCAATGATGACCTGTACCCTCTCATTCTGTCCCCCCAGAAGCAACCACCACTAATGTCAACGTACCCGAGGTGACAGTGCTCTTCCGAAAGCCATGGGAAAACCCCCACATCTGATGGATGGGTATGGAGAGGGGACCCAACAGAAGACCCTACTTCTCTTCTACAAACACGGTGCTCACTCTCTTACCCGCTCCAGGAAGACTTTTCCAATTTTCCAGTCTGAGCTAGCTAACTGTCCTCTAATCTCACAGCACTCCTCATTTGCCAGCACGTTTGTTACTTGAGGTGCCTGCCTCTCAGCCCCCTCCCCCAGCCTCTTAGTCAGTGAGCTCCTTGCGGACAGGGTCTGTGTGTGACTCATCTTTGTAACCTTAGCAGATTGGCTGGCATGTAGTAGATGCTCAATAAGTGTTCTGAATGTGTGTTCTCAGAGCCTTGGCCTCCTCCTAAAAGTCTTTCATCAGCGTGCTCTGTCTCCCCACCGGGCTTATCTCTGCAGCCCCTAATGTGGCCCAGTAAAATCTCACCTTTCACTCACTGGGAGGCAGCATATGCATTAAGAGTACACATTTGGAGTCACTTGGATCTGTATTCAAATTCTGACTCCACACTCACCAGCTAGCTGTGTGACCTGCAGCAAGTTGCTTAACCTCTCTGAGCTCCAGATGCCTCATTTGTAAGGTGCTTCCTTGTAAGATAGATAGTATCTATCTCATTGGGTTGCTATAAAGGTTCCGTGAGATAATATATGTAAACTAGGGCTTCCCTGGTGGCTTAGTGGTAAAGAATCCTCCAGTGCAAGAGAAATGGGTTAGATTCCTGTACTGGGAGGGTCCCACATGTCACGGAACAACCAAGCCTGTGCACCACAACTACTGAGCCTGTGTGCCACAGTTACTGAAGCTGCACACCCTGGAGCCTGTGCTCTGCAACAGGAGAGGCTTCCGCAATGAGAGGCCCTCGCACGGCAACTGGAGAGCGGCCCCTGCTCACCACAACTGGAGAAAAGCCCGAACAGCAACCAAGACCCAGCGCTGCCATAAATAAAGAAATATATATATATATATGTGTGTGTGTGTGTGTGTGTGTATGTAAAGTATATGACACAGTGCTTGGTACATAGAGCACATTAAAAGCAAGTGACATTTTAATGTTAATTTCATGTGACAATGCTTATTGATACACACTACATTCCAAGCTCTGTATCAGACACTCAATCAAAAAAAAAAAAAAACAAGGGAGTCACAGTTCCTGCACTCAAGACAGTGATAGTCTAGGTAAAAGAGATGGACAAGAAAACATCTATGGGGACTTCCCTGGTGATCCTGTGGCCAAGACTCCGCACTCCCAATACAGGGGGCCCAGTTTCTATTCCTGGTCAGGGAACTAGATCCCCCATGTCCCAACCAAGAGTTTGCATGCCACAACTAAAGATCCCGCATGCCACAACGGAGACTGAAGATAGTACATGTGGCAACTAAGACCCAGTACAGTCACACAAATAACAAGTACTTTTTTAAAAAAGAAATCATCTATAGATCTGAAGAAAGATAAAGTAAGGGTTATCATAGAAGCATAAGTCTTGTGCAATGAGAATTTAGAAAATAGAACTGATGAGGGTAGAGGGGCAAGGGGAAAATCAGGAATGGCTTCATGGAAGAGGTGGCATTTGAGCTAAGTGTTGAAGAATGAGAAGCATTTCAAAATGGAAAAAGAAGGCAGAGGCTTTCCAGGCTTTGGGAGGAAAACGGTGCTGTATAACAACATATATGTAATACAATCCAGGGAGCAGAGGGCAGAGATTCCTGAGTCAACTGCCAAGACAAGGGGGTAGAGAGGAAAGATGAAGTCAAAGACTCTGGCCTTGCCTGCCCTGCTTACAGGCCTGCCTCAGTGAGGTTGAAACACCAATCCCTACCAGCCAACACTCACTACCACTCTCTTCCATCCCCCGTGGAGCCCAATTCCCTCCATTCTACCTCTTTAGCAGAGGCAGTGAAGGGATGTGATCTTTCACCCTCCCTCCACAGCACCCAGCTGTCCTTCTGAACACATTCCATCAGACAGGGGATCCTCTGGTGCCCACTGTGGGATCCTGATCATACTAACTGCCTGGATGGTGCTTTCTGGTTTACAAAGCTCGTTGCCTCAGTCACTGCTATAGCAACATGGATGAGGCAGCTAGGGCCCAGAGACATCCAGTGACACCCAAGGTCATACGGCAAGTTCTTTACTTGGAGAAGGGACGTCATGAATTCCAACCCTCTGCTTCAGTCATTGTCACCATCAATCAGAGAGACGTGTGGCTGTGCACACTAGCATATGCCTCTCAGAGCTACTCACAAGAAGTGACTTCTTCTGCAGGGGAAGAAATCGGCAATGATGAACCTTCCCCTTATTTAATCACCACCAAGCACTTGACTGAACTCTGATGCCAAATTCAAATATTATCTTAATGCTTGCCTTTCACAGAGCATTTTCATGGCTAATGTCTCAGCTGAGCTGCCCAAGCCCATGCAGTGGGTATTCTTATCATCCCTGTTTATAGGTGAGGAAAGTGAGAGCAAGAGAGGGTAGGCAGTCTGCCCAAGATCACGCAGCTTAAGTGGCTAAGAACCCATGTCTTGGGCCTCCTGCTGGACCCCAACTGCTCAACCTGGGAAGGGCCTGCCTCCCAGGCTTTCAGGATGGAGACCCACCAGAGTTCTAGTTCTGCCTCTATCAGTAACTCTCTTTGCAATTTTATGAAGTCACTTACTCTTTCAGGGCCTCCGTTTCCTCATCTGTAATATAAGGATAGTAGTATCTCCTCCCAAGGACAAAATAAGGTTATTATGACTATTAAGTGAGGTTAATAATAATTAATAGAAAAGTGTTTTGAATATCAAGAAATGTCATATATAATTAAGAGAGGCAGGTGACAAATTCTGACTTGGGAAAGTCAGAATCTCCCTTTCTCCATGACCCTTATTCTTTTTCCTCTTGAAATGACTGAATGTGCCTGCATGCTCAGTCATGTTCAACTGTTTGTGACCCCATGGACTGTGGCCCACCAGGCTCCTCTGTCCATGGGGATTCTCTAGGCAAGAATACTAGAGTGGATTGCCATTTCCTTCTCCAGGTGATCTTTCCAACTCAGGGATCAAACCTGTGTCTCCTGCGTTTCCTGCATCAAGAGGCAGATTCTTTACCACTGCCTCTAATTGCTCTCTGTTCTCCAAAGAAAGGGACAGGGATTCACGTGAGAAAAGCAGGCAGAGAGAGGAGTACAGAGGGCAGAGAGAGGGACCAGGGACGCAAAAATGGCAGAATGGCCAGTAGAACAGAATGGGGCTGGCAAGGGCAAAGGAGGGCAGGACCTGGTCGGGGTGCCCATTTGTGGCTAGTGAGTTGAGTTGAAGCCACCAGAGAGTTGGCCCATCTAGACACTTCTTTTGCATTTTCATTTCTCCTAAAACTGAAAGTGTTAGTTGCTCAGTCATGTCCAACTCTTTGCGGTCCCATGGACTGTACCACCCACACTCCTCTGTCCATGGAATTCTCCAGTCCAGAATACTAAAGTAGGTAAACATTCCCTTCACCAGGGGATCTTCCCAACCGAGGGATCGAACCCCGGTCTCCCACATTGCAGGCAGATTCTTTACCGTCTGAGCCACCAGGGAAGTCCTTAAAACTGAGGGTTAAGGAAATAACAGGTACCTCCTGTGCCCCAAAACTGGCCTCAGGACCAAGGGCACTAAGCAGAGAGCCCAGATATCTCAAATTCTAGTGACTCAGACCCTGTGATCTTTTGGTCACTCATGGGAGTGAGGGTAGGGAGTACAGAGAGAATCAGGCTCAACTCTGCTCTGAAGCACCCCAAACATTTATTAAACCTCAGAGAAGAATGTTCCAGCTCCACCCCTGATCCACACCCAGGCTCTGGGGAAACCCCAGCTTCTCTATTCCCAGCTCAACCTGCCCATGGCAGGGGGAAGGGGTTAGGGGCAAAAGACGGGAGATAGTGAGGATTCAGAGAATTTGGAGCCGCAGGCAACCCCATTACCCACCTGTCCTAAAGAGAGAAGCAGTGGAGATGGGAATGCTTACCAGGGAAGATAAGAGAGAGAAAGGAACACTGCAAGGAGAGCTGGGAAACCTGGCTTCTGGTCCTCACACTGCCACTTATTAGCTGTGTGACATCAGTCAAGTTATTCACCTTCTTTGGGCCTCAGTTTTCATATTAGCAACATAGAGAGGGCTTCCCAGGTGGCTCAGAAGTAAAGAATCCACCTGCAAAGCAGGAGACCCAGGTTCTATTCTTGAGTCAGGCAAATCTGGAGAAAGAAATTTCAACCCAGTCCAATTTGCCTGGGAAATACCATGGACAGAGGAACCTGGAAGGCTACAGTCCATGGGGTCTCAAAAGAGTCGAACAAGACTTAGCAACTAAACAACAAGATGTCACCTATCCTACCAACCCTTCACCCTCCCTGCCTTGGAGAACTTTGGCAAGAATGAAGTAAGAAGACAGGAATGAGAATATCTTGTAAAATTAGCAGTGCTCCATAGGGCCAAGGATTTTTGCTAACCACTGAGGACAACCGCTGCCATACAGCCCAGACTTTCTCATATCCACCCTAGAAGGCAGGAGCTCTACCTGAAACAAAGAAGGACAATTCCTCAAGGACCAGAAGCAATAGCATCAACTTAGAAGAGGAAATAACTCACTGAACCTAGTGCCCCCTGGTGCTTACAGGTGTGAAGGGAGCTCAGACCCTGGCACCTCAGCTGTCCACAGAGTAAGTGAGGGGCTGAGATTTTAGTGGACTGGCTCCTGCAGGATTTGTAGAACAGGAGACAAACCCAGGCCTCCTGTTCCAGAAGAGGCAACTCATGGGGGCCCACAGTTCCCCACCAGACTGCTCCCTTACCCCGTTTGCGCCAGCAGGGCCCCTCCCTCACAGAATAGGACAGCTCCACGAACTCAATGTCCACCGCTGAGCGCTTGGGTAGGTGGGAGAAGCGCTGGGCTTCAGTGATGTGGTTCTCCACCTTCTTCAGGTGCGTGGTCAGCACAGGGGGCTCCGCCCCATCTTCCAGCGCCACGGCCATGGCCACAGCTCCAGGTCGTAGTCCACAGACCACGGCCTCCAGAGTCTTCTCTGCCATCACGCCAAGTCCGGCCTGAAGGGAGAGGCCCTGCTCAGTTTGGGGCAGACCTCCATCCCTGGCTCGGAGCTTCCTTGCTTTCTCATGTGCCCTCGCCTCCCCGCCTCCTTTTCAGGCTAGATCGGCTACCGGAAGCTCCCACGTCCCACCTCCAGAGCATCTGCCCTCCACCGACCACCACTCACGGCGCAGCTACGTTCAGTCCCCACCTCTCTTCGGTCCCAGGCAGCCCCAGCCCCAGCCGGGGCCCTCGAAGCCTGCACCCGCTCCCTCCTCCCCGCGGAGGCTCTAATCTCCTTACCCTGCAGGCCACCAGTCTCTGGGGACTGGATGGGGCGCGGGGGAGGGGGGTGAGGTGGGGTGGGGAGCGGGGGTGCAGAAAGGGCGGCAGGCAGAGGCTGCCTGCTAGGAAATCAGGGTAGCAGGGTGACCGCAGGATGGGCCAGGCAAAGGCGGAGGAAGAGGAGGCTCTGGGCCTCCCGCTGCGCCTCCCTCCCCATCTCTAGGAGAGGTGCCCTGGCCAGTCCCTCCTGCCGGCGGCCCTGGGTCCCCGCGCCCTGGACTCTCGCCTCAAACGGGCTCACCACCCGGACTCAAAACCCACACTGCCAACTAAGCGCCGCATTGGGGGTCATTCCCCTCCCATCTTCCGCAAGCCTGGTCACCTTGAGGCGCCCTGGGCTGGTGCAGAGCTGAGATGATGAGCGCTGCCACGGGCTGAGGATGGAGACTCTAGGTCCTCCTTACCTGCCTCTGGCTGCGGCACTGGGCCCGGTGTCCCGGCTCCCGAACCCGGCGTCCGGGCCGGGGCGGGGCCGGGGCGGGGCAGGCGACAGGGGAGGGCTCGAGCCTCAGGTCAGAAAAGAGATGACAAGCCTGCAAAGGGGCGACTGGGGCGTGCCCCTACCCCTCTCGGCCGAGCACACCCGGTTCCCTAAGCCCGATCTTTGGTGCCTTGTCCTTCCGAACCCGCCGGGCGACTGCGCCCTTGCCCAAGCTGCTGCCAGCCGGTCCTGCGGTTCTTAAAGGGCCCACGCCTCCCCGCACCCCGCGGGGAGCGAGGATGGCGAAGGGGAGAGAAGCGCCAGCTACGCGGGGTGCGGGAGAGAGTGCAAGTGTGGACCCAGAACTGGAGATTGGTGGCAAGAGGCCGACTCCGAGGCGGTGAAGAGAGCTGAAGTCGCTCAGAGGAGACAGGTCCCTGAATTTCAGACTATACAATGGTGGTGGGGGAGGGGTTGGGGGGGGTGCAGATTCCGTCACTCTCAAGGGATTGTGGAGCTGCCAGCCTGTCTGCACCACCATCCCACCCCGCATCAATTTCCCTCAATTCTGGCCCTTGAGCTCAGCATCCCCTAGGAATTCCCAAGCAAGAGTCTTGGGACATCCTCCCCACCTCCCCTTTCCCTCTCTGAGGACCAGGAGACCAGTCAAAAAGCGACAGAACTGCTTTTGGAGAATTCAGAGGCAGCTCCAAGGTTAAACCAGTACCCAGAGCCCGGCCTGCTCCAGCTGATAGCCATTTAGTCACTAAGTCATCCACTCTTTGCAACCCCGTGGACTGCAGCCGGTCAGGCTCCTCTGTCCATGGGATACCCTCACCCCCACCCCAAGCAAGAATCCTGGAGTGGGTTGCCATTTCCTTCTCCATCTCCAACTGTAGAAATCTCGGTTCTCCCAGGCAAATTCGGTCCTTTAAGACAGACAACGCCTGATGCTGGAGGTACATGTGTGCCAGGGCATAGAGCAGAACACTGTGTTTGGCATCTTCTCACACACGTGTGCGTCCTCACCCTCACCCTACAAGCCTTTAAGACCCCAGAGCATTCCAGGGGCTTCCCCCTGCCCTATGCCTTTCTCAGGCATCTCCTCCTGGCCCCAGCCTGCCCCAGCTCCAGTCTTCAAGGGGTAAGTAGGTTAGCCAGCTGAGACACGTGACCCAAGCTTTTAAGTTCCCACCTGTCACATAGCAAAGATGGATGGGAGGGGAGGCTGTTGCCACTGCTGAGGCTTCTCCTTACCGCAGCAGAGGTTACTAGCAGTCAAACCTCTCCTCCGCAGGTCACACCTCCCCCCCACTCCTGCCCACCCCAGCCTCTCTGCAGCCTGGAGTCTGGCGGCCCCTGCAGGACATCTCCAGGCCCTGCCCCGTGACTTAGAGTGCCAGAGTCCAGCTCCAGCAGCCAGGGATTCAACCTGAAGAGATGAACGGTGTCAGCGAGTAATAAGACAGCCTCTCAGTTTTCTTGGACTACCTATTTATTTCAAGTTTAAGATTTTCTTTTATACTTTTACAAAAGCATTAGGTCAGAGGTTTGACATTTTCAGTTCCCCCTCACCCAGATTTATTATGTCCATAAATCGTTGTTGCTCTTCAAACAGAGTTGCTGCCTCAGTGATTCTCTCGGAATCAGCCTTACCATCTATTATCTACTTCTTCTAATGTGTCCTATAGTTAACTTGTGATTTACATTGTAACTCATGCTACATTCCTCAGTTTACTACTTATCTTCCTAAATCCTGTTTACCCCTATCATCCTGAGCTCACTATCTCTTAAAAAGGCTTCTAGCTATAGTGAAAGTGAAGTCGCTCAGTCGTGTCCGACTCTGCCACCCGTGGACTGTACCCCACCAGGCTCCTCCGTCCATGGGATTCTCCAGGCAAGAATACTGGAGTGGGTTGCCATTTCCTTCTCCAGGGGATCTTCCCAACCCAGGGATCGAACCCAGGTCTCCCACATTGCAGGCAGACGCTTTAACCTCTGCACCACCAGGGAAGCCCTTAAATACAAGAATACAGTCTCTCAGAAAACCTCCTATAGAGACACAGAACTTCAGATCCAAGTACTAACATCAAAGATTTCAAGGGAGGAAAGTGAGCCAGGTTGAAAGAAGAAGGGGGAGGAGGTGGGAGAGGGGTGCGAAAGGGGTGGCCTTACAGATGTCTCCTGCCGCCTACAGATACCCAAGCATTATGGGACTTTTCCCTGGGCCTCCAGAGAAGGGAGGACTGGAACTTGGCCCTACCAGAAATCAGACCAGACCAGAACCAGAATTCGAGTTCTCTGCCAAGAGGAGGTGATCAGTCTCCAATCCTCAGCTCAGGCTGTGGGCCCTTCGACCAGATTCCTGCATCCAGGACCGGGGGACTAGAAAAATGGGGAAGGATAGGAAGGCTTAAGGAGAGAAAAGAGAGAGGGAAGGGGAGAGAGGTCAATAAAGTCTCTTCTTCCTTACCGGTCAGGGCACTCTGGCCAGTTGTCCACGTCAGGAGGAGACCAGGGACAAAAGGGTCCCAGTTGCGGCCGCTGGGTCTGGTCCATTGGCAGGCAAGTTGGCCCCTGAGTACCCCTAGTGGTCAGGATGTCAGTCTCAGTGAAGAAGAGTCCCCTCCAGAGTCGCCATTTGTTGCAGGAAGGCGGATCCCTTCCAGGGCCCGAAACTGGGCTCTTGTCTAACACTCAGAAATGAATTGTCCGAGGAGACAAATGTGCTGACAAAGCAAGAGACTTTATTGGGAAAGGGCACCCAGGCGGAGAGCAGTGTCTCTAAAAATTCCTAACTTCTATAA
This sequence comes from Bos mutus, assembly GCF_027580195.1. Lineage (NCBI taxonomy): Eukaryota > Metazoa > Chordata > Mammalia > Artiodactyla > Bovidae > Bos > Bos mutus. The sequence goes on from NC_091631.1 coordinate 50,127,020, forward strand.
GCTATAGTAAAATATGCTAACTTTACAACATTCCTTAAATCTTTAACTTCTAACTGTTTTAATCATTTCTAAGCCCTAAATTCAGTAAACTCTTTTGCCATAAACATTCTCCTCACAAATAGGCTTCAGATAGCAATCCCTCCCATGGCCTCAAGCTACGGCCTGTGTGCTCATCCTGGAACTTTTTATAAAAGTCCTTAAACAAATGTCAGTGATTAATTTCATGAATTATTTTCTGAGCACAGCTGCAGAAGGCTTTGTGCCTTCTCATACTCCTCTCCAGAACAATAAACACCTTAATATTCCTTTTCAGTCAACTCAGCCAAGGAGAGGAAAAAACAAGTCATAATTACAAGTCCTAACTCCTTCATCCTGGGGCCATGCCTCCATTTGGTCAGTAATGCCTAAAGCGGCTCCCGACATTAGAGTTGCAAACAGATTTCAGGTCCAGCCCTCTCTACCTTCCTCTGATCCCATGCCCCACATCACCACTGTTCCTCAGGACCCTCTATTCTCCAAGGTAACCTTCAGTCTTCTACTATAGGCTACCCCCCCCATAGTTGCATTATCTCATTTAATTCTCACAGTATCCCTACAAGCAGGTGTTACAACAACTCTTTACAGATAAAGAAATTGAGGCATAAGTTTCTGAGGTTTCTGAGGTAAAGCCATGTGCCAAGAAAATATATCTAATTAGCAGCAGAAAAGGGCTTAAACCCTAAAGCCCTTTTTTTTACCCACTCTGCTGTGAAGCCCCTGGAAATCCTGTTGCAGGACTGTCTCCCTCCACTCTTTGGACAGGCTGTTCATAACCTTCACAGCTTAAGGACATTCTCCTCCATTCCATGGCATATAACCTGACAATTTTCAGGAAAATTTCCTCCCCTTCTTGGGAATGCTCTGTCCCCATTCCTCAGGACAGATTTCCCTATCCTCAGAGATCAACATCCCCAAGTCTTCTACCAGGTTTCCACCCTGTGTGATTCACATCCCCAGCCCCAAAGCAGTGGTCCCCAGCTTTGGTTGAGACTAGACATCACTTGGGGATTTTCAAAAGATGCTTAGATAACTAAACAGTTCATGCTGATTTCTAAGGTTGGATCCGGGTATTAGTATTTTTAAATGCTCCCCAACTGATCCCACTGAGCAGGCCAAGTTGAGAGCCACTACCCTAGATGAAGCTTCCAATTCCCTGGGTTAGAACACCTGTCATGTGCCTACTAAAGGCTGTCTCTTCCCTGGGACATTCTGTAGGACACAGAACACCCTCTCCCCATTTTGTGAACACTTCTTTCGTGTCCTGAATTTGGAGTTGGAAGATGTGCATTCTACCCTTGGTGCTTTAACTAATTCTGTACTGAAGCAAATTTCTCTACCTCTCTGAGTGTCATTCAAGTTGTGGGGATGATAAAAATCCTGCATATCTACCTCAGAAGGTTCTTATGAGATTCAAGTGTTCAAGTGCCTAGACTGGTGATTTTTCATTCTCAAAAAGATCATGCATCCTTACTCTCTAAGTCTTACTTTCCAAGTCAGACTTACCATGGTTCAAAGTCATTTCATTTTCCCCATAAGAATCTCTCATTTCCTTGGCAAAGGAGAGGGAACTACATTTTTTGAACGTCTTCTATGTGCTCGGCTCTCATCTTAGGGATATGAGCTCTGAAGAAGGAAGCTAGGTCTCTCTCTTTCTCCCCTGAATTCCCAGAACTTGTACACAGAAAACCCACTCTATGGCTATCTGTTGACTAAACAGTCTAACCGGCCCTCACAGCTTTAGAGGCCAGTATTTGTTACCGTGATTGTTTTATTTGGCTCCACCGGGTTTTAGCTCTGACCGGCAGGGTCTTCAGTCTTCATTGTGACATGCAGGGTATTTAGTTGCTGTCTGCAAGATGCATGGTTCTTTGTTTGTTTGTTTGGTTGCAGCACGCAAACTCTTGGTTGCGGCATGTGGGATCTAGCTCCCTGACCGGGGATTGAACCTGGGCCTCGTCTCTGGGAATGTGGAGTCTTAGTCACTGGACCACTAAGGCCAGTTATTATCCTCTCATGTTTCAGATGAGGAAACTGAAGCTAAGAAATGTTAAGTACTAGTGTGAGGTCATACAGCTCATGTGGTGGATCCAGGGACCCAAATCCAAGACTACACATTCTAAACCATGACTTGATCTACGATGTCAAGCTTGCTCAGTCTCTGGTAGTGTCACCTTCCCATTTTATGAAGCAGATCCATCTCCACTCTCCTAAACGGGCTTTTTCCCTCTTCTAGGATACAAAAGTTTTCCAATCTTCTAGAAGTCACTAGGGTAGACCCTTCTCATTCTGGGAGATACCTCCAACTCCCTCCGTACACCTTCCCAGACAGGACTTTTGATTCCATAGTATGCACACCTCTAACTCCTGGAAGACACCTTGTAACTCAAGAACAGTGGTTCTCAAGCTTAGCACACATGAGTATCCCCTGGAGGGGTCCTTACAACACAGATCATGGTCCCCGACCCCCCAGAGTTTCTGATTCAACATCTGGGGTGGGGGTAGAGGATCTGCATCTCTAATAAGTCCCCAGGTGATGCTGATGTTGCTAGTCTGGGAGTACATTTTGATTTCTCATCCCCCAAATAAACTTCCAATCTCCTACCCTGGACTTTTCCTCAATGCCTCAATGAACCCTTCCCCCTTTCCTCAAATAGACCTCCTCTGTTCCCTGCCACTGATCCTCTTCTGTCTCTAAGATCCTCCCCAGTTCCCACTCCAGAACCTCCTGTCCCATCACCACCAAGACAGCCTCCATCCAGGACAGGTTCCCTAGACCCAGATAGGTAAGTGTTGATGGTAATTGACTTATGAGGCGCAAGGCAGAAGCAGAAAATTCCTGTCTCAGCTTAGTGCCAGGAAGTAATCAAGCAGACACAGGGTGCTCTGGGCACAGATTTGTGGGAGAAGCAGTTGATAAGGAGATTTATGGACCTATTGGGAAAAGGGAAGGGTATCAGGATCCTATGGGAGCTGGGCAGAAATTGGACTGAGGACTTTGAAACTGACTCAGTTTTGCTTCCACCACCCCAGGTTTCTTGTCCACCAGGACAGTCTCTCATCTTTGAATAGATTATTATCAAGTGTATTTGTCAATGGGAGGACCCTCTGCTGTCTACTTGGGGAAATGGAAGAGAGTGGTGGATGAAGAGGGAGGTGTTGGAGGTGGGTAGTAAAGATGGGTATAGGCACCTGAGTCCAGGCAGTGGAGTGGTATCTACAAGGAGTCCCTGATGTTACTTAAAAAAAAAAAAAAACTTTATTGTTAGGACTTCCCTGGTGGTGCAATGGACAAGAATCTGCCTGTCAATGCAGGGGATATGGGTTCAATCCCTGGTCCTAAAGATCCCACACACCACAGAACAACTAAGCTCATGCACCACAACTACTGAGCCCAGAGCCGAAACTATCAAGCCCAAGTGCTGCAACTACTGAAGTCCGCGTGCTCTGGGACACGCAACCGCAACTACCGAGCCTATGTGCCTCGCCCAGCACCTTAGAGCCCACAGGCACAACTACAGAGCCTGAGTGCTCAGCTGCTGAAGCCCACCTGCCTAGAGTCTATGCTCTGCAACGAGACAAGCCTCTGCAATGAGAAGCCCACACACAGCAGCAAAGGCCCAGTGCAGCCAAAACCCAATTAACTTTTAAAAGTTTGTTTAAAAATATGACTATAACATATATAATGAAATTAAGCAATATTGAAGTATATTTTTAAAGTGTGTGGAGAAGGAAACGGCAACCTACTCCAGTACGCTTGCCTGGGAAATCCCATGGACAGAGGGGCCTGGTAGGCTACAGTTCATGGGGTCGCAAAAAGTCAGACACACCTGAGTGACTTCAGTTTCAATTTACTGCCAGACATACTGTGTAATAGAGAGTAATGCAGTTGTGAATAGCTTAAGTGTGCTTAAGGGTCAGAGGCATGAAATCTGAACAGCTTTTCATACGTCATAACAGTTGCTTATGTGTAAGTCCCATTAGAAGAACCTAAAACCAAGACACTGGGCTTCAGCGTAAGAAAATAAAAAAATAAAGTGTGATATTTCTCTCTCCATCTCTTAGCTGTGATGTCCTGCCATTTCCTTTTGATAAGAAGAAAACGAGGGGTTCTTCAAAGGTGCAGAATGCCAAGGTTCTCTGCCCAAGTCATTGTCTCCCATTCCTTGAGAATCCACACACCTCTGCCTCGCAGTCTCAGCTTGCCATCTTTCTTTTCCTAGAACCTGAACTCCCACCACACCCCTTTGTACCCTTTGCATGGAACCAACCAGGTGTCTGCCCAGATTTTCTCTGTGACCTTTTCTCCTGCTCCTAACATGGATTACTCACTGGAGGGTGAGAAGAAAGGCTACAGCTAGTAGGTGTTCAAAATGCTTTATTTCCCTTGGTCTCCACTACTCCAGTGACCTCTGTCTCCACTCAGCAGCCTGCTTCCTTGTGGGCATACTCCAGACTCTTAGAAGCTCCATTTAAAAATGTTCCTTTTCACACACACATATACACACAACCCAATCAAAAAATGGGAAGAAGACCAAATAGACATTTCTCCAAGGAAGAAATACAGATGGCTGGTAGGCACAAGAAAGATGCTCGACATTGCTATTATTAGAGAAATGTAAATCAAAACTAATGGTACTATGAGGTACCACCTCAGCCAGTCAAAATGGCCATGATTTAAAAAGTCTACAAATAACAAATGCTGGAGAGGGTGTGGAGTCAAGGGAACCCTCCTAGAGTGTTGGTGGGAATGTAAATTGGTGCAGCCACTATGGAAAATAGTATGGGGGTTCCTTAAAAAACTAAAAATAGAGCTACCACACAATCCTGCAATCTTACTCCTGGGCATATATCTGGAGAAAACTATAATTCAAAAAGGTATTTGCACCGCAGTGTTCACAGCAGCACTATTCACAATAGGCAAGACATGGAAACACCCTAAACGTCCACTGACAGATGAGTGGATGAAGAAGACATGGTACCTACATACAAGGCAATGCTACTTAGTCATTCCAAAACAAAAGCTATTTGCAGCAACATGGATGGACTTAGAGACTATCACACTAAGTGACGTGAGTCAGAAAGAGAAAGACGAATTCCATATGATATCACATCTATGTGGACATGTATAGGACAGAAATGAACTTACCCACAAAACAGAAGCAGACTCAAAGAAATACACAACAGACTTGTGGTTGCCAAGGAAAGGGAGGTTGAGGGAGGTACAGAGTGGTATAGGATGGGAATTTGGGATTAGCAGATGAAAACTATTATATATAAAGTGGATGAACAATAAGGTCCTACTGTATAACACAGGAAACTATTAAAATATTCAATAGCTTGCGGTAAACCATCTAGTCAAGGCTATGTTTTTTCCAGTAGTCATGTATGGATGTGAGAGTTGGACTATAAAGAAAGCTGAGAGCTGCAGAATTGATGCTTTTGAACTGTAGTGTTGGAGAAGACTCTTGGGAGTCCCTTGGACTGCAAGGAGATCCAACCAGTCCATTCTAAAGGAGCTCAGTCCTGGGTGTTCATTGGAAGGACTCATGTTGAAGCTGAAACTCCAATACTTTGGCCACCTAATGCAAAGAGCTGACTCATTGGAAAAGACCCTGATGCTGGGAAAGACTGAGGGCAGGAGGAGAACGGGATGACAGAGGATGAGATGGTTGGATGGCATCATCGACTCAATGGACATGAGTTTGAGTAAACTCCAGGAATTGGTGATGGACAGGGAGGCCTGGCATGCTGCGGTTCATGGGATCTCAAAGAGTCGGACACGACTGAGCAACTGAACTGAACTGAACTGTGATAAACCATAATGGAAAAGAATCTGAAAAAGAACGTGTGTGTGTGTGTATATATATATATATATATCTGAATCACTTTGCTGTACAGCAGAAATTAACACAACATTGTAAGTTAACTGTACCTCAGTTTTTTTAAAAAAAAACCTTAAAAATATCCCTTTGTTCTGACCACATTTCCTTCCTGCCCTCTAATCTTGAAAGGTTCATTTTATTTGACTCTAACTAGTCCCGAGGGCCTCCGTGTCCAGTTTTGACGTCACGATCCATCTCTGGGGGCTCTAATTACCTTCCTCCTTGACCATAGGCAATTCATGTCCAGGCTGGCAGATCATGGTTGAGGATCAATCCAGTTTTCTTTCTTCTTCTTTTGCTCCAGGAGTGATGATATCGGCTTCAAAAAGGTGTCTGGTTGTGTTGAACTTGCCTCTGCCTGTTCTTAGATTTCAGCTTTGCTGACTTGTCAGGTGATCTATCCCACTCCTATATCTATTAATGGTATACCGTCTAGACGGTAGGTGTTGCAAGAGGGCATCAGAGGGCAGACACACTTAAACCATACTCACAGAAAGCTAGTCAATCTAATCACACTAGGACCACAGCCTTGTCTAACTCAATGAAACTAAGCCATGCCCTTGGGGCAACCCAAGACAGGCGGGTCCTGGTGGAGAGATCTGACAGAATGTGGTCCACTGGAGAAGGGAATGGCAAACCACTTCAGTATTCTTGCCCTGAGAACCCCATGAACAGCAGGAAAAGGCAAAAAGATAGGTTATTGAAAGAGGAACTCCCCAGGTCAGTTCAGTTCAGTACAGTCCCTCAGTCGTGTCCAACTCTTTGCGACCCCATGAATCGAAGCACGCCAGGCCTCCCTGTCCATCACCAACTCCCGGAGTTCACTCAGACTCACGTCCATCAAGTCAGTGATGCCATCCAGCCATCTCATCAACTGTCGTCCCCTTCTCCTCCTGCCCCCAATCCCTCCCAGCATCAGAGTCTTTTCCAATGAGTCGACTCTTCGCATGAGGTGGCCAAAGTACTGGAGTTTCAGCTTCAGCATCATTCCTTCCAAAGAAATCCCAGGGCTGATGTCCTTCAGAATGGACTGGTGGGATCTCCTTGCAGTCCAAGGGACTCTCAAGAGTCTTCCCAACACCACAGTTCAAAAGCATCAATTCTTCGGCACTCAGCCTTCTTCACAGTCCAACTCTCACATCCATACATGACCACAGGAAAAACCATAGCCTTGACTAGACGGACCTTTGTTGGCAAAGTAATGTCTCTGCTTTTCAATATGCTATCTAGGTTGGTCATAACTTTCCTTCCAAGGAGTAAGCGTCTTTTAATTTCATGGCTGCAGTCACCATCTGCAGTGATTTTGGAGCCCAGAATAATAAAGTCTGACACTGTTTCCACTAAACTTCCCCATCTATTTCCCGTGAAGTGATGGGACCGGATGCCATGATCTTCGTTTTCTGAATGTTGAGCTTTAAGCCAACTTTTTCACTCTCCACTTTCACTTTCTTCAAGAGGCTTTTGAGTTCCTCTTCACTTTCTGCCATAAGGGTGGTGTCATCTGCATATCTGAGGTTATTGATATTTCTCCTGGCAGTCTTGATTCCAGCTTGTGCTTCTGCCAGCCCAGCGTTTCTCATGATGTACTCTGCATAGAAGTTAAATAAGCAGGGTGACAATATACAGCCTTGACGTACTCCTTTTCCTATTTGGAACCAGTCTGTTGTTCCATGTCCAGTTCTAACTGTTGCTTCCTGACCTGCGTATAGGTTTCTCAAGAGACAGGTCAGGTGGTCTGGTATTCCCATCTCTTTCAGAATTTTCCACAGTTTGTTGTGATCCACACAGTCAAAGGCTTTGGCATAGTCAATAAAGCAGAAATAGATGTTTTTCTGGAACTCTCTTGCTTTTTCGATGATCCAGCAGATGTTGGCAATTTGATCTCTGGTTCCTCTGCCTTTTCGAAAACCAGCTTGAACATCTGGAAGTTCACGGTTCACGTATTGCTGAAGCCTGGCTTGGAGAATTTTGAGCATTACTTTCCTAGCGTGTGAGATGAGTGCAATTGTGCAGTAGTTTGAGCATTCTTTGGCATTGCCTTTCTTTGGGATTGGAATGAAAACTGACCTTTTCCGGTCCTGTGGCCACTGCTGAGTTTTCCAAATTTGCTGGCGTATTGAGTGCAGCACTTTCACAGCATCATCTTTTAGGATTTGAAATAGCTCAACTGGAATTCCATCACCTCCACTAGCTTTGTTCGTAGTGATGCTTTCTAAGGCCCACTTGACTTCACGTTCCAGGATGTCTGGCTCTAGATGAGTGATTACACCATCGTGATTATCTGGGTCGTGAAGATCTTTTTGGTACAGTTCTTCTGTGTATTCTTGCCACCTCTTCTTACTATCTTCTGCTTCTGTTAGGTCCATACCATTTCTGTCCTTTATCGAGCCCATCTTTGCATGAAATGTTCCCTTGGTACCTCTAATTTTCTTGAAGAGATCTCTAGTCTTTCCCATTCTGTTGTTTTCCTCTATTTCTTTGCATTGATCACTGAGGAAGGCTTTCTTATCTCTCCTTGCTATTCTTTGGAACTCTGCATTCAGATGCTTCTTTCTTTCCTTTTTTTTCTTTGCTTTTCTTCTCTTCTTTTCACAGCTATTTGTAAGGCCTCCCAGACACACATTTTGCTTTTTTGCATTTCTTTTCCATGGGCATGGTCTTGATCCCTGTCTCCTGTACAATGTCACGAACCTCATTCCATAGTTCATCAGGCACTCTATCTACCAGATCTAGGCCCTTAAATCTATTTCTCACTTCCACTGTACAATCATAAGGGATTTGATTTAGGTCATACCTGAATGGTCTAGTGGTTTTCCCTACTTTCTTCAATTTAAGTCTGAATTTGGCAATAAGGAGTTCATGGTCTGAGCCACAGTCAGCTCCTGGTCTTGTTTTTGCTGACTGTATAGAGCTCCTCCACCTTTGGCTGCAAAGAACATAATCAATCTGATTTCGGTGTTGACCATGTGGTGATGTCCATGTGTAGAGTCTTCTCTTGTGTTGTTGGAAGAGGGTGTTTGCTACGACCAGTGCATTTTCTTGGCAAAATTCTATTAGTCTTTGCCCTGCTTCATTCTGTATTCCAAGGCCAAATTTGCCTGTTACTCCAGGTGTTTCTTGACTTCCTACTTTTGCATTCCAGTCCCCTATAATGAAAAGGACATCTTTTTTGGGTGTTAGTTCTAAAAGGTCTTGTAGGTCTTCATAGAACCATTCAACTTCAGCTTCTTCAGCATTACTGGTTGGGGCATAGACTTGGATTACTGTGATATTGAATGGTTTGCCTTGGAAATGAACAGAGTTCATTCTGTCGTTTTTGAGATTGCATCCAAGTACTGCATTTCGGACTCTTTTGTTGACCATGATGGCCACTCCATTTCTTCTGAGGGATTCCTGCCCGCAGTAGTAGATATAATGGTCATCTGAGTTAAATTCACCCATTCCAGTCCATTTCAGTTCGCTGATTCCTAGAATGTCAACATTCACTCTTGCCATCTCTTGTTTGACCACTCCCAATTTGCCTTGATTCATGGACCTGGTCAGTAGGTGCCCAATATGCTACTGGAGATCAGTGGAGAAATAACTCCAGAAAGAATGAAGGGATGGAGCCAAAGTAAAAACAATACCCAGCTGTGGATGTGACTGGTGATAGAAGCAAGGTCCGATGCTGTAAAGAGCAATATTGCATAGGAACCTGGAACATCAGGCCCATGAATCAAGGCAAATTGGAAGTGGTCAAACAAGAGATGGCAAGAGTGAATGTTGACATTCTAGGAATCAGCGAACTGAAATGGACTGGAATGGGTGAATTTAACTCAGATGACCATTATATCTACTACTGCGGGCAGGAATCCCTCAGAAGAAATGGAGTGGCCATCATGGTCAACAAAAGAGTCCGAAATGCAGTACTTGGATGCAATCTCAAAAACGACAGAATGAACTCTGTTCATTTCCAAGGCAAACCATTCAATATCACAGTAATCCAAGTCTATGCCCCAACCAGTAATGCTGAAGAAGCTGAAGTTGAATGGTTCTATGAAGACCTACAAGACCTTTTAGAACTAACACCCAAAAAGATGTCCTTTTCATTATAGGGATTGGAATGCAAAAGTAGGAAGTCAAGAAACACCTGGAGTAACAGGCAAATTTGGCCTTGGAATACAGAATGAAGCAGGGCAAAGACTAATAGAATTTTGCCAAGAAAATGCACTGGTCATAGCAAACACCTCTTCCAACAACACAAGAGAAGACTCTACACATGGACATCACCACATGGTCAACACCGAAATCAGATTGATTATGTTCTTTGCAGCCAAAGGTGGAGGAGCTCTATACAGTCAGCAAAAACAAGACCAGGAGCTGACTGTGGCTCAGACCATGAACTCCTTATTGCCAAATTCAGACTTAAATTGAAGAAAGTAGGGAAAACCACTAGACCATTCAGGTATGACCTAAATCAAATCCCTTATGATTGTACAGTGGAAGTGAGAAATAGATTTAAGGGCCTAGATCTGGTAGATAGAGTGCCTGATGAACTATGGAATGAGGTTCGTGACATTGTACAGGAGACAGGGATCAAGACCATGCCCATGGAAAAGAAATGCAAAAAAGCAAAATGTGTGTCTGGGGAGGCCTTACAAATAGCTGTGAAAAGAAGAGAAGCGAAAAGCAAAGGAAAAAAGGAAAGAAAGAAGCATCTGAATGCAGAGTTCCAAAGAATAGCAAGGAGAGATAAGAAAGCCTTCCTCAGTGATCAATGCAAAGAAATAGAGGAAAACAACAGAATGGGAAAGACTAGAGATCTCTTCAAGAAAATTAGAGGTACCAAGGGAACATTTCATGCAAAGATGGGCTCGATAAAGGACAGAAATGGTATGGACCTAACAGAAGCAGAAGATAGTAAGAAGAGGTGGCAAGAATACACAGAAGAACTGTACCAAAAAGATCTTCACGACCCAGATAATCACGATGGTGTAATCACTCATCTAGAGCCAGACATCCTGGAACGTGAAGTCAAGTGGGCCTTAGAAAGCATCACTACGAACAAAGCTAGTGGAGGTGATGGAATTCCAGTTGAGCTATTTCAAATCCTAAAAGATGATGCTGTGAAAGTGCTGCACTCAATACGCCAGCAAATTTGGAAAACTCAGCAGTGGCCACAGGACCGGAAAAGGTCAGTTTTCATTCCAATCCCAAAGAAAGGCAATGCCAAAGAATGCTCAAACTACTGCACAATTGCACTCATCTCACACGCTAGGAAAGTAATGCTCAAAATTCTCCAAGCCAGGCTTCAGCAATACGTGAACCGTGAACTTCCAGATGTTCAAGCTGGTTTTCGAAAAGGCAGAGGAACCAGAGATCAAATTGCCAACATCTGCTGGATCATCGAAAAAGCAAGAGTGTTCCAGAAAAAACATCTATTTCTGCTTTACTGACTATGCCAAAGCCTTTGACTGTGTGGATCACAACAAACTGTGGAAAATTCTGAAAGAGATGGGAATACCAGACCACCTGACCTGTCTCTTGAGAAACCTATACGCAGGTCAGGAAGCAACAGTTAGAACTGGACATGGAACAACAGACTGGTTCCAAATAGGAAAAGGAGTACGTCAAGGCTGTATATTGTCACCCTGCTTATTTAACTTCTATGCAGAGTACATCATGAGAAACGCTGGGCTGGCAGAAGCACAAGCTGGAATCAAGACTGCCAGGAGAAATATCAATAACCTCAGATATGCAGATGACACCACCCTTATGGCAGAAAGTGAAGAGGAACTCAAAAGCCTCTTGAAGAAAGTGAAAGTGGAGAGTGAAAAAGTTGGCTTAAAGCTCAACATTCAGAAAACGAAGATCATGGCATCCCGGTCCCATCACTTCACGGGAAATAGATGGGGAAGTTTAGTGGAAACAGTGTCAGACTTTATTATTCTGGGCTCCAAAATCACTGCAGATGGTGACTGCAGCCATGAAATTAAAAGACGCTTACTCCTTGGAAGGAAAGTTATGACCAACCTAGATAGCATATTGAAAAGCAGAGACATTACTTTGCCAACAAAGGTCCGTCTAGTCAAGGCTATGGTTTTTCCTGTGGTCATGTATGGATGTGAGAGTTGGACTGTGAAGAAGGCTGAGTGCCGAAGAATTGATGCTTTTGAACTGTGGTGTTGGGAAGACTCTTGAGAGTCCCTTGGACTGCAAGGAGATCCCACCAGTCCATTCTGAAGGACATCAGCCCTGGGATTTCTTTGGAAGGAATGATGCTGAAGCTGAAACTCCAGTACTTTGGCCACCTCATGCGAAGAGTCGACTCATTGGAAAAGACTCTGATGCTGGGAGGGATTGGGGGCAGGAGGAGAAGGGGACGACAGTTGATGAGATGGCTGGATGGCATCACTGACTTGATGGACGTGAGTCTGAGTGAACTCCGGGAGTTGGTGATGGACAGGGAGGCCTGGCGTGCTTCGATTCATGGGGTCGCAAAGAGTTGGACACGACTGAGGGACTGAACTGAACTGAACTGATTCCTGGTCTTGCCCACATTCATTCATTCACTGAAAATCTATATCCCTTACATCATAATCTGACAGAAATGACTCTGTCCCCCATGACTATTCCTCCTTCTCATTTTGGAGAAATATTTCTCTTTTCTACTGGCTCAGTTCTTCCTTGCTCTTGTCTGAGGTTAGGGACTTGCTCCAAAGAAGAAAAAAGAAGCATTAGCTTCCACCCTCCCGGACCATCTGCCCTCTCTTCCTACCTTCACCCCTTTGTGAAGAGTAAGACAGGTGTCTCCTTAATCTTCAAGCAGCACGATCTGACTCTAGATGAAACTCTAATCAAATTAGTATTGGCAGCCTCCTCCATCCAGGGATCTGCTCTCCACCCCAGGCTGGAGGCTCCACCCCAGGCTGGAGGCTCCACCCCCAGCCTCTAATATCTTCCACAGGCATCTGACTGCTTAGACTCAATACTCTGTCTCTCCAGTTTAGCACTTTCTAACCCAGAAGGCAATGGCATCCCACTCCAGTACTCTTGTCTGGAAAATCCCATGGATGGAGGAGCCAGGTAGGCTGCAGTCCATGGGGTCGCTAAGAGTCGGACACGACTGAGCGACTTCACTTTCACTTTTCACTTTCATGCATTGGAGTAGGAAATGGCAACCACTCCAGTGTTCTTTCCTGGAGAATCCTAGGGACGGGGGAGCCTGGTAGGCTGCCGTCTATGGGGTCTCACAGAGTTGGACATGACTGAAGTGACTCAGCAGCAGCAGCAACCCAGGCACACAGAGCTCTGGATCCCCTCCTCCTGGAGAGCTAGAATCTTACAGTATCAGGTCAAAATGTCTTCTGCTGCCCCCATGGTCCAAACAGAGCAATGGGATTTGGTGTGGGTGTGACCCATAGGACTGGTAGGCAAGGCCTTTTTCCTGGGGTGCTGTCCTGGCCCTGAAAGCTTTGCTCAGCTGAGCAATGAATGGCATCAGTAAATGCTGGAGTAACCACTCAAGGGGCAGCCCACGCCATTGCTTAGAACACCAGCAAAACATAGGCACCAAAAAAATGAAAGAAAAAAAATAAATGCTAGAATTTGATAGGTTATAAATATATGTTTGTGAAAGCAAAATCATACTGTTCTTCCTTATATTTGCTTCCCAGTTTAATATTTTCATTTTGAATTATACACAAGAATGAGGCTCCTGGGGTGCCACACTCTTATCAGGGCTCAGAGGTTTTAGTCTTCATCTGGTCTTTTTTTTTTTTTTTTAATAGAAGGCAATGGCACCCCACTCCAGTACTCTTGCCTGGAAAATCCCATGGATGGAGGAGCCTGGTGGGCTACAGCCCATGGGGTTGCTCAGAGTCGGACACGACTGAGCGACTTCACTTTTACTTTTCACCTTCATGCATTGGAGAAGGAAACGGCAACCCACTGCAGTGTTCTTGCCTGGAGAATCCCAGGGACTGCGGAGCCTGGTGGACTGCCGTCTATGGGGTCACAGAGTCGGATGTGACTGAAGCGACTTAGCAGCAACAGCAGCAGGTCTTTTTTAAAATAATTTTTTAAATTAATTATTTATTTATTTGGCTGTGCCAGGTCTTACTTGTGGCATTTGGGATCTTTGATTGCAGCATACGGAATTTTTAGTTGCAGCATCTGAACACTTAGTTGAGGTATGTGGCATCTAGTACCGTGAGGAGGGATGAAACGCAGGTCCACCGTATCAGGAGCACAGAGTCTTAGCCAGTCCCCGTCTTTATCTGGTCTTGATTAGGAGAAAGATCTCTAACTGACCTTTGTTTGGGGGTTTGCCTTTGGCCCTGTTAACCTGCCACTTTGAGACAGTTGTCAACTGCGTCTAACAAATCAAAATTTAAAGAGGATAAACACGAGGGCCTGCTGTTAGGCCCAAGATCACCACTGCAGACATCCAAAGTGAAGAAGCATGGTTTGGGCAATAACAACACATACAAAGGCTTAGGGATGTCAGAGGGTAGTGGCTTCATAATAAACTGAGAACGTGGTATAACTACCAAAGCCATAGGCCCTGAGGACATGGGGATGGAACGGGGACCCCAAACCGCATAACACTAGGAAGTTTAGAAGCAGCTGAGGGTGCTTAGCACAAAGAGCTTCTGTTGCTTCAGCTATCTGAAGGCCTAATGGGGGAACCAGAATTACACTTGTTTAGTGGAGGGACAGGGTGTGGGGTAGCCAGATTAACACAGGATCCTCGAGGAATGAGCCTGGGGATGCAGTAGCTTTGCTTATGGAGCCTTCACTTGCTTTTCCTCTCTCCTCTGGGTTGTCAGTGTTAAAAATTACCGTTTCAATGCCTTCTTTATAAAGTAATTTTTGTATTGAACTATAGTCAATGTGCAGAATAATATGTTATAGGTATAAAACATAGTAATTCACAATTTTTAAAGTTATACTCCATCTGTAGTTAGTATAAAATATTGGCTATATTCCCTGTGTTATACAGTGTATCCTTGTAGCTTATTTTTCCTAGGCTGTGCCACTTGTGGGATCTTAGTTCCCCGGTCAGGGATTGAACCCAAGCCCTCAGCAGTGGAAGCACAGAATCCTAACCACAGGACCACCAGAGAATTTCTTCTCATGGCTTATTTCATATATTATAGTTTGTATTTCTTTTCTTAAAATATTTGTATTTGTTTTTGGCTGAGTCCAGTCTTAATTGGGGCAGGTGGGATCTTCCTTGCAGCATGCGTCATCTGTCATTGTAGCTGGCAGGCTCTGTAGTTGCCACACGTGGAACTTGGTTGCTCTGTAGCATATGAGATCCTAGTTCTCAGACCAGAGATCAAATCCACGTCCCCTCCATTGGAAGGCAGATTCTTAACCACTGGACCTCCAGGGAAGTCTCTTCTTAATCCTCTATCCCTATCTTGCCCCTTCGCACTTTCTTCTCCCAACTAGTAACCACTCGTTTATTCTCTGTATCTGTGAATCTGCTTCTTTTCACTAGCTTGTTACTTTTTTTAAGATTCTACAAATAAGTGATATCATACAGTATTTATCTTTCTCTGATTTACTTCACTTGGTACAATATCCTTCAAGTCTATCCATATTGTTGCAAATGGCAAAATTTCATTCTTTTTTACGACTGAGTAGTATTCCCGTATATATATGTATATATTTGCATACATACTACATCATCTTTATTCATTCATCTATTGATGGACATTTAGGTTGCTTCCATATATTGGCAATGGTAAATAGTGCTGCTATGACCATTGGGGTGCGTGTATTTTTTTGAATTTGTGTTTTTGGTTTTTTTCAGATATACACTCAGGTAGAATTGCTGGATCAGAGAAGGCAATGGCACCCCACTCCAGTACTCTTGCCTGGAAAATCCCATGGACGAGGGGCCTGGTGCTGCGAGTTGGACACGACTGAGTGGCTTCGCTTTCACTTTCACTATCACCATTGGAGAAGGAAATGGCAACCCACTCCAGTACTCTTGCCTGGAGAATCCCAGGGATTCTGGGGGAGCCTGGTGGGCTGCCATCTCTGGGGTCGCAGAGTCGGACACGACTGAAGCGACTTAGCAGCAGCAGCAGCAGAACTGCTGGATGGTATGGTGGGTCTAGTTATAGTGTTTTGAGAAACCTCCATACTGCTTTCCACAGTGCCTGCACTGATTTACATTCCCACCAACAGTGAACTGTTTCTCCACATCCTCACCAACATGTTATCTGTGTTCTTTTTTGATAATAGCCTTTCTGATAGGTGTGAGATGATATCTCATTGTGGTTTTGATTTGCATTTCTCTGATGATTAGCAATGTTGAGCATCTTTTCATACGCCTGTTGGCTATTGTTTTGCTGAAAGTTGTTAAGTTTCGTTTCAGGTTCAAAGGATTCCTTAACAAAAGTAACCACTCATTATACACAAATAATTTTAATATTTAATAGAGAAGTATCTAACTTACTTTCAATATACAACCATTAAAAGAAAAGAAAATAGAAACAGTAGAGGAGAGTAACAGCACATACACCACTGAACTGGACTGACATCCAAACAGCACTGTGATGTCCTGTGTGACCCCAATCTGGAGTCCCAACTGAGAAAGGGTCCCAGGTAGTGCATCCACCCATGGGCAAGACTTCAAATTGCAATTCTGGGGACTCCCTGTTATAATCCCACGTTTCAAACTGACATCATGTTTACAAGAAAAATGCAGCTCTAGTTTTTAACCTTTCTACAAAGCTATTTTTATCTTGTGAATTATGAAAATTTTCAGGTCCTGGGGAGTTGGCCAGATTCTCAGGGCTCAAGAGAATTACAAGATTCAATCTCTGTCTTATCTACAGTGTCATGCACCTTACTGGTACCAATCAGTGTATTCATAAGCAGGAACGTCACAGGCAAGGGAAGGTCAAGGCATTGTTAAGGCAGGTCATAAGCAAGGTCAGAGGCCTGCTCTGCTTTCTTGTCTTTGAAACCTGAATAAGACTTCCTCCACCTTAATTTCCCTAACAGTTATCTGCATGTCCTCTTTGGAAAAATATCTATTCACTTCTGCCCAATTTCTAATTTTTTCTTTTTGATGTTGAGTTGCTTGAGTTGCTTTATGTATTTTGGATACTCTTTGAGTATCACTTGCAAATATTTTCTCTCCCTCTGTAGGTTGTCTTTCCATTTTGTTTAGTTTTGCTATGCAGAAGCTTTTTAAAATTGGGTCCCATTTGTTTGTTTCCTATACTTTAGGAGACAGATCCAAAAATACATTGCCACAATTTACATCAAAGTGTTCTGCCTGTTTTCCTGTAGGAATATTATGATTTCTGGTCTTACATTTAGGTCTTTAACCCATTTTATTTTTGTATATGGTGAACACATTGGTGTTTCCTGAAGGGGCTCTTGCAAAGGCAAATGAACACCTACATTAACTCGACCTTAAAGCCCTCAAGATTTCCGCCTGAATTCCTGCAGCAACCCCTTAACTTCCGAGGGCCTGCTCTCTCATTTCCCATCGTGGCCAGAATCACCATTCTAAATCCTGATGCAGTCCTTCTGGGTGGCTCTGCGTTCTTTCCCAGTCTTCTTCCTCTCTACAACCTACAGCCCTCAGTGCTTGAGACCACAAAGTCCCTCTTCAAATTCCAGACCTAGTCTCTTATGCCTGGAATAACCTGCCACCCCTTTGTAGATGGCAGCACTACTCGTTTCTTTGCCGAAGCCCTTCCTGAGCCCTTGCCCAAGTAATACTGTCAGCTCCTTGTTTGAGTCTCCTCAATGAACCCTGACCAGCCACTCACTTAGGTCTTTCCTCACCTCTGTACGCAAGTCCCTCCAGGGCAGGTCCTGCCTGCGTTTATCCATCTTTGTATCCTTAGCACCTGTCACAGTGCCTGAACTCACAGAGGAACTCAGTAAATGGCTGATGGAATTAACTGACTTTTCTTCCTGAATTCTTTCAGCAACAGGCACACAAAAAAGTACATTTTTGTAGTAAGAATTACATTTAATTTTGAAGGGGGGATAGCTTCCTGCCCATCCAAGACGCCTGAGAGTATTTCCTTGATCTCTTGAGAGTGGCAGAGACTCTAGGAGTGGACTCAGAGTGCTAAGATGTGACTTCTCCTGCTGCTGCTGCTAAGTTGCTTCAGTCGTGTCCGACTCTGTGCGACCCCACAGACAGCAGCCCACCAGGCTCCCCCGTCCCTGGGATTCTCCAGGCAAGAACACTGGAGTGGGTTGCCATTTCCTTCTCCAGTGCATGAAAGTGAAAAGTGAAAGTGAAGTCGCTCAGTCGTGTCCGACTCCTAGGGACCCCATGGACTGCAGCCTACCAGGCTCCTCCATCCATGGGATTTTCCAGGCAAGAGTACTGGAGTAGGGTGCCATTGCTTCTCTGAAGATGTGACTGCTGCTGCTGCTGTGAAGTCACTTCAGTTGTGTCTGACTCTGAGTGATCCTGTAGACAGCAGCCCACCGGGCTCCCCTGTCCCTGGGATTCTCCAGGCAAGAACACTGGAGTGGGTTGCCCTTTCCTTCTCCAATGCATGAAAGTGAAAAGTGAAAGTGAAGTCGCTCAGTCGTGTCCAACTCTTATCGACCCCATGGACTGCAGCCTACCAGGCTCCTCCGTCCATGGGATTTTCCAGGCAAGAGTACTGGAGTGGGGTGCCATTGCCTTCTCTGGAAGATGTGACTAGACAGGCCTAAAAAAATGGTTCATATTTTGAAATTTTCCAACCCCTTTACGAATCTACTGAAAAAACATACCCTTTTCTTCAGGAAAACACACCTTCAGACACATACCTTTCTAACTTGGTTCTGGGACTCCAAGTACCTGTTCTTCCCTAGGGCCTTTCACACCCACCCCCCGCCCCACCCCCAGAGCCGCCTCTGTAGAACCCCTGCCCCAGAAGCACTGGGCCCTAACCAGCACTCAGAACGGTCGTGGTCGGGTGCTCCGTCTCCCTGGTGCGCTCCACTCGTCCATTCCAGTGTTCTACTGCCCACTGCTGGCCTATGCCTGGGACCTCCATCTTGGTAGATGTTCCGAGAGGAAATGGAGAAGTTTCACCAAAGGTGGGGTGAGGGGGAGAGAGGCAGGGAACAAGAGGACAGTTAAAAACAAAACAAACCCCAGTCACTGAAAAGGGAAACAAGCCTAATTATTCTGCTCCACTTCTGGGCAGCAGCATCTCCTCATTGCCTAGTTAATCTACCAAACATAAGGAAGAAGAAATGAGTCACGGCCCACACATTTCTTTTATTACCAAAAACAATTGTTATGCACAAACTCAGTGCCTCTAATCCCATCCCTGAGGATAACCATGAAAGTCCTTGGGGCTATAAGAGGAACCATTCAGAGGGAAATGCCTTGGCTGATTTTGAGGAAAGGGCCCTTGGAGGGATCAGTTCCTTGGCACCCCTGGGCCCAAGGACCCCTACAGACAGGAATGGATGTGAGCTGACTATGGATTTCCATCCCTGTTCTAGCATGTCTAGGGGATTAGGGTTTTAAGCCTGACACTAGCCCTCTCTACAGGAACACACACACAACCAGGGTGCCCCCCCTCAAAGAATCAAAACTTTTCAGGACCACCAAAGAATGTGGACTGGCAGAAAAAGGACGTCCCTCAGCCTGCTGAGTGACGCAAGCTGGCTCAAGAGTGGACCACGCTACTCTCAGCATCACTCCTAAAGGCATTCGTTGACAAGGGCTGCCCACTAGGGGCGCTGCCACCAGCCTGGCTCAGACTCCAGGGCCTGGAGGTAGCAAGGGTGGGGGCCTGCAGCCTTCACACCATCTGGACTTCTGGCTCTTCCGCTGCTCCCTGAAGCTCTCCCATGACACCCCCCGAGGGGGGCTCAGAGGCGGGTGGGGGCTCTCCCGGGGCTTCGAACAGCACGTAATAGACGACCTCCCGCTCGCCCTGGGCGTTGGTCTGGTTCACCACGTGGATGATAGGGCTCGACGTGCCCTGAGAGGCCGGGAGGGCTATGCCCTCACCGCCCCCACCTTCCTCTTCAGCCTCCTCCTGGGGTCCTGGCTCCCCGGGCACTGTTTCCAGAATGATGTCCTGCAGGCTGCTCTCATTCAGGGATGCTCCCAGGCCCGAGCCCTCTTGTGGCTGCCGCAGCAGTTGCTGGGTCAGCTCTACACTCTCATAGCGAACCAGCTGCAGCCTCATGTAGCCGTCCTCATGCTCCTTGTACCTGGTGAAGGAGGAGCACGGAGGGTATAGCAAGCAGGGGCAGGGGGCACGGCGGGCACGGGGGGCAGACACAGGCTGTAGACTGGCGAGGTAAGGGACAATAGGAGGGAAGAAGCCCTGGGATTCTAAGTGATGGGTATTAAAGACAAAAAAAAAAGTCTTTATTGTATAAGATTTAGAAAAAAAGGCAAGAAAGCTCATTACTCAGAAAGCAAAGGGAGGGACTTCCTTGGTGGTCCAGTGGTTAAGAACCTACCTTCCAATGCAGGGGATGGGGGTTCAATCCCTGGTGGGGGAACCAAGAACCCATATGCCACAGGGCAACTAAGCCTATGCGCCTCAACTAGAGAGCCCACACATCGCAACTAGAGAGAAGCCTGCACTTCTCTCTAGAAGGCTTCACAGTAGGGCTGCAATGAAGATCACGTGTGCTGCAACCAAGACCTGATGCAGCCAATAAATATTTTTTTTTTTAAAAATAGGAAAGGGAGGGGAGAGGAGAGAGGAACTGTCTGTGTTGGACAGTAGGACTGTCAAAGGATTTATGAGAAGGCCATGAAGCTACTCATTAGGACCCTTGGGTTCACGCTCTGGGCTCTGGTTCTGGCTGCAGGGCTTTGGGGATCATTTATTGGGTTTGGTATTGTTCCCTGGATTCAGAAATTAGAAAAATATTCCTTGCCCCACCAATATTTTGGAGGTTCCTTGAGCCTAAATGGAGACAGTGGACATCAGAGCACCATCAAACTCAAGGATTTTAAATTGCTGAAAAGTATGAAGAAAAAAATGCAGAAATCCAGGTATGGGGGGAGGCTGAGAGACATACCTAAAGCGGGGGTGCCCTGAGGGCCACTTGAACTGGTGCTTCTTGCGAAGGTGCACGGTGAGGTTGTTGCCCCTTGTGAAGCACTTGTCACACACGTGGCATCTGTACCTCGGCTCTGAGTCCCCCTGGTGGGGAGGGGAGAGTGAGGCCAGCTTCCCCCACCCCAGGCACCCCCCACACTTCTGCTGGCTCCTCCCTACCATCAGCCCCACTCACTTCATGCACTTTTCGGTAATGCGACTTGATAGAGTAGAGCGACCGGGCGCTAAAGGTGCAGTTCTCGAAATCACAGCTGTAGGCTGGCTCCTTGCTATGGGTATCGAGGTGCTTCCGGAGGTCGATCAGATTCTTGCAGCTGCCAAGAAAGATCATGAGGGATCAGAAAGCATGGGGGAATCCTGGAACCCAGGTTTTGTGATTTCCCACCCCGTTTCCTCTTACCTGTAGTCGCAACAGTCACATTTAAAGGGACGGGCCTCGCTGTGGCGGAAGCGCATGTGGTTTCGGAGGGAGGAGGGCAGCGGGCAGGTCATGTCACACAGAGGGCACTTGTAGTGGTTCACTGAGGGGCAGAGAGGAGGCTGTGGCCGCAAAGCTCGCGGAAGCCTGGAGGGCAGGCCCGGAGGACAGCGCTGGCCGGCTACTCACCATGGTTGCGCATGTGGTCCCGCAGCAGCCGCTCTGTGGCAAATCTCTTGGAACAGTGAGAGCACTGGAAGTGCTGCTCTGCAGGGGGTCAGGCAGAAGACAGGTGGAGCACGGCCGGTGGCAGAGAGGAGGAGAGCACGCTGGGAGAGGGGAACCCCCCCAGGCAGAGGGAAACCACCCAAGAAGAGGGGAGCTTGGGGAACTATGGATGGACCCAGTATCATGGAAGGAGCGTGGGACCTGGAGTAGAGAACCTGAATTAGAATTCTGGCTTGCCCGCTTACTAGCAGTGTGATCTCAGGTAAGTGATTTAATCTGAGCCTCAGTTTTCTCATCTGCAAAAACGGGGGATAAGAAGCCTACCTCACAGGGCCGCTGCGAGGATTCACTGAGACAAGAGCCGTGGCACAGCGTAAGCATGGAGTGACAACCTCTAATGGGTGCCCATCAGCAGACACTGTGCCAGGTGACTGAGCCCTCAAGACAGATATAGCTAAGCTGCAGATACCTTCAGGGGCCCCCTCTCCTGAGAACGTGCCCCCAGCCACCACCCCAAGTAGGACAGCCTGCACCTATGCCCCTTCTTCAATCACTTACGATCCAACGAGGACTGGCGACGGATATGATCTAAGAACTTGGTGTTGTTGGCAAACATGCCCCCACAGGTGGGACAGGCCACCACCTTCTCCTGGGTATGGCTGCGGAGGTGCTCTCGAAGCTTAAAGCGGTCCTTGAAGGTGCAGGTACAGCCTGGGAAGGAAGGCCCGGTCAGGTCCAGCCACAAACCCCCAGAGTAGGGTCTGTACCCCCAAGTCTCTCCAGCCAGCACCCAACCCTGCCCTGCAGGACTGGTCCTACCCCTAGCTGCTCTGGTCCCTTAGTAACCCCAGAGTTTCTTTAGAAGCCATAAATTAAGGAGTGGCCCTACCTTTCCAGCCACAGAGCACCACATTGTTGTCCTTGCCAACTACTTGGTATTCACAACACAGGCTGTGCGCTTCCACGTGCCGGTAGAACCACTCGGGGTTGTCGAAGGAGTTCTGTGCCAGGAGCAACTTGGGGTAAGGACTGAGGATGGGTGGAGGGACTCCTACTCTCAGGTGTCCAGAGGGGGGCTTCTTGGTTCTCTCCCAAATTAATTGGTGGGGATAGGAAAGTTTGAGCAAGGGGCTACCCAGAAATGAAGGAAAGCTACTAGCAGGAACTTCAGGAACATAGCGTATCCCAGAAAGGATTAAGGAGTCTTGAGATAAGATCCCCAACCCCTCTCCATCCCTACTCCTGGCTCTGTCTGCTGACCTCACAGTGCTCCCACAGGCACAGGAAGTGGTCGGGGATGTCAGGGATGAGGTTGCGGCTCTGGAAGTCCAGGATGCAGGGGCTGAGGTCAGCCTGGCTCTGCAGGGCCTGCAGTCCCCACTGTTTCAGCTTGGTGTGGTAGCAGTGGAAGTAGACATGGCGGATGAGATCAGCAGAATTGTCCGGAGAACAGAAGCCACACTCCCGCCACAAGCAGGAGAATTCTTCCTCTGCAAAAAGGGGTTTAGAAGGAAGCGACTGATGACTTTCCAAAGCTCTCCTCCCACTTAGCAGCAAGGGACCAGGCTGGGATGACCTGGTATACCAGGAGTTCATCCAGCAAATGCTAGCATTTAACGACTACTAACTGTGTACCAGGCACCGGGAATACAACAACGAGGACAAAAAGAGTCCCAGTCCTTACCCTTGCACAGCTTTCAGTCAGGAAGAAAAACACATCAAAATAATCACAAGCATAAATATAAAGCTACAACCAGGTGGAGAGGAAGCACGGTCTAGGCAGGGAGACTGTGTGCACAGCCCAGTGCCAGTGACTCAGACACAGCAGGTGCGGCTGGCACTTGCTACTGTGGCTTGGCGTTTCTGCTGTTCCCTGAGGAACCCGGGATGCCTCCCACTCCTTCCTGTCAAACCATAGGTCTTTCTTTCCCCCATATTCTGCCCAAGATCTCTAGGAAGGCCTATCAGCTATTCCAGTCTACTTCCTATCTCTCTAAGCACCAAATTTTCAGTGCTCTATATAGGTTTACTTGTTTTGAAAAGTAGCTACTTTTAAAAATATAATAATCACCTAATTTCCCTTCTGTATAAATATTACTTGCTTCTGAAGCTCTTAGTTACAGGTTACAGTCACTAGATTCAAATGGAATTTGAGGTGGGGGAAGCAGTGCTCTCTATACCTTCTGTAGAAAAGTTTTTTTCAAACTGTGTTATGACCTATTAGTGGCTAGTGAAATCAATTTAGAGGATTGCAAATAACAATTTCTTTTTAATTAAAGAGAATAAAATAGAACAATTCAGAGAGAATTTAATCAAGGCAAGGATTGTTTTTAGTATTTCTTAACTTCTCTATACAGGGTTGTGACATAAAATGCATTGCTAAATTTTACTGCATTTCACAGTAAAAAATAAATAAATAAATAAAAACACTGCCAGAGTGAAAAAAGCAGACTGCCAACAGCTTGTACAATATGATCCTTTAAAAAAAGTAAAATCTAATTTATATATATACATGCAGAGAGAGGTCAAAAAGAATGTTCACTAAAGTACTGTCAGTTAATTGACTTTTAATGGCAAGAGGAAAGGTTCATTCCATATATCCTTGCTGAATGAGTTTTCCAGAATGAGTCTACAATGTTTTTATAAACAAATAAAAAAAGCACAATTAAGAAAATAAACCACCACTCTCACTGGCTGCCTTCTCCCTCTGTGGCAAGGAGAGTCAGATTTTCCACCATCCCTTGGGCTCTTTCCCCTTCCTGTGTCCTGCTTCCTTACCAAGCAGGTCCTCCTCCTCCTCTTCTTCCTCCCCGGAGCCCTGCAGGTGCTGCTGCAGGTGCTGAGTGACATGCTCGCAGAATTCCTCCATGGCCGAGCACACAAAGGAACAGGACCCCCACTCACACTGCAGCCCCAGGTTCTCCTTCCGGGGAACTTTCCCAGGTGGCGGCATGGCCTTCACCCTAGAGGAGGAAGAAATCAGCACCTGTACAGATTCCACCCAAGTGCTGCTGGGGGTTAACACGGAACAGCCAGCCAGCCTGGAGCCAAGAGATGTTTTTCAGTGACCCTCGAGAAACGCTGTGCTTTTTCAGTAAGGACAGAGTAGCAGTTCTTCAAACCCCTGGAAGCTGTTTGGTGTTCTTGGGAATGGAGAATACAAACTGACATTATTGAGCACGTACCAGGCTCTGAGCTAAGAACTTTAACAGACACTTTTTCAAGGAGCTTCAGAGCAACCCATCAAGAAGGAATTACTCCTACAAAAGGCAGAACAATGCTCAGGTTCAAAAAGATGACTTTGAAGACCCAGAGCTCAGATTCAGACTCCTTTGTTCACCACCTACTTAGCTGTGTGACCTTGAACAAGTAAGCTTAACCCTTCTATTCCTGAACACCCTTATTTTCAGAATGGGGACAACAAACCCTTCTGCTTTTAATCTGCTATATGCCAAGGACCTACTAAGCACATTGTGTCATCTAATTACCAACACCATCCTATGAGGGAAGTACTGTTTTTAATTTCATTTGTAGATAAGGGCATAAGGCCTGGAGAGGTTAACTGGTTTGCTCAAGATCACACACCAGGGGTAGGGTCAGGTCAGGCTGACTCCAAAGTCCACATTTTTCCTATGCACACAGATGAGCCTAGAAGCTCCTTATTTCTCACTGGATCACATCGTAAGTACTCCATCAGACTTACGAAGGGCCACACATACTCCTTTTGCCTAACCTATCTGGTGCTTTACTTCACCACTGCCCTAATATCCTCTGAACAAAAATGTCAATTCTATTTCACATAAGAGGCAGTGTCTGTCCAGTTTATACTGGGTATACACAGTGTTAGGCACACTTTGGTGGGTAATAAACATTCGTTGAAGAAAGCTGAATAAAAAACAAAAAGTTCTCAACCTTTAATATGCACACAAATGCAGAGGTTTCCAACTCCTGCCCTAGAGATTCAGATCTGGGAAGGCTGGGGTTAGGCCTAGAAATCTGCCCTTTAACTCAGCAGCCCAGTTGTGATGGGGCCTCCAGAAGCAGAGTCTGAGGAACAATAAAAGGATAGTTTCCCTCATTAAAACAAAACACAGAATGACAGGTGACACTGCACACAAAAATCTCTGGGGGAAGAAAAGACACTAAGAGGCCCTGACTCTGTCCCCTGAGCATCACCTCCTTGAGGACTCTCACCAACTCTCACTGTGGTACCCAGGAAGGGAGTGCGGTATTGCTCTTCCTGGCCTTTCAGAGAGAGGTGGGAACTCTGAAAAAGAACTTTAGTACACAATGAAAGGGGAAAACCCCAGAAAATACAAAATGCATAAAATCTTTCATACTTACAAGTATAAGAACCTACTATATCTAACTGGTTACCAAAGGAACCCCTCCCCTTTTTTTTGTCCACACCTCATGGCATGTGGGATCTTAGTTGTCTGACTAGGGACCAAAAAGGTAATTCCTGCCTTGGAAGTATGGAGTCTTAACCACTGGACAACCAGGGAAGTACCAAAAACCCCTTTTTAAGGAAGCCTTAAGGAAATGGCAACATATTCCAGTATTCTTGCCTGGAAAATTCCACAGACAGAGCAGCCTGGTAGGCTACAGTCCATGGGGTCTCAGAGAATTGGACATGACTAAGCAACTAAGCACAGCACATAGCCGCACAGAGGGTATAAGAAACCTGGGCTTCTCTGGTGGCTCAGTGGTACAGAATCCACCTACCAATGCAGGAGATGAAAGTCTGATCTCCAGGTTGGGATGATCCCCCGGAAAAGGAAATGGCAACCCACTTCAGTATTCTTGCCTAGAAAATTCCATGGACAGAAGAGACTGGAAAGCTACAGTCCATGAGGTGGCAAAGAGTCAGACACAACTAAGCATGCATGCAAGCATATGCCAAGCACTGTTCTAAGTGTCTTATATTTATAAAAACTCATTAGTACAACAATCCTATTGAAGTAGACAGCCTGATTATCCCACTTTACAGATGAGGAAATGGCCCAGATAGGTTAAGTAATTTACCCAAGATCACAAAGCTAGGAAGTGATGGAAACAGAATTCAAAGCCAGGGAGCATGACTCCATTCTCCTCCTCCATCTGCCTGTCTTACCTTTTTATGTTTGATTCCCTCCTCACCAAAGACATCATATTCATATACACAATACCCAAAGCATGCTTTATTGAGTAGCTATTTTGTAAGTTTCCTCCAATAAGCTGTGAGCTCCTAGAAAGCCTGGTCTGTGATCTCTTCATTCTAACTGCAGAGCCAGCACACACCTACTATGAGCTCTTTTAATGTTCAAGTAAATCTATAACATTACTTTACTTTTGCACAAATCACCTAGCTTCTCTGAACCTGTTTCCTTAAATGTAAAACAGGATATTAATATCACAGCAGTGGGTGAGGGAATCGACTGATATGATTAGAAAGCTCCAACATTTACTAGCCCTGTGATCTTAGGCAAGTTACTTAAGCCCGGGTTTCCCATGTATTATTAACACGGGAATAATCATGCCTATTTCACTGAATTGATTTATGGATTAAAACACATAATGGATATTAAAATGCTTTGCCTAACTCAACAAGTGTTGGTTCTTCGTATCCTTGCTTCTAAAAATTAGATGATCTAAGAACCAATGCTACAAAAAGATCAACAAAAGGAAAACACGAAGGATTCCTAACCCTTCCTTTCATAGGGAATCATAGAAAGAAGCAACGAGCAAATACTTGAGTATAAATTGCAACGCAAGGCACCGAGAATGAACCCTGAATGGTACGCAAGAAAAGAGGGACCAAGGTCTGGAACCTTCTAAGGACTCACAATTTGGCCGAAGAAATAAGATTCTGACGTGTTTAAACAACGACCAAAACAAAGCGCCCGGTGAGGGGAGCTGGACAGGGAGAAACCGCGGCGGCAGGCTAAGCAGGAAAGGTTGCCCTTAGCGGTGGGGACTGGGCCCCTGGAGCACAGGTAGAATTCGGAGAAAAGGAAGGAGACCATTCGAGCGGGGAAACCTCCCCCTCTCAGCCCAGCTGGCTTCCCCCTAAGGCGTGGCGGCGATCGTGCTTCAGCTGCAACGAAGCCCCAGACTGGAAAATAAGTCGGGGTTGGGGGCTGGGGGCGCTGCAGGCGCCAGGCAGAACAGCGTGGCCGAGCAGCAAGAGAGCGCCTCGCCGAAGCGACCGGAAAAGTGCCTGGCTTCGGCAGCCGGCCCAAAGGACAAACCGATGCTGCCCCGCCATCCCCGGCATCCCCTGCTTACCTCCCGTCAGTCAGCTCCCGGGTCTCTCCAGCTCCCCTCCCACCTCGCACCGTCTCCGGGAGGGCACTTGAGTGACGGCCAACGACAGCCAATCGTCGCTCTCAAATCCCTCTAACAGCCAATCGCCGCTGCAACTGACGAAACCCGTGCGCGACCAAAACACGGAAGGGGCGGGAGTGAGCGGCAGCGGGCCGCGCGGGAAGGTAGCGCTGCGGACGCCGCAGGTCTGCAGGCTAAGTGCAGGCAGGCTTCCCTAGGGCCCGAATTTCCCCGACTGCGCAGGCTCGGCGCACGGCACCCACTGGGCATGCGCCGAGCTCGGGCTGTGAGCCGAGAGGGGTCTCCCCCCTCTTGTTGGTTACAGCGCCAGCTGGCCGCGTGGGAGTTAAGACAGAGGAAGAGGCGGAGGAAAAGGCGTCGGAGGCTCGGTGCCCAGAACAACGAACCCCGCTCGGCCCAAACTGGGGGTCCTTCACCTTCTTAATCTTCCTGTTTCTTAAATATCAGTATTCCTTATGCCATCTTCTCTTCCTCCCACAACTCTGCCTTCTTTGTTACCAGTCTCAGTGAACGACTCCTGAAACCTGGCAGTCATGTCTGATTCCTCCCTCACACGTCATATCCATTCCATTGCCAAGTCCTATAAATTCTGCCCCCTTAACACAGGATCTCTCAAGTTCCCCACCCCAACACACACACACACACCCTTTCTTGAGCTTCGCAGTCCCATCTCTTGACCATTAGCTACGTCCATCCCGGATGTCTACACTGACCCAACTGGCTCCCTGCGGCCACTCCTGCTTCCCTCCGAACCATTCTCGACGGAGCTCTCAAAGTGATCTTTGCAGAGAGCAAATCTGATCAAACCACCACGCTGCTTTAAACGCTAAAAGCCCCAAACCATACTGAGGCTCTCTGGACCCTTCAGCATCTGGGTCCTGCATACTTCTCCCCATCGTATCTTGAGTGCTTCTCGAGCTCCTCTCTGCTCCCCAGCCCTGGATTTCTTTCAGCTTCCCCACCACACCTAGCCGCCTTTCCTCTGCTGCCTTGTACTTACTGTTTGCTCTGCCTGGAACAATCTTCTGAAACTGATGGGAACTGATTCCTACTCATTCTTCTGGTCTCAAAGAAGCAGCTTTTTTTTTTTCCTGGAAATCTTCCTGGACATCCCTTTTCTGTGTTTCCCTATTACAGCTCTATCGCACTTCCCAGGTGGCGCTACTGGTAAAGAGTCCTCCTGCCAATGCAGGAGAGGCCAGAGAGGAGGGTTGGATCCCTGGATGGGGGAGATCCCCTGGAGGAGAATGTGGCAACACACTCCAGTATTCTTGCCTGAAAAAATTCCCTGGACAGAGGAGCCTGGCAGGCTACAGTTCATGGGGCCACAAAGAGTCAGACATGACTGAGCACACATTATATTGTATTTGCCTGTTCAACTTGTCTGCATTCTGCACTGACTCAGTTCAGTGAGGGAGGACAGGGAGAGTGTGTGTGTGTGTGTGTGTGTGTCTTTCTATAACCCCACTGCTTAGCCTAGTAACTGAAACTCAGTAAGCATCCAAGACATATTTGTTTAAAAATTATGTACCTTGCTGCTGCTAAGTCTGCTGCTACTAACTCGGTTCAGTCGTGTCCGACTCTGTGTGACCCCAGAGACGGCAGCCCACCAGGCTCCCCCGTCCCTGGGATTCTCCAGGCAAGAACACTGGAGTGGATTGCCATTTCTTCATTAGGACTGATATTATGTTATATTTTCTAGCCTAAATATAAGCCTATATAGTTTACAAAATCAGAAAACCCGTTAAATGTTCAATATAAATAAAATGAACTTAAAGATGCCATTAAAAATAGCAGTCACAAGAAAATCAGAAATTTGTGCATGAAATTTTTTACTAAGTGATTAAATTTTGTCCCTATTTTAAAATAAGGGTTTTAAAATATAATTCTAGTAACAAAAATGTTTTATCAACTTTATCCATTCAAAAGCACATAGCTTTAGTAATACTTCACAAATTGCCAACCATATTTTAATTCAGGATTAAACCACCATAGATGGCTTTTAGCTTTAATTTAGCAATTCCTGAAGAAAAACTCATTCACGGATCTGCGTAGACTCAATTTTTACAGAGAAAAAATTTCAGGATATCTCTGAAATGCACACGTTTCCAAAATTTGAGACAGTACTTTGCTGTCTAGCATAGTTTACTTCCACTCAATCTGCTTCTCTTGAAAACAGGCCACAATTTTGGCTGGATAATTCAAGACACATCCTGAGATTTGTTCTTTAAAAGCTGCCGCAAGACCTTGAAGCATAATTCATACTCATCCAAAACTCTGGATCTCTCCTGAAAGTAGAAAATGGATAAGCTGAATTATGTTTTGTGTTTCCTCTGAGTTCGTTTTTTAAAATCTCTATTTTTGAAAAGTGATGAGACTCTTCTTCACTACAAAATAGGTGACTGCACTGGGCAGCTCAGCACTGGAAACTAACTTTTCCGGTCATCAACAACTCAATCCACAGATCCAGTTGGAACCTGAATACCTGCCCTCTCATCAAAAAAAAATTTCTCGTGAAATTCTGAGTTCAGTGTGTTGGCTGTCTGGTCATGTTGGTAAACAAACTGCTCCTCTGTGAACAAATAAGAGTTTCATTTCTTAGATCAGGGGAAGGAGCTTGATAAATCTCTTTGAGTTTTGATGACTAGAATTTGGCATATCTCTCATACAAATTGGGCTTCCCTGGTAGCTCAGCTGGTAAAGAATCTGCCTGAAATGCAGGAAGCCTTGGTTTGATTCCTGGGTCGGGAAGATCCACTGGAGAGAGATAGGCTACCCACTCCAGTGTTCTGGGACTTCCCTGGTGGTTCAGCTGGTAAAGAATCCACCTGCAATAGGGGAAACTTGGGTTTGATCCCTGGTTTGGAAAGACCCCCTGAAGAAGGGAACAGCTACACAGTATTCTGGCCTGGAAAATTCCACAGACTGTATAGTCCAGTCAGTCAGTTCAGTCGCTCAGTCGTATCCAACTCTTTGCAACCCCATGGACTGCACCATGCCAGGCTTCCCTGTCCATCACCAACTCCCGGAGCTTATTCAAACTCATGTCCATCGAGTTGGTGATGCCATTCAACCATCTCATCCTCTGTTATCCCCTCTCCTCCTGCCTTCAATCTTTCCCAGCATCAGGGTCTTTTCCAATGAGTCAGTTCTTTTCCAATGAGTCAGTGGCCAAAGTATTGGAGTTCCAGTTTCAGCATCAGTCCTTCCAATGAATATTCAGGACTGATTTCCTTCAGGATGGACTGGTTGGATCTCCTTGCAGTCCAAGGGACTCTCAAGAGTCTTCTCCAACACCACAGTTCAAAAGCATCAATTCTTCCATGCTCAGCTTTCTTTATAGTCCAACTCTCACATCCATACATGACTCCTGGAAAATCCATAGCTTTGACTAGATGGACCTTTGTCGGCAAAGTAATGCCTCTGCTTTTTAATATGCTTTCTAGGTTGGTCACAACTTTTCTTTCAAGGAGCAAGTGTCTTTTGATTTCATGGTTGCGGGCACTACCTTCAGTTATGTTAGAGCCCAAGAAAATAAAGTATAGTATAGTCCATGGGGTCACAAAGAGCTGGACACGACTGAGCAACTTTCACTTTCACTCTGTAAATGAACCAAATATCCATATTCTGCCACCCTTTCAAAATGTTCCATATTCTCTGGCTAGTATGGACAGGAACATGGGGGAATATTAACAACTCCAAGCTGACTCCCCAAAGGCAGGTACCCTTAAAGCCTCTGTGATATAGGTTAGTCAGAATGTTAAGGCTAGAGTGACCTGGAAGATTATCTCGGCCACTCTTCATTTTAGAGATGAGGAAGTTGAGGTCCAGAAAGGAGAAGTGGACTTCTCAAGGTCACTTGCAGGGTCTGTGGTACACCCAGGTTTTCTGTCCCTGGTTCAGTGCTCTGTCTGACACCCTGCAGCAGCTTATTTGCTTCAAGTCCTGAGTAAGGTCTGGGAGAACAGGAACCAGGATCCTTGAATTTACTAGTGTCGTAATCGCCTGAAACTTGCCCTCATTTAGGAGTGAAAGACTTTTTATTGTGATGAAACCCTTACGAGACTTCCCCCTTCCAATCTGTCTCTTCGGAGGCAACAGCTCACCCTTATTCAGTGCTGACTGTATGCCAGCTGAGTTCTAAGCACTTTACTCATTTACTTCTCACCCACACCAAACGATAGCTACTATTAATCATAGTTCCCACTCTACAGATGAGAGAACTGAGGCACTCTGAGGTGACATAATTTGCCCAAGGTCATGCAGATAATTATGTGTGGAACTGGGACTCAGATCCAGGCTAGATCCAGAGCCTCTACTCCAGACTCTCCTATATTCTAGGAGGAGCAGCCTGTTCAAGGAAGGGGAATGAAGATGCCTGTACTAGCTGAAGCTTTTTTTCTTCCTGACTAAAATTACCACTACAACTTGACCTTTCAAAGACACTGTGCTCCCATTCTCTCTCACATGTCCCTCCCTCTGTGCAAGAACTTCACAGACCCAATGTACGTGTCACCTACCCGACATGGGTCCCTGTCTCTGATCCTCCCACTCGACACCACAGCCTCACTACCCATTTGCCTTTCAAAGGATGACCATTTATTCAGTTTATAAACTCCAGTTTGACTTTAATAAATTAAATTCCAAGCCATCACACAGCAATGGACATCATCATCTCCCACTATACAGAGGGGCAACCCTGCTCTTGCTCCATCATCACACAGTCTGTAAATAAAACTCCTAAAGCCATCTCTCTGGGGAAGGCTTCCCAGCAGGCTCCTGGCTCCCTCCTTCCAACAGAGCCACTGCTCACAGAGAAGGCATCAAGTACAAAAAACGGTAATAAAGGGGGAGGGAGGGATGAGGAGCAGAAGGGGAGGCAGGGAGTGGGGAGTACCTGCCCCCCATCCCGGGCACCGGCCCGGCATTCTATGAGCTGCCAATGTCCTCAGAGGCAGACACTGGTGCTGGTCGGGGTGGGGACCTGAGGGAAGTGTGGGAGCCCCATCCCAAAGGGAATTGCCAACCCTCCTGGGACAGGAGAGAAGGATCACCTGGGAGAGATGCCCTCTATCCACTGTTCACTGAGGGGCTGGGACCACACATATAAATAGAAAAGAGAATAAATAAGGGAGAAAGGATCATCTGAGTTGCTGAGCACCCTGGGACTCCTCTGAGGGGGTGGGTGTCAACAGCAGGCAAACGGGTCTGAGGAATGCCCACAGGTGTCAGGACAGAGCCTCCTCTTTCTCCCAGCCACCCATTCCCTCTTCTACGTCCTTGGCAACGGGTGTCCACTTCTCACACGCTTCCCGTTGCAAGTACCCTTCCAGCTGGCCCCACAGCCCAGGGTTGACAGGCCTTCCTGGAACTCGCGGGGCTTCCCTGGCCCAGGCTGTTGGGAATCCAGGGAGGGGAATGGAAGGGAATGTGGGGAAAGGGCTGAGAGGACTCCGGCTCTCTCCTAGCTCAGAGGGTGAACAGGGCCCTCAGAGCTGAGGGCTGGGGTTGCCATTGGCCTTGGGTTTAGATTTGAAGGAAAAGCGCTTGATAAGACGCCGAGAAAAGCTGCCAGCCTTCTTTCGGACGCTGGGTGTGGTCGCCGTGTTGGAGAGGTCATCGTGTGATTGGCTCAGACCAGCTTCCTTCTGACGTGGCCTCCGGCGGAAGATGAGCTTCGTGCCGCTGCGCAGGAAGCTCACTGTTGGGGGGAGAGGGGAGGCTGAGGGGCGAGGTGGGGAGCAGAGCATGGAAGAGCATGAAGGGGTCCAAGGCATGGAACAGAAAAGACATGCCCTTCCTGCGAAAAACATGGCGGCGCTCATGGGATTCTATGTGCACTCCTGAGGAGGAATGTCCCAGGGCTGGCTACTCTGTGAGGACAGACTGACAGTTGGGCCTCTTTACTAAAGAAAGAAAAAAGCTGAACAGAGGTGTTCCTAAAAGCCTATAAAATCACAAAGCGACAAAGTGGGTTGACCTTGATTGTTGAGTAGATTCCAGGATGTGAGCAAAGAGCGGTGTGTCTGGAACACTTTAAAGGGGTAAATTCAAGACCAATATAATGAGAAAGGTGCTTACACAGCAGGCTTTGGACTTAGGACCCTTAATATCCCAAGAAGTGATGCAGGCTTAAATCATAAATAGTTAAAGACATAAGTCATAAATAGTTAAAATAGTTAAAGACGCGCTGGCAGAGGGAGGAGGATATTTGGGGCAAGTCCTACAACCTTATAAATTAGAAATACCACAGGTATGTACCGACTGTGTCACTGTTACAGGGACACTCCTAGGGTTGGCCTAGGGAAGGATTTCTTATAGCGGAGAGAGTTCAGAATGAAAGGAAAGGGAGAAGAAAAGAATAAGGGAAGGAAAATATGCTCTTAGATCCGGGAAGAGAGAAAAACAGAGGTTTTTTAAAAAAGGGAAATACTTTTGAGTCTCTTCTTATTACCCACGCCTGTTAGATCCAAGCCAAGACCCAAGGCAGCAAGTCCCCAGTCTCTACTCTGGCGTGGCTGAAACAGGCTGGGAACTCTGATGATCCCTTGGAGGAGGAACGAGGAGACTGGCCCGAGGCTCCCATGTCCCTAAGTGTCCAGTGGGACCCAGGTGATGAAACTGGGCATCAAAGAGGGGTAGGGGTGGGACAACGGTAGCACAATAGTTAAGAGTTCGCCTGCCAATGCAAGGGACATGAGTTTGATCCCTGGTCAAGGAAGATTCCACATGCCTTGGAGCAGCTAAGCCTGTGGACCACAACCACTGAGCTGGAGCTCTAGCACCTGGGAGCCGCAGCTACTGAAGCCTGCACGCCTAGAGCCTGTGCTCCACAATAAGAGAAGCCAGCGCAATGAGAAGGCCACACACTGCAACAAAGAGTAGCTTCCACTCTCTGAAACTAGAGAAAGCATGCGCGCAGCAACAAAGACCCAGCATAACCCCACAATAAATAAGTACATTTTTTAAAAAAGGAGGGGCTGCCAATATCACCCCACCTTTGTGATCTTTGAGACTGCGGGTTTCCAGGGCACCAGTAGACCCTGTTTCCGACTCAACATCATCCACGGAGGGCCTCTCAGAAATGTCCGAACGTGTTGTCTCATCTGCTTCCTGGACACTCATGGGACTGGAGAGGGCATCTACGGGTCCTGGGGACATGGCTGGGGGGTCTGAGGGAGGTGAGGAGGGACCTCCACTGGGCCCTGCATCATCCTGTATTGAGGCGTCCAAGGATGCCGCATAGCCCAGGGAGAGTGCCAACTCATCCTGAGCGATGGGCACCTGGCAGGAAGGACAAGTTTTAATGGGCAACAGTGACCCATGAGGGCTTTTTCCCGAGCCCACCTCCTTTCCCCAGAGCCCTGTTACCTTGGAAACACCCGAGATGATAAGTGTGCTACGCTTGGTGGGTGTCTTCTTGGCTGCCCGCCCACTGGGTTCAGTCAGCTGGCGAATGGCTGTCTCTGCTACAGGGTCCAGGCCGTTGGAAAGGTGGCTCTCCCCTGCTGGATGATGGATACAGAAGACGGGCAACCTGACTCCTCCCTAGCTCCTTCTTGGACTTGAACTCCTGTGCCTCACCCAAAGTGGTTTTTGACTCCGGGACTCCGGTGTCAACCACCACTCACACTTCCCAATTCCCTACTCACGGCTGCTGCTGTGGGATGTGCTGCTGGGGCCACCACTCTCACTCAGCACTGTCGTCGTCTTCTCGGTCACCTCCACCTTGGACGGGGAGCGGGAGGGGGAGTCTGGTGGGTGGGGGAGGGTCAGTGAGCTGGGAGGTGCTTTAGAGTGGCCCCCACCCGCTACTGTCTTTATTGAGAGGCAGACTTTGGCTGACTCATGACTAAGGCATGATTAATCACAGGGGTGACTAAGAAGATGCCATGGGGACAAAAAGATACCACAGGAACCAATAGGAGTGTGGGAAAGAGGCAGGGGCCCCACCAAGGGCATGAAAATACTGAGAGTGTGCAGAGATGGCATAGGGGTCCAGTGGAAGTAGGGGAAACGCCATGGGACCTGTAGAGCTGGGAGAAATGTCATGGAGAGGCCCTGGAGTAGGAGAATTGCCACTGAGGTCACTGGGTTTGTTGGAGGGTCCCATGGGTGCTAGAGGTTGAGGGGTGAGGGAGGGGCAATTAGGCAGCTGGGGCTGGGAAAAGGGAAGAAGACTAACATGTGAAAAGACAGAGGGGAACTTGGGGAGGTGGAAGTATGAGTACTGTCATGGGGGCTGGTAGGTCCAGACTTAAAGGGGAGAGGGCTAGTTAGGGAAATGGACAGATGTACAGGAAAGTTTAGGGCTTCCCTGGTGGCTCAGATGGTAAAGCATCTGCCTGTAATGCGGGAGACCCGGGTTCTATCCTTGGGTCAGGAAGATCCCCTGGAGAAGGAAATGGCAACCCACTCCAGTATTCTTGCCTGGAAAATTCCATGGACTGAGGAGCCTGGTAGGCTACAGTCCATGGGGTGGCAAAGAGTCAGACACGAGTGAGCAACTTAACGTTCACTTTCAAGGGAAAGTTTGAGAGAGGCATAGGCGATATGGAAGATGTGGTCAGAAAACAGGAGGAGTTGGAATTAGGGCTTTCTTTGCCCCCTCCCTGTCCTGCCACGGATCTGCAGTCCAGGGCCCCTGGCTAGAGCTGGACTCCCAGGCTCCTCCTCTTTACCTAATTTGCCATCTACCCGGGGCCGGGACTGGACGGTGGTGACTGTGGTGACAATGGTGCCATCTGGCATGATGGTCCGGTCCAGCTCAATCTTCTTGGTAGGTGTGATGCTGGGGCGTGGAGTCGAGGGGGTGGAAGTGCCCAGGTTCTGGGGGGAACCCTCCTCATATTGAAGCTGCCAAGGGGGAAAGAGGAAAGAGGCAGGGCCTCAGGACTGGCCTTCGCTGGGTCTTCCCATCTCCCCACCGGGGGCAGCTTCTCACCTCTATTGCCATGGTGGCTGCCTGCCCCAGGGCTTTCCCGGGCCCAGGGGTGAGTGGGCACACCTGTCTTCGGGACAGTGGTCTGGAAGGGGAGGCCACAGACAGTGTGGCCTGGCCCAAGAGTTCAGCTGGGGAAAGGGGTGGCACTGTGAGTTGGGTCCATGACCAGGCAGCCCCACTCAGCACCCACCCAGAGGTGCTCCTTCCTGCCCCGTACTCACTGTCTCCACAGCTGCTACTCCTCAGCACTTTGAGGGTCAGCTCCCGGCTCTGGGGGCCCAGATCCCTGTGGCCAACGAGAGGTGGGGCAGGGAGGGGGAAGATTAGCAAACTGAATCCACCCTTGAATTGATCTCAGGCCAGAGGCAGAGTGCATGCATGTATGCTCAGTTGTGTTTGACTCTTTGCGACCCCATGGAGTAAAGCCCTCCAGGCTCCTCTGTCCATGGGATTTCCCAGGCAAGAAAACCAGTGAGTTGCCATTCCCTCCTCCAGGGAGCTTCGAAACCTAGGGATCAAACCTGCATCTCCTGCATTGGCAGGCAGATTCTTTACCACTGAGCCACCTGGGAAGCCCAGAGGCAGAGAGAGATGGATGTAAATAAGATGGAACAAGTGCTCCAATATGCTTCCAAATACAGACTCTTCCTTAGAAAATGGGATGGGGCTGAGCAGGGACCATGCTCCTCAGCTGGGCATTCAGATATTCCCGGTTCCTGCCTTTCCAGTCTCTATGTTGAATCACCCTCTTTTTCTTTTACTCAAGTTGTTCCGTCTGCCATGAACCCTTGGTCTCTCACACTCTGTTGAAATCCTACTTTTGTTCAAAGGTGTGGTTTAAATGCCACTTCCTCCATGAAGCCTACTCTTATCTTTATTTTTGTGGAATTAAGCTCCCTAACCTAAGCACGCCCATGGCACTTTTTATAAACCTGGACTGGAGCACTTATACCATCTCCTTGACGTACATCTGTCTCTGCTTTGAGCTGGTGATCAACTCAGGGTTGAGGTAGGTGCATCTTGGTCATGTCTGTAGCCCTTGGGACTACGCCAGGGCCTGGCATACAATAGAGGCTCACAGCAAAAATTAAGAGCTGAAAACAGCTGATTCATGTCAGGGCTCTGCTGGAAGGACTTGATCTCAGTCCACCCGTGGAAGCAGGGGTGGGGGCTGGGGAGTCACTCCTTACAATGTCAAGTCTTCGCTCCACTCCACCTCAGGCCCAGCCCTCGTGGGCTTGGTCCACTTCTGTTGCATGGGGTTGTCAAGCTCAGCTACACAGCACACTTCCCCAGTGCCTGTGAGGAACCAGAAACATAAAAATGCTCATATCCAAGTTGAGAGGCCATTGAGTAGTAGAGAGGTCATACCCTGGGCAGAGGGGCCAGGAATGCCTGCAGCCACAGCCTTGGTAGCCCACCAGAAGCTTCTGGCTCTCACCTTCCAGCTCACCTCCCAGATGAGATGCTCGAAGCTGCCTTAGGAATAACCGGATAGGTCTGGGGATGGATGGCTGGGCCTGGGGTGCCATGGGTGGCTTCTCACTGGGAACCTAAGAGCAGGAGGAGGTAAAAAGAGCTGTAAGAATCCCAACACAGTACCCTGAAGACAACATGCACGCAAACTATTTGCTTTGAGTGCCTACTCACCAGGCCCCCAGGGGCAGAGCAAGCCCTGAGGTTGACCATCATAGCTGGCTGGGTGCTGACTATGGCATCCTCAATCAGCTCCTCAATAGTAGAGAGCTCTACTTGCTCCTCACCTCTCTGCAGGGAGGGGAACAAGGAGGTGAGGCCCTCAGCTCTGCCTCCCTCTCCCTGTTCTGTCTCTTCTCTCCAGCCCTTCCCCCTTACCTCCCTGGCCTGCAGCTTGGGAAGCACCGTCAGGCTGAGATTTGGGCGATCAGTGAAGGCCCAGGATACAAGCAGGCCTTCGCCAAGGATTTCCTCCAGGTTGACTTCCAACTGTGTACAAGGGACAAAGGGACTGGGTTGACTTGCCTGACTCCTCCAACCCCCTAGGACCCTCTCTTCCCAAATTCCATCTTAGAGAGGAACCAAACAGAAAAGGCAGAGGCAGCTGAACCTCCCACCCCCTGCCCAACTCCATTTCCCACACCCCCTCCACCTGTGTTGGTGGCAGTGTCAGAGTGACGTGGTAGGTCTCCATGGAGACGGCAGCGGGGGACTGCTGGGTCACAGAGACTGGGAACATCACCTCCTCAGCAGAGAGCTGGCAGTGCAGCACCTGAGACAGCCAAGGCACGGAGGCAAGGAGGGTCAGGCATAGAGGAAGATGCTCACCTCGGCCCTGCCCTGTCCTGCCTGAGAGTGGGTCAGCAGACCCCTCTCCAGTTTCCCTCGGGAATCACCTTTTGGGGGGTCCAACTCTTTTGCGACTCTTTAGTGACCCCAAGGACTGTAACCTGCCAGGCCCCTCTGTCCATAGCATTTCCCAGGCAAGAATACTAGAATGGGTTGCCATTTCTTTCTCCAAGGGGATCTTCCCAACCCAGGGATCAAACCTGAGTCT
This sequence comes from Bos mutus, assembly GCF_027580195.1. Classification (NCBI taxonomy): domain Eukaryota; kingdom Metazoa; phylum Chordata; class Mammalia; order Artiodactyla; family Bovidae; genus Bos; species Bos mutus. The sequence continues at coordinate 50,166,453 of NC_091631.1, forward strand.
CCTGCATTACAGGCATATTCTTTACCACTGAGCCACCAGGGAAGCCCTTGGAGTGGTCATAAATCCATAAAAGAATGATAAAATTCAGACTCCTCCAGAAAAATGCAGATATGCACACAAGTACTACATTTTGCCTGTAACTTCAATGGGATTCTCCAACCTCCTGAAGCCAATTCTGGGATTCCTAAGGCATTCACAGACTTCAGGTTAGAACCCTCAGAGTAAAGGGAACTCAGGATCAGCCCCCACCCCAGTCCTAAAGAAGGCAGAACCCATCAGACCCTTACCATGGTGCGCTCTGATTGGTCTATGCAGGTCACATGACTGATGCTGGCTTTGGGTGGGAGTTGGGGCACCTCCTCAAAGGCGATTTGGATGGAGCTCTGGGGGAGTAATGTGGGCATAAGGTCAGGTCTCTGGAACTGCCCCCGCAGGGCTGACCTACTCAGTTGCTGGCTAGGCCCTGGCACTGCAGAGGCCTCAGCTGCAGGCTGCCTTCTGGCCCCTCCTTGGCTCAGAGCTTTAGGACAGGAAGTGTTTCTTTTGAATCCCACCTTTTCAGGGGTCTGCAGGTGTGAGGCAGACCTGGGGAGCTAGACCACCTCAGAGACCAGATCACCTTGAGCTGAAGACCCTAGATTCCTCCTTGAATGCCAGGAGCCTTCCTCCTCCCCCTACCTTCTTCCCTACCCTTGAAGAAAGATGTGCATAGAAAAAAATAATAATAAAGGTGTTGGTGCCACCTATATATCTTAGCTGGGCAGGGAGAGACACGGCTGAGCCAAGGGTGAAAGCGGTAGAGCCACTTATTCAAGATAAGAACTAAGCCTTCTTCCAGCTAAATGGGATGTGGAGGCACAGGAGTATGACTCTACCCATATTCTTGGAGATGAAGGTTAGCTCAGCATGGCCTTGGGGAACTTTACCAGAGGAACTGGGAAGAAAAGCAAGCTCAGAAGGCTCAGCGGCCAGGGACCTGGCTAATTCCTCAAGGCAGAGAGCAAGGTGGCATTAGGGAGCAGAAAGCTGCTTAGCTTAGGTGTTGTAAGAGCTTCCTAATTCTTCCACGGCAGTTGAAGCAAACTGCTGCAGCCCCATCCAGGGAGCAGAATGGGAAGAACTGAGGAGGGGGCACAGACTGGGCACAGACAGAAACAAATCCACAGGGCTCATTTCCCTGGCAAACCGGGGAAAGCCAACTTCTCTGCTACTGTAGCAGTCTTGTCCGAAGGTCAGGCCAAGGGAGATGGATGGTTAGAACCCCAATCTCCCCACCCCCTCCAAGGGAGGCTAATGTCCAGCTGAGTCAGCTGTCTTGGGGAGTCAGTCGTCTTGGGGAGTCAGTCCTGACAGAGGAACAAGGTACAGGGAGAGCTGGGTGGAAGACTGAGTTCATGGTGCAGACTGACAGATGCCATCTGGCTTTCTGGTCAGCTGGGTGAAGGAGGAAGAGCAATTTCTTGTGTGTCTACTGTTTCCAGGCATCTGGGCAGCTAGTTGAGTGAAGCCCTCCAACTAGTGGTGGCTGGAAATGGAGAACCCTCTGAGCGAGGCGGTTCATAGGCTGTGAAGGCCAAGATGAGTGGGGATCCCAAGACAAGGAGGTCTCACTTCCCACTCCCACCTCAGTCTTATGACCATGCTTCCTGCCCCACTTCCTAGGAGGCCAGCTGCTGGTGGTGCAATGAGAGGAAGTAGGCTGGGCTGGTTTGTGACTGACCCTCAAGGGACTGCTCTAGGCTTATGTGCTGGGAGGGTCATGAATTGTCAGTCTCCTTTCCACCTGAACACCTTTCCTTCCACACAGACATGGCAGGGAGCATGAAGAAGGATGTGTTAGACTGGAGCAGTGAAATTACTGAGGGATGGGGGGGGGTGGTGGGATTCAGGCCTGGTCACACCAGGGATCTGGGGCATGAAGTGCTGACTGGGTGTGGTGGCAAGAGGACCAAGCAGATTCTTTCACAGGTGCACCTGTCTCTTTTCTACTCCTGCCAGCCCTGCTCTCCCCCCACTGCCCCCCCCCCCACACACACAACCAGCACCCAGGCTAGGCGGAAGTGCCCTGGGGCACAGGGATTAGTGTTGCTATGAGAACAGCAAGTTGTGCACCGGTTTGGAGCCAGAGAGTACCTAGACCACAGGAATAGAAAATTGGGATATAGCTGGATTTCCACAACGCCCAGGCACGCCTGCACCCTTCTCTCTGACCCCAGAGGGGAGGAGATGCCACGGGGTTCCTCAGTTGATCCCCACCCCCATACGGTCCTCCTGGCCTGAGCAGTCCTTCCTCTTTAAAAAAAAAAGGCAGAGTGGGGGGACCATCTAGGTCCTGTCCAACTCACCCCATCCCTGCAGGCCTGCTCGTTCAGCGCTCGCACCCAAGCCCGCTGCCAGTTCTCCCGGAAAGACTTGAAGGCGAAGAGAGATGCCAGAAGGCCCCGGACGCCTGGCTCCTCGGGTGCGCCGGCCCGAGTCGCCCTTAGCCTCAGCAGCGAGCGCCACACGCCCAGCTCCCGCAGGGAGACGGCGGGCTCGGCAGCGAAGGCGGGTCCCTGGCCCCGGCCCCCGCGGGCCCGCGCCAGCCACAAGCCCCGGGCATACTGCAGCAGCCAGCCCAACACCGTGAGCAATGAGGCGGCGAAGAGGATCAGCAGGGCTGCCCAGCCCACGTCCCGCTGCCCCCAACCCGGATCCATGCTCCGCGCGGGCTCCGGTCCCGGTTCCAGCTCAGGCTCAGCCGCTGCCCCGGGGGAGCATGGCCCGGGCGGGCCGCGGGGCGGGGGCGGGCTCCCCCGGGGCTGGGCGCGCGGGATTGGGGGCTCTCCGGGGCTGGGTGCCCGGGACTAGGGGGTGCCACAGATCGAGGAGAGGAGGTTCCTGGGGAGTCGCGACGCCGGGGTCCCTCTCTCCGTAGTCCGGGGCCCTCCTCGGTTGATCCGCCAGTGCGACCCGGGTTAGTCGCCGGCCAGCGCCCGACTCCTCCCACGGCGGGGGCCCCGCCGGACCCGGGCGGAGACTCGTCTGCGGAGACGCTGTGGCTCACGGGCCGGCACCGGCTCCCGGAGGGCTGCGTGCGCAGAGCTGACACTGACAACACGGCCGGCCCCCCCGCCCCCACCCTGCCTTAAAGGAGCCGCACCCGCGGGGGAGGGGCTTAGGGAGCCGGGAACTCCAGCTCTGTAAGACCGTGGGAGGAGGAGCGGAACGGGGAGGAGGTTCCTGGGTGGGAAATAGGCGGGATCTTTAACTACCCCGCCCCATTCTGGAATCGGGGGTACTCCTGCTCCCCTGAGCTCAAGGTAAGAGTAAGCAAGAGTAACTGCACTCACAGAGATGCCGCCTCTGCTTTCCCCTACGCTCCTTAGCTTTCCATAGTTTGGACGCCTGTGGAGTTAAAAAGGAGGAACTCCCTGTGGATAGCATCAACCCCTTATCCCCAAACACCCAGGTTCCGCAGCTTCTTGGTTCCTGGCCGAAGCTAGGCTCTGGGTGTGTAGATGCAGAGCATCCCTCCTAGACAGAAGTGCCTGGCAGAGGTCCAGCTGATACCCACCCGAGAGAGGTTGAGAACATGGAATATTGACCCCCGTCATCTACTCCCATCCTTTGGAGCCAGGACTAAGAGACACCCTATTAACCTCCTTGCTCGTGTGGGTTTGTTCTGGAGATACTTCCCAAGCCTGGGGCTGCTTCTGTTTTTAAAAATAATGTATTTCCATAGTAACAGCTTCTGCCTAAGGAGCACGTGTAGAGGGGTTGGTATTGAGAAGGGAGCTGGCACTGCAGCACTGGACTATCAATAGATTCAGCCAGAGGACTGAAATATGTGATATCTCAGCACGCATCCAAAAATGTTATAGGTACACTCTGGCCTCAGAATCCATCCCTTTTCCTAGGTGTAAGGGGATGGATTCCATTCCTATAGGACAGAGGCTTGTCATTGCTTTCTGGAGGCAGGGGAAGGAAAATTCTGCAAAAAGATTCAGAGGAATCTCCATTCCCCAAGAGGCCCTTTTTCTCCACATATATATGGCAGGCCTTCCTTAGAGAGGTACACAGGAAGATGTTAAGTATCTCTCTCCCAAATCCAGTCATTAGTCTGAGCAATGAGCACATGGAAGTAAACAATGTCCTCTTAAAGTGTCGGGCTGCAGAGCTAAGCAGAACCTGCCAGGTTAGCGACAGGGTGCCTGAGCCATGGGAGGTGTAGGAAAGCCTGGGGCATCCCCAGATTTCACTCTAAGGAATGGGGTGTGGGTGACCTTGCTGTGGCCCTGCCCATGCATCATCATTGGCTCCCTCAAACTATAGGTTTCCCTTGTAGCTCAGTTGGTAAAGAACGTGCCTGCAATGGAGGAGACTGGGGTTCGATTCGTGGGTCGGGAAGATCCCCTGGAGAAGGAAATGGCAACCCATTCCAATATTCTTGCTTGGAGAATCCCATGGACAGAGGAGCCTGGCGATCAGATCCCAAGAGTCAGATGTGACTTAGCAACAAACCCACAAACTACAGAAGTCCTAGAGTGTGGATTTTAGAGGACAAAAAAAGTGGAGACCCTGTCTTAACTCATCTCTCTTCCCTCATATTCAGTCAAGATACTTTAATATAAGGAAGTCAACTCCTTCAGGAAAACAATCATGTTTATTTCACTTTGTGTCCCTACAGTACTTAAAAGTTTCCCAAGCACAAATTCTTCGTAATTTTAAGAAGTCTAACAGAGGGACTTCCCTGGTGGTCCAGTGGCTGGGACTCTCTGTGCTCCCAATGCAGGAGCCCCGAGTTTGGCACCTGGTCAGAGAATTGGATCCCACGTGCCACAACTAGGAATTTGCATGTCACAACAAAGATCGAAGGTCCTGAGTGACGTGGCTGGGACCCAGCACAGCCAAATAAATAAATACAAAGAAGCCTAACAGAAAATATTCCAATATACATGTAAACACTGAGATTTTCTATGCTGTTTCCATCTTTTGAAAATCTATTTGTATCATCCAAGTGGAATGGGAGATCTTGGGGCTTGCTGATAAAGGAGAGGCAGGAAGAAATGGAAAAAAGTAACTCAGCTGCCTGGAAAAAGCCACAGATATGGTCCTGAAAGTGTCATAGATCCAAACCCTCCAAAGCTGTCTCATAATGACTTGTTCAGCACTGTGAAACATTTCTAGGACAGTCTTTTCAGGCAATCGGACTTAATAATGCATTGGCTTTGCTTACTGGAAGGCACTCAGGGCTCCCTAGCAGGAGATGTGCATCTCAGACCTTGCCTGCTCAGCCCAAGAAACCAGCTGAAACCATTGACAACCCACCTAATCCATGGATCCTAGGATGAGCATCAGCATATAGGCAGATGCTTTGAACTTGTATCAGGACAGGCACAAAATTTCAAGTGTGCCCAAACAATCATGTGTTTGTTTCTCCTTGTGAGTCTGATAATCAATTGGGCATTTACCATCATGGGAACAAAAATATTCCGATTATATAACAAGTATCCAAGTAACCATGTTCTGATAGTAACATGTATGCATGTTACTATCCATGAATCCCCAGTGTCTTATTTTTGAACAAGTCCCCTACCCTCTTCCAGTGGGGGTTGTGGGGGAGGGCTAACGATCTCTGGAGAAGAAAGAGACAAAGGTTCCCAATGCCAAGATGGGAAGATTTATTAGGACTGGCCTCCTAATAAAACAGGAAATAGATACAGACTATTCCTCAGACCTCCCGGGAGTCTCAGCCTGCTCCTGATCAACCAGATATCTGAATGCTGCCTCCTCTGGGGCTCTCACAAGCTCCTCCTTTCCACCTGCTCCTGGTGTCTCACTTTCCCTCTTTGAAAGGCCCTTCCAATCTTGTCACATACTGAAATCTTTGGAGATATTACTCTTCCTCAAGCTCCTCTCACTTCCCCTGGTCACAACTAATTGTTCTTTCCTATTGCCCTCTGTACCTCTTTCAGATAGAGACTCATTATATGTGTTGATGCCTTCGATACAGATATCTGTGTGCTTAGCCCCAGGGGGACACCCTGTGGAACAGAAAACACTGTGCCTCTAGGGAATTACAGATGCACACTCATGTACCCATGTGCAGCTGCACACACACACAGAAAAACAATACCAGTGGGATAATAAGTACTGAAAAACTGGTGGAATACAACTATCAAGTAATTACTGGCTTGATATATATATATATATATATATATGCCGTATATATGGCTTTATGTTGTTAATTAGAGCCACCTTCAAGTAGAAAGGACATTTGAGAGACAAGAGGGACTACCTTTGGCCTAAAAAGAGTCAACCTGACTCTGACTCTTATTCAAAAGAATGAAGAAACTATCAGCATACTTGAGTTCTCTCAACTTCCTCGTGATGATTTCTTCCCTGAGGACTGGAATCATTTGCCACCTAAGAGCCTGTGAATGTGTGATCAAGGGAAACAGGTGCCAAGCAAAAGGCACCTGACCTGGAGGGAGAAACCTGCCTGGGAATTCCTCAGGTTTACCAGAAGCCAGCCACTTTGGGGTTTGGTTCTCCTACTTGCTGCTGCTGCTGCTAAGTCGCTTCAGTCGTGTCTGACTCTGTGCGACCCCATAGACGGCAGCCCACCAGGCTTCCCCGTCCCTGGGATTCTCCAGGCAAGAACACTGGAGTGGGTTGCCATTTCCTTCTCCAATGCATGAAAGTGAAAAGTGAAAGTGAAGTCGCTCAGTCGTGTCCGACTCTAGCGACCCCATGGACTGCAGCCCACCAGGCTCCTCCATCCATGGGATTTTCCATGCAAAAGTACTGGAGTGGGGTGCCATTGCCTTCTCCGAGTTCTCCTACTTAGTTCTTTCCAAAGCCTCGGCCTCACCTCCTCGGATTGGAAGGCTGCCACAGTCTAATGATCCCATACGAAGGAAAGTCAAGTACTGGGTTAAATCCAAACCTGAGAGCACTCCCAGCCCCATCAGTTCTGAAGTGCGCCGCTGTGTTGCCCGGCAACTAACTGCTACTGCGGGGGTAGAAGGTGGGTGGGATGATGTAGGAAAAGTACCTGAATCAAGGACGCCGGAAAACATGAAGTGGGAGGGGCTTTTCAAGTGTCAGCGCTTAAAATTTACATCATCTTCCAAGCCGTAGCTGAGTTTCGGGGAACTGAGTTGTGTTTACCTTGGCTTCCTTCTCAACGTTGACTACCTTGGCAACAGGTTTTTCTACAAGGAGCAGGTGCTGCTCCACATCCTTATCCCGCCTGCCCTCCCCCTGCCCCCCTGCTTCCTGTAGCCATCTTCCCGGTTCCAGAGGCGTCCCATAGTAAACGCCAGGCATTGGCTCTTTTAGCGTGACCAGCGGAGGCCGACGGAGCTAAACCTGACGTGGAATCGAAAATAAGCCGCGTCAGACACGTGGTACAAGGAGGCGTTCATCTTGGAACCGGGCAAGGAGTTTTTCCGCTTTGGGCTGTACATCTTTAATATGATGTTGGGAAAGAATCTGCTTTTGTTTGTCCTTCTTTAATTGCTTTTCCAGATCCCTGGTGATGATTCATCTCTCGAATAAAGGGTTTGGTTTAAAATCACACTTCTGTCCCCACTGTTATGCCCGTATTAAAAATGGCCGCCTCCTTCCAGTGATAGTTGCTCTGCGAACTAGATCCGGGCGGAAACAGTGGGTAAGCAGAGGCAGAGAGGCAGAGCCAAGGTTGCTTCCTAGAGGCTCGCGGGAGTCCCGAAGGCGGCTCAGGTCAGAGTTGTTGGGTTTTGCTCAGGCTGCTGTAGGAAGAACCAGCCTGTGGGGAGCGGCTACACCTTACTGCTGGAGCTTGCCCATTAGCTAAGAAGGCGGCCGAGTGGGCCGCCTGGCAGGTCACCATGTGGGCCTTCCCGGAGTTGCCTATGCCGCTGTTGGTGAATTTGATCGGCTCGCTGATGGGATTTGTGGCCACAGTGACCCTTATCCCTGCTTTCCGAGGCCACTTCATCGCCGCGCGCCTCTGTGGCCAGGACCTCAACAAATCCAGCCGGGAGCAAATGTGAGGGGCAGGGCAGGCGGGGGAAGGGGTGGGCAAAGGCGGGGACTGGAACGCTTGACTGCGCGCTAGACAGAGCGCTAACCTAGCAGCCAGCCCGGGATTCTGGGAGGTGGCGGGCAGATCTGGTTAGTATTGGGGAAGGGATGGAGGCGGAAAGGTGGGACCCTTGAGTGTATCTGGGATTCCAGTGGTGGTGCCCTTCCCCGCCAAGTTAGGTGACGGTACTGCTTGCATTAGTGAGTGACCACGCCCCCTTTCCTCTCCCCCCCCGCCCACCCCTTTCACCTGACTTGCTGCCGGGCCACAGCCCAGAGTCCCAGGGAGTGATCAGCGGTGCTGTTTTCCTTATCATACTCTTCTGCTTCATCCCTTTCCCTTTCCTGAACTGCTTTGTGGAGCAGCAGTGTAAAGCCTTCCCCCACCATGAAGTAAGTGGGTTAGTGCGGGCGGCTGCCTGGGGCTAGGGCTAGGAGTTAGTGAAGAGAGTTGGGGTTATTTGGGTTTGCGGGGAGGAGCTGAGAACGAACGAAAAGACGGGTCTTCTTGAAAGGAACGGTGAAGTGGGAGTAGGCTGGAGCCATGACATGCCCGAGCCTCCCCCAGTTTGTGGCCCTGATAGGTGCACTCCTTGCCATCTGCTGCATGATTTTCCTGGGCTTCGCGGATGATGTACTGAATTTGCGCTGGCGCCATAAGCTGCTGCTGCCCACAGCTGCCTCACTACCTCTCCTCATGGTCTATTTCACCAACTTTGGCAACACGACCATTGTGGTACCCAAGCCCTTACGCCCGATCCTTGGCCTGCATCTGGACTTGGGTGAGTAGCACGGCCACTTCTGCCCCTATGACCCCTACTTCAGGGCACCCTTGCCCCCTGTGAGATACCCGGCCGAGCATCCTTCCTGGTGCTCCACATTCTCCTTCCTGTTTTGTCCCCGCCGTGTCTTCTTAGATCCTTCTGTTGACCTTTCATCCCACACTTGGTCCTCACCACTTTTGTCAGAATATCCTTAAATCCTCGTTCCACAGGCGGCATTACTTTTCTTACTGTCTTCTTCCCGCAGGGATCCTGTACTATGTCTACATGGGGCTGCTGGCAGTGTTCTGTACCAATGCCATTAATATTCTAGCAGGAATTAATGGCCTTGAGGCTGGCCAGTCACTCGTCATTTCTGCTTCCATCATTGTCTTCAACTTGGTGGAGCTGGATGGTAGGTGGGATTGGAATAGGGAGAGAAGTCTGAGTGTTAAGGAAGCGGCCTGATCTTTGGCTTTGGGGAATTCAGAAAAAATGTGATATGTGAATAATTATGGAAAATAAGGGGAGCTATTTACTTATTAATAGTAAGTTACAAATAGTAACTAAGATTTGTTAAATGTGAGAAAGAAAGCCCTAGCATTTATAAAGGGATTGTCACTTATAGGTAGGCCATAGCCTTCTCCTATTGAGCATAAACAATTTTATAAAACCCCAAATCAGATAGGGTAACTGTGACCAAAACCAGACCCTCTCTATAACAGTCTGAGAATAGACAAAACCACAGGAACACAGTACATCTCACAATGACCAAGATCCCCTGCTGGCTAAAATGAATGGTTGCTGCTTCCTTCTGATAACAGCTCAGTTCTCACTTCTTGGATAAAAATTATTAAGCTTCTCAATCATGGCACTAACCCTGCTGACAGCACCCAGTCCAGGGCAAAACTCTGTTTCCTTGTATCCTCCGCAGAATTACTTAAAACAAATCCTATAACAAGTCCTCCTAACACCTCCTTACTGAGGCATCCTAAGGTTCCCCACAGTGTGTGGGTTCCAAAGTGTCCTTTGTTACACCTCAGTAAACCTAGCTTTGACTCCAGGCATGTTTTTAGTGGTCTTTGGCTGAAGGACCTCCATAAGTGCTTATTAAAGTTAAGCACTTTGAAAATGTAATCTCACTTTAAATTCTGTAGCAGCTCTATGTGGCAGGTATTTTTTATCAACTTTTTTCACAGATAAGAAACTGAGACTCAGAGAGGTTAAACGTGTCATGTTAGGTTAAATGTGTCATGATCATGGTCACTCAGGAAGTAAAGCTGATATTCAAACAAGAGTGTGAATGGTCTGAACCAAATGTAAGACAGTAACTAGTTTAGGAGGGGTTCATGAAAGAGGTGAAGTATTGGAAATTGCCTGGGTGATATAAAAGGGGTAGTGAGTCCTTGAGACTTTAGAGAGGTGGACTGTATAGCTTGGGAAAGAACTTAAGAGACAGAGGAAAATAGGACCATGATGTGCAGGGGAAGTGGACATCAACTTTTCCTTCTTTCTTTTTCCCCTTCTTCCAAAGGTGATTATCGAGATGATCACATCTTTTCTCTCTACTTCATGATACCCTTTTTTTTCACCACCTTGGGACTGCTCTACCATAACTGGTAAGTAGGCCTGTGGATGGGGGGACAGCTCTTTGGACATGTGGCAGGTATTGTCCTGATTGTGACCCATCTCCTGATACAGAGGCTAAACCTGCACATCTCTGTATTGTTCTCTGGGTCTTTAGTTGGTTATATTCTTAAGTCTTGGGCTTCCCCAGTGGCTCAGTGCTAAAGAATCCACCTGCAATATAGGAGACCTGGTTCAATCCCTGGGACAGGAAGATTCCCTGAAGCAGGACATGGCACCCCACCCCAGTATTCTTCCCTGGGAAATTCCATGGGAGGCTACAGTTCATGCGGTCACAGAGAGTCAGACATGACTGAGGGACTTAGCATGCACGCATTCATAAATCAGTCACTGAGGCAGATGCTGTGGAGCCCCCAGGAATAGAAGGAATCAGGGCCTTGGTTCCTGGAGAGTTGCTGGGAGAGCGCGAACCCTCTCTGAGCCAGATCTAGCTAGGGCTAGCCCAGTGCCCAGGATGTGTAATGTGAGATAAAGAATTGCTAACACCTCTTGCTGATGGCTCAGATCCTCTCCCCTACGCAGGTACCCATCACGGGTGTTTGTGGGAGATACCTTCTGTTACTTTGCTGGCATGACCTTTGCCGTGGTGGGCATCTTGGGACACTTCAGCAAGACCATGCTCCTCTTCTTCATGCCCCAGGTGTTCAACTTCCTCTACTCACTGCCTCAGCTCCTGCATATCATCCCCTGTCCTCGCCACCGTATGCCCAGGTAGCTTTGGGGCTTGAAAGGGACATCATAGCTTTGTCACTCGGGATGCCTTAGACATTTGCTGTGCAAAGGGAGTGGACCCAAAGAAGGGCTTTCTCCACAGAGTTAGCCCTTTATACATTACAGAGCACATTTAGTTACATGATCTCATTTAATGTTCACAGCAGCACTGATCACACAGAAGTATGCAGCAGAACCAGAAATAGATCTCAGGGTGTTTGACCCTACATTCAGTGCTCTTTCTATGGATTAACCACAGTGAGGAGAGTTCTTTGTGTAGTGGCCCAGTCACATGAAGCTCTCTTCCCCTGCAGACTCAATACCAAGACAGGCAAACTGGAGATGAGCTATTCCAAGTTCAAGACCAAGAGCCTCTCTTTCTTGGGCACCTTTATTCTAAAGGTAACAGGGTAACAAGGAGGTAAGGCTCTAGGCTGCCATTCTGAATTCAGGGAATGGGAAAACCTAGGCCTACATCAGACCCGAGGGGAGTTTGCAAGCATTCAGCAGATCCCATTCCTGAAGCATAAGTATTAGCAAAAGTTCTCTCCACTTTTGGCCTCTCCAGGTAGCAGAGAACCTTGGGCTACTGACGGTGCGCCACAGTGAGGATGAGGATGGTGCCTTCACGGAATGTAACAACATGACCCTCATCAACTTGCTACTTAAAGTCTTTGGGCCCATGCATGAGAGAAACCTCACCCTCCTCCTGCTGTTGCTACAGGTGCAGTGCTATTGGGGGTGTGGTTTACACCTCCTTGTCTCCCTTTCTCCAGGGTTCTTACTATAGTTCATTTCTCCTTGCAGGTCGTCGGTAGTGCTGTCACCTTCTCCATTCGGTACCAGCTTGTCCGACTCTTCTATGATGTCTGAGTCCCCTGATCCGTTGCCCTTTGCTTCACAGCCTCCGGGGTTCCTGACTCAGGCCAACATTTCCTGGACCAAGACTGCCAACTGGCCCAGACCTCTCCCACCCTTCATTTTCCTCCAGATTTTGTTCTCAGCATTTCCTTTCCCCTGTGATTATTGACACTTGGGCCTGTCTTGCTCTCTAATAACTGGTGATTGGACTTTGCCTATGGCTTTCTTCAGCTTGCCACTCTCCCTCTCCATCCCATCTTTGCTGCCTCCTAAGTTGGGGTACTGTAGCTTTTATGCAATTGCCCACAACTCTGACACTCAAGGAAAATGCTGGACTTGGGACAGAACTCTGGCTGGGGATAGGGACACAGGTTCAAAGGTGACTTGACATTTGACTATAAATTAAGTATTCTGATGATTAAGAGCAGACCGGGGGCCAGGTGCTCCCAGTGGTGACAATAAAGTATTGTCTTTTTCTTGTTGTTCCTATAGGTATATTTCCTATGTGGGCATTGTAGGGTGGATGGGGAAGGTTGAAGGAAGTATTTCCTTGGACAGGATGCCTATCTCTGTCCCATCCTTTTTTCTTTCTTTCTTTCTTTTTAAGCACATCAGGCGCCTCCTAGCAAGAAGTGATCAGAAAGAACAGACCAGACAGAACATGTTGAATAAATGTGAAATCCTGCTGCTCGGGTAGCATAAGGGGCCATAAGATTGGCGTTATCTGTTCTCTGGGGTAGAGTTGGACTTTCAGGGGGGTCTCATTCCTTCCCTTTTTCACTCTTCTTTTGCCAGGTAGGAGGAGGGAGTGACCAGACCTAGGACGGGAGGCAGAGATAGTTGTGGTGTTGACTCTTTTCCTTTAAAAATCCTAGGCCTGCCTTGCGCAGACTTCCCAGACGCTCTTGAGGTGGCTTCCGATTCTACTCTTCTTGTCTTCCGGTTCTGGTCTCGGGCTGTAGCGTTTAAATCTGGCGCGCTTCACTTGGATTGGCTACAGCCGAGACTGGCTGGCTGCGGGTAGTCTCTGCGCCTCCTCTCCTGTTCCCCGGGCAAAGGGTTTTCAAATTCGACCAATCGGCGGACGCGTTCCCTCAGCTGAGGCGCGTCACCGAAGAGTTAACCTCAGCCAACCAGAGGCGGGTATTTGAGAAAAGAGCCAATCAGGAGGGCGCGGGGGTGTGCCCTGAGGAGCTTATAAGGGTAGCCCCGGGGCGCGCGCGGAAGCGTTAGACTGCGGCGGGTGGCTGTTCCTGTGTTTTGTCAGCCGTCCTTCTCACCGCTCCTCTACCTCATACAGCATGTCTGGCCGCGGCAAGACCGGCGGCAAGGCCCGCGCCAAGGCCAAGTCGCGCTCTTCGCGAGCAGGCCTTCAGTTTCCCGTGGGCCGCGTGCACCGGCTGCTGCGGAAGGGCCACTACGCCGAGAGGGTGGGCGCCGGCGCGCCGGTCTACCTGGCGGCGGTACTCGAGTACCTCACCGCTGAGATCCTGGAGCTGGCGGGCAATGCGGCCCGCGACAACAAGAAGACGCGGATAATCCCCCGCCACCTGCAGCTGGCCATCCGCAACGACGAGGAGCTCAACAAGCTGCTGGGCGGCGTGACGATCGCCCAGGGAGGCGTCCTGCCCAACATCCAGGCCGTGCTGCTGCCTAAGAAGACCAGCGCCACCGTGGGGCCGAAGGCGCCAGCGGGCGGCAAGAAGGCCACCCAGGCCTCTCAGGAGTACTGAGGGCGCCCGTACCGCCACCGCCCAGCCCTCCCCTCTACACCACAAAGGCCCTTTTAAGGGCCACCACAGCACTCACGGAAAGAGCTGGACCACTTCGGGCTCCGGGCCGGGCGGCTGCGCGCTCGCCTCTTCCCGGCCCGCCCCTCCCCCCGCGGCTCGCTCCCGCCGAAGCTCGGCGGAGGGCGTGCGTTCGAACGCCACTCGGCCCCGGGAGCGAGCTCGTGACTCGGCCGGGTTGGCCCCAGAATGCCGATGGGCTGCGGGGAGGCCGCGGCACCTTCCGGAAAGCTGGGCCGGCCGAGCTGACGCAGGGCCGGGGAGGAAGGTGAGTCGGTGCGGACTGTCGCCGGCGAGGCCGTGCGCTCTGCTACAGCTCGGTGCTTAGAACGGGACTCGATTGCCGCCGGCGGCGGAGTCAATCGGTTGTTTCATTTCGTCCTGGGACCCCTTTTGCTGCCGGATCTCGGGCCTCGCACGGCCGCGTTCCCTCCATCTTCATTCGCTGGCCTGTGTGGAAGAAACCCTTCGCGGCGTGAGCGTCGCCAACCGTAGCGGGTCCTGGCGGCCTGGGGTCTGTGGGAGCCCTGCCCCCGGGTCCGCCCCTCCTCCCCGCTCCTTCCCGGCGGGTCCACTCCGCCTGCCAAGCACCTAGATACCAGCACAAGTCCGTTAATCCCCGTCTGGACTGAGCCGCCTTTGGCTTCGGAACTGGAATTTTGCAGCTAACCCATCCAAAACTAGTACTTTAGGTATGGGGGGAAGTTTCAGATGGACTAATTTTATTAAAGGGTTTTTTCCTAAAGAAAAGTGAGGTGTCTTCATTTTGCGAAAGGGTTGTAGAGTCGACTCTGTAGATACCTAAAGGTAGTGGGGGAGGGGAACCGATATAAGGCTTTACTGTTAACTAGAGCGACAAATTGTAGATTATTAAGACGATGGCTTTCTTGGCGTTCCCTGGGAGACACTCGATTCTGTTAGAAAATGGGAACTACTGACAGAAGGCGTTTTTCAGAACTTTGAAAGGGTCCTAGCCTCAGAGATCAGGCATAAACAGTTTTGAGTTTGTCCTTCCTTTTCTGCAGCCCCACCAAAAACAAAAACCACCTTTAAATTTGGTTTATTAGTAGAACTGGTTACATTCAAAGGCTGTGGCTTATTACTAAGATTTTTTTTTTTCTCTAGAGAGGAAGCCCCCACCTGGGGAGGCAAGGCCCCTCGGTGAGACAAGTCTCTGGAAGTCTCTGCCCTGCAGTTCAATCCTGTGGGGGTAGTCACTTCTCAGGTAGCAGAGGGCTGGGATGTAGGCACTGGGTGACCAGCAAGGCAGGCACCTGTGCCCCACAGACCAATTAGTGGGCTTCATTGAGCTGCCGTGCAACATCCAAGATGTTCTTGGCTCCTTTGTTCAGCAACAAGGTGGCCAGGCTGATGCCCAGGTTCTCAGCAGCCAGCTGGGGTTGTCGTGGAATGTTCCGGGCAGTGATGCCCACCAGCTGTGGATCATCTTCAGGGCCATCTTCATGCTGGGCGAAGGAAGAAGGGTTGGATTTGGTGAGAAGGAAAGGGGAGGTAACATAAAGATGTGTTTCCCTCCCCTTGCAGCCTCGGCACCTGGACAGGGACATGGATGGTGGTTTGCATGGTGTCTTGCATGGTCTCTGCACCATTCAGACTCCAGACTCCTCCAGTCAGGTACAGCTGGGAAAGAAAATGGCTGCCTCAGTAAATTGTAAGAGAGAACTACTTAGAAACCTGTGCTCTTCATGGTGGTGGATACACAGGGGAAATGCCAGTTCCTTCCCTGCCCTGCCACCCATCTTCCCCTGCTTACTTGCCCATCCTTAATAGCTGTATGCACTGCCACTGGCACACTGCAACCTCCTTCCTGCAACAAGTTCTCCCTGTTAGCTTAAGATCCTTATCACCACCCTGCAACCAGAGCCCAGAGACAGACTCCCGCCAAGGACATAACGGAAAATGAGGCAGGGGCCCAGACCTGGGTCCTGTCCATTCTTAATGAGTTATGACTAAATACACAGCAGGAGAAATCTCCCCATTACCCTTCCTAATATCCACCCCTCCACAGGAACACAGGTCCTACCAGGTGCCTTAGGAAGGATCGTTCAGCAATGCAGCGAAGTAGAGTCTCAGGATCGTGCAACACACCCACCAGATCCAAGATGTCCTGGTCTTTGGCTCGAACTTCCACACCCAGAGCCCCCTGATGGGAAAATAGCCTAAGATACCAGTACCAATCTTTCCCCAGCCAATGGAGCTAAGGGACAGAACTTGGTTGAAAACAAAAGGAGGAGACAACAATACATGGCTTTCGTGGTCAAGCATACCTGACCCACAGCATACATGCACTCCTCAGGGTGCAGGATCTGTGGGGGCAGAAGAGGCAGTCAGAAGGGTGGAGGTAGGGGTGCCCAGAAGCACACAGCACTGAGTTGGGGTTTCCCTACCTACAGAAAGCCTGGATAAGCAAAAGTGGGAGTCCAGCCTCTGAGCCCCAACCTTGCTAACCTGGGTCTCATTTCCAGCTTCCACTGGCTAGAAATGGGTATTCAAAAAGAATATAGGCAGGAAGGAGATGAAGGCAACTAGAGAGGAGAGAGGAAACCTACCTGCCCCACCCGGTTCTGCCAGCCCATGCGCTGCAGGCCAGCTGCGGCCAGGATGATGGCACTGAACTCCTGCAGCTCATCCAGCTTCCGCAGTCGCGTGTTGAGGTTTCCCCGCTGTGGAGAGACACTAAGGACCACAAGCTTTGGGCAGGCTGGAGCCTGACGCTGTTTCCTCTGCCTGAGTCCCTCTAGCTGCTAACTTCTCACCTTTTGAGTTCTCAGCTTGGTGACAACTGCTAACACTTACTCATACTTGCTATATGCCACACACTGTTCTGAAGCGCTTTATATACATCAATTCATTGCATTTTCACCACAGCCCAAGGGTGAAAGAGTAGGCAGTAGTATTACATCTCCATTTTACAGATGAGGAAATGATAGAGGTTTTAAGTTATTATATTTAACCTTACCCAAGGTTACAACACCTCTAAGAAGCCTTCCTTGACCCTCAAGTCTGTGTTTAGATGTTCCAGCTAGAAGCCTCCAGAGAATTCTCTACTTTCTACATTGAAGGACTTAGCAAATATTACTTTGAAAATCAGCTTTACAAACATAACTGTAAAAATCAAAACAATACGGTGGAATATAAAATAAAAATGGATTTATGATTACCAAAGGGGAAAGTAGTGGGGTAGGGATAAATCAGGAGTTTGAGATAAGCTGATACAAACTACTACATACAAAACAGATAAACAACAAGGTCCCATGGTATAGCACAGGGAACTATGTCCAATATCTTGTAATAAACCACAATGGAAAATAATATGAAAAAGAATATGTATATATATGTATAACATATATATATATATATGTATAACTGAATCACCAAATCACCAAAAATTAACACAACATTGTACATCAACTATACCTCAATTAAAAAATTTAATTAAAATGGAAGCAACTGCCAATCCCACTGCCTCCATGTAATCAATATTCAGCATCACTCTGTATTGTCAATGCCTGGTTGTCTGTCTCCAGAACTAAAATGTAAACTATGTTAGGATGGACAATGCTGATCTTGCTCACCATATCCCCAGTGCCAGGCACTTGCTTGGGGCTAAGAAAACATGAAAGGATTATGAATGGATGGATGGATAGATGGGTGGATGGATGAATGGGATGACATGCAGTCCACTGCGTTCACAGTCCACTTCCTCTGGAAGTCCTTCCCTCTCACAACTCCCAGGGCCCTCTGGACTTTGTCTTCCTCCTTGGCTGCTGCCTCCTCCCTTCTCTGAAAGGATACAATACTCTTGAACTCCAGATGTGGGAACTTTCTCTGCAGCTGGGCTGCTCTCCGCAGGGAGCTAGTTCCTACCACACTGTGCAGAGAGATGGTTTAAAATGAGATTTAACTCTAAGCAGGAACTGTTCTGAAATCTCTTCCTTCCACCCCTCCATCTGCTGTACATATCCCAAGATGCCTGTCCACTTACCTCTTCTCTGGCAAGGTTTCTAGAGTCTTCCCAACAAATTTTGGGTGAAAGACAACAGCATCATAGGGGCTCTCCCGCCTGGAGATGGAGAGGTCATAGAATGAGGGAGAGATCTCAGTTCAGGTCACTTCCAGTCTTTCTCAATAGTCAACTAACTAGCATTTTCTGAGTTTTCTGCCATGCATGACATTCCTCAGGTTAGGGGAGACAGCCTAGAGACAGAAAGCCAAGTCCTAAAGGGCAGAGCTCTTACTTGCAGACAGCTCCAATGGTGAAGCCAGGAGGAAGCACCGTGGGCAGGTCCTTCAGCGAATGAACAACTAGGTCCACTCTAGGGAGATGGGAGAGAGGCAAGAAGAAGGGGTCTGAGCAGCAGGCCCTAGCCCTTCTCCACTCACTCCTGCTTGTATGTCACTGGTGGAGCCCAGAGCAGTTCAGGAAGCAGGCATTTCTGAGACCTTGGGTCCCTGAGACTTGCTCCCCCTCTTCTCTTCCCTCTCACCCCCCTCCCCCAGCCAGTCCAGCACCCCAGGCAGCCAGAAGGCTCAGATCCAGGACTCTCTCCTTTTCTGAGGCCTGAAAAACTGACATATGAGCCCTGCTCTAGCCTATCCAAGCTTTTAAGCCCAACAGTCTAGCTGACACCCAGATGTGATGTGCACTGGGGTCCTAGTGAGAGCTTGGGAGGGCGTCATGCTCCCGATTTCACTTACTCATTCCTCTCCAAAGCATGCTCCAGCTCCTTGGTAAACAGGCTCTTCTCTCCAATCTGCCAGGCAAGAAAGAACTTCAAGGTGAATCTTTGGGGGAAAGGAAAGAGGACGAGGGAGGAAAGGGTTGGATGAAAAATGGTGCTACCTTAGAGAGCGCGGTATCAAGAATCTTGTCCCCCGTGGTGGACATAGCAACTGAAGAGAAAGTCAACCAATTAGATGCTCATGGAACAGCATTTATTGAGCCCCTGCTAAGCCCAGCACTTGTGCTAAGATTGGCAGTGGATACAGAGGCAGAAAAGCACCAGATCCCTGAGAAAGTACAATCTAAGAGGAAGACCAGACGCAATCATAAAAAGACACAAAGCAGAAGATATTAAAATGCTAGGCTAGCCCAGGTAAGCGCAAAGCTGGAGGTGTTCAAAGGAGGAATGGGCCCTCCAAACTGGGGATAGCCAAGAACTCTCAGAGGCAATGGGACCAGGTTCTGGTCAAAGAAAGCCCCCTCCAGGGGGATAAAAGCTTCCAAAAAGCTTCCATTCCTGTCCAGAAAACTCACTTATTTCAAACTGCAGGCCTGGGTATAAAGCTTTCAGCGTTGCCACCACACTGTCCGTCTGTATGCGAGCCAGCTGTGGGGGGAGAAATTTAGGTTAGCCCTGTAGTCTGGCCACTGCCCTAGGCTCAAATCCTCACAGGGTCATAGAGATCCTGAAGGGATTGGAATTCAGAGAGGGCATTGAATGGCTACCTAGGAAGGGGAGGATTCTGGACTGGGAGTCCTCTGTACCCCAATAACTTCCCCAGCTTAGGGACTATCTCTTCACAGAATGCCATCTGTCATTCTGCATGGGATTTAATGCTCAGTCACCCCATTTCCGCCATCCCCAGGCTGCTGAGAACCCTCTGGGCCCCCCAATTTATAATACTATGAACACAGAACTCTTCTGACAAACCTCCTCCACCCTGGTACCTGCACTAACCTGGCTCTTGCGGGTACCCACTCGAATCACTCTCATCTTTGGGGTGTCTTCTTCCTGCAAAAAAAGTCCCCAGGTTACAGTCCCCGCTGCTGTTCAAGGTCCTCAAAACCTTGTCCAAGAATCAGACTCACTGGCTTGGAATAAAGGAACCTCAGCCCCTTCCCTGTGGCCACGTGAGCCTCAGAGTGGGGAAAGACTCTCCAAGACAGTCCCTTTACCTTCCCTAATACCTTCTGCCTCCTCACAGATCCAGAGAAGCAGAGACCAGAGAGAAGCGATAGTAGGACCCGCTGTTGCTGTAATGACAAGGACACTAAGCCCTGAAGCTCATCTAAGCAAAGGCATCAGGAATGCTGCACTCAACCAGGTGGATAGAGAGATAAGGCCCATCAGCCTGGCCCCAGAGAGGGTGGGCCTGCAGCAGGCAGGGGCAGGGCAGCTGGGGCCACACAGGGGAACTTGCGCTGAGTCACTGAGGACAAGTTCAGCATCCCCAACAGAACAGCTTCAAGAAAGCTTCAGTGCTACCTAGATACTATAAGACCTACCCCATAGCTGCCACACTATGGATCCTGTAATCTGGTTGGCATGCACATGTAAAGGTCTGGGGCCAATAGATCTGACATATAGTCCTGCTCAGCTTCTTGGCAGGGTGACCTTAAATTCACCATCTTGTTTTTCATCTATAAAGTTATTTGTTCATCTATAAAATGAAGTTTGCACTCAAGTATCTTCTGCTTTTGATATTCTATAAGACTAAGAGGATAAGCTGTCTAATGTCCCTTCACCTAGAATGTGGCCTCTGATTTCACCAAGAAGGAAATATTAGGATGTCATAGACCAAGCCAAGAACTCAGTGGGACACACCTCTTCCTCTTGTCAGCATATCTTGGACAAACGTATTCAGTGCCAACCAGGGAGAACGGAGTTCTCCAGTCTGAGGTCCTATTTCTTTCCAGATCAGACAATAGCCCCTACAGACACTATCAACTTTCCCTATTCTGGAATCTTCATCCTATGGAGTTCTTCTGCAGCCAGGTATCTGGGGCCTCTGTCACTAGAGGAGGTAACAACTGGTTGCTCTCAGACTTTAGTCTGCTCCACGTCTATCACTTCTCCAATAAATAAACTCTAGGGTACCCTGAGCAAATTAGACTAAGCTCGAAATGCCAAACATGGCCACTAAAATTCTGGGCCACAAGGAGCCCACAGAAACATCCCAGAAACTGCTATGTTCAAACAATCCCTTAATTTTATTGATTCTGCACAGCATATTCAAGTCAAACTCTTCCAGTAAAAAGATCCTTATCAAGTACGTATATACTAGAGCTATTGCTATTAAGCTTCATAACAACTTAACAGGCAGAGAGGAACCATGTTACAGAAGCAAAGGCTGGCTGTGAAGAGCCAAGCAACTTGACCAGGGCCACAGGTTAAATCATGGGTGCATGCATGTGCAGGCTCGGTCGTGTCTCTTTGTGACCCCATGGATTGTAGCCCACCAGGTTCCTCTGTCCATGAAATTTTCCCAGCAAGAATGCTGGAGCAGGTTGCCATTTCCTACTCTAGGGGATCTTCCCGACCCAGGGACCGAACCTTTGTCTCCTGTGTCTCCTGCACTAGCAGGCAGATTCTTTACCACTGGGTAAAGAATTCTTTACCGCTGAGAGCTGGAATCACATCTTGTTACTCCTAGTCCAAAGCTCAGGTATGTCAACAATGGCAAAGAATCCTATTCCTTACCAGCAGGTAGTTCAGGAAGAGATAAACTGCTGCCCTCCTCCTTTCTTATCTCAGGCTGACTTTGGCCTCACCAGCTCTGCACTTTGCATCTGCACAAGCCCAAAGCTAGGACCCCAGGCTAAGAATAGGAAGGCTCGAGGGCGCTCCCCACCCACAAAGGTAGTAACTCAACGAACGGTGCCTCAGCTGGGGAATTTTGAGTGTAGGTTGGGGCTAGGTGGCCGTTAACAGGAAAAAAGGGGAGAAGGTGCACTTCCAAAACGTTTGAGTGTAGTGCGGAGACTTAGAGGTACGCTCTCCTCTCTCGATCCTAATTGCCTCGGACCTGTCTCGAGTGAAAGGATCCCATGGAATAGCACCCTGTCTCGTGTACATGAATTTTCCTGGGTTGGGTCACTAAATCTAGAGCCGTGGACTCCAGGCCTCATGATGCCATTCAGATCCCCACAGCAACGAGGTTCCCGTTCGAGACAAATCTTCTGCTCTTAAGTCTGTCCCCAATGTTCACAGATTCCCCCAGGGCAATACGGATTTTAAGGGCAACCCAGCAGCAGCAGCAGCTACTGGCCCTTTAAAAACTATTCGGGCCAAAGCGGGGGGGCGGGGGGGGGAACAGATAACCCTCCCGACCAATGGGCGACGGAGAGTGGCAACTTGGGGCCAATCGTTGCACCGCTAGTGCGGAAGACTGAGGTTGAAAGGGTCACCGGCTCTGGACTCACCGCTGTTGCGGCCGCGTTGCCATTACCAGACATGGCTGTGCTCGGCAGCTAGGCCCGGGGCTGCCGCCAACGTCCTCCGGTGTCGGGGAAGCCGAAGGCCCCTGCCGGCCGGACACTGGGCTCGCGCAGGTCTCCAGCTTCTCCAGCAGCCACACACTCCCGGCTCCGCTAAGGGACTGCGTCACTTCCGGCGCCGCCAGACAGGGCGGGACTTCCCCTGGGCGGGAATTAGAATGATTGCGACAGCGAAGACCTTACCTTGGGTTACCACCGCTATTGATATTGCAACCTTGCTTATTTAACTTAAATGCAGAGTACATCTTGCGAAATCCCGGACTGGATGAAGCACAAGCTGGAATCAAGATGGCCGGGAGAATGATCAATAACCTCAGATATGCAGATAACACCACCCTTGTGGCAGAAAGCAAAGAACTTAAAGAGCCTCTTGATGAAAGTGAAAGAGGAGAGTGAAAAAGCTGGATTAAAATTCAGTATTCAAAAAACTAAGATCATGGCATCCAGTCCCATCACTTCATGGCAAATAAATGGGGAAACAATGGAAACAGTGACAGACTTTATTTTCTTGGGCTCCAAATCACTGCATATGGTGACTGCAGCCATGAAATTAAAAGATGCTTGCTCCTTGGAAGAAAAGCTATGACAGACCTAGACAGCATATTAAAAAGCAGAGACATTACTTTACTGACAAAGGTCTTTCTAGTCAAAGGTATGGTTTTTCCAGTAGTCATCTAAAGACGTGAGAGTGGAACCATAAAGAAAGCTGAGCGCCAAAGAATTGATGCTTTTGAACTGTGGTGGTGTTGGAGAAGACTCTTGAGAGTCCCTTGGACTTCAAGGAGATCCAACCAGTCCATTCTAAAGGAACTGAATATTCATTGCTAGGACTGATGCTGAAGCTGAGGCTCCAATACTTTGACCACCTAATGCAAAGAACTGAGTCATTGGGAAAGACCCTGATGCTCAGGAAGATTGAAGGAAGGAGAAGGGGACGACAGAGAATGAGATGGTTGGATGACATCACCGACTAGATAGACATGAGTTTGAGCAAGCTCTGGGATTTGGTGATGGACAGGGAAGCCTGGTGTGCTGTACTCCATGGGGTTGCAGAGAATCGGACATGACTGAGCGACTGAACTGAGCACCCCTACTCTCCAAGGCTGGCTCTGGTCTTCATTGTTTGAGACCCAGGCCCAACTGTTCATTTTTACCTAGCCAGGAGTACTGATGTCCTGTGGCTAAAATACGCTCCCCAGATTTAGCCACAAAATAAGTTGTCGTCCCTGCTGCCCCCCAAAAGTTAAGTCAATAAGCAAAAGTGGGAGGCCCCGAGAGGAAAAGGATATTAAGCCCTACTGTGCAGGGCTGTGGACTTCCCAGGTGGTGCAGTGGTAGAGAACCCGCCTGCCAGTACAGGAGACACAGGAGGTGCGGGTTGGAGCCCTGGGTCCAGAAGATCTCCTGGAGGAGGAAATGGCAACCTACTCCATTAGTCTTGCCTGGAGAATCCCATGGACAGAGGAGGCCGGTAGGCTATAGTCCAGGGTAGGCTACAGTCCAGGGCGTCTCAAAGAGTCCAACATGACTGAGCACCCATACGTGTATGGAGGGTTGGAAGTAAGGCTACTTGAGCAATTTACCATGCCCGCAGGCTGGATTCAAAACCTACAAATGAAAAGGGCCTGCTCTTGAAAGTTAATCATCCAGAATTCTACAGCTTTATCTCCTTAGTTGTGCCACAAGCAATTAGTGCAGCTTATGCAGTGCTTCTGCTACAAACCTGAAGTAGGCAACATTTTTATTTAAAAATGTTTTATTTTTGGCAGGGCTGGGTCTTCATTGCTATGTGGGCTTCTATCTAGTTGCAGTGAGCCAAGGCATTTCTATTTTTAAAATGAGTCAAAACTGGCTCAGAGATCAAAGGTCATGCCTAAAGACAAATAACTGTGAAAAGGGAGTGCCAATACATTATTAGTGTTAGCCAAGAAAGGGCTAGTTAATAACGCTTTACCATTAACAGCGCTAACCGTGTATTAACCACTTCCACAAATGTGGACACCTGTCATCCATACCAGCCCCTGAGGGCTAAAAGTGTCTGTAAACTTGACTTACCTGTGTGTGTTTCAAAAGCACCTAGTATTTGACAGAGATGTTTTACAGCTGATATGGGGTGATCAAGAGCCCCAAACCAGCCCCAAAGCAGATGAGACCTGGTGGTGTCCAAAGCTACCTTTTCTTCAGCACCTTGCCAAGATCCCTGCCCAAGAGGGGCTATCTATACACTAGTAGGCACAATTCCTGCTGTCTGCAAAGCAGCATGGAAGACTCATGCCCAGGCTGCCCCCCAAAATCTCTGCCCCTTTCCTAGCCTGACCTGTCTGCCTCCTATCTTTTGAATTCCCTTACTCCCCTCCTTGCAGGGAGGTGTCTTTAGAGCATGTGCTCTCTCTTCTCCATTCCTTCATCAATGAATAAAGTTTCTGCTCTGCTATACCAAACTTGATTTCTACTGGCATTTGCAACTTCAAGCAAAGGATCCATTGAGGAGTTACCAACCTGCTGGGGACCAATAACACACCCATTGATTGGCTCCTTAAAGCTTCATAACAGCCATACCAGAAAGATGTTGTAATTCCTTACGCATAGACGAAGACCTGAGGTTCAGAGAAGGTTCAGAATTGCCCTAAGTGAAACTAGGATTCAAGCTCTGGACAGCTGATCCAAAGTCTGTATTCTCAGCTGCTACCAATGTAGTGCACTCCACCTTTTCTAAATACTGTCTAAACCACAATGTCCAAGTTACTTCTTTTAATCAAACAGACCCACAGGAGCAATTTTCCAATAGGCAGTGTAACCCAAATGACATACAGACACCCGTAACAACACAAACTTCAGCTGACAACTTTCGAGAGAGAAAAAAATGTTTCATAAAGGCCCTTTTTATCCTGCTTATCATCTGGTACTGAATACAGCAAGACACCAACCCACCCATTATGAAGCTTCAGTCCAAGGCCCCTCACCAGAATCTGCCTCCTGCCTGAATACCTAGTCCACACAAGAACCACAGAGACCAGCCACACTACAGAGCAGCCTTAGTCCAGGCTGCTCTTGGGTCTCAGGCCTTAGCCTTTGCAGACGTTCTTCAGTAAACTGAACTGTGCTAAATGCCAGAGGCCCGACTCGTTACTGGCATGAAGTCTCCTTAACATCATCTTTAAGGAACTCTATAGGAAAGGAAAGGACGCTCTAGGAGAGCAGAGGGAAAGAAGTACATTTTGCAGTTAAGAATCACCAGGAAGTCTCCACAATAAATCCTTCAACCATGAAATCATTATATGCTTTTATTTATAGACTCTGGGAGCCAGGACCCAAGCACAGCCTGGTGCTCTTGGATAGAGAATAAAGCAGCTATTGTCCAGACTCTGAGGTTACTGAGGTACCCTCCCCCACTGGTCTGGAATGATCTACACTGCTCAGAAAGGCAACAGGAGGAATGGTGGATTGGCCAGCCAAAGGAGGAGGCAGGAAAAGAAAGTCCCCTTAAGTCCTGAGGGCAATGGCATCAGATGAGAGGGGGGTCCTGGGCAGGTCTCCCCGACTCCTATGCAACAGCTCTGTCTCTGTACCCCTGTGTCCCTGCTGCTGGGCCTCTACCATCACACCCCTTCCCACTAGCCGCTTAAGTGCCCCTCCTGGCGTGCATGAGCAAGTCCCGCTGCAGCCCGGCCTCCAGGCTCGCAGTCAGTCGGGCTGTGGGCGGGTCGGTCAGCAGAGTCAATTTGTTGAAAACACCTCGGCCAAAGTAGTCAGCAATCACAGAGAAGCTGTCGTTGGAGCACTTGAGCTGAGGAAAGAGAAAAGGTCGGAGTCAGAACTCAGAGGCGGAGGAAAAAAAAAAAACAGTAGCCCTCCAGCACTCCCCGCCTCCCAGTGGGTGGGGCAGTCATGTGGCCACGCCTCCCTCCCCACCTGATGCTGAAACTGATCGTGGAGATCTCGCTTCTGTTCCTGGGCCCGGATCATATCCATGACCTTGCGGTTTTCAGGGAGGCAGGTGGGGCAGTCAGCGTCACTTTCCGAGTAACTCTCAAAGCAGTGTTGGTGGAAGGAGTGGCCGCAGAGAAAGTGGACTGAGGGCAGCTCCAAGGCACTGTTACAGATGCTGCACTTGGTCTTCTGGAAAATCTTTGGACTACAGGCAAGGGAGACCAGAAGAGTGGCAAAGAATGAGGGCAGGGCCAGGAGCCATGTGGAAAGAGGAGACAGCTCGACGAAACAAGAAGAGAGACGTCTCCATTAAGGAACGACAAGGACTCCCTTGAAGGTCCAGTGGTTAAGAATCTGCTTGCTAATGCAGGGGATACGGGTTCAATCCATAGTCTGGGGCAACTTACCCTGTGCCCTCCAATTACTGAGCCCATGCTCTAGAGCCCACAAGCCGCCAACTACAGAAGCCCACACACCCTAAAGTCCATTCTCATCAACAAGAGATGCCACCACAATGAGAGGCTCAAGCACTGCAACTGGAATAGCCCCTGCTCACCACAACTAGAGAAAGTCTGTGTGCAGCAACAAAGACCCAGAGCAGCCATGAATGAATGATGAATAGGAACTATGAGGCCCTGTTCTTCCTACCACCTAAAGGAGGTCACAGGAGGACCCCATGCTGGGCCTTCAGGGAGTCTCAGCATGCTCCCAGCATGTCCATCCAATCCATGGGGGGACTGCTATCTCTCTTTCAATTTCCCCTACTGCCACTAAATTGTCTTTCAGGTCTTAATCGCATGTGACCCTTTCCCTTTCAATGAGACCTTTCCTGGCCACTTTATCAATTACAACACACCTAAACCCCTCACCCTATTCCTCTTCCTCAATTTTCTCCTTAGAACTTAGCACCATGGAACACACTACAATAGTTTGCTTATTTAACACGTTTACTGTCTGTCTCTACCTCCACAACATAAGCTCTGTGAAGGCAGGGATTTTTCTATGTGTTAAGAATGGGGCTTAAGACAAAATGGACTCAGTAAATATTGATGGAATGAAGAAATTGGACAGGACTTAGTGACTAAAGAACAATAACAAATATTTTATAAAGCTAATGGCAAAGTTAAGGGTTAATATCTACTATAAATACTTGTAAACTATCCACTTTTTTGTCAACGTTTTTTACTTCCAAGGGCTTCCCACCACAACTTAGACGTGTGTTTAGGAAAGGTAAAATACAGGCATATCTAGAGAGAAAAGTACCTGCTACAAGATAACAAAACCCAATAAATCATCTTCTATGTAATAAATCATTCTTTGGAATTCCCCCATTAAAACAGATCTTCAAGAATGAAATGTTGAAACTCACTCCATATAACCTTTGTGTGTAAAAAATGACACCCTGTGAAGAACAAGCTTATCCCTGGATACCTCTACACTCCTGGATGCCAAGTACCTTGCCTTCAGCTCCTGGATCTCCTGGCGGATGCGGGTGGTCTCCTCTCGGTAGCGCCGCACCCGGAGCTCATCCTGGGCGATCTGCTGGCTCTGTTTCTGCAGTTTTTGGACCAGGTAGTCCCGGATGACAGACAGGGTGGCCGTGGAGTTATGGGCCAGGGTCTGCACCACTGAGGTGGGAGGAAGCAAAACCATGAAGCATGCAGCTTTCTGGACAGAGCTGAAGAACCCCTGCCCCAGAGCCCGACCGCCAGCAGCCTGCACCCACCTAGCCACCCAGCCCACCCCGCAGAGTACCTAGAAGGGGCGGCATGAGGTTCTTGCTCTCGATGTGCTTGAGCACAGCCGCCACGTACTCCTTGCAGTCCTCCTCCTTGCGGGCAAAGTAGCTGAGTGCCTGCTCCCACAGGGAGGGCTCCTGCTCCCCGTGGCGCTCGCACACAGCCACCACCTGCCGGTACTGCTCGTGCTGCATGTGGTAGTGCATGATCTGCTGGAACCTGCGCCAGGCGGGGTGTGCGTCAGCAGCCGGCCCTCACTCGGGCGAGTGGCTCAGCTCTGCCCCCTCCCCTGAGGACCCCCTGACTCTTACAGTTTGCCCTGCTCATAGAGGTAAAGGACTCCATCCTGGAAGTCGTGCATCTGGCAGAGGACCAGGGCCTTGTCAAAGACATCACAGAAGCGGCCACTCTTCAGTAGGGAGATGGCCTCTGCGTGAAGCTTCTCTTTGACCTAGAAGAGGAGGGTGGAGCTGCCGGACTTTAGGGGAAAAGTGACCCCTCAGCAAGTCAACTACTCTTCCCCTCACTCCAATTTCCTCTTTTTTCTCTCCAGTATTTATTTAGGCTGTGCTGGCTCTTAGTTGCCAGGGAAGGCATGTGGGATCTAGTTCCCTGACTAGGGTTTGAACCCAGGCCCCCCACATTGGGAGTGAAGAGTCTTAGCCTGCCTAAAACTCTGGTTTTAGACCAGCAGTGAAAGTCACTCAGTGGTGTCTGACTCCTTGCAAGAAAGTCTTCAATTTCCTTTTCATGGGGAACCATTTAGCCCCTCAGGGTGAGGTGTTATTGATCTAAAGCGAGCAGCAAGTGGCAACCAGGGAAGAAATGGAAGTGCTGTCTTTTTCTCAACACCTCTGGTGGCTCTGCCAGGCCTCACCTGCGGATCCTCCTCGTGGGCCCAGTTCTGGAGTCGCAGCTCAAGCAGCGTGTCATAGATGCCCTGCGGGGAGTCAGGCTGCACCTCACTCATGTGCTCTAGGAACGCTTTCAGCTCTCGAGGGTTGTTGGCAAAGATGGGGATGAACTCCTCCGAGTTGGCCTACGATGGCAAGGGATGAGAGAGGAGGCCAAGTGAGTGGGCCTACCCATGCCCCTGAGATGACCCCCATATGTTCAAAAGCCATTCTCCCCGAGGCCTTACCCTGCAGCCTGGAGCCTCCCTATCACCTCGGCCTTCAAGGCTAGGCCGATAGTCGGTACAGAGTCCCTTCAGCAGCTGGGTCGTCTGCTCTGGTATATGGTGCATGAGGATCTTGCCATAGCGTTTCATGTTGCTCTCAGCCTGCTCAAAAGGCAGCTTGCCAATATACCGGAGGGCTTCCTGATAATTCTGTGGGGACAGAAAGGGCAGCAGAATTGCATGCTCCTGCCTCACCCATCAAAACACACTTTATTTTTATTACTATTTTCTTTTTGGGGCTCCCTGCGTGGATTCTCCACTTGTGGCGCATGTGAGCTCAGTGGCCCCACAGCATGTGGGATCTTAGTTCCCTGACCAAGGACTGAACCCATGTTCACTGCATTGGAAGGCACACTCTTTAACCACTGGACCCCCAGGGAAGTCCCAGGAGACACTTTCACCATCCCAGGGATATACCAGAAAAAGAACACGACCTGCCTGAGTCAGGAAGCTCACCTACCTTGATGTCCTCTAGCTGGATCTTCAAGTACCACTCATGATGAGCATGGTTCTCAGCCAAATAGAGGGCGTGAGAGTAGTAGCCAGCCTGCCGGAGGACCTTGATGGCTGTCTCCACATCAAAGTGGACTTCACTCTCACTCTTTGTCTGTCAGGAAGACATAAGACAAAACCATTCACAGAGAGGTTGTGGCTGGAAAGGAAATATGCATCTCATTCTAAGACCAGATTCTTAAGGTAATAGTAAGGTGGATTTTTTTTTTTTTTTGGCCACACCAAGTAGCATGTGGAAACTTGGTTGTCCCACACCAGGGAGCGAACCCATGCCGCCTGCAGTGGAAGCAAAGTCTTAATCACTGGACTGCCAGGGAAGTCCCCAAAATGATGCTTTTAAAACATAGTTATCCTGCCTCTCCGTAAGTGTTCCTCTGCCTCTACTGTTAGAGGGATGCCTCTGGGGACACTGGGCTTCCTGGGGCTTAGATACCAAGAGAAGTTCTGGCATCAAGAAACAAAAGTGGGGGAATTCCCTGGCGGTCTGGTGGTTAAAACTCTACGCCTTCACTGCTGGGGGCCCAGGTCCAATCCCTGGTGGGGGAATGAAGATCCCACAAGCCGCACAGTACAGCAAAAAAAAAAAAAAGAGGGGAGACAGGAGAGAACTCACAGAAAAGACTATTTCTCTTCCTTGCCTACAGACCAGAGGACCAGAGGATTCTGGTCCCTAAATACAGGCAGCTCTTCCCTCTCCCTGCAGTCCTGGTGAAGCCCCTCAAGGAACCCTCTGCCAGCACCACCCTGCACCTTGATGAATTCCTCCAGCTTGGAGCTGTCCTTGAGCTTGGTGTAGCAGTTGAGCAGCAGGGTGGTGTGGTCGGCGTTGGCCAAGGACTGCCGATGTAGGGTCTGCAGGTAGGCTGTCAGGTTATGGATGCGCTGGGCATCGAGGAACTTGCGGATCACGTACGATGGCTCCAACTTTCCAATGGTTCTAGGGAGACACAGGTGTCAAACAGCATCAGGATCATCATACTTCTCAAACTTTCACGTGCGTAGGAATCACTTGCAGGTCTCAAAATGCAAATTCTGTTTCAGCAGATCTGGGGTGAGGCATGAGACCCTGCAATTCTCACAAAATCCCAGGTAGTATCGATGCTACTAGACTGGGGACCACATGAGCAGCAAAGCTCCAGAACACTGGTTTTTAGACTTGACTGAAAACAGGAATTGTAGAGAGGTTGGCAAAGAACCTAGACAGGGTCTTAGAACTCTTCACTAGGTCAAAAAACTAATTAGTACCAAGGAAAAAAACTGTGGAAACAAGAGATGAATACCCTTTCCCCTTTAAAGAATTTGATCAAAATGAGTATTAACAAAGGCCAAGCTAACATTTAAAATAACAGGTACTTTTCAGCTCAACTTCCTTGAGAGCTTTCCTGATAGCTCAGACAGTAAAGAATCCACCTGCAATGCAGGAGATCTGGTTTCAGTCTCTGGGTCGCAAGGACCTCCTGGAGAAGGCTACCCACTTCAGTATTCTTGCCTGAAGAATTCCACGGACAGAGGAGCCTGGTGGGCTACAGTCCATGGGGTCGAAAAGAATCAAACACAACTAGTGACTAGCACTTACACGTATCATCAGCTCAACTGCACACTGGTCATGTAGCATCTGACCCTAAATACTCCCTTTCCAATAAGGTATACTGTCTCCTCATTTGAGGCATCGCAATTTATGTAGGAAAAAGGACAATTCATGATGGAGTCCACCGCCCACCCCAGTCCCCAAGTGCAGGTTTCAGTCTAGCTGGCTCTCTGTTCCCGCATCCACAGGTATATCCTAAAGCGCCTCCAGACTGACCGGATATACTGCTGGACAGCACCATCATGGTTGCCCTTGCTGTAGAGATGGTCCCCATACTGCATGAAGATCTGGGCCAACCCATCGCTGTCCAGATGCTGGCTCTTGGCCAGGTTAATTGCCATCTCAAATAGGTTCTTCTTAAACAGCATCTGGAAAGGAAGAGAGATTAGAAAACTGGAAGAAGCAGGCCTGAGAAGACACCTTCCCAGAATGCATCCACAACACACAAGCCAGGCGGTTATGAAGTTCCGGTCAGCCTAGATCTTAGGGTGAGACCCCCAGACACCCCCAAGACTAACATCAGCTCACCTCACTAAGTTCTCTGCAGTCAGGCAGAGTGGACCCCCACCCACTGCTGCCCTCTAAGGCCACATCCCAGGCCACTGACCATGGAATCTTACCCTAAAGAGGCTAAGTAAGGCTATGACCCAAAGGGAAGGAAACACCCTGGCCAAGGCGACTTGGGGAGTCTGTTCCTAGAGCCGTGTCTGGGTGCCCATAGCCAGCTCTGGGAACCTGGTGGCCTTGCCTCCAGTTTGGTCTGTGTGTCCTTCTCCTGCAGTGCGTGGACCCGCCCATCCCGCGTCAGCACGTACAGGGAGCCCCACTCAGCAAGCACATCCACTACATCCTCAAAGACAGCGCTATAGGCTATGAACTTGTTGCACAGGTCATAGATGTTGAGAATCTGTTTGTCAGAGCTCTGGGAGTCCCGGCTGGTAAACTCTGACCTGTGTGGGAAAGAAAAAGCACCAGATATTTATCTGTACCACCTCAGTCTTAGCTCCCCTCTATTTCCTTTCCCCTGACAACTCTGGTGCTACCTATTCCTCCCAGAACAAGTCACTGCTAGCAGCTCATCCTGCGATACACAGCATGGTGCTGGCAGTTGTTGGAAGAGTATGTGTAGACCTGGAGTCACCTTTAAGGATCCTATAATTAATACAGGCAACAGACTGAAAACTGAAGTACATTCCAACACCTAAGATTTAACAAATAATTAGTGCCTGGTATATGTAGTCCACTAGGCTTAGTACTGAATGAAAACTAATATCTGACAAGGATCACCTGCATCACGCTGAAGATTCTGTCCCACTTTCTGATGACTCAGAAAAAAAAAAAAAAACACCCGTGTTGCATCTCCCAGCACTTTCCAATCTCTCCACTACTCAATCCCTTATTCCTCTACCCAATTCAATTCGCCCAAGTAATTAAAAAACCCAATGCCAGGTCCCAAATTCCCTGGAGCATTCTAGTGCAAAAGGACTGCTCAGCAAATGTCTGCAGCAAAAGCACACTTTTCAGCCGAAAAAAAAAATGTTATAACTGAGTCTAGGTGTAAACACGTCTACAAAAAGTACAAAGTAGGAAGTTGACAGGATGTAGGCATTAGGAATTTGAAATCAGGTTAATTCTAAGGAACAAGCCCAGCCCACTCCCTTTTGCTTCTCCATAGAATCCTTACTTGGGAGAAACCTTCCGGTCACGGGAGACAATGACAAGATAGCCTCTAAACCAGTGAGCGATGAGTTTATGGCCTTCAAAGGCAAAGCAGGGCCCACGTTCATCAGGCTGGTACAGATAGACACATTCATCCCCTGCCACTATGAACTGCAGGTCCTGAGAAGGGTCGCTGAGGGCTGAGCAGCGCAGGCCACAACCATGGGTGTCCAATTCCACACGAGGATAGTCCTTTCCAGAAACTATGTAGGACTGTGAGAAGTAAGACAGGGGTTAACTGGCTCCCTCTGAGGAGGTGGCATCTAAATGTTCCCAAAGGTATCCCCACCTCCATACTGGCTCTCTTAATTCTTAGCACCTTAAGACTTTACCTGGATGCTTGCCTTCTCCATTAAATGGGCCATTACCATCAGCCATCTACTAAATATATAAGCAGAACCCACATTTTCTTCCTCTGTATACACTATCACTACTTACTACAGATATTCGGCAAGTAAGAGAATTTTACTGCTTTATCAGAAAACTCTGGCTGAAAAGAAAACAAAACTATTGGTGTGAGTAAACTGTTATCTTAGAAGCACAAGAACCAAAGAAGTAACTTGTCCAGTGGCACTTAACAAGCCTATTAGAAGAAAAACTTATGTCTTCTGCTACAAGCCCAAGAGTTCTCTTCCTAGCTCTAACTCTTCCCAGTCTCCTAAGTAAAGAAATAAAATATTAAGTTAGGCAAATGACTCAAGGCTGTATGATTAAAAATATAAGAACCTCTTTTGTCAGTTCCTTACCCTAGCCCCCTGAGCAATAAAAGAGCCTTTCCTACTTGCCCCAACAGTCATACCAGGAGGCGCTGGTCATACCTGAACATTCTCAGTTGTCACAACAAACAAGTGAGTGGTCTTTCCCGCTTGGCGAAAGGCCAGTCCAGTAACAGGATAGCTGCCCTTGTGTAAAATCTGGGTCTTGCTATGTCGGTCCCGAGTGATGTCCCCTTTGTTCAGTGTAACACTGCCATCTGTGAAACCTGCAGGAGAGCAGGGAACAGTATTTTATTGAGGCTGAAAAGGCACGGAAGCAGAAAAAAGACCTTTAGAGGCACTTTTTAGAAGTGACCATCTTTCTCCTCATACCCAACTTCTCCAGTGGTTACCATGAGGATTAGGACTCACGGACTCATTTTCAAAGAGCAAAACTAAATGCTATCCCATCCCAAACTTTAAAATCTCAAAAGGCCTCACTTCAGTACAAAACGGTCTCCTGAAAATGAGCTGTAGAAGCAACTCTGAAGAAAATCTATAAAGAATCATCGGGTGTTAGCTTTGCCTTCTTTCTTCTTACCAATGGCCATAAAGTT
The DNA here is from genome assembly GCF_027580195.1 of Bos mutus. Classification (NCBI taxonomy): domain Eukaryota; kingdom Metazoa; phylum Chordata; class Mammalia; order Artiodactyla; family Bovidae; genus Bos; species Bos mutus. The sequence goes on from NC_091631.1 coordinate 50,200,498, forward strand.
GAGATTTTCATGCACAGTCAAACAAGATACAACAGTCGGTTCTGTCCCCGGGATGGCAGGGAAGATTCGAGTGCAGAGTGGATTACCACCATCTCTCTTCTCCAGGTTCCAGATCTTTACCTGGGGACAGATCTCAGATGTGTGAATGATAGTCACTCTCCAGCAAATACTCATTCCCAGGCCTGTGGGTCTTTCCTGTTTCTTTTCTAGGACTCACCAGGGGGTTGATGCCCTCTTCGTCCTCACCAACAGAGGCCAGAATATTGTGCTGCTTCAGCTGGTACAGGTGTGTCACCCGTAGTTTGTAGGCCTGGAAACCCGTAAGCTGTAGGGAGCGGGGCAAGAACCAGATCTGGCCTTCCATATGTGCAGAGCAGTCAAGGAGCCTCCTTTCCAAGGGGAGATTCTTACATTTAGGCCAGAACGCAAATAACTACCCCCAGGGCTTCCCTGGTGGCTCAGATGGTGAAGAATCCACCTGCAATTCGGGAGACCTGGGTTCGATCTCTGGGTTGGGAAGATCCCCTGGAGGAGGGCATGGCAACCCACTCCAGCATACCTGCCTGGAGAATCCCCATGGACAGAGGAGCCTGGCGGGCTACAGTAAATGGGGTCCCAAAGAGTCGGACATGACTAAGCACAGCACAGCACCCCAGTGGCTCAGCTAGTAAACAACCCACCTGCCAATGCAGGAGACACAAGAGATAGGGGTTTAAACCCTGGGTCAGGAAGGTGCCCTGGAGAAGGAAATGGCAACCCGCTCCAGTATTCTTGCCTGGGAAATTCCATGGACAGAGAAGCCTGCACTGGCTACAGCTCATGGAGTTGCAAAGAACTGGGCATGACTAAGCACACATGCACAATAAAAAACAAAATCTATACAAGTGTTTAAATTTTTCAAGGGTTTTTCCATATATCATCTCTGGAAACTCCCCATTTTAAAAACAGTAGAAAGGCCAGAGTTTAGGGGCAGCACCCACAATATGGGCTGGGGAGATAATGACACCTTACATATTCATCTTTTAAAATCAACTTGCATCTGTTCTTTTGATCGACCTTAAAAACAAAAACCTTGCCCAACTGTTATTTTACGCCCCTTTTGCAGATAAGGAAATTGAAGTCCAGAGAGGTTAAACGACTTGCCCAGGATATTCGCTCATTTGGCAACAAGTTAAAGAGAACGGACTTCCTCCTTTCTTCCCTCAGACCACAGAAGGAACACCGAGCGCCCATCTAAAGGAAACTGGCCCGTAACACGAACCCTTCTGACGGACAGATTCCATCTCAGCTGGATCTCTTCAGGGATTCGAGGAGGGAAGGAACAGCTCCAGAAGAAGGATATCTCCAAAGACTAGGCTCCCTCGGCCTGAGTCGCAGACTGTGATGCCAGGAGGGAGGCAAAGGAACTTGGAAGCAGCGGGTCCAGAGGCAGGCGCGGCCCCGGGAGCAGCCCCATCATTGCCCTGTGGCTCCTTCACCAGCTCCTTGTCGAAGAAAACGAAGCGCCGCCACTGCAGGTAGGTCGCCATCTTGGCCGAAGGTCCCCTCCTCCGGGGAAGAGGTCACATGACAGGAGCCGGCGTATCACATGACCCGTTGACGTCCTGGAGTCTGGTGCACCTGCGCTCTCCTCTCGAAGTGACGGTTTCCCGCTGCTTGGACAGTAGGCGCGGCCGCTTGAGGCAGGGTTCACCACCCGCAGCTCACTCCGCAGTTTTCGGTTTTGCCGGCTCTGTAAGTGCCTTGACTGAAATGCTTCTTAAGAGCTAGACCTTCACCTCTCTGGGCATCAGTTTCCTCTTTAATTAAATTGGCTGGCAGTGGGGGATCAAGATGAGGAATGACACGCGGTTTGTGAATTGTAACCCGCTGTGCCTAGCTAGGTGAATTACCTTCTGCATCACAGGACTGTTTTGAGGCCTAAGTGAGTGGGTGTATATGAAACTGGTTTTTCGGCTGTAGGAAAGGAGAAGTAATATTAGAGGTTTGTGTCTGCCACCAGGTACAGATTGTAACTATAGTCAGTGTGTTTTTGTGTCCCTCTGTCAGAGGCATGGCGTTTATTGGGCACCTAAAACATGTCTCTTAAGGAAGCTGGGAAATACTTCTGGGGCACAAATTCCAAGAACCTGGCCTTTCTCTCCTTGCCATAATGACAGGGTGTAAGCAGAGTATAGCAAAGAGCCTTGAAGTCGTGGCACTGACCGCTGTGTGATATTACAGGTGACAAGGGTCAAAGACACTTCATGGTACCTACGGGTCCCAACTTGGGCTAAACCAGCTGTCTGTGTGGAAAACTGCAAGTGTACTTACTGTTTTTGCGCCACTGGAAGCTACAAATGGGAGTGACACAGTCATTTGAGACAGTATGCAATATGAAAAAGTGGCCATATGATTAGTATTTGTGGAGTTTATTTTTGCATTCCTGTCCCCCACAGCCTATTTTCAGAACATGTTAGGCTTTATTCCCTCCCCGGATTCTCAGCAAGCAGGGCCTGTGTGTTGCTTACCAAGAACCAGGTCTAACAGCCTAGTAGATGCTCCAAGTGGATTGAAGCAATGGATGTGGATGCTTTTCCTCTTACCCTCTCCTTGATCTAGTTGATGGAAAAAGTTATGTCTATTTGTCTAAAGAAATAAATGAGGGTAGGGCACACAGATTTCCTGATTTATAGCCCAGATTTCTTTCTTCTTTGTCACGCAGGTATTAGTACCATTTTGAATCTCAGTCTCTGAGCAGAAGCACAAATAGGGTCTAGATGGGACCCGATTTCACCTTTGAGTTATGTCCTATGTCCGATTTCACCTATGAGTTATTAAGGCTATGGATAATACTTGTTAAAGGAAGCAAAGTGAAAGCAAAGAGAGATGTGAGCAGCAGAATGACATCTTTGTTGTTGATGCATTTGCTCCCCCTACTGTCCAGTGGTAGAGGCTCTGATGTCGAAGCCACTGGATCTTCTGTTGGTGAGGGTACATAAGCAGAGACTGGCCCTCCAGAGGACCCATGCACCTCTTCAGACTTGCTGCCTTCCTTCCTTCCCTCTTTTTGACAAATATGTCTTTAGTATTCCTGAAATTGTACTAAATGCCCAGCATATATACATGAAATAGACATGGTGCCTGCTCTTCAGGGAGCTTGACCACCACGATAGGAAACAGACATAAAAAGGCCTGACAGTAATGAGCTTTTAATTTCTTTTTTCTTAAATTGAAGTAAGTTCATTTAAAAATAAATACATTGAAGTAAGTTGACTTACATTGTTTCAGGTGTACATCAAGGTGATTCAGTCACATATATATATACATATATATACACACACACATACATACACATATAAATATTCTTTTTCAGATTATTTTCCATTATAGGTTATTACAAGGTATTGAGTATAGTTCCCTGTGCTATACAGTAGGTTCTAGCTGTTTATCTATTTTATATAGTAGTGTGTATCTGTTAACTCCAAATTCCCAATTTATCCCTCCCTTCCTTTGCTGTTTGGTACAATCCCAAAGAAAGGCAATGCCAAAGAATGCTCAAACTACCGCATAATTGCATTCATCTCACATGCTAGTAAAGTAATGCTCAAAATTCTCCAAGCCAGGCTTCAGCAATACGTGAACCATGAACTTCCTGATGTTCAAGCTGGTTTTAGAAAAGGCAGAGGAACCAGAGATCAAATTGCCAACATCCACTGTATCATAGAAAAAGCAAGAGAGTTCCAGAAAAACATCTATTTCTGCTTTATTGACTATGCCAAAGCCTTTGACTGTGTGGATCACAATAAACTGTGGAAAATTCTGAAAGAGATGGGAATACCAGACCACCTGACCTGCCTCTTGAGAAACCTATATGCAGGTCAGGAAGCAACAGTTAGAACTGGACATGGAACAACAGACTGGTTCCAAATAGGAAAAGGAGTTCGTCAAGGCTGTATATTGTCACCCTGTTTATTTAACTTATATGCAGAGTACATCATGAGAAACGCTGGACTGGAAGAAGCACAAGCTGGAATCAAGATTGCCTGGAGAAATATCAATAACCTCAGATATGCAGATGACACCACCCTTATGGCAGAAAGTGAAGAGGAACTCAAAAGCCTCTTGATGAAAGTGAAAGTGGAGAGTGAAAAAGTTGGCTTAAAGCTCAACATTCAGAAAATGAAGATCATGGCATCCAGTCCCACCACTTCATGGGAAATAGATGGGGAAGCAGTGGAAGCAGTGTCAGACTTTATTTTGGGGGGCTCCAAAATCACTACAGATGGTGACTGCAGCCATGAAATTAAAAGACGCTTAATCCTTGGAAGGAAAGTTATGACCAACCTAGATAGCATATTCAAAAGCAGAGCCATTACTTTGCCAACAAAGGTTCGTCTAGTCAAGCCTATGGTTTTTCCAGTGGTCATGTATGGATATGAGAGTTGGACTGTGAAGAAGTTCTGAGCGCTGAAGAATTGATGCTTTTGAACTGTGGTGTTGGAGAAGACTCTTGAGAGTCCCTTGGACTGCAAGGAGATCCAACCAGTCCATTCTGAAGGACATCAGCCCTGGGATTTCTTTAGAAGGAATGATGCTGAAGCTGAAACTCCAGTACTTTGGCCACCTCGTGCGAAGAGTTGACTCATTGGAAAAGACTCTGATGCTGGGAGGGATTGGGGGCAGGAGGAGAAGGGGACGACAGAGGATGAGATGGCTGGATGGCATCACTGACTCGATGGACCTGAGTCTCAGTGAACTGCGGGAGTTGGTGATGGACAGGGAGGCCTGGCGTGCTGCAATTCATGGGGTCGCAAAGAGTCGGACACGACTGAGCGACTGATCTGATCTCTGATCTGAACCATAAGTTTGTTTTCTATGTCTGTAGTCTATTCCTGCTTTCTAAATAAGTTCATTTGTTTGTACTTTTTTAGATTTCACATATAAGTGACGTCATATGATACTTATCTTTAACTTACTTCATTTAGCATGATAATCTCTACATCCATCCATGTTTCTGCAAAGGGCATTATTTCATTCTTTTTATTAATTTATTAATTTGTATTATTAATATATATTAATATTAATTAATGTGATATATTAATATATATCACATCTTTTTATACCACATCTTTATCCATTCATCTGTCAATGGACATTTAGGTTGCTTCCATGTCTTGCTATTGTGAATTGTACTGCTATGAATACTGGGGTACATGTGTCTTTTCAAATTAGAGTTTTCATCTTTTCCAGATACCAGCCCTCAATTTCATGTAGTGAATTATACCTAATGAGGTGCTTTCACTCTTCATTGACTCTTTGTAGCAACCACCTGCAGGAGTATCATTATCTCTTATGAGAAACAGAGTCTCAAAGAGGTTCAGGTGATTCTCCCTGAGCAAAAACATCAAAGTCTTTTGGAAATAAAACGAATTCTTCCGTTCCCTAACCCTTAATTAAATAACTTGCTGGGGGTGTGAAGCTAGGCTACACTTGTCAGAACATACACCAGGATTTGTCTTTTAGGTATGCTTGTCTGAATCCAGGCACTTCAGTGTAGTGAGGATGTAAGAAGGCAGACTACACAGAAAGTGATTGTGTGTACAAAGTCACTTCCAGTTCTGCAAAACTCTGAAAACTGGAGTTCTGAAGGGACTAAAGGTAAAGAAGCAACTTGAGTCTTTAGCTTGAAATTAAAGAGATCATGACTCAGAATCAAGAATTACCTAGCAATGCCCTCTCTTTTGCCCTTCAGCAAACTGCTGCCTATCATGTACAACAGTCATATCCTCTACAGCAAAATAGGAAAACTTATTGTTTCAGCTGCAAATTTTTATTTTCTATCATTCCCCCCCCACCCCGCCCCCACATCTGGCTCTCTGGGTAGAAACTATTTTCTTAACTACTGTAAAGTCTGTTTTTTTTCCTCTTAGCCCCTATAAAGGCTAGCAGCAGTTTCCACTTTAGGAACAAAAAGGTCAACCTAATAAAACTCAGAGGTCTTACAGTATAAGAGAGCGCAGGGCTTTAAGGCAACCATAAAACAGGAGAAAGGAGCAATTAGCTGATTATTGATTGTGAAAATCTGGCCTGCAAGAGGAACCTTCGTCATGAATTTGGTAAAGCACTTAACCAAGCTTTTAGCACTGCAATACTGCACATCTTTTAGTTTTATTTCTCTAGACTGAAAAGAAAAAAAGCTAACTAATGTATATTTAGTGCTTAGGATTCCCTAGCACTGTGTGAAGCACTTTACCCCCTTCTTTAATTTTGACACCAACCCTGTGATGCCGAAAGTTCAGCTTCTCTGTACACAGGTGCTGAATCAAATCTCAGAGTTTTGAGTGAAGTGGAAAAGGATAGCTTTATTAGTTTGCCAAGCAAAGGGGGCCACAGTGGGCTAATACCCTCAAAGTTGTATGTCTCCACTTGGACAGTGAGTTTTATAGTAATTGTTCAAAGAGGGCGTGATCAGCTTGTTGACATTCTTCTGATGGGTTCATGGTGATGCAAATAGAAATTAGCATAATTAACCTTCAGGTCAACTAATCTGAGGTCTACAAGCTTGTGGGCAGTATACCATCATTAACCATGTCAACTTCTGTCACCTGGAAGGGGTTTCAGTATCTGCAAAAATAACTCAAAGATATTGTTGTGTGTATCCATTGATGGGGAAACAGGACCTTGCCCCAAGACTGCTCTTGACTTGTTTGTTTCTCCCTGGTCTCACATCCCATCCCTTCCCTAGTTAACAACTGCTTGAATCTGCCTACTGGAACTCAGGGGAAGTGATGGAGGCTGAATGAAGGCTGTTTCCTACAATCAAAGAAATGGGGACACAAAGCCCTTGTACCCAGGAGCCCCACAGGCACTTTTTGGTATGACCTGTGAGGCATGTACCTGCATGGCTCTTTGAAAGATGTTGAAACTGAGGGCTAGGAGAGCTACACAACAGACACTTCTTCTGTAGTTCTAAAAATATTGCTATAAAAGTAGGAAAAAAAACTTACCCTGGTGCTTCTCCTGCCTAAAGTTACAGTAAATAAACCAACTAGTCTTTTGTGTGACACATACAAAATAATTTTTGAAATTATTATTGAAGTGTAACATGCAAACAGATTAAATGTACATACTACAATCCACTCAATTTTCACAAAGCCATTGCAACTACCATCCCCAAAGCCAGCCTTATGCCCTCCCCTTACTGTGAAAGGGTAAGTACCATCCCAACTTCTATGACTAGAATTTAATTTTGCCTGTTTTTAAACTTTATCCAAGTGAAGTCATAAACTGTGTGCTCTCTGGTTTCTGTCTGCTTTCACTGAATACTGTGTGGGATTTATTTAAGCAGTTGAATGTAAGAGACCAGTTGCTCTATAGAATTCCATTGTGTGAATCTACCACTATTTATTTGATCCAACTTTTTTTTTTTAACAACTTCACATGGCACTCAGGATCTTAGTTCCCCCAAGGGATCGAACTTGTGGCCCCACCAGTGACAGCACCAAGGCCTAACCACTGGACTGCCAGGGAATTCCCTATCTATACAGTTATTGCTGGGCATTGGAGCAGTATTCCATTTTAGTGCATTTTGAATTAAGCTATTACAAAGTCTCAGTGAACAAAGTCTCCTCATGAATATGTTCAAATAGATATATACCTAAGAATGGGGTAACTGGGTGACAACACATTTTAAATTCTGGACCAGGATGTTCACCATAATTGACATTGGCCTCGGCCCGTGACATGGTTATATAATGTATGCATGGTTTATAATGTATGCATGTGCTCTGACTTAGGTGTTCATTTTACTCATGTTCTGTGAGATGGCAGCTTTCTCCCTTGGGCTTCTGCATAGTGTAGGGGAGGGGAGGTAGTCCTCAAACGTTATTACAGGTTGTTCTGGAGCAGAACTAGTAGATTCAGCTGTCTTGTGCTGTGCTGTGCTTAATCACTCAGTCGTACCCGACTCTTTGCGACCCAATGGACTGTAGCCCGCCAGGCTCCTCTGTCCATGGGGATTCTCCAGGCAAGAATACTGGAGTGGGTTGCCATGCCCTCCTCCAGGGGATCTTCCCAACTCAGGGATCGAACCTAGGTCTCCTGCATTGCAGGTGGATGCTTTATGGTCTGAGCCACCAGGGAAGCAGCTGTCCTGTTTCATCTAAGTCAGATGTTCTACATTAAAATTTTCCTACTGTTTTACACCTTGCTCTTGTGAAACTTCAATCTGGTCAGAGAACAAAACAGGTGACTCCCCAGAGCAATTGCACCTGCTGCCCCTCCCGGGGGGGACAAACACCCAGGTTGAGAAGCACAGCTGCTGCAGACTGTGCTCCCACCAAGGATATTCTGGGAGTGGGAGCTCACATAAGGAGCGGAGCAGGGCAGACTTTCTTACTCTCCCAGTAAAGCCATCCAGTGATCACAAAAGTCTGTGGAAAATTCTTAAACAGATGGGAATACCAGACCACCTTACCTGCCTTCTGAGAAATCTGTATGCAGGTCAAGAAGCAACAGTTAGAACCAGATATGGAACAATGGATTGGTTCCAAATTGGGAAAGGAGTATGTCAAGGCTGTATATTGTCACCTTGCTTGTTTAACTTATATGCAGAGCACATCATGCGAAATGCTGGGCTGGATGAAGCACAAGATGGAATCAAGGTTGTTGGGAGAAAGAAGTAAAGTGAAAGTTGCTCAGTCATGTCGGACTCTTTGCAACCCCATGATCTACATAGTCCATGGAATTCTCCAGGCTAGAATACTGAAGTGGGCAGCTTTTCCCTTCTCCAGGGGATCTTCCCAACCCAGGGATCGAACCTAGGTCTCCTGCATTGTAGGTCGATTCTTTACCAGCTGAGCTACAAGGGAAGCCCACCCAGAGAGATATCAATAAACTCAGATATGCAGATGACACCACCCTTATGGCAGAAAGCAAAGAACTAAAGAGCCTCTTTATAGGGTGAAAAAACTGGCTTAAAACTCAGCATTCAAAAAACTTAAGATCATGGCATTGGGTCTCATTACTTCATGGCAAATAGATGGGGAAACAGTGATAAGACTTTATTTTGGGGGGCTCCAAAATCACTGCAGATGGTGACTGCAGCCATGAAATTAAAAGATGCTTGCTCCTTGGAAGAAAAGTTAGGACCAACCTAGATAGCATATTAAAAAACATAGACATTACTCTGCCAACAAAGGTCCGTCTAGTCAAAGCTATGGTTCTTCTGATAGATATGAGAGTTGGACTATAAAAGAAAGCTGACCGCTGAAGAATTGATGCTTTTGAACTGTGGTGTTGGAGAAGACTCTTGAGAGTCCCTTGGACTACAAAGAGATCCAACCAGTCAATCCTATGGGAAGTTTGTTCTGAATATTCTCTGGAAAGACTGATGCTCCAGCGGAAGCTCCAACACTTTGGCCACATGATGCGAAGAACTGACTCATTGGAAAAGACCCTGATGCTGGGAAACTTTGAAGACAGGAGAAGGGGACAACAGAGGATGAGATGGATGGCATCACCGACTCAATGGACATGAGTTTGAGCAAGCTCCGGGAATTGGTGATGGACAGAGAAGCCTGGCGTGCTGCAGTCCATGGGATTGCAAAGAGTTGGACACGACTGAGCAACTGAACTGAAAATCATTCAATAGGTTTTTAACAAGTGTGCAAAACTGTGAACATACTTGTTTCCCAACAGATTCACCTCTGAAGGAAAGGTCATCCCCATCTCTGGAATCCCAACACCTAGCACAATGCTTGCATGCAGCACAGGGCCAATAAATGTTAAAGTGCATATTCTGTTTGAAAGAATCTACCCTACTGAATTGGAGAAGGAAATGGCAGCCCATTCCAGTACTGTTGCCTGGAAAATCCCATGGACGGAGGAGCCTGGTAGGCTGCAGTCCATGGGGTCACAAAGAGTCAGACACAACCGAGCGACTTCACTTTCACCCCACTGAATAGGTGGTCAAAAGTAGAGTCAGTTATTGAGAAACAAAATCTTGGGGACTTTGCTGGTGGCCCAGTGGTTAGGAATCTGCCTTCCAGTGCAGGGGACACAGGTTCAGTCCCTGGTTGGGGAACTAAATCCCATGTGCCACTGGGCAACTAAGCCTGCGCACCACAACGGGCTTAGAAAATAAGCAAAATCTTTCTCTGTGGCATTGAAATGACAACTTCTATGTTCATCAGTATGATTAAACAACTCCCATGCTATGGAATGTTCAATAGCAATAAACAAGGTGAATCTGTACGCTGGTATGGAAAATACACCATGATTTATTTTAACCCAAGGAAAAAAAAAAGCAAGTTGCAAACAAGCTAATTGTATAACATTTTACCATTTAAAAAAGACAGCAGCTACATGTTTCAAGATGCATACATGTATGTAAATAGAGGAAAAGGCCTAGAATAATAACAGCAGATAACTCTAGAGATTGTGGATATTATCAAAGAGATTTAACTTTATCTGGCATATTAGAACTTTTTACAAGATTACATTTGTATATTATTTGTGTAATTAAACTGTGTTAGTTTCAAGCGAATTTCTATTTCTACCAATTTCTCTACTACCTGAAGACTGAACTATTCTTAAAAGGAAGGAAAACAGACCTCTCCTTGATACTGCCAGTAGGTTGATCTTCTAAGCATAGACACCAGACTCAAATCTGAACCCAGCTGGATCTGTTTACTTTAACCTTTGCGTTTCGTCACTTAGTCACTAAAAGGATGCTGTCTACAACTGTACAAATATATAATGACCTGGCTAGGGGAACCTGCCCCTCTGCCTGAATGTTAAAGTGCCTTTATTCAGTTCCTACTGATACATCTGACCCTGCCCACCTGTGAATGGTTACAGAAAAGAAGAAATTAACACATCCCTTCCCTGATGCCTATTTTGCAGGATTTATGGCCTTTTTACTTTACTTCCACACCACCTCCTCCTCTCTGTTCTATAAAAGAAACTGACATTCAGACCCCAATCAGATGGTACTCTAGGGTGCAAGCCTGCCATCTTCTTGGTAGCCAGGTTTTCCGAATAAAGCCTAGTGTTTGCCTGAATCAGTTTGTCGTCCAACTATTGGCTAGTAGACAAAGCTTGGATTCTGTAACAGCCCTAAGCATTATAAAAAACTGTAGGGAAAGGACCAGATAAGATTTCCTGGGCTATCATAGCCAGGGCCTTCACAAGAACCTTCTGTAAAGGGAGGCTAGGCAACGATTTCATGAGAGGAAGCAGTGATACCATATTTAAGAAAAGTGCGCTGATGTCAATAAAACTGGAAAAAGAAAGTGTGCTCTCATGACCAGGCAGATTTCTATGGGCTTGTGAAGTACAGAGAGGGGAGTTAAGAGCACCAGAAACCTTTCCGAGGTGCTTTAATTCAGAAAGTAAACAGGCATAATGGAAGAGAAACAGGAGGTGGTGCATCTGTGCTTAACCAATTAGAGCCTCACAAAACCGGCTTTTGTGTCAGGGATTTGCAGTTCGGCATGTTCTTTCTCAAACTGGAGTAAAGGGTCCAGGCCAACTTCTGCCACTAATACAAGCGTTATCTCCGACTCATCAGCGAACATCTCTCTTGGTGGCTTTAGTTTCCGCAAAGAAAGAAAGCGGGGGTTGAGGTGGACTAAGAAGTCATTCTCTGATTTCCAGCCAAAGCCTAGGGCAGTTCAATACCGACCAGCAAGCTAGCACCTCTTCCGCGTGGCTGCCTCGGGGATGCAAGGATGCCTGCTCCTCGAACGGGGATCCCAGATGACCAGAAGAGGCCCGAGTGCTGGGCCGCCCGTTTGCCGACTCGCTCCAGGCACCGAATCAGACCTTCAGCGCCGCGGCCGGAAAGGTCCCGTGAACGCACCGGGATGGACGCTGGGCCGCGCGTGACGTGGACCAATCGGAGGCGGGCATCGGCGGTTTTCCTCCAACTGATGGACTGGCCTCTCCTTCGCCTTCGCGGCGGCGGCCGGAGACGGAGGAGGGGGTGGGCTTAGAACGTGGCCCAATGGGGACGCGCGCCGCGGCGGTGGGGGGCGGGGCCAGGCCCGCTGCGCAGGGCCGGGCAGCGGAGGCTCCAATGAGCGCACGCCGCGTCCGGGGCCGGCTGGTGCGCGAGACGCCGCGGAGAGGTTGGTGGCTAATGTAACAGTTTGCAAGCAGAGGGGGAGTTGTGGAGGGCGCGGATTTGGGGGGCGCGCTGCTGGCCTCGTGGGTTTGTTCGGAGCTGCGTTTGTCCCAGAGCTGGGGCCACGGGAGCGGAGGCAAGAGGTAGCAGGGGTGGGGATGGCGATGGGAACCGGCCACCCCTAAGAGGAGGCAACGTGCTAGCTCCGGGGGCGGGTCAGTAGCGGGAGTGAGGGCCGCGCGGACGCCGGTACGCTTGGCCCCGCAGCTCGGTCCCTGGGGTGCTCTCATGCCTTAGAGGTGGGCTGGGACCCGTTTCCGGGAGTAGGAGCCGCCGCCTTTGGCCGGTAAGGCTTAGGTGAATTCGGAATACTGGCTGCCTTCTCGGCGCGGAACCTTATCGTTCCAGGCACAGTGGCTGTGTGTAGACAGCGGGGCCGGGATGGGATGGAGAAGGGGAGCGGGCGGGACAACCCGAAGGGATGCTGAGGACGAGACGTGCCCTTCTTCCATCCCTGCCTCCTCCAGCGTCACCCTCTCTCGGTTCCCGTTCAGGCCCGGCCAGGCTTTCCCCGCCAGTGGGGGAGCTCCAGGTGTAGGGAGGTAGTCTAGTCCTGAGCGGGGATCCCTGGCGGCACCCCAGGTGTGTGACAGCAGGGACAGTGCTGGGGTGCGCCCGTCGAGCTGCCTGTACAGTGGGCGGAAGGCCTTGGTCTCCTTCCTCCTGGCCTGTTACCATCACTGTTTCGGGATGTGGTGGCCAAAGGCTTGGATCCCCGGTGGTTCACCTGGGCCTTCCCGTGGTCACTTCTGAAGATGGTGAGAGTGCTTGGTTCTCATTAGAAGGGAAGGGGGGGGATGTACCCTGTCCTGCCCTGGATGAGGATGGAGTAGGTATGAATTTTAAAGCTTCTGTGTTCTGGATGAGGTTCTGCCTCCTTCACTCAGGGCATCCAGTTACAAGTGTTGTTTTTCTCCTCTCCTAGGGACACAATGGCAGCCACAGTCAGAAGGCAGAAGCCGAGGAGGCTAGCCTGTTGGGCCTTGATGACTGTGCTCTTGGCAGACCTGTTGGCACTGAGTGGTATGTACCCCAGCAGAGGCGTCAAAAGAAATATAAATGAGTGAATGATGGATGATATGTGGCGGGCAGGGGTAATGAGACTGGTGAATGGGAAACCTTTCCGCTCTTAGGTTGCCAGACCCAGACGTTTTTGTTTTGTCTGCTGCTGTCTTACCTTCTCCATGGAAAGCGGTAGAAGGCGGGGAAAGAGGGGCTAATTGACAGATCTGTTTCCCCTTCAGACACACTGGCAGTGATGTCTGTGGACCTGGGCAGCGAGTCTATGAAGGTGGCCATCGTCAAACCTGGAGTACCCATGGAGATTGTCTTGAACAAGTGAGGGCGGCCCCAGGGTCGGGTGGGGAAAAGAGGGTCCGCACCCCAGGCCCAAGTGTGTTCTTGGTAGTGGCCTCAACACACTTTGTGTCTGCATGATTGTGGGGTGTTGTATGTACGTGGGGGTGTTAAGGCTCCTGAGAACACGCCGTGCCATAGGCACATGGCCCCAGTGTGTCTTTTCCTCAGGGAGTCCCGGAGGAAAACCCCAGTGACTGTGACCCTGAAAGAAAATGAACGATTCTTTGGCGACAGTGCAGCCAGCATGGTGAGCTCACAGCCCACCCCTTCCCAAAGCAGTGGGCAGAGGAGAGGCGATGGCAGACTCCAGAGTCTGCTCCCTGATCGATCTCCGAGGTAGGTAGGTGAAGGCAGGTTTGGGAGTCTTAACACTCTGCTCTTTCTTTACCTCTTCTCAGGCCATCAAGAACCCAAAGGCAACGCTGCGTTACTTCCAGCACCTCCTGGGGAAGCAGGAGAATAACCCCCATGTAGCCCTTTACAAAGCTCGTTTCCCCGAGCATGAGCTGGGCTTCGACCCGCAGAGGCAGACTGTGTACTTCCAAATCAGCCCGTGAGTGCCCTGCTGGGGAAGGTGGGCTCACGGGGCCTGGTGGGATCCCCGTCAACATGTGTTCACCACTGTCCTTGTGTGGATGCCGGGCTTTCCTCGCCGCTAACCATCTCCCCTCCCCCAGGCAGCTGCAGTTCTCGCCAGAGGAGGTCCTCAGCATGCTTCTCAACTACTCCCGGTCTCTGGCTGAAGATTTTGCAGGTGGGTGGCCAAGGTGGGGCCAGTGGAAGCCACCTTCCCTGGAGACTCAAATGAAGGCAGGTCTGAGTCCCCAGGAACATTTAGTAACATCTGATGACATTTTTGGTTGTCACAACTGGGGAGCTGCAGCCACTGCCATCTACTGAGTAGAAGCCACGGGTGCTGCCAGACGTCCTAGACTGCACACCTCTGCCGCCCAAAACAAAGAATTATCTGGCCCAGGGACTTTCCTGGTGGTTTAGTGGTTAAGACCCTGAGCTTCCACTGCAGGCGCACAGATTCAATCCCTGGTTGGGGAATGAAGATCCCATGTGCCATGTGGTGTGGCCAAGGAAAAAAAAAAGTACTATCTAGCCCAGAATGTCAGCTGTGCTGAAACTGAGAAACCCCCATCTAAGGTGTGGAGCTGGTGGGAACCCTGTTCTGTTTTCCTCTGTAGAGCAGCCCATCAAGGATGCAGTGATCACTGTGCCAGCCTTCTTCAACCAGGCTGAGCGCCGAGCCGTGCTGCAGGCTGCGCGAATGGCTGGCCTCAAGGTGCTGCAGCTCATCAATGACAACACCGCCACAGCCCTCAGCTACGGTGTCTTCCGCAGGAAAGATATCAACAGCACTGCCCAGGTGAGCCGGGGGGGAGCTGCCGACCGGCCTGGCAGGGTGGCTGAGTCTGATGATGGAAGTCACTTGGCTTGTTTTGCATCTTATTTGCATGCTGGCTCTTGACAAATGCGGCAACAGCCCCCTCTCAGCTCCTTTTGCTGAGCTGTTTGGCTTTCATTCGAGTCGGTGCAGCCCTTTGGAGGCAGGCAGGCAGGCACCCTGGAGTTGTGTTAGGTTCCTGTGACAGTGGCCTCGATGTCTCTGCAGAATATCATGTTCTATGACATGGGCTCAGGCAGCACTGTGTGCACCATCGTGACCTACCAGACAGTGAAGACTAAGGATGCGGGGATCCAGCCGCAGCTGCAGATCCGGGGTGTGGGGTAAGTGGGTGCTGCGAGGAGGGCTGCTTGCTGAGCTGCCGTTGGGTCTGGGTTTCTTCTTGGAGGGTCAGCTGCCTCTCTTTCCTGCTCCCTGCAGGAATACTCTCCTGGCTAAAGCATCAGTCTTTGTAGGATACCTCTCCCAAAGAGCACGAGGTAGATGGAGATGTGGGGAGACAGTTTGGGAAGGTTGAGGGCAATGAATGTCCCAAGCTGCTTCTGAGGAAATCCATAAGGCCATAGGCCCTATGAGGAGTGTTAGCTTCAACTATTTCTTTGTTCTTGGCATCTTTGCTTTCCTTGTTGCTGATGTTATGTTATTTCATGAACCCATTCTTTTCTGTCCACGTTTACGGCTTCCGTATTAGTCTGAACTGCTGTCACCTCTCACCTGCAGAATAGCATATCTCACTGCTGCCAGTGTGGCCTCCCTCCAGTTCTTTCTCCACATTCAGCTAGAGGGTTCTTTTCAAACCTGTCTGTATCTCATTTCTTTAGAAACCCTTCAGTGGCTCCACACCTTTGTCTTGGCTTATAAAGCCACCTGTATGACAACTCCAGCTTGGCTCTGACCCTGAACTCTAGCCATCTTTGCCCTCCATTGAACTTATACACTCTTGTTCTCTCACACCTCACCCTTTGCCTAGAATGTTCTTTCCTCTCTTCTTCACCTCATTAACTCCAGCTCATCTTCAAGTTTCAGCTCCAGCATCACTTCTCCACAGAACTTTCCCAGACATCTCTAAATAGCTGAAATTTCACTTATCTATATATTCTAGTGGCATTATCTGTCTCTCTGTTATAACACAGAGGATTGCTAAAATTTCACAGTGTGGTTAATTGCTCGATTATAAACTCTTTGATAGCAGGGACCCTGTCTTTTTTGTTTCCTTCTTACAATTGTATTTCCAGAGACAAATACATAATTTGATGCATAGTAGTTACAGTTGAATAAATGGCCAGATGGGCTATGGCTGAGAGGTGTTAGCCGTGTGGGTGAGAGCCAGGTTCCTGTGTGGATGAAGGGACCCCGTGTGTTCCTCACACTTGTCCCTCTTCCCTTTCCTGCACAGGTTTGACCGTACCCTGGGGGGCCTGGAGATGGAGCTCCGCCTGCGTGAGCACCTGGCCAGGCTTTTCAATGAGCAGCGCAAGGGTCAGAGAGCAAAGGACGTGCGAGAGAACCCTCGTGCCATGGCCAAGCTGCTGCGTGAGGCCAATCGACTGAAGACCGTTCTGAGCGCCAATGCTGATCACATGGCCCAGGTGCTCACACGTGGCTGCTTGAGGGCAAAGATTTCCCGCCCCCCACCAGAGGATGGAGGACCCCACCACCCTGAGCTCGATTTCGGGGTGGCCCATCACTTGTTCCCATGCTTCCTGCCTGCCTCCCAGTATCCTGTCCCCTTGGTATCTGACCCACCAACCCAGAGAGCAGGACCTGGGTGAGTGCTCTGACCTTCCTGTTCCTTTCCCAGATCGAGGGCCTGATGGACGATGTGGATTTCAAGGCAAAGGTGACTCGAGCGGAGTTTGAAGAGTTGTGTGCAGACTTGTTTGAGCGGGTCCCTGGGCCCGTGCAGCAGGCGCTGCAGAGTGCAGAGATGAAACTGGTGAGGCAGGGTCATCGGGGTGGGTGTGGCGGAGAGGCAGACGGGATGGAAAGTGAAGAGGTGGCAGGGAGGAGGGAAGAAGTCAGAGAAGAGTCTGTGCTGAGGAGGAGGGTGACCTCGGAGCCGACCCATCCCCCGCTTTCTCCCCCTACAGGATGAGATTGAGCAGGTGATCCTGGTGGGTGGGGCCACTCGTGTCCCCAAAGTGCAGGAGGTGCTGCTGAAGGCTGTGGGCAAGTGAGTGTGGGGCCTGAGCAGCAGGAGGGCTGAGGGGAGGGGGGCCAGGCCAGGCTGCAGATGGATGGTCCTGAGCCTTGGGATGTTCACAGGGAGGAGCTGGGGAAGAACATCAATGCCGACGAAGCCGCCGCTATGGGGGCTGTGTACCAGGCGGCCGCGCTCAGCAAAGCCTTCAAGGTGAAGCCTTTCGTCGTCCGGGATGCAGTGATCTACCCCATCCTGGTGAGTAAGCCTGTGTGCTGGGTGGAAGGCTCCCCATACCTCTCCCAGGGTCATCTCCACTGTCTGCTCAAGCCTATCCCTCTGTCTTCCTGCCATCGGCATTCCCCACCCCAGACCCTACTGTGCTTCTCCACCGGGCCTCCCTTCTCCTGCCATGTAGGTGGAGTTCACGAGGGAGGTGGAGGAGGAGACTGGGGTCCGCAGCCTGAAGCACAATAAGCGCGTCCTCTTCTCCCGCATGGGACCCTACCCTCAACGCAAAGTCATCACCTTTAATCGCTACAGCCATGACTTCAACTTCCACATCAACTATGGTGACCTGGGCTTTCTGGGGCCTGAGGATCTTCGGTGAGGGGGTGGGGCCAGATGGGGACTCCAGGGAGGGAGGGATGGGGTCTGCGGGTGACACAGGGGAAGCAGCCTGTGGGCTTGGGCTTGGGTTTGGGCTGAGCTTCTCCTCTGGGAGGTGCTTCCATCTTGAGGGTGTCCTCGGGGAGGGCCCCATGTCTCATACCCAGAGGCTGTGTAGACTAGAGCTTGGAGGCAGGCTTGCAGGCTCCCCTGAATGGGTTTCTCCTCCCCACCCAGGGTATTTGGCTCCCAGAATCTGACCACAGTGAAGCTAAAAGGTGTGGGAGAGAGCTTCAAGAAGTATCCCGACTATGAGTCCAAGGGCATCAAGGCTCACTTCAACCTGGACGAGAGTGGTGTGCTCAGCCTGGACAGGGTGAGAGCAGGAGCCCCCCTGTGCCAGGCGGGGCCCAGGCACCACCAGCCTCTTCAACAGCGGTTCCTTGTAGTGTTCAAACATGGTCAATAAAGTGGGTCTGGGAGTTGGATAAATCTTGAGCTAAACAAGGGATCTGGTGTGGGCCATCTCAGAGCCTGTGAATGCTCACTGACGTTGTAATTTTCAGGGTCTAGGATGGCTGAGAAACCTGCTTATTAACAACAGTTCATGGGATTTGTATCTTTTAGAACATACTGTGGACAACCATGGCCCATTCTGTTGAGTGGAGGAGTGTGAGGGTGAGGAGGGGGAAGCTCCAGTCCCCTCTCAAAGGGCTTGTAATCAACCAGGGGTGGAGGAGACTCCATCCAGAAGCCCTTGGAGGAGGCAGGGGAGAGGACAGGCTAGCACAGCTGGAAGTCACATGATTGTGCCTAAACAGTGACCCGCCAGGCAGGATGTTTGTGGAGAAAAGGTGGGTTAGCATGTGCTTGTCTTCACCTCGGATCCATGTTGTCAGGTGGAGTCTGTGTTTGAGACGCTGGTGGAGGACAGCCCAGAAGAGGAATCTACTCTGACCAGTAAGATGAGTGTGTGCACGTGTGTGAGAGAGTGTCCTTGTGTGCCTTCCAGGGAGGTGGGCAGGCCTTCCCCTTAGGGTTGGGGGTGGAGTCACTTCTGTGGCGCTCTTTAAGTCTTTGGGTTTTCCTCTTTCTAGAACTTGGCAACACCATCTCCAGCCTGTTTGGAGGTGGCAGCACACCAGATACTAAAGAAAATGGTACTGACACAGTCCAGGTAAGGCCAGGGTGGAGCCAGGGGAGCGTGGAGGACGGTGCATGGGACCAGGCGGCAGCAGCAGAGACTGGGGGTTGGGGTGTTGATCCCAGCTTCTCAGGATATGATAGGCCCCGCCTCCTCTTAGCCTGTGGAGAAGGGAATGGCAACCCACTCTAGTATTCTTGCCTGAAGAATTACATGGACAGAGGAGCCTGGTTTCTACAGTCCATGGGGTCGCAAAGAGTTGGACACGACTGAATCTTTCTTTCTTTCCCCTTAGCCCGAGCTGGGTTCACCAAACCCTTCTTTGGACTCTAAGCCATCCCAAGGCTCACCGTCACCTCCAGACACTTTTCCTTTGTCCAGCTAGACTGCCTCAGTCCAGACGCCCATTGCCCATTTCCACACAGTGGTCCTCTGTCTCCCTCAAGCTATGTCATAGGCAGTGAGCCCTTCAAAGCAGAGCCAGTCCTGATCCATGGGCCCTGCTGGTGACTCCTCAGAGGGTGTGTCTGTTTGTTTCCAGGAGGAGGAGGAAGGGCCTGCTGAGGGGAGCAAGGACGAGCCTGGAGAGCAAGCAGAGCTCAAGGAGGAAGCTGAGGCCCCAGCGGAGGACACCTCTTCGCCCCCACCCCCTGAGGCTAAGGGGGCTGCAGCCCCTGAAGGAGAAAAGGCTGCAGAGAAAGACGGCGGGGACAAGCCCGAGGCCCAGGTGAGCTCTCGGCAGAGTGAAGTCGGCCTGGACCCCGAGGCTGACGGGACAGGCACCTGCCGTGCTTCCTGTCCCCAGAGCCATCCCCACCTGTGGAGGACAGGAGGGCTGATCATGCTTTCCCTCACACCCTCGTCTCTTCCCCACAGAAGCCAAGCGAGAAGGGAGAGGCGGGGTCTGAGGGTGCCCCTCCAGCCCCGGAGGAAGAAAAGAAGCAGAAACCAGCCCGGAAGCAGAGGATGGTGGAGGAGATCGGAGTGGAGCTGGTCGTCCTGGACCTGCCTGACTTGCCCGAGGACCAGCTGGCCCGCTCGGCCCAGAAGTGAGTAAAGGCTGCAAGCGTGCGGAGGGTGGGCGCAGGCTATGGAGCAGCACCCCTCACTCCTGCTGCCCCTCGGCCACAGACTCCAGGACCTGACACTCCGGGACCTGCAGAAGCAGGAACGGGAGAAAGCAGCCAACAGCTTGGAAGCCTTCATCTTTGAGACCCAGGTTGGTGGGCTGGGACACAGGCCTGCCTCAGGACAAGGGACGGGGTCGGGGAGGAGGGTCCTGCCCCAAGAGCCTTGCCCCGAGGGCCTGCTGCGCACTCGCGCTCTGGTGCACCTCCCCAGGACAAGCTGTACCAGCCCGAGTACCAGGAAGTGTCGACTGAGGAGCAGCGTGAGGACATCTCTGGGAAGCTCAGTGCCACGTCCACTTGGCTGGAGGATGAGGGCTTTGGGGCCACCACAGCGGTGAGAGGGCTCCCAGGATGTGGTGGGCAGGATGGGGAAAGGAAAGAGAGCTGGGGTGTGAGGTCATAAAGAAGGATGCAAGGCTGTCGTCCCCTAACCCCTCTGCCCTCTCCCACCCCCACGTCCGTCAGATGTTGAAGGAGAAGTTGGCTGAACTACGGAAGCTGTGCCACGGGCTGTTTTTTCGGGTGGAAGAGCGCAAGAAGTGGCCCGAACGGCTGTCTGCCCTGGATAATCTCCTCAATCATTCCAGCATGTTCCTCAAGTGAGCAGCCCCTCTGCTCTTCTTCCCCACTCAGTCCCACCCCTGTCCTTCCTGGGCTGACGGTCTCCTCTCTGACTGCAGGGGGGCCCGGCTCATCCCAGAGATGGACCAGATCTTCACTGAAGTGGAGATGACAACGTTAGAGAAAATCATCAATGAGACCTGGGTAATCCCCATATAAATACTTAATTGGAGACTTACCTGGCAAGGTGGGCCATCCTTGGCAGCAGGGGAGATGCGGAGAAATGGAGACTCAGCAGTCATTGCCTCCTGGCTTGGCAGCTCATTGGAAAGGCAAAAGATGGCTGCATTTGGGATCACGTCTGATCAGTCCCAGACCAGGGTCATAGGCATGAGTCGTCGATTAGAGGGGTAGTGGAGCCCATCCCTGCGGGATCAGAGAGAGCTGCTCTGAGGAGCTGGGGCTTGAACTGCATGCAGAAATTGGGGCAGGGTTTGGGGAGCTCAGAATGACCTGTCATGAGATGCAGAAGCTGTTCTGGATGTGGGGGCTGTTTTTTGAACCAGAGCACCAAAGCGGTTGAAATAAGGAGAAAAATAAGAGGTTCAACTGTGGTTAGTCCATAGAAATAGGATGGAAACCAGAAATAGGCAGTTTGGCACTCCCTTGTGGAGAGCCTCAAATGCCATCCTGAGGTATCTGTTTGCTTCGGGGGCTGACAGTGACGGGCAGTGATTTGAGGTCTGAGGGGAAGAGCCAGAGGTTGGTTGGGGTGTGTTTCATCTGGGACAGAGGCATCTGCTGGCTCCAAGCCTGTCCTGACCTCGCCCACAGGCCTGGAAGAACACAACCGTGGCCGAGCAGGCCAAGCTTCCCACCACAGAGAAGCCCGTGTTGCTCTCGAAAGACATCGAGGCCAAGATGGCGGCCCTGGACCGCGAGGTGCAGTATCTGCTCAATAAGGCCAAGTTCGCCAAGCCCCGGCCCCGGCCCCGGGACAAGAATGGGACCCGGGCAGAGGCTCCCCTCAATGCCAGCACCAGTGACCAGAGTGAGAAGGTCATCCCTCCACCAGGTGAGGCCAGGGGACTGGTTCAGGCATCACTGGGCAGGAGGAAGCTTTCCCTTCCCTCCGGGGACTACCTTTTCCTCCTGGTTTCCCTCCAGGCCAGACTGAAGACACGAAGCCCATCCCAGAACCTGAGAAAGAGACTGGTGAGCTGGGGAAGCGGATGGGGAACATGGACATCACTTAGCCCCGAGGGGTCAGCAGACTAGCAGGACAGCCTCTCTCTGGACAGCCCTGGAGCTTTGAATGGCCTTTACATCTTGTAGATGTTATTTCCAAAAACAGAATAGACCAAGTGTGGCCCATAGATCCTAAAATACTGACATTTACTGTCTGGCTCTTATTGGGAAAAGTTTGCTAACCCCTGCGTTAGCCCCTTCCTCCTTCTTGCAGACACTAACCTGTTCTTTCCACAAAGCAGGACCTGAAGCAGCAGACTCTGAGCCTCTGGAATTAGGGGGTCCCGCAGCAGGTGAGGGTGGAGGTGGCGGGCTGTGCTGGAGGGCAGTGCCTTCCCTGAGCTGGGCCTGTTCCCTCTGTCTCACCTTCCTCCATCCTGTTCTCTCTTTCCCCCAATTCCTCCCAGAATCCGAACAGAAGGAACATCCCGAACAGCCGACAGGACAGAAGCGAACTTTGAAGAATGATGAACTATAACCTCCCAGTTCCCCACTCGTCCCTGCCCCCTTCTCTCACCACCTCTATTTATTAAGCACCAAGGACTGGGGGAGGGTTGGTTCCCCGCCTCCCCAGAGGCTTCAGTTCCTCTTCTCTCACCTGCGACTGGAGGTGCGGAGAAGGGGAAGGAAGGGACGGTTTACTGGTTCCTTCTGGAATAGTTCTGTGGTTCAAACTGAAATCGTTTTGTTCCCCAACCCCACCTGCTGATTCCCTACCATCCAGGTCCTAGTTTGGGAAAAATCACTATTCTGTCTTCATTCTTCGCCTGTGGGTAGGTGAGAGTGCGGCCATCAGTGGTTGGCTGACAGGCCTGGTAGTGGGAAGGGTGTCCTGGGTTGTTAGAGGGTCTCCAGGCTCTTCTGGTTGTCCTTCCCTCCCTTTTCCACCATGAGATCTATGCCACACAGGCCAGTGTATGCAGAACCTTGCTTTCCAGGTTTGGTTTCTGAGCTCCTGTCTGTACTTTTGCCTCCTCCAAGGTTTTTTCCCCTAAAAATCCCCATTCTCATGCCTCCCCACTGTGAGTCTCCTTGCCTTTCTCTTGCAAGTTGGACAGTCCTCTGCCTCTTGGCCAGACCCCATCCATTTGGACTGCCTAAGTCACTCGAGATCGACCCCCACCCACACGTACAACCCCAGTGGCCAGAGTAGGCAGGGAGAAAGTGAAGAGAATCCAGCTGCCTCTCGAGGGAGTGAGATGTGTGAGAGCACTGTAGCTCCCCACCTGTGGACTCTGGGCCAGGAAAGGCGTGTGAGTAGCTGGCGCAGGGTGCCAGCATTCTGCAAGCAGCTGTTGAAATCTGCATCTTCCCAGTTGCCTGGTACTCCATGGCCCTTGGACTTCTGCCCCCCTTCTCTCCCTGTTGTTCTGCCCTCTCAGACAGAGCCTTTCCCTCACTCCCTGGCCCCCTGGGCTGACCAAAATGTGCTTTCTACTGTGAGCCCCTTGTCCCAAGACCCTGGGGGCAGGAGAGACTGGCATGAATGTAGAACTGCCATCTTGCTGTCTTGGAGGCAGGCCTTGTGGGCAAAGGAAGAGGGTACAGGCTGGCCTTTCTGTAGTGCATTGCTCTGCTGTGATGGGGGCCCTTGACCCACGACGTGGATGTCGGGCAGCCCACCCCCCAGGGTCCTATCTGTAGCAGGAGCCAGGGCTGCCACCCCCACTCCCAGGGCATAGGGGAGCCTGGTTGTATCTGTCTCTTGTCTTTTCTTTTTCTTTTTTTTTTTTTTGCCACATTGGCAGAAATGTGCCCTAAGGTTCCTATCCTGTCCTATATGTTTGAATTGTTTCACTAGCAGTTGAGGCTGGTTGGACAGATTTGAGTCAAATTGTACTTTGCTCCATTGTTAATTGAGAAACTGTTTCAATAAAATATTCTTTTCTATAGTTTTTGTGCTGTGATTTTTTTTTTTTTAATGTGTTTATTTCTAGGACTTCCCTGATAGTCCAGTGGTTAAGATTCTGTGCTTCCCGCGCAGGGGGCACAGGTTCAGTGTCTAGTTGGGCAAGTTCCACATGCCACATGGGATGGCCAAAAGAAAGTATGTTTATTCCTTGAATATAAATAATGCATGTTTATTATGGCAAATTTAGAAGGTAAAACTTGAATAACAAAATTACCTATAATACTACCACCAAAACATCGGTAACATTTTGAACTTAGTTGAGATTCACGCATGTAATTTTTCTTCATGAAAACAAAATTGTTTTATTTTTCCTCTGACATCATTTGGACCAGGTATTTTTAGATAATATTTGAGGTATTTTTAGATAATAATCATTTTTAAGGTAACAGTCTCATTTTACAAATAAATAGCAGCAAAGAGGTTGAGAGGTCCAAGGAATCAGAGGTATTGAGAGGCTCAGCTAAGTTTGAATGTAATGCTAACCCTTCTGTTATCCTGACACAGGAACGTGTTGCTACTGTTTCATCATATGTAGAACAGTTCATTTGGTGGTTCATTGCTTGTGATGAAGCCATGTTTCACCAAAGGAAAGTCACTGTAGTAAATTATTTACGTGTCTAAGCAGTTGAATAAGAAATGACCATGAAGCTTGTGTTTTTCTATAACACTTGAACAAGTCAGACAAGTTTTGAGCCTGAAGCTGCTTTTTTTTCCCCAACAGACTTTGTAAGGGCGGTTAGGTTCACAGCAAAATTAAGCAGAAAGTACACAGAGTTCCCATATACCCTCTGGCCCCATACATGCACAGCCAACCCCAGTATCAACATCCCACACCGGAGCAGGTGGTTTGTTACAATCTATGAACTGTTGTAACTATTACGATCTGTGATCTATCATGTAGCATACAGAGTACTCACCGTCCTAAAAATCCTCTGCCCTGCAGATTCATCCCTCCCTCCCCTTTATAACTCCTGGCAACCACAGACCTTTTTACTGTTTCCATAGTTTTGCCCTTTCCAAAATGTCACGTAGCTGGGAGTCCTGCAGTATGCAGTGCTGTTTTCAGGTCGGTTCCTTTCACTTAGTAATATGCATTTAAGGTTCCTCATTGTCTTTTTGTGGCTCAATAGTGTCTTTTTAGCACTGACTAGTATTGCATTGTCCAGATGTATCATAATTTAACCATTCACCTACTAACGGACATCTGGGTTGCTTTTTCAAATTGTGGCAATTATGAATAAAGCTGCTTTAAACATCTATGTTCAGGTTTTAAGTTTTCTATTCATTTGAGTATGTAATTATGTATATATTTAAAGTTAACATCATAACCATGTTATTAGAAATTTTTAATATATTCTTTTTTTTTAATACTTTTATTTACTTATTTTTGGCTGCACTGGGTTTTGGTTGCTGTGTGGACTTTGTGGCGCTGTAGCAAGCAGGGCCTACTCTGCTGCAGTGCGCACGCTTCCCCTTGCGGCGGCTTCTCTCGTGGAGCACAGGCTCTTGTACATGGGTTTCAGTAGTCGCTGTACGTGGGCTCAGTAGTTGTCGCAAACAGGCTTAGTTGCTCTGCGGCATGTGAAATCTTGGACCAGGGATGAAACGTGTCCCTCTCGTTGCCAGGTGGATTCTTATCCTCTGTGCCACCAGGCAAGTCCAGTTCTCAGTTTTTAAATAGCCATTTTTCTACAGGGTTGATTTTTTTCCTCTAGTTTCCATCATCAGGTGGGCATCAATAACAACTTTGCAGTCCACTGACTAGATATACTATGGTCTATGTAATCTTTTCCTCTATTATTGCATACCTAGAGTGTTTCTGCTTTTCAGGATTATAGACAACAGGATTCAGACATAAGGTTGTATTCATGATCTCTTAGGTTACATTAAAAGGCAGGAATATTTAAGGAAATTATCAGGAGTTTTGCCAGGGGGCAGTTGGTAATGTCTGAAGGTACTTTGGGCTGTTGTAACTGGGGAGAGGAGCGAGGATTTCTAATGAAAAGATGTCAAGGATGCTGCTAAAACATCCTGCAATGCACAGAACAGGCCCCCGGTACAAAGAATTATCAGCCCTGGGGAATTCTCTGGTGGTCCAGTGGTAAAGAATCCACCGTGCAATGCAGGGAACACATCCCTGGTCAGGGAACTAAAATCTCACAGACCTCAGAGCAACTAAGCCTGTACACCGCAGGTACAGAGTCTGTGCCCTTTGTGGAAAGACCCCCAAGTGCTGAAACTAAGACCAGATGCAGCCAAATAACTAAACAGAAAAGAAAGAATTACCCAGCTCTAAAAGTCAATAGGGGCTTCCCAGGTAGCTCAGTGGTAAAGAATCAGCTTGCCAATGCAGAAGACGCAGGTTCAATCCCTGGATTGGGAAGATCCCCTGGAGGAGAAGATGGCAATCCACTCCAGTATTCTTGCCTGGAGAATCCCATGGACAGAGGAGCCTAGTGGGCTATAGTCCATGGGTTCGCAAAAAGTGAGACATGTCTGAGTGACTGAGCGCACATGCAGGCAAATGTCAATAGTGCTGACATTGACAGCCCTGATGTAGATTCTCATAGTATTTGCTTTCAATTCTTTTCTAATGTGTGTGGGAAGCAGCACTGTTCACTGATTAAGAAAATGGGTTCTTGGAACTGGGCTCCTGGCGATTCCTGAGACAAATCTTTTGGGTTGGGTATTTCTTACCTTTTTAAAGGAAGATCAGACCCAAGCTTGAATGATTTCTAAAACCAATACCGCATTCAGTTCAGTTCAGTTCAGTTGCTCAGTCGTGTCCGGCTTTTTGTGACTCTATGAACCACAGCACGCCAGGCCTCCCTGTCCATAACCAACTCCTGGAGTCCACCCAAACCCATGTCCATCGAGTCGATGATGCCATCCAACCATCTTATCCTCTGTCGTCCCCTTCTCCTCCTGCCCTCAATCTTTCCCAGCATCAGGGTCTTTTCCAATGAGTCAGCTCTTCCCATCAGGTGGCCAAAGTATTGCAGTTTCAGCCTCAACATCAGTCCTTCCAATGAACACCGAGGATTGGTCTCCTTTAGGATGGACTGGTTGGATTTCCTTGCAGTCCAAGGGACTCTCAAGAGTCTTCTCCAACACCACAGTTCAAAAGCATCAACTCTTCAGCGCTTAGCTTTCTTCACAGTCCAACTCTCACATCCATACATGACTACTGGAAAAACCATAGCCTTGACTAGACAGACCTTTGTTGGCAAAGTAATGTCCCTGCTTTTTAATATGCTGTCTAGGTTGGTCATAACTTTCATTCCAAGGAGTCAGATCAGATCAGATCAGTCGCTCAGTCGTGTCCGACTCTTTGCGACCCCATGAATCGCAGCACACCAGGACTCCCTGTCCATCACCAACTCCCGGAGTTCACCCAGACTCACATCCATCGAGTCAGTGATGCCATCCAGCCATCTCATCCTCTGTTGTCCCCTTCTCCTCCTGCCCCCAATCCCTCCCAGCATCAGAGTCTTTTCCAATGAGTGAACTCTTCGTATGAGGTGGCCAAAGTACTGGAGTTTCAGCTTTAGCGTCATTGCTTCCAAAGAAATCCCAGGGCTGATCTCCTTCAGAATGGACTGGTTGGATCTCCTTGCAGTCCAAGAGACTCTCAAGAGTCTTCTCCAACCAACATCACAGTTCCAAAGCATCAATTCTTTGGTGCTCAGCTTTCTTCACAGTCCAACTCTCACATCCATACATGACCACGGGAAAAACCATAGCCTTGACTAGACGGACCCTTGTTGGCAAAGTAATGTCTCTGCTTTTGAATATGCTATCTAGGTTGGTCATAACTTTCCATCCAAGGAGTAAGCATCTTTTAATTTCATGGCTGCAGTCACCATCTGTAGTGATTTTGGAGCCCAGAAAAATAAAGTCTGACACTGTTTCCACTGTTTCCCCATCTATTTCCCATGAAGTGATGGGACCAGATGCCATGATCTTCGTTTTCTGAATGTTGAGCTTTAAGCCAACTTTTTCACTCTCCTCTTTCACTTTCTTCAAGAGGCTTTGTAGTTCCTCTTCACTTTCTGCCATAAGGGTGGTGTCATCTGCATGTCTGAGGTTATTGATATTTCTCCCAGCAATCTTGATTCCAGCTTGTTTCTTCCAGCCCAGCGTTTCTCATGATGTACTCTGCATATAAGTTAAATAAACAGGGTGACAATATACAGCCTTGACATACTCCTTTTCCTATTTGGAACCAGTCTGTTGTTCCATGTCCAGTTCTAACTGTTGCTTCCTGACTTGCATACACATTTCTCAAGAGGCAGGTCAGGTGGTCTGGTATTCCCATCTCTTTAAGAATTTTCCACAGTTTATTGTGATCCACACAGTCAAAGGCTTTGGCATAGTCAATAAAGCAGAAATAGATGTTTTTCTGGAACTCTCTTGCTTTTTCGATGATCCAGCAGATGTTGGCAATTTGATCTCTGGTTCCTCTGCCTTTTCTAAAACCAGCTTGAACATCAGGAAGTTCACGGTTCACATATTGCTGAAGCCTGGCTTGGAGAATTTTGAGCATTACTTTACTAGCGTGTGAGATGAGTGCAATTGTGCTGTAGTTTGAGCATTCTTTTGCATTGCCTTTCTTTGGGATTGGAATGAAAACTGACCTTTTCCAGTCCTGTGCCACTGCTGAGTTTTCCATATTTACTGGCATATTGAATGCAGCACTTTCACAGCATCATCTTTTAGGATTTGAAATAGCTCAACTGGAATTCCATCACCTCCACTAGATTTGTTCGTAGTGATGCTTTCTAAGGCCCACTTGACTTCACATTCCAGGATGTCTGGTTCTAGGTCAGTGATCACACCATCATGATTATCTGGGTCATGAAGATCTTTTTTGTACAGTTCTTCTATGTATTCTTGCCACCTCTTCTTACTATCTTCTGCTTCTGTTAGGTCCATACCATTTCTGTCCTTTATCGAGCCCATCTTTGCATGAAATGTTCCCTTGGTATCTCTAATTTTCTTGAAGAGATCTCTAGTCTTTCGCATTCTATTGTTTTCCTCTATTTCTTTGCATTGATCTCTGAGGAAGGCTTTCTTATCTCTCCTTGCTGTTCTTTGGAATTCTGCATTCAAATGGGTATATCTTTCCTTTTCTCCTTTGCTTTTCACTTCTCTTATTTTCACAGCTGTTTGTAAGGCCTCCTCAGACAGCCATTTTACTTTTTTGCATTTCTTTTTCTTGGGGATGGTCTTGATTCCCGTCTCCTGTACAATGTCACGAACCTCCATTCATAGTTCATCAGGCACTCTGTCTTCAGATCTAGTCCCTTAAATCTATTTCTCACTTCCACTGTATAGTCATAAGGGATTTGATTTAGGTCATACCTGAATGGTCTAGTGGTTTTCTCCACTTTCTTCAATTTCAGTCTGAATTTGGCAAACACCGCATTAATACTATAATTTTGCCAACCTGATAGATGAAAAGTGGCATCAATTTTATTTCATGATTGAGGTTGAGCATCTAATTGAAGAACCATTTATATTCCTCTTCTTAGTGACATTTGTTCTCTAACATTTGTGCATTTTCCCACTAGGTTGTTGGTCTTAATGATTTTTAAGAATTCTCTATGTATTAAAAATCAATCCCTTGTCCACCACTTGTAAATGTAATGACTTCCCTGGTGATCCAGTGGCTAAGACTGCCCTTCCAATGCAGGGGTCCTGGCTTTGATCCCTGGTCAGGAAACTAGATCCCACATGCCACAGCTAGAGATCCTGGGTGCTGCAACTAAGAGCCGGTGCAGCCAAATAAATAAATACAGAAATGTTTTTTTAAAACCTACAATAATTAAACCTGTACATTACTGGCATATAAGAAACATTATTATTAGCCAGTTACTAAGAATTCTGAAACAAAAATACAGGTGAAAACAACATGGGGATGGTAAGCAGAGGAATTAAGAAGAAGGAATTTGTTTTGTTAAGAGGATGATATCAATTTTGAACAGCTTAAGGCGCTGATGGAAAAATCAGCATGACTATGGATCTTAATAATTGATGATATGCTTACAAAAGACTCACTTTAAAGAGACAAACAGGTTGAAAATGAAAATACAGAAAATTATATTTCATGCAAATAGTAACCAAAAGAGAGCTGGATTATTTTATTATTATTTATTATTATTATTAAATACCAATTTAAACTTTAAAACAGACATTAAAGGGGACTTCCCTGGTGGTCCAGTACAAAGAATCTGCCTTGCAGTGCAGGGGATGTGAGTTCCATCCCTGATCCAGAAAGAGCCTGCGTGCCAGCAGAGAAACTAAGCCTGTGTGCCACAACTGGAGAGACCCTGTACGACCATGAGAGACTGCACATAATGCAGAGGAGATCCCCTGTGCCACAACTAAGACCAGATGTAGCCAAATAAATGAATAGTAAAAATAAAATTAAACAAAAATAGACATTACAGGACTTCCCTGCTGGTCCAGTGGCTAAGACTCTGTGCCCCTAATGCAGTGGGTCCAAGGTCGGGGAACTATATCCTACATGCTGCAAATAAGAGCTGGTGCAGCCAAATAAATAAATACACATTAAAAAATAAAACAGTGAATTTTGTGCTATATGAACTATATCTGAATTTTTAAAATATGTGTAATTAGTGTTATTATTTTTTAAATTTGCTCTATGTTAGCAGCCATATTATAAAAGGGGTATAAAGAGAGAAAATTTTGTAGGGCAAAGTAGTGACTTATTTCTATTTTTTCTTGATCAGTATCTTCAGAGTATTCTGTTTTTAGTTTTTCAAAGAGTCTAGCTTTGAGACATTGTATTATAGTTTGTTTTTTGTTTCATTAATTTCTGCTGTTATTGCTGATTCCTTTTATTTTCTTTGGATTTATTTTATTTAAAAACAATCTTAGGGCTTCCCTGGTAAAGAATCCACCTGCCAATGCAGGAGACATGAGTTGATTCTTTACCCTCTAAGCCACTAGGGGAGGTCCTTAATTTCTTTTTTGGAGCCCATCCAGCAGTCAGGCAGATCTGCCTCTGCTTCACAGTAGTTGGTCAGAACAGAGCAGTGGCTTTCCTTCCAGCCTCTGACCATCCTGTAACCTACTCTCCAGTCACCACCTCCAGGACTATCTTCTCGGCCACCCCCTACCTCTAGGACCAGCCAACAGGGTTTTGTGTGGTGGCTCCTTACTGTCATCAACCATGAGCTCCCAGATTTGTCAGACTTATTCCACTAACATGGAAACTGCAGCCCACTATACAGTCGACCAGCGTCTGGGAGTCTCTGGCCTTCTACACTTACCTCTCTGGGCTTCTACTTCAACTGCAACAACGTGGCTCTGGAGGGTGTGGGCTGCTTCTTTCTGCCAGTTGGTCAAGAACTGTGAGGGCTCCAAGCATCTTTAGAAGACCAAAACCAGTTCACCTGCTCCACCCTCTTCCAGGACTCAGAGAAGCTGGCCCAGTAGGGGTGAGGCAGGACCTGGAGGCTATGGAAACCACCATGGCCCTGGAGAAGACCCTGAACCAGGCTCTTCTGCATTTGCGTGCCCTGGGTTCTGCCCACACATACCTGGACGACAGCTTCCTAGAGGTGAGACAGGCTGGGACTCAGGACTGGGACATATACCCGGACAACTGAATATATCTCTGCAGCAACAGAAAACAAGGAAACTATAAGGGGCTAAAAGCAACTCCATACATGCACAGCTGGGCAAATCAGGAACAAGACACGAAAAGATCAAAATCCAACTGCCACTTCTGAGATGTCAGGCCCTGCACATAGCATAACCAAGGGGTTGGGCAGATCACCCAAGCCACCCCTCCACCTCTACCCAGGGGACCCATCCCTCCCCTCCCCCATATTTTTTTTTAATGGCCAAATGGCAAATGCATTGGATCCTGGTTTCAGATTTTTTCTTTTAATTTTATTTATTTATTTATTTTTGGCTGTGTTGGATCTTCATCGCTTCTCGGAATTTTCTCTAGTTGTGGTGTGCAGGTTCTCACTGCAGTGGCTTCTCTTGTTTTGGAGTACCAGCTCTAGGGCACTCGGGTTTCAGTAGCTGCAGCACGTGGGCTCAATAGTTGTGGTGCATGAGCCTAGTTGCTCAGCAGCATGTGGGATCGTCCCAGACCAGGGATCGAACCCATGTCTCCTTCACCGACAGGCGGATTCTTTACCACTGAGCCACCAGGGAAGCCCTCCCCTCCCCCATTTAAGGGACCAGCTTATACATCCTGCCCGCCTCCGCCCCCCCACCCCAACCCGGACCCCACCGCAGGGAGTGAGCAAGGGTACTGGTTACTTGTTCTCGCTCCCTCCTGCTGTAGTCCCAGTAAAGCCTTGCTGAATTTTTTTCCTGGCCTTTTATCAATTTCTACTGATTAAAGAGTTCACGAACTCTGGTCTGTAACAGAGAAAGAGGTGAAAGTCATCAGGAAGACGGTGACCACATGACTAATCTCAGTAAGGCTGGCTGACAGCCCCTGGGCTGAGATGGGCAGAGAATCCTTTCCAAAGGTCCTATGAGTAGCCCCCCAAAGCTCAGTAGCCTTTGAGGGCCCCCCCTGCATCTCCCTGGTATAAGGGCTTCTGCCTGAACCTCTCCCTGCAACCTCCAGACAGGTTTTTAACCACACTGCTGCTGCTGCTGCTGCTAAGTTGCTTCAGTCGTGTCTGACTCTGTGCGACCCCGTGCGACCCCATAGACGGCAGCTCACCAGGCTCCCCCGTCCCTGAGATTCTCCAGGCAAGAACACTGGAGTGGGTTGCCATTTCCTTCTCCAATGCATGAAAGTGAAAAGTGAAAGGGAAGTCACTCAGTCGTGTCCGACTCTTAGCGACCCCATAGACTGCAGCCCACCAGGCGCCTCTGTCCATGGGATTTCCCAGGCAAGAGTACTGGAGTGGGGTGCCATTGCCTTCTCCGTTTAACCACACTGGAGCCCACCAAATGGAAACAATAAAGCTTTTTGAAGAAAATAAAACCTCTTTCCAGATAATTATTGTTAGTGTATAGAAACTGGCTTTGAGTATTAATTTCGTATCCTGCAACTTTACAGAATTCATTGAGATAACAGATTTGAGGTTTTTTGGGTTTTTTGGTGGAGTCTTTAGAGTTTTCTCTATATAAAATCATGTCACTTGAAAACAGATAATTTTAAGGGTAGGGGAAGATCGTAATGCAGTGATCTCAGGACCATTTTACCTTCTTTTCTTTTTCTATTTTTTTAAGCATGTATTTCACTCTCACATGTGAGACAGACTGAGTAAAAATATGTGATGTAAACATCAGGTTTTTATTTCTTTCTACATGCCAAAGACAAGTAGAAAATAACACAAATTATCCTTTCAAGCCAATAAAATTCCTATGAAAATAATGATAAGTTCAGCTGTCAAAGCTAAAACAAATTGTCTCTAAATATAGTAGCAACCCAAATGTGGTGAGGCAAGAAACATCACAGCCACAAAACTAAGGTTAACTGAGGAAATGGCGCTCCTTTGCCTTCTTAGAAATGATCCAAAAAACTGATAAGAACAGATACTACTCTTGATCTTAGTCGAAAGACTTTACAGTAACATATGTAAAATAGATAGCCAGTGGGAATTTGCTGTATGACTCGGGAAACTGGAACCTGGGCTCTGTGACAACCTAGAGGGGTGGGGTGGGGTGGGAGGTGCCAGGGAGGCCCAAAAGGTAGGAGACATATGTACACCTATGGCTGATCCACGTTGATGTATAGCAGAAACCAACACAATATTGTAAGTATCCTTCAACTAAAAATAAATAAATAAAAGAGATTTTAAAATAAGTTAAATCTGGAACAAAAAAAAAAAGCACTCGCCATACCAGGATATCCTTACCTTCTGCAGAGAGAGCTAGGGCAAAGTGCTGGGGGTTGGACAGTGCCATGCACTGCACAGACAGGAGTTCTACTAGAGGACAGCCAGGCTGCCCTTCTGCAGCCGCCCCAACCCACGCCAGCTGCCCCGCTCCTGCCAAGATTTAGCGCTAAGCCCAGTGATTGGAAACCCACCCCCAGTGTCCCACAGAGCAGGGCTGGAGGTCCAGGTGTGCCCAGTGCTCCGTTCAGGCATTTTCTAAACTGCTGTCAG
Source organism: Bos mutus (assembly GCF_027580195.1). Lineage (NCBI taxonomy): Eukaryota > Metazoa > Chordata > Mammalia > Artiodactyla > Bovidae > Bos > Bos mutus. Next base: position 50,234,299 of record NC_091631.1, read on the forward strand.
AGAAAGTGCTAGCAAGGACACGGGGAGTAGGAGGGGGAGTTGCCCCCCAAATAAAAAGTAAAAACCCATCGAGGGACTCCAAAAAGCTGTTATGTATGTGGATTATCTCTTTCTGTATTTTTCATATTACAAGATTAAAACAGAGACAATTTAATGACTATTTACTTATGAATACATTTTAAATAACAGTAGGGCTTTCCTGGTGGTCTGGAGATTAGGAACCCGCCTTGCAGGGGACACGGGTTCCATTCCTGGTCCAGGAGGATCCCACATGTTGCAGGGCAACTAAGCCCGGGCACCACAAATGCTGAAGTCGGTGTGCTCTAGAGCCAGGGCTCCCCCACAAGAGAAGCCGCCACAGTGAGAAGCCTAGGCACCAGGCACCGCAACTGGAGAGCTGGCCCCGCTAGCCACAACCAGAGAAAGCCCATGAGCCCCAGTGACGACCCAGCACAGTCAATAATACGTAAATATTATTAAACAATAAATGTTATATAAATTTAAATAAATGTTAAAATAACACTAGTAAACCTACTACCACAGGTCAATGTAAATAACATATTCTTATGAAAAACAATTATATTTTCAGAATTGTGAGGGAATTCCCTGGTGAACCAGTGGTTAGAAAATTGTGCTTTCACTGCTGAGGACCCGAGGTTCAACTCGTAGTTGGGAAACTAAAAAAAAAAAGGAAGAAAGAATTTTGAGAACAGCAGGGTTGTATTGCACCATGTTTGTGAATCTCTTTGATGTGTGGTTTGAAACAAGACCACTGCATCCTCACACCCGCTTCAGCATTCAGCTGCCACTCCTGCTATTTTGGTTGAAATATAGGAAGAACCTTCAGCCTCATGCAGATATGCAGTTGGAAAAGGAGAAGTTGTTTAATAATAGCCTTTTCAGACAGTTGTGAATATTCTTTTTTTAGGTCTACACTAAATTAGACAAGTGGGAGTTTCTTAAAGATTAGTTGCAATGTGGAATCAGAAACCAACTCAGGAACTTTTCATACCTTATCCAGTTAAAAACCTACTGACCTATTTTGCACTTTGAAGGGACTTTTTTTTACCCCTGCATGATTTTTTTTTTTAATATCATGCATTGGTAATTTGGAAAGTGTTGGTTCACTGAATTACACAGATCTTCAAATGTTAGCGCATTTCATGACACTTTTTTTCATACCAAAAAATGATTCTGATACTACACCACCGACCTTATCAGAAACATGCTAAGATGGTGGGAAGTTGTCAAGCTCAAACTTTATTGTTGGCCACAAACACAATCAGTTGTTTTCCTTGAAGTGATGATAGCTTACAGTGAACAATGTCAGATTCGTGATCTCCTGGAGAAGATTTAGCTTTGGGACTAAGGACCAGGCTTGATCACTCAAGAGCTTTTGTGTAGCAATGTTTTATTAAAGTATAAAAAGGGAGAAAGCTTCTGACATAGACATCAGAAGGGGAACAGAGGTTGCTCCCCTGCTAGTCTTTAGCAAGGGAATTATACACTTTTTAAATTAGTTATTACAATAAATCAAAAGAATGTCTCAAGGTTGTAAAAATTTTACTAGACCCACTCCCACGATTTACATTTTAGGATAACAAAATTAGAATTTAAAAATAGAAAGATCCTATCAGACCCACTCCCATAATGTACATTCTAAAATATCAGGATTCAGTTCAGTTCAGTTCAGTCGCTCAGTTGTGTCCAACTCTTTGCGACCCCATGAATCACAGCACGCCAGGCCTCCCTGTCCATCACCAACTCCAGGAGTTCACCCAAACTCACATCCATCGAGTCGGTGATACCATCTAGCCATCTCATCTTCTGTCGTCCCCTTCTCCTCCTGCCCCCAATCCCTCCCAGCATCACAGTCTTTTCCAATGAGTCAACTCTTCACATGAAGTGGCCAAAGTAACGGAGTTTCAACTTTAGCATCACTCCTTTCAAAGAAATCCCAGGGCTGATCTCCTTCAGAATGGACTGGTTGGATCTCCTTGCAGTCCAAGGGACTCTCAAGAGTCTTCTCCAACACCACAGTTCAAAAGCATCAATTCTTTGGCACTCAGCTTTCTTCACAGTCCAGCTCTCACATCCATACATGACCACAGGAAAAACCATAGCCTTGACTAGACGGACCTTTGTTGGCAAAGTAATGTCTCTGCTTTTGAATATGCTATCTAGGTTGGTCATAACTTTCCTTCCAAGGAGTAAGCATCTTTTAATTTCATGGCTGCAATCACCATCTGTAGTGATTTTGGAGCCCAAAAAAATAAAGTTTGACACTGTTTCCGCTGTTTTCAACAGCGGAAACAGTGGAAAATATCAGGCTTAGTCAGAAGCTTTTCAGGAAGGAGAAACTGTCCTCAAGCAGAATACATTGCTGTTATATAATACAGCAATAATACTCTAGTACAGTTTAAACTGAGTTTTTTGTTGTGTAATCAGTTCTGGGCTTAAAGAAAAAAAGTGTTTTTTGTGACTAAGACTAAGGAATGTAGAGGAAAAAAAAAAGAGTTTGTCCTTTCCTCCTCCTTGAGAACCCCAGACTCCCCTCTTCTCAGGGACCCCAGGACTTCTTATCAACCTGCCTAAGAATTGACTCTCTCAGTGACAGGGTTACTTTGTTCATTTTTGAGAAAATGTCTGCCAAATGCCCGAAGTCTAGATAACCATAGCTCCTCTCTCGCTTGTTCTTTCAGGTAAAAAGCATGTTTCTTTAAATAAGAGGCTAATTCAGCTCACATCTCAAACAACTGCAAAGAAATGCACCAAGGAAATGCATCCTTGGACAACCATGGTACTTCCAGAGCCAGCAGAAGTGTTTTAGGCATACTTCACGTTTCATCACACAAAACATTAAAAAGATGTGTATTCAGGAGTTCAAAATTAATAAAATTAATGAATTTCCCTGCTTCATCAAGGACAGTCTGAAGTGAAACTGACTTTTGTCTCTTCTCTTTTTTTTAACTTTGTGCAGTGGTGAGGAAAACAATGATTACTAGTGTGGTTTGATGTCACTGCCTGATTCATGCCAAGGGGGCAGCAGCTTAATTTTCCATTGCTTTTGTACCATCAATGCAGATATTAATATGGTAAAAAAGGGCAAATTACATCTCATTATTATTATAAAGATAGTTTTGACCTCCCTACCCCAAAAGACCTTGAAGTGTCCAAAGGTAATACTTTAAAAAACACTGTCTTAGTCCAACCAGGATTTGAGCTGATTTGACAGGACTTTAATTTTTAATTTATTTTTATTAAATTAATAATTTAATTTTTAATTTGGCCATGGCAGGTGGCTTGCAGGATATCAGCTTCCGTGACCAGGACTGAACCTTGGCCATAGCCGTGAAAGCCCGGAATCCTAACCACTGGGCCACCAGGGAACCCCCAGTTATACTGTTGTCTTTGTGAAGGTTGTGGTATTTCATGTTGACCCTTGTTCCCAGAATGCAATCCATCAGATGCCCCAGGTTAATGCCTGGGCAGGTTTTCAGGCTGCTTTCTCCTTGATGGCCTTGAACTTCAATTCTTGTCCCCCAGGTCCTCGACTTTCAAGAGCAGGAATGAGCTTCCCTCCCTCTCCACAGTTTCTCTTGGATTGCAAAAGCCTTTGTTAGACAAACAGCACCAAATGTTGGGTTCACTTCTTTGGGCTTCTCTTCACTCTGGGATCTTGACCTCTGTGGCAGATCGATTAGAAGAAATGACTCTAGTTCTTCATCTACAACTTTTCGTTTATTCATTTGGCTGCACCGGGTATTTAGTTGTGGCATATGGGATCTTCGTTGCTTCACGTGGCATCTTTGGTCTCGGTGCACGGAGTCTCTAGTGGTGGCACAGGGGCTCCAGAGCAGGCGGGTTCAGTAGCTTCGAGGCATGTGGGATCTTAGTTCTCTGACCAGGGGATCAAACTCTGGTCCCCTGCCCTTCGAGGCGGATTCTTAACCACTGGAGCACTAAGGAAGTCCCTATCTACAACTTTCGCAATGTGATTTTGCAACTCCTTTCATCAAGAGGTGGAGACTTTCAGGCATCTGAATGTCTCCAAAGAATAGCAAGAAGAGATAAGAAAGCGTTCTTCAGCGATCAATGCAAAGAAATAGAGGAAAACAACAGAATGGGAAAGACTAGAGATCTCTTCAAGAAAATTGGAGATACCAAGGGAACATTTCATGCAAAGATGGGCTCGATAAAGGACAGAAACGGTATGGACCTAACAGAAGCAGAAGATATTAAGAAGAGATGGCAAGAATACACAGAAGAACTGTACAAAAAAGATCTTCACGACCCAGATAATCACGATGGTGTGATCGCTGACCTAGAGCCAGACATCCTGGAATGTGAAGTCAAGTGGGCCTTAGAAAGCATCACTACGAACAAAGCTAGTGGAGGTGATGGAATTCCAGTTGAGCTCTTTCAAATCCTGAAAGATGATGCTGTGAAAGTGCTACACTCAATATGCCAGCACATTTGGAAAACTCAGCAGTGGCACAGGACTGGAAAAGGTCAGTTTTCATTCCAATCCCAAAGAAAGGCAATGCCAAAGAATGCTCAAACTACCGCACAATTGCACTCATCTCACATGCTAGTAAAGTAATGCTCAAAATTCTCCAAGCCAGGCTTCAGCAATATGTGAACCGTGAACTTCCTGATGTTCAAGCTGGTTTTAGAAAAGGCAGAGGAACCAGAGATCAAATTGCCAACATCTGCTGGATCATCGAAAAAGCAAGAGAGTTCCAGAAAAACATCTATTTCTGCTTTATTGACTATGTCAAAGCCTTTGACTGTGTGGATCACAATAAACTGTGGAAAATTCTTAAAGAGATGGGAATATCAGAGCACCTGACCTGCCTCTTGAGAAATGTGTATGCAAGTCAGGAAGCAACAGTTAGAACTGGACATGGAACAACAGACTGGTTCCAAATAGGAAAAGGAGTATGTCAAGCCTGTATATTGTCACCCTGCTTATTTAACTTATATGCAGAGTACATCATGAGAAATGCTGGACTGGAAGAAGCAGAAGCTGGAATCAAGATTGCTGGGAGAAATAACAATAACCTCAGATATGCAGATGACACCACCCTTATGGCAGAAAGTGAAGAGGAACTCAAAAGCCTCTTGATGAAAGTGAAAGTGGAGAGTGAAAAAGTTGGCGTAAAGCTCAACATTCAGAAAACGAAGATCATGGTATCCGGTCCCATCATTTCCTGGGAAATAGATGGGGAAGCAGTGGAAACAGTGTCAGACTTTATTTTTGGGGGCTCGAAAATCACTGCAGATGGTGACTGCAGCCATGAAATTAAAAGACGCTTACTCCTCGGAAGGAAAGTTATGACCAACCTAGATAGCATATTCAAAAGCAGAGACATTACTTTGCCAACAAAGGTCCGTCTAGTCAAGGCTATAGTTTTTCCTGTGGTCATGTATGGATGTGAGAGTTGGACTGTGAAGAAGGCTGAGTGCCAAAGAATTGATGCTTTTGAACTGTGGTGTTGGAGAAGACTCTTGAGAGTCCCTTGGACTGCAAGGAGATCCAACCAGTCCATTCTGAAGGAGATCAGCCCTGGGATTTCTTTGGAAGGAATGATGCTAAAGCTGAAACTCCAGTGCTTTGGCCACCTCATGGGAAGAGTTGACTCATTGGAAAAGACTGTGATGCTGGGAGGGATTGGGGGCAGGAGGAGAAGGGGATGGCAGAGGATGAGATGGCTGGATGGCATCACTAACTCGATGGACGTAAGTCTGGGTGAACTCCGGGAGTTGGTGATGGACCGGGAGGCCTGGAGTGCTGCAGTTCATGGGGTCGCAAAGAGTTGGACACGATTGAGCAACTGAACTGAACTGAACTGAACTATTGTCTGCTTTGGCCAACAGAAGATGACAGAAACAATATTGTGCCATTTCTGGAACTAAGCCTCCTTAAGAGGCTGGCATGCTTCAGTTCAGCCTCAGACCCCTGCTGCAAGAATTGCCATGAGAACAAACCAAAGCTACTTTGCTGGGATATGCAAGACCACGTGGAATAGAAAGAGACTGTCTCACCTGAGTCCACCTTAAATCAACCAGACACCAGCCAAGTCACCTCCTGACATGTCCGCTGAGCCTAACCTGGATCAGCAGAACTGTCCAGATGTCCAATTACCCCATGGACTTGTGAGCCATAATAAAATTATTATTGTTTTAAACAACTAAGTTTTGGGGTGATTTTGTTCTATAATAATAGCTAACTGCAAAAGCTAATTGATACCTTGCCCCTTTGGTAGCTCTCTGACACCTTCAAACACCTATTAATATTTTATATTTTGACCAGCTTTTCTACTTGTTATTGGTGGGAAGATTGGTCTGAAATAAGCTAGTCTGACATTACTCAAAGCAAAACATCCTTGATGACTTCTTGCTTTTCCTCATACTTTCATGAGTCTGCTTTATCTTTTTTAGAATATTTAATATGTTGATTTTAGCTTCTTGGCCCACCAGTCTGCCTTGTCTCTTATGTGCGTGCTAAGTTGCTTCAGTCATGTCGGCTCTTTGTGATTCCGTGGACTGTAGCCCACCAGGCTCCTCTGTCCATGGGATTCTCCAGACAATAATACTGGAATGGGTTGTCTCTTATAGGCTGTTCAATTTGTTTTATCTTATTTATGTTTTAAGTCTTTATTGAATTTGTTACAATATTGCTTCTGTTTTATGGTTTATTTTTTTGGCCGGGAGGCATGTGGGATCTTGGCTCCCCAACCAGGGATCCAACCCACACCCGTCCGTTCCACCCGTATTGGAAAGGAAAGTCTTAACCACTGATCCACCAGGAAAGTTCCTCAATTTACTTTATCTATGTTTTTGTATTGATTTATTTATTTTTGGCTGTGCTAGGTCTTCATTGCTGCACAGGCTTTTCTTTAGTTTCAGTAAGGGGGTGCTACTCCCTGGTTGCAGTGTGTGGGCTTCTCATTGTGCTGCTTCTTGTTGCAGAGCACAGGCTCCAGAGCACAGGCTCAACAATCGTGGCACACGGGCTTAGTTGCTCCACAGCATGTGGGGTCTTCCTAGATCAGGGATTGAACTTGCGTCTCCTGCTTTGACAGGCAGATTCTTTACCACTGAGCCACCAGGGAGGCCCTGTTTTACCTAAATTAAAAGAAAATAATTTATTCTTATAGTGGTTTCTTCCCTAGACTTTGCCCCCTTGAACTCATATTCCCCTAGGGACATTTGCTACTTTGGTGCGTGACTTGTGAGAAAGGGCAAGCATTCTGGTTGCTAGCACAGGCCCCTCCCGGTGAAGCAGGCTTGTATTTGGAGGAGGGTATGAGATGTGAAGGAGGGACGTTAAAATTATCCAGGGCAGTACAACTGCCTTTTGATGAGTTCTTTTCCTCACTTAGAATCATTTTGTTATTCAGATTTTGAGGTGGTGAATTAAATGCTGCTGCTGCTGGAGAAGGCAATGGCACCCCACTCCAGTACTCTTGCTTGGCAAATCCCATGGACGGAGGAGCCTGGTAGGTTGCAGTCCATGGGGTCGCTAAGAGTCAGATACGACGGAGCAACTTCACTTTCATTTTTCACTTTCCTGCATTGGAGAAAGAAATGGTGACCCACTCCAGTGTTCTTGCCTGGAGAATCCCAGGGACGGGGGAGCCTGGTGGGCTGCCGTCTCTGGGATCGCACAGTCGGACACGACTGACATGACTTAGCAGCAGCAGCAGCTCCCCCATCCGACTCCTAGCGACCCCATGGACTGCAGCCTACCAGGCTCCTCCGTCCATGGGATTTGCCAGGCAAGAGTACTGGAGTGGCTAGGATCCAGCTAGTCTGCCTGTTGCTAAGTCACTAAGTTGTGTCTGACTCTTGCAGCCCCATGGACTGTAGCTCGGCCAGGTTCCTCTGTCCATAGGATTTCCCAGGCAAGAATACTGGAGTGGGTTGTCATTTCCTTCTCCATAAGATCTTTCTGAGCCAGGAATCAAACTCCATATCTCCTGATTTGCAGGTGGATTCTTTAACACTGAGCCAGCAGGGAAGCCCTATCTGCCTGTACCCATAGATAGGGGATCTCAATGGACTGGCCCAGGTAATGCTGAGGGAAAGAGTTGCAGATTTGAAAACTCTGTCCTACTTTACCTCCTATCCACAGTTCATGGTTCCTGTCACTCTGGGCTGCCTTCTACCACCCTCCATCCCTACTCCAAACACACACAGGATCTTATTATCCATTTTTCCTGGAATGCCTCCATGTTTCGATATTAATTTGACAGATCCACCAGCTGCCCTCCTATTTCTGAGTCTGGGCTTGGGTTGGTCCTGGCAGCCAACAGCTATTGATATTTACATCTTATCATAAATATCTTTATTATTATTATGTTTCAATGTTGTCAAATCGATTGTGCTTTTATTTGGTGATTTCTTCACACTCTCTCACCCAGAAACCAATTTATCGGTTTCATTTTCTTCAATATGTGTGTTAGTCACTTAGTCGTGTCTGACTCTTTATGATCCCATGGACTGTAGCCTACCAGGCTCCTCTGTCCATGGGATTCTCCAGGCAAGAATACTGGAGTGGATTGCCATTTCCTTCTCCAGGGATCTTCCTGACCCAGGGATTGAAACAGGGTCTCCTGCATTGCAGGCAGATTCTTTTCCCTCTGAGCTATAGGGAAGTCCATTTCTTCAATGGCACTGTTTATCTGGGGTTTATTCTGTGTGGGGTTTGCAACAGATATCTAAATGGATTTTTTTCCTAAATAACTAAACAATAATCTTACACCATTAATTAATTAATTACCTCCCCCCAATTGATTTATCATGGTTTAAATTATACATGTGAAGGCTGCTAGTACATCTTGTTCCTTTTTACTGTCTGGCTAGTGACTTCCTTGGTGGTCCAGTGGTTAAGAATCTGCCTTCCAATGCAGGGGATGCTGGTTCAAACCCTGGTGGAGGAACTAAGATCCCACATGCCGTGGGCGGCTAAGCCAGAGTGCCACAACTACTGAGCCCACAAGTAGGAGAAGCCCGTGCACTGCACTGAAGATCGCTGCATACCACAACTAGGTATACCACTGCATACCACAACTGTTTTAATTTGGCACAGCCAAATTAAAAAAAAAAAAAAAAAAAAAGGCCCAGCTATGCTCTACACCACATAATTACCATATCCTTATAATTGCTAATGTTTGGCAGTGAAAATTCTCCTCTTTACTCTTTTTAATTTGTCGAGTTTCTTACTTTGATTTTTTTATTCTCCCAGATGATCTCTAAAATAATTTTGCCCAGTTTCCAAGAAGTTTTACTGGGCATTTTGATTGGATTGAAATCACTTTTAAAACCTCAAATGAAGGGGATTCTCTGATTGTGTAGCACTTGGGACTTAGTACTTTCACTACCTGCATTCAATCCCTGGTCAGGGAACTAAGATCTTGCAAGCAGCATAACCAAAAAAAAAGGAAACAAAGAAAAAACTCCAAATGAATATAGAAAGGATTGATGTTTTTGCTGTATCAAAATCATAGGTTATTTTTCAGGCATGTAGGATGATTTGCACTTATTCACACTAGGTTTTATTATCTAGAGTTGGACTGTGAAGAAAGCTGAGCACCGAAGAATTGATGCTTTTGAACTGTGGTGCTGGAGAAGACTCTTGAGAGTCCCTTGGACTGCAAGGAGATCCAACCAGTCCATCCTAAAGGAGATCAGTCCTGGGTGTTCTTTGGAAGGAATGATGCTAAAGCTGAAACTCCAGTACTTTGGCCACCTCATGGGAAGAGTTGAGTCATTGGAAAAGACTCTGATGCTGGGAGGGATTGGGGGCAGGAGGAGAAGGGGACGACAGAGGATGAGATGGCTGGATGGCATCACTGACTTGATGGACGTGAGTCTGAGTGAACTCCGGGAGTTGGTGATGGACAGGGAGGCCTGGCGTGCTGCAATTCATGGGGTCGCAGGGAGTCGGACACAACTGAGCAACTGAACTGAACTGAACTGAAAACCTGCTTACTTTGGGGGGACGTCATCTTCTTATTTCCTTTCCTGACTTTTCTTGGGCTTCTCTTGTTGCAGAGCATGGGCTCTAGAGTACATAGGCTCAGTAGTTGTGGCACTTGGGCTGAGTTGGCATGCATAATCTTAGTTCCCTTATCAGAAATCCAACCCACATCCCCTGCATTAGCAAGAAGGATGCTTAACTACTGGACCACCAGGGAATCCCCACAAGCTGGTTCTTAGTTTTTTCTGTTTCATTCAACTCAGCTCAAAAGTCTTAACTCTATAGAACATGTTTATGTTTTAATAGGAAAAAAAATCAAGATATAAAAGTATTTAGATGGTGTGAGCAACTGTTTATCTAGCAATTTACAGATTATGACAGTAGTGCTTTGTATCAAATACTATCTGGGCACTGTGGTGAAGGGGCCATCGTCCATACTCAGGGAATGTATGTAGTTGGGGAGGCTAACAAGTAAATGGGCAATTTCAACTCAATAGGGAAAATTATAGGGTTATATTTATATATGCTAAGGTATACATATGTATGTATATAGAAAAGAGTAAAAATAGAAACACTCAATTTTACATGACTATCATCAGCTAGTGTTTAAAACTTCTTTTTGGTGTCTTCCAAATTTGCTCTAAAGATAATGCATAACATGAAAAAAATTGAAAAGTTAAAAAGAAATGGGGCTCCCTCTGGCCAAATGTGGGACAATTTGAGCATTAATAAAAATAATGGTGGACTTCCCTGGTGGCTCAGCAGTAAAGAATCCACCTACAGTGCGGGAGTCATAGGAAACATGGGTTCGATCCCTGGGTTGGGAAGATCCCCTGCAGGAGGGCATGGCCCCACTCCAGTGTTCTTGCCTGGAGAATCCCATGGACAGAGGAGCCTGGTGGGCTACAGTCCATGGGGTCCCAAAGAGTCAGATACGACTGAAGTGACTTGGCACCACATGGCATGACATAGATAATGGTAGCATGGAATATAATACAGCAAATACAAAAACCTGGGAATCCACATTGATCCTAATCTTTTCAGGGTTGGAGGGGGACAAGGTCTTTACAGGAGACTGCTGCTGCTGCTGCTAAGTCACTTCAGTCGTGTCCGACTCTGTGCGACCCCATAGGCTCCCCTGTCCCTGGGATTCTCCAGGCAAGAACACTGGAGTGGGTACTAATTCATAAATACAAAAAGAATGATAGAATGAGAAAACCTCCAACTTGCAACCACCCGTGTTAATAAATGATTCAGGCAAGATTCATCAATGGATGCTGAAACCACTGGGTGACAAATTGTTGAAACAGGAGGATACATCTGTAGTATCAAAGTATGGTCCCATAGATGACTAATTACAAGGAGGAAAAGCTTCTTACAGCATAGAAATCAGGTGGGTGTCATTTTAACTATAAATGATCAAATTTATCACATGCCTCCTGATGTGTGGTCCACTGAGGACACATCACCATCTATACAGCACTTCTGCCAAAATTATTTAACATGATCTGTATTGCAAAAACAAGCAGACAAATTCATATGAGGGACATTCTTGCAAAACAACTAACCTAGACTTTTGAAAAATATTAAAGTCATGAAAATTTCTTTTTCTTTTTTTAAAAAACATGTTTATTATATCTCCTTTTAGAAGTGGCATCTACATCCTCAACCTAAACTCAAATGGACTGAAACAGATAATAAAGTGTTTTGAAACATTGATTTTGCATGCTTGCTTAGTCTGACTCTTTGTGATCCCATGGCCTGCAGCCCACTAGGCTTCTCTGTCCATGGAATTTTCCAAGCAAGAATACTGGAGTGGGTTGCCATTTCCTACTCCATCTTTCTTTCTCTTCCTTTTCTTTCTTTAATGGGAAACTGATTTCTTTTTATTTAGGCCTTAGGAAGAAAATTAAATTTGGTCACTAATATTACTTTTTTAAATATCTAGTTTGGGGAGGTCTAGTGATTAGGATTCCAGGCTTTCACTGCCGTGGCCTCGGTTCAATCCCTGTTAGAGGAACTAAGATCCCACAAGCTCTGCAGCACAGCCAAAAAAAAAAAAAAAAAAAAAAAAGCTAGTTTTACATAGATAGGACCAAAGTATCAGAGAAATAATTTCTTCTGTAAAAATTGGCCAAATTTTATAAAACATCTAATGTATAATACAATTCAAATTATATAAAGCCTGCTTGGGATCATATCATTCTGAACATATGACAGTTGCAATGCCATTCTATTAGCTGTGAAAATACTTGCTCTCCTGTGGCTTTGGTTCAAAAGACTAGAGTTGAATCTGCAAGAATAAACTGAGTATCTATGGATGAAGAATGTCGTTTCAGTAAACAAAGGATGTTGAAGTCATCAACCCCTCAGCCACTGCAGCCAACCCCACCTGTGCACCCTGAGAGAATTTTTTGTTGTTCAGTTGCTCAGTTGTGTCCAACTCTTTGCAACCCCATGGACTGCAGCACGCCAAGCTTCCCTGTCCTTCATTATTTCCTGGAGTTTGCTTCAACTCATGTCCACTGAATCAGTGATGCCATCCAACCACATTATCCTCTGTCAACCCTTCTCCTTCTGCCTTCAATCTTTCCAAGCATCAGAGTCTTATCCAATGAGTCTGCTCTTTGCATCAGGTGGCCAAAGTATTTGGAGCTTCAGCTTCAGCATCAGTCCTTCCAATGAATATGCAGGGTTGATTTCCTTTAGAATAAACTGGTTTGATCTCTTGCTGTCTAAGGGGATTTAGGGTGGAGTAAAATAGGATACTGGCCCAAATAGTTAATGTGCATAGGAAAGAAATGATTTCAATGAGCCCAGACTCTTACAACTTCCCATATATAGGGAAGTGCTAAATTCATTAACTTGAGATATCTGTTTTTTGTTTAATTAACAGTAATCTTTTGATGTTCTGGACTACTTGTTTTTGTTGCAAAAACTCCTATATAACATGACTTCTTCTTCATCTCTTTGGGGCAGTCTCTCAGAGCTATCTGAGATAGCTATCTGAGATAGCTCTGAGAGACTGTCTTCCAGGATTAAATCTTCAGCAAAGTTGGCCAAATGAAACACAATTCTCAGCTTTTAGGTTGTGCTTTTTTTTTTCAGTCGACACACTCAATCTTTTGCCAGCATTAATTTAGACTGTTATTAGTAGCAGAAACATCCAGGATGAATAATTCTACTATAACAAAATATTAAAAAAGAATATTTATCATGAAGACATCACAGTATCAGATAAACTTTTTAAAATAATTTATTTTATTTGGTTTCTCTGGGTCTTTGTTGTGGTATGTGAAATCTAGTTTCCTGACCAGGGATTGAACCCAGGCCCCCTGCATTGGGAGCTCAGACTCTTAGCCAATGGACCACCAGGGAAGTCCCAGATGAACTTTTTATAAGAGAAAAGTATGAAGGAACAAAAAAATATAAAAGAGCTTCTACAAACAAAAAATTAGTGTCTTCCCCCAAACTCCATAACTCTATTTGAAGGGGTAGAAAAGTGTAATTGATGATGCTAATAAGAAAGGAAATTGAGTATTGTACTTATTTCTTATTTTGTACAATGCTTACTCTTTACAACAGTGTTTGCAGTCACACCCATAACAGTGTGACCCATCGCATCTGAAAGAAAAGTCTTTATAATTATTTTAAAAGGACTTTTAAAATTATAATACAAAGCTCTGTGGGTTTTGAGCAGTCTTCCACTGTGCATTGTAATGGTAAGGCTTACTTTTATTTATTTTTAAAAAACTCATTTATTTTCTGTTTCGCTGGATCTGTGGGCTTCCCCGGTGGCTCAGTTGGTAAGGAATTCGACTGCAATGCAGGAGACCCCGGTTCGATTCCTAGGTCAGGAAGATCCCCTGGAGAAGGGATAGACTACCCACGCCAGTATTCTTGGGTTTCCCTTGTGGCTCAGCTGGTAAAGAATTCGCCTACAATCCAGGAGACCTGGGTTCAATCCCTTGGTTAGGAAAATCCTCTGGAGAAGGGAAAGGCCACCCACTCCAGTATTCTGACCTGGAGAATTCCATGGACTGTATAGGCTATGGGGTTGCAAAGAGTCGGACACAACTGAGCGACTTTCACTTCCTGGATCTTGGTTGCTGCACACAGGCTTTCTCCAGTTGCAGTGCGCATGCTTCTCAGTGCAGTCCTTCTCATGTGCAAGGGGCCTTAGCGCTTGCAGGCTTCAGTACTTTTGGAGCATGAGCCTAGTTGCCCCTCAGCACGTGGAATCCTCCCAAACTAGGACATGAACCTGTGTCCTCTGCATTGTCAGGCAGACTCTACCACTGGACCAACAGGGAAGTCCTACTTTTAATACAAAGACTAAGTGTTTGGGAGTTTTGAATGACTGAATTTAACAAACATCATTTTATAGTTGCTTTAAGCATCTCTTGTTTTGAGGATTCTTCATTTCATTGAGGCTATCAGTAGCTTGGAGTTCTTCACCACATTCTTGTTTCTCTGACTGTGAGTCACTTTCAGAATCATCTGGACTTTCAGAGTCAGGAGAATCCTCTTCCTCCTCATCACCACCATTATCTCCAGCCACATTGCCTTCTCCATCATGATTTTCTACTTTATTGTGGAAGCAAGTCCATAATGTTGTTGATATCTTCCAGATAATTTATTGTCCATACTTCACTAATACTAAGACTCCAGTCAGTCAGTTCAGTTGCTCAGTCATGTCCGAATCTTTGCAACTCCATGGACTGCAGCAGCCTGGGGTTATTCCTGTCCGTTACCAACTCCCGGAGCTTGGTCAAACTCATGTCCATCGAGTCAGTGATGCCATCCAACCATCTCATCCTCTGTCATCCCCTTCTCCTCCTGCCTTCAGTCTTTCCCAGCATCAAGGTCTTTTCCAATGAGTCAGTTCTTTGCATCAGGTGGCCAAAGTTTTGGAGTTTCAGCTTCAGCATGTCTTTCCAGTGAATATTCTGGACTGATTTCCTTTAGGATGGACTGGTTTGATCTCCTTGCTGTCCAAGGGGCTCTCAAGAGTCTTCTCCAAGACCACAGTTCGAAAGCATTAATTCTTCGGTACTCAACTTTCTTTATGGTCCAACACTTACATCCACACATGCCTACTGGAAAAACCATAGCTTTGACTAGATGGACCTTTACTGGCAAAGTAATGTCTCTGCTTTTTAATATGCTATCTAGGTTGGTCATAGCTTTTCTTTCAAGGAGCAAGCATCTTTTAATTTCATGGTTGCAGTCACCATCTGCAGTGATTTTGGAGTCCCCCAAGATGAAGTCTGTCACTGTTTCCACTGTTTCCCCATCTATTTGCCATGGACTGATGGGACCGGATGCCATGATCTTAGTTTTCTGAATGTTGACTTTTAAGCCAGTTTTTTCACTCTCCTCTTTCACTTTCATCAAGAGGCTGTTTAGTTCCTCTTCATTTTCTGCCATAAGGGTGGTATCACCTACATATCTGAGATTACTGATATTTCTCCCAGCAATATTGACTTCAGCCTGTGCTTCATCCAGTCTGGAATTTTGCATGATGTACTCTGCATATAAGTTAAATAATATAGCAATATATAGCCTTGACATACTCCTTTCCCAACTTGGAACCAGTTCATTGTTCCATGTCCAGTTCTAACTGTTGCTTCTTGACCTTCATACAGACTTCTCAGGAGGCAGGTCAGGTGGTCTGCTACTCCCATCTCTTGAAGAATTTTGCACAGTTTATTATGATCCACATAGACAAAGGCTTTAGCGCAGTCAATGGAGCAGAAGTAGATGTTTTTCTGGTATTCTCTTGCTTTTTCAATGATCCAATGGATGTTGGCAATTTGATCTCTGGTTCCTCTGCCTTTTCTAAATCCAGCTTGAACATCTGGAAGTTCTCGGTTCACATACTGTTGAAACCTGGCTTGGAGAATTTTGAGCATTATTTTGCTAGCATGTGAGATGAGTGCAATTGGGTGGTAATTTGAACATTCTTTGGCATTGCCTTTCTTTGGGACTGGAATGAAAACCGACATTTTCCAGTCCTGTGGCCACTGCTGAGTTTTCCAAATTTGCTGGCATATTGACTGCAGCACTTTTACAGCATCATCTTTTAGGATTTGAAATAGCTCAGTTGGAATTCCATCACCTCCACTAGCTTTGTTCATAGTGATGCTTCCTAAGGCCCACTTGACTTTGAAATCCAGGATGTCTGGCTCTAGGTGAGTGATCACACTATTGTGGTTATCTGGGTCATTAAGATGTTTTTTGTACAGTTCTTCTGTGTATTCTTGCCACCTCTTCTTACTATCTTCTGCTTCTGTTAGGTCCATACCATTTCTGTCCTTTATTGTACCCATCTTTGCATGAAATGTTCCTTTGGGATCTGTAATTTTCTTGAAGAGGTCTCTAGTCTTTCCCATTCTATTGTTTTCCTCTATTTCTTTGCATTGATCACTTAGGAAGGCTTTCTTATCTCTCCTTGCTATTCAAAGCTAGTGGAGGTGATGGAATTCCAGTTGAGCTATTTCAAATCCTAAAAGATGATGCTGTGACAGTGCTGCACTCAATATGCCAGTAAATTTGGAAAACTCAGCAGTGGCCAAAGAACTGGAAAAGGTCAGTCTTCATTCCAATCCCAAAGAAAGGCAATGCCAAAGAATGCTCAAACTACCGCACAATTGCACTCATCTCACATGCTAGTAAAGTAATGCTCAAAATTCTCCAAGCCAGGTTTCAACAGTATGTGAACCATGAACTTCCAGATGTTTAAGTTGGATTTAGAAAAGGCAGAGGAACCAGAGATCAAATTGCCAACATCTGTTGGATCATCGAAAAAGCAAGAGAGTTCCAGAGAAACATCTACTTCTGCTTTATTGACTATGCCAAAGCCTTTGTGCGGATCACAACAAACTGTGGAAAATTCTTCAAGAGATGAGAATAGCAGACCACCTGACATGCCTCTTGAGAAGTTTATATGCAGGTCAAGAAGCACAGTTAGAACTGGACATGGAACAACAGACTGGTTCCAAATGGGGAAAGGAATATGTCAAGGTTGTATATTGTCACCCTGCTTATTTAACTTATATGCAGAGTACATCATGCAAAATCCCAGACTGGATGAAGCAGAAGCTGGAATCAAGATTGCTGGGAGAAATATAAATAATCTCAGATATGCAGATGACACCACTCTTATGGCAGAAAGTGAAGAACTAAACAGCCTCTTGATGAAAGTGTGGAGTGAAAAAGTTGGGTTAAAACTCAACATTCAAAAAACTAAGATCATGGCATCTGGTCCCATCACTTCATGGCAAATAGATGGGGAAACAGGAACAGACTTCATTTTGGGGGGCTCCAAAATCACTGCTGATGGTGACTACAGCCATGAAATTAAAAGATGCTTGCTTCTTGGAAGAAAAGCTATGACCAACCTAGATAGCATATTAAAAAGCAGAGACATTACTTTGGCAACAAAAGTCCGTGTAGTCAAAGCTTTGGTTTTTCCAGTAGTCATGTACAGATGTGAGAGTTGGACTGTAAAGAAAGCTGAGTGCCGAAGAATTAATGCTTTCGAACTGTGGTGTTGGAGAAGACTCTTGAGAGCCCCTTGGACAGCAAGGAGATCAAACCAGTCCATCCTAAAGGAAATCAGTCCTGAATATTCATTGGAAGGACTGATGCTGAAGCTGAAACTCCAGTACTTTGGCTACCTGATGCTAAGAACTGACTTATTGGAAAAGACTCTGATGCTAGGAAAGATTTAAGGCAGGAGGAGAAGGGGATGACAGAGGATGAGATGGTTGGATGGCATCACCAATTCAACGGACATAAGTTTGAGTAAACTCTGGGAGTTGGTGATGAACAGAGAGGCCTGGCGTGCTCCAGTCCATAGGGTTGTAAAGGGTCAAACATGACTGAGTGACTGGACTGAGTGACTGACATGCAACATATAATCCTTGATTGGATTCTGGATTTTAAAAAAGCTCTAAAAGACATCTTTGGAAAAATTGGAGACATTTAAATGTGGAGTATATATTAACAAAAACATTTTTTTGAAAGTGAGCATTGTAGTTAGTTATATAGGAGAATGCCCTTGTTTTCAGGGCAATACAGGCTAAAATATAGAGGGGTGAAGCTTCACAATGCCTTCAACTAACTTTCAAATGATTCAACAACAAACACATGTATAGTTATACGGAGATTTTCAAAACATAGCAAAAAATTTAACATTTGAGAGGTGAAGGGTATTCTTGCAATTTTTCTATTGGTTTGAACATTTCCAAAATAAAGTGATAGGAAAGTTAACTTAATCTAAGCAGTAGTTACAAGGGCATTAACGTATGTTTTTAAAAAACAAAACATTGAGCTGTACACTTAAGATTTGCACTTTTTTTTTTGTTTTCATACCTTTTGTATTTTATACCTTAACAATAAGTGAGGGGGGAACAATGGCTCCCTGTCTGCTAGGTGAAGTACAGATTTTGATATGGCTTGGTTTTGGAGAGAATCGTTTTCCTGGCCCTGGGCTCTACCTCATGAAAGCACCATGCCTGATATACACTAGGCTCTGGCTCAGTAAATATCTGCTCAATTAATCAAGTTCAGCCACAAACTGTCCTATCTTATCTTGGCTCTCCTCCACCTCCTCCCTTTCCTGATCATTTTCCTGCTGTTAAAAAACAAAATTCAAAAAAAAAAAAAATTCAACTGAGTAAATTCTAAAGATCTTGTTGACTTCATTCAACAATTTATAAATCAGGACACATCCAATCTAGCACTTAGAAAGGCACTCTGAGGAGCTGTACAAAATGAAAGGCTTTTATAGGTAGAAGAAACAAGAAATTAAGGGAACAAGGAATTAAACTAGGCAAAAAGCAGATTGGTTATTACCAGGTTACTTTCCTTTAGGGAATGGTAGAGGATCTATCAGGTAGATGACATAACTAGTACTGATCAGGCAACTCCTGATTAACTTATTAAGATCCCATTTCTGGGAGAGGCAAAACTGTAATGAAGTCTCCCTTTGGTGATGCGGGGCTTAGCATAAGCAACTCAATTTTGGACCTGCTGCTGTGTTTTTAACATCACTCTAAAAGAGCTTTACTCTTGGGACTTCCCTAGTGGTCCAGTGGTTAAGAATCCACCTGCCAGTGCAGGGGACACGGATTCGACCCCTGGTCCAGGAGGATCCCACATGTCATGGAGCAACCTGTGTGCGCCACAACTACTGAACCCATGCACCCTAGAGCCCGTGCTTAGCAACAAGCCAAACCACCGCAATGAGAAGCAGGCACACCAAAAATGAGAGAGTAGACCCAGCTCACCACAACTAGAGAAAGCCCACACAGCAACTGAAGACCCAGAGCAGCCAAAAAATAGACAATTGATTAAAAACAAAACAAAACACAGCTTTACTCTCAACTTTGAAGCACTTAAAATAATTTCAGCAATTCTTTTATATACTCGGTGAAAGCAGTTATCTAAATTTTCGGAGCTCTAAATCTGTTCAACCCTCACAATCACCCTATGAGGTTGGTAATAAACTGGGGCTCATAGAGATTATTAATTACCCAGGGTCACACTGATCCAAGTAGTGGGTCCGAATTCGAATTTAAGCTTTACTCAGGGTCCACACTTTAAACACTCCAGCTATTTTAACTATGTCCCCAACAGTCTGACCACAAGATAAATGTTCAAATTGTGCTTACTGAGGCCTGCACTAATTTCTTACAGAAAACACAAGACATTTCCCAGACTGTGAGAACAGTGACTGGTAGCCGGAGGCACTTACTGAAAAATGGTTTCTCGAAGCCAATCTGTTAAGAAGGGAACATATGACTCCAGCCCCTAAGCGGCGCTGTCCTAGTCCGAGGACCGGGTGACCCGCAAGATTAAACCTAAACCATTAGAGCAGGATTGACTCTCAGGACTGCAAGTCGCAGGCGGAGGCCCCGCCCCATTCAGGGCGCGGGCGCATGCGCGCGACAGGCCCGGCCGGCCCCGCCCCTTGCTACTCCGGCTCCCACCTCTGTTCAGGTAGGGGGCGGTGTGCGGGGGAGGGGCGTCTCCTGAGGGCGGGACTGGAGCGCGAGTCTCAGGTGTTGGGGCTCTTTTGTCGGAGGCCCAACTTTCTACCCCACACGGAGCTGTTTCTGCGGCTGCCGGTTCAGGGGTGAGGGCACTCGCTGGGTCGAGGGGCCGCCAAAGCACTGTCTGGGACCAGTCGGCGCCGGCTCCTTTGTGTTACACAAGTCCTGGGGTCTCCGCACCACTCCAGCCCTCGTCCATTCCCAGCCGGAGTCGGGTGTCCTGGGTATCTTGAGGACACGGGGCTGGGCAGGTGCCGAGAGCACGCGGCCTCGCTCCCTCCTTCCCCTTCTTACCATTCGGGTCCACCCCGTCAGGCCGAGCCACTCGGCCGCCGAAGCGAGGGGCCTCTGGGGCCTCCGAGCGGCCAACTGCTCCGCTTGCGCCCACGCCTTCTGCTCCAGTTGCTTTCCCCACCGAGCTGAAAAGCCAGGGACGTATTGCCGGGGCCCTGGGAAGCGGGGCGCTTGGGGACTACGCCGGGAGTCCTCCGCTGCACCTTCCCGCCCACGGGCTGTCAGGTCACGGTCCCTGAAGCCCCAGCCTGCCAGACCGGAGCCCATACTGACGTCAAGGGTAAAGGCGATCAGACCTCAGCCCCTAGCGGGGCTTTCGATGTGACACTGTGTCTTGAGCTGGGGAGTTTCTCCTGCCTCCCCTTGGTTACAGGTCTGCAACTATCAATAAACAGTTACACCCCACCGTGTGCCAAGAAGCATCGGGAGTTACAGGGCTTGAACTCAACTCTGGAAGACTTGGAAGAGAGGTTGTTTGGAGTTCGTGTCTGATTGAATGTGTATGTGTAGAAACTAACCCAGCACCTAGTGCAGTGCCTCGCAACCAGTAATCCCTCAATAAACTTTCCCTAAATGAATGAGGTAAGTGGCTGAGAAAGCCGGCAGGATCATTCCACCCCTGCCTCCCCTGGGCGCAAGGAGACAAAAGTAATTAGGCTAAGTCTTTAATCACCGCTGGTCTCATAGGCTCGCGGAGGCGGAAGCGCCGTGAAAGAAATCCTGGGGACACCGGGTGCTGGCCCAGGTCAGGGACACTGCCTTCCCTCCCGAACCCCCTCCAGCCCCCACAGCCTGGGCGTCAGTAATCTCCTATTTTCTTGTCTCCCTCAGGACACCGGGTTCCCTAGGAGCCGCCCCAGGCTTAATGATTGTCCAGAAGGAGGCTATAAAGGGAGCCTGGGAGGCTGGGTGGAGGAGGGAGCAGAAAAAGCCTAACTCAGCAGACCTGGCACTGACAGCCCGCCAGCCCCAGACGTGGTCAGAGACTTTGTGTCCCAGCCAGTAGGGCCTGCTCCTTGCCACCATGGCAGCCCGAGGCTACGGGTATTACCGAACCGTGATCTTCTCGGCCATGTTTGGAGGCTACAGCCTGTACTACTTCAACCGCAAGACCTTCTCCTTTGTCATGCCGTCGTTGGTGGAGGAGATCCCTCTGGACAAAGATGACTTGGGTGAGTCTCGGGCCCAGGAACACAGGACCAGTAGGACAAGCTGGGTGTCTGTGCAGTGTGGTGGGTATAGGCGCGGAATGTGTGTGGATCGTCTGCACAGCTGAGCCCAAGGGACAGTGCATGTGCAGGATGAGGAAGCTCTGAGATCCATGTCAGTGGGCACAGGTAAAGGACTGTGGGTATGGTCTATGCATGTCTGACGGCTGCGTTTCTGATGTGTGTGTGCATGTGTGCCTGTGACCAACAGGTGTCCCAGAGACACTGTGTGTTAGGGGGACTCTGAGCAGTTTCTGCATCTCTGTGGGTGCAGGCTTAGACCACAGGGTAAGTGCTGGCTGCTGACATTGTGAGCACTGGGAACCGGGGATTTGGCACAATGACTCCATGTGGTCTAGCAGACTATCCCTTCAGGAGGAATAAGGTCCTTGACTCCAATTCTAAGCCTTTGCCCCATGTTCAGAGATGGGGCAAGAGAACTGCCAGAGGCCCTAAGGGGGAAATCAAGTATTTGAGAATCACAGGGAGGAGGGCTGTCCTGCCCCCTGACAGCTGCTGCTAGAACTCTCCAAGAGGCTGAAAAGTCATGGGTCAGCCTGGGGCTAATGCTAATGGAGAGATAGAAGGAACAGCCTGACACCATGAATGAATGTCAGGAATCCTTCCTCTTGGAAGGAACCTGTCTCACCCTGCCAGGCACCTCTGCACACCTGACCCCATGACTTCCTCCACCCTCCTGTGCCTTTGCCCCATCCCTAACCCCCCAGCTGTCCTGCTCCCTGCTCTCCTCTTCTGCAGGGCTCATCACCAGCAGCCAGTCCGCTGCCTACGCCATCAGCAAGTTTGTGAGCGGGGTGCTGTCTGACCAGATGAGTGCTCGCTGGCTCTTCTCTTCTGGGCTCCTCCTGGTTGGCCTGGTTAACATAGTCTTTTCCTGGAGCTCTGCAGTGCCTGTCTTTGCTGCTCTCTGGTTCCTCAATGGCCTGGCACAGGGGCTGGGCTGGCCCCCATGTGGCAAGGTCCTACGGAAGGTGAGTGCTTCCGAGGAGCCGGTTCAGGTTGGCAGAGAGGACACCTAAAGACTACATGGGCGCGCCAGCACCTCCACCCCAGAGCAGGTTCCTCAGGAGTTTCAGCCCAGCTCCTGTTGCTTGTCAAGATATTTTAGGAGGCTGAATGTGGTGGGATCAGGTGGCAGATGAGGGAATTGGCCTTGCCAAGTAGAAGCGCCCTCTGCCTCCTTCCTGTAATGTGAGCTCCTGGGTCTGTCCCACCTGACCCCACCTTCCGTATGGACTGGAGTCTGGGCACCTACTCTGTTCCTCTCTGCCCCACAGTGGTTTGAACCATCTCAGTTTGGCACTTGGTGGGCCATCCTATCAACCAGCATGAACCTGGCTGGAGGGCTGGGCCCCATCCTGGCAACCATCCTCGCCCAGAGTTACAGCTGGCGCGCCACGCTGGCCCTGTCTGGGGCACTGTGTGTAGCCGTCTCCTTCCTCTGTCTCCTGCTCATCCGCAATGAACCTGCTGATGTTGGACTCCAAAACCTGGACCCCACTCCCTCCAAGGGCAAGAAGGGTGAGTACCCACTGAAGCCAACCTCTGGGAACCTTCCTTTATCATTCACCTGGCAGACTTTCACTGAAGATAGCTGTATGCTTGGCCCTGTGCTAGCCAATGGATGTCAGGGGAGGGATGCTGATGGAGTGGGTGGGGCGTAAGTAAAACTCTATCCTGAGACAGTAGTACCAGCCAAGTGGCAGAGTCAACAAATGCTATGACTCACGTTATAGCCTGGTCCTTCCTTATAACAAAGCCAGTTCCTTGTGTGGACAGCATCCTAAGCTTAAGTGTCTTGGGTACCTCCTCCATCCTAACTGGTTCTCACATTATCGTTCACTGGTTGAGACTTGCAGTGGAGGGGAGAGGGCAGAACGGTAGGTGAAGGGGTACCTTTGTGCTGATCCTTGTATTTGTGGATGGACTCTGTCCCTGTGGCTAGTTAATGAGTGGTGGGGGCTTGAGGTGGGCAGGGCAGCTGGAGCAGAGTTTGAGGCCTGGCCTCCTCCCACCCCCAGGCTCCTCGAAGGAGGAGAGTACCTTACAGGAGCTGCTGCTGACCCCTTACCTGTGGGTGCTGTCCACCGGCTACCTTGTGGTGTTTGGAGTAAAGACGTGCTGTACTGACTGGGGCCAGTTCTTCCTCATCCAGGAGAGAGGACAGTCTGCCCTTGTGGGTGAGATGAGTGTTGGGATGGGGCAGGCCTAGGGAGCAGGAGCCAACGCAGGGGATGGGAAATTCAGGCCCAGTTCCCTTTATCCGCCCTCCTCTTTCCTGAGGCCAGATACTACTCAGGCAGCCATAGTCAGTCACTCTTGGGGACCCTGTGCATCTCTGGGTTTAAGCCAGTCTGGAACAACCCCAAGGTATAACGCCCTTCCACCCTCCCTTTCCCTCTTCCCACTGCAACTCCTCACTGCAGGTAGCTCCTACATGAGTGCCCTGGAGGTTGGGGGCCTTGTAGGCAGCATCGCAGCTGGCTACCTGTCAGACCGGGCCATGGCCAAGGTGAGTGGGCAGAAGGGACAGGAAGGAGGAGGGTCCCTTTAAATCTTCCCAGCATGACTGGGACACCAGAAGTGGGAGCCCTGGGGCACATGCAGCTTGGCATGTGCTGGTTTAGGCTGGCTGAAGTGGGAATGTTTCCAGGATATTTTTCTTCATTAAGAATGTGGAGATGAAGTTAAATGATGTCAAGGAGAGCCAGCATTTCTCTCTGCCTAGCTTCTCCACAGCCCCAGGAAAACTGGGTGCAGCCTGCCAGCCCATGTCCTCGAGCCTGCCCCAGGTGGAGGAAGGGATGTTGTGGAGTTTGGCCTCAGAACATAATAAGCAGGTCTCAGGGCCTCCCAGAGCTGCCCTGGGCCAAGAACTGCAGTGGGATTGCCAAAGACCAGCCAGCAGAGGCCTGCTGTGTCAGAGTCCAGGGGTGGGGGTTCTCTGCTGCTCCTGGGGCCTGACATTGCCAGGACTGTGCCCACAGGCAGGGCTGTCCATCTACGGGAATCCCCGCCATGGCCTGCTCCTGTTCATGATGGCTGGCATGACGGCGTCCATGTACCTCTTCCGGGCCACTGTGACCAGTGACTCCCCCAAGGTAAAGAGGGCCTGGCTCACAGCAGGGACAAGGATGAGAAAGCAAGGGCCACTGACTCTGTCTCCCTCTCCCTGGCCTTTCTCGGACTGTCCTTTTCAGCGGTTTGTTCCTCAGTTCCCCTCTTCTATGCTCTGGTGCCCCTCCTTGACTCTGGGCCTGGTTTCTTCTCCACTCTGTGCTCCTCTAGGATACTGCTTTCTGGACTCCGGCTCTTCACCCTCTTGCTGAGATCACAGGCTTTACAGAGAATGAGGTGCTCCATCTTTATCTCTGGTTTCTCTCTTGGTGTGTCTCACCTTTATCCTACCGCGCTCTGCCTCGTCCCTAGCCAATCTGGCTTGCACAAATCTTGAGAGGGGACAGCATCTAACTCAAGAGGGATGGCTTCCGTACCTCCCTCACCTACCCACACAGGCCCCTAGGTCGGTTCAGTGTGGCCCCTGCTCCTCCAGTCCTGTAGTCACATGTACTGGGAAGTGGTCTGTATGCAGGAGCCACTCTCTCCTTACAACTGTTTGTTCCCAGGGCCAAGCACTCTCTCCTGTGGCAGGGGCAGGTAGGTGGCAGTCTTTCTCAAACTCTAATTGCCACCCTGCACTGCCTTTACAGCTCTGGATCCTGGTGTTGGGAGCTGTGTTTGGTTTTTCCTCTTATGGTCCCATTGCCTTGTTTGGAGTTATAGCCAATGAGTGCGCCCCTCCCAACTTGTGTGGCACCTCCCATGCCATTGTGGGACTCATGGCCAATGGTAAGTGATACCCCCACTGATGCCTTGCACTCAGGCAGCGAGGGGCTGGATTAAGCCCCTCTGGCTCCAGCCTCACAGTGACACAGGCTCTTCTCCTCCTCCATGACAGTGGGAGGCTTTCTGGCTGGGTTGCCCTTCAGCACCATTGCCAAACATTACAGTTGGAGCACAGCCTTCTGGGTGGCTGAGGTGATCTGTGCGGCCAGCACAGGTGCCTTCTTCCTTCTACGAAACATCCGCACCAAGATGGGCCGAGTGCCCAAGAAGGCTGAGTGAAGACAGCGCAGGCTCGGAGCATCCTGTCCTACTTGTGGCCTTTCCCCTCCGTGGGGGTAGGAAGGGAAAGGAGGGAGGGGGCCGTCTTGACTAACACCTTTGACTTCCCCTTTCTGCTCCTTTTCCCTTATCTACGTGGCACTAGGAAGTTATCAGTAGTTAATGAGGTCCCAGCTCATCTCATCTCTATTTAAAGGACAACCTTTGTTCTTGGACTCTATTAGCTCCTATTTCCTGCCTTCAAATAGGAAGCCCTTGCACTTAAGAGTGTCTCCTATACCCTTCTCCCTCTCCTGAACCCCATCCTGTCTCCATCTCACCCCATCCTGTCTCCATCTCACCCCATCCTCACCTGAGGTGAGGCATCTCCTGCCTGCCGCGGCTGGGCAGCCATGGCCCAAGACTTCTGCCAGAAGGCCTCAGCAGGGGGGCAACTGCTCCTGCCAATACCTTGGACTCCAGGGCCAAAGGGTCACTCTCACCAATACAAAGGGTACAACAGGTGGGAGGGTACAAAGATTTGTTATAGAGAATTAAAACTAGATTTGATACTAACCTTGTCAGTGAATCATTCTTTCAAAAGGTGTAATACAAGCCAAAGATAGCTTTCCTTTGGGAAATACTCCCTTAATACCTGCATTCTCTACCCCAAGAGAGACTTCATTCCCCTGGAATAGGAAAGCTGAAGGGTAAATGGACTCCTTTAAGCTCCTGCCTCTTCTGCCTTCAACTTCATACTGCAGAATTCAATGAACGTTTGAGAGATGACGCTACTGGGTGTCAGGCAGTTTAAATAACTTGCTGCAGGGAGGCAACAGTATAGTCAGAAAGTCTAGGTTCAAGGTCTGCTGGTAACTAGCTTTGAGACTTCGAAGCAGAGAGTTTGTACTTTGCTAAATCTCATCTGTAACACAAACAGGATGAACATCCTGAGCTAAGGGAGAGGATGAAGTGAAATAAAGCAGTAAAACCTGGCTGTGAGCCCTTGATAAATGTTCCATCGTTTTCATTATCATCACTACACCACCCAGGAAGTCAGTGGCAATCCAAGACTCCTGCTTCAAAGTACCATGTTCATTCATTCACTTAATATATATTTGTTTTGTTTTCTACTGGAACACAGTATCTCAGCTTCCTTGAATTCCCTTATCATTCCTGTTTCCCCTTCTGAGGCTTTCTCCCCCAAACCAGCAATTAGGATAGCAAACACTGAGCTCAAAGGAATGTTTATTACAACATTTATGGGCCTACCTCCTATAAATAATTTGTATAGAGTTGGGAAGTAGGACCATGATAGATATAGGAGGAAAGAGAGAATGGTATTAAGGCTCGGGATCAGAACATGTCATCAGGCTCAGCATCCTCCCATTTTCAAGTGCAATAACAATGCTGCCAGGATCTCCATCAAAGTGGAAACCGCAGGATTCCTGCTGTAGGATCTCTTAAGAATTTGGTGGGGTCCACTGCAGGTTCAGCCTAAGACCCAGGTCCAAAGGTTCCAGCCTTCTCTGCCACCTCCAGGGCTAACTTCAGGTTCTGGTCAAACAGTTCACACCTACGCCAGGCCCAGGAGGCACAAGTAAGGACAAAGTGTTAGGCCTGGCTCTCTCCCCGCCGTGGGTACAGAGGCACAGCCAGTGGAAACTCTGCTTGAAGGCCATGAACCTCAAGGAAAGTCCTTGCTTTCTCAAAGAATAAGTAAGTGAAAGGCTAGTTACTTTTGTTTTATTTAAAAATAATTCTATTACACTTCAAAATGACACTGGGGAAGAAAATACAGGGAAAGGAAACAAGGAGGCTTTGACCAGAATCTACAGACTGGGACGGCTTACCTGATGGGCATTTCCAGGGAGTAAAATGGATTCTTCAGGGCAAAATCTGAATAAATCTCATAAATTTTTCGGAGAAGAGAATCTATCCCAGCCTGTCTAGGATCCGCCAGCACCACAAACTTTATCCCTGGAGAGGGACCATGAATGATTACCAAAGGGTAGAGAATCAGCAAATAATATTGTCCTGTTTGTACAGCACTTTATATGCTCATTTTTATTTTATCCTTATTGCCCCATAAAACATGAAAAGCAAGCCTTTGAATCTACAGGTGAGAGCAGAGAAGTGAAATGACTTTATAGCACCACCCAGCTGATTGAGTGACTAGGCTTTGGGTTCTAGCTCTGTCGCTTACTTCTGGCCTGGGTGCCCCTCAGCAGAAAGCGCCAGGCAGGGAACAAACTCAGGCAGTTTTCAGTGCTCTGCCTTCACGAAGTGAGGACATGCCACTCAGGATCCAAAGGCCATTTCAACTGGCATTCCAGTTTCATTTTGGAACAACACTTACACCTTCCAAAATGTGTGCAACTTGAGAGAACACTAAGGTGAGTTTATCTGCGCACAGGATAACGAGGGCTGAGCATGGACAAAACTGCCGTCAAGATTAAATATTGGCTTTAGATTCACAAAACAAATAACTGTGCACTTGTCCCAGAAAAGGCTAACCACCACCCCCTTGCTTACCAGAGCCAACTTTGGTCAATGCCTTCCTCCAACCAGACCCATCGCATGTCTCTGACCTGTTTGGAAGCGCGTACCTGTCAGTGTCTGGAAGCAGTGCAGTTTGAATGTATCTGTCTCCAGCATCTCAATGCCTGAGCTGCCCTGTTCAGGAGACAGCTGGGAGCCGATTGCGAACAGCCTATTTGCAAGAAAGGCAAAGTTGGGAATGTACCTCATCGCTATATGGGAGGAGTGCTTTTCAAACTTTTCCACCCAGGTGACCCTTATCTTCTGAACACTTAAATTACAACTTGAAATAGAAACAGCAGTATCAAAATTTCCTAAGAATCCATTTGAATTCTACATGTATTTTACATTCATACTTTGCTACAAAACATAATACATTGAAAACTTTGGGTAAAATTAACACTCGGATTACGTGCCATGTTTACCCACCAGCTGACTATGCATATCCAACCCATCTTATAATACAACTGACAGCAGAAAAGGATCTTGAAGATCATTTAATCACCTTACTTTAAAGATGAACACATTAAAACTCAGGAAAGAGAAGGTGACTTAGGCAAACAAAATCACACCACTGCCAGCATTACCTAAAGCCTAGTCATACTGGATCAATTCTTTTCATGACACAGAACTGATGATTTAGGAGGAGGCAGAGAAGGCTGATGGGACCCTACACTCACACCAAGAACAGAAGACACTGGAGGTGGACAACTTGCCCCAAATCCTTGACACGACTTGTACGATCATTTATATTTTCTTGACTTCATGAACCTTGGCATACAAATCAAATGTTTTTCTATCGTGGGCATGATCCTATGCTAGTTTCAGAAATCAACCCAACTGTTGGGTTTGTGACCAATTACCTATGTCTAGTAGTTCTGGGTTACCTTAGTGGATTTCTCCCCTCAAATGCTCTAACTGGCTGGCCCTGAGAAAATTTACTTTAAAAAAAATTATAGTTATGTTCAGGTCACTCTTGGTATGACTAGATGGACTCCACTCACCTGGCCAATTGATAAGGACTGCTCTGACCCCAGTCATAAATATGAATTTTCTTCTATTACTCAAGCTCAATCAGAAAAACAAGCAAAGGTTTAGCCAAGGAATAAAATCTCCCACAATTATGGAATGGATTTATGTAGATGGGGCGTTTCTGGTGGCTCAAATAAATGGTAAAGAATCCCTCTGCAATGCAGGAGACCCAGGTTCCATCCCTGGGTAGGGAAGATCCCCTGGAGAAGAGAATAGCTACCCATTCCAGTATTCTTGTCTAGAGAACTCCATGGACAGAGGAGTCTGGTGGGCTACAGTCCATGGCGGGTGGGGGGGCGGGTCACAAAGCGTGGGACACAGCTGAGGGACTGTGTTACTTTTTTAGAGAAAGGTAAGCACCGCCAGTCAGCAAGTCTCTGAGCGCAGAATTACACTAATCCAGTCAGCCTATGAGCCAAGAGTAGACGGACAGAATCTAGGAAGAGTTGTGGGACTTACGAGTGGAACATCGAGGCCAGCATGAGCTTCTCATTGAGGTGAGGCGAGGGCGGCCGAATCGAATGGACACCGGGTAGTTAGCAGGGTTGCCCAGGTACTCCAGCACCTCTTTCCCATCGGCCGTATACTTGCCATTCACGTCCACACCATTGATAGCCAGCACTGCGTGGCCCACTGCAATGGCGAAGCTAACCGTCAACCAAGCCTGACTGCGGATCCCGCCAACGGTACAAATTACCCGGTTCCCAACTTCATCCGCTCCCCCGCCCAGAGATAGCGGCCCACCTAGGCAGCACCTGGCCCCGCCTCCCCACCCCCACCCACCCGCGCCCCGGGATCGAGCCTAACCCACCCCGGATGCCGTCTCGCTGGCCGAAAGCTACCAGCACACGCTCGTCGTGCAGCTTAAGTAGCAGATCCAACGGGTAACTGAAAGTTTTCTCAGCCTCGGCCCGTGGGGCGTAGCTGTCCAACTGGTAAATAAGGCCGCCAGCTTTGTTCACCACATAAACACTGAAAATCGCCATAGCTGCCGCCGAGGCTGCCGGACTAGGATACGCCTCTTTCTCCCGACCCCGCCCCGGACGCGCAGCACGGGGCCCGCCCTCGGCGCTCCAGGCCTCGCTTCCCTTCCCAGGCCCGCGGGGCCCGCTGAGGCGCTTGAGCACTTGGAGCACGCCTGGGTGTCACTAACACAGGGACTTTAGTTTCCGGGACCTATAAAATTGTTCTCCTTTCCTTTTTACCGGATCTTAGCGCCAGGAAAGTATAAAATATAACCTCTCAACTGGCTGCAAAATCGAAAAGCCAGGGATAACGCCGAGAGTGTGACGTTCTGGAGGCTGACCCTACTTCCGGCAGCCAGTTCCGGTCTGAGCCCGACCTGCTTCTCCGAACTTCCTGTGCGTGGCTCCGCCCCTTGTCCCGGAAGCAATCGCTGCGGCCGGAGGTTTCTGGGCTTGCTCGCAGGGCGCATTTCCTTTTTGTCCGACATCTTAGCGAGGCTGCAGTGGCTGCAGCTGCTCTCCGGGCTTCGCTATGGTGAGCTTGGGGTAGGGGAAGCTGGCGTGGTTCTGGGAGCGGGCGGTGCCGGCGCGCGTTTGGGGCAGCATCGGAGGAGGGCTTACATAACTGTCGGGCCACGTGTGAAGATGGGAGGGCTGTAGCTTGCCCCATGTGCTCCGGTAGTGGAGTCTAGGCAGGGTGGGGGGCGAAGGAGTAGCGGGAGCGTGGAGGGCTGCCTGTGACCTGGCCGCATTCCGGTTTTTCTCCTACAGCCGCCCAAGGACGACAAGAAGAAGAAAGATGCCGGAAAGTCGGCCAAGAAAGACAAAGATCCAGTGAACAAATCTGGGGGCAAGGCCAAAAAGAAGGTAGGAGTAAAGCTCCTCAAACGGTGAGGGATGTTGGGGACGTCTAGTCTCATTTCCGTATACTGTAGCAAATGGCTTGTAAGGTTGTGGGGTTTAGAGTCAGGTTAATAAGAGTTTATACTCACATCACCGTTTTGGTTTTGACTCTCATAAAGAACGGGGGTGTATATGCTACTCGGAAATGACAAAGTGTATACTGAGCTACTTTAATTGGGCTAGTGGGGCTCAGCCAATATCCGAAAGCCTCAAAGATAGTTTATTTTCCCACCAACGTAGTGTCTCCAACGCCTTCAGCAGTAACCAAAGTCTCTTTTACTTTGAACTTGGCTCTATAGTTATTTCAACCTTAATTTGCTGAGTGTTTGCAGATTCTGAATTTTATAGGTTTCTGCAGCCAAGGGACAGACCCACTCTTGTATAGCTGTGCAACCGTATAACAGTTCTTTGAGTCAGGTTGTTCCGGAGAAGGGAAATACTGGTTCTTTGGAGAGCACTGATTTTTTTTTTTTTTTTTTTTACTTTTTTTGGTGAGCAGAAGTGGTCCAAAGGCAAAGTTCGGGACAAACTCAATAACCTAGTCTTGTTTGACAAAGCAACATATGACAAACTCTGTAAAGAAGTTCCCAACTATAAGCTTATAACTCCAGCTGTCGTCTCTGAGAGACTGAAGATTCGTGGTTCCCTGGCCAGAGCAGCCCTTCAGGAACTCCTTAGTAAAGGTGAGAGGAGAGTGTGTTGTACTGGCTTGTATGCTTTTTGCACCTTTGTTTGGGCTGACCATGTTAGCCATTTTAAATGCAGTAGGTTAGAAGTTAGCAATACAATTCTAGCATGTAATCTAGACTATTGGTAGTGCCTAACAGTGGAAACAGTGATTTTCAGATTACAGTAAAGTGTTGTGAGGGTAGCCATCCCAAGAGCAGGTAATGAGTCCCTTCTTTTTAAGGGGTGAGTCCGATTAGATTATCAGCAAGAAATGTAGGCATGTCTCCTAAAGTCATGCTTAAATTGAGCATTTTTAGTTTGTTGAGTTTTTATAGTACTTTTGTGTGAAAATTTTGTCCTTTCTTCCTAGGACTTATTAAATTGGTTTCAAAGCACAGAGCTCAAGTGATTTACACCAGAAACACCAAGGGTGGAGATGCCCCAGCTGCTGGTGAAGATGCATGAACAGGTGAGCTGGTGAAGATTTGTGAACCTGGGGCTCCTATACGAAGTACACATCCCCTTCACAAGGGTCTGTCATTCTGATTTGATTTTTTTTTTTTCTTTTTTTAAACAGGTCCCACCAGCTGTACATTTTGAAAAATAAAACTTTATTACATCAAATAAGTGGGTTTGTCTGGTTCCTAAGAAAGGTAGTTATAGGATAATAGCATATAACAGATTTGTTGCCTTGGCTTTGAACTTTATGGTGGTTGGAAATACATCAGGAAGCCATTAGCGTTTTTCCTTTATGTGACTGCTGTTTGTTTCTTGCTGCAGCTTCAGTTTTGAATTGATGCCTGAAAAGAAATGAAAGGTTAGCAGCACAAAGAGTGAAATCTCCACATGGGGGGAGCAGGTTGAGGTCCTGACACTGGGCTGGTACCTGGATTGCCAGCGGCGTCCATTATTCCAGACCCGGCCAAAAGAGGGCAGCCAGCCGGCACTGGTGCTGGAGCTGTGGTCAAAGTTGGCCCCAACTCTGTCTGGTGGGAGTTTCTTCAGTTTCTGTTTTTCCTCTACAATGAGCAGTTTTATTTGAGTAGGAAGACTTACAGAGTAGGAAGCCTCTATCACCATTCCTGTATTAACTTACTTTCTTTAAGAAACTCTTCATAGGAGGGTCCTATTTGTTGGTTCCCAGAGCTACAGTCCTCATCTTGGACCATCCAGGGAGGTGTGGCACCTGGAAAAGGAAGACCCTTTAAGCAGAAATGAAGACACTTGAGTTATGGACCATGGGAATTAGAGGGGCTTCAGCTTATTGGAGAAGGAAATGGCAACCCACTCGTGTTCTTGCCTGGAGAATCCCAGGGACCGGGGAGCCTGGTGGGCTGCCGTCTCTGGGGTCGCACAGAGTCAGACATGACTGAAGCAACTGAGCAGCAGCAGCAAGCTTATTGGAGGCATGACATAAACAAACCACACATTTAAAGTGTAGAATTTGAAATGTTTGGGGTAAAAATCACACCGGGTATCCTTGTGCCCCTTTAAATTATTTTTTAGCACACCTCCTTTATACCCCTTTCCCAGGCCCAGGCAACCACTGATGTGTGTTCTGTTGCTATAGATTCGTTTGCCTCTTCTATAATTTTGCATAAATGGAATATAATGTGCACTCTTGTCTACCTTTTAGCAGTTATTCTGAGATTGTGTGTTGCAGGTATCAGTCATTCCTTCCTTGTTGAGTATCCGTTGAATTGTTCAGATTTGTTGGGGCACATTTAGATTTTTTCAACTTTTAAAGAAACTGCTAAACTCTTCCCAAGTAGTTACGCCATTTTGCATTCTCATCAGCAGTCTATGAGAGTTCTGCTGCTCAGTTGCTTCAGTCGTGTCTGACTCTGTGCGACCCCAGAGACGGCAGCCCACCAGGCCCCCCCGTCCCTGGGATTCTTCAAGCAAGAACACTGGAGTGGGTTGCCATTTCCTTCTCCAATGCATGAAAGTGAAAGTGAAGTCGCTCAGGTGTGTCTGACTCATCGAAACCCCATGGACTGCAGCCTACCAGGCTCCTCCATCCATGGGATTTTCCAGGCAAGAGTACTGGAGTGGGGTGCCATTGCCTTCTCTGAAGAGTTCTGCATACATACATTTTTTTTTTTTGCTGTGTGACATGGTCAACTCATTCCTTGTCCAGGGATCAAACCCACACCCCGTGCATTGAGTGCAGACCCTTAACCACTGAAGCACCAGATAAGTCCATAGTTATAGCTGTTTTGATGACCAACTTTTTATATGCCTTTACTGAGTTTTGTGCTATGCTTAAGTTACTTGAGTTGTGTCTGACTCTGGACTGTAGCGCACTGGGCTCCTCTGTCCCTGGGGTTTTCCAGGCAAGAATACTGGAGTGAGCTGCCATGACCCTTGCAGGGGATCTTCCCAACCCAGGGATCAAACCCATCCCTCTTCAATCTCCTGCCCTGGCACACAGGTTCTTTACCAGTAGTGCCACCTGGGAAGCCTGCTGAGTTTTGAGAGGTCTTCATATATTGAAGATACAGGTTCTTCATCAGATGCTTTTCTTTTTTTGAAAAACATGTTTATTAAGCTAAAGTTTTGCAGTGTTTTTCAGGCAAAATATTTTTTCCCTTAGTTGAAACACAAAGAGGCTGTCTGGCTGTGGCAGGTCTAATGCTATGGTGGGCATTATGTAAGGCACAGAGACTCTGACCCTCAACTGCAAGTAATTTCAGATATTAAATACAGTTCCCTGTGCTATACAGTAACCCTATTTAGTTGATACCCTTATTTTGTCTCCACAACTGCATGCATTCTTGCTATAAAAGAATTATAGTTCTTGTTTCTCTTTAATATAAAAATATTAAGTATTATTTTAAGAAATACAGAGGTTGAACAAAAACCCATGTAAGAATTACCATGTCCCAACATTTACTAACTTTAAAACACCTTAAATATGAAAGTAAGAAAATCTGGTAAACAGGTAAACGTATGTTTGTTACTTTTCTGAGTTAGATGCATTTGACATATGTGTCGGGTACCCTCCTACCAGTCAAAGACCTACAACTCAAAAAGAAAAACCTCTTACAGTTTGAGAAACATTGCCATGGGCCTTACCTGAGTGTATGTTACCGATTCCTGGTGTATCCTGTAGTGGAAAATGGGGGGAAAATTATAAGAAAGCCAAGAGATGATAAGGATACTCAGCCTAGAGGAAGAAATTGTACAGGAGGTGGATGGAACCACTGCCACAATGCTGATGCTGCGCTGGGTTTATGTTAAACCTCACAGAGCATAGGAAATCACTGAAGGACAGTCTCGTCCCCACCAGACTCAAGGGCTCAGGCTGGAGATGTCCCAAAATAAAGTGCTACTACATGGTAGGTAAACAAAACCCCTTCCTCACAGAGCGTACATATTACTGGGGAAGAGAACTAAGTATGAATTACACAAATTACATTCACAGCTTTTTACATGGTATGACATACATTTATAAGTTTTCCATGAAAAAGTGACAGCTGAAGGGGAAGGTATGGGTAAGTAGAGGAGGGAAGGAAGACATGTCATTTAAGACAGTGGGAGGGAAGTTAAAAGGGAGGGGACATAGTTATGGCTGACTCACAATGTATGGCAGGAACCAACACATATTGTAAAGCAATTATCCCCCAGTTTAAAAAAAATAGCAAATAGATGTTCAAAAGTAAAGAGCATAGCAGGAGGCTGGAGGATAGGATGTAAGATAGCAGGTGATGAGGTTATTTCTCGTGTTTGGCACAAGATTGCAGGAGGAGTAGAGATTGTTCCAAGGTGAAATAGAGGCCAAATTCAGGAGACAAGGCATACACACTGAGCAAATCAGAGAGATGAAAAAAAGGAGGTGGGCATACTCATTGAGGGAATGTGAGAGATGAAAAAAAGGTGATAATCTGTCTACAGTTACTAGAAAGGAGTGGTGGGGGTTAGGTGCCTGTGGGTATCTAAGTGTCCCTGTGTTGAGCTGGAACTGGATTCTGCACGGGATGATTTGGGAGTTGGCGCTCCTATGTGACAGTGGGGGTCGTGTGGATACCATGGAGGCTGAGGAATGAGCACATGATGCTGTGGAACAGGGCAGCAAGAGGGAAAAGCCTGCAAACACAGGAATGGTCAGAATACACAGAAAAGCCAGGGGAGGGGTGGCTGGGGGTAAAAAGAAAAAAAGCCAGGGGAGATGGGTGTCCTGGAACCGAGGGGGTATTAGCCCTTTCCCATTGTACCTGATGGCCAATGAATGTCAGAGGCTGTCCTGTCTCCATCCAGTCAAGCTCTGGGGCTGGAGGCAGGTCCAAGTATGAGGGCTGCTGTGAGGTGGAGGCTACTTGGCTGAAAAAGACAAACCGGAGCCAGGCTGGCAGACAAGGTCCTTTAGCCATGAGGACAGCAAGAATGAGATTTGTTTCCATGTCCTGATCACAGTTACAGAACGTTCTAAGAGGTATCAGAATGTCCAATAAGAGGTTTCCTAACAGTCTTTTACCTGTTTGTCCCTTTCCGGCTTCCAGGTGCTGAAGAGCCCTCTTCTGGGTCTGGCACTGTCTGAGGCTGAGTTTGATTCAGGAAAAATAAATGTGTCTAGACTGCTTAAGAATTTGCCTAGGCCATGCTCCCCACCTCCATAAGTAAACAAATTGAGGATACTGCCCCATCTGGCAACCTCCCTCCCTCCCAGCCATGCCCACATTTTCTCCACTGATAAGGCCTGCCCCCTGGTGGGCAGGGAAGGGAATTCAAGACAAGCAGATGGAGTCCATGAATTTTTCATCAGAAGAGCTGGTAGGTTGAAATGCTGGACCTGGGAGAACCAGGAATCAGTGGATTTGGATACTGCTCTGGCTCCTCCGAGGGAAACCAACCTCTAAGACAGACCGAACCATCTCCTGCCGGCTTTGCTCCACCTCTCGGATCTGAGCTGCCATCTGTGGGAGAGGGGTGACTTAGGCAGGTACCAGAAGGTGGGGCTGGGTCCTTCAGAGGCCTTTCCTTTAACTCACCTCTTTAATCACTTCATCTTCTTTTTCCTCATAGGAATCCAGACTTTTCACCATGGATTTCTTGAATCTAAAAAGGAAAGGGGCAAGTCACCCCAGAATCCCAGTCCCTGCCAGTTGTGAAAAGATCCTCAGTAGATCATTTTTCTCTGGATTCTGAATAGTGTCAGGCTCCCAGAAACCAAATCTCAGTAGTACAATGAACACCCATGTACCTCTCACCCAGATTCACTGTTAACATTCTGCCATACTGGCTCCAGTTCTCTTTTCCTTTCTCCCAAGAACATGAGACTTAATTCTAAATTTTTCAGTATGCATTTCCTGGGAAAAGGAACAGCCTATGAAACCATTACCATACTTAAAAAAATCAATTACCCTTTCTGATGTCCAAATTGTCCCATATCTGGCACAATATATTTGCAGTAGTTTTTATCCTATAATACACACAAAAGTATCTGAATAATATCAGTACTACTATCAACAAGACTACTAAGCAAAGCTCAAGATTTCTTTGCAGTTCTTTAGTCCTTGGAAAATAGATTTTTGTTTTCAAATGTTACTTGAATTCTGGGCTTCCCTGGTGGTCCAGTGGTTAAGAATCCATCTTGTAATGCAGGAGACACCAGTTCAATCCCTGGTCCTGGAAGATCCCATATGATGCGAGCCAACTAAGCTCGTGCCCTGCAACTACTGAACCAGCACTGTGGAGCCTGTAAGCTGCAACAAGAGAACCCCCACTCCACAACTAGAGAAAGCACACACTCAGCAACCAAGACCCAGAGCAGCCAAAAAAAAAATTTTTTTTAAAGATGTTACTTAAATTCTTATTCTTTTGTCATTGTTATCAATTTAAGTTATATGATGATTTGTCTTTGCCTAATTTTAATATGTAAAACATTTATATAGGGGAATGGCTCTACCATGGTGCCCTGGCAATCCTTACAGGCAAAGCCTTGAACTGCAGCTTATCAAAGTCTTGGCAGAAGGTCTGCATGATCCTCCCGGAACACAAAAGGACAGGAGGTCTGAAAGGAACTGCTAGGAAGCCATCTCCCATTCGTCTCATTGCTCACAGGAGGCCATTACGAAACAGCTTTTCATTAACTCCCAGTTCTGATGGTGTATGGGGCCTTCTGCTCTCAGATTAGAGCTGCAGATATAAACCCTGGAGCTGCAGTCTAGTCTTGGCTCCCCAACAACAGTATGCCACAGTTCATGCTACAGTCACCCAGCCCTATTTGTATCATTTGAACCATTGTACCTATGGTTCTTTTTGGGGTGTGGGACAACCTGGGAAGCTGGCACTCTGGGCTTACTCTTTTCACTGCCTATGTAAATAATAAGCTGCCTGAATCTAAAAGTAGCTCATCTGTATCTTTACGGGTCAAATCAGTCAAGCCTGGCCTGGCCCTGTCTTGTGTGAGCTTGAAATTTATACAGTTTAAAAATCAAAACTATATTTAAATAAAAAGTTCAGAGAGTCCATCCATATAATTCTCAATTATAACCTTTCTGCTAACTACCCTTTATTCATCCACCAAAAATTCTATAGAGCTGGGTCAGGCTGTGACAAGTAAGTGGCCTGTTTCTTTTTTTAATTTTTAAAAATTTTTGATGTGGACCACTTTTTTTTAAAGTCTTTAATTTGTTACAATATTGTTTCTGTTTTGGCCGCAAAGCATGTGAGATCTTAGCTCCCAACCAGGGATCGATGGGAACCCCCTGCATTGGAATGCAGTCTTAACCACTGAACCACCAGGGGCGTCCCTGGCCTCAGTTTCTTATCTCCTCCCGGTCTGAACAGGGAAGACAAGGTGATGGCATTTAAGTACTTCTTAATTCCTCATTATTCTCCACTCTGAGTAGAAAGGAATGATAAACACTATGTATTTTCTTAACTCTGGCTTTGGGATCCCCTTGGGTTCCACTCTCCATAATCTCAATACAGTCCCAATCAAAGTGGTGATGTGAGGCTGCATGAGTCCTCTTTGTGAGGCAGTCACAACTCACCCCCTCTGTGCTGCCAAGCTTCCTACACTCCAGGTAGTTGGGGCCTTCCAAGGCCAGTTAAAACTATTAAAAGTGGGTACTGGTTGAGCATCAGATTTTTGCACTCTATAAAAAGCATCTTTTATTTCTAAAGAAACTTAGTAGTCTGTCACATATTTAAATAGTTGACTGTGGTCAGCTTTTATTATATACTTCTCTATTTGCTAGAGAAGAGAAGACAGAAGTCGCTCAGTCGTGTCCGACTCTTTGCGATCCCATGGACTGTAGCCCACCAGGCTCCTCAGTCCATGGGATTTTCCAGGCATGAATACTGGAGTGGGTTGCCATTTCCTTCTCCAGGGGATCTTCCCGACCCAGGGATCAAACCCGGGTCTCCCGCATTGTAGGCAGACGCTTTGCCATCCAAGCTACCAGGGAAGCCTCTCTTACTTGCTAAATACATTGTATATCCCACCCCACCAACTAGATTATAAACCTTTCAAGGACTTTGTCATATTTCATTTGTGTTCAACATGGTGCCTAGAATAATGAGTGCTACAAAGACAATGGACACTAATGAAGTCCTTTCTAAAGTGTCCAATTAGTAGAGGAAGCTCCTGACACAGATGCAAAGAATCCACACTCTGCTACCTCATCATGTGAAGGAATGAC
The DNA here is from genome assembly GCF_027580195.1 of Bos mutus. NCBI lineage: Eukaryota > Metazoa > Chordata > Mammalia > Artiodactyla > Bovidae > Bos > Bos mutus. The sequence continues at coordinate 50,273,734 of NC_091631.1, forward strand.
TTACCGTGCAAAGTCCTGGGGGGAGATCAAAAACTTCTCTTTCATCTGGAACTCAGCCTTGTTTTCCCACCAGAATTTGTTGGTTGCTTTCTTGTGCTCTGGACTGAGAATGGAAAGGACAAGTAATCTCAATGATAGATTACAGAATATTACATGGCATTTGATAAATAATGCAAACTGACACCTGGGTCTCCGGGCAAGGCTGAGAATACTAACAGTAGTTTCCTCAAGATCTCCAGTTTCCCCCTTCCAATAAAAATGTGACAATCTGACAGGGAGTGATGGGAAGAAACCTTGATTGAGCCAGTTGTCCAGTCAAGGCCACCCCAGCACTGGGACCACTGGGACCATAAGGCCGCTACCCCTAGGGTTGGCCATGCCTACCAGATGACTGAATCATCCAATCTGATCAAATCACAAAAACGTTCTTCCTCTCACCCACCCTAGAGCCTCCCTCCATTCATTTATAGATTAACATAAACAATACTGTATGCGGTTCCGGCCGGCGCTTACCTGGCCAGATGCCCCAGCAGCCCCCCGTGCAGAACGGTCAGGTTTCCGTGGCTCAGGTGTTTCCGCACCTCACAGCCGCAGCACAGGCACCAGCACCATCGCTCGTGCTCGGGCACGTAACGCTCCACCTGAGCGGCGCGGACGGCCTTGCGGGCGGCCTCCACCTGCGGCGGAGAGGATGCCAAGGCGCACAGGCTAAGTAGGACGCCGGCAGGATCCGCAGATCCCACCCCTCGGGCCTTCACAGCCGCGCCCGCAGCCCCGCCCCAGGCCGTCCATGGTCCCCTCCAGCCTCCCGTCCGTACCTGCGGCAGGAGCCGCTCCAAAGCCACTTTCAGCTGCCGCTGGTGCTTGCGACTGTAGACGTGCCCGCGACCGCAGAAGAAAGTCTGGCGGCAAAGAGGACAACGCTGCGCCGGCGCCATCTGCCTAGGACTGGGAAGCCGCGACGCAAAGCTTCTCCTTCGCGGCCCCGTGACCTCTGACCTCTGGGGGCGGGAGAACTCCGAGGCCCCGCGGCCCCCAGCGGCTGGTAGGCGCCACTGCAAGTCCTTTCGCTGCTGCGCACGTTTTTCTCCCGGCTCCTCCCTGTGCGCAAACCCAACCAGTCACGAGCATTGCCAAATGCTGTCTGGCTGGGAAAGGTGAAAGGAAAGAGCGCCTGCAATAGTTAAGGGAGACCCCAAACGTATCGGGAACACTGACAAGGACCCGTACAATGTAACAAATCGTAACTCGTGTTTATAGGGTGCTCAGTATGTGTCCAGAACTTGACACGTACTCTGTGATCACTATAACTCTATGTGCGTGCGTGCTGAAGTAGCTTCAGTCGTGTCCGACTTTTGCGATCCCAAGGAGTGTAGCCCACCAGGCTCCTCTGTCCATGGAATTTCCCAGGCAAGAAAACTGGCGAGGGTTACCATTCCCTTCACCAGGGTATCTTCCTGACACAGGGGTCGAACCCGGGTCTTCCTCATTGCCGGCAGATTCTTTACCTCTTGGTGACCTCTTTACCACAGTGACCTCTTGGGAGCACAAGGCGGATGGCCTAATCTCAGACCTAGTCACTCACACCCATGCCCCGACAGGGGCGATCTGAATGCTGCCCCTGTAAAGCTGTAAAGGGAAAGCTATAAGGGGTTCAGAATCATTGCTGACATCTTTAATCTATAAACGTGCTAAACTAGTGGAACTTTATTCTTTACAAGCCACTCACTTCTCCTAGAGTCAACAGCCTTCCTGTCTGTCTAGCTCCCTTAAGAACTCATAGGGTTGAAATCCCCAGACTGTGATTGTGATCTGCACCCTAGAGCTCCCTCCAAAATATCTGGGGCCTGGCCCAGACTCTACTTGTAGGACTTGCAAACAGAGCTGTCACAGGGTCTGCAGCTTCCCTGACTGTGTGTTACCTGTACTGGTGCATTAACCTGGATGGGTTACAATGTCTGAGTGTATACAGTCAACCCTACATAATTCAGACCCAGGAAGTAGGCAGACTCCCCTTCAGAGCTTGACTTCCTGTTGGAGCTTCCCCTTAGACTCAGGCCTTCACTAGATGTGATCCATTTTGGTGACCCTTGCAGTTCTTAATTCCTTGACTTCTCATCACTCCCCTGGCAGGGGTGATCCCGGACTTTTTTCACCAAAAACTGCACCTTCTCTGACTTCAAACTCTGAAGTTCTTCTCTGACCACCATCTTCATCCTCCCTTGTGGCGCTACCTTCCAGCTAGTCTTTAACTGCAGGAATGAATATAAGCACTCTTATCCATTCACTGAGAAAATTATTCAGCATTTGCTAGCTGCTAAATACTTTGCTTGTTTAAAGATTTTAAAATCTTTAAAGTGTGGCCTCCAGGTCAGCAGCATCAGCATCTGGGAACTTGTTAGAAATGCAAAGGCTTGGGCCCCACCCAAGACCTACTTAATTGGAAACTCTGGAGTAGGGCCCAGCAATCTGTGGTTTAATGAGCCCTTCAGGTGATTCTAATGCCCAGTCAAGAATTGCTGGTCTAGGACTTCCTTGATGATACAGTGGATAGGAATCTGCCTGCCATTGCAGGGGACATGGGTTTGATCCCTGGTCTGGAAGATTCCATATGCCTTGGAGCAACTAAGCCGGTGTGTCACAAGTACTGAGCCCACGTGCCAAGAGCCGGTGCTCCGCAGCAAAAGCAGCCACTGCAGTGAGAAGCCCATGTACCACAACTGCAGAGTAGCCCCGCTCACTGCAGCTAGAGGTCTGCATGCAGCAAGAAAGATCCAGCACAACCAAAAATAAATAATAATAAACAATAAAAACCTATCTCTGTTAAAAAAAAAAAAAAAAGAATCACTGGTCTAGGTCTTAGGTCCTCTTGGCTTTGCTTTACCCACTGGAACCCAGAAATATTTTCACCACACTCTCATGGCAACCTATCACTTCTCTTGACTTACCAATACCTCTCATTCTGTCACACCCCAACCATCAACCCAGCTATCTCATCTGTCTCCATCATTTGTTCCAAAACTGCATTAGGTAGTCTACACCGTCTGCTTCAAATTCTAACTTCTCAGCCCTCTGCAGTTTGGCTTTTGAAACTGTTTCCCTAAAGTCCTCCACCACTATTTATTGGGCTGCCATTTGAACTAGATTGTGTGAAATGGAACTCACTGTCTTCCTCCTCAGATCATTCCCTGTTTTCATCCTCCCAGGAAATAATACCACCAAGTTAAAGCCTGGAGTTCTGGAGTGAGTTATCTTTGACACTCCTTTAGTCCCCACATCCACCCTGCACAAGTTGTCTTATTGGATTTCTGAGATGTTTAAAATCTGTTCTCCACCTTTTACACTCCCAGAGCACACTTTATTTCAATTCCCTTCCTTTCTTGTTTTGATTCATGTAACATCTTTCTGTCTGGTTCCCAAGTGTCTGGTGTACTTCACCTCCATTCATCCTCCAGACTCTGGTCTGAAGGTAGTCTCTAAAATTACTTTCCTGATTAATTTTATGTCTAAATTGCCTTCAGGAAGTATCCAAGTTTTGCAGCAAAAATTTTACACTAAGTTTCCTAACCTCCTTCTCAGTCTTATACCCCACACTCCTCTCCCCTTCTCCAGGCAATATTCCTACAGTTCCACAGCTTCTTTGCACTTTAGCATCTCCAGCCCTTGGTTCCCCAGCCTAGAATTTACTTCTTTCCAGCTCTGCCTGACAAATTCTATTACATATAATAGAACTATGAAACTGCTGTGAAATATGAACTAGAATGGAATTTCCGTAAGGCTGGTGATTTTGTCCGGAACACAGTAATATCTCAGTCTATTCATAAACTCTTGGATCAATTCATGATTGAATGAATGAAATGTCACCCCTTTTGTGAAGCCTACCAGAGTGGATCCTGCAGGATTAATTTTTCAATTCCAAGATCCTTTGCTCATCTTGTTGTCATTTTGTTCAATAGTCAGTTGAAAATCTAACAGTTGAAAGATCAAGTGTAGGGACTGTGTCTTGGTTGTGCCTGACTTGGTAGAACTAGCAGAAAGGGTCTTCAGTGCATGTTTGTCAAATTAAGTTAAAATCATCAAAACTCCAGGAACACTTGTGTTGACATGCCCATGGGGTGGTAATCTGTGCTGGGAAGAGCCTCAGAAACATGCAGCTAACAGCCTCCTAATTATGTTGCAGAAAGAGGGACCTACTCCAGGGCCTGAGAGTGGCCTCTTTTCTCACATTCAGAAATGAATTGCCCAAGGAAATACACGTGCTGACAAAGCAAGAGACCTTATTGGGAAGGGACAGCTGGGCAGAGAGCAGGAGGGAAGGGAATCCAGAACTACTCTGCCGCCTGGCTCACAGTCCAGGGTTTTATGGTGCTAGTGCTAAGTTGCTTCATTCGTGTACAACTCTTTGCTACTCTATGGACTGTAGCCTGCCAGGTTCCTCTGTCCATGGGATTCTCCAGGCAAAAATACTGGAGTGGGTTGCTATGCCCTCCTCCAGAGGATCTTCCTGACCCTGGGATTGAATCCACATCTCTTAAGTCTCCCGCACTGGCAGGTGGGTTTTTTTTTTTTTTTTTACCACTAGCACTTATGGTCATAGAATTAATTTCCAGGTTGTCTCTGGCCAGTCATCTTGCTTGGCCCATATTTGATCTCAGGGTCCTTTCTAGTGGCCCATGCATCTCTCAGCCAACATGGATTCCAGTGTGAAGGATTATGGGAGGTTGGTAGGATAATATTATGGCATCTCCTCTCTCCTTTTGGCCCCTCCCAAACTCCCCCAGTTTTTGGTGGCAGCACCATGTTCCTTACTGGGACCTCCTGTTGTGAGATAACTTAAGCAAGTGGTCATCATTGTGCCTGGCCAAGGTGGGCAGTTTCAGTCAATACTTCCCTAACAATTAATAGTATCAAACTACAAAGCAGCCTAGTGGATAAGTTTATTTTAAAATTCTAAAAATTAAAAAAAAAAAAAAAACTGTACCAAGGTTGTAAATAAAAAAGATTGGCCTCCATCTCTTTGTTACAGTCCCCAAAGATGACTATTACTGTTCAATATCTATTTTCTTCAAGGCACTTTCTGCTTCAACAACATATGTGTATCTATATAAACATAGTTTCTGTCACATTTGGAATCATATCGAACATACTCTTCTGCTGTTTGTTTTTTTTCACCCTAAAAATGCATTGTGGATATCTTTCTACATCAGTACATTGAGTGTGATTTAAATACTGTCTATATATCCTTCAGTCAAATGTGTTTACATCTTCAGCTTAGGCTTATCTTCTGAACTCTTACAACAATCATCTTGACATAACCACGGTGATGTCTCAGATTCTGAACACAAAACTGCTCACACCTGCTACTCATTCACCCAATCACTCAAACAAAAAACCTCAGAGTCACTATTTTCTTCTTCTGCATCTAATCAATCCTGTTAACTTGTTGATTCTGTCTCCACCCTACAGCATCAAACTGGGCTGCTTCTCCCCTTTCTGTTGCCATCTGGATTCTGCAGTCATCTCCCTACAGGCTTCCTGCTTCCACTTTTGCCCCTACAAGCCACCTTCGGTGAATAACTAAGCATCATTTAAAAAATTAAAGGAAAAAAAAAATTAAATGGAGTTATGTCAGTTACTTCAATTACTTTCCACTATACTTGGGAAAAAAACAAAACCTCTCAATTTCATATCATAGCTTAGAAGGGTCTGGTCTCTGCCTCCCTTCCCAACATCACCTTGATTACCGTATTCTGTAGCCCATCCCCATTCTCTCAATAGGCCAAAGTGAGGAGGTTCCTACCTCCTGAGCTTTGTCTATTCTGTTCCCTCTGCTAGAACACTTTTCCTTACCATGCTTCAGCCTGGCTACTCATTAAACAGGTCTCAGTTAAAATACCTTTCTTAGAAAGGCCTTCTCTGACCTCCTCTTCAGTTAGGGTTGAGTATCCATATTGTCTCTCTCACAATAACCTAAGTCTACCTTATTAAGATTTATCATCATTGTACATTACTAGGGTGTCTGTTTAATATCCTTTGAGACTGTGAGGGAGGTTGCTATCTGTGAGGGAGGAGTCATTTTGGGTATCACTCTATCCCTAGCAGCTGGCACAGGGCCTGGCATAATGAAAGCTCAAAATGAATAGTTGTTGAATGAACAAAAAGGAGGAGGTAGGTGTAGGAGTACAATAGTCTACTAGAGAACAAATGAGCAAAGGCAGATTTTTCTCTGAGTTCCTTTTCCCACAAAGGCTATATTGTATGTTCTTTCCTTCTGATCTGTTGCCTTTTGGGATCCACTTGTGGCTTAAACCAAACATCAATAAGAATGTGGACAGGGATAAAGATGTGTACATAGCACAGGTGAGGCAGGCTAAGGCCAGATCAGCTGAAACCAGAGCTTAGGACTCAGGACCCTCTTCTTCCTGGGACCTGTATAGATAAGGGCGGTCGGTAAGGGGACTCTGGCTGCAGCGTGTTGGGTGGGCCCAGAGCCGATGACACTAATGACCTGGCCCTCCACCCCTCCTCTGGTGGATGCCACATTAAAACAAAACAAAACAAAACAAAACAACAGCATCCAGACAGTCCAGAGAAAATCACTCTAGGTGGGCCAGGGAAAGGCAGTTCTCTTTTTTTCAAAGAATAGACTTGGTGGCTTCCCTGGTAGCTCAGTAAAGAATCTACCTGCCAATACAGGAGACACAGGTTCAATCCCTGGTCTGGGAAGATGCCACATGCTGTGGAGCAACTAAACCCGTGTGCCACAACTATTAAACCTGTGCTCTAGAGCCAGGGAGAGGCAACTACTGAGCCCAGGCACTGTAACTACTGAGGCCGGAGCCGTAGAGCCCATGCTCTGCAACAAGAAAAGCCAGCACGATGAGAAGCCCCTGCTCTCTGTATCCAGAGAAAAGCCCCCACACTAATGAAGGCCCAGCATAGCCAAAAACATTTTTTAAAAAGGGGGGGTATACTTGTTTTGTTTTTCCCCAGTGGCTGGAGACTTTATTTTGGCCGTGCATGCAGGATCTTAATCCCTCAACCAAGGATTGAACCTGTGCCCCCTGCATTGAGCAGAGTCTTAACCACTGGTCCACCAGGGAAGTCTCAGAAAGGCAGTTCTTGACTTGCTCCAGCCGGGAATCTGCATGAGTCTGTCATCTCTTTCTTGGCACCAGTCACTTTCTCTTCCCTGATCGACCCCACCTCCCCAGCCTCCTCTACTGCTTGCCCAAAGCCCTGACCCAGCAGGGCAGGGCTGCCTTTAAGCACGTCTGGAGAAGAACTAGCTGTTGTTTTCCAGACCTGAAAAAAAAAAACCTGCGCTCGTGTCTTCTGTGAGAAGTCTTCCCCAGTTCCTCTCAAGCTAATTGCTCTTTTCTCTGTGCTTCCAGAGAACACGGACTCTGTTAAGAGAAGTTACTAGTGACAAGTAATAGCAAACAGCATTCTTACTACCTAATGGGCCCCATGCTAGGCTCTGGAGTTTGGACATGAAAGGGACTTATTCCATTGTATTTTCCTCAGTGGTTGCCAAGGTCACCGAGGGTGAGTGCCTCTGGGACAGGGGACTAGATCTTATACAGTCCTTGGTTTGGTGGTTTTCTATTTCATTAGCCTTAACACCCTCAGTTCAGTTCAGTTGCTCAGTCATGTCCGACTCTTTGCGACCCCATGAATCACAGCATGCCAGGCCTCCCTGTCCATCACCAACTCCCGGAGTTCACCCAGACTCATGTCCATCGAGTCGGTGATGCCATCCAGCAATCTCATCCTCTGTCGTCCCCTTCTCCTCCTGCCCCCAATCCCTCCCAGCATCAAAGTCTTTTCCAATGAGTCAACTCTTCACATGAGGTGGCCAGAGTACTGGAGTTTCAGCTTCAGCATCATTCCTTCCAAAGAAATCCCAGGGCTGATCTCCTTCAGAATGGACTGGTTGGAGCTCCTTGCAGTCCAAGGGACTCTCAAGAGTCTTCTCCAACACCACAGTTCAAAAGCATCAATTCTTTGGCGCTCAGCCTTCTTCACAGTCCAGCTCTCACATCCATACATGACCACAGGAAAAACCATAGCCTTGACTAGACGAACCTTTGTAGGCAAAGTAATGTCTCTGCTTTTGAATATGCTATCTAGGTTGGTCATAACTTTCCTTCCAAGGAGTAAGCGTCTTTTAATTTCATGGCTGCAGTCACCATCTGCAGTGATTTTGGAGACCAAAAAAATAAAGTCTGACACTGTTTCCACTGTTTCCCCATCTATTTCCCATGAAGTGATGGGACCAGATGCCATGATCTTCATTTTCTAAATGTTGAGCTTTAAGCCAACTTTTTCACTCTCCTCTTTCACTTTCATCAAGAGGCTTTGTAGTTCCTCTTCACTTTCTACCATAAGGGTGGTGTCATCTGCATGTCTGAGGTTATTGATATTTCTCCCAGCAATCTTGATTCCAGCTTGTGTTTCTTCCAGTCCAGCGTATCTCATGATGTACTCTGCATAGAAGTTAAATAAGCAGGGTGACAACATACAGCCTTGACGTACTCCTTTTCCTATTTGGAACCAGTCTGTTGTTCCATGTCCAGTTCTCACTGTTGCTTCCTGATCTGCATACAAATTTCTCAAGAGGCAGATCAGGTGGTCTGGTATTCCCATCTCTTTAAGAATTTTCCACAGTTTATTGTGATCCACACACTCAAAGGCTTTGGCATAGTCAATAAAGCAGAAATAGATGTTTTTCTGCAACTCTCTTGCTTTTTCCATGATCCAGCAGATGTTGGCAATTTGATCTCTGGTTCCTCTGCCTTTTCTAAAACCAGCTTGAACATCTGGAAGTTCACGGTTCACATATTGCTGAAGCCTGGCTTGAAGAATCTTGAGCATTATTTTACTAGCGTGTGAGACGAGTGCAATTGTGCGGTAGTTTGAGCATTCTTTGGCATTGCCTTTCTTTGGGATTGGAATGAAAACTGAGCTTTTCCAGTCCTGTGTGGTCCACTGGAGAAGGGAATGGCAAGCCACTTCAGTATTCTTGCCTTGAGAACCCCATGAACAGTATGAAAAGGCAAAATGATAGGATACTGAAAAAGGAACTCCCCAGGTCAGTAGGTGCCCAATATGCTACTGGAGATCAGTGGAGAAATAACTCCAGAAAGAATGTAGGGATGGAGCCAAAGCAAAAAGAATACCCAGCTGTGGATGTGACTGGTGATAGAAGCAAGGTCTGATGCTGTAAAGAGCAATATTGCATAGGAACCTGGAACATCAGGTCCATGAATCAAGGTAAATTGGAAGTGGTCAAACAAGAGATGGCAAGAGTGAATGTGGACATTCTAGGAATCAGCGAACTCAAAAGGACTGGAATGGGTGAATTTAACTCAGATGACCATTATATCTACTACTGCGGGCAGGAATCCCTCAGAAGAAATGGAGTAGCCATCATGGTCAACAAGAGAGTCTGAAATGCAGTACTTGGATGCAATCTCAAAAATGACAGAATGATCTCTGTTCGTTTCCAAGGCAAACCATTCAATATCACAGTAATCCAAGTCTATGCCCCAACCAGTAACGCTGAAGAAGCTGAAGTTGAACGGTTCTATGAAGACCTACAAGACCTTTTAGAACTAACACCCAAAAAAGATGTCCTTTTCATTATAAGGGACTGGAATGCAAAAGTAGGAAGTCAAGAAACACCTAGAGTAACAGGCAAATTTGGCCTTGGAATACGGAATGAAGCAGGGCAAAGACTAATAGAGTTTTGCCAAGAAAATGCACTGGTCATAACAACCACCCTCTTCCAACACCACAAGAGAAGACTCTACACATGGACATCACCACATGGTCAACACCAAAATCAGATTGATTATATTCTTTGCAGCCAAAGATGAAGAAGCTCTATACAGTCAGCAAAAACAAGACCAGGAGCTGACTGTGGCTCAGATCATGAACTCCTTATTTCCAAATTCAGACTTAAATTGAAGAAAGTAGGGAAAACCACTAGACCATTCAGGTATGACCTAAATCAAATCCCTTAACACCCTGCTACTGCTGCTGCTGCTAAGTCACTTCAGTCATGTCCGACTTGTGCAACCCCATAGATGGAAGCCCACCAGGCTCCCCTGTCCCTGGGATTCTCCAGGCAAGAACACTGGAGTGGGTTGCCATTTCCTTTTCCAATGCATGAAAGTGAAAAGTGAAAGGGAAGTTGCTCAGTCGTGTCCGATTCTTAGCGACCCCATGGACTACAGCCTACCAGGCTCCTCCATCCATGGGATTTTCCAAGCAAGAGTACTGGAGTGGGGTGCCATTGCCTTCTCCACCTTAACACCCTAGAATGGAGCAAATACTCTAAGACCATCTTTATTGCTTTCTCTTTCTGTAGTTGCAGCGAATGGGGCTCCTCATCATTGAGGTGCTCAGGCTTCTCACTTCCTTGGCTTCTCTTGTTCAGCACAGGCTCTAGGGCAGGTGGGTTTCAGCTGTTGTGGTACATGGGCTTAGCTGCCCCATGGCACCTTCCTGGACTAGGGGGTCAAACCCGTGTCTCTACATTGGCAGGTGGTTTCTTAACCACTGGACCACCAGGGAAGTCCTGTACAACCATCTCTACCACCCTGAAGTGAACCTTGCTGACAAAATAACCTACCTATTCATATCATTAAAAAACAAACGAACTGGAGGATTTCTCTGGTGGTCCAAAGGTTAAGAATATGCCTGCCAAGCAGGGGACTTGGGTTCGATCCCTGGTCCTGGAAGATCCCACATGACGAAGAACTACTAAGCCCATGCATCTTAACTATTGAGCTCTGGAGTCTGGGAGCCACAACTACTGCAACTTGTATGCCCTAGAGCCCAAGCTCTGCAACAAGAGAAGCCACCACAATGAGAAGCCCACACACCACAATCAAGAGTAGCCCCCACTTGCCGCAACTAGAGAAAGCCCGTGCACAGCAACGAAGACCCAGTACAGCCAAAAATAAATAATAATAAAAAAAATAAACGTAATGCTCTGTAACATAACAAAAAAATAAAAGGAGAGAAATTTATAATTAGAGTATATTGGATGAGAGTATAATAGATAAACTATATTTGAAAACATGAAACAGTTAAACATTTGCACATTCTTACAGTAAATAGCTGAAATTTAAGAGATGTCATTCAGATGATTATTGAAAATCCTTTTCCTTTATACTGGCTACCTTGACACCACCACATATTTGTTCATACATGTAGAATCCTTGTGGTCACAACAGATACAAACACAGGCCAATAAAGGGATGTGGTACTGGTGACTTAAATACCAGAGCAGCTTTGCTGTCAGTGATTTTCCAAAATGGAAACAACACTTGGTAAACTTCCAAATGAAAAAAGGGACAGTCTTCCTTCATTTTACATAAAAGTTGCATTCCTGGAAAAGTCAGTGTATAATAAAACAATACAACAAATAGTTTCTGCTTAGATGTAAAACTGGGTTAGGTTCTTGCAGCTCATTCATTATCAATGGCCTTAGGTATAAGGGTCAGCGCTTCAAGGTGAGACACTATCTCCCACACTGCCATTGGACACTCCTGGGCCTGCCAATCCCCCATATCACTGCACAACCACAGTGCTCCCCAGGCTCAGTGAGAGCCCCTGGCCTAGCACTACTCTTGGTGCATGTTCCAGAATGAAGGCAAAGCTGCAACGGGTCGAGAAGAGATGGCTCTGGTGATAGACTGGTGACCAGGGCGAGACTTCATTTCTGTTACCAAAAATGTGCAAACCACACATGAACTGGGGCCTTTCTTTCAAGGTAGAGATTTTGGTCAGGTGGGATACTGCTTGTACTTTTCAAGAATAGCACTTTTCAGAGACCAGGGAGGAAGCAGTCTGATTTTATAGTGATACAGACTACAAGGGATTAAGAGCTGAATAAATGGACAGAAAATGAAGGCGACTCCTTAAATATAATGACCATCACACTCAATGACCTGAGAATAACAGTGCATGTGTGCTCAGTCACTTCAGTCGTGTCAGACTCTTTGCGATCCCACGGACTGTACAGCCCTCCAGGCTCCTCTGTCCATGGGATTCTCCAGGCAAGAATACTGAAGTGGGTTGCCATGCCCTCCTCCAGGGGATTTTCCCAACCCAGAGATCAAATCTGCGTCTCTTACATCTCCTGCATTGGAAAGCCAGTTCTTTACCACTAGCGCCACCTGGGAGATTAACAGTACCTACTCTTTAAGGCTTTTAATCCAGGTTTAATTGTATGGATTAACCCTGCAAACGCATGTAAAATGATGTCTGGTCCAACTGTAAGCACTCAGTGTTAATGTTAATAAGCCAGACATGGGAGTATACACTTTCCATTGTCCTATTTAGTTCCTGAATCAAAATCTGTGTGTACTTCCATTATCCCTGATTTGCATGCAAAAGAAATGGAAATTTAGAAGTGTTAAGAAAACTTGTGCTAAAAAAGATACAGTGAGAGAGGACAGGTGGTCTGCGGAGAGGAAGCTGAGCTGGGAATCAGAGATGGAGAACAAGACTGTTGCCAGCAACAGCAAGGTCCCAGTTCCCACTGACAGTTGCCAAGTGCTGAAAGTAGACATAGGCTATTACTAGCCCACCAGCCTCCTGGAGCAGAGAGGGTGTCCTAACTAGACACCACAATAAGCAATAAAATAACTACCCTTTATTTAGAACTGAGTTCCAGTTTCGGCAGGAAGCACTCTACTCCATCCCTGTCAATCTCTACCCTGGTATAGTGCTAAGAAAGCCATCATTAACTCATTTTCCTCATCAAGACACTGAGAAAGTGGCTGCCTGAGGCACATTCTTCTACAATGAGGATGCAGGAGAACCAAGTGGCTACATCAGAGCTGAGAAACAGGAAGGTGAGCAGGAAGAAAAGGAGAGGTGAGACTATCTCAACCCTGACCAACCACAGAGACCAGGGAGCTGCCCGGACAAGGGGCGCCCTTCCTGAGACTCAAGCACCACCCACTGCCACCTCTGGGGAGGAGTGATACCCAGTCCCCTGGGACTGTGTCTGAGGCTGGAGCCATACTTCTGTGCAGGCCAGCTTCGGGGTAAGGGGGAACAGCACAAGGACAGGTATTTCAGCCCCGTGGGAAACCCAGAATGATCTTTGAGCACTGTGGGGAACATCTGTGGCATCCTGACACAGCTCTGAATCTTGTTCCCTTCTTATCCGTCCCGCTGGCTTCTCTCCCTATTGCTCAGGTCTGAGGGTGGCAGCTGGCTTTGCCCTGGACAGTTTCCTGCGGTCCAGAAAGCCACCTCAGCCCAGCTGAGATCTATGGCCTCTGGGGACCCTGAATTCCCATGTGCTCTGGCTTCTACTGAACCCTGAGGTATGAAAGGGCCATCCCCCTCACCTCCCCACTAATGCTTAAGTGGGAGAAATGAGGCTTGAGCCCAGCTACTCCTTTTCTCAATAAATTATTTTCCTTTAGGACTTCCCTGGTGGTCAAGAATCCATCTACCAATGCACGGGACACAGATTCAATCCCTGGTCTCGGAAGATCCCACAGGCCACAGGACAACTAAGCCCATGTACCATAAAGACTGAGGCTGTACTCTAGAGCCAGGGAGCCACAACTACTGCAGCCCGCCCACCATAGAGCCGGTGCTCTGCAACAAGAGAGGCCACCACCATGAGAAGCCTAACCACTGCAAACAAAGCCTGATAGTGCAAGTTGCTCAGTCCTGTCCGACTCTGTGAGAGTCCTTTGTCCACAGAATTCTCCAGGCCAGAATACTGGAGTGGGTAGCTGTTCCCTTCTCCAGGGGATCTTCCTGACCCAGGAATCAAACTGGGGTCTCCTGCATTGCAGGCAGATTCTTTTCCAGCCTAGCTACCAGCCCTTCCTTACTTGCCACAACTAGAGAAAGCCCAAGCACAGCAATGAAGACACAGTGCAGCCAAATATAGTTTTCAAAAAGAAATTCTTCCCTCTCACCTTTCTCATTGCTACCTCGTGGCCTCCCAGAAGGTATTCCCTTCAACTATTCCATAAACGATACATTTCCCTAGGCCTCTCCTCACTGTCCCCAGCTGATTACATCCACTCCTGTGGGTGGGTGGTGATTTGGGGGGCCCTTTGCAGGGCTGGCTGCTTTATGCTAGCCATCTTCCAAGAAAAAAAGATATCTCGAACAAGGTTGAGTATTTTCTTCCTTTGAGGAAAGAAGAGTATGGGCTCCCTTTGCTGCACACCAGGCAACCGGCCCATTGCCTCTGGAGCATCCAACAGCTCTGAGGGCAACCCATGTCCAACCTCAGAGCTGACCTGCGCCTCCCGTGCTACCTCATCCTCAGACCACACACACACACACACCAGGCTGCTGCAGATTCTTTAATAAGGCATGGGCTGATGGCTGGTTCTTGGAACTAAAGGTCAAAGAGTGAGGACATCACATCTGAAAGGAAAGAAGAAAGTCAAAGGGATCTGTCTGCCCCCTGCAGCTGCCCTTCCCTAAGCCTGGACCTATCTCTCACGGCAGATGACGTACATACTTCTCTCTCAAGCTCAAATGCCACCTGGTCTCCAAGAGAGGAAAAAGCCCCCTTTTGCAGAAAATCTCCCATACCATGTTTCTCACATCGTGTGGTCACCACTTCCCCAGGCTGCGGGGCTGTGAGCAGCGCCAGCTGTTTCTGCCTCAGCTCCTGATACCTCACGTTCCATGTTTGTGTAGGTGAGGACCCCTCAGGCAGGCACCACCCCAGCATCTCAGAACACCTCTGGCTTCTCCCCTTCCTCCAGAAGCTGCCCCCCAACCTCCACCTTGGTGTGACCCTGGCTCCTTCCATGCACACCCAGCCTCAGGTCAGGATCTTCAGGTCCCCTCCCCTGGGCCTCAAGTGTGACAAGGCCTCACACCTGGCTGGCTCATGCACTGCTGGATCCTTTCCAGCCGGGTGGAGGCCAAGGCACGGGCCTCTTCTGCAAAGCGGCGGTGTCCCTCGTCAGTCAACTTCCAGAGGCAGGATCGGGGCCGTGAGCTGGCCCCACCCTGCATGCTGACCGGCACCTTCTCGAAGCTGTCTCGGAAACAGAGATTGTGACGCACGGTATTCTTCCAGCCTTCCGGAGCCGTCCGGAAAAAGGGGAAATGTTGTCTGCGGACACGGAGGAATGGTAAGGAGAGGGGTGGTCTTTCTGGGAGATGCGTCTCCTGGAGAACATTCTCACCCAGGGGCCAGAAGCCCTCAGCCCTCCTCTCAAGGTGGTGAAGCAGAAGCTGGCGCACGAAGCACTGTGCTGACCAGGCCTGTGGCTGCGCAGCTGGTAAAAGCCTCACCCTCTGAACTCAGTCCACTGCCCCTACACTCCCGGGCTCGCTTTCCTTCCTCCCTCCCTCCAAGGGCTCAGGACTGACAACTGGAACAGAGCTGAAATCAGGCCAACAGCTCCTGTCAGAGGAATCCTGGTCAAGGAGGACACCTCTTGAGGATTAATATTCTGTGACTCTGACTCTAACAAAGGGAAAAGGTCTGAAAAACTCATACTCATGGGTACCTGACTGTCAGAAAGCAACGTAAATCCTTTCTCAGCTCGGCTTCCCCGGGTCCCTGGGGGACAGGCCGTGCCAGATTAGTTTAGTCCAAAGGGAAAACGTGAGAAACTGCTGGGGGATCTTGAGAGGGAAGATGAGAGAATTTATGAAGCAGGTGAAAATATGTTTTGAAGAACTAAGATAGGGACTTCCCTGGTGCTCCAGTGGTTAAGATTTTGCCTTTCAATGCAAGTAGAGCAGGTTTGATCCCTGATCAGGGAGCTAAGAGCCCACATTCCTCATGGTCAAAAAACCAAAACATAAAACAGAAACAATATTGTAACAAAAACTTAAAAAAAAAAAAAAAAAGAACTAAGCTATAAAAAGGTTGGAGTCTCTTAGATGTGAGGGGTGGTGGTGGCTATCCTGTCTATGTGAGGTGAGGACACATATTCGGGGACAACCTGGAACCAGAGCCTGGGGACAGAGAGGGATCCTCTGGGATACATATGGGGGAGCTGAGGCAGCAGCCCAGGGCCCCGGCCAACTGGAAGGTATCAGAGCAGGGCCCTGCCCCCTCCCTTCGCCCTCCTCACAGGGCCCCCTGCACATACCGAGTGAAACTGTAGATCTGTTGCACGTTGAGGCCACAGGGGGCACTGTTTCTTAATGCCAGTGCAATTAGGTGGAAGTAATTGAGAGGGGGCCTGGACCAGAGCCTCCCCTCCTGGCTGTTGGCTTGCCGAAGCCTCCGACTCTGGAGGGGGGCCGGTTTGTGAGAGGACGGGAGAGCCACAGAGGAGCGGTCATCCTGGTCCTCAGCCTCCTTCTCTTCTGTGAGCTGGAGGAGCACAGAGTAGGAACTGGTCCTGACTCCATGGTCTCAACTCCAGGGGTGCGGTGGCAGGAAGGGGTGATGGGCCAGGGCCACCATCTGGGCTTCTCCCCAACCCAGAAGACGGGGGCACAGCTAATTTCTGAACCCATTAACCCTTTGTCAGTCCTAAGAAAACAGAGCCCTCTGCTGCGTCATCCCTGGGCCTACCCCCTGCCTAGAGCCCACCCCAGAAATCCCTACCTCCCAGTTGCTGAGGGAAGTGGCAAACCGCTTCCAAGGGGAACACTGGTCTCCAGGGGGTGACAGCAACTCCACCTCTGTGGCCTCCGGACATTTGGCAAAGTCTTCTTTTGGGACTGGCTGAGGGGAGGGAGCTGTGGTTGTCAGATTCTTCCCCTTACTGGGTTCTGGGACCTCCAGCTTTCCAGGGGGGAACATGATGTTGGGGTCTACCCACATCCACAGGTTGGGCTCAAAATCTGGACCTGCAGTAGAGAAAAAAGGAGACTGTGGCCCATAGCTCAAGGACTTTGGGTGTCCCACCCAGGCCACAGGGCCATGTCACTTCCCTTCACTCACCATCTTTATCAGGGTTGGGTTTTTTTTCCAGAGGTAACATTGGTGGCTCAACTATTCGGAGTTTATATCTGGCAACTGGCAAAAAGAAAGAGAGTCAAAACATCCTAGAATTTCCATTGTGGCCCCAGAGTCCTGGGCCTTGAAGCCTCCCTGGGAGGTGGCTGTGGGCCCTGCCTGGGAAGCGATGTCTTATTCTATGGGTTTCCCCTTACCTCTCTGACCTTCTCATTATCCTCTGCATTCTTCTCACCCTACATTATGTCCTTGAACCATTTCATTAATGCCTGTTACTTCAGTCAGTCACCATCTATAAACTCAAAGCTTCCATATCTTTATTTCTAGCCTAGACTTCTCTGCTAGCCCTTAAGTATAACTGTCTATACAGTCAACAAGGTCAAAAAAGTCAGATACAACTTAGTGACTAAACAACACCACACATATATATGTATTCTTTTTCAGATTCTTTTCCATTATAGGTTATTACAAGATACTGAATATAGTTCCCTGTGCTGTACAGTAGGTCCTTGTTGGTTATCTATTTTATATATAGTAATATGTATCTGTTAATCCCAAACTCCTAATTTATCCCTCCCCTCACTTCCCTTTTGGTAACCATAAGCTTGTTTTCTATGTCTGTGGGTGGAAATCATTCTTGTCTCCTCTTTCCTCTAGAGCCACACCCAATCAATCACCAAGTTCTACCATCCCAGTCCAAGCCTGTAACCTAAAAGTTCTGTTTACCTTTTCTTTAACTTATCATATTGCAGTTTTGAGCCAACTCATTGGAAAAGACCCTGATGCTGGGAAAGATCGAGGGCATAAGGAGAAGGGGGCGACAGAAGATGAGATGGGTGGATGGCATCATCCACTCAATGGACAGGAGTTTGAGCAAACTCCAGGAGAGAGAGAAAGACAAGGAAGCCTGGCATGCTGCAGTCCAGAGGTGCTAAAGAGTTGGACACAACTGAGCAACTGAACAATTGCAGTTTTGAGTGATCTCCTAAAACGTTAATCCAATTTTTCCACCCTTCACTGTAAACCTTTGGATGGCTTTCCATTGCCATTGGGCCAAATCTAAATTCCTTAAGATAGCCTATAAGGCCCTGGCTCCAGGCTCTCAGGCTCACTCAGTTGTGTCAGACTCTTTGCAACCCCGTAGACTGTAGCTTACCAGGTTCCTCTGTCCATGGGATTTTCCAGGCAATAGTACTGGAGTAGGTTGCCATTTCCTTCTCCAGGGAATCTTCCCAACCCAGGGCTCAAACCCGGGTCTCCCGCATTGTAGACAGATGCTTTACAGTCTGAGCCACCAGGGAAGTCTAAGATAGTCCATAAGGCCCTGGCTCCAGGCTCTCCACCCATCTCCAACAGACCTTACCGAGGAAGATCCTAGGTCTTCCCATAAGCTGTTCCCTTTTTCCTGGAAGCCCTCTTCCTGCTTGCCTCATTAATTGCTACTCACCCATCAAGTCTGTTTAAACATCTTTCTAAAGCAGCCTTCTCTGACTATCTGTCCAAACACTCACATAGCACACATTTTATTCTAACTGCTTGCTTAGAGTCTGTCTCCAGGTCTGTTTCCCTCACTGCCTGGGACATAGGAGGAGCTCAATTTAAATTAATGAATGGATACATGGTAGGCTCAGAGTAAATCAGGTATATATTAGAGCTAGCTGTGTGGTATGAATCTGGCTTCTGGTCCAGTTAGGGGGAACTGCTTTTGTCTCCCTCATTGTCCCCATGAGTGTCATATTACAGAAGAATCTAGGTCTGTGTCTGGGAAATGATGATATACTTATTGGAAAGCTCAGTCTCTAGAAAGGAAAAAGTAGTAAGAGATGTAATAAAGAAAAAGGAAAACTATAATCATTTACAGGGAAAATAGATTAGCATAGAAAACTATATAAAATTGATATAGTAATAAAAATTATTAGAACTAATAAGAGTCCAGCAGGTTTGATAGATATAAGAGCAACATACTAATCACGACTGTTCCTCTATACCAGCATTAAGAAACTGGAAAATAAAATTTTTTCCAAAAAGATGCTGTTTACAATAGCAATCAAAGTTATAATGTGGACCTTTATGTGAAAAAAATGTAATTACTATTTGAAGACCTAAAAGACTTCAATGAAGTAAGACATATAATACATATTATAAAGATGCCAATTGGCTTCCCAGGTGGCACAGTGCTAAGAAACTATCTGCCAATGCAGGAGATGAGGGTTCAATCCCTGGGTTGGTAAGATAACCCATTCCAGTATTCTTGCCTGAGAAGTCTCATGGACAGAGAAGTCAGAGCAGGCTATAGTCCATGGGGTCGCAAAAGAGTCAGACACTACTTAGCAACTAAAAAACAATAATAAAGCTGCCAATTATTCTCAAATTAACCTATACATTTAATGCAGATATTATAACACATAAATTAGAAGGGTCTGCACAGTAAAACTCACAAGGGAAAAAAAATCAATAGATAAGAAACCAGAAAAAAAATAATCTCCCAAACTCTCAATTCTCTGACAGACAACTTCTACAAATCAAAAAATAAAAAGCTAAGACAAACCTGTTTGTGGGTAAAAGATACGAATCAGTATTCAGAAGGAGGGGATACCTGAAGACGCTCAACCTCACTCGTCAGAGGAACACAATGAAAGAATAAGATAATACTTTACATGGAACTGACAAGAATTATAAAGACAGGCAAAAAAAAAGCATTGGCAAAGATGCAGCAAAACCAGATCCTTTATTACACTGCAGATCTGAATAGCAACTGGTACAGGTGAAGAATAATCAAGCAGCACTATAGATTACTGTCTGCCACTGGGTGTGTCTATTCTAGTTAACAGAGGAATTTATACACTAATCTTCACTGTTGCCATCATCTACCAAACTCTGGTCCACTCATTTAGAGAAATTTAGCTCCTGGCTCACAGTCACTAAAGCTACTCCTGCCTTAAATCTTGGCTATTTCAACTGATACATAGATGATTCTCCAAAGACCCTGGCCTCGAAGTTTTTTGAATTCGTCTGCTCCCCAAATTTTGCCTTCCATCCCAATATAAACAGTCCTTCTCATTGTAATAACCTGAACCAGTAACTGCAACCTCTCCATAACCTCATTGCTGCACCCTGTAAAAGGGTTGCATCACCTCCCCTTTCCAGCCATCTTCTTCTCAACCCCAACCATCTTTTGATACCAGTGATAACACCAATCCACTGATCTACGGCTTTGGAGCACTGGTTTGGAAGAGCTGGATTTAATCAGGGTTGTGGTTTGACGTAGCAAGTGTTCCAGAGCCAAAGGAATTGACGTGTACGCAAGAGAGTGATTGTGTTTGACTGCGGGATTCCAGGTTAAAGAGAGGACTTCCTAACTCCACTCTTTGAGAGCAAGAAAAATGGTGACAGGATCAACAGACTGGTAACCTCAGCGGATCAAAGGATAAGGTCTCTGTCTCTTCTGTCCTTGCTCTAACACAGGTGGCTCTGTGCCTCCTCAAGCATACACAATGTACCTATTTTTTTTTTTTTTTTTGTCAGCGGGGAGTTCTTAGAGGTTTGTGGGATCTCAGTTTCCTGACCAGTGGGCAAATCCAGCCCTGGCAGTGAAAGTGCTGAGTCCAAAAAACTGGACTGCCAGGGAATTCCTGTCTCCTCTCTTTCCTGATGCTGGGAAAGATTGAAGGCAAGAGAAGAGGGAGACAGAGGATGACATGGTTGGATGGCATCACCAACTCAATGGACATGAGTTTGAGCAAACTCTGGGAGATAGTGAAGGACAGAGGAGTCTCACGTGCTGCAGTCCATGGGATCGCAAAGAGCTGGACATGATTTAGCAACTGAACAGCAAGAGCAACAACTCTTTTCTGTTATTAATTTCTGTCTCTGGACCATATCAGCATTCAAATATGCTGTTAATTCTCTGATCTTATTAAAAAGAAGAACTTGTTGGGACTTCCCTGGTGGTCCAGTGTTTAAGACTTCACGCTCCCAATGCAAGCGGCTGGGTTTGATCCCTGGTCAGGTAACCAGATCCCAAATGCTGCAACTACAGATCCTGCATGTGTCAACAAAGGCCAAAGATCTCGCAAACTGCAACTAAGACCCAGTGAAGTCAAATAAATAAATACGAATATTAACAAACAAGAATTCTTGTTCCCACTTTCTGTGCCAGGCCAGTACTCCATTTTTGCTTGCTTTTGAGGCAGAACTCCTTGAAAAAATTGTCTGTATTTTCCGTCTTTACTTCCCCTCCCTTCCACTCTTATATCCTTGCCAATCAGACTCCTCCACCACTCCCCCGAAACCACAATGCTTAAGGTTGCACTCCACCAAAACCATATTATCAAGACTCTGCTTTGATAACTCCAAGTCAGCCCATCCCTGATCTGATCTCTCCTGTAACCACTCCTTCTTTGAAACACTTTCTTCATTTGGTTTCCAGGAAAAGACAATCTCAGTTTTGATTCTCAATGGTCATTTCCTCATTTCCTCAGTTTTTGTTGGTTATCTCTCTTCTCTCCAATCTCTTTAGAATGGAATGCCCCCTAGGGCTCACTCTATTTTCTCCCCTTAAATGCCACATGTGTATCAAGGACTTTCAAAATTCCTCTCTCTCTCCACAATTAAAACATATCTACCAGCTTACTCAATATTTCTACTTGGATATCTAAGAAATATCTCAACCTTGGCATAGTAAAGAACAGAATTCCTGGTTTTCCTCCCCAGATCTTCCACATCTCCGTACAAGACAACTCAGTCCTTGAACCTGGTCAGCCAAAAGCTCTGGAAGAGTCATCCTCTAATCTTTTTTTTTTTTTTTAACATAATACATCCAACCCATCAAGAGAATCCAGCTGGTTCCTTCTCACCACATCCTCCACCACCACCCTGGTGGTCCAGTCCACCATCAGCTCTTGTCTGGATTACTACTATAGCCTCCTAAATAGTTGCCTGGTTCCCAGTCTCTCTACACTTCAACCCAGCAGCCACAATGATCTTCTCAGACTATAGATCATTCAGGATAAGCTGTGTAATCTGCAAGTGAAAAGTGAAAGTGAAGTCGCTCAGTCATGTCCGACTATTTGTGACCCCATGGACTGTAGCCTGCCAGGCTCCTCCATCCGTGGGATTTTCTAGCCAAGAATACTGGAGTGGGTTACCATTTCCTTCTCCAGGAGATCTTCACGACCCAGTGTTTGAACCCAGGTTTCCTGCATTGTAGGTAGACCCTTTACCCTCTGAGCCACCAGGGGAGTCAAATGTAGGGTTCCTTGTTCAAAAATTATTAAAAATCTTGACAGTGATGGCAGGACATTAAACTCAGTATAAACACCCTATGTAATGGCACAGGTCACTCACTATATTGGCAATCAGGTCACTCCACTGTTCTAAACTTTGTCAACCGTACTAATCTTACTGAGTCAACCCTAATGTCCTGAGAGGGGAAGAGGGCTCTTCCTGACCTCTGCTCCACGCTCCACACCCTCTGAACTCTTCTCTTTATTTACCTTGATCCAGCCTCACTAGCCTCTTTACGAGTTCCTCAAACACTCCAGGCATATTTCTTTCTGAGAGCTTTTTACATGAGCTATTTCTCCTGCTTGAGAAACTTTTCCTCTTAAGTATGGTCTAGCTCACCATCTCACCTCCTTCAGCGGTGCTCAAATATGTTCCTGGGACTACCCTGGTGGTCCAGTGGTGATCCATTGGCTAACACTTGGTGCTCCCCACGCAAGGACCCCAGTTCAATCCCTGGTCAGGGAACTATATCCCACATGCCGCGACTAATATATATAATATATATATATATATATATACCCATACACACACACACACACCATGTGTGTGTGTATATACATATTAATATAAACTGCCTGTGTGGTCTCAGTAGAATATCAGCTCCATGAAGAGTTGTCTCTTTTGCTCATGGTGTATCAAGAGTGTCCAGAATAGTGCCTGGGAAAATTGGAGGTGCTCAATTAATATTTCTCTTTTTTTTGGCCATGCCTGTGGCATGCAGGATCTTAGTAACCAGGGATTGAACCCGGGCCCCCTGAATTGTGGAATCTTAACCACTGGACCACCAGAGAAGTCACCTGATAAGTAAATATTTCTTGAATCAAGACACAGGAATGTTCAGCATTACTCATGGTGACAAGGAGTTCCAATGGAGTTTGTGTCTCCGTCAGTAAGGAAAATTAAAATACAAAAAGATAATATATGCAGATGATAGAATATCACACAGCTATCAGAAATGATGAATCAGATCTTCATTTAGCAACCCCAAATTACTCTCAAAAACAATGTGAATGGGGGGACGCAAAGAGTATTATGTATAGTAAGGTTACCTATAAAAGCAAAATAATGCTAAACAGTTTTCAAAGATACATTTGTCTATAAAGACATTAAATGGATTGGGAGTGTGGGAAGTGAGGAAAGAGGGTGGGGACTGAAGGAAGAAAATGAGTTAATCCAACTACTCTGCCCAAATAGATGGCAGTCATATATCAAGAATGTAGTAAGCAATTACCTCAACTCTCAATACCTGAGAAACACCTGAGAACCCCCAAACTAAAAAAAAAAAAAAATTTAAAGACAACGGTCAACTATCCATTCAGCAAATACTGAGCGGCTCTAGGTGTCAGACAATGTATTAAGAGGGGGATACGGCCACAGACAAAATTGATTTTAAAAATCTTTTTAAAGAGAAAGATGATCGAAATCAGTAGTGGGCCCAAACGGCCTGGGCGCCACGGAGAAAAGGCTGAAAAGAGACCTAAAAGTTTTGCGACGGCGCCCGTGAACGAGGGTGGAAAAGCAGTGTTCGGGCAGGCCCCTGCCTTCCGTGGGCTTCCAGTCGAGGATGGGGCCCCCTCGCCTCTTGGGAAAAGTAGGGGCGGGGCAGGGGCGCAGCAAAGGGGGCAAGGAGTCCAGAATCGCAACATCGTAACGGGGCCCGTGAGGGCGGGCGGGGAGGAGGTCCAAGCGCCGGAGCCTCGGGCCTGGCGCGCCCATGAGCGCCCCCCTCAGCCGTCGCGGCGCGCCCATCCCCCACGACCCCGTCCAGGACACTCACGGTTCTGTTCGGCTAAGGGCAGGTGCGACGTGGCGAAGGCCAGAAAGGACTCGTTCCCCATGTCCCAGTCCAGCAGCCCCGGGACCTGGCCATGGAGGCTGGCCCAGAAGTCGACGTGCTGCAGTTTCAGGTCCACGGTTAGGAGAGGAGGGCCAGCCAGCACAGGGTGAGAGAGTCGGGAGAGACTGAGGCTGAGGCCTGGGAGGCACGTTCTTAAATCCCCTGGTGCTGATTGACTTGAGTGGAGCCCGCTCAGGTGTGCCTCATTTGACACCCTCGACCTCTCGGGCCTATACTGAGCGCCCCCCCACCCCGCCTTTTCCACAACCCCTCACGCTTTCACTTTGGGGTTTGGGGACCTTGGGGATTCAGAAGGGAGGGATCCCAGGCGCTCTTTCCCCTCTACATTTACCCCAAGCTCTTTTTTTATTTGGTAAATCAGTCTACCAATCAAGAATGATCCTGTGATGGTATTAGTAGCTACTTTCTAGAAGTTTGGAGGATTTCATGGTTTATCCAAGATCGCATCTGTAAGTGTAAAGTGGAGATGGAATTAAATGGTGGTTTTTATTATTTTATGTCATTTTTTTGGAATGGTGATTCTTAAATTTTGTTTTTCATACTTTCAAATTTACAGAAAAGTCCCAAGACTGCGATAAAAAAATTCCAGTATACCTAATTGGTTAAGTCCTCTAACCAATTATACCAATTATTAACATTTTATCAGATTTTTGTTTTTCTCTCTGTGTAAGACATACATTATCTTTTTCTGAACTACTCAAGAGTAATTTGCTGACATCCTGCCCCTTTACCCATAAATACTTAAGTGTGTATTTCCTGAAAACCAAGATATTGGTTTATATAACCAGAAAATCAGAAATGAGAAAATTAAAAAACTTAACAAGGATTCAATGAAAGTGAAAGTGACTCAATCGTGTCCAAATCTCTTTTTGTTTGTTTTGTTTTGATAGGTAAGGAGTAGATTTATTCAGATTCAGAGAGAAGCACACTCCAAAGACAGAGTGTGGGCCATCGCAGAGAGGAGTGCAGCTGTGTCTGACTCTGTGACCCAGGCCAGAATACTGGAGTGGATAGCATTCCCTTCTCCAGGGGATCTTCCCAACCCAGGGATCGAACCCAGGTCTCCCGCATTGCAGGCAGATTCTTTACCAGCTGAGCTACCAAGGAAGCCCTTATGGATTCAATACTGTATTTAAAATACAGATCCTATTCAAATTTCACCAATTGCTCCAATAATGTGCTTTATATGACTTTGCTTTATTATCTAGAATCCATTTCAGGATCATGCAAGGCATTTAATTTTTATGTCTCTTTAGCCTCTAATCTGGAGTAATTTCTCAGACTTAAATCTTTCATAACATTGGCATTTTGAAGAGTACAGGCCATTTATTCTGTAGAATGTCTTTTAGTTTAGGTTCCTGTTTCCTCATAACTAGATTATGTAATTTTGGCCAGAATGTCAGAGAAGAGATGTTTCCTTATTAGTACATCACATTAAGAGACCCGTGATGTCAGTTTGTCTCATTATTAGTGGTATCCATTATGTTTTTCAACTGTGAAGGTACCTTTTTTTTTTCTGTTTTGTAATTAGTAAGCAATTTGTGGGGACCTTGTTTCTCATCAAATTTGTACCCACTAATTCTAGTGTCCATTTATGATTCTTGCCTAAATCAATCATTACTATGATGCATGTGAAATGATTTTATTTTATATATATATTTTTGACTGCACCTCCAATCTTGTGGGACCTTAGTTCCCTGACTATGACAGTGAAAGCACTGCGTCCTAACTGCTGGACTGCCAGGGAGTTCCCTGATTTTTCTAAATCTATCGTTCTATCTCCATTTATTTTAGTTGGCATTTTTTTGTAAAAGCTTCCCTGGTGTCGAAGTGATAAAGAATCCACCTACCAATGCAGGAGGTGTAGGTTCAATCCTTGGATCAGGAAGATCCCCTGGAGAAGGAAATGGCAACCCACTCCAGTATTCTTGCCTAGAAAATCTCATGGACAGAGAGGAACCAGAGCGGGCTACAGTTCATGGGGTTACAGAAGAGTCAGACGGGACTAAGCACAGCACAGCACATTCTTTTGTAAAGAAGAACTTTTCTTTATCACATATTTGTTCGTTATCAGTATGGACTCAAAGGATTGATTCTTATGTTACAGAAAGTGAAAAGTGAAAGTGAAGTCGCTCAGTTGTGTCGGACTCTTTGCAGCCCCGTGGACTGTAGCCTACCAGGCTCCTCCATCCATGGGATTTTCCAGGCAAGAATACTGAAGTGGATTGCCATTTCCTTCTCCAGGGGATCTTCCCAACCCAGGGATCAAACCCAGGTCTCCCACATTGTAGGCAGACGCTTTACCGTCTGAGCCACCAAGGAAATCATATGTTACAGAGTGGATTATAATTCAGTACTGTATTTGTTTTATCCTTAAATTATTCATATTTGGCCAGAGGGTGAGGCAGCCCCCTCTTTGTGCATTCTGGGTTTTCCCATCAGAGCCCATCCACCTTGTACTGTGTTGCCAGTTGCTTGCTTACTAGACTGGAAACTTTGAGAGTAGTACCTGGCATGTAGGAGACCCTCAATAAATGTTGTTTTAACTATGGTGAAAACAACAACTTTTAAAAAATTTATTGGCACCCTACCTTTAATATCAATAATAACAGTAATTTTATGATAATTTCCCTAGTTATAAAAATAATACATGCCTGATACAGAAAACTTGGAAATGTAGAAAGCACAAAGAAAAACACAAGAAAACAAAAATCATTCTTGTTATCCACAAGAGATAATAATTAATTACATTCTGATGTATAGTATTCCAATCTTTTTCCTGTGTTTCATTTTGTTTTATATAAAAAGTTATTGTAATGCATCTACCGTTTTATAGCCCCTTTTAAATTAATGTATCATTTGAAAATGTTAATATCATGTAAATCATATCTCTGATGAGGTTAACACCCAGAATGTATAAAGAAATCCCACAAATCATCAAAAAATCCAAACAACCCAGTTTAAAAATGGGCAAAGGACTTGAATAGACATTTCTCCAGAGAAGAAATACAGATGTCCAATAAGCACATGAAAAGATGTGCTTTTATATCATTAACAGTAGAGAAATGCAAATAAAAACCACAGTGAAATACTACTTCGTATCCATTGGGATGGCTATTATAAAACTAAACAAAGAAAATACAGGAAATAACAAGTGTTGACTAGGATGTGGAGAAATTGGAATCCTTGTGAATTACTGGTGGGAATGTAAAATGGTGCAGGCTCTCAAAAAAAAAAAGAAAAAAATAAAAGAATTACTCTATGATCTAGCTGTCTCATTTCTTGGTTAATACCCTGAAGAACTGGAATCAGAGGTTTGGATAGATATCTTTATACCCATGTTCAAGACTGCCTATTCACAGTATTTAAAATGTGGAAACAGGGAATTTCATGGTAAGAATCTGCCTTGTAATGTAGGGGACTTGAGTTGCATCCCTGGTTGGGAACCTAAGATCCCACATCCCTGGGGCAACTAGAGAGAAACCCACATGCCTCAGTGAAGAGCTCACAAAAGATCCCCTGGGCTGCAACTAAGACCTGAGGCACCCAACAGATGTATTTTAAAGATGGTTAAAGTTGTAAATTTTAAGTTTGTATTGTGTGCTTTGTCACTCAGTGGTGTCCGATTCTTTGCCACCCCATGGACTGACTGTAGTGCAACAGGCTCCTTTGTCCATGGGGATTCTCCAGGCAAGAATGCTGGAGTAGGTTGCCACTTCCTTCTCCAGGGGATCTTCCTGACCCAGGGATTAAACCTGCATCTCCTGCATTGGCAGGCAGATTATTTACCACCGAGTCACCAGGGAAGCAAAGAATGAATGTGCTGTGCTGTGCTTAGTCGTTCAGTCATGTCCGACTCCCTGCAACCCCATGCACTAGAGCCTGCCAGGCTCCTCTGTCCATGGGGATTCTGCAGGCAAGAATACTGGACTGGGTTGCCTTGCCCTCCTCCAGGGCATCTTCCCTACCCAAGGATCAAACCCAGGTCTCTTGCACTGCAGGCGAATTCTTTACTATCTGAACCACCAGGGAAGCCCTTTATGTTTGTATTATCATGATTTTCAATTCAGTTCAGTTGCTCAGTCACGTCCAACTCTTTGTGACTCCATGAATCCCAGCACACCAGGCTTCCCTGTCCATCACCATCTCCCGGAGTTCACCAAAACCCATGTGCATCAAGTCTGTGATGCCATCTAGCCATCTCATCTCTGTTGTCCCCTTTTCCTGCCCCCAATCCCTCCCAGCATCAGGGTCTTTTCCAATGAGTCAACTCTTCGCATGAGGTGGCCAAAATATTGGAGTTTCAGCTTTAGCATCAGTCCTGCCAATGAACACCCAGGACTAGTCTCCTTTAGGATGGACCGGTTGGATCTCCTTGCAGTCCAAGGGACTCTCAAGAGTCTTCTCCAACACCACAGTTCAAAAGCATCAATTCTTTGCTGCTCAGCTTTCTTCACAGTCCAACTCTCACATCCATACATGACCACTGGAAAAACCATAGCCTTGACTAGACAGACCTTTGTTGGCAAAGTAATATCTCTGCTTTTTAATATGCTATCTAGGTTGGTCATAACTTTCCTTCCAAGGAGTAAGCGTCTTTTAATTTCATGGCTGCAATCACCATCTGCAGTGATTTTGGACCCCAAAAAAATAAAGTCTGACACTGTTTCCAGTGTTTCCCTATCTATTTCCTATGAAGTGATGGGACCAGATGCCATGATATTTTTCTGAATGTTGAGCTTTAAGCCAACTTTTTCACTCTCCACTTTCACTTTCATCAAGAGGCTTTTTAGTTCCTCCTCACTTTCTGCCATAAGGGTGGTGTCATCTGCATATCTGAGGTTATTGATATTTCTCCTGGCAATCTTGATTCCAGCTTGTGCTTCTTCCAGCCCAGCATTTCTCATGATGTACTCTGCATATAAGTTAAATAAGCAGGGTGACAATATACTCCTTTTCCTATTTGGAACCAGTCTGTTGTTCCATGTCCAGTTCTTCCTGACCTGCATATAGGTTTCTCAAGAGGCAGGTCAGGTGGTCTGGTATTCCCATCTCTTTCAGAATTTTCTACAGTTTATTGTGATCCACACAGTCAAAGGCTTTGGCATAGTCAATAAAGCAGAAATAGATGTTTTTCTAGAACTCTCTTGCTTTTTCCATGATCCAGCAGATGTTGGCAATTTGATCTCTGGTTCCTCTGCCTTTTCTAAAACCAGCTTGAACATCTGGAAGTTCACGGTTCACGTATTGCTGAAGCCTGGCTTGGAGAATCTTGAGCATTATTTTACTAGCGTGTGAGATGAGTGAAATTGTGAGGTAGTTTGAGCATTCTTTGGCATTACCTTTCTTTGGGATTGGAATGAAAACTGACCTTTTCCAGTCCTGTGGCCACTGCTGAGTTTTCCAAATGTGCTGGCATACTGAGTGCAGCACTTTCACAGCATCATCTTTCAGGATTTGAAATAGCTCAACTGGAATTCCATCACCTCCACTAGCTTTGTTCGTAGTGATGCTTTCTAAGGCCCACTTGACTTCACATTCCAGGATGTCCGGCTCTAGGTGAGTGAGTGATCACACCATAGTGATTATCTGGGTCCTGAAGCTCTTTTTTGTACAGTTCTGTGTATTCTTGCCACCTCTTCTTAATATCTTCTGCTTCTGTTAGATCCATACCATTTCTGTCCTTTATCGAGCCCGTCTTTGTATGAAATGTTCCCTTGGTATCTCTAATTTTCTTGAAGAGATTTCTAGTCTTTCCCATTCTGTTGTTTTCCTCTATGTCTTTGCATTGATCGCTGAGGAAGGCTTTCTTATCTCTCCTCGCTATTCTTTGGAACTCTGCATTCAAATGGGAATATCTTTCCTTTTCCCCTTTGCTTTTCGCTTCTCTTCTTTTCACAGCTATTTGTAAGGCCTCCTCAGATAGCCATTTTGCTTTTTTGCATTTCTTTTCCATGGGGATGGTCTTGATCCCTATCTCCTGTACAGTGTCAGGAACCTCTGTCCATAGTTCATCAGGTACTCTGTCTATCAGATCTAGTCCCTTAAATCTATTTCTCACTTCCACTGTATAATCATAAGAGATTTGATTTAGGTCATACCTGATAGCGTATTGAAAAGCAGAGATATTACTTTGCCAACAAAGGTCCGTCTAGTCAAGGCTATGGTTTTTCCTGTGGTCATGTATGGATGTGAGAGTTGGACTGTGAAGAAAGCTGAGCACCGAAGAATTGATGCTTTTGAACTGTGGTGTTGGAGAAGACTCTTGAGAGTCCCTTGGACTGCGAGGAGATCCAACCAGTCCATTCTGAAGGAAATCAGCCCTGGGATTTCTTTGGAAGGACTGATGCTAAAGCTGAAACTCCAATATTTTGGCCACCTCATGCGAAGAGTTGACTCATTGGATAAGACCCTGATGCTGGGAGGGATTGGGGGCAAGTAGAACAGGGGATGACAGAGGATGAGATGGCTGGATGGCATCACCGACTCAATGGACATGAGTTTGAGTGAACTCTGGGAGATGGTGATGGACAGGGAGGCCTGGCGTGCTGCGATTCATGGGGTCACAATGAGTCGGACACGACTGAGTGACTGAACTGAACTGAACCGAATGGTCTAGCGGTTTTTCCTACTTTCTTCAATTTAAGTCTGAATTTGGCAATAAGGAGTTCATGATCTGAGCCACAGTCTGCTCCCGGTCTTGTTTTTGCTGACTGTATAGAGCTTCTCCATCTTTGGCTGCAAAGAATATAATCAATCTGATTTCGGTGTTGACCATCTGGTGATGTCCATGTGTATGGTGATGACCATGATTTTAAAAATGTTTATATCATCCCCCTACCCACATCCATTTGACAGAACTCTAGAAGCAGAGCGCAGGCAGGAGGGAAACTGAAAATTAATAAATAAATAATGTATATATCAGTAATTTCCAAACTTTGCTGCATGTTGGAATCCCCTGGGGATCTTTAAAAAGTACTAATGCCTGACTCCCACCCTCAGTCATTCTGATTCTGGTGTAGGATATGGCCTGAGTGTTGGGATTTTTAAAAGTCTCCTGCTGCTAAATTGCTTCAGTCGTGTCTGACTCTGTGAGACCCCATAGACGGCAGCCCACCAGGCTCCCGCATCCCTGGGATTCTCCAGGCAAGAACACTGGAGTGGGTTGCCATTTCCTTCTCCAATCTCCTGGATGATTCTAATGTGTGGCACAGTTTGGTTCCCTGTGTGGTGCTCTTGTTGTTGTTGCTGAGTCGCTAAATCGTGTTCAACTCTTTTGGGACCCCATGAATTATGGCCTGCTGGGCTCCTCTGTCCATGGGATTTCCCAGGCAAGAATACTGGAGCGGGTTGTCATTTCCTTCTCCAGGGGATCTTCCCAACCCAGGGTCTCCGGCTTGACAGGCAGATTCTTTACCACCATTGGTCACCTGATACGAAGGGCCAACTCGAAAAACACCCTGAAAGACTGAAGAAAGATTGAAGTCAAAAGGAGAAGCAGGCAGCAGAGGATGAGATGGTTAGATAGCCTCCCAGACTCAATGGACCTGAATTTGAGGAAACTCCAGGAGATAGTGGAAGACAGAGGAGCCTGGCATGCTGCACTTCATGGGGTTGCAAAGAGTCAACAAGACTTAGCTACTGAACAACAAGGACAGCTGATGCTCTGCCCACAATACAAGAAGAGTGGGCACCATACCTCCCTTGGCTGGTCCAGTTAGGATGGGAAGAAGGGCCTGATGGATTCTCCCTGACCCTCGTTCCTGACTTCAGGCCTCAGGGGAGCTGGACCCACCCAAACTAAGGAGGGTCCCGTGTTCACCTCCTGTCATCTATCATGACACTTATTGAAATTTTATTTACCTGTTCACACTTCGGGGAATCTCTCTTCCCCTAAATTCTCTGTAAGTTCCATAAGGGAGGAAGAGTGTCTTTTCACAGTTTATTTCTCGCACCTGGCACACAATAAATGCTAAGTTAGTGTTTGTGGAATTAATAAATGCTGTTGTTCTTCTCTTCCATTGCCTCCCTCTCCAGGATCTTCTAGCTCTGTGTCATTTATTATTGCATTTTCAGAATTTTTGGCACTTTTCCTAGCCCTCACCTTCTCTTCAGGGGCTTGTTGATTCATCAATTTGCTCACTTGTTCTACAATATGTATTGAATATCCACCATGTCCCAGGCACCACAAAGGTACTATAGGCCCTTGGGAGCAAAGAGACAACTCTCAGGGAACATAAAGTCTGGAGGGAAGACCACTGAATAATCACATAAACATAGTAATAAACAATAGTAATGCCATGAAAGACAAAATGGGAGAACCCAACCTAATGGTGGGGTGGAGGTCAGAGAAGGCTTCCCTGGAGAAGCTGGGTTAACTATGCAAATAGAATGGAATTGAGGGGGGGGTGGTCTTAAAAGCAGTGTAGGCCTAAGGAAGGGGCTTCTGTGTGGCTCAGATGATAAAGACTCTGCCTGCAATGTGGGTGACGGAAGTCTTCCCTGAATTGGGAAGACCCCCTGGAACAGGAAATGGCAACCCACCCCAGTATTCTTGCCTGGACAATCCCATGGACAGAGGAGCCTTGTGGGCTACAGTCCATGGGGTTGCAAAGAGTCAGACATGACTGAAGCGACTTAGCACACACACAGGCTTAAAGAAGAGTCTGTGCAAAGGCCTCGAGGCAAGAGGGAACGCAGGACATTAGAAGGGATATAGTGAGAGCTGAGGGGTAGTTAGGGGACAGACACCGGGCTGGCCTTGAAAGTCACCACAAAAATTTTGGTCTTTACCCTAAGAGCAAGGCAAAGATCACTGATCCTTAGAAGGAATAACATACTGGAGAGAACACAAGTGACCACTCCCACTCTTTCCCCTTGGTTACTCACAGTACCACTTTTGCACCCTCTGGCAGGGTGTTCCACTTCTTCTCTCTTCTCCTAGTGCCCTTTAGCCTGTTCTTCACTCCCCCTGTAATTGTAACCCCTCTTCCCCGCTCCCTGCCCCATCCCCAGCACCCTGTCCTTGGGTTTCACTCTGGTAGCCTTCTGGCTTTTTTCCCTTCACTGTGCTGGTTATTCATCATGATGAAGAAAGCCAGGGCTTTCTCTAGTTGCAGAGCACAGGCTCTAGAGTGCTTGGGCTCAGTAACTATGGTGCTTGGACTTCTCTAGTTGTGGGATCTTAGTCCCCCCAGGGATTGAACCAGCTCCCCCTGCATTGGAAGGCAGATTCTTAACCACTGGACCACCAGGGAAGTCCTGGCCCTCTGGGTTGTTTTTTTGGTCAGAGCCTCTCTTTCTGCAGCACTTCTCCTTGGTCTCCTGGCTTTCACAAAGGCCCTCAGGCCTCTGGGTCCCATGTGGTGGACCAGCCTCGGCTTCACTCCCACCCCAAGGCCCTTGGATGGTGTAAAACCCACAGTCCAGGTGTGGGTCTGAGAACTCTGACTCTTGGATTCTTATCTCATCCACACCTTCCTACTTCCTGGGAAAAGTAACTTTGGGGTTCCAGGGCAGAGAGAGGACTGGGAGCAGCCGCAGCCTGGACATAGATTCTATACGTTTGCCCATAGTGAAAGTTAAGTGAAAGTTGCTCGGTCGTGTCTGACTCTTTGCGACCCTATGGACTATACAGTCCATGGAATTCTCCAGGCCAGGATACTGGAGCGGGTAACCGTTCCCTTCTCCAGAGGATCTTCCCAACCCAGGGATCAAACCCAGGTCTCCCACATTGTGGGTGGATTCTTTAGCAGCTGAGCCACTGGGGAAGCCCAAAGTGGAGCCCATTGAAGAGAAACACACACAGCAACGTGGCATCAGGCTTTATTGTAGGGGCTAAATTCACTGGGGGAGGGAAAAATTCCTGTCTGTCAGGGGTAGAGCGGTTAAAGAGGTGAAATGGGAGAAAAACCAATTCTGACAGGAGTGGGGTGAGGGCAGTAATAGGGAGTGTTGGGCCAAGGGGACACCTTAGGGGATGAGGAGGGGACGGAGGGAGAAGAGGGCTGTAGTGGAGAAGGGAGGGGAGGTGATGGCACTGAAGGATCCCAGGCCTGGTGCCTGTGGCCTGGGAGCAGGCCGTCTTCTCAGCAGTGGAGATAAGAGCAGACGCAGAGCCCCGGGCTGAGAACACAGACAGTGCCTTGGACTTGCTGCCTGCTCCCCGGGGCTGTCCTCCTCACTTGCGGGCGCCCAGTGCTAGGGCAATGATCAAGCCCAGAACCAGCAGGAACATAGCGACCGAGAGCAGCACCGTGATGACCACCATGCCCCCTGTCCGGGCCATTGCCAGCCCAATGGATTCTGCCTTCCTTCCTGTCAGAAGAGAGGAGGGAGGCAGTTCTAGGCAGGAAGGGCCCCCACCCTGCCCAAGGCTCCCAGCCCAGCCCCTCATCCATTCATCCAGCCAGCCATCCCCTCATCCGTGTATTCATCCAACCAACCAACGAATCATTAGATAAACATTTATGAAGCATCTCCTACGTGAGGCACCGAGGATTCAGAAATTAATCGGACACGGTCACTACCCACAAAGTTTAGTGGTGCAGGGAAATGTGTCAGCAGCCACTTAAAATGCCAGGGGCTCAGTGTGAGGATAGAGGAAGGAAGAGAAGCTAAGGGAGGATAGGAAGGGGCAGGTGGGGGATGGGGCAAGAGGGGCCAGGGAAGGCTCTGGGGCCCTGAGACGTTACTCACGAGGAAATGTGGACATTGGGATTTCTCTGCTAGACTCGGTGGATGCCCCCTTTGTCACGAGGTAGGAAATGCTTTTGCGGTGAGGTTCGGGAGAGGAGAGAATCCTCAGTCAGTGTCCAGGACTTAGAGTATGAGGGAGTCCAGGCCTCCCACTCCACAGCTGTGCCCAGGAGAGGCCTGTTCTGGTAGCTGTGCCCCCATTCTCTCCCCCATACTCACCACATCCCACCACCACCGCCACCAAAGTCAGGGCCCAGCTCCTCTTCCTATAGCCCTTCCCACCCGTGCCCCAGGCCCGGGCCTGGTACTTACTAGTATTTGGTTCCTGGTGCCAGGTTTGTCACCTGGTATGCACTGAGCCGGGTGACCGTGAAGCCAGACCCGCTGTCCACCACGCTCACCAGCTCCCTGCGTCCGCGGCACGGAGGCACCACGAAGCTAGATCTCACCACTGGGTGGGAAATTGGTGATGAAAGGCAGGGACAAGCCTCGAAAGGCCCCAAGGAGAAGGGCAGTATTTAGAGTATGGATGGTGGGGAAAGGGGGTCAATAGGAAGGGAGAGTGGGAGGAGGGATGCCTGAGTATCCTGGGAAGGGATCTATGGGCACTAGGGGGTGCTGGGAGCGAGAAGCAGACCTTTGCTGTCATTGGCTCTCCGGACAGTCAGTGTGGCGTTGCCCCCTGTGAGGTGACATGGGGGCAAGGCAACTAGCAGGCTTTCCGTCATCACTGGGGACAGCAGACCAGAGAGGCTTGAGATGTTGAAGTCAGCTAAGGGGCCAGGAAGGAGTTCAGGGGAGGATCAATTCCTTTCTCGCCAACAGATCGGCCACCCCACTCCACCCCTGGGGGTCCTCTCTAAGGATGAAGAGTCCCTTCCACTCTGTGGTCTGTTTGCGGAACACGAGTCTTTGCCCGTATGACCACCAGGTGGCAGGCTTGGGCTGCAGAAGCTGGGTACTCCTCCAAGCCTCCAGATGCAGGGGTGCTAGGAGAGGGCAGCTCCCAACCCCACCCCTGTCCAAAGCCTTGGTCTCTTCCCCACTCCTGCCTGCCTCCTGAATCTGGAAGGGAACAGGAATGTGCCCTGGGCCCAGTGACTGATGCCTGGTCACCGCCGTCACCAGTTTCCCAGCCCCAGCTGGCCAGACCAGCCCCTCTTTGACAGCCCTGGAAGGCACAGTTCCTCCTCTCCAGAACCCCCCTTCCAAGCCCCTCCCCAGCCTGGCCAGAGATGGCAGAGACCTGCAGCCCCGGGGACCAGGACAGCCAGCAGAATCAGGATCCAAGACAAGGTCCACACAGGCCACGGAGATGCCATCGCTGGGCTGGGAGCTGGGGTGGGTGCTGGCGGGCTGTGACTGCCTAAGGCAACTGAAGCCCTTCCCCTAGGGCTGCCTGATTTTGTCTTGGCGGGGTGGGAGGAGCTCGAGGGGAATCCTGCCCAACCTGCCCCTTGGGTACCAACAGCCTCAGGGGAGGCCCCCAAACAGGTTTTTCAGGATGGGGAGCTAGCCCTCAGGCCAGGATGGGGAGGGCCTGGCTGGATCTCGGTGGCTTAGTCACCGCAGAGGGGCAGGGGAGCTGAGGTGGGGGTGGAAAATCCTTCTTCTGGGACACCCACATGTAAAAGCATTCCCGCCTGCAAGGGCATCTGGAGCCCGGCCTGTAGAGGACCACCCCCCCATGTGGTGGGGGTCTTCCCAGGAGGGTGGCAAGTACTGAGTTTGCCCTGGTGTGTGGAGAGAGGGGAGTCACCCTGAGGGGCTCCTGAAAGGGCCTTGGCTGGGCAGGAACGGGAGAGAAACAGAGAAACCGGCAGGACAGGGTCGGGGCATCAGAGCCCAGGGCCTCAATTCTTGGCATCCACTGAGGCCCAAGCACTGAACTCTGGGAGGGGCAGAGGGAGGGGTATGGGTGCCAGGAAGCACACAGGGCTTCCCATCCTCCAAGGATGCCATGGAGGCCTTCCAGAGATCGGAGAGGTGGGCACTGACCTGCCCAGTAGGGGTGGGGGAGGCATACCGTCAGCCTTGGTCAACAACATTTGCAGAACTGTTTGAGAATAAAGGAGAGAGAGACGGAGGGAGAAAATGAAAGAGAGACACAGCTTCTCCAAAGGCCCTCCCACCCCTGTGCTCGGTTAGAGAGCCCTCAAGGAGTTGTGAGCAGAGACAACAGACAGGAGGAGAAAGCACCTCTCCTGGGCCCGGCAGGCGCTTTGCTTGCTCTACACTCAAGCTCACCGCCAGCCCGGTCGGTGGACGTTATTGGCTCCTTTCGTGGATGTGGAAACTGAGACTCAGAGCCACTTGTGGAACATGGAATACTTTGTCAGGAGAGGTCGTAGATCTCCACAGGGAGCATTTATGTGTGTCTTTCTGCTCCTGGAGCCACTCTGGCTCCCCCAGTCCCAGAAGAGGGCCAGGGTCCCACCAGGGAAGTGAGGTGCTGGTGAGGGTGTGTCCGTGAAAAGGTCAGCTCCTGTCCTGGGGTTTGAGCAGGGGGTGACAATAAAGACCAGATTCCTGGACCAAAGCGGAGAGTGGGAGGGCCTCAGACCAGCACTTCTCCAAATTGAATGTGCATGTGAATCACCGGGGATCTTATTAAGATGCAGTATCTGATTCAGTGGGTCTGAGGTGAAGCCTGAAATTCTGCATTTCTAACGAGCTTCCAGGTAAGGTTGATTGATGCTAGCCTGGGAGGCACACACTCGAGTCACCAGGTGCTCAGTATGGCCTCCTTCTCCGCCCCCGCCCGTACACACACACTCTGGATCCTCTGCTGGAGATCAGGGTCAGGTGTTTTTCCCCTGTCTCCCAGCAGAGGCTGCCTTTGGGCGAAGAAATGAATTCTGTTTTCCCTGCGCCTTGGCTTTTGTTCCCTTTTAGATAAGATCCAATCATAATTCTGCAAAATGAAAGAGGATCTTTGGCACATTGAGAACTTTGGAGAGAGGGAACAGACTAAATGGTGGAATTCCAGGGTGAGGGATCTTCTTAGTACTCTTCAAATCCCATCCCCAGCCAGGAGGATGTTTACACTTGGGCTTGGGAGAGATCACTTCCCATCTCAGTCACAAACCAGCAGCAGAAAGGAGAAGAGGTTGGGTTTATTGCAGACTGGGTCATGTTGTGTCTACTCCTAAGCTCCCATCTCCATCTGAAATTATGAGTGGGACAGAGTTGGGTAGGGGAGGACAGAGCTCTGACCAGATTTTAAAAGGATAAGAGGGGCCTGTGCCTTTAAACCCTCCTTTCTCTCCCTTCAGTCCTCCCCCCTTCCCCACCCTTGGCCCTCCCCAGGTTTCTGGAGGAGCTGAGAGTTGCGTCTTCTCCCTGCCCTGCCGAGCTGCTCACTGGCTGCTCTGGAGGCTGTGCTTTGGGGTCTCCATGGAAACCATTAGTTGCTAAGCAACTGGAGCATCATCTGTGCTGAGCTCTCGCATCTAATTATCCCATCACAGCCGCGGAGAAGGGTTTGGGGAGCTGAGAGGAGGGGGAGGACAAGCACAGGAGCAAGAGGATAACTCTTTTAGCAGAGCAGATTCATTGACAACGCTGAAGTCATTTAAAGCCACAGCACTCTTGTTCCTCTGGAGGATTTCCTCATGGCTTGGAGAAATCGAGCCAGGGCCACAAATGCCTGGAGTCTCTCTCTTGGACCCACTCTTTCTAGGCTGTCTCCCTCTTGGTTTCTCGATTCTCAACTCACTCAAGTTTCCTCCCTTGCCTCCTTCCTTCCAAATAGCAAATAGTTATTAAATACCAGTTATGTCCCTGGAACTGTGCTAGGCACCAGGGATATGAAGGTAAGATAAATTTTGCCCTCGAGGAGTTCCTGATTGTTCTATTCTGCTCCAAAGATTAGCTCCTGAAACAGACCTACTCTTTCTAAACTGTGGTTCTTTCTTTCTTCCTCTCTTTCTCCCTTCATTGCTTCCTTCTTCCCTCCCTCCCTCCCTCCTTTCTTTCATTCTTCTTAAATTGAACTATGGTAGTTTTGCAACCAAAAGAGCTTGGATCAGAACCCAGGTCTGCCTGATATATTATACTTTTGTTTCTCCTTTGGCAATGCCAGTCTTAGTCACTTAGAGGAGCACGGCCACTTGGTTTTGTGGGCATGTCAACCTCTGATGGGCACTGCCATGGAACTTTAGGTGAGTCACTTTGAACCTCAATTTTCTCACCTAGAAAATGGAAAGACTCTTTCCTTACCATTTGTCTAGCAACATATGGCAGATGTAAAAATGCTTTAAAAATAAAGGTGCAACAGGAATGTAGAGACCATTGTCAGAATCTATAGTAGCAGACTGGGGGAAACCCTGGCAACTTGGATCTAGAGGTCAGATGCAGTGCTCACCAAATGTTGGTCCAGTGATGAATGGTAGAGCATCTGTCCTTGAGATATGAGGCTGGAAAAGGCTGTGAGAGTCAGAAAATCTCAGTTGTTCAATGGTAGAATGCAACTGGATGCGTCTTTATTATTTTTTTCTAATATTGCCCATGGCACAACGACTTCCCTCAAATCTTTCAGCTTTCTGACCTTGACCAAGTTAACTACCTAACTACTCTGAGCTGCAGTTTTCTCTTCCGTAGAAAGGGTATAAAATCTGTCTCATCAGGATACTATGACTATCACTCAAGATAATTTATTTAAGAGTGCCTAGCACTGTATCTGGTTCAATAAATATTAATTTAAGTAATTTATCTTATCCTCTCTTTTTTATTAACCCTTGGTGCAAAAGAAGACTAGAGGCTCAGAGGCAATAAATAACATTCTGAAGGTCTCAGAGTGAGCAAAAAATGAGGTGGGATAGAATTCAGAATTTGCTTTTCCAACCATGTCATTGATGTAAGGGCTTCCCTGGTGGCTAAGTGGTGAAGAATCCGCCTGCCAATGCAGGAGATGTGGGTTCAATTGCTGGATCAGTAAGATTCCCTGGAGGAGGAAATGGCAGCCTGCTCCATTGTTCTTGCCTGAGAAATCCCATGGACAGAGGAGCCTGGTGGGCTACAGTCCATGGGATTGCGAAGAGCTGGACATGATTGAGGGACTGAGCATGCACGCATTGATGCAAAGGAGATGGCTGGTCAGGAAAGGTAGTCTGGGATCAGGGTAGGGGGTGAGTGACTGTGGTGGATCAGCTATAACACATGTACTGAAGGGGTACCAGGCACGAGGGAACAGCCTGCTCACACACTTATTCATTCAATAAATATTTGTTGAACAACATCTCTGTGGTGGGTATTACACTAGGTAATGAAATACAGAGATGACAAGACACAACTCCTGCTCTCAAGTTGCTGATTTTTGGAGAGTTGCTGAGTTAGCCTTCCTAAGTGGAAAGGGATATTCCAAAAAAAGAGAACAGTACATGAAAAGACTCAAAGATGTGAATTATCCTGACACCTCCTGGAACTGTGAACAATACATCTTGGCTAGAAAGACGTATTCAAGGATGAACATGGTGAGAGCTCTAGCCATCGGTTAGGCCACCAATGGCTTTGTAAGCTATGCTAAGGAGCCTGGCTTTTTTTTTTTTTTAGATTTATTTACTTTTGGCTGTACTGGATCTTTGTTGCTGCTTGCAGACTTTCTCTAGTGCGGCGAGCAGGGGCTACTCTGCAGTTGTGGCGCGCAGGCTTCTCATTGCCGTGGCTTCTCTTGTGCAGCACAGGTTCTAGAGTGATGGCTCAGTGGTTGTGCTGCACACGCTTAGTTGCTCCGTGGCATGGAATCATCTCCGACCAGGGATCAAACCCATGTCCTCTGCATTGGCAAGTGGATTCTTAACCACTAGACCACCAAGGAAGCCAGGAGCCTGATTTTTTTGCTGAAGAAAACAGGAAGCCTGTGAAGAGTTTTACTTGTTTAAAGATCTTCCTGGAAACAGTGTGGGGAATGGATTGGTGGCAGGTAAGAGACTGGTTCATTGTGTCCGGGTTGGTCTATGTGGCCAATAGAATAGGACAGAAACGACAGTAGGTCACTCCTGAGGCTCCGTCCTAAAAGGCATTGCACCTGCCCCCTTGCTCTAATGGACTGCTCACTCTGGAGGATATGGGAGCACCTCCATGGGGAGGTCCACGTGGCAGGGACCAAGCAATGGCAGCCCACTCCAGTACTCTTGCCTGGAAAATCCCATGGACAGAGGAGCCTGGTGGGCTGCAGTCCATGGGGTGGCTAAGAGTCAGACACAACTGAGCAACTTCACTTTCACTTTTCACTTTCATGCATTGGAGAAGGAAATGGCAACCCACTTCAGTGTGCTTGCCTGGAGAATCCCAGGGACGGGGGAGCCTGGTGGGCTGCCGTCTATGGGGTTGCACAGAGTCGGACACGACTGAAGCGACTTAGCAGCAGCAGCAGCAGCCAAGATCCAAGGAGAAACTGAGGCCTCCAACCGACAGCCATGTGAATGGGTGAGCTTGGAGACAGATCCTCCGGACCCAGTCAGTCCTCCAGGTGACTGTGGCCCAGGCTGACACCTTCACTGAAACTTCACGAGACAACCGGCTAAGTCTTACTCAGATTCCTGATTCTCAGTAAATGTTCGTTTTTATAAGCCACTAAATTTGGAGATTAGCTGCTATGCAAGAATTGATAACATTCTTTCCTGGAGAATGCCACGGACAGAGGAGCCTGGTAGGCTACAGTCCATGGGATCACAAAGAGTCAGACATGACTAAGTGACTAACACTTTCACTTTTTTCACCAATATCTTGGGCAAGTCAGATGACAGCGATGTTTTCATGTGAAGTGACGTGAAGTGAAAGTATGTAAGTCTGGAACACAGGAGAAAAGTCTGGAACACAGGAGAAAAGTCTGGGATGAAGAAAGGGAAGGTGGACAATGGCTAACATCATAAATGTAAGGACTTCCCTGGTGGTCCAATGGTTAAGAATCTGCCTTGCAATGCAAGGGATACTTCCCTGATCCAGGAAGATTCCACATGCCAAGGGGCAACTAAGCTCGTGAGCCACAACTACTGAAGCCTACATGCCCTGGAGCCTGTGCCCTACGACAAGAGAAGCCACCGCAGTGAGAAGCTCTTGCACTGCAACAAAGATTAGCCCTTACTGGCCACAACTAGAGAAAGCCCACAGCACCGCCACACAATAAAAAATAAACAATTTTTAAAAATCAGAAATGTGGAAGAGTCCTGGAAGACAGTGGTGGAAGGGAAGGATAAGAAAGCCAAGTACAGAATACTTGGGAACCCAGTGTCTAAAGGACAGATGGAGTGAGAGGAGCCGAGGAAGGAAGAACGAGCTTTAGGAGAAGAACCAGGAGAAAGTGGATGGATGGTTTTGCAAAGGAAGTGTCAGACGGTATGAAGGTCAGGATTGGAGTCCAGGACTCAAAAATGTCCCTGGGGGACTTCCCTGGGGGTCCAGTGGCTAAGACTCTATGCTCCCAAGGCAGGGGGCCTGAGTTCCATCCCTGGTCAGGGAAGTAGATCCTACATACTGCACCTAGAGATCCCGACTGTTACATCTAAAACCCAGCAGACCCAAATAAATAAATATTTTTTTAAAAAATGCCCCTAGGCCTAGCATCTTGAGGGGTGTTGTGTGTCCTTCAGAGCGGGGCAGCAGCCAGATAGGAAGAGTTCAGGGATAATTGGGAGTAGGTGGAGTTAGAACTGTGTAGACCTCTCTGAAGAAACTTGGCTGCAAAGGGAAGGAGACAGATAACCAGAGGGAATTGTGGGTACAACCCGGAGGGAACAATCTCTTCTGTTTTGTTTTTAAAGTTGAAGAGGGAATTCCCTGGTGGCCCAGTGGTTAAGACTTCATGCTTCCAATACAAGGGGCGCAGGTTTGATACCTGGTTGGGGAAATAAGATCTCACATTATTGTGCCGTGCTGTGCCTTGCCATGCAGCCAAAAAAATTTTTTTAATAAAGTAGAATAAAGCATGTTTAAAACATAAACTAAAGATAAAGAGAACGGAAGGTATAATTTATGGGGAGGGTCCTGGAGGAGGGAGAGAAGATGGCACTCAGAAGTGGAGGTATTAGCCTGTGGCGGTAGGAACGACACTTTCCAGCAGAGAAGAGAATAGGAGCAATGGTGCAGAGAAATCTTATACCTTTGGCGGGGGCGGTGGGGGGGGTGCAGGGGTGGGGAGAAATGGGTTGGGGAAGGCTGGGAGATGAAAGAAGAAAGCTAAGGGAGCTCCCTCCTGAATATCTCTGCTTTCCCTGGAAAGTAGAAAGCTCACTGGGGAGGGAGGTTTGGGGCCTGAAGAGCTGTTGGGGGAGAGGAAGACACAGCTACCAAGAACCCTGAGGAAGACTGTGTTTGGAGGAGACGGACAGCTGAGAGTGGGGACCACTGGTCTTCAGGGCCACGGACTGTGTTAGTCAGGGTTCTCCAGAGAAACAGAACCAACAGGATGTGTATATATAGACAGATTTATTTTAAGGAATTGGCTCATGAAGTTGTGGAGCCTTGGCAAGTTCAAAATCTGATGGGAGAGGCGGGCAGGTTGGAGACTCAGGAAAAGAGTTGCAATTTTGGAGTCCAAAGGGAGTCTTGTTGGCAGAATTCCTTCCTTCTAGTGGGGAGAGGGTGGAGGTCACCTTTGCTACATTAGAACCTTCAACCTTCACCCATATTGTGAGAGAATCTACTTTACTCAAAGTCCACTAATTTAAATGTTGCTGCTGCTGCTGCTGCTAAGTCGCGTCAGTCGTGTCCGACTCTGTGCAACCCCATAGACGGCAGCCCACCAGGCTTCCCCGTCCCTGGGATTCTCCAAGCAAGAACACTGGGGTGGGTTGCCATTTCCTTCTCCAATGCATGAAAGTGAAAAGTGAAAGTGAAGTCGTTCAGTCGTGTCCAACTTTAGCGACCCCATGGACTGCAGCCTACCAGGCTTCTCCATCCATGGGATTTTCCAGGCCAAAGTACTGGAGTGGGGTGCCATTGCCTTCTCCGAATTTAAATGTTAATCTCATCCAAAAAACACCATCACAGAAATATCCAGAATAATGGCTTGACCAAATATCTGGGCAACATGGCCCAGCCTGGTTGACACATACAATTAACCATCATACAGACCTTGACATGTTGGGAGTTTTTCAAATTACTCAACAGCTGGAATGTAGAAATGATAAAACTGTCTGGTTGTGGTGACTCAGGGTTAGGGTTTTCAAGGCATGGAAAGTTGAGGGTATTGGCAAGAGTGGCGGGATGGAGAAAAGATCTAGGCTGGTTTCAAGAAGGAGCAATAGATAGGACAGGAAAGAGGATGGAAGGATCGGGTGTTCAGTGAGGTCAAGGTAGAACAAGGCGTGGGAGAGGCGAAGGAGCAGGGCTTCGTGGACGTGGCAGGAGGTGACGTGGGGCTGAGGCGGGACTAGGTGGCGGCTGAGGAGACAGAGCCAAGGTCTTCACTGCAGCTGGATGGGATCAAAGTGTTGTGAGGCTGGCAGGGGCTGCAGACCCGGTGTCTCCAGGGTCCAGGCAGATAACAGAAGTAGTAAAACCAGGTGGGTGAGACTGGGGCCAACCGGAGAGAGTGTAGCAATACGAACTCTGTCTACTGAAAGAGTTGCTCTGGGGAAGGGGGAACATAGTATGGTAACGCCTCCGCGCTTTTTCAGGAGAAGCCATAAATCTGAATTTTTTTGTAAAATGATCATATTTTTAAATTTTAAACTACGTATATATTAGGAAAATGCATTTTGTGAGCCAAACAATATATACCTCCGAGGCCAGCTTTGCCCTGGGGTCCCCAGGTTGTGTCATCTGGGACACAGGATGTTGGAAAGGTATTTGAGGCTGGGGCAGAAAGGCTGGAGGGTGTGGAAGCAACCCTTC
The DNA here is from genome assembly GCF_027580195.1 of Bos mutus. NCBI lineage: Eukaryota > Metazoa > Chordata > Mammalia > Artiodactyla > Bovidae > Bos > Bos mutus. The sequence continues at coordinate 50,318,346 of NC_091631.1, forward strand.
CAGGGGTTGCTTCTAGGGGTTCAGTGCAGCCAGTGGGTGGGATCCTAGGCAGGAGGGTTTGCAGTGGAAGGAGTGGGTGCAGAGGTGAAGGAGCAACTGCCCTGCCACTTCCACAGACAGCAGGAGCCTCCAGCAGGGTTTGAGCAGGGAAGTCGCATAATTCATTCTAGTTGTAGAAAAATTACTGAAAGAGTAGGTGGAGGCTTGATTGTGGGGTAATTAAGCTTCTCCTTAGGCTGAAGGAGAGCTAATCCATACAAGAAATAATGATGGCCCGAATTAATTTATTCAATAAATGTTTATTAAATGCCTTTGCATCAGTCACTGTGCTAAGTGCTGGACATTCAGAGGTGAACAAGACATTGTGCTCCCTTAAATTATGGCCCAGTGGGAGATACTGAAGAGGCCACTACTCACTGTATCAGGGTTTTAGTGGAAGATGTAACAATAACAGCTATTATTTATTGAGTACTTACAACATGCCAGGCACTGTACTAATCCATTATGTTTATTTTCTTGTTTATCCTCATGACAACCTCTATTAATTATTGTCCTTATTTTATTTTTTATAATAGTTAAAAAATATTTATATATATGGCTGTGCCTTGTCTTACTTGCATCATGAGGAATCTTTTATTTGTGGCATGCAAACTCTTAGCTGTGGCATATGAAATCTAGTTCCCCAACCAGGGGTTGAACCAGAGCCCCCTGCACTGGGAGCGGGGAACCTTAACCACTGGACCACCAGGGAAGGCTCCCTCCTTATTTTATTAATGAGGAATCTAAGGTCAGAGAACTTAAGTGACTTGCCAGAGAGACACTTCACAGAAGGGGCCTGGGCAGTTCCAAAGGGCTTCCCAGAGGAAGTGGTGATTAAGTGAAGACCTGAAGGTTGAGTAGGAATTAGCAGTGTGAAGGCAGTGGGGGAGGAGTGGAGAGGGGAGATTGTTCTAGGCTGTTAGGGACCAAAGTTAGGGAATGGGCCCATCAGTGGGGGGCAAGGTGGGGGTGTGTTAGAGTGGATTTTGAGAGAGTCACTGGAGAAGTAACTGGGATCAGATAAAAAGTTTTGTAAGCCCCATTAAGCAATTTTAGTTTTTTAAAATATGATTTATTTTTGGCTGTGCTGGGTCTTCATTGTTGCACGTGGGCTCTCTAGTTGTGGTGAATGGGGGCTCCTCCAGTTGCGGTGCATGGGTTTCTCATTGCGGTGGTTTCTCTTGTGGAACTCTGGCCCTAGGGTGCTTGGGGTTCAGTAGTCATGGTGCATGGGCTTAGGTGCTCCAAAGTATGTGGAATCTTCCTGGACCAGAGATTGAACCCGTGTCTCCTGCACTGCAGGTGGACTGTCAACCGCTGGACCACCAGGAAAGTTCTAAGCAATTTTAATTTTTATCCTAAGGCTAAAAGGAAGCCCTTGAAAGGTTTTAACCTGGAGAGCATCATGATCAGATTTGTATCTTATAAAGATGGCTTTTGCTGCAATACAGAGATTTTGTTGGCTGAACAGCTGGGAGATATTTTGGACATCTCTGATATGCTGTGGAGATAAGATTCCAGGCAAAAGATGATAGAAGAGGAGATTTGGGGGTGATGGTTGGGCTGGGAAGGCTGTGGAGAGGGGTGAAGAACAGAGTTAATTAATGATGCTTCCCAGGTCCTGGCTGGGGCATCTGGGTGGAGGATGGCAGCGTCACTAGCTGGGCATGCGTCGGGGTGGGAGGGGCAGATTTGTGGAAAGGGGGTGGAGATCACTGAACTTGCTGAGTTGAGGTGCTGGAGGACACCCAGGTGGAGTGTATGGAAGGTGGGCGGGTGCGTTTTCTGGAGCCCCGAGGGTTGTCGGCTCAGGTGTAACAGCTGCAATCTTGGAGAGAAGGATGTGCCAAGTAAGAGGACAAGGTCAAGGAGAGAAACTAGGGAACACCAATACTATGGGCAGAGGAACAGAGGAGCCTGCAAAGGAGATTGAGTGCGTGAGTGCACGCGTGCTCCGTAGCTTCAAATGTGTCCGACTCTTGGCGACCCTATGGACTGTAGCCCGCCAGGCTCCTCTGTCCATGGGATTGTCTAGGCAAGAATACTGGAGTGGGTTGCCATTTCCTTCTCAGGGGAATCTTCCTGACCCAGGGACTGAACCTGAGTCTCTTTTGTCTCCTGCATTGGCAGGTGGATTCTTTACCTTCAGTGCCAACTGAGGAGACTGAGAAGCTTCCCAAAAGGAAAAGAGAAGAACCAGGAGAGGTATCCCAGGTACAGAAAGGAGAACATTTCTAGGAGGCATGCTCCCCATCTAGTTGGTGCTCAGCAAATAAAGAGCCATGACGTGTGCTCTTTGCATGTGGCAAGTAGGAGTCATGGGGACTGCTTCAGACTAGGGGTACTCCTGAGTGAGGGGGACTGGGCTGGGCATGAGGGTGTTGAAGGCTGGCAGGTCTGGGAGGAGTTGGGTCTGAGGCTCGGCAAAGGGCTAGTTGACCAGACAGTCTGGGGAGGGCTGGTGTGAAGGAGGACACCGAAGAGGCTTTTTCTTACCCCCCACCCTCCTTCAGTCCAAACCCTTTTGGGTCTCGAACCTGTGGGGTCAGGAGGGCCATCCTGGATGTTGGTGGCTTGTGGAAGAGATGGTGTGAAATGAAGCAACAGAAGTGCGTTGATCTAGATCAGCTTTCCCTCAGGCCTCAGGAGGAAGGAGCTTTACCCCCGCCCCCGCCCCCCTCCTCAACCTCCTCTACAGGGGTGGGGGGCAGGGACCTGGGATCTCCAGCTCAGAGACAAGCTGGAGCCATTACAGGCACACACACATTATACACACACACACACACACACACACACTTCCTGGTTAGGGTGTGGCTCAAGCCAGCCCCCAGAGAGAGTTGTTTCAAGGTAGCCAGGTGGGCCAGAGGGCCAGAATCCCCTTGAATCCCAGGGCACCCTCCTGAGGGGGAGGGGTGGTCTTGGCAGAACTGCCCAGGCCACAGCCCCAGACTTGGCCTTCTCCCACCTCCCCAGGCCCTGTTTAATATGCGCATCAGCTACGGTGCCCTTTGCAAAACTGTTATTTGTACAGAAGCCCGAGGGAGGGGGAGGGAAGCCGCGCCCCGCTTCGCCCCCTCCAGGCACTTCACTTGCAGGGACCTGCAGTCAAATACCAGCCCCCGGTCCCTCTGGCTCACTAGCTCAGAGACTTGCAAACCGAGACCGCCGGTTCCCCGGCTCCCCACGTGGCCGCACTGGAGTTCCCCCGCAGCACTGCCGGAAATGGTCTGGCCTCTGCGCTTCCCCCACTCCCACGGTCCTCCCCGCCTCAGCCCGTCCTCCCAACCTCAGCCCTTCCTCCCGACTCCCGCAGCCCCGAGCTCAGAGCACCCCGGCGCCTCCCACTGAGCCCAGAGTCTGGCCGCTGTGGTGTATTTTCCTCCGGTTTCCCCAACTCTATCTCTCAGAACAGGATGAGAGCCCCTAACTCATCTACCCCTCCCCTCCCCAGCCCCAACAGCGCCCATCCTGCCCCGTCCAGTCCGAAGGGGGTGCAGGAAAAGCCAGGGACCTCGACACAGGTTCTACAAGGTAGGCAGAGGGCTAGGAAGGGAGGAAATGGCTTTGGAGGAGATAGGCTCCACTGTGCCCCACTCTGGCTGCTGCTTGCCAGCCTGGGGCCTTGTTCGAAGTTTCCTGCCTACCAGTGGAGGCGATCAAATCTACCTCCAAGGGCTGTGCTGCAGACGTAATGTAACAACGCCTGAGGTGCCCAACACAGTGTTTGGCACATAGTAGGTGCTTAAAACAAGTTCCCTACCCTCTCTTCACTGATGAAGAGTTAGAATGACAGAAACTAGGGTCTATGGAGCAAACTCTCCAAGAGCCTAGGAAGCCCGGGTAGAGGGGTGCCTGGGGCCCTCCTTCACTCCTCGCTCCCCACTGGCCTCCCCACTGGCCACACAAGACCTCTGAGAAAGGCATTCCTATGGATTAAGGAGGTCTGGTGGGGAGGGCCTGAGGTGGGGACACTGTCTCTGGATCTTGAGCAACCCCCCCTCTTCACTCCCCCAACTCATAATCCAATTTATATTCCTACTCCCTCCTCTGGACCCATCACCATGGCAACAGTTTTCTCAGTTGCACTTCATCAGTTTCTCAGCAAATCTTTTTTTCTGCCCCCCTCCTTGAGTCTTGTTTTCTCTTCTATCAGTCTGCCTTTTCCTGTACCCATGGTGCTCACCTTTCCCCACTCCCCCACCTCCCCCACCCCACCCTTCAGCTTTTCTGTTTCTCTCTTGCAGCTCACTTTGTCCCTGCCTACCCCTGTGTCTACACCTTCCCCTTTGTCTTTTCCTTCTCAAGTCCAGGATTATAGCAACAAGCTAGAGTCTATTGGCTGGACAAGAGCTTGAATTCCTTCTGACATCAGGGTAGAAAAGCAGAGGGTTGTGGAGGGACACAGTTTGGGTTCCCGTGGGCTCTGGACAGAGGTCAGTGATGCGAAGGTGGATGGAAGGTCTCCTCTCTATTCAATTCTGACCAGGGGGCAGGAAATGGGAGTAGGGGCACGGGATCAGACAGTTTCTTCAGTCCCAAACAGAATCAGTGTGGCTCTGGGAGGTCCTGCATGGCACAGTTCTTGGTTCACTTCCCAACTCACCCTCAGAGACCTCACGCCATGCCTACAACACCCACTGGCATGGGGTGTGTCCCAAATACATGAATCTGGCTCTGACTTCTCTCCAGGCTTTACTCAAGTCTCTTACATCCTCGGGGTCAGAACCAGGGTATACATCTCATCATGCTTGATTCAACAACTCTAACCATGAACCTGTCTTCTGAACACCATCACCCCTCCTTACAGTACTTCCTCATCACCACCCAGTGTAAAAACATTGGTGCTACCTGTGAGTCCTCTCTCTCTGCCATCCTCCATATGTAACTAGAGTTCAAGAGGTATCAATTCTTTGTAAGAGGAGAATCTGCTTCTATCCCTGTACCCTTTCATCTAGATGACCTGAGACCAAGTGCCCAGTGAGTCATTTGGGGCTCTCCCTAGAGCCTCATTCTCTCCTGGGCCTCCTAGAAAGATAGTCTCCTCTTAGAAACCAAACCCATCTGAAACATGACTTTCTTCTCTCCTTTTTTTGTCTACCTGATTTGAGTGTGCGTGCTCAGTTATGTCTGACTCTTTGCGACCTCATGGACTGTAGCCTGCCAGGCTCCTCTGTCCATAGGATTTCCCAGCAAGAATACTGGAATGGATTGCCATTTTCTAGGGGATCTTCCCTACCCAGGGACCAAACCGACGTCTCCTACGTTGGCAGGTGAATTCTTTACCACTGAGCCATCTGGGAAAGCCTGATTTATTGAACACCCATTATGTATTAGGCTCTTCATATATGTCATTTAATTTAATCTTCACCCTAAACTATAAAGTAGGTATCATTTTACAGAAGAAGGAATTGATGCTCAGAGTGGTTAATTTGTCCAAGTTCTACAGCTAGTAAGCAATAAGGCTAGGACTCAAGTCCAGATCTGTGGAGTTCCACAGTTAGTGTTTTATTCTGTTGCTATACCTATAGTCTGCTTCCATGTCACTCTTCTACTCAAAAACTCTGTTGTGGTTCTGAGCCTTCTGACTTTCTTAATCTTCTATTAGGCTTGTGAGGTTCATTATGATCTGACCCATTCCACCTACAAGACCCTGGATCTTGCTGCTTCTCAGTATGACATGGACTGGTATCAACCAGGAACATTTGTTTGCTTTAGGACTTGCTTTCATCTCTGTCCTGTTAAATATTTTTTAGATAGTGTATATGAAAATATAGTATCACATTTCACAGAGATAAACCTCAAGGTATAGTAAACGCTTTGAAAGACAGGGTAAGGATCCAAATATCATCTCCATGCGTAGGATGGTAGGAAAACCTAACAAGATGAAATGATCAGAGATCTGTGTAAGATCTCAGCAACACACAGAGACTACACGTGTCTTAGAGGCAGTTCAGGTAAAACAGAATCGGGGGGGTTAGTAAATTCAGTCCGAGTCATCATCGTAACATGGTCACCAAAAGTGAATCCAAGTTTAAGCCATATTAATAGAGGTATAGTTTTTGGAATAAAGGAGAGGATTGATAGTCCTGCTTTACTTTAAGCAGGCCAGGTGTCATTGTGGGCATAACATTAGTGAACTGGGAATGTTTAGGCCAGAGAAAAGAAGAGTCTGAAATCATTAAAGCTTAGATATATGAAGGGCCAGGAGGTAATTCATGGACTAATGAATAGAGACCACTAGGAGATAGAATTCAGCTCAAAGGAAGGAAAAACAGATGTTCGTAAGTGGAACGGACTGTCCCATTACTAGAGATATTCATCAAGATGCTGATATACTGCTTGCTTGGGATGTTAACAGAGAGTTGAGAATCAGCAAGAATTAGAGTTAGGTAGTTGGTCTTTGACAGAGAAGGCAATGGCAACCCACTCCAGTACCTCTTGCCCGGAAAATCCCATGGATGGAGGAGCCTGGTAGGCTGCAGTCCATGGGGTCTCGAAGAGTTGGCACGACTGAGCGACTTCACTTTCACTTTTCACTTTAATGCATTGGAGAAGGAAATGGCAGCCCACTCCAGTGTTCTTGCCTGGAGAATCCCAGGGATGGCAGAGCCTGGTGGGCTGCCGTCTATGGGGTCGCACAGGGTCAGACACAACTAAAGCGACCTAGCAGCAGCAGCAGCAGCAGTTGGTCTTTGAGACCCCTTCCCACCAGGATCTGTGATTCCTCCTGCTTCAGCTCCATCTGCACCCCTCACCTCTGTGCTCCCTGGTACCTGAGGTCAGTTTCCTGTTTCTCTTCCATGTCGACCAAAGGACGAAACCAGTGCAGGTTGCATCAACCCCGCATCTTTTAATGCTTTAGCATCTTTTATTGTTCTTTAGTTGTCCCCATTTTATAAGCTTCTTTAGGGCAGGTGCCTTTATTATCTGTTACAGGATAAAAACTTATTAACCAATGACTGTTCTCAGACTCCCTCTGCCCTGCAGCCCCTCACCCCCGAGATAATTTTATCCCTCATTTGTTGTTGGAAATCTTGTCGTGGCCTGCTCAGGGCTTTTGTAACATAGAGCTGGGAGAATAGGAGGTGACAGATAAGACTAGAGAGACAGAAGACAGGTAACTTTCTTGTGTGTTAGGGAGAATCTGGGTAATGGGTGAAGGAAAAAAGGAAATAATGAAACCTGAGAGGCTAAGCTACTCTAGGAAAAAGTAAAAAGAAGGTGACTGGTGAAAGAGACAGAAAACCTTTTTGAATATAAAGAACAGAGAGAGGCAGAGAAGGGGACTGATTTTGGGTTTGCAGTGAGCAATTTAACAAGGTTTAGCAGAATAGAAGAGGAAAGGGAATTTGAACAAGATGTGCTGTAGGTTAAGAACTGGACCACCTTCAAGAGATAAAAGTAAATACTGCTCTGTGGTTACCTGAATGGGAAGGAAGTCCAAAAGGGAGGGGCTATATGTATACATATAGCTGATTCACTTTGCTGTACAGTGCTGTGCTAAGTTGCTTCAGTCCTGTCCGACTCTTCAGGACACCATGGACTGCAACTTGCCAGGCTCCTCTGTCCACGGGATTCTCCAGGCAAGAACACTGGAGTGGGTTGCCATGCCCTTCTCCAGGGGATCTTCCTGGCCCAGGGATCAAACTGGAGTCTCTTACATCTAACCTGCATTGGCAGGTGAGTTCTTTACCTGTAGTGGCACAGAAGAAACTGAAAGAACATTGTAAAGCAACTATAGTCCAATAAAAATTTAAAAAAAGAAAAAAAAAGAGATACAAGTAAAAACTGTGATTCCTTTTCAAGATTATTCTCGCTATTTTGGACCCCAGAATACACTCAGGCTACACATTTGTCACTTTCATACAACCTGGCATGGTATCAAGGTATCAGAGCCTGCATCAAGCAGCACCTAGTTTCTGCAGATAGAGCGGACATAGTCCTGGGGTTATGGGGTCCTGCAAAAAGGCAGAAAGTGAACTGAAAGTGTTAGTTGCTCAGTTGTGTCTGACTCTTTGAGACCCCATGGACTGTAGCCTTCCAGGCTCCTCCGTCCATGGGATTTTTCCAGGCAAGAATACTGGAGTGGATTGCCATTTCCTTCTCCAGGGGATCTTCCTGACCCAAGGATTCAACCCAGGTCTCCTGCATTGCAGGCAGACTCTTTACTATCTGTGCCACTGGGGAAGCCCGAAAAGGCAGAAAGGTTTAAGCTTTTACCCTACTTCAGAGTTATAGCTTTAAAAAACACATCCTAATCTGAGATTTCAAGTTACAAATGCTCCTGGAGTTAGAATTTGCTATAGGTCTCGACAGATGGTGAAAACAAGGCCCAGGGAAGTTAATCAACTTGCTCAGAGTCACAGAGCAGATTTTAGGCCTGGGAATATGCCTGGCCCAAGGCTTTGTCTACAATCCTGGGATGCCTTTTTAGATTGAGTCAGAAATCTACGTGCATGTAAATAGGGTCATGATGAGAGAGGAAAGGGTGGCTGGGAGACTGGGAGTTCTGAGTACCCCTCCCTCTGTTCAGAGCCATGTACCAGGCTCTGGGGGATGTCCAGATAAGGAGGCCAAGCCTGCCTTCCCAGATCTTATGGCCTCACAGGGAAATGAGCCAGACGCAGGAAGAAGTCCAATGGAAAGTTGGAAGCAAGTGCTGCAGTGGTGTCGTGGAAAGAGTCTGGACTGGGAGTGAGGAGACCCGGGCGCCCCTTCCAGCTGTCACTCACCAGCCATGTGATTTCAGGCCTGTCCTTTTACCACCCTCTGCCTCAGTTTCCTTACCTCTGAACATCCTATCTCTTCAAAATAAAAGCTCTGTGGTGCTACATGGGCTTCCCTAGTAGCTCAAATGGTAAAGAATCTGCCTGCAATGCAGGAAACACAGGAGATGCAGGTTCCATCCCTGGGTCAAGAAGATCCCCTGGAGAAGGGAATGGCAACCCACTCCAGTATTCTTGCCTGGAGAATCCCCATGGACAGAGGAACCTGCAGTCCATGGGATCACAAAGAGTTGGACATGCCTGAGTGAGGGAAGAGCAAATTAATGCAGCTTCATTATATTGATATTTAGGGGGTGCTGTCCCCCAGGGCTCACCCCTTCTAGCACAACCTCAGAAAGGTTCTTGCTTTGAGTTGATGACAAGAATTAAATGTTCCCAGGACTCACAACTGCCAGGCAACCTGGTAAGTGAGTAGGAGGTGACTCAAGTGGCTTTCTCTAGGCCCTGCCTCCACCAGCCTTTCCTAGGATTATGAACTCTGCCTTCTATTCCCAAGCTGGCCAGAGCCACGTGATTGTTTTTCTCTGAACAAACTAAGCCTGCTATTTAACTGCTATCTTCTTGATAAAAAAGAGCCTGGAGATAAGCGCATCCAACTCCCTTGTTTTTTGAAGAAACTAAGGTCCAGAGATGAGGCTGACTAGTCCAAGGTCATATGCTCTTGGCTTTCCAGCTAGTCTCCTTTCTTTTGGAACTTGGAGAACTTAATAGAAATGGATTGTTGGGGAATGTAGCCTTGGCGATCTCTCTCTTTTTTAAAAAAATATTTATTTATTTTTAAAATTCATTTTTATTTTTATCTGGCCTGCGTCTTTGCCACTGCGCATGTTGGCTGGTGAGCAGGGGCTACTCTGCTAGTTGCGGTGGGCGGGCTTCCCTTGTTTCAGAGCAAGGGCTCAAGAGCACTGGCTCAGGAGTTGGTGCACGGGCTTAGTTGTTCCGCTGCATGTAGTATCTTCCCAGACCAGGGATCGACAAGCAATAAAACCCATGTGCCCTGCCTTGGCCTTCAGATTCTTAACCCCTGGACCACCAGGGAAGTCCTCAATAGATATTTTTTGAACAAATAAGTAGATGTCAGAGAAGGATTCCTGGAGGAGTCAGGTATCATAGCCTCCAAGTAGAACAGGATTGTCCTTGGTTGGGTGAACTGCTTATGGGAAAGGAAGTCTTAGATAGAAGATAATGGGAAATGGGGGAGGGAAGGAAGTGAGGCAATTAGGGGGAAAAATGGAGAAAGGAACCCTTGAAGGTCACAGCCTTTGCTAACCTGGGAGGGTTTCTGGGTAGAGGGGAGGAAAGGTGTTAGCCCTGCCTGCGATAGGAAGAAATGGTTGTCAGCACCTCAAATCCATCAAGAGGCCTCCTTAATGGAGGAGAAATCTGAAGGCAACTGAGCTTGGGGGAGGGACACTGATGGGGGAATCATGTAGCTGATAGGAGTGTTGAAGCCTGGCTAGAGGTCTGCTTTTGCTGCTGGGGTCTGGAGGGAAGCAGACTGCAGGGAGTTCTGGGAAGGCCTGGGACATAGAAAAGAAGATGAGGGACAGCTTCCCTCTACTGCCCCCCTTCATTAGGCTGAGATTCTGGCAGGATAGGGTGTCTTCTATTTTTTCCTATCCTCCTCCAGGTGTCTGGGCACCTGGGACCCACAAGTAGAGTCCCTAGGGCAAACATCTGGAAGTTACTGAGGCAGCCTGATAAGTGAGGATGGCATGGCAGGGATTGTGGAAGCTCCACCAGCCTCCCCAGAGCATCCTCTGTCTCTCCGAAGGTGCTGCTCCTGCAGAAGGAGTACTCGAGCAGTCTCCAAAGTTTTCCTTCCACCAATCCCCACCTGAGTGCATCTTTTGCCAGGGACTGCTAAGCCAGGTGTAGCCACCAGGGGGCAAAAGAGCAGCCCTGAGGTCAGCGTCCCTCCGCTTCCCCACAGGCACACCTGAAGGCCAAGATGGGCGGTGCCTCACCTGGCTCTCACAGGGCGCCTGGGAGCTCCGTTAACCCCTTCCTGCCTAGACTGAGGCACTGCCTTCAGGCAGAGTCTTCCTTGCCCGAACTGGGCGCGCAAATCTGACGGCGGAGGAAGTGCTGCTTAGGAGAGGGGCTAGGGTGGAAGTGAAGTCAGGGTTTCGGCTCCTCGGGCTCTTGTCCTAGCTGGGGCTGGGGGAGGCTAGCATTCCCCGCCTCGGTTGGGTAGCTACTCCCCGCAGATGGGTGAAGGCGCCCTCTGGAATCCAAAGAGGCCCCGGGCTGCGGTCACCTGTGCGGGGCCTCGCGGGCGGGATGAGAACGCCGAGGCCACCACGGCACCCAGACTTCCGGGTTCCCTGCAGCCTTCTATCAGTCAGGGCTCTTTGCAGCAATTAGTCGGGGTGGCGGCGGGAGGGCGGCCAAAGGGAGGAGGAAGAGGCACCGAGGGTTAGGGTGGCGGGGGAGGGTAAGACAGTTAAGATTTGGCAGAAGAGCGGACTGGGTTACGCAGCTCTCAGGTGCCGGTTTTTGTGGGTCGCTTTTCGAAGATTAGGCAGCTTTCCAGGGCTCTGACAAGACCGAGTTCCAGAGACTGCGTTCTGGGCCACAAGGTGTTAAGCCGTGGGTGGGAGTGGGGTCTGGAGTCCCTCCCTCTTGCCCTCTCTCACAAGCGTCACCACCTAGGAGTCCACCGGGCTGGCGCTCAAGGAGTTAAGTCTGCCTGCAATCTGCAAAGACTGGAGCCAGGGAGGGGGAGGAAGGGGGGAAGGAGGGGGTAGAGGACAAGGGTAAGCAGACTGCAGGGAGACAGCGCCAGGAACCCCCTCCCCAGGGACCTGGCCCCTAGGCCCCCAGCCCCAAAAGAGGCCCTGCCCTCCCCGGGGTCGTGCTCTCTCCCCCGCCGCCCTGCCTCCGCCCTCCAGCTTTGTGTCCCCAGGAGGGTGGGCTGCAGAATTTCCAGCCAAGCCTTGGCTGCCTGCTCAGTTTTTCCAAACCCTCCAGTCGGGGAAGGAGGGAGCCCTGTCAGGATAAGAGTCCCTCCCCCACTGCCCCTGTCGCCCCCTTTCCCAGCCTCCCTCTCCCTGCCCCCGCACGTTTTCCAAACTCCCCCAATCCGACCCTGGTCCCTACGCCCCCAATCCCCACCTCTATTGGCTCCCAAGTTCCAAGTTCAGGTTGGAAGGGGCCAAGTGGGTCCCACAATTCTGGAGAGGCGCTGGTAACACCGTACTCCTCAGGCCAACCCTGAGACCTGCTGGGCGCCCGCCGGACTCCCAGCCTGGCGCCCGCCCCGTCCCAGGACGTGGCCCCAAAGGCCACCGGGGAGGGCGGCCCAGGGGTCTCCCGCCCCGGAGTGGAGGCGGTGCCGGGGGCGCCGGTGGAGCTGGGCGGCGGGCCCTGTGCTGCTGGTGCCAGGCCCTGGGGCAGGCTTCGAGGAGGGGCAAAGTGTTCCGAGCTCTGGCACGGCTCTGTCCAGCAGGTCTATTATATAATAATCACCATCTATCAGGAAGCCAGGCAGCTGGAGTGAGTGGAGAAGCCAGGATGCCCAGATCCGCTCCTTCTCCAGGGCTCAGGAAGGTGTCTTCATCAAGGTGGGGGGTGTGACTGCAGCCCAGAGGTGAAACCAAGTTGGGGGTCTAGGGGCAAGTGAGGGGCGCTGGGCAGTCTGAAGGCGGCCCCCACAAGCCCCGCCCCAGGAAGCTGACTGACAGTGCTCTGAGCCAATGATTGAAGTCACTGTGGGGGTTCAAAGTTAACCCTTTCTTGGATTTTTTGTAGCTTAGGGGATAGAGTCCCTTCCCAGGAACTGTTCCCCAGTTCAGAATTCCTCCCATCTGCCCGAGATCGGCGATGAGTACCAGCTGGAGGGTCCTTTCATCCTCGTCATCCCAGGTAGAAATCTCAAATAATCAATAGCCCTAACACCGCCCACCCACTACCCCCACCCCAAAAGTTAATTGCATTACAAAATGTTGTTGTGTGTACACGTTGTGGTTCCAGAAACAGACCCGCATAACGCTGGCTCACCCACACTGCACCAGGAACAGGCACTCTCACACAACGATACCCGTGCCCGAACTTCCACCGACACTCGCTGACACACCTGTGACACTCCTCGTGACATAGTGACACAGAGATATGGGAAAACAAACGGTGATTCCCCGAACTTGCCAGTAGAGGGAGCCACTCTATTCCAGCAATGGGCCACCGGCCTCTCTCCTCTCCTCCTCGCTCTCTCCAGGGTTCCACCCAGAACTCGTGGCTGCCCAGAGCTGGGGCTCCGCATCCCAACCTGGAACCTACGCTGGGGCAATGAGTCACAGCCCCACCCAAGGGAGTGCTCTACATGGCACCTCCACGGACATGCCGAATACACTGGAACTTACAGTGTGCCACAATTAACTGACCCCTTGCAACATGGCCATCATTCCCTGCTACAAACATTGTTTTCTGGACCTGCTATGAACCCACATGGTGCCAAATAGATAATCAACCCGTGTGTCTTGTCATGTATGTAAATGGGAAACTGACCCAAGTAATTGAATGGACCCTTCCTTCTAACAAGCAAATCTTCTTTGAGAAATAACCTTCTTGTCTTGTGGCTCATCTTATACCCTCAGGACCTAGAGAGGGGAGAGGAGATGAAACCCTACTTCTATGGGTCAGGTACCATCCTAGGCTCTGAGATCTTTTATACCAGAGCTGAGCCTCTCTGGGCTTTAGTTTTCTTTTTGTTTAAGTGAGAATAATACCTACCTCATAGAGCTGTGATGATTCAATCCCTGACCCAGCTTGATCTTAGCATAGCAGATAATAGATACTTGTCAAAGTTTTGTTGATTGGCTCAAAGCAGGATCAAGAGATAATGTGTATGAAAATGCTTTGTAAATGTCAATGTTAGGCACCCACAGGGAATGTTATCTTCTCTCAGGGTTTCTCCCCCTTTTCTACCTGTGCCTCCCCAGACCTTGCTCAGCGCTCAACTCCAGGTACCATCAACCCATCAAGTGAGTATTTCAGTCAGTTCAGTACAGTTCAGTCGCTCAGTCGTGTCCGACTCTTTGCGACCCCATGAATTGCAGCACACCAGGCCTCCCTGTCCATCACCAACTCCCGGAGTTCAGCCAAACTCATGTCCATCGAGTCGGTGATGCCATCCAGCCATCTCATCCTCTGTCGTCCCCTTCTCCTTCTGCCCCAATCCCTCCCAGCATCAGAGTCTTTGCCAATGAGTCAATTCTTCGCATGAGGTGGCCAAAGTACTGGAGTTTCAGCTTTAGCATCAGTCCTTCCAATGAACATCCAGGACTGATCTCCTTCAGAATGGACTGGTTGGATCTCCTTGCAGTCCAAGGGACTCTCAAGAGTCTTCTCCAACACCACAGTTCAAAAGCATCAATTCTTCGGCGCTCAGCTTTCTTCACAGTCCAACTCTCACATCCATACATGACCACTGGCAAAACCATAGCTTTGACTAGACGGACCTTTATTGGCAAAGTAATGTCTCTGCTTTTGAATATGCTATCTAGGTTGGTCATAACTTTCCTTCCAAGGAGTAAGTGTCTTTTAATTTCATGGCTGCAATCACCATTGCAGTGCTTTTGGAGCCCAGGAAAATAAAGTCTGACACTGTTTCCACTGTTTCCCCATCTATTTCCCATGAAGCGATGGGACCAGATGCCATGATCTTCGTTTTCTGAATGTTGAGCTTTAAGCCAACTTTTTCACTCTCCTCTTTCACTTTCACCAAAAGGCTTTTTAGTTCCTCTTCACTTTCTGCCATAAGGGTGGTGTCCCCCTGCATATCTGAGGTTATTGATATTTCTCCCGGCAATCTTGATTCCAGCTTGTGCTTCTTCCAGCCCAGCGCTTCTCATGATGTACTCTGCATAGAAGTTAAATAAGCAGGGTGACATACTCCTTTTCCTATTTGGAACCAGTCTGTTGTTCCATGTGCAGTTCTAACTGTTGCTTCCTGGCCTGCATATAGGTTTTTACTGGATCCCTATTATGAACCCAGCACTTGAGTGCTGTGGGTTTATGTAGAGGCATGGAAGGCATGGTCTGGGCCCTCAAGAATCTTTGGGGCAACGACATGCACACAGGAGAGTGAAGATAAAACATGCAAGTAGGTACTCAGCTGGGTGACATAGATGTAATAGGTGGTCAAAAGAGTAGGAGGTCAAGAGCAGGGGAGAGCTCAGAGGAATCAAATCGCATGAGCAAAGGGGCTTGCTAGTGTCCTTCCTTCCTGAAGTGTCCATGCTTATTCCTTCTTGGTATTAATTCTGGGTGCTTGGGTACAGTGGGATCCAGGGAAAGTGCCCTGGGATAAAGAGACCCAAACTCTAGTCCTTGGCTTGCCACTTTCTATCAGTGTAACCCTGAGGAAGTCCTTAACTAATGCAAGCCTTGGTGTCCTCATCAGTGTGCGGGGGCCATAACATTTCTCACAGGTTTGTGGCAAACCTTGATATAACATATGTGAAATGCTTTTTTAAAGCCCTTTACTTCTTTTTCATTGGATCTATTCTCCTGTAAGGTCTTGGGTGTTTTTGCATAGCACTTTGGGATAGAATTCTTTTAGGAAAACAAAGGTTTCATTTTCACAAATACTTTATTAGTATCCACATTGCACTCTGCTGAGGATTGAGATGAAAAAATTCAGTCCTCATCCTCAAGGACCTCATGGTCTACTAGGAAAGAGCGATGAATAAAGTGAATAAAGAGATGTTCAGCGCATGATGAATGTGGGTGGGTACGATGAAGAGGGGACTTAGTGGAGTGTGTGTGTGTGTGTGTGTGTGTGCGCGCTGTGGGGTGGGGAGGTCTAGGCAACTCCCACTGCTTCCAATCAGTGTAGATAGGCAGGTAGGCTTGTCAAACCTCTCCCCAGCCTGAGATGTTGTTAGCACGTCTCCTGCCCAGTCCTTGGGAATGGGGTGGAGGGAGGGAGAGAAACCCCCACCCCGCCCCCCGGCCAACCAGCCTCCCGCTAGCCGGCCGGGCGCCTTACCGAGTCAGACCACTGGGAGGCTGGGGGAGCCGGGTTGGGCGAGGAGGCGAGCGAGATGGGGGAGCTCTTATTTTGACAGGGGCCTCTCCGGGCTCTGGTATGAAGGCAGAAGGAGGCAGCCAGAGAGCCCCGATGCTTATTCAGGCTGGGGAGCGGAGCCGAGTGGAGGGGCGCGCGAGGCTCCGGCAGCGCAGGGGAGCCCGGGGAGGCGGCGGCGAGCGGCGGAGCCAGTGGCCGGACATGCCCCGGACTCGGGGCCGCTGCACCACCGCCGCCGCCCGGAGCCAGCCGGCCGGACACCCGCACGCCTGGGTCCCCCGGCGCCGCGCCGCCCGGGGGCTGCGACCCGGACCCTCCGCGTCCGACCAACAATAAGCGCCCAGACAGACCCCTCCCCGCCCCGCGCCCGCCTTCCCCGCGGGCCTCGGGGAAAGTGAAAGGAGGAGGCGAAGGAAGGAAGGAAGGAAGGAAGGGAGGAGGAGCAGGAGCCGGAGCCGTGAGGTTGGGGCCGAGACCCCAGCCCCGAGCCCCGAGCCGGGCGGGTGCGCGCGCTCTCCCGCCGCTGCCCGGCACCCACGACCATGCTCCGCGGTTGGGAGGCAGGAACCCAGGCTCCCAGCGACCCCCGGATACCCACTCCCGGGCCGGGCTGGTATTGAGATCAAGGCGTCCAGGATCAAAAGATCACCACCTGCCCGCCTTCCTCCGCACCTCCAACTGGCGAGCAGGAGGACCCCAATCCACCCACCGACCCTGACCTGGTCATGGCGTCCAACTCCGGCCTGGCGTGAGGACCCCCGACCCGCGCGAGGTGAGGGGTGGGCTGGGACGGAGGGCGAAAAGTCATGCCAGGCCAGCTGAGGCGCGAGGAGGGAGATCCAGTTCGAACTGGGGAGGAGGGACACAGTTTGATTGTCTTTGGCCCTCTGGCACGCACCCTCAAGCTGTATAAGGGGTGGGAGACGCCCCCAGGGTTAGCGGAGGCTACTCTTGGGTCCCCAATCAGGTTGGCAGCCCCAGAGCACAGGGGGGAGGGCTTAGGGGCAGCCAGGGGACCCTGCCACCCTAGCGCAGAGAACAAGGCCGGCCTTGGGCCAGCTGGAGCAGCAACCCTGCCCTGGGGGCTTCTGGGAGTTGTAGTCCCCCTCTCAGGCTCGCCAACCCCTTGGGTCTCAGCCCCCAGCACTCCTCTCCTGGCTGATAGGAGCCTCCGGAAGGAGGTGCACTGGGATTGGAGATTGCTGGGGGTCCCCCTCTGCCCCCAAGCACTGTCTAGGAGCAGCAGGGGCTGTGACTAGAGAAGTCTCCCCAAGACTCAGTGGTGTGGGCTTGGTTGGGGGGTGGGGCAGTCACACAGTTCCTTGGAGGTGTCTCTGCACAGGCTCAGAGGAGATGGCCCCTGCCTTGGTCCCGAGAGCTCTTGGGAGAGTAATGTGAGGAAGAGAAGGGAGGCTTAGGGCTTCTTGCTTGGCTGGAGTATGCCCTGTCCCAGGGCTGTTGGAATTTGGTTTCAGGGGACACTGAGGTCCTCTTAGGAGCTGAGAGGGAGGGTGTCCCTGACGGTCAGGGAGTTTGGAGGGTGTCTCTCTGGAGCAGGGAAGCCAGGATCAGCTTCTGTCTGTCTGTCCAGCTTCCTTCCTTCCGGGTTTTTCTGACACCCCCTCCTCCCTCCTCCTCCTGTTTGTCTGCTGCTTGGGGTGCGGGTCTGTGTCTGTGTCTGGGGGGGCCTCTGCTGCATGGAGGAAAAGTGTTATTCTGGGAGAGGTGAGCGGGGCATGTGATTGGGCCCTGGGAAAGGGGCTTGGAGGCCCCCTTGATCTTTGGCCTTGGTTTCCTGTTTTACCTAGGAAAGCTGTCTTCACACAGTGTCTGCTGTAACCCTGCTGATGTCTCTGGAGGAGGGCAGCTCTCTGAATAAGACCTGCAGGGTGGGTGGGCTTCCGCTTCCCTTGCTCTCCCCCGGCCTCAGCCTCTCCAAGGATCAGCCACTTCTTCTGGGCTGGGGCTGCCTGGCTTGTCTGCTGCCCCCCAGCACTGGCTTGGCTGCCTTCTCTAGGTCAGGACCGCGATTTCATGGCCCCAGGGGAAGAGCATGTTCAGGCCCTGTCTTTCTGGTATCAGCTCTGAGGCGCCTGCTGCTAGAAGCCTCAGGACAGGATGAGAATGGGAGAGAAAGGTAAGGAGCAGGGAGGTCTGGTATCAGGACGGAAGGTGCTGCCCTCCCTCAGCTGATCAGGCTCCTTGGCCTTAGAGCACCAGGCCTGGAAGATCAGCCTTCTGGCCACTTCCCTCTGGAGGTTCTCTGCTGACCTGTGTTGCTCCAGATTGGGGTGGGGCAAGGGCTAATGTTGGGGAGCACTCTCTACTGAAGGAGAGAATATATATAGTCTTGGATCCAGAGTAACCCCTGTGTTTGGGCTAGCAGGGCCCTCACGCTGGACACGGCTTCTGGAGGGCCATATGGAGACTCACAGTGAGTCTCCAGGTACTGAGGTTGAGGGTCCAGGTGGGAAGAGATGACAGAGTCCCGGAGAGGGACTAGTGTTTGTGATCACAACAGTGATGATGTGGGACCTAGTGAACTTGGCTTTTTGAGTCTGTGTTGGGCACTCATGCTTTCTTTGGATAGTTTCTGCCTCCCAGTTTCTGGGTACGTGAATTAAACAGGAGCCCTGGGCTGGGGACTCAACTTCCATGAACAGGCAGGGCAATAGCCTTCTGGGCACAGGCCTAGTGGGTGGCAGTGTCGACTCAGCAAGGCTGGAATGCCTGGCACCTGCTTTAGATTAAAGGAGATGCCTGCAAAGGGGGCTGCCTGCCTGCAGGGGGAGGGGCTGGGATGGAGCTCCGTGGAGCCCAGGAGTTGGGTGGAAGGAAAGGACCAGGGTTGCAGGCAGCTCTGGCAGGAGTGGAGGGAGCCACCCAGAACAGCAGCCCCACCTCCAGGGAGTCTAAGGCGGGAACTGGGGGCCCTCCACACGGCCTCTGGCGCCACAGGCTGCCACTCTGTCCCAGCGCCCTGGGGGGGCAGCTGCGGGGAGCCAGGGTGTCTGGGTGTCCAGTCTGCTCAGGACTGGAAGAGGCTTCCAAGGAGGGGGGGTGTGCTTTGGGGTTCTCCTTGGCCTGATGCCACGTTGACTCTTCTAGGGGCTCCTGGGTTGCTGGTAGTGAGGCACCCCAAGAGCCTGGGCACCCAGGGGTGCCGGAAAACAGCACCCTTTCCCAGTGCCAGGAGCCCTGGGCTCTGCTAGGTTGCCGACTTGTGGGGGAGGGGGCAGAGGGGATGACACCGTGGGAAAGTGGGCAGCCGTGGGAGCCAAGCGGGTACAGGCTGGGTGCCGCGGGCAGGGAGCCTCTGCCAGGCCTGCTCTCCCCGGGGTGGGGCTGGTTGTTCCAGGGACTGGCTCAACCTGTTGAGCGCCTGGCTGCTCTAACCTGGCATCTGTGTCCCTGCCTGCCAGCCCCACCGGCTGCCCACCTGCAGCCACACTGTGGGGGCTGCCCCCGAGGATCTGGGGCCAGAAGGCTCTGACAGGCCAAAGGGCCAGTCAGGGCTCCTCCAGAGGCTCTTTCAGGGTGTGCCGAGTTTCCCCAGGTCCTACTCTCTAACTCTTAGAGCCGGGGCTGAAGCCAGTTGGAGGGCCAGGTAGCCAGAGGCTAGGAGCAAAGGGGCTAGGTGAAGAAAGCCACAGCGCTGGATCTGCTGCTGGTCACTCAGGCCGCCCTGAAGGCAGCCTGGAGTTACCGCCTGGAATTTCCTCCGCTGGGTGCCAGGGCCGGGCCTCCAGATCCCACCCCCAGCCTGGCCTGACCTCCCCTCCTTGGGAGAGACTTTCCCTGGGGGTTGGGGGAGGGGCTGTAAGGACATTCTGGTGCCCTGGGAGGAGAGGGGTGACTTCCTGGGTGTGGGGGTCTGTAGTACTGTGTCAGCCACCTAAATAAGGGCTGGCCCTCCCCATGGAGAGGAGGAAGCTCCGGGTTCCCTGGGAGATGTCCCCCATCCTGACCTGAGTGTGTGTGTGGGGGGGCCTGGGTCCCAGGGAGGGTCCCTGACCCGCTGCAGGCCCTTGCTGTCCTCCCACACTCTCTGCCCCGTAGCTTGAGGCCTGCCTCGGGGCTCTGCTAGCCAGCAGCCAAGGGGAACCAGCTGCCACTCTGCGGGGAGAAGGTGGCCACCACCGCCCCCAGGTAGGGGGAGGGGCCAGGCAGTCTCCCCTGCCCGCCTTCCAACTTCTCTAGTCCGCGCCTTCCAACTTCTCTAGTCCGCGGCTGGAGCAGAGGCCTCCCCTCCTCCGCCTCCTTTCCGCCCCGGGCCCTCCCTGCTGGGCCCTGGCCACCTGCCCCTCCTAACCTTGGTGTCCCCAGGGGCCGGGATGCCCTCTGTCCAAGTCCCTCCTCCCACAGGCTGGTGGCCCTGTGCTGGCCTGTCTTCCCCTCCCCCCACCCCCAGCCTCAACTGAGAATGGCCCTGAATCCAGCATTTCCAGCATTTCGAAACCAGGATTGTTTTGAAATCCCTGAGCACTTCTCCACCCTCCTCTGACTCCCCTCCTCCCCACTAGCCCAGAATTTAGTGCTCTAATCTGGCTTCATGCTGTGCATTGCCTGGGTGTGTGTGAGAGAGAGAGAGAAAGAGAGTTTGTGCTAGCACATGGCCATGTGCATACTACTCAGTGTCTCTGTGTGTGTGCATAGTATATTCCAATGTGGGTCTACCTTCTGTCAGCAGTTCTGTGACCGGCCGACGTCATTTGTGTTTCCTGGGCCCCCTTGGGCTTTCTCTATGAGTGTGGGCACTTCTGTGGGTCTGAGGGAGTCAGTTTTGGAGAGTTTGTGTTATTTTAAAGAGGTATCTTGGATGTGTGTGTTTGGGGGTTGTGTCCGTTTCTCTCTCAAGTACACGTGTCAGAGTATCTGAGAAGTGTGTGTGCCCGGGGTTGTGTCTTTGATGCATGTGTGTGTGCACACGCGCACACTCTGTGTGCTCTGTTCCCGCCTCTTTCCTCCTCCCTTGGAACATGTCTGGGGGTGTAGCCACAGGTCTCCCGATGGCTCCCTGGGACATGAAGTCCTCTGTCCTTTGAAAGGGAGGTTTCCTGGAGGAAGGCCAAGGCTTCTGGCAGTTCTGTGGTCCTTGGAGAGAAAGTGCGCAGTGGGGAGACTTTGGGATAAACTGTCCCCAGGGCTGGACTCTCCTCCTCTGCCGTCCCCAGACACCCGGCATCTCAAGGGGTCTGATGCTCCCAGTCCATCCTCTTCTTGTCCTGGTGCTGTCGTAGGGGCTGTGACAGGGAGGCCCAGTGCTCTTCAGAAAGGCATGGGGGAAGGGACTTAACCCCCCGCCCCTGGGGTGGCTTGCTTCATTGGAGACAAGAAACAGCCAGCCTCACCAGACCTGGGAGCTTTCAGAAAAGTTGACTTAGCTAGTTAGGGGCAGACAAAACAAGACACTCATGTTTCCAGCCTGAGCAGAAGACAGAGGGGCCTGGTCTCTTGGGGGGTTATACCACCCCAAAAATATGAAACATTGGCTGTGGGGCCAGCTGCCATTGTAGCCTTGACCCTGAGAAGTCCTTCTTGTTCTACAGTCCTTTATCGTGTTCTACAGGATGAGGGGTTGTTAGGGGGAGCTTTCTTTCCTTCCTTCTTCTTTTTTTTTTTTTTTTTGCCAAAGCTAAAATTGTGATGGTCATGTCTGCATGGGACACAGGCACTTGGAATCCTGATGCCTCGCTATGACTCAGTTTCCCATCCTGGGACCTCAGGCTATAATTGACGACTTTCTTCTAGAACCACTTGTAGCAAGTCAGTGAAGAAGAAGGGGGCTGGGGCAGGGGCTGGTTGTCGGAGTCTAGGGCCTAAGGAGACAGCAGCAGAGGTGGGCAGAGAGAGAAGCTGTCTCCTTCTAACCCCCCTTCCCATGGCCTCTGGTCCCAGGACCCGGCGGGAGGAGGGGAGGGGTAAAGGCACAGGTTGGTACAGTGCTCAGTGACCCAGCAGGGGGAGGGCCTTGGCAAGGAATCTTCAGTTTGTTTCTCAATCTCTGTCTCTGAGACCTGCGCATGCACGTCACTGCAGACACCTTCAGGAGATGAGCCCAGAAAAGTCACCCAGGTGATGGTAGGACAGGGTGGTACCAGATGGAGACAGGTGGTACCATGTTCTGGCAGGCATGTTATGCTTGCCCCCTAGAATGGGCAGTTGGGCCCAGCACGAGGTTCCCTCCCCAGTTCCCCTGTCCTGGGCCTGGGCACACCACAGGCTGGAGAGGGTTAAGTCTGGTTGGCAGGGACAGCGCCCCCCCCCCCCACCCAGTGCAGTGAGAGAGAGAGGGAGGGGTAGTTAGCAGCTTGCTCTAGTTGGCTTCTTTCCCAGAATTCTTCGGAAAAGAACTCCCCTTTGACCCCCAGTACAAACTGAGCCGAGCCACCAGCCTCCCTCCCGCCTGCCTGCCTGTGGGAGCTTCACCCGGCCCCCTCCTACTGAACTGCTATGCCCGATTCTCTCCCTCCAGGCCCTCCCAGCTAGGCCCAGTCCCCAGGACTTGAGTCTTCCGGAGACAAGGGAGACCACACAGGGACAGAGGACCCACACCATTCTTTTCCCTGACACAGGATAACCCCGGGGTGGTGGGTGCTGGAAGCTGGGGTCCTCAGGCCTCTCATCCATCCCTCTACCCGAGTCCTCAGGCCAGGACGTAGGAGTCCTGCCCACCCCACCCCCGACCCTGGGGCTGAGCCCTAAGGCATCTCCAGGGCCTTCTCCTTTCCTGCTTCCAGGGGAGGGAGGGGGAGCCGTGCGGTGGGGCGGCTGGGTCAGGCCTGGCTCCCGGCCAATCCACAGAAGTCGTGGAGGGGGGGTGGTGTCCGAGTAGCTCAGGGACTTCCTGGAGCTACAAGCCTGTCTGTGTACATGCTTAGTGGTGTGCGTGCTGGGGGTGGGGCTGGGGTTCTGGGAGGAGCAGGGGTAGAGATTGCTGGCCCGGGGCTTCGAGCTGTGACCCTCTCTCCACAGGGAGCCCCAGCCCCGACCGCACCCTTGAGCCCGAGCCCGACACGCGTTATCCCGAGGTGAGAGGTCCGTGTGCTTGTGTGTTCTCACACCCTCCGCGCTCAGCTCTGCCTGCCTCTGCCGGAGCCTCCTGCTTGGCTTTTTGTCTTGGGCGCCCTCCTCCTGGCTCTCTGCCCCTACTTCTCCTTTCATTCTCCTCCCCCAGAGGAGGGGGTGCTGACAGCTTACAACCTGGGACCCAGTGGGGACGGGGGCGGGGCCCTGGCAGGAAGGGTTAAAGCGCCGACCGCAGCTCCAGTGAAAGTCCCAGCCGGGGTGGGCGGTGGGGAGCCCCAGCCCAGTCACCCCTGGAGGGCAAGGTATGGTTTCTTTCCTGGTCATCCCAAGCGCCTGCTACCCTCTGCCTGCTGGCTTTGGCCTCAGCTGGCTGAGTCAAAGCCAGGGTGGCCACCAGCCACGGTAATGTGGTTTCTGTCCTGACCCCTAGACACACACGCGCGCACGCGCACGCATGCACGCACGCAGGCACACGCACACTTTCTCCCTACTGCCACCCCACCCCCTCCTTGCCCCCTCCCTCCCTCCCTCCCCTCCTTCCCTCCCTCCCCTCCTTCCTTACTTAGCAACAACTCCCTGAATTCACAACAAACACGCCTGTAGAATCCCAGACTGGGGAAAGCTGGAGAAAGTACAGGACTGGGAGGAGGCACTTCTAGACTGTCCTCAGGAGGAGGGCTTCGAATCCCCCCACCCTCCCTGTTGGAGGCAACCACCCGCCAGGGACTGGGAGGAAAGAGGTCCTGCTTCCAATCAGGCAATGAAAACACTTGGGGGCAGCGGCCAGGTGTGGCCGAGAGGGTGGGGGGCAGGGCTGAGACTCCACCCATCACTAGTGGAGTCCCACTTGACCTTTGACCCCACCTGCAAAGTGGGAGGGGCCACAGACTCCTGCCTCTGGGCCTCTCAGCAGGGGCCTGTGCTATTGTCATGGTAACTTGCTGGGCTCCCTCCCCAGACTCTTAGGGACCAGGATGGGTGACGGGTGACGGGTTGGGGGTGGGCGGGGCTGGGGTGGCCCAAGAACTTTACTCTCAGAGCCCCAGCGGGCCAGGCACCTGTGTTGAGGGGGCGGGGAGTTGTGGCCTCTCTTTGATCTTGTCCCTGGGTAGGAACTGTGGCCTCTGGCTAGGACCTGGTGCGCATCAGGTTTGGAGGGAGTCTGGAATGAGGGAGTGAGGCACCATTCTTTCGTCAGAGCACAGAGGGCTGCTGCCAGGGCGAACTTGTATTGTGAAATGGTTAAGAGCAAATGGCTGGAGTATCTGGGTGCAAATCCTGACTCTTCTAAGTTTGGACTATCTGCCTTAGGCAGTTATTCAGTGTCCCTGTGCCTCGGTTTTCTTATCTGTAAAGTGGGGATAAGAGACTTTTCTTGTAGAGTACTAAATTAGAGAATTAAATTAGATAATGCCTGTGATTAGCAGCTTGATGTTACAGGGTAAATGCTCAATAAATATTAGAGATTTTCCTAATTATTATTAGTCATAGGAACTCCTGATCCTCCCAGAGGCTTTAGCAAGGGAGATGGGGGTGGGGAAGAAACAGCCTTTCCAGTGCTTGAGACTCCTAGATTATAATACCCTTCCAGACCCACCTTCTTGCTGCCTCAGTTTCCCCACTGCTGGTGCTGGCAGGCATCATGATTGCAAGCTTGGGAAATAGCTGTGGGCCTACAGAAGGGTCTGAGGGCTTAGGGCCTGCCTACCTCCCCATCGCCCAGCACTTCTCAGGGCTGAACCCCTCCTCCCGCAGGCTATTAGCTCAGATCAGCTTCAACACCCCTCCCACCATCCCATCTCCTGCTGCTCTGTTCCTTTACCAGGCTGAACAGCCATTAAGACACTCTGTCCTTCAGTGGCTTAAATGGCTGCCTCCTCTCTTTCCTGGCCTAAGGGGTCTGGGATCTTCCTTAGGGAGAAGAGTAGCAAGGAGGAGCTGTGACATGGATGGCAGCTGTCAGGCTTGCCTTGGGGCCCAGGGTCTACTGGATTCCCTGTACCCTGCCTGGGCATTTTCCCTGAATGTGGCAGGGCAATGCCAAGGTCTGTGATATGTGTAGAAGCCCAGACAGGCAGGCCCAGCACCTGCCGCACACAGATGGGCAGGAAGTCCATCCTGAAGCCCAGAGGAGGGCTGGGGTCATATCGGCATCCAGAGGACACCCCCGGAACCCTTTCCTCTGCTGCATGGGTACATGTGGGCAGGGCTGAGAAACGTTCTGTTTCGACCCTGTGTGCCCTGGGGCAGGTCAGGGGAGAATGCTGAGTGACTCTGGGTGAGCAATGCTCCCAAAGGCCCTGGGATGACAGCAGGATGATTGACGGGCTAAGGCTTGGGAACTTCTGGGTGAGGATCCCAGGACAGGGTAGCAGGCATGCCGGCCAGGAGGGAAACTCTACAGACACTTGGTTTGGTCTTCTCAGGAGTAAAAGTGATCAGATGTGGCAGAGTGCCTGGGATTCCAGGACTCCTGGGGACCTGCTCTGGCCTGGTACTAAGGGGGTTGGGCTGGAGCCCCTGGCTCTACTCACCACTTCTTTCTGGGAACAGAGGGATCTCCTCCCTTCCATGGGCCTGGGAGTGAGGCATCAGTGTTGGCCTGAGCCATGCCTGACTGCTGGGCCGGCCATGCTGCCTTTGCCCAGCCCCTGGGGCCTGTTCCTTGGGCAGGCTGGGGCTATTTTTGGGATCGGGCTGGGGCTCTGGGGCTGGTTTCAGATGTTCCAATGTGAACAGGAGAAAATGGGAACAGATGGCTGGAGGGTTCCAATCAGGGGGTCCTGCTGGGAGCAGGTTATTTTTAGGGCCTTGTTAACCCTTTGGGGGCTATGGAGCCACCCCAAGAGGGACAGCCCTCTCTAGCTGAGAAGAGGATAGGTCTTCTCTCTGGACCTCTACTTTCAGAACTGTGTGTCCCAGTTGCTCTTCTTACCTTCTCAGACCCTCCACTCTTTAAAGAGGCCCATGGCAAGAAAGTAGGCTCCTGCTTCCTCCCAGCCTAGACCCTGCAGGGAGACTGCCAAGGGGTGGGGGTGGCTGGTGGAGGGGATGTGGCCACTGTTGAAAGGAAACTCCCCTTTGCTTTTCTCCTGCTGTCTCCTGAGACAGCCCTATGGCTAAGAGAGTGGATAACTGCTCTCTGGATTCATGCTCTGGGTTTGAATGTTGATAAACCCAGTGAGGCCCAGAGGAGTCCTCGCCGGGGGACCTGACCTCTGTGAGGACAGAGGAGGAGCCAAGTTTTTATACTTGATACCACTGAGATGATGCCTGTGGGCCCAATGTCTTGAAAGTCACTCAGTCATATCCGACTTTTTGTGACCCTATCAACTATAGCCTGCCAGGCTCCTCTGTTCACGGAGTTCTCCAGGCAAGAATACCGGAGTGGGTAATCATTCCCTTCTGCAGGGGATCATCCTAACCCAAGGATCGAACCCAGGTCTCCTGCATTGCAGCCAGATCCTTTATCGAATGAGCTATTAAGAGCAAATCTCTCGACCGTGCCCATCTTTACCAAATGCCCATGGATTTGGGTGCCACGTAGGAGATAAATAAGGGGGCATCATGGCCCAAGGTGGTTTGTTGAGGGCCATGTCACAGGCATTCTGTTGGCTAGTTTCGCTATTAGCATCTCACTTGATATACTGAGCCTCATTTTGCAGATGAGGAAACTGAGGCTCTAAGGGCTGAAGGGACGGATAAAGTCCTGTCATTCAGAGGGGGTGGGATGTGATTGGCAACCTTGTCAGCCTGACTACAAGCCCACTGCTCATTCCACTGCATCACTCATACTGCCTGCTGTGTCCTGGCCCCAGAGGGCAGCTAGGCTGCCAGGGCTGGGCCTCCTCCGGGAGCTGAGCATAGGAACTGAGGCCTGGGGGCAGGGGACCCTGCCTGTCACCACTCTCACAATCCCCTAAGCCCTTCTGGCCTGAGGGTGCCAGGACTGACACCAGAAACCCCATTTGGCCTTCCTGTCTTCCCTGCAGGAGGATCACAGGCATACATCCTGTCTCGTCAGCCCCCACCCCCACCCCGTCCTGGTCCACATGCCCCTGCTTCCTGTAGGGTCATGGCAGTCTGGATGGCAACGTGGGCAGAGCTGGAGGGCTCTCCAGGTGCTGCCGGTGCCAGGAGTCTGGGCCCGGCCGGCGAGGTGAGGGCTGGGAGGATGTCTGTCGCTGGCAGCACCTGGGGAGAGAGCCGGCGGGCAGGCGGGCTCTGGGTGAGGTCCCGCCCCTGGTGCGCTGCCTGTGCCAGCAGCCTGCCCGCACTCCGCAACTCCCACAATGGCCCCATTGTTCCCAGCCGCCAGGCAGTTTGGAGGAGGTTCCTGGGCCACCCCTAACCACCCCCCCAAAAAAGGGTCCGATTAACCCCTTGGAGGATAGAGGCCAGGTGAGGGTCCCCAAGGAGCTACCCTGTCCATTCCTCTCTTCTGGGGATCCGGGCTGGGGATGCCACCTCCTACCACGTGTCCGCAGCAACAGGGCACCTGGAGAGCCCGGGGTCCCCCACAGGGGAGGGAGTAGCCCCTAGACCCTCTCCCACCCCCATGGTGGTGCAGGTGCCAGGGGGCAGGAAGTGCCAGAGGGGTGGCAGGCGGAGACCAGATATATTTGGGCTGGTGGGGCTAATTCCAGCCACCACCTCCTGCCCTACTGGCTCCTGAGCGCCTTTCCTTCCTGTGAAACCAGAGCTGGGTTGGGCCTAGCTCAGGATTTCGGTGGATTTAAAGAGGCAGCACCCTCCCTGGCAGCCCGGCTTCCTCTCCCCCTCCCCAGGTGGGGTCTGGGGCCGAGAGAAGGCTGGAGAGCCTCTGCCCCTCCCTTGCCCCGGGCTAACCCCTGGCCCTTGCCCCCGCTGGGGTACCAGGCTTTTGGCACTCCTTTCTCCCAGAGCTTTGAGCGGGTGGGGTGGGCGGGGGTGGGCTGTGGTTTCCTGTGTTGGCTGTTTGTGCCTGGCCCAGAGTGCCCGCCGCCTGCCTGGGCTTCCTGCCCTGTCTTGTTTCCTTGTGCCCCCCACCTCCTCCCCCGCCTCCCCCCTGGGGGAGGGAGCAGCCAGGGATTGGGCAGTAGCCTTTGGGGGCACCCCATGCCAGGCTATGACTGCTTCTTGAGGCCTGGCCACAGGGGCCCTGGCTACCAGAGCCAAGTGAGGCGACCTCCAGCTTGTCTAGGCAATGCTACTTAGCCTGATGGTCCCCACAAGGGCAGAATCCACCCCTCACCCCTGAAGCACCCTTCAAAGACCCCAGACTGGAGGGTCTGGGGCCAGGAATTTCCATGTCCCAGAAGGGCTGGGGTTGCCAGACATCACCCTGGGGCTGCAGGTGGGGTAGGGCTGGAAACTCCCAGACAAAAATGGTTGATTTGCATGGTCTCCTTTGGCAGGAGGTGGGGGGAAGTGGGGAGAGCTGCTAGGAACCAGGGTGAGGGGAAGGCCCCCCAACCCTGGAAGTCCCCACACAGAGGGTCCCCAGCAACACCTTGGTTCTTGAGCAGATTTCCTGCTGGGTGAGGAATCCTTGACCTCCCCACCCCGCTGAGTCACCACCTCAGGAAGAGGAAGTGACCTGAGTGATACAGGAGAGCTTCTAGGGACCCTGGAGAAAGGGGACTCAGGACCTCGTTGTCTTGGGGGCTGCCTCTCCCTAGGTCAGTGGCGGAGGATCCCACGCCTAATACTCCCGGCAGGTCTCTATTGTTTCCAGCCACACAGGGTTCCTAGCTGCCCATTTCCTCTCTAGGGGTGTCTGCCCACTGCCTATGGAAGCATGGACCCTCCAAGCAGTGTTCTCAGTGCCTCTTTGTGGTGGTTTTGAGCTGGGCTTTCAGACCGGTGTGCTGGTAGGCAAATCAAGCTGAGGCTCCCAAGTTGGGAGCCACTGAACAGAGGCAAGTGTGCTATATGTGGCAGTTCTGTGCTGAGCAGGGAGCTGGCCTGTCCCACCTGGAGGCCCTGGGCATCCATCAAAGCCTTCCTGATCTCCCTCCCCCAGCTGAGGTCAGGTCCACTTTGACCCTTAGGTCACTGCTTCTTACCCTCCCCCCCCCCGCCCCCACCTGCCCCCCAACCTTGCACCAGGAGGGCAAGATCTCAGGCAGGCTTTGTTTCAGCAGCCTCCTGGGCTCCATTCTCATGGGTCTGCTCCGGGCCCTTCACTCAGGTGACTGGTACCTGCTCCCTGTTTGTGAGCATGTCACTGATCCTCACCCCACCCCATCCCCTAAGAGGAGTCCAGGTCTGTGTTTGCAGAGCTGCATCCCTTTCACCCGTCTCAGGGGGCTCCTGGCCTGGTGCCAAAAAGCCCCCCTCACTTTGTTTGTTCATTCCTGCCTCCATCCCCAGGGCTTTCCAGGTCTCTTCCGGGGACTCTAAATATATAGAGAAGGAGGGTCTCTGTGATCTGGCGAGGGTTGCTGAGGGGCAAAAGGGGGAGGTGTGAGATGGGAAAGTCCTGACTCATCTGTACTTGACTCAGCTCGTCCTGCTGGGTGGGAGCGAGGGGGTGGAGTTCTAGAGGGGAGGGCGACTGGAAGATTCTTCTGGAGAGGAGCATTGGCCCCACTAGGTACCCTGGACACGATGAATTTTCTAACAGCCCCTTCCCAAGTTACTAAATGCCCCAATATTTGAAGCTGTAAACAGAGGAAAGTGGGTAGCCTTTGCCCTGCTGGAAGCCCATCTGTCTGATGCAGGCACAAAGTGTCATGACTGGAGGGGAGGACACTGCGGTGTAGGGGAAACACCGGGGAATAGGGTCTTGGTAGGCCCCTGTAATGGTCATGCGACCCATGGGCCTCTGACTTCCTTCTCCCAGATCTCAGTTTCCTCATTGTGAAATGGTGATAGAAATACTGCCGTCGCAGGTGGTTGGTAGTTTTGAGGATCAGCGAGGTGGGGAAAGGGGAAGCCTGGGACACTTGTCAGTCATGGGCCTGCCCCTAAGCCCAGGTGCCCTCCGGCTCTTCCCACCTCACCTCTTCCCCGGCGTGATGCAAGCCTGGGGACTGGCCGCTGGCTTCTGTTCAGCCAGGCCTGGAACCTGAGGAATCTTCTGCTGAGAAGGCCAGTGTGCCTGGGGTTAAGTTAGGGTGAGACTCCCACAGGGTCCCTGGTGTGGCCCCCTCCCCGCCCCCCAGGCCCCAGGCCGGCCTGCAGCAGCCCGCCAGGGAATGTGCCCCGGTGTCTGGCTGGGCCTGTCACCAGGACGGAGCTCCCGGCCCAAGGCTCCTCCCCTCCCCCACTCCTTCCTGGGATCTGCGGGAGGGGCGAGGGGACAGGACCGGGGGCAGTCGGGTGAGGCTTCCGTGTTTGTATAAGTCTGTTGGTTGGTGTATCTCTGGCCCCGTGTGTGTTTCTTTGTCACTACCGGGCTCAGCTCTCAATGGCTCCCTTGTTGTCGGGCCTCAGTCTTTTCATCTGTTCAATGAGTCGACGCGCCCCCTCTCTGCCTCTGGCCGCCTCTGGAAACGTGCGCCCCCGGCTATTTCTGCGCTCCTGCTTCGGCCAGCGCCTCCCTAGCGGTCCCGCACACCTCCGCGGGCCGGCGTTTGAGCGCGCCTCTAGTTTCCTGGGCTCCGTGCGTGTCTTTGTCTCCCCGTCCACGTGTGCGCTGCGAGTGTGTGTGTGTGTGTGTGAATCCAGAGTTCGGGTGCTGGTGGGTCCCCGGGGCTCCTGCCTGGCGGCGTCCGGCGCAGAGATGAACCTGGGCCCCGCCGTGGCGCGCGCCCGGCCCCTCGCCGCACTTGGCCGTGGGTCTGTCGGGGAGGCGCGTGCTGGGCCGGGAGAGGCACGCTGCAGCCCTGCCCGTGGCCCGCTCCCCGGCTCGCTGGCTCTGTCGCTCGCTCGCTCTGCCTCTGCACTCGGGCTCTGCCGGAGGGGGCGGGGTGGGGTGCCGGGGCGGGGGGAGGGGAGGCTCCTGCATTCTTGCGGTCGGGGAGGAATCTGAGCCAGCGTTACTGGTCTCCAGAAGAGCCCAGCTGCAGCCCCGAGGCCCCGCCAGGCCTCTCGCTGCCCGCCCGGGCCTGCTGGGATGGGCACAGGCTAGGCCTCGAGCTGGAGGCGGGGCATCGCCCCCACCCCCGGCCCCCTTCCCGCCCTGGCGCCCGGGGGCAGGGCGCAGCACTGGGGCGGCGCCAGGGGTTCCCCCGCCCCCCTCCCCCGGGTGAGGGGCGTGCCTGGGGGGGCGGGAGCCCCCCCCCACCCCCCGCCTCCGGGGCCTGACAGACCTCTCAGCCGCCCCACGCGGGCACCTTGGCAACCTATCTTTTTAGTGAATTCTGCCCCTGCGGCCCCGGGGGCCTTGCTAGAGACTGCAAGCTCCCTGAGGGTAAGGTGCGGGAGGGATGGATTCAGACCCCGACCTGGAATCCTTCCCGGCCGTTCCCACCCTACCCTGTCCAGTACCCTAGTCCCAGGGCTGCTGGGTCCTCCCGTTTCCCCTCCCCTCCTTGCACCCCCTCCCCAAGTCACAAGTTTTCTCTTTGGGGCTTGTTGCTGCAGTCCCTGCTCCAGCACCGAGTACCTGGCTGGGCCCTGGGCACGCACAGGGGCCGTAGCCCCACTGTGTGTGGGAGCCATGAGGATCCTGGCTAACAAGACAAGGTGTGTGGGTGTCGTGGAGGGCGGGATGTGTGTGTGGAGTGAGGGGAAAGGGTGGGCTCAGTGTTGATGGGGCTGAACCGTGCAGGCTTGGAGAGCAAGCCCCCACCTCCGCCCCCGGGTACCTGGCTTCCCGGCCACCGGTGGGCTAATGGGGGTCAGAATCGGAAGGCAGGAGCCCACAGCTTTAGCGCCTGAGCCCAGGGGACAGAAGGGAATGGCAAGCGGCTAAGCCTGCTGTTCTAGTCCCTTCCAGTCCTTTCCTCTTAAAAACGGTTTGAGCAGACCCCCGCTGGCCCCGCTGTCGGGTCCGCTGGCGCCCTCTGGCCTCGGTCTAGCTGGGGGTGGGAACTGGAGGGGCGGTGCCTGCCTCCCTCCCCTTCCCCGGGAGAAGCCGGCAGACAGGGCCAGGCGGCAGCAGCAGGACAGCAGAGCTGAAATAAATCTGAGCTGGTGTGGAATGAGGGGGGATAAATATCCTCTCCCGTGATGTGATCTTTCCAGCGGCTATTAATAGGTCTCCGGGGAGGGGGAGGCCGTGGGGGGAGCGGGCTGGAGCTTAAAGGGCCCGCAGCCTAGGCTGCAGGAATCCTTGGCTTCAGTCTGCTCCACACACCAGTCCCCTCCCCCTTTCCTCTTGCTCCTGCCTGCCGGCCAGACCTGCTGGTGCACCCTCTAAAGGCATTGCCCTCCTGCCCTGGGGAGCTGTCTGGACCAGTGGGCACCGCAATCTGGTGTGCTTTCTCCCACTTCCCCAAGGGGAAATGGGGCTGGGCCAGAAGCAGTGATTCCCAGGTCCTGGGTTCCTTCCCTGCTGGTGTTGGGACACATGGAAGTTGAGGTTGGGGGGCCTAGGAAGGAGTGTGAAGACAGCAAACCCTTGAAGAGAGAATGCTTAAGAGTTGGCCGGGTGCTAGTGGAGGGGGTTGCCATGGAGGCTTGCAGTCTGATGGATGCTGGGGCTTAGGGGCCGGGTTGGATTCAGCCAACATAAGGCCTGGGTTTTCATTTGGGGACTGGAGGGTGAAGGGGATTGGCCCTTCTTCATTCCCCAAGTGGAGAAGGGCATGAGCCCTTGTCTGAGGAGCCATGGAGGGAGATAGGGGATAGCTGGTGGTCCTAAGATGCCACTCAGCTCCCACCTCCCCAACTGTTAGGTGAGCCAGAATGGGGTTATTAAAATCCAGGCCTGCTACACCCCTGGCACTGCGATTAACTTTTCATGTCTCTTCCACCTCCCAGGTTACCCCACCCCAGGAGGAGAGAAGCTCCAGGGAGCCCGCCGCTGTCCCCCCGCGGCCACTGCCCCCCTGCCCCAGCCAAGCCAATGCACCCAGAAAATAAGTTGACCAATCATGGCAAGACAGGGAATGGCGGGGCCCAATCTCAGCACCAGAATGTGAACCAAGGACCCACCTGCAACCTGGGCTCGAAGGGCGTGGGGGCGGGGAACCATGGGGCCAAGGCCAACCAGATCTCACCTAGCAACTCAAGTCTGAAGAACCCCCAGGCAGGGGTACCCCCTTTCAGCTCGCTCAAGGGCAAGGTGAAGAGGGAGCGGAGCGTGTCTGTGGACTCCGGAGAGCAGCGAGAGGCTGGGACCCCATCCCTGGATTCAGAGGCCAAAGGTACCACATTTCCTGATCCCTAAGACCCCAGCATCGTCCATCGTCCTAGACACACAAAGGCTGGGAGAGCATCTTTCCGCACCCCTGGCCTAATCCTCACTTGCCATTCCTCTCCAGCACTTATGCAGGGGCAGCCTCTTTCTCTATCCTCCCCACCCCCATTATGCCCATTCTCACCCATCTGCTCATTCTCAGGACTGGGTGGAGATGTCTCATCCTTAGGGCCACACAGGGTGATGGGGCCTCTCCTCAGGCCTCTCTTGCTTTCCCACCGTAGCCCCCAGAGGGGGAACAGGAGGTGCTCTGGGGTGAGGCACAGACCCACACACCTCCCAGGAACCTCCTGGTGTTCCAGCTGGTGGGAGCAGGCACTGGGGCCTGGAAGAGTAGCAGCAGCTTCCCCCTCCCCCCCCCCCAGCCCTAATTAGAACCAGTTGTGGTTGGGGATTACGTTGGGCTTGGTGCTGGGTGGGGGAGGGGAGACAGGCAGCAGGGCTGTAGAGAGAAATCAGAAACAAATGGTGTTGTGGTGGGGGTCAAGGGCTGGCAAAGTGCCCACTGTGGCCTTGGCAGTGCCCACTGGGCACTGGGGCATCTGGGGGAATGGGCTTGGGGAGGCCCCAGGTGTGGGAGGACGGGCCCTCCTGGGGACTCGCTCACTCACTCTGACCCCTGCCTGCCTGCCTGGGCAGAGGTGGCACCCCGGAGTAAGCGGCGCTGTGTGCTGGAGCGGAAGCAGCCGTACAGCGGGGACGAATGGTGCTCAGGCCCAGACAGCGAGGAGGACGACAAGCCCCTTGGGGCCGCCCACAGTGAGTGCCCATGCTGCCAGGATGCTGTGCCTCATGGTGTCCCTGGGGAACAGTTGCCCTGAGGGAGCCTCCTCTCTTCACCTAGGGCTTTCGAGGACCCAGGCTGGGCCAAAAGGAGCAAGGGATCAGGAGCCTGGGCTCCTCCTCTCCCATCTCCCATTTCTGACTCAGTCCCTCCCGGCACTGACAGTTCAATCCCTACCTTCCAGGTGCTCAGTAGCCCCCTGTCCTTAGGGACCTGGGTGGGGTAGGTGGAACCTTAGATGGCCTCTCAAGCCACACTGGGAGGCCTCCTTCCGTGAATTCCTGGCCTCTGCTGCCACCTACTGGTCAGTAGAGGAAGGGCAGTGAGGGTTCAGCATCCCTGGGAGCTGGACAGCTGGCTGGACCCTGCAAAACTGTGCGGAAGAAGCCTGGGTGTGAGCTGACATTGACTGTGTCTCTGGTGCCCTTCCCTAACCTCTAATTGATTTCTGGAGTGCATCACCAAGACGAAGAGTGAGTGTGGGTGGGCACCCACCTCTCTCATTCTTGCACAGATCAGCATATATTTGGGCCTTGCACAAGTGATGGGGGAGAACCAGACATACTCCTGCCCTTGGGAAGCCTGTACATATTGATCTGATGCTTTTCCTCCAAGCTTGCATCTGTGTGTGGGGAGAAACAACTCAATGCCTAAGAAACTAGTCAGAGAATATTACACTGAACTTTTCCAAGGCTGCGACTGTAGAAAGGAAGAAGAGAAATTATGCCGGACACTTTGCTACTTTGTTTTATTTAATTCTGATAACAGTACTGTGAGGTAGGTGTTATTAGGAAGCAAAAGAGGAGACAGACTCAGCAGATGTTTTTAGAAGGAGCAGATCATGTCTGTGGAGATGGTGTTTGGGATCAGACACAGCCTGTGCAGCTGGCCGGCACTTTAAACATCACCTGGTCCCAGCATCCCCGACCCCTCAGGGGACTGACTGGTGGTTCACAAACCCTGGCCAAAGCCTTAAGTGGTAGATGGGGGTAGACACTGCTTCCCAGGACAGACCCTCCTCGGTTCATTTTTACAACTAGACTGTACCATCGTAGAAGCATGAAGACACAGGGAAATCAAAGAGGTGGCTAATATCCCATACTGAGTACCAAGGCAATGTTTTAGTTACACTGACATTAGATTCTTGAAGAGTTCTTAATGGCAGCGCAGTATAATGTACAAGTTAAGAGCACAGACTCTGCAATCAGACGCCCCTTGGTTTATATCCTGGATCTTCTACTTATCATTTGTATAAGTTTGGGAAAGGGCCTCAGTTTCCTCATCTGTAAAAATTATATTTCCCTCTTAGGGTTGTTATGAGGAGTCAATGAGTTGATACATGCAACACACTTAAAACAGTGTTAGCTTTTTTGTTGTTATCATTGTATTAGAAGTTTTCATATTGAAATAAAGCCCGGGGACGTCCCAGTGGTTAGGACTCTGCACTTCCAACGCAGGAGGCACAGGTTTGATCCCTGGTCGGGAAACTAAGATCCCACATGCTACGTGGCACAGCCGAAAAAACAAAGAAAGAATAAAACAAAGCCTGCCTCTCTCCCTATAGCTTTTCCCCAGGAGTCCCAATTCTGTGTGTTGAATATGCACCTTCTTCTCCAGGGCAGTCCTCACACATTGAGGTTGGCTCTCAAGCCCCCTAACACCCCAAACTTTTGGCTCTATGTAAAATTGGAGGGACAGGGTCCAGTTCAGGGCCGTTATGAGTTAGGAGAGTCAGAGCAGATTTCTGCAAGGAGAGGAGCCTGCCTCTAAGCCGTGGGAAAGTGGCTACTTCCCTGGTTCAAGGGAGTCCACTTGGAATAGTAAGTCCTGGCGCTGTCGGAGGGCTACATGTTGACTGGTGGCAAAGGGCCCACCCACTCACTAGACCCAGTAATGACCAATTGAAGTGAAAGTCTCTCAGTCGTGCCTGACTCTTTGTGACCCCATGGACTGGTCCATGGAATTCTCCAGGCCAGAATACTGGAGTGGGTAGCCTTTCCCTTCTCCAGGGGGTCTTCCCAACCCAGGGATTGAACCCAGGTCTCCCACATTGCAGGTGGATTCTTTACCGGCTGAGCCACAAGGGAAGCAGTAATGACCAAGTGTAGATATCTTTTCTAGGCTAGGACTTCCTGTCAAGCTGGTGACCGTGGATGAAAACCTCCGTTAGTGCTGTGGGTGGCCAGTCCACTGCAGGGAATGAACCCAGTGTGTCAGGCATTTGTAACTTTCTTTTCTCCAGTTTTTTTAGTTTGTGACACAGTTGTGAATTTGCTGTAAAAATAGATTTCTTTGACCAGCTCCTCACCACTCCTGCCGGACTAGAGTTTAGTGTTTCCATTTTACAGATGAAGGAATGACGCCTTGAGGAAGTATCTTGTTGATATGGTTGCCGGTCAGTTAGTGGTAAGGCTAGGATGAACACCATTCAGCTTTTGGACCATCAGTTGTACAAGCTCATTGCCTGCTTCCCTTATCTGGCCAGCGTGCGTGCACACATACCCACACCCGCTGCACAGACCACAGTGAGCAGCCGGAGCCGAGCCAAGCGCAGGGCTCTGCACTGCCTTTCTGTCACCTTTGGGGAGTAGTGTCACCCTTCTGAGGCTGTTTCCTCCTCTCTCGAGTGGACTGCACCGACTCCTTCCTCCCAGGGTGTGACGATGGTAAGGTAGAGTCACTTCCAGAGGCGTAGTCAGGGCTCCAGGCACGTGCGGGCCTGTGGGTTTCCGTCTCCTCTCTGTGTGGTCCACACAGTTGCCGTCCTTGTCAAAGACTGGGCTTGGGCAAGTTTCTGAAAGCTAGACTGGAGAAAATGCCAGATTGTGGCACCAGATGACCCTGTGGGCACGAGCCTGTCTATCCCTGGGCATCTCTGGGATGGGACAGTAGGGCGTGGACTCCCTTCTGGCTCTCCTCTCTAAACCTGGGCCTTTTCGCTTTCCTCTCTTGTGCAGATTGTAATGTAGCAGACCCAGCCATGGCGGCCCCACAGCTGGGTCCCGGCCAAGCCCCGCAACTGCCCCTCAGTGAGAGCAGCGCGCCAGGCCCTCCGCATGGGGCCCCGCCCGGCCTCCGGCCTGACGCCCCCGGGGGCGGAGGCGGGGGTGTCCCCGGAAAGCCCCCCTCCCAGTTTGTGTATGTCTTCACCACCCACCTGGCCAACACGTAAGTGCCCCCAGCCATTGTTTGCCCAGCACCCCTCAGCCTGGGGTCCTGACTGCCTGCAGGGGGCCAGGGCTGGCTAGGGCTGGGATGGGTGAGGTGGAGGGCTCCCTCCTGCTCATCACTCTGAGCTGGTTGTGCCCGACCCTCCTGTGCAGGGCTGCGGAGGCTGTGCTACAGGGCCGAGCCGACTCCATCCTCGCCTACCACCAGCAGAACGTGCCGCGGGCCAAGCTGGACCAGGTGAGTGTGTCGCCTGGTCCGGGCACGGGGCTCCATGAGCAGTGGACCGGCCACTGCATCCGCTGACCCATCTCATGGGTCTGTCTTTGTCCTCTTGCAGGCCCCCAAAGTGCCACCCACCCCGGAACCGCTACCCCTGAGCACGCCATCAGCAGGCACCCCTCAGACCCAGCCTCCTCCTCTGCCGCCACCGCCACCCCCAGCTCCGGGCAGTGCCCCCCCTGCTCTGCCTTCTGAGGGGCCTCCTGAGGACGCCAATCAGGACCTGACGCCCAACTCGGTGGGAGCTGCCAGCACGGGTGGCGGAACTGGGGGGACCCACCCCAACACCCCTACAGCTTCCACCACCAACAACCCACTGCCTCCTGGAGGAGACCCCAGCAGCGCCCCCGGCCCCGCCCTGCTCGGGGAGGCCCCCACCGGAAATGGGCAGCGGAGCCTGGTGGGCTCAGAGGGCCTATCCAAGGAGCAGCTGGAGCACCGGGAGCGCTCCCTCCAGACGCTTCGAGACATTGAGCGGTTACTGCTCCGCAGCGGGGAGACTGAGCCCTTCCTCAAGGGGCCCCCCGGAGGAGCGAGTGAGGGGGGACCACCAGCACCAGCCCCTCCCGCGCCCCAGCAGCCACCCACGGCCCCGCCTAGTGGGCTGAAGAAATATGAGGAGCCCTTGCAGTCCATGATTTCACAGACTCAGAGCCTCGGGGGCCCCCCGCTGGAGCATGAAGTGCCGGGGCACCCCCCGGGTGGGGACGTAGGGCAGATGAACGTGATGATGCAGAGGCTGGGCCAGGACAGCCTGACCCCCGAGCAGGTGGCCTGGCGCAAGCTTCAGGAAGAGTACTATGAGGAAAAACGGAGGAAGGAGGAGCAGATCGGGCTGCACGGGGGCCGCTCGCTGCAGGACATGATGGGCATGGGGGGCATGATGGTGAGGGGGCCGCCACCCCCCTACCACAGCAAGCCAGGGGATCAGTGGCCCCCTGGGATGGGCGCCCAGCTGCGGGGGCCCATGGACGTCCAAGATCCCATGCAGGTCCGGGCCGGACCCCCCTTCCCTGGCCCCCGTTTCCCAGGCAACCAGATGCAGCGGATGCCAGGGTTTGGGGGCATGCAGGGTATGCCCATGGAGGTACCCATGAATGCCATGCAGAGGCCTGTGAGGCCAGGCATGGGCTGGACCGAAGACTTGCCCCCTATGGGGGGACCCGGCAATTTTGCCCAGAACGCTGTGCCCTACCCAGGTGGGCAGGGTGAAGCGGAGCGGTTTATGACCCCTCGGGTTCGTGAGGAGCTGCTGCGGCACCAGCTGCTGGAGAAGCGGTCGATGGGGATGCAGCGGCCCCTGGGCATGGCCGGCAGTGGCATGGGGCAGGGCATGGAGGTGGAGCGGATGATGCAGGCGCACCGGCAGATGGATCCGGCCATGTTCCCTGGGCAAATGGCTGGCGGCGAGGGCCTGGCGGGCACTCCCATGGGCATGGAGTTTGCCGGAGGTCGGGGCCTCCTGAGCCCCCCCATGGGGCAGTCTGGGCTGAGGGAGGTGGACCCGCCCATGGGGCCCGGCAACCTCAACATGAACATGAACGTGAACATGAACATGAACATGAACCTGAACGTGCAGATGACCCCGCAGCAGCAGATGCTGATGTCGCAGAAGATGCGGGGCCCTGGGGACATGATGGGGCCGCAGGGCCTCAGTCCCGAGGAGATGGCCCGGGTGCGGGCCCAGAACAGTGGTGGAATGATGGGAGGCCCGCAGAAGATGCTTATGCCCTCGCAGTTTCCTAGCCAAGGCCAGCAGGGATTCTCCGGGGGCCAGGGACCCTACCAAGCCATGCCCCAGGACATGGGCAACACTCAAGACATGTTCAGCCCTGACCAGAGCTCAATGCCCATGGGAAACGTGGGTACCACCCGGCTTAGTCACATGCCCCTGCCTCCTGCGTCCAATCCTCCGGGCTCTGTGCATTCAGCCCCAAACCGGGGGCTGGGCAGACGGCCTTCAGACCTCACCATCAGTATTAATCAGATGGGCTCGCCGGGCATGGGGCACCTGAAGTCGCCCACCCTCAGCCAGGTACACTCACCCATGGTCACCTCGCCCTCTGCCAACCTCAAGTCCCCCCAGACTCCCTCACAGATGGTGCCCTTGCCTTCGGCCAACCCGCCAGGACCTCTCAAGTCGCCCCAGGTCCTCAGCTCCTCCCTCAGTGTCCGTTCGCCCACTGGCTCGCCCAGCAGGCTCAAGTCTCCCTCCATGGCGGTGCCTTCTCCAGGCTGGGTCGCCTCACCCAAGACAGCCATGCCCAGCCCTGGAGTCCCCCAGAACAAGCAGCCGCCTCTGAACCTGAGCTCTTCCACCACCCTGGGCAACATGGAACAGGGTGAGTCAATGGGGCTGGGCAGGTGGGCCCTGGACTTGCCTCCCAGGTGGGTGTGTTCTTGCCTGGCTGGGGTGTGTGTGTATGAGTTAAGGGGTCTGTGCCGGGGCCCGGAGGCGGGACGGCTCTGCTGGAGGAGCAGCCACTGGCCCCCATGTGTGAGCTTCCATGGGGAGCACCGTGTTCATTGGGCAGGGATTTCGAGGGGAGTTTGTCATATTTAGGATCTTTCTGTTCAGAGCCCTGAGGCTACAGGAACTGCCTGGAGATGGGTGGGCTGTAGGGATCATGGGGGAACCTGAATTGACGGGCCATCTGTGCCTGAGAGTCAGGTGGAGGTCTGGGAGCTGACCTCTTCCCAAAGCCCCAGTGCGAGCGGCCAAACTCACCCCGGCCTCCCGTCACCCCCGCCGCTCTCTCTGTCTCCCCACTTCTGCAGGTGCCCTCCCGCCCAGCGGCCCCCGGAGCAGCTCCTCAGCGCCCCCCGCTAACCCCCCCAGCGGCCTCGGGAACCCCAGCCTGCCGTTTACGTCCTCCCCAGACCCCACGCCCTCCCAGAACCCCCTGTCTCTGATGATGTCCCAGATGTCCAAGTACGCCATGCCCAGCTCCACCCCGCTCTACCACAATGCCATCAAGACCATCGCCACCTCAGACGACGAGCTGCTGCCAGACCGGCCCCTGCTGCCCCCGCCGGCACCGCCACAGGGCTCTGGGCCAGGTGCAAGGACAGGGAGGGGGTCCCCGGGAGAAGGGCCCACACGGGCTCTGGGAGGGTGAAGAGTGGCTGTGGCCAGCGAGAGCCCCTGCAGTCACGCTGGCTTTTTTTGTGCTTCCAAGGGACCCTGGGCGTTGGGGGTTGTGATGTCCTGGGACACAGTTCCCACTGGTCATTCAATGAAACCAAGCCCAGCTCACTGGAGTGGTCTTTCCAGCATCTACTGATGTGTCCCTGGGTAACAGGGCCAGAGCTTGGGTCTCTTGGCTTCTCACCTAAATGCCTCGGGTCCCTGTCCTCGCAGCTAGGGCAGGCCAGTGATGAAAGCCGTCACCCCTGGCACCAGCCTGGTTGGGGCATGGAGAAAGGACTGAGTTCTGCAGCCTGCGCCAGCTGTGTGCACACGGTTCCTGACCCCCGTTTCTCTTTCCCCTCAGGAATCAGCAATAACCAGCCCAACCAGATGCACCTGAACTCAGCTGCTGCCCAGAGCCCAATGGGCATGAACCTGCCAGGCCAGCAGCCCCTGTCCCATGAGCCCCCACCTGCCATGCTGCCCTCCCCCACCCCTCTGGGCTCCAACATTCCACTGCACCCCAACGCACAGGGGACAGGAGGGCCCCCTCAGAACTCGATGATGATGGCTCCAGGGGGCCCAGACTCCCTGAGTGCCCCCTGCGGCCCGGTGCCCAGCTCCTCCCAGATGATGCCCTTCCCTCCTCGGCTGCAGCAGCCCCACGGTGCCATGACCCCTGGTGGGGGCGGGGGCGGGGGCCCTGGCCTGCAGCAGCACTACCCCTCAGGCATGGCCCTGCCCCCAGAGGACCTGCCCAGCCAGCCGCCAGGCCCCATGCCCCCCCAGCAGCACATGATGGGCAAAAGCATGGCCAGCCGCATGGGCGACGCGTACCCCCCGGGCGTGCTCCCCGGGGTGGCATCAGTGCTGAATGACCCCGAGCTGAGCGAGGTGATCCGGCCCACCCCGACGGGGATCCCCGAGTTCGACTTGTCCAGGATCATCCCCTCGGAGAAGCCAAGCAGCACCCTCCAGTACTTCCCCAAGAGCGAGAGCCACCCCCCCAAGGCCCAGCCCCCCAATCTGCATCTCATGAACCTGCAGAACATGATGGCGGAGCAGACCCCCTCCCGGCCCCCCAACCTCCCGGGCCAGCAGGGTGTCCAACGGGGGCTCAACATGTCCATGTGCCACCCTGGACAGATGTCCTTGCTGGGCAGGACAGGCATGCCCCCGCAGCAGGGCATGGTGCCCCACGGCCTGCACCAGGGGGTCATGTCCCCCCCGCAGGGCCTCATGACCCAGCAGAATTTCATGCTGATGAAGCAGCGGGGCGTGGGGGGTGAGGTCTACAGCCAGCCCCCCCACATGCTCTCCCCACAGGGCTCTCTCCTGGGTCCCCCGCCCCAGCAGAACCTCATGGTGTCCCACCCCCTGCGGCAGCGCAGTGTGTCTCTGGACAACCAGATGGGCTACCTCCCGGCCCCGGGCGGCATGGCCAACCTGCCTTTCTAGCAGGCCCGGCAAGGGGCTGGAGCTGGGGCCATGTTGCAAATATGATAACCTTAAAAAAAGTTTCTTCCCCTCCAGTGTTGGGATGGCCTGGGTCAAGGGGTGGGGTGGAGGGGGCTTGTGTGGGGAGCGGCATTTGTGGAAACCAGATGTGCTGGCAGCTTAGGGAGAAGTGGCAGAGTGGGGTGGGGGATCGGGGGGGTGGGTTTGGTTCCATTTTGGCCGCCAGGACCGCCGCTCCCCTTCTCCTCCCGAGTCCTCTGGAGCCTCTCCTGTTTCTCTGCACCCACCCTCTTCAGCTTTGCTGTCCGAGTCCTGTGTCCCTGTATCCCTGTATCGAATCCTTGGCCGGATTGGAAGGAGAGAAGTCTCCCCGTCCTCTGTTTCCCCATCCCACTGCTCTCTCCTCTTGGCGCTTCACTTTCCTCCTCTTGGTTTCTCTGCCCTCCTCCACCCCGTCTTTTTCCTTCTGTCTTCTGCCTCAGTTCCTCTCCCTGCTGTGGCTGACCCCCTCTCCCACCCCAACCTGCAGGCGGCTGGCCAGGTGGGCAGGCGCCAGCTGTAGCTGTAAATAGAGCGCTGCGCTTTTGTGCCGGTTTGTGCGTGTGCTGTATTTCTGTGTTTGATAGAAGTCACTCAGAAAAAAAAAAGGATAAAAGAAACCCTCCCCGCGCCCCGCACCCCCGCCCCTTCAAATGATTGCCCCTTCCATTTCCCCTGGACCCAGGGGCACGCAGTCTGACACACCTACCCGCTGCAGGGCAGTGTCTCTGGGTCCAGAAAGGATACCATTCCCGTGCCCTCCTCCAGCGGTGAAATGACATAGCTGCCACCCCCACACCTAAACTGAGGTCAGACCACCTTAGGCTTCCACCTGGTGGGCCCCAGCAGGGCTGAGGCCTCCCAGGGCGGCAGCCTGTCTGCTGCTGAGCGATTCAGGAGCGCGCGTGCAAGTGCACGCGTGTCTGCCCCACACAGGCGACATGGGGGCCCTGGCTTCCCAGCTGTGGCTGTCTGGTGTCCCCTGCTGCTACATCTTAAGCCAGAACTTGAAGTCCTTGGTCCCCAGTCTGGGCTGAAGGAAAGAAGGATGAGGCGGAGGCTGAGTGGGAGGCCCCCCGGCGTGGAGGGGGCCATGAGGGTCCCCTGCCTGCTGCAGTGGCTCCGGGCCAGGTAGCCCCCAGGGCCCCAACTCTTTCCCCAGGCTGCCACCTACTTCCTATCACCAGAGGAGGAAGGAAAAGGGTTAGGCCCAGTCAGTCTCCCTCCCTCCACCTGCTGAGGACAGAGTAGAGAAAGTGTTTGGCTCAGAGCAGGGCCTCTGCGTCTCTGCCTCCTCCGCGGTTCACTGGCACGGTCCCTCTGCCCAGAGCTCGGGGCTCCCTGCCCGCCCAGGCACAGCCACTGCCTTCCAGTCAGCCCCGGGCCCTTTCCCAGAAGAGCTCCCTCCTCCTCTGGTCAGAGCTGAAGCCATACACAGTTGGGTGTTTTGCCCCCACCTTGGCCCCAGGAGTAAAACACTTCTCCTTTTCTCACTTCCTTTCTTGCCTTGTGAGGTGGCGGGGCAGTTCCCTGGCTGAGGCCTTCCGTGCCCGCCCCCAGGACCCAGGGCCATTTCTCGGCGAGGGGTCTTCTGCCTGTCCCTGGCCTTCCTGACCCGAGGGGGCCTGGTCTCCCGTCGGCAGCTGTGATACAAAGGGAATTTGTCCTCGCTTCTCCCAGTCTGGTGCTGTCCTCAGTCCCCCGTCGGCCAGGTCAAGCGCTTCCTCCAGGGCTGGCTGTGGGCTCCTGCCTCCCCAGCCCCTCCCCGGGGACCAGGGCCCGGGGCTCTGGGTTCAGGGGCCATGCCCCCCGCCCCGCCAGACGTGTTCCCTCCCTGTGTCCAACCTGGGCCCCGTGCCCTTGAGCCTCCCACCCCTGACCCAAGACTCCCCAAGCTGACTCTTAAGTGTTTCCTGCCCAGAGGAGAGACGGGTCAAACTGAAAAGGGCCTGACGCCCTCCCCCTGCCCCTCTCGTCCCACCTCTGCCACCAGACTAGCTTTCCAAGGTGAACTCCACAGGCCAGCTTCCCTCCATCCGTGGCCACACCCCCAGCCATTTTGTACCATTATATAAATATATATATATAAATATAAATATATAAATACAATATGTGAAGACATCTTCGTTTTTATTTTGAGACAATTTTTAGGCTTGTTCCGGGGCTCTCTGTGCTGCCTGTACTGTATTGACCTGTTTTATAGGTGCCTTTTTATTAAAAAGACAAAATTAAACATCTAGTTTCTTGCTTTCTTCTTTGATGTCTGGCTCCTCCATTGCCCAGCTTCCTACTGGAGGCTGGGAGGAACAGGGGACCCCAGGGTTCTCCAGTGTTCCATGGTGAAGACAAGAGTCCCCTGGGTCATAGATCTAATATTCCCTGCAGAGAGGCTTCTTAAGGACCTCCGCTGACGGGCTTGAGTGGGCCTGAGCAACCAACGTGTGCCCTCGGCAAGTGCGGGAGTCCCTGATGTCCCATTCTGGTCAGACCAGAGGCCAGGGTGGCAGGCAAGGGGGCAGGAGCAGGACTGGCACGGAGCAGCTTCCTCCGGTTCCATATGAGTAGTACCCTCTCGGGACAGGGCTCAGCTTCCTGGAGCCTGAGGACTTCCTTGCCCAGGCCTGCTTGTCACACTGCCCAGCCCAAGGGGGTGCTCCTCCGCTCTCACTGAGGCACAGAAAGATGGCCCGGCCTGCAGGCAGGGGGCTGGATGAGATGACCCCCAGGGACTCTAAATCTGTCTCCTCAGGAGGTCTTGCTCCACCAACTCTTGGCTAAGTGCCCCCTCTGCTGCAGCTCCAGGGGTTTCCCTGGCAGTGTAGTTTGTGGGGAGAGGGGTGGGGGGAACGTATCCATCTCCTTCCCCATCAGCTCCCAC
Source organism: Bos mutus (assembly GCF_027580195.1). NCBI lineage: Eukaryota > Metazoa > Chordata > Mammalia > Artiodactyla > Bovidae > Bos > Bos mutus. The sequence continues at coordinate 50,363,260 of NC_091631.1, forward strand.
ACCCACCAGGGCCCTGGATCATACTGGGAGCTCTCTGCCCTGGGCAGAGAAGACAGCTGGCTTTGGTGAAGATGTGTGCCTCCTTGGAGTTGGGGAAGAAGAATCTTTCCTTTCCTTGGTTGGGTTCCTCTCAGCTGTCCTCACATCTTCTCTAGGACGCTGGCTTGTCTCCGAGGGTGCCTGGAGTCTGCCCTGAGTCGGTAAACCTCCCAGGGCCCAGTGATGTGGGGCTGGCCCAGCGCCATTTTCAGCAGAGCCAGGCAGCCACATGGACCGGGTCGGCCTGAGCGTTCCGCCTGGTCAGAACACCGCAGGGCTGGTGACCTGAAAGAATGTCTGGGCTTGTTAGTCACTGAGACATGTCAAGGCCACACATGCTCTGTTGCCAGCTGACCTTTCTTTGGCTTTAACCTCCATCCGACCCCTGGTGCTCAGCTTCTAGTTTCTTTTGGCAGGTGAGGTGGGAGGAGATGCGGGCGGTTGTGGAGGTATGTGGTCCATAAGATGACAGACCATGTTCTGGAAGGGGAATGACTTTCCCTATTGGCAGGGGCAGAGGTAAAAGTTGTTCCTCGAGCTCTGGGTGGTTTAGATGAGAGAAGGCAAGTGTGGTCCTCAGCCCGAGGGCACAGGTATCCTTGGCTCTGCCTTTGGGATCCTTTCCCCTCCCCGGACCCCAGCCTAGATGTGAGCCTGGGAGAAGAGCCGGCAAGGATGTACTGGAAGGAGGGGTTGGTTCCGCCAGCTGCCCTGTATGAGGATACTGGCCAAGGCAAGCTCTTAGGATCTCAGCTCCTGCGATGCCAGCGTCACTGCCTGCCCCGAGGAAAGCTGAAACAAAGGGGAGGGGGCTGGGACCTAGAAGGTGGTGAGGGAGGTGGCATTCTCTGACTCTGAGAGGCTGCTCTTGCGCCAGCTGGGGAAGAACTGGCAAAGGGAGGCAGGGCCCGGGCAGCCCAGCTTGGTCAGGAGCCGTGACAGGTCACTGCGGAATTTCACGCCAGCAAAGGTATAGAGCATGGGGTTGAGGCAGCAGTGGGCCAGGCCCAGAAACTCGCTCATGGTGATGGCCATGGAGAGATAGCCGTCCAGCTCACAGCTGCTGCCCAGCATCTTCAGCCTCGCTAGGGTGTCCAGGAAGATCACGACTTGGTAGGGTGACCAGCAGAGAAAGAAGACGCTTGTCACCAGGATGGCCACCCTGACCGCCTTCTGCCGCTGAGGGCGCCGCTGGGCCTGGCACAGCCTGTGCACCACCCCAACGTAGCACCAAGCCATCACCAGCATCGGCAGCAGGAATCCTCCAATGTGGTAGAGAAAGCGAGAGGTGAACCAGGCGTTGGTTTCGGCTTGGTTCTCCTGGGAGAAGGTGCAGTGCGGCAGGGAGTCATTGTAATGGGGTTCACTGACCTTGGCGAAGAGGATCTCCGGCAAGGCAAAGAAGAAGCCGGCCAGCCAGATGGTCGCACAGGTGATATGGATGGAGAGGAGGCGGCGGTGGCGGTAGGCATGGACGGCGTGGACGATGGCCAGGTAGCGGTCCACGGCGATGCAGGCCAGGAGCAGGCTGCTGCAGTAGAAGTTGATCTTGTGCAGAGAAATCACGGTTTTGCAGAGGAAGGTGCCCAGGACCCAGCCCACGGAGCTCTCGGCCACGGCGAAGGGCAGGATGAAGACCAGGAGAAGGTCTGCCACCGCCAGGTGAAACAGGAAGGTCTCAGTGGAGCTGCGCGTCTGCCGGTGACGCTCCAGGATCACCAGGACCAGAATGTTGCCCATCACACCGAGGAGGAAGATGAGGCCATAGGCCACGGGCATGAACACGGCCTTGAAGGAGGTCAGCAGAGGCCCCTCGACGGTGAGGCAGAGATGGTTTTCCTTTATGGGGGTCTCCGTACTGTCATTGTAGCTCCCTAATTCCTTGTACTTCAAGGACAAGGAGACAGGAGAGCAGAAACTGAGAACCAGTCTTTCCTCTCGGAGAGGGATCCTGACTCCCTGATAGAGTTATCCTGTTCCCCTCTCCCGCCAACCCTGCAAGCTAACTGTTCTTGTCCCTGTGCCTCCAGGCCGCCCACAGATTAAATCCCAGTTTCCCTTCATGTTCCTCCAACAAATCACTTTGCCTTTTCCAACTTTATTTTCGTCTGTAAAACAAAGACTAAAGAGGGAACGTGGCGTGGGAATATGAACTCTGGAGGGCTGTGCACCTGTAAGTCATTTCTCATTTCTGAGTCCTCAGGTGTGGAAGGCTGAAGGCTCGGAGGACTGGGATCAGGACTTCCATTTGGGGAATGAATCTGGTTGGGATAAGGAGTTCCAGTTCTGGACAGGACAGAGGGCACTAAAGCCTGCGTGCGTGTGTGCTCAATCGCTTAGTCGTGTCCGACTCTTTGTGACCCTGTGGACTGTAGCCCACCAGGCTCCTCTGTCCATGGGATTTCCCAGGCAAGAATGCTGGAGTGGGTTGCCATTTCCTTCTCCAGGGGATCTTCCTGACTCAGGGATGGAACCTGCATCTCCTGTGGCTCCTACATTGGCAGGTGGGTTCTTTACACTGAGCCACCTGGGAAGCCCTACTAAAGCCCAGGATCCTGCTGAAGGGCTGAATGCTGATATGGGCTGTTGGCTTCCTCTCATTTTGTCCCCTTTTTCCTGAGTGCCTTCCTTATAACTGAAATTGTTGTGGGAGCCCCTTGTTTTGTTTAACATGCACAACAAGCTCAGGTATGTAATATCTGTTTCACCGATGTCTTGCTAGAGAGCGGGTCTGCTTGAACCCATGTTGATGTAACTTCCACCAATACACGGCAATGCCTGGGCTGCCCTGCCTGCTACTCTGCGCCCTTCCCACTTCGGAAGCAGAGGGCCCAGAGGCAGAGGAGAGTGATAGGAGGAAGTAAGGGAGGCACAGGGGTGGTGGGGAGTGGGGGTGAATACCTGCGGCAGGGGTGATGGTGGTGGGGGACTGGGGAGGGCTCCAAGTGAAGTGTGCCCACTCTGTTTCCGGAAGCTCACTCCTCCCCCCTCCCTGCACCCCCCCCTCCCCCGCCCTGCCAGCACTCAGGTTGTTTACTGAGCAAACCGCAAAGGAAGGCAGGGTGCCTGTTTTCATACCTTTCACTCACAGCTGTCCCCCTGCACCTGCTCCTCCTCACTTCCCAGCTCTGTTCTTCCTACCCCTCCCCTAACCAGACCCCCCTCCACGGCATTTCAAAACCACTTATAACCAACTTATGTGGGCTCAAAAAGACATTTCTAGAAATGATGAACCCCTGGGAGAGAGAGGATGGGAGCAGGGACTCGGCACCCAGGCTCTGGGTGCCCTCCTTCCTGGAGAGTGAGGGTCCCCCCACAAGCGGGGGTGGCTGCACTGCTAGCCAGGACCCCGCTGGGGGTCATCCACTCGCTCTCAATGGTGGGAAGGCCTATTCCCCAGCCTGGGTCTTTCCTTCTGGTTCCTGGGGCAGGTGGTTCTGGAAGAAGGGGTTGGGGGGATACATAAGTTTAGTGGCAGAGCCATAGGCTCGCCCGGATCAAAGCTCTAGCCCTTCTTCACGCTCATGCTGTGAAGGTCTACTGTCTCCCCACAGTCCCATTCCCACTAACTTCTCCACTCTTGTCCAGCTCCTACACAGAGGGCAGGATGAATTTTCCAACCCACGAACCTCATTACATCAGTGTCCTGCTTAAAATCTTTTACTGTTCCCTGTTATCTCTAAGCAGTGATTTTCTTATCTTATCAGTTTAATACTTAAAAAATTTATTGGAGAATAGTTGATTTAAAATGTGTTAGTCTTATTTAATAGCAAAGCAAATTATAAGAAAAAGTCATGTTTGGAATCAAGTTCCTCAATAGAAGTTTGGAAGACGCCAACATCCATGCATTCACACAGCAGACTACAATGCAGCGCTCAAAACCAGATGAGGTTTATCTGTATGTTCTCTTAGGGAGAGATGTTCACCTTACATCACTCAATTTCAGAACTAATTGGAGGGCATCCCATAGGGGATGAGTCCATAACTTTCTTTGCAGGCTTTACCAGGGATGGGGTGGAGGGCAAGGAGAGAGTCTCCTTGAAACCAGGACACCCTTGTCTCATGTAGCGTTTGACATACTAGATTTTGTTTAAGAATATGCTTTTGCTTTCATTCAAAAGCCATAAGCTCGTAGTGCCAGTGTGCCAAGTCACTTTAGTCATGTCTGACTCTTTGTGACCCTCTGGACGGTAGCCCGCCAGGCTTCTCTGTCCCTGGGATTCTCCAGGCAAGAATACTGGAGTGGATTGCCATGCCCTCCTCCAAGGGATCTTCTCGACCCAGGGATCAAAACTGCGTCTCGTGTCTTCTGCATTGGCAGGCGGGTACTGCTAGGGGCACGTGGGAAGTGGGGTGAGGTCCAAACGCCCCTACAGGACCTCTGCATTGCTGCAAAATGTATATTTCCCTGACCTTTCAAACCTTATCTCTTCCTCTTCACAGCTTTATTCCTCTCCAGGTTCATCGTCCTCCTGACTGCCTGCCCCCATCACTCCAATATAGTCCTGTGTCTAAAATTCTTCCTTTTGCTGAGGAGTCTTTTCTTGCAAAAGCTTACCTGTTCCTATGCTTTTCTCAATGCCCCACTCAATCCCACCTTCCTATGTCCTTCCTAACTCTTCTGTTTGGAATTATTGGGTTGGCTTAAAAGTTTGTTCAGGTTTTTCTGTACTATTTTATGGGAAAAGCTGAACAAACTTTTGGGCCATCCCAGTCCATTCTCTCTCCTTTTGTCACAAGTGCCTTTATTACATCACTCAGGCTGGGATGTCCATGGCCTCAGTACAGGGCAAACTCCTGGAGGCAGGCCTTCTGTGTCCCCCTTACAAGGCCATGTATTCTGCACATGCTGGATGGGCTTCAGAGAGCAGTTTCTAAAGAAGACCAGAGACCCTCATATTCCAGGACTTCAAGGCAGTTCCTCTCTGTGCCCCAGCAGAGACTCAGACACTCCTCCTTACCCTTCTTCAGGTCTTGCCTCCTTCCAAAGTTCTTGACAGCCTCAAGCCTATCGAGTTCTCTATCCATACTGGGAGCTATTTCCAGCATCGTCATTGACTACAACCCTTTGATTTATCCTGAAATTCAGCAGGAGTTAAGGAGAAAGCAGTGAGATGAGCTGTCTTCATGCAGAACAAAGCAATGGAGACAGAAGCAGAGGTGCAGGGTTTGGCAGTCAGTGGGACTAGGCTGGACTCCATCTACCTCGTGGTGGGAGCCTGGCAGTCCCACCGCCCAGCGGAGGGCTTCAGTGCAGCCAGCCTACCTGGCCCAGGACCACTCAAGACCTGCTGGCTAAAGCATCTAGGTTGACGGGTTAAAGTCAACACAGAGAGACGTGTCCCTTGGACTCCAGAGCCCCCATCCCCTGAACCAGGTTTAGAGAAGGATGGCTGGGGTGGGGGGATTGGGGGGAGGTGCTTCCCAGGTGGCACTAGTGGTAAGGAATCCGCCTGCCAATGCAGGAGATGTAAGCGACCTGGATTTGATCCCCTGGAGGAGGGCATGGCAACCCACTCCAGTATTCTTGCCTGGAGATTCCCATGGACAAAGGAGCCTGGTGGGCTTCAGCCCATGGGGTCATGCAGGGTCCGACTGAAGCGACTTATCACGCACACATTGGGGTAGGGGAGTCAGGGGGGTGGGGGGCTGTCTCTTCCTTCTTGCCGAGAGGTGGTTGTTCAGCAGAACGCTCAGGCAGAGAAGAGAAGATGGAGGAAGCTGGTTTGAGGAGTGCTGAGAGGCTGCGATACCGCTCAGCAGGAGGTGTCAAACAGACAGGTTTTTGGGGTCCGGGAGTGGCACGTGTTAAACCATTTCCCACAGCCAGGGGATCCGGCACCCTCACCCTTCCCCAAATCATGGAGAGAGGTAATCGCACAAGGCTGACTCTGGCCCAGCGGGAAATCAGAAATCGGGAATCCTGAATATCATGGGAACGGGGACAGAAGGGCCCTTCAAGACTCACACCCAGAGGGAGTTCATTGTGGGTGATATGGCCTCATTCTTTGCTATGACAAGTTTCAGGAACCCACAGCCCTCAGGCACACACACTCTGACAGCAGTGTGTACCCTGAATAGCCTCAGACATGAGCCAGGTGGGGCCATGACCGCATGTAGCATGAGCAGGTACCCAGTGGATAGTAGCCCAACAAAGGCTGGGGACCAGGCCTCAGAGGAAGCAAGAAAACACAGTGACGGTGATGAAGCCAAGCAAAGAGCCAGGAATCTAGGTAGAAAATTGCTATGACCACTGGGGAGGGGCAGGAGTGGGGGCTAGAACATTCTGTGTCCTGGTACTGTGGTGCCAGGAGAAGGGAGGATGGGATTGCAGTGCTTGGGGTTCCAGACTTGCCTGGTGGTCCAGTGGTTAAGCATCCACCTGTTAGTGCAGGGGACATGGGTTCAATCTCTGGTCCCGGAAGATCCCACAGGCTGCAGGGCAAGGAAACCCGTGGGCCACAACTACTGAGCCCACGAGCCGCAACTACTGGAGCTCAAGGGCACTAGAGCCCACGCTCTGCAATGAGAGAAGCCACCGCAATGAGAAGTCCTTGCACCTCAACTATAGAGTAGCCCCCACTTACTGCAACTAGAGAAAGCCCATGCAGCAATGAAGACCCAGCACAATAAAAAGTGAATCAATACAAAACATTTTTTAAATGCTTGGGATTGCAACTGTTACTCTTCCTCCGCTGCTCCCCCTTTCTTTCCTTCTGGATCTCCTGTAGGACCCAGGCCTCTCCCTGGATAATTAAGGCCCCCAGGCCCCATCTGACTTCTTTAAATAATGAGGCTACCTTGCTGCCCTTTCCTGGCCTGTGTGAAGCTCACAAACATTTGCTGATGGGTCTCTGTGTCAGCAGGTGGGCAGCGGGGGGTTGTCTCAGACCCTCCCCAGGGGTCTGCCCTGGATCCTTTCCTTGTTTTCACTCAGCCCTGTCCTGGGTGACACAGCTGGGGGACATTTTCAGATGATGCAGAGTTCTCTACAACCCAGAACTACAGGCCCAAACTGACCAGATGGAATTGATCAGGAAAAATGTAGAGACCAAGATGGGGTTTCAAACTTTAACTCTTCAGGGACAGATGAGGGAAGACCCGACTTAACTGTTTATGAGAAAAAAGACTCGAGAGTTTGTTGACAGCAAGCTTCAGATGAGTCAACAGAGTGACGTGGCTGCCAGGAGGGCTCCGTTACCTTATCTAGGTGAACAGAAACCTGTAGGTGGGCAGCTGCCACCAACCCAGTTCCTTTGGGCTAGACCAGGGTGGCCACTGGTTAAGGGGTCCGGAAATCCCCGCCCTGGTAGGAAGCTTCCAGGTCGCTGGCTGTTGGCATCCAGGGAAGAGAAGACTTGAGTCAAAGACAGCTGGGTCCTTCAAGGACTGTAAAGAATGCCCTTGGTGAGAGGGTAGGATGGACTTATTGTGTGAGATTCTAGAGGGTAGACCAGGAGGAATGGGCCGAGGTTGGGGTCAGGGGTGTTTCAGTCAAAGCAGAAAGAGCCTTCTAACAGGTTCTAGCTTTCCAACAATGAGTTGGGGCACTTGGGAGGAAGAGGAATATTTGAGGCCAAGTGTGTGGAAGGCATTCCTGCCCTGGAAAGGAGGCTGGGCGCTGCTCTCAGATGCGCCTTGCTCACAGCTCCCAGATGCTCCACATCTCGGGCTGTCATGCCCTGCCCTGAGCTGGTTCTCAGCCTTATCTTCATTTGCTTGGGAGCCATTGCTTCTCCAGGTTGTCTGGCCTGCAGGGAGGGAATGGCTCAGCCTAACTTTGCTTCTCAGCCCCCAGGAAGGGGGCAGGGCTGCTGAGGGCTTGGCTCGTCCAGGCCCAAGTCCAGGGCTCCAGGGGCCTGAGTCATACAGACTGCAAGAGGCGCGGGGAGCACACACAGGCTCCATCTCCTTTTATGTCCCTGGCTGGACATTCCCAATCCAGAGTCGGGAGCTGTGATCAGGGCCAGCCAGGGTGTCTCTTATTCTGGCTTTCAGTGGCTTGAGGGATGCCAGAGGTGTCTTGAGGATGGAGGCTGGGCTGAGGGGCAAGGGTGGAGGTCTGTACCCCCTCTTCCTTTAGAGGGCCCACACTCCCTAAAGACCATCTGAGACTCTGGCTTGCCATTTGTCACATCTCCCCACCTTTCCCCACCCCTAGCCTTCAAGAGTGACCTGCCAGGCTGCTCTTCCATCTCCACCCAAGGGTTTTGGCCATGAGGAACAAGACACTACTCTGGGTGTGGTTCTGGGTGGAGACTTTAAGCTACCCCTACCTCTGCACTGAGTCTCTAGGCTTCAGTGGGTCCCCCTTGGTGCCCCAAATCAATGTACACTTTGGGGACAGAGCCACACTGTGCAAGGGACAGGTGGACATGTCACTTGGGTGTATATGATACCACATCCCGAGTTAGTACTGATTGGAAACATGTTGTCCCATCCTTCCTGAAAGAAGACTCATCCTTATGTCCTGATTGTCAGCGCGAGTTCAGGGCCATTTTTTCAGCCAGTCTGCCAGAGGAGTGGATCAGCCACAGTCTGCTTCGTCACTGAAGGTGAGAATTCCTGATGGAGACTATGGTCTATGTGCCCGAGTCCAGGTTTCTAGCACACTGACCTCTCCCCAGGCTGGCCCTTATCGGACCCTACCAATCACCCCCAGGTGGGGCCCCTTCTACTGGGGTTCCTCTGGGAATTTCTGATTGGTTTGGGAGGGGGGTGAGCCTCCCCTCCCCCAAGGTAAACCCCAGAAACAGCCTGAGCCGGTTTTGGTTCCTCTTCTTGACACCTCCTTGATGAAATGGGACAGCGCGTGTGAACGGCCTTTGCATCCTGTGATGCTCTGATCACGCTGAAGTCATAGTTTGTGGGGGTCATCCCTGGGGAGGGGTCGGGGAATCCAGGCCCTGGGGCTGGGCCAGGTTCCCCCTACTCTATGGCTGGTGTGCTGGGTGGGGCTGGAGATGCAGCTTATGACTGGCCCCTGGAGGTGCCTCAGGTCCTAGTTCTAGAGGAGGCTCCATGCTTTCAGGTCCAGCTTCCTGTAGACAGAGGTTTTTCCTGGTCTGCCTAGATCTGCCTTCCCAGCAGGATGGGTCCCTGGCATGCCCACCCCAGGGACCTGGCTACTTCTTTCTGGCACCTAGCCGTCTAGATGTCTTCCGTTTGGATCCTCCATTCGTGGCAATTAGCAATCCATCTCAAGAAAATGGACATTTAAAACAGTTGATAGATGTTTAAAATAGATGCAAGAAGAGGGAGGGAAGACGGGATGGCCAACACTTGGTTTATGGCCAAGAGCCCCCTCTCCCCGCACCAATCTTAACCCAGCATTGAAGTCTAGAATTCAGTGTTCTGGGAAGCTGAACTGATACTTGATTTGGACAAGGAGAAGGAAGGGAACAGGAAACAGAATAGAAGCCAGACTAACTCCAGAGAGAGATGGGGAGCTGAGACCCCCAGCAGAATAGCATGAATCAGCACACACTTGGTGAGAAGCATGTGCACGCAAGCCTCTTCTGCCGCCCTGCCGTCCCAGGGCTCTTATGCGGGGAGACGCTGTGGGGGAGGCTGTCGAAACTGCTCAAGGTCCTGCTGTGAGGGGTGGGGGTGGAGAGAGGGTCTGTGCTTCTGAGGAGACAACAGCCCTAATATATAGGAGGTGAATATATAGGAGGTGAGCATAGGTGGGATGAAGCACTAGGAGCTGGCTAAAGACGAGTCCAGGGCCTGGGCGGTCCTGGGATTCCTGGCTCCTGGCCTGACTCTGATGGGGATGGGGTGGTTCAGGCCCACTGGGTTCCCAGGCCTGAGACCACCCAATTGAGGTATGACATGAAGTGAGTCACCGGTTTCTCTCCCCGGCCTGTTGGTTTTCTTTGGTATGTGGGACGTGCCCCACTGTCCCCCTGCCCCCTGCCACCACCTGTCTCTAGTAGGTCACGCAGTGGAGTGAAGCGTGCTGTTAGGGGAACTCTTGAGGTTTCTCAGAAGCCAGAACCAGCCAGGTCTTGAGTTGGTTACTGTGATATCCAACTGGGTCAGGGCTCGTGGTCAGCTTGAAGCTGCAGGCAAAGGAAGATGCCCTGTAACCTAATCAGGGAAGGCAGGGGCCAGAGCTGGGGGCCAGGGCGAGAGCACGTTGCCTTGTCAGGGCTGTGGGGTTTTAGCCTGATTGGACTCAGGGCCAGCTTTATGGGCGTGCTACCAGGACAGTCACGCAGCACCCAGCACTTAGAAGCGCCCCATGCTTGGCTTGGTGCTCTCTTGTCACTGTCTTGAAATTCTTAATAGGATCCCTACACATTTAGGTTGCATCAGGTCTCTTAATAGGAGACCTACATGTTTGGGTTGCATCGGGTCCCCCAAATTAAGCAGCAGGTCTGATCAGACTGATGGTTCTGACTCTGCTTTTATCTGGGGGTTAGGATCCGAGAAGCCAGACTTTGGGTAATTAGCCCTTCCCCCACCTCCCCATGTTCTACGTATACTTCCAAGTCTTGGGGTCTAGGCAAGTGAGAGGCAGAACTTTCCAAGCAAGTGTGGGAACACGGTTGATGGAGTTACAGTATAGACTCCAGTCAGGGGAGTGAGAGGGAGTCAGGGATCATCTCAGGGTGAGTTTAGGGCCAGGAGAGCTGGAGGGTAGAGGAGAAAGGGTTTGGACCTTTCATGATCCAATCCAGACTGAGTGAGAAATTCTTCCCCTAGAAGTGTCCTCGGCCATGGGGGAAAGGAAGAAAAGGCCGCAAGGAAGTGTCCAAAAGATCCTTACAAACCATCCTCTACTGCCCTCACACAGGCACCTCCTGTCTCTGGTTGAGTGGTCCCCTACATACATCTTTCGGGGACCCAGTGATGACCAAGGCAACTGGGCCCCTCTGCTTCACAGGACAGGCATGGTTGGGCGGCAGAGAGTGATGCTGGGGACTGTATTTTTCAGCCCACCCAAGAATACCTTGTCTCTAGAGAGCCCAGTCTTCAAAGGGAGACCACAACATATTCTAAGACATTTCTAGGATTAACACAAGATTCTTCCATGCACTTGATATTAGCTCAGCACCACCTGCCCCAGCCCACTGGGGTCCTCTCCCTTGCCAACCATCTCCTCGGTTTAAGCACATAATCCTTGTCTACAAGCTTCCAGTGAGTCATTTTTACTTCTTGGCTAGCCCATAAGCTATTTCAGGGTCAACACCAGGCTCTCAACTTCTCTACCCAAGAGAGAGTGTCGTGCCGCAATGACAGTCATATAGCAAGAGCTGACTAAATACACACTGATCGGTCGGCTAATAGTGCCAGCCCCTGGACATGAAGAAAGGCTCCAGCGTACTTTCCCACGTACCCCTTATTTCAGCCCTAAGAGATGAGGAGAGGAGATCCTATTGAAGAGTTGAGAGGCAAAGTGACTTGTTCTAGGTCCCAGAACACACCAGGGAGGATGCAGGACCTAAACCCATCCTTCCAGTCCCCTCCAAATAAAGGATGTCTATGTAAGGCATCAGCTCTATTTATCTGCTGCATCCATGGAATGAGAAATCAAACCTTAAAAGGCAGGAACCAGGGAACCTGTCTAGAGTCTGCCGATCCACTGTGGGAGGGGACTATCCCGTCTTCCCTTGGGCCCCGGGCCCAGGGCATTTCGAATTCCTGGGCAACCTGTCTGTACTCACCAGGTCCTCCAGGTTGTAGTTCATGAGGTCCATGTCCAGAGTGAGGGGGTAGTTCATGGTTGTAGCAGTATGTCAGCCGACTGGCCACTGTCTGATTTTGAGAGGTTCTCCGCTCGGTGCCTATAGCGAGGTGGCAGCCGTCAGCTGCAAATTTAAACAAATGAACTGCGCGCTGTCTGCTGGGGCTGCGTAGGGCCCAAGGCCTGTCTCACAACTCATCACTTTTTTTTTTTTCCACTTGGTCTTTTCTGTTTTTTTGAAGAAAAAGGGAAAATCCCCACAGCATCAGTGCTAGTCAAGCATTTCAGCTTCTTTCCTGGCAATAGTTATCTCAGGTGGGGCTTATGACTGGTCTGAAGGCTGCCCCTCGCTTCTCATCCCTGTATCTCCACCAGCCTCCCAACAGGGAGTTAGTTACGCCTTGTAATGAAAACCACCACACCGGTTGGTCGGGGGTGCTTCGTGGGAAACTCCACGTAGAAAGGGAACAGGAGGCGAGCTCTTGCAGGCCCCCTCCTCCAAGCTACCTCCCAGCCCCAGTCTTCCCCACCACTATGGCAACCCAGCCTCCAGCGTGCCTGGGACCGAAAGTCCCTGGTCCTGGGAAACCCCTCAGTCCAAGGCAGACTGGGACACCCTATTTGCCAGCATCCTTTTGTCCAGGCAAGGGCAAAAACCCTTCTCTTTCCAGCTCAGTTCAAAAGAGATAGGTTAGAAATTTTCAAAGGGAACAACACTAAAATATTACTGGCAGACAAAAATGAAATTACCCAAATCACCAAGCACAAAAACAGCCACAGAAGAGTCATTTTCTGACTCAAAAATAATGATGTTCCAGCTATAAATGAACTTGGTTGGCACATAAATGATAAATGTCATAGACTTCCCAGCTAGAGTAGACTTTTACACGGGAGGACCCTGATGCTCAGAGAGGCAGAGTGACTTCCTTAGGACCTACAGGTAACCAGTGGCAGAGCTACGACTTGAAACCCAGGCTTCCTGACTCCATATTCAGTATTTCCTCTAAGGCACCAGGCAGCTGCTCTTACAGGCTTGTCAGAACCCTTTTCCTTTCCTTCAACTCTACCCTGAGTTGAAGGGCAGTTGAAGGGTTCTGTGGATCCCTACCTTTAAGAAGCTCCTTTGCAGACATGGATCAACTTCTCCTCCAAGGCTCACCTCTGTGCTTTTTCTTCCAGGAAAGGTCCACGATGATACAGAATCAGTGAGAACACACACAGAGGCACCTACACGTGACGTGCTCTTTCTGGCCCCACCTCATCCTCCCCTTCCAGCCGAATTGCCATTTGCTGGGATTCTACTTGTTCTAGTGTCCTCCTTCTCTTTTTCTTCCATATTCACCTTCCCCTTTTCTCTCCCCCACACCATCCCCAACAGATACATCTTTCTTGGAATTCAACAACCTGAGGAGTTTTCAGCCTCTCTATTTAATGTTGAGATCTTTCTTGCCTCAATCTCCATTCAGTGCCTTCAGTAACAGCTTTTGAAAGAGGAAGAATTTCAGGACAAGGGGCCAGAGTTCCTCTTCTGCATTTCCGTTCCTGAAACCATTAGGAGGAGGTTGCTCTGGTGTTCCCTGTGTACTTCTCATTCCTCCAGCCCCTCATCCCAATATCTCTGTCCCTCCAGTCCATTGATATATTCCATTTAGCTTGTGCTACTCTAAGGAAACTGATCAGAATCTCCCTGGTGACTCAGTTGGTAAAGAATCTGCCTGCAGTGTGGGAGACCCATTTCAATCCCTGGGCCAGGGAAGATCCCCTGCAGAAGAAATTGGCAACCTACTCCAGTATTCTTGCTTGGAGAATCCCATGGTCACAGGAGACTGGTGGGCTACAGTCCACAGGGTTGCAAAGAGTCAGACACAACTGAGAGACTAACACACACACATGTACAGAATCATGTAGGAATAGGAAGGGAATTTGGAAGTGCAACCATTCCATTCTCATTCTCCCCTCCCCCACCCCCAGCAAATTCATGTTCCCTGTCACTACGTCCTCATCAGATGGTCACCCAGTATTAGTCAAACATCAACAAGGGTGAGAAGCTTGGTCCTTTCAAGAGATCGTGTTTTAATACAGGATGACGTAATCAATCTGTTCTTTGACCTCTGTGTGATTTCTGGTTAATGGTCTTGATACAATCTCACTAGGACAAAATACAGGAAGATAAGTTTCCTTGTGCCATACTTACATAACTGCAATTAAAGTGGCCCTTCTAGGGGGCTCCCATTCCCCTGGACAAAATGCCTAACAAATTTCATTTCAGTAGTTTTAGTCCATCACCTTGGGCTTCCCTGTTGGCTCAGCACTAAAGAATCCACCTGCAAAGCAGGAGTCGCAGGAGATGCAGTTTCGATTCCTCGGTCAGGAAGATCCCCTGGAGAAGGGCATGGCAACCCACTCCAGCATTATTGCCTGGAGAATCCCATGGATGAGGAGCCTGGTGGGCCCCAATCCATAGGGTCACAAAGAGTTGGACATGACTGAAGCGACTTAGCACACGCACACTCCATCATCTCAGCTTATAAAGGGAAACTTGAAACCCTGATTCAGTCCTTTGTTGACATGATGCTAACTTAGATAAGCCTGTTATCCTTGGGCCTATCCAAGTCCTGATGGGAAATATTGACAAAACAATGCCACAAACAGAACCCTGTTTCATGCCATTAGAGACCTACCATTCTCAAAAGTCAGGGAAGATTTCAGGGATGAAGAAGGACATGAGCTACACTCTGGAGGGTTGGATAGAGTGACCTGATGTGTCTAGAGGGGAGGGTACAAGGTAGGGGGCGGGGGAGATAATGAGGACCGCATGAAGAAGTGTGTGGAAATAATTATTCAAGATGCAATGGGTGTGGTTATGATGGTGGTGATGATGATGATGGTATTGCGGTGGTGGTGGGGGGGGCGGCAGCAGCAAGAAGATGGAGGAGGTTGGAGTATACACTGGACAAGGTAGGAATTGCTCTCGTGGCCTTCTCCTCGCTTATTTTTCCCACGGTTTTCCATTTACTTTGATGCATGACAGGCTCAGAAGAGGGGTTTGGTAAGAGGTTCAGGATGACTCCTCAGATGTGGTGGCAGGCTATGGCTGTGGTTGCCCCATGATGCTGTGGGCAGCAACGCATCTAACTTCTCAGTGACTGACCTGGGTTTTATGGAGAAGAGAAAGCTGTGCCTGTTTCCTGAACTCCTCTCCAGTCCCTGAACTTACCGTGCATCTTGGGCCATTCAGATGGCCCTTCCTGTCTCTCCAGATGCAGGGAGATACTGCAGGTGCCCAGGGCCTACTTGTCCCAGTCACTGACCTTTGATAGTCAGCTGGGTTTGCCCTAAATGAGTAAATACCTGCTGACTATGAGTTCTAACGTTACCTTAGAAGGTTCAGAGAGTAACTGCCTCTAGGAGAAAAGACGATCTTCAAACAGATAAAGTCAGACTAAGCCCCCTAGAATAGAGAGGGCAGTGCCTAGCCTGTGACCCCTTGATTTTAAAGAGGAGACGGCTGGAGTTCCACTGGTGTGTGAGGGAGACATTCCAGATAAGGCAGCCCAGACTTTATTTCAGCATGCAACTTGCTTATATTTCTTCCATGTGGGATCCCAGTCCCTACCCATGGGTAATCTACCCAAGGCAATGTTGTTTTCCAGGCTTCTCAACAAAACAACCGCTGATGGTTCTGACAAGAGTAGACTTGTGTCTGCCTTAGGCAAGCTGGTGGCTTAATATCAGCTCAGGTGGATTTTTCTCAGTGCTTTTTGCTTCACAGTTCATGGATTAATTGCTTCGCTTTATTTCAGATATTAGACTCCATCACTTGCTTGGAGTTCATTTCCTATATTCCACAGAAAAGTTAAGTTGTGCAGCAGAGTGTCTGAGGGGCAAGGAATGGGTTGGGGTTTTCCCCTGTTCTTTCACTACCCCGGGATGCTGGCTCTGTTTGACCTGGACTGAGATCTTGTTCTCTTCTTTCTCTGGGTCTCCCCCAGCTGTTCAGAACAAAGCTCCACAGGTCCCCACCTAGCGAATCAGCCCAAGGAAGTGTTAGGTATCTGTCTAGGATAGGACAGTAACTTTGGTCCAGTATTTACCAATCTACAAAGTCGCACAGTTTTAATAATGTTTATCCTTACTTTCACATTTAACTCTATTTAATCCTCAAAACTCACTGTGCAGGTATTGGCATCGCCCGTGGTCATGTTTTCGGTGGGGGAGGTATGAGGAGACAGAGCCTCAGCCCCTCCCTCATGAGTACAGGAAGAGTAATGTCTGAAACCAAACCCGGGGTCTCTCCACCCGACCACACGACCTTCTCTCAGAGATTCAGTTTTGTTAAATGACGGGCACTTCCCTGGCCATCTGAGGGGAAAATTCTGTCTAAATGTACGGGCTGTTTATCAGATACTTATTGTATGCCATGAACTTCTAAGCTCTTTGCACACATCATTTCCTATGGTCCTCTGAACAGTCTTTATGTGTTAGGTATTTTTATCACGTTATCACACATGTGGAAACTGAGCTTCAGGTAGTAGTGGGAAGTAGTTGTGAGTGTTAACAGCTCACTCAGTCACCAGTGACCCAAAAGCACAATAAAAATCAACACAGGAAGCGGGGTGGTAAAGGTTCTCAGCGCTGGAGCCAGCACCCACGCATAGCTCCTCTCTCTTTAGGTAACAGGTAGGAGTCCTGCGGGGAGGAAATGAGCTGCAGGTGCTGGGGAGGTACATCAAGGTTGCCTCAAGGTTATAGGGGCCTTGAGCGTGTCTGGGAAACTTCGGTCTGGGGCGGGCTCTGTGGCCAGGGTTAGAGAGGGAGTCAGGTGCCTGGACCAGGTGCTTGCATGCTGAGCACAGCTGAGCCCCATCCAGAGGGGTGATGTGAAGGTGGAGGGAGGTAGGAGTCAGGCTCTGCGCTGGGAGCACCTTGTCCAGCATGCACCCAAGTCTGCACACTCATCTGCATGTGTAACTTGAGAACATTTTCAAAGCAACATACATGCCTGCATCTGAACCCAGTGCAGGCCAAGTCCAGCAGAGTGGAAGGTACACAGTGTAGGGAGTATACACCCAGTCTTCCTTTACACGTCCTGCGTGGGAATGTGCTGTGTAGACTGTGGTAGGAAAGCCAGGTTTTGTAGCAAAAGGCCTGGACTGGAGGCCCAGCATTTCTATTTTCCAACAAGGCTGCTTTTAGACCAGACCTGCCTAGATATTCCAAGACACATAAAATACAGAATGCCTAACAGGGCATCCTTAGGAAAGTGGTTCTTAAACATTCTGCCTCAGAGTCACCGGGAAGGCTTGTTAAAAAGATGGCTGGGCCCGCCCTCAGGTTTTCTGATTCCCGAAGTCTGGGATGGGACCTGGGAATTCGAATTCTTAACAAGTGACCAGGTGATGTTGAAGTTGCTGGCCTGGGAACCATACTTTGAGAACCGCTGCCCTAGGCTACACGGCATTGGCACCTGGAGATGGCTGGCCCTGACCCAGCCCGACCCACCCAGCACGGCTCTCAGCCTCTCCACGCAAACACTGCCATGGCTGAGGCTTCTCTAGAACAGCTCACCTCGCACAGTAGGAACCACAACCCACAGATGGCTTCCCCCAGAGCGCTGGCTTCCCTGGGCCCCAGGCTGGCACTGCTGAAATTTAGGTCATGGCTCCCATCTCTGGCCTCTCTCTTGACCATCTCGGCCCCCACATGAACTGGCGAAGCTTAAGTCCTTCTGGGTAACCCTTCAGCACACTGTGTAACCCAGGCACTTTGCCCGTGGCCCATCATATGAAATATGTCTTATGTCACAGACTTGTTGGCATGTGTACACACACACACACGTTTTCCCAATACTGCTTATTCTTTACTTATTCTTAATCTTAGTGTGACATATTTTCTACCCTTCCTTTCTTCCTCCCCACCTCCGTCTGGGTCTCTTGCCTCTGTCTCTGCTTCTCTCTCAGTCTGTTAGTCTCTCTCTCCTTGTTCCTTTTTTTCTTCAGTGGAACTTACTCCACCAAATTGCTTTAATGGATCCACAAGTTAAGTACAATCCCTGGGTATAGAAATTACAAATAAAATTTCTCTGAGCCTAACTTCCTAATCTGTAGGCTTATAAAGTGCCTGCACTGCCAATCTTGCTACTTTTTATCTTGAATGATATCATATATGTAAAATGTCTTTTTTTCCAAATAGAAATCCTGCATAGGTACAAACTGCTATTAAACACACATACTCTGACTTCCTTGGTGGTCCAGTGGCTAAGACTCTGTGCTCCCAAAGCAGACGGGACTGGCTTTGATCCCTGGTCAGGGAACTAGATCTCACATACTGCAACTAAGAGTTTGTGCACTGCAATTAAGACCTGGGGCAGCCAAAACACACACGCACGCACGCACACACACACACATGCACACGCGCGCACACACACACACACTTGTCAAAGGGGCTTGGAAAGGAAGGAGGTTTAGGCAGGACTTTGAGGGAAGGGAATGGGGAATGCTTGAGCCCCAGCAGTGGTCTGCAGGTAGGCACAAGCATATCTTGGGGAGAGGATGGTGGGCAGCTTGTCTGGACTGGAGTCAAGGAAGATGTGTGAGGACAAGAGGCCGGGAAGGTAGGTTCTGAGGGGGCACAGGGAGCCTCCTTTCTAGGCATTGGGATCACAGATGGAGAAACTGGGAAAAGTGATAGCTTCTTCAGCAACAGAACTTCACAACGAAGATGGAATTTAAGGAGGTTTGTTTGTTTCAACTTCCAAAAAACACTTAATCGTCTACTACATGCCACAGGGAAGCAGCGAGCAAGACAGGCCAGCCTCCCAGGTCTCTCGGGAGAATGGGTAATGAGTCCTCAAATCATTATTCTTTAGGCTTGCACTGCATCCGATACTGGGAAGATAAAAAGAAACAACCCTAAACATGATTTCTGCCCATTGCACACGTAACGTACACTCTGGAAAGGAGGTCGGCAGTCAACAAGCCAACAATTTGCTCAGTAGTTATGGTGTCTTATAAGAGTCTGTAGGTGCTCTGAAGGAAAGGAACAAGATTCCCGGAAAGAGAACAATAATGTGAACTCAGTCTCCGCCAACTAATAATGGCAATCAGAATACTCCCAGATTAATTTACAATTTATGAAGTCCTTTCCCATGCTTTGTCTCAGAAGGACCTCATCTCAAACTTATGGAGAAAACCAGCCAGGAGTTCTTCAACTCTTTTTTTTTTTCCTCAATTACTTTTTAATTATTTATTTTACTTTTATTTTTAAATTAATTTTTATTGGAGTATAGTTGCTTTACAGTGTTGTCTTAGTATTTAATGTATGGCAAAGTGAATCGGCTATGGTGGTGGTGGTTGATTTAGTTACTAAGTCATGTCCCACTCTTGTGATCCCCATGGACTGTAGCCTGCCAGGCTCCTCTATCCATGGGGATTTCCCAGGGAAGAATACTGGTGTGTGTTGCCATTTTCCTCTCCAGGGGATCTTCCTGACTCAAGGATGGAACCGGTGTCTCCTGCATTGCAGGCACATTCTTTTACCCTGAGCCACCAGGGAAGGAAGACCAAGTGAATCAGCTATACATATACATATATCCCCTCTTTTTCGGATCTCCTTTGCATTTAGGTCACCACAGAGCACTGAGTAGAGTTCCCTGAGCCATATAGTAGGTTCTCATTAGTTATCTAATTATATATAGTGTCAACAGTATATTTATGTCCTGAGAAAACCCAGGCTCAGCCAGTCTCATGAGTTGCTTGAGTCTGTCCAGTAGGAAAGGAAGCCCAGTCAGTTCTTCTGACTCCAGACCCAGTGCTCTGCCCTCCAGGGAGCAAGAGATGAACCGGCCCCCAGGGGAGCAGTTAGCCTGCTTGTTCTAGAGATGAAAAGTGGCAAAAAGTTCATTTTCCCCGCCTGCACGTCCTCAGAGCCTCTACAGTGAGGCTAGAGCAAGGAACTGTGGTCAGTAAGGGGGTAGATGAGGGGCCTGGCCTGGGATGGCCCAGCATAGGGCGGGCAGGACAGAGCAGCCTTGAAAGGCGAAGGCAGGAAACGAGAAGCAGGACCCTGAGCGGGCATCGTCAAAGGCATCCACATCACACCTTCTCTGTCTCCGTCTCCGGCAGTGAAAGTGAACCGGGCCGAGGCGGAGGTGATGGGCCAACGAAACTCACCGCCGCGTTCACCTCCGAGACTGGGGACACGGTGAGGCAGACCCACCTGCCGTATCAGCACCTTGATCACGGAGCTCATCAGAGAGAGGTTTCCAAATGACTCGGCCCTGCTGCCCCAGGAAGGAAGCCTTCTGGGCTTTTGTGTGGGGGCTGCTGGGTGTAGGCCAGGCACTTAAAAGAGAGTAAACGATGACACAGCAACGGGGGACAGGGTTGCTGACACTGTGGTTCCAGCTGCTGAGGAGGAGGTTGGGAGAGGCCAAGATGGGGCAGACACCTGGCCTTACCCATCAGAGGGGGATGCTGGGAAAATCCCGTAATGGCTCCCTGTTAGCAAGAAAACAAGCACCAGATTCTGTCATTTGGCATTTTTGGTCTCTGTAATCTGGCCCAAATGTACCGTTTTTCAGGTAGTAAATATTTAGAGAATGTCCACCGTCTATTTCTTTTTTTCTACAGGTGGGGCGCATGCCACATGCCATGTGGGATCTGGTTTCCTACTGGAGAGCAAATCCACACCCTCTGCGTTAGAAGCACAGATTCTTAACCAGTGGACCACCGGAGAAGTCCTTCCACCGTCTATTTCTAAAACTCGAGCCTGCTATTATTCCCCTTCAGGCACATCATCTTCCAACCACACAGACCCCTATAGTTTTTTCCCTTCCTTTCTCCACCCCTTCCTGCCTCCACCTTTTATTGAATGTGTTTCCTTTAATCTCAGCAGTCCTTCCCCCGTATCTCTGCTGGACCCAAAACTGAATATCCTCAAGGCCCATCTCAGTGCCCCTTCTCCACAAAGATTCTCCTAAATCAGAGCAATTTTTTCCTCCTTGAACTTGATCTAGCACTTTATCTACATTTCTTACTTTTCACCTGGCATCATAATTATTTATGTATACTCTTCTATTAGGCTATGAGAGTTTTTGGTGACTAAGTCTTTATGAGCCATTTCCCTACTGCCCCAAAGAGCTTTGCACCTAATAGGTGCTCAACAATTGTCTGATTGACTGACTCAGTGAATGAAGGAATGGAGAGGGAATGAGAGTGGGGCCAGTGGAGGAGAGGTGGGAAGTCTGGGTAGGGCCCCAGGGGGTTGGCTTTCCCTGAGTTTTTCTGTGGACTGAGCCTGCAGTGTTTATCCTGGTACTGCCAGCAAGGTCAGGAGAAAGAACACAGGCTCAGTAGCTGTGTGACCTTAGGAAAGTCTCTGTCTTCTTCCCCTTGTGCAAGTGATCTTATGTGTATAGTCACTCAATCGTGCACTCTGTGACCCCATCGACTGTGGCCTGCAACGTTCCTCTGTCCATGGGATTCTAGCCTCTGTTCAGGTCAGAATACTGGAGTGTGTTGCCATGTCCTTCTCCAGGGGATCTTCCCGACCCAGGGATCAAACCCATGTCTTCTGTGTCTCTCACATTGCAGGTGAAGTGATCTAATACCTACCTCAAAATTTTATTGTGAGGGTAGCTATATGATCAATACAGGAAAACAGTAGTGTTCAATAAAGTCATTGACCACTTAGCCAAGTGAGAGTGACTTTTTTTTCTAACTGCTTCTTTTAGGCGAGGTGGGGTGGGGCGGGGCATTTGCCTTACTCCTCTTTGTAGCAGAGGCATCCGCACAAGGGTCCTGCTAGATTATGACCTAGCACAGTGCCAGGCACACAGGCAGTGGAGTCTGTAGTCCACAGAGGTTTGATGAACGATGGATGAACACATGCACGATAATTGAGTCAATAGCCTCTGGAATCTAAAATTCTACTTCTAGAAACTAAAGGAATGTAAGCTGTTGCTGTTACGGTTGTTCAGCTTCAGGCAGAGAAATTCTTTTCCTAAGTGGTTGATCCAGCCCTGTGATCTTCCAGGGCTTCTGGCTAGATGCCGAGGGGAGGCTGTGGAGGCAGGGGTGGAAGAGAGGCTCAGCTTGTGCAAAGGGGCAGTCACCCTGTGCTTGACGGCTGAGCCAGAAAAGAAACAATGCTTTTTGTCCTTATCGGGTCTAGGGTGGGGAAGAAAAAGCCACAAGTCACTGAGTCTTATGAATCAGTGCAGTGCCCAGAAAATGGACATTGGCCAAGGCTGCACAGCTGTAGAATTCTCTGTCCTGGAGATTGGCCAGGGAGCCTGAGCCCTGGTCAGCAGCAAAGAGAGGGCTCCTCAGGCTGAGCAGTGGGGAAAGACAATGGCTGGGGAGGTGACTGGGGATAGGGCAGAAGGAGGCCAAACTGGCCTTAACAACTTCCATGTGAAACTGGAGGGAAGGGGGCAGGGTGCGACCTTTAAAAGAATATCCTAGCCATCAGTTCAGTTCAGTTCAGTTGCTCAGTTGTGTCCGACTCTTTGTGACCCCATGAATCGCAGCACGCCAGGCCTCCCTGTCCATCACCAACTCCCAGAGTTCACTCAAACTCATGTCCATTGAGTTGGTGATGCCATCCAGCCATCTCATCCTCTGTCGTCCCCTTCTCCTCCTGCCCCCAATCCCTCCCAGCATCAGAGTCTTTGCCAATGAGTCAACTCTTCACATGAGGTGGCCAAAGCACTGGAGTTTCAGCTTTAGCATCATTCCTTCCAAAGAAATCCCAGGGCTGATCTCCTTGCAGTCCAAGGGATTCTCAAGAGTCTTCTCCAACACCACAGTTCAAAAGCATCAATTCTTTGGCACTCAGCTTTCTTCACAGTCCAACTCTCACATCCATATATGACCACAGGAAAAACCATAGCCTTGACTAGACGGACCTTTGTTGGCAAAGTAATAGGACGTGACAAAAACCGTTAGAATCAACTGGGCCAGGATGGCGGAAGATTTGACTTCCAGTGGACCTTGTTGTTGTTGTTTAGTCACTAAGTTCTGTCTGACTCTTTGCAACCCCAGAAACTGCAGCACACCAGGCTTCCTCTCCTTCACTGTGTCCTAGAATTTGCTCAAATTCTTGTCCATTGAGTCAGTGATGCTATCCAACCATTGCATCCCTTTTCCTCCTGCCCTCAGTCTTTCCCAGCATCAGGGTCTTTTCCTGATCAGAGTCAGCTCTTCGCATCAGGTGGCCAAAGTATTAGAGCTTCAGCTTCAGCATCAGTCCTTCCAATGAATATTTAGGGTTGATTTCCTTTAGGATTGACTGGTTTGATCTCCATGCTGTCCAAAGGATTCTCAAGAGTTTTCTCTAGCAGCACAACTCAAAAGCATCAATTCGTCAAAGAAAGCACTCAGCCTTCTTTACGGTCCATCTCTCACATCCATGATCTTGAGCCTCTTTATATCCTCATTGTAATACATTAGCATCTGAATGACCCACCCACAGGTGACAGTCCTGAGCTAACCATAAAAGGACAAAAAGTGGGTGGTGGCCCAATTCTGCAAATCCCCACCCCTTCCCCCCAGATAGCTGGACTACTCCTCCCACTCATTAGCCTATGAAATTACCCACCTTTATAAAAACTGACAACCCCATACCCTGGTACCTCTCGCCCACACTTTGTGGAGTCTTTCTCTCTAAATAAATCCACTTCTTGCCTATCAGTCTCTCACTGCATTATTTCTGTGATGAGACATCAAGAACCTGAGCTTTGTTAAGGCCTCAGACCAGGTGAGTGATTGTAATTAAAAGATCATGGGTTCAAGCCCTAGTCTGGGTTCCATGGTTTCACATGCGCCCAGTTCCTCCTGTGAGATGGGCCGAGTTTGGAACGCATCACAGAAGGTTCTCGGACCGGCGGCACAGGAGGCTGCTGAGGGTCTCCTTCCTATAATCTGAGACTAGGGCATCGGGATGTGGCACGTGGGGGTGCGCCCTGGAGCAAAACCTGCCTTGCTCTGGCCAGAGGAACCTTGTGAAACCGTATGCTCACACTGAGACTCAAACCCAATCACACCTCAGATGGGACTTGAACCCAGCCAAAACTCAGATTGGGACTCGAACCCACTGTCTTTTAACTGAAATTGCACTCCTGGTTTCGGGACTTAAAGAACGGGAGTTTTGTTTCATGTTGGAGTCTCCCCTATGGACCAGACTTTTTTTTTCTAAGGAGTCTTCTTCCAGGCTTATTTTTTAAATCTAATTATACAGTATATGAACACTGTATATGGTTATTTTACAGTTATTTTTATAAATGATTTACAGAAAATCCCTATGATCAAGACCAACAATGTGCTTTCCCTTCTCTCCAGACCTGTTCCAGGTACTGCCAAAAAGATAAGGTAAGCTTTGATTCATTTTTCTGTAAAGGATGTCATGTTGTTCCTATTTCAGTAAGTCAAACTTTTGTTTTAGAGACAATTTTAAATGAAATTGGAAAATAGCAAGAAATTCCTTGTAATGTTACAATGAAAACTAATGCAACTTTTTCTTCTACATATCTTGCAAATTTGTAATCATAGTATCTGTGTGATTTTGTAGCCTTTTCATTTAGCACATTGTAGATTTTTAGCAAGAAATGTCAATGCTTAAGATTGTTCTTTTCCAGACTCTTACTGTTTCCAAAATGATAAAAGAATAATTAGAGTGACTAGATATTAACTAAATGTATTCACAATTATTATCAGGAGTGTATTCAGTACTGTAAGCCAGGTTTTGTTTTAGGATGTAGCAGTGAACAAAACAGACAAGGATCCCAGTCTTCACAGAGCTTACTTTCTAAAGGTGAAAGGCAGAAAATAGGCAAAATAAATAAGAAAATTAGATGGTGCATTAGATAGTTTGTGAGAAGGACACATGTACTATTAAAAAAGGTAAAGCTGGAAAGGAAGACAGGGAGGGCTGGAGCTGCCAGGAAATACGTAGCATTTAGAAGGGGACTTTTGGGTGAAGATTTGAAGGTTACAAGAGTGAGCCAAGAGGATGACTTGGGGTAAAAATGTTCCAGGCCTCTGCTAGCAAATACAAAGATTCGGGGGTGTGGAAACATGTAAAAGGCTGGGCTGACTGCAATAAAGTGAGAAAAGTGTAAAGAAGATAACAGCAGAGATGGTGGGACCAGATTGTATACAACTTCATAGGTCCTACAAGGACTTTGAGTCTGACTCTAAACAGGGAGTCTACAACCATACAGCCCTGAACGCGCCTGGTCTCGTCTGGCCTCAGAAGCTAAGCGGGTTTGGGACCTGGTTAGTACTTTTGGAGGCTTCCCTGGTGGCTCAGACAGTAAAGAATCTGCCTGCAGTGCAGGAGACCTAGGTTCAATCCCTGGGTCAGGAAGATCCTCTGGAGAAGGGAATAGTTACCCACTCCAGTACTCTTGCCTGGAGAATTCCACGGACAAAAGCAGACTACAGTCCACGGGGTCGCAAAGAGTCTGACATGGCTGAGCAACTAACACTTTCACTTTTCACTGAGCTGGGAAGTACTGGAGAGTTTGGGGCAGAAGAGTATAATAATATGACCTTTATGCTGCTGCTACTGCTGCTGCTGCTAAGTCACTTCAGTCGTGTCCTACTCTGTCTGACCCCATAGACGGCAGCCCACCAGGCTCCGCCATCCCTGGGATTCTCTAGGCAAGAAAATAGGCTTACCCTGGGTGCTATGTTAAGAATAGACTTGGAGGGACTTCCCTGGTGGCGTAATGGATAAGAATCCACCTGCCAATGCAGGGGACGTGGGTTCGATCCCTGGTCAAGGAAGATCCCACATGCTGCAGAGCAACTAAGCCCCTGGACCACAACCACTGATCCCGAGCTCTAGAACCCGCAAGCCGCAACTACTGAGCCCATGTGCCTAGGGCCTGTGCTCCGCAACGAGAGAAGCTATTGCAGTAAGAAGCCAGCACACCATACCTAGAGGAAGCCCGTGTGCAGCAAATGAGGACCTAGCACAGCAAAAAGAAAATTAAAAAAAAAATTTTTTTTAAGTAGACTTGGGGATAAAAAAAAAAAACAAAAAAGAATAGGCTTGAGGAGAATAAAAATGAAAGCAGGGACACCAAGAAGCTATTTCATTAGTCCAGGTAAGAGCTGACCGTGACATGAACCAGTGTGGCTATAGTGAAGGTGGTAAGTGGTCAGATTCCAGGTGTATTTTGAAGGAAGGGCTGATGTAATTTGCTAATGGGTGACTCCAAGGGCTTTGGCCTGAGCAGGTAGCAGTGTGGAGTTGCCATTACTTGAGACAGAGAAAACCTGGGAAAAAGCAGGTTTAGGGAGGGAGATGAAGAGTTCAGTGTGGGTCATGTGAGGCTTAAGATGTCTATTAGATGTCCAAGAGGAGTAGTCCACCAGGCAGCTGAGTATAGAAATGTAGAGATCAGAGGAGAGGAAGGAGCTCAAGATGTAAATTTGGAAGGAAGTATTTAAAGCAGAGGTAGTAAGTGTAGGCAGAAGAGATGAATGATTCTGGCTTAAGGCACAAGGTTCAGAGGTCAGGGAAATGCATTCATTCATTTAACCTTCACGACAAAACCCTCTGAGGAAATTACTATGATTGTCACTATTTGGGGGTGGTTGTTTAGTTGCTCAGTTGCGTCCCAAACTTTTGTGGCCCCATGAACTGTAGCCCACTAGGCTCCTCTGTTCATGGGATTTCCCAGGCAAGAATACTGGAGTGGGTTACCATTTCCTTCTCCAGGGGATCTTCCTCACCCAGGGATTGAACCCGTAAAGTCTGTGTCTCCTGCATTGCAGGTAGATTCTTTACCGCTGAGCCACCAAGGAAGCCCTGTCATCATTTTACAAGTGATGAAATTCAGGCATAAAGACATGAAACAACTTGGCAAAAGTCACATAGCCAAAAAGCAGCAGTACTGGGATTTGAACCAGCCAGTCTGGTTCTAAGTACCATGCACTTAACTTCTAGGTTATGTGGGTGGGCTCTAGTCAGGAGCACAGGTGGAGAAATTGAGGCTTGGGCTAAGTAATTTGCTAACTGGTGACAGCTGGGATAGGAAATCTCTCATTGACTCTTTGCTTTGAGAGATCTCAGCCTTTTTAAAATCATCCTGCCATGGTGGTGGTTTAGTCACTAAGGTGTGTCTGATTCTTGCAACTCCATGGACTGTAACCCACCAGGCTCCTCTGTTCATGGGATTTCCCAGGCAGGAATACTGGAATGGGTTGTCATTTCCTCTCCCAGGGAATCTTCCCAACCCAGGAATCAAACCAGGGTCTCCTGCATTGCAGGCAGATTCTTCACTGATCGAGCTACAAGGCAAGCCCCAACATTTCTCAAGTTAAAGCCCTTAAACAACGGGCTTTCCTCCTCTCACACAAACATCTTTTGACTTGTTACTGTGCTTGGAAAAATGGGATGCCAGGTATAGCTGCCAAGGCAGCCTTGGACCCTGAGACCCTTCCCCTCCCCTCTCTCCCAATCAGGAAGCCCATGGTTGGATATGGTTCCAACTTCCTAAAGCTCAGGTCTTCAGGTGATTCCTACAGAATGGTTCTGTGTGGCTATTAGCAAGTTGCTTCCCTTCCCAGCCTCAGTTTCCCCTTCAGTAAACAAGAGGATTGGGTCAGGACAGTGGTTCCCAAGCTGGCTCCATACCTGATTCACCCATCTGGGGACGGTTCAGAGTCTGTATTGCCCACAACAGACCTATTGAATAAGACTCTTCTGGGGTGAGGCCCAGCCAGGAACTTGATGGTTCTGACACATCTCTGGTTAGGATGCCCTGGGTGAGATGATCTTGAAGGCCTCTTCTCAGCTCTGTGTGCTGATCTTGGATTGAGCTTCTCTGATGTCTCTCAGGCCAAGAGCAAGGTGGACCTCTGAGTAGAGGTCAAGAACTTGAGTTCTTATGCTCGTCAGGCCCATAATTCAGCTCAAACAGGACCTCCCTCTGGACCTCAGTTTCCCCATCAGCAAGCATAGTTTATTGAGGGCAGGGCATAGGATTGCCCCAGAGTCATTCACCCAGCAGGTATTCATTGAGCACCTACTGGACTCTCTACAATTTGCTGGGTCTGAGTCTAAATCACACGGAAGGGTAATATCACAAGAGGTGCGTGTGGGAGGGTGGCCGCTGCCAGGCAACTGGTCCCAGTTACTTAGACTTCCAGGCATGGATGCCATACATCCTTTTTTAGCATAAGTGTGATGGTCCCCTCTCCCTAGACCCTCTTCCTGACCCTGGCAGCTCCAGTTGGTCTCCACAGCAACAAGCAAGCCTGGCAGACTCTGGGAAGGAAGAATATGCAAAACTGGCCAAATAAAAAATCATTAGCTTTTCTAGAGAATCACAGTAACAGGTTCTAAAACATTAGATTAAATAATCCCGTTCCAAATAGCACAACCACAGTCTCAGTGATCAGCGTGCAGGCCCCAGCACCATAGCAGCATCACCCCAGAGCTTGCTAGAAATGCAGAATCCTAGGCTCTGCCCTGGGCCTGCTGACTCAGAGTCTGCTTTTCAAGATTCCCAGGTGATGGTATGCACATCAGAGTTTGAGAAGCACTAAACTAAAAATAAAATCACCTCAGAAAACCCCCTGACAAGAAATATGTGCGAGACCAGCATGAAGACAAGCACGTGACTTCCCTGACAGACAGCACGTAGCACATTCCTGGATGGGGCGACTCAGCGGTGTGAAGACGTCTGTTCTTACCACCACAGAATGTGTCAAAGTGATTTGTGAAATTCATGTGAAAGAATAAAGGGCCAAGAATAGCACTTTTTTTTTTTTTAAGAAAATAAAAATAATGAGATGAGATTTGCCCTGTCAGAGAGAAATGGGTGATAAGTAAGAATTCAGGTTCTGGAGGAAGCAGACCAGATATTGAATCTGGCTCTACCACTTCCTTGAGTTTCCTTCCTTGAGCAAACTTCAGGAGATAGTGGAGGACAGAGAAGCCTGGCATGCTGCAGTCCATGAGGTTGCAAAGGTCAGACACAACTTAGCAACTGAACAACTACAACTTCTACCACTTCCTGGACATGTCCCTGTTGTGGCATGGTGTCCCGCCAAAATTCACATGTCGAAGCCTTAACCCCCAGTGTGACTGCACTCAGAAAGAGACCTGTCTGTCTGTCTCCCTCCATGCCTGAGAATGAAGGAGAGGTCATAAGAGAACACAGCAAGAAGCAGGTCATCAGCAAGCCAGGGGGAGAGTCCTCACCAGAAACCAAACTCCGTCAGAACCTGGATCTTAGATTCTCCAGCTTCAAGAACTGTGAGAAAATTAATTTCTGTTGCTTAAGCCACACAAATTGCAGTGCTTTGTTGTAGCAGCCTGAATGGACTAATATAGTCACCTTTGGAAAGATTTCTAACATTCTGTAGCCTCAATATCCTTATCTAGGAGAGTGGGGAGAAGAATACCATTTAGAGTATTGTTTTTGTTTTTTTAACTTTTTGTCACAGTGTAAAGAATTCACCTGCCAATGCAGGAGATGCAAGAGACATGCTGTGATCCCTGGATCTGAAAGATCCCCTGGAGGAGGAAATGGAAACCCACTCCAGTATTCTTACCTGGGAAATCCCATGGACAGAGGAGCCTGGAGAGCTACAGTCCATGGGCAGAGTCTGGCATGACTGAGCACACGTCAATTAACAATGTTGTGATAGTTTCAGGTAGACAGCAAAGGGACTCAGCCATACACAGTACAGGTATCCATTCTCTACAAACTTATAATATTGAGTATCAGCTGGATGCAAAGCACTTAGCACAATGCTTAGCCCTTAACAGCTGTTCAATGAACAAGTACAATGATAACAACTGTGCCACTGGAGCAAGAATTCAGAGAAAGACCAGTGGAACAGAATAGACAGCTAAAAACATACCTCAGTATTTATATAAGCTCTGGGAGTGAGAAGAAGGACTATATTTTTATTCATGGTTGTTTCATTTCCCCCACGCAGTATAGGTATCACACATACTAGGTGCTAAAAATATTTTGTTGAATGCCTGAACTAGAATTTAGCACATACTAAAGGAGGACTCATGTTAATATTAATGGTGAAAGAAATTGAATGATCAGATCAGATCAGTCGCTCAGTCATGTCCAACTCTGCGACCCCATGAATCACAGCACGCTGGGCCTCCCTGTCCATCACCAACTCCCAGAGTTCACTGAGACTCACGTCCTTCGAGTCAGTGATGCCATCCAGCCATCTCATCCTCTGTCGTCCCCTTCTCCTCCTGCCCCCAATCCCTCCCAGCATCAGAGTCTTTGCCAATGAGTCAACTCTTTGCATGAGGTGGCCAAAGTACTGGAGTTTCAGCTTTAGCATCATTCCTTCCAAAGAAATCCCAGGGCCGATCTCCTTCAGAATGGACTGGTTGGATCTCCTTGCAGTCCAAGGGACTCTCAAGAGTCTTCTCCAACACCACAGTTCAAAAGCATCAATTCTTCGGCGCTCAGCTTTTTTTTTTTTTCTTTTTTTTGTGTAATAAAGTTTTATTGAAGTATAAAGGAGATAGAGAAAGCTTCTGACATAGGCATCAGAAGGGGGCAGAAAGAGTACCCCCCTGCTAGTCTTTAGCTGGATGTTATATAGTAAAGCACAGCAGAAAACGTGTTCGCTAAGAGAACAAAGAACTAAAGCTCCAAGCATCCTTACCTTGTCCTGAAGGATCCCGGACGAGCCCCCAAGATGAAAGGTTGTTGTTGAATCACGCGAATACACCAGGATTCTTGGCCCCCGGAGGAGAAGAATTCAATCCGGGGCCAGAGACGAGGCTTGATCGCTCAGAGCTTTTGTGTAATAAAGTTTTATTGAAGTATAAAGGAGATAGAGAAAGCTTCTGACATAGGCATCAGAAGGGGGCAGAAAGAGTACCCCCGGCGCTCAGCTTTCTTCACAGTCTAGCTCTCACATCCATACATGACCACAGGAAAAACTATAGCCTTGACTAGACGAACCTTTGTTGGCAAAGTAACGTCTCTGCTTTTGAATATGCTATCTAGGTTGGTCATAACTTTCCTTCCAAGGAGTAAGCGTCTTTTAATTTCATGGCTGCAGTCACCATCTGCAGTGATTTTGGAGCCCAAAAAAATAAAGTCTGACACTGTTTCCACTGTTTCCCCATCTATTTCCCATGAAGTGATGGGACCGGATGCCATGATCTTCGTTTTCTGAATGTTGAGCTTTAAGCCAAATTTTTCACTGTCCTCTTTCACTTTCATCAAGAGGCTTTGTAGTTCCTCTTCACTCTCTGCCATAAGGGTGGTGTCATCTGCATATCTGAGGTTATTGAGATTTCTCCCGGCAATCTTGATTCCAGCTTGTGTTTCTTCCAGTCCAGCGTTTCTCATGATGTACTCTGCTTATAAGTTAAATAAACAGGGTGACAATATACAGCCTTGACGAACTCCTTTTCCTATTGAATGATATTTGAATTGAATGATAGATCATATCATTACAGTTTATAAAGAAGCTTTCAAACCATGACCCACAGTAAGAAATACGTGAGACATCTCAGCCAAGTAAATACACTCATAAATATAAATTAATAATTAAAGCAATAGATCATAAAGCATATTTATCCTTATTATGTCAGATGGGCTCTGATCTGTTCTATCCTATCCAATTCTAATCCTAGTCTACCCTATTAGAAAGAAAATTCTTGTCCCTACCCAGTAAGCTGACCTCACTATACTTATGAGTAGCCATCAACAGTTTGAAGAATACTACCTTGTAAGATTAATTTCCAGTTTGAAAAAGGAAAAGAAATTATAGCTAAATAATATAAAGCTTTGAAGTGATAAATGACTTGAGAATTAAAAATCGTTGAGATAGGTAGGGACTTCCCTGGTGGTCCAGAAGCTAAGACTCCAATCTCCCAATACATGGGGCCCAGGTTGGATCCTTGGTCGGGGAACTAGATCCCACATGCCACAACTAAGACCAGTGCAGCCAAATACATAAACATTAATATTAAAAAATAAAAGATATAACAAGGGCTTCCCTGGTGGCTCATGGGGAGAGAATCCACCTGTCAATGCAGGAGACACGGGTACAACCCCTGGGTCAGAAAGATCCCACATGTCTCGGAGCAACTAAGCCCCTGCACCTCAACTCTTGAGCCTGTGCTCTAGAGCCCAAGCTCTGCAACAAGGAAGTCACCAAAAAGAGAAGCTCGTATACTCTGATGAAGAGTAGCCCCTGTTCGCTGCAACTACAGAAAAGCCCATGCAGCAATGAAGACCCAGCACAGCCAAAAATAAATACATTATTTTAAAAAAGAAAAACGATATAAGGAATTTACAGTAGGTCCTTGTTGGTTATCCATTTTAAATATAACTGTGTGTACATGACAATCCCAAACTCCCTAACTATCCCTCCCCTTGCCCTGGACAACCATAAATTTGTTCTCTAAGTCTTTGAATCTCTTTCTGTTTTGTAAGTAAGTTCATTTGTATCATTTCTTTTTAGATTTCACACATAAGGGATGTCATAATATATTTTTCCTTCTCTCACTGTAAACTCTTTTTTTTTTTGGAAAGAAAATGATGGGAAAAATGTCATAGAGGCAAATGTTAACAGGTTTGACTATTTAAGCCTTTTAAAACATCAATCAGAGGGACTTCATGGGGAAGAGGCAGCTGTGACTGAAACAGGACATGTCTGTGAAGGGAGGGAAAGAGGCTATTTAATCTTGACGCTTCCTTCTTCCTCAAACTCACCTGTTAGATTCGGCCTCCGTCTGTGGCCTCAGCTCCCTCCCTGCAGCCTCATCTTACTCCTGCCATCATTATCTCTCACCTGAGCTGCCGGCTCCACCTCCTAACTGGTCTCCCCACTTCCACTCTGCACCCCACAATCCTTTCTCCTCACAGCAGCGAGAGTGAGACTTTTAAAGTATAAGCGAAGTCTCACACTTCTTAATACTCTTGAAACTCCTGGATGTGGCCTGGCCGCTGCCCATCTCCCGCCTCATATACAGGCGCTCCCCATTCTCCTCCCTGCATACTCCCCTCTCAACTCTGGCCTGTCCTCGGTTCCATCTGAACTCAGTACTCTTCCCTCTACTCCCTTCTCCCCTGGTTTCTCATCCCCCGTTCCTCAGCCTGGGTCACCTGCACCCAAACACAAGCAGCTCCCTCTCTCATAGTGTGTTTTTCCCCCCGAATGTATAAATATTTGCTATCTGTTTTCTCCTTTCTTTACTGCTCAACTCCCCTGAATAGTCTAAGCTCCTTGAGCAGGGACCACTCAGTCTTCTTGTCTACAGCAGCTTTGATACACAGCACAGTGAACTTCCTGATGTTCAAGCTGGTTTTAGAAAGGGCAGAGGAACCAGAGATCAAACTGCCAACATCCACTGGATCATGGAAAAAGCAAGAGAGTTCCAGAAAAACATCTATTTCTGCTTTATTGACTATGCCAAAGCCTTTGACTGTGTGGATCACAAGAAACTGTGGAAAATTCTGAAAGAGATGGGAATACCAGACCACCTGATCTGCCTCTTGAGAAATTTGTATGCAGGTCAGGAAGCAACAGTTAGAACTGGACATGGAACAACAGACTGGTTCCAAATAGGAAAAGGAGTTCGTCAAGGCTGTATATTGTCACCCTGTTTATTTAACTTATATGCAGAGTACATCATGAGAAACGCTGGGCTGGAAGAAACACAAGCTGGAATCAAGATTGCCGGGAGAAATCTCAATAACCTCAGATATGCAGATAACACCACCCTTATGGCAGAAAGTGAAGAGGAACTACAAAGCCTCTTGATGAAAGTGAAAGA
Source organism: Bos mutus (assembly GCF_027580195.1). Lineage (NCBI taxonomy): Eukaryota > Metazoa > Chordata > Mammalia > Artiodactyla > Bovidae > Bos > Bos mutus. The sequence goes on from NC_091631.1 coordinate 50,396,786, forward strand.
GGACAGTGAAAAAGTTGGCTTAAAGCTCAACATTCAGAAAACAAAGATCATGGCATCCGGTCCCCTCACTTCATGGGAAATAGATGGGGAAACAGTGGAAACAGTGTCAGACTTTATTTTTTGGGGCTCCAAAATCACTGCAGATGGTGACTGCAGCCATGAAATTAAAAGACGCTTACTCCTTGGAAGGAAAGTTATGACCAACCTAGATAGCATATTCAAAAGCAGAGACATTACTTTGCCAACAAAGGTTCGTCTAGTCAAGGCTATGGTTTTTCCTGTGGTCATGTATGGATGTGAGAGCTGGACTGTGAAGAAGGCTGAGCGCCAAAGAATTGATGCTTTTGAACTGTGGTGTTGGAGAAGACTCTTGAGAGTCCCTTGGACTGCAAGGAGATCCAACCAGTCCACTCTGAAGGAGATCGGCCCTGGGATTTCTTTGGAAGGAATGATGCTAAAGCTGAAACTCCAGTACTTTGGCCACCTCATGCAAAGAGTTGACTCATTGGCAAAGACTCTGATGCTGGGAGGGATTGGGGGCAGGAGGAGAAGGGGACGACAGAGGATGAGATGGCTGGATGGCATCACTGACTCGATGGACGTGAGTCTCAGTGAACTCCGGGAGTTGGTGATGGATAGGGAGGCCTGGCGTGCTGTGATTCATGAGGTGGCAAAGAGTCAGACACGACTGAGCGACTGATCTGAATCTCTGACAGTGTCCGGCCTATAGTAAATGGTCAATAAACAGTCACTGAGTGTAATGCATGCAAAGCCAAGAGCAAGGGGGGCTCCAACTTTGGGCCTGCACTTTAGAGGCCCCTGCTGTGGCCCTCCCATACTCTGCCCCTCCCTATAGGAAGCAGAGAATATGTGTCCACCAGGCTTCTCCCCTCAAGTCCATGTACCTGGGATCCTAGAATTTCTTTCGCAATGCCCCTCACCCTCCTCCATGGCCTTCAAGGGCCTCTTTCCTGGGCCCATCATCCCAAGGACAGGTTGGCTCATCTATGTGTGCATCCCTAGGCCTGAAGTTTGGGTGTGTAGTAGAACCTAGATGTGCTGGCTGAGGTGGTCACAAGCATGTCCCTGAGACCCTGTGCAGGATGGGGTGGAGGTGTGGGGTTAGAAGAGCGAGAGGCCAGCCCTGCCTCCACCTCTGCATTCTGGAGAGAAGCTCTAAGTCCAGGAATACTAAATTAGAGCCAGGACCTCCTGGTTGTTCTGAAGGTATATTTCTCAAGGTATGAGGATAGAGTATATGTATGTACATACATATTTAAATGTATTTTATTGAAGTACACTTCATTTACAATGTTGTTTCTGCTATATAGCAAAGTGATCCACACATACACACAGATATAAATATATATATATACTTTCATTTATTTATTTTTAATCGAAGGATAATTGCTTTACAGTATTGTGTTGGTTTCTGCCAAACATCTGCCAAACATCAGGAATCAGCCATAGGTATTCATATTCTTTGGAGAAGGCAATGGCACCCCACTCCAGTACTCTTGCCTGGAAAATCCTATGGACGGAGGAGCCTGGTAGGCTGCAGTCCGTGGGGTCGCTAAGAGTCGGACACGACTGAGCGACTTCACTTTCACTTTTCACTTTCATGCATTGGAGAAGGCAATGGCACCCCACTCCAGTACTCTTGCCTGGAGAATCCCAGGGACGGGGGAGCCTGGTGGGCTGCCGTCTATGGGGTCATACAGAGTTGGACACGACTGAAGTGACTTAGCTTAGCTTGGCTTAGGCATATTCTTTTTCATGTTCTTTTCCATTATGGTTTATCACGGGATATTGAATATAGTTCCCTGTGCTATACACTAGGACCTTGTTGTTTATTCATTCTATACATAATAGTTTGCATCTACTAACCTCAAACTTCCAAACCATCACTCCCCACCCGCCATGCCTTGGCAATCATGTTTGTTCTCTTTGTCTGTGAGTCTGTTTCCGTTTCATAGATAAGCTCATTTTTGTCGTATTTTAGATTCTACATGTAAGTGATACCATATGGTGTTTGTCTTCCTCTTTCTGACTTTCTTCACTTAGTGTGATAATCTCTAGGCACAGAGGATAGACTATATTTTATCGAATAAGTCTCTTAGCTTGACTTATGACGTCTACTTATTTATTTAATTTTCTTTTCAAATGATAATTTTATTTTTAATTGAAGTATAGTTAATTTACAATGTTTTATTAGTTTCAAGTATACAGAAAAGTGATTCAGTTATATATATAAAACTGAATATATATATGAATATATATAAAACTGAATATATATGTATATATATAAAACTGAATATATTTATATATATATAACTGAATCACTTTTCTGTACACTTGAAACTAATAAACATTGTAAATTAACTATACTTCAATTAAAAATAAAAATAAAAAATAAAATTATAGGAATAATTTGAAAAGAAAAATAAATAAAAGTGTGTGTGTATATATATATATAAAACTGAAAAGTGAAAAGTGTTAGTCACTCAGTTGTGTCTGACTCTTTGCTACCCCATGGACTGTAGCCTGCCAGGCTCCTCTGTCCATGAGATTCTCTAGGAAAGTATACTGGAGTGTATAGCCATTCCCTTCTCCAGGGGATCTTCCCAACCCAAGGGTCAAACCCAGGTCTCCCACATTGCAGGCAGATTCTTTGCTGTCTGAGCCACTAGGGAAGCCCCATATATAAAACTATATATATATAAAAATAACCATACATATATAACTATATATATAAGAATATATGTTAAAAAAAGAATATGTATTATTCTTTTTCAGATTCTTTTCCATTATAGGTTAATACACAATATTGAATACAGTTCATTTCCCTGTATTGACTGATAACTTAATTCAGTTCCCTGTATTGACTTACAACTTTTAAATGTTAGATATATGGTCTATGGACGTCCATTTGCACTTCTGCCCCAGGCCTGGCTGGGTCAGGCACAGGCATGGCTGAATGCATGGACAGCGACTTCTTGGGGCTGAGCTCTCCTTCTGTGGTTAGTGAGTGGGGACACACACAGACCCGGTGCTGGAGCTCCATTGAAACTTGACTCTCAAATCTCTGATGCCTTGATAGGAGGGGAGGAAATGAAAAACTGTCGTTTCAAAGCTGACGTTAATCCATTTTCACTCTAGGGAAACCACTTAGGGGACTTTTAGTTATGCAAATATAGAGCAGAACTACCCCTCTGAAAAGGAGATGCCTCTGGCCCACTGGCCCAGCGGTCCAATGGCCCAGGAGCACCTCTTCTGGTCAGGTAACATTGATGGCCTTTGTTGTAGGCAGAAAGGCATCTCTTCAGTTTCTATTTCCAAAAAAAAAAAAAAATTTTTTATATAAAGTGTAATGTATACAATAATATTAAATGAACAATCACGTGTCAGATATTATGATTAGCGCTTTACATGGATTATCTCATTCAGTTTTCATGATACCCAATATTATCATCTTCATTCTATAAATAGGGAAGCTGAGGTTCATAGAGTTTGAGTAACTAGTGCAGAGGTCATGCAATTAGCCAGTGCAAAGCTGGGATTTGAACCTTCATCTGACACCAGAGACAGAACCACCTCTATCAACCTCTGGAATTGTTAATAGTCCTTTACTGTGGAATGCCCAGACTAGAAGGGTGTCCTCAAGACTGACTCAGACAAGCAGAGCAAGAGAAGCCATCATTTCCTATGAGGTGAATGCCAACTGGAGTCATCCTTCTGACTTCTAAATTTGTTTCTTGACCCAAGACGGAGAGGGTGGAACCACTTTACAACAAGGGCATAGAGATGCAACAGGCAGGAAGGAACCAAGGCCCTTTCCTACTCTGGGACAGGCCAGGAAGAGCTGAGCCCCACCCAGGTGATCAAGCCAAGTTCAGAAGGGTGATGTTGAGGACAGTTTCAAGGTGATGCTGACAGACCTAGAGTTTCTCCCAGAAGCACAGGGCCCACTGGACAGGGGCAAGTGGCCAGAGTGACTGCTGGGGTGATCCATTTCAGCAAGTCGAAGGAAATCTGAAAGCACCTCCCACAAGCAGCCTGAAGCCACCTCCTGGAGAGAGCTGCCCCTTTGATGCAGACTGGGACTGGGCACTGTGTTGGAGACCTGAGAGTCCAAAATAGAGGGATGGATGTCCTTATCCTTTTGGGTATGGAGGCCTGTAGGACTCAAGAGAACTTTTGTTTGTAGATTTAGCATTTTTTACTTTTTGCTTTTCAAACCACATTGTTAGCAGAGCACAAATGCCGCCTGCCTCCTATCCACTCAATTTGCATTTTTTGGGAATCCAGGTCGGAGGTTGAGCAAAGAAATTGTAATAACTCCATCCTCTCCCACCCCTCCCCCAAGAAAAGAACCCAGCCTATTTGTTGCAGCTCAATGATTGCACTTTTATCGATACTTCTTAACATTATTCTGTAAGCTGTTGGTTCATATTTAGCTTGTGGTTGACCTAAACCACCAGATCTTTTTCATACAAACTGCTGTGAGGCCAGTTTTTCCCAGCTTAAGCTTCTAGTACATGTGCAACTGATCAAAAATAAAGTAAAATGTAAATGCAGGACGTTTCACTTTTTAATTTTATTCGATTCTGGTCTGCCGAACTACTGTAAATATTTTACTCTGTCACCTTTTATAATAATTCCTTTGCAGCTTTGTATCACCTGCAAAACTGATGAGCATCAGTTACTTTGTAGTCAGTGAAAATTAATTACAAAACAGCATTAAAAATTAATGAAAATGAAAAATAGGGCAAAACAGAGCCTTGTGGCATAGCATGACATTGGGGGTTCTCATAGTGTGGTCCACAAATCCTGGAGTTCCCTGGGACCCTTTCAGAGGATCTGTGAGATCAAAACTATTTTCATAATACTGCTTAAATGTCTTTATCCCTCTCATTCTATCATGAGCAAACCTTGAATTTTCCAGAGGTTACATGACATATGATATTGCTCTAGACTATGCAGAAGTAGTTATGAGAATCCAGCTGTCTTCCATGATCCAGATGTTAAAGAGATTTGTAAAACTGTAGAACAAAACCACTCTTTTTTCACTATGTTTTTTTCTTTTTGGAAGATATAACCATTTTAAATTAAAATTTTATATAATATAAAATAGAGAAACAAGGACCTACTGCATAGCACAGGGAACTATATTCAATATTTTGTAATAACCTGTAATGGAAAAGAATCTGAAAAAAATAATATGCATATATGTATATAAATATGTATATAAAATAATATGTATATAAAATAATATGTACTGCGGTTCATGGATCGCAAAGAGTCGGACACGACTGAGCGACTGAACTGAACTGATGTATATATATATGTGTGTGTGTTTATATGTGTGAATATATATATATATATAAAACTGAGTCACTTTGCTGTACATCTGAAACTAACACAACATTGTAAATCAACTATACTTCAATAAAAAAAATCAAGTCTTGTAGAGCCTGTCTTCTGCAATGAGAGAAGCCACCACAAATGAGAAGCCCACACACCACAACTAGAGAGTCTGTGTATAGCAATGAAGACCCAGCACAGCAAAAAAAAAAAAAGTCTAAAAAATTGTTTAAAGGTTATGTAACAAAAAAATAAAATAAAGGTTATGTAACATACAATAGATTTATTATTTTTATTTTTATTTTTTATATTTATTATTTTTAAAGCAATAAAACATTTAATGTATTTTATGAATTTTAATTTCCAATACAATAATTTTCTATTAAGAGATATAATCCACATAAATGAAAGTTCTGAGAGTCCTCAAAAATTTTAAGTGTCAAGGAAGATCCTAAGACTACAAAGCTCAAGATTCACAATGTGAGCAATATCCCTACAGGCTGATAGCAAGCCCCTACTCTTCATAAATAGTGTGAAGATTTGTAGAATTTCCCTAGCACTTTTCTTCTAAGGCAGAGGCAGTATAGTCAGGCAGACACTGACGATTAAAGAGATTGGAGCTCTAACTCTGGCTGTGTCACTAACCAGCTATGTGATTCTGAGTGCTGTGCTTAGTCACTCAGTCGTGTCCAGCTCTTTGCAACCCCATGGACTGTAGCCTACCAGGCTTCTCTGCCCATGGAGAGTCTCCAGGAAAGAATACTGGAGTGGGTTGCCCTCCCCCAAGGGATCTTGGATCTTCCCAACCCAAGGATCAAACTCCGATTCTTTACCATCTGAGCCACCAGGGAAGCCCACGATCCTGGGTAAATCCCCTCATTTCTCTAGAGAACTGTTTCCACATTTGTAAAATGAGGAGCTTTATGGGATTGACCTTTAGGGTCAATTTTTCAAAAACTAAAGCACTTCAGGGGGAAGGAGGAAGGGACAGGTATTTATTCTTCATTTTACCAATAAGGAAGTTAAGGTCAAAGATGTTAATGAGAAAGAAATGCTCAAGGACATGTCTTGAGCTGGTATCAGATTCAGGATTGAAGTTGGCGTCCTTGTCTTCTGGGCTAAGACTTGATGCATTCAATTGGTAATATTAATAGTAATAGTATTTGCATGTATATACCATTAAAAATAAATTCATATTCTGAAACAACTCCAAATTTCTAAAAGTTGGACAGACAGAAAGAACTTTATAATTTTCGTGACTATGGGAGCCAGCCACTGAGGTGGCCTGCAATAATCCTTTCTTCTGGTATTTGTGGGCTTGGGAGTCTCCACCCACATTCAATAGTGCTGACCCGTGTGACCAACAGAATATTGGCCAGTAAACTGAAGCAATAAGGTGTGTCATAACAGACATTACAGCTTCTACCTTGTTCTTTCTTAGATTGCTCTAGGGATATCTGAGATTGCTCTAGGGAAAACCAACCCCAGTGTTTTGTGGACATATAAGCATCCCTGTGGAGAGTCACATGTGATGAAGAACTGAGTCATCCTGCCAACAAGCAGCACCAACTTGCATTCGTGTGGAATGCAAAGGAGGTCAGAGGTCTTTGCAGACTGCTGCTGCTGCTGCTGCTGCTAAGTCGCTTCAGTCGTGTCTGACTCTGTACGACCCCAGAGACAGCAGCCCACCAGGCTCCCCCGTCCCTGGGATTCTCCAGGCAAGAGCACTGGAGTGGGTTGCCATTTCCTTCTCCAATGCATGAAAGTGAAAAGTGAAAGTGAAGTCGCTTAGAGTCATGTCTGACTCTTTGCGACCCCATGGACTTCAGCCTACCAGGCTCCTCTGTCCATGGGATTTTCTAGGCAAGAGTACTGGAGAGGGGTGCTACTGCCTTCTCCGGGCTTTGCAGACTAGAAAATGACAAAGGCCGAGGAGTAGGTCGAGCCCTAGGATAGAGCGATGATGGTATACTGCTGGACCTGCCAGCTAAAAGAAAATTGCGTTGGATGGTCTCTTCTAAAAGGTATGGAGTAAAAAGCACTAGTCAAATCAATAGAAAACTAAGTACCATGGGATATGTTGATTTGCTTTAGTGAAGAAATCATACCTAGAATAGCAGTTGTGATTGAGTCATCAAGTTTGGATAATCCACTGTCATTCTCCAAGTTCCATCAGTCTTCAGAGAGACAAATAGGTGATCTGAATGGTGCATATGGTAGGAATAACTACCTCTGTATCTGTCAAGACCTTGTTGGTGACACTGATCTCTTCAGTCCATCCAGGAATGCAATACTGTTTTTGGTATCCTGTTTTAGGAAGTGGACACAGTTCCAGTGACTCCACTAAGCCTTTTCTTTTCTTTCTAAAAAATATGTATGTATTTGGCTGAGCTAGGTCTCAGTTGTGGCACATGGGATCTTTAGGTGCAGCATGTAAGATCTAGTTCCCTGACCAGGGATGGAACCTGGGCCCCTTGAATTGCAAGCAGGGAGTCTTAGCCACTGGACTACCAGGGAAGCCCACTTGACTTTTTCTGTCATGATAGCTTTAACTTCCTGGGTCAGGGGAATATCTACCAGTTGCTGATTTTATCTTCTCAGATACCTGCTGAGTATATCTAAGCTGCAGTATATATCCATCTATGTATTCTGGAACTGAGGAAAAATAATGGGATGGCTTCTGGGAACCACTGGGCTTGTTGTGATATGAAGCTAAGCCAAAACTCAAGATCATCTGACTTTCCTAAGCCCCCACTTTGACAGTGAATCACAGTGGCATTTTGAGTCTCCAGGGATTAGTATCAGTTCAGAGCCAATGTTCAGTAATCCCCTAAAAATCTGGTTATCTCCCCTTCCTAATGCACAGGTGCCATGATAAATGGTTGCAGGTTCCTTCAGGAGAAACGGTTGGTAGAAGATTTACAGTGTGACTTTTGGCAATAGAGCAGGGGCCTTCCTCAAGTGGTCTCAGGCTTCCCTTCATTCCAAAAAGTTGGAACAGGCTCCAATCTAAGAACTGGTTGAAGGGCTCTAGCTCTATCATTAGAAGTCAGATTTCTGATCACAACTAGAGTATTTCACTCACAGTAACCAAGTAAAACTTCTGCCCCACTTTGCTTCTGATACCTGATAGCCTGTCATTCCCATTGAGTTAATTCAGGAAGCCCGTCTTGATGACTGTGTTCCCTACCACCATGCCTGCCTTTAGAGAAAAGCCACTGTAGCACTCTTCAAGGAGAAGGCAATGGCACCCCACTCCAGTAGTCTTGTCTGGAGAATCCCATGGATGGAGGAGCCTGGTAGGCTGCAGTCCATGGGATCGCTAAGAGTCAGACACAACTAAGCGACTTCACTTTCACTTTTCACTTTTATGCACTGGAGAAGGAAATGGCAACCCACTCCAGTATTCTTGCCTGGAGAATCCCAGGGACGGGGAGCCTGGTGGGCTGCCATCTATGGGGTCGCACAGAGTCGGACACGACTGAAGCGACTTAGCAGCAGCAGCAGCAGCACTCTTCAAGGATGCTGGTGTTCTAACCAATGTCTGTCTCAAAACCCTGGTGAAGGGAGTATCTTCTGGATCCTACCCAGGAAGACTGTACATTGGTTTTATGTTATCAACCTACTCTAGTGTTCAGAATACTTTCCTCCTCAATATTGGAATTTCTGACATCTCAGCTTCCTTCACTGAAAGCCCTTTTTGGGTTTAATCAAACTATTAGAACTATTCCCAGCCAACATGAGCAAATACATTAAATCCAGAACCTCTGTTTAGTGTACTCATGTAAACACATTCAGCCCAAGCCACAATAAATATTCCTTCCATCCTAACCCAACACCTTTAGGATCCATCCTCACACATTTTCTCTGGCTTTCTGTCCATATACATTGGCATCAGCGGGGGTCTGGATGAAAGGTAAAGAGTATCGTTTGTACTATTCTTGCAGTTTTCAGTAAGGGTGAAATTCTGTCAAAACAAAAAGCGAAACAATATATGAACTGACAAACTTTCAATATTCTTTTGGTGTGTTTGGCGCTTCCTCATGGGTCACGCTGGGGCCTGCTGGCACTTGAATCAGGTCACAGATCTAATAGAGGTGGTGGGGCTAGGTTTCTAGGAGGATGAGTTGCCTGCGAGGCAATGACTTCTGGGGAGATCATTACAGGTTCTTCAGGTAAAAGAAGAGTAACTTCATTTTTTTTACTGCCCAGGGAGGGTCAGCAGAACTTAGAGGTTAAGGACTTAGTTTCATCAGAATCTGTTCATGTGTCCCCATCCTAAGATTCAGGATCTCATTCCTTCCCAGTCAATGTCTTATTTTACATGAGACCCTGCTTGGTTATGAATTCAATTTGTATGGAAATTCAGTTCCCTGCCAAGTGAAAACTGAGGGTTTTGTTATCAGAAATCTTGACCCTGAGGCTACAAGAGATAAAAGTTTCCTCCATGGCAGTTAGAGAAAGTTTTTGGTCCCTTTCCCAGATTTTGGTCTGGGAATTTAAAGGCCTAGGTTCATTATTTTCTTTCTCTGAACTCTCCAGCACACTTAGAAGCAACCACCAAAGCTCACCGTTTGTACTAAAATGTTCTAGGACTGCAAATATTTGGTTACTCTAAGGTTTGCCTTCCATAGGCATTTATCACAGTGAGCTTTATCTACAAGTGGGAATTAAGTGACTGCTTTGCCACTGAATGCCTTGGAACACTGATGGCCCCTTTCCCACTGGCAATAATCATTAATGTGTTTAAATTTCATTAGATTAGAAAACCAGTTCCAGATTCCCATCCTTAAGAATCTATTTCCCTGAGACCAGTCAGAACCAGTAAGTGTATCAGTCAGGAAAGCTTAACCACTGTGAATTATGAAATAAGAAGTTTACTATGGGAGGGACTTCCCTGTTGAGTCAGTGGCTAAGATTCTGTGCTCCCAGTACAGGGGGTCCTGGGTTTGATCCCTGGTTGGAAACTAAATCTCACATGCTGCAACTACCTGAGTGCCACAAGTCAGAACCTTCGTGCTGCAACAAAGATCATAGATTCCATGTGCTGCGACTAAGACCCGGCATGGCCAAATATTAAATAAACAAAAGGCACCTCAGCCAATCAGAGCGCAAGACCGTTAATAAAAGTGTAGTTTTCTATGGGAATTAGAGCTTACACAGTTTTGGAAAGAGCTGGAGAAGTGAAGGGCCAACAGAGAAGTCAGAGGATCAGGAAAGGAGTCACGAATGTGGGAAACCCAGCACATCTAGCAGTCATGGGACACTGATGGGAAAGCTCATGAAAACTGCCACCTCTGCGGGTCTACCAGCAAGTGTCTGGAGGTGGGCCCAGGGCCACTGTTGGTCAGGAGGGTCAACAATTCGACTGCATTGCAGGACTCTAAGAAGTACAGAAGGGGACGACAGAGGATGAGATGGTTGGATGGCATCACTGACTCAATGGGCATGAGTTTGAGCCAACTCCAGGAGACAGTGAATGACAGGTAAGCCTGACATGCCGTCCACGGGGTGGCAAAGCATCAGACATGATGTAGCAACTGAAGGACAACAACAAAGGAGAACAAAGCAAGAACAGGCTTGAGTTCATTTTTAACACTTGTTTCTAATAGTCACCACGTCTAATCACAATGACCTTCAGAGAATCATACTTGCTGCTTCATTTCTGCCCTCCGAATCTCGTGCCCATCCCTCATTTGACTAATTCTAACCTGAAACCATCCAGCGAACAGGATTCTGGCAAACATAGCTCCAGCTGAACCAAGTTCTCACAGTACAAATCATTGCAGTACTGTGCAACGTGTGAGCCTGGACTGGATCCTGGACTGGAGAAAAACAACCCGTAACAGACATTTTGGGGGACTCCCCTGGTGGTCCAGTGGTTAAGAATCCGCTTGCCAATGCAGGGGACATAGATTGGATCCCTGGTCCAAATCCAGGAAGATTCTACATGCCTTGGGGGAACTAAGTCCGCTCGCTACAACTACTGAAGCCCGCACACACTAGAGCCCATGCCCACAACAGGAGAAGCTGCTGCAACGAGAAGCCCAGGCACTGCAACTCGAGAGTAGCCCCTGCTCGCGGCAACGAGAGAAAGTCCAAGTGTAGCAGCAAAGACCCAGAGCAGCCAAAACTAGAATAAAAGAGACAATATGGGGATATTGGAATGGTTTCTATATAGACTAGCTATTAGATGATTAATAGGGACTAGTGGGTGTTTTTCTGGCCCTGATGTGCGACTTGTGGGGTTTTTAGTTTCCCGACCAGGAATTGAACCTGGAGTTGTGGCAGTGAAAGTCCAGAATTCTAACCGCTAGACCGCCAGGGAACTCCCATTAAAGAGATTATGTTAATTTTTATGCTTGATCATGGCACTGTGGTTATGTAAGAGAATGTTATTATTAGGAGCTAGCTGTTTAAATATTTAGGGGTAAGTTTCCAATGGTTTAGCATTTATTTATTTTTATTACTTATTAAGTGACTATGGTAGATTGTTAATCATTGCTGAATCTAGGTGGTGGATCTGCAGATGTTTCAACTTTTCTGTGTGTTTGAAATTTTTAATAATTAAAATATTAAGGAAAAGAAAAGACTGCTGTGGTCATTACTTCTCTAGAAACCTTTCCTGCCCATCTCCCCTCTTCTCCTCCAAGGCGGTTATGTTGTTTCTTTTACTCTGCAAGTACCCCAGATGTAGCATCCAAGCATTTATCACATTGTACTTCAATTTCTTGTTTTCTCATCTCTCTCCCCCTCTAAACTTGAAGTCTTTGAAAGACACAGGTGGGACTTCCTCGGTGGCCCAGTGACTAACACTCCGCGCTCCCAATGCAGGGGGCCTGGGCTCCATCCCTGGTCAGGGAACTAGGTCCTACATGCTGCAGCTAAAGATCCGTCATGCCACAACTGAGACCTGGTGCACCCAAAGAAATGCATATTTTAAAAAGGAAAGGACACAGCTGTCTCTGGTCTTTAGCTCTTCTAATGTTTCTTCCTGTTTCTAACACAGAGTAGGTACTCCCTTAATCTTTATTCACTCAAGAACAGAAGAAAGTCTAATTGAAGTATTGCTTCAGAGATACCATCAAATTAGGGTTCAAGTGAATCTAAGGAAAGCAAGGTTTTGAGTTTAAGATTTTTTGTTTCAAATTAAAAAAGTAATACATGCAAATAAAAATAATAGAGTAGTAAAGTGAAAATGAAATTATTGTTTCTTTCCTGTTTTATACATATACTCCAACCCAGGAGTCAAGAGTTTAAAATGTATCCTTCCAGACCATTTCTATGCAATTATAAACACCCCCCCCCCGCCTGAGCAAAATGTTGTTTGGTAACTTACTTTTTTCTTTAACTTGATGATCCACTCCTTGTATGGATAGATCTACATCCTTCTCTACACAGGCTACATTGTATTTCATTGTATTCATATGCACTTGCTTATATAACAACCACATTTAAATAAGCATGTAGACAGAGGAGCAGTTTCTGCATGAAACCAGTACCGTTAACCAGGGGTCCCCAAACTCCAGGATCTAGTGCCTGATGATCTGAGGTGGAGCTGAGGTAATAATAATAGAAATAAAATGTACAACAAATGTTATGCCCTTGAATCATCCCGAAACCATCCCCCTCCCCCTGGTTCCTGGAAAAATTGTCTTCCATGAAACTGGTCCCTAGTGCCAAAAAGTTTGGGGATGGAGAATCCCAGGGACGGGGGAGCCTGGTTGGCTGCCGTCTATGGGGTCTCACAGAGTCGGACACGACTGAAGCGACTTAGCAGCAGCAGCCCTACAAAAAGGGATTTGGTAACTCCAGTAAACAAAGGAATAAGAATAGCTCAACGTTGAACTATGGGTTCAGAGACAAGGTAAACTGGCTAGGAAGGGACTTTACCAGTCTCAGCTTACAGAAAGACTTGGCCTTTTCAAGGAATAAAAGAGAGAGCAAGATGATAATGATCAGAGTGTGAAACTGAACTGAGCCAACTGACAAATGTGTGACCATGTAAGCCCCTAATCTGCATCCCCTGACACCTTCCCAGTAAATTAACTCAGTCCTTCGCAGACTGAGCACAGCCACCAGGGAACAAGTGAAAGTGGCCAGTGTATGGGCCTGGCTCATCTTGGAGGAGAAAGTCCCCCAGGTTTCCCAGTGACAACAGAAAGTTACTCAAACAAGTGTTGATGAAATCCTACCAGAAGTTTGTTTCGTGGGCCTTTCTGATCTCATCAATCGGGCCCCTCCGCTGCTTTCGCTTTCCATACTTGTTCCTCTTGCGCAAAAACACGCTTGTTTTGTCCTGTAGTTCGCCCCCCCTCTTTAAGTGTCCTCATGCTCCCTAACTATTCAATCTTATCTCCCTGTAAATTTCTAATGCCCACCTTGTGTTCCACTTAGACTGTTACAGTGTCAACAAAACGAGGCTGGAATGCACTGAGGCTGTTAAAATGTGTTGTACCGTCTTGTGGTGATGACCTAAACCAAAGCACAGCATGATCCCATTCACATCAATTTACCTTCACTACCATCTCAAAAGTGTGTGTTTGGGGTTCTTTCTGCTGCTAACGGCAGGTATTCACATTCTCTCCAGCAAGAATGCTGACTTTCATTCAATAAAAAAAAATTTTTTAACATTTATTTATTTCGCTGAGCTGGGTCTTAGCTGCGGCACTCAGGATCTTTGATCTTCATTGTAACATTCAGGATCTTTTCTTTTTTTAGTTGTGGCATGTGGGATCAAATCCAGGCCCTTCCATTGCAAACTTAGCCCTTGGACCATCAGGGAAGTCCCAAGAATGCTGACTTTTAGATACTAAATATTGGTAGCATTATCTCTCAATTTTTAAGATGATTTTTTGGGGGCATTTATTTTGTGTTAACCTTTTAGAGTGTCATTCAGTGTTTTCTATTATCAAATGTCTGTATCAGATAGAGATCATGTTAACATGTTATTGACATACATAATCTTGTCACAATATGTTGGTTCATAATAATAATAAATGTGCATTTATTATTACATTGCTTGTTTGTAGCAAGCTTCTGAAATGTTTAGTATAACCTCATTACAGAGAACTGATTAAGATCACTCACTGTTATTCAAAACATGTAAATAAAGTGTTATGAAAAATACAGAACAGTTTATAACCTCAAGAATTCCTGGGGATTTTTATTTCTTATTCCCAGATCCAGAAGGTTGTAAGTTGATAACTTTTGAAGCTGTTCATATTGTGAAGGGGTTCCTAATACTGCTATATGTTGTCATATGTGTTTAAATTTTTCTGTAATAAAAAGTAAAACAAAACTGGATCATGCTACATTCCTGCCTAAACTTCAAGGGCTTTCTCGTGCCTTTAGGACAAATGCCAAAAGCTTTTAAAACTTGCATAAATTTGACCCTTTCAGCTCTCTGGCCCCAACTCATCTTATTCTCCCACTACCTTCCAGAAACGGTAGCCTTCTTTCAGTTCCTCAAACTTACCAAATATTTTCCTGACTCAAGATCTTTGTCCATTCTGTTCACTCAGCTTAGAACACTCTTCCTGGCCCTATTTCCCTGGTTAACTCCCACTTATCTTTAAATATGAGCTCCTGGGTGTCCCTGGTGGCTCAGTGGTAAAGAATCTGCCTGTCAACGCAGGAGACGTGATCCATGGCTCATGCCACGGAGCAAGTGAGCCCTTGCACCACAACGGCTGAGCCTGTGCTCTAGAGCCTGGAAGCCACGACTACTGAGGCCCACATGCCCTAGAGCCCATGCTCTGCAACAAGGGAAGCCACCGTAGTGAGGAGCCCAGGCACCATAACTAGAGAGTGGCCCCTGCTTGCCGCAACTAGAGAAAAGCCCGCACAGCAACGAAGACACAGCACAACCAAAAGAAAACAATAAATAAATGAATAAATAAAATCTCTTGGAGGCTTTACTTGGAGCAACCTCCCCTATCTTGCACCCCAAGTCTACATGAGGTCACCCTGTGATAATCTTACACAATTTCTTCATAGCACTCAATACATTTTGTGTTGAATATGTCTGTTCATTACTTATTGTTTAAATGGCCATCTCCCTCAATACACAGTAAGAAGAGACGGTGTGTCTATTTTTCTCACCTCTGTTTTGCCTGCACCTAGCATAATGCTTGGTACAAAACAGGCCAACAGAAAATATGAGTTTAAACAATCCCAACTGTGCAAGGGAGGTAGGTATATAACATTTAGAAAATAAAGTAAAATTGTTCTTAATGAATATACAACAGCTCTCAGTGATCACCAAGTTTTTTGTATTGCTCACAAACATGTTCTAGAATCTCACCCAAGATCAACAATGAGCTTGCTTTTTGTTGTTTCTGGAGTCTGCCTTTCTTCCCAACAGCTTTAATTGAGCCTAAAACGGATCCTTCAAGGTTGACTGAGAAAAGAAAATAAGCATAGGAGACCTAAGAGACATAGCAACCAACGGTAATGTGTGGACCTTATTTGCCTACAATTTGAAGTCTGACTCTTGTCCCAAGATTTAGTTTGGGGTGCAAGTAAAAAAAGATGATTTTACTATAGATCTTACAGATTTTTAAAAGACAGCAATGGAAATACGAAAAACCTTATTCCAATAAAAATTTGGCAACTTAGATGAGATGGAGACAAATTATAACAACTGACTCAGGAAGAAATCAAGAACTTGAATTGTCCTATATCAATCAAATAATTGAATTTGGAGTGGAAAAAAAAAAGTCTTCCCTTAGGCCCAGATAGCTTCTTTGTTAATAGAATATTAGTAAATGGAATTCATCAAGAGGATAACACAGCATTCCCAAGTTTGGTTTGAAATCAAGATTGGTTTGAAATCAATTAACATAACTTACCGTGTTAATAGAACAAAGGAGAAAAGCCATGTGATTATCTCAATGGAGGCAGAAAAAAGCATTTGAACAAATTCAAAATTAATTTGTAACAATAGCTACAAAACACTCACCAAGTTTTGTTTTGTTTGTTTGTTTTGTCCAAGATTTACTGTGTATGTAGCCTAACTTTCATGTGATTTCACTCTGCACTGAGTCTCCCTCTACAGCCAACCCTGAGGGAGTCAACACACAACCTTGAACAAATATTTGTGACACAGGAGAGAAAGGGACAGGGTGCGACTTTTAAAAGGATGACATAGCCGCTGAGGATACAATATGTTGGTTAGAACCAATGAGGCCCAAGATGGCAGAAGACTCGACTTCAGTTGCCTTGAGCCTCATTATACATTCATTGTAATATATTACCATATGCTAAAATGCACACCCATAGGTGCTGTGACAGTTCTAAGGCTGAACATAAAAAGCCAAAAAGTGGGCAGTGGCCCGGTTCCTGGAAATTCCCAATCATTCCCCCAAATAGTTAAAATAATCTTTCCACTTTTTAGCCTATGGAATTACCCAGCCCAGAAAAACTAACCACTCTGGCACCCGGAAGCCTCACGCCTTCTGAGTCTGCTGACACTCTGTCCGTGGAGTGTGTGTATCCCTGAATAAACTTGCTTTCATGTTGGTATGGCTTGCTCTTAAATTCTTTCCTGTGTGAAGCTGAGGACCCTTACTTGGCGGCCTGCCCCAGGAACTCACCCAAGACCTGGGACATGACCACCATCCTCTTGTGCCCCATTCTCTTACAACATTTGAGTGCCTATAATGGATTAGTTATGTTCTAGGAGCCGAGGATACAGATGTGAACCAACAGAAGAAGTCCCTACCTTAAAGAATTTGGAAATAGGTTTGATTTTATTAAAGGTTCTAGGAGAATTCTCTTTCCTTTCATCCTACCCAAACCACTTCTGAAAAATCAGATCTGTGCCTGTCTTCAAAACTTCTCATTCCATGGGACTGCCCCAGTGGTCCAGTGGTTCACTCCTTGCTTCCAGTGCAATGGGTGCAGTTTCCATCCCTGGTCAGAGAACTAAAATCCCACATATTGTGTGGCCAAAAAAGGAAACAAAACAGAAACAACCCCCTGAAAGAGCCCCATGATAACATAAATAAAAACCATATTAAAAAAAAAAAACTTCTCTTCCCTCCCCAATTCTCCAGAATTTCTCTTAGATTATGGGGTAAATGGGCTTTCCAGGTGGCACTAGTGGTAAAGAGCCCACCTGTCAATGCAAGAGACATAAGAGACTCGGGTTTGATCCCTTGGTTGGGAAGATCCCTGGAGAAAGTGATGGCAACCCACTGCAGTGTTCTTGCCTGGAGAATCCTATGGACAGAGGAGCCTGGTGAGTTACAGTTCATGGGGTCGCAAACAGTTGGACACTACTGAAGCGACTTAGCACATGCACACAAGCGTGAGCTAAATAGTGACTAGTTCTAAATTTCTTTCAGTGCCCTAGGAGTAATCTATTGGGGTTTGGAGTCTTTAAAACACAAAGAGGTTCACTTATTATCTTTCCCGTATCTCAGACTTCAATTCACGTTTAACTCCATTGTCTTTAGTGGCGCTTTAAATAGGAGATGCATGTTTTTCTGTCTGCCACTTGCAAATCTGGAACCTTATGCCTGAGCACTAGTTAGTGATCCTCTTCTTCTAAATACTTTTAAAAAACAGCTTTATTAAAGTATGATTCATATACAGTTCAAAGGGTTTTTCTGTTTAAAGTATATAACTCAGTATTTCTTAGTATATTCACAGTGATCTAATTGTATATTCACAGTGATCTAATTTTAGAATGTTTTCCTCTCCCCTTAAAGAAATCCCATACCTATTAGTAATCAGTCCTAAGCACCTTTAAAGTGGCTTTATGACTGTCCTTAGCTGGTTTTCTCAGGCTTCATGCTAGGAGTGGTCTTCCTCCCCGGCTTCAGTGTCTCTAGGACAGCACCCGTAACTGGTGCACATGTTTCCTCATATGCATATTTGAACTTGCCCTTCTTCTGTTTTCTTCCCTTAGGATCATAGTGGATGTTTTCTTCACAATATCCAGCCCACCTCCCCCACTTATGCAGCAGCAAACATACGTTGGAGTTCCCGCTCCTGGTGAAAAGAGATTCTGACTAACCTGCGCTTAAAATCTTTACTTCCTCTGTACTTTTCAGTTACATGAGTCAATAAATTTCCTTTATTAAGTCAGTTTGAATGGGATTTTTTAATAAAACTGATTATGGGATCCTACTTACCTTATTCACATTAATTTTTAACAGCTTTATTGATATAGAATTTTTTAAGATACAATTTATGTACATATGATCCGTCCATTTAACGTGTATACACAGATGGATGGTTTTTAGTATAACCACAAAGTTGTGTGACCATGACCAGAATGAATATTAGAATACTTTCATCACTTTTAACAGAAACCCTGTACGCAGTACCAGCCACTCTCCATTTCTACCTGTGGTGGACTTCTGACTTCCACAGCTACAAGATAATAAATGGCAGTGACAGAAAGTGAATAAGCAAATTAGAAAGAATGACATTTACAATTCTTCTCTAGAGAAATGTCTATTCAAGTCTTTGCTCATTTTTCAACTGGATTATTTATCTTTTTATTGCTGAGTTATAAGAGTTCCTGGCTTCCCTGGTGGCTCAGATGGTAAAGAATCTTCCTGCAACGTGGGAGACCTAGGTTCAATCCCTGGGTCAGGAAGATACTCTGGTGAAGGAAATGGCAACCCACTCCAGTGGTCTTGCTGGGAAATCCCATGGACAGTGGTGCCTGGTGGGCTACATTCCATGGGGTTGCAAAGAGTCAGACACGACTGAGCGACTAACATTTTATAAGAGTTCTTTATATATTCTGGGTACAAGTCCCTTATCAAATAAATAATTTGTAAATATTTCCTCACATTCTGTAAGTTGTCTTTTCACATTCTTGGTCATGTTCTCTGATCCGCAAAATATTTAATTTTGATAAAATCCAATGTATCTATTTTTCTTTTATTGTCTGTGCTTTTGGTGTCATATTTAAGAAGATTTTGTCTAACCTAAAGTCATGAAGATTTACTTCTATGTTTTCTCTTAAGATTTTATAGTTTTAGCTCTTACATTTAGATCTATGATCCAGTTAAATTTTATGTGTGGTGTAAAAAAGGGGTCCAACTTTATTCTTTTGCATGTGGATATCCAGTTATCCCAGCATTGTTCATTGAAAAGACTATTCTTTCCCCCACTGAGTTGTCTTACCACCTTGTTGAAAACTGATTGGCCATAATAGGAAGAGTCTATTTCTGGATTCTCAAATCTGTTCACCTTATATGGTTCTCCTTATATCAGTATTACCCAGTCTTTTAAACTTTTTTTAACTTAATTAATTTGGCTGTGTCGGATCTCAGATGCTGCATGCAGGATCTTCACTGTGTTACGTGGGAGCGTTTGCTGGGCTCCAGAGCAGGTGGACTCAGTAGTTGTGGCACTTGGGCTTAGTTGCCCCATGCCCTGTGAGATCTTAGTTTCTCAACCAGACTGGAGCCAATCAAAAAAGATGTTCTACATCCAAAGATATAAAGAAGTCACAAGATGGTAGGAGGGGCATACTTGTGATATAATAAAACCCATATTCCCAAGGTGGGCAACCCATAAACTCGTGGTGGTTTAGTCACTTCAATTGTGTCCAACTGTTGCCACCCCATGGACTGTAGCCTGCCAGGCTCCTCTGTCCATGGGATTCTCTAGACAAGAATACTGGAGTGGGTTGCCATTTCCTTCTCCAGGGGATTTTCCTGACCCAGGGATTGAACCCAGGTCTCTAGTATTGCAGGCAGATCTTTGACTGACTGAGCTACGAGGGAAGCCCAGCTGGAAAACAATTATATTGCAGAACTTCTCCCATGGAAATTAGAGTTATGAGCCCCACGTTAGGCTTCCTAGCCTAGGGGTCTGGCATTAGGAGGAAGAGTCTCCAGGGCATTTGGCTTTGAAGGCTAGCAGGGCTTGATTGCAGGAGATTCTCAGGCCTAGGGGAAACAGAGATTCCACTCTTGGAGGGTGCACATAAAGTCTTCCATGCACAGAAACCCAGGGCAAAAGCACTGACCTCATAGGAGCCTAGGCCAGGCTGGTCTTGGAGGGTCTCCTGGGGAGGACCTAATTAAACTTAAAAACTTTTCACACAGCAAAGGAAATCATAAAGAAAATGAAAAACAACCTACAAAATGGGAGACAATATTTGCAAATGATACTACCAAGAGATTAATTTCCAAATATATGGTTTTTACAGCTCAATATAAAAAAATCTCAAACAACGCAATCAGAAAATGGGTAGAAGATCTAAATAGGCAGTTTTCCAAAGCAGATATGCAGATGGCCAACAGGAACATGAAAAGATGCTCCATCTTGCTAATTATTAAAGAAATGCTAACCCAACTACAATGAGGTATTACCTCTCTCCTGTCAGAATGTCCATCATCAGAAAGTCTACAAATGGGGGGTTCCCTGGATGCCTAGTGGTTAGGATTCCAGGCTTTCACTGCCATGGTCTGAGTTCAATCCCTGGTCGGAGGAACTGAGATCCCTCAAGCTGCACAGCCCAGTCTAAAAAAAAAGAAGAAGAATTCCATTTTTCTCTATGCAAAAAGAAAAGTCTACAAATAATTAATGCTGGGGTAATAAATGTGGAGAGGGTGTGGAGAAAAAGGAACCCTCCTACACTGTTAGTGGGAATGTGAATTGGTGCAGCCACTATGGAGAACAGTATGGAGGTTCCTTAAAAAACTAAAAATAGAGCTACCATATGATCCAGGGATCCCACTCTTGGGCCTATATCCAGAGAAAACTGTAATTCAAAAAAGATACATGTATTCCTACTTTCATAGCAGCACTATACACTATAGCCAAGACTTGGAAAAAAGCTAAATGTCCATCAACAGAAGAATGCATAAAGAAGATGTCGTGTGTGTGTGTGTGTACGTGTGCCTATATATATATATATAATAAAATATTATTCAGCCATAAAAGAATGAAATACTGTCATTTATAGCAACATGGACCTATAGGTCATCATACTAAGTGAAGTAAACCAGATAGGGAAACACAAATATCATATGATATCATTTAATGTGGAATTTGGAAAAAAAAAAAACAAAAAAAGATGCACATGAACTTATTTACAAAACAGAATAGACCCACAGACATAGAAAACAAACTTATGGTTATCAAAGGGGAAGGGGGAGGGGGATGCTTAGGAGGATAGGATTAACAGATACACACTACTACATATATAATAGATAGACAACAAAGACCTACTGCATAGCATGGGGAACTACACTCGATATTTTGTAATAACCTATAAGGAAAAAGAAACTGAAAAAGAATCTCTATCTACCTGTCTGTCTGAATCATTTTGCTATACCTGAAACTAATACATTATAAATCAAAATACTTCAATTGAAAAATTTTCAAAAAAAAACACCAAAAATTAAAACAAGAAATCAAAGCATTTCCCCAATTTACTAGATACTATGCAAAGCATCTTTTCTAATGATTGCATTAATGTTCTACTGTGGGAATAAACTGAAATGTATTAAACCAGTTTCATTTTTTGGTACCTAAGATGTTTCTATTTTTTTCAGCCTCGTATATAACACTGAATATTTGAAAATAACTCTTTGTATATATTTGGATAATTTTTAGGATAATTTAACAGGAAAATACTTGATATGCATCACCAGATTATTTCTCTAAAAGCAGTATCAATTTGCCTTCCCATCAGCAGGACATAAGAATAGCCTTTGCATTGCATGCTTGCCAGCACTGGATACTCTTTTTTTTTTTTCTTTTCTTTTTTTAACTTTTGCAAGTTTTGATAGATAAAAAATGGTACCTGGTTTTAAAAATTTGCATCTCTTTTGTTATTAGTGAAGTTGTACATTTTCCCACGTGTCTTTTAGCCATGCATGTTTCCTCTTTTGTGAACTGTTCAAGTTCATTTACTTTTCAGGTGGGGTCCTTGACCAATTCTGACCAATTACTTTGGATCTTAACTTTCCTGTTCCTAACCACCCTCTTAACACACCTGGGTCATTTGCTCAGAATATACAGAAAGCGGCTTTCTAAATAAAGAGGATATTAAATACATAGATATCTAGAAATGGGCTTTTCTTTGTAAAGTGGAGAAATTGAAAAAGTGGGGTCAGAGTACAAATATCCATTTCTGAAAGGGCTATTAGCACTTTCTGACCAAATTCAACACCCTGAAAAGTTGACAAATGTAGCCTTGGGCAAAACACCATGGTCTTGAGAATTTCCATTCTTAAAAATCTTCAAATTTAAGCTCCCATTGTCTTACATACAACCTTAAATTTAAGTGCCTTAAGACTGTGGTGAAGATCTAAATGTGCTTCCCTGGTAGCTCAGACAAAGAATCTGCCTGCAGTGCACGAGACCCAGGTTTGATCCCTGGGTCAGGAAGATCTCTTGGAGAAGGAAATGGCAACCCACTCCACTATTCTTGCCTGGAAAATTCCATGGACAGAAGATCCTGGTTGCAAAAGGTCGGACATGAATGAGTGACTAACACACACAGAAAGATCTAAATGGTCTTGTATTTGGAAAAGATTTGGCATGGGGTGCCCTGCAAAGGTGAAGCAAAGTCATTATCTATTTATGCCCAAGGCAGGAAAAGAAAAACTAAACACAAACTGTCTTAGGACAGGTATGGTTTAAATATCAATAAGGATGAGCCAATTGTCAGCTGAGTGAGTTTCTGGCTCAGATCATTGAGAAAATCTGGTTATTTTGTAGGAAGAAATTGAGAATTCCTTGATAACTTTTTGGATATAATAAGCATGTCCTATGGGAGACTGGGATGGGTTAATTAATCTGGATTTCAGCTGGCCCGTGGAATGCAAAAGAGTATGATCTCAGAGGGCCGTGACATCATCACGTCATCCACCCATGGCTAAATTAGACCAGTCTATTAACATGCAGGAATTCTGGGCCTGAGTGGGAATCCCACAGAAGTCACACTACAACGTGAAGGTTAAGGGGGAATACCAGACCGGAACCTGACATTTCATTCTGCTTCCCTGGCAGGACCTTTTCAGAGAAACAAGAACTGAAATGTAGCTTGAGCTGGCATGCAAAGCAGGCCGCTATTTCAGTCTGAATCATGAGTAGGGGCCTCAGTGGGCCATGTGAAACTGAGGGGCAAAAGAAAGCCGAACACCAAGGCAGGAGCTGCACGTGATAAAAAAAAAATTGAAACGGTCTGGGTGACCGGACAGTTCCAAGCATTAGCACCCTGGGAGCCGGGCCAGGAAGCAGAATTTTATAGCATTTCCTTTCTGGCTAGAATCATGCACCAGTGGTATTCTCTCTCTTCTCTTTCCCAGGATTCCTGCAGTTACGCCCCTGATCTGCCGCAGGACTGCAGGACGGCAGGTCTCTGAGAACTGTTTGGCCATGTACTGCAGTGTTGCCACGTCACCTGGTGCTCTACCCCTCCCCCTGCCCAGCCCAGGGTCACAGCAGCCTGCGGGGTTGCCAAGGAGCTGGCATCACCCAGATCCAGAGGGCAGACCAGTGGCTGAGGTGGCCAGCCACGTCAGTTATCTGCAACCCAGAGTGTTTATGTTCCCTGCAGTCCAGCGACGCAAGAATCTGTCAACAGTCCTCATATTTATTCTGTTTTCTTGAGCCTTCAAGAAGTGAAGAGCTGTCATGAGAACAAAGCAAAGAAAGCTCTGATGGGGAAAAGGTTCAGGCTGCCTTCTTGAATTACCTTTCCTGCCTTTTGCTGCTAAGTTGTTTTCTTCCCTTCCTCCTGCGTGTCTCCCCTGATGGAAAGCCTTCCTTAACTGTGGCTAAGACCTGCTCACTCAGGTTCCTGTTCATCTCTCCTCTGACCATCAAAAAAGAGTTTTAATTCAAGGTCAAGTTACCTCCTAACCAGGGAAGCTGAAAGAGTGTTTAGAGAAAATAAATGGATTTTACTATTAGCTTAAGTTAACACACATGTCTTCAGTACATAGTAAGCTGGGAAAGACTGAAGGCAAAAGGAGAAGGGTGCGGGGGGCAGAGGATGAGAGGATGAGATGGTTGGATTCGATGGACATGAATTTGAGCAAACTCCAGGACATAGTGGAGGACAGAGGAGCCTGGTGTACTGGAGTCCACGGAGTTGAAAAAAGTATGACATGATTTAGCAACTGAAAAACAACACATAGCAAGCACCAAATGTATTTAATTTAATTGATAATGTCATAGGGCTTCCCAGGTGGTGCTAGTGGTACAGAACCCGCCTGCCAATACAGGAGACATAAGAGAGTCAGGTTCAATCCCTGGGTCAGGAAGATCCCCTGGAGGAGGGCGTGGGAATCCACTCCAGTGTTCTTGCCTGGAGAATCCATGGGCAGAGGAGCCTACAGTCCATAGGGTCCACAGGCAGGCTACAGTCCACAGGGGAGCTACAGTCCATAGGGTCAGAAAGAGTCAGACATGACTGAGGAGACTTAGCACTCACATGAACTTGAGAGCCAAGGCAGTTTTAATTTTTATATTATCTATGCACACACCATTATTGAAATCCCGGGATCTTCATTTAGACGACCTAAATTTAACTCTAGGCTTTACCACTTAGCCCGTTGTGTCCTGGGCTTCCAGGTGGCTCAGATGGTAAAGAATCTGCCTGCAATGCAGGAGACCTGGGTTTGATCCCTGGGTCAGGAAGATCCCTGGGAGAAGGAGATGGTAACCCATTCCAGTATTCTTACCTGGAGAATTCCATGGACAGAGGATGTGACCTTGGACAATTCATTTCACTTCTCTGAACTGCTTATCACATGAAATGAAGATCCTAATCTGCCTCATAAGGCTTTTCAGAGCCTCTTTTCACAAGAGCCTCTTGTTCACACTTGTGAACAGTTAAGCAACAGCTGCATTACTATGTGTACATGTTATTTCATACCTTCTCTCTGTACACCTCTGCTTCGTGACCATGATCTCTATGAGGGTGGTGCCAGGCTCTACCACCTGAGTTGGTGGTTATCCAGCTGATTGATTCTACATACATCATGCCAAGAAAGCTGAGATATAGTCTCATGGTACTTCGGGTACCTTCCCAGGTGGCCCTAATGATAAAAAATCTGTCTGCAATGCAGAAGATGCCAGAGACACAGGTTTGATCCATGGGTCGGGAAGATCCCCTGGAGGAGGAAATGGCAACCCACTCCAGTATTCTTGCCTGGAAAATCCTATGGACAGAGGAGCCTGATGAGCTATAGTCTGTGGAGTTGCAAAGAGTTGGACACGACTGAGTATGTACACAGGAGAAAGGCCTGGACCGTTGATTTTGAGACACAGGGTTAATATCTGCATAGTGAACCAAGCGTGCTATGTCAGGCCATGATACATAGTTGTGAAGTTTTAGGAAACTCAGTTGTTTAATTATTTGATTATTCACCCACATATCTACTGAACATCTGTTATGTTGGAAAACATACAAGTTCTCTTTCCACCTAAGCTTAGAGTTTCATTATTTAACCTAAAGAAATAATGGGGCAATTTAACTAATTTTCATTGGCAAGCATTTCAACTATATAAGGGAACATTGTGGTTTATTAAAATAAACCAGAACCCTTGAAGCTTAGCTCTTGAGAGAAAATATCTAGATAGAATAACTGGCTGACCAGGGTCTTGACTCTGTCCCAGGTTCCCCCTCCTTCAAGTTTCCTTTGTCTTTTTTTTTTTTAATTGAACTATAGTTGATTTACAATGTTGTGTTCGTTTCTGTGCTATCAGTAGGACCTTGTTGTCTATCAGTTTTCCTGTGTCTTTGCTGTTTCCTCTCTAACCCTCTGGCCCAAGCATAGATTATAAATCTTTTGCGTATTGATGAAATCAGCCGGAGTACTCAACAAAATACTCTATTAAAAAAAAGTATGGGAGGGGCTTCCTGATGGCTCGGTGGTTAAGAATCCACCTGCCAATACAGGAGACACAGGTTCAATCCCTGGTCTGGGAAGAACCCACGTGCTGTGGAGCAACAGAGCCCATGCGCCACAACTGTTGAGCCTGTGCTCTAGAGCCAGGGATTTGCAGCTACTGCAGCCTGCTCGCCCTAGAACCCCTGCTCCACAACAAGAGCAGCTACCGCAGTGAGAAGCCACACGTTGAAACTAGAGCAGCTCCCGCTCGCCACGACAACAGAAAGCCGGCACACAGCAATGAAGACCCAGTGCTGCCAAAAATAAATAAATGGATTGAAAAAGAAAAAAAAAGAACAAAAGGACATTCTTAAAAACAATATGAAGCATCGTTATGACTTCGGACAATTGGTGGTATTTACTGAAGCCGATCACAGTCATATACATGCAAAGACTCAGCAGGTTCATTCCTAGGAATGTACCCAAGGTGCATTTTTTGTGTATATTTGTTCACTAAAACCATGTACTAGGACGATAATAGCAGTATTATGTGTAATAGCCAAATATTGGAAACAACCTAAATGTCCATGAGAAGTAGAATAGACAATTAGGGTATCTTTACACAATGGAATACTACACAGCACAACAAACTACAACTCTAGGTAAAAAAATGCGTGGAGCTCACCAACACAACATCAAGGGTTAAACCAGGCACAAAAGAGGATCTGCTGTGTGGCTCTGGTTATCTACATTTCCCACACAGAGGAATCTGGGGTGTTTGCAATCAAGTCATTGTCACTGGAACTAGTGACGACAAAGGGCACAGGTTGCTAGCCCTGGAGGGCGAGTAATGTTCTCTCTCACTGATTTAGGTTCTGGTTACAGGGGTGGAAACTCATTGAGGTGAATTCATTCATTCACTTATTACTTCTGCACTTCTATATATACAGTATATTTCAATAAAATGATTTTTAGAAAACGGTATAGAAGAGTCTGATTTCCTGATCCTTTTCTAGCTAACTCATGGGCTTGGTCTGAGTGATCTGTAACCCACTCAGACTGGGCAAATACCCAAGCACTTTGCATATGTTCCTGTTTCCTCTGTCCCCTGAACACTCACTGGGAGCAGGTGTGCTTTTATTTCCCACCACACAAGAGCTAATGTCTAGACAGTTGTGTCACCTTGGTGGCTTAGCTTTCTATACCCCTGGGTCTTCTAGTCTGTTTCTGGTTCCCAAATGAGGGATTTTCCCGACCCCAGAAAATTGGCAGGACTACGGTGAATGATTCAATGAACGTGTGTGTGTGTGTGTGTTCAGTCGCTCAGCTATGTCCGACTCTTTGTGACCCTTTGGACTGTAGTCCACCAGGCTTCTCTTCCATGGGATTTTTCAGGCAAGAATACTGGAGTGGTTGCCATTTCCTTCTCCAGGGGATTGTCCCCACCCAGAACCGAACCTGTATCTCCTGTGTCTCCTGCGTTGCAGATGGATTCTTTACCCGTTAAGCCATCAGGGAAGCCTGATTCAATGAATAGGCGTATCTTTTGGGTGAGATCCCAGCCCCTGTATCTAAGCATGGCTATGCCCCTAATATGGGCTTCCCTAGTGGCTCAGTTGGTAAAGAATCTGCCTGCAATGCAGGAGACCCGGGTTCAATCCCTGGGTTGGGAAGATCCCCTGGATAAGGAAATGGCAACCCACTCCAGTACTCTTGCCTGAAGAATTCCATGGACAGAGGAGCAGGGCAGGGATCAAAAAGAGTCAGAAATGACTATGTGACTTTCACTTTTTCATGCCCCTACTATAGACACAATAATAAAGTAATCCTGTAATAAAATAATTATTGCATTCATGCCATAATTTCTCCCCTTTGTTAGGAAAGAAGCTTTATGAGGGCAGAAATTTTGTTTGATTCACTGCCTTATTTTATTATACTCATGGCTGCTATAGCCCTAGCACCAGAATAGTCCCTGGCACATAATAGACACTCAAACTGTTTTGGGATTTCCTTGGTGATCCAGTGCCTAAGACTCCCAGTACTGGGGGCCTGGGTTCAATCCTTCCTCAAGGAACTAGATCCCACCTGCTGCAACTAAGAGTTTACTTGCTACAACTAAAAAGATCCTGCATGCTGCAACTAAGACCTGGCACAGCCAGATAAACAAATAAAAGAAAATATTTTTAAAATGTTTTGAATGAAATAATTACTTTCAAAGAAAAGAAACATACACAGAGGATCAATGTGTGTTCTAGAATTAGACTGCTTAGGTTCAAATCCTAGTTCCACCACTTGCCAGCTATGAGATATTGGACAAATTATTTATTCCATTCATGCTTCATTTTTCTCATCTGTCAAATGGAGGAAGTACTAGTATATCTTTTTCTTAGAGTTACTATGAAGTTTAAAGAACACATGTAAATATCATGTATAGAAACAGCTTGGTGACCACTATGCCAAAAGTGGGCTTGTCCTATCTCTTAAAAATGCAAGAAAATTGAAGTATTCTGACCATCTGTGGGGCATACAATAGAATAAGTAATAAATAGAAATTTAATAAAAACAAAATAAATGAAGAAAACACATAAAAATGTTAAAATTCAAGATCCAAGCAAGATTCTTTTTGTAGGTACAGACAAATTTAACCTAAAATTTATATGGAGTCCTAGAGCTAAAGCTGAAGTTGCTCACTTGTGTCTGACTCTGTGACTCCATGAACTGTAGCCCACCAGGCTCCTCTGTCCATGGAATTCCCCAGGCATGAATACTGGAGTAGGCTGCCATTTCCTTCTCCAGGGAATCTTCCTGATCCAGGGATTGAACCCAGGTCTTCCGAATTGCAGGCAGATTCTTTATCATCTGAGCCACCAAGGAAACCAGAGTTAAAACTAAGAGACTGAAAAAATGCATACCACCAGGGCACTACTTATTCCTCCTGCTCTGATCTGCTCTCGTACCAGGTCTAATGAGTCCTGTGTCTGACTTCTTCAGAGGTCCCATTTGAACAGCCTTCCTACAGCAGTGTCCCAATCCAGGTGGCCAGGCGGAACTTGGCTAGACAAGACATTGACACAGTGGCCAAGTTTACTGGTGGTGTGGCTGCCATAATTGGTGCGGCTGGTTCAGGGGCCAGCTTTGGAAGTGTTTGGCTGTTTGATCATTGGTTATGCCAGAAAACTGTTTCTGAAGCAGCAGCTCTTCTGTTATGCCATTCTGGACTTTGCCCTGACTGAGGTTATGGGGGTTTTCTGTTTGAAAAACCCTCCTCATCCTCTTTGACACGTGAGGCTCCATGGAGATTACCTACCCACCCCTGCTTCTACAATTCCATGCCCGATGCTGGAGAGGGCTAAACTTTAACATTAAATATGATGTTTCTCTAAAACAAACAAATAAATAAAATAAAATTTATGTGAGGAGGCCAAGAAGCTAGAACAGTTAAAACAATTTTGAAAGAGTAAAGTGGGAGGAATCACCATCTTATGTTAAGGCTTATGGGCACATAGATAAATGGAACAGACCAGAAGACCCAGGAATAAACCCACACAACTATGCCCAACTGAATTTTCACAAAGGGACAAAACAATTCAACAGAGAAAGAATATCATTTTCAATAAGTGGTGCTGGAGAAATTGAATATCTATAGGCAAAAGAAAGAAAAAGAAGAACCTTAACCTAAATCTCATATCTTATACAAAAGTTAATTCAAAATTAATCATGAATTTAAACGTAAATATGATATCTGGAAAAGAAAAAACCCTAATTAGAAAAGATACATGGGAACTTTCCTGATGGCCCAGCAGCTAAGACTCTACACTCTCAGTGCAGGGGACGCGGGATGGATTGCTGGCCAGGGAACTAGATCCCATATACCACAACTAAAAGTTCACATGCTGCAACTAGAGCCAGCAGCAGCCAAAAAAGAAAAAAGATACAAGTACCCCAATGTTCATAGCAGCACAGTTTACAATAGCCAAGACACGCAAGTAACCTCTCTATCAACAAACAAGTGGATAAAGAAGATGTGAAATATACATGTATGTGCTGCTCAGCCATAAAAAAGAATGAAATAATGCCATTTGCAACAACATGGATGGACCTAGAGATTACGATGCTAAGTCAGACAAAGACAAATATATGATATCACTTACATATGGAATCTAAAAAAAAAAATGATAGAAATGAACTTATTTACAAACAGAAACAGATTCAAAGACTTAGCAAGTGAACTTATATTTACCAAAGGGGAAAGTGGAGGGGAGAAGGGAAAAATTAGGAGTTTGGGATTAACAGATACATATTACCATTTATAGGCTTCCTAGGTGGCTCAGTGGAAGAGAATCTGCCTGTCAATGCAGGAGATGCAGGTTTGACTCCTGAGTCAGGAAGATCCCCTGGAGAAGGAAATGACAACCTACTCCAATATTCTTGCCTGGGAAATTCCATGGACAGAGGAGCCTGATGGGCTACAGTCCATGGGGTCACAAAGAGTCAGACCCGATTCACTGACTGAGCAGAGCGCTACAATGTATAAAATGGATACCAACAAGCACCTATTGTACAGCACAGGGAATTAGAGGTTATGCTTGCAATAACTTTTAATGGAAAATAATTTGAAAAGGAATCTATCTATAGCCATAGGACCCAGCAATCCCACTGCTGGGCATACACAGTGAGGAAAGCAGAATTGAAAGAGGCACGTGTACCCCAATGTTCATTGCAGCACTGTTTACAATAGCTAGGACATGGAAGCAACCTAGATGTCCATCAGCAGGCAAATGGATAAGGAAGTTGTGGTACATATACACGATGGACTATTACTCAGCTATAAAAAAGAACACATTTGAGTCAGTTCTAATGAGGTGGATGAAACTGGAGCCTATTATACAGAGTGAAGTAAGCCAGAAAGAGAAACACTAAAACAGTATATTAACACATATATATGGAATTTAGAAAGATGGTAACGACGACCCTATACACAAGGCAGCAAAAGAGACACAGGTGTAAAGAACAGACTCTTGGACTATGTGGGAGAAGGCGAGGGTGGGATGATTATAAAGAAGAGTATTGAAACATGCATATCACCATATGTAAAACAGACAACCAGTGCCAAGTTTGATGCATGAAGCAGGGCACTCAAAGCTCGTGCTCTGGGACAACCCAGAGGGATAGGGTGGAGAGGGAGGTGAGAGGGGGGTTCAGGATAGGGGGACAGAATGTGCACCTGTGGCTGATGCATGTCGATGTATGGCAAAAACACCATAATATTGTAATTATCCTCCAATTAAAATAAATTAATTTAAAAGGTTAAATTAAAAAAAGAAATCTATCTACCCATCTGAATCATTTCTCTGTACCCCTGAAACTAACACAGCATTGCATTTCATTAAAAAATTAAAAAACATAAAATATGAAAACAGTCAATCACTATATGATTCCATTGATAATGACATTCTTGAATGACAAAACTGTAGAGAGCGAGAGATGATTGATGGCTGTTGCGTCAGGGATGATGTGTGTGAGTTGCTCACAAGTATTAAGTAAGGGTGCATCTGTTGTGGTGGTAGAACAGTTCTTTATCTTGACTGCGGTGGTGGTTCCATGAATCTATGTGGTTTAAAAACTGCATAGAACTACAAACATGTGAAAGGATGCATACCAAGAAATGGCAAAAGCTGAATCAGATCCAGAGTCTAGTTAAAAATATTGTTCCATGTCAATGTCCTGGTTTTCATATTGTGCTACAATTCTATGAGATATTACCATAGGGGAAGCAGAATGAAGAGCAAATAGTACTCTATATTCTACTGCCTCAGCTTTCTGTGAGTCTATAATTATTTCAAAGCAAAAAGTGTAAAACTTCTCACAGTATATGATACAATAGTAAGTGCTCGGTGAACATTAACCATTATTCTCTTCTTAATTATTGCCATTATTATTATAAAAGGAGAATTACTCATTCCCACTCTTTGGCACAGATTAAGTGATCAATAAATATTTGTTGATTGTTGATTGGTTGAATGATAGGTATGGAGGAAAGATGGAAGAATGATATTAACAGATTTTAAAATTGTGGGCTTCCCTGGTGGCCCAGTGGTTAAGCACCTGCCTGCCAATCCAGGGGACACAGGTTCGATCCCTACTCTAGGAAGATCCCACATGTCTCAGGGCAACTAGATCCGTGGGCCGCAACTACTAAAACCACATGCCCTAGAGCTTGTGCTCCACAAAAGAGAAGCTACTGCAGTGAGAAGCCCACACACTGCAACGAAGAGTAGCCCCACCTTGCCGCAATTAAAGAAAGCTCAAGTGCAGCAACGAAGACCCAGTGCAACCAAAAATAAATAAATAAGGATTTATTTAAAAAAAAAAAGATTGGAAGCAGCCTTCAGGGAACTTCCATGCTAAAGGAAGAAACAGACAGGAAAATAACTAAACATTTATTTTTAGTGGTGGTTTATTTGCTAAGTCGTGTCTGACTCTTGTGACCCCATGGACTGTGGCCTGTCAGGCTCCTCTGTCCAGGGGATACTCCAGGCAAGCATACTGAAGTGGGTTGCCATTTCCTTCTCCAGGGAATCTTCCCAACCCAGGAATCAAACCCGGGTCTCCTGCACTGCAAGAGGATTTTTACCGACTGAGCTACGAGGGAAGCCCCTTCATGGAGGTAGTGGCTTTGAACTGAGACTTGGAAAATAAGTTGATGGAGAAGAACGATGAAGAATATAATCAGAGATGAGAATATCAAGGAGATTGAGGAGGGTTTCGAATGCATTTAGAGTTTAGTCCTATATTCTGCAGGCAAAGGAAGGCCATTAAACAGCATATGTAAGATAATTCCAGTGTCAGTGTGAAGGACAGATGAGCATGGAAAGAGTGTAGGCCTCCTGTAAATATATAGTCCCTTACCAGGAGACCAGGGTTCCCAGGTGGCACAGCAGTAAAAAATCCATCTCCTGCCAATGCAGGAGATGCAGGTTCAATCCCTGGGTCAGGAAGATCCCCTGGAGAAGGAAATGGCAACCCACTCCAGCATTCTTGCCTGGAAAATTCCATGGACAGAGGAGCCTGTAGGGCTATACATTCCAGGGGGTTTCAAAGAGTTGGACATGACTGAGCTACTGAGCACAGCACTAGGAGATTACAGTTTAACTCTGAATTGACAAGATATATTTATGCTAACATGTCAGCAGTCACATGTCCATGACCAACTTTGCTCTGCTCTGGATAGACTTTTTAGAGGATTTTCCTGACCTGTTACAAGAAGGAAGTTAAAAATATGAAGAAGAGTGTTCCAGTCATCTCCATTTTGAATAATATCTATTTTATAAAATTCCAGGACTGAATGGAAATGAAATCAGTATACAAACCCCTTTCTTCAGAGGTAGTTCTTAACTTCCCCCAAACAAATAGGTATCTTGCAAGAAAAAAATTAAATATGAAATCTAAAAACAAGTGATCTCTATAAAGTTAACACAAAGAAAATCTGCAACCAATTAAGGATGTTGTGATTTGGGGATTTGCACTTCTCTTTATTTCTCCACCTGGCCTATTTCCTATTTCTAAGGTACTTTGGTTGCCATGGAAACATAAACAAACATAACTATTTTCCCCTAGTTGGACTGCTGAATTCCACCCTGAGCTCTATCCCTCTGCTTTCTCCCTCATGGCCACTTCCCATAACTCTGCAATTAACCATCACCTTTTTCTGCCAACCTACCTACCCCCCTTCTCTTTGCACCCTTAAATTTCTCTCCTAATCTCCCTCTCCTGGTGTGATAGCACTCTTCAGTGTGTGATAATTATTTGCCTCCCAAGTTATACATTCTTTGTGGAAACTAACCTCTCACCAATGGGATTGCCTCCTGCAAAGACTTCCATTTTTTTTGTGGCGCTAAATAGATTAGAATTATGAATACTTTGGGTATTGACACTTTGCTTTCTATTAAAACTGTGTAAGTAAATAGTAATCCATTTTTATAAGAAGATGAACAGCACAGAGCTTCAAGGAATTAGTGACATGTATACAAATTGGTGGGCTTCCCAGTGGTAATGCAGGAGATGCCAGTTTGATCCCTGGGTTGGGAAGATCCACTGGAGTAAGAAATGGCAACCCACTCCATTATTCTTGCCTGGAAACTTCCATAGGCAGAGGAGCCTGGTGGGCTACAGTTCACGGGGTTGTAAAGAGTAGGACACACCTGAGCTACTGAGCATGGCACGGTACATACAAATTGGTACAAAATAGTGATCCAAAACAATGAATGACCTAGATAAAATGAAGAATTAGAGGAAATGGGGTGGGTGAGACGGACGCATTGGCAGATTGGGATTGACATATATACACTACTATAGAGGAGAGTGAAAAAGTTGGCTTAAGGCTCAACATTCAGAAAACTAAGATCATGGCATCTGGTCCCATCACTTCATGGCAAATAGATGGGGAAACAGTGTCAGACTTTATTTTGGGGGGCACAAAAATCACTGCAGATGGTGATTGCAGCCATGAAATTAAAAGACACTTACTCCTTGGAAGGAAAGTTATGACCAACCTAGAAAGCATATTGAAAAGCAGAGACATTACTTTGCCAACAAAGGTCCATCTAGTCAAGGCTATGGTTTTTCCAGCAGTCATGTATGGATGTGAGAGTTGGACTGTGAAGAAAGCTGAGTGCTGAAGAATTGATGCTTTTGAACTGTGGTGTTGGAGAAGACTCTTGACAGTTCCTTGGACTGCAAGGAGGTTCAGCCAGTCCATCCTAAAGGAGATCAGTCCTGGGTGTTCATTGGAAGCACTGATGCTAAAGCTGAAACTATAATACTTTGGCCACCTCATGCAAATAGTTGACTCATTGGAAAAGACCCTGATGCTGGGAAAGATTGAGGGCAGGAGGAGAAGGGGACGACAGAGGATAAGATGGCTGGATGGCATCACCAACTCAATGGACATGAGTTTGAGTAAACTCTGGGAGTTGGTAATGGACAAGGAGGCCTGGCATGCTGCGATTCATGGGGTCACAAAGAGTCAAACATGACTGAGCAACTGAACTGAACTGAACTGATGTATAAAATAGGTAACTAATGAGGACAGACTATACAGCACAGGGAACTCTACTCATTGCTCTGTGTTGACCTAAATGGGAAGGAAATCCAAGGAAGAGGGGATTCACTTTGTTGTACAGCAGAAACCAACACAACATTGTAAAGCAATGATACTCCAATTAAAAAAAAAAAAAAAGAATTAGAGCAAATGGATTGAGGGGAGCGATGAAAATCTGGAAAGTTCATAAATGAACTATGTATTATCCATTCTTTCTCCTTCCTTCTCCTCATTCTCCTTCTTCTTCTTCCTAATAAAGTCATAACTTGGGACAAGCTGTGATCACAGACATTACATGATGTATACTGACATTCCTAATGAGTTGAGATATAGATCAGCTGGGGAGGAGATCCGACTGAACAGAAGCTCCTAGAATGTCCTGTAGCAACAGGTGAATCTAATGTCAGAGCTGTGTGTGATATGGGAGAAAGGGTGAAACATGTCATCTTCTGTGATAAGCACTGTCGATATGAAAATCCAAGAAAAACCTTGTGCTTTGTGCTGCCAGGGGCAGGTCCCACCAACATACACTCTGCTAAAAAGGAAACTGCAAAAGAGAACTCAAAAGATTAAAGCCAGATCTCCAGGGAGAGATGTATTTACATACTATACGTAGGTAAAGTGGGTATATTTTTAGCTCAGCAGATCTGGCCAAGCAAGCTTAACGTGAAAACATGAGTATTGTCCTATTTCAATAGACCCACCCAATTCAATATTCTGTCTTTGAGAGTGGAAGTGAAAACTTCATTTTTGTGTAGAGTTTATTGTGTAAAAGATTGATTTAGTTCTGATTCTGCACTGCCATGTAATAAATCTACACAATCTTCCCCATGAGATAAACTTTTCTCTAGGACAGAGTCCCTGTTAAATCACCAACTATCTGGAAACTTCGAGAAAAGTCATTGTAGATGGACAAGTTAAACACATAGGCAAGCACTAATTTTTCAACATACACAAAAATTTGCTCAATTGATAACAATAGGGTAAAGATTATAAAGCAATTTGTACAACAAATGTCTCAGAATACTGCACGTCTAAAGTTTCATATAGGATTTTAATCGTTTTTCTTATCAGTTTCCCTAATATTGGCTCCCACTTCTCTTTGCTCTTAGGTAGAGCTTACTTATGACAGACTGTCTTCCCTTCTAATACAGTTTCTAATCTACTATCAGCAGATGATAAATGCTACTTACATTTGCACTACACTTTAGCAGTTGCAAAATGCTTATGGGACCTTTGCAGTTGACGTCATTGTCAATAGCGCTAGGGTTGGGCCTGACCAATCAGAATACTCCATCTCCCTCACCAAAGACTGGTTCAAGGATGGACACATGACCCAAACTGGGCCTATCGAATCTGTCCTAGGATTTTTCAGATTGGTCAAGGAAACAGTACTTCTGAAGATTATCTTCTGCTCTGCTCTGCTAAGTCACTTCAGTCGTGTCCGACTCTGTGTGACCTCATAGACGGCAGCCCACCAGGCTCCTCCATCCCTGGGATTCTCCAGGCAAGAACACTGGAGTGGGTTGCCATTTTCTTCTCCAATGCATGAAAGTGAAAAGTGAAAGTGAAGACGCTCAGTCGTATCCGACTCTTCATGACCGCATGGACTGCAGCCCACTAGGCTCCTCCGTTCATGGGATTTTCCAGGCAAGAGTACTGGAGTGGGGTGCCATTGCCTTCTCCAATCTTAATGCTATAAAATCGGGTAAACCTGGAGCTGCCCGTCTATCTTACTGCCAAGATCCTAACATACAGAAAAATAGCTGGGAGATGGAGGGACATAGACCTGAAACAATATTGTCTAAACATCTGAATTCTAGACTTTTGAGCTTGCACGAGTTCACTCCACCATACATATCCATTTTTCATTTATTTTTGCTGTGTTTAAACTGGTCTGAGTTGGGCTTCTGAGTTTCTGTCATTTGTAACCAAAAGAGTTCTGACAAATACAAACTTCCCATCAACACTTTGAGATAATAGGAATATTATTATTGGTTTTACAGATTGAGAAACTAATGATTTAGCTCACAAATTAATACACGTCATTGTAACTAGAAAGAGAACTTCAACCCAGGTCTCACAGTTCTTAATCTAGAGTTCTTTTTTTTTTTTGGTTATATTAAATTCCTAGTAACCAAATGTGTTAAAATTGCATATAAAACAAGGGAAAGTATGCTCTGAGAAAGGGCCCTCAAGTAAGACACCATGGGGTCTAAACATTCAATGCCTCTGGACAGATTTGCTGCGGCCTGACTCTATCCTCTGCAACTCACAGCTCAGAAACTTCCACCATTCAGGGAAAGAATCCCGTCAGTAGGAGCTCCAGGACTGCCTGGGGACAGATTTTTAAAAGCAAAGACTCTCAAGGACTTCCCTGGCTGTCCAGTGGTTAAGAATCTGCTCGTCAATGCCGGGGACACAGGTTCAACCCATGGTCTGGGAAGATCCCACATGCTGAGGGGCAATTAAGTCTATGGGCCACAACTCGAGAGTGGGCCCCCACCCCTCCCAGCTAGAGAAAGGCTGAGAGCAGCAACACCGACCCAGAACAACCAAAAATAAATAAATCAATAAAAATAAAGCCAAAAACAAAACAAATTAAGACTCTCAAAACAAGTTTTCCATAGTTTCACTTTGAACATTTTCCCCCAATGGGTAGTCTCTTTTTACTTCCTCTCTACCTTCCTTCCCTTCCCTTTCTTTCTTTCCTTCCCTCTTCTTTCTTTCTTTCTCCCTCCCACCTCTTTCTCTCTCTCTGTCCCTTCCTTCCTTCTTCCTTCTTTTTTTTTTTCCCCAGCCATGCACACTTGTGGGATCTTAGTTTCCCACCAGGGCTCAAACCTGGGCCCACAGCAGTGAAACCACCGAGTCCTAAACACCAGACTGCCAGACAATTCCCTTTCTATTTTTTCAGTTTTCTTTCTATGTTTAAACATTTTGCAAGACTTATTACAAGAAACAAAAATAGTAGTCTCTTGCTCCCTCCAACCCATTTTCTTGCCTCACTTTTTACGCTTTTAACTGATTTCTTTGTATTTTCCAGCATATTTTGAAAAACATGATTATATTGCTACTTACTGATTTTTCTGTTTTACGTATTTTCTACTGGCTTCAGTAGATTTATCTCTGAAGATTTATCTCTCTTTTACACTTACACACCACCACCATTACCACTGGTTCGTATGTCCCATTCCTCATTCCCTAATATAATTATATCATAATTTTAGTTATTTAGACTTATTAAGATTATGAAGTCATCGTCATTGCTGTTTAGTCCCTAAGTCGTGCGACCCCATGGACTGTAGCCTGCCAGGCTCCTCTGTCCATGGAATTTTCCAGTCAAGAATACTGAAATGCATTGCCAAATTTCCTTCTCCAGGCAATCTTCCCAACCCAGGGATCGAACGCACCTCTCCAGCATTGCAGGCGGATTCTTTACCACTGAGCCACCTGGGAAGCCTTAATAAGTCATTAAGGCTTTGTAAATACTGCTCATAAATGAGTCATATAATGTCATATTAGTGTTCCTTTCTTGCAAAACTTTTTGCTTCCTGGAAGTTAATAATTTCAGTTTATTTGTTTGAATGCTTAGTTTCTAGGTACATATTAATTCAGCTCCAAACATCCCCCTCCCCCGCCCCCACTATGAAATCCTCACTCAATACATTAAGTGCTTTGGATGTTCTAGTGCTTTCGTTTTGCCAACATCTCTCTGGGAGTCTCTGGACCCACTCCAATCTGGACTGGTTGTTGTGCCCGCAAGTGCACAGTGTCTGCCCAGGACTTCTTTTCACCATCATCCTCAGATTCCCTTCACTTTTGCCTGAGCTGTGTCTTTTCAGCCCATGTTTTCCTCCTTGGTTTATTTCTTAATTTTGGTGAAGTACATCCTTCAATAACTTCTTAAATACAGCCACCATTTCCTGTAGTTGGGAAATTAATTTTTGAAGAATTTGCATGCTTGAAAATGTCTTTGCTTTCCTACATCATGGATAGCTGGGCTATACTGGGGGGTTCTAGGCTGTAAGTCGGAGAAGGCAATGGCACCCCACTCCAGTACTCTTGCCTGGAAAATCCCATGGACAGAGGAGCCTCGTAGGCTGCAGTCCATGGGGTCACTAGGAGTCGGACATGACTGAGCGACTTCACTTTCACTTTTCACTTTCATGCATTGGAGAAGGAAATGACAACCCACTCCAGTGTTCTTGCCTGGAGAATTCAAGGGACAGGGAGCCTGGTGGGTTGCCATCTATGGGGTCGCACAGAGTCGGACACGACTGAAGCAACTTAGCAGCAGCAGCAACAGGCTATAAGTAATATTTCCCCAGAATCTTTTTATTTTTTTTTAATTTTTTAACTTTACAATATTGTATTGGTTTTGCCATATATCAACATGAGTCTGCCACAGGTATACACGTGTTGCCCATCCTGAACCCTCCTCCCTCTTCCCTCCCCATACCATCCCTCTGGGTCATCCCAGTGCACCAGCCCCAAGCATCCAGTATCGTGCATCGAACTTGGACTGGCGAATCTTAAAGATATCTCTTCACTGCCTTCGAGTTCTGGGTAGCTGCTAATAGGTCTCAAATCATTTGGATTCCTAAGTCTTTCTCTATGTTTAATTAGTTTTGTTTCCTTTCTCAGATCTGTTCTTTTCTTTATCCCAGATTTTCTGGTGTACCTCGAAGATGTAATATTTCTCGTTGTGGGTCTGTTTTCACGCACTGTGCTGGCTCTAGGTGGGACATTTCAATGTGGAAAGTAACGTCTTTCAATTCTTTAACTGTTCATCTGATAACTTCCTCCTCTCTGATTTCTCTGTTCTTTTTCTTGAGTACCTATTATTCAGATGTTGTATCCCCTGGTCTAACCCAATTATTATGGGGCTTGTTTTGTTTTTGCTTTTTAACCCGTTTATCATCTATCTTTATAATTTTTTCTGTAAGATTTCCTCAAATTTGTCTTGCAAGCTTTCTGTTGTGTATTTTTTTTTAATTTCTGTTATCAGGCAGAGAAAGACAAATACTGTATGATTTTACTTATATGTGTAATCTAAAAAGCAAAACAAATGAATAAATATAACAAACTAGAAACAGTCACAGATAGAATAGACAGGTAGTTGCCAGAGTTGAAGAGGGTGGGGGGAGGAAAGAAATAGCTGAGGGAGATTAGAAGGTACAAACTTCCAGTTGTAAAATAAATGAGTCACAGTCATGAAATGTGCAGTGTGGGGAAAGTAGTCAATAAATGTGCAATACTTTACTATCGTGACGGTTTGTAAGTAGACAAAAAAGTTCTGCTATCATATATATTTTTTGGTTGGCATAAATTTCCTTTAATAATTTCTAAATTCCCAATAGGATTTAATTTTGAGGTTTAACGTATCAAGCCAGTATTATGCTTTACAATTTTAGTAATTCTGGATTCCAGGTCATTTAAGATGAAAATAGAAATGCAAAGTTTACTCAAGAAATTTAATTTTCGTCTTCTATAACATCTAAATCTTCATCCTCTTCATCATCATCTTCTGTTTGTTGATCCTTTCTTAGTGGAGAGGTCAATACCTGTCCTGTTCCAGATACACACTTAGCTGACAATGATCTCTGAAGAGGTAACTTTGAATTTGCTCTTACAATATCTAAACGGGATGAATAATCTTGTGGATACAGAGAATGTCAGAAAACCTCTAATCATCTTCAACAATCTTTTGTATATTTTGGTAGGCAGCAGTGTAGACCTCTAAAGCTTTTCTGTGAAGTAACATTTCGATAGTGATAAATTCTGAAAATACAGTCTTTATATCCTTTATTTTCTGCTTTTCAAAATTGTCAGTAATTTCCTCCAGATGACGAGTTGTTCGGGTCACATCCATCGTAGCTTTTCGTAATTCAGTTTCTGCCTGCGAACTAACATGTCGATCAGATGGGTTTCTCTGATGTGTTCTTTCTAACTGAGTTAATTGTTTAACTTCTCGATTCCTTGCTGTTAATGTTGCTTTGAGATCATCTCACTTCATTTTTACAATGGTTCCATAAGCTTTCAAAGGTTCAATTACTTCGGCTTCAAGTCTTTCAAGCTCAGCTCGTCAATAATCTCGACGTTTGGCAAAGTCCTCAACAAAGTTTTTCAGGCCCTGCTTTAAACGCGGGGTCTCAGTAGAGGCATATACGTGCATTTCATTCACCAGGAGGTCCGCTTTGTCTCGCAGTCTGGCAGTTTTCTGCACATAAGCAGCAAAGATTTGGCACAGCTCTCCAAAATGTTTCTCCACATTTGTGACAGCATCTTGCAGTTGTCTGGTTTGAGAGTCCTGGTTTTCCAAGCTGCTCTCAACATGCCGCCTCACTCACAACTAGAGATCCCAGGCTGGGCCCAATGACAGTCTCGGTGCCCGGAAGTGTCCCGGGGGCACCCATATTTTTAATTTGCAAGAGTTCTTTTTTGTTTGAGTGTTTCTTTTCATAGTGTCTGTTCTTGTTTCATTAATTTGATAGCTACTTATTTCTCTGAGGATATTAGTGATATATTTTCAATTTAATTTCTCTTTTTATTGTAAGAGAAGTCTAAATTTTCAAAAAAAAGACAAGAATGGGTTGTTTTGTTTTGCTTTTTAGTTGTGTCATGCAGCATGTGGAATCTTATTTCCCCAACCAAGAATCAAACCTATGACCCCTAAGTGGAAGCAAGGAGTCCTAACAACTAGACCACCAGGGAAGTCCCCTCAAGAATAGTTTAAAGAAAATTTTTCTTAAATCATTCGAGAGTAAATTGCCATCATGGGTAAATTGCCAATGGTGGGTGTCATACCCATTTTCCCAGTACTT
The DNA here is from genome assembly GCF_027580195.1 of Bos mutus. Taxonomy (NCBI): domain Eukaryota; kingdom Metazoa; phylum Chordata; class Mammalia; order Artiodactyla; family Bovidae; genus Bos; species Bos mutus. Next base: position 50,438,902 of record NC_091631.1, read on the forward strand.
GAGTATTTCCTCAAACAAGATCTACCTACCAATATCATTAGAATCAACACATTAATACTGATACATGACTGCCATCTAATCCACAAAGTGAAAGTGAAAGTGAAGTCAAGTCCAACTCTTTGCGACCCCATGGACAGTAGCCCACCAGGCTTCTCCGTCCATTGGATTCTCCAGGCAAGAGGACTGGAGTGGGTTACCATTTCCTTCTCCAGGGGATCTTCCCGACCCAGGGATCAAACCCGGGTCTCCCACATTGGAGGCAGACGTTTTAACCTCTGAGCCACCAGGGAAGCCCCATCTAACCCACAGACCCCAGTTAAATTTCTCCAGTTGTCCCAGCGCTGCCTTTTATAACAAAGGATCCAATCCAGGACCATACACTGCATTTATTGTCACGTGTCTTTAGTTTCTTTCAGTCTAAAACAATTATTCCACTATTTCTTTGGCTTTTCGTGATCTCGACAATAGAATGTCCCTCAGCTGGAGTTTCCTCATGATGGAATTCAGGCTATGGTTTTTGGGAGCAAGAGCATCATGAAGTGATGATGTGTCCTTATCTCCTCTATCAAGTAATAGTGGAGGCCTGCTCCTGCACGCACGCTCAGTCGTGTCCAACCTTTGTGACCCCACGGCCTGCAGCCTGCCAGGCTCTTCTGTCCATGTGATCTTTCCAGGCTAGGATACTGGAGTGGGTTGCCATTCCCTTCTCCAGGGGATCTTCCTGACCCAGGGATCGAAGCCGTGTCTCTTGCATCTCCTGCAGGCAGGTTCTTTACCACTGGTGCCACCAGTACTGCAGGAGGAAATGGCAACCCTGTCCAGTATTCTTGCTATGAAAAATCCCGTGGACAGAGGAGCCTGGCAGGCTGCAGGCCATGGGGTCACAAAGATTGGACACAACTAACCACACACACACACACACACACATCAGTTAATGCCCAGGTAATAATCGGTTTCAATGTGTCCCAGTTTTGAGATTGTTTTGATCACCTGGTTAAAGTGGTATCTGCTAGGTTTCTCCATGTGAAGTTACTCATTTGCCCTGTGTAATTTAGTAAACATTTTGTGCAGAGCTACTTGGAGACTGCATATATATATCCTGTTCCTCTTCAAACTTCTACTCGTTAGTTTCTTCGGCTTAATGAATTTTTACTATGATGGTTGCCAAATGGTGATTTTTCAATTTATTATTCCTTTTAATTTATTAGTTGTCATTCTAAAAGTAAGGAAAATTTTTCTCTTCTACCCATTCATTTATTTATTCATTTTTATATCAGTAGCGCGCCCATCGCAGCCGCCTGCACTTTAGCCCACCCGTCACAGCCGCCGATTCCTCGTCCAAGGTAAGGAGCAATGGCTGCGCTTTGCTGGGGCAGCCGTGAAGAGATACCCCACGCCCAAGGTAAGAGAAACCTAAGTAAGACGGTAGGTGTTGCAAGAGGGCATCAGAGGGCAAACACACTGAAACCATACTCACAGAAAACTAGTAAGTCTAATCACACTAGGACCACAGCCTTGTCTAACTCAATGAAACTAAGCCATGCCCGTGGGGCAACCCAACACGGGCGGGTCATGGTGGAAAGATCTGACAGAATGTGGTCCACTGGAGTAGGGAATGGCAAACCACTTCAGTATTCTTGCCTTGAGAACCCCATGAACAATATGAAAAGGCAAAATGATAGGATACTGAAAGAGAAACTCCCCAGGTCAGTAGGTGCCCCAATATGCTACTGGAGATCAGTGGAGAAATAACTCCAGAAAGAATGAAGGGATGCAGCCAAAGCAAAAAGAATACCCAGCTGTGGATGTGACTGGTGATAGAAGCAAGGTCCGATGCTGTAAAGAGCAATATTGCATAGGAACCTGGAATGTCAGGTCCATGAATCAAGGCAAATTGGAAGTGGTCAAACAAGAGATGGCAAGAGTGAATGTCGACATTCTAGGAATCAGCGAACTGAAATGGACTGGAATGGATGAATTTAACTCAGATGACCATTATATCTACTACTGCAGGCAGGAATCCCTCAGAAGAAATGGAGTGGCCATCATGGTCAACAAAAGAGTCCGAAATGCAGTACTTGGATGCAATCTCAAAAACGACAGAATGATCTCTGTTCATTTCCAAGGCAAACCATTCAATATCACAGTAATCCAAGCCTATGCCCCAACCAGTAACACTGAAGCAGCTGAAGTTGAACGGTTCTATGAAGACCTATAAGACCTTTTAGAACTAACACCCAAAAAAGATGTCCTTTTCATTATAGGGGACTGGAATGCAAAAGTAGGAAGTCAAAAAACACCTGGAGTAACAGGCAAATTTGGCCTTGGAATATGGAATGAAGCAGGGCAAAGACTAATAGAGTTTTGCCAAGAAAACACACTGGTCATAACAAACATCCTCTTCCAACAACACAAGAGAAGACTCTATACATGGACATCACCAGATGGTCAACACCGAAATCAGACTGATTACATTCTTTGCAGCCAAAGATGGAGAAGCTCTATACAATCAGCAAAAACAAGACCAGGAGCTGACTGTGGCTCAGACCATGAACTCCTTATTGCCAAATTCAGACTTAAATTGAAGAAAGTAGGGAAAACCACTAGACCATTCAGGTATGACCTAAATCAAATCCCTTATGATTATACAGTGGAAGTGAGAAATAGATTTAAGGGCCTAGATCTGATAGATAGAGTGCCTGATGAACTATGGAATGAGGTTCGTGACATTGTACAGGAGACAGGGATCAAGACCATTCCAATGGAAAAGAAATGCAAAAAAGCAAAATGGCTGTCTGGGGAGGTCTTACAAATAGCTGTGAAAAGAAGAGAAGCGAAAAGCAAAGGAGAAAAGGAAAGATATAAGCATCTGAATGCAGAGTTCGAAAGAATAGCAAGAAGAGATAAGAAAGCCTTCCTCAGCGATCAATGCAAAGAAATAGAGGAAAACAACAGAATGGGAAAGACTAGGATCTCTTGAAGAAAATCAGAGATACCAAAGGAACATTTCATGGAAAGATGGGCTCGATAAAGGACAGAAATGGTATGAACCTAACAGAAGGAGAAGATATTAAGAAGAGACGGCAAGAATACACAGAAGAACTGTACAAAAAAGATCTTCACGACCCAGATAATCACGATAGTGTGATCACTGACCTAGAGCCAGACATCCTAGAATGTGAAGTCAAGTGGGCCTTAGAAAACATCACTATGAACAAAGCTAGTGGAGGTGATGGAATTCCAGTTGAGCTATTCCAAATCCTGAAAGATGATGCTGTGAAAGTGCTGCACTCAATAGGCCAGCAAATTTGGAAAACTCAGCAGTGGCCACAGGACTGGAAAAGGTCAGTTTTCATTCCAATCCCAAAGAAAGGCAATGCCAAAGAATACTCAAACTACCACACAATTGCACTCATCTCACACGCTAGTAAAGTAATGCTCAAAATTCTCCAAGCCAGGCTTCAGCAATATGTGAACCGTGAACTTCCTGATGCTCAAGCTGGTTTTAGAAAAGGCAGAGGAACCAGAGATCAAATTGCCAACATCTGCTGGATCATGGAAAAAGCAAGAGAGTTCCAGAAAAACATCTATTTCTGCTTTATTGACTATGCCAAAGCCTTTGACTGTGTGGATCACAATAAACTGTGGAAAATTCTTAAAGAGATGGGAATACCAGACCACCTGATCTGCCTCTTGAGAAATTTGTATGCAGGTCAGGAAGCAACAGTTAGAACTGGACATGAAACAACAGACTGGTTCCAAATAGGAAAAGGAGTATGTCAAGGCTGTATATTGTCACCCTGTTTATTTAACTTATATGCAGAGTACATCATGAGAAACACTGGACTGGAAGAAACACAAGCTGGAATCAAGATTGCCAGGAGAAATCTCAATAACCTCAGATATGCAGATAACACCACCCTTATGGCAGAAAGTGAAGAGGAACTACAAAGCCTCTTGATGAAAGTGAAAGTGGAGAGTGAAAAAGTTGGCTTAAAGCTCAACATTCAGAAAATGAAGATCATGGCATCCGGTCCCATCACTTCATGGGAAATAGATGGGGAAACAGTGGAAACAGTGTCAGACTTTATTTTTCTGGGCTCCAAAATCACTGCAGATGGTGACTGCAGCCATGAAATTAAAAGACGCTTACTCCTTGGAAGGAAAGTTATGACCAACCTAGATAGCATATTCAAAAGCAGAGACATTACTTTGCCAACAAAGGTTCGTCTAGTCAAGGCTATGGTTTTTCCTGTGGTCATGTATGGATGTGAGAGTTGGACTGTGAAGAAGGCTGAACGCCGAGGAATTGATGCTTTTGAACTGTGGTGTTTGAGAAGACTCTTGAGAGTCCCTTGGACTGCAAGGAGATCCAACCAGTCCAGTCTGAAGGAGATCAGCCCTGGGTTTCTTTGGAAGGAATGATGCTAAAGCTGAAACTCCAGTACTTTGGCTACCTCATGCGAAGAGTTGACTCATTGGAAAAGATTCTGATGCTGGGAGGGATTGGGGACAAGAGGAGAAGGGGACAACAGAGGATGAGATGGCTGGATGGCATCACTGACTCGATGGACGTGAGTCTCAGTGAACTCCAGGAGTTGGTGATGGACAGGGAGGCCTGGCGTGCTGTGATTCATGGGGTCGCAAAGAGTCGGACACGACTGAGCGACTGATCTGATCTGATCTGACGGACGTATAGATTCCTATTTTATTCAATGTATTATAACCTTTGACTGTCATTATTTATTTGATGCTCAGATTTTGTTAATGAGAGTCCCTGTCAAGCCCCTTTTATATTCTTTTGCTTTGTCTGCATTATTCTTTAAGAATCTCTTTACTTCTGACACAGAAAGACGGTCCAGGTTTATCTTGTGCATTCCCTATCTCAACTCTGGAATCAATCATTTCCTCAAGGGTCCCAGGTTTCTTTTAGTTGAGGATGGTATTTAGACACCAGGATTTGGGCAGTAGAGGTGTTAATTGCCATTGGAGTATTGTTGCTTCCGGGCTTCCCAGGTGGTGTTAGTGGTAAAGAACCTGCCTGCCAATGCTGCAGACATAAGAAACACGGGTTTGATCCCTGGGTCAGGAAGATCCCCTGGAGGAGGGCAGGGCAACCCACTCCAGTATTCTTGCCTGGAGAATCTCATGGACAGAGGTCCATAGGGTTGCCAGCCAGAGTCGGACAGCACTGAAGTGACAGCACGCATGCGTGCACGCATTGTTGTTTCCAAGCTCTCTCTCAGCAGATACAGCTAGAAAATATGTGTATCCAGAACTCCACTTGCAGATACTTGCCTTTCCCGGATCCTAGTCATTCTTATTCTACTTAGATACCCATAACCTGTTCGGGGCTACTGTCACATCCAGCCCCCACCCCATTCAGATGCCATCTTCCCTCCCTTTTGGCTTAACATATCACACTGGCTATGGACATAACTCCTTACTCTGCTCAAACTCTGATCTCCCAAACTGTATGGCTGCCCCTGCCTCTCCTGGACAAATACTCTCCTTGCCCTGCCCAGGCTCTGACACCAAGCTTGGGCCTATTGCCACCTACCCCTCAATGCTTTGGGCTTCCCAAGTGATGCAGTTGGTAAAGAATCTGCCTGCCAGTACAGGAGATGCAAGAGACTTAGGTTTGATCCCTGGGTTGGGAAGATCCCCTGGAGGAGGAAATGGCAACCCACTCCAGTATTCTTCCCCAGGAAATCCCATGGACAGAGGAAGAACCTGGCGGGCTGCAGTCTATGGGGTCTCAAACAGTTGAACATGACTTAGCAGCAGCAGCAGCAGCCTCAATGCTTGATGGCCTGTCTGACTCATTGCACTTCTAATACCCTGGCAGGCAGCTGCTGCTGCCACTCCCACTCCCTCTGCAAATACTCTCTTTACCCGACTTGGGCTCGATACCTATGTGGATTCCTTGTCACTCTACTTAGACTTCAACAGCCTATACCTGGCTGCCAGTGTCATGACCACTGTCCCCACCCAACGAAAGTCCTGCCCACCCTGCTTTAATACCACCTCTCCCAACCCCTCATAGATATCTATCTGCTCACACCCATGGCTTTGGGACTAAATTAGTGAAGGGGAATAGAAGAGAGGAAGACAGGAGGCAGGTGTCTACCTAATCTGTTTTCTGTAAGTAGTTTTTTTCTATTTGTTCTGGTCTCATCTTCACATAAGAGGACATTCTCAGATATCTAGTGGTTCTTGGTTGTCTATGTGGGGGTGGGTGGGTGGAGGGGAGTGTTTGCTTATCATCTAGGTACTTTACTGATCTTGCAGGTCTGTTTCTTTGAGGAACAGCTAAAGGCTGTATCTTTAGGTTTGTCTCTTTTACCTGCTCCAGAAACAAGACCTCCAGCTTTCTGTTGGAATGAGAGGAGAGGTTGCCCAGCCATTTGGGGTCAGTGAGCAATTCTGGATGTCTAACAGCATTTTACCCAGACTCTCAATCCATCTCCTGTTCATAGTCCCTCCTCTCCACAACTTCAAGAGGTACCAATGTCATCAGTTCCTGAGCCTTTGCAAGTTGTGGGGTGGAAATCCAAGTTGCTTCTTGCCTTTCTCTGTCAGTTTAGGAAGCCACTTCCCTGGTTCTGCTAATTTGGTCATCGTTCCTCTCCTCTCTTGTTCTCTTTGTTCTTAAGCAGTGTTTGGTTTTGTTTTGTTTTGTTTCAGTCTCTTTTCTGTCATTTTAGTAGAGTTTCGAAAGGAAGTGGAATTAAATGCGTGTTTAATCTGGCGTTGCTTACTGGAACTCCAGTTTGAACTTTCAGGCTTTTAATTTGCCTTCATGACTCAGTATCAAGGTCAAAAGCCCAAATACAATTTTTTTTAATTGCATCTTCTTTTAACCCCTCATCTTTTTAGTTCTTTGTGTTTCTTTCCATTTGGCTGTTCTTACCATTGACCTATTTGCCATCTCTTTCACTGTCCTATAGAATCCTCATTTTGCAATAGCAACAATAACAGTAATAAACAAATCTTGATTTCTCCCTGTTGACGAATAATTATTTGAGCCAAAGTATAACTTGGGAACAGCCTCTCAGAAAGTGCTTAGAACAGTTCAGCCCATTAAATGTCAAAACACAGTTATATCAGTTTTTGAGACAGAGGGCTCTATTATATTAAATGATGTATTATTTGCAGTTTACACAATCCAGATTATGGGTCACTGTGGCTATAATATTTAAGTAAGAAGGAAGGATATCTCCTGAGGAGTTGTGACCCTTGATGAGATCAAGAAAGATGTTATCTCCTAAGGAGATCTAGTTAATATAGATACACAATACATACCAAAGGGAAAGGAGGAAGCTCAAATGGGCAAAGAAAATTTTTGTTTAAATTTTTCTTGTCATGACATAAAATATAAAATTATAAACTTCATCATCCCTTAGCCACAGATCAAATTTACCCCAAGGCCTGGTGATTCTTCTTCCTAAATATCTCTAGAACCTACCACTTCTCTCCCTCCACACTTGATTCCCATTCAAACCTTCATTTCTCACCTGGACTGCCTTCTGACCTTCCTGCCTCTTGCCTAGCTTCATTCCATGCATCTAATTTCTTTTCTAAAAGACAAATGCAGGGACTTCCCTGGTGGTCCAGTGGCTACGACTCCACCCTCCCAATGCAGGGGGCCCAGATTCTATCCCTGGTCAGGGAACTAGATTTCACATGTCACAACTAGGAGCCCATATATTGCAACTACAGATCCCACATGCCGCAACTAAAACTTGGCACAGCCAAATAATTAAAAAAGAAAAAAAGTGTGATTGTGGCTCTTGTCCAGGTCACAGTTTTAAAATTCAAAGTTGAGTGCTTTCAGGGGAGTGTGGACTCTGGCAGTCTGTGGGCCCCATTGCTTCCTCTAGGACATTGATTTAAGCCACCTGCCTTCCCCTGAAGGCACTTGAGCTTCTGATTCCCTGCTTAAATGATTTCTCCATTGCCCTCAGGTAAACTACAAACTCTATCTGACCTACAAGACCTGCACGATCTGGCCCTGCCCACCTCTCTCCAGCCTCATCTTTCCCCACAGCTCTGTTCTCTTGCCAACTGGAACTACTTTTATTTCAAATGTGCCAAACTGCGTCTTGCCTCCAGGCTTCTCATTTTCCCCTCCCCATTCATCTGGCTAATTCTGACTCATACCTCTGTCTTAGTTTAGACTTAATTTCTTTTGGAAAACCCTGCCAGTTATGTGCCCCCTCCTGCTGACTCTTGCAGGGAACTCGGTCTACTTCCTCTATAATAGCCCTTATCACACATAATTATAATTACTGGTTTATTGTTTTATTGTTCTATCCCCAGAATGTGTCAGTATTTCCACATAGGCTGTTTTTTGCTTAGTCACTCAGTCATGTCCAACTCTTTGGGACCCCATGGACTGTAATCTGCCAGGCTCCTCTGTCCTTGGGGATTCTCCAGGCAAGAATATTGGAGTGGGTTGCCCTCCTCCAGGGGATTTTCCCAACCCAGGGATTGAACCCAGGTCTCCCGCATTGCAGGCAGAATCTACCAGCTGAGCTACCGGGCATGTGTGCTGCACTGCTCAGTCGCCTCCGACTCTTCACGACCCCTTGGACTCACTAGGCTCCTCTGTCCATGGGGTTTCCCAGCAAGAATATTGGAGTGGGCTGCCATTTCCTTCTCCACAGGATCTTCCCCACCCAGGGATTGAACCTGGATCTCCTGCATTGCGGGTGGATTCTTTACCACCTGAGCCACCAGAGGAGCCCAAGTTATAAACAGTATTTCTGAAATAAAGTTGATCAATTTAATTTAGACCTCTAGGTTTCTGTCTTAGATGAATGACGATACCCTTAACCAAGATATACAATACAAGAAGGTCAGGAAGGTTGCGGGGGTTAGACACAGGATGAAAGGCTAGTGAGGCAGCCAGGATAGATGTATCTAGTCACTAGATGGGACACAAGCCTGGTTATACAATCGGTGGTTAACAACACACTGAATACCTGGTGACCTCATGATGGGTGAGATCATCTGCGAAGGAAAAAGAGAATCAGGAAAAGTGGAGTCCTTAGGAGTCAGGTGAGGAAGATATGGAGAAACAGTGATTATTCAACAAAATGTAACACTGGAGAGTAACATGTTCCCATGTGTGTTTTATAAATTCCCCCAGGATGTTTGCTGGTATTCTACTGGGAGTGTGAGAGAACAAAGAGAGCTATGGGCAATTGAGTTTGGAAAATCCTGATCTAAATAAATTTGAACACATTTCTTCTGTGTAGGATTTTACATTTAATATATTCACATTGTGATTTCCCCTGAAGGCAACATATTCATTCGTTCATTTAATTCAACAAACATCTTTTACGTTCTAGAATATGGGACTATTCAGTAAAAATCAGATAACGGTCCCTGCCCTCAAGAACCTGCATTTCTCAGAAAAGTCAGATATTAACTAATTAAACAAATTAACTGCAAGTGAGCTAAATGCTACAGAGTTGAAGCACAGGATGCTAGAAAGGTGTTTAATAGGAGGAACAGGAACACACTTTTTCATTAGAGCCACTCAAGGGACCAGTGTTCTGTGGAACCAAATTGAGGAAGTGTGGCTGTAGAAAGGTCAAGTAGGCTGAGAAGTGGAGCATATGTCTGTGGATTTAAAAACAAAGAGGTCATTCATGGTACTAGTGAGAGCTGTTTCACAGAGTGGGAGTGGATGAGGTCTAGACAGACAATCCACTCTTTGGTCAAGTAAGGGAAGAAGCAACAGGGCTGCAGCTGCAAGAGGAAGAGAAAGTCAAGGGTAAATCTTTAGCTTTTAGTCTGAGGAGTCTTATACCGATTTGCAAGTTAAAAGAAAAGCTAGACAGTTTGCACTGAAAATAGTGAGGGCACTCATTCATGTATTCACTTGTACATGTTTGGTATATTCTTTGCTCCAGGGACTGTACTAAGCACTTGGGATACAGTGGGGAATAAAATATACTTTGTATTCCATGCTCACCTATATTCTAATAGGGAAGACAAGCAGTAAGCAAGTAATCATGGTGGACTTCCCTGGCGGTCCACTGGTTAAGACTTCATGTTTCCACTGCAGGGGGCAAGGGTTCCATCCACGGTCAGGAAACTAAGATCTCACATGCCATGCAGCCAGAAACAAACAAACACCTCCCCAAACCAAGTCATCATGATGAAATATAATAATTAGAACTCTGATAAGAATTATGAAGAAAATAAACAAGATCCTGTGATAGAGGACAGGGTGTATGTGTGTTCGGGAGGGTCTTTGAGGAATGACATTTGCTTGAAGAACAAGAAGCCAGCTGTGTAAGGAGAGAGGAGAAGTGCTTCTGTTAGAGAAAACAGCAGGTCTTGAGGGGGGAAAGAGTTTGCTGACGTTAAGAACTTCCAAGGGCCACTGTGGCTGGCGTAGACTGAGCAACAAGCAGAGTTGCAGGAGCTGAAATAGGAAGGATAGGTAGGACTTGGATAATATAGGCCCTTGCAGACCAGGGAAGGGAAACGGGAGCATATTCTAAGCATGTTGGGAAGCTATTGACAATGCAAGGTGCTGACGCTGTCATTTACATGAAAAATATCACTGAGGATGTGTGGAGAATAGATTGGGATAAGACAAGAAGGGGCAAGTAGGGAGCCCAGTTTAGGACACAACAGCAGGAAACAGGCCTGCTGCTGCTGCTGCTGCTAAGTCACTTCAGTCATGTCCGACTCTGTGCGACCCCATAGATGGCAGCCCACCGGGCTCCCCCGTCCCTGGGATTCTCCAGGCAAGAACACCGGAGTGGGTTGCCATTTCCTTCTCCAATGCATGGAAGTGAAAAGTGAAAGTGAAGTCGCTCGGTTGTATCCGACTCTTAGCGACCCCATGGACTGCAGCCCACCAGGCTCCTCCGTCCATGGGATTTTCCAGGCAAGAGTACTGGAGTGGGGTGCCATCGCCTTCTCCGAGGAAACAGGCCAGTGGAAAACAATTCTGTCTGGTTGATATTGGAGGCAATGGGGTAATAAGGAGCAGACAGATTCAGGAAATATTTTAGAGATTGAACCCATAGGACTTGGCGACGCATTGGATATAAGACATCAGGAAAAGATCTAGGATGAGGAAGTAGAAATTGAGATAATATGTAATTCCTTTGGAAGGATTATTTTTGAAAAGGAGACTAAAGGGAACGTACAGTTTAGTTTGCTCAAGAGCCCATTCAGTAAACGTTTACTGAGCACCTATCAAATGTCAGGCTTTACGTCAGGTGTTGGACGTATAAAGAATGAGGCATAGATAGATCCAGTACTTGTGAACCTACAACCAAGTTATCTCTGATACCAAGAGATGTGCACAGTAATAGAAATTTGCACAATGGTGGCACCAAAATGGGAGTGCTTCACTCTGCCTGGAGCATTAGAAGGAAGGAATGTCAGGGAAGATGTAAGGCTAGATTCTGTGGAAGATGAGTCTAGAGGTAGAGAAGGGAAACTGAGGACTGAACTCTGCAACCTTGAGTTTTTGCACAAAATAGCAAGCAGTCAGGCTGCCCCAGTGGCCCAGCAGTAAAGAATCTACCTGCAATGCAGAAAATCCAAGTTTGAAACCTGGGTTGGGAAGATCTTCTGGAGAAAGGCATGGCAACCCACTCCAGTACTCTTGCCTGGAGAATCCTATGGACAGAGGAGCCTTGTAGGTTACACTCCATAGGGTCGCAAAGGACAAAACTGAAGCGACTGAGCAGGCACACACACGGGAAGCAGTCATCTGCTGCCAGTCAGTAATAGGTTAGAAGACTTGAAGGAATGTTACATATTTTGTGTTCTCTGTAGGTGAAGTCACCGGTTTTGCACTTTCAGCAAACAGCAACCTGACCTCAGTCACAGGGCATTTTATGTTCATCCAGAGATAACATTGAGAGCATATCTCCAAAAATGTCATCATCTCCTCATGTTACTTATTACTCTGTTATTTATTCAACATTTTTTGTTGTCGTTGTTCAGTTGCTCAGTCGTGTCCAACTCTTTGTGACCCCACAGACTGCAACATGCCAGGCTTCCCTGTCCTTCATTATCTCCCAGAGCTAGCTCAAACTCATATTAATTGAGTCAGTGATGCCATCCAACCATCTCATCTTCTGCCGTTCCCTTCTCCTCCTAGTCAGCTCCGTGGTAGCTCAGACAGTAAAGCATCTGCCTGCAATGCAGGAGACCCGGGTTTGAGGAAGATCCCCTGGAAAAGGAAATGGCAACCCACTCCAGTACTCTTGCCTGGAAAATTCCATGGATAGAGGAGCCTGGTGGTCTACAGTCCATGGGGTCGCAAAGGGTCGGACTCGACTGATCGACTTCACTTTAACTTTCTCCTCCTACCTTCAATCTTTCCCAGCTTCAGAATCTTTTCTAATGAGTCAGCTCTTCACATCAGGTGGTCAAAATTCTACAGCTTCAGCTTCACATCAGTCCTTCCAATAAATATTCAGGGTTGATTTCCTTTAGGATTAACTAGTTTGATCTCCTTGCAGTCCAAGGGACACTCAAGAGTCTTCTCCAGCACCACAGTTTGAAAGCATCAATTCTTCAGCGCTCAGCCTTCTTTATGGTCCAACTCTCACATCCAGACATGACTACAGGAAAAACCATAGCTTTGACTATACAGAATTTTGTCAGCAAAGTAATATCTCTGCTTTTTAATACACTGTCTAGGTTTGTCATAGCTTTTCTTCCAAGGAGCAAGCGTCTTTTAATTTCAAGGCTGCAGTCACCATCTGCAGTGATTTTGGAGCCCAAGAAAATAAAGACTCTCACTGTTTCCACTGTTTCCCCATCTATTTCCCATGAAGTGATGGGACCAGATGCCATGATCTTAGTTTTCTGAATGTTGAGTTTTAAGCCAGCTTTTTCACTCTCCTCTTTCACTTTCATCAAGAGGCTCTTTAGTTCCTCTTTGCTTACTACTATAAGGGTGGTGTCATCTGCATATCTGAGGTTATTGATATTTCTCCTGGCAATCTTGATTCCAGTTTGTGCTTGATCCAGTCTGGGATTTTGCATGATGTGCTCTGCATATAAGTTAAATAAGCAGAGTGACAATATATAGCCTTGACATACTCCTTTCCTAATTTTGAACCAGTTCATTGTTCAATGTTCAGTTCTAACTGTTGCTCCTTGACCTGCATACAGATTTTTCAAGAAGAAGGTAAGGTGATCTGGTATTCCCATCTCTTTAAGAATTTTCCACAGTTTGCTGGGATCCATACAGTGAAAGGCTTTAGCCTAGTAAATGAAGCAGATGTTTCTCTGGAATTCTTTTCTCTGGTTCTTCCGCCTTTTCTAAATCCAGCTTGAACATCTGCAAGTTCTTGGTTCATGTACAGTTGAAACCTATCTTGGACAATTTTGAGCATGACCTTGCTAAGCATGTTAGATGAGTACAATTGTGTGGTAGTTGGAACATTCTTTGGCATTGCCTTTCTTTGGAATTGGAATGAAATCTGACCTTTCTCAGTCTTCTGGCCACTGCTGAGTTTTCCAAATTTGCTGGCATATAGAGTGCAGCACTTTAACAGCATCATCTTTTAGGATTTGAAATAGCTTTTAGGATTTGAACTAGCTTTGTTCATAATGATGCTTCCTAAGGCCCACTTGACTTCCCACTTCAGGATATCTGGCTCTAGGTGAGTGATTACACCATTGTGGTTATCCGGATCATTAAGAACTTTTTTGCATAGTTCTGTGTATTCTTGCCATCTCTTCTTAACATCTTCTGCTTCTGTTAGGTCCGTACTGTTTCTGTCCTTTATTGGATATTTCATCTTTGCATGAAATGTTCCCTTGGTATCTCTAATTTTCTTGAAGAGATCTCTAGTCTTTTCCATTCTGTTATTTTCCTCTATATTTTTTTTTTTGCATTGTTTGATTAACAAGGCTTTCTTATCTCTCCTTGCCATTCTTTAGAACTCTGTCTGCAGATGGGTATATCTTTCCTTTTCTCCTTTGTTGTTAGCTTCTCTTCTTTTCTCAGCTATTGGTAAGGCAACAAATAAGTCGACATTTTTAATTGTAACTGAATTTTTTTCCTTCCAGCTTTATTTATAATTATTTATAATTGACATCCAGCACTGAATAAGTTTAAGGAATACTGAATAATGATTTGACTTACATACATCATGAAATGTTTAGTGACCATCCATCATTGCCTACAGATATAAAATAAAAGAAATAGAAACAAAAATTTTTCTTGTGATAAGAACTCTTAGGATTTTCTCTCTTAACCATTTTCTTGTACACTATACAGCTGTGTTGATTATATTTATCATATCGTACACTACATTCCTAGTAATTATTTATGTTATGCATGGAAGTCTATACCTTTTGATTGCCTTCATCCAATTCCTCCTGCCCCAACTTGCCTCTCTGGTAACCACAAATCTGAACTTTTTTCACTATGGGTTTATGTGTTTGTTTTTTATTAGACTATAGTTGCTCGGACACGACTGAGAGACTGATCTGATCTGATCTGATAGGTGCTTTACACCACTGTGTCAATTTCTGGTGGACAGCAAAGTAAATCAGCCACCTGTATACATATATCCCCTCTTTTTTGGAGTTCTTTCTCACTTAGGTCACTACAAAGTACCAAGTAAAGTTGTTTGTGCTACATAAAAGGTTCTCATTAGTTATCTGTTTTGTAGATAGTGGTGTACATATGTCAATCCTAATTGTTTGTTTTTGAAGTATAATTGATCTACAAGACTATGTTCATTCTATTACACAGCATAGTTATTTGGTATTTCTACATATTTCAAAATGACCACAATAAGTTTAGTTACCATATGTCATTACAAAGAACATAGTTATTGATTATATTCCCCGCACTGAACGTTTCACACCCACAACTCTTTTATTTTGTAACTGGAAGTTTGTACCTCTTAATCTTCCTCACCTATTTCTTTCTTCACATCACCCTTATTCAACAATATTTCATAAACATTTTATTGTGTATCTGGCATGAAAGAAAGTGAAGTTGCCTAGTCGTATCCGACTCTTTGCGAGCCCATGGACTGTAGCCCTCCAGGCTCCTCCGTCCATGGAATTTTCTAGGCAAGAGTACTGGAGTGGATTGCCATTTCCTTCTCCAGGGGATCTTCTCAACCTGGGGATCAAACCTGGGTCTCCTGCATTGTGGGCAGACACTTTACTGTCTGAGCCACCAGGGAATCCTGGTATCTGGCATAGAATAAACGAATGAACAATGAATAAATGAACAAAAGAATAAATGGTTGAATGAATAAACAGGTAAAGAATTACAGCTGTCACTGACACTAGAAACAAGGTTTAACTAAAAATTCGATAGCGATCATATTTTTAGCTACCCCACCTTTAGCATCGAAACCTTTAGCTACCTAGATCACCCATTATAAAAATAGCTATTGTTTACTGAGGCTTGCAATAAGTTAGGCCCTCTGCTAAGCATTTTATGTGTTATTTCTCATGTACTCTTCTCACAACCACCCCAGAGACAGAGGTATCATCCTGATTTTCCAGATGAGAAAACAGGTTTAGGGAGGTTAAATAGCTGAGGAATTCAATCCTAGCTCATACTCCAAAGTCAGGTCTCAACACTATGCATAGTTTTCATTCTTCCCCTACTTCCAAAAGACAACTATGCTTTTGCATAACTATTACCTGATCTTTTGAACCTATACTCTGAAAATGTTACTGAAATCCTTAGGAATAGGATTTCCTACTCCTCCTACTTTTGTTGGCTGGAAGAACACAAGAGGCATCATCTACAAAGAGGGAAAGTGATCTTCAACCCTGGTGCCTCTGATTGTTGGCACCTAAACTGATACCTCTACCATGGTCATCATTTCACTCTTTCCTACAAATTACCAGCCAATGAGTGTGGAGAATCCTAGTGATCAACAAGTTTATAAACATGAACTAGTTTTGCTATGTGGAATAGAGAATTATAAGACAATGATGCTTGCCTTCAAAGAGTTTCCAATCTAGTAGAAGAAATATGATCACACACACACAAAAAAAACTCAATAAAAGCAAACTAGCTAGTGTGTAACTGGATACTAAATTATGTGGCACAGCCTCTCAACAAAGAGCTTGGGAGACAGGACATTTGGAGTCAACTGGGGCAAAGGAAACCAACATATATTGATCTTTTTTGTTTTAACCTAACATACTTAGAATGTGTTAGATATTTTGCTAGACTCTCCACATATGTGATATTTTAATGTATCAGCCAGTCTTATTTAACAAACACTTTCTGAGCTTTCTACTATATTTATACAAAATACTTTATGATGTGTTATTGATGAAAGACATAGGAACATGACTTGCTTCCTGTCCTCAGTGAGCTTAGAAATAAGACATATGTACAAATGGCTCTGAAGGCTTTCCCCGTGGCTCAGCTGTAAAGAATCTACCTGCAATGCAGGAGCTACAGGTTCTATTACTGGGTCGGGAAGACCCCTGGAGGGCATGGCAACCTACTCCAATATTCTAGTCTGGAGAATCCCATGGACAGAGGAGCCTGGTGGGCTACAGTCCATAGCATCACAAAGAGTCAGACACAACTGAAGCGAGAGCACACAACCACAAATGGCTATGGTCAAGGCTATAAATAACAGTGGTTGTATAATTTATTGTCCAAGTTGGAATAATTTTGAGAAAAAACAGAAACACTATTAATAATGACTGTGGAGCAATCCAGGCATTAAACACAGACTACTCTGAACAATCCAGGTTGTATTATCTCAGCAGGGAAAGAGCTTGAAGTGCTGGCCAGCACAAAAGAGCAATTGGGATGCATCAGTGAAACCAGAAATGGGCTGAGTTGGGCTTGCTGCTTGGGAGGCCACAGGCAATAAACATGCAAACAAAGGCACAGGCAATAAACAGGCAAACAAAATAATTTTAGGCAGCTTAATGTGGTAAAGAGTGAGGGGGTAAGTTGCTTAGTCACTGAGTCGTGTTTGACTCTTTTGTGACCCTCATGGACTGTAGCCCGCCAAGCTCCTCTGTCCTTGGGATTTCCCAGGCAAGAATCCTGGAATGGGTTGCCATTTCCTTCTCCAGGGCATCTTCTTGGCCCAGGGATCGAACCCGTGTCTCTTGCATTGGCAGGCGGATTCTTTACCACTGAGCCACCAGGAAAGCCAGGATGGGGAAGCAGACTATTTATAAAGGCACAGTCAGTGGAATTCCCTGTCGTTCCAGTGATTAGGGCTCTGCGCTTGCATTGCCAAGGGCCTGGCCTCCAACCCTGGTCTCGAGAAACTAAAACCCTCTAAGCCTCATGACACAGACAAAAAAAAAAGTCATGTTCATCTCAGAGGCAATAACATTTAAGCTGAAATTTGAATGATGAGAAGAATCGAGAAATTGAAAGACAAAAAAAAAAAAAAAAATCTCAGGTAGAGTAGAGATCCAATCCCATGGATGGAGGAGCCTGGTAGGCTGCAGTCCATGGGGTCACTAAGAGTCGGACACGACTGAGCGACTTCACTTTCACTTTTCACTTTTCAAGTAGAGTCTAACCTCAGTGATCTGCAGGTCAGTAGGACCAGCCTCACATTCATGAGGTTTAGAGTGAGGAGGTTCCAGAGGCTCCCTACTTAGTGTGAAAAGAAAGGAGGGGATTTAAATTTTATTCTGTAGGCAATAGAGAATCACTAAAGAGACTTGAACAGAACACTGATATGACTGGAAAAATTACCCCGATGCTAGTGTATAAGGTGGGTTAGCAAGGGAAAGAGGTTAAAGCAAGAAATCCAGGTAGCTATTGAAATAATCCAAGCAAGAGAAAAAAACTCCTGGATTGGGACAGTGGCAGTAATAATGGAAGAGGAGAGATGGAAGTGATACCCCAGAGCTAGGACAGGTAGGATTTCATAACTGGATGGTGTCACCCAGCAGTGTCAGTCCCGAGGTAAATGCTAGCTCCTCCCTCCTCTCACTCAGGTAATGGAAGTGAGGAAGACTATTTTTGTTTGTTGTTTAGAATCAAGAAAAATCTGGACAGGAATTCAGGTTCAAGTTAAGAGGAAGAACTATGGTCTACTGCCTAAGATTGTGCTCCCAAAGCAGGGGGCCTGGGTTTGATCCCTGATCAGGGAACTAGATCCCACATGCCGCAACTAAGACCCAGTGCAGCCAAATAAATAAAATTAAAAAAAAAAAATGAAGGCAGTTACCATCGGTATATTTTATTTTAAAAGGGATAGATGTGAAGGGGGGTTTTCCTGGTGGCTTAGTGGTAAAGAATTCACCTAACAATGCAACAGAGGCAGGTTCAATCTCTGGATTGGGAAGATTTCCTAGAGAAGGAAATGGCAACCCACTCCAGTATTCTTGCCTGGGAAATCCCATGGACAGAGGAGCCTGGTGGGCTACAGTCCCTGGGGTCCCAAGAGAGTAGGATGCAACTGAGCATCTAAATAGCAAAAACAACAAAGATGTGACAGTTAAGAGACTCTAGAGATAGGAAATGTGATACTTTATCCTCCAAGACAGAATCAACAGAAGTCTGTTGTGGGAGGTGGAAAGTTAATGAAGTGTCTATGGAACATCTTTGATTTTAAGGTGGGCTTATGAATAGAAGATGGAGAAGGCGAATGGCACCCCACTCCAGTACTCTTGCCTGGAAAATCCCATGGATGGAGGAGCCTGGTAGGCTGCAGTCCATGGGGTCACTAAGACTCGGACACGACTGAGCAACTCCACTTTCACTTTTCACTTTCATGCATTGGAGAAAGAAATGGCAACCTGCTCCAGTGTTCTTGCCTGGAGAATGAATCCCAGGGACGGTGGAGCCTGATGGGCTGCTGTCACGGGGTCCCACAGAGTCGAACACGACTGAAGTGACTTAGCAGTAGCAGCAGCAGCAGTATGAATAGAAGAAAAAGTTTGGAATGCTGCTGTGGGAGAAAATTTGCCCAACAGCGATTCTCATCCTTGACTACATTATACTCTTCCTGGGAACTTTAAAGCAAAAAATTATACTGGACCCCTGCCCCAAGGGTTCTGATTTAATTCCTCTGAGTGGGACCCAGGCACCCATGTTTTCAAAAGTGCTTGTGTTGACACTAATGATTAGCCCTGATTGCGAACTACCAGAGAGAGTTTCTAGGGCCTCAGAAAGGGCTCAGCTGATGTGTGGAAGCAAGAATTTGTTGTTGAGCCAATTAGCTTGGTTTCAGGGCTCTCTCTAGCACCAACATTCCCCGAGTAGAAGCTGTGAAACAGGAGCATGGCTCTTGTTTACTGAGGTTGGTAAGGCACTAAACTGAAAGAGAATAGAGGCTGGGGGAAGAGAACTGATGGGCCCACCACAGATTGCCTAATCTGAAAGAAAAAGCTGAGGTTCAGATGAAAGTCGATAAGCCAATAATAGCAACACCACATAATTGGTTTTTGAGGCTATCTACCAACTACAAAAATAAAGCAACTTCTACAATTTCTTTGGAAAAGGAAATGGCAATTCACTCCAGCATGCTTGCCTGGAAAATCCCACGGGCAGAGGAGCCTGGTGGACTACAGTCCATGGGGTCGCAGAGTGGGACACAGCTAAGCACAGCACAGCACATGCAAATTCTCATTTAGTCTCACATAGCTCTAGGTCCTAGGACTTCCCAGTTGGCTCAGTGGTAAAGAATCCACCTGCCAAAGCAGGAGATGCAAGAGACATGATTTCAGTCCCTGCGTCGGGAAGATCCTCTGGAGTAGAAAATGGCAACCCATTCCATTATTCTTGCCTGGGAAATCCCACTGACTGAGGAGCCTGGTAGGCTACAGTCTATGGGGTCACAAAGAGCCAGACACGATTGAGCACTCACCGCAGCTCTAAGTCCAATTTCCCCCATTTTATAATTGGGGAAACTGAAGCTCTGATGTTAAGAAAGTTTCCCAAGTTTATGGAGTTAACAAGTGGCGGAATCGGAATTTGAACCCAGATCTGACTGACTCTAGAACCCAAGCTCTGATTGGGCAGGAAGTAGAAAGGAGGGAAGATAGGAGCCTGTGGGAATCTACTGGTTTGAATGGGCTTGAGATTGGCCCTGAGGAAAAGAGATGAGAGGGTTTCCGAGGGAAACAATGGAAGGTGAGGGAATGGGTCCTGAGGAGACCAGAGCAACAGAGGCATTGGAGAGAGAGTGGGAAATCAGACTGGAGAGGCACACTGACAGGCCTAATCTTTCAAGAGAATGTAGATGCCATGTGGTGAAAAGGTACTGGGAGATAGGGATTATTCACCAGGCTTTCCCGGCAGCTCAGTGGTAAAGAATCCACCTGCAATACAGGAGTCGCAGGTTTGATCCCTGGGTCAGGAAGATCCCCTGGAAGAGGGCATGGCAACCCACTCCAGTATTCTTGCGTGGAGAGCTCCACGGACAGAGGAGCCTGGTGGGCTACAGCCTATAGGGTCGCAAAGAGTCAGACATACCGAAACAACTGGGCATGCACACGTGCATGCAAGGGGTTATTCAGGAGGTGGTTGACATGATAAAGAATAACTTTAAAATTCATCAAGCAGGTAAAGAGCCAGAAAGTTCACTGAGGAAACCTCTGCACAGAATACTTTTTATTCCTTTGTTCCCTGTCTTGTCCTGGAAGCCACAGATGTGACTTCACCCACCCATGGTATTCAGGGCTGCAGACTGCCCAGCCCTCAGCTCTAGGCTATCTTCCCAGGACTCGTACCTAAGATCATAGTTCTATTTTCAAGGATCAATAGAAGGCTCTGCAAATTGACTAGAGGCAGGAAATCAGGCCCAGGCACTTTGTCATGATCGTAACTACTGTGGCAGAGAAGGTTATTCAGAAATATAATGTTGTTACAAGGTCCTGGGTACAAAGGAGGCACCATGCACATAGCAACAATTCCATGGGATTGCCAGGGTCCCCATCAACATCACCGGTTAGCAACTGCCCCAAGCTAACTCAGAAAGTACCTGAGAAGACCAAGACATCATAGATGGGACAGTGTCAATTCTTTCTTGATCTGAGTAAACCAAATTAAAATCATACCTAAAGAATCAGTTTCCAGATTTCAGGATCTTTCCAGTCACACATTGTTTTCAAATTAATGAAAGTTAAAGTTGCTGGTGTAAGTAAAGAAAACTCAAGAGGGTAAATTTACAGCTAGAGTTCTCTGAGTGATGAACAGAACATAAATAATCCTGGGACCTGAGGAGGTCAGAAGACACCTCAGGTGAGTTGAGCTAGCTGGCTGTGGTACCCAGGGAAGGCGGAGATGTTATCTGTCAAAAGGAATAAAATTCTGCAGACCAAACATGGTAGTTTGGGGGAAATGTGTTTAAGGCACTCACTTTCCTCCTTGTTTTTAATACTGTTTTCCTACTTTTCAACTTGAGTTTACTCTGGAACATTTATTCCAACAAAATGTGCCCAGTGTGCTCTCTCAGTGATTAAAGATGTCTGTTTTATAGGCATTAACTTCGGTGAGTACTTGCACCAGGGCTTACCTGGTGGCTCAGTGGTAAAGAATCCGCCTGCCAAAGCAGGAGACATGGTTCAATCCCTAGATTGGGAAGATCTCCTGGAGGAGGAAATGGCAAGCCACTCCAGTGTTCTTGCCTGGAAAGTCCCACGGACTGAGGAGCCTGGTGGGCTATAGTCCATGGGGCTGCAAAGAGTCAGACATGAATAAGTACCCATGGCACACAACTTGCACTTCTCTGAGGCTATCTTTGCTAAGCTCTCGGTAGGCTGACGCTACTTCATTTTCTTCTGGTGTATAAATCAAAGAGGCAAATTTTACCAGTTCTAAAGTCCAAAGAAAATGGTACTTGGCTCTTTGGGTTCATTAGCCTTAGTTAGTAATTATTAGATGTTGCTCAAGCAAATTTGGAAAAGAATTTTTTTGAACTTTCTTTTGGAAAATCAGAACATTTTAATTCAAATCATGAAGGAAGGAAAATGCTGTACTAGAAAGCTTAGCCAGGTGTGATATAGTCATTTTCTTTAGGCTGTGGTGTGGATGAACCTTTTTTCTTCTGGGTAATGAATATATTTGCTTACAGTTTGAGTTTTTAAAAAAACCATCATGCTTCCTTAAAAAAATCTTATAGAAAGCAAAAGTATGAAACCCATTTTAGCCTGTTGAAAGCATTTGGGTTTTTAAGATAGTATCACAGATGTATATATTCCAGGTTTAAATTACTTAGAATTCTAGGTTCTAAATATTATAAATTATAGTTGAAATTTTTTGTCTAGTTATTTTTCAGTAAATAGCCAAGGGCAAGATGTGAAGCTGGCAAACAGTATTTGCTGGGAGGGCCCATTACTATGATTGAATTCCAGGTAGTATTTTTCAGTTGCATCTCATTCTTATACACACACACACACATCCTGTTGTTTCAAACGGAGATACTGAAAACCTCAATTCTATTTGTGAATCTTTTTCTTTTTTAAGGTATCTTTCCTACAGACAGATTCTCTAGGAGCCAGCCAACAATCCAGGCCTAACACTTCAGCTTTCAGCTTCATAGTTGAAAAAAAGTAGGGGGAAGTGAGAGTGACTAAAAACAAAATAAAAATGACCAATACATTTTGGGAAACACATTATTAGGTGACCTCACTGGGGATAGCACACCCTCAGTAAACCATATTTACCACAGATCCCCCAATATATTATACTCAATAAGGCCAAAGGGTTGGATTTATGTAATATTTTTAAATATAAATTTTATAATGTGTGTGAGGTGTCATATTTTCTATCATTTTTGTTAATCTGTTTGAACTAGAGAGAAAAACGGTATTGAGATAGTTGAATTGGATCCATCAATCAGTAAACTGAACCGAGAAAAGATCTAAGGTTTCATAATTTGATTCTATACAGTCCATACTTCTCACAGAGAACTGAAAAGGGCTGACATAAATAACTCGGAAGGAGATCTTATAAAAACATCATGCAGAATCTTTAAAGGTGTTAGCCCTGGCAGGATTCCTAGGTGAGAACGGGCAGCTATTTCATGTTCTACTCTTGGTTGCCTTCTCACTTTTGGTTTTCGTCATGACCTCAGCCAGGCCCCCTTTAAAGGTAAGAAATTTATTTGTGAATACAAACCCCTTTCCCTTGGCTGGTCTCATTTTTTGAGAGGTCTAGGAGAAAGAGACCGGAGTAGGCTGTAGCCTGTTTTAAATCCCTAGGCTCCTCTCCCTCCTACTCACTTCGTGTCCTCCTCCACTTCACATTCCTGCTACATGGAAAGACAGTGGGGCCTCAGACCTCAACATTTTATTAAACAACCACTTAGCCATTCTCTCTCCGGTATGGACTCAAGATGTTGGTTATTTCCTTTAGATGAGTGGGTTTTTTAAAAGCTGGGTGGGCGACCACATGCTACAAATTTAGAATTAAAAAAAAACCAAAACCAAAAAACTGTTAAAAGGACCGTTAAAAAAAAATCTCAACAACAGCCTTTTCACATTTCTTTAACACCTCTTCTTTGGCTGTGTGGAAACAAAAAAGACCACCAAATAAGAACAAGTTATTTACTCAAAGCTTGCTACAGTAAGAGAGCCAGCCACCTTCACTTAGCTGGGGACTCACACGCCGACAGTTAAAAATAAAGGGGCGGGTGGGGATGGGTGAAGGAGGCTTCAGGGTTTGCTCTGATTGGAGGTTAACTCGGGGAAGCTGGAGGCGGGCTAACTAGAAGCGGGGAGTCTAACGTGATTGGTTTAGGGGAACATATTTGGCTTTCTCTAATTGGTCCAGAGTTGGAAACACAGGCAAAGATTAGGGAAGCTGGAAGTCAATGACCGAGTCTGGCTCATTCTGAGCTGATCACTGCAGAGGTTGTGGTTTGGCTTCGCGTGTTGGTTTCAGCAGAGGTTGTGGGTCGGAGTTCTGTTGTGAACCTATGGTCTGGTCATTGCCCGGTATATTGTCTCTCAGTTGAGTGAGACCCAGGTTTTTATTTTCCTTTAACCTAGCCAACTTGCTAGCTTCCGATTTTTGTTTTACCTGGAACAAGACTGCATTCCTGTTACTTCTGTTAAGGATAAACGGAGACACTAGAATATGAAAATTATGGGAACAAATACATAAATATCTTTCTGATGAGGGTCAGGCTGGGGAAAGAATTACGCTTGGTCTTCTAGTTCATTTCCGTACAGAACTCCTATTCCCATCATAACTGGCTCTAGCGGCGTTTCCTTCCTTCTGGGGAGGCTCGGCCTCCCTGGTTCCCTCTCTTTGAGAATTGCCCTTTAGTGCTGAGAAAGCGTGGATCGCTGCTCTAGTCTCCCACTTCCCTCTCCGAAGCTCGCTTTCTGGGTTCCTGCCCTGGTCGCACCCCAGCTACCCAGCACCCCACCCCCGCCCAACTCTTCCCACAGCCTTCTCCACCCCCGCCCCCGCCCGCCCGCGCACAGCGCCCCCTGGCCCCCGCCCCGCGCTCTCCCCGGGGTTCTCCCTGCTGCACCCGTCCCGGCCGGTCCCCTTTCCAGTCCCCACACCCGGGTGCGTGCCGGCGCCTCCGGACCACTGGTTCCGCGCGTTCCTGGATGAAGGCGCGCCCCGGAGGGGCTCGGACGCGGCCCCTTTGGACCTGCAGCAGCTTCCCTGGCCCGCGAGAGATGTCAGGTCAGCTCTCTCGTCCCCGAATCGCTAGCGGGTCCTTGGTCAGGAATAAGCAGATCCTCCTCGGGTCCCAAGCCCTTGACTTCCACTTTGGGGGGAGACTCTTACCACCCACCATTCCCGGATCATTTCTCCTTAGCTGTGGAAAGGCAGTTCTCCTTTCTCTTTGAAGGGATCCATATTTCCCTTTCAACTTCCCCTCCATTTCAGCCCCCGCAGGCTCCCCGTCGGTGGAAAAACACTGCCCTCCATTTTCTCCTGAGGAAGGCTCCTCGGCCCGGATTTCTCCTGACGCGAAGCAACGGAGGCCGAGGAGCCACGACGGGTGCAGCCGCGGCAGCTGGGCGCTCGCCATTTTGCGCGGAGGAGGAGCCGCGGCGGCCGCCATGCGGAGAAAGGGTGGGGGGGGGGGCGGTCGGCGACTGAGGGGGCGGGGGAGCCGAGTTAGCTCAGTCCGGGCGGCGGCTTCGGCGGCGCCTTGAGAGCGGGCAGCGGCGGAGGTAGGACTGAGCAGCCGGGGAAGCGAGCGGGCGGGCAAAGGCAGGCCGGCCGGAGCTGCCCCCCCCGAGCGGGGGCGGGGCGGGGGCGGGAGGAGGCCGAAGCGAGGGGCCGGGTGGGGGCGGGCGGAGGTTTCCGAGGAGGAAGGAGCCGCCGCCATTTTGGGAGCTTCGAGTCAACAATAAAGGACCGAGGGTGCCGAGCGGGAGTGGCCTCGGTGGTAGGACTCGGGCCTGAGCCGCGGGGAGTGGGGTGAGGTGGAAGGGTGGCGGTCGGCCGTGTCGCGGGGGCTGCAGGAAGCCCCCAGGATGGCGTGGGGGGCGCTCTGAGGCGGAGGCCTGAGGCCTGGCCGGGCCTCGGGGAGAAAGGCGGGCGGCGGGCGCCAGCTGTGGGGTGGGGGCGCCGGGAGGAGTAGCACAGAGCAGTGTTGTGCCCAGCGGGGTCCGGAGGAAGAGCGAGAGAGTTCCTCAGAGGAGTTTTGTGGGTGACGAGGGAGGGTGGGACCGTAGGGGGCGGCAAGGATTTAGGGAGATGGCGGAGGTTATAGGGTACGAGGCGGCCCTATAGGGGGCGGCAGGGATATGCTGTAGCGGAGGGCTCAGTTTGGAAGAGGACCGGCTGCTTGACGGAGTAAGGCCTTGCAGGTCGATAACGGGGTGATTATGGAGCCTCCGAATGTCGGAGGAAAGAAGGGGCTGTCTGACTTAAAGGTTTCTCTTTTGGGGGGAGTCCCTATTGTTCCCTAGCTGTGGAGCTGGTTCTCTGCTCTGGTTGCGCAGATACGATTGCAGGGCCCCAACCCTTTTGTGTTTATGGGCCCAGGGAGCTGACTTGAAGTGTGTAGGGGTTTGGAGCGGGGTATGAAGGGGAGGAGAACAAGCAATTATTTGCTTGCAAATCAAAATCATTAGCTTCTTTCCTTTATCACTCACTCCCCTTTCTCTTTCTCAGTCCCCTTGCCCCTTCAAAATAGAACAGTCACTCCAACTTGCAGACCGAGCTTAGAGAAACTGCGCTGCATTTGCAAACAAAAGGTCTTTTTGGAGATGACGAGACTGTTTTGGGTGTGAAACTGTCAGTCGCTAACTACCGTCTGGGAAGTGCTGTAATTAACTCCGCTAGGGTTCCCTCCCAACTAGTCTCTGTTTCGTTCGTATTTTTGAAAATATAGAAATACAACTTGGAAATCTAAATTGGGAAGGGGTAGGAGGAATATTTCTTTTCCTGAGACGTAAAGCTGCAGTGCAGCTTAATTAAGAGGGGAGCAGTTCTCACATAGTCACATTTTGGCTCTAGGGAGATACGAGGTCTTATGTGCATGATAGACAGTAATATACCATTTAATCTTTAGAAGTTGCCCTATTTATCCTCTTAGTGCTTTGCAAATAAGTAATCTTCGGGTGTGAAATAGGTGATATCGCTGATCATATATAAACCTGTCAATACAGGAAACCACCTACTACCTTGAACTGAAATTAGGTGGCTGTTAACTACCCTGCTTAAGAGGTCAGTCAGTCTCTGGATGACTTCAAAATATACAACTTTGTGTATGTGATAATCAGAATTTGCTTTTGAGCAACTTTATTTTCAATTTAAAAAAAGACATCAAAGAATTTAAAATTTGTATTGTTTGAGTAGCTTTGGCGTATGGCAGAAGGAACAGTAATTAATTAGCTACTGTATTTTCGGTAAGAAATATAAAGGTGTTAACACACCAGAGTAGGCCTTTATTCCCTCCCACCCGTGGTTGTGAAATTAAGGTCTTACTTTAAAAAAAAAATAATTTTATTTGGGGAATAATTTTTAAAAATAACTTAATCAGTACTCTGGGTGTCCTAGAAAGTTTGGTTAAAGTTAGTAATGTCTTTATTCTTTCACAGATTTGTTTTTTTTTTTTAAGCACAGGTAATTTCCTCATTGGAAGAGACCCTAATGCTGGGAAAGATTGAGGGCAGGAGGAGAGGGGGGCGACAGAGGGTGAGATGGTTAGATAGCATCACCAACTCAATGGACATGAGTTTGATCAAACTCTGGGAGATAGTCAAGGACAGGGAAGTCTGGCATGCTGCAGTCTGTGGGGTGGCAGAGAGTTGAGTGAGACTTTGTGACTGAAAAACAGTTTCCTTTTTGTGGAGTGTTGGGGGTTTTTTTTTGTTTTTAATTAAAAAATTGCTACTTCAAGTTGAGACATACTTTTGAAAAGTGTTATATTTTAAAATGTAACAGTTCTGTAGTAGTCAGACTTAAGATAGCTAAAGGTTTTCTTGGCTGTTTTTTGAACAGAAGATTTTGACGTGTAGACGTATTTATGTCCCTTGACTGCTTTAGTTATTGTTTTAAAGGACAAAAACTTAGGGGGGAAAAGAAAATGTAGTTTTCTTCAGGTTTAACTTCTTTGGTTGAAATTCATAAGGGCGTACATAATGCTTTTCTGAAAGCACAAAGTGAAATCAAAAGCTCAACTCTTCCAAGGATTCTCAGTTGTCAGAAAAAAAAAAAAAAATGAATGAATTGTTTTGCCTTGTTCCTTTGTAGATTTACATTAATTAAGTTGTGCCATTCTTCATTGAGTTGTAATGCAATTGAATGTAATGAATCATTGACTTTTAGAGGTGGCAGGGACTTCAGAGAATTCTTCGGGGAGGAATCTGAAGGGAAGAGATTATCATATGACAGCTAATGCTAATTTAATCACAGTATTGTTCTACCTGATATTTTCTGGGTTGCTTTGAACTGACAATTTAAATGAGATCTGTCTCAGTGCAGGTTTGGTTTTTGAAGCAATTCATTTTTTTTATATCCTCTTTCCTATCCTGGATAGTGATTTGATCTACATGCAGCTGTATCCTTAATTCTTTAAAAGAAGGGAGTGCTTCTAAAGGAGTTCTTCAAATGGAAACAACAAAGGGGTGTTTTGTTTTGTTTTTTTCCCCCAAAATTTACTGTGTTTACTGATTTAACTTTTTTTCTTTGTTTCAGATTGAAGTGAGATTCAGATACATAACTCAACCTTGTTAGAGGGCTTTTTAAAAAATAAAGAGTTGATTCGTGCATGAGAGCAAGTTACTGCTGCTTACCGTTCAGAGACTTACAGGTGCTTGCCTGCATTGCAATAAAGGACTCATATATTGAGCAAGACTTATATTTATCTCTTCGTTTTGGAGAGCCTAATAAACTGTTATTACAGTTTCTCTACTGACTTTCAAAAGTTTTGAAGTTTGAAAGAGACATCCTTAAAATTAATACAGCATGAGCACGGCCAGAACAGAGAACCCTGTTATAATGGGTCTGTCCAGTCAAAATGGTCAGCTGAGGGGCCCTGTGAAGCCCAGTGGTGGCCCCGGAGGAGGGGGCACACAGACTCAGCAACAGATGAACCAGCTGAAAAACACCAACACAATCAATAATGGCACTCAGCAGCAAGCACAGAGTATGACCACCACTATTAAGTAAGTGTTAGAATAAATAATAAACACACTTGGGGGACCAAGGAGGTATATTTTGCTAGTTTGTTGTTGACTACTTTATGTATATCATTTTAGTTTAACCATTTTGATTGTGAATAGAGGACAGTTGACTGTTTATGGTCAATAGGTATTTGTGATAGAAGAATGTATCTCTGTCATAATTAATTCAGGTTCGTTAAGTAACAAACATAGGCATGGATAATATATATTTTGCATAGAATATTTTTTGAAACATTCTGGCTTTCATAATGAGCTCAGATTTATCTGGTTTTTGCCAGTATGGCTTTTTTCCTAGTGTGATAACTTGACTTTATCCTAATGTGAATGGCAGTTAAAGCCAATCTTAAAGACTTGTCCAGCTTTCTGAACTTCAAAAGTACTCAGAAAATTTATCCATAACTTTTAGTCTATGACACTTTGCTTTTCTGTCTTATTTTATTTATTTTTAAAATACGCTTTCTCCTTTTACACATACACAAAATAACAAGCAGTTGGGGAACTCAGGACTTTGAACTCTTTGGAACACATCTCTGAATAGTCCCAAACCTCTTTGAAGACTTTTAAAAACTAAGAGCCTTATTTTACTATGGAATATTTTTCTTTTAAATTTGAAAGCATGTAGGCTGTCATCTCGACTGAGTGACTTCACTTTGACTTTTCACTTTCATGCATTGGAGAAGGAAATGGCAACCCACTCCAGTGTTCTTGCCTGGAGAATCCCAGGGTTGGGGGAGCCTGGTGGGCTGCCGTCTATGGGGTCGCACAGGGTCGGACACGACTGAAGTGACTTAGCAGCAGCAGCAGGCTGTCATCTGTAAGTGTACACTTTAAAGTTTGTGAATGGTGACTATGATTCCAAAGAATCAGTTTAATAGAAAATTAACAATTAAGAATCTTGACCCATTTGGTATTTGTCTTTGTTAAGAATCTAGCTGTGTAAGTTGATTTAACCTCTAGAAATATGATGAAACTCAAAAAGTATGTGTTTTATTACAATCTAAGTCTTTTTCATGCTTAAAAGAAGCATTTACTAAAGAAAAATAGCCCAAATTTTCAACAGAATTCATTTGATCACTGGGAGAATTGGCATTAATGCATATTATTATTTTTGAGGTGAATACTTTAATTGGTATAGAAATCAAAAATGTTTTCTAAATTGCAGTTCGTCTTGACAAAATATGAATAGACTAGCAACATTTAGTCTACTTTTAATTTGAAACATAAAGCTGCATTATTCCATTTTGAGAGCATTTAATGCTTAACCTCTGAGACTGCAGTGGATTTTGCCTTTTTTTTTTTTTTTTTTTTTGCTTTTCTTAGATAAATGGGTTTTTTTCAGTTCTGTGACTCTTTAAATTTCAGTTGAAATACCATCTTTTCTGTGAAGACTCCTAGATCCCATGTCTCAGAGATAGTTAATACCTGTCTCTGTTAGTTAATCTCGCATTTAAAAAATTTTTAACTTTCTAAGATGATAAATTTTTTTGTGGGAAGATTTTGCATTGTATCGTATGCATTTTTATCCACTGTTTAGTGAATTTGACAATGTGACAAGCTGGCCTACTAGGATGTTCAACTGAAAATGCTCAGAAACTTTGGTGTGGTATTATAGACTGGGGTGAAAAGCTTTAGAACTCTTGGATTTGGTGGCAAATAGTTTCCTGTGATAGAGTATCTTGGATTATGTGGGATGAAGCTTTAAGTAAAATATGTCCTTATCTTCCTGAATGAATACTCGAGATGTTTGAGGGGGGCTTTAATTATGAGCTGTTATCATTAAATCAGTGAAAACTTAAAAGACAGTTGAAAGCATTGTCTGCTTTATTGACAGTCTTTTTTCTGTTAGATGCTTTGGATATTATATTACTTGAAGTTTTTACATGACCAAAAAGAAAATTTTTTTCTTTCATGGTTTCAGGCATCCCCATTAAAGAAGATTGAGAGGTGTTTTTTATTAACAGCTAATTTTTCCAGGCACTGTGCTGAGTGCTTTATAGAAGCTATTTTATATAATTTTTTATCTCATTTTATATAAGAGAATGGAGATTTAGAAAAGTAACTGTTGCAGGGTCACAGAACGGATACGTAGAAGAGTCAAGGCTTGAACTGAAGTCTGAAACTTTATAGATTCTTTGGTTTTAACTAGTCACCAGGAGCTACAAAATCAGATGCCTATAGGGGACTGCCGGAGAAGACAATGGCAACAGACTCCAGTACTCTTGCCTGGAAAATCCCTTAGAGGAGGAGCCTGGTAGGCTGCAGACCATGGGGTCACTAAGAGTCGTACACAGCTGAGCGACTTCACTTTCACGCATTGGAGAAGGAAACGGCAGCCCACTCCAGTGTTCTTGCCTGGAGAAGCCCAGGGATGGCAAAGCCTGGTGGGCTGCCGTCTATGGGGTCGCACAGAGTCAGACACTTAGCAGCAGCATCAGCACAGGGGACTGCCAGATGAGAGGGGACTTGACCTACTTAAAGGCATCAGGTGCTTGATTTTAAACTCTAGCTACTAACGCCTATCAAACTGTTGCTATGTGGAAATTTGGAACCAGTGTTGCTGCTAAAGCTTTCCGCCCTGCACCCCCCCCCACAAGAAAATCCAGAATCAACTTTATACAAAATATCCTAGTTTTTTAATGTTGGCAACTTTAAATGAAGTAGTACTATTTTAGGTCAGACAAAACACATGGGTTACCAGTTTTGAAAACAGTTGAACTGTATACAACATGCTTCTCTTGAAGAGGATGGATATCTTTTTTTCCTTCCATTCTTGATTTTTTAAGTTCTCCCTAGATTGTTGTGCTTTGTAAGAAAGAGTATTTTTTCTGGAGTTGTTTATCTCTGTTGTTACCTGTATTCTTAAGTAAATGGCAATATATTAGTGTGCTTTTTAGAAATTATCAAGATGAATTACCTTTGTGTTTTAGAAAGTAATGCTGTGAACTCTGATACTTCATTTTTACTGTATTCTCTCTAGACCTGGTGATGACTGGAAAAAGACTTTAAAACTCCCTCCAAAGGATCTAAGAATCAAAACTTCGGTAAGTTGGTTGTAACATTCAAGTGGAAAAATGATGTGGAAACTCTTAAAAGTGAAGTAGCTACTTGATGATGACAGTAGGCACTGTATGTTTACTCTTAAGTAAGTTTAAGTGGTTGAAATTGTATAGCTTATATATGATTAATTGCCAAAAATTTCCACTATTTGGAGGAATTGGTAATAATGTGTATCCATATTAAATATTGTGTTTATACATATGTGTATCTTATCTCACTTGTGGAACACATAGTTTTCATGGCATTTTCTCAAAAGTCTCTTTTGTTTCTAGAAGCACAATAAGATTCAGGCTAGGTTTTATCCACCTTTTGTGGATGGAAAAACTGAAGTTGAGAGGTTAGTTCTCTTAGCCCAGCAGTGTCAACCAAGGGTGATTTTTGTCCCCTCAGAAGCATTTAGCAATAAGTTATCACAGCTGAGGATATGCTACAGGACAGCCCCCTTAGAGCAAACAGTATTCTGGCCCAAATGTCAATGGTGCTGGGCTTGAAAAACTCTGGTTTAGACTAGGATGTTTGTAGGCAGTGCATGGTAGAACTAGGTTTTGACTTTACACCTTGTGGTTTACAGTTCACAGCCTGGTACTTGTATAGAAATAGCAGTATTCCATCACTCCCTAGCAGAAAATGACCACAGGGTGGCTGGTCTTTCCCCAAAACATAGTTTTTAAATGGCTGATTTGTGTTAGAGTGGCTGTTTTTCGGAAATAGTTGAACTGTAGATTAGGACAGAGAACTAATCTGCATATATTTTTTTAAATGGGATAAAGAATTAGTCTCTCAGATACTTTCTTAAACATGGTAATTACTAAAGGAACACAGTTGTACTTCATTCGTTTGATGCTTGTCTGTTTTTGTTTGACCAGGATGTGACCTCCACAAAAGGAAATGAGTTTGAAGATTACTGTTTGAAACGGGAGTTGCTGATGGGAATTTTTGAAATGGGCTGGGAAAAGCCATCTCCTATTCAGGTATATTCCCCTTTTTACCTCCTATGTAATGTTATGAATTAAGTGTTGCATACTTTTTGATGGTTTAGTGAACCAGTATTGCTCTCCAGCGTGTGCGCACATGTATGTATGCTTGTACATGAACACACACTTTCTGAACCTTAAAAGGGTAAGTTACAAAATCTTGGCACTTTGTCTCTAAATGTTTCACTGTGTATTTCCTAAGACTAGGGATATTCTCTTGAACAAACATAGTACAGTTATGTTCAGTCAGTTTTAATGCAGTATTTCTAACTCACCTGTCATTTGTAGTCTGATTTTTAGTTGGGTCCCAAATTTTGTCTTAAAGTATTTTTTTTTTCTTCTGTACAGGACCCATCCTAGGATCAGATATTGCATGTAATTGTTACATCTCTTTTAATAGTTAAGTTTTTCCCTACTCTTTTTTTTTTTTTGGTGGGGGGAGGGGGTGTCTTTTATGACATTGACATGTTAAAACTAGAACTCCCTTCCTTTTTTTATTCCAGTAGAACATTTTTCATTTTGAGTTTGTCTCCTGTTTCCATGTGATTTGATTTAAGTTATGCATTCTTAGCCAGAATACTGCAGAAGTCACTTTCGGAGTTACAGTGTTCATTTATTCCAAGGGTGATTTTAATTTTGATTACTCTTTCAAAATGGTATCTTGATTTTTACGTATTTCCGGCCCTGCCCCCTCCCCTTGAAACTAACAGCCTGTGGGGAGGATTTAAGGCAATGCCAATATACTGTTCATCAGAATTTTCCCCTAATTCCTCCTTGATGTATCTGTATATTATCAGTGTAACTCATAAATTCCTTTTTTATTAAATGGTATTTTTGTGCTTGAATTGTCCCATATTTGGCCAGTGTGAGCTCCTTCAAGCCAGTTCCTTTGTTTTTTGTAATGTGCCTCTTTGATTTTTTTCCTCTGATAAACTATTTTCTAAAGCAGTTTTAAGTTTATAGCAATTGAGCATAAGAAATTTTTCATAAATCCCTGGTGACATTCATGCATAGGTTCCCTGATTATCAGCATTCCCCACAAGAGCAGTTTTTGTTAAAACTAATGAACCTATGTTGACATATTATCACCCAAAGTCCGTAGTTTACAATAGGGTTCATTGTTGATATTGTGCATTCTGTGGGTTTGAATAAATGTATGATGACGTGTATCCACCATTATAGGATCATATAGAGCAGTGTCACTGAACTCTGTGCTCTGTCTTTTTACCTTTCCCTCCCCCTTCATTTTTCTTGAGCACTTTTTGGTGGTATATCATGATGCCAAGCTTATCGGTACAGCTACGCTTCCCCAGCCTCAGAATCAGCTGTTTCTCCAAAGAACTCAAATTCCAGTTAGTTGGGAATAGTATTAGAGACCAAGATCTAAACACTAGGTGCATTCTTTAAGTGGAAAGAGCAAGGAAATATATGTATATATACACACGTATGTAGACCTACATACAAATTTGATGTGTCTTTTGTCTTCACATAAGTTGAAGCTGTCAAATCCAAGCTGTACTCAGGACAAACTCTGTGACATCATTGAGCACTTTTTCATTGAACAAGCATGTGTCAAGTGACCTAGAAAGTGTTAGACCCTGAGGGTGTTATGATAAACAAGATAAATAGGGTTCCTGCACTCAGAGTCTGATGGAAAGGACTGCTAATTATACAGGTAATTTGAGTGTGATATAATGGGCACGTATATGTAGACATTAGGAGAAAATGGAACAACCTGGAAGAAATGATCCATGTTCCAAGTGGAGAACTAGAATAGTGATTGCCTAGGAATGAGAGTGCCTTTGTGGACAAACTAGAAGAATTTTGTTGTGGTTGGAAAAAGTATGAAGATAAAGTTATACCTCATTAGGCAGTCTGAGTGCAGAGACCAAAAATATTTAGGAATTTGCTTTTTTATAATGTAGTTCGTGTTAATCTGTTTTATCTATAGGAATGAAAAGTTTTATGGGTACTTTTCTACTGAATCGTTCCACTTTGTAACTCTATACTTAGCAAGGTGTGTGGCAGGAAATAGGCCCTCAGTTGTATTGTTTTGATGAAATTACGATTAACAGATGTCTGTAGGTGAACTTGGTCTAGAGAACTGTTTGAGAGTACTGGCTTTGCATTCAGGTTGCCCAGGTTGAATCCAGCTCTGCGGCTTTCCAAGTTGATTATTTGAGATGTCTCTAAGCCTCAACTTTCTGGCCTATAAAGTTGATACAGCAGTGTATACCATAGAGTTGTTGTAAAGATGAAGTGAGGCAACTCTTGTTAGTATCCTTAGTACAGTGGCTGCTGCTGCTGCTAAGTCGCTTCAGTCGTGTCTGACTCTGTGCGACCCCGTTGATGGCAGCCCATGAGGCACCCCTGTCCCTGGGCTTCTCCGGCAAGAACACTGGAGTGGGTTGCCATTTCCTTCTCCAGTGCATGAAAGTGAAAAGTGAAAGTGAAGTCGCTCAGTCGTGTCTGACTCTTCGCGACCCCATGGACTGCAGCCTACCAGGCTCCTCCGTCCATGGGATTTTCCAGGCAAGAGATAAATGCTCAATAAATGTTACAGGTTTTTATTTTATGTAGTAGTTTTATCAAAAAATATGGTTCATTTAGCAGACGTAATTCTTGATGGACCCTTAATGTCTCATGTTTCACACCTTTGTATTAAAATTTTAAATTCACTTTGTTATTTGCATCCTCAGTTTGATACGGCATATAGGCAAGTAACTCTCCAGCCACTTAGCCAGTCTACCATATGGCTTTTTCTGTAAGGTAGAAATGAACTCCCTCACAGGGTTTTTTTTTGTGAGGATCAAATGTAATGTACAGACATACCTCATTTTACTGTGCTTTGCTTTATTGTATTTTGCAGATACTGCATTTGTCTTTTTGTTTTTTAAACAAATTGAAGGTTTGTGGCAACCCTGTGTTGTCAGATAATGGTTAGTATTAAAGTATTTTTAAATTAAGGTATGTATGTTGTTTTTTTACACAAGGCTACTGCACACTGAATGGACTAGAGTATAATGTAAGCATAATTTTTGTATGCCCTGGGAAACAAAAATATTTGTGTGACTCGATTGCAATGGTAGAAACGAATCTGTAGTGCTTCAAAGTATATTTTGAAATAGCAAGCACAGTATGAATGTAAGGTATTATATATACCTGAGACTGCCGTTCACATTGACTTTTCCTATAGTATTGCTTTGTCTGAGAATCCATGGAAAATATAAGATAACGTGTTTTAGACTCGGTGTAACAAACCATAAATACTAGGACTTCAAAAATAAGTTTAGAGGTTCTCTAGTGAAATCCAGCCTCATGAGTGGCATTCTTCTACTATTTTTATCTAACTTTTCTCCTTACTTATTTTCTTGTCATTGTTTTCTTTTTTCTTCCCCCCGCCCCAAAATGTGTCTGTTGTCTTGTATAGTACTTAGTTTTACCGTGTTATCCAGGCATTTTTTTCTCTCCAAATATAAAAGCCTTTTGATGGGTGTCACCTCCTTTAGAGATGAAACTTGGTTGCACTTTGGCTATGGTATAAGATTTTTGGAAAATTAGGCACTTAAAATCTTCTTTTGAGAGGATATAATTTTACACCGACAAGCTGGAACCAGATACACTACAGATTGGTTCCACACATCTTTCTTTGCTACAGCCATCTGTGAGTCTAGTTCTAGGTCTGAATGCTATGCACAGTACCATAACCGTGCCATTTTAAAGGCGTAGCTCTACAGTAACAGAGCCTTTTTTGGAGTACCTAGGAGTCTACAGTTTTATTCTGTTTAACAATGCAAAACCTTATATTAACTTGGAGATGATTGAAAGATGACAGTTCTTGCTGTTTCCAGACTTTAGGCACAACTTTTGAGGACTTTATAGATAAGAAGGTGATGGAATAGCAGGTAGTTTGAGAGAAAACAGAAGTTAACTTTGGCAACCAAATTTCATATTAAATTGGGAATCTCAAGTTATTTTTAGGAATTATTTCATTAACCAAGTCTAATTAGTCATTTATCAAATTTATAGTAAAGAATTAGAACATTCTTAATTCTTTTGTAATTCATTCCTCCTGCTAACAGAATTTACTATGGCTAAAAGAATTGTTTTATTAAATTCTCAAAAATGCATGTCTTCATTGGATACTATGGTAAAACTGGAGTGTGTTCCTTAGGCTGGAGATACTATTTTTGAAATTACTGTCTTCCATCTCCTTTTTTTTCTAGGGAGCAGTAGATACCTTAATCATAACTGCCTCCACAGTATCCATTTTGTTCTCCCTGAAACTAAGATTTAAGTTCAACTGACCCTAGGAATTAAAAAGCAATTGGTGTCTCCATTTAGCTGCGGAAGTTGACTAGACTATCCATTGGGGACTGGAGAGAACGTAATTCCTCAGAAAAAAGTTTAGGGTGCTACTGAGAAAGGGAAAGTGTTAGTCTTTCAGTCGGGTGAGACCCCATGGACTGTAGCCTGCCAGGTTCCTCTGTTCATGGAATTCTCCAGGCAAGAACACTGGAGTGGGTAGCCATTCCCTTTTCCAGGGGATCTTCCCAACCCAGGGATCGAAGCCTGGTTTCTGGCACTGCAGGGAGATTATTTACCATCTGAGCCGCCAGAGAAGCCCTGAATGCTGAAGCTCCAGTATTTTGGTCATCTGATGCGAACAGCCGACTTATTGGAAAAGTCCCTGATGCTGGGAAAGCTTGAAGGCAGAAAGAGAAGGGGGTGTCAAGAGGATGAGATGGCTGGATGGCATCACCGATGCAATGGACATGAGCTCTGGCAAGCTTAGGGAGACGGTGAGGAATAGGGAGGCCTGGTGTGCTGCAGTCAGTGGGGTCACAGAGAGTCGAACGACTGGGTGGCTGAACAACAGCAAAGAAAGGGAAATGGATACTAGGGTTATTAAAACACAATAAATACATACTGGCTCAGTCCCTAGATCTTACAGTGGAACTGGAACATGGACTTTGGAAAGTGGCAGAATCAGACATACCTTTAAGTTCGTGGGATTTTTTTTATTTTCGATTTTTGTGTTCTGGTGGTGTTTTGTATGCTTGTTTTTTGCCTTAGGGTATTGGTCACAGAGATACAGTTTACACATTTTAAGTAATGCAGTTCAGTGGTTGGTTTGTTTTGGTTTTTTTTTTATATTCACAGTTGTGCAGCCAATTACTACAATCAGTTTAAGAACATTTTCACCAAAAAGAAACTTAATAGTTACCCTTCTTCTCCTAGCTCTAAGCAACCACTAATCTACTTTCTGTCTGTATGGATTGACCTATTCTAGACAATTTCATGTAAATGGGATCATAAAATTCATGCTCTTTGTGACTCAGCTGTGGCTTTTTGACTTAGCATATTTTTAGGATTCTTCCATATTGTAGCATGTGTCAGTACTTTATTCCTTTCTATTGCTGAATAATATCCCACTATATAGCTATACCACATTTGGTTTATCCAGTCTTCAGTTGGTAGAGTTGTGTCCACTGTTAGCTATTAGGAATAATGCTCTTTTGAACACTGATGTATATAGAATTTTTTGTGGAGTATTTTCATTTCTCTTGGGTATACACCTAGGACTAGAATTGCTGGTTCATATGGTAATTTTTTATCTTTTTGAGGAACTGCCAGACTATTTCCCAAAATGGCTATGTATTCTACTTAGTAGTGTATGAGGTTCTAGTTTCTCTTATTTGCAGACCTAAGTTCAAATCCTGATTCTAGCATTTCTTGCTTAGTCACCTTGTGCAAAACAATCTTGAGGATCCATTTTGCCATTCGTAAGACGAAAAGTAACCTAACTTGAAAGGATATAATTAACATTAAATATCTAAGTGTAGTACCCATCACAGTAAGTTTTTAAAATTTTTAGCTTCCTTTCTCCTTCTCTTCTCCCTGGCAGTTCCCCATGACTTCTCTTGAGTTTCAAAGCTGTCTGAATCTGATTTGAATTTTCTCACTTCATATTGTTTAATCTTCCTAGCAAACAGTGGTAAGAGACAGTGTGAATATACTGAATTCTCTGACTGCTAATCATAATAGCCACCATAAGAAACAAAGTACAGTGCATCTTAACTTACAGGCTAGCTAGCTTACTTTGTTAAAGCCCTATCCTTAAACAGTTTCTGTTTCTATAGAACATAAGTCCTGTCAAAGAGCAGAGAAATAGAAGTCAGTGGCCTTTAAGTCATAATGTAAACCCCAAAAAGGAATTAGGACACCCCCAATCTAATTCTATCCTGTCTCACTTCATTGAGATATCTTATCCTTTTAAAGGACCTGACTCAGGAAGTCACTGAGAGACGAAAGTCTTTTTCTGCTGTTGAACTGAGTGGTATACTGGTAACCTGTTTAAAAACCATAACAGAGATTGAACCCATGTGATAATTGCCCTTCGGGACAACTGAAGATTAATAGAGTTGACTCAGAGTTATGGCTCAAGGGATAAAGAATCTCCCTGCAAAGCAGGAGCTGTAGGAGATGTGGATCCCTGGAGGAGGAAATGGCACCCTACTCCAATATTCTTGCCTGAAAAATCCTGTGGACAGAGGAGCCTGGCGGGCTACAGTCCACAGTGTCACAAAGAGTCAGACATGACTGAGTAACACATGTGCTCAAGCAAGGAAGGATTTAAGACCAGAGGGTCAAACCAAGACTTTCTTCTTTGACCTGCTTCACCCTACATAATAAGCAGACTGTTTAATGCTGGCTGTCGGAGTAAGATAACAGAGTGTTGTCACTGAACTATTTTCACAGTTGTTCTGGCAACAGTGTTAGTTATTCTGATTATATGGAACCCATCTGACCCCTGTGATTGGGGTTCTAAAATAAGTATCATGGTAGGAAATGAAAGTCATGATGCTTATGACTTGGGTATTTCTCCAGTAACAGTTTTAAATTGCTAGACATTTGTTTTGGTCATTAGCTCAAGCATAGAAAGAACTAATTATAGTGATTATTATAGTGATTATGAATATTTTTCCTAATTTATTTTTCTAATTTTCTAGTTGTAGAAATTAAAATAGTTTTAGAAATAGAAGTGTTCTGCTTCCTCTGTTCATACCTGTTTTACCTTTTTTAATTTCTCTCTGTATATGTGTATTTAATATTTAGTAATTGTTGAGAATCCTTTGCTATTGTCTAGGAAATTTGCCCTAATAAGAAATATTATCTTCTGCAAAACACTCATGCAAGCACACATGAGTAGGCCAAATTTGAAAACGAGAAGTTAGGGCACATCTCAGGACAGAAGTTGGCTGCGAGACAGACATTGGTCATTATGTAATACAATTTTAAAAAAAGATAGGACCCAAGACTAAACTTTTCCAGCTGAGTCCTATTTATGTAGGAATAAAATTGTCCAACCTACAATTTTTCATTGTGGTCAAGTTGGTTTACTAGTCTCAGAATATCATATAGTCCTTCTTTTGAATATTGTTTGTGCTGTTTTTTCTTCCAGTTTTTAATTGTGAAATGTCCTCTGCTTATTTTCCTCTATGTGTTTATTGTGTCATCCCAAGTTCCTCCTCTTTTTCTGTTGTTGATGCTCACAAACATCATGTATGTTGTTTGCTCATACAAACTCAAAGGTTTTTATTACTAAATTTAGTATGTATTTTATGAGTAGTTCTGATAAATGTCAGTTGATACTAACGGTGATGTTGACTGGTCCTGCTAATTTATTTGGTCTTTACTTTTGTAAAATACTTCAATACCAAGGAACTTTATATACTTTCAGTGTGTTTGAGAGAAGAACTTGCCTATGTACTGTTATTAACAATGCATACAAGTAATAAGCATTGTTCGATCTCTTCTAGGAGGAGAGCATTCCCATTGCTTTATCTGGTAGGGATATTTTAGCTAGAGCAAAAAACGGAACAGGCAAGAGCGGTGCCTACCTCATTCCCTTACTTGAACGGCTAGACCTGAAGAAGGACAATATACAAGGTTAGTTGTTTAAACTATAAATGGTGATTTAAATCTTGGAGCTATATAGAAGATATTACCATCTTTACTCAGTCAGAACTTAAATCATCTGAAATTAATATTTACCCTTTTCACAGCTTTTGGCCTGGTTGTCTTATAAAAATGATTCCTAACTTTTTAAAAAGAGATTTCTAGTTTTTAAGGTTATTTTGCATATTATACAGTTACAACAACATTCCAGTGAGATAGGCAAAATAAGAATTTGTCCTATGGATAGGGAAATTAAATTATCTGAAATAGATACTTAAAACTATGGAACTAGAATGTTTCTTGTGACAGCTGTGTCTGCAGAGTTCCTTGTAAAAGCAGGAACTTTTTCTCTCTGAAGCCTTGTGGCTTGGGGATTTTAAAATCTTAAGCAGTAGGGAAGAAACACATTTCCATAGCTGTACCCAGTAGATCTATGTTTTCACCTCTAAAGCTTTTTCTAAAATTTTCCATTTTTTTCTCCCCATGCTTTCTTGATCTATAATAATTCTGCCATCTTCCTATTATGTTCATATGATATAAATAGACCTGGGCAGCAGGAGTTTCCTATTTGGGCATTTTAACTAGTGATCTCTTACTAAAATATTAATATATTTTGAGCTAATAATTGCGAACTCAAAGAACCCTTTAAGGCTTTGTAACCAGGAGGAGTAGAAGAATTGTATAGCATTGTTACTGAGGAAAAGTCTAAATCTGGTGCACTATAATAGGTTCTTTTTTTGAAATTTATTCATTTGAGTGTCTCGATTATAAGAGGCAATATTTCTATAGCTTCTTAAACTCTTTAATACATGGCTTTTTTTTTTCCTCTCTCTCCTTTTTTCTGTTTGTTGATATTTTCCAGCAATGGTGATTGTTCCCACTAGAGAACTTGCTCTACAGGTCAGTCAAATTTGCATCCAGGTCAGCAAACACATGGGAGGGGCCAAAGTGATGGCAACCACAGGAGGAACCAATTTACGGGATGACATAATGAGGCTTGATGACACAGGTAGGAAGTGATTGGATGTAAGCTGGCTTGCTGGCTGTAATTTGACACACAAGTGTTTCCTTTCAGTAATTTATTAAAATTGTTTTTAAAATAGGGAACAAACATTGCAGTAGATAAACAAAGGAAATGACCATTTCAGTCAAGAAGAAAAAAATTATTTTAGTCATTGAAAGGATATTTAACCTTACTAATAATTTTTTAAATTGCATATAAAGACAGTAAATTGATATTCTACTTATCTGATTGACAAGATTAATTAAGATTGGAAAGGCTAACTAGTAACCAGTAATAAGCATTTGTGAAGAAATTTGTTGTCTTGCAACATGGGGATATAGATTGATACAATCTCTATGGTGGGCAATTTGGCATTATGTTTCAAAATTATAAATGTATGTTTTTAATGATCTTTTTTTGAAGAAATAATTGGACAAATGCAAAGTTGTTTACTGCAGTGTGGTTTGTAATACTGAAAAACTGGAGCAAACTAAATATCAGGGAAATTTGGCTGAATACATTGGGGTATAGACTGAATGGAATGCCACATACCATTAAAGAGTGCAGCTGATCTGTATTCATTTTCATGAAGAGCTCTCTATGATAACATTGTTTAGTGAAAAAAGAAAACAGCAAGAGTTGAAATCCACTTAAAGTTATACATTGAATTTTAGTCAGGATTTTATATATGATTATTACTTGATTAGTTTAATTCCTATATTCTTTGTACTGCCTTGTTAATTAAAAATGATCATCTTACTTGATCCTGTTACAGTCTTCTGCAGACCATTGATCTATTAATAGATTAGAGGCAAGCTGCTGTATCACGACTGAA
Organism: Bos mutus; assembly: GCF_027580195.1. Classification (NCBI taxonomy): domain Eukaryota; kingdom Metazoa; phylum Chordata; class Mammalia; order Artiodactyla; family Bovidae; genus Bos; species Bos mutus. The sequence continues at coordinate 50,481,308 of NC_091631.1, forward strand.
GTGACTTAGCAGCAGCAGCAGCTGTATCAAAAGTTCAGCATACTTTTTGTTTTTCCCTGGGGGTTTCCCTCAGGCAAAGAACTATGTTCCTTATTTGGAACAGGTGAATTGGAAAGCTGTAGCCCACTGCATGCACAGGTGAAACTAACTGGTATTCTCTAGCCAACTGAAGATGAGATGGAAATCCATATTCTAAAACACATCTTGGCCTCTTTGTATTATTCCTGCAGCAGTGTTTCTGATAAAATATGTATGTGATAAACCTTTACTGTATCCTTTTTGCCCCAACTAAAATTAATAAAAATACATATTTTCTAATCTTGTGTAGTGCATGTGGTGATAGCTACCCCTGGAAGAATCCTGGATCTTATCAAGAAAGGCGTAGCAAAAGTTGATCATGTCCAGATGATAGTATTGGATGAGGTAACGTTTTTTTCATTTGGAAACATACTATTCTGTACTGATTTGGCTTTGTTTATAACTGCCAGTGAATGAAGCATAACCTCTTTGTGTTTAAGACCTTCTAGTAAATTCACTACTCTTGTTGGTTTGTTCAAACTAACTTGCTTCTAAAACATGTTTTGCCTTTTAAAAGCAATAGATGATAGGTATTTATAGGAATAATTCAGCCTTGTGTCTTTTTCTTAGGGAAGTCAGTTTATTTTTATTTTGCAGTGAGAAGTCACTGAATAACCTCAAAGCCAAGCCCATTCTGCATCTCTCTTGAATAACCTCAAAGCCAAGCCCATTCTGCATCTCTCTTTATTTTGTGATTCATCTTAAAAAGCATGTTAAAAAAAAGGCATCTTAAGAACCCCTTATTTAACATATCCAGCTTCGTATTGTTTGTTTTTTTGTCTCTGTTATATGTGTTCTTTCACCAGACTATAAGTGCCTTTGAGAACTTACTCAGCTCTGCATTCTTGGGACCTAGCAAGCAAGTGTTTTATATGTATATGCAGTCAGTGTTGATGTTTGGGGTTTTTTTTTTTATTTTTAATTGAAAGACAATAGCTTTACAGTGTTGTGTTGTTTTTGCTGTACATCAGGCTCCAAGTATGTGTACATTCTCTCCTTGAGCACCCCCACACCCCCCAGTGTTGGTGTTTTGAAATGAAGTTATTTTCCTATGTGGTCTGTTTTAAGATAACTGGATCTGTTTCCTCTTGGTCTAATTTGAAACAGGTTTTTATCTTTGAGTAATGAGAGAGAACATTTATTAGTGGCTGTGTTAGCACTAAGTGCTTTATGTGTTTTTTCATTGAATTTTTACAACAATCCTATAAGGTAGTTATCCCATAAAGTAATTCCTACAATAAGAAGACATCTTGATTTTTAAATTGTAGAAACTGAAATAGTAGTTAAGAAACCTCCCAACATAGATAATATTGAAGGAGGCAAGTTTTCTGTTTGTGTGTGTGAGTGGGTGAAGTAGAAAAGGATAGCTTTTATTATTTCCCAGGCAAAGGGAAATACACCCTGCTTCTGCCTCAAAAAACTGTATCCCTGAAAAGTTTGAAACACAGGTAGTTTAATGCTGTAGCCTGTACTTCTAACACCATCAGATCACATCAGTCGCTCAGTCGTGTCCAACTCTTAGCGACCCCATGAATCGCAGCACGCTGGGCCTCCCTGTCTATCACCAACTCCCGGAGTTCACTGAGACTCAGGTCCATCGAGTCAGTGATGCCATCCAGCCATCTCATCCTCTGTCGTCCCCTTCTCCTCCTGCCCCCAATCCTTCCCAGCATCAGAGTCTTTTCCAATGAGTCAACTCTTGAGGTGGCCAAAGTACTGGAGTTTCAGCTTTAGCATCATTCCTTCCAAAGAAATCCCAGGGCTGATCTTGAGAATGGACTGGTTGGATCTCCTTGCAGTCCAAGGGACTCTCAAGAGTCTTCTCCAACACCACAGTTCAAAAGCATCAATTCTTCAGCTCTCACATCCATACATGACCACAGGAAAAACCATAGCCTTGGCTAGACGGACCTTTGTTGACAAAGTAATGTCTCTGCTTTTGAATATGCTATCTAGGTTGGTCATAACTTTCCTTCCAGGGAGTAAGCGTCTTTTAACTTCATGGCTGCAGTCACCATCTGTAGTGATTTTGTCTCTTTAATGGAAATCACATTAAAATTTTTTATGGGAATAAGGATTATGTCTGTCTAGGAGTCTTCTTCCCTTAGATCAGTATTACAGACTTTCCCCTTTTTGTATCACTGAATGTGTGTTGGTGCCTTTGGACTATATAATGTTTACAGCCAGGAACATTCTGTGAACTCTCTTGCTGGAATGATTCCTTATTAACCAGAAACCTTAGACATGATTTCATTTTGTTTAAGATCATCTTTTCTTTGTACTGCAGGCAGATAAGTTGCTGTCACAGGATTTTGTGCAGATAATGGAGGATATTATTCTCACGCTACCTAAAAACAGACAGATTTTATTATATTCTGCTACTTTCCCTCTTAGTGTACAGAAGTTCATGGTGAGTATAAATCTGTACTTAGAAGCAGTACCTTCCTGTTGCCCATGAGTGTACTTTTATCCATAATTACATTATATTACTAGTGTATATTTTATGCTGGTTTCAAGTTTTAAGATAACAAAAGTATTTTGATTTTTACTTGTTCATTAAGCTGGTGTCTGACATAGCCATTGATGCTAGATAAATTGATTATAGCATAATCCTATATTTAAAGTACAAAATAGTAATAACTTAGCTGTATATCTGAACGTTAGATCTCCCATTTTATGGTAATGGCAGATTATATATTTTAAAGAGCTGCATCCCTTCAATTAAGAGTTTATAAAAAAAAAAAAGTTTATCAGACAGACATGTATGAGGATATATTTTGAGTTAAAGTTTATTTAAAGAAATAAACTCTGCTTTAACTATAAGACTTTTTTTTTTTTCCTTCAGAATTCCCATTTGCAGAAACCCTATGAGATTAACCTGATGGAGGAACTAACTTTGAAGGGAGTAACCCAGTACTACGCATATGTAACTGAGCGCCAAAAAGTACACTGCCTCAACACACTTTTCTCCAGGGTGAGCCAGTTAGACTTCAACTGCTGAATGTTATCCATTTCTTAACCTCGATAAAACAGTTGTATCAGTTTTCTCATCATTTTCAGGAAAAAAAGTCCTTAGGTTTTTCCTAAAAGGTAGTTTCAGTTGTTGATCTGAAGCTGATACTGTATCATTGACAGGTCATAGGCACTTTTAATTTGATTCTAAAATAATTTGACCTTAATTATAGGTAATCCCATTATTCTCAGTAATTATAATTGTTCTAAGTAGATGTGTTTTTGCAAGTTTGCCTACTTGCCAGAATTTTCTTGTCACCCTGAGGTCAGTACTCAGATGCTCTTTGAAGACACACGTGAAAAATTTGAGACTTCATGCTGTTTATCCCTGCCCTCTTGTTTGAGCTCAGAAATGAACACCTTTTTCACAGTCTATTTAATGCCACATTCCCCACTTTTTTGTGCGTTTTTCTTGATTCCACTGTTTTAAATGGTCCTTAGGCATAGTGCTGACATGTTGTCCAGTGCTCCTAAGAAGAGATAATGTATTAGATAAACTTCATAAAGACCTGAGTTATAGTGCTGTTGGCCATGAGTAAATAAGGTGTCTTTAAAACAGTAACACATGGGGTGAGTTCCCTGGTGGTCGGGTGGCTAAGACTCCACACTGTCAATACAGGGAATCTGGGTAGATCCCTGGTTAGGGAACTGGGATCCTGCAAGCCATGTGGTGCAGCCAAAAAATACTCAGTAACATGCATAAAACCAGATTATCTGTTGACCCATTGATGAAAAAAGTTACAAGTTCCTCACAGGAACCTAACCCTCTATTTCCCCTGGAGGGAGTGGTCGTATATTAACTGTGCTTAACTGCAACTACTATTAAATGAATAGTACTTAAAATTTTTATAGTTTTGCATTTCCTGTGTCATGAGATTATAATTCTTAGTGTTTTCAACATTTGTTTGTCAATATTTTATTTTCTTTCTTATGTCTTTTTTTTCTCTCTCTCCTGTGCTCAGCTTCAGATAAACCAGTCGATTATTTTCTGTAACTCCTCTCAGAGAGTTGAATTGCTAGCCAAGAAGATTTCTCAACTGGGTTATTCTTGCTTCTATATCCATGCTAAAATGAGGCAGGTGAGTGTAAAACTTGTACTTACATAGATTTTTTTTTAAGCTTTTTCTGAATATTTCTTGAATTTTGTTTTAATGCTCTTCCAAGTGCCCTGAGTTTAAGAATAAATTACTGTTTAGTAGGCAAAGGACCCTTCATTTTAACTTCTGTGGGGTAAGGTTTCCTAACTATAAACAGGGGTAATAGTATATTATTACCCCTGTTATGTGAAGAACCTTACTTCACAAGGTTTTAGGAAGATTGAGATTGTGTATGAATGAATAGTTTCTCAGTTGCCAAGCATAATAGAAATGTGAGATTTTATTCCCTTCCTTCCCCATAATCTTAGATTTGGGCTAGTGTTTAGTACAGTAACCACTAGCAACATTAAACTATTTAAAATTTAGTGTCTTCAGTTATACTACATTTCGGAGGCCACTTTATGTGTGACTTTCAGCCACAGTTTTGGAAGGTTTGTAGAAGGTTCTAGTTTATCTGTGTACCTTCTCAGGTTCATCTTTTTCTCTTTATTGTTTGCCTTTAGAAAAAGGATGTAATCTGTTTCAGAACTTGATTTAACAGAAAATAAATTCAAAACTATCAACATATTGTGTTTGTATGTGCTAATTAACATTGTGAAATTTCATGATAGGAAAGCAGTTTCTGTAGTCTGACAGGTTAAGAACTTAATCAGCTCACATATGGTTTTCAAAGAAGCTTATTGTCATGGATCAGCAGGTGCCATCATGTAGGCACCTAATATTAAAATTATCACAAGAAATGGTGTATACAATTGAAGAGAATATTTCAGAGTGGAGGAACATTGCATTGAAAAGAAAGACCAGTTTGCCAGATGGTAGATTTATTGATTTTGCTTGAGTTAGTGTGTTTTCATTTTTATTTAACTTGAAAAGTAGTTATTTTTAGCTTTTGTATATAATAACTGAAAAGATGAGTAGTAGATGTTTCAGTTAAGCTAAACTTTTGGCATCTTTTATTTGAAACATTTTAGAAGTAAATATGGTGAATATTGTCACTTAAAACCCACACCAGCAAAAAAAAAATACCTTTAAGAATTGAGATAATATGAATACATGTATATTTGTTGCTTATTAATTCCCACGGGAGACTTTTTTTTTCTCCTACCTTTTGTTTTTAATGTATATTGAATGTGGCTCCTTTCTCATTCATGAAAACAAATTTGGATATAAAGAAACTGCTTGGGTAGGAGAAAAAAATGATGGAAATTTGGAGGCTTGTGTGAGCTGTAATCAAATAAATGCATTGCTTTATTCCTAGGAACATCGAAATCGTGTGTTTCATGATTTTCGAAATGGCTTATGCCGCAATCTTGTTTGCACTGGTAGGTATTTTCTATTCCTTTACCCATTGTTTTTCTTCCTAGTTTTGTTCTTTCTCGGTCCTGTCCTGCAGTGAAGCTGCTTACATAGTCAGCTCCCTCTCCTACCATTTCTAGAATTTCTGAAGTTGAGAATGAGCTGTAGGTAACTTTTTTTTTTGTAGTTAACTTTTGAAATTAGGTTCCGTACCTGAAACTGCAAAACACTTATTTTGGCACTCCTACCTAATCTCTGCCTATTAAACCAGTTTTGGAGTTTGTGTATTTTCTAAATAGTTTTAGCATATAGGAGTGAGTTCTATTAGCATATGCAAAATGAATTATGTTAAGAAACTATGTTTTGGATGTTTATTATGGCCTTTCTTTCTTTTGCCAGAATCAGACTAGTTTGTGTTCTGGTGTATTTCACTACATAAAGAAAAGCGGACTGGGGGTGCGTGTGGACAGTTAGATTCAGTAGCCTCCTGTCTGTACACTGGGAATATAGTCTTAGTATTGATACTAGGTTTATAATCTAAACTAGGTTTCTGGATAGAGGGAAGAACCTAGTTTTTTGTTTTTTAATTTTTGAGCTATACACAGAGATAAATACAGAAATGCATGGGTTCTGAGGGCCAACTATAAAGTTATATGCAGACTTTCAACTGAGACCCTAACTCCTGATTGTTCAAGGGTCAGCTGTACAGACAAGAAGAAAGGTGCCGTTTGCCATTAACCATTTCCTTACTTGAGAAGGAAAAATACTTTTTTTCCCCTAGAAAGAGTTGGTGGTACTTACAGAACTCACACATTGTTAGGAATTACTGCTGTGGTTACATTAACTTGCTGAGGCTGCCCTCAGATAAGTTTTGAAGTGCCAGTGCTTTCTTCTTTCTCATTTTTCAGAACAGTGGGCAAATACATCGTTAAATAAGTACTGAACATTTATGTGTAACATGTGTAAATACATACAAAGTACCACCCCTCTCAAGGAGTAGTTGTTTAATCAGAGATAAAAAGATGACATTAAGAACCTCAGGCTGGGCCTGCAAACTTTTTCTGTAAAGTCCATGTAGTAAATATCTTAGACTTTGCATACTATGTGGTCTGTGTTACAAGTGACTTGACTCTGCTGTTCTACCTCAGTGGCAGTATATTTCACAAATGGCCATGGCTATGTGGCAGTAAAATTTGACAAAAACAGGCATTGGGCTAGATCTCCAAGGGAGTAAAAGTAATTTGCAAGTGTGAGGTATATACATTAAATAACCCTAAATTTTCATAGGAGAGGGAAATAACTAGCTGAGGTGATCTGAGAAAATATGAAATTGTAATTTATAGGCTATAGATGAGTTTTAGACTTGGATAAGAAGGAATATTTCATTAGGGGCCTGGCATAAAAAGTAATCTATAGATTGCTAAGAAGATAGTTTAAAGAAGTATAGTGGGTGAGGTTGGTATAGTCGAAGTTTTGAGATGTGTTACAACCAAAATATAGAACAGAGGACTTTGAATGTCAATTTTAAATTTTATCTGGAGACAGTTGAAAATAACAAGTTACAAATTCAAACCAGTATATTAGAAATACTTGTCTGACCATCATGGATTATTTTGACGTGTGGAGCTGAGAAGTGCAGGGAAACCTAGTTATTAGCTTATTGAACTTATTGGAGTTGTGTCTGCGTGTATTTGTCAAAGCCTAAATTAGCATAATAATTGTGGGACTGGAAAAAAGTAGAAGGGATAGTCTTGCATATTAGCTTACCTCAGACCTGTTATAAATCATTCAGCAGAATGGGATTAAAGAAATCTGAACAAAGTATAAATTACTGCTGGTAGATTGCCTCTGTTTTAAAGTATTCTCCATTATGCAATGAACTTTAAAAATAACTTATTAACCTTGAATTAAATACTTAAAAATAGAGTGAAGAAAATTATACTTGGGAGCTCATTTTTGAGTGTATAATCTTTTTCAGCCTTCCTTGATTTGCACTATGTTACCTCAGACCATTTTTTAAAACTTTGATACAACACTGGGAAAAGGTAACTTGTGAACAGAAAGCTGCTTATGGTTAATGCACATGAGAAATAATGCCAGTAATTTACAGATCCTTTTGAATTACTGCATGAAGTGAGTGAAGCTTAGGTTCCTTTAGAAATAAATGTTAAAGAGTATTATGACACCAAATTGAAGGATATAATGGAGTTTTTTTGTTTGTTTGTTTTAAAGATTTGTTTACCCGAGGTATTGATATACAAGCTGTGAATGTGGTAATAAACTTTGACTTCCCAAAGCTGGCAGAGACCTATCTCCATCGTATTGGAAGATCAGGTGAGGAAAAGGAAGGAGATGTTCTTTGTGGAAGTTTTTTGAGAAGTTTAATCACTAAATTTTGTTCCTTTTGTGAAGTAGAGTGTGGTAGCAATTAAAATAGTGAATTTAAACTTGTTTTTTGATGTATCAATTTCTAATTCTTCCAGAACATTTATTTTTAAGTTAACATAACCTGATGCCTAATTTAAGATTTACAAATTAGAACCTCACTTTTGTAACTGTACTGTTTGTATTTTATACTGTGTATTTTGGCAACTTTTGACACTATTACTTTAGGCTGTGAATGAGTGGCACTAAATAAAAACATTAATCCTATATGGATTTACCACAGAGACTAGTACTTGCACATTGACTCCCATATTTAACTCATTAATTAGAATTGTTTTTTGTCAGGTCGCTTTGGTCATCTTGGCTTAGCCATCAACTTGATCACATATGATGATCGCTTCAACCTGAAAAGTATTGAGGAGCAGCTGGGAACAGAAATCAAACCTATCCCAAGCAACATTGACAAGAGCCTGTATGTGGCAGAATACCACAGCGAGCCTGTAGAAGATGAGAAAGCTTAACAAGCATGTGTGTACCTGAGAAAATAGCCAAGTAAGCATAATGTTTCCAGGAAGGAGATCAAGGTCCTCTTCCCCCAGGGGGGATGCGATGTCCTACCGTATACAATTAGCATAAAAGATGAAATACCTCTTGACATAAATGGCAGTAAACAGGAAGTATCTCAGTTGAAGTGATCTTACTGGCCAGTCCATAAATGCAGTTCTTGAATGCTGTCTTCCTAAGTAATGTATATGAACAGTACTTAAGACAAATTCAGACTTCTAAAATAATGGAAGCAAAAAAAATTAGCAATTTTGAACATGAAAATATTTTTGCTCTTTTCCTTTATCACTCAGTCATCTGTTAGCATTCACTCTTAATTTCTAATGGATACCTTAATAGGTTAAATTATCTGTAAAACCTTATTGTAAAGGTATAAGCAGGTTATGAGGATAACTAACTGCCTTACTTTAAATGGCCGCTGGACTCACATGCATCCACCTTTTCATCTTGTGTTGACTATAGGACTCGGGAAGAAATGCTTAAAACAAGGCTTGATTAACATAGGAAAAAACCCTCCAAAACAGCCAATATTCCTGTGAGGAAAATCTGATTTCAGAGATGATAGTTTTCAAATTAGCAGTTAACGTTTTACCCATTATTTTTAGAGTCTCCAAATTAACTCTTCACTTTAACCTTTTGTCCTAATTTACTTGTCAAACACAAAACTCTTGGACAAAAACTAGCTCACGTATGCTAGTACACTGACAGGCTGTTGAGTTCATATAGGATTTAAAAAAACTTTTTAAAATTGTCACAGATGACTACTGCCTGCTACCAGTACTTTCAGGATTTCATTCTGTCTCTGGGATGTCCAGTGGAAATTCCTTAATCCTGAGCTGATTCTGTAGTGTGTAAAGAGGCTCAGTAGAAGCTATTATGGAGAGCATTTGGGATGGACTTGTGAACGCCTACTTCATGTGTGCTTCACGTGTGTGTGTGTCCTAGTTTATATTGCTTACTGGCGATAATTTTAGGTTTCTTTTTTCTTTAGGTTTTGACAAACTATGGAAGGCTCGTTTGGATCTGTGACACATCGATTTTGGGGGGAATGCTCTTCTCTTTGTGGGTTTTTCATCTTCTTTTATTTTGGAACTATGAAGACTTATGAGCTCAGACATTTCTTTTTTTTAACTGGTGAAGAGAAAAGCTGAAAAGGAATTTACCTTTTTTGTTCCACTTGTTTGCACTGTGTGCTGACTGAACATTAGTTGCACTAACTGCTGGTTTTTTAAAAATTTTTCTGGGGAAGGGGGGACAAAGAAGGAAGAGAAAGAAGGGGAGAAACCCTAAAAAGAGAAGAACCTTGATGAACACAAGCTTGTCTACGATTTCAAAATTCTCCAACAGCTGACTCTTGAGTGCATTTCAACTTCTCCCTGGTTACTCATCCGTTTTTAAGCCTGAAGAGCTTATTACTTATTTGTGCGAAGTGCCTTATGCTATGAGACCATTCAGAATATCATCTTTTAGACACAGCCCAAGGAATCAACAATAGTATTTTTTTTCTTTTTTCTTTATTTTAAAAATTTTCGTCTTTTCATTTTGGTTTCAAGTTGAAGTCTCTTCTCTTCCCTTTCTACCTGATACTCAAGCCCAGGGCTGGAAGATGAAACGTATTAGTAATGTTAAACACCATTTTCTTTTTCTTTATGTGGAGGAGTTGATATGCAACTGCAGTTCATCCGCACTGTAAATACATGTATTTAACAAAAAAAACAATCCCAAGTAAAAATTTCTTCTGGGCTGAGTAGATGCAACATCATCGCTCCCAAAGGAAAGAGCAGTCTATCATCGCAGGAGCCATATGACAAGCCTTTTGTGCTCTATAGCAGAACACTAAAGACTGGTTTACATACGCCTCCATTAGCAGTTATGGCACTTGATGTGTAGACATGTCAGAGCCTTTGACCCTCTTTCCTCTGTGGCAGAGCGTGTCCCATAGAAAATTGGGTGTGTATACTTGTATAAACTTTGTAAATAGGTTTTTTTCTGGGTTCATATATATATATATATATACATATATATATATATTTTTTTGGATGAAGGTTGCTGGGATTAAGGGGATTAGAGTGATTATGGGAGCAGCTAAAGATGAGAGGGGCTCAGTTTTCCGCAACACTAAATCTAAAAAGTATTTTGGCTTCTTACTGTAGAGAGCAGACCTCTACAGGAATCCTACATTGGAAAAGAGACCCAGAGGTCTGCGGTTCACTGCTGCCACACTGTCTCACATAGTACCTTTGGAGTAGGCCTGACAGAGAGCACAGGGAAGCTTCAGAAACCTGTAATTCAAGATGTTATTTTTTTGAGACGTTCTCTCTGATACTGTTCCCCGCCAGCCTTTTTTAAAAGTTTGAGAAACTTTTCAAGCTCTGCAAAAGGGGACAAAGAATTTGCCTTGCAGTGTGGGGATATGATTGAGCGGCAGTGTCTTTGAGCAGTATATGTATAAAGCATGGATTTGCATTTCAGAATATTAGCCAGTACCAGCTTTGGTAACTTCAGCAGTTCTGGGGCTTACTTTCTGTGGATCACCTCCTGTACTTTTGTGTGTTGCCCTCTGCCCACCTTGATACATAAACTTGCAGGAACGGGCGACCCCTGAGAGCTGTTAACTTTCATGCTGCAGAAAGCTGCTTGCCATTCTCTTGCTTTGTGACAAGAATTACCTGTCATTTTGCATTGTAAATTGCTGGCAAATGCTTTACAGTCAATAGTGTTGCTTTAAATTGTGCCCCTCCCAACATGCTTGATGTTTGGCCTGATCTCCAGGCAAAAGGAGTGAGATGAATCAATACCAGTGAACTTTTTTTTTAATGTTTTTAATTCCCTTTTAACCCAGTATACTAGGTCAATCAGGAGGCATCTAGGATTAAAAAAAAAAAGAAAAAAAATTTTAAAAAAAATTGGTTTTCATTTGTCATTGTCTTTTAAAACCCTAAAATATTCCAGGATATGTCTTACATAAACTTTCATGCTTAACTCATCTGGATAAAGAAGTCAGTTATTCAAAGTTGCTTTTTTGACTCTGCCTAGTTCTAAGCAAAATTATTTGTAATTCCAAAATTCCTTGAGGATCAAAATCCTGCAGATGCCTCCTGATCAGACATAGCCCTAACTCCTTAAAAATTGTAGCAAGAGCTGCACAGTACAAACCCAAAAAAGAATAACTCATTTATCTGGTATCCAAGCCACACTGTGTCTCCAGCCAATGTTGGTTACTAAATGCAAGGCCTAATTAAGAAAGTAACCTTTTCCCAGGGAGGGGTGGGGGGAGGGAACTTAAAAGGCATCAACTTTTGACCAAAAAATCTTGCCCTTGTACTGATGCAGCTCTCTCTCCCCCCCCCATCTCTTCGAGATAAGAGGGATCATTCATTATAGAAGAAAAACAAGGAAAGTTCATAAACGCAATTTTGTGTCTCGCTAGAGAGAGAGTGGGTGACTAAACAACAGCGCAGTCTCTCGCCATCCTCAGACTGTGCTCTGCCTGGTGCCACGTGCCTGTGGGTCCCTCTAAAAGCACAGACTTTAAATGGAAAGTATTACTGAAGTACAGCCTCTGATGAGGAGTGGCACTTAAAACTATCTGGGACACCACTATTGGACACAGTCTTATACAGGCAGCTGTCCAGTTTTGGTGCTTGACTCTTGAATAGGAATTGTTAAATGGAAAGATGCTCTACGAACTAGGTCAAAGCCTAGTCTTTTTTTTTTTTTTCTTCAATTCCCCCTTAAAATAAGGAGCATTGTTACTATTAGTTGTTTTTCTGTTCCTTCCAGTATTGGGTGTTTAAGTAATGGTAATATTTTTCCAGTGGTTCATTTGGATAAAAACTACTCCCCTTATTTTTAATATTTAAATTACAATCAGCTCCTGGTTTAACCAGTGGTTATATAGTCGTGTAATGAGTTATGGACTGTTACACAGCTTGCTGTCTCTCTCTTCCTTACATTCCGATGGAGAAACCTTCTTGCCTTTTCCCTTAGGAATGGAATAAATTTATTCTAAAATGATCTTCCATGGGAAGAAGTAAGGGGGAGAGAAACCTAAATAGAATCTCTAAATCATTTTCAGGTTGGTCCCAGCATCATTACAGGTTGGCCCCAAGGGGCGGGGGGGAGGGGGGAGGCGATTGGTTGTCAGTATTTGTTTTCAGAATGAGATGGGAGCATCTTTCCTTTGCCTTGTGCTTTGTGTTTGATACCATCATGCTTGGATTAGAACCAGACAACTCAGCACAAAGCCTTGAGTGTACATTGTTGGAATCAAAACATCTCATTCTGATCACTTGGTTTAATTTTTTTCTTTTTTCTTTTTTAATAGGGGTGGGAGGGAGGTTACTTTGCCCCAAGAGGGAGGGTATCTGCACTAAGGATTTAGAAACACTTTGGAAGCTCATGACCTCATCAGAAACTGCCTTTAGTCACACTCCTGACCTTACTATAGATGAGTAACAAAAAGATGAAATAAATTCTTGGGAATTAAGCCATGTTGTTTTTATTTGCTACTTTTTTCAGTGTTCTGTGTATCTTAAGCTGTTGTAGAATCATTTTTCTGGCAAAATACCTTTGTCAAGCCAAAAATTTTTGGCCTCATGGGAGCTGATGCAGTCAACTTCTTGGTGACTTTAGTGGACCTTTTAAGCCTGTAGTTCTACTTCATACCTTTAGTTTTTTGGGTTTTGTTTTTGTTTTTTAACTTCCAAAGAAAACCCACTTCTTTCTGATCTAAAAACTCATCTTTGAGGTAAAGAGTTAAGTGTCCAAAGGTTCATGAGGTCAGAGGGAGCTAGCCTGGCACCTGGACTGTGCCCCTCCATAGCTGACAGATTCCAACAGAAGTGTATTTAAATTCTCCAGTAGACAGTACTGGGCAGGGCAAGGGAGGGGGTAGGGTTGGGCTATTAAGATACAGGCTACTGTATTTTAACCAGTGGTTGTGGGGGAGGGGTGCTTGGAGAAAACAAAGTCTCTATTCCCTTTTTTGAAACAAAACGAAGACAAGTTATTTTTTGTTTAGTAAAAACAGGATACCAGTGTCCCTAGCCACAAGGGACCAGTTCCACTGAGAAGTGAACAGTTGGGACTCAATTTTGAAAACATCTGGGGAATGGGAAAATTGGCTTTCTGTTAATTGGCAAATGTTCCAGTGGGGCTGTGTTTTTGTTGGAATGTCTTACGTTGTATGTACACATAATATTGACCAGAGTCTGCTGAATTTAAAAGAAAAGATGGTGGATAAAATCTTGATTTGTTAATTTATCTCAATAAAAGCCCACTGGAACTCCAGATATGTGTGTGGTGTGTCTTTAGTAGCAGCAGTTCAATCTTGAAGTCATTTTAGTTAAACAACTCACATTCTGAAAAGCAAGAAGACTCAGCACTACTCCTCTGAGCCCAGTTCAATAAAATCTGAGAGCACCTTTGTCCAGCCCTAGGGCTGTCTCTCCATTTGCATTTAATTTTTCATAGCCTAAACAGAACAGGAAAGGGGAGTTGGTCCACAGTATGTTGGAGAACTGCCAGTAATTACTCCCTAGAATTGTTTAGAACCTGCCCCCCAAAATTAGTGAATAGAATTTGTATTCTGAGAACTACAAATTCTGATGAAATCAAAAGACCTCAGTAATTGGAGAAAAGCAGACAAAGCTGGACCCGACATCCTCACCTGTGCACCCAAAAGACTGGTGTAACAAGGTATGTGCAGGACTTGTATGCTGAAAACTGCAAGATAACGCTGGTGAGAGGAATCAGGCCTGAAGATACAGTCTTCAACCCATGTACTACAGCTCTCTTGTCCGTTCCCCAGTTTCATCTATAGGTTCCCTGTATTTCCTTCCAGTCAACCCCAGCAAGCTTTATGACAAAAGCTGATTGTAAAATGCATGTGGAAAGGCAAACTGCCATAACAGCTTTAGAAAAGAACAGTTCAGTGGCTCAGTCGTGTCCAACTCTGCGACCCCATGAATCACAGCACACCAGGCCTCCCTGTCCATCACCAACTCCCGGAGTTCACTCAAACTCAGGTCCATCGAGTCGGTGATGCCATACAGCCATCTCTCTCGTCCCCTTCTCCTCCTGCCCCCAATCCCTCCCAACATCAGAGTCTTCCAATGAGTCAACTCTTCACGTGAGGTGGCCAAAGTACTGTTTCAGCTTTAGCATCATATCTTCCAAAGAACACCCAGGAACTATCTCCTTTAGAATGGACTGGTTGGGTCTCCTTGCAGTCCAAGGGACTCTCAAGAGTCTTCTCAAACACCACAGTTCAAAAGCATCAATTCTTCAGCTCTCACATCCATACATGACCACAGGAAAAACCATAGCCTTGACTAGACGAACCTTTGTTGGCAAAGTAATGTCTCTGCTTTTGAATATGCTATCTAGGTTGGTCATAACTTTCCTTCCAAGGAGTAAGCATCTTTTAATTTCATGGCTGCAATCACCATCTGCAGTGATTTTGGAGCCCAGAAAAATAAAGTCTGACACTGTTCCTACTGTTTCTCCATCTATTTCCCATGAAGTGATGGGACCAGATGCAATGATCTTAGTTTTCTGAATGTTGAGCTTTAAGCCAGCTTTCACTCTCCTCTTTCATCAAGAGGCTTTTGAGTTCCTCTTCACTTTCTGCCATAAGGGTGGGGTCATCTGCATATCTGAGGTTATTGATATTTCTCCCAGCAATCTTGATTCCAGCTTGTGCTTCTTCCAGCCCAGCGTTTCTCATGATGTACTCTGCATATAAGTTAAATAAGCAAGAGGAGTCAAAGTTCACTCAGTTGTGTCCAACTCTGTGACCCCATGGACTGCAGCATGCCAGGCTTCCCTTGTCCATCACCAACTCCCAGAGCTTACTCAAACTCATGTCCATCCAACCGTCTCATCCTCTGTCGTCCCCTTCTCCTCCTGCCCTCAATCTTTCCCAGCATCTTTTCCTAGGGTCTGTTCAAATGAGTCAGTTCTTCGCATCAGGTGGCCAAAGTATTGGAGTTTCAGCTTTAGCATGTCCTTCCAATGAATATTCAGGACTGATTTCCTTTATGATTGACTAGTTGGATCTCCTTGCAGGCCAGAGGTCTGCCAACTTTCAAGGAAGTTGTAAATTCAGTTTTCACTACAATACACTGAAGAAATGACAGACAAGCCACCAGCCTTTTCAAAGAATGGGTATGTACAGTCCAGCCTAAGATGAGCCACATAAATATTTCCCGATTGCTGGCTTGCATTTGGGTTTACTCCCCAGAGACTCCCATAGGAAATTAGATGAAAGGGAGTTTGTGCTTAATTGCTCAGTCATGTCTGACTCTGCGACCCCATGGACTTACAGCCTGCTAGGCTCCTCTGTCCATAGGGATTCTCCAGGCCAGAATACTGGAGTGGGTTGCCATGCCCTCCTCCAGGGGATCTTCCCAACGCAGGGATTGAACCCAGGTCTCACATTGCAGGCGGATTCTTCCCGTCTGAACCACCAGAGAAGCCCAAAGAGGGAGTTTGTATTCCTTTAATTCCCAGCCTGTAAGATGCCTCAGGGCTTCCCTGGTGGTGAGGATCCTGCTTGCCAATATAAGAGACAGAAAAGAGTAATTCAATCCCTAGGTCTGGAAGATCCCCTGGAGGAGGGCATGGCAACCCACTTCATGGACAGAGGAGCCTGGTGGGCTACAGTCCATTGGATGGCAAAGAATTGGACACAACTGAAGTCATTGGATGGCAAAGAATTGGACACAACTGAAGTGACTTAGCACGCACGCATGCACAAGATGCCTCTAGCCGCTTTGTTCCTCACCTGGAGATCTCTGCAGCTAAGTGTCACCCTGCCTCCATTTTCTGGTTCCCTCCCCTTGGTAGATTTTCCCTACACCCACAGCTTTGTAAATAGGCACGATGAAAATAAATTCTCAAATTTTCCTACTACAAGTGTGCCATCTGTTTCTTGTTGGGACCCAGACAGAATAATTGGTACCAGAAGTGGTCCCAGAAAAGAGACTCTTAAAATGAGATTCTGGCATTGGGTTATTTATATTTGGTGAGCTCAATGATCACCTCCTTAGCAGGGTTGGTGGATGGGCTGTTCGTGGATGTGGTGGCATCACAGTTCGGATTTTCGTTGGTAGTACCATGGGAATAAGTGCAGGCAAAGGGTGAGACAGGAAAATCAAGGGTCTGTGACAATCAGTAAACCTGCAGACTTGGAGAAAATACTTGCAAATGATGTGACAAGGGATTAATTTCTACAATATACAAATAACTCATACGACTCAACAACAGAAAAACAAACCCAATTGAAAAATGGGCAGATGATCTAAGACATTTCTCCAAAGAAAATATACTGATGGCCAAAAAGCACATGAAAAAAATGCTCAATATTGCTAATTAGAGAAATGCAAATCAAAACTACAATGAGGGTCACCTCTCTCCAGTCAGAATGGCCATCATTGAAAAGTTTACCAACACTAAATGCTAAAGAAGGTATGGAGAAAAAGGAACCTTCCTTACACTGTTGATGGGAATCTAAATTGGTGCAGCCACTATGGAAAACAGTATGGAGGTTCCTTAAACAACTAAAAATGGAGTTACCATAGGATCCTGCAATGCTGATCCAGGGTACATAACCGGAGAAAACTCTAATTAAAAAAGATAAATGTACCCCAATGTTCATAGAAACACTATTTACAATAGCCAAAACATGGAAGCAACCTAAATATCCATAAACAGAGGAATGGATAAAGAATATATGGTATGAATGTGAGTGTGTGTGTGTGTGTGTGTGTATAAAATGGAATATTAGCCATAAAAAATGAAGTAATGCCATTTGCAGCAACATGGATGGATCTACCAGTTATACTAAGTGAAGTAAGCCAAAGGCATATCATATGGTATCACTTACATGTGGAATCTGAAAAAAGAGATACAAATGGACTTATTTATAAAACAGAAATAGATCCACAAATATAAACAATTTATGGTTACCAGAGGGGTAAGAGTGGGGAGGGATAAATTAGAAGGATGGGATTAACATATACATACTACTATATATAAAATAGATTACAAACCAGAGGTCTTAATTCCCAAGAGAGAAATGCTTCCTCCAGAGAACTCATCAGAAGTTCCATCAAACTGGAAACTGAGCCTGCCACACTGGACTTCTGCCTACTGTGGACTTCTCCTGCTACTCAACCAACAGGCTGCTTTGTGACCCTAATTTGAAAGGGAGAAATTGGGTTGGGATTACACAGAGACAGCAAGGAAGACTTTGTCTGAAATGCAAATCTCCTGGGGCTACTTTCAATATACCTTATAATGTGATAAAAGTTAATGGAAAACTACAATAATCTAGTAAAGACTGGATTAGTAATAGTCCAGACTCTTCAGAAGGTTTGGGTCAAGGCAGAGAATCAAGATTATCCAAGATACTTGCAGAGGACAAAGGACATGCGGAATGGGTAGTGGAAGAAGAAAGTTATTGATACCATATGACCACATGACTAGTTGTAGAAATGAAGATTATAATATTTATGAGTATTTCTTCCTTATTTTATTACAAATCTATTAGGTATGTATCAACTAGTTATTTTTTTCTCCTCTCATTCTCCTACCATCGAAGACAAGATTTATTAATAGGTGTCAAAAAGGGTTTTGACCCACCAGAAAAGGCTTGAACTTGCCTGAAAATATAAAATGACATATAGGAATTTGTATCCTCTTTTGGGAGAGGGTTAGAATGCTTTTGATTTTCTGCTGGACAGTGGAGTATTTAATCAGATGCATAATTTTGCTAATTTTTAAATTTGGAAGCTAAAAATGGGACGACCCAGAGGGAGGGTAGAGGAGGGAGGAGGGAGGAGGGAGGAGGGTTCAGGATGGGGAACGAGGGTATACCTGTGGCGGATTCGTTTCGATATTTGGCAAAACTAATACAATATTGTAAAGTTTAAAAATAAAATAAAATTTAAAAAAAATGGTTAATAGAAGTGACTGAATGTCATATTAACATGAGATGGAATGTTGTGGTTTGTTTTTTTTTAATTTGTCCATTTAGCTAACCTGCAACTACCTTTCCTAGAATCTCCTGTCTTGTTAAGTTCTACTTTGGTAGATTTGTGATATACTAACTTGGTTAAGCTCAAATTAAATTTCCCACAATTCCCTTCCCTATTTGGCTCAGAATCAGAGCTGGCCAAAAGAAAATTTGCACAGTATTTGGAAGGTGAAACTGAAGCAGCAGGAATCACAATCTGAAGGTTATCATGGTCAGAGGTGATGAGAGAGGTGCCAGAAAGTTCCAATTTCCCCTTGCTCTTTATTTTTGCTGCACATTCTTGTTCTTGCTTCATGTCCAGCTCTTTTTCCTTATTGGTAGCTCTGCTGACCAATAGCAACACAGATCTATTGCCAGACCACTTGGCTGTGAATGCACTAATTTGTTCACTCAAACTAGTGATTAAGGGAGTCAATTAGTGATTTTCCCCTGTTTTTTTTTTTTTTTTTTTAATAGCCTCATTTGGACCATTACTTCCCCAGTTTCTCCTCCAATTATGTAAAACAGTGGCTCTCCAACTTCAGACATCTGAATTACCTGGAGGGCTTATTAAAACCAACTTTCTGAGTCTACCCCCAGAGCTTCTGAGTTTATAGGTCTGTGGTGGGGCCTATACATTTGTATTTCTAACAAGCCTCCAAGTAATGCTGAGGCTTGATGCTGTTGATTCAGGGAACATATGCTGGAAACCACTGGAGTAAAGCCTAATTCCTCTAATAAATTCCTCATTCTATAGTATCCATTGTAGTTCTGCTTCCTCGATTTAAGCCTGGCTAATATAGGGCTCTAGACCCTTGAGAGTCCCTTGGATTGCAAGCAGATCCAACCAGTCCATTCTAAAGGAGATCAGTCCTGGGTGTTCTTTGGAAGGAATGATGCTAAAGCTAAAACTCCAGTACTTTGGCCACCTCATGCGAAGAGTTGACTCATTGGAAAAGACTCTGATGCTGGGAGGGATTGGGGGCAGGAGGAAAAGGGGATGACAGAGGATGAGATGGCTGGATGGCATCACTGACTCAATGGACATGAGTTTGAGTGAACTCTGGAAGTTGGTGATGGACAGGGAGGCCTGGCGTGCTGCGATTCATGGGGTCACAAAGAGTCAGACACGACTGAGCGACTGAACTGAACTGAACTGAGACCATATAAGCTTCCTTTGTAGTACCTCAGTCAGTAAAGAACCTGCCTGCAATGCAGGAGACCCAGATTCGATTCCTGGTTTGGGAGGATCCCCTGGAAAAGGAAATGGCAACCCACTCCAGTATCCTTGCCTGGAGAATCCCATGGACAGAGGAGCCTGGAAGGCTACAGACCATGGGGTCGCAAGAGTTGGATACCATTTAGCAACTAAACCACCAGACCATGTAGGGGAAGAGAAGAAATTAAAGGCTATAAAAATGCAACTGGGGCTTCCCAGGTGCTAGTGGTAAAGAAGCCACTTGCCAATGCAGGAGATGGAAAAGGTCAGGTTTGATCGCTGGATCAGAAAGATCCCCTGGAGGAGGGCATGGCAACCCACTCTCAGGAAATCCCATGGACAGAGGAGCCTGGTGGGTGACAGTACATAACGTCTCACAGAGCTGGACACAACTGATCGAATTAGCACACATGCATGCAAACACAATTAGGAACTTGCCAGTGAGGGCAGTAGAAGAGGACTGCCTTCCAAGACTTCCTGCCAAGATAGAGTAATGGTGAGCAAATCTACTCCCTTTCCTAAAGCAGCCAACAATGGACAATACATGAGGCAATAGTTTAAGACACCAGGAGATGAAAGACAGTGAAACCCAAAGATGGAGGCTCCATAACTATTGAATGAACAAACAGGATTTGTGGATAGATGCTACTTCTGCCCATGGCTGCAAAACCTAGATTTTTCAAATGTCTCCTTTGCATTATTAAGCATTTGACCATATGTAGAAAGGCAAGATGAGCCCTGTGATTATGAACACCCAACTTACTGCCTTGAGAAAGCTTTCCAGCTCTGATGCAGGGAAGGGAACCCAAGTGGAATCCAGCAAGATACATGGCTTGAGGAAACAGAGCTGAGATTCTGAGAAGAGCGAGCAGATGGAGACTATAGGACAAAGTGTCAGAGAGGAGAGAGCTGCAGAGAAAAAGAACTCCAGAGATATGCAGAGGATCCCCCTTGAGTCTTTGGCTGAGCATTGATTTGCCCAAGCATGCCTGGAAACTACTTGAGACCAGAGAAAGAACCACCCAAAAGGATTAGGGGGGTACAGTGCCCAGAGCTCACACAGGGTTGGAAATAGTGCCTGTACCCACCAGGCAGACCTCCTGATTCATGAGGCATTGGGTAGAGTACTGAGAAAGGTCTTGCCGTAGTAATGAGTAATCATTAGAGTGCTGATAAGTCCCCACCAAATGCGTCTTAAGGGCTCCCCTGGTGGCTCAGTGATAAAGAACCTGCCTAAAATGCAGGGGACTGGGTTCCATCCCTGGGTCAGGAATATCCCCTGGAGGAGGGCCTGGCAACCCACTCTAGTACTCTTGCCTAGAGAATCCATGGACAGAGGAGCCTGGCAGTAGGGTGACTCAGAGTCAGACATGACTGAAGCAACCAAGCAGCAGCAGCAGCAGCAATGCATATTAAAAAGCAAGAACTGAGACTTCCCTGGTGGTCCATGGCTAAGACTCCACACTTCCAGTGCAGGGGACCCAGGTTTGATCCTTGGTCAGGGAACTAGATCCCACACGCCACAGCTAAAGATTCTGCATGCATCAATGAAGCTCAAAGATCATACATGCTGCAACTAAAACCCCGCACAGTCAAATAAATAAATATAAAAAATTTTTAATTAAAAAAATAAGACCCCAAAGGATTTAACTTTTTCCAAAATAACTGCTTCCCAGAAAAAAAAAAACTCAAGAATATTTATGAGAATATAAAAAAATCCAGCACCCAAACTAAAATTAATAATGCCTGACAACTAATTAATAACAAGCAAGCATGCAAATCAAAACCACAATAAGATTATCACCTCAAACCTGCCAGAATGGCTATCATCAAAAAGAGGACGAACAGCAGAAGTTGGCGAGGATGTGAAGAAAAGGGAACTTTTGTGCACCGTTGGTGGGATTTTAAATTGATGCAACCACTGTGGAAACAGTATGGCAATTTCCCCCAAAATTAAGATCAGCACTACATCATGATCTAGCAAATTCACTTCTAGGTATTTATTTACCCAAAGAAAACAAAAACACTAATTCAAGATGATATATACACACCAATGTTCATTGCAACATTATTTATAATAACTAAGATAAGGAAGCAATCTGAGTGTCCATTGATAGGTGAATGGATAAACACTTGAAATACACATACACACATAATGGATTATTACTCAATCAGAAAAAAGGACATTTACCATTTGCAACAACATGGATGGATCTAGAGGGTATTAGAGGCTTCCCTGGTGGCTCAGACAGTAAAGAATCTGCCTGCAATGCAGGATACCTGGGTTGAATCCCTGGGTTGGAAAGGTCCCCTGGAAAAGGGAATGGCTCCAGTATTCTTGCCTGGAGAATTCCATGGATAGAGATATAGTCCAGGGGTCACAAAGAGTCAGACAGGACTGAGTGACTAACACTTTCAGAGGGTATTATGCGAAATGAAATAAATCAGACAGAGAAAGACAAATACTGTTTGTCTCATTTACACGTGGAATCTAAAAAATAAAACAAAATGGAAACAGACAAAGATACAGAGAACAAACGGGCACGTGCCAGAGGGGAAGGCAGTGGGGGTAGGGGTGAAGGGAATTGAGTGATACGAATCCTTGCTTACAAAATAAACAAACCATGGGATGGCATACACAGTATAAGGAGCATGGTCAGTAATACTGTAATAACATTGTATGGGGACAGATGGTTACTAGCCTCACTGTGGGGATCATTTCCTACTGTAAGCGAATGTCAGAATCATGTAGTCTTCCTAAAGACTAACAATACTGGACATCAACTATATTTTAATTAAAAAAATAAAAAAACACAAAATAAATTCTAGAAAATGTAAGCTCTTGGGGACAAGAAGCAGATTAGTTGTTGCCTATTGGGGAAGAGGTGGGAAGGAGGGGAGGATTATAAAGATATACAAGGCAACATTGAGAGTGATAGATGTGTTCAGTATTTTGATTGTGATGATGGCTTCACAGGTATACACTTGTTAAAATACTAAATTACAGACTCTAAATATGTGCAGTTTATTGTAGGTCAATTGTGCCTCAGATCCCAGGGATGGGGGAGCCTGGTGGGCTGCCATCTATGGGGTCGCACAGAGTTGGACACGACTGAAATGACTTAGCAGAGAAAGCTCTTTAAAAAAAATAGAGCATGCAGAAAGAAGCAGAAGGCCTTAAGGAAGATTTGAAGGAGTCATATGTGGTCCTTGGGCACATAAAACTGAAGACCAAGACCTGGGTCTGACTGCAAGAATTATAGAACCACAGGACCCACTGGAATGCACGGCCTACCAGATTTCTCATGTTACACAATCTGATGGGGAGGGAGGAGCCCTCTGAGATGTGGGATGGGGCATTTGGACATACATAAACCAGGATCCAAAATCACTGCAGATGGTGACTGCAGCCATGAAATTAAAAGATGCTTACTCCTTGAAAGTTATGACCAACCTAGACAGCATATTGAAAAGCAGAGACATTACTTTGTCAACAAAGGTCTGTCTAGTCAAGGCTATGGTTTTTCCAGTGGTCGTGTATGGATGTGAGAGTTGGACTATAATGAAAACTGAGCACCAAAGAATTGATGCTTTTGGACTGTGGTGTTGGAGAAGACTCCTGAGAGTCCCTTGGACTGCAAGGAGATCCAACCAGTCCATCCTAAAGGAGATCAGTCCTGGGTGTTCATTGGAGGGACTGATGTTGAAGCTGAATTTCCAATACTTTGGTCACCTGATGTGGAGAGCTGACTCATTTGAGAAGACCCTGATGCTGGGAAAGATTGAGGGCAGGAGGAGAAGGGGACGACAGAGGATGAGATGGCTGGATGGCATCACCGACTCGATGGACATGAGTTTGAGTGAACTCCGGGAGTTGGTGATGGACAGGGAGGCCTGGTGTGCTGCGGTTCATGGGGTCACAAAGAGTTGGACACAACCGAGCGACTGAACTGAACTGAAACCAGGCTAAAACTTTTGAACCTTCTCCATTCTTTAAGAATGAAAGGAGAGAAGAAAAGAATCACTTGATGGCAGAGAAATCGGACAAACATAACTCAGCCGGGTGATTCAGGTCAAGATCAACAGTAAAGAGCCATGTTGACAGTATGTACCCTTGAAATGACGCAATGCGGACAGCACTTGTCCTCTTCCTCCCCCAAACCCGCAATTCCAACATAACTACGAGAAAAACACCAGACACTCCAACTTGAGGGACATTCTAAAAATGTTCCTGGCCAATACTGACCAGTACTCCTTGAAACTATCAAAGGCGTCAAAAACAAGAAAAGTCTGAGAAACTGTCACAGCCAAGAGAAGCCTAAGGAGGTGTGACAACTAAATGAAAGGTTGTTGCTGCTGCTAAGTCGCTTCAGTCGTGTCCGACTCTGTGCGACCCCATAGACGGCAGCCCACCAGGCTCCCCCGTCCCTGGGAGTCTCAAGGCAAGAACACTGGAGCGGGTTGCCATTTCCTTCTCCAATGCATGAAAGTGAAAAGTGAAAGTGAAGTCGCTCAGTCGTATCCAACTCTTTGCGACCCCATGGACTGCAGCCCACCAGGCTCCTCCGTCCAGGGGATTTTCCAGGCAAGAGTACTGGAGTGGGGTGCCACTGCCTTCTCCGAAATGAAAGGTAGGATTCTGGAATAAAGAAGTAAGTGAAATAAAGAGTAAGTGAAAGACTGAGGAAATCTGAATAAAGCATGGACTTTAGGTACTAATAATATATCAATGTTGGTTCATCGCTTGTGACCAATGTACCAGCAAATGTATGTTATTAGTTATACGGGAGGAAGCGGGGGAGTATGCCTGTGTTTTTTAGATTATACAGGTCCTTGCCTTTTATCTGTACTCACTAGCCATCCCTGTGCACTCAGATGAACCACCAGCACAAGGCTGCTGCCTTTAAACTAGACTGAGACTCTGAGGTTAACAGGATATTGTGAATATAATGGAAGAGAAATACGTCTCTCACGGCAGTCAGCTGCCACAGAGCCCCGCGTGCTAGTGGAGAGCCACCTTGGGATTGTCCCCACAACTTTCTGCTCCCCGTCCTTATTTCTAGACATGTCAGCGCTCAAGGGAGTTTCCTTGGCCTCCTGGCTGACCTGTCTCTTGGGCTCCACGTAGCAGGCTTGAAAACCTTGTATAATAACTGCCCAGCCTGGAGACCAAAGAACCCAGAAACAGTGACAGAGACATCAGTGGGTTATTAGATAGGGGATCTTACACTTTTGAAGCAAAAGGTCCTGGAGTGACACCCACTTTGTGTACAGCAGGTGGAAGCTGGCTAGACCTTCACAACTCAGGGGAGACGGAGGCTACCATTTATAGGGGGAATTGCCGTAAGGTTGGCTCATCAGTTACCAGGGAAACCAGCGGCTAGGGCAGGGGGCAAGCATGTTTATAGTTACTGATTAAGCCCTGTAATTAAGAGGATTGGATAGTCACGTGAGTGAAGCAGGGTCTGGTCAAGCAGGAGATGTACAGACAGCAGGAAAACAGCCATCTTGAGTGGCCTGACCATACATGGCCCTAGACAGTTAACAAGCATAAGGAATAATTTCCATGAACCCAGACCCTTGCATCTTTCCATACAGAGAAAAGCACTAAAACCATGAACTTGAGATGCCTGTTTTCTGTGATTAATTGTCATCTTTAAATGTTTGACTACACGTTTGTTTCAGCAAAATCTCCTATATATCCTGCTTCCTCTCTTACCTCTTTGGAGCAGTTCCTCCAAACTATCTGAGAGGCTATGGTCCTCAGCAAGGTCCCCTAGCAAAACACAACTTACAACTTTTAGGTTGTACATTTTTCTTCATTTAACATGATTGTGTTACTTTATGGTTCTGATAACTTACAGGAGGTTTACACCAACTGCCCCTTTGTTTATTGATTGTAGTGAGACTCAGGATTCACTCCTGGTCTCACTCAGCACCCTGGAAGACTCTGCCTTGATGGGATGGTGGAATCACCTGCTGAGAGACAGCGTCCTGCAGGACCGGGGCAGCATCCTGCAGGACTGGGGTGCCATCCTGCGAGATACAGTACACGCCTAAACTGTTGCCAATATATAGAGCCATTTCCCCATAGGCAAGATGCACGGGTCCAAGAACCAAGAGCTGGAGATGAGAGTGGCCCCTTTCGGGACTTCCCTGGTGGTCCAGTGGGGTTAAGACTCCACGCTTCTAATGCAGGGGGTTCCAGTTCAACCCCTGGTTGGGGAACTAGATCTCACATTCCACGAGGCCAAAAAAAAGAAAAGAACCCTGTCCAGAAACATCCTGTCAGAGGTTAAGGAGAGCAGAGAATGGAAGGTGTAAGAAGGCAACTAAGATTACCTTGGTCTTGGGGTCAGCTATAGAGATGGGAATGCAGCAGCCACATTTGATGAACAACTATTTCTTTTTCTTACCTTATCTGAAGAACACCAGTGCTTTCAGCTGGAAGCATAACTAACTGGCATCACCCCAAGATGGTACAGTAGCTGATGGGACTTTATGAGTCCTTTGTGTTGGGGAAACAAAATTTTCCTGTGGACAAAGGTCTAGAGTGGATGCTGAGGGCCAAAGGGGTGGACTGTGCCATATATCTTTTGTTTGCCCCTCCAGAACCCCCTGTCACCCCACCCCACATCCCCCTCGCCATGCCCTCTGACCCAGGAGGCTGATCTGTATGGTCCACATCCTGTGTCTTCAGCATCCTGGCAGAGCTCAACAGGAGATCAGAGAGAGAGAGAGAAAATAGAATGTGGTCAGTTACTTATTCCCTCTCCTTGAGCTGGCCGAGTCCCTCAACCAATGACCACGACTTCTCTCACCACAGGCTTGAAGCACAGCTCTCCTCCACCCACTGCCAGCCTCATGATGGCCATGCCTGGCTGCTCCTAAACTTGGGTTACTGCCCTATCCTTGTGGTTCCCCAATACCCACATCTTTTTTTTGTAAATAAACCCTCCTCAAATTATCCTATTTTGAATGTGCCATCTGTTTCCTGTTGGGAGACAGACTGATGCAGTAGGATTTATGTCACAATTGCTCTAACGGTTTTGTGTTTGAACGTCAACTTGGGGTGTCCTGGCATTTTCTGCCCTTAAATGGGAGCTGCTTTGAGCCCCTAGAACTGTCTGAGCCATGGCAGGCAAAAGGGTGAAATAAGACAATGAAATGACCTTCCACAGTGCCTGGGGCAGACTCAATAAATGCTAGAAAATCACCCTCCCGTTGCACCAGACTCTGCACTTCAAACAAGAATAGTGGGTTTTGACACCGTGTGTGTGCCCGTCATGCATGTCAGTGGTTTCACTGGAGAGGGTTAAACAGGAGAGGTTTTGCTCCAAATGACTATTTTATTAAAGTCCTGCTCAATTCTTAAATGTTGATACACCACAAAAGGCAAGGAGGAAACATATCTAATTTAAGATGTTTGGAAATAAACAGAATCGAACTCTAGGCAGGGCTCACCTAGCTGTGGCCAGCAGGGGTGGGTTTCCTGCCAAGGCAATGACGCATAAACCCAAGCCTCTCTACAGCTCTACGCCTAGTTTCGCATTCATAATTTGATTCCTTTTCTTAAAGGAGTCCAAATTGTTTAAGCTTAAGGAGTCCAAATTGTTTAAGGTGCTGTGATACCTGGGGACCCATGCTGCCAGGAAGTTATTACATTTGGGCTCCTCTCTGGGACAGGTGGAATGAGGGAGACTGAGAGGCCGGCTCACACCCACTGGCGGTCACTCATTCTGGATGAACACAAACAAACCAAGGGCCGCGGGCAGATCTGAGCTGTGCTCAGGGACAGTGGTTCAGCTGCAGCTGTGACAGGAGAGCTCTTGGTCTCAGCTTCACCTACAATCAAGACACCTGAATGTGTGACTGTAGACACAAACTCTTGCCTACCTTCTACGGGGCAGGCTGTGCAACCACAAAGCAGACACTTTTCAGAGCATGGGCGTTATTCGACTTCCAAGTGAGAGCGAGTTCCTCACCATGGCCATCACCACCTCTAACCCATGCCGCTTCACTTTACCGCTTGAGAACTGTCCTCTACTACAAGCAGGCTCGTTGCCTCCAAAGCCAAACCTTCTGTGAATCCTTTGACCCTGCAATTCCATGTGGAGGAATTTATTCCGAGGAAATAATACTACTGTTTATAATGAAATCAGTATAAAGGCATTCTCTCTAGCATTGTTTGTAATAGGAAAAAAGAATAAACTTCAATGTTTATGTTTATTCAGGGTCTGATGATAAAGCATTGATTAACTCATGGTCCATCCATATAATAGAATGTGGTGAGGCTGTTAACATTGCATGGAAGCATTAATAGAATACATAATGATATGAAATGATAAATACATTGTGGTGGGCAGACCCTAGGGGGCCTCATGAATCCTTCCCTGTGACTTGCTCCCTGTGCATCACCAACTCCCGGAGTTCACTCAGACTCACGTCCATCGAGTCAGTGATGCCATCCAGCCATCTCATCCTCTGTCGTCCCCTTCTCCCGTCCCCAATCCCTCCCAGCATCAGAGTCTTTTCCAATGAGTCAACTCTTCGTATGAGGTGGCCAAAGTACTGGAGTTTCAGCTTTAGCATCATTCCTTCCAAAGAAATCCCAGGGCTGATCTCCTTCAGAATGGACTGGTTGGATCTCCTTGCAGTCCAAGGGACTCTCAAGAGTCTTCTCCAACACCACAGTTCAAAAGCATCAATTCTTCGGCGCTCAGCTTTTGTCCTACAATTTAACTCAGTTCTGACACTAGCCAGAAATAGCATCAGGTCCCACAGCTTAAGGGCTCAGTCCCACAAGACTGCCACACCATCACACACACACACACACACACACACACACACACTCTTCAGATGCCAGTGCTTCTGACTAACTGGCATTGATCTGAAGTTCAACAATCCCCCTTTTTGGGTTTAATAAATTTGCTAAAGAACCTCCCCGTGTGCATATGTTCACTAATTGGAAGCTCTCCAAGCTCCATATGTACTATTGGGATTTTATGGAGGCATCCTGACATAGGCATGATCAATTATTAACTTCATTTCCAGCCCCTGCCTCCTCTCTGGAAGATGAGGGTGGGGCTGAAAATTCCAAGCTTCTCATCATTGGTTGGTCTTTCTGATGACCAGCCCCCATCCAGGAGCCTCCAGGAGCCCCTTCGGAGGCACTTCAGTAGAACAGAACATGCTTCTAGTTCTCGTATCACTTAGAAAATTATCCTGCAAGGTAGTCAATAATACCCAAGGGCTGTGAAGTAGAAAGATGGAGCTGAGTCCTCACCTAGATCCATAGTCCTCAGAGAGTTACAGCCTCAATGAAAAGGTGATCTGGGGAAGCAAATCTTCCCTAGTCCAGGAACATAGCAAAAAAGGATGTCTCAGCTTGGATTCTGGGTAGAAAATGAAATTCTCCTGTTTAGAATTTCTAAACATAGGTCTGTGTTTCCTGTTTGGGGCTTGAGTTGATGCTGTCTTCATAATTATTTAAATAGGATCCAGCAACAAGACAAGAGAATAACATTAAAAAAAAAAAAACTTCTCATAGTGAGTGATACTGTTGGGGTTCCTAAAAGAAGCAATCACAAAGTAACTCTGGAATATCATGCTCTCAACCCAGATCACATGGAATCCCAAAGGATAAAGCCCCACTGAACATGAGCTTGCAACCCAGATTACAAAAAAGAAAGAAAGGAGAAAGGAAGAGAGGGAGGCGGGGGGAGAGGGGAGGGAGGGAGGAAAAGAGAAAGAGAAAGAAAGAAAGGAAAAAAGAAAGGAAGAGGAAATAAGCCATCATAATGAAAGACTCAGCGGACTTAACCTCAAAATTAGACTCTCAAGCATCTGAGATGTTATATGAAGACTAAAGATATTATACAATAGATATCATTAAAATGTCTAGATGCATATAAGGCATTGAAAGCATAAGAAAAGAATAAAATACTATGAATAGATGTAAAAAAACCAAATAGAATTTCCAGAAATGAAAAAATAACTGAAATATACAATTCAATAAATAGGCTAAACACCAGATTCAATACAAATGAAGAGAAAAATAGTGAATTGGGAAACTGGTCTAAGAATATTACCCAGAGGAAGAAGAAGAAATAGAAATTACGAAAAAGAGGTTAAGTGACGCAAAGAATAAGATGAGAAGGTCTACCGTTTGTCTAACAGGAATTTCAAAAGAGAATGGCCAAGGCGTTACTGAGAGATAACAATTGATAATTTTTCAGAGTTAATGAAACATATGCCTCTTCAGGTTTGGTAAGAATAGTAACACTTCTAAACTATGCTACCTGTGTTTTATCCATCTTTGTTAATGTACTTATATCTTTTTTTCTTTCTTTTTTGGAACAAGATCAAATAGAAACAGAAATTTTAATTAATTAATTTTAAAATAAATTAAATGAAAAGATGGATGTAAAGTTTCACAGAGGAAGGACATCTGGATCAGGCTGGGCTGGGATAGGTATCAGTTAGTACCGTTTCACTTGTAAATGGCATAAAAATCCATTTAAAACTGTCTTAAGGGACTTCCCTGGTGGTCCAGTAGTTAAGAATCTGCCTTGCAATGCAGGGGATGCGAGTTCGATCCCTGGTAGGGGAACTAAGATCCCACATGCTGTGGAGCGACTAAGCCCACGCACCACAACTACCGAGGCAGAGCGCCACAACGGGGGAGTCCAGCCTGTCCTCTGCAACCAAGATCCCGCACGGCAGCGAAGATCCTGCGCGCCGCAACCAAGCCCTGGTGCCGCTAAATAATTTTTTTTTTTTAAACTATCTTAAGAAACCATGGGCAGGGTTTCCCTGGTGGTCCAGTGGTTAAGAATCCACCTTGCAACGCAGGGGACACCAGTTGGATCCGTGGCCTGGGAAGATCCCACATGCCGAGGAGCAACTATTAACAAGCCTGTGCACCACAGTTATTAAGCCTGTGCTCTAGAACCCACAGGCTGCCGTTACTGAGCCCGTGTGCCCTGGAGCCTGTGCTCTGCAACAAGAGAAACCACCGCAGTGAGACGGCTTCACACCATAACTAGAGAGTAGCCCCTACTCTCTGCAACTAGAGAAAGCCTGAGCACAGCAACAAAGACCCAATGTAGTCAAAAGTAAATAAATAAACAAAATAATTTAAAAATATTTATTAAAAGAAAAGAAAGAAACAAGGGGCAATGATCGCTATGTTACTGAAAATATAATGAGTAGGGCTGCCTTTGGGTATGGCACGATGCAGGTTTCAACCATGCATTCAAGTTTTGCTTTTCCCAAAACCTCAGCTCTGCTCTTCTGCACGCTGGCGTCATTCTCAGGCTGTGACTGAGAACAGAGTCTCCCCCCCATATGAGAATAGAGTCTTCCTCTCTTTTGTTCACAGTTTAATTCCCAACACTTAGAATAGTATTTAGCACATAATACATACTCCAAAAATATTTGTAGGAGTAAGAGGAAGAGAAGGCAGAAGCAGGAATATCAGCATAATTTCTGACAGGAAAAAGAAAAAGGAGACTCTACTAGATATGTTTTAGAGAAACTGCAGACCAATGGAGACAGATGATTTTAAACCACCTGACAGATTACCTACACAGGAAAACAATTCACAGCAGCCTTCTCGATGGCAGAACAGAAGACGGAAGTCAGAGGCATGCTACATTCAAAGTGCTGACAAAAACTATCTCACCCTGGAGTTCAAACTCCCCTAAAATACCACTCAAGAGGGCTCCAGTTGGCTCTTGCTGCATAGCAAACCTCTCCATAATATAGTGGCTTAAGGCAACCTCCCCTGTGTATTCACTCACAGTTCTGTAATTTGACAGAGGGGGGACAGCTCATTTTACCTTCTGTGTGGCCTTGTCTAGGGTGGCCCATCTGAGACTGGAAGAAACGAGGCAGCTTCACTCACACGAAGGCCCTCAGCGGAAGGGGTGGGATTGCAGGTGACTCTCTGGCCCCTTGTCATCGTCATGCTCCAGGCCCCCTCTATCTCTTCAGTGGGGCAACTGGGCTTAGCTTCATGGTGCTTGGACCCCAACTGGGTAAAAGTGGAATCAGTCAGTCTTCTTATGACCTAAGGCTGGACCTGGCACGGGGTCACTTCCACATTCTACTGATCAAAGCAAGTCACAAGGCCAGCCCATGTTTAAGGGCAGGGGAAATAAACTCCATCTCCTTGGGAGGAGTGACATGGCCATCACAGGGATGGACAGAACTTGGTGGCCAGCGTTGCTGACAACCCAACGCAAGGAGTGAAAGTGAAATAAAGACCTTTCAGATGAAGACGGAAAAGACTTCACCATAACATCACCGGGTTAGGGCTGCCAGCACATTTATTTTAAGAGAAAGGAAATGGAACTCAGAAGGTGTGAGATGTAAAAAAGCCGTGAAGAGCAACAACACAGACCTACTGCTTAGCACAGGGAACTATACTCAGTGTCTTGTAATAACCTGTAATGGAAAAGAATCTGAAAAAGAAAAAAATTATATATATATATATGCAACTGAATCATTTTGGTGTACACTTGAAACTAACATATTAAAAATTAACTACACTTAAATTTTTTTTAAAAAGCAATGAAGAGAGCAAATACACTCTGGTAGACATGTGGGTAAATGGATATAAACACCAACCGTGGAAAACTGCAACTGTGATGGCAGTGAGTTGGAGGTGTGAAAACTAAGGCAGACCCACAACCCTGGATGGTGCTATGGAAGGTGGAGGAGGCGATCGAAGTATTCCAAGGGCCCTTCCCCCATCAGGGGACGGCCATGTTCCTAATTAACTAGAATCACTGTACATGTGAAAAGAAGGGGAGAGGAGCCCTAAAGAGTAGGAATGAAACCTACAATTTCCAAGAAAATGAATGAAAGAAGGAAGGAATAAAAGTAGAAAAAAATAACAAAAGAGGCTCTGATTTCCCTGATGGTCCAGTGGTTAAGAATCTGCCTACCAATGCAAGGAACACGGGTTCTATCCCTGCGTGGTGAACTCAGGTCCTGCCTACCGAGTGGTCCCGCCAAAAAATAAAACAGATAAAAAAATAAAAAAGGCTCACTAGATTCGATTGATATAGGAAACAAGAGAAAAACAAAAAAGAAACACCCATGAGAAGATCGAGGAGCACAAGATAATAAGATGGTAAAAATAAGTCCAAGTAATGACAATACTTGTAAGTTAAAGGACACAGATTCTCAGATTAGATCTATGTATTAATACGGCTGAAACTGAGAAACATGCAAGCACCAAAGAAAAAAAAAAGCAATGAATTGATAATGACACAGTACAATACCCTCCATACATAGTACATAAGATTTTAAAACAAGCGAAGCAGTAGGGGGTTCCTCAAACAATTAAACACAGAATTACCATATGATCCAACAATTCCATTTTTGTGTATGTCCCCAAAGGAACTGAAAGCAAGTACTTGAACAGATACTTAAATACCTGTGTTCAGTTGCATTATTCACAGTTGCCAAAAGGTGGCAACAACCCAAATGTCCATCAATGAATGAATAAACAAAGCGTGGCTGACATATGCAATGAAATTTACTCAGCCTTTAAAAGGAAAGAAATTGACACATGCTACGACATACAGGAACCTTGAAGATGCTATGCTAGGTGAGATAAGTCAGACACAAAAGGAAAACATTATATGATTCTATTCATACCAAGAACCATTAATTCATTGTGATAGAAAGTAAAATGATGGTTTCCAGAAGTTGTGGGGGAGCAGGGAATAGGAACCTTATTGACTAATGGACACA
This sequence comes from Bos mutus, assembly GCF_027580195.1. Classification (NCBI taxonomy): domain Eukaryota; kingdom Metazoa; phylum Chordata; class Mammalia; order Artiodactyla; family Bovidae; genus Bos; species Bos mutus. Next base: position 50,514,747 of record NC_091631.1, read on the forward strand.
GAGTTTCAGTTTTGGAAGATTAAGAATTTCTAGAGCTGGACAGTGGTGATGTTACCCAACAATGGGAATGTACTTAGTGCCACTGAAGCGTGCAATAAACCACGGTGAAAATGTTCAATGGGAAATTTTATTTTATGTGTTTTACCACAGTGAAAGGTAGCATGCAAAGCTAATACTACATGTGGTTTGTCGATACATACAGCAAAAGTATGAAGGCGTGCATGAGAATAGGACACTGCAAATTCAGAAGAGCGGTGATGCCTGGGAGGGTCAGGAATGCAAGCAGGGACCTGTTTCAGCTCTAAAAACAAAGACGAAAACAGGGCAAAGTCAGGTGGCAGGCATTCACGTGTTTCTTGCCATTACACTCCCAACTTTTCAATACTCTTTGAGTTTCTCGTAAGCTGAAGTACAGGGTGCCAGGTATGCCTGCTAAGGAGGAGTCGTGACTCAGCCCCATCTGCCCCACACAGACCCATCGCCTCTTTGGAGACTCAGACCTAGGAATTAACTTTCCCTGGTGGCTCAGACGGTAAACGGTGCGCCCGAAATGCCGGAGACCCAGGTTCAGTCCCTGGGTCGGGAAGATCCCCTGGAGAAGGAAATGGCAACCCACTCCAGAACTCTTGCCTGGAGAATCCCATGGACAGAGGACCCTGATAGGCTACAGTCCATGGGGTCTCAAAGAGTGGGACACGACTGAGCGACTTCACTTTCACTGTCCTCGTGTCCAGAGCACCCTCCACTGATTTGCCGCTTGTAGAGCAGAGCCTGGAACTTTTTAATTGATGTATAATTGATTTGCGACATTGTGCCAATCTCTACTGTACAGCAAATGACCCCTAGACATAGACATGGATACATTCTTTTCTATTACGGTTTATCCCAGGAGATTGGCTATAGTTCCCTGCGCTATACAGTAGGGCCTTGTTTACTCATTCTAAATGCAATAGTTTGCATCTACCCACCTTAAATTTCCGATCCATCCCTCTCCCTACCCCTCGCCCCCTTGGCAGCCACACGTCTGGTCTCTATGTCTGTGAGTCTTGTTTGTTTTGTAGACCGGTTCACTTGTGGTATATTTTAGAATCCACATATAAGTGATATCATACAGTATTTGGCCTTCTCTTTCTGACTTACTTCACTTACTGTAATAATCTCTAGGTCCATTCATGTTGCTGCAAATGGCATTATTTTGTTCTTTTTTAATGGCTGGGTGCTATTCCATTGTGTATATATATACACCACATCTTCTTTATCCACTCATCAGACATTTAGGTTTCCATATCTTGGCTACTGTGAACAGTGCTGCTATGAACTTAGACTGCATGTATCTTTTTGATTACAGTTTTGTCCAGGTATATGCCCAGGCGTGGGATTGCTGAGTCATATGGTAATTCTATTTTTAGTTTTCTGAGGGCTCTCCATACGATTCTCCATAGTGGCTGCACCAAATTATATCCCCACTGAAGCTGTAGGAGAGTTCCCTTTCTCCAACACCCTCCCCAGCATTTGTTACTCATAGACTTTCTGATGATGGCCATTCTGACCAGTGTGAGATAGCTTTGATTTGCATTTCTCTAATAATTAGTGATGTTGAGGATCTTTTCCTGTGCCTAATGGCCATCCACATGTCTTTCTTTGTAGAGCCTGGAACTTTCAATGTCAGAAGATCCTTCCAGGCCTATCCTTTCCAGGCTGACCAAACCACATCCTTCTTGCAGGAAACCCCAGAAGTGGAGCGGCAGAGAGACAGCCTGAGGAATGCAGCCATTAACAAGCCATGAGCCTGGGCTGTGAGCGCCGCAGGAGGCCTTCTGCGGGGAATCCTGAAGCCTTCCAGTCCAGGGTCTCCACGGCCCCATGCTGGGCTGCAGGCCGCTGTGGGTGGCTGGCTCTGAGCAGCCTCCCTGCCACCCTTCACTCTACCCAGATTTCGAGGCCCCCAGAACAGCCCTCTTTTGTTGCCTGGAGATTGGTCTTTGCTTGTCCAACCACCAGTTCTTCTTGGCACGATGCTCACTCCGCTGGACACCTGCTGGCCTACCACCCCCTGCAGGTTTGTGTCATACAAGGCTCAGAGCTGAAGGGTCTGGAAGGACAGCCTCATGGGGAGTGGCTGACAAGGAGGTCTTCCAGGGGAGGGTGGGGGCTAAGGGAAGCTTAACCTTACCTTCCCTCGAGCCCTCAGGGACCCTCATCCACAAGGTGTGAAGCCTGCAGGGGGCCTCGAAGAGAACAGTCCCGCTCCCTCCCCTCCGCTGCTGGGATGGACTAAACTAGGGCATCTCCACTCACAAACACAGCAGACGCTGCCCTTGGCTGACTCTCTGTACCTGAAAACACATCACGTCTAATTTTTACAACACGCCTGCAGGAGAGATAATAGCGTCACTTCACAAATGAGGACACTGAGGCTCAGAATGGTCACCTGACTTGCCCGTACGGGGAGCCCGTGTGTGACTGAGACCCCCACTCAGAGGCAGGCTTGGCTCCGTGGCCCTGGGGGGCTGGAGTGGGGTCACAGGTCACGGGCCCTACATGTGCCAGCAGCACGGATCGAGGAAGGCGCGTGGGCGGTGACAGACGGTGGCATGAGTCTCGGGGCCGTGCGTCTGGCGTGTCAGAGGCAAGCTCGCCCTTTCATTTGTTTTTTTAATACTTCTCACCACAACAGAAACTGCTGATTTGCAGGTGTGCAGCTATTCTAAGAGAATGAACTGGCTGACACTCAATTCCATGGAAGGCTCAGTCTTGCCCGCTCACCCTGCCCCTCCCCAGGAGGTGCCACTTGCTGGCTCTTCAGGCCGCTGCTGGACCGTCCAGCCTGCGGCCACCGCCGACCCTCCCCCTCCTGTCCAAATAGGCCAAATCCAGCTGACCAATGGCCTCTGAAATTTTCAAATGATTTTACTGTGAATTAAGATGCAAAGTGGGAACGTCCATAAAACACAAACGATAGTGAACAGATCATGTAAACCAAACACCTTGTCGTGGGTCATGAAACAGAACATCGCCAGCACCCCCAGAGCTGCAAGCGTCACTTTCCATCCGTAGTCACACACCACCCCGGCTCCACTGCCCGTGGGGAGGCCAGGAGCTGTTGGCACAAGTGCCGATGAGGACGCAGGGGGTCTGGGGTTCGGTTCCAAGACTGTGCGGACGGTGTGCTGGGATTGATCCTATTTGGACTGATCTGCCCCTCCACAAAGAGCTGGACTGAGGTTAGGCCAGGCAGGCAGCGGCACTGCCACCCTGCCGGGCCAGGAGGGCACTGAGCTAGGAATGAGGGAGAAAGTACTGACCGGAACGCCTTGGAAGAGGACCTGCCAGAGCTGGAGTCAGCCAGAAGGGACAGAAATCTGAACACCAGCTGCTTAAACAACTAATCATTTTTTTTTTCTCATCTGAGGGGAGCCCAGGGCCATAAAGGCTTCCCAAGTGGCTCAGACGGTACAGAATCTGCCCGCTGTGGGGGAGACCCTGGTTCGATTCCTGGGTGGGGAAGGTCCCCTGGAGTAGGAAATGGCAACACACTCCACTATTCTTGCCTGAAGAATTCCATGGACAGAGGAGCCTGGCGGGCTGCAACCTGTGGAGTCTCAAAGAGCTGGACACAATTGAGTGACTAAAACATGCACACAAGGCTGTGTGACTCACAGCACAACCCAAGCCCAGGTTCTCCATCTTTCTGCTCTGCCATCTAAGCCTCTGGTTTTCAGCCTTGCGTTCATTGCCTTGTGGTTGCAAGGTGGCTTCTGCAGATCCAAGCACTTCATCTGTGCTCAAGGCAGGAAGGGGAAGGGCAGAGGACCAAAAGCAGAGCTGGCCGAGTCTCTCCTCTGAAGGAGCTTTCCCAGGAGCCTCTTCCAGTGGCTTTCACTTGCGTGTGTCAGAACTGGGTCCCCAGTCACCCCTCACTACAGGGGAGCCTGGGAAATCAACCTCTTCAGAAAAGCTGGTCACATCGCTACCCTGGGAAGAGTACAGAAGGAAACCAGTATTTCTTCCTCAAAGAAATACTCTGGGACCAAGGCAAGGAGAACCTTTCTCCCCCTCCCACTCACCCCCCACCCCTGCCAGCTGCCTTCCAAGAATGGGGGTCGAGCAGCAATTTTACTGCGTGAGGGTGCAAGTTTGGGCCAGAGTTGGCTTACTGAGAGGGCTGAGAGAAGCCTGGGCTGCCTCTCGGGTTCCCCCTCTCAGTCCTTCCCCCACGTAGCCTGCCATTTCACTGCAAAACCAAAGCTGAATAAGTTAAGTATTATCTTTCCCACCAGTGACGCATCTGCTTGTAAATGTGCCAAGAAGGACTAGACAGACAAGTTAAGTGGTGAGACCTGGCTGAGAACATCTAAGGTCAGAGCACAGAGGGCAGTGAGGAGCTGTGTCCCTGTGGGCTGAGAGCTGAACCAGATCCAGAAAAAGAATGAACAGAGCATCATGTTTTTTGGCCATCCAGTCACTCTATAGATTTTTTCCAAGCATGACAATATTACTTTTCCTTTTTGATTTGCAAGAGATCTTTACGTATTAAGGATCTCCATCCTTACGTATTAAGAGTATCTCACTATAAAGGGCTTCCCAGGTGGCTCAGTGGTAAAGAATCCACCTGACAATGCAAGAGACACAGGAGATGTGGGTTTGGTCTCTGGGTCGGGAAGATCTCCTGGAGTAGGAAATGGTGACCCACTCCAGTATTCTTGCCAGGAAAATTCCATGGACAGAGGAACCTGGTGGGCTGTGGTCCAAGGGGTCGCAGAGTTGGACATGAGTGTGCACACACACATTACATTACACAGTTAAGGGCAACACATGACTTGGAGTGAGCATCCAGGCTGACTCATTCAACAGTGGGGCTCTGGACGCAGTGGGGAAAAGGGAATCCTATAGTGGGCTCAGGTCTCCTTCTTCCTACTCCTCACTTACTCACAGGCTTGCACTTCTAGAGGTACAGTCAGAATTTGGGACATCGAGACACTTACAAATTGGAATATTTCATGTAAACTATGGATCTCCATCTTATGTTGAGAAATTGGAAGATCTAGCAAAAAGGACCCCACACTCCCCTACACTAGCCAGAAGCAGAGACCCAGTTACACAGGAGTGTGTTTTCCGGGGACTTCCCTGGTGGTCCAGTGGTTAAGAATTCACCTGGCAATGCCAGGGACACAGGTTCAATTCCTGGTCCCAGGAATCTCAGCTGCCACAGAGCATCTGAGCCAGCACATGGCAACTACTGAGCCCGTGTGCCATAACTAGAGATTCTGTGCGCCACAGTGAAAGACCCTGCATGATGCAAAGATTTCGAGTGCTACCACTAAGACCATAGCAGCCAAAGTAATTAATTGATTAATCAAATTTTTAAAAAGGAATGTGCTTTCTGGTCACCCCAGCCCCACTAAGCATCTTCCTCCTTGCATAGTTAGAGTTCCTTAGTCTCAACTACATCCCATAATTGTGTCCTGGAATTTGAGTCTGCAACCCCTTGTGGCTAGCAAAACCTTCAGGTGATACACAGATGACCTGGAATGGCAGAGTGAGCGGCTCAGGAGCCCACAGCCTTGAATGGCTTCAATCAGGGGCTCCTGGGGCCCAGTTCTGGTTGAAATCCTCTCTCATGGAGATTTACAAACATTGCTAATACCCTTAATTACAGAGCCTGGGCAGGAGAAAGGGTGTGTGACTTGAGTGGATCACCTGGGAGCCTGTGAATTTTGCTAATACTGGGCAGTGGCCCTGGAACTCAAGGCCAGGCAGGGAGACGGCCAGTCCTCTGGGCGCTGTGGGAGTCCCTGTTCTCACGGGGAAAGGAAGCCGCCACAGTGGTTGAGGTGAGAACAAGAGTTTGGGCATCCTGGGTGGACAAAGGCAGCCACAGACAGCTGCCACAGGCTGGTGCCAGGCCCAGATGCACCCTCCACAACCTTTCTGCAAAAATCGCTGTCGTGTGCAGAAATGCAGAAACGTGCAAAGTCTGAGGGCGCTCAGGAGTCCCCCCACCGCGTGTGTGTAGTCTCAGCTCCACCCCCAACCATGTACATCTTTCAGGCAGCTGAGGATTTTAAAAAAGACGTGTTTTGATCTACAGGTGGCTGTGGTTTGAGCAGGTGGGGGGGGGGACTTGAGGCTCCCTTGTCTCGCTCCAGGCCTGGCTCTGGGAGGAGGGGCAGTGCTGCGTTGTGCAGGCTGGAGGCTGAATTACAAAGAAGCTAGTGCCAGGGTGTTCTGCTCTCCTCCTACCAGAATGCAGCCCCTGCCCCCGGTCTCAGTGGTGTCCTGCCTGCTCCCATGGTCCTCTGGGGCCTCTCCTGCCCCAGGTATGGCCCAGAGCAGGGCCTGGCCCAGGATACATGAGCATCTGGGTCGATGTGATCCAGCCCCCAGAGCACAGATCAACACCCCTTTCCTGGGAGCCCACACGATCTGAGAGGAGGAGCTAAGTCACCGGCACTCCTGGAGCCCGGAGGGGCCTGGCACTGGGGCTCTAGGCCCTCCATGCCCAGGCAGGAGGCTGGCTCAGCTGGGAGCCACAGCCCTGAATCGCCCAGGGCTATCAGCTCACCATCTGAGAGGTGGGACTCAGTCCCCCACCCTCCTGCCCAGGGAAGTCCTGACACTCAAACCGGAGTGAACATACAACAGATTGAGAGGCTGGCCAGGTGGGTTCTCCCCTGGGGCCCCCGTAAGGGACTTCATAGCGATTCAGGACATAGTTCTTCTCCCGGAGCTCACGGAGATGCTCCTGTTCTTAGCCCAAAAGTCCAGCCCTAGGGACTTCCCTGGTGGTCCAGTGGCTAAGATTGACCCATGCAGGCATCCCAGTACAGGGGGCCCAGGTTCAACCCCTTGTCAGGGAACTAGATCCCACATGCCACAACTAAGAGTTCGCGTGCCCCAGTGAAAGATTCCACATGTCACATCTAAGACCCAGCACAGCCAAAAAAAAAGTCCAGCTCTAAGGCCAAGGTGTCGATGTGGTCCCTGCTGTGGAGCCGGGATGGGCACCACCTCAGCCCAGATGCCCCGCCCCAGCCCCGCCCTGGGAGGTCTCAGGAAGGGGGTTGTGGGGCAGCATGGGGAGGGGTGCCCACTTCAGGGAGTCAGTTCTGCAGCATGCTCTTCACCATCTCGGGCACCTCAGAGAGGAGCAGAGCCTCCATCACCCAAGGAGTCCCTGGGGGAGGAGAGCTCAGGCATCACCCATTGCCACCCTCTGTCCTGCATACCCTGGCCACGTCAGGGCGCCCACCCCATTAACCCCTCATTCACCCCTGCAGTCCCCGGCCATTTGCCACCAGTGGAACTCCACAAAGCGCCCATCGGGCACAATAAAGGGTGTCTTGAGTAGATCAGCGAGAACTGCTCGGGGTGGCTGAGGACCTCTGGCTTCACCTGGAGTCAGGAGAGAGGACACGGGCACCCTGGGCCCGTGTGGAGCGGAGGCTGGTGGCCCTGCAGCCCGGGCTTGGGCTCCGGTTCTGGCGCTGCTCAGCCGTGTGGCCTTGGTCCAGGCCTGGGCCATGGGGAGTCTGGTCTGCTGGCCCCCACGTGCCAGCCTCTAGAATCCCAGCAAGAGCAGCGGTGTGCAGGAGCCTGGACCCCCTCAGCCCGGCACCCCAGTGCTCACCATACAGCAGCCAGGATTAGCAGCCAGCTGGTGGCAGTCTCCTCTGGCTCCCAGTGCCCCCCAAATCTCTGTGGCCACCGTGAAGCCAGGCCCAGAGGCTCAGGGCCCCCAGTTCTGGCCCAGGTGTGGATGAAACCCCAACAGCTTTCTCCAGTGAGGCAGACGTGGATGAGCGTGCCCGGGGAGAGCGCGGGAGCGTCAGAGCAGGGCTCGCTGCTCTACGTCAGGTGTTTTCTGTTCATCCCTTCCCAGCACTACACAGGTGAGGGGGTTTAGTGGGAGACAGGCCAGCCTGTTGGAGATTTGGAGGGGAGCAGAGGATGGGGCTCAGGTTTTTCCCTTTGAGTGGGGGCTGGTGAGGAAGCAGCCCAAGCCGGCACATGCATGACCCAGGAGCTGCGCTCTGTGCAGTGGGTGCCAGGGCCCTGGGGCCGGGCTGGAGGACAGGAGCTGTGCAGCCTTGGGCAAAAGGCTGCCCTCTCTGAGCCTCAGCCAAAGGGGAGAAAGTGCGTAACAGACCATGCTGAGCACAGGCCTGGGCCAGAATCAGAGGGAGCAATTATGGTTCCTGAGCAGAGGCCTGGCCCCAGGAGCTCAGGCAAGAGGGAGCCCAGCAGCAGAGTGAACAGTCACCACGGGGTCCGAAGGGGTGTGAAGGGCAGGACGGGGCAGCTGGGGGTGGAGGATGAGCTCGGTTTGCCTGGGGGAGGCAGGGAGGGCTTCAGGGAGGAGGTGAGGAGTTAGAAGTAGATTGCCCTCCTCCTGCTCAGTTCTTTGTAGAGAGTATCTGTAGGGTCCGAGGAGGGGCCCTGGTTACTCCTTCTAAACCCAGTGCCACCAGGAGAATGACTCCCAGGCTGTGAAATACTGAAATTTACAGAAACTGAGCTAGGTCACCCTGAAAGCTGTCCTGTGAGACGAGGAGAAAGGTGACTGGTTCTAATATGTCCTTCAGCGTCAAAGATTTGTAAGTTTTACGCATTAACCACACTCCTCTGGGCCGGCTGCTTGTCTGACCTGGACGATGTGGATAAGGCTCTGAAATACCTGGAGGTGAGGAGGCAGCATGGTGGGCTGCTACACCGGGGCAGGACCACCTGCTTGCTCCCTGGCTCTGACCTGTGACCTCTGGCAAGTGGCAGCCACACATCCCAACTCCACCCAGTGTCTTAGCATGCAGGTCCCACTTCGGCCACAAGGGGGCGGCTGTGAGCCGAGAAGAGAAGGCCCAGGAGGGGTCACCTGGCTTTAGGAGGGCCCAGCCTCTTGGCTCCCTGTCCAGCCCCCACCCACAGCCATGATAATGTCTGGAACCTTCTAGGACAGCCGGATCCTCACCTACCAGTATGGAATCCCGACCTCTCTCCAGAAGACAGGCCAGCAATGGGACTTCCCCAATGCCTGGGCCCCCCTGCAGGACCTGGTCATCAGAGGTAGGGAGGCAGGGATGGGGCCTACCCCACCTCAACCCCACGAGGATAGAGGCTCGGCCTCCCTGGCACTCGGGAGGCGAGAACAAAGGATGCAGAGGCCTTTCTCTAGCTTCTCTGCTCTCTCAGCCTCTCAGCAGTTACTCCTGCCCCCACCTGTCAGGGGAACCAACCCTCCGCTCTCCTTAAGCCAACCTAGACTAAGAGCAGCTTGGCTTCTGGTTCCAGGAAGGAGGTCTTAGCACCTGGGCCTCTTCCAATCCTTGGGAGAATAAGGTTCAGACATCTGCTTCCCTGGGTTGGGGGCTCTGGCGATTTTGGGTCCTGCCTGGGAAATGAGATCCCATACACTACCTGCCCCAGCCAAAAAAAAAAAAGGGACATACAGATGGCCAAGTGGCACATGAAAAGATGCTCAGCATCGCTGATTAGTAGAGAAATGTGAATCAAAACTACAATGAGATATTACCTCACGCCAGCCAGAATGGCCATCACCAAAAACCCCACAAACCATAAATGCTGGAGCGGGTGTATGGAGGTTCCTTAAGAAATTAAAAATACAGCTATCATATGACCCTGCAATCCCACTGCTGGGCATATATCCAGAGAAAAACATGGTTCAAAGGGATACATGTTCCCCAATGTTCACTGCAGTGCTGTTTACAATAGCTAAGACATGGAAGCAACCTAAATGTCCATCCACAGATGCATGGATAAAGGAGATGTTGTACATGCATACAATGGAATATTACTTAACAGTAAAAAGGGACGAAATTGGGTCATTTGTAATGATGTGGATGAACATTGAGTCTGTCATACAGAGTAAAGTAAGTCAAAGAGAAAAACATATCATACATTAATACATATTTATGGAATCTAGAAAAATAGTACTAATGAACTTATTGGCAAGGCAGGTATAGAGACACAGACATAGAGAATGATCTTGTGGACACAGGGAGGGAAGGAGAAGACGGGACAAATCGAGAATAGCATTGCCATATATACACTGCTGCTGCTGCTGCTAAGTCGCTTCAGTCGTGTCCGACACTATGGGACCCCATAGATGGCAGCCCACTAGGCTCCCCCATCCCTGGGATTCTCCAGGCAAGAACACTGGACTGGGTTGCCATTTCCTTCTCCAATGCATGAAAGTGAAATGTGAAAGTGAAGTCGCTACCATGTGTAAAATAGAGAGCTGGAGGGAAGCTGCTGCATGACACAGGGAGCTCTGCTCTGTGATAACCTAGAGGGGTGGGATCGGGGCTGGGTGGGAGGGAGGGAGGCTCTAGAGAGAAGGGATATATATAAGCTGAAACACAACATTGTAAAGCAATTATACTCCAATTTTTAATAAATAGATAACACAGATAACCAACAGGGGCCTACTGTATATCATGGGAACTCTGCTAAGTACTCTGTAATAACCTTAATGGGAAAAGAACTTGAAAAAAGAATAGATAACTTAATCAGTTCGCTGTACACCTGAAACTAATACAACATTGTTAATCAACTGTAATCCAATATAAAATAAAAATTAAAAAACAGAAAAAGACTTAAAAAAAAAAAAAAAAAAGCCTTGTATGAGAAGATCCTCAGAGTCCTCCTGCCCAGAACGAGATGGGGGAATTAATTGTCAGACTTTGCAAAGCCGGTGCCCAGCACATTCAGGGGCAGTGGCGGCACCTGGCGGTCATTCTTGGGCACTGCAGGGCTCAGCCGCTGGCCAGAGCAGCTTCTCCCTGTAAGGGGCTCCCATTGCTTGCTTCCCTAGAGGCCTGGGGTTGGGGGCTGGGGCAGGGCTTGACCTTAAAGCTCATCCTCTTGTCCTCAGTATGACATCAGCAACGGTGGACAGCCAGGTGGTGGAGGGGAGTATGAAGTTCAGGTGAGTGGGCCACATCCTCCAGGGAGCTTCGGGGCTGTACTGTCCCCATAACTGGCCATGACCTCCCCTCTCTGGGCCTCAGTTTCTTCTGTGGAGGCTGCATCCCAGGGAGGAGCCCGACTGGTGCTCCCTGGTATCCCTGGGGCTGGGGGGCCTGGGCCTCTAGGTGGGGATCCCACAACCCATAAGAGGACTTGGGGGCCTGCCCCAGGGGTCTTGCCCCATGGACCTTACCTTTCTCCAGGAGGGATTTGGCTGGACCAATGGTGTGGCTCTGATGCTGCTGGACCGCTATGGGGACCGGCTGAGCTCAGGGGCCCAGACCGCTCTGCTGGCGCCCCACTGCCTCGCAGCTGCCCTCCTGCTCAGCCTCCTGCCACAGTGACGGGCCTTCAGGTCCCCATCTGGCTGCAGCTCCTGCCGATTCAACCTCCACACGTGTCCCTACCTTCTCCTGCGCCTGGATCCTTTATCCCTGGAAAGCTCACCCCACCCCCTCCTTGTCCCCTCCCCCAGCCCAGTCCTTGGTCATAACGGAGTGGGGGCAGGGCAAGGATCTGGGGGTCATGGTTGGGCTCTGGATCTGTCCTGGAACATTTAATAGGCTGGAAATGCTGCATCATGAATCAGACCTAGTCTCCTTTCCCACGAACCCCAACTCCATGCCGCTCACAACCAGGCCTCCCAAACACATAGTCCAAAACTGCATTATTGTTTTGCTGAGATGCTTGAAAATGCTTAAAATCACCCAGCCTGGGGTCCTTGAAACCAGGGGACACAAGTCCCAAGAAGTGGAATCAGAACAGTGTCAAACACTGCCCTCCTAAACTAGCCCTTCAGGGAAGTTCAAATTTGAAAGCATTAGTCTAGATCATTTTATGTCTTTAGAGATTTTTTAAAATAGAGCAATCAGCCAGCAGTTATTTTATCAGCTGAATGTACTCAGGGGAAGAAAGGAAGATCACTGTCATCCCAGGATTACTAAGGGTATAATCAAAGCTGAGCCTCCTAGAAGCAACATACGCTTAACACCAAGGGAGGGAAATAGCCTTCACTAAAATAAACTAGGCAGTCACTCCACAAATACACATACAGATAATAATAACAAGCCGTGGTTGAGGGGCATGGGGAAAGGGAGATAGTCCCCCGGTTTGCTGCTGCTGCTGCTAAGTCGCTTCAGTCATGTCCGACTCTGTGTGACCCCATAGACGGCAGCCCACCAGGCTCCGCTGTCCCTGGGATTCTCCAGGCAAGAACACTGGAGTGGGTTGCCATTTCCTTCTCCGATGCTTGAAAGTGAAAAGTGAAAGTGAAGTCGCTCAGTCGTGTCTGACTCTTCGAAGTCCCATGGACTGCAGCCCACCAGGCTCCTCCATCCATGGGATTTTCCAGGCAAGAGTACTGGAGTGGGGTGCCACTGCTATCTTATCCTAAATGTCTATTTCCCAACAACAACAACAAAAATTATGAGACATGCAAAGACACAAGTATCACACATGCACACAAAGCAGAGAAGAGAAATTGCCTGTAAGAGTGAACAAATGTGGAGTTAAAAGTGAAAACTTCAAAGTGACCACTATAAGTATGTCCAAGGAGGTAAAATACTTAAAGAAGTAACGTATAGGACTCCCCTGGTGGTCTAGTGGTTAAGAATCTGCTTGCCAGTGCCGGGGACATGGGTTGGATCCCAGGCCTGGGAAGATCCCATGTGCTGCGGGGCAAATAAGCACGTGCACCGAAACTGCTGAAGCCTGTATGCTCTAGAGCCAGCAGGAGAAGCCCCTGCAGTGAGAAGCCCACACACCAGAACTGGAGAGCCGCCCCCGCTCTCCACGACTAGGGAAAGCCGTGCACAGCAATGAAGACCCAGGGCAGCCAAAAATATAATTAAGCAATTAATTTAATTTTAAAAAGATAACATCCATGTTGATGTTTGACAGAAAACAGTAAAGTTCTGTAAAGCAATTATCCTTCAATTAAAAAAATAAATTTAAAAAAAGGTTAACCTCCAGACTCCTTTATATGTTTTTTAAAAAGAAGTACATGATAGTGTTGCACCAAATAAAGAATATAGAGAAATTATTATTTTTAAAAAACCAAACAAGGGTTTCCAGTTTTTAGTTCAGCACATAAGGAACTTGGAAGTCATCAGTCTGTTTTAACAACACTGAAAATTAACAACTCTCAGATCGGTCAGAGATTGAAGTAACAGGGCAAATTGATAGCCCCCAAATCAGAGAGACAAGTGGGTACAGAGAATCACGACTTACCAGAGCAAAACCTTGCAAGTCAAAACTTCTGCAGGAGTAACTATTAGGTTTCTTTTACCCAGTATACCATGTCCAGCCTTCAACAAAAAATTACAAAGCATACTAAAAGAAAAAAGAAAAACCAGTTTGAAGAAACAGAGAAAGCACCAGAATCAGATTCAGATATAACAAGGATGTAGGAACTATTAGACCAGGAATTAAAAAACAACTCTGGGCTTCCCTGGTGGCTTAGCAGTAAAGAATCCACCTGTTAATGCCAGAGACATGGGTTTGATCCCTGGGTCGGGAAGATCCCCTGGAGAAGGAAATGGCAACCCACTCCAGTATTCTTGCCTGGAGAATCCCATGGATAGAGGAGCTTGGCAGGCTACAGTCCATGGGGTCGAAAAGAGTCAGACACGACTGAGCGGCTTCACTTTCACTTTCACTGTCCTCGTGTCCAGAGCACCCTCCACTGATTTGCCGCTTGTAGAGCAGAGCCTGGAACTTTTTAATTGAAGTATAATTGATTTGCGACATTGTGCCAATCTCTACTGTACAGCAAATGACTCCTAGACACAGACATGGATACATTCTTTTCTATTCGTTTCTATTACGGTTTATCCCAGGAGATTGGCTATAGTTCCCTGTGCTAAACAACAATATGATTGATATGCTAAGGGCTCTCATGAAAGAAGTAACCCTGCAAGAAAGAGATGGGTCACGGTGAGCAGAGAGATGGACATTCTTAAAAAGAATTAAAAATAAATGCTTGAAATAAAAACACTGCAACAGAAACAAAAACTGCTTCCACAAACATGGAAATTAAATAACACACTTTTTAGACCATCAAAGAATCGAAGGAGAAAATATGAGGGAAATTAGAAAATCCTTACAAATGAATAAAACAAGGACACGAAACACCAAAATTTATCGGATGAAGCAAAGGCAGTGCTTGGAGGGAAATTACAGCTCAGTCGTGGTCCGACCTTTGCAACCCCATGGACTGCAGCCCACCAGGCTCCTCTATCCATGGGGTTCTCCAGGCAAGAATACTGGAGTGGGTTGCCATTTCCTCCAGGGGATCTGACTGACCCAGGGATTGATCCCAGGTCTCCCGCATTGCAGGCAGAGTCTTTACCATCTGAGCCACCAGGGAAGCTGCACAGGTCCACATTTAAAAAGGAAAGAGATAGGATAACTGGCAGTTGAGTGAGCGGGATGCACGGGGCCACTGGGCAGCAGGGACTCATTGCTGGGGCCACAGGCACACAGCCTGGTGTCGATCCACTTGGTGTGCATTTCCGCAGTGACCGGGACCCAGCGACACTTTTTTCCAACCTTCCAGGATGAGGTATGACTGCCAGGGAGGGGACAGGTTCCTCCCTCCCAACACACCTCCTTGCCAATAAATAAATAATGATTTTTTTAAATTGGTTCTTTAAAAAAAATTGACAAAATTTTTACTAGAACCAAAAATTGACAAAGGAAAAAAAAGACAGAAGGCACAAATCATTAAAATCAGAAATGAAATGAAGACATTACTATAGACCTTACAAAAATAAAGAGAATACTATGAACAAGTAAGGTATGCCAACAAATAAGATAATATAGATGAAATGGACAAATTTCTAGAAACACACAAGTTGCCTAAACTGATCCAAGAAGAAACAGAACCTGTGAACAGATTTATAACGAGTTGTTCAGTTCAGTTCAGTTGGTCAGTCATGTCTGACTCTCTGCGACCCCATGGACTGCAGTATGCCAGGCTTCCTTGTCCATCACCAACTCCTGGAGCTTGCTCAAACTCATGTCCATCAAGCTGGTGATGCCATCCAACCACTTTAACCTCTGTCATCCCCTTCTCCTGCCTTCACTCTTTCCCAGCATCAGGGTCTTTTCCAATGAGTCACTTCTTCGCATCAGGTGGCCAAAGTATTGGAGCTTCAGCTTCAGCATCAGTCCTTCCAATGAATATTCAGGACTGATTTCCTTTAGGATGGACTGGTTTGATCTCTTTGCAGTTCAAGGGACTCTCAAGAGTCTTCTCCAACACCACAGTTCAAAAGCATCAATTCTTCAGTGCTCAGCTTTCTTTATGGTCCAACTCTCACATCTATACATGACTTCTGGAAAAAATGTAGCTTTGACTACACATTCAAAAAACAAAGATTATGGCATTTGGTCCCATCAATCATGGCAAATAGATAAGGAAACAGTGGAAACAGTGACAGACTTTATTTTGGGGAGCTCCAAAATCACTGCAGATGGTGACTGCAGCCATGAAATTAAAAGATGCTTGCTCCTTGGAAGAAAAGCTGTGACTAACCTAGATAGCATATTAAAAAGCAGAGACATTACTTTGCTGGCAAAGGTCCATCTAGTCAAGGCTATGGTTTTTTCCAGTGGTCATGTATGGATGTGAGAGTTGGACTATAAAGAAAGCTGAGCACCAAAGAATTGATGCTTTTGAACTGTGGTGTTGGAGAAGACTCTGGAGAGTCCCTTGGACTGCAAGGAGATCCAACCAGTCCATCCTAAAGGAGATCAGTCCTGAATATTCTTTGGAAGGACTGATGCTGAAGCTGAAGGTCCAATACCTTGGCCACCTGATGCGAAGAAGTGACTCATTTGAAAAGACCCTGATGCTGGGAAAGATTGAAGGCAGGAGGAGAAGGGGACGACAGAGGATGAGATGGTTGGATGGCATCACCGACTCGATGGACATGAGTTTGGGTGAACTCTGGGAGTTGGTGATGGACAGGGAGGCCTGGCATGCTGCAGTCCATGGACACGACTGAGTGTCTGAACTGAACTGAACTGACTAGAAGGACCTTTGTCGGCAAAGTAATGTCTATGCTTTGCAATTATAATTTAAAACCTTTCAACATATAAAACTCTGTGTGATAGTTATTTTAGGTGTCAACTTAGCTTGGCCAAGGTACCCTGATATGAAGTCAAAGATTATTCTAGATGTTTCTGTGAATATATTTTTTAGGTGAGATAGAATGCAATGGCACCCCACTCCAGTACTCTTGCCTGGAAAATCCCATGGACGGAGGAGCCTGGTGGGCTGCAGTCCATGGGGTTGCTAAGAGTCGGACACAACTGAGTGACTTCACTTTCACTTTTCACTTTCATGCATTGGAGAAGGAAATGGCAACCCACTCCGGTGTTCTTGCCTGGAGAATCCCAGGGACCGGGGAGCCTGGTGGGCTGCCGTCTCTGGGGTCGCATAGAGTCGGACACAACTAAAGCGACTTAGCAGCAGCAGCAGTAGCAACCTTTAAATCAGTAGACATTGAGTAAATTACCCTCCATAAGGTAATTACCCTCAATTAGTTGAAGGCCTTAATAGAAAAATGACGGACCTCCACAGAAAAAGAGAGAATTCTACCAGCACAGAGTCTGTAGACTTGAACTGCACCTCCTCCCTGGGTCTCCAGCCTGCTGGCCTATCTTGCAGATTTTGGACTTGCCAGCCTCCCTCATCATGTAAGCAAATTCCTTAAAATAAATCCTTTCTCTCCCTCTCTCGTATCTCCCTGTTTTCTTTTCTTCTTTTTGGTTTGTTTGTTTTTCTGGAGAACCTTAATACAGTCCAAGAACAAGGGCTTCAGTGGTGAACTCTACCATACATTTAAAGAATTAACACCGATCTTTCCTCACACTCTTCCAAAAACAGAAGAGGAAAAAACACTTTCTGACTCCTTCTATGAGACCAGCATTACCTGACACCTAAGCCAAATAAAGATATCACAAGAAAATTATGATCCAATATCCTTTATGCACATGATGAAAATATCCTCAACAAAATACTAGCAAACCAAATCCAACAGCATATTTAAAGGGTTATACACATTGCAAGTGAGATTTACCCGGAGAATGCAAGGGTGCTTCAACATAAGAATCTTAATGTAACACCAATAAGTACATTAATAGTATGTGTAACATTAATAGTTGTTAAGTCGCTAAGTGGTGTCCGACTCTTTGCAACTCCATGGACTTGCATGTAGCCCACCAGGCTCCTCTGTCCCTGGAATTTCCCAGGCAAGAATGCTGGAATGGACTGCCATTTCCTCTTCCAGGGCATCTTCCTGAACCAGGGATCCAAAGTGTGTCTCCTGCATTGGCAGGCAGATTCTTTACCCCTGAGCCACCAGAGAAGTTGGAGGAAAAAGCCCACATGATCCTTAATTGATGCAGAAAAGCCATCTGACCAAATTCAACACCCATCACCAACTCGAAGGATTTGGGTCTGAGCAAGCTCTGGAAGTTGGTGATGGGCTGGGAGACCTGGCGTGCTGCAGTCCACGGGATCGCAAAGAATCAGACACAACTCTGACTGACGGAACACCCATCCGTGATTAAAAAAAAAACCTAAAAACTAGAAATAGAAGGAAATTTCCTCAGTATAATATAGGGAATCTATGAAAAACCCACATCTGGCAGCACACTCATGGTGAAAGACTGGAAACGTTCCCCTAAAATCAGGGAACAAGACAAAGATGTTCACTTTCACCATCCAACACTATTCCAGAGTTCTAACCAGAGTAAAGTGCGGGGTGGGTCGGGGGGCGGCGGGGGGGAGGAATAGAAGTCACTCTAATTGAAAAGGAGGAATATTCTATTCACAAATGATGTGATTCTACATATAGAAAATCCCAAAGGATCCATAGGAAAGCTACTAGATCTAATAAGCAGATTCAATAAAGCTTCAGGGTACGAGATAACAGACAAAAATCAATTGAGTTTCTATACATTTGCAAAGAGCAAACTGAAAAAGAAACTTGAAAAGGAATCCCATTAAAAATAGCATCTAAAAAAAAAAAATAGCATCTAAAAGAATAAAATACTCAGGAATAAGTTTATCCAAGGAGATGGAAGACCTGTATGCTGAACACTAAAAAACATTGCTGAATCTAAGAAAGATCTACATGGATGCAGAAGCATTCAGAGTTTGGGAGTAAGAAGGCTTACTATTGTTAAGATACCCTGAATACCTGATGGGATCTACAGATACAACACAATTCCTATCAAAATTCCAACAGCCTTTTCTGCAGGAATGGACAAGGCCATCTTCTAATGCACATGGAATTGAAAGACACCCCAAATAACTAAAACCATCTTGAAAAAGAAGAACACGGTCAGAGAACTAACACTTCCTGATTTCAAAGCTTACTACAAATTTTTTAAGGTCAAAAAAGTTGGCTACACATTTCTCCAAAGAAGATAAACAAACAGCCTATAAGCACATAAAAAATGCTCAGCATCAGTAATCATTAGGGAAACACAAATCAAAACCACAATGAGACATCACCGCACACCCCTTAGGGTGGCCGTTACAAACAACAAACAGAAAGTAACAAGTGCTGGGAGTGTGTGGAGGAAGTGGAGCCATCCTGCCTCCAGGGTGGGAAAATATAAAATCCACTTGCTGTGGGAAACAATCTGACATCTCCTCAAATATTAAATATAGATTGACCAGCATAGATAAATATAGATTTAAGCATATTAATAAATATATGATTTAAGATAAATATAGATTTAAGCATAAATATAGATTTAAGCATAGATTAAACAGATGATCCAGCAACTCCACTGTTAGATACATACTCAGAAGAACTGAAAGCAAGGCCAGGAACAGATATTTGTATGCCCGTGTTCATAGCAGCATTAGTCACATAGCCAAAAAGTAAAAGTGAACCAAATGTCCGATGACAGACGAATGGTTAAAGAGAATGTGGTCTACAAAGGAACTTATCTGTGGAACAGAAACAGGCTCACAGACATAGAGAACTGTGTTGTGGTTGCCAAGGCGGGAGGAGAGGTCGGGGAAGGATGGACTGGGCATGTGGGATTAGCAGCTGCAAACTATTACATGTAGAACGGAGAAACAACAAGCTCCTGCTGCATAGCACAGAAACAAACATTCAACATCCTGTGATCAACCAAATGGAAAAAAATAAGAAAAAATGTGTTTATGTGTGTAACTGACTCCCTTTGCTGTATAGCAGAAATTAACACAACATTGTAAATCAACTTCAATAAAGTGTTTAAAAAATACACTCATCTCTACTTTTTTGTTGCTGTTTGTTTTTGCTTTGCTGGCTCTGCTAGGCTTGCAGGATCTTAATTCCCCAACCAGGGATCGAACCCAGGCCCGTGAACAGTGAAAGCTCAAGTCCTAACCACTGGATTGCCAGGGAATTCCCCCAAACACACTTGTCTCTAAAAGAAAATGTGGTCTAAACATACAATGAAATGTTATTCAGCTTAAAAAAAAAAGGAAAGAAATCCAGATACATGCGACAACATAGGCTGACTTTGAAAACGTGCTAATGAAATGACAAATGCTGTATGACTCCACTTACATAAAGCGTCTAGAAGGCAAATTCATAGAGACAGAAAGTGGAATAGTGGTTTCCAGGGGTCGTGGGGAGAGAGGATTGAGGAGTGACTGCTTAGAGGTTATAAAGTGTGTGTTTGGGATGATAAAAACAAAGAGGCTTGGAAATAAATAACGGGGATAGTTGCCAGACATCATGAATGTGATGTAAGTCCAATTGTGCGCTTAAAAACGGTTGAAATGGCTTGTATTTATGCTGTGTCTATTTAATGACAAGAAAAAACTTTCAAGGAAGTAAAGGGAGCATCTGGAGGCCGGGGTGCCAGGAAGGAGGTGGGTGAGCCCGCAGAGCAGAGGACTCCTGGGGTGGGAAGGATGGGGTGCTGGCAAGGGCAGGCACAGGCCTGGCCACCCCGTCCGGGGGCGAACAGCGAGCAGGCACCACCGCTCTGGGCAGCGAGCCCAAGTCACAAAGGCAAGGCCATATGAGCACTAAACGCAAGCGGGGCCGGCTGGCAGCACCACTTTCCCACCCCACCTGACCCCCCATCATTTCGGGCCTGAGGCAGGGGTCCTGGGTTGGGCTGCCGCCTCCTCACCCGCCCCTTCCCACCCCTGCCCTGGTGCCGAGCGGGGAGCTTCCTACAGCAAATCAAATCCTGCTGCCTCGGCTCACAGGCTTCTCTGCCAGCTCCCTCACTGGAACCCGCTGCCTCCTTGGCTTTGGCAAAGGTCCCCGACAGGCTGGTGCCAACACGTCCCTCTGGCCTTGCCTCGCTTCCCTCCCCTGCACCAACCCCAGGTCTCTCTGGCCAGGCTGAGCTTCTCGCAGCTGCCCTGCCACTGCCAACACTGGAATGGTCTCCAGTCCATTTCCTTGGCAAACTCCTATGTCATCTTCAATACCCGCAGGAAATGTCCTGAACATGGTAGGTCTTCCTCCTGCCTGTGCTCCCACAGCCTTCCTGGTAGATAATCACAAGGGTCCCGGGCTTTCACACTGTACCTGGGACAGAATCTTGAGCCCTTCTGTTTGAAATGTTAAAGGAAATGGTAACCCCCTGAGGTGGGAACCTCGGGGCCATGAAAGGGACCTGCATCTGGGTCACAGATGTGTGGCCGAATTTTGTCCCATCTCCCCACACTCACCCCGCCTCTGCGGGAAGGGCCTGAGCAGGAGGCCCCAGCTGAGGCTGAGAAAAAGAAGGGGAGGAAAAGACAAAGTTAGGGGGCAGGGGCGGCCCCTGTGAACTGAGGGCAGGAGCACAGAGCGGTCTGCGTGGCCTAGCTCATCGTGTGGCCACGCCTCAGACCTGGACTTTGGTTGCCCCGGGTTGGCGGGCGAGGCGAGCAGGCTGCGCCCCGGCTAGCAGGAGGCACCTGGCGCTCCTGTTTGGCCACAGCCACAGCGTCATGCAGGGGAGGACCTGGGGGCTGCGTCTGCTGCTCCTGCTGGGGTTGAGGCTGGGGTCCCAGGAGGCCCTGCCCCCACCCTGTGGAAGGTAGGAGCGGAGAAGGCAGTTGGGGTTGCAGCCGGAAGGCCAGGTCTGGAGGGCCGCGAGGAGAGCTCAAGCATCGGGGTCAGCCCTCCAGAGAGGAGGGAAGGGAAGGAGATCAGGTCTCAGGATTTGTGCTGGGCACTGACCCCCAGCGCTAGGAAAAGATGAGGCAGCCTGTGGGCGGCTGGACACAGGCCAGGAGCCTGCACGCAGGGAGTGCTCCCTCCCTCTGCTCTCCCTTCTAGCTGCTCCTTGAACTGTGCAGGCCTGTTCTCAGGGTTGTTCTGGGAAACTTCCTGCTCAATTTCCCTGCCTTGGATGTGAGAGTGGGAGTAGGGACCTGCAAGGAGCCCCTGGGTTTGACCTCTGACCTCCATGACCAAACCTCTTTCCAAAGCCACAGTTTCCATCTCCAAATAGCAGGGGTGAGCGACCCCATCCTGCTTCTGGGACTCACAGGGCAGCCACTCTCCCTTCATCATGGGTTTATTGAGTTCTTGCTATGCCTCCTGAGTTGCAGCAGTGAACTAGAAAAATGAGGTCCATGAAGGTTATTATTACGGTTATTATTACATAACAAGCAAGAAAAGTAATAATAGAAGTTCGCTGGTGATGGTTGTTGTCTCTAAGTCGTGTCTGACTTTTGCGACCCCATGGACTGTAGCCCACCAGACTCTTCTGTCTATAAGATTTTCCAGGCAAGAATACAGGAGTGGATTGCCATGACCTTCTCCAGGGGATCTTCCCGCCCCAGGGATCGAACCCATGTCTCCTGCATTGGTAGGCAGGTTCTGTACCCCTGGGCCACTGGGGAAGCCCATATCTCCCACTAGTACTCACCAAATGTTTATACTCATGGTTACAGTTTAATACACACCTGAGGCACGGCCAGACAGGAAGCCTTGGCACCCGTGAATTTTTACTGGGGATCAGTTACAGGGACGTAGTGTATCCTCACGGTGACCCTAGTTACTCATTCTCCAGGTCTCTAAAGGTCAAAATGATAATGGGTGGCCCTCAGCCCCCACCTTAAATCACATTAATAGGATAAAATATCTGGCATGGTCCAAGGTCCCAGGAAACAAAAATTTATCAGGTAGGGCCCCAGGAGCTTAGAAGGTATCTCTTAGGCACCTATCAGACTGTCTTTGAAATGTACAGGGTATAAACACAATCTGCTATGTCAACTGTTTACTGCACAAACAACTTATCGTATAACAAAGAATTTGTCCAGTCTTTGTCCTGAGTTCCTGGAATATAACTTTTAAGAGCTTGGAAATTTCCCAAGTGACAGGAGTGTCTTTGGTATTCAGGTTAAGCTCGAATCGCTTCTGTGACCGAGGTGACTCATAATGAGTCCCTAGATGGGTCATGCTACTAAGATGTCTGAAGTAGGACAGGTCATGTTAGAAGATGAAGTGATTAGAAGGTTGGGGCTTTGAGGTGCCTGATACCAGCCTGACCTCCTGATGGGGCGGAAAATTGGATTTAATCACATAGTTGATGATTTAATCAATCATACCTATGCAGTGGGGCTTCCCAGGTGGCACTAGTGGTAAAAACCCACCTACCTATGCAGGAGACATAAGAAACGCAGGTTTGATCCCTGGGTCAGGAAGATCCCCTGGAGGAGGGCACAGCAATCCACGCCAGTACTCTTGCCTGGAGAATCCCATGGACAGAGGAGCCTGGTGGGCTACAGTCCATAGGGTCGCAAAGAGTCAGACGTGACTGAAGTGACCTAGCACACATGCGGGCATGCACCTATGCAACGAAACCCCAAGAAAAACTCCGGACACCAAAGTTCAGTGCAGCCTCATTTTGGTTGACCTTCAATGCGCCAGGAGGTTGGAGTGTCCTGATTCTATGGGGAGAGAACACAGAAGCTCTGTGCTCAGGACTCTCCCAGACCTTGTCCTATATGTGTCTTCGTTTGGCCAGTCCTGACTTGTATCCTTATGAGAACTATAATGCAATCCCAATATAGTGCTTTCCTGAGTTCTGTGAACTGCTCTTATAAATCACTAAAACTTTAATTCTAGCAAATTCTCATGGGAACTCCTGAACTTGTGGCCAGTGGTCAGAAGTGGTGGAAACTTTAGGACCCCTGAACTTATAACTGGTGCTGGAGTGAGGGCAATCTTGTTGGGGACTATAGCTTTGACCTGGGGGTGGCATCCAAGCTAACTCTTGGTGGCAGAATTTTATTGCAATATTGTAATTGTTGTCAGAACATGTGTGATTTGCTAGGATGATCTTGTCTCACTAAAACACATGGTTTGGAAAGTGCAAGATGAAAGGGCAAGGAACGAGCATCTTTTGATTCCTGGATGGCCACAGGGTCACCCATGTGTTCAGAATAGCAGTTTTGTTGTGATCAGTTACTGGAGGTAAAAGTTACCAATGGAAGTTAGAGCTGATGGATCCAACTCTTGGGGTATTTGCTGACCAAATGCATAAGAAAGTGCAAAATAAGAAGAAAAAAATAAAAAATAGAATTTCTTAGTATTGTCATCTAGAATAGCAAAAATGAAAGTGAGAGATAAGCCAAACTAAGATTCTAGTCAGTCCTAAATACAGCCTCTGGTCTCAGGGCCTCTGCTAACAGAATGTGCTGGGGAAGGTCCTGCTTCTGGCTGCCCTGATGTGCAGCCAGTAGCCCCAGAGCCATTTCCAAAGGAAAAAATTATTCTGAAACAACAAATAATGAAGAAAATTAGACTGATTCCCAAGAGAATATGATAGACAGAGGACAGAGCCAACGGTCTCGTCCCAGCAGGATAGGCATCTTGAAAGTTATTTAGAATGGGGTGAGGACTTCCCTGGTGGCCCAGTGGCTAAGAATCCACAATCAACGCAGGGAACACAGGTTTGATCCCTGGTCCGGGAAGATCCCTGTGAGTCTTAGTTACTGAGCCAGAGAACCCTAGAGCCCATGCTCTGAAACGAGCACCAAAGACCCAGCATAGCCAAAAATAAGTAAATAAATAAACATTTTTTTTAATGGGGTGAATAAGAAATTCCTTGGCAGTACAGTAGTTAGGATCTGCACTTTTAGTGTCAAGGGCACGGGTTCGAGCCCCGGTGGGAGAACTAAGATCCTGCAAGCCCGGGTGCATGACAGGAAAAAAAAAAAAGAAGAATGGAGTAAATAAAGCAAACATTTATGGGAGCAAAACAAAAGAGGAAGAAAAGAGGGAGAATCAAAGGACTGATTTCAAGAAATGGGATGAATAAAGCAGCCATGCGTGCATGCACGCTAAGTGGCTTCACTCGTGTCTGACTCTTTGCGACCCCATGGACTGTGGACAGGGCCAAAAGAAAGGTTTTCATGCAGCATCCTTCGAGATTGACTGAACCAATGGGAACCCCTGCAGGTCATCCAAAATGAAAAGGCCCAAGACAAGTCTGTTTTATTCACCCTACTTGGGAGCAACTTGGGAGCAAGACATAGGCAGCAACACGAAGCCTGACCTCCAATCTGCTGGGGCTATGGCGCCAAAATATAATCAAGATAAAGGCTGATGGCTGGGTCAGGGCCCTCAGCTCTGCCCCACACTACAAAGGCTGATGGCTGGGCCAGGGCCCTCAGCTCTGCCGCACACTATAAAGGCTGATGGCTGGGTCAGGGCCCTCAGCTCTGCCCCACACTGGAGACCCAAAACCGGATACGTGGCAGTGGGAAAAATGGTCAGAGGGTAGAGGAGGCTCCTGGACTCTGTGACATGGGAACCCGTGCACTGCGGTACCAAAAGCCACTGGAGAGGACCTAAAAGAGGCTACAGTCAGATTAAGAGGATATAGAAATGCAAGAGTTGATGGGATGAAGGGGAAAGGTAGTATGAAAAAAAATGGAATGTTTAAACAGGCTTTATGTCAAAGGATTGTTTCTCCTTCGCTTGAATGCTTTATGGAAATGAATGTCATGATTGACTAGGAACACTTAGCCTCCCTGGTACTCAAAACCCAGACCTTGCTGAAGTTCTAAGAGGTGCGCAGTGGGGGATGTAAGGGTCGGTGCAACCAAGATGAAAGTTTGAATGAAAATTGGTGCTTGAACGGTTCTGTTGGGAAGTGACTGCATCTATTCTACCTGAATGTATTACAGGAATGGATATTGTAATACCTGACTGGGGAATGTTTCCACTGTCTAGTATTATAAAGCAGAAGACACGTAAAGCCATCCCTCAAGCAATATTAATTGAATGTTCCAAATGAGAACCAATAAGATTGCCTGAGTCCGCATAGATTGTAGCCTTCTTCTGGGGAGCACAGACTGGAACTTACAGGAAAAGCCTTTGGGCACCTCCCAGCTGAGACTTTGGACTAAAGAATTTCAACTGGAGAGGCAGTTACTAGTTTGCTATCAGATATTAATTGAAACTTTCCCTATGACTGAAGGTCAAAAGATAATATTGAAACCTGAAATTCCCATATTACTTTAGGTGATATTGGAAAATGCTCTAAGACGAAGAGACATGCCCAGAGGAGTTCCATAAGAAAATGGAAATGGTTTATGCAGGACCCTGCTCCTGGGGGAACGGAGAGTTACTCAGCGTATTTAAGAGCAGTCAGACTCTTTTCCCCTAGGAATGATGTTGAAACCACCTAAGCAACTACCAAATTCAACTGTCACCTAGGCAAGTGCCCTATGAACAGCTCTTGATTGACTGACGATGAATTGCTCGGTTTATGGATGGCAGGCCCAAGGTGAACATACGACATACTGTTTGAAAGACTGCCACTCTTATTAAAAAAGACAAAACCGAATCAGCTCGGTGGGCTGAGTAACATACCGTTTGTCGCTGTGTTTGGGTTTTTGCCTACTCTCGGTCAGGGGCCTATGGCCTGGCCATATGGTCAGACAGAAGGGCAATGGGAAACTGGCATATAAAAATGATGCCCTTTTGTGGCATGGTCCTCTGGAAAACACTATGGGAATTTGAATAGTGCATTAAAATAGAACACATTGATGTCTATGAATCAATATAAAGCCAAACAGGGGCTTTCTTCATTCAATTCTTCCATCACTGCAAGGGAAGTGAAAGTGTTAGTCACTCAGCCGTGGCTGACTCTTTATGATCCTATGGACTGTAGCCCGCCAGGTTCCTCTGTCCAGGGGATTTCCCAGGCAAGAATACTGGAGTGGGTTGCCATTTTCTTCTCCAGGGGATCTTCCTGACCCAGGGATCGAACCCAGGTCTCCTGAATTGCAGGTGGATTCTTTAACATCTGAACCACCAGGGGAAGCCCCACTGCAAGGGAAACAGCTTGCAATTCAGCCCATGGGGCTGGCTTGTTCTTATGTTTTCCAAAGATCTCCATCAGGCAGTTAGGGTGCAGTGGCTTTCCAACCAAGATACTGTCTGTCCACTTGGAACTTCCATCACTAAATGACCAAGTTTTTGCTTGGTCAATAAAAAGCTGTTCACGGGGCACCTCCTGGTGGCTTCTCTGTTGCTTCCCCAGTCAGCCCTGCAGGAATGAGGCCACCTGCCCTTGAACACAAAAAGTACCTCTTTGCATTCCCCCAGCAGCCTGCTCCTGTGGAAACCATCTCCATCGTTAAGGAACTCTCAAGGCACTGCCTTCTTTATCAGAGCGACATCACCCAAGGCATTATGAGTATTTCATGGTTTCAAGAATGTTTTGTGTTTTTCAATCATAGAGGAGGTTTCCATCAATATCCAATAGCAAGCTAGTGATCCTCTCTCATATGGTGTGTATCGTACACTACATCTGGAAATTTCCTGGTTCAAACTTTTCGTTGCGGCCACTGAGTACAATCCACAGTGTTTTGCCACAAGCCCTTCCAGTTGGGTCCACACGGAGCCACTGAACAGAGAGCTGGTCCATCCCACAATTGCTGATCAAAGCGCCACTGAGAACCGATCCGAGCCCCTTCCGCTCCTCCCCTCCGGATCCCTATCCACTGAACTCTCTCCCATTAAACCACCTCACGTGTGTAGAGCTGGGAGAGGATGAACAGGAAACTCCTGGTGTGGACACGCTCTGAGCTACAGCGCCCTCCCTCCTCTTGTCCACCTGGCTTTCTATACTGTTTCAAATTAACCAGCGAGCTGGGCTCAGACAACTGTTTAGGTCCTTTACTGCACAAGGACCTTCCGCGTTCTCTCAGCCCTGATGTCACCACCACCCAAAAACCCCTACCACACACGTGCACAGGCACACACGTGCACGTGCCCTGGCATACACACAGTCCTTGCCCCTCCAGTCAACACGCCCCAGACTCCTGTTTTCTTCTCCCCTGTTGGTGGTGACCCAACCTACTCCCTTCCCCGACTCTCTCTGCAGCCAGATTTACTGCCACGGGGAGCTCCTGCGGCAAGTTCAGATGGCCAAACTCTACCAGGATGATAAGCAGTTTGTGGACATGCCACTGTCCTCAGCTCCAGGTGAGAGCCCCGGGGGGCCCCGCCTTCTCCTGAACCTTCCACCAAAAGGCAGCGGGCAAGACCAGGCAGGCAGGGGTGTCTGATCAGGGAAGGCTCCCTGGGGTCCCGCTGACCCCTCCTGCTGCCTGTCCCCCAGACCAAGTCCTGAGGCACTTCCGCGAGCTGGCCCAGACCCACAACCTCAGCATCCCCCGGCAGGAGCTGCAAATGTTCGTCCAAGAACACTTTCGGGCTGTGGGGCAGGAGCTGCAGCCCTGGACCCCCGAGGACTGGAGAGACAGGTACAACCCTGGACACAGAACAGGAGAGGGGCCTTCTCTCAGGGCTGCCACCCTCAACCCTGTGGGCCCCGTGGTCTTCCAGCCCCCAGTTTCTGCAGAAGATCTTGGACCCCAGGCTGCGAGCCTGGGCAGGGCAGCTGCACCAACTCTGGAAGAAGCTGGGAAAGAAGGTATCAGTGCTCTGGGCCTCGCAGAGGGGATGGAGGTGGGGAAGGGGTGAGCTGCCTAGGGCCCTTCCTGTTCCCTCTACGCCCTCACCTGTGTAGAGCTGGGAGGGGATGAACAGAAAACACCTGATGTGGACCCAGCAAGACACTGGGACCTATTTCCTGAGAACGTAGTCCTTGAACAGGACTCTTCAAAAAGAACTTCTGAGAGGGAGGAGGGCAATCTACTTCTAACTCCTCACTTCCTCCCTGAAGCCCTCCCTGCCTCCCCCAGGCAAACTGAGCTCATCCTCCACCCCCAGCTGCCCCGTCCTGCCCTTCACACCCCTTCGGACCCCGTGGTGACTGTTCACTCTGCTGCTGGGCTCCCTCTTGCCTGAGCTCCTGGGGCCAGGCCTCTGCTCAGGAACCATAATTGCTCCCTCTGATTCTGGCCCAGGCCTGTGCTCAGCATGGTCTGTTACGCACTTTCTCCCCTTTGGCTGAGGCTCAGAGAGGGCAGCCTTTTGCCCAAGGCTGCACAGCTCCTGTCCTCCAGCCCGGCCCCAGGGCCCTGGCACCCACTGCACAGAGAGGGGCTCCCGGGTCATGCATGTGCCGCCTTGGGCTGCTTTCTCAGCAGCCCCCACCCAAAGGGAAAAACCTGAGCCCCTTCCTCTGCTGCTGCTAAGTCGCGTCAGTTGTGTCCGACTCTGTGCGACCCCATAGACGGCAGCCCACCAGGCTCCGCCATCCCTGGGATTCTCCAGGCAAGAACATGGGAGTGGGTTGCCATTTCCTTCTCCAATGCACGAAAGTGAAAAGTGAAAGTGAAGACGCTCAGTCATGTCCGACTCTTCTCGACCCCATGGACTGTAGCCCACCAGGCTCCTCTGTCCATGGGATTTTCCAGGCAAGAGTACTGGAGTGGGGTGCCATTGCCTTCTCCAAGCCCCTTCCTCTGCTCCCCTCCAAATCTCCGACAGGCTGGCCTCTCTCCCACTAAACCCCCTCACGTGTGTAGGGCTGGGAAGGGATGAACAGAAAACACCTGATGTAGAGCAGCGAGCCCTGCTCTGACGCTCCCGCGCTCTCCCCGGGCACGCTTATCCACGCCCACCTCACTGGAGAAAGCTGTTGGGGTTTCATCCACACCTGGGCCAGAACTGGGGGCCCTGAGCCTCTGGGCCTGGCTTCACGGTGGCCACAGAGATTCAGGGGGCACTGGGAGCAGAGGAAACTGCCACCAGCTGGCTGCTAATCCTGGCTGCTGTGTGGTGAGCACTGGGGTGCCGGGCTGAGGGGGTCCAGGCTCCTGCACACCGCTGCTCTTGCTGGGATTCTAGAGGCTAGCACGTGGGGGCCAGCAGACCAGACTCCCCATGGCCCAGGCCTGGACCAAGGCCACACGGCTGAGCAGTGCCAGAACCGGAGCCCAAGCCCGGGCTGCAGGGCCACCAGCCTCCGCTCCACACGGGCCCTGGGTGCCCGTGTCCTCTCTCCTGACTCCAGGTGAAGCCAGAGGTCTTCAGCCACCCCGAGCAGTTCTCGCTGATCTACTCAAGACACCCCTTCATTGTGCCTGGTGGGCGCTTTGTGGAGTTCTACTACTGGTGAGCATCCAGGGGTTGCAGGAGGGTGAGGGGTGGTGAGGGGAGGCCAGTGCCAGCAAGACATCTTGAGTGGGCTGGGTGCCCTGGCCTGCGCCTGGGTGTGTGGGGCAGAGGGTGGTGTGGGCAGTGCCTGAGCTGTCTGTGCCCCCACCAGGGACTCCTACTGGGTGATGGAGGGTCTACTCCTCTCTGAGATGCCCGAGACAGTGAAGGGCATGCTGCAGAACTTCCTGGACCTGGTGCAGACGTAAGGCGGGGTGGGCACCCCAGCCAGGGTAGGGGGAGCAGGTGCCGTGGGCCTGGGGCGGGTTTGCCTCAGCTCTGGCAGCCAGGTGGGCCGGTCAGCAGGCCTCCTCTTGGCAGGTACGGACACGTCCCCAACGGGGCCCGCGTGTACTACCTGCAGCGGAGCCAGCCCCCGCTCCTGACCCTCATGATGGACCGCTACGTGGCCCACACCAATGACACCACCTTCCTACGGTGGGCACCCCTCCCAGTGCGGTCCTGCACCCTCCTTCCTGAGACCTCCTGGGGTGGGGTTGGGGTGGGGCGCCTGGACTGAGAGTGCCCGGCTCCACCCCAGGGACCACATTGAGACCCTGGCCTCGGAGCTGGACTTTTGGACTAAGAACAGGAGCATCTCTGTGAGTTCCGGGGGAAAGAGCTACATCCTGAATCACTATGAAGTCCCTTACGGGGGCCCCAGGTGAGGACCCACCCGGCCAGCCTCTCAACTTGTTGTGTGTTCCCTCGTGTTTGAATGTCAGGACTTCCCTGGGCAGGAGGGTAGGGGACTGAGTCCCACCTCTCAGATGATGAGCTGATAGCCCTGGGCCGTCTGGGGCCCCAGGACGGCTGAACCAGCGTGGCTGGGCCTCCTGCAAGAGCATGGAGGGTCTACAGCCGCAGTGCCACGCCCCCCAACTCTCCTCCCACCAGGCCAGAGTCTTACAGCAAAGACGCAGAGCTGGCCGCCACCTTGCTGGAAGGTGAGCAGCAGGAAGGGAGGGGCTGAGCGTGGGCCTGGGCCGTGCGTCAGGCCCCAGCCTGCTGTCTGTCGCTGCCCTCTCCTCACAGGGAACCGGGACACTCTGCTGGCCGAGCTCAAGGCCAGCGCCGAGTCCGGCTGGGACTTCTCCTCACGCTGGCTCGTGGGCGGCCCGAACCCCAGTTCGCTCAGCAGCATCCGAACCAGCAAGCTGGTGCCGGTTGACCTCAATGCCTTCTTGTGCCAGGCGGAGGGGCTCATGAGCAACTTCTACTCCAGACTGGGTGCGCATGCCCGCAGGGAAGGGAAGAAGGGTGCAAGCCCCGCTTGGGTCCCTGCCTCAGCCTTGGCAGTGGAGCTGCAAGGAGGACCATGAGGGGAGGACCTCCAGCTCCCCGGCCTCACCCCACACCCCCAAAGCAGCCGTGTCTCTCCCTTTCTCACTGTAAGGACCTAGGAGGGGACACCCTACCCCACAGATCCAAACCCCTCTGTCCCATCTCCCTGCCCTTTGAGCCAGGGGAATCCACACAGCCGGCCAGTGTCCCCTTGAGGACAAACCTAGGACAGGCCAGTGCAGGGCCTGGGAGCTGCTCGGGACCGCGTGCTCAGGGAAGTCCCAGTGCTAGAGGCATGAAATGCGATGGGCTCTGCTCCACAATAGCATGGCCCCTTGGTGCTCAGGACCTCTGAGCCCAGGGGAGGACAACAGGGGGTCAAACTAGACCCCCTGGGAGGCGGGGGGCCCTGTGGCTTAGCCTAAAGAAAGTGTTGCCCCAGGGAATGACTCTGAAGCCGCAAAGTACAGAAATCTGCGAGCCGAGCGCATGGCTGCCCTGAAGGACGTGCTGTGGGATGAGGACAAAGGGGTCTGGTTTGACTATGACCTTGAGAACGAGAAGAAGAATCTGGAGTTTTACCCATCCAACTTTGCTCCTCTCTGGGCCGGCTGCTTCTCTGACCCAGATGATGTGGATAAAGCTCTGAAATACCTTGAGGTGAGGCATACCTGGAGCAGGGTGGGCTGCTACACCGGGGCAGGACTACCTGCTTGCTCCCTGACTCTGACCTGTGACCTCTGGCAAGTGGCAGCCACACATCCCAACTCCACCCAGTGTCTTAGCCTGCAGGTCCCACTTCGGCCACAAGGGAGCGGCTGTGAGCCGAGAAGAGAAGGCCCAGGAGGGGTCACCTGGCTTTAGGAGGGCCCAGCCTCTTGGCTCCCTGTCCAGCCCCCACCCACAGCCATGATAATGTCTGGAACCTTCTAGGACAGCCGGATCCTCACCTACCAGTATGGAATCCCGACCTCTCTCCAGAAGACAGGCCAGCAATGGGACTTCCCCAATGCCTGGGCCCCCCTGCAGGACCTGGTCATCAGAGGTAGGGAGGCAGGGATGGGGCCTACCCCACCTCAACCCCACGAGGATAGAGGCTCGGCCTCCCTGGCACTCGGGAGGCGAGAACAAAGGATGCAGAGGCCTTTCTCTAGCTTCTCTGCTCTCTCAGCCTCTCAGCAGTTACTCCTGCCCTCACCTGTCAGGGGAACCAACCCTCCGCTCTCCTTAAGCCAACCTAGATTAACAGCAGCTTGGCTTCTGGTTCCAGGAAGGAGGTCTTAGCACCTGGGCCTCTTTCCCTCATTGAGGAGAATAAGGTTCGGGACTCTGCTACTCCTGGGATGGGGGCTCTGAAGATTTAGGGTCTTGCCATGGGTGGGGTCTAGGTCTGGCCAAGTCTCCTTCAGCCAAAGCCCAGGAAGTAGCTTTCCAGCTGGCCCAGAATTGGATCCGAACCAACTTTGATGTCTACTCCAAAAAGTCAGCCATGTATGAGAAGGTGAGCTGGCCATAAGCCTAGTCCCTGGGGTCCTCCAGATCAGGGTAAGATGGGGAATTGTGGGGCTTTGCAAAGCCAGTGCCCAGTATACCTGGGGCAGTGGCGGCACCTGGTGGTCATTCTTGGGCACTGCAGGGCTCAGCCGCTGGCCAGAGGAGCTTCTCCCTGTAAGGGACTCCCATTTCTTGCTTCCCTAGAGGCCTGGGGTTGGGGGCTGGGGTAGGGCTTGACCTTAAAGCTCATCCTCTTGTCCTCAGTATGACATCAGCAACGGTGGACAGCCAGGTGGTGGAGGGGAGTATGAAGTTCAGGTGAGTGGGCCACATCCTCCAGGGAGCTTCGGGGCTGTACTGTCCCCATAACTGGCCATGACCTCCCCTCTCTGGGCCTCAGTTTCTTCTGTGGAGGCTGCATCCCAGGGAGGAGCCCGACTGGTGCTCCCTGGTACCCCTGGGGCTGGGGGGCCTGGGCCTCTAGGTGGGGATCCCACAACCCATAAGAGGACTTGGGGGCCTGCCCCAGGGGTCTTGCCCCATGGACCTTACCTTTCTCCAGGAGGGATTTGGCTGGACCAATGGTGTGGCTCTGATGCTGCTGGACCGCTATGGGGACCGGCTGAGCTCAGGGGCCCAGACCGCTCTGCTGGCGCCCCACTGCCTCGCAGCTGCCCTCCTGCTCAGCCTCCTGCCACAGTGACGGGCCTTCAGGTCCCCATCTGGCTGCAGCTCCTGCCGATTCAACCTCCACACGTGTCCCTATCTTCTCCTGCGCCTGGATCCTTTATCCCTGGAAAGCTCACCCCGCTCCCTCCTTGTCCCCTCCCCCAGCCCAGTCCTTGGTCATAACGGAGTGGGGGCAGGGCAAGGACCTGGGGGTCATGGTTGGGCCCTGGGTCCCTCCTGGAACATTTAATAGGCTGGAAATGCTGCATCATGGATCAGACCTAGTCTCCGTTCCCACGAACCCCAACTCCACGCTGCTCACAACCAGGCCTCCCAAACACATAGTCCAAAACTGCTTTATTGTTCTGCTGAGATGCTTGCAAATACTGAAAAACATCCAGCCCAGGCCTGGCAACCATGGTCCAGGGCTGGGAAGGGGGACAGGGAGGTGGGCTTAGTGTTAAGGCGCAAAGGGCTGAGCCCAGACACCTGGAGGCCTGGGCCTCTGCTCTTCATTTCATCCCCATTCTGAGGGGAGGGCAACCAGACCCTCGGGCTCCCCCTCCTGCTCAAGACTTCCTCCAGGGAGCATCTGTACAGCCCTCTGTCCGTCAGAAACTCAGCCATATACCAGAACCCCGAGGACGGCCCTTCTAGCTCCTTCTCCCATCTGATGGCTCCTCCTCTGGCCTCCAGGTCCCGGCTTCGTCCCTTCTGGCTCTAAGCAAGGCACGAGTGGAAGGGGGAGGGCTGGATGGGGGAGCCAGCAGGCTGTGTATCAGGGCCTGAAGACACAGGCAGGGGGGAGGGTGAAGGTGTTTAGTCCCTTCCCCCATCCCCAGCAGGAGATGCCCAAGGGCCTGGG
The DNA here is from genome assembly GCF_027580195.1 of Bos mutus. Classification (NCBI taxonomy): domain Eukaryota; kingdom Metazoa; phylum Chordata; class Mammalia; order Artiodactyla; family Bovidae; genus Bos; species Bos mutus. The sequence continues at coordinate 50,548,599 of NC_091631.1, forward strand.
CTGGAGAGATGATGGCACGTACCCTCAGATGGGCCCACAGCTGAAGCAGTGGGCTGAGCCACAGCCATGGCAATTAGTATGTAACCATGGCGATGAAGCAGTCACTATGGTGACTGTGGTGATGGGTCTGCAAAAAGGGGCTAGGGCTGGGACCTCAAGGATGACACTCAGTCTCTGGTCCTTGAGCAAAAATCATAAAAAATACAAATGTGGCACAAGAATGGGATAGAGCAGGGTTTGAGAATTACACCGCCTGAGCTGTTACCCCACTCTGGATGTGGTGCTACTCAGCCCTCAAGGCCCCTGCAACGCAGGCTGAGGCAAGAGGGGATCTTTGGCAGATTCTGGTACCATAATGTGTCCTTTAGAAAAGAGAACACAGGCAGGGAGCACAGGTGCCAGGAGGGGCCCCCTCTGACAGCGCCTCAGCCTGGGTGGGTCCCGGGGCAGGACCCTAACAGGCTATTGCAAGTTCCGGGCTCCCAGGAGGCAGCAAAGCCCCCTCCTCAACTTTTATCTCCTGGCTGGTTTTTCAGGGGGGGCCAGAGCTCAGAAACCCACAGGACGAGCTCCTTCCAGAACATTACAGAGTCTCTTCTTGTACAAAAGCCCCAGTCGTGCTCCACCCTCCAGGGCCTCTGGGAGCCCAGGGTGCAACTCCCTGTCCGGAGGCAGGCGGGGCAGCAGGCGGCTGGGCATGGCTCCTGGGTCCAGGGGGCCCCATTCAGTCAGTTCATAAACTGAGTGTAGCCCTCTGCCCCCGTGACAATGACGTCCATCCAGATGCGCATGGCCTCTGCAGAGGGGGCCACCATGTAGTACAGCCGGTCGTGGGTCTTCACGCAGAAGGTGAGGGCCGGGTTCGGGCTCTGTGGAGGGAGAGAGCAAGATCTGAGCCAGGGCCCAGCCTGAAGCATCTCACACCCGCCTCGCCGTCCACCCTTCTCTGCCTCCAGGACGCCCTGAGTCTTCCATAGGCCTGGAGCCCAGTCCCCACCATCCCAGGCTGGGATGTCCCCTCCTCACATCTGGGGCAGTCCGCGGACCTCAGCATGGCCATACCCTGCCAGGCTAGGACACCGTTCCTTGGCGCCCTCAGGCACAAAGAGAATACCAAAAGAATCAGATGCAAAGGGATAACCAGAGTCCCCTCCCAGTAAAAAAGGAACAGATGGAAAGAGCTCCGAGCGGGGTGCTGGGCCCAGGGCCCCAGCGGAGCAGAGACAAGGACTGGAGCGGGCGTTGCGGGCCTGGCGGGACTGAGGCAAACGGCCCCAGCCTCCCTGCAGCCCTGCCCATAAAGTCCTCTCACCCAGACCTCATCTCTGAGTGCCCCCACTCCCCCTGCAGCCTCCCGGCTGCACGGCCCGCCCCCACGGAGGGAGACAGCCTGCTGGCATCTCAGGGCTGGGAGGCCAGCAAGCCCCCTCAAGCTCACAGGGGCTCCCTGCTCTCTGCACCCACTGCACTCCACACTCTGGCCCGCAGGGAGGAGAGGGACTTAGGGGAGAGTCAGGGAAGGGTCAGGGGCCGGGGGGGCCAGGAGGCGTTAGTACACGGTAGTTCTGGTTAGAGGTGTGTGGGGAGGGGTACCTCAGTCACCATAGTGAAGCTCAGAAACCTCTTCTGGGAGAGGGAGAGAGGAAGAGAAAGTTTACAAGAGAACAAGGAAGGGGTCCGAGCCTCTGAAGTGGGCAGGCTGGAGGCCTCTACCCCCAGAGCCCCACTGGCCCGCCCTTTCCCCAGGGCCCTCACCTTGGCGGCACTGCGCAGGTGGTCATAGTACACCTCCTCGATGGCCTGGAAGTAGATGACCCCCTTCAGCTTCGTCTCATGCTTGTCTGCAAAGGAAGACGGGCTGGGCTCAGGAGGCCTGTGGTGCTTTAGGTCAAGCTCCGCGGACATGGAACACCTCACCCGGGAAGTGGGGTGACTCCCGGGACTCCGAAACAGAGCCCAGATTCTGTATCAGTGTTCAGCCTTGCCCAGAATGACAGAGGCGGCAAATCAGAACTCCACTGAGATACCACTGCTCACCTATCAGAGCAGCAAAAATAAACGCAAAATACAGCACACTTTTGACACTTCTGTGGGGAGACGGGCAGTATAATAAACCTGACGGGGGTATAAACTGGTGAGCCTCTCGGAATCACTTGGCTTCTTCGACCAAAATTAGAAAGGTGTTTGCCCTCTGAGCCAATTTCAGCACTTGGAAAATTTATCTTACACATGTACCTCTCTCTCTCTGTGAAAGTCAGTCATGTCCAACTCTTTGCGACCCCATGGACTATACAGTCCATGGAATTCTCCAGGCCAGAATACTGGAGTGGGTAGCCTATCCCTTCTCCAGGGGATCTTCCCGACTCAGTAATTGAACCGGGGTCTCCGGCATTGCAGGCGGATTCTTTACCAACTGAGCTACTAGGGAAGCCCCACACATGTACAAAAGAAAACATTTACAAGATTCACCATGGCAGTAATTATAGTCACAAAAGATCAGAAACAACCCGAGTATCCATCAAGTGGAGGCGGCTAAGTAGAGTGTGCCGTGTGATGAAATACACCTAGCTATTTAACAGAATAATGAATATCTGATATACACATTCCGAAATAAATCTACAAAGACTTTCTGGGTGGTCCAGTGTGAAGATTCTGTGCTTCAATGCAGGGAGCCCAAGTTCGATCCCTGGTGGGGAACAAGATCCCCCATGCCGCAATTAAGACCCAGTGAAGCCAAATAAATATTTTAAAAACAAACAACACACTTCAAATAATCCATGGACCAAAAATAAAGTTTTTAGATAAATTAGAAAAAATACTTTTTAAAAATCTATAAAATACATCTGGATATCAACTTCTAGACATTGATATATTTGAGATAGAAAGACCTCTAAGATAACGTAGCAGGAAAACAAGGAGTGTGTTGGGTGCTACCTTTTGTGTAAGAAAAATGTTAGTCATTCAGTCACGTCCAACTCTTTGCAACCCCATGGACTGTAGCCCACCAGGTTCCCCTGTCCATGGGATTCTCAGGCAAGAATACTGGAGTGGGTTGCCATTCCTTTCTCCAGGGGATCTCCCCAACCCAGGGATCGAGCCCAGGTGTCCCAAATTGCAGGCAGATTCTTTACCATCTGAGTCACCAGGGAAGCCCCAAGAATATTGCAGTGGGTTGCCATTCCCTTCTCCAGGGGATCTTCAAGACCCAGGAAAAGGGGTAAGAATACATGTTTATATTATAAACATATATTTCCTTAGAGAAACTCTAGAAGGACACACAAGAGATTAATGAATGCAGTTACCTGTAGTCAGAGGGGGTGTAATTCTCAGTTTAAACCTTTTTACGTGTTTTGAGTTTTGAAAGACATGAATGCATTTATCTATTCAACTCAAACAGTAAAAACATGGAAGGCAGCATACAGCATCTGGAGGCCGGGGTACCAGGAAGGAGGTGGGCGAACCCACAGAGCAGAGGACTGCTGCGGTGGGAGGGATGGGGCGCTGGCAAGGGCAGGCACAGGCCTGGTCACGCATCTGGGGTTGGACACTGAACAGGCACCACCGCTCCGGGCAGCGAGCCAGAGTCACTAAACTCAGGTGGCAGCACCACCCTCCGCCAGCCCCCATCACTCCAGGCCTGAGGCAGGGGTCCTGGGTCGGGCTGCCACCTCCTCCCCTCCCCCTCCCACCCCTGCCCCTTAACCCCCTGCCCTGGTGCCAAGGGGGGAGCTTCCTACAGCAAATCAAATCCTGCTGCCTCAGCTCACAGGCTTCTCTGCCAGCTCCCTCACTGGAACCCGCTGCCTCCTTGGCTTTGGCAAAGTTCCCTGACAAGCCAGTGCCAACACGTCCCTCCGGCCTTGCCTCTCTCCCTTCCCCTGCACCAACCCCAGTTCTCTCTGGCCAGGCTGAGCTTCTCGCGGGCCCTTATCAGTCCACTCTGCCGACACTGGAATGGCCTCCAACACATTCCCTTAGCAAACTCCTAAGTCACCTTCAGCACCTGTTGCAAATGTCACCACTACGGCGCCCGGTTGTGCTCCCCCTTGCTCCTGCAGCAGGGGTGCTCCTTTGTACAGAACTTACGGTGCTGAATCTGAACCTGCCTTCAGGAGACTTCCCTTCCCTGGTGATCCAGTGGCTAAGACTCTGAGCTTCCCATGCAGGCGCCCCAGGTTTGGTCCCTGGTCAGAGAAATAAGATCCCATGTGCTATAGCTAAAAAATTCTGCATGCTGCAACCAAGACCCGGCACAGTCAAATAAGTAAACATTAAAATTCTGAAAGAGATGGGAATACCAGACCACCTGACCTGCCTCCTGCAAAACCTATATGCAGGTCAGGAAGCAACAGTTAGAACTGGACATGGAACAACAGACTGATTCCAAATAGGATAAGGAGTACGTCAAGACTGTATATCGTCACCCTGCTTATTTAGCTTATATGCAGAGTACATCATGAGAAACGCTGGGCTGGAAGAAGCACAAGCTGGAATCAAGATTGCCGGGAGAAATATCAATCACCTCAGATATGCAGATGACACCACCCTTATGGCAGAAAGTGAAGAGGAACTCAAAAGCCTCTTGATGAAAGTGAAGGTGGAAAGTGAAAAAGGTGGCTTAAAGCCCAACATTCAGAAAACAAAGATCATGGCATCTGGTCCCATCACTTCATGGGAAATAGATGGGGAAACAGTGGAAACAGTGTCAGACTTTATTTTGGGGGGCTCCAAAATCACTGCAGACAGTGACTGCAGTCATGAAATTAAAAGACGCTTACTCCTTGGAAGGAAAGTTATGGCCAACCTAGACAGCATATTCAAAAGCAGAGACATTACTTTGCCAGCAAAGGTCCATCTAGTCAAGGCTATGGTTTTTCCAGTGGTCATGTACGGATGTGAGAGTTGGACTATAGAGAAAGCTGAGCACCAAAGAATTGATGCTTTTGAACTGTGGCGTTGGAGAAGACTCTTGAGAGTCCCTTGGACTGCAAGGAGATCCAACCAGTCCATCCTAAAGGAGATCAGTCCTGGGTGTTCATTGGTGGGACTGATGTTGAAGCTGAAACTCCAATACTTTGGCCACCTGATGCGAAGAGCTGACTCATTTGAAAAGACCCTGATGCTGGGAAAGATTGAGGGCAGGAGGAGAAGGGGACGACAGAGGATGAGATGTTTGGATGGCATCATTGACTCAATGGACATGAGTTTGGGTGAACTCTGGGAGTTGGTGATGGACAGGGAGGCCTGGCATGCTGCGGTTCATGGGGTTGCAGAGTCGGACACAGCTGAGTGACTGAACTGAACTGAACTGAATATCTTAATGACCTGGATAACTACAATGGTGTGGTCACTCACCTAGAGCAGACACCCTGGAACGTGAAGTCAAGTGGGCCTTAGGAAGCATTACTACCAACAAAGCTAGTGGAGGTGATGGAATTCCAGTTGAGCTATTTAAAATTCTCAAAGAGGATGCTGTTAAAGTGCTGCACTCAATATGCCAGCAAATTTAGAAAACTCAGCAGTGACCACAGGATTGGACAAGGTCTTCATTCCAATCCCAAGGAAGGGCAATGCCAAAGAATGTTCAAACTACTGCACAACTGTACCCATTTCACATGCCAGTACAGTAATGCTCAAAATCCTTCAAGCTAGGCTTCAGCAGTATGTGAACCGAGAACTTTCAGATGTAAAAGCTGGGTTTAGAAAAGGCAGAGGAACCAGAGATCAAATTGCCAATATTCTCTGGATCGTAGAGAAAGCTAGGGAATTCCAGAAAAACTTCTGCTTCTTTGACTACACTAAAGCCTTTGACTGTGTGGATCCCAACAAACTGTGGGAAATTCTTAAGGAAAAGGGAATAGCAGACCACCTTACCTGTCTCCTGAGAAACCTGTATACAGATGAAGAAGTGATGGAACCAGACAAGGCTATACATTGTTACACTGCTTATTTAACTTATATGCAGCGTAATGCCAGGCTGGTTGAATCACATGCTGGAATCAAGACTGCCGGGAGAAATATCAACAACCTCAGATATGTGGATGATACCACCCTAACGGCAGAAGGTGAAGAGGAACTAAAGAGCCTCTTGCTGAAGGCGAAAGAAGACAGTGAAAAAGCTGGCTTAAAACTCAACATTCAGGGCTTCCCTGGTGGCTCAGCGGTAAAGAATCCGCCTGCCAGTGCTGGAAACTCGGGTTTGACCCCTGGTCTGGGAAGATTTCACATGCCGCAGAGCAACTAAACCCTTGGACCACAAATAGCTACAGCCTGTGCTCTAGCGCCTGCGAGCCACCACTCCTGAAGCTGGGAGCTCCAGAGCCCATGCTGCACAAGAGAAGTCACCACAGTAAGTCCGTGCAACTTCTAGGAGCCCCTGCTCGCTGCAGTCAAAGGCAAGCCCGTGCAGCATCGAAGACCCAGCACAAAATTAAATAAATTAATAAAAATTTTAAAATCCCTCAACATTCAAAAAACTAAGATTATGGCATCCGGTCCCATGACTTCATGGCAGACAGACAAAGAGAAAGTGGAAACAGTGACAGATTTTATTTTCTTGGGCTCCAAAATCACTGCAGATGGTGACTGCAGCCAGGAAATTAAAAGATGCTTGCTCCTTGGAAGAAAAGTTATGGCAAACCTAGACAGCATATTAAAAAGCAGAGACATCACTTTGCCAACAAAGGTCTGTCTAGTCCAGGAGTCATGTACGGATGTGAGAGTTGGACCATAAAGAAGGCTGAGGGCTGAAGAACTGATGCTTTTGAATTTGGTGTTGGAGAAGACTCTTGAGAGTCCCTTGGACAGCAAGGAGATCAAACCAGTCAGTCCTAAAGGAAATCAACCCTGAATGCTCATTGGAAGGACTGATGCTGAAGCTAAAATTCCCAATTCTTTGGCCACCTGATGTAAAGAGCTGACTCACTGGAAAAGACCCTGATGCTGGGAAAGATTGAAGGCAATAGGAGAAGAGAGAGGGAGAGGATGAGAAGGTTAGATAACATCACCGACTCAATGGACATGATTTGAGCAAACTCCAGGACATAGTGAAAGACAGGGAAGCCTTGCATGCTGCAGTCCATGGAGTCACAGAGTCAGACACGACTTAGTGACTGAACAACAACAATAAAACATTAATGAACCCTCCTTTATCTGTTCAGAGGTCAAGCTCCTCCAATATGGACTGCTATGCACCTAGCAGGTCTTCAATCGATATAGAATAAATGAGTTCAAGGAACTGGGATCCAAAGAAGTCAGAGCCCACGATTTAGGGGGGAAGAAAGCACAGACACACACCCACTTCGCTGTGTGACTTGGGTGTGATCAGGACTCCAAGGGAACACCTACAGGTCACCGGTGGTCACGGGCGTTAAGCGAGAGGACACACTCCAAGGGTTCAGCACGGTGTCTGGCACGACACACGTGGATCTGTCATGACATCATTATGCCCAGGGCTGATGTCACATGGCAGAGGGACCCTGTGTAACGCAGGAGTTACCCAGAGGAGGGCAGGAACCACTCCCAGTGAGGTGGGGCTTCACAGAGGTGCGTTCTAATGTGGTTTTCACGGAGGAGGAGGGAGCAGGATCCAGGAAGGCCAGGGAGAACGGCAGCATTCTGTTCTCTCCTGGCTCTTCCTTCACTGGAAATAGTAACACATTCCTGCCTCCGCTTCCTCACCGCCCACCTATCCTCGATGGGTTGTGTGCAATCTGGCTCGTGCCCCAGCACGCAGTGGAAACCATTCTCTCATCAAGATCCAATCGTTGAATCAAATGGCCTTTGGGTGCACATTACCCTTGGCCTTTCTGCGGCGTCCATCATCACCGTAATGTCTCAGTTTCTTCTGTAAATTATACTTTTTTATTCCATGACACCCCTTGCTGGCAGGCACACATCCACTCCTCTGCCTTCTCCATTTCCGCCCTGCCCTCCCCTCCCCCGTTGGTTTCATAGACATGAAGGAAGGTCACACATGCCAAGCGCCAGCTCAGCACCTGGCCTGTGACTTCCCGCCTCCTGCACCCTGCTTTACCGCAGCCTCCTTTTCCTTCTCCCTCACAAGGGTGGCCCTGCCCTGAGGTGCGGCTCTGTTTCTCCCTCTTCTCTGAAGTCTAACTGTCCAAGCTCAGTCTTAACCTCTGCCTCTCAGCTGCTGAGAGACCTTAGGCAAGTTGCTTAACCTCTCTGTGCTTAATTTTCCTCATCTGCAAAACAGGTGTAAAACCAGTGCTTCCTTCACAAGATTATGATGACGACTAAATGAGACGATACACATGGAGGGCTGAGCACAGCATCTGGTGTAAACACGTGTGCAATAAGTATGATCTGCTACCATCATCATCATTACTATTGCAACAGCTTCGACTTTTACTCTGCCTCTAACCCTGACCCTTCTCATATAACCTTAGATGCCCCAGGGGCACTTCAACCTCAACATGCCTAAGATGGAGTTGTCCTCCCAGGCCTGACAAAGTCCGTTTCCAGCCTAGGTGGAAACATGGGGACACCCGTATGCCTCCCCACACCCAGGGCCCAGGTGGGTGGGGAGGGCTTCCTGGAAGAGACGGCATTTGTCTGGGGACCAGTTCAGGGGGAAAGCCGGGTGCTCCAGGCTGCATGACTCCAGCACCACACACTTCCGGCCCTTTCCCTCCCGGCGCTGAGCAGGACAGGTCTCCTGGCTTTGTGGTTGGGTGCGGCCAGGTGACTGGCTGAACAGGCCCGCTAGTGACTTGGGGACAGACTCCAGCTGGGGAATTTAACCCAGTGCAAACCCAATCACACTTCTCTTTACCTTCTGCCACTGCAGCCAGCAGCGTTCCAGAAAGGCATGCTCTGAAGCAGAGAAAGAATCGACACGGGGCAGACCCCCACCAACCCATGACGAACATGGACACAGATCAGGAGTAAGAAGAACTTTGGTTCTGAGCTCCTGAGATCTTAGGATGGGGTTGTTTCTGCAGCACAGCCCAGCCTGTCCTGACGAGGCTATGATATGATATTCTAGCCTCCAAGTGGGAACTGTCCAGAGGGAACTCCAGGGCTGGGAAACCAAGCTGGAGGCTGGGTGCAGAGTGCTGAGAGAGCAGGACGGCTGGGGGGTGCTGCCCCCCGGGCACTGCTCAGCTGCTTATCTCAGAGTCTCTGTGGGAACTTGCCCAAGAGGGATCCACAGGACTCCATGCACCCACAGTATCTGGGGTGCCCTAGAGCACCCCCATCGTTCTTTGTTCACTGTTTGTGTCCTGGCAACAGGCTCCAGGGGAGAGGGTTGTGGCCCCCTTGCTTATCATCAGAGCCTAAGATACTGCCTGGGACTTATTAGATGCTCGTAATACTGCTGGAAAAAAAAAATGAATGGTTGAACAAAGCAAATGAGGTGAGCCTTGTACATTTTCAGAGAGAGGAGAACAAGACCCAGCTCAAGGCCCTGGCCCCACTTGGAAGCTTCTGGTGACAGAGCCCAGGGGCCCTAGCCCTGGGGCAGTCTGGGGGGACTCACCCACGTAATAGGAAAGGGTGCGCTTGAGCCGGTCGAAGACAAACCAGCGCTTCTTCCACGACTTGATCTTGCCACCCATCTTGACCAAGTAGCCACGGCAGACCTGGCGGGAGGCAGGGATGAGGCAGGACCCAAATGCACAGCCCCCTAAACCTTCTTCCCTGAGCAGCAATGTCAGCCCATCACCTGTGCCTATATCACAGCGGGGCTGTCCCTAGCATCTCTTCAAGCCAGCACACCTGTCCCGGGACAGAGACCACTGGTATTAGGGCAGGAGCTGAGGCCACAATTCCAAGGACCCAGGAGGGGCCTCTGACCGTGGGGTCCCCACCAACCTCCCAGAGCCCCACATGCCTGTACCTTGCTGCTGAGCACCACGTGCAGACAGGTATCCACACCGTGGCCTGACGACTCGATGTGGGTCTTCAGGTCAAAGTCTTCCTTCCGGATTGGCAGGTAACGGGTCAGGGGTCGTGCCTGGGGACAGAGAGCGGGATGAGTAGGGGCTGTTCCCTCCCCTGTCATTCCCTTTTCCAGGCCCCTCGGCCTCAGTCCTGAACCCCTACTCTGTCACTCTGGTTTCATGGGGCTTTGGCCCAAGCAAGGACCTGGTGCGCCTGTGCTGACTCCACCCAGGCCTGGGCAAACTGCTGAACAGCTCTGTGCCTCAGTTTCCCAGACACAGCTGCCCCGTCCTGTCCCTGCCCCTCCTGTCCTGAATGCAACAAAGCAAAAGAATGCGGTCTTGGAAGAAAACCCCAGAACGAAGCCTGGTCTTCCCAGGGTGGGGGGTGGGGAGTGGGGGTGTGGGGCGGTGGCTTTGTTTGGTCCTCATGTGTAAACAATGCCTTTGAACTAGAGAATCTCTGAGGGCTATTCCACCTCAAAATTTCTGATACTTATCTAGAATTTTCAGTCAACAGGAATTTTTTTCCTACTCTTCATTTCTAGGAAGAATGTTAGAATGGTATGAAAAGGAAATACCATAGATTATTTAAAGAAGAAACAAAACGTTCAACTTTCCGGAGGTGCCCGGAAATGATGAGCCGACTCCACTGGCTTCCCCAAAGCTGGAGGCCTCTGCAGCCCCACCTGAGCCCCAGGGCAGGGGGTAGAGAAGTTGAGCCCCCGAGAGACCAGAGACAGGAAAGAGGAACTAGGCATACGACAACGATTCCAAGCACTGAGGTGAAACTCCCAGAGTTTCTCATTATTTCTGAATTCTCAAATCAGACAATCTACCCCTTAGAATTTATGTCGCTGCATCATTAGGAAATCAAGGAGCTACGATCACCAGTCACTGCGGGGTAGGACCCCCCACCCCTGGGGAGGACCATGGAGACCCCACAGGAAGGGATGGCCTGTTTGAGTCTCACAGGCTCTCCCAGGGGCCCAGGATCTGGGACTGGAAATGCAGGTAGATTTTCCTGCCTAACTTCTCCTTCTGCCTTCATTCTCTGCTCAAGGCTCCCAGCGAATGAAACACCCCCGGGTTGGATTCTGTGTAAGGATGGGGTTCTTGACCAGGGAGAAGCTGGCACAATTCTCTTTTGGAGATGTACACCGCAAGTCAGGGTAGGTTCAGCCGCTGGCAGTGGGGCCTGGAGCCAAAAGGTCTGGTGGACTGAGGCCAGGACAGACACCAAGCACTCGGAGCAGGAAGGCATGGGGATGTGGGAAGGGATGTGGGGCAGACACACACACACACACACACACACACCAGCCTGAACAGACCCTAGTGGGTCCTGTTCTTCGGGGCCAAGCAAGTCCCAGGTAGAATCCTGCTTGGGCAACACACACACACACACACACACACACACACACACCAGCCTAAACAGACCCTAGTGGGTCCTGTTCTTCGGGGCCAAGCAAGTCCCAGGTAGAATCCTGCTTGGGCACACACACACACACACACACACACCAGCCTAAACAGACCCTAGTGGGTCCTGTTCTTCGGGGCCAAGCAAGTCCCAGGTAGAATCCTGCTTGGGCAAAACTTCCTGGAGAGAACAGGTTCCACCACCCAGCATGGGTACCTGGGCTATCCAGACCCCTCCACAGCCCCACCCAACCCCCCATCCACTCACCTGTGAGAACTGCTTCTCCCGCATCTTGACCTCCTTCTCCACAAGCTGCTGCCTCCGGGCGCTCTCGCTCTGCAACCTCCTTTCAACCTGCTCCCGCCGCCTCCGTTCCTCCTCCAGGGCCTGCCGCCTCAGCTCCATCTCACGTTCCTGCACCCAAGGCTGGGGCTCAGTGCCCATGGCTGCCCTCTTAACTTCAAGCCCCCAACACCCCTCCTTGGGCTGGGCCAGAGCTACAGGAGACACCCACCTCAGAGGGCAGCCTGGTTTGAGGGGCCATGGTCATCCAAGCCCACCCTCCTCTCCAGGGACCGTGCTGACAAGGGTAAATGCTTTAAAGTGAGACCACCCTGCCTTCAAACCCTGGTTCTACCACCACTGTGAGCGCTGGACCCCACCAAACTCCCTAAGCCTAGCTTCCTCCTCTGTAAGATGCGGCCAAGAGTGCCTACTCCTTTGGACTGTAGGGAAAATTAAATGCAATCGTGTAGGTAAATGTCCATCACTGATGCTGGCAAGATGGAAGCACTCAATTAAAGAAAAGGGGGAGGGGCTTTTAAAATCTGTATCTGAATTCCTAGGACATGGGTTATCGAAACAACTGTTTCCGACATCGAATGGATTCAGCAATCCTGCCCTAATCACTAAGTGAAGACCCTTGGAAACTCCAAACATTCACAGTTGACCTTCAAATTTTACAGAAAAAAAAAAAAAGAACTTATGAAAGCCATTATCAAAAGATTTTAAGTCATTAAAACAAATCATTAAATACAAAGCACATAGGTGATGTTTTATGTCTTCAACACCGGTAACAACCTTCACATTACTAACTCCCATCTACCATTTCTTCCTAGCTCAAAATTTGGAGGAATCTCCTTTTTCTCCTTTTGCCAAGAGATGTTTGCAAATGTGCCCTCCTTTCAAGGGAGTTTAAGATTAAGAGGCCTTCTTTTCCAGTTGGTCTCCTGTTCCCGGGCCCCCACTCTCCTCTCCAGACACACAGAGTGCCCCGGATAATAGAGACCGCACGTCTTCAGGAGATTCTTTATTCAGCCTCCTCCCTGGGCACGGTTTCCCCAGCCTGGCTGTGCCCCAGCCCAGGTCCATGGGCAGGGAACGTGATGTGCCCGCAGCCAACACCTCTGCTCTGGCTTGGATACCTGCCTTCTCTCTGTCCTCATCCTTCAAGCCCCAGTTCCCAACCGTCTCCAAAAGGAGTGACCTGGCACTCAGGTAGACAGGCATCAATATTTTCTTGGTGGCCAAAGGTCCCCAGAAGCGAACACACAAAGACTGGAAGTTCCCGTGCAGGAAATTCACAGCTGGACAATGGTTACCGTGCTCCTCCCCTTTTCCTAAGGGCTGTGAAACTTGTCATCTCGCCAAGCCTCCTGATCCCCCACTTTAGGAACCCAGGCTTGGAAAACACTCTCTTCCTCAGGGACTGCGGCGAGAACAATGTGGGGAAGGGGCCTCAGGAGGGGCGGAGGCCCCCGGCGGGCAGAGGGCAGCCCCAGGGCCCAGGTCTGCCTCACCCTTGACTCCATCAGTCGGCTCTTCTCCGCGTGAGCTTCTTTCAGCATCTTCTCCATTTCCTCAATCTTCCCCATGTCCAGGCCGCTAGCACTGAGGAGGGAAGGGGGAGAGGAGGCAGCCGGTGGAGGTGGAGGCCCCAGCGTGGGGAGGACAGAGGCCGTGCCAGTCAGTGGCCAGGGCTGGGTACCTGGACATGTTGTCAGGGGAGCAGACTGAGTTGCCCCCCGTGGAGATGCTGGTCTCCATGCTGTCGGAGCTCTCCAGGCTCAGCGTGTCGTAGGCGTGCTCACCCTCCTCGCCTCGCTCCCGCGAGGCCGGCAGGTGGTGCAGGATGGAGTGGTGCATGAGTGGCGGGAAGCCCGCGGGCCCGGTGGGAAAGGGCGCCACCCCGTGCAGGGCGTCCCACTGGCACTGCGCCTCAGCCGCGGCCTTCTGCTTCAGCTCCGCCAGCCGCCGCCGCTGCTCCTCGATCACCTGCTGCCCTGCGTGGGGGGACGGGGGATGTCACGGTGGGCACCCACCCAGCCAGGGAGGAAGCCGGCAGCACTACAGACGGAGGGAGGTGGCGAGCGGGGAGAGGTAACACGGAGCAGCCCCCTCGCCCCCACCCGCTTCCCCAAAGCCCCCGCAGCTCTGGGTCCGGCTGCCCTGGCTTCATCGCCCGCACAAGTGGCCACAGCCATGCGGTCTGGCTTTGGCATCCGCACCACATGCTGAGTCCATACAGGGCCCCAAACCTGCCCGGGGGTCGCCCCGGCGGCATGATGGCCCGGTGGCTCCAGCTCACAACCCAGGCCTGAACGGGTTGGCAGGGCGCATGCTCCCAACCCTGCTGCTGGGAAGAGGAAGGGGTGCCGGCAGCCCGAGCACCCACGTCAGTGCACACCCCGCGGCAATGCAGAAGCAGGAGCACACAGGAAAGGAGGGAAGGGAGACAGGCGGAGCTCCACTGCGGCAGAAGAGAGCTCGCGAGGCCAACCTGACACCTCAGCCTGGGGGTCTTGCCCGCGGGCAGAGGGGGCCTGGGCAGAATACATCATGCGGAGGCCCGGGCAGGGGTCACCCGGCCAAAGCAATGCCCTTGGTGACCAACGCTCTACCTGCTGGGTCGTCGGTTGGGAGGGGCTCGGCAGGAAGCGACTCGACTGGAGTGGGGGGCCCCGGGCAGAGGGCAGGGCAGAGACACAGAGGGGATGAGAGGAGAGAGAGGCACAGACATGGGCTTTCGAAACAACCAAAATGCACACGAGCAACCAGCACTCCTGGGTGTTCCCGCGAACTAACATGTTAGGGAAACACTCCTGGAGGTCGTCAAGTCCAACCCCCTGCCTCCAGACAGGGCAACGTCTAGTTCTACTCAGGTCAATAAGCACTCCCCTTACTTGCTGGGCTCTCTAGAAAAGACGCCACAGCCCGGCAACCCTGAGTCTCCTGCCCCTTAGCCTTTGGATAAACCTCCAGGAGTCTCTCTTCTTCAGGTCTCTAGTCCAGATCCCTTTTGCTCCCCACATAAAGGGAACACATCCTGGGAAGGGTGTGGGCATGGATAAGCTAGGGTGACAGGGCGTGGCGGATGTCCAGGGCCCCTGGGATAGCAAGTGGGCTGGTGCGGCGGCCACTCACCCTTCTGCTGCAGGGCCAGCTGGCGCTTGGTCTCGATGTCCTGCAGTGTGGCTGCCAGGTTGCGAGGAAGGCTGCTGGTGCCGTTCTGGGCGAGCAGAGTGCTCTGTGGTGGAGGGCGGGAAACGGGGCACTGGGACCCGAGGCTCAGAAGACACCCGCCCACCCATAAGGCTTCGTGGATGGCTGCGGTCCCTCCCCAGTGTGGCCATCTCCAAACCCGCCCCCCAACCACCACCACCACCACCCTGCACCACACGCAGCCCACCCACTGCTCTCAGACCTTGGGTGAGGGGCTGCGGCCCAAGGTAGCCACGCTGAGCTGGGAGGAGGAAGACGACGAGCCAGAGGAGGAGGGGAGTGGCCCACTGCGGGTGCGGGGAAGGGGGCTGGTGGCCTCGCCATCCATCTTGGAGCGGTAAACCTGGAGTGGGGAGGCGGCATCTGCTGAGGGACCTCCGGCTCCCCCACCGGCCACCACTCCCACGGCACCGAGCGGGCTGGGATCCAAGGTGCCCAGCACCAGGCCCCTGAGGCCTTGGTCTCTCGCTGACCACAGCACTGAGCTTCTGGGGCCAGCCCAGTGGGCAGATATTCCTGGCGGCTGCCAAGCCTCCTTTCCAGGCTGTTCCTCCTTGGGTCCAACCCCGCATGGTAGAAAGGACCGTGTATCGACCCACGTGAGGAGTTCACACAGACGGGCTGAGTTTTACAGGAGGCCGACTTGAGGCCAGGGCTCCCTCTGGTCCCAACTCTGCCAACTAACAGCGTAGGTGACCTTGGGCCACGCACCTCCCCACTCTGGGCCTCAGCCTCCTTATCTGCAAAAGGAGGGGGCAGGGCTAGACTAAATAACTGCCAGCCTCCCTCTCGGCACTCAGTCTTTGGTGACACAGTCTCTGGAGCCAGGAACCCTGACTCTCCGTGTTACCCCTGCCACCTCCTAGCTGTGTGGCCTTGGAGAGATTACTTATCTGCTCTGGGCCCAAGTGTTTGATCTGTGAAATGAGAGTTCTCGTTATCTACCTCAAAGGCCTGTGGTAGAGATTACGTGAATCAAAACATGTAAAAACCTCAACCCAGCTGGGCACAAAATAGAAAGGCCGTGCCAACGACTCCTAAAGGGAACGTGGAGTTTCAGCTGAGATCGGCCTTCGAGGTGCCGTGTCTTCACTCTAGGACCAAATCTTGAGTGGGCGGGGCAGGGGGTTGATCAGGCACCATGGCCGGTCACTGGAGTGGAACCTGGGGCAGAAGGCTGCCTGAATACCCTGCCCCACACCATGGTCAGCAGCTTGCTTGGGGCTCCAGTAGACCCCCTCATGGCGACTCTGAGTCCGGGGCATGAACTCAGGGCCATCACCTGAGAGTCTCTGACCCACTCTTTCCCGCCTCCGAGAGTCATCCCTGGGGAGACCAGGAGAACAAAGACCGGCGACTCTCCCAGGACACACAAGTGCCAGGGGCAACAGGCTCAGGAGCGTGTGAGGACTGGGCGAGAGGCTCCGGGATGAGAGCTGCCCGGGACAGAGTGAGCATGTTGAGTGCTGCACAGGCACCGCCACTCCCCAAGCCCCCTTTGGACCGTCCAGCACATCACCCTCAGATTCGGGAGGCTGGCCCTCCATGCCCCGAGGGCCAGGATGGCCACCCTCGAGGGGACCCTCACTTCCCGCTCGGGGTCCAGAAGCCCCTGCTGCACTGGCTGGATTAATCCCCCACCATGTGTGCGGCTGAAGGGTCAGCAGGAGGTACCCAGAGCCGAGAGGAGCAGGGCTGGGCAGTGAGGGAGGGGTTACCTGCAGCTGGCGGGAAGCTTTGGCGGGCAGAGGCGGGGGGGAGGAGCGAGGGGAGGCGGCAGCAGGGCCCGTCCCCAGCCCGGCCATCAGCTCCTGGTACCACTGCTCTAAGTCTACAGCAGGGAGCAGCAGCTTCTCCATCTGGAGGGGGCATAGGGGAGGAGGACAGGGGGCAGGGGCGAGGGCGGGCAAGGACGGAGAGGAAAAGGTCAGGAAATCAAGAAACGAGGGGAGCGGAGAGAGGAGGAGGAGGAGGGAGGAAAGGGAGAAGAAAGGGCCAGGTCGGAGGAAGGGTAAAGGCAGGCCGTTATGGGGAGACAGGAAGGCAGGGGAAACGGGGAGGATGGGAGAAAGGAGAGCACAAAGAGAAGAAAACACAGTGAGAAACAGTTGCCACAAACACGCTGAAGGCAAAGAGAAACAGGGCACAGCTCCCAGACCACAGACACGGACCACGCCAACCACGATGCCAGCCGGCCGCAGCCCGCCTGGCACACAGCGCGCCCCTGGGGCTGGCCGAGGGCGGAGACACCACTGCGTCGGGGGCAAGCACACACAGACAGAGCCACGCCGCGAGTGGGCCGCACGGGCAGCGGGGACACAGACCACCAACCTGGGGCGAAGGCGTGACAGAAGCGAAGGAGGAGGAAGAGGGCAGCGCGGGAGGAAGGCAGGTGGTGGGAACCAGGTCCTGGGAGGCAGGGGCCCAGGGAGGCAGGCCCGGCGCGGGGTCTGTGGGCACTGGCGAGGTGCCCCACATCACCTTTAGCTGCTCAAGCGTCACGTACTTGGGGGAAGGCCGGACGCGGGAGGGAATACAAGAGGTTAATGGGACTGGAACCCAAGAGGTGGCCCTGCCCAAGGGTAGGATGCACACACGGAGCCAAGGAGGCCTGCAGAGCCCGGGAAAGCCAGGGTCCTCTCAGCAGGAGGCCCTCACACTGGAGCGGAAGGCCTTCCCTCCTCGAGCCCTCAGGAGCTGAGAAAGCAAGAGAGGGAACTGCTCCCAACTCCCCTTACGCCAGCGGCCCTTCTCCGTCACTGCTGAAAACAGACCCTGCTGCCCAACCCCTGCCCCACACCCCGGGGCAACGCAGGGCATCCACGAGCAGGCCCGTGGGCACAGGTGGGCTCACTTGGTGGCTGGTACCTCACTGTCGGGCAGGGGCTGAGCGAGTGCGCTGGGGGAAGTGGCAGAAGCATGGGGGTCCAAGCGGGAGCACAGGTGGAGAACCTCTGCCAGGCTCACATACTCCTAGGGCACCCGGTGCGAGGGGAGGGACAGGCAGAGAACAGGTTAACAGGACTCCACCAGGCACCAGACCCCACACTTCATGCCAAAGAGCCAACACTCCATTCCAAACAAAATCCAAGGCAGGGATGGGGAGCTCGCTGTGGCCACAGAGGGCTGTCAGGGGGGTTGCGGGGAGGGCAGAAAAGGGCAGGCAGAACTATCTGAAGTCAAAAAAAAAAAAAAAGAACTATCTGAAGTCTTTTTTTTTTTTTGGCCACACTCCACAGCTTGTGGGATATTAGTTCCCTGACCAAGGATTGAACCCACGGCCTCGGTAGCAAGAGTCCTGACCACTGGGACTTCCAGGGAAGGCTCTTCTTGACCTCCACTTATGAGGCTGCCCTGGCATCCAGGCCCTGCCGCAGGGCCTGAATGGGCCCTGAATGGACCCCCTGATCACCCATTCCTGGGTTTGCCCTGGGTGAGGGGTAGGTGAAGAAGTCACGAGCCCACCAAGGATCAGGACCCAGCTCCCAGAGAACCCTTCTGTCTCCAACACCTTGGGCATCCCCGGTGGGGCACGCACATGCACTACTGAGCGCCAGCCACGCCATTCCCATGGGTCCTCTGGGGGCACCACGAGGGCCTGAGCAGGTGGGCCCTGAGAAAGAGACCTGAGCAGGGAGCAGTTAAAAGCCCAGGCAGATAAGCAGGCCCACTGCGCAAAGGCTAGGACTTGGAAAGATGCTCATACGGTAGATCATGGGTTGGAAAGACAGGCACTGTTGCATTCCTGGAGCATATCCTTAGAATCCTGAGTTTATCCAGGTCTGGGGGACACAGCAGGCACCCAAAATGCATGCGGAATCAAAGCCCAGGATCCTAAGCCTGCCCCACCCAGGGCAGCCCACCCTGGTCTAGCTCCAGAGGCAGACTGTCCCCCAGGGGTCACAGAACAGGAAAATGAGCTGGAAGGTCCAGTGTGTTGTGGCAACTGATGAATGGCATGCTGAATATATGCAAATTGATACGCAAATTGATGCTCTGATTTTTGCATGAGCTGCCCAGGCACCTATCAAACCACAAACTCTGGCCAAAGGATTACTGCCACTTGCCCTTCAGCGTGGCGAGTGGGAGGAGTCGCGGGCAGAAGCTCATCAAGCAGGCAGACAGGCAGTGAGCTGTGATTACCTCTTGTGCTTTGAGGCAGAGCTGAGTGGAAGCAGGTTGGGTTAAGGGAAGAGAGGAGGCCCCAGCCTGAGAAGACTCTGGGAAGGGGCCCAGAGCTGCCGTCCCCAGCCCCACCTCTGAGGACTCGGAGATGAGCAGATCAGCCTACAGAGAGGGTACGGGTGAGGGGCTTCACCCCCACACTCAGCCCAGCCACCCCACCTAAAGCCTAATTTGCTTGTGCAATGAGGTGGAAAACCGGGCATGAGGTGGGACCTCACACACCAGGCGTGCAAAGACTCAGGGAAGAATGGCTGAAGGAGCCTCAGTGCCCACGTCCAAGCCCACAGCCCAGCTCCAGACAGAAGCCCAGGGAACTCCAAGATCAGGACCCCGAGATCTGTACACTTCCCCTCAAGTTGGGTCTGCCCGGCCCCATCCGGAGCTGCCATCTTCCCCACCCACGCCTCCTGAATCCCCCAGATATATGCAGTCACCCGAAACGGTAAGATCAGCAGGCTCCTGGGAGCCAGAGCGGTAGCTGAAAAGTAGCAGCTGGCAGCCATGGAGGATCCAATCCCAGACCTCACAGACATTCCTGAACATCTCTCCAGTTCAGGAAAATGTCCCCACACTAGACCTCAGCCCTGGGGCGAAGGTGCCACATGTTTCTCCAGAGCCTCCCAGGAGACCCCTGGGCTCATGAGGCTGGGGCTGACCCAACCACGTTACCTCTTTGAGGGTGGACGTGGTCTTCGGGAAAGGCCGGCCGCCTGTAAGCGAGTGGTATCTTCTTTCCAGCATAGCCAGTTTCTCCTTCTCCTGCAAGTCCAAAGCGGCAGAATCAGGAGTGGGAATGAAGCAAGGAGCCCCAAATAAAGGGGGATCCCACATGGCTGGCCAGTCTCCACCCAGCACCCTGCACTCACCTCCCACTCCCCCAGCCCCGCCCTGGCCCTCCTCCCCGCTCACTCCCAGTCTGATAGGGCTACCTTCTGCAGCAGCTGCAGGGCAGCATTCTTATCCCGGGCTAGGCGTTCAGACTCCTGCACAGCCTGGGACCGGATCTGTCCAGCCTGACTGTCCAGGACCACCAGGCGCTCCTGGAGAGGATGGGAACAATGGGTGAGGCAGCCCAAGGTGAGGCCTGGCTGTGTCTCCTGCGCAGAGGCCCTGGGCTTGGGTGAAGGGAATCAACCAGCACTTCCGCTCGGCCTCTCATCCCCAGAAAACGCAAGCTGCTGTGGTCAGCTCCTTCTCTCATGCCTCAAAAAGGGAGCCGTGGGCCACCAGGCATACCAGCCAGAACTGAAGTTCCCAAACCCCTTATCCCCCGACCCCCAAAGTCAACAGGTCCTGAATCCTGGAGATGCTGAATGGTCCTCCACCCAACCCCAAGCCCCCAACCCACTGCCCAGGCCAAGCCAGGCCCTCTGCTTTCCCGGCCTCGACTTTTTTCACCAGCCCGTTTCCACTCTCTTACCTTTCTGATCCGCCCCACAAACAGCTTCCTAAAACGGTCTCTGAGGTTCATTCGTTTGTTTGAATTTTCTAGCCTTTTTAGAATGTGTTAGTTGTGTGTTACTTGCTCAGTTGTGTCCAACTCTTTGCGACCCCATGGACCGTAGCCCGCCAGGCTCCTCTGTCCATGGAATTCTCCAGGCAAGAATACTGGAGTGGGTTGCCATTCCCTTCTCCAGGGGATCTTCCTGACCCAGGGATCAAACCTGTGTCTTCTGCCTTGTAGGCAGATTCTTTACGTCTGAGTCACTAGGAAAGCCCAGAATGTATAGTACGCGAATAATTTTCTTTAAATCCATGAATAAGGGTAGATCAGTCTTCTCAAAATCTTTCAGCGACTTCTCACTACTCACAGGATAAAGCAAAAGCCCCTCAGCCAGCACTCAAGGGCTCCTGGACCTGGGCCTGCTTTCCAGCCTCCCTCCCACCCTGAGCCCTTGGCATGCCCGCAGCTTGGCCCTGCTGTACCATTGGCCGCCCAGGTGTCCACTCCCGGGCCTTTCTTATACGGTGCCTTTTGCCAGGAATGCTGTCTTCTCCACCCATTGGGAGCTTACTTCTCCTCCAAGACCAGACCTAACACTATCTTCTCTCCAACATCTCCCCTGATTATCACTCAATTTCTTTGCTCCTTGCTCTATGCTCAAATTATTCCATATCACCATTTGCCTTGGATTACTGCTACTCATGAATATGTATCTCTCATCACCACCATCCGGCCCCAGCTGTCTGATCCAAGGACAAAGTCAGTGTCTTTTCTGTCTCCATATCCCCAACAGGGCTTAGTGTAGTGCCTGGCTCAACAATCTTGTGCTAAAAGGGAATGAAAAGATACTAAGTGAGAGAGAAGGATGGGGGCTAGTGGAAATGAGCTGTGTTTATCCCAGGAGGCCTTCCTGAAAGAGGAGGCCTTAAACTAGCATCATTAAGAGCAAGACATAGGAGAAGGGAGGGAAGAAGGGAGCTGTACTAAATCTGAGGTCAGTCCAAACAGACTGAAGCAGACCAAGTGGTAATCAGGCAAGATCTGTCATTTACTAAGAACCTATCAGGACCGAAGAACACTGGTAAATGCTTTGCTTTGCATGTGTTACTTAACTATCTTATGAGGCAGGTGCCCTTATGCTCATTTCACTGATAGGTAAATGCATTTGTAAAGCAGAGCAGCTCAGGGAGAGAAGCAAGGGATCTGGACTCAGGGGGAAGTTCAGTGACTCCCCCACTTACCACCAAACTCAGACTAGCCATCAAGCCCCACTTTTTGACACCCTTCCCCAATCTCACTGCATTCACCTCCCACCTACTCCCTCCAGCCTGGCAAAGTGCACATGCACACATGTGTATCCACAAACACACCTGGGCCATCCAACCCCTCTCCTCACCCACATCTTCCTAACTCTTACTTAACACATCCTCATCCATCACCCTGTCCGGGTCTGGCTGAGATCAGGAGTCGATTTTAGAGCATCTAAAGCACCAGACTTGACCAAGACAGATGCAATACCCAGTCCCCTTGTTTCACAGCTCAGCTGAACCAGGGCTGAGCTGTGACTGGAACCCAAGTGATGCCTTTCTAGGACCCCAGGCTGGCTCTAATATCCAGATCTCAGGTCTGTGTCCCAGCACTTCAGCATCAGACAGAGAGCTCCACAAGGGGCAAGCCTCCTCCTCAGCTCCCTCCTCCTTGTCCTCCATCTCCATCTCTCATTTCCCGGCCCAGCCAGTGCCCAGCTCCGAATGTGAGCCCCATCCACCTTCCACTGGAGGGGGGCGGGGAAGTGGGGGGGGCGGGGGGCGCGTGTCTGAGTTTCTAAACAATGGCTATTGTTGTTCCCTGAGTGCTTACTATGATCACCACATCCTATGCTGTTTCCACATACATCATCTCCTTTAATGATAACAACAGGGTGTTATTGTTCCTGTTTTACAGATGATGAGACCGAGGCTCAGCCAGGTGAGGTCAAGCCGGCACTGCCCGGGATGGGGCGGGCGCACCTTCCTCTTGGCGATGCTGCGGAGCAGTTCGGCCTTGCTCCGGAGCAGCCCCTGGCCCGCCAGCTCTCGCTCCTCCTCCACGCGGCTCTCCCGCTCCAGCTGCTGGAACTCCAAGTCCTCAAAGAGCTTCGTCTCCGTCTCCAGGGCCTCGGCCTCCTTGAATGACAGTGACAAAGGGGGTCGGGTAGTGCTCACGATCCCACTCTGTGCCTGGAAGGCCAGGCCACAGAGGGGAGAGCTCTGGGGGCTGGACCCGGGGAAACGGAGGCGGGGCCCTGCCCCCACCCTGCCCTCTTTCCTCCGCTCGGCCCTGCCGCTTTCCCGGGCAGCGCGGCCTGCAGCAGCAGAAAGGAGAACCTCCATCCCCAACCCCCCCATCCTTCCCTGTCCCCTCCAAGCCACAGCACCGACCCTGGCGTCCGGCAGGTACTGCAGGGCCCGGGCGCTCCCGGCCCACCGCTCCTCTCTTCCGGGCGGGCGGCCCTCGGGGGCGGGGAGGGGGGGCTGGTGAAACTGACCCTTCTCAGCTGCTCCTGTAACTGTTCCCGCACTGACTCGGGGCAGTTATCGAGCTGCGTCTGGAGCTCGGCGTAGAGCGCCTGGCGGGCCTCCAGGTGCCTCCGTCCCGCGGCCAGCTCCGCCCTCTCCTGGTCGCCGGAGGCGGAGGGGGCGGGCACAGGGGAGAAACAGAACACACACTCCTCAACTCCGGCCCGGGGCCGCGGCGGCGCGGGGCGGGGCGCGGGGCGGGCGGGAGCAGAGAAGGCGGGGGAGAAAAGCAGCAGGATCGAAAGAGGAGACAGTCAAGAGGAGGAGGTGCAGACTGGGAAAGGCAAGGAGCCGGGGTGCGAGACCGGACTCAGGTGCAGGCGACGGTGTCCGAAGCAAGGGTGTGGGCCAGGCAGAAATGTTGGTCTCTTGGAATCCCCTGAACTAGAGAGGTTTGGGGGATGGGGGGGTCCTACGAAGAGGCCCTCTGTTTTCTCTCCAAACCGCTCAAAGCCAAAGCTGGTTCCACATCACAAACCCGGAGCCTCCAGCTCCTGCCCCTCCCCTTCTCCCACTTGCCCAGAGACCAAAATTTAGCCCTGGAAAAAAAGAGTAGAATTGGTGAGGGTTAAATCCAGGGGTTGGGTGTGAATTGCAAGCCGAGGATGTTGAAGCTACGGCAGTGCAGCAGTGCAGCGGAGGGGACCCCAACCCAACCCCCTTAGCCTCCCCCACTCCTGCCCAGGGTCGGGTGGGGTGCTGGCTCTGCAGCCTGAACTTCAGCAGGATGAGGGTTGCAATTAGTTCGGCCGTCGCCATGGTAATAGGAGCCCCAGGAGTGGGTACAGAGAGGAGGTGGATGGCTCTGTCTGGGGTGAGATGACACCTCTGAGGGCGGGAAGGGGGATGAGGGGAGGGGCTGGTGAGTCACCCCCTCCGAAGGACAGGCAGAGGAGAGACTGTGATTACGGATTCCAAAGCCAGAGTGGGGCCATGGGCTGGGGCGGGCAGCTAAGGGAAACTTCTCCATTGCTGCCACCATGGCCACCACCATCTCCATCACCATCACCACCACCACCTCAAATAACTGGGCCCAGAGAGAAGGCAAAGTCCACACCTCAGGCAATGCCAGGGCAATGAGAAATGAGGCTAGGCAGGTTCCTGCTAAAATGCTGAGCATCACCCCAGAGTCCTCCTGTTTCCTCTACCCACCCCTCAGTTCCATGAGGTTCCCATCCCCATCCAGGAGAGGGGGACATGATCAGGCCAGTTTCTGAGATCTAAGCACTTCCCCAGGCTTGGACTCAGCCTACGATGCCCTATAGGGAAGAGGCCTACCCCTTCTTCCCACCCTCTGGTTGGAGTATCTGCAGTTGGGAAGCCCCAGAGGAAAACTCAGAAGGGTAGCCACTGGTGGCAGACAGCCTCTGTCCACACCCTCCCCGGCCATGCCACTACCACTGACCTCCTTACCCCTCTGCTCAGGAGGGAAGGCAGATGATGGCTGGACCTCAGCCTGCCTCTCCTCTGCACAGGAAACGGCCAACAAGCTATGGAGGCCGCACCCTGGCTTTTCCAACTGAGAGGAGGTCTTCAGGCCGAGAGGCTCCTCAGCCAAGCCAGCCTTCCCCATTCTTGGACCCCTCCTGCCAATGCCCCCTTGAGAAAATTCAGCTGTACCTGCTGTCCATTCCTTTCTGATCAAAACCCTGGGGTCCCACACCAAGAAAGGAAGGAGGCAACATTAGACGGGAGAGGCCAAGGGCACACAGGTGCCCATGGAGTTAGTGCAAAAGCAGGCACGGCTCAGCCCTGCCTGGGTGGGTGGCACTGGCAGTTAGGGGCATGCGGAGAGCCCAGGACAGTGATTAGAGAGGGCGTTAGTGCAGGCCTGGTTGGTAAGCGTGGAGTTAATTTGGCACAGAATTTGGGAGTGTGGTTTTGGGGGCCAGAGCCAAAGCTCAAAAAATAAAAAAATTTAAAAAGGATGGGAAGGTCAACGAATTTTTAAGAGCTTCAAAATTGAGGGGCAGGAGGAAGACACTCTCCAAAAAATCCAGAAGGAAAATTAATTCTTGGAAAAATACTGTCAAGTCCGGAAAGAGGTGGCCCCTCTCCACTTCGGAGCTTTTGGCACGTTGTTGGGCATCTTGGGAGTGGCTGGCACGGCCCCTGTGGGACGGAGCGGCCCCTGCAGGCTGGCAGGAAATCTGAAAGGGGCAGGGGCAGGAGCTGGGACCCCCTGGGATGGGAGGCTGCAGATCCTGAAGGCTCAGGGGAAGCAGAGACTTGCGGGACATCTCCCAAAGTTCACGTCCTGAGTCCCAGAGCCCTGCTTGGAGGGGATGTCCTCCAATGCGGGGGCTGGACCTGAATCAATCCCCAGCACCGGTCACCTGGGCAGTGCTCACCACCCAAGAAGGGGCTTCGACACTTCCAAGAAGGGGCACGGAGGGCCCAGAATGGCAGGCACCCAGGCACCCAGAGGGAGAACAGAAACCCAGGCAGAGGAGACCCCAGACACCAGCCCAGACCCTGGCAGCACCCTCCACGCTGGTACTTTCCACCAAGGACAAGGCCCCCTGCCCCTGCGGGATGGACAGTGAGGTAAGGGGTAAAGGGCCCCTCTCCTCTTCTCCCAGGCTGCTGGCGCCCAGCATGGAGCCAGGCCAGGTTGTGGGTTACCTTGTCCCTCTCCTTCTGGATGCTCGTCTCCAAGGTCACCAGCTTCTCCTGCAGCTGGTCCACCGCCTTCTGCTCTTTCTGCAGCAGCGCCCGCTCGGCCTCCCTCTCCCCCTGCAGAAGCGCCCGCTCCATTTCAGCCTGCAGATCACAGCAGGGTCCATGTCAAGGCCACTCAGGGCAGCTCAGGCCACGCTTGGGGTTATCACTGAGCCTGGGAAGAGTCCCACCCAGGGCCCTTGCTCTCACCTCTCGGGCCGACTCCTGCAGCTGCTGCTCCAGCTCCTTCACCCGGACTTTGAGCTGCTCTACTCGCCCCAGCACCTGAGCCCGCTCCTCTTCCAGGGCCAGCACCTCTCCCTGGAGCTTGGTGCCGGGGGCATCCTCGTGCTGGAGGGGAGGGGGGCCGTCAGCTTGGGGGAGCCTAGAGCCTCCCAGGACGAGACTAAGAAAATGGATCGCTGTGTCTCAGGACACTCAGAAGGAGCAGCTGGACTGAGAGGAGGAAATTCCCCTCCCTACAAGAAGAGCAACATGGCTCGGCTGCAGGGAATAAGGACTCAACGCTGAGAGCCAGGCCTGGGTGGGGCCCCGAGGAAAGGTAGGTCATAAAGCATATTTATGGCTTGGGAGACTCATCAGCACCTGCCCCTCTTCCTTGCCTCCTCATTTCTACACCTCTCAGCCCTGAGTGTCCCCGACTTCCGCTACTGCCTGCTCGCAGGGTCTTGGTACCCACTGCGTGCCTGCCTCCTCGGACCCCAGCCCCCAGCCACGGACCCGCGCTCCAGCCCCCACTGGGTCCCACCTCCTGCTGGGTGCTCTCAGTGCTGCTGCACTCCTCCTTGAGATTCTCCTCGTCTGAGCGCTCCACACTCTCCCACAGGCGCTGGGCGGCGCCTCCAGGCTCCTCGCTGCCGCGCCCCGGGGCCCCAGTGCCCGCCGCGAGGCCTCGTGAGGGCCTCCGGCCGGCCAGGGCCAGGGCTGCGGCCGCCTCCCCTATGCTAGGCAGCTCCCCGGCCTCAGGTCCCCCGTCAGCCCGGCTGTACTCGGCGCACAGGTTCAGGATGGTCTCCAGGCGCTGGCGTTCCTGGGAGGGCGGACAGAGCAGGGCATGAGCGGACGGTCCTGGGGCCAGGAGGCTGCCCAGAACCAGGCTCGGCATCTTGTCAGGAGCTCGGATGCAGAATCAAGTCAGGAGAGCCCTGGGCCCAAGGTCTGGGGAGGCTGATGGAAGGAGGGCGGGCGCCCCGGGGCAGGCGGGGGGAACCAGGCTGTGCGCCCCCTGCCCAGGTGACCAGCGCCTCCTGCCTTCCTGTCTCCCTTCTCATTCTGCCCCAAGGTGGGTTTCCTGGTGGACACACAGGGACACACTCAGGAGCGCACGCTGGTGAGCACGTTCTCACTTAAGACCATGGTGAGAATACAGATAAACACTTCAGGTGTTCATGCTGACACGGATCCACGTTGATCCAAAGATACCAGGACCCACAGAGACACCCCAACATAGCAGCACTGACACACACAAGGACACAGCACGAGCCCCGGCCTGCAATAACAGGCAGGCACACACAAAGACACCCGCCCTGACACGCACGGACGCACACTGGCACACACTCACACGGATAAGCACAGTCTAGCACACAGACAGGTGGGCGCCCACACAGACGCGGCTGGGACACAGATGCGGGGGCCCACAGGGGCCTGACGCGGGTTCACACAGCAAGGTGCTCAGGGCACGCACACCCTGCCGCGGCCCTACTCCTGTCTCAGCTCCCTGCCACCTCCTGGCAGCTCTCGGCCCCCTGCCAGCATGGGGGGCTGCTGCCTGGGTCCCTGGCCCAGCCACTCCATCTGCCCCGTCCCTGTACAAAGCCCACCCAGACACCTCCCAGGGGCCTTGGAGGTGAAGACGGGACAGTACAGGCATGCCCCGTCTCCCACTCATTACACCCCAGACTTGGAGCCTCCCCCAGGCTCCCTTGACTCCCTGGCGTCCCACCACCTCTGGTGTCTCTCACCACGGTTTGGTCAGGACCTCCCCCAGACACTTACCCAGCTTCCCTCCTGCTGCTTGCCCAGTTCCATGGCATGAAAACCAGGAACAGAGTCTCAGCACCCAGGAGGCTGGGCCAGTGCCCCCGCCCCTGCCCCAGGACACAGATAAGCAGCCCTGTTGAGGTGGGAGGAGCAGGGCAGGCAGCCTCTGAGATTTAAAGTGGCAGGTGGGGCAGGTCAGGGCTGGTGAGGCACCTGGGGGTGGGGTGGGGCAGTGGCGGGAAGGCTGAGTGGAGCTGAGGGAGGCTGGGCCCACCACTCTGCCTGCGCCAGGCTCATTATCCCCCCTCCAGAATGAGACCCCAGGGCGGGTCAAGCATTCTCATCTAGGCCAAGGCAAAAACATAGAAGATACGGCTGTGGAAGAGACTGGGGGGCCCTGCCTCATCCTTCCCCGACACCCCCGCCCCAACACACACACTGTCCCACACCCTCACCTCACCCAAAGCTGTCCCAGCCTCTTTCTTCCAAAAGGGCTCCAGACAAACCTCCTCTGTTCTGATTCTCCTTAAACTAATCCTTGGGTCCCGGGGCCCCCAGGGACCCTGCTCTCCTGCTCACAAGGGAGAGAGGGCAGAAGCTATTTCCCTGTGCATGTGCTCCAGGGTACAGACGCCAGCCAGAGCCCCCACGCTCCCTGCGCTATCTGGGGAATCCCAGCCCCCACCCAGCTCAGATGCCATCTCCAGGACAGCTGCCCAGAGCCACACCCGGCCCCCAAATACACCCATGCGTGCGTGTGCGTGCGTGCGCACGCACGCACGCACACACACACACACACAATTACTGTCACACAGACTGGCCACAGATCAGCCAGGGCTGCCTACCGTGTTTTCTGCTTCTCCCCCCATCTCAGATGATCCTGCGTAGGCTAAGGTGAGCAGCTCCCACCCATTGAGAGGCCAAAGAGAAACAAAGGGCAGCCCACTCCGGTATTTTTGCCTGGAAAATTCCACGGACAGGTAGTCCGGCAGGCTACAGTCCATGGGGTCATAAAGAGTCGGTCACGACTAAGCGGCTAAACAACCACCACAACAAAGGGAAGCAAGAAAGAGGGACCAGAGGCTTTTTTAAAGAAAAGCCTGGAGAAGACAGGAGAGAAAGACAGGAGGTATGGGTTCCAAGTCCAGTTCTGCCAGGACGTGCTGTGTGACCTTGAACAAATCCACTCCCCTCTCGGGGCTTCAACCTTCTAGTCATTAAGCCCTGCGTTCTCAAACTGAGAGGTACAAAGCTTCATCCTAAAAAACACACATGGTGTGTTTTCCTAGAGCTTCCCTGTATTCTAGTAAATCATGTGAAATGTTAACTTACACGTGAAAACACACACTGTGTCACAGAATAAATGCAAAGTTAGCATGCGTTTGAAGTCAGGCCTTAGAGACCTCAAAGGAAGTTCTTCAGGGGACAAAGCTTTGGCATCCAGGTCACTGCGGTGTATCCTGGAAGTGGAGAAGCCTGGGAAGCCCAGGCTCTGTCCACACACCCCTCCCTCTTTGCCAGCTGGCCCGCCCACACCCTGGCAGAACCCCTGTCGTGATGCCCGCAGCCTCCCTGGCATACGCTCACCAGCCTCTCCATCTCCTGCTCCCGAAGCCGCTCTTGGCGCTGCCGCCGGTGGTACTCCAGGAGGTCATCCTCATTGTCACTGATCTCCGTGATGCTGTTTTTCCGCTCCCGGGTGACAGGCACCCGCAGGTCCCCGCTGGAGAGCTTCCTCTGGGCGCGGGGGCTCTGGCGGGGTGAAGCCCCAGTCAAGGAGCCCAGGCTGTAAGCCGGGCTCAGCCTGCCGCTGAAGCTGCCCTTGCGGGGTGCTAGGGACTCCCCGAGTGTGGGCGAGGGGCTCCGTGTCCTACGGCCCCGGGCCCCCAGTGTCAGGGAGAAGTCCTCCGGTGAAGCCCCGTGGGCTGCCCAGCGCCGGGGGCGGGGGCTTTCTGCCACTTCCCTGGTTAGTTTGGGATCTGGGGCAGTCCGGGTGGACACGGGGGAGAGAGCCCTGCGGGACAGAGATGGGCTCAAGGGAGGCAGTTCTCTCATGCTGTCCAGGCCCCGCCGGCCTAGGCGGGGGCTCTCTGGAGGCTGCAGGGTGCGTGTGGCTGAGCCATCCGAAAACGTTCGGCCTACCAGCTGGCGTGAGGGGCTGGTGGTCAGCACCCGCTCAGCGCCTGGCAGCTCCCGGAAAGGGCTAGGAGGGCGGTCCTGGAGCGTGCCAATCTTGTTTCGGGGAGCAGGGACTGGCGGCTGAAACTTGGGGCTGCCAGGAATGCTGGTGGGCGGGCCCCGGGCACCGGAAGCTGGGTATTCACTCAGACTGATCGCCACCACGGGCAGCTGCCCACCTGGCCGGGGGCTCTCGGTGGCTCTGCGGGCCTCGGCCAGGACGGTGGCTGCAGGGCTGTCTGTCAGCAGACCTCGGAGACCAGGGCTGGGAGGCCTCTCGTGACCCCCCTTCCTGCCCAGCCGAGGGCTCTCAGAGGGGCGAGTGCCGCTCGGTCGGGACTGTGGGGGCTGCAGGCCCAGATGGTAGCTGGAGGACCGGGCGGGCACCAGGGGGGGCAGGGAAGGTGCTGGTTCCTGCCCACTGGGTGAGTGGCTGGCACAGCTCCCACTACTGGCTGGCGAGGAGAGTGGAGAGAAGGCTGGAGAAGTGTTCTCATAGCTGGAGCCCACAGACATGGCACCCGGGCTGGTTGGGGGGGACAGCAGGTAGCGCCCGCCATTGGCCATTGGTGATAGTGGAGATGTTGCGGCAGGCTTCTTGCCAGCAGCTCCAGGCTCCTCTAGCACCAGTGAGTCCATGATTTCCTGCAGGTCCTTCTCAATAGAGCTCACCAGGGAACTGTGGCTGCCACAGGCAGAGGGTCCCCGGCTTGCATGCTGCGGGGTATGGTTCCCGTTCACCAGGCTTTCTGATTCTGTGAAGGGAATGCAAACAGCCTCAGGCCCCATCTTCACCTCCTGGGCCCTAGGGAGCTGCATATACACAACAGCCAGCGCTCCCCACTTCCTGCGAGCAGGGCGGGGCTGCCAAGGCCCTAGAAAAGAAGCCAGGAGGTCCTGGGGCCAGCTCTGCCACTGACTGCTGCTGCACCACCTTCCCCAAATCGCCTGGCCTTGGTTCTGCCTCCTCTAAAGGAAGAGGGCTCTTCTGGCTCTAACATTTTATGACTTAGGTCACAACAGTGCCGGGCACTTTTAGGTTCCTCCCTGTCTTGGTTTCCCCAACCTCCTTGACCTCTCCATCAGAAAGGGCAGGCACGCATTCTACAAAGAGCAGCGGGGTGTGCATTCTACAAAGAGCAGCGGGGTGTGCATTCTACAAAGAGCAGCGGGGTGTGCTAGGGAGCGGGCCAGAAATTCCAGGGGGTCAACATGCAGCCGAGACCCAGGAAAACACACACACACACACAGCCTCCAGGGCTGGGTGACGGTGTGTGCGGCAGCACTCTATCCAATCAGAGGCAAGGGAGGGGCCTGGCCCTGAAGGCCAGTTCCTGGAAGCCAGGCTGGCCAGCAACTAGATGCAACTCAGGGCCTCCAATTAGACCATTAAGCCACACCAGCAGGAGCCTACTTTTGCCCTGCCCCAGCCCTCGTCAACCAACCATGAGTCTCTGGAACCACTGCCCCAAACAGCTGAGGGAGTGGCATGACAATCTAAGGTAGGGTAGAGCTACCCAGGGAGTGGACTGGGAACCCAGGCTTCTGAGCCCCCAAGGGCCTAGTATACAGGACACAGAGGAGAAGGGAAAGCCTCTGCAAGCCTGAGTCTGGTCCAAAATTATGGGGGCTGTGTGGGACCAAGGCAGAGGAGTTGCCATGGATACTGGTGATCCCAGTGACCACCCATCTTTCCTCATATGCCCAGGCAATCCATTGAAACCACTGATGCCAGCCCACTAGATGTCCCTGACACACGTGTCCACCTGTCCCAGTACCACGATGACCCCTGTCACCCAACAGCCATCTGAATGCCTGTGCAGAGTCTGGGGTGGCAGGCCTATGGGCAGCCTCCTGGTCTGCACCCCACCCCCAAGGCAGCTGGGCTGACGTGGGGGCTGTGCTGGTTCCCTGGGACAATCACCGACTCTCCTCTAGGGATCAATAATTCACACACAAAGTGCAGCTGCTCCACTGAGTCATCAGTTGGCATGGCATGGCATGGCCTGGGGGTGGGGCAGAGCCCAAAGACAAGATCACAAGCAGGTGGGAGCGCCCCCCCCCTCCCAGAGCTCACAACATCTCAGTCTGATGCTTCCTTCTGCACCCTCAGGCAGCCCTCAAGGGTGAGGATCCCTGGTGGTAACATAAGAGGGTCAGGGTCCCAGATACTGAGGTGATACCGTCCAGGGCAGTTGGACACAGGCTGGCAGAGCACCCCCCCATCCCTCAGGCACATGATTCTCCCCAGTTCCAGCCAAGCAGCACTTCTTGGATCTCTCCCCGTGGCCAGACTGCCTGGCACTCTCCCCCAGCGGCCCATGGCAGGTGGCAGCAAGCCCAGATCATGGGTATCGTCCCGCCCTGACACTACAAGTGTGGCTGGAGTGGGCAAGGGGGAGGACTGTCCACAGGGTGCCACCAAACCAGCCACCTGCCCCAAGTGGGTACCTACCTGGGCCAGGACTATACGGGGGGCCAGGGGCCCGGCCCCCTGCCGGGATCATGCTCTTCATCCACTTGGCTTCAGCTGGGTGGTTAAAGCGGAGGAAGGTGGACTGACCCAGACACAACATGCAGCCTGCAGAGAAAGCACACGCTCAGAGATGCAGGGCAGGGCTGAGGCAGCCTTCAGCCCGCAGCGCCGGCAGGCTCACCCCAGGCTCCGAAGAGCCATCCCCACCTGGACTCCCAGCAGCCACATGGTCCACCCCTGACTCAGCCTGTGCCTGAGGCCCCAGCCCGGCTCCACAGCACACGGCCGAATGGAAAGAGCACTGGCTTCTAAGTCCTAGTCCTAAACTTTCTTCATTACCACCTGTGAGATCTTCGGGGAAAGTCACTTCACCTCCCTGAGTCTAATTCTCTCAGCAGAAAAATGAGGACAATACCACTGACTTGCAGAGTTAAGAGACAGTGTATGTCAGTGCTCTGTCAATGGAGAAGGTTCTCCAGAGAACACAGACCCCAACATGCCCCCACCCAACCTGGACTCATGATCCATCTATCTGCCACTTGGGTGGAAGGGTCAGTTCGAGAGGTGGCAACTTCCAGGATCACAAACAAGCTCTGAGACAGGAGATGGGGAAACACACCATGGATCCGTCAGATGCCCCGGCCACCCTTTCTGACCATCGAGAGTGACTGCCACCCTCTTTCCCTCTGTCGAAGCATTCTGTGGCCTGACATTGTCCCGCTCCGTGGACTCTCCTGCAGTGTAGCCAAGCCTAGGCCAATGGGCCCAGCCTCGGCCAAGCACATTCCCAGGCAGTAGACACAAGCCCAGTCCTGCCCAGGAAGTGCGAGTGCATGGAAGGGGGAGGGCATAGGGGAGTCAGAAAACATAGCCGGGGGCACTGGGAGTGTGCACGGTGACAGGTGTGCCCACAGCACCTAAGCCTGTCTGGCAGAATTCCTCTTCCCGCCACACCAGGGGCTGGAGCACTTCTGCCTAAGATGCTCTGTTGGGAGAAGCCAGAAACCTGGTGCTCTCTACCACCCACCCTTCCAAATCTGTCCACATCCTTGGCCCCTGGCCCCAGGCTCCTATCTACCCAATCTGCTGCCACTTGGCACCCCAAGCTTCATGCCAGTCTGAGCTAAGACTGGCAGGGAATTCTACATTCCTGGATGCTGAGACAGTTCAACTCAGGCAGGCCACAGGGGCATAGGGCATCCTGGGCCATGTGGGGTACCTTGGCGGGCCCCCCAACTGAGAAGCTCAGCAGACTGTCGGAGGGATCCTAGGTATTGCCATGGATGGGGGGCTAGCAGGCTGAGAAGCCCACAGCAGATAACAGAGTAGACAAAACCGCCCACTTCGTTGGTATACCCACAGGCCCTCCCAGGCGGGCGGGCACAAACAATTCTAAAGGCTGATGGGTGGTTAGGAAAGGAGGGAGCCTTCCCTGCCAAGCCACCAATCAGAGGAGCTGATCACAGAGTAATTATAACCAGAATAAATATTAGCCAGCCACACCGTCCACCTAATTACAACCACAGCTGTTTCAGACAGAACCCTGCCATTCCCATCCCCCTCCTTCCAGCCATTTAACAAGCTAATTAATGATGAGTTCGCAGGGTCTAGACAGACCCACTCAACCCTAGGTTGACTGGGGGGTGGGGGGGCAGAAGGGGGCAGCTCAGGAGCCTGACCACACAGTCCAGACTGGGAAGGACCGGGGAGTCTGGGTGGATTCCAGCCCATCAGTGCCAGGCCCACCCAAGGAGGGTGTAGGCAGGTAGGGACCTCAGCTCTGGCTCCTCTAGCTGTGAGTCCCCTGTCCCCTCCTCTGCCCCTCACCCTCCTCTATAAGAGGGGTGTGGCCATGCTGCCTCCCCAGCTATAAATAGGTGATGCCAGGCAGCAGAGCTGGATCTGTATTAATAGAGCAGGCAAGAGGGCAGCAGGACTGATTGTAGCCCAGCTCCTGCCCAAATTAACTTTCTATTTGCACTCAGGGGCCCCAGGCATTGCCCCTACTCTTGTCCCGTGCCCCCGGGGGCCTGGTCAGCCTGTTTCTGGGAAGAAACCTCCTCTCTGCTCACTCCTGCCCCGCACCGCCAAAGGTCAGCCCACGCAGGAAACCCCAGAACCCCTCCTCATCCAGGGAAAGTTGTTTTCCTGTCCCCCCTCCCCAAAGGGGCTCAGGGCCCAGCTGCGTGCAGGTGGGTAAAGGAGCTGCACATCTGGAGGGGAAGAAACGGGGCCAAGGAGAGGGTGGGTCCTTTCTCTGAGAGATGCACACTGCACACAAACACACCTACACACTCAGAAACACACAGACGCACCCAGAGACAGCAGACAGTCTCACACACTCAGAGCGACAGTCAACTGCCCTGCTGGCCACACAAACAGAATGAACTGGCCGAAAGGAGGCTGGGTGTGGGGAAGACCAGAGAAAGGGCCTTGGCCCCTTCCATCAGAGACCCCTCTTCGCCGTAAGACAGGCTCCCCTAGTCCTAACCAGGAACCCTCTACCCCATGGAGAGGCAGATCCCACGGAGGGGACCACCGAGCGCGGGTTAGGAAAGATGAAGCCTGCCCCGCTGAGGAGTGGCCCCGAACCCAGACGCCCCACTTGGATATGTTCAGGGCTCGCTCTCTCTCTCTCACACACACACCCGAGTCTCGCAGCCTCAGGCTCCCAAAGTGGGGCTGGGGACCCGATCCCCCTCCTGGCATGCCTCCCCACCCCCTCCACGCCCCTCCCAGCCAGAGCTGCTCAGCGCCGGGCTGCCGGGGCTGCGGCGGCTGGGGGGCTGAGGACTCACCACCGAATTCGGACCTCCGCACGGCTTGCCCCCGCTAACCCCGGCCCTGCAGGTCCCCGGCCCGCCCCGGGCCTTTGAGGGGGCGGGCCGACCTCCCGCCGCCGGCTCCCGGCTCGGAGCGGCGAGGCAGCGAGGCGGCGAGCAGCCACCAATGCCCGGGGAGGGGCGGGCCGGCCACCGGCGGCGGGGGAAGGGAGCCAGGAGGGAGGGACAAAGGAGAGGAGGAGGGGAAGAGGAAGTGATGGAGGAGCGGAGGGGAGCGGGATGGAGGGAGCGGGGCGGGGCGCGGCGGGGCACGCGCCCATGGAGCCCGCCGGGGTCCCGCAGCCCGGGGCGGGGGCAGAAGTGCGGCGGGGAGGAAGCGTTCACGAGAGAGGACAGAGAGAAGGAAAGGGGAGGGACACAGAGGCCAGAGGGTGAGGAGCCAGGAGGCAGAAGTGAGGAGAAGCGGGGGTCTCACTGAGAGCCCTCTGCGGTGAGAAGTCACCAGACGCCGGGAAGGGGCCAGGCCGGCCCCCAGGTCAGCGTGGGCAGGCTGGCCTTGGTGACAGCAGAGGTTAAGCTCTGACATTCCATGGCTCCACGTATTAGAGAGAAGCCTCAAGCCAGTCAATCCTAAAGGAAATCAACCCTGGATATTCATTGGCAGGACTGATGCTGAAGCTCCAGTACTCTGGCCACCTGATGTGAAGAGCTGACTCCCTGGAAAAGACCCCAATGCTGGGAAAGATTGAGGGCAGGAGGAGAAGGAGGCGACAGAGGATGAGATGGTTGGATGGCATCATTGACTGGATGGACATGAGTTTGAGCAGACTCCAGGAGATAGTGAAGGACAGGGAATTCTGGTGTGCTGCAGACCGAGGGGTCACAGTCCAACCCGACTGAGTGACTGAAGAACAATATATTAGAGAAGAGTGAAAGTCCCAGGAATCCAGCCAGGTCACTGGGTCCAGCTCTGGCCCTCAGTCTGCCACTGTGACAAGTGAGAGTTCAGGCCGAGGCAGTGCTCTGGGAACAATCTTGAGTCTAGCTCCTGTCTCCACCCTATACACCTCTTCTTCTGCCCCACCCCCACTCCCCACACTCTCAGCAGTCCACCTCACCCCATGACCCAAACTGGACCCAGGAACTGCCTCTTCCAAGCCAGCCCATTTCCTTGGGTTCCGGAAGCCAACTCACCCCTTCCCAACCACAACCAAGTGTGCAAAGAGCTTCAGCAAAGAGCTCGCCCACCCCAAGGAGGTACCTTACCGCCTGGAAAGAGTGCCACCCACCTCTGGAGCCCCTGGGACCATGCTGAGGTTCTGGGCCAGGCAAGTAACCACCAACCAGCCTCAGTCCCAGAAAATTCCTCGCATTCCAGGACCTGGTGTCTGGACACCAGAACCTTAAGGGACACGCTGTGTTCTATCAGACGTCCTCTGTATGCTCAGAGCTCACACAGCCCCACACATTTTCTCTCAAATACACACCAACACCTGCTCAGCCAGACACCACTCAACTGTGCACACTCTGAATCACACAGACACCCCAGTTAGTGTGTCTCATACACATTTATTCTCCAGCACACAACCCCACAGGCACCAGTCCTTCTCTTGGTTCCACACTCACTGAGGCACAGATAGCCTTTCACTCAGTCTTGGAGAGACTCTGAAATCAAAAGTCCACTTCCTGGGACTTCCCTGGTGGTCCAGTGGCTAAGACACCACGTTCCCAATGCAGGGGGCCTGGGTTCAATCCCTGGTCAGGGAACTATATTCCACATGCAGCAACTAAGACCAGGAGTAGCCACGTAAATAAATATTTTGAAAATATTTTTATTTATTTATTTGACTGCACCAGGGGAAGCAGACCCCTGCATTGGGAGCACAGAGTTTTAGCTACCAGACCACGAGGGAAGTCCCAATAAAGAAATATTTTTAAAAAGCCATTTCCTTCCATAACTTAAAAAAAAAGTCAACCTCCTTAGAGAAACAATCAATTTTTTCACCCTCGCTGAACACCTACCCACACTGCCATACTACACACACACACACTCACACACGCATGCACGCACATGCATGCACACACTCACATATGCACAGGCAATTCATTCCCCTTCTGAAGGAAAAAGGAAAACCATATAGGGTCAAATGCAAAATAGGGGGAGGCTTAAAAAAAAACCTCCTCAGGAAATGTGATTCATCGGTCTGGAAACTGTGACGACCAGCTGGACAGACCCAGACAGACACAGAGGACACTGCCAGGGAGAAACAGGGCAGGAGGCAGGCACACAGAAGTGGGGAGCTAGGAGCTTTTGTTTTTTCTCTCCCTCCTTTGAGCTTTATTAGTCGAGATCTTTATCAGTCTCATCGCAGAGGACAGTCTGAGGACAGTCTGTGGAAGACTTCCCTCCCATTTCACAGAAGGACTGACAGCTGGGTGGAAGAGGAAGCGGTTCATCGTCCTGGATCCCAGAGGGAGGCAGCTGTATTACTCAGGAATCCTGGCTCCCAGAAGCCCGTACCCACCAGCAAGGGGCCCGGGGAGCAAAGGAGACTCGGAGGAGGCTCAGAGGCAGGGGCTGGCAGCAAATGGCTCCCAGAAAGTAGGGGACCTTCTGTCTAGACAGCCTGGGCCCCGCGCTGCGTGGCTTTCTGGGTCCTTCCCTACTGGGTCCCCTCCCGGATCTTTCATGTGGTCTGGCACTGTGGTCTCAGGGTGGGGCAGCCTTGACCCAGATTAAGATTCCTCCTCATTTCCTTGGTCATCTTCCCAGCTCCATCTGCCTCTTGCTCTGTAGAGAGAGGGCTGCCTGGGATGTCCCAAGGTACCTGGGGACAAGGCTGGAAGCAGGATCTTCCTGGTTCCCTCCCGTCAGGGCCCCGTGGCCATAGCTTTCACTCAAGTTGGGGTTGGCATCTGTTTTCTGCCTGCTTCCCTCCCACCCGTCCCCTGGCCCAGACATATTCCTGCTTGAAGAGCCTGTCACTGCCACCCTGCTTGTTATGACGTGTGCCTCTCCAAGTTGCCTATGGCTGGGCACAGTGCCCAGAATGATGCAGCCAATGACCGGCACAGCCAGAGAGGGCTCCTTGTTATTTCTAGGGTAGTCCTCTGGTTTTTCAAAGAGGGGTCCCCTCCCCCACCAAGGCTGGATCAGGGAACAAGGCAGGGAAAATGGTTCTCTTGCACATATGCCCACAGATAGGCCAGTGGGTTCTCCTATCTTCACGGAGCACACCCGTGGACAGTCTGGTACCACCAGCCCTGAGTTCACCCTGCTCCCCACTTGAACACTCTGATCCATAAACACAGGGAAGGACACAAACACAGAGATACACAAGTCCAGAGTCACAAACACATCCGGAGATACATAAACACACTCCAGTTACACAGTTACAGAGATAGCACTTGCACCCCCGAGCCACCCAGTTTCCAGGGAAACGCACTCCCAAGAATGTCCGGAGTGGGGCCAGGCAGGGCTGGGCTTGGTGCCTTGCCCCAGAGATGAGACAAGGAAACCCTTAGCTCCTGGAGCCCAGAGGAGGGGTAGTGCTGGGGAGAAGAACACCCGTTCCTTTGTGCCTCTGCCTACCCCTCCCCAGGCTGCCAAACTTCTGAGACAGGCTAGCCTAGACAAGGCGGCTATGGGGTGGGAGGCAGGGAAAGGGAAGGGGTTTAGGGTCAGGAGAGAGTGGGAGGGTACATACTTGGCAGGGTGGGCTTCTGGCTGCGGAAGAGTTGAGGGTCACTTGGGCCACAGGAAATGCCTGAGAATTCCATCTCAGCCCAGGCCCTCCCTCTTCCCACGGAGCTAAATGCTGCCCTGGAAAGACCGGGCGGGAGAGACCTGCAGAGCATGGGTTCCTCCACCCTGCTCACAACACACAGGGACAGAGCGTTCTTGCTCAGGAACATGAGGGATTTGGGGGTGGGCTCTTTCTCCAGCTTTCTCTGAACTCTGCCCCTGCCTCTCCTTGCTGCTCTGCTGTCTCACTCTCATGTACCCAAATCTTGGGGAAGATGCTCTCTTTGAAATGGAAGAGGACAGTCTGCAGCCAGATGGCAGCACGGCCAAAGCCCCAATTTACTGGGGTGGGGGGGTCCCTCTTTAGCTGGAGTCAGATAAGAGGGAGAGATAACAGGCCCTCTGGAAGAGACGAGGGCCGGTTTGCTGCTGCTGATGGAGTCAGCTGTCCCCTCATATCACACACCCAAGGGCAGGTCTTCTGGGTCAGCCGTGAAGGAAGAGACCCCACGGGGTGTGAAAAGCAGGAGAGAGGGAGACAGTGGAGAGAGTGGGATTTCCCCTGCCAAGGAGCTTCTTGCCAGTAAGAGGTGAGTGTGCTTAGTGGCTCAGTCATGTATGACTCTTTGCGACCCTATGCACCGTAGCCCACCAAGCTCCTCCATCCCTGGGATTCTCAGGCAAGAACACTAGAGTGGGTTGCCATATCCTCCTCCAGGGGATCTTCCTGACCCAGGGATGGAACCCACATCTCCGGTGTCTCTTGCATTGGCAGGCGGATATTCTTTACCACTGAGCCATCTGGGAAGCCCAGTAAGAGGTAAACGTCCCCAGAAAACACTGCCAGGACATTGGTCCTCCTACTTAGAGCTGGGCTTAGTCCAAAGCTCCCATCCTTTACGGCTACCCAAGCCCACTTTTCACATCCCCCTAATATGATGCTTCACTGTATACACTGATGCCCAGGGCAAACACACCTGATCTATCAGAGTGCTACCTGGGTCAAGCCCTTCCTTACCTGCCTCATCACCATAGTAACAGGAGGCCCAGTTTTTAGAGCTCCCTTATACCACAAAGAGACCTGTTCCTTTGGGAAACGGGGTGGTAAAGACATTCGTGACCCAGACGCTGTTGTCAACAGTGTTTTAACAGGAGTGAGCATGTCCTCGGATTTTTTTGCCCTTGTCCCATCTGCATTGTCCTGATCTTCCAACCTCAACAGCTTTTTAGAACACCTCCCTCTTGGCATCGG
This sequence comes from Bos mutus, assembly GCF_027580195.1. Taxonomy (NCBI): domain Eukaryota; kingdom Metazoa; phylum Chordata; class Mammalia; order Artiodactyla; family Bovidae; genus Bos; species Bos mutus. Next base: position 50,588,708 of record NC_091631.1, read on the forward strand.
GGAACCATGCCATTTTTCCCCTCGCTGCTCCTCCAGCTCTTCTCGCCTAACAACCATTAGCGACCACTGCACAGCTCCCCGTGTCCTCCGAGAGCAGGCAGTGGAACCTCTTCTCTCTCTTCCCACTACGGTGTGAGAGGTAGGGTGGGGCAACCAGAGAAAAGCCGGTCTGGATGCTGGCGGGGGTTTTGAAATGCACCTGATCCAGATGCACCTGAGCACCCCACCCCCAACTTGGCCACTCAGGCAGTTACCATGGCAACCAAAACAGCAGGCTTCCCCTGCACCTGTCACGCACAAGCTTTTAAACAGAGGCTCCCTGGCTTCAGGGCTGGCAGACCTTACCCTGAGTGAGCCGAGTGGGCTGCCGGACCGGGAGCCCATCAATAGTGCAGGCATTGCCGCAGGGGTAGAGGGTGAGGGTGCCCCGCAGGTTCTCGATGTAGCAGTGCTCCGGAGCCAGGCCTGGACCCTGCAGTGAGATGTCCCTGGCTGCAGAGCCAATCACGGTCCTCCCTGAAGACAGGAGGCAACTGTCAGATTCCGGTCCAGGCTAAGGAGGCAGGGAGGGGCTGGGAGGGCCACGGTGGGACTCGACTGCCATCTCCTACTCTGGGGAGAATCACGGCCCACCCTGTGGGGCCCCTGAGCCTGGTGGAGACAGTGAGGGGTAGAAGCCCATCTCGGCCGCAGAAACAGAAAGGCCCAGAGGACACCGAGGATCCGCAAACTTAGTAGGAGCTTCTTCTGCAGAAGTCCCTCAGTCCCTCCAAGCCCCCCTCCCCAGGACCCTTCTCTCCTTCCTATCCTCCCCCACCTTTTCTTCCAGCTCTCCCTCCCCCCTCCTCTCCCTCCCTTCTGCCACCTGCAACCCTTGCCCTCCTCACACCCCCTCTCTCCTGGCCCCTGGAGGGAGAGAGCTCCTGGACTGGTATTTGGAGAATGTGGGGAATGTAGTATCACCCGGGCAACAAATGCCGCCAGGAGAGGAGACAGGAAGGGCAGAAGCTGCAAGGTGGAGGGGGCTGTGCCAGGGCCTAACTTGGAGGTCTGCCCCACGCCCATCTTGCCCATCTCTCCAGCTCCACCAGCACCTTCTCCTTGGCCAGGCATGGCCCTGGAGCAGAGCCCCCTTTCTTCTTGGCCACACTGGTTGCCAAGAGTCATGAGCTCTACTATTTCAGGGCTCTCCTCCTGATTTCTAAGCTGATCTTTAATCCCTGTCATGGAGCCAGAATTAGTCTGGGGAGGCACAGACAAGGGAAGCAAGCTAGGGGGCGGGAGGTGGGGTGGGGTGGGCATTGTGACATGGCCTCCTATTTGGGAGAGGTGAACACTGCCAGCAGGTAGCAAGAGGGGCCCCCGCATGCCTGGATTTCCAAGCAGGAATGTCTGTAAGGATGGAGGGGTGGCAGTTGGGATGCACCCCAGACTCACCTTCCTCCAGTGGCAGAAGGGTGATGGCCGTGCTGAGCCGCCCGCTGCCCAGGCTCACCAGATGGGGTTTGTCCGTCTGCACTTTCAGCCCTTTGCCTGTTTCGATCAGGTCCAAGGGTCCTTTCTGCAGGTGGTGGAGGTAAGGGATGAGCATCATGAGAGAGTCCAGGCTGGCACCTTACCACGCTAGTCCTAGTCACACGAGCACTCTCTCCAGCACCTGCCCTCTCTAAAGGGCTCTGTAGGCGTTGAAAGGCTTAGCACAAAATCTTGTGCAGAGCAGTATTCCGTTAAATTGTAATTAGACCTGAATCTAGGCCACTAACTCGTCCCACTGGATTTATCTCAAGTCTTGGTTTAACTGCCCCTTTTGTCTATTAGGACAGAAACAAGTAGAAAGTAAGGAGAACTGGGAGGTGCTTGCTAAGAGTTGGGGGGGAGGTTGCTACAGAGGAGACCAATCAAGACTTATCCCTGTAGACTTGTCCACGGCAATCCACTTGGCCATGGCTTGCCCCTGTTAAACTTAATTACAAGAGAGGGCAGGGCAGAAACAGATACAGCTCCGAGTCAATCTGTAAACCACTTCCTGACTTTCAAAAGGTATTTTCTGGGTGAACCAATTAACCTAATTCAGCTAAAGACTTAGCTATGGGGACCTGGGGACAAGCATGGAGGTAGTGTGGTTCTCATTCTTGAGCTGGGACCACAGGGAGGGAGAGGAGCTGACCTGTCCCCACCAGACCACCTTCTTGCCCCATGGCCCTAACCTTTCTCACCTGCACCAGGCCCGGGGTCTTACATCCAGGGCCCACCTGGTTCCTATTGAGAGTGTCCATGTTCCTGGGGCCCCAGAGCTCCTGTGGACACAGCAGAAAACAGGTGAGGCAGGGATGCCGGGGCAGAAAGGGGCAAGGAGTGGGTTCTGCAGCAGTGTTCTCAGGGCAGGGGCAATGGCACCACGGCTTGCAGCAAGCTCCTGCTAAGGAGACCTGGGGGCAGTTCAGGAGTTTGGGGTTCGATGGGGGCCGTGTAGAGGGGAAGGGGGGTGGTGCCATGTCTTCAGCCACAACACAGGTCAGCATGGATGCTACCCCACCACACTGGCCCTGACCCCCACCCCCGAAAAGTCCTACAGGGCCCAGACCGTACGCTGGTCTCTCTTGCCTCTGACAGCCAGGACCCAGGCCTTGGCAGTTGAGGACCCTCGGGCACCTGAAGCCATAAGAAAGTGGGGAAAATCTACCTTAGAGAGGAAAGCTAGCTCAAGGCGGCCCCTCCAGGGACACTGGTAGACGGGGGGCCCCAAGCAGGTGGCATGGCTGAGCGGGCGCTCCCTTCCACAGCCTCTCCCCCTTTGTTTCCCCAGGGGTCTCAGAAGGATGTTTTCTTAAAGGAGACACGAGGGGGAAATGCCACTATTGCTGCCATCTCTGTCTCAATTCCTGAATCCTCTCCTCCCCAGAAAGCATCTTAACCCCCCATACACAATCAGGAAAATAAAAACAAAAACCCCAGTGGTGACTAACACTGAGAATATAGGACTCTTGGGTTCTCAACCTGATTTGGTACCATAGGGAGCTGAGGTCCTTAGAACCAGAGGTAAAACAGACTCCAGAGCTCCAGAGCCTTCCCCTCTGTGGCTCACAGTTTTGGTACCTGAGAACTGTGAGGAAGGAGCTTTGTGTACTAATATGTGCCTACATGCCCATCCCTTGGCCAGCTTGCTGAGGTGAGAAACTTCCTATTGACTGCTGAAATGTTACTGGGGAAGCTGACGAGAGTGTGACCAAAGGGAGGGAGGGAGACCTAGGAAGGCAGGGTTCCCTTCCACTTTCTCTTCCAGCCATCTTCTAAGAGACTTGGAGAGGAAGTGGGGGCAGGAGCCAGCACTCCAAGGAGTGTCTGACCCTGGCAGTGGGGCCCAAAGGCCTTAGCAATAGTGTTACTAATTTTACCCTCCCAGCTTCCACCCTTCCGGACCTGGACTGAATCGTCTCCGTCACCATTTCCACCCAAGCTGGAGGAAGAGAAGCTGGAACAGGGCCTGAGGCCCACCCCCAAGTCTGCCTGGGAAGAGGGAAGGCAAAGGCCGTTAACCTACACCAAGGCTCAAGCCGGCCTGGCACCTCCCCAGGAGATCTGGCCAAGGGAAAGAATTTCCAGGGACAAAGATGGCTGCACGGCTTCTTTCAACTCAGGGAAGTCCTTTAGCTTTCTGAGGGAGAAGAGGCAAGAGAGTGGGTTAGGGATATAAGCATATACAAAAGAGGGGGTAAGAAAAAACAATGAACAATGGTGAAGGAAAGGCATCACTGGGTAACAGAAAGAGCTTTAGACTGGGATGCAAGAGCCTTAAATTCTAATCTTGACTTTCTTATTTATTAGCTGAGAGACCTTGGGCATGTTATTTAACTGTTCTGAGTGTCAATCATTCTCTATAAAAGTGGAATAATGATTTATATTTAAAAAGAAGATTGTCTGGATTACTGCTTGCCTGGGGCTAGGTGTGGAATGCGTGAACCAATTAGACATGTCAGAGGGACCATCTAATGAGCTATAAATGGGCAGATTTGGGGGGCATGACAGAAATGTTCTAAAACTTATTTGTGATGATGGTTTGCCCAGATCTGTAAATACACTAAAAATCATTGAATGTACACTTAAGTGAATTTATGGTATGAACATCATACCTCAATAAAACTATTAGTTTGGTTGTTGTTGTTTTTTAAGATGATTGTCTTAGAGATTCAGAAAGTGAAAGCTGCTCAGTCCTGTTGGACTCTTTGCAACCCCATGGACTATACAGTCCATGGAATTCTCCAGGCAAGAATACTGGAGTGGGTGAAGTGAAGTGAAATGAAGTCACTCAGTCGTGTCCCACGACTCTTTGCGACCCCATAGACTGTAGCCTACCAGGCTTCTCCGTCTGTAGGATCTTCCAAGCAAGAGTACTGGAGTGGGTTGCCATTTCCTTCTCCAGGGGATCTTCCCGACCCAGGGATGGAACCCAGGTCCCTGGCATCGCATGTGGATTTCTTACCAGCTGAGCCAAAAGGAAAGCCCTAGAGATTCAGGTATTATACCAAATGCCACTCTGTGAAGTGCCAAGCACCGTAAATATGCCAGTTACTAGTATGAGCTTCCTGAACTTAAGTCACTTCACTTTTCTGGGCTTCAGTTTCTTCATCTGTCAAGTTTGTCGCCATCACTCTGTGAGGGAGCAGTGAGTGTGTTCACTTATTTACACCAAGGATTTCAAGTGGCGATAAAGCCTGTAAAGGAACGAGGTTGATGGGGGAAAAGAGTGATTGGAGGAGAGAAGAGAAGGGAATAAGGAGGTGAAAGAACAGGAAGAGATAAGGAGAGAGGTGTAGGGAGAGACGGAGAAGATAAGAAAAGATGTAGAGACAGGGAGGCGCGAGGCTGTGGCTCCAGGTCCGAAACTCAATCCAGGTGGAGTGGAGATACACCAGATCAAGGCATTCCAGCCCGCGGGCGGTGCTCTGACCCAGGGGCTGCACAGCGGCCCGGAGAGCCGCCACCGGGGGGCGCCCTCTCTTCCCGCCGCTCCCCCGGCGGGGAGAGCTAAGCGGGCTGCGCCGGGGCGCCCCGCAGCGGCCCCAGCGGCCGACCTGCTTCCGTCCCACCCGGCTGCCCACTGCCCTGGGCTGTAATTATACCCACCCGACTCACCCCTCCGGCCTCCGCCGCAGTCCTGGGAAACCCCGCCCGCCTGCTGCCAAAAAAAGGCCCCTGCGGTGGGTGTCTGGCTCTCTGGGAGGAGGGGCTGGGGAAGCGCCGCTGTTAGCCCCGGCCCTCGATAGCGTTCTCCCACTGCGAGCTGAGACCTCCAAGCGCCTCCTCGGGCGCAAGGTGGCAGAGGCCTGGGTGTCTAGAGAGCCCCGTGTGGGCGAGGCCGGGGCTCCAGCAGGTGACCCCGCGCCGGGCCTTGCGGCCTCCCGGCCCAGCGCGAACGCCCGGGCATCCAGGCCACCGGGGATCCTCTGCCCTACTTGGACCCCAGCTCTCTGCCCGCGTGGGGCTCCCAGAGTCACCAGTTCGGGGGACTCGGTCGGTCCCTTAACGAGGGGCGCGGGAGGCCCTGGCGAGCGACTGTAAAGGTCCAGAACCAACAGGGATTGGAGGAAGTCCAGCCTCCGAATCAGGCCCCAGAAGAAAGGCCGGAGGCCGGCCCAGGAGGAGAGCGGTCCCCTGTGGCCCGGGCATCGCACGGCCCAGGAGCGAGGCCGAGTTGGGATCCTTTCGGCCCGCGTCTGCCCTCGAGGAAGGGTCGCTGGCAGAGGAAGGGGCCGGGAAGGGAAGGAAACTGAGGCCGGGAGCCCAGCGGGCGAGGCGCCGGAGCCGGGCAGGGGCCGGGAGGACGTAGGGGAAAGGACGCAGAGAACTTGACTGTTAGTCGCTCAGTCGTGTCCGATTCTGCGATCCCATGGACTGTAGCCCGTCAGGCTCCTCTGTCTACAGGACTTTTCAGGCAAGAATACTGGAGTGGGTTTCCATTTCTTCCTCCAGGGGATCTTCCCGACCCGGGATCGAACCCACGTCTCTTACATCTCTTGCACTGGCAGGCAGGTTCTTTACCACTAGCGCCACCTGGGAAGCCCTCAGAGAACTTTAGGAGATGGAAAATCGAGGGTCTGCGGAGGGGTGGGACGGGAGGGAAGATTAAGGGTTTGGAGAGAAAAATAAAAGAGGGAGACTGAAGAGTGAGGGAAAAGGAGGGCTGCGGAGAGAAGACTTAGGGCAGAGGATGGGGAGGAGGGGAAGAAGGTGGGAAACAGGATGGAGACCAGGGGACGCAGGGGAGGCGGAGGGGGAGAGGAGAGACAGGGACCGAGAAGGAGAACGACTGGGGGGACGAGGGAGATGGGGGAGACTGGGGACAGACGAGTGCTCAAGGTAAGGGGGTGACGGTCCGGGGGAGCAGTCGAAGGTACCCAGGGCCTTGGAGGAGGAGACCGGCGTGGGGACGGGAGGTGAGGCTCTGGAGTGAAAGAGGGGTCCAGAGGGCTGGCCTGGGGACCCAGCTGTGGACAGAGACTGTAGGCGGGCAGCCGGGGCTGGAGCAAGCGGTGGAACGAGGCGCGAGTGTAGTTTGGGGCTGTGATTTTATTTGTGTGCGGAGTGGAGGTGGGGTGCCTCCGCACGGAGGGCTCCCTGCTGCCCCTCGCCGCCCTCCGCCAGGTGGGACAAGGCCGCAGTGTTGGGCCGCCCCGCCCGCCGCTGACGCCGGACAAGCGGCCTTTCTTTGGCCGTGCCGGGAGAAGGGGCCGCTTGTTTGCGCGGTCCGGGAAAGGCGCGGCCCCCAGACACCGCCGGCTCCCCGCGGGCGGCTGCGGGAGGGGGCCGCGCGCGTAGCATTCGTGTGTGCGGACTGTGTGTGATGGGCGTGAGCGGCAGGTGGGTGTGTGAATCCCGGGCTGCGTGTGCGCGGGGGCCGCAGATGTGGATGTGGGCTTCCTGCGAGAGCGGCGGGTGCTTGGCGTGCGTGCGGAGTGGGTAGAGGTCTAGGTGTGTGTTGGACCCCACACGTGTCACGGCGGAGAGACGGGCGTGTCCGCGTGGAGTGCGCGGTGGGAAGGGTGCGTGGGTGATGCCGGGTGGGGCGCCGAGTGTGTCTGCGCGTGGGTTGCCTGACGTGGTGGGGGAGGTTGTGTTTGTGTGTAACCGGCCCGATGAGTCAGTCCCCGGAGCCTCCCGGACGGCTGAGCTAACGGACCCAGAATGCAGCTCCGCCCCGGCGCCCTGGGTCCCCCGCCGGGCCGCTGCAACTCCCCGCCCAGCCTCCGCTAGCGCGCGCCTCGGCGGAAGCGTCCGTGGAAGCCTCGGCAACCCCGCGGCCCCTCCCAGTCCCCCACCGCCCCCGCCCGCGCGCTTCCCCTTCCCCGAGGAGCCCGGATGACCTGGCTCAGCCCGGGTACGGGGGAACTCCGCAAGGGATTCGAATCTGGACTATGCGGGCGTGGCAAGGGCCGGAGACTCAGGCTCCCACGGTCCCCCCTCCAGCCTCCTGGACCGCTAAAGACGCGGGGCCCTGGCAGGGCCCAAGAGGCCGCAGATGTGCCACCCATCCCCTGAACACACCCAGTGGTTCCTTCAGGACAGCACTGCCTTCAAGCCCGACTCCGCATCCCTTTCCTGTCCCATCAAGGCGGCCCAGCCCGGGACGGGAGCTGAGATGCCCCCAGGGTACCCCGCTATCCTGGCGCAGGGCTCTCAGTCCTTCTGTCGGCGGGAGAAGGGAAGTGTGGGGAGCAGGCGGACAAGACCCCACGAGTGTCGCCCAGTCGCACGCAAGAAAGTCCTGGGACAAGGATCCGCGTTCCCCCCGGGGCGGCGGGCGGCGGGCGGCGGTGGCGGGGCAGAGCGCAAGGGCCCCCTCTGGCGGCGGCGCCGGCAGCGGCTCGGGAGGGCAGGAGCAAGCCGCTCCCGGGAGAGCAGCGGAGCCCGCTCAGCACAAAGCCCCGGGTGTCCCTACACACTCACCTGCGGCGCCCTCTTCCGCGACCGGGTTCTTCCGGGATCTTCCAGCCCAGAGCTGGTCTGAGGGCTCTCGCCAGGTCCCCGGGACTTCCTCTTATCCCGTCCCAGCCGCGCAGCGAGCGGGACCCGCAGGCGTAGCGGGAGGGAGCGCCCTCACCTCGAGGGGAGAGGGGCACACCGTATCTTTTGCCCAGCTCGGCAACCGCGGCCCCAGGCTCCGAAGGACACTCTTGCTTTTCCCTGGAAGCCCGCTGAGTAGGAGGAGAGCAAGTGGGTCCCGCCTTCCTACCCACCCCCTTCCCCCGCTAGTCCCCGCCCCCGTCCCCCCGTCCTGTCCTCTGGCCAGCCAGAGGAGACGCCCTTGTGGGACTGGAGCCCAAGGTCCCCCCACCCAGCCTTTCCCATAGCAGCACCTCCCCCCACGCCTGCACAGCGCGCGCTTTGTTCATCTCTGCAGCTGGGCTCTCCACCACCACCACCAAGTGCGCACCCCTGGCCCCACTCGCCCTCTCTTTCGGACTCTCCTGGACCACCCTCCACCCCTAGGCCTTAAGGCTCTTCTGAGGGTGTTTTCCCGTTTCTCTCTAGTCCGCCCCCTACTCTTTTTTTTCACTTTAGATGCCTGAATCCTCCATCAGCTCCCAGTGAACTTCATGGTCGCAGCCGTACAACATGTTCTTAACATCTCGGAATATCTGCTGAAGGTATCCAGGTCTGTCTGCCCTCTGTCGCCCCTTCTCCTCATCCTACTCCAAGCCCCTCCGCCAGGACGAGCTGTAAATGGGGTTAATAACCGTCCAGATAGGGCGTCACAGATATTTCTAAAGATACATATAAAAAAGGCATGGTAAAATGCCACGCCAACTGTAAAGCATAGAAAAACCGAATGGAATTATCACCTTGCCCCCGTGTCACTCCACCCCCACCACAACGCGCGGGATTACAGTTGGGAGGCAAACTGGTGCTCAAACTGGTTGAGCACAGCATCCTGTAGCAGTTTGGGTCTCTGTAGGAGTAAGGGTTTAATAAGGAAGAAGTGGGTGGGGAGGACCTGAAAACCTTAGAGAAGCCTGGAAACTGAGCCTGGGAGAAAGTCATTCTCCTTTTCAACCACCAACCGAAATCCAAGCTGACAGCCGATCCTTACCTTGTAAAGCCAGCTCTTGCCCCAGGAGACTGATGGGGGAGGACCTAGGGATCTGAACTCAGCCAGACTGGACCTTTGAAACCTGCAATGGAGGGATCCCTGAGACTGTTCCTCCCTGAAGGATAGGAAGCAGAAAGCCCCCAAGGCTGTGACATTCCAGTGAGCAGGGGACAGCAGAAAATAATTTGTCCTCTTTGGGTGGACAAATCTTGTTCTGATTCAGTGCTTTTACTGTGCACCCTCCCTGTTTAACCCAGAAACAGCAGGAGGCTGAACTGCAGGAACCTTTGGTCACTCATTGACAGGGCCAGCACCAGCAGGGGGACCCTCCCCACACCCAGCTGGAGGCTGGAACCAACAGGACTAGAAGCAGGAGGGGGTGGATGGCTCTTTGCAGCTACCTGCTGTAGCTAACAGAGGTCAAAATATCAGGCTTCAGCATGTGCCAGGGTATCAGGAAGCCCCAGGATCTGTCTGGGGGTGGGGGAGCAGTGTTGAGAGTAGAAGCCTCTTATTCTTTCTTCATATCGTTTGAGGATCATAAAAGTATTTTAACTTTGAACACCTTTCATGAAGCAGATCACAACAGTAATTTTCAGGCTATTCTGTTAAATAAAAAGAAAAGGAAACAAACCCCAAACTTGTATCTTATGTGCCAAGACCCAGCATTTGAGGGAAGAGGCTCAGATTGGGGTGCCTCACAGACTTCACTTAACTGTGCTTCACAAATCCAACTCTTCCTTACTGTCTTGGTCAGGAGGAATTTTGGGGAATAATCAAGCCTGTCACGGATGCTAAAGCAGGGGGTTGAAATATCACCCAACTGCTGTCCTCCAGCCCAGCAGTCCGCTGAGCCCATGACAAAGGCTCTGTGCAGTGTGTCCTTGCTCCCGCTGTGTCGGGGCCCTGTGTTCCCACAGTTAGAGCACTCAGGGGACTTCAGACCTACCATCACCACCCTCCACCCCCACCCCGCTCCACATCTGGAGCCCATCAAAAAGACTCAGTGCTCTCACACAGTTACGCAAGAGGTCGAGCAGCTGGAAGCTCAGAAAGGGGGAGGAAGAGAGAAGAAAGCAGAAAACAGCTTTCCAAGCATGCTTCAGACTTTCCGAGGTGGAAGCAGGGGGAGAGGGCAAAGGCTGGGTGTGGAAGGAAGAGTGGATTTTTGAAGGCCCTCTGCACTTGGTTATGAATGCCAGGAGTGGATTTCCACACCCACCCTGTCCTAGCCACAGCACATTTCCCAGCTGTCCCTCCTCTCAAATTGTACTCCCTCCAGCCTCAGAAAGAGGTGATTATTGCTCATTACAGCAAGCAACCCCTGTAGATACACACCCTACCCCAGGAAGCTATCCCTTCTGGCGTCTTTGGATCCTGAACTCGGGCATCATTAGTGTAGGTGTGGTGGCACCAATGATGCCAAGTAACTAACTCCTCACTGCATCCAACCTGGGGAGAAATTTCAAACCTTCAGTAGCTGAAAAGAGCAGAAGCTCTCTTCTCAGCCTGTTTTTGAAATTATGCAATCTACACTTCTATTCACAGCTAAGATACTTCCAAGCTGAGAGGAAATTTTGTGTAGGATGGAAGACTGGACTTGTCTACCTTCCGTGGCTCTGAACCTTCCTATGAGCAGAAACGAACAAGGATTCATTCCGGCAAAAATTGGGAAACAAGACCTATTTCCATTTCTCTCAGGGCTTTGAATTTGTAACACTTCTTTCCCAAACAGCACATCAACCTGATCACAGAATTACATCTATGGAAGTTCCCATAACCCCTGCCCTATGAACAGCAAGGCAAAAAACTTTCTGGCCTGTGCAGGTAGGGGATAGGGGAGTGGCCTAAGCTTTTAAACTGCCTGGTTGCTTGACCTCTTGTGTTTAGAGGGGACAACAGCTCAGTTTGGAAAAGTAAACTTCCTAAAGACTTGTCTCCTCATCAATCACTAACTCCCTAGGGTGAGAGGTGAAACTGACTCTTGTAAAGATGTCTGCTCTTGGGTTAGGAGCAGTACACAGCAGCCAACCTACTTGTGGATCTTCTAGGAGTTTCAGAGCAGCTCTACAGCTGCAGGTGTATTTACCAAAGGGGGCAAAAAGAGGGAATGGCAAGAAAGGATGGTTGCAATGAGAGTTGTGCATAACACAGGGGAGTCAATTCTGCATTTTTGCTTCCTTAATTCCTTTAAAACCTACCAGACTAAAGCCCTCACCCTTAGAGACCTGCACCGAGTATCCCGGGTGGCAGTTGATGTGTGTCTGCTTTAGCAAGAAAGCTACACTTTTAAGGAGGTACAGCTGTTGCTTCCAGTTCAATTTCAATCTTCTTGAGGATGGGGACTTTCTATTTTCCTCTTCCTCCAATGAGCCCTGCAGATATAAACTTTTTTTTTTGGATCTTAGCTCACCAACCAGGGCTCGAACCTGCAGCCCCTGCAGTGGAAGGGCAGAGTCTTAACCACTGGACTGCCAAAAAAGTCCCATGTAACTTTTTAAACAGCTATTCTGTATAGACTCTGGAAATCTCTGAGAGGCTACCTAGTGTGTGCGATGTTAACTGAGGGCAATGTTTCCTGCAGCGATGTATGGGCTGACTGATTTGGGGTTTGATACTGAGTAGACCAATGACAGACCTTTTCTTAAAAGGAACTCAATTCCCTCCCTACCTCCTCTATGTGGAATTAATTAACCCAGAGCAGGAACCACAAACCTCCTACATCAAACAGAATGCTCAGTCAGATCTAATTATTTTGTTAGTCTTCCTCACAAGCAGCCAACAAAAAGTCCACTCGACACCATGGAGGTATCAGCTGCCAGAGGGTGTGGTGTGGGTTTGGTGTGCTTCATTTCACTGGATTAACGTTACAACCTCAGGGAGCCAAGCTATACTTTAGCAACATTAGACAAGATACTTGCTAGTTCTCTTAAGGAAAAAAAATTCAAAATCTTCCCTCTCACCAATAAAAACTTATTCATTCCAGAAACTTATTATTCATCAGAGATTTGCCTTCCAATTTGGTGACATTCTATAGTTTTTAAATTGAAATAGAGAGTAAGGAAGCAGCCTGTTCTGAGGCATTTCCCAAGGCATTCATCACTCATGCCTGCATCACTTACTTACCACTGTTTGTCTAATGGGGAAGAGAATGCACCAAAATATCACCACCTATGTTACTCCTTCAAGACGAAGCTTCATTTTTCTGATTCTACAACTGCCCCTGACAAAATGAGGATCAAAAGCCCACAGTGTCATCAAATTCAAAAGCTACTGTCAGGAGTACATGTGTGTGTGTCTCAAATGTAGAAAAATACACAAGGAGGTACAATACTTGTTATAGGGAGAAAAGGTAATGAATACTCTTAGTATTTCCTCTTAAAAGAAACATATCATTAATTTTTAATCTTAGATCCCATTACATCATTCTGAATCAGCAAGAAGACACCAAAGTATGAGAGGGTCAACAGTCTAAAAAACATTCATTTTATAATACTTTATTTGATTAAAGAATCTGTCTTCTTTGTGTACACTGGAATGTTATATTCCCTATGTATTTTACAGGGTTACAAAATGTCTCTCATTTTAAATATTACCCCAAAAGTAATTTCAGAAAAAAAAGTTTTTGTGAAACTAAATCTCACTTTTTAAAAATCATATGGACAAGCAACTCTCCAACAAAACTGAATTAATAAGATTCCTTGTCTACATAACTACATGACAGATTTCTTGTCCCAGTCCCCTTCCTCAAAAAACCTTATGTGGAAACCAAGCTAGAGATAAGGATTCTTCCCTGATGCGATTAAAGGGAAGGGAAAGGCCAGAAATTTCTTTGGCAAACAATTCCATCCATGGCCATTTGTGTGTGACTGCTTTGCTTGAAGTACAGGACACTCTTTGCAGGGAAGGCCAAATGTTGTTCAGAGTGGGAGTGGTACTCTCCAACCAGCTGAAAGTGCAGGAGGTCGTCTCCTGTCATCTGTCTATTCCTCTGCCTATGGCTGCAGCCTGGCAACAACTCTACCAATCCCCAGTGCAAATTAAAAGCCAACGCTAGGCTGGCTGATGCAGTCTTCTCCACTGAAGAAATAATGGATGAGGGGGGCGCTGAGAAACAACCACTACACGATGACACTCAACAGAAAAGACATAGGGGAGAAAGAGGAAGGGTTTCAGAGATGGGAAGGATAGGCTGCTGAAAAAAATGTTGAGGCGGCTAGAAAGGAGTATTATCAGCAATTCCTATATAGCAATATAATCAGCTGCATCTTGAGAGGGTAAAGACCTGGTGGTGAGACTGGAGTCTCCTTGACAGTTTAGGGCCCACGGGATTGGCACAAAGACTCTCTGAGGGTTCAGCCTCCAAAATCATAACCTTATTTCAGATGGAAAGGAAAAACTGATGACATTTAGAGAACATTCAGGAAGAGGGAGGTGGTCAATCTCAGGAATGTGAATGGATTACAAAGACCATGAGCTATCATGTATTAGCTGAAGTACCCAAAATGTGGAGAATGGAAGTCTGGGTGGCACCAGCAGCAAACATGATTACCTGCGGGTATGAAATCCCTAACTGGACATGACCCTTCTCCTCCCGGACACCTTGAAGCTGGGGGGGCTATGCCATCTGAAAGCTGCTTCTCAGCTGTCTTTACACAATAGGATTCACAGTAGTGTTCTAAAGCAGAGCGACAAGCCTGAAAGTAAAACAGCTTGGCAAAGGAATGGAGGGATGAATAGATATAGGAAAACGACATAAGACAACCTTATCTTTTAATGTGTAGACCTCATACTTCTCAAGCAGTTTACTTGCATAGTCCACAAATCAAGGCTGGATTAGATCAACCTGTTACGGGAGTGCCAAATACAATGCCTATTTGCAGATGATCCCAGGGCTTGATTGGATATACAAAAGAAAAAAACTGAAGGTAAAGAAGTGTGAAAGATTAAAATCTTCCACAGAGAATACTTTTTAAAAACAAAGTATGAAATATAATATATTTAAGGATTCAAATAAAAGAACAACTTAGGCAAAGGGAGAGAATGTTTAACTGGGGGCATTCTCTGGAGAGCTTGCTTTCCTGCTGGCCAGTAAATCTGCCAAAGAAATCAGCAGCCTTTCCCTTTATGGTGTGTCATTGGTTTGCCAAAGAACGTCTCTGTGACACTGAAACACTGAGGGTGAGTTGAGGGTCCTTGCGCTCAGAGAATCGTGCACTGTGTTTGAAAAAAAAGGGTCTCCAATGGCTTGTGGGTTTGGAAAAAACTCTTCAGCCACTGTTGGCTTCTTCTTTATTTGAAAATTTTCCTTTTCGGTTCCTTCTTCTTGGTACTACAGAATTTCATACTTATCCACTAGGAAAGTGGTCTCTGTGGAAAACCTTACAGGGCTGTTTCCATCTACCTGGGTCACTTTGGTAACCTAGGAAAACAAACAAGGAGTAAGGTAAAGCAGAACAGCGGGTCTTCAAGGTGCTGGCTAAATTCTCAGTACAGAACAGACCAAATTCACCAAAGCAGTATTAAAAGTTTAACTCAGAAATACTAAAAAAGTTCAATTCACAACTGTAGCTCACAGCATCACTCTTCCCCATCAACATGATTAATCTGTTCTTTGACAGAAAAGACAACTCCTGGGATGATATGTAGAATGGTATTAAGTAAAAGGTCCAGAGTAAGCAGCCACTGCCCAGGCCCTGCCCTATAAAACCCATTAGGTCACAGACATTCTATAAGGATGACCAATTAACATTTTGACCCAAAAGGCAGTATTCTAACAACTCGACATTACTTGTTAAAAGTTCTCTCAAAGTCTCTCTAAGCTACTCTATCATACTTATTTTCCAGATATGGCTGGGTTGTTCTAATGAGATTTCTTTTTATTAATAATAATAAACATCCAGTTTAATGAATTACCTGTAACAATGGTGCCTGTAATGGCACCAACATAAAACCTGAACCACTGACTCACATTTTCTAATGAAATTCTGATAGAGCAATTTATACTCTCCTGTTCTTCAAATGGTCCCTAACAGGAAAACGTCTCGGGTTCAACAATATGCTCCAATACTGATGGGGCTGAGCCAATAACTGAGTGGGGGCAGGGGAGAGAGAAAACTGACAGAGGAAATTATAACTTTCCAAGCACTTAAGAGGAGAGACAGAGACCATCTGGAAAGGTAAGAGTGCAAATCAACAAGTCAGAGGGGAAGATGACAATATAAACTCGGTGCTTGTAATGCAATTTCAAAAACTAGAAAAACAAGGAGTTAAAAATAATGACCTAAACAGTTTACAGGGAATTTCCTGGCAGTCCTGTGGTTAGGATTTGGCACTTTCACTGCCATGGGTCTGGGTTCAGTCCTGGTTGAGAAACTAAGATCCTGCAAGCCATGTGGTGCAGCCTAAACAAATAAATAAGGAACAGTTCACAAATTTCCACTGTTTTGTCTACCTAAAGGACAAAGTTTACAGCAGAAATGGCTTATAATGATCCATATTAATGATGGGAAGCAGTCTTTGGGTTCAAATCAAGTGACAATACTACAAAAGGGATTACTAAGTCATGTGCTAAATGCTTTGGTAAATGATTCTAAGATACATGAGATTATTGAACACACAGGCAACTAAGAGATATGACTCCTGCACAACCCATAACACTTTTATATATAATCACATTCAATTTCTTTATCTGATCTAGAGAAAAAACTGAAATAAAGCAGGTGAAGAATCTGACCAAGACTGTGGCTCAGCATTAAAGAATCTGCCTGTAATGCAGGAGACTAGGGTTTGATCCCTGGGTGGCGAAGATCCCGTGGAGGGCACAGCGACCCACGCCAGTATTCTTGCCTGGAGAATCCCATGGACAGAAGAGCCTGGTGGGCTATAGTCCAAAGGGCTGCAAAGAGTCGAACATGACTGAAGCAACTGAGCATGCACGCAATACAATGAGACAGCAATGGAATCCATGGAGGACATCATTTTTTCTGATTTTCTGCTCTATGAAGTCATATTGCCTATTAAACATCTGTTCTACCACCTTCCCCGTGTAAGATTTCTATTAAAAGGGAATACCTGTATGTTACAGTAATTTTTTTTGGAGATGAAGGAGACTTGAACAGGGAAGAAGTCATTGGGCTGCCCAGCAATGCTGAACTCAAGGCTGCCACTCTTATTTTTGGCATCAATCACTGGCAGGCACCACTCCAAGGTATTTCGTCGACTGTCATGTCGATACTCGCCATCAATCTCACCAATCACTGGAGCGCCAACACCAGATCTGCCACAAGAAACATCCGTGTCAAGTCAGCTGTCCAGAGTTAGAAAAACTCTGCCAAGGAAAACCAGCCCCAAATTTGATTATGCTTCTCAAATTCTTCCTGCTTTTATACAGTCCTAGAAAAAATTAGACTCCTTAATAACCTCAAGGACCCTTACACTGGTTAAGGGTTTCACTCATCCCTTCTGTAGGTACAGATATATGCAACCGTAAGTAATTGGCACACAGTCATGAGCTGTTCCAACTTATGGACTAGATCTGGAGCTGGCAGGGGACCGAGACTGACAAATGTGTGAAGTGGGATATATTTCAAAAAATCCTGCACTGATGGTTTGCTGCACTGTCAAGAAGGAATTTTAACATAGTGTTGTTCTCTTTATAGATGCCAATGAGGGGAAAAACAGGTTGATAGTAACAGTGGGGGAGAACTTAAAATGCCTATGGTTATTTAGAATGGAAATGAATTTGGACCTCTGAGAATGTTTTCAAAAGATTTCAGAATGTTTCAAAACTTACTGTAGTTGATGCCAGTGGGTTTATTTGATTTACAATCCAGGAAATGAACTTTTATTTGGTAAGTGAAAGAACAACTGCCCCTGGGCAAAATGTGAGCATGATGGGAAAGAGAGATACACAGTTGTCCTAAATCTGCAGGAGAACCAGGGCTAGTGAGGATGTGTTTCACACCCCCACACATGGCTGACAGGCAGTGTCACCTACTCCTACACATTCTAAATTTACCACCTTTTAATTCACCAGTGACATCCAATGTTTGCATTAGGGGCTCCGTAAATAAGGGAGACCAGAAAAACTTTGATAAAGGGTGAGATAACACAATTAACTCTTTTATGGTCCCAGTTGTATGTATGTTTCTTCCCTTTGCCCTTGTTCCCATTCTGGTTCTGAGCTCTAATTTGATCAGTTCTAGACAAAAGGGTAAAGTGCTGTCCGAGGGTCTCTTCTGGAGACTGTTGCAAAATTGAACTAAGACACAGGAAACCACCATAACCACAATTATAGGGTAGATGGAGAGGCCCAAAACTTGTGGCATCCTAAAAATAGTCTCACAAAATAAATCTTGACAAAATAAAACCCACACCTGTCACCAACGCCCAAGTCTCAGGACGGTTCAAGGCAGACATCTACTGTTCCGAAACAAAAACCAAGCTGTGAAGAATTAAGATGATTAGCCCATTAAGGGGGACACTGGTAATAACTCATATTTTAAAAAATGGAAATAAGAATGACTAAAACCAGACCTGGCCATGTCAAGACCTGAATCAAACTACAAATTAATTTAATTTTAATTCAAATTAATTTAAAATTAATTTGAATAAACCTGCATATTAAATTAGAACCATTTTCTCTGTAATAATAACTGGGCAATTTAATAGTAAAAACACACTAAGAATATACTTACTAGGTATTCATTATTAAGGCCTATACTTAATCATGGGGATGCTGAGAGGCAGAGGAGAGGAGCAGGGATTCAATGGTGAAATAATAGTAGTTCAGTCACTAGAAATGCTAGTGAGGAGATACAGTAGAGTATTTCCAGGTGATCCTAGAAAGTATGCCATTTAAGCATACATCAAAACTTACTGGAACTAAACTTCTGGGGGTGATGGATTTTTTGTTATTTTAATTGTGATCATGGTTTCACAGGTGCATATAGGTCAAAACTTATCCAATTGTACAATTTCAACATATGTAGTTTATTGCATGTCAACCATACCTCAATGAAGTTGTTAGAAAACTTTCTGAAACTAATGCAAATATCTTGTTTCACCAAAATAGTACCCTGAAATCATACTCTCATCTTTAGCTGGTAACTTAGCAAAGAAGGTGAAAAAAGAAGAATTCAGTCTGACAGACTCAATTTCTTCTTTAAGAGTTGCAAAACAAAACAGAGAACTGGCTCCTCCTTCTGGAAACCTTCATTACTACAGGAACAAACTGAAGACCAACATCTGAAAACACAGCTTTAGAACTACAACCAGCTTTGTATGTTTGGCTTTAAAGTCAGTAATATGCACTCCTTCAAAAGTATACAGTTGTATACATTTTGACAAATGTAGCTTGTAAGCACATTACAATCAAGTCACAGAATATTTCCATCATCTCCAAAGTTTCCTTGTGCTCCTCTGCAGTCAAATGCCTGATTTCTCTCCCAAGAGTATTACCTTTTCAGAATGTCTTATACATGGAATCATACAGTTAGTATGCAGTCTTTTGTACCAAGCTTCTTTCACAACTGGCCTTTGTATCTTATATATCTTAGCATGGACAGTCAGCTAAGTGTGGCCTCCAAAACTGAGTTCTAAAAGACTAGTTCTATAAGCTCACTAGAGAAAAAGTGATTATGTGGGGAACTTACGGGAGTGGAATGGTGATAACCACATCATTCAGTTCTAAATTATCTTCTTGTAGCTCATATTCTATGTTGACATCACAACCATTTCCACTTTCTGAGGGCCAGCAATTAACTGAAGACAAAAGCAAAGCAAGTATACTAGAACATTAGGAAAAGAATGAAGCAAAGTTAAGACTGCAAATCAAAACTGATACCAGCAAGCCCTAAAACATTCTAATGTAAACTATTGGAAACAATGGTTTCAAAATTAAAGATATTAAAAATTAAATCTAATCATTAAAATACAGTCCATTTTAAAAGGTCATTTTGTCAAAAAGAATTACGGCAATAAGGATAAAAGTGCACAAGTCAGGGCTATTTCTAATTCTCAGTGCAGACTAGCTTAGTAGGACTGGCCAGAGGCACTTACTTGTCAGTGGAATAAAAGATTCCTCTGTGGTCTGTAGTCTCCACTTTAGCACCCCTACATCACTGTTGACTGGAAATGACTTCTCTGGATTCTTCAAACCAATTAGAGATTCTGCAGTGAAAAGTTTTTTATCCACATTTGGATGGGTCTGAAATGAGAAAGGAAAGAAAATTTCTGAGGTTCAGACATGACAAGACAGGAAATAAATTCCTTTTGGTCTTACATGGCCCATAATCTAAACATCTAAAATAGGGTGCCTAAAAAATTCCAATTATTTTTGATTTTGAAGAAAGATTTCCCTTCTTCAAAGACTGTGTTTTAAAAAATTTTGACTGCACTGGGTCTTCACTGCGGTGAGCAGGCTTAGCAACCCCACAGCACATGGGATCTTAGTTCTCCCACCAGGGATCAAACCCACATCCCCTGCATTGGAAGGTGGAATCTTAACTACTGAACCAACAGGGAGGTCCCTGAAAGACTTCTAAAGATTTAAGACACTTAAAAATAGCAATAAAGTAATTTTTACTCTAACCATTTTGTTTGTAAGTAACAAGTTAGTAATTTTGTAACTGAAAAAGTTAAAAGACCATCAGCCAAGTCCTTTACAAAAATACTTTAGGGGGAGCAGCCTCATGGTGAGGCCAAGCTTGCCAAATAGAAGAGCAGGGTCAGAGCTTGATCCGCTGTCTTTGTCACACAGTAGTGCTCACCTTACACTAACGAAGGAGAGGGAAAAGCTCTGTGCAAAGTTTACTTGCAATTTTGTGTAGAGAGCTAAAGTTGCTCAAACTCAGGCCAAATAAGATGGACCAATCTTTTTTAAAGAAGTCATATTAGGGGAAAAAAGGAAAAAGAAGAAACTTTTGGATTGATGACTACATACACTTTACAAGCCAGCAATGCTACTATCAAATAATATAAGCACTACTTCCAAAAGACAATTGTGTGTTGGTTATGCTTTTCAACTGTGGTGTTGGAAAAGACTCTTGAGAGTCTCTTGGACTGCAGTGAGATCCAACCAGTCATTCCTAAAGAAAATCAGTCCTGAATATTCATTGGAAGGACTGATGCTGAAACTCCAATACTTTGGCCACCTGATGCGAAGAAGTGACTCATTTGAAAAGACCTTGATGCTGGGAAAGACTGAAGGCAGGAGGAGAAGGGGATGACAGAGGATGAGATGGTTGGATGGCATCACTGACTTGATGGACATGAGTTTGTCAAGCTCCGGGAGTTGGTGATGGACAGGGAAGCCTGGCACGCCGCAGTGCATGGGGTCGCAAAGAGTTGAACACGACTGAGCTGAACTGAACTGAACTATGAAAGAGGGAAAAAAGCAGACAAAATCATCTTCTTCTCTGAAAAGGCTTTGTTCTTGTGACAAGAGATGTAAGATCAACTATCTAAATAAAATATAACAATCTTCCTTGGTGGACCAGTGGTTAAGACTCTACACTTCTAATGGAGAGGAGGTGGGTTTGATACCTGGTCAGGGAACTAAGATCCCATACTCCACACAGCGTGGCCAAAAATTTTTTAAAATAAAATAAGACAGGACTTCTGTGGCTCAATGGTAAAGAATCCACCTGCCAATGCAGGTGACCAATCCCTGATTTGGGAAGATCCCACATGCCACGAAGCAACTAAGCCCGTGAGCTACAACTGTTGAGCCTGTGCACCAAAACTATTGAGGCTATTTCCTAGAGCCTGGAAGCCTCAACTACTGAAGCTCGTGGACCTAGAGCCTATACTGTGAAACAAAAGAAGCCACTGCAATGAGAAGCCTGCACACCATAGCTAGAGAGCAGCCTATGCAGCAACAAAGACTCAGCCAAACCATCAATAAATAAAATTTTTGAAAATAAGTAAATAAAATGTAACAAGAACAACTGTTATAAAGGCTTCTTAGAAAGAAGCCACATAGGTGGAACATACTTATTTTTAAGAATTCTATGTACATTTCGAATATACCATTAGATACTACCCTTCAGCTAACAAAACAAGCACAGGCAGTTTATAGAGTAGCAGAATGTGCAGTGTCATAATTTGTTTTAATAAAATACCTGCCCATTAAGTTTTAAAACTTGTTGTTTCTTTAACTATACTTCAAGCAAAATCCTAAATGAATTTACTTTTGCATAATAGTAACAGATAAGCATCTCTTTGTACCTCTGTGAGTATGAAGTCATTTATTAGATTTCAAAATGACCTTTCACTCAATTTCAATATTAAAAGGCCATACTAATACAGCTGCTGTCAATCACTCACAACTGGCTTGGGAAGGCATTTATCGACTCAAGGCATCCACTGTAGACAACAGATTAACTTTTTTCCTATGCATTTAGAATGGTACTAGTTACATAAAATAAATAATCATCTGTGTTCTATGGTTCATACAGGAACTCCAGCTGAACAAGACTGTGCTAAGTAGACAAAACCTTAATAATCCCTTATTAAAAGCCTCTATGCACCTGTAGCTGTACTCCTTTCTTGTCTTCATTTTCCACATGAAGACGAATTCGGCCAAATTTATCATCTGAGATCCTAAGCATGATCATGCCGTGCAGCTCCATGTTCTGTAATCCTCCATCTCGGCCACAGGTTAATGTGATCTTTTCCTCAATCTTCATGTGCACACTGTAGAGAAAGAAAAATGAATTTGTTCAGAAAGGTAAAAACCAGAATTCCCTTTCTCTGGGGCTTAATGTTGATTAGCCACCAGCAACTTGTTTTAAGGTGTTGCTGCCATATGTATCAAAATTTATAGCATTATACAAACTATTACATTTTGTTAAAAATTTATTTTTGATTGCTTTGGGTCTTTGTTGCTGTACGCCAAACTATTACATTTAGAATGGATAAAAAGCAAGGTCCTGCTGTATAGCACAGGGAACTATATCCAATCTCCCAGGATAAACCATAATAGAAAAGAATTCCTATATCTATATATGCATAACTGAGTCACTCTGCTGTACAACAGAAATGAATACAACACTGTAAATCAACTACATTTCAATTTTTTAAAAAAGGAAAAGAATACTTTATCACTATAGAAAATAAAATAAAGCATTATATCCTTAGGTTTAGCGATTCTTCAGTGTACAGATAAGTCTGCACCTGTACAAAACAATGTATGTTATTCACTGAAAAACTGTTTGCAATATCAAAAGTTTAGAAACAAATGTCCATCACTAGGAGGACGACTTAAATACATAAAAGTATGTCGACAAAATGAATACTGAGCAATTACAAGAAAAAGAGGAACAACTGACAAAGTTTTTTATTTGAAAATAATATCAAAAATTAAAAAATCAGGGACTTTTGTGGTGGTCCAGTGGTTAAGATGCTGCACCCACAGGGAGTGGGTTCAATCCCTGGTCAGGGAACTAAGTTTTCACACGTTGCATGGTGTGGCCAAAAAAAAAAAAAAAAAAAAATTAAAATGGTAACACGAATATATGTATACTTTTTTATCTATTGCTAATATTTTATCCCATTTGTTTGATCATTTGCATCTCTATGTAACTATATTTTACTTTTTCTCCTGAATTATTTACATGCAGATCATATACATCATGGTCCCTTACCCCTAAACATTTTTCAGAATGTACTTTGTGAGAATACGATATTCTCTCACATAACCACAGCTCTGTCATTAACTTCATAAATTTATCCGTTCAGTTCAGTTGCTAAGTCGTGTCCAACTCTTTGCAACTCCATGGACTGCAGCACGCCAGGCTTCCCTGTCCAACACCAACACCTGGAGCTTGCTCAAACTCATGTCCATTAAGTCGGTGACGCCATCCAACCATCTCATCCTCTGTTGTCCACTTCTCCTCCTGCTTTCAATCTTTCCCAGCATCAGGGTCTTTTCAAATGAGTCACTTCTTCACATCAGGTGGCCTAAGTATTGGAGTTTCAGCTTCAGCATCAGTCCTTCCAATGAACACCTAGGACTGATCTCCTTTAGGATGGACTGGTTGGATCTCCTTGCAGTCCAAGGGACTCTCAAGAGTCTTCTCCAACACCACAGTTCAAAAGCATCAATTCTTCGGCGCTCAGCTTTCTTCACAGTCCAACTCTCACATCCATACATGACCACTGGAAAAACCATAGCGTTGACTAGACGGACCTTTGTTGGCAAAGTAATGTCTCTGCTTTTTAATATGCTGTCTAGGTTGGTCATAGCTTTTCTTCCAAGGAGCAAGCGTCTTTCATTTCATGGCTGCAGTCACCATCTGCAGTGATCTTGAAGCCCCGAAAATTAAAGTCTGTCACTGTTTCCATCATTTACCCATCTATGCGCCATGAAGTGATGGGACCAGATGCCATGATCTTGGTTTTTTGAATGTTGTGTTTTAAGCCACTCTCCTCTTTCACTTTCATCAAGAGGCTCTTTAGTTCTTCTTCGCTTTCTGCATAAGGGTGGTGTCATCTGCGTATCTGTTATTGATGTTTCTCCCAGTAATCAATTGATTTTTCACTTAATTACAGGAAAAAATTTCCTTATAACACCCCAAAAAGATGTCCTTTTCATCATAGGGGATTGGAATGAAAAAGTAGGAAGTCAAGAGAAAGCTGGAGTAACTGGCAAATTTGTCCTTGGAGTACAAAATGAAGCAGGGCAAAGGCAAACAGAGTTTTGCGAAGAGAACACACTGGTCATAGCACTCTCTTTTCCAACAACACAAGAGAAGATCTACACATGGACATCACCAGATAGTCAATACCGAAATCAGATTGGTTATATTCTTTGCAGCCAAAGATGGAAAAGCTTTATACAGTTAGCAAAAACAAGACTGGCAGCTAACTGTGGCTCCAATCATGAACTCCTTATTGCCAAATTCATACTTAAATTGAAGAAAGTAGGGGAAACCACTAGACCATTCAGGTATGACCTAAATCAAATCCCTTATGATTATACAGTGGAAGTAACAAATAGATTCAAGGAATTAGATGCGATAGACAGAGTGCCTGAAGAATTATGGATGGAGGTTCATGACACTGTACAGGAGGCAGGGATCAAGACCATCCCCAAGAAAAAGAAATTCAAAAAGGCAAAATGGTTGTCTGAGGCGGCCTTACAAATAGCTGTGAAAAGAAGAAAAGCTAAAGGCAAAGGAGAAAAGGAAAGCTGTACCCATTTGAATGTAGAGTTCCAAAAAATAGCAAGGAGAGTTAGGAAAGCCTTCCTCTGTGATCAGTGCAAAGGAATAGAGGAAAACAACAGAATGGGAAAGACTAGAGATCTCTTCAAGAAAATGAGAGGTACCAAGGGAACATTTCATGCAAAAATGGGCAAAATAAAGGACAGAAATGGTATGGACCTAACAGAAGCAGATATTAAGAAGAGGTGGCAAGGATACACAGAAGAAGTGTACAAAAAAGATCTTCATGACCCAGATAACCACAATGATGCGATCACTCACCTAGAGCCAGACATCCTGGAATGTGAAGTCAAGTGGGTCTTAGGAAGCATCACTACAAGCAAAGCTAGTGGAGGTGATGGGATTCCAGCTGAGCTATTTCAAATCCTAAAAGATGATGCTGTGAAAGTGCTGCACTCAATATGCCAGCAAATTTGGAAAACTCAGCAGTGACCGTGGGACTGGAAAAGGTCAGTTTTCATTTCAGTTCCAAAGAAAGGCAATGCCAAAGAATGTTCAAACTATCGCACAACTGCACTCATCTCACACACTAGCGAAGTAATGCTCAAAATTCTCCAACCCAGGCTTTAACAGTATGTGAAGCATGAACTTCCAGATATTCAAGCTGGATTTAGAAAAGGCAAAGGAACCAGAGATCAAATTGCCAACATCCGCTGGATCATAGAAAAGGCAAGAGAATACCAGAAACAATCTACTTCTGCTTTATTGATTATGCCAAAGCCTTTGACTGTGTAGATCACAACAAACTGGAAAATTCTTCAAAAGATGGGAATACCAGACCACTTTACCTGCCTCCTGAGAAATCTGTTGTCCAGAAGCAACAATTAGAACTGGACATCATACAACAAACTGGTTACAAATACGGAAAGAAGTACGTCAAGTCTGGATATTGTCACCCTGCTTATTTAACTTTTATGCAAAGTACATCATGAGAGACTCTGGGTTGGATGAAGCACAAGGTGAAATCAAGATTGCCGGGAGAAATATCAATAACCTCAGATATGCAGATAACACCACCCTTATGGCAGAGAGTGAAGAAGAACTAAAGAGCCTCTAGATGAAAGTGAAAGAGAAGAGTGAAAAAGCTGGATTAAAACTCAACGTTCAGAAAACTAAGATCATGGCATCCGGTCCCATCACTTCATGGCACGTAGAAGGGTAAACGATGGAAACACTGACAGACTTTAATTTTTTGGGCTCCAAGATCACTGCAGATGGTGACTGCAGCCATGAACTTAAAAGACGCTTACTCCTTGGAAGGAAAGTTAGGACCAACCTAGACAATGTATTAAAAAGAGACATAACTTTGCCGAAAAGGTCTGTCTAGTCACAGCTATGGTTTTTCCAGTAGTCATGTGTGGATGTGAGAGTTGGACTATAAAGAAAGCTGAGCGCCGAAGAATTGATGCATTTGAACTGTGGTGTTGGAGAAGACTCTTGAGAGTCCCTTGGACTGCAAGGAGATCCAACCAGTCCATCCTAAAGGAGATCAGTCCTAGGTGTTCATTGGAAGGACTGATGCTGAAGCTGAAAACTCCAATACTTAGGCCACCTGATGTGAAGAAGTGACTCATTTGAAAAGACCCTGATGCTGGGAAAGATTGAAAGCAGGAGGAGAAGTGGACAACAGAGGATGAGATGGTTGGATGGCATTACTGATTCAATGGATATGAGTCTGAGTAAATTCCGGGAGTTGTTGATAGACAGGGAGCCCTGGCGGGCTGCAGTCCATGGGGTCACAAAGAATTGGACATGACTGAGCGACTGAACTGCAGTGAAAAAAAGCAAGTAGAAAATGTGTCAAGTACACCACCACTTATGTATAACAAGAGAAAAACAGAAATTATACCATATTTTTATTCATCTATACATATATTATCTCTCTTGGAAGATACACACAAAAACTAATTAATGCTAGTTGTATCTGAAGAGAGAACCTTGAATGGCTGTGTGGGAAGAAGTTTTAGTGCAACATCCTTTGAACCTTTTGACTTTTGAACAACTACATGAATGTATAATCTAGTTTTTAAAATAAGTAAAATAAAAGGTACTGCTGTTATGGGCCATTATTAAGTACAATCTATCCATATTCCTCACTAAAACAGGTTTAAAAAACCGTGCTGGCATCCTACTTTCTTCTGTTCCAACCTCTAAGTCTTCCCAGAAACAAAAGCATGAGACTCAAGACCACAGAGACATGTATCTAAAGACAATGCATGGTGTCATTTACCTTCATAAGCATTCGCTCCATGCTCAAGAAGTATTCCAACATTCAGAAAAGAGTTTCAAGCTCTCTCTAGTACATGATAGTCTCCAACACCTTATTAAAATAGTGTCAAACCTGTCTCCCTCAGAGCAACAACTAGGAATAACACAGGAACTTCAGTGATTTGAAAGATTTATCCCAGCAAAACACTGTTCATTTCATATAAAATAAGACACACAAAATACTCCTCTTTGAAGCACACCTGATAGAGGTATCCTCCCAGACTCATCTTTCACCTGACCTCAAAATCATCAGTAACAGTAGAAAGTCTGGGCTTCAAGACAAGAAATCTGAGTCATGGAAGTGTGAACTTGATAACTACCACTTAAAAATGTTACCAACCAGTACCATAGTCCTGCGATAAGAGACAAATCAAAATATTCTATACTGGCTTTAAATACTTAAAAAGCAAAAATAACACATTTGCTACTAAAGATATTTATAATTTTTGTCCTAATTAGAGAAAGACATGCCAAAATATAGTACAGAGTGAATCACTGTTCTAGTACTCCAACTCAAGTCCATTTTAAGAGACAAAGTATAAACTAAGCATGAAGAAAAGTTATTTTTTGTTTAATTTAACCACCACAGAGTTGGTAGAAAGGTTAAGTTCTAAACAGAAAACGGAAGGCTAAGAGTCCCCAGTCATGGTTCGAAGAGGGCAGAGGGGGAATATCTCATGTTCATACCTAAAATTTTACTCAAGTGTAGCTGATTTACAATGTTGTGTTTAATGTCTACTGTACAGCAAAGTGACTCAGTTATACATATTTATTTTTTTCATATTCCTTTCCATTATGGTTTATCACAGGATATTGAATGTAGTTCCCTGTGTGATAATATACAGTAGAACCCTGCTGTTTAGAATATACTCTTAAGTCTTTTATATCTGGAAAAATTAAAAAACACAAAAAGAATTTATAAAGTATTGAGATAAAAAAATTTTTAACACCATGTGGTCTGTTCCTACTGAACAAGTTACCACTTACCTCTCCATATTAATGGGTGGAGCATGCACTTTGGTTGCTTCAGAGGTACGCTTGCCCATATTGGAGGATATGATATTTTCGCCTTCAGATTTCAATTTGTCAACGAAGTTATCTACTTCCTTTCCTTTGGCTCCCAGTTTCAGAGCCTTGCTAGGGCCTGAAGGTCTAAGTGGAAGAATGCAAAAATAAAAAAAATACACACATGATTTAAAAAGTTAAAAACTAATTAATAATTCCCTATCACTAAAGCTTTCCCTAAAGCTGTTCTTTAAGAGAAATGTGAATACCTCAAGGGATAAACTAAAGTTTCCTAGTGTTTAGTGGACCACTAAACTATTTCTTGTTTGAACTGGCAGCTGGATCACTATTAACATGTAAGGTTCAGAGATTCTCTTTGGCCCAGTAGTTAGGATTCCGTGCTTCCACTGCAGGGCACAGGTTCACAGGTTCACTCCCTGGTTGGGGAACTAAGATCTTGCATGCTATAGGGGCATGACCGAAAAACAAACAAACAAAAGAACCACATAAGCTTCAAGTACCCAAAGACCAAAGGTATACTTTGATAAGCATGTATGATCCGAGGAAAACTTTGTACCTTCTATCCAGATAAATATACTTATGTACAAACAAACTTTTTCATATAACTTTAGGTAGTTTAGATTCTCCCTGAAATCCATTTATGAACACTAGATTAAAAGTATGTGTCCCTTTAACAGTTAAATAACTCTTCTTCCAATATAAGGCAACTCTCATAGGAAATTGAGCTTCAAGGTAAAATTTGTAGAAGAACTCTCTTTCACACAAAAGGAAAAACACCGCCATCAGATTTCTCCCTTATCCCCATATTATCAATATGCAGCCAAATTTAATATTACAACTTACTTTATCAAGGCACACATTATTTAATAGTTTGCCTAGAAATCAGATATTGCTCTGAGATACACACATATAGCCTTCATCTGCCATTCTAGAACCACCTGTACTCTAGGTGATTACACTAGATTATACCTGGCTGGTGCGGGTGCCACTTTTGGTTTGTCAGTTTCAATGATGGTCTCTGTGATCATAGAAGTTGTGCTGCCTCCAGACACTGTGGAGCTTCCAAAGCCCCCAAATCCTGGTGCTTTTTTGCCCTGTCTCTCTGCATCTCTTCGGGCCTGCTGTAATTCTTTTGCTTTACGCCGCATCTCAGCCTTGGCTTCACGCTCTTGAGTCTACGAAAAGAGACATACTTGGATGCAGCTTTGAATTCAGACCAGACTAGTAAATAAAGAAAGGAAAGTCAGACAGAGAAGCCTAAAAGAAAGACACAAACCAGCAGTCTCAAAGAAGACCCTATTTACCTCTCTGACTGCTCTGAACACCTTCTCCTCATGGGAATCCATTTCTGTGAAGGTTCTGATCTGTGCCAGGTTAACATTCTCCCGGTATCCCAAGGCAACAATTTCGTCAAATGCAAAAATCAAATCAAAACAGTGCTCAGATATTTCATTCTCTTCTAAGGCTCGGCAATATTCAGGAATCTAATCATGAGGAACAATGGAAAAGAAATATTTAGAATGTATCAGCAGTTATGCTTTCCAATTCTTATCCTATAAAATACATATATTTCAATATGCCTGAATCGCTTTACTAGCTCCTTCCACTACTCTTTAAGCAAGTCTCTGGCATAAGCCTTTGTATGCCAGATGTGTGGCTACATCAACAAATTTCATCGAAAGAATATTATCTAAAAATATGACCAAACAAGTGTCAGAACCACAATGGCAGGTTATAGTTACCGCTAAGGAACTGGGAAACAAAAGAGCAATTTTCATATTCTCCTCTGTAATATTTACAGTCTTAGGATATCCAGTAAAAGGAGATGTGACATAAGATGCTGGGACGGGGACTAGGTGCATAGAACACGCAAAATTATAAGCATCAGCTGCTTTGGGGAAAAATAGTTTCACACAAAAACTTAAACTCCAAAAACCTTAATGCAATATTATAGGACTCTTACCACTCTTGAGAAGAGCCTTAGGGTCTCCAGATCTTCTAAGATGTTGCTGTTTTTGGTAGTGATCAGTACCATGTACAATTTCTCCATAGGCTGGTAAACATATCTGACACTCTCTGTTTCCACAAATGTATGTTGTTTTCCAGTGTTCATGAGCTTTGGAAAAGCTGCTAACAAGCCCTCAATCCGAGTTCGAGTCATCTCTACAAACTGTCGAGAAACAATAGCTTTTCCTGCTTTTGTACAGACTGCTGCT
Source organism: Bos mutus (assembly GCF_027580195.1). Classification (NCBI taxonomy): domain Eukaryota; kingdom Metazoa; phylum Chordata; class Mammalia; order Artiodactyla; family Bovidae; genus Bos; species Bos mutus. The sequence continues at coordinate 50,618,536 of NC_091631.1, forward strand.
GCCAACAGCACCTGCAAGGAACATGTAAATAAGTACTAATCATTTTTTTACATGTGTTTTCTCAACATCTTCAGATCCGTAGAATGCCACACTCAGTTATTTAGTGATATAACTACTACTAGAATGCTGACTTTCAGATTCTACTTCATTGCTCTTTTAATTACACTATGTCATTCATAAGATAAAGGTGAAGTAGAGGAAAATGAAGCTATTACTCCTATTTTTCAATAACACATCTAGAGAAAAACTTAGTAAAGAAATAATTTTTTCTAAGCCTACACACATTATTAATCGGTACCCTGTGACTCAAAACTGGATTGCTCTCTGCTTTGGCAGACCCATAAATAGCTTAAACTTATTCAAGGAAAAACAAATTTCTACAGAGGTCTGAGCAGGCAGGCTGAATAGTTATACAAGGCCCCAAAACTTTCCTTTCATTTTTACCTAAAACATGGAACCAATCTAGTGAGTCTAAATTTATCTTCTGCTCTTTGATTAACCCACACTAACTCACCTCCAGTCACACAAACAATCTGTAAAAGGAAAAACTAAGTGGCTCAATGTTTCACACAGCTTTTGACACTGGGCAATGATCAAGACCAACAGCCTTTTTTTCAGAGTCTGGCATTTCATTAAACAAAACAAAGCACCAAGGAAGATATGACCAAATGTCATTAGCAGAGTAGTAAGAAAATTAAGTATAGTGTTAACAGTCTCTTCATTGCAGGAACCCAGAAGTTTATAAGGAAGGACAAGTAACAGAAAGACTATTTACACATATCAGAAGCCTCAATACTAGGATACGATTTCTGAAATATTAACATTCTATTGGTCAGGTTCCTCAGTTTTACAGAAATCTTTCCTCTACAGGTGAGCAGCTGGAAAAAAAACAAGTTAGTCAATTTGAGTATTCTTTTAGTTTCAAAACATCAATATAGTTTTACAGTGATTACAGGAGAACATAATGTCCTTATTCATCAAGGATAGGTCATCAGGTTATTTGGGAGATAGTTACTATCACACTTATGTCCAAGCAGCTAGGTAAAAACAATTTATAGTGAAAAAGTGTTTGATCTATATCTTGCACAAATAACTTTCCTCTACCAAACAGATCTTTATTTTTACTGATTGATTTATTTCCCATGAACATTGTGCACATTTTCTCACATGAAATCTCAAGAATAAATCCTATCAACTGCTCTATTTCCCAAATAACAACTGCAAGTTTAGAAAGAAACACATTTAAGAGAGTAATACAATTTTATGCTCCTGAGTCTATCAATTCTATGTTGAAACTTACCTTAATTATGCTGGCATAAAGTTATGTAGTATAGAATTCAAAAGTTAAAAAAAAAAGTAGCTCTACTTCATAAATAAATACTTTCAGGAAGAATCTTGCTTTGTAAATTATATCCTTTTAAAAACATGTGTGCTCAGTCGCTCAGTTGTGCCCGATTCTTTGCGACCCCAGGAACTGCAGTCTTCGAGGCTCCTCTGTCCATGGGAATTCTCTAGGCAAGAATACTGGAGTGTCTCCCACATTGCAGGCAGATTCTTTACTCTCTGAGCCACCAAGGAAGCCCAAGAATACTGGAGTGAGTAGCCTATCCCTTCTCCAGGGGATCTTCCCCACCCAGGAATCGAACCAGGGTTTTCTGCATTACAGGCGTTCTTTACCACTTGAGATACCAGGGAAGCCCCTAAAATAGCCCCTGTATGTCTAAAATATATTTTTGTATTTATAAAATATAAAAATATATCTTTGTATCTTATATTTAAAAATATAAGATGATATTTTAGACATATGGAAAAGTAGAGAGTATAAAAATTACAGTTGATTACTTTAAAAATGGTAAATAAGCTCACTTAAAAGTCCCAGAACAGTCATCTTTCCCCAAAATACTTATAATTTTAAAAAATAAATAAAGAGTTTTGTACTTAAGAAATGTATCATTCACCATCACAACTACTTGGGAGGTTGCTGTTATCACCCAGGCAAGAGGCAAGAAGATATACTGAGGGGAGTAAAAGATCCCCCAAAAAGAATAAAAATGCAACAAGGTTATGACCTATTCTTTTCAGAAGAAATCTTCCACTCCATGTCTTTATTATTTTGTTGCTGTTGTTGCTATGTAATTTTTTTTAAATTCAGCTTTATTGAGGCAGAATTAACATATAAACTTATAAGTGTATATGGTGATTTCACATCTTTCATTTTATTTTTTTCTTCCAGTTTAACTGAAATATAATTGACATACAGCACTGAAAGTTTAAGGTATGTAGCATGATGATTTGACTTAATATACATCACAAGTTTGGTGAACATCTGTCATCTCATATAGGTAGAACATTAAAGAAATATAAAAAACGGAATTCCCTCATGGTCCAGTGGTTAGAACTCTGCACTTTCACTACAAAGGACCCAAATTCGATCCCTACTCAGGGAACTAAGATCCTGTAAGCCGCCTGGCATGGCCAAAAAGAAATAGAAAAAAAACTTTTCCCTTGTGATGTGATTCTTTTAACAACTTTCATATATATATGATACAGCACTGTTAGTTATACTGATCATATTGTACACTGCATGTCCAGTACTTACTTAGCTTATAACTGGAAGTTTGCACTTTTTTGACTACCTTCATCCAATCTCCCTCCCCCACCAGTCCCTGCCACTGGTGACCACAAATCTGATCTCTTTTCTATGAGTTTATTTTTTTAACAATAAGATTAAATTTATTTATTTTTAATTGGAGGATAATTGCTTTATAATATTGTATTGGCTATTTTTAAAGTATAACTGACCTACAACACTATGTTGGTTTTTGGTATACAACATAGTTATTCTGTATTTCTATACATTTTAAAATGTTCACCATGTTAACCTAGTCACCATCTGTTACCATATAAAAATATTACATAATTATAGACTATATTCCCCACATTGTCCCCATTCATTTCTTTAATAGTGTGAAATACAGATTTCTTCAAAAAAGGGCAAGGACTCCTATAATTCTTGGTACAACACGTGTGCTTAGTCGTTCAGTCATGTCCGACTCTTTGCAACCCCATGGACTGTAGCCCACCAGGCTCCTCTGTCCACAGGGATTCTCCAGGCAAGAATACTGGAGTGGGTTGCCATGCCCTCCTCAGGGGATCTTCCTGACCCAGGGATAGAACCCAGCTCTCCCGCACTGCAGGCAGATTCTTTACCATCTGAGCCACCAGGGAAGCCCAAGAATACTGAAGTGGGTAGCCTATCCCTTCTCCAGGGGATCTTCCTAACCCAGGAATTGAGCCGGGGTCTCCTGGAGAAGGACATGGCAACCCACTCCAGTACTCTTGCCTGGAAAATCCCATGGACGGAGGAGCCTGGTAGGCTACAGTCCATGGGGTCGCAAAGAGTGGGACACTGAGCAACTTCACTTTCATTTTTCACTTTCACGCACTGGAGCAGGAAATGGCAACCCACGCCAGTATTCTTGCCTGGAGAATCCCAGGGACAGAGGAGCCTGGTGGGCTGCCGTCTACAGGGTCGCACAGAGTCGGACACGACTGAAGTGACTTAGCAGCTCCTGCATTGTAGGTGGATTCTTCACCAGCTGAGCTACCAGGGAAGCCCTGGTACACACACAGTAATACCTTAATCTTGAAGAAGAAGAAATTGACCTACAATTATCACCAGTCAAGAGACTTAGACTTGTTTAGAAGAATAAAACCAAATATACTCAAAAATTTGCTTTCACATTAATTTTTATCATATGAGGTTCGTGTTCCAACCATCTGCATATTTCTGGCAGAAAAAGAAAAAAGCAAAGGTAGTTGCTGCTTTAGCTTATGAGTGATCAGCAGGTATGTCTTTGTATGTGTCATATTTGACACATATATCCAAATAAAGTAAGATTTCTGTCCCAATAGGAGCCCTCATAAAAGAACTACGTCACATAAAAATTTGTACACATGTTCACAGCAGCATTATTCAAAATACCTACCTAATACATAATAAAAAGTGAACACCAGGAATTCCCTAGCAGTCCAGTGGCTAGGATTTGGCACTTTCACTGCCATGACCCATGTTCAATCCCTGGTCAGGGAACTAAGATCCTGGAAGTCACAAGGCAGGGCCAAAAAAACTAAAAATCTGTGTATCTAAATAAGTAAATAAACAGTGAAAACCCAAATATCCACCAACTTATGATTGGATAAACAGAATGTGGTACATCCATACAATGGCATATTATTCAGCTATAAAAAGGAATGAAGAATATGCTATAGTATGGATGAACTTTGAAAATATTACACTAAATGAAAGAAACCAGATACAAAAGGCAACATCTCACATGATTTCATTTTCGTGAAACATCCAGAACAAGCAAATTCAGAGAGAGAAAGTAGATGAGTGGTTACCAGGGACTGGGAAAGGGGAAATGGAAAGTGAAAGTGAAGTCGCCCAGTCGTGTCCAACTCTTTGGGATCCCATAGACTGTAGCCTACCAGGCTCCTCTGTCCATGGGATTTTCCAGGCAATAGTACTGGACTGGATTGCCATTTCCTTCTCCAGGGGATCTTCCCAACCCAGGGCTTGAACCCAGGTCTCCCACATTGTAAACGGACGCTTTACCATCTGAGCCACCAGGGAAGTCCGTGAATAAAAACAGGAATGGAAGGCAAACCCATAGATTAAAAGAGACTTAAGAGACAATGTCAACCAATCACATTGTATAATCTTACTTGAATCCTGATTCAAATTACTGTTTAAAAAAATTATAAGACAAATGGGAAAATATGAACAGTGAATGAACAGTTAATGACATTAAGAAATTATTGATAAATTTAAGGTATGATATATCCATTAAAAGTATTTTTTAATATAAATTTATTTATTTTAATTGGAGGCTAATTACTCACTAAAAGCATTTTTTAGACAAGGAATATTTATTTAAAAAAAAAAAAAAAAAAAGAGTTCTATAGATTCAAATTCTTCTAGTCTTTCATATTAAAGACTTTCTCTCAATCACTTTACATTGAACATCTACATGAATTGTGTAGGGTAGATTTTATCCTCAGTCTCAAACTGTGCTAGTTTTACATGTACTAATAAAAGACCATCTGATTTATAAATTATCCGGAGGATCAAAACTCACAATTTCATGTGTTGGATGTCAGTAATGATTTTTTTTTTCTTTTTCTGTACTATGAGGTTTGTGGGATCTTAAAATAGTTCACCAACCAGGGACTGAACCTGGGCTCTTGGCAGTGAAAGCCCAGACTCCCAGCCACTGGACTGCTAGGGAATTTCCAATAAATATTTCTTTTAAAATCAACTGCTCTACTGTAATACAAATGGGTTTTTATGACTCATAATAAAGCTTCCAAAAGTATCAATATGGTACATGGATTCAAAAAGTGCTAAATATTAAAAATTGTATGTCAAAGTTCTAGGAGACCGTAATTCAAAAAGCACACCTAGTGACAATGATGCCTGTGAAGAATTTGGATAAATCGTTTCATGAAGATAAGAACAGAAAAAAATGAATTATTTTTCAATTTAAAAATCAACAGTATATTTAAGTAAATTATTAAATACCTTAAGAACGTAAGTAAATTTTAAAATACTTTAAGAACGTAAGTAAATTTTTAAATACTTTAAATATTTGTGCTACAGTCCTAAAAGTTTATATACTCCAAAAAGGTTTCTTTAATATTCTCATCAGGAAAATGAAGAATTTCCTTATATTTGAGATTATCTCACATTGGTTTCTTCTTTTCCCAAAGACTATGTGAATTAGAAATAATGTTCTAAATTTGCAAAGAATCAAGTTAACATATCAGGAAAGTTAAATGACTGGAAGTGAGAAGATCTGGATCCTAGTTTTTGTTTTATTTACTATCTGTCTGATTTAAGTTATGTTTCAACCTCTCAGCCTCAGTTTCCTCCCTTAGAAAATGGAGCATCATCTGACAATCTCACAAGTTATTATGAGGACCAAATGAGAATAATAAAACTGTAAGCCAAAGCACTTATACCACAACACTTATATACAACTTATACCACATATACTCACAATGTAAAGCAGCATCACTATTAACTTGCCAAGAAATGTATCTTATTAAAACCTTTGTCATTTCAAAGCAATGGATTTTTACCTTTATGGATTTGGCAATATTTTAACAGATTAAAAATGGACACATACTCCCTAAAAAATTTTACATTTAATGTCAGAAAATTCATAGATCCTCTAGAGTAGTAATTCTCAAATGATCCATAGAGAAATCACTTTATGCAGTGAGAAATATTACTAATAAATGGGAGCACATTATAAATTTAATACTTACAAAGGGCCTCCTCACCAAAAAAAGGCTGAGAATCACAGTCCTACAAAGTATGATTCCCCCATCCGAGAATTTTGCAATGTTTTGACGAATAAAATAAGCCACAGTAGAAATACTAAGCACAGCACAATTTAAACACTTGAAGTCAAAAATCTACCCAGAGAAAGGATTGCTCAGACCAAACCTTCAGACCTATATATATATATATATATATATATATATATATGCTGTTTAACTACAAAGCCCATATTTAATATATCTAATAACAGTAACTCTATTAGAAACAATGTTTATAGGCTTCAGGGTACTTCTCAGGCATCTAGAATTCAAAACACCTCCATACCATACGGATAAGAGTTTAGGTAAAAATTAACATCAAGGCAACATTTAAAGGGAAAAAGAAATTAAAGACAGCCTCTGACCAGAGAGGTGTATGCTATCCATTCAAACTTTGCTTTATCAATTGGGCATGGTCAAAGGCTAACTATAGTACTGGCAATCTCCATTTTGGCTGTATTACTATAAGAATTAACTAAACAATTATTTATTGGATACCTACTATACATACTAGATGCTCTCTGGGACTACAATGAGGAAATTAGTAGGACTGGCAGTCTTAAGAAATCTAGTAGGATCCCCAAAGTTCTTATCTCAAGAAAAATAAATTATTTTCTAACTATGTATAGTGATATTAACTAGACTTATTTTGATGATCATATCACAATATATACAAATATCAAATTATTATCCTGTAAATATGAAAGTAATATGCTGTACGTCAATTACACATCAGAAAAAAAGGCGGCAGCAGCCTAGCAGGGATAAGACACAAACTAGGCAGAATGTGTAAAGTAATGCACTATGGGAATTCAGAGGAAGAAGAGATTACTTCTAGCTCACAAGATCATGAAGATTTGATGGAACAAACACTACTTAAATTATGCTTTGATCAATCAGGAAACTTGACTATGTAAAGATGAAGGAGCAGTAGGGTAAAATAGTAGGTCCTCTCTTTTGAGTCATTCCATCATTCAGACACAAGCAAATAAGGCTCCCAAAGTAGGACCGAAGTGCCCAAGACTAAGTATGACTCTCAACTTCAAAACACCCAAGACATCACAATCACAGTTCGCACTAAGTTGACATAGGTTTCTATTCATTATTATTCATGTTAACGCAGCAGTTAATAACTTGGTTGGGAGGTATGGTCAACAAGAGAAATTTAACCTATTCTAAATCAACATTCGTCTTCTTAAATGCCTTGAAATAATTTTCTCTTCATATCAATGTTTACCAATTATTAAAATACAGTATACACTAAAAGGTAGGTTAATTTTTCCTACTATAATTTGACCTGATTTTCTTTGGGAAACAGTGAATAAGTATAATTCTCTATACAGTTATTTTGCTTGTTTTTTACATTTTTGGAAAAGAGCATTTAGACCTAAAACAAACTTTCAAGAGTCCTTGCGTTTGTTTTTTTAAAAAATATTTATTTATTTGCCTGTGCCAGGTCTTAGGTGACAAGGGATTTTTTTTTAATTTTCCTTGCAGCATGCGAGATCTTAGTTGCAACATGTGGGTTCTAGTTCCCTGACTAGGGATTAAGCCCAGGCCCCCTGGATCCGGAGCACAGAGTTTTAGCCACTGGATCACCAGGGGAGTCCCTCTGGGCCCAGAGTTATGGAGATGATCTCCTCAGGATTGTTTTAAAAAATAAAGTTCCCCAATAGGTTAAACTTTGTTAGACAACTTTTCTCTTAATATACTTAAAATACTTTGAATATATTATCATTTGTTTTTGGATTAAATAACAACACTCTCCTATTCAAGTTCCTTGAATAAAGAAAGCTGGAGAATTAGATTTTTGTTCTGCCTCTACCACTAATTATATTACATTGGATGTCACTTAATCGCTTTTTGAAATACACCTAAAATACAGGTTGAAGTGAAGTGAAGTGTCCAACTTTTTGCGACCCCATGGACTGTAGCCTGCCAGGCTTCTCTGTCCATGGAATTCTCCAGGCCAGAATACTGGAGTGGGTAGCCATTCCTTTCTCCAGGGTATCTTCCCAAACCCAGGGATCGAATCCAGGTCTCCCACATTGCAGGTGGATTCTTTGCCTTCTGAGGTTAGTTTATGTGAAAGTGCCTTTGCATCTCTATGATACTGTAACTCTAAGCATTTGAAAACTATAGCAACAGAAAATTTGCCATGTTTCCATTTCACACCCACTGCTCCAGTGACAACTACTTTGGAACCATGTTTTGCATTAATATTAAGCTGCCGAAAGGCAAACTGCCTAACCAAAACAAACCATATGTATGTTTATAGTGTACGTGTGTCAGATAGCTGCCATCTCTACTAGCTATAGAGGTCCAAAAATAACAGGAAAAATATGACCAATTCCTTAAAGAAAAAAGTCAAAGACTTCCTCAAACCTCTAAATGCTTCAGTATTCCTCACTTCCACAATTAGCCAGTAACTCTGTTCTTTGTAATTCACTGTAATGATGATCTCTATATAATTCATGATCATATTAAGGCTAGTTTCTACAACTGTCATAAAGGATCATTTTGTCTTTCTTGCTTGCATGAAATGATTACAGATAATATCAAATCGGGGGAGATTACAATAAAACATAGAGCACAAAACAAAACCAAAACTTGAAGTTACTCAGTAAGAATTTTAAGCTCATCACCAAGTTCCTGTCCTAAAACAAAAAACTTGTAGTAGAGTATAAAAATAAAAGGACATTGTTCTCAGTTTCTGCACTGTACTTCCTATTTGGAGAATAGACAAGATGGCAAATCAACAGAAACTCAAGAAATTATTTTCATTCTTTGCTCTCCTCTGAAACAACAATCAAAAAGATACATAAAGAATACAACAGGTGTGCAGCTGTTGTATTGCATATGAAAAAGAAAAAATACCCCCTAATTGGGAATTAGTTATTACTGTGTAGGATTTCCGGAGAAGGTGATGGCACCGCACTCCAGTACTCTTGCCTGGAAAATCCCATGGAGGAGCCTGGTGGGCTGCAGTCCATGGGGTCACTAGGAGTCGGACACGACTGAGCGACTTCGCTTTCACTTTTCACTTTCATCCATTGGAGAAGGAAATGGCAACCCACTCCAGTGTTCTTGCCTGGAGAATCCCAGGGACGGGGGAGCCTGGTGGGCTGCCGTCTATGGGGTTGCACAGAGTCGGACACGACTGAAGTGACTTAGCAGCAGTGTAGGATTTCAGTGCCCCCTGTCCCAGCCCCCAATCTCAGCCATAGAAACCCAAATCTAGCTTTCTAATAACTAATGATTCTTGAGAACTGAACATACTGTGATCACTGATATTTAATGAGATCACTACAATAGATTTACTCACTCCCCATACTTAGTAAATAAGAAAAGAATAGCACTCTGTAGTTAAGCAAAGACTTCACAGATTAGGGCTACAATGAGACTTAATATCAAGTTCATTCAAATATAAACTTATTAAGGAAAAAAACTGACTATAATGATACCAGACAAATGTTAAGAAAGTAAGAACACGTTCTCATTAATTTGATGAAAACTAGAAAAAAGATTTTTTTTTGTACTTGATTTTATAACAAAGTCATCATAAATCATTTGTTTTTCCATTTGTTCATTTTATTTCTCTACTAGGACTTTGCAGTGTAGGACATTTTGCACCAAGTTCAGTCACTAAAGCTAAAGGAAATTTACTATTCAAAAACCAACATTTACATACTGATATCTACAATTTATTTTAAAGTGCATTTTAAAAATATATATTTATTTATTTGGCTGTATGAGCTCTTAATTGCAGAATGTGGGATCTAGTTCCCTGACCAGGGATCAAACCCGGGCCCCCTCCTGCATGGGGAGCGTGGAGTCTTAGCCACTGGGCCACCAGCGAAGCCCCTAAAATGCATTAAAAAAAAGACGACCACAGGATGGATGAATAATTAGATGTGTGATAAAGCAAAAATAGTGAAATGTTAATTACAGACTAGCTGGTGGTTACATGCGTGTTCACTGTAAAGCTCTCAACTTTCTTACATGTTTGAAAATTTTATTATAGATCAATTTTTAGAACTCTGGATACAGCTTTTAGATTCAAGAAATCTTTGCAAACTGTTACCCTATTTGGACATTTCTTTGTCCAGGGATCTCTTTGTAAAGGAACGGAACCCATAAATATTACACAGAAAAATACTTAATAATGCCTTAAGACTCAACAGAGCAGAATGTACTGAGATAAGTTGTTCTCCAGAGTACACAAACCTGTAGGTATCTGGATCATACCAAGTTCCAAATAATTCAGAACTATAGGCATATTTAAATGTGACACATCTGTATGTATATGCAGTGTCCAAATAACATGCAAAATTTATGTTTTTATGTTTACCACGGAACACCTAGGGCCCTATGGGCCCTCTGGGTATCGATGAATTAAAAATACTACTGGGGAAAAAAATAGCACGACGTTCCCAAGAACTTATCAACAAACAAGGCTTTTGTTAAGATTATCTACATTTGGTTTATATAATAAAGCTTTTAATTTTGCTTTTAATGTTATACTCTGAAATGCACTACATGTACATCTAAGATGTAAAAAGAAAGTAGTTTTAAAATCACTACCCGAATACTAAGCCTTCTAGTGGAAATGAAGAAAGGAGTTTTTGGAAATTTTATGTCCAATATAAAAGTTTTATGAGACAAACCTGCTTGATGCAATTTATATGCCTGAAGCTGAAGAAAACTGTTCAGCCATTTAATGCCCAAGCCTGAATCTCCTCACCCACCAAGTTTTCATCTAAAAAGGTTGTGAACAGAACTTAGTATAACTGGCACCAAATTATATATTGTCATCTCTGAAATGTGTAGGAAGATGTTTTAAATCAAATTATTAATCTAGTGTCAAAAAGAGAAATAAGAAAAGCACACCCTTCAAAAGATTAAACGACATAAAGTGCACTTTAAAAATTACTAGCTTCTTTGGAAGCAAAAAACTTCTACTTCACAAATGTTCACAAACCGTAGTGATGAAGCCGGACGTAGTGGAGTGAGCACTATGTTTTGTTTCATCTCTCACAAGCATTGATTTTAACCTTCTCCACTACAGACGAGATGGGAGAAGAAAATGGCAACCCATTCCAGCATTCTTGCCTGGACAGAGGAACCCGGTAGTCCATGTGATCGCAAAAGAGTCAACTTAGCCACTAAACCACCACCACCACAGATGAGAACGCGAAGATAATTCAACTGAAGGCAAGTAACAGGTCCCAAAGAATAAACCCCTTCTCACTCCTGTGAGACATCTGATTACGATATGCCACATCCACACTTCACCTGAACTATAAGCTCCTTGAAGACAGAAAACCTGTGTTCTCCACAACTGGCTCTCATCTTCCCAATGCTCTATACACAGAGTATACCCAATCACACCGACAAATGGACACACCTAACATCTACAGAAGCGGGCAGCAGGTTTCTGGGTTACCTGGGTCCTACAATTAGTGCCGTATCACTGTCAGAAGTTACTCCTTCCCGTTCTGTGCCTCCCTATGCACTTTCCTCTATTTCTCCTTTTCCAACAAACCAAAGAAAAAGTCCTCAACACTAATGATTTAGATTTCAAACATCCACGGCCTACGGAACACCGGGGATGAGAGGTGAGTTGATTACAGAATGAAGTGAACCCCTGACAGAAGCCCAGCTTGGGGCGCCGAGGCACCCACTGAACCTGCTGGACACCAGAGGCCAGGTCAGCAGCGTGGGGTCCAAGACCCATCACTAAGAGGTAGGTTCTTGCAGAGCAAAAACCCCGGGCCCGCTTTAGGGCCCGAATCCCGGCAGAGGAGGGTGCCTAGCTGATGGCGGGGGAGGGGTGTGGGCGCGACGATAGAGGGACTGCAGTCAGGTCCCTCGGATCTCCTGCGGAGTCGATCACAGGGTGGAGAAGCCCCCAGAGCCCCGAGGAAGTGTCCGGCTCCCGGCTCTTGGGGCGGGGCTCCTCCAGCCCCAGTACAGGCCGGTAGCAGGGAGAACGGTCGAGCAAGGCCGGACGCGGGAGGTGAGCCCGGCTCGGGTCTTACCATGGTGACGGCGGTAGTGGGGCGCACCCGCGCGCTCCGGCTCCACTGCGGCTAGGGCTGGGGTCGGGGGAAGGGGAGGACCGGCCGCTCCGGACCTGCTGCCCCCCTGACAGGAGCGCCGCCGACTCGCCTCTTACCAAGATGGCGTCCTCGAGCCACGTCTCCAACCGGAAACGGCGCGGGTCAAAGGGCGGGGGGCGGGGCGCCGTGAAGTGGAGAGACTGCGGGCGCCGGCTAGCAACGCAGGTTGTGCCGGGGAGGCCTGGGGGCTCGACCTCCAACGTGGAACCATAGGCTTGTCTCCCTTCCGTGTTCGTCAGCGCTTTTGGTTAACTTGCGACATCTCTTGCAGTTTATAAAGCTCTCAAAGAGACCGTATCATTTGATATACACGATAACTGGTGTTCATAAGGGACTAGTAGCCAGAATATACAAAGAACTTTTAAAATTCAACAATGGAAAGACAACTAATCCTATTTTTAAATGGCTAAAATAGCCATTTCTCTAAAAAAGGTATATAAATGACCGGTAGGCACGTAAAAAGATGCTCAACATCTTTAATCTTTAGAGAACCCCACTTCACATCCGTTAGGATGGTTGTAATAGAAAGTGTTGATGAGAATGTGGGAAAATTAAACCCTTATACACTGCTGGTGGAAGCATTAACTAGTGCTGCTGCTTTGGGAAACAGTTTGGCAGTTCCTCAAAAAATTAAACATAGTGTTACTGTGGGATCCAGCAATACCACTCCTAGGTATATATCCAAGAGAATTAAAAGAACATATCCAAAGAATTCACCTGTCAAGCAGGGGACGTGGATTTGACCCCTGGTCCAGAAAGATACCACAAGCTGCAGAGCAACTAAACCCATGTACTGCAACTCCTGAGCCTTCTCTAGAGCCCCCATAGGGCAACTACACCCTGTGCTCTGGAATAAGAGAAGCACTGCAATGAGAAGCCTGGGCCCCTCAACAAAGAGTAGCCCCTGCTTTCCACAACCAGAGAAAGCCCACTCACAGCAGCAACGAACAGCCAGCACAACCAAAAAAAAAAAAGTATATGTCCACACACAAATTTGTATTCTAATGTTCATACAAGCATTATTCATAATAGTAAAAAAAAGGAGACAGTCCAACCGTCCCATCAATTGATGAGTGAATAACAAAATGTAGTATATCTACTCAATGGAATGTTAGTCACAAAAAGGAATAAAGTATTGATATATGGCACAACATGGATGAACCTTGAAAGTATTACGTTAAGTGAAAAATGCCAGTTACAAAAAACCACATCTTACATGACTCAGTTTATATAAATTGTTCAGAACATACAAATACATAGAGACAGAAAGTAGGGCTGCAAGGGACTGGAGGAGGAGAGAAACAGAGAATGAGATTTGGTTTTTGCTCTTTTTCTTGGCTGCGCCTAGAGGCATGGGGGATCTTAGTTCCCCCACCAGGGATAGAACCTGTGTCCCCTGCTTTGGAAGCATGGAGTCTTAACCACTGGACTGCCAGAGAAGTCCCAAGGTTTGTTTTTTGGAGTGATGAAAATTTTCTAGAATTAGATAGAAGTGGTGGTGACACAATTTTGTGAATACACTAAACACCACTGAATTGTACACCTTCAAAAGGTGATTGTTATGGTAAATTATATCTTTTTTTAAAAAATGTGTAGAAAGCAGGGCAGTTACTGTACTTATGTCCATTTTGTAAATGAAGAAAATGATAAGTTTAAGAAACTATCTAAAGTTCTAGTTCTATAAAAGAAATTATTCAAATCTGGCCTTCTGATTGTATTGGTGTTTTTCCCTGACAAATGTCACACTTTACACATTATAGGTGATTCAGGGGTTCTTCCCTGTATTATTTTACCCCATGTTAGTAGCTTAACTCTTTATTCATTATTGCTACAATAATTTTATTGGGTATTTATTTTGTATCAGATACTTTACACACATTATCTCTAACCCTTGTAAACAACAATCCCGATAAGGACGCTGAGGATCAAAGAAGTTAAGCATCTGTCCCAATTAATACAGCCAGCAAGTGGTAGAGCCAGGATTCAAACTCAGTTTTTCTCGTTATGTCACACTGCCTCTCTGTATCTCCTGTGTATTCCTTAATGTTTATTGAACAGTTACAATGTACCAGGCTTACTTCAAAATCTTCACACAGATTATCTCACTTAATCCTCACAAGATTTCTCTGAGATATGTACCATTTAATGCCTCCCTTTTGCAAGTGGGGAAACCAAGGTACAGAAAGGTACATTTTACCACAGGTCTCAGGACTAGAAAGTAGCCAAGCCAGGATTCCAATGAAGGGTGCTCATCTTCACAGCCTGCACCCTTGAATACTGCATTTTCGAATTCTCACTCTTATTTATTTCAATTTCATTTCCAATGGCTTTCTAGAAGAATCTTAATAAAACAAAAACTTTTCAACTTTAAATGTCTGGAAGGGTATATCAGTTCAGTTCAGTTCAGTCACTCAGTCGTGGCCAACTCTTTGAGACCCCATGAACCGCAGTACACCAGGCCTCCTTGTCCATCACCAACTCCTGGAGTTTACCCAAACCCATGTCCATTGACTTGGTAATGCCATCCAACCATCTCATCCTCTGTCATCCCCTTCTCCTCCTACCCTCAATCTTTCCCAGCATCAAGGTCTTTTCTTTTTTTTTTTTTTTTTTTTTTTTCAAGGTCTTTTCAAATGAGTCAGCTCTTCGCGTCAGGTGGCCTAAGTATTGGAGTTTCAGCTTCAACATCAGTCCTTCCAATGAACACCCAGAACTGATCTCCTTAAGGATGGACTGGTTGGATCTCCTTGCAGTCCAAGGGACTCTCAAGAGTCTTCTCCAACACCACAGTTCAAAAGCATAAATTCTTCGGCGCTCAGCTTTCTTCACAGTCCAACTCTCACATCCATACATGACCCCTGGAAAAACCATAGCCTTGACTAGACAGACCTTTGTTGACAAAGTAATGTCTCTGCTTTTGAATATGCTGTCTACGTTGGTCATAACTTTCCTCCAAAGAGTAAGTGTCTTTTAATTTCATGGCTGCAATCACCATCTGCAGTGATTTTGGAGCCCCAAAAAATAAAGTCAGCCACTGCTTCCACATCTATTTGCCATAAAGTGATGGGACCTGATGCCATGATCTTAGTTTTCTGAATGTTGAGCTTTAAGCCAACTTTTTCACTCTCCTCTTTCACTTTCATCAAGAGGCTCTTTAGTTCTTCTTCACTTTCTGCCATAATGGTGGTGTCATCTGCATATCTGGGTTATTGATATTTCTCCCAGCAATCTTGATTCCAGCTTGTGCTTCATCTAACTGGGCATTTTGCATGATGTACTCTGCACATAAATTAAATAAGCAGGGTGACATTATACAGTCTTGACGTACTCCTTTTCCTATTTGGAACTAGTCTGTTGTTCCATGTCCAGTTCTAACTCTTGCTTCCTGACCTGCATACAGGTTTCTCAAGAGGCAGGTCAGGTGGTCTGGTATTCCCATGTCTTTCAGAATTTTCCACAGTTTATTGTGATCCACACAGTCAAAGGTTTTGGCACAGTCAATAAAGCAGAAATAGATCTTTTTCTGGAACTCTCTTCCTTCTTCAATGATCCAGAGGATGTTGGCATTTGATCTCTGGTTCCTCTGCCTTTTCTAAAACGAGCTTGAACATCTGGAAGTTCACGGTTCACGTATTGCTGAAGCCTGGCTTGGAGAATTCTGAGCTTTACTTTACCAGGGTGTGAGATGAGTGCAGTTGTGCAGTAGTTTGAGCATTCTTTGGCATTGCCTTTCTCTGGGATTGGAATGAAAACTATATCAAACAGTAATCTTTAGTTAAAAGCACAAAATTTCTTTTAAAGATGAGCACATTCTTTAAAAATATTTTATTTTATTTTATTGAAATATAGTTGATAGACAATGTTGTTTTAATTTCTGGTGTACAACAAAATGACACAGATATGCTTATATACTCTTTTTCATATTCTTTTCCATTATGGTTTATTATAGGACATTGAATATAGGTCCCTGTGTTACAGAGTATACTTTGCTATTTCTCCATTCTATATATAATAGTTTGCATCTGCTAATCCCAGACTCCCAATTCATCCCTTCTCCACCCTCCTTCCCCTTGGCAACCACAAGTCTTTTCTCTTTGTCTGTGAGTCTAAAAAGGTGAACAAATTCTTAATTTAAAAAAGTAAAAATTCTGCCTAGAATTATTGCTTTAAATGGCAACTTCCAGGGGCCTTTAATATAGACTGCTGACATTCACAAAAATCAATAGATGCTGGTTCTTTGAAAATATGAAATTAGCTGAAACTGCAGAATAGAAGCACCTGTGTAAGCATCCTTCCGAAGAGAACCTCAGAGGCACTATGTCATGATGATTAAAAGCAGAGACTTGGGAATTAGACTGACCCATTTTCACCCTTACTGCCTGGGTGACTTCAGGCAAGTTTTTTTAATTCTCCTAAACGTCAATTACCTAATTTATATATTGACAGTAACACCTCATAAAGTTATGAAGTTAGAGAACATCTTAATAAATAAAATTATCTACTCTAAGTGTTCCTATATATTAAGTGCCCAACAATACATACCCATTATTGTTAGCCATAACACGACAAAATATTTTTTTTGTTTTGTAGTTCCCTTTTTAACCAGAAGTGTCTCAGAAGAGGTGTCTCTGGTTTTCCTTTTCAAAGGAAAATAACTTTTTGCTTTCCTCTGGCAGGTTTTCATGAACAAATTTCCAAAATTCTTTTATTTTGTTTCTCTCCCTCTGACTCCCCAAATTAACTATGTCTGTAATTTTTAAATACTTGTTCCTTACATTTTCATTCACTCATTCCTTCATTCATCCACTCAATGAGCATTTTGAAAGAACCTAATCAAAAAAGCAAGAGAGTTACAGAAAAACATCTTTTTTGATTAGATGTTCCTGCTTTATTGACTATGCCAAAGCCTTTGACTGTGTGGATCACAATAAACTGTAGGAAATTCTGAAGGAGATGGGAATACCAGACCACCTGACCTGCCTCTTGAGAAACCTGTATGCAGGTCAGGAAGCAAGAGTTAGAACTGGACATGGAACAACAGACTAGTTCCAAATAGGAAAAGGAGTACGTCAAGACTGTAAAATGTCACCCTGCTTATTTAACTTATGTGCAGAGTACATCATGCAAAATGCCCAGTTAGATGAAGCACAAGCTGGAATCAAGATTGCCAGGAGAAATATCAATAACCCAGATATGCAGATGACACCACCCTTATGGCAGAAAGTGAAGAAGAACTAAAGAGCCTCTTGATGAAAGTGAAAGAGGAGAGTGAAAAAGTTGGCTTAAAGCTCAACATTCAGAAAACTAAGATCATGGCATCAGGTCCCATCACTTCATGGCAAATAGATGGGGAAACAGGGGAAACAGTGGCTGACTTTATTTTTTGGGGCTCCAAAATCACTGCAGATGGTGACTGCAGCCATGAAATTAAAAGACACTTATTTAACTTATATGCAGAGTACATCATGAGAAACGCTGGGCTGGAAGAAGCACAAGCTGGAATCAAGATTGCCAGGAGACATATCAATAACTTCAGATATGCAGATGACAACACCCTTATGGCAGAAAGTGAAGAGGAACTAAAAAGCTTCTTGATGAAAGTGAAAGAGCAGAGTGAAAAAGTTGGTTTAAAGCTCAACATTCAGAAAACTAAGATCATGGCATCTGGTCCCATCACTTCATGGGAAATAGATGGGGAAACAGTGGAAACAGTGTCAGACTTTATTTTTTGGGGCTCCAAAATCACTACAGATGGTGATTGCAGCCATGAAATTAAAAGACGCTTACTCCTTGGAAGGAAAGTTATGTGCAACCTAGATAGCATATTCAAAAGCAGAGACATTACTTTGCCAACAAAGGTCCATCTAAGTCAAGGCTATGGTTTTTCCTGTGGTCATGTATGGATGTGAGAGTTGGACTGTGAAGAAAGCTTCGCGCCGAAGAATTTATGCTTTTGGACTGTGGTGTTGGAGAAGACTCTTGAGAGTCCCCTGGAGTGCAAGGAGATACAGCCAGTCCATTCTAAAGGAGATCAGCCCTGGGATTTCTTTGGAAGGACTGATGCTAAAGCTGAAACTCCAATACTTTGGCCACCTCATGCGAAGAGTTGACTCATTGGAAAAGACTCTGATGCTGGGAGGGATTGGGGGCAGGAGGAGAAGGGGACGACAGAAGATGAGATGGCTGGATGGCATCATCGACTTGATGGACATGGGCATGGGTTTGGGTGAACTCTGGGATTTGGTGATGGACAGGGAGGCCTGGCGTGCTGCAATTCATAGGGTCGCAAAGAGTTGGACACGACTGAGTGAGTGAACTGAATGAAGTGACTCCTTGAAAGAAAAGTTATGACCAAGCTAGGGAGCATATTAAATAGCTGAGACATTACTGTGTCAACAAAGGTCTGTTTAGTCAAGGCTATGGTTTTTCCAGTAGTCATGTATGAATGGGAGAAGGCAATGGCAACCCACTCCAGTATACTTGCCTGGAAATCCCATGGACGGAGGAGCCTGGTAGGCTGGACTCCAAGGGGTTGCGAAGAGTCGGACACGACTGAGCGACTTCCCTTTCACTTTTCACTTTCATGCATTGGAGAAGGAAATGGCAACCCACTCCAGTGTTCTTGCCTGGAGAATCCCAGAGACGGTGGAGCCTGGTGAGCTGCCATCTATGGGGTCGCACAGAGTCGGACATGACTGAAGCGACTTAGCAGCAGCAGCATGTATGGATGTGAGAGTTGGACTATAAGGAAAGCTGAGTGCCGAAGAATTGATGCTTTTGAACTGTGGTGTTGGAGAAAACTCTTGAGAGTCCCTTGGACTGAAAGGAGATCCAACCAGTCCATCCTAAAGGAGATCAGTCCTGGGTGTTCATTGGAAGGACTGATGCTAAAGCTGAAACTCCAATACTTTGGCCACCTGATGCGAAGAGCTGACTCACTGAAAAAGACCCTGATGCTGGGAAAGATTAAGGGCAGGAGGAAAAGGGGACGACAGAGGATGAGATGGTTGGATGGCATCACCGACTCAATGGACATGGGTTTAGGTAAACTCCAGGAGTTGGTGATGGACAGGGAGGCCTGGCTTGCTGTGGTTCATGGGGTGGCCAAGAGTCGGACACCGCTGAGCTACTGAACTGACTAAACTGAATCTAAGCAATGCACTGATGCTATGAAAAGCTTAAAAAATAATTGGACACAGACCCTGCCCTAATGAAGTCCAGTCTTCTTGAGATAAAAATGCAATAGAATTAGTTAAATTTTAATCTCAGATAAATAATAATTTGTTAGTACTGTAAGTATATCCAATGCAATGGGAAACAATGGAGGGTAAGAAAGGACTATAATGTAATGCTGCTGCTAAGTCACTTCAGTGGGGTCTGACTCTGTGCTACCCCATAGACGGCAGCCCACCAGGCTCCCCCGTCCCTGGGATTCTCCAGGCAAGAACACTTGAGTGGGTTGCCATTTCCTTCTCCAATAATGTAATATAAAGGCTATAAAAGGTCGTACAAAGTGTGGGAATTTAAGCAAACTTCCGAGTTTGCCTAAAGTCTGTCTGGACTGATTTAGCAGGAATTGCAGCCCAGTGATCCTTGATCTGGGAAGAAAATACACACCTTATTTCCGTATGGGAAGGCTAACTCTGCTGCTAAGTCGTTTCAGTCGTGTCCGACTCTGTGCGACCCCATAGTCGGCAGCCCAGCAGGCTCCCCTGTCCCTGGGATTCTCCAGGCAAGAACACTGGAGTGGGTTGCCATTTCCTTCTCCAATGCAGGAAAGTGAAAAGTGAAAGTGAATTCGCTCAGTCGTGTCCGACTCTTCGCGACCCCATGGACTGCAGCCTACCAGGCTCCCCGGTCCATGGGATTTTCCAGGCAAGAGTACTGGAGTGGGATGCCATTGCCTTCTCTCTAGACGAACCGAAATTCAGCCGTCAGCTTTGCCGCTCCCCGACGCTAGATGCCGCCACAGACGTATTTCTTGAAACTAGCCAAACAGGATCCGAGCCCCTCTGGATCTGATTCCTTTGAGCCTTCGCTGGAAGAGACGTAACGCGCTGGAGTGGAGAGGATCTCACGAGAGTGGAGGAAAGTCTCGCGATTTTTCCTTTTTTTTTTACCTTAGCAACTGATAACAGGCTAGTTGATCCGTGTAGAAGCCGTGGCTGTCTTCTAAGTAGAAGTGGCCAGGCCTCAGATTGGAGTGAAACCCCAGTCCTAGGCTGGGGTTCTTTCCATATAGACGAGACGGATTCAGAGGGGCTACAGGTAATTCGTACTCTTTCTCCCTCCCAAGAGGAATAGGAAGGACTCCCGTTCCCTCTTCCCAACCTCTTAAACCTTTTCCCGTCTTCTTGACAAATATTCTCTCCCCTCTTCCTTCACGCCGTCGCCAATCTTTGTTTCATTTACCCCCCGACAAACTTAAGTGGGATCAGACCTACAAGACGAGGGTGGGATGGTGGGGATAAGGGTGATGGCTTTCAGGATTATTGGATGGGACCAAGAGCCGAGTTTACCCTCGCTTTGCGGAACGCCCCTCCCCCACCCCGCCAGGTAACCCGAGAGACAGAACTTTTTCTAGAACCTCCACAGCCTCCCCTGAGAAACGCTGGCAGCACTGGGACACTGACCGAACCCGAGGAGAGAGCCATTATCTACAGAGGGATGCTGTATTGCCCTCGCGCGCGTATCTTAGCAGCTTTGGGTACCTGCTGCAGACACTGGCTGTCGTTTCTCTCCTCGATTCCCTGGTTCCCCAGGCAGCCTGCCAGCAGTCCCTAAATAAGAGCTGCAGCAAAATGACTTAACTGTGTGACCTGGGGCCAAGAAGCCTGAAGGAAACTTTGAGTGGGGGGTGAAGTGGAAGTGTTAGTCGCTCACTCGTGTCCGACTCTTTGCGACCCCATGGACTGTAGCCCGCCTGGCTTTTCTGTCCATGGGATTCTCCAGGCAAGAATACTGGAGTGGGTTGCCATGCCTTCCTCTAGGGGAGCTTCCTGACCCAGGATCGAACCTGTGTCTCCTTCATTGGCAGGCAGATTCTTTATCGTCTAAGCCACCTGGGGGGTAAACGTTTCAGGTAAAACTGATGTCTTGGGTAAGGAAGAGGAACCATTGCTGGTTTGGAATCCACCTCTCCAAAGACTGCTTAATGTCCCGTGATAGAAGCTATGTAGTCATACTTCCTTTTGCTTAGACCAAGATTGTTGAAAACCAGACGTATGATGAGCGTCTAGAGATTAACGACTCTGAAGAGGTTGCAAGTATTTATACTCCAACCACGAAACACAAAGGTAAGAGAGGCATTAAGAGGAAAGAAGAGAAATGGTTGTTTTTTGTTTTGCAATTGTAAATCACTGGTTATTAAAAATAAACCAAAATTTGTAAAGTAAAAACCTGATTCAGATTCATATTGGTGACTATTGTATACCAGGACCTAGGTCCTATCCTTCCACATAAAGTTTTTTTGATTGATCCTTGCAACAATCCTGAGTGACAAATATTACTGACCCCATTGAGAGGTGGGACTACTGACACCCAGAGAGGTTGAATCGTTTTGTCCACGTGATAGAGTTGTCCTTTAAACTGAGTCTTCTGACTATAAATCCAGCACTCCTTTTGCTTCACTCGTTACTGACTTTATTTCAACAATAAACTAAGGGCAGATTTTATGCTATTTGTGTAATGGCAGATAATCAGTTAGTATTAATATAATGTCTAACCCAATGCCTTAAGCATAATAATACTTAGTAAGTGTATCTTGAATTGACAGAGCCATGCTAGAATTCAGTTTCCTATCTTTCAGTTAGCTATTCTTATCAATCCTGTTCCATAAAATGGTTAGAGCATAAAATATTATAAATGAAATATATCTGTCTTTAAAAATCATTTTAACAAAAACCTAATGGGAAAACTTTTCTTCTAAGGAGTTCCTTGTTCCTCGCATCTTTCTAACAAGACTATGGCTGATAACAGCAGTGATGAGTATGAAGATGAAAATAACAAGGTGCAGTATAATCCACAACTTCTTGTGAAATTGCTGCTTTGTGTATTTTGTAGCTAATTTAAAGTGACACGAGTTCAGTAGCAAACATTTCTTGAATACTCACCACTACTGGTTAGGTGTCTTTAAGCTCATGGAGAACAGTCAATGGCCAAGAGCCTTAAGACTGTGATTCTCCTTCAGGAATAAAGATTATTGTTATAGCTGACTTTTTGGCAAGAAATTTCATATAACACAGTCCGGGGTTTCTGAAACTTTTCTGGTCATTTTAATCAACTGGGGTACTTACGGAAAAAAAAAAAAAAAAAAATGACCGGTCCCCACCCAGCACTACCTAATTGGATTCTTGAAGATAAAAACCTGAAAATGTAAATATATTTGAGCAAGCACTGCAAATAATTCTTATGATAAAGCAAGTTTGAAATGACTGGTCCTGGCCTTTGTTCATTGTCAACACTTGTGATACTGCCAGTATTTTGTGAAAGAGAGACTTTAATTTTGAAGTCTTAAGGCCCAGATGTCACTTATTGTTATTTTATGAACCAAGAGAATCACCATTTCTGAAAGAGAGATGAGAAAATGCCTACAGCTCTAGATGGCTGCTATTGCTGCTAAGTCGCTTCAGTCATGTCCGACTATGTGCGACCCCAGAGACAGCAGCCCACCAGGCTCCCCCATCCCTGGGATTCTCCAGGCAAGAACACTGGAGTGGGTTGCCATTGCCTTCTCCAATGCATGAAAGTGAAAAGTGAAAGGGAAGTCGCTCAGTCGTGTCCAACTCCTAGCGACCCCATGGACTGCAGCCCACCAGGCTCCTCCGTCCATGGGATTTGCCAGGCAAGAATACTGGAGTGGGTTGCCATTGCCTTCTCCGCTCTAGATGGACGGGGCCTTAAATTTGCACATGTGCACTGCCTAATAGCCCTTGTGGTTAGCCTTAGCACATTGTCCAATGCCTATGCTTTAATTATCCTCCAAGAATAGGAGTTTTGAGGACTCAAGTGAAGGAGAATATTCGAAGTAATGCAGAAAGCTACAGTGAGAGAGAGGGATTTCGTAGGAAGTCTAAAATGTAATGTTTTGAAATAGCTCTGCTTTGTGACTATGTGCTGTTTGACATCTCACCTACAAAGTAATTTTTTGGCCTTTTGTCTGGTATATAAAGTCTTCTGCCTTAGGTCAGAGATTTTGCAAAGCACTACTTTGAAGAAGCAGACAAAAGTGAACAATTTTCCTAAATTGACCTCCTAATTTTGTGTATTCATCCTGAATTTTTCATCTTCACATGATACAGTCAATATTAAAGGCTCATTTATCTTTCCAATTTAATATACACCCAGAATCAGTAAAAAGGATCCACTTTTGAATAATCTTTAAGCTGACAATATTCTTAAAAATCTTCCCTTGCCAGACTGCTTCCCATGTGACCCAAGAATAATTTGGGCAGATTTTGAATTAGTAAAGAACACTATGGGAGATCCTTACCAACTGTATACCAGTAAGACAATTTCTGCAACTGTCATCTATACCATATGTTACATATTAGTTAAAATACATTTTTGTCCACATGTATACCTGTGGCGGATTCATTTTGATATTTGGCAAAACTAATACAATTATGTAAAGTTTAAAAATAAAATAAAATAAAAATACATTTTTGTTGATGTATAATAAATCTGTGTTATGCTTAGAGGAAAATGTAACCAAAAGTTTTTTTTTTTTAAGATGTCCTATAATATGTCACAGTTTTATATGTCAGAAGCCACTTTAAAAGAATTGTTAAATAATTTTTAAAACTAGAACCAAATATCTCTTAACCTCAGTATAAGCCATATGGAAACTGAGCTTGAAAACCCATTTTTAAAGGGGGCCAGTTGGCCACCTTTCAGATCCTAAGTGAAGGCATACCACAGGCTCCAGGCCCTAGAGGCAAAGACAGGGACCCCCATCCCAACTGCCCTGGCAAGCCCAAGCACCACCAGACCCCTTCTCATGGACTGCAGCACACCAGGCTTCCCTGTCCATCACAAACTCCCAAAGCTTGCTCAAACTCATGTCCATCGAGTCAGTGATGCCACACAACCATCTCATCCTCTGTCATCCCCTTCTCCTGCCTTCAGTCTTTCCCTGCATCAGGGTCTTTTCCAGTGAGTCAGATCTTCACATCAGGTGGCCAACGTATTGGAGTTTCAGCTTCAGCATCAGTCCTTCCAATGAATATTCAGGATGATTTCCTTTAGGACTGACTGATTTGATCTCCTTGCAGTCCAAGGGACTCTCAAGAGTCTTCTCCAACACCACAGTTCAAAAGCATCAATTCTTTAAAGAAAGCAGCTTTCTTTGTAGTCCAACTCTCACATCCATACATGACTATCTTGAGATATAAGGTACAGTTATTTTATTTAACTTGTTGGGGAAGGAAGGGAGACCATGAGTAGGTCAGATACCCATTGAATGCAAAGGAAAATGCACAGTCTCTGGAACTGCTGGACAGAATCCAGGCACAGGGTTGAGTACGATTTTTCTTCCTTGGTTATAAGCAGCTTCCCCTGGGCAGTCTTGCAAATTAAATACTAGGTTTCCTCCCTGTGATCTTTGTGAGTATTAAGATCCCCTAAAATGTGTCTTCCCCACTTCATCTTCCCCCTATTTCCTCCCAAAATAACTATTTAGAGTTCTTCTTCAGAAGAAGTGCGTTCTTCTTCAGAAGTCCCTCAGTTTTAGAGCTGAAGCTGACTGGATAAAGTTTATGCAGAGTTCTCAGGATCTCCTAAGTGAGAGGTAAAAGAGAGATGTACTGAATAAAGTATACCCAAGCCACACACAGATGACTATGGTTATAGAAAGTGGGGACTCAGTAGCTAAGAAGGAGCGAAGAAGGTTCTTGGGGCCCTTCTGGGGAGGGCTTCCTTCTCTTTCCAGTGAATTGGTGCCAAGTGGGAGGGTTCTTGTTACAGCGCTAGGTGAGAACTGGGCAAAAGTACACTGCTGGTGGTGGTGGTTTAGTCAGCAAGTCGTGTCTGCCTCTTGTGACCCTGTGGACTGTAGCCCACCAGGCTCCTCTGTCAATGGGATTTTCCGGGCAAGAATACTGGAGTGGGTTGCAATTTCCTTCTCCCCAATTTCTCCTAACCGGGAGCTTTCTATGCCTACCCTGCTTTGTCTCAGGAGAAGAAGAAGACCTCACAGCTGACGCCTCAGCGGGGCTTTAGTGAGAACGATGATGATGACGACGATGATGACTCATCTGAAACTGATTCTGATGATGATGATGAAGAGCATGGGGCCCCTTTGGAAGGGTAAGGAGAGCACCCTCGCAAAGGAGGAAACTCTTCCTTCCAAACACTGGACAGGAGGATGTCAGTGAGAAGTGAACTTCTAGCAGCTCTTTTGATCTTCTCTAGGGTTATCAGATGCTCAGAAACCCAACATAATGAGTGTTCCTTCTTCTCTGGCTCCACTGCCTGAGTCCTGTGATGTCACTATGATGTCACTTGCACTGTTTGAAACATCTGTGGGCTCAGGGATTTCATGAGGATTTGCTGAGTCAATTTATCTGATGGTCTCTGACTCCAGGGAGTTCACATTTTAGGGAAGAGAAGATAATTATGTGGTGGTAAAGAACAATCTTCAAGGGACATTGTTACATTTTAAAAAGGTATAGAAGTCTTTGTGTTGTGCTAGCATGTGTATCAAACAGATACTACATACTACATAGGCAACACTAGGAACTCATAATACTGATTACTCTTGGGAGGGGAGCATAACTTTCCACTGTATACATTTTGTACCTTTTATTTCCTATCATGTGCATGCACCACTTATTCAATGAAGTAGTTTAATAAAAATAAAAATAGTTACATTTTAATTATTCACATGCAGGTAGACACTAAGTAAATTAGGCAAGTGTTTAATAGCAGCCTGACTTTTCATGCTTTGCAGTTTACCTCATGATCCTGCTTCCATAAATTATAATCTGGGGAAAGGTAAACTTTAAGTAATCTATTTAGTTTTTTTCTTAAGCAACTCTCCCCAGAAGAACCTTAAATCACTTTCCAAGTCACTTATATACTTTGTCAATTCATGGTTGTTTAGTCACTCATTCACGTCCAACTCTTTTGTGACCCCACGGACTCCAGGCTCCTCTGTCCATAGGATTTTCCAGGAAAGAACACTGGGGTGGGTTGCCATTTCCTTCCCTAGGGGATCTTCTCAACCCAGGGATCGAACCTGCATCTCCTGCATTGGCAGGTGGATTCTTTCCCATTGAGCCATCTGGGAAGCCCTATCAATTCATTACATTTTACTTAATTATAGTCATTAATATGCACTCTACTATTTCTTTTAACTGTATACATTTCATGTATTAATGCAAGTACCTTTCAATAACTGCAGTGTCCAGCTTGACCTATCTCTCAAGCGTTAGACATTTTATTTGTTTCCAATTTTTTACTTTTACAAATAACACTGAAAAACATCTTTGTAAAAACTCCTTTTTCTTGAGACAAACCATTTTCATGTCAGAAATTAAGATCTCATTCTATCTTTTCTCTTTATCCCCTTCATTTAAAAAGAAAAAAGGAAAACAATTTCTGCTACACTCTAAAATTTTTCAAGATTATGTTTTGGATTTTCTGTACCTGTTTTTCTTCATTGTCAGAGATAACTGAGAGCTGATTATAATCAGTTTTAAAGTTGCCTTGCAAGCCACTCAGAAGAGGCAGATGTGGGTGGAGCAGAAACTAGGTTTAGAGTCACATGCTCTGTGCTGAACCAGGACTCAGCAACCCCCACTCTTCTCTGGCCACCTTGAGCCGTGGTTTCCTTTCCCCAGGGCGTACGATCCTGCAGACTATGAGCATTTGCCAGTTTCTGCTGAGGTTAAGGAGCTCTTCCAGTACATCAGCAGGTGAGTACTAGGACCTCCCACCACAACCCCTAGCCCTGCCTTGCCCTTGCCTTCCTCTTATCTGAAACATGACCATTCCCCTTAGGTTTTTTTCATTCTGAATAATAAAATAAGTTTCACTGACGGTCTCCACCTTCTCATGGCAATATCTCCTAGGTATACACCACAGTTGATTGACCTGGACCACAAACTGAAGCCTTTCATTCCTGATTTCATCCCAGCGGTTGGGGATATTGATGCATTCTTAAAGGTCAGAACGTCCTAAAATGACTCCTTAGGTGTTTCTTCTAACCCCTCTATTACTCTAACAGTTAAACTAATTTCCTTGACTAACAATAACTACCTTAGTATATATTCTTC
Organism: Bos mutus; assembly: GCF_027580195.1. Taxonomy (NCBI): domain Eukaryota; kingdom Metazoa; phylum Chordata; class Mammalia; order Artiodactyla; family Bovidae; genus Bos; species Bos mutus. The sequence goes on from NC_091631.1 coordinate 50,646,320, forward strand.
ATTTCACTGGAATTCTTAACTTGCTCTCAACTCGAAATTATACTCATTGCTAATAGGTAAATAATTATCTCATTATGTGTTAAAAATTTGTCGTATATTTGCCTCCTAATTATCCATAACTTCAGCTTTATATTTAAGGTCATGTATTTTTTTTCTAGATAGTATTTTGGTACAGCATGATATATAGGCATGCTTTTTAATACTAGTAATAGTGATGACCAGAAAAGTTCTTCCTTAGCTTCTTGAAAACAAGTGTGCCTTTTCATGTTCTTACCTTTCTCCTTTCCAGGTTCCACGTCCTGATGGAAAGCCTGACAACCTTGGCCTATTGGTATTGGATGAGCCTTCAACAAAGCAGTCAGACCCTACAGTGCTCTCACTGTGGTTAACAGAGAATTCCAAACAGCACAACATCACAGTAAGCTACTGGCCTAGCACAGGCCCCAGCTCAAGGGGGCTGAGAGTAGAAGCCTCGCTAATATTTTAACAGTCGACTTACTCCCTGTAAAAGGGATGGCTATGATTTCAACCAGCCCTATTTTTTAGATAACAGTTGTATTAAAACATAATGTAATTATTGTGAAATTCACCTTTTAAAATTGTACAGTTCAGTGATTTTTATTTTTATTTATTTATTTTAGTTCAGTGATTTTTAGTATATTCACGGAGCTAATGCAACCATCACCATTATTTAAGAACATTTTCATATTCCAAAAAGAAACCCCTTGGTAATTCCCTAGTGGGGAATTACCCCACTAGGTGGTTAGGGCTCAGCACTGCTGTGGGCCCGGTTCAATCCCTGATCAGAGAACTACAATTCTATAAGCTACTCAGTGCAGCCAAAACACAGAAACAAAAACAAACAGAAAGAAACCCTATACCCATTAGTAGTCACTCCTCTCCTCATTCCCCCTGCTCCTAAACCCTGGTCACTACGCATTCCCTTTTTTATGGCTGAATAATGCTCCACTGTATGGATATATCACACTGTATCTATGCATTTACCTGTTAATCCCACTTCTGCTTCTAGGAACAGGTACATGTTTTTGCACGGACATATATTGTTATTTGTCTTGGGTATAGGTAAAAGTAGGGTTACTGGTCCATATGGAAACTATTTAATATTTTGAGGAACTGCTAAACTCTTTTCCAAAGTGGTTGAATCAATTTATAGTCCCATCAGCAATGAATGAGAGTTCCAATTTCTCCACATCCTCATCAACACTTGGTATTGTCTTTTTTATTCTAGCCATCCTACTAGGTTTAAATGGTCTCTCATTGTGATCATTCCTATCCTGTTGACTTGCCCCTTTCCCCTGGCTCCAGAAGACTTTAACAGGGTTTTCTATAATCTTCATTTGGCTACTGGCAAGCTTCCCTTTTCATCAGTTACCTCGAATATGAAATAGCAGCATATGATGAGCTTCTCTGTGAAGACAAGGGAGCTACTTCATTGCCGTCAGTCTGGCTTTCCTGTTGTTTTTCTAGCAACATATGAAAGTAAAGAGCCTGGAAGATGCAGAAAAGAATCCCAAAGCCATTGACACATGGATTGAGAGCATCTCTGAGTTACACCGTTCCAAGCCCCCTGCAACTGTGCACTATACCAGGTAAGAAATAGCACATTCTTCACCATAGTAACCCATGGTAATCTTCACCACCTAGGAAGTCATTGCTTCTGAGGAGGAGGTGCCAAGATTGGGACATATTTGAAATATATCAACGTCAGGACCTATGGATCCTGGCCGCTACTGGCTAAGATTGCAGACATAAAGATTATGGTTTACCTGGTATTTTTACTTAGCCAGCTTCTCCAAACCCTAGGTCTTGGGTAAGTGTGGCCCACTCAGTCTGTGTTCTCTTGAAATCCTAATGTGCCCAGGCTGAGAACCTCCCTTCAGCCTAGAATATCATGATGCAAAGATTGCTGATACCAGCCCATGTTTTCTGTTCACCCTTGCTGCTATAATTCTAGGCCTATGCCCGATATTGACACATTGATGCAGGAGTGGTCTCCAGAGTTTGAAGAACTTTTGGGAAAGGTGAGTGGAAGGTAGCAGGAGCTTAGAAAGTGTGGCATTCATTCTAGGGACCATAGTTTCTCTCTTCTTGTATTACTATTATCATTAACTTTTAAATTTATGTATAATATAAAATTGGAAACAAACACGTTAAGTGTTGATCAATTTTCACCAACCAAATACCTTTGTGTAGCCAACACATCAGATCAAAAAAACCAGAACACTGCTGGCATCCTGGAAGCCCCCTCAGGCTTCTATCTCCCAACTTAACTACCATCCTGACTTCTAACAGCACAGATTAGGTTTGCCTGTTTTGTATTTTATCTAAATCTAATCATGTTCCTTTGTGTCTTGTTTATTGCTTATCTGTATTGTTCATCCATGTAGAGATTTATCCATATTGCTTCTTAGATTGTGGTTATACATTTATTCTAATTATGGTATTCCATTGTTTGAATATAGGACAATTTATTTATCCATTCTGTGATAGCCATTGAGTAGTTTACAGATTTGAGCTGTTATAAATTACTCTGTAATATTATTATACTATTGCTTTGAACACGTAACTTTTGGTGAATGTATGTACCTAAAGTATTACCACTGTGGACTTACCCTTTCCACAGAGGCATATGTCCTGTTTTGAGTAGCTGATGTCCCATTCCTAATGATCCTAAATTTTTAAAAAGTGCCCAGGAATATATTTCATAAACTGTCAAGACCTTTTCGAAGCAAATTATACACCTTGAGTGGAGGGCAGCACTAGGTCGCAGTGAATGAGGAGTCAAACCACGCTCCTGGGAGGCACCGGCACTTGCCCCAGTGTGCCATGCAGTGGGCTGCCCTTGCAGTTCGGATTTCAACTGCATTGTTTTTTAGAAATTGAAATGTTTGTAACAAAGGTTATCTGAGAGAGTCAACTTTCAAGTCTAAATAAAATTTCAGGGAAAAAATGATGGAGGATTTGCCCTATCAGACAGTAGAAAATTATAGAGCTATAGTAAATAATAATGTTCTGGTTAGGAATAGAGCTAGATCAGCAGCACATAGACAACGCAGAAAAAACCCACATAAATGTGGAAATTTGCTGTATAAGAAAGATGGTTATTTTACTCTTTTTTTTGGCCATGCCTCACAGCATGAAGACCTTAGTTCCCCCACCAGGGATCAAACCCACACCCCCTGCAGTAGAAACAGAATTTTAACCACTGGACCATCAAGCATGCCCAAGAAAGATGGTTAAATGATTACAGGTAGAATGGGTTGTGATGAGATTACTGACCAGTCACTTGAGAAAAATAGATCTATGCCTCAGCCATATGCATGCTGCTGCCGCTGCTTAGTTGCTTTAGTTGTGTGAGACTCCGTGAGACCTCATGGACTGTAGCCCGCCAGGGTCCTCTGTCCGTGGGGATTCTCCAGGCAAGAGTACTAGAGTGGCTTGCCATGCTCTCCTCCAGGGGATCTTCCCGACCCAGGGATTGAACCTGAGTCTCTGCATTGCAGGCAGATTCTTTACCACTGAGCCACCAGGAAAGCCCCAACCATATGCATACGTGAATTCCAAATGAGTTAAACAATGAAGTAAAAATAAAGCTATTACAAGTACCATTTTTTTTATATAGGAGAAATATTCAGTTGTCCAAAAGGTTTGTTCGGGTTTTCCTGTATGATGTTATGGGAAAACCCAAACAAATCTTTTGGCCAACCCAATACTTACTACTGTTGGGATGGTGAAGTATTTCTTTGTGTAATAAGAATCTTAAAAGTCATGTGGAAAATGTGACAGTTTATAGACTCATACAAATAAAAAATTCTAATAGTTACCATAAACAAAGTTTAAAATATGATGGACTGGGAACTCCCTGGCTGTCCAGTGGTTAGGGCTTCACACTTTCACTCCCAAAGGCCAGGTTCAATCCCTGTCCCAGAAACTAAGCTCCTGAATGGCATGGCTGAAAAAACAAGTGATGGATCAAGAAGTTACTTACATATATATGTGACAACATTACTATCCAAGCAAAGAGCTTTTGCATGTGTGCTAAGAGATCGAACCTGCGTCTCCTGAGGCTTCTGCATCGCAGGCAGATTCTTTACCGCGGAGCCACCAGGGAAGCCCAAAGAGCTCTTACATATCAAGAAAATTGAGCAAAGATGGTAACAGATCCTTCCTGGTCATGGTATTTAAAACTGCTACCCCATGTTCCCCAAGCTCTTTACCTGCTTTTTCTCCATAGTACTTACCTTCTGACATATTATATACTTTATTTTGTTTTTTGTTTCTCTCTACTAAAATGTAAGCTAATGAAGACAGTTTTGGGGGGGTATATGTTTATTGAGAAATTACTGTAAAAAAGCAAAGAATTTGAAAACAATCTCTTTTATCACAGCATTTTAAAGCTGTAGCTGAGGAAAAAATGTCTGACTAGGGAACTGAATAGATAGATTGTGGTACATCCAGTCAGTGAAATACTCACCTGAGGAATCATTTGGCCTTATTTTGCTCTGATACAGAGAAGTATCAATTATATGTTGGAAAAAGGAAATTGCAGAAGCTGATTTTTATAAAATTACACCCTGATTTTTATAAAAAGAGAACAAAAAGTTTTTAAGATGCTAATGGTTTTTAAACGTACAGTATGAACTGGTTTTGATCTGGAGCCTGTCATCTGAGATATCATGTCACTTTTTCTGTTCCTGTGGTGTCCAAGGACCATTAGGCCTTGTAACTCCAAGTAACTATAAATACTTGCCCATAACCTGGGTCCAGTTTCTTCTTCACAAATACAGGAAGACTGCATGGCAGTGTATTTTACTTATAAAATATTTTAGCCCTATTATATCTTCTGCTATTTCAGTGGTTAATGAGTATAACCAATTCCATTTTACTGATCAGGAAAAAAAAAAAATTGTATTATTGCTCAGGCTGCCGTAACACAGTACCACAGACTGGGTGGCTTAAGCAAAAGAAATTTATTTTTTCACACCACTGGAAGTTGGACATCAAACTGTCCACAGCGCTGAGTTCTTCCAGAGCCTCTCCCCTTGGCCGTCTCCTCCCTGTGTCTCCATGTGGCCTTCCTCTCTGTGTGTCTGTGTCCTGATTTCCTTTTATAAGGGTTCCAGTTGCTCTGGATTAGGGCTCATCCTAATGGCCTCATTTTAACTCATCTCTTTTATGACAGTATCTCCAAATATACCACCTGACACACTTGGGGTCAAGACTTTAGCATATAAATTTGAGGAGGACACAATTCAGCCCATCACACCCCTTATGCTCGGAGCTCTTTTCCTTCAGATAAAGGGAATGATGCTAGGACCGCTGAAATGTCAGCCTTTGATTTGGGTCTGTCCTGTGCCTCTCCTAGGTGAGCCTGCCCACAGCAGAGATTGATTGCAGCCTGGCAGAGTACATTGATATGATCTGTGGTAAGCCCTCCCGTCCCTTTCTTGGCCGCCCCGTCTTTGGATAAATTCACTGTGGGCTGTTGAAAAGGCTTTTTTACTCTGAATTACAGCCTTTTCTTTAAGCCAGTTATGCTGTTTGGCAGCACTTGAGGGTGGTGTTTGGGTTTTTGTGACTACCTGCTGGGTATTTAACCCCTAGAGTTACAGTAACACATTCCATCTGGGAAGAGACTAGCCACCTAAACAGAAATGCCCCATATTCCCAGATTTTTGTTTCTGCTCATGGGAGTTCTCGATTTCAGCTATCCTAGACATCCCTGTCTACAAGAGTCGAATTCAGTCCCTCCATCTGCTCTTTTCCCTCTACTCGGAATTCAAGAACTCACAGGTAAGACCAGCACTAGAGATTGACTTCAGCTGTAGTGACTGCTGCCGCCAGTGTCCTCAACCTGCTGTGATTCTGCCTGTGACAATGGAGGAGGTCTCTGCCTGGAGTTATCATTGCCCTCCCCGTAACGGAGGGAACTGTGAAGCAGGCAGGGATGGGGCTTGTAAAGGAAGGGGAAATAGAACCCATGTGGGCCTTAGGGTAGGTGAGGATCTACAGTGGACACTCAGTCTTACAGAATTAAGTGGCCTAATGAATGGAAGCAGGAAGCACAGGAAAAAGGGGGTTCATGTTTGAAGGAGGCAGGGCACATTTCTAGCTACTTTTCAAAGACAATACCAAGGAATTGTTTTAGAAGTAGAATTGGGAGAAGAATGGAGCTTAAAGAGTTGTAAAGAGGTTGTATGTGCTAAGTTGCTTTAGTTGTGTCCAGCTCTTTGCGACCCCATGGACTGTAGCCCACAAGGCTCCTCTGGCTATGGGGTTCTCCAGGCAAGAATACTAGATGGGTTGCTATGCCCTCTTCCAGGGGATCTTCCCGACCCAGGGATCAAACCCATGTCTCTTACATCTCCTGCATTGGCAGGCAGGTTCTTTACCACTAGAGTCACCTGGGAAGCCCTATGCAGAGGTTAGTTCTTAATAAAGTGTCATAACTAGCATATCCCCAAATCCTCCATATTCCTTCTCCTTTCTCCTCACAGCATTTTAAAGCTCTAGCTGAAGGCAAGACAGCATTCACCCCTCCATCCAATTCCAACTCCCAGGCTGGAGATGCCGAGACGTTAACCTTCAGCTGAGACACCTCCCATGTGGCTGCTTCACGGCTGCGCCAGCTCCTCTGCCCCAGCTGAGGAGGGGTCAGCGTCAGCCTCCTGGCAGCCTTGCCTGCCTCACACTGACTCGGGCATGGCGCACGTGCTACTACGGTTTCTGCCAGAGAGCACTGCTCGCGGTCATCAAATGGCTAGTGCCTGTTTCAGGGCTCCTTCACACGGGAAGTACGCATTGACACCACTGTGGGGATTTGAGCTAGAAGCACTGGAATTCCTGGGGCCCCAGGATGCTCAGGATGGGAGGAAGGCTGAAAAGATGTTCTTTTTGAGATAGCAATAGGATTATTTTCTTTCATGCTCAAAGTCAATTGGCAAAGGTTTTACAAATAAAATGCTCTTATCTTTCAGGTTACCCTGCTGTCCTTTAACACAGAAGAGAGAAGGCAGACTGACCGTAGGCAGAGATGAGAAACTCGGCCTAGAGGCATTCAGTGACTTGCAGTTTAAGCAAATCCACCTTCAGAAATAAAATCAAACCCCAATCCTTCAGGGTTGGCAGTAGAGGGCAAACATTTTTCTCCCAGAACCTATTTTTCCTGGGAGTCTCCCACCAAGTAGTGCTGCCTGCCTGTCTGGCCCCAGACTGTCCAGCTGTGGTCTCAGGGAGCCTAGCTACTGCAGCCACCCAGGTGAAAGAGGATGGGGTCTTGGAGTAGGGTGGCAGTGGTAGAGGTGGACAGATTGGGGAAGTTTTCTGAAGGTTATATCAGCTAAATTCTACTCAGGAAGACAAATCCTAACAAAGGATGGTAAACACGGGCAACTGGTTACAAAAGTGCCTGAAGAAACAAAAGGGAGAATGGAGGGTGCTGAAGGAACAAGGGTTTAGCATGCACTGCGGGGGTTGGAAATGAGAGTTGCCACTGGGGTCAGGACTGCCGAGCAGGCCCACAGCCCCTCTTCCCAGGACACAGCCACCCTCCTTTCTCCCACCCTCTCCTGCTTTGCCAAGTGCTTCCCACTGGCAGAAATTAACAGCTGGCAAGGGAATCTGGAAAACTGGTCAGCATAGAGTACAGAAGGGAGGGTGTGGGGTAAGAAAACAGAGAGATAACCAGCAGAGGTGGAACCAACAGAACTTGGTGATAGAGTGGATGTGGGGCATGGAAGAGAAGAAATCAAGGACGACTTGCAAGTTTTTGGGCTTGAGCAGCTGGGTGGATAATGGCCATGAGAATATTAAGCAACTCTGAGGACAGGAATAAGGGGCCACGTTTAAAATAAGAGGATAAAATAGAGGAATGAGTGGTGACGCTCTCAGCCCTCTTCCAGGCTTATCCCTCCAAAGCAGGATATTGGAAGAGTCCCAAGCAGCCTAAGAGAAAAGACCTAAAGATATTGATGGGGTAATCTAAGCAAATGTCTCGGTCCCCCTACCTACCCATCAACTTATGTTCAGTGCTGGGGTGCCTCCCCTTGTGTGTATATATGTGTCTGTGTGTATACACAGAGGCATGCTTGCAGCGCTCATTCTTAAACAGGAATGTACAGTCTCTAGGCATTTGAAGAAACCCAGAAAGAGGCCAAAATATAGCAAAGGAAATCAGAGAAACTAAATTTTTTTAATTATTATATTCATAGAGAAGTAGTTCTTAAATTTGGTTGCATATTAGAATCAACTGGAGATCTTCTAAAGAGAAGTTTCCTCTCCCAGACAATACACCAGACTAATAAAATCACAGCCTTTTTTAAGCGCCTCAGATTATTTCAATATGCAGACAAATTTGAGAACCACTGTCAAAGAGAGATGAGGAAATACCACATCCATGAAATAAAGTAGGAACATACAATACAGCAAGAAGATACAATTATAAACATTTACACACCTAATAACAGACTCTAAGAATATATGAGGTGAAGTTGACAACTGAAGGGAGAAAGAGTTTTACAATAATAGCAAGACACTCTCAATAAGGGATAGAACACCCAGACTGAAGATAAGTAAGGAAATAGCCTGAACTGCACAATAAACCAACTAGTTCTAATAGACATAAACAGAACTCTAGCCAACAGCAGAGAATGCACCTAAGTGCACGTGGGACATGTTCCAGGATGGAACATGTGTTAGGGCACAAATTCTCAACAGGTTGTAAAAGGTAGACAGCACACAAAGTGCTTTCTCAGACCACCACGAAGAGCAGTTAGAAATCAATAACAAGGAAAACTGAAAAATTCTGCAGAAGTTAAACGATGCTCACCCAATGGGGCAAAGAAATCAAGGGAAATTGGAAAATACTTAGAGATAAGTGAGAACAAAAACACAACATTCCAAAACTTACATGCTACAGCAAAAGCAGTGCTCAGAGGCAATTCATAGTTATAAATGCTTACATTAAACAAGTACTCAAGGGACTTCCCTTGTGGTCCAGTGGCTGCTGCTGCTGCTGCTGCTAAGTCACTTCAGTCATGTCTGACTCTGTGTGACCCGAGAGACGGCAGCCCACCAGGCTCCCCCGTCCCTGGGATTCTCCAGGCAAGAACACTGGAGTGGGTTGCCATTTCCTTCTCCAATGCATGAAAGTGAAAAGTGAAAGTGAAGTCGCTCAGTCGTGCCAGACTCTTAGAGACCCCATGGACTGCAGACTACCAGGCTCCTCCGTAAGACCAGGCACAGCCAAATAAAGCAGTAAATTTAAGTACTCAGTCTGGCTTTACAACCCGAGGAATTACAACAAACTAAACTCAAAGCTAGTGGAAGGAAGGAAATAAAGATTAGAGCAGAGATAAATGGAGAATTAAAAAAAAAATTTTTTTTGAAGGAATGAAACAGACATGTAACATTCACTCAGTCAAGTTTATTGAACCTACTGTGTGCTCAGCACTGTCCTTGGCAGTATCAAGAAAAATTATAAAGGTATCAACAAGGGACAAATATACTTTGCATGCTATTGATTTGCAATCTGTTGCTTTTCAACAGTGAACTTAGGTTGTTCTGGGATACATGATCTCCCCTCCTTTCCCATGTCTCCCTAAGGTTTCCAGCACTGTCAAATTATGTGCTACTGTGACCATCCCCTAAAGAATGGAGGATGGGACAAGAACAGTTTCCTGCTGATGGGGAGGTCAGGGCTAGGCTCCCATGGAAGGGGGAGATATTTTGAGCAGAAACCCGTCAACCCCAAGGGCTCAGGGCACTCACAGTGAATCATAAAAAGGCCAAACTTGGGAAAGCCACAGGCAGGGCCCAGGGGCCCAGTCACTCCCTTCCCAGGAGATGTGCTTAAAGTGCTACCCCTGTAAGAAAACAACACATGGCTACATGCAGTACTGGAGGCACCAGACTTCTCAACTCCCTATCGTCTCCTGACTTGTGCTAAAACCAGGCTCTGACACCACTAGGGCCCAGGCCAGTGGGGAAGTCTAATGCCCAGTGAAGAACATCCAGCGTATAACCTATGATACCCAAGAGGGGGTGGGCACAGAGGGGCAGAGAGATGCAGCAAAAAGGACTGGTCTGTGCTTCGCCAGCACCCCTGGATCAGGGGTGGGTTCGTGTGGAAAGGGCAGGTTGGTTCTGTAGAGCTAGCAGGGTCCTAAATTTTCCCTGAGGGAACAAAGCTGCATAGCATGTGAAGGAAATCCAGGACGTGCAGGGCCCCCCGCCCCCCAACCAGGCATGCCCCATGCCTGCTATACATGGTGCTGAGGAGCACTGGTGCGGGGCAGAGCTGGCCCAAGCCGGCAGGGCCATGCCACACTTAGATGCTGGCTGACCTCCAGGCACACCTGGGCCCAGGCAGTCATGCAGGCCCCCAACTGGAGTCAGAACAGGTCCAGGTCCAGCCAGCAGCCTGGCCAAGAACACCCATGCCCCCAGGCAAGCAAGAGTGGCAGAGGCATGGCCTCTTCCCATTGGCAACATGGCCAGGCAGAGGATGCCTTGGACAAGGACCAGGAAGATGCCCAGGGGCCAAGAAGGTACCCTCTGTCTTGGCCACATCTCAGAGCCAGATTTCATCACTGCTCACACTGGACACCCGGTAAATGTAGCCCAGCATTGGAAGGCAGATGAAACCTGTGGGGTCAGAGATCCCAGGAGACTCAGTCACCCTCATTTCTTGGAAGATGGGAGACCACTCTCTGCTCTTGGGGACTTATGGGCCTTTGGCACACATGGGAGGGCAAGGGAGCAGGGCAGCGGCCGCTTTCCCTACCTCGGCTGGTGAGGAGGCCACCAGGCTCCGGGTCCAGAAGGTCTGGCCGGCTGTTGTCCTGAGCCGTCTGCCGGTCCGCTGGTTTCCCTGTGGGGTAGCAGAGGGGGTGGTGCCCGGGATGAGGCATGTGCCCGATGGGGCCTAGGCCTCCTACGGTCCAGCGTCTCTTTTTTTCTCAGAAGCACCTCTGAAGATAAAGCTGGGGCAAACAGCTTGCTGGGTGTACCTCTGCAGCCTGGAGCGAGGTCATTGAGCTGAAGGTTGGACGGGAGGGACATGTTCTCGCGTGGCAGGCGCACGTTGCTGACTTTCAGGTTGTTGGAGTCACTACAGGAGGACAAAGGCCCGGATGGGCCCTGGCACCAGTGGGCACACATTCCTGCTTGGAGGCCATTCCAGAGCCACCAGAAAGCCCAGGATCCCGCCTGTCCCCATGCCGCCTCTCCATGTGGCCCCTCCACGCAGCCCCAGGAGAGTTACCTAGAGATCAGGGATGGGCGCCGGGAGGGGCCTGAGGAGAGAGAAACCACAGCACTGTCTCAGTGCGCCCACCCGCTCTGGGCTCTGCCTCCTGCCCTCTCAGGCCCAGGTCCCTCAGGCAAGGGGCCTCTCAGATGACCAGACTGGGTTCTCAGTGCCCAGCACACTCCCTGGGACGTATGTGTCTAAACCATAGCCACACCCAGGAAGACCTGTCCTACCACTTCTTAGAGACCTGCCCAGCTCCAGTCCTGCCCGTGCCCTCCCCCCACCCCTGACCTCATCTCCATGCTCCCAGCATCCTCTGTACCTGCCTTGCTTTGGCCTTACCTTTGGTCTTCTTCTCTTTCCTGCAGACCAGGCAGGCCACCAAAGTGCTGAACCCCACCAGGGTGCCTAGGGCAAGCCCTCCAGCCACAACGATGCCCAGCAGTGGCACTTCCACCCGGGTGGCCAGGAGCCCTGCAGGTGGTCCTCTGGTTAGTTCCAAGTGGGCATGACCCCTGACTTGAAGACACCACAGGTCCCTACTCTGTCCTCTTTGCCCAAGGTGGCTGGGGACAGCTTTCATGAGAACTTACCCAAAAGACAAGTCTTCCCATTTCTGTACCATGACCCTACACCCACCCGAGGCTCTGCTGGGCCCGTGGCTGGCAGTGCTCACCTGGGGCTGGAAGCGAGGAACTGGTGACACCCACGTCGTTTGTGGCCACCACTGAGAGGTTGTGTGGCAGGCTGCGGAGCTGCAGCTGCACGGTGTGGTTGGTGAGCCAGGGGTAGTTCTGGGCATCCAGCACCAGGAAGTCCGAGGTGTTGACAGTCACTGGCCCATCCTGGTCGATCCAGGTCACGTTGGCAGGCGGGTTGGCACGCACGAGGGCAAAGAGGATGACCAGAAGGCCCGGGCCCTGAGCTTCCTGGTACTTTGCCCCAACCTGAGCAATCTCCGGCTTAACTGGTGCAAAGCAGAGACCACTATGTTCCCACCACAGCCCCTTGCTTGCCTTGCCCTTTCTTCCCAAACCCAGAAGGGAGCCAGGGGCCTGGACCTCTCCTTAGGGGGCACCAGGAAAAAGGATGGCTGGGTCTGCCAGAGGTAGCATTTCATAAGGGCATAAACACTAGAACCAAATGTCCAGAATCCTGACTCTGCTACTTACCAGCTCTATGACCCGGGCAGATTGCTTAACTTCTCTGTGCCTCAGTTTTCTGATTTATAAAATGGGGACAATAGTAACTAACTCATAGGATTGTTGTGAGAATAAAGTGAGTTAATATTTGCAAAGTGCTTAAGTGTTAAAACATCCTAGCAAACTGCCTGCCTGGTGGCTGTTAGGGGTCCCTGTGCAGAGAACTCTTCTCTGTCCACCCAAGGGGCACTCACATTGCACATTGAGGATGACGGACGCATTGGCTGACTGGCCACTGCCTGGGTCCTGCAGGGAGCAGTTGAGTTCATGCTGGGCCCGCTGGGCAGTGACAGTGAAAGTGCTGGTGCCGCCAGAGAAGGCCTCCCTGCCCACACTCAGCAGTCTTGAGGTGCTGGCCTCCTGCAGCTGTCCATCCAGGTACCAGGCCAATCGAGGGGTGCCAAGTCCCCCTGCCACCCGGCAGGTGAAGGCATGGCGTTCATTCTCTCGAAGTGCCCGCTCTGCCCAGGTCTGACCATCAATTTGTGGCGCCAGCTCCCCCCAGCCTAGAACATAGTGGAGTCTGGGGAGAGCTGGTGGAGGGTTAGTGCTGTTGTGACCCGGGTGAGGTCCAGTTCCAGAGGGACCTGGGTTCTCTCACCAGGGACTGGCTGGAGCTTGGTAGGTGGATGAGGAGAGCCCAGTTCTGGTGCCTAAAGTGGGACCCAAACTGAAGATGCAGGCAAGGAGGGGAGAGACAGGGACTTGACCCCATAAACACATGCCAAGGGATGAACAGGGGTGTACCTGAGCTCAGAAGGGCCGGCAGGAGCAGAAGTGTGTGCGGGAGGGTAGCTGGCCATGCAGGCAGTGCCATGGTGGCCCAGGCCTGGGCCCCAGGCTGCCGAGAGAAGGGGGCGGGCCTCAATGTTAGTATCCAGGTGAGAGCAGGCAAGCTTTAGTAACTCCTCCAGGAATTTACTCTCAGAAACAAAAATGAACCATGCACGGAAACGCAAATGTAGAATGACCCACAGTGGTGAAGGCAAAGACGCAATGATCATCAAGCCCCAAGGTCCAAACCCAGGCTGGCACATACCTGTACACCCTGCGGGCGCAGAATTGAGCTCTGACTCCAAGGAACAAACAGGCACATGCTCGCAGGTACACAGAAACAACCAGCAACCGTGCAGCCCGCACCAGGCCAAAATACACCACACACACGCACGCACACGCACACACACACACGCAGACACTCGGGTATACGCGCCTCTTTCCAAAAGGGACCGTCTTTCTCCCAACCCCGGTTTTCTCCTGCCCGCTTCCCTCTCCCATCTACACCCCTCTTCCCATCCTCCGGATTTGGGCCGAAGAAAAGGTGATCCAGGACGCAGGGATAGAAAAGCATCCCCGCTCCCGCCTCCGCCCAGCCTTCCTGGGCGGCTCACCTGGCTCACTCCCCGAGCGCAGCCGGAGCGACTGCTCAGGCCTGCGGAGCACCGCAGTCCGCCGCAGGGGCCGGGGCTGCGCCAGGCAGGGCCAATCGATGCCCGATCTCGGCCCGACGGGCCCTTCTTCCAGGGCTGCTGATCCGGGGCCGCCTCGCGCGCAGGGGGCCCTTGAGCGCCCATCCCTGAGAGGGATGGCGAGCGGACGCGGACACAGGCTGGGGTTGGGCGAACCGACAGTTTTATTGGTTGCTGGCGCATCTCCCAACTCCTTGCCCTCCCGCTCAGCGCTCGTCGCGGGGCCGGCGCAACTGCCCCATCACGTCGGCCAGCATGCGGTTGCACAGAGCCGCGTACGGGTTGAGCAGCACCAGCTGGCGGCGCGCAAACGGGCTGCCCAGCCGCGCCGCCCGCTCGAAGTCTCTGCGGGCGTCGTCGTCCCGGCCCTGCAGCCGCGCCACGAGCCCGCGCTGCACAAAGCCCTGGCGGGCGGTGCGACCCCGGCCGCCGCTCAGCGCCAGCGCGCGCTCCAGGTCCTCCAGGGCGCCTGCGGGACGGACGGATGGGCAGGGGTCAGGGCCGCGGCCAGCAAGATCCGGCCCTGAGTGCAGGCTCCGGGGCTCAGCCATTTACATTGGGCCCACACACGACCCTCGAGATCGGGATTGTTATTCCCGTTACACAGAGATAAGACTGAAAGAGTGGGCAAAACTCAGCCTAGACTGCACAGTTAGTGGCAGAGTTGGGACTGAAGTCCAGGTCTCACCTTGTCCGTGTTATTTTCCACCATCTGATACATCAAAACAGGGGTGGTCACTGTATTACGAATCTGCTCCTGTTGCCCGGCACAAAGCAGGTGGTTTCTTCCACACATACATTATTAAAATTCTACCCTGTGCCAGGTGACTGACTCTGAATCCCAGGGTCCAAAAGCATTAGTATTAACCGACAACCATTTCTTACACAATAAAGTCTGTTTTTTTTTGTTGTTGTTGTTGTTTTCCTTTTGGTTGCACCAGGCGGCATTTGAGATCTTAATTCCCTGACCAGAGATTGAACCCGTGTGCCTTCAGTGGAAGTGCAGTGTCTGGACCACCAGGGAAGTCCCTTGCTAACGTTTTTTTCCCTTTTAATATGTATTTTTATGTATTTATTTGGCTGTGCCCGGTCTTAGTTGTAGCACGTGGGATCTAATTCTCTCACCAGGGATTGAACCTGGGTCCTGTGCATTGGGAGCACGTAGTCTTAGCAACTGGATCACCAGAGACATTCTTCTCTAACTTTTCAAGACTTTTCTCTCCTCTTTGCCACTATATGCCTTAAAATAGCTCCTCTCACCTGTGTTCTCTACTGCCTGCCTCTCCTTATTCTTTATTTCCATGGTTTTCCTTATCTTGTATCTAGTTTTCTTTGAAGGAGGTCTTGGAGCCAGAGCTGGCCTGCAGCACTTTTATTTTTGTCACCCTCATAAATACTTGGCTTCTTAGGCATCAGAGCTCTGAACTCAGCCTCAGGCAGCCAGTTGGTACCCACTGTAGGTCCCCCGAGCTGCATTTGTTCTGGGCTCTGCTTCCATTCACTCCTGTCTTCTAGTCTATAGAGCCTGTCAGGGCAGGGCGCTAGGGGAGTGCCGGCAGCATCCTACACCAAGGCCGATCTCCCTGGTCCACTAGATTTTGGTCCCCGTTAGAACGCAGCAGGGGCTCTGCTCCCTACCCTAACTGGTTGAGAAGCTCTTGAATCACAGCATTTGTTGATTTCCCTCAGAGGAGCTGATCTGGAGGAATTGAAGGCCTCCAGGCAGAAACCCCTTGGATGCTCTCTGGGGTTCTGGTCTATAGGCTTTCCTCAGCAGGCTTTATGGCCCTGCTCTGCCAAACTGGTGGCAGACAAGCCTGGGAAAGGGGCCCTTGGATATTCTCAGAATGGAGTCCAACCTCCCCAGCCTGGCATTCCTGGCCCCAGGAACACCTCCACTACCACGAGTTCCCTAGTAGTTCCCTACTACGCTTCCGTGGTTTACTTTTCAGTAATTCCTGGTGTTTTCAAGACAGAGTCCGATCTCAGTCTCATATTACTAGTTCCTTACTCTCTTGGCCTCTGTTTACCTCTCCAGGCTCTGAAGAGACTCCATCCTTCCAACCCTCCCTTTCCAGCCAGAGTAGAGATCTGAAGCTCCCTGTTCCTGTCCGTGACTTCTGGACTTCTACAGGCCATGCCTTCTCCCACTTGCTGCCCTCCAACCAGCTAACTCCTACTCGTCTTCAAAACTCACCCCTCAGAAGCGGACCCCAAGCTGAACCATCTCAGCTTGTTATGTGGGTATTAGATTTGTGTGTGTCCTGCCCTCTAGGCTGAGCCTCACGAAAAGCAGTATCACATGGGGATTAAGCTCTGCCACCTGAACCAAATCCCAGCTTTGCCACTTCTCAGCTATATTACTAGCAAGCTATTTTACTTAACTTCCAAGATTCAGTGTATCATCTGCCAAATGGAGACAAGAAGAGCATGAGCCTTTTTAGTGTTGTCATGAGGGCTAAACAAATGACAACTAAAACGTAAAGTGCTCAGTCAGGGGACTTCCCTGGTGGTCCAGTTGTTAAGACTCTGCACTTCCACTGCAGGGGGAATGAGTTTGATCTCTGGTCAGGGAACTAAGATCCCATATGCCACAGGGTATGGCCAAAAAAGAAATAAATTTAAAAAACCTTTATTATTTTTAAAACAGGACTTCCCAAGCGGTTCAGTCCCCTTCCAATGCAGAGGCTGGGTTTGATCCCTGGTCAGGGAACTAAGATCTCACATGCCATGGGGCAACTAAGCCTGTGCACCAAACTACTAATAGAAAAGCCCCTTCCATGTGCCACAGCAAAGACCCAGTGCAAACCAAAAAAAAAAAAAAAAAACCACAACCCAAAAAACGCAATCTCTGAATCCGTGATTAGAGGAAAGACAAGATGCATCTTGTACAGCACGATGTTGGTTAACAGATTTAGATAAAGTAGGAGAATAAAGTTACCGTTAAGAAAATACATACAGGTGCTTAATGCCTGGCACATAGTAATTGCTATGAGTCCTCAGCACCTAGACCACTGCTACAATATAGGCTCTCATTAAATGTTGCACATAAACAGACTGTAGTCTCTCTGACTCACAATATCCCCAAGAGATTAGCAGGGCCCATAATGTATCTCTTGTGAGGAGGAACGTAGGTTCCAGAGGAGCTCGGTGACTTCCCACACTCCATGTCCAAGCCCCACGGCCACACCATCTCTGGTCTGTGTCCTCCTAGACCCCCTGCACAGACTCCAGGGACCCTCCCTCACCTGCCACATCTCCTTGGAGACGCCGGGCCTGGGCTCGGTTATTGTAGGCTGAGGCCCTCTCAGGCAATAGGTTGATGGCTTGGCCAAACCTCTCCAGGGCTGTGCTGAGGTCGCCAGCCTCAGCTGCGATCACCGCCTGCAGCTCCAGGGCCTTGGACTGTTCCAGCTGTGCTCGCGGAAAAACTTCACCTGTGCCAGGGAGGGAGCCAGGAGACAGCTGTGTGGTTGGCAGCAGGAAGCAACAGTCCCCGTGCGCTTTGGGAACCTGGGACATGAGCCAGGGCTGACCAGGCAGGGTGTAGGTCACTACAATCAGGTGCAGTGTTTGGGGCAGGGGGAGCAGAGGTCACTGAGGCAGAGCCCTGGCACTGCTTAGTTCCAAAGAGGCCTGGAGAGTGGCCTTGGTTGGCTCCCCAGTGCCAAGAGAATGAAAACCAAACTCTCTAGCCTGTAGCTAAATCACTGGTTGAAGGTCACACCCCCCAGAAGTTGCACAGATTGGACTGGAACCAAGGTCTTTCCGACTCCTTAGTCTGTCCCTAGTTTGTTCTACTGCATTGCTTCCAACAGGAAGGCCTCCAGGATGCAGGGTCATGAAAACCATTTCCAATGTTTCCCTCAGCTTTTCAGCCTAAAGTTTCATTAAGACGTAGGCTTTGCTCCTTTAGAAACAAAGAGCATCAAAACTTTGGGACGGTGACAGTCCCTCTTAGGGGCCAGTGGAAAAGCCAGTGAGCACATTCAATCTGGAAGCATCAGCTCAGGGCTTGGCATTTAAAGGTAACACTGAATGCTTGCTTAGTTGAAACTGGTTAGCTGAGCTACCCGCTGCCCTGTTTCTGTCTTCCATGCTATGGAGGGTGATACCCTCTGTTCTGACAAAGGTGTGTGAATTTCACATGGCCCTGCTCCCCGCCACCACAGTTAAACTTGGGGCAGGATTGAAGTACAAATCCTGGCTTTTTCCTCTGGGCACCGTGACTCTTGCCAAGCTTCCGTCAGTACACTGAGGATCAGCAGTCATCATCCAAGTGTCGGGGAACAAGGAGCCTTATAAGACCACCTACTTCTGCCACCCCAGCAAGGTAGCAGACCAGCCAATGTGGAAAGCTGGATTCCAAGGTCAAATACTCACCTTCGTCTACTTCCTTCTCTGCTTCTTCTCCCAGGTCCAACCCAACAATATCTCCAAACGGGGAGTCAGGGTTGAAGATGGCCTGCAAGACGGCCTGATCATTTGGAGTCCCCATGGTATTCAACTCCCAGATCAAAAAGGTGACTCACAATGAGGGAAAGGAAAAAGGGCTCAGGGCCGAGCCTCTTGCTAGTTTTAAGCCTCTACCTGATCCAGAGGGAAGAGGTCTGTTTGAGGACCAGCCCCCAAGAGGAGTGTTGTCCAGTCTTCGGCTGGAGTGTAAACTCAACCCCCTTCAGCCTGGGGACAGTGACCCTGGCTTGGCCAAATATTTACAAATATTTCTTAACTGCTTCTCTACCCCCACCCCAGTCTGAGGGAGAAACAGAAAAAGTAAATCCCATTTCAGCTTTAAGGTGGAGTGGAGCCAAGAGAAAGGGTACTGGTTCATCTCCCTGAAATACTTTCTTTATACTCACAGATTTAGGAAGAAATTGTTAGAAGCCAATGCCTGACTGCCTGTGGATGAAGATGGGGTATTTGTAGGAAGTAAAGGAACTATTCTTTTGTTCTCTTGACCCCTTCCTCACATCCAGAGTTAATTAGGTCCCAAATATACATCACTGATAAATAAGAGAAGAAAATATGATTAAGAGAAGCAGTATAGAGTGAGGCCTGACAGAAGGGAATGATTTCAAGATTCCACCTTAAAAGAAAGGATTGTGGAAGGGATTTTGTAATCAGGTCATGGCCCATGGCCCTCCCACCTCAGCCAAAGCCAAAAGAAAGTTCAACCATGTGCAGCAATAAACTTGACATGTTTATTAATTAAACTATCACTTAAATAAAAAAAAGTGCATAGAAAATAAACATGTTTAAAAACTCCTTTTTTTTTACAACTATGTACACTTTTTACTTTTACATTCAGTCTTTCGTAGACAGCTTTCAGCATTATTATTTTTTGAACTATTAAAGTATTTTCCTTCTTCCCTGTCACAGGGAGTTAACACTGATGGACTTTAGACACATTTTTTTCCTTTTTTTTTTTTTTTTTTTTTTCTCTAACCAGAAGCTTGGAAGAACACAAGGGAAAAAAAAAACAAACCGAAAGATCTGTTATACATGATAAAGTTGTCAAGAAATGTCTTATTCCTAGAAAAGAAGCTTGTCATCTGTTGAGCTTTTGAAACAATTATTCAACTACCTGTATTTACTAAAGAGACTGTTAAAAGTTCAATAAAAGAAACACCACAAGTCTATTTTCTTGGTTGAAAGACAGAACTAGAGTACCTCGGAACAAGATACCAGGAAAGCACAGAACACAATTTTCCCCTAAATGCAGGTGGTAACCCCAACATTCATAACCAAAAATAGAGAAACAAGGAGTACAGGTACTGACTGGCAACATTCACAGGCAGAAAAAACCCAGGTGACACCATTTCTGCATTTCTCTCTGATCCCGGGAATGGACTGTTTTGCCATCCCCTTAGAGCTGGAGTCTCCTCCCATGTGGGGGATCAGAGGAGCGCCAGACTGACAATTTCCTGCCACTACTAGCAACTGTAACACAATCCTTATCTATAGTGTTAAGAGAATTAAAAGCCATGGACTGAACTAGGCTTTGTTACATGGTGCATTACTATATTAGTTCCTATATATATCATATTTATATTTATTTGAAAACCAAAACAAAAAAGTTGCAAGGTTTCAGAGTGTGAGACTTGACTGGTATTCATGATTCGGCACAAAACCATCTGCTCAATAACCTTGTATTGCTTTAAAATGAAGGAAACGAAACATAAAATTACACCCAGCCCTTTGCAATGACCCGCTTTTCCTTTAAAAAAAAAAAAAAACAAACACCAAAAAACCCATAACTTGATTTCTATTAAAAAAAAAAAAAATCCCAAATCAAACTTAACATCTGACAAGGTTTTGACCTTTAGTATTTTCAGATATTTGATTGAATGTCAGTCCTTTAGAAAGATACATTCATTAGAAGGTTTTTTTTTGTTGTTTTTTTGTTGTTGTTGTATTTTTTTTTTTTTTTTAAATCAAGGGAGCTGCATGGTGCTCACAGCATTGGCCCGGGGGTTTGACAGAGGCAAGCGGGGTGGCAGAGTGGATCCCGGCAAAGGAGTCTGGTTGAAAACTTTTTATATATATATATATATATATATATATATATAGCTGCCAGGGCTTCCCCCTTGATTCTGGTTATTGGTCTAAAAACAGGAGGGGCTGGGCTGGAGGTGGCGGACGGTAACGGGGAGCCAAAGGGACCAAGTTCCGGCCAAAAGGTCAGCGCCATGCAGCTCCTCTGGTTACACAGTTGTCACTGGCCACCAGGAAATGCAGCCACAACAGGTTCTAGCAGCAAAGCTGTAAGTGAGCTGGCTCTCTCACTGAGAACTGACCAGGTTTGCAGCTGTGACTCCTTAGGGATTTGGGGTGCCCCTTGGGGGATTCTTGGGAACAACCCACCACAGTTCCTCAGTCTGCACTTTTGTGCGGAGATTCCCTTGGTCACTTTCACAACAGACTCAGAGGTGTCTTGGAGATAGCTATGCCGGTTTTGTTTTGTTTTTTCCCGCCTTCTTTCCCTCTTGCAGGGAAAACCTTAGCTTAATCCCCAAGTTGCTGGCAGGTACGCTGAATTTTGGCAATGGACTCAAGGCTGAGATCTAGGAGGAACTCCTCATTTCTGTGGTTGACAGTTAGGGAGTGGAGAGGCAAGGCAAACCATCTGCAGCTGGCAGGAGAGGAAGCGGGGGGCTCCTCCCCTGGCCTCAGGGTTTGGGGTTGGTAGAAAGAGATGAGGAGGGGGCTCACAGTACAGCACGGCCTAGCAGGGCAGTCACTAGGTCTACTGAGCTGAGTTTCCCCCACTCCCGACTGGCCTTTGGGTCTTCCTCAAGGTGAATTCATGACCCGTCAGTGCATTAATCATTTCAGTAACAAATGCAGCTTAAGGTTTTTTTTTTTTTCTTTAAAAAAAAAGAAAAAGAAAAAGGAATAAAAGGATATACAAAAAAACCTCACACAGTGCAATAATAAAGGAAACCAGACACCAGTGGAACCCCTTGGGCCACTGTATCTTGTTCACGGGCAAAAGGAGGAAGGGAGGTGAGGTCCGGGCAGACTGCTTTGCCCCAGGCCCCTGCTGGCACTTCTCTGAGATGACAGGGAGTCTCTGCCATCCTGGCCACAGTGCTGGGTTCCCTGCACAACAGAGAAAACAGTGACAGTGTTCCAGCAGAGCCACCAAAGTTCTTAATTAAGGTCATGGAAGAACAGGGAGCCCAGGGTGGAAGGCACAGCAGAGCCGTGAGTCCCGGGGCAGAGAGCGCTGGGCTGAGTCGTATTGCTTTGCTAGACTTCCTTCTGGAGGAATGGGCTTCTTGTGGTGAGAAGAGGCGCCCTGCCCTCCACTGGACTACGCTGCTCTGAAACCTCATGGCTGACAGAGGCCGAGGAGCATCTGCATTATCGTGAGTGGTCAGACTGTGCTTCAGTTTCAACGAGCTGCCCCAAAAGAGGGCATGGGGGGGACCCAGGGGGTCTTTGCAGGCGTGAGGACTTGGTGGGCAGAGAGAGAGGGACGAGGTGACCTACGAGGCAGATGGTGATGGAAAACATCAGGTTGCCATTCAGCTTGGTTGCTAACTCTGAAGGAGGAAAGACAGGAAGTGCTGGCGCTCACCTCTCAGCACTGGGCTGTGCCAGGAAGGAGGGAGAGAGGCAGGCAAGAGGAGAAGGAACTGCTGTGTCGAGATCCTACCGCAGCCATTCAGGAGCTTTGACTGGAGAAGGAGGGGAGTGGCCCGATGGAGCTGGGGGCACCTTCCTTTTCCACTTATTGTCAAAGAGCAAACCCAGGAAACGTTTATGTCAACAGGGCACAAACAAGCTACACATTAAACAACGAAAAGGACACCTTCCAGGGGGAAGTTGGGCAGGAAAAACCAGACTTTGTGTGTACAGCTGAATATTTTCTCTAACTTCATCCTATGAAAATAAAAAATTATTAAAAACCGATCTTCTTTTAAATTAGGATAATACCGCGGTTTAAAAAATAGCCTTGTCATAAGTGCTTCTCCCTATGAAGTGCTTCTCATAGAAAAATATACAAAATATATTTACATTTATAAAACCTTAAATAGTAAACTGTAAACAGAACCGAGTAAAATCCAATGACTTAATTTAACAGGTTCAGGAACCGTCTTGGGGAAGAGAAGAGAAGAAACATTTGATGCTGTTTTGACCACATCCTAAGGAGTAATCAGGGCAGTAGTGTCATTTCATTTCATTTGCTTTAGCCACAGATTTTGCACAGGTGGCAGAGGTCCCTCGATACAAGGTGGTCTAGTCCCCAAGTTTTGGGCCTTGAAATCTGATTAGTGTTCTGCCTTCAACTGGACACTGACCATTTAAAAATTAAGTCTTCCTATGTCTTAACAAGGGGAAAATAAAGTTACCATGTCCTAGGAATGGGACCCAGGGGTCATCCTGGTTGTGAAACTCTGACTGTTGCATGATTCAAATCCTATTTAAATAATCTTCTTCTTCTACATACATTTCTTTAAAACTCTCAGTGGAGCTTTATGAAAACATCTCCAAATTCTGTCTGGTTACGGCCAATGGCTCCTGTCCACTTTCCCACTGGGAGTGCTTACAGGCTCAGGGAACGTCTTGTAGGCACATCCTATGCCCAACAGGGAGTGTTCTTACACAGGGAGTCACTCTCCCCTACCACCCAGAGAGAACGGGAAAGCGGTGGGATGCAGAATGGGGAAACGAGAAAGTGGAGTGAAGAGAAGGAATGAGAGGGAAGCCGCTCCTATTGTCTAGGAAGGTGACTGACTGAGATAAGGCTCATGGGGGTAACACTCCCACTTAAAGCCCACAGGCTCAATGTTTGGTAATGAATTGGCACAACCCCAAGACAGCTTTTGACACCAAAGGTGCTAAGAATCCTGTCTCCCAACCAGAAGGGAACTCTCAACTGGGAGGATAGTAGGGAAAACCACCAGACCGTCTCTCTTTGTTCAACACATGGCTACAGGCTGGGCCGGGCTGGCAAACTGTCAGGTCTCCAACCAACCCTGCACCAGGGCTGTGCCTGACCCCTCGCTTACAGTGCTTGGGAAACGCCAAGACGAGGATGGCAACTTCTGAGGAGGTGCTCAGGCCAATCTCCCTACACAACTAACTCTCTACAGGCTCCTTCCAGGCAAGTCTGCTAGGGACCCCTTCCCCACTTTTTAACGGCACACAATCAGAGGGGCCCCAGTAGAAAGCCGATCGCGGATCTTTTCTTCTAGACCTCATCTCTCTCCAGGACTATGATCACATGTAGAATGTGAATATGGGACCCAAGGGAGCCCAGCCGTCACAGAGGCCCCTCAACTGTGCCCGCTCAATCCTGGAATACCTGGCTGCTGGCAAAGGCCTTCGGCATCACTGTGGAGGCCCTGGGTCCTAGTACTCCGACACTGGGGAGAAGAGCAGCTTTAGTTTAGGAACTTCCGGCATTTCTTGGCACCACAGTTGCAGGGGAGCTTGTTGCTGGCGTCCTCAATGGGGAATTTATAGTCGTAAGTGAGTTCCTCCCCTCGGTAGATCTTGCGCATGGCGAAGATGACAATGTGCTTCTGCCCGTCGATGTTGATGACCCGAGAGTAGCAGTTGGGCTCACATGAGTGGTTGATGAAGCGGGCGGCGTTCCCGTGCATGGTGGCGTCCACCACCTCAGAGTCATCGATCCGGAACATGTAGCAGCCGATGCCCTGCAGGAAGGAGGACAGAGAAGAGCCTGGCTCAGGCTGGACAACACAGAACCGTTTTCTGATGTGACCTTAGCCACTGACGAACAAAGTTCCTTCTGGTAAAATTTCTGGATTTCTTGCATCTTTCAGGATGCTTCCATGAGAAATTCCTAGATTATGGGCACTGGACCACAGGTTTATTAACGTCTCCACAAGAGAAACCTGTGGCAGGAGAAACCTACAGCTTGTGTCACAATGTGCTTTCGATCCTGGGATCCATTCAGACAAATCTTCAAAGAGTATCTTTGTGTGCTAATCCCTACAGTGGACTGGGCCCACCACAAATTCAGAGATGTTAAAGTGTAATAAAAACCAGTGTCTAATTAATAAAATATACTAATTTCTCTGGGATCTAGGGACCATCTTTGTAGGTGATGGCCCCTTCTAAAACGAAAAGAACTGGAGAGTACAAGTGTGGGACTCACCTTGCTGTCATAGTACTTCTCTCGCTTGTCAGTCTGGATGGAACGGATGACGTTGCCAGCATACTCAATCACCATCTCACCTGCATCAATGTTTCTCTTACAAAAAAGACCCCGGCCGTGGATGGGAGACCTAGGACATAAAGATGGAAAAGACATCAGCTGCCGATTCTGCAAATAAGGTTAAATGTGTGAATACATGAATAAAATCTTCAGGTCTATGAAGAGATTTATTGGTCTCTATTTCTATTGGTTCTATTTAATAGAATCTATCGGCCTCCATTTCTCCAGGAGAGACAGATACTTAGGAAAGAAAAACTGGACCCACCTGATCTGAGTGAATATACTAATCATTCTAACAAATGGCCAAGGATTAAAGATTTCTCCATTCCGTAACCCACTAGAAGTAGCAGTACATTAATGCCCACTGTGTTAAATTCCTTGTTCAACATAAGGAGCTCCAGGATCCCAGGACATCAGGTTCAATTAGCAATACTGACAGAAACCTCACTTGCTGAATGAAGGAGGTGACTTCAGCATTTGGTCCACTTTGATTTTGGAAAACTTCATTAGTTTTCTAGAATTCTTTCTATAATTTTCGCCATACCTGTAGACACCAACTGCCTCCTTAGAAGTCTTTTTTAAGTGCCGGAAACGCATGGGCATTGGTAGATCCATACTAGTTGCCCTCCTAAAGAAAGAAGGCTCGTTATTAATAAATTCTCTTTAGGAAATCATCAGTTTTGAGTCTTGGATTGAACAGTCCTAGACCATATGACTACACTGTGTGTTCAATGCTAAGTATAACAACTGCCTTATAAAAATGTATCATTGCGTAGTTGCTAAGTCATGTCCCACTCTTTTGTGATCTCATGGACTGTAGCCCGCCAGGCTCCTCTGTCCATGGGATTTCCCAGGCAAGAATACTGGAGTGGGGTGCCATTTTCCTATTCCAGGGGATCCTTCTGACCCAGGGATCAAACCCGAGGCTCCTGAATTGGCAGATGGATTCTTTACTACTGAGCCATGAGGGAAGCCCACCATATAAAATTATGCCTATACTATGTTATATATGAAGTCTACGGTGGTACGCCCAAAGCTGACAGAGTATACCACAGTTGAATAAAATATACATCTTTTAGTTATTTGAGTTTCTCCTCTGTTAACATATTCCTCTCTCTTTGCTAGCCAGTTACTGCTACTTCAACACAAACTATATTCCTCTTCTTAAATATTATTTGGGATATTCTGATCCAAGCAAAACTGGAAAGAGGGAAGCAAAGAGTATTTCTTTTTTATTTTTTAATATAGTTGATTTACAATGCTGTATTAATTTCTGGTGTATAGCAAAGTGATTTTACTTTATATTCTTTTACATATTCTTTTCCTTTATGGTTTATTACAGGATTGAATACGGTTCCCTGTGCTATATGGTAGGACCTTACTGTTTACCTATTTATATATAGATATATAGTAGTAGTAGTTTGGATCTGCTAATCCCAGACTCCTAATTTATCCCTACCCTCTTTGGAAAATCCCATAGACAGAGGAGCCTGGTAGGCTGCAGTCCATGGGGTCGCTAAGAGTCAGATAAGACTGAGTGACTTCACTTTCACTTTTCACTTTCATGCACTGGAGCAGGAAATGGCAACCGACTCCAGCGTTCTTGCCTGGAGAATCCCAGGGACAGGGGAGCCTGGTGGGAGGCCGTCTATGGGGTGGCACAGAGTTGGACACGACTGAAGCGACAGCAGCAGCAGCGGCTGCCTTTCCCTTTTGGAACTGTAAGTTTGTTTTCCATGTCCGTAAGTCTGTTTCTGTTTAGTAAAATAAGTTCATTTGTATTGTCTTTTAGACCCCACGTAATATAAATGCTATCGTACGGTATCTGCCTCTTTCTCGCTTCACTGACTATAATCTCTAGGTCCATCCACATTGCTGCAAATGGTATCGTTTCACTCGCAAAGAGTATTTCTGGTGACCCCACTCCACTCCAGACTTACCGAGCTGACTTCAGCTGCACCTCCTCCTCTTCCTCGTCATTGGGGTTGTACTCAGGAGGCTGCCGGTGTTTAGAAGCCAGGAAGTTAAACATGTCAAAGGCTGACTTCCTGGAGCCAAAAGATTAAGATATGTTTAGAGAGACAGTTTAGTAGAGCCAGCGAAGGACAGTGTTAACAGGAAGTCTCAGAGGTTAAGTGGGAAAATACACCAGTAGACAATAAAATCAGGACCCCAAATTGCTTAAGGACAAGAACAGAACTTGCCTCAGGTGGACTTCAGCCCTGGCTGAGCCATGAGGGTTCAGTGGGGGCTCATTGGCCTCCTCTGGTTTGTGGAAACGGAATTTGTAATTCCTACAGTGCTTGGCACCAGACAGTTGCTCAATCAGGAATACAACAGCGTCATGGAGAATCCCCAGCATCCGCAAACCGTTCACACCTGTAGGATTGAAGGCACCAGGGTAGTGAGGAGCCCAGCCAACAGAAGCCACATACAACCACAGAAATGCCTAAGCTAGGGAACAACTCTGCCAGCGGCTGCTCAAGAGTGAATTATATAAAGACGAGCTAGAAATGAGCATTAGGTAGCCAAAATAATAATGTGGCTACAGATCCATATGGAAAACACTTGTGACAGAGAAAAAAGCATGCCATCAAATTCTGGACTATGTTCCTTTCTATGTTCCTATGTACATGGGAAATGCTGTGTTATTTCATTACACGGGCATAATGACCATGAATTATGAGATGAGGCAGGAATTACTAGCCTCATCTCAAGGAAAGTAAATCTAGATTCACACCTAAGGTAACCTAGCTAGTGTGACAGGATTTGAACCTTGGACTGTGTAACAAAAATGATTCCATTTTTGTTTATAGCTAATGGAGCACCTGAATTCTATAAGTTCATACACATACACACAGGCACCTCACTAAAATTTATAAGGAATGTTGGTAAACCCTAACACAGAACTCTCTTCCATGTTATTATGGTGAATGAATGGAGAAACACACAACAGCCACTTTGTTTTACTCTAAGTCTTAATTCATTAATGAGCACTTATTTCTTTTTATTTTATAAAAAACAACATTTATGTAAGTCTGCTGGCATAGATGGTCAAATGCTTTCTGAAATTATTGTCTTCCTCCATTAACAAATGGGACAGAGTAATAACTGCCATCCCTCTTTTTAACACTAGCAAATAGCTAATTAAGTAAACAGTATTATTTCATTTACAATGATTGGTTTTGGTATTATTAATAGATAACAAAATAATAATGGTATCTGTTGTAGACAAGATATATATTTCACAGGCCTAACTGTGCTAGAACACATGTAATTCCGATGGAATACATGTAATTCCAATGGACACATTGCTTAAATATAAAGCATATTTTTAGAGATGTAACCCTAGTGTAATTTTGGGGCCTTATGTTATGTCTCAAAGGATATCTGTGTTTAAATGTTAACAATCACTTCTAGGAGGTGGAACCTCATCCTACCTTTGAATTTGTTATTGTGGTAGTTAGTTTTTTCAACTTGTAAAATTTTACATCTTGGATAATTTTTCTAAAAAGGGAAAAATTATTATTAGATGCCTAATTTCCACTTAAGAGAATTTCTAAGGGATATAATTTGGTTTTAGAAGCAAGCAGAAAGTTAAGTCTCCAGATAAGCAACATTCTTATGATAAAATTATTGTTCTTTTTTTTTCTTATATGATATTATACATGTTTTAATGCCATTCTCCCAAATCATCACCCCCCTCCCTCTCCCACAGAGTCCAAAAGACTGTTCCATACATCTGTGTCTCCTTTGCTGTCTCGCATACAGGGTTGTCGTTACCAAAATTTATTGTTCTGATTATAACTCAACCTATACAAGTATAAAACACAAGTTGACAATATAAGAGCTCAAGCCATAAAAGGCAATGACAAACATTTTAAATGTATGTATTTATTTATTGGGCTGCACCAGGTCGTAGTTACAGCACGTGGGATCTTCAGTCTTCACTGTGGCACGAGGGATTTTTAGTTGCAGCAGGCAAACTCTTGGCTGCAGCATGTGGTATCCAGTTTCTGACCAGGGATCAAAGCTGGACTCCCCGCACTGGGAGCACAGAGTCTTAGCCACTGAACTGCCAGGCGAGTACCACTTTTTTTCTCTAAAAACACTGATTTTCCCCAAGAATTTCTTCCTAGGAGTTTTAGATTCCTGTACATTCTGACAGAAAAAGCCATTAAAAAGATACTTATGGGTATTTTCACAAAATGCATTTTAAGGTTTAGTCTGAGTGTTTAGCTCTGCATTTACTAGAGGGCTTACAATGAGATTAGACATTGTGTCAATAACAGGAAAAGAAAGATGATTTATGCATGGTGCCTGGTCTCAAGGAGCCCTTGGCAGAGGGAGATATATTACGTATACAAACCTCGCAATGTGAAAGCAACCAGATAAATGTGTAGGATACAGGACACATGTGTAGGATACTGTGGGAACAACCTAGTCTCTCGTGGGCGATTCGCTTACTCATCCAACAAATATTTCCTGATCACCTGCTCTATCACCCACATTCGTTCTATCCACTGTGGCAGAAAGAATCTTGGGAAAACAAAGGTGAACATAACTGGAAGGTACCTGAGACTGGAAGGTCTCAGTTTTAATGTCACCTCAAGAGACGCCTTTCCTGACCACTCGATCTAGAAAAGACTCCCTGCCACCAAGTACCTACCCTTGTATCAGAGTCTTTCGTCACTCCATTTTATCTTCTTCAGAGCGCTGACAGCTGCCTCTAGAATATAAGCGTGTGGGGACAAGGACCAGGCAGTAGCCTGGGAGATGGAGACTGATGGACAGGCTCTGGACTATGGAACACAGAGATCAGTGTGGTTCACTCCCAGCATCTGCTACTTTGTTTTCTATGTCTGTGTTTGCTAAGTTGCTTTAGTCATGTCCGACCCTTTGTGACCTTATGGACTGTAGCCTGCCAGGCTCCTCTGTCCATGGGATTCTCTAGGCAAGAATACTGGAGTGGGTTGCCATGCCCTACTCCAGGGGGTCTTCCCAATCCAGCATTTCCTGCAATAGCAGGTGGGTGCTTTACCACTAGCGTCACCTGGGAAGCTCTGTGTCTGTGGGTCTATTTCTATTTTGAAGATAAGTTCATTTGTATCATTTTTTTTTTTTTTTAGATTCCACATGGTGGCACTACTAGTAAAGAACTGGCCTGAAATGCAGGAGACCTAAGAGATGTGGGTTCGATCCTTGAGTTGGGAAGATCCCCTGAAGAAGGAAATGGCAACCCACTCTGGTATTCTTGCTGGATCCCATGGACAGATGAGCCTGGTGGGCTACAGTCCATGGGGTTGCAAAGTGTCAGACACGGCTAAGAAACTTCTTCACATGTTCACAGCACATTCATAAGTGATATCATATATTTGTTTTTCTCTGTCCTCTCTTCCCTCTTTAAACAAAAATATTATAAAGAAAATTCCTCTAGGTACTCATTCATTTTCCTTTCTAGGACCAATTTGAAAAGAGATTGTTAGAGAGGTGGCTAGATACAGAACAGCCAGAGTGAATGGAAGGTTTTCTTCCACCCTAGATTAATTAAAATCTGTAATTGTGCTTGAAACTGTGTGATATATTTTTATACTGCCTAAATTTAATTTGAAATCTAATACCAATGAATCTATTTCAACTTTAAAAAGAAAGTGTAACAAAAACACAATGAGACATCATTTCATACTCACTAAGATGTCTATGATCAAAAAGACAGACACTAACAAGTGTTGACAAGGATATGGATATTGGAATCACTGTATATTGCTGGTGGAAATGTAGAATGGTGATGCCACACTGGAAAACCAATTTGGCAGTTCCCCATAAAGCTAAGTACAGAGTCACCACAGACCCAGCTGTTCCACTCCCAGGAGCAGAATCTTACATGTATCATCAATATTTAGTTCAGAGTGACCCTGGGAAGAGGCCATATAAAAAATTTTAATTATAGTTCACCCAATGACCACCACAGTTGGACAGAGCAGAATCTATGAACCATATTTTGTTGCCCCCAAAATATCTCCCTCACCGATCTAAAAAACAAAAAAGACGCTATCCCCAAAGTAAAAAAGAAGGCAGCCCACAGAATGAAAGAAAATATTTGCAAATTACATATCTGATAAGGAATTATTATCCTTAATATACAGAACTTATGAAACTCAACAACAAACAAAAAAACACCTTACGAAGAAACAAAGGACTTGAATAAACATTTCTCTAAAGAAGATATATAGATGGCTGATAAGCAAAAGAAAAGATGCTCAACATCTCAAGTGATTAGGGAAATGTACAGAAAACAACAAGTATTGGTGAGGACGTGGAAAAATTGGAACTTTTGTGTATCACTGGTGGGAATGTAAAATGATATAGACACTGTAGAAAAGAGTTTGGCCGTTTTTCATAAAATTAAAAATAGAATCACTGTAAGATCCAGCAATTCTACTTCTGGGTATATATCCAAGAGAACTGAAAGCAAAGTCTTGAAGAGATCACTGTACACACATGTTAATAGCAGAATTATTCAAATTATCAAAAACTGGGAAGCAATCTGAGTGCCCACTGATGGATCAATTGATAAAGTAAATGTAATATACATTAAATGGAATAATATTCAGCCTGAAAAAAGAAGTTCTGCAACATGCAAGGATGCACCTGGAGGACATTATGCTGAGTGTACTAAGCCAGGCACAAGAGGACACTCACATGAGGTGCTTCAAACAGTTAAAATCACAAAGATGGAAAGAAAGAATAATGGTGGGTACCAGAAGTTGTAGGAAGGGGAGAATAGGGAGTCAATGGTTAATGGATATAGAGTTTCAGTTTTACAAGATGAAAAGTTACATGGACTTCCCTAGTGGTTCAGTGGTTTAAAGAATCCGCTGGCCAATGCAGGGGACATGGGTTCAATCTCTGGTTTGAAAAAATTCCACATGCTGCAGGGCAGCTAAGCCCATGCGCCACCACTAGTGAAGCCGCGCGCCCTAGAGCTTGCTCCACAAGAGAAGCCACCACGATGAGCAGCCCGTGCACCGCACCCAGAGAGGAGCCCCCACTCGCCACTAGAGAAAGCCCACACACAGCTACGAAGATCTGGTGCGGCCAAACACATAAATAAACAAATAAGATGAAGAAAAGTTAGAGAGATGGATGGTGGCAAGGGCTGCACAACAAGGTGGCTGTATTTAATCCACTGAAGTGTATACTTACAAATAATTTTAAAGTATTTCTAATTTAAAAATTTTGTTATGTGTATTTTACTACAATAAAAATTGTAAAAAAGGAATAAAGTACTGAGGTGATGTTACAGTAGAGAAATCTTGAAAGAATTATATTAAACGAAAGCAGCCAGGCACAAGAGGCTATGACCTGTATGATTCATTTCTGCAGGAAATGTATGAGTAGGTGCATCGAGAGACAGAGCAGAGGAGCGGCTGCCAGGGGCTGGGGCTGAGGCATGACCACTAATGGGTATGGGGTTTCTTGTAGGGATGATGAAAATGTTCTGCAATTATACAGTAGTGATGGCTTGCACAGCTCTGTGAAAACACTAAAAGCCACTGATTTATATGCTTTAAATGGGTAAACTGTGTAGTATAAGGTTTATATCTCAATAAAGTGTGAAAAATGATTTTTTTTAAAAAAGGAGGATGATTTTTTTTTGGGGGGGTAGAACCACCCCTGTAGCTTACAGTTACAAGCTACCAGAGGATACTGAAACAGGCGGAAGATGACCTCTGTAGCATTACCTGCAAATGAGAGCTGCTTCAGGCGGGCGTTGGACCGAGCCTCCTGGACTTTGTCTGTCAGCGACTTCCAGGCATCTGTAAGGAGGTAAGATACTCGGTTTAAGTGTCGCTCTGCGATGGACCTGAAACTACCACAACACTGGTAGTTGATTATACTGCAATTAAAATAAGAAGTTGTTTTTGTTTTTTTAAGATATTCAGTCAAACATCTCAATACCAATGTAGTGAAAATATCCCCTGCTAAATCAGCTTTGTGTTGTTTTCTTAGTTTAAATCAGTTCACTGAATAAGAATGCTGGGAAGGTGTCCCACCCAGCAGGGCTCCTTTCTATTACAAAGGATGCAAAAGCAGTGAGGAGATGCCTGTCTTCTGAAAATGACCCCTGATCCCCAAGCACTCACTTCCCTAGAGGGTAGTTCAGGTCCCAAACCTGAATATGTGGTATGAACTCTGCTCCCTGTACCCCTAACCAACACAATAACAGCAGCAATGGTTAACCAGGACTGTGGGAAGATCACAACCTCTCAGCTCCTTATAATTAAGGGGTTTAACCAGAAAACCTTCACAATCCCTTCCACCTCTAACTTGAGTCTGTGATCTCTCTTCCCACGCTCTGCATGTAATACATCTTACATAGAACTTGCACTCTTATTTTTTTTTGTTCGCTTTACAGATCACTTTTTTTAGTCACCCAGGCCTGAATCTTCAGTCATCTTTGACTCATCTCTCTCTGCCCTCTACATCCAAGCAGTCATGAATGTGTCCGTTCTTCCCTCCTTTGCTTTCCTCTCCTTCCAGAAGTGGACTTTCTTACCTGACATCTCTACTGCAGCAATACTCTAACTAGGGGCCTCTTGCCTTCTGGTGTCTCCAGTCCACTCTGTCATATGCGGAGCTGCCTGCATAGATGGCACTCCTACAGATGAAGTGTAGCCCCGGTTGACAGAGCCTGCGCTGTCAGCCGACCTAACGTAACCCACGCACCTTCAATACTTTCTGCACATATCTGAAAGCCATCATCACTTGAAATTTCAAAAACAAGTCCTTTCTTGGGCTTTTTCTCAGCAATGCTTTCTTTCCGCTTCTGTTCTTGCTGGAGCCAAAGCATCAGTGGAGAGCTGAAATTACTTTCTTCCTCTTCCGCCGTTTTAGGTTCTGTGAGGGAGAAAATGGGGGCCAGAGTGGATGCCACAGCACACACATACTGAGTCCTTTACACACGTCATCTCTAAGCCTAACAACATTTCACAGCTGGCTTCATCATTCCCATTTACAGATAACACACCTGAGGCTCAAAGAAGCGGAGCAGCTTGCCTGAGGTTAGAGCTAGAAAATGACAAAAACAAGAATATACACACATATTTTTATGTGAAGTTATATTGTCTCTCTAGTGAGTTTCTATAATCACAATCTAACTGTTTTACACTAAGTAATTGCCTTCAATAGAGTCAAAGCTAAAAAATAACAATGGTTAACATGTGTGAGGAATGCTTCCAGGAATTTTCTAAATTAACTCAGATAAACCTCGGAACAATCCAGTGAGGCAGGTGTCATTATTATCTTAATTTTAAAGGTGAGAAAACTGAGAGGGAGAGAGGTCAAGGAATCCAAGTTCGTACAGCGAATGTGGTAAAGCTGGGATTTCCACCTACATGGCTCCAGAGTCTGCACTCAGCCACCACCTCTCATACTGCCCACTGACACAGAGATGTGTCAATCCCCTCCAGGAATCAGCAAATAAGCAGAATGTGACTACTGCCCAAACCTTATGCCTAAGCATTTTCTCTTCCTGGTTTTCTTCCAGGAATCCCCTCAATGGAAAAGGGCAAAGACTTATATCCAGAGCTCTCTAGTCTTGAAGTAACTACTTGTTTATCAATGAAATGTATCAGGACAGATGAAGTGCTAAGGAGATGTATCTGGCTATATTATATAATAAGAGTGGTTCTTGGTTTTCACTAGTGACAAGTAAAGGCTGAGGGCAGCTCCTTGTGAGCTGTTTCAGCCACACTGCTGTTACAACAAGCAGGGCAGTCGAGTCTTTACAGTGTACGTCTTAGTCTGCTGTCCTTTGGTCAATGACCACGTTTTTTAGAG
This sequence comes from Bos mutus, assembly GCF_027580195.1. Taxonomy (NCBI): domain Eukaryota; kingdom Metazoa; phylum Chordata; class Mammalia; order Artiodactyla; family Bovidae; genus Bos; species Bos mutus. The sequence goes on from NC_091631.1 coordinate 50,680,799, forward strand.
TTTTAACTTCTTTTTCCTTTAATCTAGAAAATCAGTAGGTGGAGAAGGAGGTTTTTTTTTTTAACATTTAGCTATTTATTTGGCTGTGTGGGGTCTTGGTTGTGACGTGCGGGATCTTTAGTTGTGGCCTGTGAGGTCTTAGCTGCGTCGTGTGGTATCTACAGAGTTCCCTGACTAGCGACTGAACCAGGGCCTCCTGCATTGAGAGCACGGAGTCTCAACCACTGGAGAAGTCCCAAGGTGATTCTTACAGTGCTTCTGGCTTTGAAATTCTGATTCTAACATGTTACCCACCCACATACCTGAATTTTCTGGTTCATGTGCTGGATTCTGTGTTGTCTGAATCTCAGGAAGAGCAGCCACTTGCCTACATGAAAAGAAAACCAAACAGGAGATGCAACGCCAGCGAGTTCTTCAATTCAAAGATAAAAACTGTCAACAACCTGCCATTCGGCTGTCAGTTACACCAGACATGAACCACAGGATGCTTTGTGTACAACCTGCCGAATGGATACACCACCACACTACTGTATGATACACAACATCAACTATCTTTTGAGAGATTCTTCCCCAAACACTGACATTAAGTTTCTGCTTTTGGAACTGTAGATTGTGTTCTTGAAATTCTTCTCATACCCTTAAGTGTCAGAAAAAAAAAAGACACTCGTTAGAAGCAGTTCTGGAGTTGCTTAAGTGAGCTAGCTGGTTTAATTAAAAACAAAATCAGGCTGCATGAGCCAGTAATCCACACCAATTTTCACTTTTTAAAATTAAATAAATTGTGCAAACAATCCAGATGGAGATCAACAGGAGACTAGTTAAATTACTGTAGTGTCTACACAATGGACCTGGAGACAGTCATTAAAAAATGAAGTGGCATAGAAATATGTATACAATACAATATAATTAGGCAAAGCAAACAAGTACAGAATGGTATGTACAGCATTATTCATTTTATGTAAAAAGGTATGTACACATTCATACATACACCCTGTAAATCAATATGTACAGAAATGTTGGCATGAATGAAAACAAATTACAAGCAATGATTACCTCTAGGCAATAAACTGGGAAAGGGGTAAGCAGGATGAATGTGGAATCTTCATCTACTATTTAAGTAATTCTATGTTGTTGTTTTTTAACAAGCATGTATTAATTCCATTAAAAAAAAAAAACAATACAAATCAGGAAGGACTGTTTTCTAAAATGAGGTGGACAGAGCTGAGGGTTTCATCTTAGGGAACTAAGTTTTGTACTCACGCTGCAGGCTGCCCACACTCCTTCTGTGGTGACTGCTCCACACTAGCTGTATCCTGCTGCTCAGCCTCTGCTCCTGGAGTCCTGGAACAGAATCGTTTGGATCTCTTCAGGAAAAACAAGAGTAAATATGTACCCAACATGGAGGTCAGTCTAAAGAAATGACTCCATCAGGATCACATAAAATGTATGGGCTGGGAAAACTAACCTGTGGTGATACAGGTCAGTATGTCTAACCAGCCAGTGAGGAGGGGGCACTGACTGAAGGGAGGGCACCGTGGCCTTCTGCGGCCTTCTGGAACACTAGGAATATCTTATATTATGATCGAAATGGCAGCCTTGTGGGTGCATACCTAGGTAAAAATTCATTTGTGTACTTTACGTATATCTTAATAATAATGTTTCAGAAAAGGACACCAGGAGGATCTCCAACAGGTGGTTTTGCCCTCCAGACAGGAATAATCATCCCTTAGTCTCCTAACTGAGCCTCAGCAAAAAGAAACATGAGCAAACAGTAGCACTGTTCTAAATCAGAGCAGAGAGTGATTAAAGATGTGGTTCTGTTCACGGGACAAACTGCCATGAATGGAACTAAATATTACTCTATAAACTACCACTGTGAGAAAAAAAAAAAGCCCAGAAAACCTGAGTAAAGCAACTTGGGCAGAGGCGTGTCCCTCCCAGAAGACCACTTCAACAGCCTCTAAGCCAGAGCATGAAATCCCTCAGACCCCGCGGAGCCAAGGTCCGCAATCTCTCACCCTGTGACTGAGGTCTGGGGTGTCGTGTTGGCTTCTTGGTCTGGAATGTGTGCTTCAGAAGAACTGGTCCGCAAGTGGGAAACTTTGTGCTTCTTGCCACTCCCTTTGTCCAAAGGCAGCTGAATCCGTTTGATTTTTGGTTTGGGTTTCGTGGGCCCCGGCACTGAGGGACTCACTGACCGCTGTCCGGAGGATGGGGAACCCCCTGGAGAGGCTGAGCTGGCTTGCATAGCTGAGGGTAAAGCCTTGTTCTGCTCCAGGCCGATGGGATTAGGAGCATCTACTGTCTGGGTAAAGCTGGATCCCTGGGATCCTGGAGCAGAATCAAGATCCCGTTGGGAAGAGAGAACCCCAGTTTTGCTGGCGAGGAGCTGGTTCACATGGTGGAGCTGATAGTGTTCTTCTGCTTCCCCAGAAGGCGAAGCAGCTGTGACACCCGCTGTCTGGGTAGAGGGGAGCACACAGATGCTGGGTGCAGCCGTCATCGCGCCCGTGGAGGGAGTCTGTGACGTCCCCAGTGGTGGAAACATTCCTGAACTTGGCGGTAAAGCCACAGGCTGGTCTTGAATCCCCAGGCTCTGCTGGCTGGCTTTGATTAGAAGATTGCTTATGGAGCCGATATCCGGTGTACCCAGCAACCTGGGGTTGGTTAATGCGACGTGTCCTGGAACAGATGCACTACTTGTGGGGGCGGTGGTAGTTTGCATGGATACAACGTTCAGGACGGAGGAACCGGAGGCCAGGCCAGACACGGGCCCTGTGGTGAGGTGGCTGGTATCCTGGCTTATGGTGGCAGTGCCTGCCGCCGGGGCAGTGGTCCCCCCCACACTCTGCGGTAGCAGGGGTGCCTGTTCAAAATACATAATGCCAGATTTAGACCTTTTTATGATGTTGGGGACAGTTCGGTGAGATGAAGTATTCAGTGACCCCAAGTCTAAGAGATTGGGATGATTCGGAAGTTGGGAGGGAGTGAAGTTAATCAGTGTCATGTTGGAAACCACGTCTGAAGGGGCAATGTTGGAAGGGGTACTAGAGGGGGCAAGTTTCTTATTCTTTCGGGTCTGCAGGCGAGATATGGGTCTTTTCTTGAGTCCAGAGGATGGAGTGGCTACCGTGGTACTGAGGTCTGTCCTCTGGCTGGCTTCTGAAACCAAAAGCTGGGGGTCTGGAGAAGGCTGAACCCCGATGAGTAGGCCCGAAGGACTGCTGATGTTGGGGGGGAAGCTACTCTGAGTAGCAGCGGGGAAGGAATGTAAGTGCTGGTGATGAGACATGGGGAGCAAGCCTTTGGTAGCAGGAGGGAACAACGACTGAGAGGCTGGCAGGTTCGGGTTGAGTCCTGTGGTGAGGGTGAGACCACTTCCCATGGGGCCCAACACGGACGTGTTTGTCTCCATCACACTGGGTGCTGAACTTACAGACGAGGTCAGCTGGATTTTCTGGGTCACTCCATTCGGAAGGGTTTGGAGGACGTAGAGTGGCTGCATGTTCTGGTTAACAACAATGAGTTTCTCAGTGGCTGGCTTCAGGTGGGGCGGAGTGGTCTGGACAGCGGCATTGGAAATCTGAGACGGGCCAGGACTGTCAGTGGAGTTGGGCGCGTATTTCTGATTCTGGATGGGAACGGTAGGGGAAACGGGTACCTGAAGGCCAGGGGTGTTGCTGTTTCTAGTTAAGTCCTGATTGTTGCCATGACCTTGCTCCACAGAGCCACAGGGAGGGCTGGAGATGTGGTCCGCATCCATGTGACCCTGGATAAAGTGGTCGGGAGTCATGTGGCCCTCGGGACTGGGATCTACTCCTGGACTCAGCAGGGAGGAGTCGCCTTCAGAGGAAGCTTTTTCTGTGATGGTTACTCTCTTCTCTCCTGAGTCTGAGATCACGGCTAGCCTACTGGAGTTCTGGCTAGGGACCGTGGGACTCCGGGTGGTCAGGACGGAGAGATCTGATGGCAGCTCTAAGGGCAACTCAAACTGCTCCTCCGCTGAGATGGAGGAAGAGACACTACTGTCCACAGGCTCTGTCGTTGGCAACTGCTGGGAAAACACTTCAAAAAGACCCATGTCTTTTTCACGATTGCTGTCAAGACCCAAGCCTTCACCAAGGTTGAGGAGTTCTGACGAAGAGGACTCTGGGCTCTCACCCAAAGCCTGCATGGACGGAGTATTCTTTAGGACAAAGTCCATAATGTCCGAGGGCAGGATGTTCCCACAGTCGTCACTGTTGTTGTTATCCGAATCTGACTTCAGGAGCTCGGTGTTATAGGTGTCCAGCAAGTTTTTATCTGAAGGGGTGCTTGTGTGGACCCTGCGGCTCGACTCCAGCGAGCTGAGCTGAGCCTCCAGGGAGTCCTGCCCCGGTGCTTTCACTCTGCTCACGGCGTGGCAGTTATCCACCTTTGGCTCATTCTTGTGGCCAACTGAGCTCTTAATGACATGTTCCTTTTCCCCAGTGTCTTCAGGCCGATCCATCTTCAAGTTCTCTGTTCCGTTTTCTTTACTGTTTCTTTTTGGAATCTGGCTGCTCTTCCGAGTTGTGGCTGTGACGCTGGTATCACTCTCTGTCCCATCGTCGATGCCATCCAACTGTGAGATTTTTGGAAGATCACACTGTTCTTCCTCCCGAAATAAATTATGGGGTGTCAGCCGTTCCTCTCCACCTGAAGAAATCACTGTCCTAGAGAAGTTGTAATAGTATAAGTCGTCTTCATCTGAAGTGCTCAGGTCGTCTGCCCCGTCCACCTGTCCTTCAGCGGACCTCTTGCCTCGCTTCTTCCCAGTTGAGCTGCTGTAAAATGGAATGTCTTCTTCGCCATAGGACCTTACTCCATAGAGTGGGGTGAGCCCAAAGAACATGTTAGAGCGTGCCCGGGCACTGCGGCGGGGGTATCTCCTCTTGAAAGAGCCATCTTCCTGAGGTTTGGGGCCATCCGGAAGCATCAGGTTTCTGTCCTGTACTGGAAGATTCTGATAGTTGTTACTTTGAGAATCCTGGGATGACGTATTATTGGGGCTTGGTTGGGCCACAGGACCATCTCCTGGGCTTTCTGAGGCAGAAACTGGTTCTGTTGGAGACACAGACTCTATCTGCAAAGGGGAAACGGGACTACTTTCTTTCAGGGTGTTCTTGGACTGACCCTCACTCTCCATTTTTAGAGGTGTCAGTGTTACTTTAACTGTGCGTTTCCGGGGTGTCTGTAATTCCTTTGCAGATCCTTCCACTTGCATGGATGGAGCTTTGGGGACTCCTGGAATAGGATGGACTTTGTCCCCAGTCTTCTCAGAAGAAACATTATTACATGATCGTTGCCCCATGAAATCAGGAGTCAACATTTCATCAACAAACTCTGGCTTTAGGTTTCCTTCCTCACCAGTTGCCACCTGACCAGGTTCCAAGAAAGGTTTACTGGAATGCTTTTCTTTGAAAGTTTCTTTACAAGATTTTTTCCCTTTCTGTCTCCTATCTCTGGAGCTGGCTCCCACGTGTTCATTGATAATGGATGATCTGCTGCTCACTCCAGACAGCTTCAAGGTTTTGACTTCAGCATCTTCATCGGGATTGGGGTTTGCTGACTGGTTGCCATTTGTCTGTTGGTCTCGCTCATTTCTCTGCCCTCTCAAATGGAGTGGTGGGAAGGGGAGGCCCTCTTTAGAAGAAAATGGCACTGAAGAAAGGTCAGCAAAAGTGCCCATTTTATTAACATTTAATTCTCCAGCTGTTGCATTATGAACCTGCGGAGCCAGTTTCGGAATGCCAGGGTAACCAACATTATGGGCCGATCCCTCTGAGTTCTTGGAACTCGGCATTTTGGTCTTCTCTCCCTTCAAAGAGGAGCTCTTGGATGTCAAGTCTGAAGCACTGGAATGCTTCGTTTCTAAAGATGAAGAGCCATCCAAGTGACTGGTTTTAGTGCCCACAGTAACCGCTGTCCTTTGCAAATTTGAAGAGGTGGGAGTGTTCTGCCCTAAATTAGCATTAGAATTCAGTGGCCCTAAGACATGATCGACCGCTTTGGCACTTGACTCCAGATCCGCAGTGGCCCCTGTGGTGGAGACAGAGGAGACACTGTTCCTGGAGTAAGTGCTCCCAGTTCTCATCGGAGACATTATCCGGAGCTTAGACCGCTGGGGTGACAAGGAAGAAGTACTGTGACGCCTGGAGCCAATGCTTCGAAGTCCAGAGGAGAGTAAAGGGTCACCCACTGTGACTATTTCATGAGTGGTTGGGGTAGGGCTTCCTAAATGAAAGAGAAAAAGTAACAAAATCTATTACAGATAGGATAAATCTGTTGCAGTCTCTGGTTTCAATGACTTGGCTATGTATGTTAACAGGTAACAGAAAATCAACATTTTCAATTGGCAAACATCATTAAGATAAAGTTTCCTGAAAGAATTACAAACTAATCTTGAGCTGACCTTGTTGGGTCGAGTAGGTCAGTGAAGTCCTTTACCTGCAGAAGGCAGTGGTCTACAGCCAGGAGATCTCTGTGTTGGAGAATAGCTGGGTGTTCGAATCCTAGGGACCTTTGAGATGACGTGATAGAAACAGGAACCAGAGGTTTGGGAATGAGGAGGTCGATCTGGTGATGGAGGACTTACAATTTCTGCTGTGTTTTGACTTTCCTTGGGTGAAATTTCTGTGGCAAGAAATAAAAACTCTAACTAAAAAAGTTTAATTAAAAACAAAAAATCAAACAAATGAGTCAAGAAAAAGCCAGCTATTAGATAAATACCAAAACAGAAACAAATGCCACCTTACAAAGCAATGCCTTTTCCCTATCCTTCAATCACAGTATTCCTCCAAATCAAATTCAACTTCCAACTTTTTTGCAAATAAAATGAAAAGACAATCCTCAGAATAGGAGAAAATATTTCCAAATGAAGCAACTTGATAAGGTATTAATCTCCAAAATACACAAACAGTTCATGATGCTCAGTACCAAAACAAACAAACAGGCATTTCTCCAAAGACACACCGACGGCAAACACACATATGAAAAGATGCTCAGCATCACTAACCATCAGAGAAATACAAATCAAAACTACAACGAGATATCACCTCACACTGGTCATAATAGCCATCATCAGAAAATCTACAAACAATAAATGCTGGAGAGGATATGGAGAAAAGGGAACACTCCTACACTGTTGGTGGGAATATAAATTGGTACAGCCACTATGGAAAACAGTATGGAGGTTCCTCAAAGAACAAAAAACAGAACTATCATATGACCCAGAAATCCTACTCCTGGGCAAATACCTGATAAAAACCATAGTTCAAAAAGATATGTGCACCAGTGTTCACTACAGCACTATTTACGTAGTCAGGATATGGAAGCCACCTAAGTATCCACCAACAGAGGAATGGATAAAGAAAATATAGTACATATATACAATAGAACATTACTCAGCCGTTAAAATGGAATGAAACAGTACCATTTACAGAGATGTGGATAGACCTAGAGACTGTCACACTAAGTGAAGTAAGTCAGAAAGAGAAAAACAAATATTGTATCACTTATATGTGGAATCTAGAAAAATGGCACAAATAAATTTATTTGCAAAGCAGAAATAGAGACACAGAGGTAGAGAACAAACCAAAGGGGGAAGGGCGTGGGATGAATTGGGAAATTGGGATTGACATATATACACTACTATATATAAAAGAGATAACTAATAAAAACCTACTGTATAACACAGGAACTCTACTTAATGCTCTGTGGTGATCTAAATAGGAAGGAAATCTAAAAAAAGATGGGGGATATATGTATACCTATAACTGATTTCACTTTCATGTATGGCAGAAACTAATACAATATTATAAAGCAATTACATTCCAATAAAACATTTTTTAAAGAGTAACCTGAAAAAGACGGTGGACTGTGAGCGATGGTCCTGTTTTCATCATGTTCAACAGTGCTGTTGATATCTGGCTCCACCACCGGGGGACGGCACTCGACGATCTTGCACGTGTACACGCAGCGCTTGCGGGCGTCCGTGGTGCTCCAGTACACCCGAGAACACCTGCACGCAGATGGCCACGATCACCGTCAGTGAGCGCACAGACGCAGGTACCGAGGCTGTCAAAACCTCTTCTCAGCCAAGGTTCCCTGGCCTCCTGCATTTACAGAATTTAGCTTTCTTTCATGGATTCTTATTAGAGAGTCCCCTAGTTAGGGTTTTCTGAGTTTTTTGAAGTTCTTGATTTTTTTTTCTGGCCCCTTGAAAACAGCATCAAATTTTTTTTTATTGTGTTGTAAGCAGGGGAAAAATTAGTAAAATATCCTAAAATGCAAAGAAAAAAAAACCCACTAACTATTACAAGACATAGTTGTGGGCCTTCAGGAAGGGATAACTGGCCCACAATGTATACAAGTGAGGAAAGATCACACCTGACATGTTTCCTTTGCAAGGAAAGTCCCATGACACAAGAGAAACATAACTGCTTTAAATCAGCTAGATGCTGGTGGACCCTACTGCTTTACACAAAGGGCTGCCAGCTAGACGTGGAGCAGAGACTGCTGAAAGAACTGAAATGCAGAATAAACTGGCATATACATAGAACAAATGAGACTCCAAAGGGGAAGAGAGAGAAAGGGAATTTTAAATTTATATTGCCAGTTTGCTACAGGTTTAGACAATTTGCTGCCTGTGGGAGCAAATTGTTACTATAAATTCTTAATGAAGAATCTGATTGTTATTGTGGGGGTTTATATTTTCAGAAGCACCGATAAAATGTAAGATGTAAAAGGAGGACAGAGGCATAAGGTGTTTGATGCCTGACAACAACTGGACTTATGAACTGAGGTGAATGGAATTTAGTGGATTCTTAAAAGAGACTGACCTGGTGTTTTCTAGGTTTTATTTGGAAATGATTCTGAAATTATGTCAATTCTTTCCTTCTACAATTGGATCTAGCTGACATAAAACGATACCTGAGTCTCAATCTACAAGATGTTGCAAACAAAAAAAAAGCAATTACTTAAAACCTGCTAACAAGTATGGCTCTACATCAGATGACCCACTTACTGCCTCAGGGCATTCATGTGGTAGGGCTGCTGTCTTCTCTCCACAGAGTTACTTACTGATATCCAATAGGAAAGAGCTTATCCTCACAGTCAGAGAGATCATTCAGAATCCCTAAGCAGTCAATTGTCATGGAGCCTGAGTAAGGAAAGAAGAACTGATTAGAGGTGACTATGAGAAGGCCCACTTTGTAACTGAAGACTTAAGTACCTCAATGACACAGCCAGCCTCCCCGACAACCAAGGCCCATGTCCTACCAATCATCATGTGGATATTTTCTGGTTCTAATCCATTGAGAAACTTCCTTCTCAAGCTGATTCCTTCAAAGTCCACAAACACTCTTCTAAAAACTTCAAATCCATTCTCAGGAACCACCTTAAATGAAAGGCCAGGGTAGCTGTTAGGCTCTCCCTTTATACACTATTCTCAGGATATTGACTCAGCGGGAAAGACAAGGCGTATCTCTAAATCACTCTTCTGTTTCACTAGCAGGGCCTTTGATAATTCTCCCAAGAGAAGGTGATTCTAGGAGCACCTAGTAGGAAGGTGTAATACAGCTCACCACCTTGCTATTAATATCTTCAGCCTCTTTTCCCAGAGAACTCAAAAAGCAACTAAAGCTCACCTCGCCTTTGATCAAATCCCGATGTCGTTGGCAATACACTTTTTTATCATCCAGAAACACACAGTTCTTGGCTCGGGAACACATGAAGTGATAGTTGCTGGTGCAGGATGTAAGGCAGCAACCCACAGTGGCTCCTGGCTTTTGGCAGAATTCACATCTCTAACAATCCAGAAAGAACAGAGCCTGAGTCAGACTTTCAGATGTTTTAGCCATTCTCCATCTTCTCTACAGAGTCACCCCATTCTGGGTTTCCCACAGTTCATTTTGTTATTGTAATCTGCTGAATTACAGAGAAGTGATATGAGCCATAAAGCCTCCTCTATAAATCCTTTCTTTCCCACAGCCCATGGGGCCTAGAATGATTAAATTTAAATATGATGATTTGCTTTAGAACTTGGATCAAAACAGGTTTTTCTAAGATGCACAACTGATTCAGAGAAAACGAAACTCTGAACATCATTGTTAAAAACATTATCTTGGAAGAAAGCTATTATAGCCAAAAGAACTCAGTTCTAGAACGATTATACTAGTCAGAAACATAGTGGTTCTTAATTAGTAGGCTTAATTGATGAATTTATATGATGCAAAGATTTTCTTCAGCCAGGCTGTATGTTGCCACCTCATTCTGTCACAGTCACAATCTGGGTTCCTCTCCAGGGAAGACTTTTGCTTTGTGCCCTCCACACATTTTACTTATGTTTCTTATGCATGTGCTATTTTTGTTGCTTTCTGATAATCCTTCATTTTCTCCCCTCCTTCAAAACACAGCTTTAAAAATTCTACTCCTTCATGGCCTTTTCTGCTTACTCTCAGCTGCTACTAATCATTTTCCACAGCCCCTCTTTGTATATGTACTTTGCGGGTTTATCCTAAGAAGCCTCAGAGTGCTGATTCAACTGGAACCTTTGAGGTCATTTTGTCTAAACCACTTAAATGAATACCTTTCCTGAGCATCTGAATTATCTCTCTAACCAGATAAGACTATTTCCTATTTCTTTTGCACCCATCTTCCAAGGGTCAGAATAGCAATCTGCCTACAATGCACACCAATATTTGCTGCTGGCTAAACCATTCTGAAGAAACCAAGAGAAACATCAGCGAGGCAGCACTGAGCCTCAGAAAGAACATCTGGAAACTGAGAGGGAGTCCCCGTGACATTCACCCACAAGTTCTTACCAGCTGCTTGCCCCTGATCACAGCCATATGCACATTCTTTAGTGATCCATCATCGTCTTCAAACACTTCTGCTGACCACAGAGCGCAATTTACATGTGTCCATTCATTCTGGCCAATGTAAAGCAAACGGCCAGCATCCTATGAAACAAAGAGATTTCCTTTTTTCTTTAAAGAATGTAACATCAAATAGGGTTTTCCTTGGTATTGGCTTTACCTGAGTCAGGATAACTTCAGTAAATCAATTCAAATTCTTTAACTCATGGGTGAGAACAAAAATCACAATTCAAAGTTTCTTTTCACTTTTCAACTCTTTACCTTTTCCATAGACTAGAAATAGTTTATAAACATAAAGAATTTAAAACTAAGCAATGTGTTAAGTTTATAGAAGTGCCCACTGACTTCTTTAAAACCATTTTTCAAAGCCAGTTCTCTCAGCTTGCATTAAAAATGTTTTTTAAAAAAATTATAAGCTTACTATGTGCCAGGCAGGCCCTACAAAAGGCTTTACATACATTATTTCCTTTAATCTTCATAACCATTCTGAGGTAAGAATTACTATCCTTATTTAAAAAATGAAACTGAGGGTCAGAGGTTAAGCTCCTTGCCAAGGTCAACAAGTAGGCGGCCAAGCACAGAAGTGAATCCAGGCAATCTGTCAGAACTAGGAATCTTAACCACATTGCTAACTACATCAGACACAGTTATTTAACGTGGAACTTCTATTCTATTGACTCTCATAAAAGTCTTTTTTGAGAAACTGCCTATAGACGTTTATGAGAAATCAGCATATTAATATAAGGTAAGTCATCTTTTAAATCAAGTAAATCAGTTATAGAAAAAAATCCTAAGTACCACAAACTAAGTGACAAATATTCATTTTATTCATTAAATAAAAAGTCTAAACTGGTCACCAAGTTTAGACAGAAATAGTTCATCATGGGTTAGTCTATTAAGCACAACTCAGTGCACCAAGGTACTTACATTAGCACTGTCGTCACCATACGTCAAACACAATGCACACTGTCTGTTATCTTCTATGCCTGGGGGTGGGTTCAGTTCCGGACTATCTTCTCGACTCCTATCAGTACCTTGGAACCCAAAAGACATCCAGTTAAAACTGTTAACTCCATGTCTGATTACCAGTAAAAAAGAAAACAATATAGCTTAAATAGTCTATAGCCTATGAAACACTTTCAAAGTAATGCTATCTTACTATCTGCTTTCTGTTACATTGTAACAGAAATGAATACAATGAATACATTGTAACAGAAACTGATACTTGTATCAATTCTTTGGTAACATTCCAAGTGAAACAAAAATGATTTTATTACCTTTAAGGATCACCTGAAAGTTTCCCAGTATGGAATTACATTAAATTTAGATTCACAAAGTCAATCATTTGCACTTAGAAATGGATAATATGTCTTCATTTGGTGTCTTACTCAAAATTGGTGGTGTAGGAGGATGCAGAGGAGTTGGTGAGTCTGGTTCTCCAGGCCCTTTAGGTTTGGGAGCTGGAATGATTTTCTTCATTAAAGGAGGCTGCTCAGTGTGGCTGTTTTCCTCTCGCTCCTGCCACTGAGCATAATTATGGTCAAGTGAAGGTGGAAGCACTGCGTTTGGTAACATCCCACTGCTGGAAAGAATCAATTCAACAAGTATTTATTGAACTCCTACAAGATACCCAAAACTGAACTAAACAGTCAAATTCTTGATATCATCAGGTCTTGAGACTGTGCAGTATATAAGAACAAATCACAGAATTTGGAAACTGCCTACACAGGACTTTATTATTTTTAAAAATAAAATCCTGATGTATTGTGACTCTTGGTTAAACTTCTAGAAACAAATGATAACCCTGAAAATCAAAAGGATTTACTGGAATAAATAAAAGTTTAAGGTTAAATATGGAGAATCAGAAACCGCTGAGAGCATCATTTGAAGCAAATAAAATAGAACGTAGTTATAATTAGCCCAATTACTAGGATATATATATATATATATATATATAGGACATGTACTGTACATATGCCACAAGTTCCCTAAAACATAACAAATACATAAAGAATAAAAGAGCAACAGATTACAATAAACAGTAAATGTTGTCTCTAAACCAGCAATAAAAAGGCATTCAACTGATTAATCTTCAATAATAAAATTGAGTCTAAAATAAAACCTCAATCTAAAAATTTAAGAAAACTCAGATTTCTGATGAGGAGAAAAAAAAGTAATAACTGAATGTACTCACTTGCTTGATACTTTATTTGGCTCCCAAAACCTGGACTTTTTGACACTGAACCATGGAAAAACACGTTCCATTTGCTAACAGAGAAATAAACAAAATATAAGCATGTGACCATTCATTTGGAAAGCACATAAAAACTAACAACTTCACACCAGCTTCTTTGTCAATATAAGGATGATTTCAGGCCACACCAAGAGAAAGTCCATCCTCTCTGGGACCTCACCAATCTCCTCCCAAAAAATCAGAGGAACTAATTAAACCAAAATAATTTATACACATGGCAAAGCAAAACACAGACAAGAACAAGTCTGTTCTGTTCCTGGGGTAACAACTCACAGATTAAGTATCAAAGACATGAACTATTAATATCATTCACCCGAATAAAGAAGGACTTGACCATGCTGTTGGCTTTTTTAATCTCTGGCTGCCCTCCATCTGAATTAATGGCTGCTTGAATGATCTTCACGATATCGTCGCTGAACTCCAACTGTATACAAAAACAAAGTATTAATTATTCATAGAATAGTATGCTCTCAAAATCACTTCCTCATCCAGCAAAGAGATCCAACAGAAAACGGACACCCTAATATAATATGGTATCATTTCTCTTTAGTGGAGGCCTCTGGGATTTAGTTCATAGTTAACTTGCAGCAATCAGGAGATGCCAGACTAATAAGGCAAGAATGCAAATAAGTTAGCTGCATAATGGTAAGTTATCCATACTGGGCCATGATTTTTCACTTAGACTGAAATGAATAAACAAATGAACAATGGATATGAGACAACAGACAATCATTTCCTACACATTCTTCAAACCATAAAATTAAAAGACTTCTATCTTCAAATAAACATCCAATGTAAAAAGACACATTATTCAGGTGTATCTCATAAGAGGCAAACCCGTTATCTTCACATTAGCATTTCTGCATAAACAGTGTTAATATAAAAATAACTTTAAAAGAACTCAGATGAAAGTCAAATCAAAAGACAATACCCTCTCTATCATAACCCATCTTCCAAAACACAGAACTAAAACAACACACATATTTTTATTTTTTAATGCTAATAAATTGTCTTTTAGTGCTAACATCCAGCCTCACCCCTAGAAAGACTCAGGAAGCTAAACTGGCACTGGAAATTTGGGTAGTTTGCTGTATAGACATACCACAGACGTGTAGTTCCCTTGGTCCATTTTCCTCTTGACTCCTTCCAGATCTAAAGGCTGTTGATCTTCCTGTTTGCTGACCTCAGTGAGCACTGGTGGATCAGGTCCTTCTGGGGAGCTACGAGAAGGTATACTCTCCTCTGTCTCAGGATTTAAGTCCGGAGGTTTGGCAGCCTGTTGTCAGGAAATATGTTTATTTTATCTAACACTGAAAATGAGGTATACCCATGGAAATTCTATTTAAAAAATGAATAGAGACTGGAAAAGCAAAGACATCACTTTGCTGACAAAGGTCCGTATAGTCAAAGCTACGGTTTTTCCAGTATTCATGTACGGATCTGAGAGGTGAACCATAAAGAAGGCCGAGCACCAAAGAATTGATGCTTTCGACTTGTGGTGCTGGGTAAGACTCTTGAGAGTCCCTCAGACAGCAAGGAGATCAAACCAGTCAATCCTAAAGGAATCAACACTGAATATTCATTGGAAGGACTGACACTGAAGCTCGAATACTTTGGCCACCTGATGTGAAGAGTTGACTCATTGGAAAAGACCCTGATGCTGGGAGATTGAAGGCCAAAGGAGAAGGGGGTGGCAGAGGGCAAGATGGCTAGATAGCATCCACTGGCTCAATGGACATGAATTTGAGCAAACTCCAGGAGACAGTGAAGGACAGAGAAGCTTGGCGTGCTACGGTCCATGGGGTGGCAAAGAGTCGGACACGATTTAGCAGTTGAACATCAACTGGATGATGCATATTATAAAAACCCAAAGAACTTGAAAATAATCAGAGATTTCTCAAACAATAGAAAAGGAAAGTTAAAAATGAGCCACCTATCTAATAGCTTGGCTAGCTAACTTAGGAGCTTTGCTTGGTAACTCCCAACCTAGTATGAAGAAACAGAAACCGTCTACTTGCTTTTGAGTAAGACAGCAACTAATTTCCTATTTAAAAAATAGACTTTATTAAAAGATAAAGCAGGATTTCCCTGGTGGCTTGGTGGTGAAGAATCCACCTGCCAATGCAGGAGACACGGGTTCAATCCATGGACTGGGAAGATCCTACAT
The DNA here is from genome assembly GCF_027580195.1 of Bos mutus. Classification (NCBI taxonomy): domain Eukaryota; kingdom Metazoa; phylum Chordata; class Mammalia; order Artiodactyla; family Bovidae; genus Bos; species Bos mutus. The sequence goes on from NC_091631.1 coordinate 50,696,118, forward strand.
GCCACGGAGCAACTAAGCCTATGCACAACTATTGAGCCTGCGTTCTAGAATGGAAAGCCACAACTACTGAGCCCACGTGCTGCAGCTACTGAAACCTGCGTGTCTAGAGCCCGTGCTCCACCGTAAGAGAACCCACTTCAATGAGAAGCCTGTGCATCACAACTAGAGAGCAGCCCCTGTTTGCTAAATCACAGAAAAGCCCATGAAGCAGTAAAGACCCAGCAGAGCCAACAATAAATAAATACATAAAATTATTTTTAAAAAAGAGAGAGCAGCGGCTTAGCTCTGAGTTAAAGTTAGCTATGTGGTTCTTCCAACGTTATACCTGTGTTCCCAATGACAAATTTATGTATAATTCATGACTTGAATGGACAAAACATACTGATTTTCAAATTGTGTCCTGAGGAGACCTGGAACTGTCTGGAGCCAAAGGGCCTCTGGTCCCACTACCACCCTCGTACATCAGGTCACCACCCTGCTCCCTCTAACCTAAAGCACTATACCTGCTTCCCAACCATGGCTCCCACCTCTAGGCTCAGTCCTCGCCAATCTTCTGTCTCACTCAAGTCATTGTTACAGGTATTTTTTTCCCTCCTCTAAAAAGCAACCTAGACAGCATATTAAAAAGCAGAGACATTACTTTGCCAACAAAGGTCCATCTAGTCAAAGCTATGGTTTTTCCAGTAGTTATGTATGGATGTGAGAGTTGGACTATAAAGAAAGCTGACCGCCGAAGAAATGATGCTTTTGAACTGTGGTGTTGGAGAAGACTCTTGAGAGTCCCTTGGACTGCAAGGAGATCCAACCAGTCCATCCCAAAGGAAATCAGTCCTGAATATTCATTGGAAGGACTGATGCTGAAGCTGAAACTCCAATACTCTGGCCACCTGATGCGAAGAACTGACTCATCTGAAAAGACTCTGATGCTGGGCAAGATTGAAGGCAGGAGAAGGAAGCAACAGAGGATGAGATGGTTGGATGGCATCACCGACTCAATGGACACGAGTTTGAGTAAACTCCAGGAGTTGGTGATGGACAAGGAGGCCTGGCATGCTGCAGTCTATGGTGTCATGACTGAGCAACTTAATTGAACTGAACTGAACTGAACTGAAAAAGTAACTCTCATCAGGTTACTCTTTTGAGTGAAGTCCTTCATGGACTCCCCGTAGCCTTCAGAATACAAAGTTCAGATTTCGTATTACAACAACAAGACTTTTGAAAGAGACATGGCCCCTTCCTTCTTTTTACCCCAGAGAAGCATTTTACTCTTGGTGCTGAAGTTTTTCTTACTGGCCAAAGGCCAAAACAAGGAACTCTACAAATCTAAATGAAGAATGAAACAAAAGAAAACAAATTAGGAAGCACACAGGCACAACAACCAACACATTCCACAATGAGGTCAAAACAACCAAAGAGCAAGTTCTCAGGATACAGAACGACACCTGGGCCTACCTGTCGGTAGCGCAGCAGGTGGCTGGTGGTCCGAGAGTTCAACAAGGCTGTCAGTACTTGCTTCAGCGAGATCTGGAGCTCTTTCTCAAGGGCCAGTCGCCACTCCGCAGGGTGCCGCTCTGTGCAGTTCACACACGTGTAGGCCACACTCTCTGGCAGATTAGACAGAATCTCATACATCTCATCTGGGGAGACAAAAACCTACTGTGACAAGGTGCTCTCAGAGTGGAAGAGGGGGAAAAGAGGAAGTTATTCCACTGAACTTAACATCAGGCTGTATGTTAGAAACGTTAAGTCTCTCACACCCCCTAAGAACTCCTATGTACTGATCTCCAAAGGGACAGTATTACCACTAACTCAGGATTCAGCTACTGGAGAGCCAACAGGTTATGGTATCCACAAAGGACAACATTTAAGTATTTTAAAGAACGTGTTCAAGGTAAATGAACACAATGTAATACAATGATCTTATTTTAGAGACCAAAAAATAAACTTAAAAAGACTTCAAGTAACAGCACTACTGTAATGTTATGCAGTGTTATATTTATAGTACTTTGGGGCTACTAGTGCAGTGTACCAAGAAAGAAGGAAATTGTAATAAAAAAGACTCCAACCTTCTGTACCTGAAAGATTCTCACATTTGGAATGGACCCATCGATCACATTTCCCACACTGCATCATCTTACTCTCATAGTCATCATCATCATAACACTTATCACAGAGAGGGCAGAAGTTTCCTGAAAGCAAAGCAAAGTTTTCAGCAGGCCCTTGACTAACATATGGTCAATCTGATCTAAAATGTAAGCCACCACAGTCTGCTTCTGAAACTACTTACAAATGCCAGCCTGCATCTACCATGAAATGTTCACACATGTGTAATCTGTCAGGATTATTCTGAGCTCACAGAATATTCCACTAGTTCTCTTCTTTAGACCCATTTTTAAAGGTCACAAGGTAGCCTTTTATAGATAACATAATAGAAAAAGAATGGAAGACAGAACTCTCTCTCTTAAACATTCCAAAGAAATGTTTAAGTTTTTTAAAAAAGAGAAGGTAAAAGACGCACTTAATTTATACTTCTCCCTTATTCCTAGTGCTTTTACATTAGTTTAGAGCAGTGTTTCCTAAAATTCAGAAAAGTATACAATCTTCATCAGTTTGTTTTATCTGTGTATCCCCTATTATTTTTACTTAATATACAATGTTGACTTGCTTAATTTAAGTAACTTCAACAGTGAACTTTGTATCATTATTATCCTAAGTCAGTTTAATGTATTGCCTATAATCTTTTTCTAACACAATTGTTAAAATCCTGGGCTCGGTATCACCTAAAATCATTTCTGAAACAATCAAATGTATATTTACCTCACTTTGGGAAGTAATGCTTTAGAGCATTTCTTTGTGGTGAGTTACTATAAACAGTCCCCTTTGCAGCCAATTAAGCAGACTGTGCTCTTCTCCCATGGGGGCCCAGTGTGCGATGGCTGCACACAGCAGCCTCCTTGGTGGTATAGGTAGTCTGTTACCTGTACAGGTTGCCCTAAAGGATCTTAGAGACAGCCCTTTCCAGTGGACATTCATGACTGGCATGTTGTTCCCAATCCATGCTCCAGACAACTGTATCAGGAGCCTCTGGAGAGCCCCAAGGCACAGTGCCCAGGGTCCACATTGGCCAATTATAATGTCCATCTGCACCAAGCTGCAGAACAAGAAGCCTGTGATTGAGGCCCTCTGCAGGGCCAAGTTCAAGTACCCTGGCTGCCAAAAGAGCCACATCTCTAAGAAGCAGGGATTTATTAAGTGTTACAGGGATGAATTTGAAAGCATGGTTCCAAATGTTTTTCTGTTTCTCGACTGAATGGCTCTTCTTCCTCAAAAGCAGCTTATCCCAGATGGCTGTGGTGGGGGTGGGTCAAATACATCCCTAATTGTGGCCCCTTGGATAAGTGGTGAGTCTTGCATGCATGACAGCTTTGGTGGTGTCCCATCCTTACTCATGCCCACCAGTAAATCCAACTTTCCTGTCAAAAAAAAAATCTCCTTAATTCACACCCCAAAAGATAAGAAAACCTTTTTAGTTGCTACAATTCCGTGTGTCAAGAAAAGAGCAAGACCAGAAACTCAGGAAATGTGTCTAAACGGCATCCTTGACAAGAATGGTCCTTCCACTGCAGTGTCCACTTCGCCTCCCAAACGCTAAGAACAACCTCTAAAAGTTGACTAAGCTAGCTTTTCTGAGTTACCTTTAGCAAAGAGTTTGGCACAATCATGGCACAGTGAGAAATCGTGAGACCACTGTGCATCCCACCCTTTGCCGGGAGTCGTAGATCCACAGCTCTTGCAGCGAACACACTTCGTACAGATCTGGAAGAGATGGAAAGTCAATCGGAACTTCTTATTTTTAATATCTCTTCTTATTTAAGAAGATCTTTAAAAAATCCATTTCCAGAGTTGACTTCTCGACTGGAACGGCTCCTCTTCCCTCAAGCAGCATATTCCTCTTACAGCTTGTGCAAGCCCAACAGCCTGGCCCCAGGACAATTCCTCAAAGTTCACCTTGTGTGTACTCACCCAAACCTTCTTTTTCTTTGTGGGTTTGGTGGGGTAATTTGGTCCCAGGCACTCAGGGTGATAGCTGTTTCGGCACTTGTTACACTCCAGCAGCTGCTGTAGGAAAATAAGAGAGCAAAACGGTGGATGTCATCTCACCTCCAGTGAACACCTACCACTTAGTACCCCATTTCATACTTCTCAGGTAAATCCAGCACATCACTGTAACAGTTTAAACTTCCTCATAAATTACTCTCAAGGCATAGGGATTTATTTCCTGCCAAAGGTACTCAGTGATAAACATTTTGATGAAGCAGGTTTGAGGATTTTATCAAATATCACATTTTCTGCTATATTGATGGCAAATGATTACACTGGGTTAAACAGTCAAACCAGACTAAGCCTAGAGAGAAAAAATATAGACACAAAATTCTAAATTAAAAGGCAGAAATGGAGAGAGAGAGTAATACGCTAAGTGACTCCATCACCAGCTTTGTACCTTTGCAGCCTGATGCTGCCTCCCACAGACATGACAGAACTTGCAGCGGCGACAACACCAGTTTTCCAGCTGGTCCTCCAGAGGGCGCTCGTTCTCCTCCAGACAAAACTTGTGGAAGGGCTCACAACAGACTTGGCAATACACAAACTAGGGTAAGACAGCACAGAGGTTATCAAATACCATGCAGAAATACCAACCTCCTACCTGCTTATCTTGACCTTTACAAGTCCAGTAGTATATACTTTTTATTCAATATGTTCACTAAGCAGTGATTATGTTAAAAAAAGCAGAATACTGGGAACTGCAGGAGTTTCCGAGGACTAAAGCAGTAATAATAAAATTATAAAATAACCAAGTGGGGACTTCCCCCAAGGTCCAGAGGCTAAGACTCTGCACTTGCAAGGCAGGGGGCCCAGGTTCCATCCTTGGTCAGGGAACTAGATCCCACGTGCCACAACTAAGAGTTCACGTACCACAACTAAAAAATCCTGCATGCTGTAACTAAGACCCGGTGCAACTAAATAAATAAATACTTTTAAATAAAATAGAATAATTAAATAGATATATAATCTAAAAATTTAATAGAATGTGCTAAGTATCATAAAAGAAGTTATCAATAAAGCACTAAGGCAATGTAAAAGACTGTCGTACGGGGACATAGGGAGGGTTTTAAAAGTTTTCTACAACCTTCTAAACAACTGTAAGTTCTGGTTTGTCCTTCCCATCTCTTATTTTAGAAACATGTTATTCTCATTCTGAAACAGGGATTTTCAAAAATTCAAATGAGGGTGACTCATAATTTTCTTTTGCCATGAAAGAATTAGTGGGCCAAAACTATAAAGTCTACTTAGATAACTGTAACATACCAATGTTAATTTGCTGATTTTGATAATTATACTGTGATTATATAAGAGGATGTCCTTGGAAATACACCATGTAATATTTAGAGGTTTTTAAAAGGGCCTATGTCTGCAACTTACTCTTAAATTTAAGAAAAAATGTCTACATGTAAAACATATACATTTTATTTCTTATTCTGTAAAATACATATACAAAGAGAAAAGGATAAGGTAAATTAAAAATATTAATGTTTGGAGAATCCAGGTAGAGGGTATATGGAAATTCTTTGTACCACTCTTGCAGCTTTTCTGTAAATCCGAAATCATGTCAGTAGAAAAGGTTTCAATGGTGGGAGAGCTCACCAATTACTGGTTGTGCTTTAGGAGCGCAGTGTGGGCAGTGGGCTGTTCATTTGCTAATTCAGTTTTTAGGAATCCTGTGGGACTGCTATGCACAGCTATACAATTTAAATTTGAGCAATTATACTCTGGGGAAAAAAGCAACCTGTTTTAACACAGAAGCTGAAGTACTGGTGTTACAAAAGTAAGTTATTCCTGTGGGGAGCATGTGTGTGCATGCAAAGCCTTAGATTAAGTAGGAAAAGAGATACAGTAGATGCCTGGCACTTACAGATTGAATAGTCTTAGTTTCAATGCTATCTAAAGCAACCTCAGCACTTAGAACAATATATTGTTTGTAACAGGCACTAAGAAAATATTTCCTTAAAGAATGAATTGATGTTACTCAGTCGCTGAGTTCTGTCTGACTCTTTTGCGACCCCATGGACTGTAGCCTGCCAGGATCCTCTGTCCAGAAGGTTTTCCAAATAAGAATACTGGAGGCAGGTTGCCACTTCCTTCTCCAGGGGATCTTCCTGGAACAGGGATTAAACCTGCATCTCTTGCATTGGCAGTCAGATTCTTTACCACTGAGCCACCAGGGAAGCAAAGAATGAATGTGCTGTGCTGTGCTGTGCTTAGTCACTCAGTCATGTCTGACTCTTTGCAGTCTCATGGATTAGAGCCTGCCCGGCTCCTCTATCCATGCGGATTCTCCAGGCAAGAATGCTAGAGTGAGTTGCCATGCCCTTCTCCAGGAGATATTCCCAACCCAGAGATCGAACCCAGGTCTCCTGTATTGCAGGCAGATTCCTTACCATCTGAGCCACCAGGGAAGCCCAAAGAATGAATACCAGGCAATAATTTGTAATATTGCTAATGCATAATTTAAAATAGCAAGTGGGCAGGACTGAATCTCTTAGCCAGTGATTGTTTAACATCTGGTTACAACTTGGCTTTGGGTTTTATGACCTCAGAATACATATGAGATAATAAGCTAAGGAGGTATTCAGGAATTGAGAATTACATGAATGAAAATATTACTCTTTCCTATTTAGAACTGTGCTATCTTTTTCTCCTTTATTGTACACGTGGCAAATACTCACTGCGAAAACACTCAAAAAAATAAAGAAAATAATAAAAGTCACCAATAATCCGACTACATGCTTAAGATTTTGGTGTAAATCGTTCAGAATTCTTCCTATGTATATATTTCAAAAACATTTTTCCAAACCAAAATGGGATTGTGCTTTACATACTATTTTGTGACCTGCTCTTTTAACTCAGTGCTGTGTCATGGACATCTTTCCATGTCAATATGAACCTATATTATCTTAAGGACTTCATATTTGCCATTATATGCGTGTCTTATAATTATTTTAACCAAGGTGCTGCTGCTGCTAAGTCACTTCAGTCGTGTCCGACTCTGTGCGACCCCAGAGACAGCAGCCCACCAGGCTCCCCCGTCCCTGGGATTCTCCAGGCAAGAACATGGAGAGGGTTGCCATTTCCTTCTCCAATGCATGAAAGTGAAAAGTGAAAGTGAAGTCGCTCAGTCGTGTCCGACTCTTAGCGACCCCATAGACTGCAGCCCACCAGGCTCCTCCGTCCATGGGATTTTCCAGGCAAGAGTACTGGAGTGGGGTGCCATTGCCTTCTCCGAACCAAGGTAGCAGCCCCTTATTGATAACTTCTGGAGTTGTCTCCAATTATTCATTATCATAAATACTGAAATAAGCCCTTCTGTTTATCATATGTACATACAAACATGTATACATATAGAAACACATATATACATACCTATACGTATTTGCCGGGTTACCTAATTATATCCTCAAGATAAATGCCTGGAGTGCAAGTGCTGGGTTAGAGGGTATATCCATTCTAAAGACAAATACATATTTCCAAACAATCTTCTCAGAAAGATTCTAACTAGATTTTCAGAAACAGGAAGTCTCCATTTACACTTGATCCTTTTTATCATGTTTTAATTTACAGTGTATGGTAATAGGAAAGTTTGACATTCCCCGCACACCATGTTTTTACTTCTCATTTTGTGAATTATATATTCCTGTCTTTAGACTATTTTTTTAAACTGGGTGTTACTCCTTTTTCTTATTAATTGCTGAGAGCTCTTTACAGACAAGGTAGTTTTGCTATTCAAAACTATAAAATGACTACCAAGAGCAATTCTTTTTCTAGAAAAGCATTTATCATTTGTGTGGATACCTAGAAGAAAAATCAGAACTCTATATTATAAGAAATGAAACTGTTAAAACTTTCACACTCAGTAACTGCTACTCTAATAAAAAGCAGACTCCTTTTGTATACCTGTGGCGGATTCATTTCGATATTTGGCAAAACTAATACAATTATGTAAAGTTTAAAAAATAAAATAAAATTTTAAAAAATAAAGAGGATAAAAAAAAAATAAATAAATAAATAAAGTATTTTCTGGGAAAAAAAAAAAGCAGACTCCTTTCTGAAATTTCTAAAAAACAAAAACATTTAAATTGCTGGTTTAAACAGGGTATAGTGCCTGCTATAAACCAACGAAACAGAATATAATGATTTGTTTCATCACAGCAAAATAATCTCTCATACTGTCTGGCGTACCAAGAAGCAGGAGATCTTACCTCTACGTGGCCACTACTGGCACAGAGAAAGCAAACTACCCTGGGTGTTATAGGGACAGAGGTCAAGATTCCTAAGCCTCCCATCTCCCACACATTTTCTGCTTCACAATCCTCCTGTGGAGAGAGAGAAAGATCATTTACAAGAGCCATATGACACAACACTACATGGAAAATAAGGACGAAAAGCAGAAAAAGAGAGAGACACCAAAACGTCAAGAATACTTCATTTCAATGAGTTCAAAACTGCTGCTTTGAAACTTTTAAATCTCAAACACAATCTCTTAAAAGGATCACCTGTTAACCACAATGCAAAAATGTACTGGGACTAGATTTCCCTTAGAGTTTGGCTTATTCAAGTGATCATCATGGTTTGATAATTTCTATGTGAAACAATCACTTCCTCAGACACGGTTCTCATCAAAATGCACTTTAGAGCTCAAGATGGGCAGGGCTGTCTCCATGCCTCTGCCCTCTAGTCAGTTCACAGACTGACCTGGTAACAAGTGACCAGAGCTCTTACACACTTGAACCCATCTATTAATGGCAGGTCTTCACCCACCCACACTGCCCCCGGCAAGGACCTAGAGGAGTGGGAGGGAGGCTCAAGAGGGAAGGGATATATGAATACACACAGCTGATTCACACTGTTGCACAGCAGAAACTAACACACCATTGTATGGCAATTGTGTGTGTGTGTGTGTTAGTCACTCAGTTGTATCCGACTCTTTGTGACCCCATGTATTGTAGCCCACCAGGCTCCTCTGTCCATGGGATTTCCCAGGCAATAATACTGGAGTGGGTTGCCATTTCCTTCTCCAGGTAACATCATTTTCCTGATTTAAAGTCCACAACACTTGGACTTGCCCTGGTGGCAGGGTAGTTAAGCATGTGCCTGCCAATGAAGGGGACATGGGTTCAATCTTTGGTCCGGGAAAATTCCACATGCCACAGAGCCATGAAGCCCATGCCCCACAGATATTGAAGCCTAGATACTCCAGGGCCCATAAGTCACAACTAATGAGCCCCTGTGCCACAAACACTGAGGCCTGTGCGCCTAGAGCCTGTGCTCCACAAGAGAAGCCACCACAGTGAGAGGCCCGTGTACCACAACTAGAGAGTAGCCCACTCTCCGCCAACTAGAGAATGCCTGCATGCAGCAATAAAGACAGCCAAAAGGACAAAAAATTAAAATAAGTGCATAAAGTCCATAGTACTCGATATACTCTGTGGTCACGGAACACTTTTACCTTAAAGTCCACTCTGATCCTGTGGACTCCATCTGCTGGAACTTTCTGCTTGGAGCTATTGCCATTGGAGAGAGTGCTGAGGATGTTCAAAGTGCCTGCATTTTCCTGCTTATTGACCGGAGGTGGTTTCTCCTGCAGGGACAGAAGATAGATAAAGAACAAATCCACATCCGGCTTGCCTTCACTCTCACAACAGATAACAACGCAAACAACAAACCGTACTACTAGTTCTGGAAAACATGCTTCCCATTTAAGTATCCTATAGAGACAGAGAAGCAATCTTCAGTTTCCCCCCCACCCCCACTGAGGCATTTTACTGGCACGTATGTATTATATCCCTGGAAAAAACATGCCAGGATTTTCACTCTCATGCATCTTCGTCTTGCTTCCTTGTGGTCCATGATGCCTGCTGAGGCTGTCAGTACAATGAAGCCACGCTGATGAGAAGGGAGCAGGTTATTCTGCCACTGTTCTAGATCTTTGGAGTTGCACACATCAAATCTGGAGCTGATCGCTCCACATCTGTGTAACCCGCCTATGAGATTCAAGACAATTTTCCCAGCTCTGTGATCATCAGTGATTTCAAATTTGCAGCAGAACCACGCTTCATCATCACAGTTAGAAACAGACAATGACTCTGGAGCACGACTTAATAAGAGCTTGGCATTTGCCTCTCTTTTCAGCGCTGCCCATGTGCTCCAAAGCGTTGGCCTAGATGTGCATGCACACCATTATGAGGGCACAGAAAGAATCAGAAGATTCTTAAAGACCTGTCTTCACATAATAAAATAAAAATAGTGGACACAGAGAATGGTGATTGTTATAGACAAATACTGCTAAAGGAGGTTGAGGGGGGAAAAAATTGTACTAAGCAGCCTGTAATGTACACATAAGCATGTGGGGTTACGAAGAAAGGGAAAACAACCAGGGGGAGAAAAGAGAGCTAAAGCTTAAACCTGAAGTATGCTAATTTTAAGAAACTCCACTGCCATCTACATAGAAGCAAAAATGCAGTATCACTCAATCCTGTAATTGTTCAGGACTGGGCCACCTTCCAGAACAGAACCCATGCTTGAGAAATAGCAGAGAAAACAAATCTCTCCTCACCTTTTCTTTTGGCTTTTGTTTTACAGGAATACTTGGGCGAGGAGCCACTTTTTTCTGCTTGCTTTGCTCTGGACCTAAAGGATTCAAAATAAATTGCAGTCAGATGCCACTCAACAGTTAATGTTAAATAGCAATGATGACTCTAGGACTGATGGCCCTGTGAGGAAGGGGGCATTAGAAAAAACAAAAAACTATTTAAACTCTAGGCTTTAAATGGGAAATTAACACAGTATCCCCAACTTAACTGGTTTTCGCTTCTATTTTTTATTATCATTTAACAGTTAGGAGAGAGCTAATTTTCCTGTACCGAAGACTTAAAAACAGACACTTCAGGTTTCCAGATGCTGTTTAAGACTCCAGTGTCCTGTGTTGGTTGCTCCATCTGCCGTCCTCACTCACCTGACTCTGGAGGTGGAGGTGGCTTTTTCTTGGGCTCACTGGGAGTGGTCTTGGGAACTTCTTTTCTCGGTGGTGCTGTGCTGGGGGGTTGTGGGGGGATGGCTGGTGCCGGCTGGGAGACCTGCTTGCTGGACTTCCTGGAAGCGGGTGTGGCCACGTGCTTGGCCTCAGGTCCTGGGGTGGCGGTGTTCCCTTCCTCACTCTTGTCCTCCACGGATTTGCGGGGAGGAGGGTCACTGTTGCTTTTCTTAGGGGCAGGATCCTCTCTTGCCGATGGGGTAGATTTCTGACTGGAGTCCACCGAGTTCTTCACAGCGCTGCTCTCTTTGCTCTCCTTCTTTTCACTGGTCTTAGATTTCTTCTCTTTCTTTTTCACAGCTGGAGGGGGGTGCAGAAAGCAAGATTTTTTACACGAGAAAATTTATTGCAAATATAAGTAAAAGGACTTCCCTGGCAGTCCAGTGGATAAGACTGCACTACCAATGCAGGAGGCTTGGTTTTGATCCCTAAGATTCCACATGCCACAACTAAGCCCACACGCTGCGACCAGAGAAGTCCTCATGATACGGGCGCTAGAATTCTCTAGCTCAAGTGCCACAAAGAAGGCCCAGCATTATTTAAATAAATAATGATGATAAAAATAAATAAAATATAAGTATAGGAATGTAAAAATCTTAGTCTGAGTTTCCTACAGCTAACATTGACCCTGAAAGGCTCAAGAAAGTTAATGCCAAGTTGGCAAGTCAAATCGGTATACTTTTAGTACTTTAAGGAAATGAAACATAATGTAATTTTATATGATTTTTTAAAAATTTTTATTAAGGAAATTTTCAAACATATTCCAAGGAATAGTAAAATGAACATTCATGTACCTATCACCCAGCTTCAACAACCACCCTGGGAAAGAGCAGTTCTTGAAAAGAATCTCGTGTTCTCTTTACACTAGGTATACACAACTACATGACATTAAAGCAGGAAGCATTTTGGAAACAATCTTTTTATAACACTACCTTTTGCTTGCTTCTGAAGGTAGGCTTTGGAAGGCATCCATTGTAGATTCTGACATTTTCGCATCCTAGAATAACAAGGAATACCATAAGCAAACTTCATTTAGGAGAAGCAACTGAAACAAGTGTTCAGTTGAGGGCAAGAATCAGTTAAACTTTATCCAGGGTCATTCTGGGAGTTGAAAAAAGGACTGCTCATTATTTAGATTAAATCCAAGTCTCTGAATCCTTTGATCAGCAATTTAACCCACCTCGAAAATTTAAAGGAGAAATTATCAATTTATTTTTGAAATGGGACTCAAATATCTTGCTTCCCAGTACTGACTAGCACCACATAAAACGATCAGTCATTATTTCTTATAGTCAAATTAGTTCTGCTTTCTTATGAGATTAATATTCATAGTAATCTGAATGTAAAATGGACTGAAACTACCCAACAAATCCTTTGTCTACCACTATAATGCTACAGGGTCTGTCTTAGGGCTTGGATATATATAATTCAGTCCTCAACTTAATGAAACTCAATTTGAAATCTAAAATTAAACTGAATCCACTGCAATGCCTATTTTAATGCAAGTTTATCTTGCTATCATGCACCTTTTTTGTTGATCTGTGAACTGTCTCACTTCTTTCCACTAAGGGGACCAAGACAAGATTCTTGCTCAGGGCCAGACTACACCAAAGCCCAGAACTACCTAGTTTGTCCTAGAAACTGTCTCACCTTAAGTAAATAATGCAGCATTTTTCCCAAGTATATTTTATATAAATCATTTATGTTATTCATTCATTCAGCAAATATTTATGGATAATATCTATTCCTGGTGCCAGGCACCTGATGAGATATTCAGACACCAAAATTTCTGTTTATGCAACCCTCTGGATCCATTTTAAACAAATTATCCCAGAGAGTATAAAGTGCTTTTACAACTGACTAAAAAAAGAGGGAAAAGGTAGAGTAATCAAAACTTCCAGAAAATTCCCTGGCAGTCCAGTGGTTAGGACTTCCACTCTCACTGCCATGGCCCGGGTTCAGTTCCTGGTCAGGGAACGAAGTTTCTGCAAGCTGTGTGCAGGGTGGGAGAGGCTTCCACAGGCATGAAAACATTCTGAGAGTTAGACAGCAGAGAGACTGATGTCACCAATATTTCCTGAATGCCAAAAAGGTAATTTCAGCTGACCTAACAAATACTATGCCTAAATTTGTCAGCATTTAAGTAGTAACCCATCAGAACTGCTCGGATAAATGGTAGCTCTAGGTGCATGTGGCTAAGTTTAAAATTAAATGAAAATTTTAAGTGTCGTTCCTCAGTCACACCAAACACGTTTTAGGTGCTAACCAGCCATGTGGCTAAGGGCTACCTGATTGACCTGAACAAATATAGGGGTTCCCAGCACTGCCCCCAAGGTTTTCTTATTTAAGCGCGACCCAAACCTAGCACAGCACAAAGTCCAACTGTGCAACTCATTGTGCAACTCGAAGAGACTCAGCACAAGCACACCGGGTGTTGGGACGCGTTTTCTCTGCGACAGGCCAGGACAGCAGCCAAGGCCAGCCCCCCGGGGGGACGTGCACTCACTTGCAGCACTGCTTCTTTATGTTGCGGCCACCAAACTTGGGCTTATCCAAGCAGTTAGTGCAAACACCACAGTCCTCAGGCACCTGGCAGCCGGGACACTGCCCGCACCGCCTGGATCGCCGTCCCTTCTTCACCGGAGGTTCCTGAGGCGCCTTGTTTCTGGTGACAGGCTTAATTGGTTTGATGGGTGGAGCAAGAGGTTCAGCATCTTCTGAGCCAGCGATCGATGACTTGTCTGTTAAAGGAATGCGTCATCAGCTCTGAGGGAGTATCTGGTTCCTTCCCGTGAGCAGAGGGGAGATTCTCACAACCTACTGATGTCAGTATACACATTCAAACCTTCTTTTAACTGGAACACCAGAAATGAAATTCACTATAATAGTCATATGCAGAACTCAGAGCCTGTTTTAAGTAATTACTTAAAAGTTTCTAAATGCCTACAACTTGCAGCTTGACAACAGCAGAAATCCAAACACTGAAAACAAAATACAGTGTGACCAAAAGTCAAGAATATGAACTGAAGGCTTCTGAAGACTCTAACCTCTAAATTTCATTTCAGCAGTCACCCAGAGTTTAGGTACGATATAAAACCATGAGAATATGTCTTAGGACCTCCAACCACAGAGAGCATAACTGACCACGGGCCCCAGCTGCGGCACTCTGAAATCCAGGGGTACAGAGGCCACACTCACCACAAGGGCTGCTCTCAGTCTGTGATGAGTATGGCAGTGACACTAAGGTAGGCCCTGCTCCGAGGGGACATGAGACTTCCTGACAGTCCGTGTTCTCCCTGACAGCCTTGCTGAGCTGTCTCCAACTGCACGGCCTCCAGGAAGATTCTGCCAGGCCTTCCTTTCCACTCTCCTTTACTAGGGTCAGACCTACAGAGTAGGCTGACAGCTCCCCCAAGCTTTCCCAACTCCCTCCCCGTATTTCAGGCATTTCCTCTAATAAGATCTTTACCTGGTCAATCCTCCCATTGACATCTGGTTCCTGGGGGGCCCAGCCTAATATACAATGCTGTGCAGAACCCACTACGTACCCGCAGGATGATCAGCACACAAACCCAAGGTCATCCCCAACCTACCATCATTTCCCATGGAAGACAAAATCTTTTCTCGTTCTTCCCATGGTAAGGCACTCAGGGTGGGCATGTCATCAGGAAACACAGCTCGTTTTCGGCCAAGGGCAACAGCAGCTCTTCTGCAGACATGTTTAATCCGGGGTCCTCGCACAGAGGTCTCCGAGGAGTCACTTTCTTGACCCTGAGAGGGAGGCAAGCCCAGAACAAACAATAACAACCATCTGTGTTGAAAACAAAATTGAATGAAGCCAAGGTATAGTTGATTAACTTATTATAGTCTAGAGTCAACACATACAACTCTAGTTATCCCCAGCTGATATGCCATATCAATACATAGAAATCACCTACTTCTAAAATTGGCAGAAAAGGATTCTAATAAAAAAACAGAAATCAACTAAGCTTCTATTCCCAATTATACTACTTTAAAATTCCCCTCAAAAAAATTCAAGCTGCCAGTCTGTATTATCAAGGAGTTCAGTCTCGTTTAAATAGAGCGTATCAAACAACAGACTGTTTCTCTGATCAGCAGAGAAGTAGGGGGAAATAACTTACAAATGGAGGCATAAAAGGCCACAGCTCCAAACAGAAATGTCTCATATTTTAGGGAGCTGCAGCTCCTATCACTAGGAGGTTAACCAAAAACATCCAAAATGGTGTCAGAAGTCTCATCATATTCCTGCTAGACCTCCCAAATGGTAGAATTACTAAATGTAAGTGTGCCACTACACTGAATTATATTAGAGCCTAAGTTTGTGGTCATTTTAACCTTGATGTGTCAATATAAGCATGCAACTACTACATGACCATTTTAAAAAACAATCTAAAGATTGGCAGGTTTTCTCATAAAAGGCCAGTGTCTAGCTCATTTTGTAAAAAAATAAAAAAGTGCTGCTCTTTACAAAGATCTGTTTGTCATCATCTTAACTAACTGAATTGTACAGCTTTTCTGTACCACAACTTGAGGCTAAGTGTTTCTCATATGAATTCTCCAAACACCTGTTACCTACTGTTCTAGTCACTCACTACTCAGGGGAAAAGATTCCCCCCCTCCCTGTTTTCTATAGCAAACAACAGTAAAACAATTAGACTGCAAAAATGTACCTTCAAAATTAAGTGAGATTCCATCACACCAAACCCATTAAGTACAAACACCTTGGCATTCGATGTAATATGGCCCCATGCACCTCTGGGTCTTAGTTCATCACTTGCCTTCATGAAGCAGTCCAGCTATTCCCTGCTCTTCCCATATATTTTATACTTTTCTGTCTCTATCTACACTGTTCTTCCTCTTTAAATTTTCCTCTATCATTTTCTACCTATCAAAATCCTATCTGTTCTTAAAGGACCACTGCAAATGCCACCGTCTTTTCCTGATTCCCATAATTGGATGTTAACTGAAACAGCCTCAAACCTGCTCCTAGAAGCGGCTCGAGAAACTGTTGATTTTAACAGGCAAGATGGAAAAGAGTACCTGTGCTTTGGGCTGGTCAGTTTGTTTAAGACTCTTACTCTTCTCAATCTTGCAGAGCTGGGCTTTGGCCTTTTTTAGGAGGCTGGCAACCCTCTTGTCAGTCATTGGAAGCTTGTCTGCCTGAGCCAACATGGAGCCTATGGAGGAAGTGGAATGTTTAACAGTGCTAGATGAAGGAGTGGAAAGGCAGAGGGTTTTCTCCTTCTCCAGGGATGGGGTAGTTGGGCCGAGGTCCAAGTTGCTTTTTTCCAGATTTCCTCTCCCTTTCTTTATAAGTATTTTGGTTTTGACAGCTGTCGTATCCCCAAGAGTCACAGAAGCAATATCAGTCCCAGAATCGAGTGATGAAGACTTCTTCCGCCCGGTTGCTTTTTTGGCAGAAGATGAAGTGGCCACATCTTCACCAACAGCCTTCTCTTTGGAAACTCTACCCATAGGATACAAAGCCGAGCTACTCTGAATTTCTGATCCCTTTTTCCTTTTCTCTTTCTTGGACTCCCGCTTATTCTCCTTTTCTCTCTCCCGGTCTCTCTCTCTACTCTTGTCCTTCTCCACGCTCTTGTCAGCATCTCGCTCTTTGGACAGCTCCTCGGGGGCCTTGTCTTTATTTCTCCCTCGTTCAGTCTGGGAGCCTGGGGTGAACCAAGGGAAGAGAGGGGTGGGACTACTGGATGAAAATGGCTCTGCTGGAGCACTAGTCTGCTTCCTTGGTCTCTGGTTTTTCTCTGCAGATTCCCCAGACTGAGTCAGGGAATGAGAAGGAAAAGTAAAAGTTGGGTTTAAGGCACTAGTGGCAAGAGGACCAACAGAAATGCTTAACGAGGAGGAGACAGAAGACGGTGGGGTGAGAGGTGACAGCTCAGAAGTGCTAAGCCTTCCACTTCTTGTCCTCATAGAGTGAGAAGGAGATCTTGGTTCGGATCGAATAGGGCTAAACACCTTTCTTTTCCTTTTCCTGTTAGATACTCCTGAAGAAGATGTGCCAGCAGAAGTTCGATTACTAGGCAAGGTTACAGACTCAAATATCCTAGAGTGAGCCTCACTCGGAGTAAACCTCGGCGCTCTCAGAAGCGGGCTCCTTTTGTGCATATCGAACCTTGTTCCAGAATGGAGAGGTGAAAACAATCGGGCTGAAGCAGCAGGACCAGACGTAGAAAACCCGGACGCGAAGCCGACATCCTCAGGAGTGAGTGGAGGGGGGCGGAAATTATCAAAGATTGGTTTGCGAATAAGACCTTCTTTGGCATACTTTGCTGAGGAAAAGTACTGTGGCTCTGACCTAGAGTGCTTTAGAGAAGTCCACCTAAACGTCGGTTCCCGCAAAATAGATTTTCGCTTCCCTTGCATGGGAGCGGCGGAAGTAGGCAAAAATGGTGATGCTAAGGGGATGGTTGGAGGCATGAGCCAAGGTGTGTGGTCAGAGATACTGGAGGCTGGCTGCAGTGGGGGCGGTGGTGTCAGCAGGGGTGGAGGGGGCGAGGAAGAGGTCTGCTGCTGGGGGGCACTTTGCAGAGTGGATAATTTTTTCGTGGTTCTGGATCCGAAACTTCTCTCCGACACCGAATACCTTCTGCTTCTCCGGTCACTGCTGTCATCTTCTGGGGACTGGGAAATAGGCAGTGGCGTATGGACTTCGGGGGTATCGCTCCGCTCTTCAGGAAGGACCTGAATCTCCTCAGAGGCCTGAGAATCCGTGGAGGTATCGACACTGGGGCTACTGGATCGGGAGGAGTCTGAAGACATTTGAGAGGAGTGCTGAGATGCTGCACTTGATTTTTCAGAAGATCCACAGGATGTGGCACTGAATCTACTGTTCGGTGTAGACTCCAGTCGGGCAATTTTAATTGGAGGGTCATAATCTTCATCCTCTATGAACCGCCGAGGGGTTTTGATGATCCGCGAGGAGATGGCACTGACAACAGGCATAATGAACTGTCGGATGTTTTTGACCTGTGTCTTCACCTTTCTTCCTTGCAGCTGAGCTGCTTCTTTCTCGATCTTCTTTTGAGCCCCCTTTTTCGCCCTCTGCAAGAGCTGCTTAGCAATTGTTGCATCTGTCCTTTTAGAAGAAGGAATAATCCTAACCGGCTTAATCCTTCGAGGGCTTTGTCTGACTACTGTCTTATCTTCTTTTGTGAGTGGAGGTGTTCCTTCCTTGTCTTTCCGGACCTTCTGGGGCTTTTCCAGTTCAGAGTTAATGAGGAGACCTGAAGGGGTCTTTATCCTTTCTGTTGATGGAGGCCGTCCTCGCCGGCGTACAATCTGTACCCCCTTCCTTCCTATTTGAAGCTTCCCTGTCTTAAACTTGGACTTGAGAGGAGAGAGTTTACCTGCTCTTAATTTTTTAATCTTTGTGGCTTGCTGAAATGTAGCGGAAGGCGTGCGCTTCATTTTCTTCAGGCTATCTTCTTTGTTTCCCTTTGGTAACTCGGAAATGTCCTTTCCGTGTGTTATTTTGAGTTTTACTCCAGGGAAGGTGGGAGGTCTTCCTCTCTTCTTTTCTATACTTTTAGAATCTCTCTTCTTGATCTTATCTCCAGATTTGGTCTCTGATTTATTTAGAGGGGAGAACACAGATGGGTCTGAGAGGAGAGCTGAATTTCGGTCAGAGCCACTTCTAGGTCTCCCGCGAGGTTTTCGAGGACTAGTTTTAACTGTGTATAGAAATTAAACAATGAAGAGCATATATTTAGCTTTGCAGTTTAGGTCTTAACTAAACTGAAGATAATTTAGCAAAAGTCATTCTGTACTGAACTCTATCTGGGTTTAATCAGTCAATAAAACATCTTTATTGTGCTTAGTTTCTTTTCACCAAAAACCAGCCTTAAATAAATCAAGTAAATAACATTCTACCTAAAAGAACCCTTAACTCCTTTTTTGATAGAAAAACTAAGATAATCAAAGAGGTTTTCAACTGAGCAGTTAATATACAAAACTAATTTTCCCACATCTTTAGGTGAACAAGGCTTTTTTTCTGAATTTAAAAAAAAAAAAACTGTTTTAAAAAAACTGTATGACCTTTTCCATATTCTAGTCATCAAGAGTAACATTTGAGAACACATTTATAGTAAAGTCATCCCATTTTTTTCAACTCAGAATTTTGGCTTTAATAAATATGAACAAGGTGCTCTCCAATCAATAATATACCAACTTCCATAGGCTACAATAATACACCACACCAATTTCTACAGGCTGCTCAGCTATATTTTCAATCTGCTTTGCCAAATTAAGTTAAGAAAGTTTCACTGAAAAGAAAAATATTCATTCATGAGACATCAGAAAAAGATCATTGAACTCAGTGGCAGGTGAACTAATCAGTGAAATGGCATGAGATATCCGTTAATCTACTCCCCTACCTACAGGTTCTTGAACCAGTCTTAAATTACAAAAAAGATTTAACTATAATTGATGTCAAGAGCAAACTGACTATTTAAATCAGATTTCTTCTATTCTAAATAAAAGGAATCTGCCAACTTTTAATCAACTCAATTTGCTACGTATTAAGAGTCTTCAGAAAACCAAAGTTTTCTAAAATTCTTTTCTTTTGGGTGGGAGGGGGTGTTGCTGAGGGGTCTCAGTTTCCTGACCAGGAACCGAACTCTGGTCACAGCAATGAAAGCCCAGAATCCTAACCACTAGGCCACCAGGGAACTCCCTAAAATTCTTTGTATTGTCTGTACTTTCTAAATGTATAAATAAGAGTTGCCTCGTCTGTCACATCTCTTCTCTCATGACTTTTCAATGTTTTATATGACTCAACATTCTTCTGAGGTTAAAACTTCCCCTAACAGGCACCAGAAGAGATTTATGCCATTATGATGAACATTTTAGACTATGGAACCGGCTTCCTAACAGAACAGAAATCGACAAAGGTCTGATTGTTGAGCTTTCTAAATATAAATGCTTTCCTCACCAATTAACTTGAGACTTCTCTTAACAGATTAAGGATTCACATATCTGTTCTCAGTATATACTAATTACAACAAATTACAACAAAATGGACTGGGGGACAGCAGAAAAACTATGCTTCATTTCTTTAAAATAATAATGTATATAGATGGGTTTTTAAATTAAAAAAAAAAAAAAAAGAAGACTATTCAAGATACACTGACAGCCAAGGGAAAAAAAAACAAGAGGAAACCATCAAGGGTTGTGAATCAACAAATTAAACTCTACCCAGATGTACATCACAAGATTCCTTATAATCTTGGTAAATCTGAATGTGGCCACTCACAGGCCTTTATTAATTCTGAAAACCTCTTCAATCCATCTTTTACAAGAAACTTTTGGTGGACAAGTAGGAAAATGCACAACAGAGAAAAGTCCAACTCTGCTGCTAACTTCCTTAATCCTCAATATACTCAAAGAACTCATAAGTCAGAAGTAACTGCTCAGTGTCTTTTCCTGGCCTCATTTTGTTATCTGTAAGTGAAGGGTTAGACTAGACAATCTCTAAAATCACCTTCTGATATGAAGTTTTAAGATTTTATCACACCTTAAAAAAAAAAGATTTTATCACATCTTAAAAGAGAAAACTGCTACTCTCTAAATGGCACAGGTACAGGAATACTAATGGTTAAGTCCTTCCAGCTAGAATAGCAATACTATCACCACTTGGGAAAGGAAAAATTGTTAACGTACTGTTTGAGTTAGATTACTATATAGTACATGATGACTCTTGAATGAAATGCAAATGATAACAATCACAAACGTCAATGACAAGAACCAAAAGCACAGCTAACATCATATTTAACTAGCCTGTCTACCCACATAAACTCAAAGACAACCATACAAGAAGTCAGAATGGCAGCACAAATGGGGAATTTTTTTTCATCATAAGATCTATCTCCCTCTCTTATACAGAACAGAATTCTGCAAGCCATTAGATGTTATTTCCACTGAGGATCATCTCGCAGGAAACTGCTGTTAAGTCTAGAATTTCAACTCATTCTAGATATTTTCTTGGTGAGAACAATGGCAAATATTGTTAATAAATGGAAACACCCATGTCATTTTTATTTTCTTTAACATAGTTTTTCAAGGATCAGGTAAAACAGTTTCATAGAGTGCCAATATTTTGTTTTTAGTTCTTTGACAAAAGTAGACCAAATTTCATCTGTTTAAAACAACGGTCAAATTATCTGTACAATTCAAAATGCATAAATCTGAGGATGCTATCATTAGTAGGTAGCCTTCATTTTTGCTTACCAAGTTTTATAAGTATTCGAGAGAAACCTAGCCCCATGTCACAGGTGGTTCCCATAGAGAAGCATAATTAAAGATAAACCACAAGTGACCTAACAGAGAGGAGCCCCATAAAGAGTGCTAGTTCATAAAGCCACTTCCTACTTAGTGTGAGGGAAAGGGAGCAATTTCTCCAAAAGAAATCTAAGACCACCTTTTACATGCAGAGAAGGCAAGGGGAAGTCACAGTCTCTTAACAAACAAAACTTCAAGGTGTCATGTGTTTAAAGGGTCATACCTGAAGGAGACCTTGTGGGACTTCGTACTCTGACTTCTTCATCTGAGCCAAAACCTAAGAACTGCTCATCCTACAACAAAGGAAAATTATTTTAAAATCAGGGAAAAAAAAAAAAAACAACAACCCATAAATCTGAACATATCCCAAAGGAATGCCCAGAGGAGACACACATGAATTTGGAAAATTTAGCCTCTATATATCAAACATCATCATTCCTATAGATATTTTATTATAAAATAACTTAATACTGAAATAAATAAACCCAGCCATATGGCTTCAATACAGACATACAGGAGCTGTGTAATAACTGAACATTGATAAGTCACCTTTAGTGCACAGTACACAGGGGACAGTCCTAAATTTCAACCTATAGATACAGCCCAAAACAATTAAAGGATGACTGTAACTCAAGTAAGCAAATCAGTACAATGGCAGAAATACACAGCCCCAATAAAAAATATTTTCAACAAGTAAAGCTTACAGACACATAAGGAACAACCTACAGTACCATAATCTCTTGTCTACTAAATACTAAGAGACTGAAATTGCCAAAATCGTCAGTTCCTTAACTCAGGAATTGACATTTAGATGTGATTTCTATACATTTGAGATCCAAAGATTCTCAACATGCATTTTATGGCATTATTTTTAAATGCCCTGTGATAAGAGACTTAATGGTGGGCAGCAGCATTTGTGAAAGGATGGTGAACTGACCACATAAAGGGTGAAATGCATCCAAGGATAGCTGAAGAAAGAAAGCACTTTAATTTCAGTTGTACTTAGAGAAGGCAAAAGGCAAAAACTTTTCTTTCCCTCCAACTTTTAACCTACTTAAAAAAAATACTAAGGATTTAACCAATTTTGAACAAATTCTCAAGAAACACGGTCCATTTAAACAACTTGATTAATAGACATTCACCAATTCAGAGACTAAGAGTTCTTTCTAGAAAGAGACGAGAGAGATAATTTCAGATGCTAGGAACAAAATCCACATAAAAGAACAAATTAAGGAATTAAAGACAGATTTTCTGGTACCTCCAACTGATACTGATAATCCCCAAATTAAATTCGAACAGTTAAAGCCCCCCCACTTTGAGAGGGGACCAGTTCGACTCTTGTTTGTGGATGCATGGCACCACTGAAGAGAGGGAAGGGTTAGTCTGAGGTCTCAATGTCTTTATTTATTGCAGTGTTACAAGGAATAAATGAAATAATTTATGGAAATTATGTAATTTATGTAAAATCACTCAGAAAACTATAATGTGGCATCCACATTATAGTTATTATTACTGATGTGATTTTAGAAACTGAAGCTCCAGAAGGCCAGATGACTTACCCAAGACCATACAGTTAGTTACAAAGAACTTTGTACCATAATGGCCACAATCTAAAACTAGAAAATATTTGGAGGAATCCAATAAATTATCTATACTACAAAATTCGATAAATTTTTTCAGCTACTATTAAAGTAACATGAAGCCCATTTTCAAATCCTTAAAGTTTCTGATTTAATTCATTCTTTTCCGGCATTATCCTTATGGAACAACCTGGTAGTCTATGCATTTCACAAAGACATCTGGGGATTTCCTAACACTTACCAGGGGACTACACTGCTAAATGCATAAATTCTATGCTCTGAGAGTGTTGCAACAAGAGAGTTCTACCAACTATACACACACTAACCAACAGGCAAAGTAACCAAAGCAGAAATAACGAAAGATGATTAATCTTTAAAAGAAACATGAGATTCACATAGCTATGTTCTATATTTTAAACTTTCACAATATGTAACTGTACAACCCTAATTCAATCTACTCCAAAACAGAGTACTACAGAGCTGTCAAGCAGTCATTAAAATAACTGCCAATGTTTAAAGTTTCCAAGTACTTCCCAAAATGACAGAAAGCATTAACTCTTTCTCTGTGGCCTTGTAGTTGGAATAAGAAAAGACTGACTTTCCTTCTATCCAAGAACTTTCTTTTCACTTGAAATATATTGACAGGTTGACTTCTTGAAGCACACTTAAAAACATAAGCACCCATTGTTTAAACAATCCAGACAGTTTAGTCAAAAACCAAAGCCATCATTGTTATGTTAAAGAGCTCTGGTCCACTAACTGTGAAATTCCAATTCCATATACAAGTCCCCCAAGCTGAGAAAGCATTGGGAGAAAAAATCCTGCAAAAAGGTGCTACAAGTGAAGTTCTTTCTGCCTCTCCAGTCTCTCCCATAACCCACTTTAAACTCTTCAGTTCCTGGAAGATGCAGTAAACAAGGTAACAGTGCTGGCTTTCCAGGGAATCAGACTTGCCTAGAAATCAAAAGACTAAGTCTAAATGTCTACAAAAAGATAACTAAGAGGAGCTGCAATTAAATCCATGGTGGCTCAGATGATAAAGAATCTGCCTGCAACGCGGGAGAGACCAGGGTTCAATCCCTGGGTCGGGAAGATCCCCTAGAGAAGGGAAAGGCAACTGACTTCAGTATTTTTGCCTGGAGAATTCCACGGTCAGAGAAGCCTGTAGGGTGACAGTCCATGGTGGGGGGGGTGGGGGGGAGGGGTTGGCGGCCAAAGAGCTGTACACAATGAGTGACTAACACTTTCACTTTCTTTCACTGGGCACTACGGCATCATAAGCCTGGAGAGCCCTGAAAAGAGGAAACGGGAGACACCAGGCTACACGGGACCAAGTATTTCTGGAAACTGGGCCCAAACAGCCAGCTACACTTTTCACTCTGGCTTTCTCTGATGAGCACAGCATTCCAAGACAAAGTATAGGCAAGAGGCAACAAACCTATTCCTTCTGGATAATGATGTCCTTGGAGAATAGATCATCAAAATTGTTATCCTTTCCTTACCACCAAAGATAGAAAAATACCCTTGCCAAGCTAAGCCCTTAAATCATATTTAGCTTCCAGAGATTAGGAATGCAATGAAGCTAATGTCATTTCCTAAGTGAAAGTTAATTCTAAAATAATAAGCGTGTAGAATTTATTACCCCCACCCTTATCTCTAGGGGTTATTTGAGAACTTCCAAACATATCTTTAACAGCAAATTCTACATTACCCATAAATATCCTAACATTTGAGGATTTTTATTTTATGTTAATGGCAGGATTTTAATCCTTTAATGGCTCTTATATTTGTGATGAAGCGATAAAGAATATTTTCCACAGGAGAACCTAAGTAAACCCAAAATAAGTATTACAGACAATAATGTTTACATATAAAATGTAATGATGAAGACATTTTAGAAAAATACATGAAGTTCTATATTTCAAGGAATTATGTACTACTAGGACAATTTTGCAAACAAAGCACTATTTCTTTTACTTGTCCATTCATTCAAAAACCATTTATACACTATCTATTCCTGATGCAAAGAGGAGTAAGACATGATGACTCTGCTCCCAAGAAGTATCTAAGGGAGATAGGCAGGTGCCCAATCTCAGTCTTCCTTTCAAAATCCTTTCAAATGTTGGTGAAGGATAAATTACTAGTAATTCATACTCTGGAATTAAAAAACTGGCTTAAATCTTAGAATAGTTCATTCTTCCTCTTGTATTAGTATTAGGTTCATGGAGAAACATTCAACACATTTCAAAATTCTTCCGAAGGATGGCAATGTCTATCTCCATGCCTCAGTGTTGTTCTAGGCACCACTCCAGCATTAGAAATCGGAGAGAGTTTAAGTAATCGAGACCTAAATCATCTGCGGTGATTAGATGTGACACAGTTCCTAGGAATACCAGTGATATCTGATCTAACTTGCAACTGATAGAGGCTGATGTGTTTTTCCTCCCTACTCCCAACTAAAATGCCTAGATTTTATCTCCTTCCCTAAATTCCTCCTGATTTACCCTAGAGCAGAAATCACTCACCTGGAGTTTTCCCATCTCCCAATTTTATGTTGAGATTATTTTGAATACTACTCTAATAAACAAGCTTGGGCACATCTGGCCTTCAGTTAATAAGGTTTTGGGTGCCTGTTCATTGCTCCTTTCTTTTCTTGTGAGATTCCTCAGCACTCCAGAGCACTGAACTAGGTGGCAGGTAACTTAGCACCCTTCTGTCTCCAAAATGTTTACTCTTTTGGGTTTAAAAATACCAAATTTCTTCAACTACAAAGGTTTTACTGATGGATCAACTCACAAATAACATCCATAACCACAGACTGTATCAAAAGCACCCTGACACCTAACTGTTTGAAATTCCTTGTTTTGAAGGCTTATAATTTTTGATATCATCATATGTGGTTCCATCATATGAGGAGGCCACAGAACTAAGAAAATTACTAAGAACTAAAGAAGATGAAGATACATCAAGGAGGCATACAGTGCATCTCAGTAGCTCTAGTTAAGGAGTAACACTTCTCCTTCGGGAATTTATCCCCGTTAGTTATCACTTCTTCTGCCACATTTCTCTGTGTGTCACCGGCTACAATTCCCTGGTGGTCCAGTGGTTAGGACTTGGCACTTTCACTGCCGAGGGCCCAGGTTCAATCCCTCGTCCAGGAAGATCCCACATCCGAGGGGCAACTAACCCTGCATACCACAACTATTGAGTCCCTGAGCTGTAGAGCCCATGCTCTGCAACAAGAGAAACCACAGAAATGAGAAGCCTGTGCGCACCAAGGAAGAGGAGCCCCAGCTCGCCACAACTGGAGAAAACCTGTTCGTGGCAACAAGACCCAATGCAGCCAAAAATAAAATAAAGAAACAAGTAAACCTTGGGGGGAAAAAAAAAAAGAATACACAGGGAGATTGACCTCAGGCTGGTGGTGGTAGTTTAGTTGCTAAGTCATGTCTGACTCCTGCGACCCCATGGACTGTAGTCTACCAGGCTCCTCTATCCATGGGATTCTAGGCTAGTAGGAGAGATTAAACCAATTTACTCACCCATTCATTCATTAAAATATATATATAAGCCCGTTTCTGGGTTAAGGGATGAATATAGAGATAAAAGACAGTTTCTGCCTTCAAGGATCTGCTAGTCTGTGACAAACAGATCTTTCAATCAATGGAATAAGTAGCCAATATTGTATAATAACTAGGAATGGAGTAGTATAACCCTTAAAAATTATGAATCATTATATTGTACACCTGTAACTTAGTACTATACAGCAACTATACTCTAATTTTTTAAATGTTAAAAATAAATGAAAGATTTTTAAAACTTAATGGAATGCAGTGTGTTTCCTGCCATGCCAGAGGAATACACATGCCAGAGGAATGAATATGAAAGCACAGCAGAAAGGTGACTCACTCAGTCAAGGAGAAGAGCCAGGAAAACCACTGCAGAAAGGATGAAAAGCTTACTCCAACTTCTGAAGGATAATAAATTAGGGTTGAAGGGAGATACTGCAGGCAGAGAGAGTAACACATACAAAGGACAGAGGTACAAAAGAGCATGGCATGGAGTGAAATTACACACAGTTCAGCAGAGCTGAGGCCCTCGCCGATGTGGGAAAGAGGCATAAGATGTTGAAGGGCAAAAAGGCCGAGGGAAATCATGAAAGGTCTTAAATGCCTTTATGAGTTTGAAGTCTCTCTTCAAGGAAGTACAGGCCTCATCCTGACGGCTCCAGCTCATCAGTAACATTTTCGGGCAGCAGAGAAGCATGATTAGATTTATATTTTCAAAAGATCACTATGACAGCAGTGGGGAAGCAGAGATTACCTTTAAAGCCAGAGGCAGTAAGAACAGTTATAAAATGACTGCAGTGGCACTGGGGATTGAGGAGAAGCACAGATTACATAGACGGCTAGGAGGCAAAACGAACATGGCTTTAATATGAAGGGTTATCTGCAAAGACGTGCAAGTTTATGGTGATATTTGTAAGACTGGGACTAAAGAAAGAAGTTTCTATGAGGAGGAAGGGAAATCACTTTAGACAACTGAATGTGAAATGTCTGTCCAAGTTGTTAGATAGAACCATCTGGAGGAAATGCATCTGATTCAGTGAATTTATGAATGTTGAAACTGTACATATAAATGCAGTCACCTAGGGAGAGAATACAGAGAGAAAAGGGGGACCCATGGCGAGTTCCCAGGGAATACCCACTCTTCACCTACAGGGGAAAGGGAATCTTAGGGAAGAGAAAGAGATGGAATAGCCAAGGAGAACAATCTTGTATCTAAGTAAGTAACAGTCAAGAGAAGAACACACATCAAGGATGGCAGAGCTGGGGAAGGACTGAAACGTGTACAGAGGTTATCAAAATTGGGAGGTCACCTACGACCTTTCTGAGGTCCAGGGCAGTGTTAGAGGTAGGAGGAGCCCAAGTGCAGCGGGTGGAGGTGTGACTGGAAAGTGACTACAGCAGAAATGAGTATAGACCACTCTTTTGAAAAAAACTCAATTACACAGGAAAGGAGAGAATGGACACAACGCAGGGACGCGCCTGCGGGGATGACTTTTTGAGCTGTTGTGTTCATTTGCTTAAGGAGGACACAGCAGTCAGGGAGAGGCTGAAATTTCTCAACAGCAAATCAGCAATAGATGGAAAAGGGATGCGAAGGCGGGGTGGACTCTGAGAGGAAATGAAGACAAAGTGCAGTGGAGGGGAGTTCTCTCCCATCAGTAAAGAGCCTAAGCGTGCAATGAGCAGTGGACAAGTTGACAAGCAAGAGAAAGCTTAGAGATTTCTCTGAAATCACAGGCAAAATTTGTTTACATGGGCATCTGGCAGACGGAGAGACACAAATTTCTTCAGATTCTCAAAGAGGCTCTCAATCCACAAAAGTTTTTTAGCATGCTGCTCTGAAGGAAATAAATCATGGAACAAGGCTGACTTAGAATAAATGGGATGGGGTAGTGGAGAGAAATAGGAAATAAGATGCAAAGACTTATAAAAACTGATTTGGTTAGAAAGGGGTAGCCACAGCAGGGCCAAGATCAAAGATAAATGAACTATCAGAACCTTGTTAATTCTAGAATGGTATGGTCAAAATTCAGCCACTAAAGAGTAGGAGCTACTTTTGAGTCTCAAATGTAGAAAAAGTATAACTCTGAAATTTGTCTCTTCTTGACAGGCTATTTAAATTTATACATATGAAATTAGAGTAGGAAAGAGACTGAATAAAGGGAGACCAGATAGCTGGCAGTCTACAGTTAATATTCAAATGTGATTGGTATTCAGTCATTCCAGCAAGTATTATATTGTCAATAAACACTGTTTGAGATGCTAAAGATACACAGGTGAAGAACTGACAAAATTTCTGACCCATGAGAAAATAAATATATAACAAGAAAAGGAGGGCACTCAAGATTGATGAGGGGTTACCTGTGGAAGTTATTTTCACTCGGATGGTCAGGAAATGTTTTTCTAAAGTGACAGTTTTCCAAAAACTGGCAAACTGTTGGCCACAGTCCAAATCTAGCCTGCCCCCTGGTTTGTTCAGTCCATGAACTAAGAATGCTTTTTAAACATTTTTTATATAGTTTAAAAAAAAAGAAAGCCTTCCTCAGTGATCAATGCAAAGAAATAGAGGAAAATGATAGAATGGGAAAGACTAAAGATCTATTCAAGAAAATTAGAGATACCAAGGGAACATTTCATGCAAAGATGGGCACAATAAAGGACAGAAATGGTATGGACCTAACAGAAGCAGAAGATACTAAGAAGAGGTGGCAAGAATACACAGAAGAACTGTACAAAAAAGATCTTCACGACCCAGATAATCATGATGGTGTGATCACTCACCTAGAGCCAGACATCCTGGAATGTGAAGTCAAGTGGGCCTTAGGAAGCATCACTATGAACAAAGCTAGTAGACGTGATGGAATTCCAGTTGAGCCATTTCAAGTCCTAAAAGATGATGCTGTCAAAGTGCTGCACTCTATATGCCAGCAAATTTGGAAAACTCAGCAGTGGCCATAGGACTGGACTGAAAGTTCAGTTTTCATTCCAATCCCAAAGAAAGGCAATGCCAAAGAATGCTCAAACTACCGCACAATTGCACTCATTTCACATGCTAGCAAAGTAACACTCAAAATTCTCCAAGCAAGGCTTCAACAGTAATGTGAACTGTGAACTTCCAGATGTTCAAGCTGGATTGAAAAAAGACAGGAACCAGAGATCAAATTGCCAACATCCGCTGAATCATCGAAAAAGCAAGAGAGTCCCAAAAAACATCTACTTCTGCTTTATTAATTATGCCA
Source organism: Bos mutus (assembly GCF_027580195.1). Lineage (NCBI taxonomy): Eukaryota > Metazoa > Chordata > Mammalia > Artiodactyla > Bovidae > Bos > Bos mutus. Next base: position 50,725,972 of record NC_091631.1, read on the forward strand.
AAGCCTTTGACTGTGTGCATCACAACAAACTGTGGGAAATTCTTCAAGAGATGGGAATACCAGACCACCTGACCTGCCTTCTGAGAAATCTATACTTGGGTCAAGAAGCAACAGCTAGAACTGGACATGGAACAACAGACTGACTCCAAATCAGGAAAGGAGTACATCAAGGCTGTATATTGTTACCATGCTTATTTAACTTATATGCAGAGTACATCATGAGAAACGCTGGGCTGGAAGAAGCACAAGCTGGAATCAAGATTGCCGGGAGAAATATCAATAACCTCAGATATATAGATGACACCACCCTTATGGCAGAAAGCGATGAACTAAAGAGCCTCTTGATGAAAGCAAAAGAGGAGAGTGAAAAAGTTGGCTTAAAACTTGACATTAAGAAAACTAAGATCATGGCATCTGGTCCCATCACTTCATGGCAAATAGATGGGAAACAGTGGAAACAGTGTCAGACTTTATTTTCTTGGGCTCCAGAATCACTGCAGATGGTGACTGCAGCCATGAAATTAAAAGACGCTTGCTACTTGGAAGAAAAGTTATGACCAACCTAGGCAGCTTATTAAAAAGCAGAGACATTACTTTGCCAACAAAGGCCCATCTAGTCAAAGCTATGGTTTTTCCAGTAGTCATATATGGATGTGAGAGTTGGACTATAAAGATAGCTGAGCACTGAAGAATTGATGCTTTTGAACTGTGGTGTTTGAGAAGACTCTTGAGAGTCCCTTGGACTGCAAGGAGATCCAACCAGTCCACCCTAAGGAAATCAGTCCTGAATATTCATTGGAAAGACTGATGCTGAAGCTGAAACCAATACTTTGGCCACCTGATGCAAAGAAGTGACTCATTTGAAAATACCCTGATGCTGGGAAAGATTGAAGGCAGGAGGAGAAGTGGACGACAGAGGATGAGATGGCTGGATGGCATCACCAACTCAATGGACATGAGTTTGAGTAAACTCCGGGAGTTGGTGATGAACAGGGAGGCCTGGCGTGCTGCATGTAGTCCATGTGTCGCAAAGAGCTGGACACGACTGAGCAACTTAACTGAACTGACTGATATGGTTAAAAAATCCGAAGAATCATGCACATGAAAATTATATGAAATCCAAATTTCATGGTGCACAAATAAAAGTTTTATTGGCACACAGGCCCTTGTGTCACAGTTTCTGTATCGTCTATGGCTGTTCTTTAGACTACAACAGCAGAGCGCAGTCTGGCAACAGAGACCATTCAGCCCTTTGCAGAAAAAACTGGCTGAACCCTGGTTTAGACCTAAATGATGAGAAAAAGACAGCCGTATAAAGATCTAGATGACACAGTTTTCTCGCTAGATAGTAAGTGCAAAGGCCCACAGACAACAACGAGCGTGACACGGATGACAGACCACAAGGCCAGTGTGGCAGTGGAGCAGAGGGAGAGAGATGAGAAGAGGTGGTGCTGGAGAAGCAGACCCGACCAGAGGCCAGACCACGCACAGCTTTGCAGGACAGGAGAAGGAACCTGGATTTACTCAAGCAGTTGGGGGAGAGAAGATGGGGAAGAGACACCCACAGGTGTAAAGGAGGGAATAGTAAGAACTAATGGATTTACATTTGGAATCCACAGTTACCATGTGAAGAACAAACTTAGTGAGGTAAAAACACAAGCAAGGAGATAAGGGAATAGTCCAGCCAAAAGATTGTAATGGCTAAGACTTCTTGTGCTGGAAGAATGAATGAGAGGAAGTTGCATTTAAGGTATTCTGAAGGTAATACAGATTTTCCTGATGGGTTATTTGGAATATGAATATAGGGAGAAATCAAGGATAACTCCTATATGTTAGACCCAAGCAATTGGGTAAATAGCAGAGTCATTCTGAAACAAGGAGAAAGGAGAAAATCAAGACTTTCTGGACATGGGAAGTGTAAGATACCTACTAGATATCCAAGCACTTCAATGGATACCCATTTCCTTGTCAGGGAATAATAGTGGCTACCGCAGTGGATGGGCATGATTAGGTGAGATAATACCTGTGAAGAACTCAGAATACTGCCCGGCGTACCACAAACACTCAGTAAATGCTAATCACGCTTATTCTTATTATGCAGATGGAGTGTCAAACAGGCAGCTAGAAATATAGGTCTGGGACTCCAAGAAGTAGTCAACGGTTAGAGACAAAGATTTAGGAGTCCTCTGCATACAGATAAGGCCTGGATGAGGTCATCTAGGAAAGCGCACAGATGAAGAAGGTGGCCAAAGGCAGACTCCTAGGTGACTCCAACATTCAGGTGAGTTAAGCAATGGAAGGAAGCCATAGAGAATACTGAAAATTAGTAACTGATGAAAAAAAATTGATGAGTGTGGTGTGACAGAACCCAAGAAAGGAGTGTTTCAAGACAGGAGTGGTCAGCTGGTTCAAAAGGTGCCCAAAGTTGAATAGGAGGAGGACTGAGAAATTAGCTATTCAATCTGGCAAGAGAGACACCCTTGAGGATTTTGATAGGAGCAATTTCAGAGTCATGAGGATAAATAAAAGCCAAACAGCACGGGATGAGGAGTGGCTGAGAGGTGAGAAAGTGGCACCTGCAAATACACATCGCACTTTCAAGGAATTTTATTGTGAAAGGGAACGGAAAAGCGGGGAGTGGCTGGGAAAGGACGTGGGGGTCCACGGTTTTTTAAAAGAACTATTTAAGTCAGTTAAACAGTTTTATATGTTGATGAGGCTGAAACTGCCGATGGAGGAGGGAGAGGAAGGGATAACTGCAGGAATGACCCTACTCTGAGTAGATGAGAGGGGATGAAATCCAGGGTACAAGTGGAGAGTGACACTTCTTCAGCTGTAGAAGGCAATGAAAGATGTGCTAGTGACTGTGTGTGTGCACGCTCACTCAGTTGTGTCTGACTCTTTGCAACCCCATGGACTGTAGCCCACCAGGGTCCTCTGTCCATAAAATTTTCCAGGCAAGAATACTGGAGTGGGTTGCATTTCCTAACTTCAAGGGATCTTCCCCGCCCAGGGACTGAACCCACACCCCTCGAGTCTCCTGCATTGGCATCAGATTCTTTACCACTGCACCACCTGGGAAGTCCGTGTGCTTCAGTCCCTTTTAACAGGAGGGGAAAGGAAGCTATAAACACACGGGGTACAACTGACACTCAAGAATCAGTAAATAAAGACTACTACTTGAATTGCTCCCAAGAACAATTCTGTTAATATTAGCTTCAAGAGCTTCAACCTTCAAATGACCAATATCCAAAGTATCTTGCAAGGTATTATAATTTTAGTACTTATATTCATGCTATATTTTAAGCCAAGCTTGGTAAAGAGGAATTAAATGTAAGTTTCATGAAGGAAGAGACTTATTCAGGGCTAATGCCCCAACACTTGGTTATCTGCCGGGTACATAAGACATTCTTAGAAAAATAGCTAAGATAGCTAAGTTGCTATCTCTTACTTTGTGGAGTGCTATGTTTATGAATGCCACTGGGGGGAAGATAAGCCTCTTTACAAGCTGTTCATCATTTGTAAAAGAAAACTATATAGTGACACTTGTAAATTATTTCCAAATGTGAGTGTAACAATAATTTGACTGAATTTATAAGAAAAAGAATATAAAATATTCAAGCATAGTCAAATACACAAATATCAGGAGATAAACTTCTTAAGCCAAGATGGTTTCTGAAATCCAACCAGCTGAGAGATGTATACAGTTATTGAACTGACATCATCATCTCTCGTCAACAAACTGGCAGTGGCAGGGCCAAGGCCAGATTCTCTCTGGCTCTTGGTGCATCAAAGAGAACTATGGCTGTTTGAATGTGTAACACAAAGGAAGAGATTTCAACTGTTTTAAATATGTTCTCTATCTGATACTGAACCCCCAAAAGTCACCTAGGATTAAAGAGTGCAAAGACAGTAATACACTGTCCTCAGTAACAACAGTTGGTTAAGTTTTCACCTACACAGGAATGAAAGCGTTTTCAAATGTTTAATTCAATTCTACCTAGCACTGTTACCTACAAAACACAAATGCTGCCCACTTTGTAATCAGAGAAAGAACTGTCTCCTTATCCTCACTCCTTATCAACAGGAGCAAGAAGCAGAGATGCTCAAAACAGCACAGGTGAGCTCCACCCATCCTGCTCTGGAAAAGAAGCAAACATAAAGCAGCTCAGCATCTTTGAAAAAAAAAAAAAAGACAAGAGACAAAATGAACCCACTACATCAGATAGTAAGCTATACAGATTCTTGGCAATGCTCCAAATTACTTTGCAGGATCTTTAAAAACAAAACAAACCCAAAACAGAACAAACAAAAATTAAAGACTTTCAGTCTTCTAGGTTCCAAGTCTGAACTGGTTTGTCTACTTGCTGAAGTAGAAGAAATAAAGCCCACTTAACTGATATACTGTAGACATTAAATTAATCAACACAATGACAGGGTTTCTTCTTTGTTTAACAGGGAAGTACCACAAAATGACTAGATCCACTTGAACGCCTGGAAAAATTAAACAAACAAACACCAACACTGTTTTCAGAGATGGTTCTTTTTATTACAAGAAGTTCTGGTCCTCCATAGGCCAACTTCCAATAGTTAACTTCATTTTGAGGTGTATGTTCATTCAATTATAAATTTCTACTAGAATATTTCATTTTTTTTTTCTTCCAGCTTGTTGTTCTGATCTTGGTATAAAAGTCAGATTGCATCTTTCCTTCTGGGCTGTTGAATGACCAACAACAACTAAAGTAACACTGAGGAGTTCACAACTTTCTTTCCTCTAAAGGTAAATAGAGTTATCTCTACAAAGAGTCAGTTTTCTAAAGGAACAAAGTGAATTCGGACACAAAAGTAAACATTATCTTTGGCAAAACAACAAAGCTACCAAATCAGTCAACAGAATATGACCTAACATTTTTGAAGATTAATGTTCAGTGTATGAATTTGGAAATTTTGTGTTCTTATTATCTTAAAAAACCAACTGACTTCTACATCATATTTGGAAGTTTATCGTCACATTCTGAGAAGCTCACTAAAGTTTACGTGGCATTAACTCACTAAAACAAAAAAGTCCCTGGTATTTTATTACTCTAACACTGGAATCTCTCAAGGAGAATGAATAGACAATCATAAGAAGTATTCTTTGCTTTTGTAATCTCTTGCTTTCTTAATTTATACCTTTATGATAAGCAACTAAAAGTTACAGAGAAAACTGTTGTTTAGTCACTACGTCATCTCTGACTCTTTTGCAAACCCGTGGACTACAGTCCGCCACGCTCTTCTGTCCATGGATTTCCCAGGCAAGAACACTGGAACAGGTTGCCATTTCCTTCTCCAGGAGATCTTCTGACCCAGGGACTGAACCCAAGTCTCCTGCATTGGCAGGCAGATTCTTACCGCTGAGCCACCAGGGAAACCCCACAGGAAAAGTAGGACTCTCTTATATTTCCAATTCCCAGTTTCTCAGATGGCACCAATTTTACAATTCGGTAATCAAGCCACCATTCACTTTGCCACCACTTGCAGAATCCCTGCAACAATCCAGCTTCACCTCTGAACTCCAGTCATTTTGAGATGGTCTGGTTAACAGTGGACAGCATTCTACATGAAACTTAGAAACTACTCATTACATTTATATCACTTAAGGCCAGATAACCTTAAATAAACCTAGTATCAATTTACCTACAAGAAGGAGTTTATACACAATTCCAGTACTAAATTCCAAAGTCCTAAACCTTCAGTAACCCACTCAAGGTTGTGGGACTAAAAGCTAGCAGGAAAAAGAGCTGGTGTTAATATCAGTTCTGCCCAGACTCTTGGTAATCTATATGAATAATCCCAATTCAAAGTTTTCATTCTGACTGTGCCGGAAATGCTTTTTGCAACCCAACATATTTAAAAAGGTTTCATTCTGAGTAATGCAAGCCCTCCTCCCGGCCTCAAAAGCCAAGGGTCAGAGGCTTTTGTAATCCTCATTCACATGAAGCCAACCTTATTAGACTGGAAACGATATACAAAGCACTTGTTATAATGCATCCATAAGCAGTGATACCCTTAACAAGGAATATTCTGCAGCACATCTCTTTAGACTACAACTGAAAATGGATATAAAAGCTATAAATATTTGCTTCCTATATTGAGACCAGAACTACTATCTCCCCTAGTTTCTCTTGACTTTAAGATTTCCCTCTTAGCTCCATTTACCAAGTTTTTATTCTCCTATAAAACCACTATAAAATCATTTCATAAAGACCTTTCTCTAGAGCTTGCTACTGAAAGTTAATTATTGCCATAAACTGACAATTCAAATAAAATACGTCTCAGGGAGCCAGTGAGACCCTAGGACCCCTTGGGGAATATTAAAAAGTATAGAACATGATCCACACCCTCCAGGATCTGAATAAAAAAAATTATTGATTCAGAGAGTGAGAAGGTGGCTTGAGAAGTCATTTTACACATATGTAAGACTGTACTTCAAAATTCACCTCCAGAGAAGATCATAAAATTATTTCAGTAATCTTTTCACCATCATTATCATGAAAATTATCATTAGCATCAAGATCTTTAAACAACTATCCTTTGCTTCAATTTAAACCTATTTTACTCTTATTTGAGCATCAGTGGAGCTGGAAAACAGCTGGTTACCATTCCTAATAATGGATCCATTCATGTTTTTTGAAGAGTTATTAAGTTGCCTCTTAACCTTTCATTCTCTCAACCTTTCCTCACAGGACTGACTTCCAATCATATAATCATCTTTTGAGTCTCCTCGGAACGGTCTCCAAGGTCTCCTCATCCCTTTAAGTTGAGGAACCTAGAAATGGAAACAACACTCCAGTAAGGGGGTGACCAGTGCCAGCATTATCTATTTAAAGATGATACCACCCCATCCAGATTCCTCGACATCACTTCTAAAGCCCCGACCACTACTTTTACAAACGTGTCCTCTGATGGCTCTTGGACTTTCTTTTGCTGTACTTAAGTTAGATTCAGAACTATCCTAATAGTCTTGAACAACATAATACCTTAGGCAATATATCCTTACAAAGTATTTCTAGAAGTTGTATGTATAACAAATTTTCAATTCAACATTCACTGGTCACCTTCTAAATGAAAAGTCACCATTGTAAACAACATAAAACACAAATGATGACTAGAAATGGTCCATGTCTTAAGGAAATCATAATCTAATGGGGGAAAGACAGACACAATCAAAAGTATGTACAACAGAAAGTATCCTGGAGTGAATTCTTTAAGGGGAGGATAAAGAACACTAAGAAAACAGAAAAGGAAAAGCTGAATTTCAGATAGTAGTGGTATCTTGAAAGCTTCACGAAGAGTGGGATCTGAACTGAGCCATGAGAGATGAATAAGTCAGAGGCAGGTCAAGATGGGAAAATGCTGTAAGGCAAAGGAGAGGCATTAGCAGATGTATAAAGGCAGGCACAAACACTGCGGAGAACACCTAACAGACTGGTAGCTCAATGTGGCTGAAGCACATTAAGTGAAAATGTGTGTTCAGGAGATAATGTTCAAAATGTAGGAATGTAGGCCAGCTAGATTATGAAGGGCTGGGAATTTTAAATCTTATTTTACATTCAGTGAGAAGTCAAAGAGTTTTAGGAATAAAGTGACAGAATCAGATCTATATTTAAGAAAACCACTGGCAACACTGTATATACAGTGAAAAGGAAAGCAGAGAGACCAGTTAGGAGATTACGATTATAATCCATGCCAAGGTAATGGAAATTTAAAGTAGGATGATAAAAACAGAAAAACAGTGACAGATTAAAGAAACACTATAACAGTATCACAGACAAGCCCCAGAAAGTGACTGGATGGGGTGGGAAGAGAAAGGGACAGAAGGTAGCACAGCGCAAAGAGCATGAATGAGCCTTCAAATAATTACAGGTCTGGATTTGAATTCTAGCTCCATCACTTACGGGCTTCCCTGGTGGCTCGGCTGGTAAAGAATCCACCTGCAATGTGGGAGACCTGCGTTCAATCCCTGGGTTGGGAAGATCCCCTGGAGAAGGGAAAGACTACCCACTCCAGTATTCTGGCCTGGAGAATTCCATGGACTCTATAGTCCATGGGGTCGCAAAGAGTCAGACATAACTGAACGATTTTCACTATCTGTCACTTACTAGCCGCAAAACTTAAGGAAATCTATTTAACATGTCTGTACCTTGGTTTTTTTCATCTGTAAAAAAAAAAAATAGTATATCAGGTATTTTAGCAAACCTATTTTTTAAGTGAGATAAAACTATATTTTTCCTCCTTAAGCATACTATCCTCTATGAACGACTCTTAAAGCTTAATTTATTTTTTGACTATTCTACTTGTGGTTATTTTTATGTCTCAAGTTTAAGTTCCAGCCTATAATTTAGCATTTTTTCTGTAAATAAACTGTAGTTGCATTGATCTCCATAGGCCTAAACTTACTCTCCTTAAGCTGAAACTTGAGAACAAATGTCAAACAGTTACCAAGTACAGACTAATGAATCTGAACCTGGGGGCCAAGCACCCTGAAGAGCCTCAGAGTTGTTTCAGGAAATCACCATGTACTCACACTCGAAAAGATAAGCAACACCAGTTATACAGACCAAGAGTAGCAACCCCAATACAGCTGCCTTGGCCTGATAATTATGCAACTCATGAAGGCAATGCCTTCCTTGGTTACCTACCTGCCTATTTACTGTCTTGTTTTTTTTCTCGCTTTTTGCCTTATCTCTAATTATATTCTAGTTAGATACCAATGGTACCCACTGTTAGCAAGATGTGTGGCTGGCTTCAGTTTGGTTCCACCTAGCTTAGTGATGAACTTGACACCTATATCAAAAGCAAGAACATTCTTAAATCAAGATTATAGCACTCGAATAGATATATATGTACACACATATATATGTATACCTCAAAGTAATAAGAACCTGTTATCTTGGTGGGAAAAGAAGCACTCCTGTCCTTTAAATCTGAGTCCTAATAATAATGAAAGATTGCTATGTACCAGGCAAAGTGCTAAATACTTTGCATGCATAATAATTTCAATTAAGCCTCACAGTAATCTTATGAAGCACAATTACCACTAATTTACAAATGAAAAAACTGAAGCATGGAGAGGTTAAGAAAGTTTTCCAAAGTCATTTAGCTACTAAATGGCTGAGCCAAGATTTGAACCCAGCCAGTCTAAATCCAGAGCTCATGGTCTTAATAGCTCCTAATTACTGTGCTATACTATCTCACACAATTACAGATTAGATAATAAGATTCTACCTTTCCTTTGTAAAGGTATTTATACATGCATGAATAAAAAATCCTTGCTGGAGAGATTACAAAAGGATTTCCTCATTAACTAAGCTTAAAGAGATGCTATCCACATGGTTTTACTGCTTATAATTAAAGGCAATAATCTAGGGACAATGTTGTATGTTTATGTTTGATCTAAAAAATCAGTCAATAATCATGGATGGACAGAGGTTGAATACAAGCATGTGTAAATATTTATTCCTCGAGGTGTAGATACTTATTACAGATATGTGTGATTAACTACTCCCCAGTTTTTAGAACTGAGAGAGTACAAAGAAGAGCTTCATTTTAAAAAGGTTGTCTAAAACACTCCTTACAAGTAATATTATTCCCCTAATTCAAGACAGAAAGCCACAATTACTTTGATGCTGTAAAATGAGAATGAAACAATGATGCTTCAGCAAAGTGTGGATTGTAAGGGTTGGATCTCTCTGAAACAGTCCAAATGTTAGAAAGGTTCATAGCTCTTACTGATGAAAGGCATCAAAACGTCTACACTCAAATATTCCAACCAAACACAAAAAAAGAAATGCAAGAAAACAGATAAAATATATGGGGAAAAAACTCCAACTCCAGAAATAAATGCCAGTTGAATAGATCCTACCCACTGGTGCCACACAAGGCACTCCTGTAGTGATAATTAAAGGTAAAAGAGCTGGGGAAATCCCTTCAGTCTATTTGTCAAATAGAAAAACAACTACTCATTTCAAAGAAAAGGGGAATTTTCATACACAGCACAGAAAACTGCCAACTAACTCTTACATTTATATCTTTAACTGTTTCCTTAAAACTAAAACACATCAGAATAGTTATATTCAACATCTAAAAAGTTAAAGCAAGTTTGGCCTCTAAGAAGTTTCAGACTCAGCTTACAAGAGGATTTACATCATCCAAAACAACTACAATAAAATTCACACAACAGAATTCTTCTTTCAAATATCTTGCTTTTTAGAAGCAAATGCCTGGCAGTGCCTCCAACCTTCTCCTGGTTGGCTTCCCCTGGAGTGTAACCTGACAAGGTACAAAGCTCATTGAAATATTTAACAGTGGTGGTATGGATTTCTTTGGATAGGTCAAGAAAAGCAGCTCATCTATTTTAAAAACGTAAAGAACCATTTTATGGGATGTCATTCCCTCAGTCCAAGTGTCTCTGTATTTCCTCAGGGCTTTCTCAGAGAACTTATTGAGGGCGAAAATGAAAAGGCTAACAAAAGGACCCCTTTTCTCTCCCTATTCCCAACATAATCCACCTCAGCCACAGGGCCAGTTGCATCCACACTGTCATAAATGCCAGCAATTAGAGCATTAGGCCATAAAACCACCCACTCAGGTGTAAGAGCACAGGCCTCCAGCTTTATTTCATGCATGCCATAAAGATCCCGAACTTCCTTCTTTCAGGCCTTCTTCACAACCAAGGAAATGACAATAACAACAAAAAAGTAGCCCTTTGTCCATCTTATACCGATGTGATCAATGAAACCATCTGGATCCAGGTGAAGGAGTCAAGATTCCTTTTTCTTAATAAAGACTGCAGTTCCTCTAACATGCCACACATAAAGGACTGTATTGTGAGCACTTACACAGTAGGAACTAGAGTAAAACTACATTTTCCAGAAAAATTACTTTCCCTTATTCTGAAACTACTCTAGAAGCCTAGCCAATTCCCGATCTTCTCAAGAGATACTGGAGACTCACAAGAGTATTCTTAATTAACTCAACAATTTCGAGACCCTCCGGAAATCTTTTCTAATCAAAAAAGTTAATTCAAATATCAAAGTTAACTCCATGTTTTAAAATCTGATACAGTGGGCTTCCCTGGTAGTCTAGTGGTTAAGACTCGGAGCTCCCAATCCAGGGGGTCTGGTTTCAATCCCTGGTCAGGGAACTAGATCCCACACACAGCAACTAAAAATCCTATGTGCTGCAACTAAGCCCTGGACCAGCCAAATAAATAAATAAAAATAAGTATTTTTTTAAAAATCTGATACAATTTAATCATTTCATTTGATTGATCATCTTCGAAACCACAGAAAGCCCAAGTCCGTGATTTACTCCATAAGATTTTGTTCACCAAGCTTTAAACCAGTGTAGATAAGACCCAAACAAATACTTTTAATAGTAAACTCTTTAGCTTCCTCCTTCCCACTAGTGCCTACAGGGTTAAGAATCTGACTTAAATGTAGGTATCGCATGTCAGACTCATTAGTAATTTAACCTTTCTTAATTCCTGAAAATAACATATGCAAACAAAAGTAGGTCCCATCCCAGCAATCCAAGAATAAATTCCTCCCAAAGTAGTGACAGTCACAAAGCTTCCCCCAGTCTCATAGGTCTCCGCCGCTGGGCTCTCCACCTTGGCAGAAGAAGAATGGAAAGAGACAAGATGTTCACAAAAGGCCTGACTGAAGGCCTTCAGTTAAGTGCTAGAAGGAAGCTGAAGTTCTGTGCCAACACTAGTGGAATGTGGGCAGGCACAAAGAGATCTTAATTAGGAGACCTACAATTAAAACAGTGAGTCTCCAAAGGAGAGAGAGGCAGTGCAGTCTGTTTTGCCTCAGAGCAAGCATAGCAGGGCTACCCACCCCCTTTAGCCACAGGGCAAGGAAGGCAGTAGGTAGTAAGTCTGTCCGGCTGCTCTGTGGAAGGCTCTGTGGAAGGCCGGATACCAGGTGAGCAGACATGGGAGGGGAGTCAAGATGAGTGTTTTCTCAACTTCCAGTCAAGATCAATCACTGTTTTGTGACCCAACAATTTCCTACAAGAGCAAGTGCCTTAAGATAATTAGATGGAAAGCAAAGGTGGAGACAAGTGATATGCCTTTCAGTGAGAGGTGAAGAAAAGTTCTAAAGGTTGCATTTGGGATGCTCAGTAAAAACCAGAGTATGTTTCTGAGCCTATTAACAACTACTCCCTGCAATGTGGGCACCATCACTTTGGACTTATAAATACATTAGTGTCTTGAATTTCTTTTTTCCATTTAAAAGCTCATACACCTAAAAGAATATACAACCTAGACTGAAAATAACTTCTTTTCGGACAGTCAAGAATCAACAATATTGAAAACATAGAAACAAATCTAGCCAAACAAGAGGGCGTCTAAATATCAGAAAATGAGTTATACTCAAAATTGTATCTTCATTTTTCTCATAAATGAAATTGGTCAACTTCAGCTAAGAACTTTCCCCATAGAGTTCTTACATCTTGTCCATACAAAGAAAACTTTCCTACCGAGTTCAAATTTCTCTTCCCAATAATAATGGCAGTTAAATGGCAGTTAAATGGGCTAATGTACACTCTGATATTAAAAATTACCAAACAGGTTCACTGACTCTGACTCTTAAAAAAAATTAAGAATAAGTTCTGACCTGAGCAAATAATTAATATAACAGAAAGGAATGAGAATACTGGAGCAGAAAAGATTCCTGAACTGACATGTGGCCCAACCTTCTCATTTTACAGGTCGGAAGTTTCAGGCTAAAAGTGAAATTGTCCAGACTGGTGAGTGAAAGAGATGAGTACGAGGACTCATGTCATGTCTACTGACTTCCACTCGGAGGGGTTTCTTCTAGCCCACCTGTTCTCTGCTTCACTTTCCTTCTGCCCAGCTCAAGATTAGCTGTGAGGGCAATGAAAGAGCAACTTCCACTCTTGGCACATATACCCAGAGACCATTAAAAAAAAAAATCACAGATGCTCTCCCACTCCACAACTACATCTTTTCTAATCCCCACTCAAGAGCCCACCTGGGGCTACCTGAACTAAACTGCCATTTCAAGAATAAAGACAAATACATAACAATGTTGTGATTCAGTTTCCATTTATAGCTGATCAAAGTCTGCCATGTTCAATCAGAATGGAAATACTGCTTTTAATCTTTTGTGAGGTGGTATGAACAGTAACTGGAGTATGAAGGTAATAAAGACTACATGCTGATAAGTGGACCATTGAGGGATTCATATTAAAAAGTCCCAATTCTAATCAACAGAGAATGCTGAACTATGTATATTTAGATGGCAAAGTAGACTCACATAAACACCACCTGAGACAATCCTCAAAAAGTAGGACCCTGACACCATTCAGGGCAGAGGGAAGCAAAAAAGCAGACCGCTGAGATTTCTTACAGTGCACAATCAAATAAAACTCAAATTAATTCTATTTCACAATTGTCACAAAGAAAGCCCCAACAGGAGACCAGCAACACTATGTAGATTTTTAAAAAAAATAATCCCATCTGACAGAATTTGGTCATGAAAAACTCTTACATGTAGTTATTACTCAGAGAGAGATTCAGTCCCCAGGGAAGTTCAGAACGTGTGGCAGTAAGGGACAAATCCGCAGCTACAGGAGCTGCAGGCGGGAACTGACCTGGAAGTTCTGTCATCTTTCAACCACTTGAACTTAGCAGTTCAATGAGTGCGCTTTTGTTATGGAGAAATTATAGTCATTATTCACTTAAAGCGAACCAGAATATAAAGAGGCCAGAATCACTCTGGATCACAATCTATGCCTTCATGAACCAGAAAGGGCTTGATGCAGATCTGTGAGCAACTTCTGAGAAACAACCCTTAGAACTTCGTGTTAGCCCAGGGAAACCCTAAACCTCCTTTTTGGAACTTTTATCATTGATTTGTTAAGACTCTCTAACAAAACTCTTGGTTTCTACACTGAAAACAACCAGGTCCAAGGCTGTAACCACTATGGTTTAGTACTAAACCATACCATGAGTGAGTACTCATGAATATACACCATTAACCCGTCCTAGAGTAACTCAAACTACCACATGAAAGGCTTCCCAATGGAACAACAGCTCATTCTAGCCCAATTCAGAAAAAATACTGAAGTTTAACATAAGGAGTCAACCATTCGTCTCATACTGAAGTAGCAACTACTGTTCACGCAAAAGTCTTAAAGAAAAAAAAAATTAATATGCTCTTAGTTGAAATTACTGCAACTCTTTGACAGGCTTTACACTACATACTAATGCTAAACAAAATAATGCCAGTGGATAAGAAAATGTTAGCACCTGATTAAAACTTTAAAGGTGACTTGTCAAAGACCAACAGATAAAATATTCTGGTGCCCAGACATTAGGTCCCTGAATCCAGGTGGCTCTCTTTCTAACCAGTCTCTTGAAAAGCTATGATTGGAAGCTGTCAGCATAAAACTTTGCTTTTGAATATGTGATAACATTTGGAATGTGAACAAGTACTTGGTCCTTCAATACAAAATATACAAGCATGCTAAACAAGAAGAAAATGCTTCTCAGGATCCCCTTAAAAATAGACTAACTTCTCCTAATAGAGACGTTCTTATTATACTCAAGTATACATGGGCTAAAATTCTACATATAACCAGGCAAGTCTCAGTTTTGAAAATAAGAAGGTAAATGAAATGTCAGTAAGTCTATTTTTTTTTTTTTGCTGCTGTATCTTTTAAAAAAGCAAAATCAACTCACATTTAAGCACCAACTCCATGCAAGTAACCTGAACGGTTCAGTCTTTTTGTCATGTATGAGGCCTTTGGTTCTCCAACTACATGGGATCTGTGTTGTTAGCTTAAAAAATACAGAATTGGCCTTTCAAAAAAAAATAATAATCTACAGCAACCAATAAATAGTCTCAAACAACCCTGCTGACTGCAGCTGCCTTCTGAAGGCTGGGAAAAGGAGGTGGAGAGAGAGCAGAGAGAGGCAGGGAAGAGGGACGCTGCAGCTAGCTAGAGAGCAAGGAACACGCCCCCATCATGTCCTCCTTGCTCTGTCAGAAGGCGGGTTGTTGTCAGTCTCCTCATCATGCTGCCTTAGAAACGATTTAAAAAAGGAGGCAGGAAGACTAACAACTAAAAAATGCCAGCTCCTTGAAAGGAGGGGCCAGGGTCCCTGGGATCTCCTCCCTCCCCTTCCTCCCAGGATCTTTCCGTAGATCTAAAGGGGTGCAGGGCACAATAGGGGACCAGGGGTTTGCCCAGGATATTTTGTGTGCACCAACGGCAGAGCACGCAGGAAACGGCTCGTTGTTATCTTTCCCTTTCTGTTTCAATCAAGAGCACTCCAGAGCAGCAACCCCCTACCCACTCAGCTTCAGCCCCAAGCAGCTGCTCTTCCTCCTTCTAGCACCCCCCTCCATGCCATTCTGCCCCTTTCCCTCCAATTCAAACTCCCCCTTCTGCACCCAATGGAAAACAAATGCGCAACGCCACTGGCTGAACCTGAACTCAACTTCCCTTCCCAGGGCAACTTTCCTTTTGGCTGAAGGGGGCCGAATAATGCCTACCAAAGCCTCCCCATTCTCCTCCCGATACTAATGTGGAAAGAGCAAAGCTCGAGACCCTTCATCCTCCCTGGGTCCCCCTTAAAACAAATCAGAGAGAGCCCTAACTCCTTCCAAGGATAACTTTGCTTCATAAGCTCTTCATAACCCTCTTTCTCTCCACCAGAAGCAGCCACCAGTAAAACTGTCCCTTATCTACTCTCCTCACCCCAACCCTGCTTCCCCCACCCCTTCCAAGCCCCAGGATTGGCCTAGGAAAAGGTGGATCAATAATGAAATGACGGAGAAAAGAAGGGCGGGAGGGAGCTAGGGCTAGAGACTGCGTGCTCTCAGGCACAGTGGGTGGGGTAGGAGAGCAGCAGCTGCTTCCCCTGGGAGGATGCTGCCCAAGTCCCCCACAAACACCTCCCCTCACGGGGGCCCCCTTCCCCAGAGCTGGAGGGGAAAGCCTGCCTCCTCTCCAGGGGAAATGGTGGAGAGCTGCTCTTCTCTGAGCCTGAGGGACAGTGGACTATTTTCCCCCCGCAAAGATGCCACTAACCCTTCATTCTAAAGGAGGGAAAGGGTGGAGTGAAGGTAGTGTAAGCCCCTGCTACCCGTAGGCTAGAAACTGCAGCTCTGTAAGATGGGGGGAAACAGACTGCTGTACGAAGAGATCACCGTTATCTTCAGAGGGAAAGGAGGCAAAGGGAGAAAGGTGGAGAGGAAAGTAGCTTTTTCCCGGTGGGGTGGGGCGGGATGACGGGAGGACCTCTCTGCTGTGGGTGGGGGGGGGGGCGCGGGGTGGAGGTGAGGGAAGGGGGAGTGGCTGCTGGTGTAGGAACCTGGCCCGGGGACCGGGCGAGGGTTCACCAGGTCTTCGGAAGCAAGGTGCTGGAAGGGACACCGAACCCCAAGGGTGGGAGAAGAACGTGGCTTTGGATGAGGCCATCACCCGAGAGATGCCCGAGAGGAAAACTGCCCCAGGAGTAAAACATCTGCCCAGAGAGGGAGGCGGGGATGTGGCGGGATCAAGTCTCTAGGAAGGGAGGGAGGGAGGAATCTTGCTCGGATGAGGTAATCTGTGAAAGGGAGGAGGGGTTCAGTCCCGGGATGGGAAACCCGGGAGGGGGGTCTGTGCCAAAGGATTTGGGGAAGGGTCAGGGCAAGGAGGGTCGGGGGCAAAGGCCCTCGGCCAGATGGGTCCGAACCCCGGGGTGGGGGAGCCTTGGGGTCTGCACCCCGGTATGGGGGACCCGAGATGGGAGGGCCGTCTGCCCCGGGTCAGGGACCCAGGGATGGTCCCCGAATTGGGATGCTCCACAATCCCGGATGGGGGAGGGGAGGGGGGATCCGCAGAGGGTCGAGACCCCGGACCTGGGGGGTTCCTCGCCCCCTTACCTCTCCGCTGCCGCCTCCCCCGCCGCTCTCCCCAAACACGGCCCGGAACCGGCGCAGGTTGGTGCCGATGGCGGCCGAGACCTGCAGCGCCGCGTCGAAGCCCGGGCCCACCCGGAGCAGGGCCGGCCCGGAGGAGGCTGAGGACGATGACGAAGACGAAGACGAGGCGGACGACGAGGAGGCTGCTGAGGCGGCGGCCGCTCCCCCTGGAACCCCGGCCCCGCCGCTTCCCGCCGCCGCCGCCGCGGCCGCCACAGCCGGGGGGGAGGGGGGCGCCCCGGGGCCGCCGCCGCCGACCGGAGGCCCGGGGGGAAGCAGCAGGGCCGGGACGCGTTGCCGCGGGGCGCCCCCTAGGCCCCGGCGCCCCCCGCCGCCGCCACCCCCGGTGGTCCCGGGTCGGGCGGGGAAGCGCCACCGACAGCTGTGCGCCATGTTCGCCCCGTGAAGTGAAGCAGCGAGAGGGAGAGGCGACAACACAGGGGGGCGGGGAGGCCGAGGGGGGGCCGCGGGCCCCGGAACCTGCCTGGGCCGCCCGGCGCCGCCCGGCCGCCAGCAGGCCGCCGCCGCTATGCCGAGCGCCGGGCCGCGCCAGCCGGCCCAGCGAGCTGTATAGCGGGCTCAGGCACGCCCTGCCGACGCCGGGCCGCCGCTATGCCATCCCGAGGCCCGGGCCGCAGCCTGCCGCCCGCCCTCTCGCCCCGCAACCTGGATAACTGCGTGCCCCGCCCTCCGGGAGCGGCAGACTCGGGAGAAGGCGGGGGGAAGGAAGCCCAGGAGCCCGACGCGGAGCGCGGGTTCCGGGGAGAGGGGGAGGGGCGAGGGCTACGGGGTGGATGGAGGCGGAGGGAGCCACACTGCCCGCAGCCTCGAGAGCCGAGAGGCCGATTACACACGTTCCCGGGATGCGCTGGGAATCGAACCGCCCGCGAGAGCCGCTTCCAGTCTAACGCGGCTGCCGGGCCGGGGAAGAGTGCGCCTTCTCCGCCTCGAGGCACGGATGCGAGATGGGTTAGCCCGGATTTAACACTTCTAGAATAAAAGAGCCCTTATTGTGCTACAGGCAAGACGGAATTGTTGCCCAGTTTACTCTATGCAAAATAGGAAGGCCCTCAATGAATGCGCTTTAAAAAATAAAAAAATTTTTAAAAGAGCCCCTCCCATTTTCATGCTGGAGCTCTCTGCAAAATGCGTACACCGAGTGGTTCGGGCTCTCGCCACCTCCTCTTCCTACTGTGCACTCGGGGATGGGGAACGTCTGGTTTGGGTGCCCTTCTGCACAGAGTTGGACTGTTTCTCCCGCCCGGGCACTGGGGCCCCGGCGTGCTCCGCTAACGAGGCGGCGTTACAACGAAGCTGAAACTGGGTGGCTAACGGGGCCTGGAGGGAAGAGGCGGGCAAAAGCGCCCCCGCCCCTTCTTCCTCCGTTCTCTGCCTGCCGCTGCATGCAAAGCAGACCCTAATATATGCACGCGGAGGGAGGGGGGCTCGCGAGCACGTTTCTGATTAAGAGAGGGGGAGGAGAAGAGCGTTGGGCATTATGATACACTGGGTGGAAAGGGGCCCGCCGGCGGCGAGCTCTATGCGCGGGGTTAGTGGGCAGAGGGGGGAGGGGGAAGGAGGAGGGTTAGGGCGGGGGATGCATATCCACCCCGTTTACTTTATTGCGGGAAAGAAGGGAGGGCGCCTCAAGCTAGGCGTTAGAAGCCTGCGAGGATGGGAAAGCACAGAAGGGAGGGAGGGGTTTGTACTGGGAGAACTTGCGTTGGCTGAGGCTGGGGGATCGATACACAGCCTGCAGGCCCCGGGGCAGCCTCCATCCCCACCCCCCAAACCCCCGGCCGAGGTGGAGTTCGCTGGAAGGTCACGCAGCCTTCCTGGACTCCCGCACCCGTACGGCGCCCGGCCAGTAATATAACAGCCTGGGGCGGTGAATTTGGGGAGGAGGGGGAGGGTCGTGGTGAGCAGGTTGCAATCAGCTCTGGCCCTCTGGAGGGTGCTCTGCACGCCTCCAGAGAAGGTCCACGGCCTCCTGGTGCTGAAAACGTACGTCCCTCCACCCGCGAAACGTTTGTGCTGAGCGAACGATGGGGTGGGGGCCTAGAGGAGCGGAGAAAGGGAGGAGACACAGGCAAGCTTCAACTCCCCCAACTCGTCCCGGATCGATCGTGGTTCCAACCGCGCAGGATGGAGCCCAGATGGTTTGCAAAGCGCACACACACAGAGCGCACACACAGAACCAGATTCCGTTGTTACATCGCGTGGTTTACTAGGTGCAAAAAGGGTGGGAGCAGGGGAAGGGTCTCTTAAACGGCAGCCCCAGGACTCTGCGAAGGACATAGACACCCCATTGTGGACGGTTTCTCCATTGCAATATATTTAGCGTTAGGCGCTGGGGGTTTTGCTTCAGTGTCGCTGCTCTGATCAGTTACAGATTGGCGACCACGTGGATTCCCGCAAGCATCCTGATTTGTTCCCCCTCTCACTCTCTCTCGCTTATTTTTCTTTTGTATTTGCCGCCCCCCCTTCTTTAATATGCATAACGGTCTATAGAGGTAATAGGCAGGGGACTGAGTGACAGGCTTTACAAAACTGTGTCAACAGGATTTCTTCCCGTCCTCCACCCCTGAGAATACATAAACCTGCTGGGTTCTGAGTAACCTCTTCATTTCAAACATACTTCTTAGGGCACAGGTGGGAGGTCTGCAGGTTCAGTGGGGACAGCAGGAAGGAAGAATGTCCCTGAAGATTGTGTTAAGTCCTCAGACTCAAGCCTCCAAGTAGAAAACTTGATAAAATCATCTGATTTGTCTCTTTGCCTCCTGACTAGTCCAAAAGGAGCACGAGCAAGTCAGAATTTGGTTTGTTGTTGGAGCTCTTAAGGCAGAAACAATAACATCTGTCGAGTGCTTTCTGTGAGCCTGAGTACTTTATGCACTTTCAGTTCTCACCAACCCTCCGAGATGATTCTGATTTGATGAATGGGGAAACTGGTGTATTGTCCAAAATCACAAGGCTAGTAAGTAAGTGCAAAACTAAATCTCACTGGGGTCTAACCATACTGCTGATTCCCCGAGAGACATACTATGCTACCTCACACTCATTAGGATGACTATTATTATTTTTTAAATGGAAAACAAATGTTGGTGAAGATGTGGAGAAATTGGAACCTTTGTGCACTGTAAGCAGGAATATAAAATGGTGCCACCATTGTGGAAAACAGTATGGTGGTTCCTTGGAAAAAAAGAATTACTCCAGCAATTCCACTTCTGGGTATATACCCCCCTAAAACTTGAAACCACAGTCTTGAGGAAGTATTTGTATACCCATGTTCATGGCAGCATTATTCACAATAGCCAAAACATGGACACAAACCCAGTATTCATCAACTAATGAATGGATTACCAAAATGTGGTATGCTCATACAATAGAATATTATTTGGCCTTAAAAAAGAAAGGGAGTTCTGAAATATGTTACAAGATGGATGAATCTTGAGGACATTATGCTAAATAAAATCAATCAATCATAAAAAGATAAATATTGTGATTCCATTTATATGGGGCTTCCCAGGTGGCTTCCCTGATAGCTCAGTTGGTACAGAATCTGCCTGCAATGCAGGAGACCCGGGTTTGATTCCTGGGTTGGGAAGATCCACTAGAGAAGGTTCGGGTACACCGAGTGGTGGAGTGGCTACCCACTCCAGTATTCTTGAGCTTCCCTGGTGACTCAGCTGGTAAAGAATCTGCCTGCAATGTGGAAGACCTGGGTTCAATACCCTGGAGAAGGGAAAGACTACCCACTCCAGTATTCTGGCCTGGAGAATTCCATGGACTGTATAGTCCATGGGGTTACAAAGAATGAGAAACTTTCACTTCACTCCCAGGTGGCACTAGTGGTAAAGAACATGCCTGCCAGTGTAGGAGACATAGGAGATATGGGTTTGATCCCTGATCAGGAAGATCCCCTGGAAAAGGACATGGCAACCCATTCCAGTATTCTTGCCTGGAGAATCCCATGGACAGAGGAGTCTGATGGGCTACAGTCCATAGGGTTGCACAGAGTCAGACACAACTGAAGTGACAGCACACACACTTATATGAGATACTTAGGGTAGTCAAAAACGTAAAGACAAAGTAGAATGGTTGCCAGAGGATGGAGTGAGAGGAAAATGGTGTGTTATTGTTTAATTGGTAGAGTTTCAGATTTATAATATGGAACGAGTTACGGTGATGGATGTGGTAATAGCTGCACACCAATGTGACTGTATATACATATATATATATATATATATTTTTTTTTTTTTTTTTGCTGTACCAGGTCTTAGTTGTGGCACACAGGATCTTAGTTGCAGCATGTGGAATCTAGTTCCCTGCCCAGGATCAAACCCAGGCCCCCTGCATTGGGAGCACAGAATCTTAGCCACTGGACCACCAGGGAAGTCCCAACAATGTGAATGTATTTTTTAAAAGAAGACATTCTATGCCTTACTCATAAGTTACTGTAAACTGCATGTGCTTTATTATTTTTTATTTTAAATTTTAATTCAGTTTATTTTTCTTGAATACCTAATATATACATATGGTTACAAATTTAAAGAAGTTTTCACTCTACTCTTAACTTCCCTCCACTTCCCTCCCACAGTCATACCTTATCCTTTCTTAGTGGCAACTAAGGTTATCAATCTCTTGTATATTCTTCAAAAGATAGTCTATACCTATACAAGCAAATACATATAGACGTTTTTCCACAAATGAAAGACTATCAAACCCATTTCCTGGATCCTGCTTAGAAATCTTAGAAATCATTCTGATCAGTAGACAGCATTTCCTTATTCTTGAAGGGGGCTGTGTGGAATAGATGAAGCATAATTTATTTAACTAGTTCTCTGTTAGTGTACACAAGTTATTTCCAAACTTTCAAACAATCCTGCAGTGTACAACCTTGAACATATCTTATTTTGCAAATGTGTAACTATGTCTGTAGTATAATTTCTAGAAGTGGAATTGCTAGGTCAAAAGGTATGTACACTTATAATTTTGATAAATGTTGCCACATTGTCCCCTGTAAAGACTGAGTTGCCCCCTTGTTAAGATTGTACTAATTCATACTCCCAGGGTTCCCAGGTTGCTCTAGAGGTAAAGAACTCACCTGCTAAGGCAGTAGTCTTAAGAGACATGGGTTCAATCCCTGGGTTGAAAGATCCTCTAGAGGAGAGCATGGCAACCCACTCCAGTGTTCTTGCCTGGAGAATCCCATGGACAGAGGATACTGGCAGGTTGCAGTCCATGGTGTCCCGAAGAGTCGGACATGACTCAATCAACTTAGCACACATGTAATTCTTACTCCTACCACTCTAATGGCAGAAAGTGAAGAGTAACTAAAGAGCCTCTTGATGAGGATGAAAGAGGAGAGTGAAAAACCTGGCTTTAAACTCAACATTCAAAAAACAAAGAACATGGCATCCAGTTCCGTGGCAAATGGATGGGAGAAAAGGAGAAACAGTGGCAAATTTTATTTTCTTGAGCTCCAAAATCACTGCAGATGGTGATTGCAGACATGAAATTAAAAGACGCTTGCTCCTTGGAAGAAAAGTCACCACAAACCTAGATGGCAGATTAAAAAGGAGACACATTACTTTGCTGACAAAGGTCATTATAGTCAAAGCTATAGTTTTTCCAGTACTCATGTATGGATATGAGAGTTGGACCATAAAGAAGGCTGAGCACCAAAGAATTGATGCTTTCAAATTGTGGTGCTAGAGAAGACTCTTGAGAGTCCCTTGGACAATGAGGAGATCAAACAAGTCAGTCTTAAAAGAAAATCAACCTGGAATATTCATTGGAAGAACTGGTGCTGAAACTGAAGCTCCAATGCTTTGGCCACATGATGCTAAGAGCCGACTAATTGGAAAAGACCCTGATACTGGGAAAGACTGAAGGCAGGAGGAGAAGGCGGGCAATAGAAAGTGACGTGGTAGGATGGCATCACCGATTCAATGGACATGAATTTAAGCAAACTCTGGGAGACAGTGAAGGACAGGGAAGCCTGGCTTACTGCAGTCCATGAGGTCACAAACAGACATGACTGAGCGACTGAACAACAACAATCGTATGCTCAGATTCAGTAGTTGTAGTTATGTGATCTTGAACCGGGCACCTAGGCTCATGATGCCTCAATTTCCTAATCTGCAAAATAAGAATATCAATGAAGACTGAATGACCTAATCCAAGTAAAGTGTATTCTCTCTCATTCAGATAGAAACACTTTCTTAGTCACTGGTGAATATACCTCCTCTCAGATAAGCAATTTCCTTTCTCCAAACAGGTCCCCAATGGAAAACATTGTGTTAGTTGTCCCCAAAGTCCTGGAACTAAGAAAAGAATGGTAGCTGGGTCATTCAGACTTGCCCATAGGAAGACTTGATCATCACTGAATGGCGGACAGTTCAGAATCCTTAGATGTTGCTTTCTTTGGTGAAGGAAGGGCCAAGTCCATTACTCTTCTATGGGTTGTCATTCCCTCCCCAGGGAATCTTCTGGACTCAGGGATAGAACTCAGGTCTCCTGCATTGCGGGCAGATTCTTTACAGTCTGAGCCACCAGGGGAGCCTTCTGTGAAGGCGCCTATGCATTAAGGAGGCAGTGATTACATTTCGCTACTGCCCCTTTCATGAATTTCCATTCCAGAAAAAGTAAGTATAGCTGCATCTATGACTAAAAGGACTTTAAATAATTGCCCCAGCATGAGCAGCTAGCTTTCTGTAAAGGATTAGGCTGTAGTCTTGGCCAAAGGCAAAGACTGGATAATTCGGGAGCCTTGAGCTCTTTGGGAACAGGCACTGCATATTGCTTTGCTTTGTATCCCCTATGCTGAGTAGTGTCTATATCAGCTCAGTTAATGTTTGTGGAATAAATGACCCTTCCCAGCTTCACTCTTGGACCTTGGGATTTATACCCAAAGTGTTTTATTTTGTCAGAGTTGCATGTCCTGGATTTTTATAAAAATACGTTTTATTTAAAATCAGCTACATTGTCTCCATCTGAAATTGTACAAAGTGAGTATCAAAGTGTGCATCTCTCAAAGAGAGAAAGATGATAGGAATAATTCCTATTTGATAATTACCACTTCACCCTGTTGAACCTTGAAGGAAATGTTGCACTAAAGCGTTTCCTTTCCCTTTCTTCCTGGTCACCTCTAACTTGTACTCTTATATAGTACTCTTCTGGCCACTTTGACCAGCTGATGAGAACTGACTCAATGGAAAAGACCCTGATGCTGGGAATGATTAAAGGCAAAAGAAGGGAGGTGGCAGAGGATGAGATGGCTAGATAGCATTACTGACTCAGTGAACATGAATTCGAGCAAACTCGGGGAGACAGTGGAGGACAGAGGAACCTGGCGTGCTGCAGTCCCTGGGATTGCAAAGAGTGGGACAAGACCTGGCAACTGAACAACAACAACAAAGTCGTCTTCTGATTGGTTTCTTTCTTTCTTTCTTTTTTTCTGATTGGTTTCTTACCTTCAACCTCTGTGCGCATCTTTATTCAATGAGCATGTACTGAACATCTACTTTGTACCAGGTATTATGTTAGATCTGGAGGTACAAAGATGCTATGTTACAAAAATTCCACAGAAACTTGAAAAGGAAAGAGGCCTTTGAGAAACAAGGCTTCAGTATTGCCCACACATTAGGTACATGAGGCAGTGTCAAAAAATGACTGGCCAGGGAATTACCTGGCGGTCCAGTGGTTAGGACTCCACGCTTTCACTGCTGAGGGCCCAGGTTCAATCCTTGGTTGGGGAAATAAGATCCCACAACCCATGAGGCATGGCCATAAAAAAAAAATGACTGGTAAGATCATATTAAGGAGTTTGGAATTTATTCTAGAAAGATTAGGGGGAAATGGATAGATTTTAAACAGGGACTGATATGATGGAATTTGTGCCACATCACTTGGCAACTGGGTGTAAGGAAGCAGGCTGATCTTGAAACTAGAGGTAGAAGATGAAGTGATGATATTTCTGACCTCTTCCCATGGCTTCAGACTCATTTGTCCACACGTAGTAGTCCAGATGAAGCGTGCCTAGGTAGTGAACATAACAGGAATGAGCACAGCTTCTGGAGCTACTTAGCAGATAGAATGACTTTTGGTGTCCATTTTGATCTAGAGGATGAAAAAGGGGTTTGTCTCAGGTTGTCAGCTGGGTCAATCCAGCAGGTGGTGATACCACCAACTAAGATAAGGACAACAGGAGGAGGAAGGTATTTTTGCTTGCAGATGATGAGCTTGGTTTTATTTATTTATTTTTAAAATAAGTTTATTTACTTTTATTTTGGGTTGTGCTGGGTCTTTGTTGCTGTGTGGGCTTTTCTCTCATTGCAGTGAGGAGGGGGCTACTCTTCTTTGTAGCTCACAGGCTTAGTTGCTCCGCAGCAAGTGGGATCCTCCCAGGTCAGGGATTGAACCCCTGTCTGCTACATTGGCGGGTGGATTCTTTACCACTGAGCCACCAGAGAAGCTTGGTTTTAGAACAGTGGAGTTTGATATCCTGTGAGATCTGCAGGTGGAGTTGTCTAATAGGCAGTTGGAATCGTAGACTAGAGCTCAGGAGAAAAATCTAAACATACAGATCTGGGACTTGGAAGTATGAAGAGGGTTGCTGAAACTATGGGCAGGAATGAGACCACACAGAAGGGTGTGTGTGGCACACAGAGGCAGATGGGTCAAGAATCGAATCAGAAGAAACCTATCTTCCTATTGGGTAAGCTAACAAAGAGTAGCCAGTGGAACGAGACTGAGAAAGGACGCTCAGGGTGGGACTTCTCTAGAGGTGCAGTGGTTGACTCCATGCTTCCACTACAGAGGGAACTAAGATCCCACATGTTGTACAGCAGAGCCAAAATATATATATATATATATATATAATAATTCAAAATGAAATATATTAAAAAAAAGAATGATCTGTGAGTAAAAGAGGGCAAGAGGGAAGCCAAGGGAGAAGGAGCTTCAAACAGAGGAGCTATAAACAATGTCAAACGTAGCAGAGGGGTCCAAAAGCAAAAGGACTGAAGAGTGTTCCTTACGGTGCCAGGGAAGTCACAGGTGAGCCCAAGGAAGATGAGAGTCTGGAGTCGGACTGTGTTTGGTCGAAGAGAACAGGGAGAGGGCAAGAAGCTGGTGGAGGCAACTTTGGAGAGGCTCAGCCATAAAGGGAAAGAGGATTTTAGCTGGATCCCCTTAACACCTGGTTAAGAGTTTATTTCTTTTTTAGCTATTATTATGGTTATTATAAAAGTAACATACACATGGTAAAATTTTTCAAACAATAGGAAAGAGTATAAAATAAGAAGTGTAAATATCCTTTCCTTTCCTCAGAAAGGAATCACCCTTTTAAGTTTGTCTATTACTTCAGAATATAAACAAATATATATTTATTCATTTATCTGTATGGATGTACACACGGACACACTCACATTCTTTTTTACTCAATGTGATTGATTATACCATACAAACTATGTACTATGCTTATCCCTTAATCTTTTTCACTTAACCATACGTCCTGGAAGCCTTTCTGTATCTTTCCAACCTTATCTCCCACTCTAGTTCACTCTGCTCCTGCTGCTCTGACCTCCTTGCAGTTCCTGGAACACACCGGCACACCCACACCTTAAGGCTTCTGCACTGGCTGTTCCCTCTGCCTGGAATGTTCTTCCCTCAGATATCCTCTTGGCTCACTTGCTCACTTCCTCAGACCTCTACTTAAATGTCACCTTCTCAGAGAGGCTACCACTGTCATTCATGATACCTTACCCTATTTTGTGTTTCTTCACAGCACTTGTATCTCCGGACTTGTTTCACATCAGTCTCCCCCACAAGGACATGCACTCTGTGAAGGGAGGGACCTGGTCCACTTCACTGCTCTGTATCCACAGCCTAGAACAATGAAAAGTCACTCAGTCATGTCCGACTCTTTGTGACCCCATGGACTGTATGTAGCCCGCCAGGCTCCTCTGTCCATGGGATTTCCCAGGCAAGAATACTGGAGTGGGTTGGCATTTCCTTCTCTAGGGGATCTTGCTGACCCAGGGATTGAACCTGCGTCTCCATGTAGGCAGATTCTTTATCGTCTGAGCCACCAGGGAAGCCCATGCCTAGAACAGTACCTGACCTATATGTACTCAATAAAATAGGAAAAGGCATATACACCTGGCATAGTATCATATTATGGATAACAACATAGTGATTAAGAGTGCAAGCTCAGGATTTCCCTGGTGGTCCAGTGGCTAAGACTCCACTCTCCCAATGTAGAGGGTCAGGGTTCGGTTCCTGGTCAGGGAACTAGATCCCACATGCCCCCAACTAAGACCGGGGCATCCAAATAAATTTTAAAATAAATAAATATTTTGTTTTTTAAAAAAGAGTACAAGCTCAAACAATTTGGGTTCTAATCTTTATTTCTCAGTAGGTGGGTACCCTTGGATAAGTGAAAATATTCCCTCCTTGTAAAACAGGGCCATACTAGTGCCTAACTTCCTGGATTGTTGTGAGGTTTAATGTGTGAAAATATGGAACATGCTTAGAACAGTAATGGCATGTAGCAATTTTTTTTTTTTTGGCCACACTACTTGGCTTGTGGGATCTTAGTTCCCCGACCAGGGAATTGAACCTGGGTCCCAGCAATGAAAGTGCCGAGTCCTAACCATTGAACCACCAGGAAGTTCCCAGCAAATTGCTAATAATTTTGTTCACTGCTATAATTGTTAGTAATATTCTGCTGCTGCTGCTAAGTCGCTTCAGTTGTGTCCGACTCTGTGCGACCCCATAGACAGCAGCCCACCAGGCTCCCCCGTGCCTGGGATTCTCCAGGCAAGAACACTGGAGTGGGTTGCCATTTCCTTCTCCAATGCATGAAATGAAAAGTGAAAGTGAAGTCGCTCAGTCGTGCCCGACTCTTAGCAGCCCCGTGGACTGCAGCCTACCAGGCTCCTTCATCCATGGGATTTTCCAGGCAAGAGTACTGGAGTGGGGTACCATCACCTTCTCCAGTAATATTCTAGAAAGATAAAATATTAATAGTAGCTGCAACCTCAGTGAGCTCCTCTTCTTATCTTTCTTCCATTCTTCCAGCCTGTCTTCACATCTTCTTCATGGCTGCTTCCTCTGTCCTTCACCCGTTAGACGCTGGTGTCTCCTGAGTGCTTTTTGTTTCTCACATTCTCTTAGAGTGAACTCATGGTTGTAACTACTACCCCGGCGGGAGAGCACCCGAACTGCTACCCCAAACCGCACTGCTCCCCGAGGCCTAACTCTGGCATCCAGACTGCTTTGAGTATTTCCATTCTAATTACTTGTTAGGTTGGATGACTCACTGAAGTGTGGGTTCCTCAAGGGCAGGAATAGTTTCTTGGTTATCTTTGTCTCCGCTTCTCTAAGGGAGGTGCTCTTGGTAGGGACTGTTTGTAGGTGCTCAGACTCTGGTGGAAAGAAACAGACAACAAACAAGTCACCATCGTACAAGTCACCATCGTAAGTCAACTGGTGACAAGTGCTGTGTAAGTAGGATGAAGAGGGTGGAGAACCGGGAGAGACTAAGGTGCAATTGTGTATGAAGGCTGGCCAGTGGAGACCTTTGGGTTAAGGGGCTATTTATTTGAACAGTGTGCTGAGGAAGTGAGAGGGTAAACTAAATGATGTCTGTGGGAAGAGTGTTCTGAGTATAAACTGAAAAATGCAGATGGCCTGAGGTGGAGTGGGTTTGGGACAACAAAGAGGCCACTGTGGCTGGAGTAAGGTCAATGACAGGAACAGTGGGAGAAATGAGTTGTGCCAAGTAATGGGCGAGGGGGTGCTTCAGATCCCACAGAGAATTAAAGTGAGATGATGTGCTACTGGAGGGTTCTTCACAGTAGACTGACCAAATAGTCAATTTATACTTGAAAGGATCACTTTGGTTGTTGGTGTAAGAATAGACAATAGAGAGGCAAGGGTGAAGGTGGGGAGGTCTGCTGGCAGGTGACTGCTGCGGTCCAAGTGAGAGGTGATGGAGTCTTGGCCTTGGGAGGTAATGTGGAGGTGATGAGAAATGAGCAGACTCCAGATATATTTTGAAGCTAGAGTAAGGGTTTGAGGGGGGCTTCCCAGGTGACACTAGTGGTAAAGAACCTACCTGCCAATGCAAGAGATATAAGAAATTTGGGTTCAGTCCCTGGGTCAGGAAGGTCCCTTGGGAAGGCGTGGCATCCTACTCCAGTATTCTTGCCTGGAGAATCCCATGAACAGAGGAGCCTGGCAGACCACAGTCCATAGGGCTTCAAAGAGTAAGACACAACTAAAGCAACTTAGCATGTACACAGGATTTCTTGATGTATTAAATATAGGGAGTGAGAGAAAGAGGAGAAACAAGGATGAATAGATAAATAAATGAATAAGCGAATTATATATATATATATTCATTATAGAGTGATACACTGCAAGGGCTGCCTAGGTCAGAAAATAAAGAAAGGAGAAATGCTAGGAGAATTAACAGAAGAAAGAGGATTCAAGATACAGTCACATACTTCCATTCACTTAAGAAGTGTAAAGAAAGATAGGTCAATAAGTTGAGAATGATTAAAGGGAAAGTATTTTTTCTTGTTGTTTTTTGTTTTTAAGATCTGTAGCTTGAGGAGTAGTATCAATGAAAAGGGAAAGAAAAACTGCTTAATGAAGATGCTGCCAAGTTTCTGAAAAGATCACCTACATTCATAGCCTCACTTCCTTCCTATCTTCCACATACTCTACAAACACTATCATCTGCCCACTCACCACCTGCATTGAAACCACTGCCATCATAAACTCCCATGACCTTCTAGTTGCTAAAACTCATGGAGACTTTGTAGTTCTTGTTGTACCTGGTCTTTTGCAGCATTGCTGAACTTCTGGAAGCTCGCTTCCTCTCACACTCTCCTTCTGCTTTTCCTCCTACTTCTCTAACCTTGCTATCTCAAATCCCTTCGGTGGCTTCTTTTCTCTGTCCACCCCTAAATGGTGACGTTTCTCAGAGTTATGTTCTCATTATTCAAATAATGAACTCTTTTCATTATTTCATTCATTTATTCAAATACTGAATGCTGACTACATACCTGGCGCAAGTTGTAGGTGCTGGGGGTATAGCAATAAACAAAAGCTGCAGAATCATCTGCCTTCAACTTCTGGAGCTTACTCAGTCTTCCTAAGCAATCTCATCTCATTAGCCAGGCCCCAGTCCCCCCACCCTGTGCTTGTCACTTCCAAATTTACATCTCCAGCACTAATCACTCTTTTTAATTTCAGACACACAGAACCAACACTTGGTCAGGCATCTTCACTTGTATGTCCTTAAACTAAATTCCTGTTTACCCCAAAGTATGCCTCTTTCTGTATAGCCTCCACTAATTACACCACTGTGCACTCCCAATTGCTCATTTCTCTTCAGGATAACTGCAATTAGTTCCCAGTCTAATCACCCTCTGATAGAAGACTGATCTTTCTTAAATGCAAATCTGACCATATTACTTCCATCCTTAGAATACTTTAATAATTCTTATCATCTTCATGATCCTTTGTTATTTGGTCTAACTTTCCCCTCACCCCTTGCCTCCAGCACATCTATTCCTTTTGTTCCTGTCTTATGGACTTTAAATTCTCTCCTACGATCACGCTTTGGTGCATGTTATTCCCTCTGTCTAAAAAGTCCTTGTTTCCCCTTTCGGTATCTAACTTCTAGAGCCATCTCAGGTGCCATGCTCTCCACCCTAGCCTTCTTCAACCTCTCTTGTGTACGCAACCATAGCATAATATGCAGACTTCTATCACTGATCTTTACATGGTGTATCATAATTGTGTGATCTGTAATTGTTTATTTTGCTACCGCTTCCCTTTGAGCTCTTTGAAGGTAGGAAGTGTGTCTTTTATTTTCGGTATCTCAAGCACTTAATGACAAGAGTGTAATACATGTTTGTTGAACAAATAAATGAAACAACTGAAAATGGGGAATGGGTGGGTCTCTTCAGCTGAAGCGTGGAAAGGCAGAGCATCAAGCGCAAAGGTAGAAGGATCGTTTCGGACAGAATGTTTTAAATGTTCTCCTCCAGGAGGAGAAAGGAGGGAAGAGTATAATTAGAAATAGATCAGCTGAAGAGGGGGAGGAAACTGAAGGCGTCTGTGCTAGATAGTTTCTATTTTTTTCTGAATGTAGTAGATAAGTCATTCCTCTTTTCTTGAAGACTTGCGTGTGAACAGAGGTGCATAACAGTTTCTTTGAATCTCAACTTGCATACCTACCAAACACTGGATTCTCTTCTCTATCCCATAAACCTAACCTCTTGTGAAGTTGTAAGAGCCAAGGGGATCACGTAATATAAAAGTCTTTGAGGTCTTTAGGTAAGTCAGTGGACCTACTGAGTCTCACTTAAATGACTTTAAATCCATGCAGTTGAACGCTGCTAAATTCCAAAACCCTTCTCATTTTATCATCTTTTAATATCTTCTGTGTATTATCAAGGCTGAAGTTCCTAGTATTAAAAACATTTTGCTTGTCTCCAGAACTACTTTGAAAAAATTCACTAGACTTAACATTACCATATAATTTTTATTTTTTTAACTACAGGCAGAAAGAGGGTAAAACTGAACAATGTTATCCTCCCACTGAGATGTCTATCTTTTCTTGAGACATGCTTAAAACCTAACTAAATGGTCTGAAATTGGTTTAGGATTCCTTTCAGTCACCAATGCTAACCCATCTTAACACACAAGACTAGAATTCAGTTGGTCTAAATAAGAACAAATTTTATCCGTAGATGGGATGGAAACTTTAGGTGAGGATTAAGGTCATGGCCAAGGTACAAGAGGAGGAAGTCTGAGTTAATTATAACCTAGGTTCTTCAGTCTTAATTCTAGGAAGCTGTCCCTTAGCTAGATGGACAACTTGTTGATTGAGGGATATTCTCAGAGGAGCTGGAAGCTACCAATTCCTGAATTCTGAGATCAATTTCCACAATTGAAGATGTTAGCACTGAAAGACTAGAATTTATTGTCACTTGAAGAAGCCTTTTGAGTCACAAACATTTGGTTATTTTCTCTCCAGCAATCATGACTGTCCTGGAAGATGTCCCAAAGGTAATTTTTTTTCAAGGCAGGTTGAGTAAGGCTGTTTTGATATGTTTTTTACTCTATAGTACAATGCAAGCATTATGCTTAATTTATTCCTAGACTTAAAAAAATACCCACTGTATATCTTTTGGTAGATAATTAAGGTAAAAAACCAAACAAGCAAAAGCATGAGAACACAGCCATCACTGCACAAGGCAAAGACGTCATAACCTGTGACACAACAATGTAAGCCTGCTTTAAAAGCTGCATTTATTAATATCTCTAATGGGTGCAGTTATATATCAAGTTTAAAAACTGGAAATTTATTTTGAAACATTATGGGTAGAGACCTGTAGTTAAAGGATCACTGGTTAATTTGACTTTTAAAATAATTAGGATTAGCATTTAGCATTTTCTCTTTAGCCCTATTCTCTTCTCGGAGTTCTGTCTAGTGACATCTAGAAAATCCTATTGCTTAAGACCCAGGAAAAATTATGGGACTCTAAAACAAATGATACATTATGAATCATTACTTGTTCCTGCTGAAGTTGAAGTGTCTAGTGAAACTCACATAGTGCCTCACGTAACTCATGAGTTAGAGTTCAGATGTAAGTTTGTGAATAAACACATAAAAAGCAAACCATCCCCCTCTCCCATTCCTGCCCTCACAGTGCAATAACCGGTTTAAATATCCGAGCATAGAGAGGATGTAGTTAAGAGTTAGAAAACCAGGAATCAGGTCCTGCATTCCAGTTCTCTAACCCTGATTCACTCATCTCTGGCCAACGGTTCCACTTCATTTCATTCTACACTGAAAAGTGAGGAGAGCAAAATTTTGTTTAAAAACTTCTAAGCTAAGGGGCTTCTGCCAACTTGCATAAGGCCTTTGCCTTAGCTGAGGCCGGCAAATAAGGAAAACATGCAGCGATAGATGCCATTTTAAGAGAAAAGAAAGAGTTTTGCTGCTGATGTGTCCTTTATGGAGGCCTTCCCATAGACTGCTTTGAGAGCCTTGCTTCTCAGTCTTCAGAGGCAGCTTTCTTCTGGGATGGGTTGATGGGGGGCCAGATGGTGATGGTGGAGTAAACAAACTCCAGGGTCTCAAATCCAGGGCCATTTGGCTCGAGTGTTTACCTTCAGTGCAGTGGGGTGAAATTTGGAGCCTCCAGTGAAGTGGAAATTAGTTTCCCTCATGTAGCAGTAACGTGGCTATCATGCAATAAGGCATCCTTCTACTAGAAATATTCAATATTCAGATGAAATCATAACAGGATTCAAAGTAAGGCAATGATGATCAAAACATCACTGCTGATAATATTTACTTGGCTAACATTACTTTAAAAACAAAAACAAAAATCCTGGGCTTATATGGCTTTCTTTCTATGCCTCCACCTGAAAGGTCATTAGAAATGGTAACCATTTTTCTACCATCACGTTGGAATTCACCGTTATCTCAGAACTATATCTATTCACTTGTTCTATTAACTTCCTTACCCTCTTGAGACCTAAAGTGAGATGACGTCAAGGTAAAAATGTAAGTGATCCTTAGGGGAAACAATAGCCATTTTAACGAGGCTGTAATTCAAAAAGCATCCAACAGTGTTTTAATTGCTTTTGGACTTGACAACACTGGAATGTATTACAACTTCAAGGCTCTAAACTTTTTTACTTTGTGCCATGAGTTCAACATATAATTCCTATAAAAATCCTTTCATGGTCTGCGTGTGTAAATCCTATCAGGAAGAGTATGGTGCTACAAACTTAGGTATGATGTGCTTCTTTCAGCTCTATGAAGGACATAAATCCTGAAAGGCAGGCGTGGCAGAGAAAGAGGGAGTTAAGATGATCAATGCCGAAGGAGTTTCTAGGATTTTCAGATTTCAGGCTAGGTCTTCTGTAAAGGAGCTTCTGCTGCCACACTCTCACTCTTCCCTCCGAGGCCTTATGAGAAGGCAGCCCTGGGTTAAATTAACCTTGCTTGGTAGTGAAGGTCTGCTAATCAGAGGTCCAAACCTCTGAGGTTCAGAGTTAGAGGTTGAGATGCAGGAGTGACTCAGCTGGCATCAGCTTTGTAGCAGTCTGAGCCTGCAGGCTTTCAGGAAATGAGTCCCCCAGGCCTGCATCTCCCTCTGTGGCAAACTGCCACTAAACTCTGCTGTTTATCAACCTAGCACCAAACACAGTAAGTTAGAGTTTGCTGATTTACTGTTTGAAAACCTATGATATACAAGCCAGATAGACAATGTGATAGACTAGGATTACAAAGCTGAATTAGACACTGTACCTTCCTTAAAAAGCTTATAGTTTAGCAATGGGAATAACAAATGTTAAATGTGTCATTAGGGTACAATGCTGTGTGCTGTTAAGAGGCCCAATAGGAGGACAAAGGGAAGCAGTTTACAAAAATCAGAAAAGACTTCTCGAAGTACAACAGAGATATACAGGTAGAAAGAGGATAAAGGCAGAGGGAATAGAATTTATAAAGGTACATATTCATTAATGGATAAATTAAATTATTCATCACATCTGTATTGAGTGACTATGTACTTGAAACTTGGGATGTATCAGTGAACAAAATAGATTTTTAAAAATTTCTGGCCTTTTGGGGTTTGCATTTATTTTAGCCAGGTAAATCAATAAACATAACAAACCAGTAAATCATGTGGAATGTTAGAAGTTGAAATTTTTGGAAAAAGGCAGGGCAGGAGAGGGGTATTTGGAGGGAGGTTTCTGGCAATTGTAATTAGGATGTTTGGGGAAGCTCACACTGAAAATACTGAGTGAGGCGAGGAAGCCAGCCCCGGGAGTACCTTGAGGGAGAGCATTTCAAGCTAAGTAATCAGTAGTGCTAAGGCAGGAGTTGCCTGGTATGTTTAAAGCGCAAGGGGGCCAGTGGAGCAGCATGAGAAAGAAGGTGGAGGGAGGTGAAAGCCAGATCTTGTTGGGCCTTGTAGCCTACTGTAAGCCTACTCAGATTTAGCTTTGAATCTGAGC
The DNA here is from genome assembly GCF_027580195.1 of Bos mutus. Taxonomy (NCBI): domain Eukaryota; kingdom Metazoa; phylum Chordata; class Mammalia; order Artiodactyla; family Bovidae; genus Bos; species Bos mutus. The sequence continues at coordinate 50,761,023 of NC_091631.1, forward strand.
AAGGCAGGAACCACTGAAGTATTCTGAGCAGAGGAGTGACATAATCTGACTTACCTTTTGATAAGATCACTTTGCCTGAAGTAAAGAATGGACCACAGACAGGAATCTTGGAAGTGGGAGGCCATGTATAAGGGCATTTCAGCAGTCCCCGTGAGAGGACAGCACTTTGGTGTTAGCAGTTGAGGTTGTAAGAGACAGACATATTTTGAAGGTAGAACCAATAGGACTTCTTGAAGGATTGATGTGGAACATCAAAGACAGGAATCAGGGATGACTCCAAAGGTCTTTAGCCTTGGCAACCTGAAGGACAGAGCTGCCATCAGCTAAGAGGGAGAAAACTGTGGAGCTGGTTTGGGGTGGGAATGGGGAAGAAAATCAGGAGTTCAGTTTGGATATATTGAGTGTCTATTAAACACCCAAGTGGAGGTGGAGAGGCATATAAGCCTAGAGTTCAGAGGAGAGGTATAGGCTAGAGCTATAAATTGGAGAGTTGTCAGTTAATGTGTCAAACCCTAAGCCTAGATGAGATCTCCCTTTAAGGGAAGTTTTTAATGGAATGATGGCGGGGAGGGGTGGGCGTGCACAGGGAGAACTGAGCCTGATGTTTGGAATAGTTCAAAGGAAAGGAGACCAGAAAAGGAACTGGAAAAGTGAGCAAAAAGCAAGGAAGGAGGAAGGCCAAAAGAAAGCTCTGGAAGTCTATCAGAGAGTGCATCAAGCAGGAGGAAATAGCTGAGGCCAATTTTACTGAAAGATCAAATGAAGTGAGGATTGAGAAGTGACCCATTTAATGTGTCAGAGCTGTTTCAGTGGAGGAGTAGGAATAAGTGCTGGATTGGAATGGGTTGAAGGGAGAAAAGGATTTGGAGATATTGAATACTGATAACTTTTGAGGTGTTTTGCTGCAAAGAGGGGCTAATTTTGTAAAAAAAAAAAAAAATGGGTTAGATAATATATATATACACTCTTAGGAATAACAGAATAGGGGGAGAAACTAATGATGTAGGAAAAGGGCAGAAATGATAGCAGCACAGACCTTGAATAGAGGGACTGGCTTTAAAAAGGAGCATAATCTAGGCAAGGTAGAGAATACTTATGAGTGCAGATAGCGCTATGTGAGATGATGCTGTGGGTCAATGGAAGTTCTCCAATTGTTTCGGTTTTCTTAGTGAAGTAGCAAGCCAGGTCATCAGCTGACACAAATCGCAGCCCAGAGAAACAGTGTGGTTGTCTGGTAGCACTAAGCGCCTTCTTAAGGTTTTGATCATGAATATAGTGAGGCTAGCCACCTTGGCTGTTTCCTCCAGCTGCACTCAGCTACACGGGCGCAAGTACAGACTAAGACTAAGCGGATTTGGCCAAGGATGTGGTTTTGGCAAATGAATACAACAAAATGAGAGGCAAGGCAGTTCAGGGTTTAAGACAGAGATCCTGAAAAGACTATGGAATATAAATAAACTGGGTAAGGAAGGAAAAGAGGGCATCAAGTGTGAGGGAGGTGTCAATTTATTGATGGTCATGGTGACTCCAAATTAATAGTTGGGCTATTAGAGGGAATGGGCTGGAAAGATAAGTAACAGGTGATCAGAGAAAAGGATGTGTGAAACTGGAACTATGGACTGGTTGAATTTCTTGGTAATGACAGGAATGAGTGCCCAAGGCAGGTGAAGACATAACTGTTGGACTTTTTAAGGGAACTGAGGATAGTTTGTTGGAAGCATCAGTTATGTCAAACTTTAGCATGCATCAAAAATTACAGAGAGCCAGTTGAAACAGATTGCCAGATCCCACACCTAGGTTCTAGGTAGGGCCTGAGAATTTTAAATTTCTATGTTTCCTTTCTCTGAAAACTACTGATCCATGTGTATGTTGAAATTACCCAGAATTAAGACAGAAATAGTCTTGTAGAGTGACATACAGTCAGGAGAAAAAAAATTACCAAGAAATATAGAGCGGCCTGGTGAGTGGTAGAAAACCATGACAATCAGGGGCAATGGGTACATAATCTGAAAATTAAAGCTTCGAGCCTTATGGGGACTGGTTAGAAACTGTGGCTGAAACCCTGATTGGTAGCTCAATGAGATTAAAGCAAGGCTAAGGCATATTGTCAAGGCTAAAGGCCTGGCATGTATTTTATCAGTATTTTAATAGTATCAGGGCCTTTCATTTGGCAAACAGGCCTGGTAAGGGAATCTCTGGTGGAAGTGCTATTGTATTCATCTGAAAAGTGATCATGGTCATACCCAATTATATTTCAGTAGAAATGAAAACCACACTAATTAGGAAATATTAAGTCTCACAAAACTAGGTATCACTTTACATAAGATTAAGTAGCCTGACATCTAATGGGATAAAAAAGCTTAACAGTTTGATAGCAGGGCAAAGGACTGAGGATGTACAACACAGAATGGAACTGTGATTCAACGGAGGAAGTATGTAAGGAGTAAAGGAGGGGCAGAGACTACGTGGGATCACCCCTGGAGCCCAACTGTGGTCCCATTGATTATGGGATCCTAGCCAAATCACCAAGTGTTTCTGATGCTTAGTTCCTGACTTCTTAAGTAGATCTACCATTTATGCCACATGTCTCAGAGGAAAGCTGAGGGCTAAATGAGATAGTGCTATACAAATATGATATGTTCCCCACTATCTCTGGTCTCACTTCACTATCTCTGTAATTGGAGTCAGCTGTACTGTGCTCAGAACCTCAAATGCACCAGATCTTCTCTCATTCACTAGTTTTGCAAGACTGTTTTACCTGCTCAGTATACTTGTTCCATTTTTCTTGGTTCTTACTTTTCTGGTTTACTTTAGATATTAGGTCCTCTGACAGCCTCCCTTTCTTTGGGACTCTGGGTTGAACTCTTCCATTCACACCTTGCACTTTCTTCATTACAGAACACCACACGTTACCCCAACTTAGAGGATAACTTAGAGTAACCAGACCAAGCTCTGTGAAACAGTCAACAGTCTTGTTCATGAATGTTTCGACCATTCAGCATACCTGCATTTAGGAGGTGCACCATAAATATCTGAAGTACACTGAAGTTGCCAACGGCAAAAACCTGACACAAAAAACTTCAGTCAAAGACAGCCTGAACGGTTCTGTGCTACGAGGCAAGACATTTGGGGTTTAGGAGGTCAAAATCAACAGGCCTGCAGAAATGGCTGCTTCATGGAGTCCACTGCTATTTTAACACAAGAGAATGCTGTACATACACTGTTAGCCACCACACACCAGAGGTATGCCAGATGGCAAAGGAGGAGGAAGTAGTAGTGAAGTGAGTAGTAAATATTTATTTTGAGGACTTTCTGGTGTGACCATGTGGTCAAAACAAAATCACATTACATATCATGAATCAACTACACTCTGTAGGTTCTTACTAGTGCCAGCGGACCACATAATACCTTTATATTAAAAAAAAATTAATTGCACTACTCACTCACACATGCACTAGAGAAACTCATGAAAATCACCATTATTGTAGTAGGGTTTTCTCAGTCTTCTGCTATGCATATTTTAAGTTACTGAATGCTTTTGAAAAGAGGTAGTTTCAGTTTTGACCACCTGCAGCAAGCTAGGCATTATCTCACAGTTCAGAGTAGCAGTGTCTCCGTGGAGAGTTCTTGCCTATCATGAAGAAAAGCTGTGCCCTTTACTGGCTGAAGCAGCAGCATTCTGAGCCAGCTGGTGAATTTGGGATTGACTGGATAAAGGTTCAATACTGTTAAAGGATTAATACTATACTGTGTGCCATGCTTTTCCAACAGGCAATCATCTTTTGGTTATCAACAGCTGCTATTCCATGTTGTGCAGTGGCTGCAAAAGAGTCACCACAGATTCAGAAATGTACCAGTGAGCTATTCATAGATGGTAAGAACCCCAGGAAATGCCAATGAATGATTAAATCATTCCCAATCCTCAATAAAATGGCTCAAGATGACAGACTTATACCAATCACTTACATTTATTTCAGGACATAATATACTATTTAGACCCAAGGACAGTGCTAAATCATAACTCTGTTAAATACCTACAGGATATTTCATTTTTGCGAAGATAGGTCCTTAAAAACTGGACAGATTAATAATATAACAAATATCAAAATCAGATGAAAAATACGTTATTGCTCTCATTCACTCTGTCCTAATGTTAAAGATGTTACAAAGATATACAGATTATCATCATGCTGTTCTTTTGGGAGCCTATATTCAAGCTGATAATAAGGTGTTGTCAAAGGGATCTTTCTCTGATTTTTGCAAAGAAAACAGCCCAAATTGTATTCTTAATGCTACGTGATTTAACTGTATCATGCTTGGCACATGGTATTATTTCGCCTACTGGAGCAAGTTCTCATTTTCTCAAAGCCTTCCCCCCAGCTTTTCTAGAAATAAAGCTTAAATATCATTTATTTCAAGCTTTCAGAATAAAGTTAACCTCATTTATACAGGTACCAGGTTGGTGTACTCATATTTATCTTTTCCAATTGCAGGCTAAGCAAAGGCATGCATTTAGAACCGTATTAATATATTAAAGCGAAAGACAAACCAACTTAATGTCAAGAGAAACTGTGACCTTCCATGTAGTGTGTGATAGAGAAACACTGATTCTGACACATTGTCTTATTTTATTCAAATAGCAGTCTGCTCACACGTGGTCCAAGAACACTTGAATAATAAAGCAAATATAATCACATGTTAAAAATTGGTCTTCAAACATCATAGCCAATGATGCCACGCTTGCCTATGATCTCGCCAACATAAAACCACATCCACACCTCAGTGGCCACCAAACCATTCAGTAGAGCTTCCTGAAAAAAGAAGCACAAATTTTAATGTACTTTTTTTTCCTTATATATTTAAAACTATTCTTTTCCAGGATTAAGTGACAGAGAATATAAGGTTGCTATTCAAATTAGAGGGCAGTTTTAGTCAAAGTCAAGAATTACTGATGTTAACTTTAACTGCTGAGAACCCTTGAACTTTCAATTATGTAAGGTAAGTAGTCCAGAGCTTATAAATTCTTTCAAAGCATTCTTTGAAGACCTGAACTGACTTAACCCTTTCATTATTAGTTTATGAGACACTTTATGAGCCCTGAAACAACCCACATCCTGGAAATAGCTGCCACATTTAGAAAGGGCATTCATATGAAAGGATGGCTATAGGAAGGCAAGTCTCTGAACAGACATTTCTGTCTGGCCAAAGAAAATCTGTTGCAAGATGAAGTATTCTCTCTTTCCCTTTAGACATCATTTTTATTCATTTATTATTTGGTTTAATTCTTTCCAGGTATTCAGCAGTTACTCAGTTTCAGAAAATGTACACAGTTACAGAAAACAGTGTTTCATACAAGCACAAATATGGATCTTGAAACTCAAGTTGAAAAACAAAACCTTTCCACAACAAAATCGGGCCTTTTTCTTTTAGCACCTGGAAGTGAATTTTCCCCTTCAAATGAAACCAGAAATACTGGAAATCTCTTGAAAAACAAATATATTTTCTAGAACGCAGGTTCTAAAGTCAGCAATAATTTATTTCGGCTTTTTGTATCCTGTGCTTAGATCAAGCAAACATAAAATCCCAGTTCCAACTCTTTTTTGGGGGGATGGTGGTGGGGGGAGTGTGCCGAGAGGCATATGGGATCTTAGTTTCCTGATCAGGAATCGAATCTGTGCATCCGACACTGGGAGTATGGAGTTTTAACCATCAGTCTGCCAAGGAAGCCTGCAAATTCTAATTTTATGGTCTTTAGATTTTATCTCCACTTTTCATATCATATGCTTCTAGGTTTTGGTGTTTTTATGTCCCATGAGTGTTAGCTACCTGATTGTGATACAGTCCAAGAAATCTTTTGGCCAAATTGGGGAAAGTTTTAGGACTACAGACAAAAAAGTACAGAATCAACAAAGCAAGTCATCCTATTTTAATGCACTAACCCCAAATAGGAAACAAAAAAAAGCTACCCAGTAAAAAACCACTTCTTCATTATAAAATTATTAAGAATATAAGACATAAAACAGTCCAATTATTTCAACCCAGATGACAAAGTTAGAAAGGTAAATATCTTTCTCTGCAGTCAAAAAAGAGATCATCTCTCATTATGCTGGTCCCAGCCTCACTGAAAAATACATATATTAATCAAAACAATCAGAGAAATCCCAAGGGAAGACATTTTCTGTACGCACATACGTTTTCATTTAGCCCATAGTTACCTTAACAGTGAGCTGTTTGAAGCTACCGGTTTTAGCACTGTTGATAATTTTTTTCAAGCTCTGAATTGCTGTAGGGATCTCAGCAGGGGTTGGAGGAACCAGCTCAACCTTGGCATAGTACCAAAACGTGGCCAATCGAGGCTTCGAGTAAGTCACAGCAGCTGGAAAACAAAACAAAACAAAACACCAGGATGAACTCACTAGAGACCGAAAGAAGCAGATGTGTGGGCTGGACACAAATATTTATTCATGCATCACATTCATTCACTGCTTATACCAAATGTGCACCCGGTGTGAAAAGTCAAAGCTGCTCCCTGGTAACCAGAGGCTTTTAAAGATACAGAACACCTGTGTCACAAGCCAGTTCAGTCAAGCAGGCAGCTATAAGCACATCCAATTATGCCAGGACCTCACCAGTGGCCAGTACCAGAATACTGGTACTTCATTTATTAATGGCAAATCTAGTTAACTACAAAGTTACTAGAGTTGGATTCAAAAACAAGAAAAGAGCAGCAATGTAACCATATTTTCCTGTAGAGACAAAAAATTGGGGGGAAGTGGTGAAGGGGAGGGAAGAAACTAAGTAGAATGGCACCCTTAGGAATAAGATTAAAACTTGTCACAATATTGGCCACAAATCCAGATGGAATTATACCAATTAGTACCCATTTTGGGTATCCTCATCAATGTGCTGGATTAACAAAAGCACAGCTGCTCTTCCTTCAAAATACCACAAATAGTAAAAATAAAACCTACATGTATTGTTAGGAACAGCCAAAACTTGAATCTGTTATTAAGCTGAAATTCCTCAGTAATAGTAAACAGTATTTACTATTGCAGGAAAAAAAAGATTTTTAATGAGGTTAGATGGGAGACTATGATAGTGATTCAGGAGGAGAAAGGTATTTCACATAAAAAATTACAAGACAGCATAATAAAAACTGCACAAATACATAAGCATCCATCAAGTGTCTGCTGTTCAAAGACTGATAATCCAAAGCTCCTGGCACTTCCCCTATTATTAACTGCCTGTATTTAGATATTTCGCTACTCTTAAAATTACTATTTCCATCATCCTCTGGCTTAGGGCCATGGGTAAATCTTCAAGCAGACACAAAGCTCTAAGAGAGAATTCTAAATAGAACTGCCAATGCCTGTAAAATGGTGTTATCAAGGAGAACAAAGTCTTAACAGTCAACAAACTGTCTTCAGGTTCGATGCACGATACTGGATGCTTGGGGCTGGTGCACTGGGACGACCCAGAGGGATGGTATGGGGAGGGAGGAGGGAGGAGGGTTCAGGATGGGGAGCACATGTATACCTGTGATGGATTCATTTTGATATTTGGCAAAACTAATACAATTATGTAGTTTAAAAATAAAATAAAAAAATAAAATAAAATTACTGAAACACTTGGAAAAAAAAATTATCTTCAACACACAGATATAATACTCTTAAAAAATACAAACAAATCAGTACAATGTATACAAACACTGTACTTAAGTTAGTAAATTTGCTTCTCAGGGAGCATAGGTTAAAAAGTTTGAGACTGCTTTTACATGTATACAAGGGATGAACAAAAATAAGTCAATGAATGGTGGATGATGGCAGCTAGGTTTCTTACTAAAATAGAGGAGTTTTAGATGAGGGAAAAACATATCCAGTGGTACTGGATTAGAGTTGGAGACATTCAGTATGAATTCATGTTTAGTTGATATACAGGTGGATCGATATAGAAACAATTACAGTTGACCCTTCAACAACATGTGTTTGAACTGTGTGGGTCCACTTATATGTGGATGTTTTTCAATAAATATGTAATACGGTATTTCATAACCTGAGGTTAGTTGAATGAATGGATGTGCAACTGTGGATATGGAGGGCCAACTGTAAAGTTATATTAGGATTTTCAATTGCATGGGGGTCAGTGTCCCTAACCCCCACATTGTTCAATGATCAACTGTGTGTGTCTACACACCCATGGGTGAGTATACAGATGGTCCCCAATTTCAGATGGTTCAATTTACAACGTGAAAGTGATACACAATCAGTAAAAATGAATCTTGAATTTTCATCTTTTCCCAGGCTAGCCACAGGGGTACCATACTTTCTTGTAATGCTATTTCAATGCTGGGTACTGGCAGCAAGCTGCAGTTGACAGTCAGTCATGTGTTATGGGGGTAAACAACCAACACACATTCTGTTTTTTCACTTTCAATACAGTACTCAATAAATTCCATAAGATAATCAGATTTTTTTTTTTTTAATAAAAACAGGCCTTATGGTAGGGGATTCTGCTGAACTGTAGGCTAATCTAAGTATTCCAAGATTAAGGTAGGCTAGGCTAAGTTACGATGTTTGGCGGAATAGGTGTAACACATGCATTTTCAACTTACAATATTCTCAACTTGTGATAATTTTACTGGCATGTAATTTTCTTATTAGTAGAGAAATACCTATATACAGATACCTCCTTGTCCACTGTCAGGGCCTACAGGCAATGATATTCTAGTACAGCCGTCCCCCCTTATCTGTGATTTTGCTTTCTAGTTTTACTGTCTGTAAATATTACGTGGAAAATTTCAGAAATAATCTCTAAGTTTTAAATTGTATGCCTTAAGTATGATGGAATCTCATGCTGTCCCTGCTCCATTCTAATGTGACATCACAATGCCTACATCATGCTCCTCACCTCATCCCATCACATACACATAACATCTCACTCACAAGAAGGGTGCTGCTGCTGCTGCTGCTAAGTTGCTTCAGTCGTGTCTGACTCTGTGGAACTCCATAGACGGCAGCCCACCAGGCTCCCCTGTCCCTGGGATTCTCCAGGCAAGAACACTGGAGTGGGTTGCCATTTCCTTCTCCAATGCAGGAAAGTGAAAAGTGAAAGTGAAGTTGCTCAGTCGTGTCCGACTCTTAGCGACCCCATGGACTGCAGCCCACCAGGCTCCTCCACCAATGGGATTTTCCAGGCAAGAGTACTGGAGTGGGGTGCCACTGCCTCAGTACAAAAAGATATTTTGAGAGAGAGAGCCCATGTCCACATAACTTTTATTGCAGTGTTAGTCACTCAGTCGTGTTTGACTCTTTTCGACCCCATGCACTGTAGCCTGCCATGCTCCTCTGTCCATGGTATTTCCCAGCAATACTGGATTGGGTTGCCATTTCCTTCTCCAGGGGATAATCCTGACCCAGGGATAGAACCCAGGTCTCCCACACTGCAGGTGGATTCTTTACCTCCTGAGCTACAAGGGAATTCCTGTGGCTTGAAGCCCTGAAGCCCTTTATCACAGTATTTTATTACAATTGTTCTAGTTTATTATTGTTGTTAATCTCTTACTGTGCCTAATTTATAGATTAAAATTTATCATAGGTATTATAGGAAAAAACTAACATTTAGTACTATCTGTAGTTTTAGACATCTGTCAGCGGTCTTAGAACTTATATTCTGTGAGTAAAGGGTGATTAACACAGTCGAGTAGCAAGGAACATACCCAGTATCTAGATCTTAGCTTCAAAATGCAATTGTCCAATAAAAGGAACTAGGGGTCCTTGGAGAAAGGGCAAATTCTAAGGCTGGGGCAGGAAATACATGAGTCTGGGAAATTTCCTGGCAGTCCAGATGTCAGGACTCAGTGCTTGATGGGGCCCAGGTTCAATCCCTGTAGGGGAATTAAGATCCTACAGGTCATTTGGCATGGCAGGAGAAAAAGCTGCAATTATCTCACAGTACTGGAAAGTACAGGGGGATGTCAAAGGGGCAGAAGTGCCAAACTGACAGGGTTCTCAATGGCCAAAGCTGGAACAACCTGAGAAACAAAATAAATAATGTACTACTGGAGGTACAAGGTATGAAATAAATGTACCTGAGTCCATACAGTATGGACTGAACAAATATTAACTAATGGGGAACAGACATATCTTTCTCACAGAAGAAATTCTATTTAAATATATGTAGATATTCCCTCCTAGAGGAGATAGAATCCTGACTCTGCCTCCCCCAATTTAGTTACTTTTTAGAAACTTAGTGAAACTGCCTTAACCAAGTGGTGAGAACTAACTGCACTAGTGAGCACGTACGGATATCACTTGTTGATGCATCCTGACATGTGATTAGGGGGCTTCGAGTCTGTGGTATTCTTTCTCAAAATCCATAGCTCCATGGAGCTTCCCTGGGGGCTTAGTGATCAAGATGCCACGTTTCCTCTGCAGGGGGCGCAGGTCTCCCTGGTCTCGGAACTAAGATTCCCCCAAGCCACGAGGTACAGACAAAAAAAGAAAAAGAGAAAAAAGAAAAAAAATCCATAGCTCCAGACTCATTATGACAAGAACACCAGACAAATCCAAATCGCGGAACATCTTTATAGGACAGATACCTAGACAGAGACCTACATAAATACCTTGAGACTGTCAAGGTCATGAAAGGTAAGGAAAGATTGGGAAACTGTCACATACACAGGAGACTAGGGAGACTGACAACTCATTGCACTGCAGTACCCTGTATTGGCTCCTGGAACATAAAGAGATTAACTGGAAAAGCTGGTGAAATCCAAATAAAGTCTCAAGTTTAGTAAGTAGGAAAAAAAATAAAAACAAAAATCCCCAGACTCTATGATCTTTTTTGGGGAAGTCCGATCAAAAAAATTACTTATTTTTGTAAGCTTCTTTGTCCTCCAGGAGAATTAACAGATAAAATCAGTAATTTTTTTAGACATTTAACATTAATACCATAGAGTTAAGTGACAAAGCAGCTCCAGTTTAACATTCTGGCCCAGTTGAGTTCTCCTGAGTACTTCTGAAAGGATAACAACGCTTATCTTTAAATTATTCATAATAATAGAGGAAATGGTTGATATAGCTCACAATTAAAATTATCTTCACATTACTTTTCTTTTTGTAAATTATTATTAAAATTAGTTTGCAATTCCCCAAGATGCTCCACCAAAAAGATGTGAAAGCCATGGAAAGTGAAAGTGAAGCCGCTCAGTCGTGTCTGATTCTTTGCGACCTGATCCGTGGACTGTAGCTCATCAGGCTCCTCCGTCTATGGGATTCTCCAGGCAAAAATACTGGAGTGGGTTGCCATTGCCCTCTCCAGTGAAAGCCATGGAAGGAGGGTAAAAAATCCATCTGAAATTTGTGATTATAAATATTAGCCTCAAATCATCCATAAAGTCCAAATAATGAAGCCACTACTACTTCTCCTTGTATTATGTAAAAAAGTAGAGCTTTATCTTAGTCAAGTTGCAAACGTAAGTTCTTTGGTAAAGTGTGTAAACTGATAGTAATAGTAGTGGACCATGGGTTTCTGTAGGAGAGGATCAAGTATTTATAGTATCTGACACTGTCAGGCCTTCAGTAACTCATTGTTCCACTGCTGATGAAGAAAACGGAGGAGACAATGAATAAGAAAATACCGATCGCAGTAAAATAGGTTCAAAAATTTACACGTATTAAAAAATTCATTCTATTTACTTTCATAATCAAATCTGAGCGAAAGCCATTCAGAGATCTGTGTTTCAACCACTTACTAGAATACAGCACATACAGCACATAGCGAAGAAGCTTCCGTCTACTTAAGTGATCTCATTTGGGGGATAAAATGAACAGCTTGCAGACATGAAATATTTACTGAGAAGACTACCATTCTGGGGTATGACTATTCAGGGTTGTTCTCCAATACAGCGTTCCACCCGTGAAGGACGCATTCAGCTTTTTCAGAGTATCCCCACGAACGCTAAGCAGTGATAATAAACATTACTGTTTACACATATCCCTTTCTGTGTTTACCGGAGCAGGAATACTCGACCGTAATGCTCAGTTCCACCTAAAAATTTCCTTAAAGGGGAAGCATTTCAGTATCCGGTCAAAATAAAAAGCAAAGGCAATGTTTCGAAGGTCATCCATCCTTAGAAATTCTGCAGCCTTCCAAATACTCCAGTGAGAAGCAGACAAGAGGATGGGACCGTTATTTCCACGCTTTCACGTGTTTCTGCCCGCCGTCTCCCTCGCTCTCGCAAAAAAGCCATCCCTTCCGTATTCCTCCTCCTGGAGGTCGAAGGGCGTCATGGCGGCTGCAGATGGGCAACCCCGGCTGTCTGCACATTCCCTCCCCTCACGGTCGCGGTCAGAGTTCAGAACCTCTGGGTAGCAGAGAGAACCCAAGCCGCAGGCCTGGCCAGCGGAAAGGTAGAAAAGAACCGTAAATCTGTCTTCTCCCTCACCTCACCCCACCCCTCCCTCCTCACTTCAGGCCCGGCCAGCGGCGGCTCCCTCCGGCCGCTCGAGTCCTCTCCTCCGGCCCTCGCAGGCCTCCCCGGCGCCTGCCCGGCTACCCGTGCCGGCTGGCTGACGCCCCCGCTCACCGTTGACCAGCGCCGGGGCCTTTTCCGCGAGGTTACGGACAAACTGGGCCATGGTCCTAGGACGGAGAGCCCGTCACCCCGACTGGCCGGCTGAATGTCACCCGCCTGGAAGGACCTGCCTCAGGACCCCGGTCCGCTTCCAAGGTCAGGCCTCCCCTTTCCGCGCCGGTACGAGATATTTAGGTGTCCCACTGTCTTTCCGGCATCCAGTGGGCCAGTTTCTTTTCTTTAGTCACAGAGGAGAAAGTGGGTACGAGAAGATGAGATCATAGAGCACGTAAAATACAACGGAGTTCCGCGGAGAAGCAGGCATTTCTCTGGGCAGCCGCTCGCAGAGGTCCGGGAGGCCGGCACGAGGAGGGAATGCGCATGCGCCGTGCGCCTCCCGGGCAGCCCGAGGCGCAGACCTCGGGTGTTTGGGGTAGGTCTGCAGCTTTTTTGAGAGAACGAGACGAGTTAGGGCCGGAAGGCACCGCTGCAGTTTTTCTAGGCCAACGTACTCGTCTTACAAAGGCAGAGAGGGTCCTAGACCAGACACGTAAAGTTAGGGGCGGAGCAGGCGCCACAACTTGTCACCTGACTCAGCCCATTGCCTTTAGTTGACCTTTTGTAATCCCTGTCTCCCTTGACTCCTGTATCAGGATTGGAATCCAGTTCCCCTAATTCCCTAACCAGCCGCAAGGAACTGTGCAGATACAAGGGACAAAATCACATTTACCTAGGGCCTCCAGTCTGTCAGCTTTTTTGGAATTTAAAGAAAGCCTGTGTGGCCTCACTTAAGACCGGCATTGGTAAATAAATGGCTACAGAGCTATTGAGTGGCAGCGTTGGGATTTGAAAAGGTGGCAATGGAAACAGAAGAGGCATTAGTACAGGATTATGTGTGGTGCTGATGTGGGAAGATTTCTTAGAGGAAGGGATCCTTGGGTTGATATACAATGGAATAGCTATGTACTATAGAGCTGAACTTTGCGGTTATTATGACTCGAAGAAAAGATACACGTAGGGATGTGACCTTCGATGAAGAAAATAGAATAAGTAATGTACCCGGGGAAGCGTAAATAGAAGTAAAACTCTGATTGATGAAATAGTTAGAGGTGAAATGAAAAATCAGAGTGCTATCAAGGAGTCAGGACAGTGCTTCAGCAAAGGAGTGATTCAGTTGCCTAGTACTCTAGAGTGAAGTAAGCCAGAAGGAAAAACACCAATACAGTATACTAACGCATATATATGGAATTTAGAAAGATGGTAACAATAACCCGGTGTACGAGACAGCAAAAGAGACACTGATGTATAGAACAGTCTTATGGACTCTGTGGGAGAGGGAGAGGGTGGGAAGATTTGGGAGAATGGCATAGAAACATGTAAAATATCATGTAAGAAACGAGTTGCCAGTCCAGGTTCGATGCACGATACTGGATACTTGGGGCTAGTGCACTGGGACGACCCAGAGGTATGGTATGGGGAGGGAGGAGGGTTCAGGACGGGGAACATATGTATACCTGTGGCGGATTCATTTTGATATTTGGCAAAACTAATACAATTATGTAAAGTTTAAAAATAAAATAAAATACAAAAAAAAATTAACGTAGCTATATAGAAACATTAACCAGAGCAGGTTCAAACAATTAGGATAGAAGCCAGAGTGAATGAGTGAAGAAATATGGCTATAAAGGGATAATGGTCAGAAAACCAAATATGAGTGATAGGAAAATCAATGGAGATTGAAGATGGAGAAGTGGGATTGACAAGATTCTGAATGAGACCGAAGTAAAGTTGGAGTGATTAGCCTTGGAGTCTTGGGACCTTTTCCACAGATGGGATGATGAAGTTTTGAAAGTGGAAATTCTGCAGGCTATGAAGTAGAAGGCAAGGTCACCCGAGTGTGAAGGGCAAGGGGGAGGATGGGAGAAAATTTAAGAGGTTGAAATTTGGACTAGCTGTTGAAGTTAAGGACACACAGAAGGGTCGTTAGGGAACATTAGTGACAAGTCTTCGGTTGTACCACTCTAAAGATGGTGTTATTTATCTCCAACAGTAGTCTGGCTGGGATACTGGAGCAGAGGGGAATGCTTGGGTTAATCTGGGCTGAGGTTTTGCATAGCAGGGGTACCGAAACAAGGGGCAAGAAAGTGGAACTTGATAGTGAATGATTAGAATGAAGGACCTGGGGGACTTCCCTGGTAGTCCAGTGGTTAAGACTCTGAGCTTCCAATGCAAGGGGCAAGGGTTCAATCCCTGGTTAGCAAACCGAGATTCCACATGCTGCAGTGTGGCCAAGGAAAAAAAAAAAAAAAAGACTTGGGCTTTAGGCCAGATGAAAAAAAGTGAAGCCAAAAGTGATCTGCTTAGGAAAAAACATGCCCCGAGACTCATCTGAAGATAACTCCAGCGTCTCGAGGCCTGGTAAGTCAGGTTAGGTCAGCCAGGCCAGACATTTGTTACCACTTTTTAAAAAAAGTAATGTTGAGAGCCCTGTAAATTTTCAGAGGGATTTCTGAAACTGCTCCTAGATTTTTAATACTGTAATAAAGGAAATGATAACAAAGGTTTTAAGTCAGATGTTCATTTATTAAATACAAGCTTTGAACAAACACCCCCAGGCAAGTTTGACAAGAAGTAACCTTCCTGGAATGTTTCAAAATAGTTATGTTGATCAAGTTTTATTTCAATCAATCATTTTGTCATTTTGTTCATTTTCTTTGTTTCCAGGTTCTTTTTCCTGTTTACCAGTTAGAGCATGTGCATTATTTCCTCACATGACATCAACAGTGCAGCATCAGCCTCTGGCTTGTAAAGGCACCCAGTAGACTTATGCTCTGTGCAATGGCTGCTTAGCAACCAGCATCAAATAAAGTAATGAAGCTTTTGTAGAGTGTGATACCAAATAGCAACTGGCACCTTCACCTGCACCATTAAAAAAAAAAAACCTTTGAAGTTTCTTTCGGTTTTCACATATCCATTAAAAACTATATTAAAAACAAACAAATCCAGATTGCTTGATAAAGCCTACTTAAATAATTTTCCAAGTTTAGTATTACCCTCTTAGTAAGCAATACTAGAGCTGATTAAAGAGTCTTCATTTTTCTATCATACTCTAGCAAAGTCAACACATAAAGCTAGGTATGTCAGAAAGTCTGCTCTAATAGATTTAGAGCTTGCTTCTGAGTTCTAGATACCACCACCCCTCTTTAAGCTTCCAAGTGTCCATATGCACCATGTACCAAGATGAGAATGTTTTAGTCTCATTTTTGCGATGTTCTTGAATTATGTCAAGGAAAGGAAAAAGGCACAGAGGACACTTGGTTTCCTTACCCACAGTGGCCTTAAGCTATGCACTTGCCTTTGTGATGAGTTTAAAGATATTCAGCAGCATTCATGGTGCCACAGCCACTCATAAAAAGTTTCAGGAAAAGAGCTTTAAAAAAAATTGCCAGAAAAGACTTACAATCTGAAGACTTAATACAGAAGTGGAATACAGACACAGATACAAGAGGCAGCATTAGGTTGTTAACTAGAAAGCTGCTGGGAACAGCTGCCTTCTGAGGTTTTGTGCCCGTTTTTTTCCTTCCTTTCTCCTATAAAACTCTGGTCTTTTCCTCACTTCTTTTAAAAGTAAAAATATCCTATTTGATTGGGTTTAGAAGATAAATGCAAGTAGACTGAAGCTTATTTTATACAGTTCATTCTCAGAGAAGTAGAAGATAATAAATAGGAAATGAAGCTCATTTTCAGAAAATAAACAAATCCTGTCAACCTGTGCCTTAGAGGCCCAGGGAACACACTGATTTAGTAGCATACGTTCTAGTATTTGTGAGAGTCCTGGACTGCCTTATTCAGTTATAAGCACAGTTGACAGGCAACATCTATTTTTTATCTAGTGTGGGATGCCCTCTAACTTCAGAGTTTCCTGCTGGAACCATCAAAAACACATCAAGGACTGCTTATAACAACTTGTATTGGATTACCATAAAACTACCGTCTTATTTGAAAGAGGCTATGGTTAACAATAATGTCCTTGAAGTGAAGCAATGACCTCTACTTCTAGATCATATCACTCTTGTTAGTTGTATTTTCGGGTTTAGAGGGATACTGGTATAGACAGTCCATAGGGGAATGAGACTTACTCGGCATGTTAAGCTGCACGATTTAGTAGGGAGCTCAAGCTCAACTTGTAAAGTGAGGGGCCCATCCACCTGCTAAATAACTATTTAGGGCTAAGTGGATATTTAAAATGGCTTGTGGACACGGTTGTGCTCAAATTCCTATTCTGTTAATTGATGACCTAAGGCTGAGTTAGAAGCAGCTCTTATCAGGTCATAAGTCCAAACGAACATGAACTATATACATTTTACAGTCTCAGAATTCTGTCTAGAGTAAATGTTAGTAAACACGGCCACATACTGCATACATCTTACCACGGAAGAGACAATATAAAGTGGTTCTCTGTATTACACTAGGCCAATATAAAAAAGTACATGGTGTGTGTGTGTATATATATATACACACAGATACACTGCTGATATTAGTGTCTTGAAATGACATGTCTCATTGGTTACAATATTTGTTGCCTAACTTTTCTACACAAGCCTGGTCCTTGATTTCCAGTAAATAAAAAGGGCCCCAACAGCCTTCTTTTTTCACCTTGGAGTTTTCTGAATAAAGTGTCAAAACTGCAAATTTGTTCTACCAATCCTCCTAAAAATATCATAGGGCTAAGTTTCCTGTGTAATGACAACTCCACGGAGGAGTGTTTGCCCTCCAAGGCATCTCTGAGTTAGAAGAGAACACAAAACTGAGAGCTACCCACCGAAGTTGCATAAGATTCCTATTTTCATCTCATCTGTCATCTTATTAAAAAAATCTACTCAAACATCAAGGTATCTGCTTTTATATAAAAAGTTATTCTGTAACAGTGTAGAGCTGTAACAAGGAAAGGGGCTGAAGTCTGGGTCATGAAGACTAGTAAGTACCTTGATAACACAGGACTTTCTGATACCAGCTGTCACTGAAATATGTGATATCATATACTTAAAAGCAGTGCTCACCAAAGATGTTTGAGCAGTTCTTGGAGAAGAAATAGTAAGGAGGCGGGAGGTTTTAATAGCTGAAGTTAATATAATTTAAGGAAGGAAAAGGGAGAAGGAACAGGAAGAGATAACAAAAGGTAAAAATTAGTGATTTCTAAATGTGGTGATGCTATAAGAAGTATAATTTCCTGTAAGCTAGGTGCATTGTAAAGTTCTTAGGAATTTTAATTATCATAATTTGAGCAAGAGCAGTTCTCTAATTCAGTAAAGGGGAAAAAAAGTAAAAAATAAAAGTCAAGAAAAAGGAAAGGAAGAGAATCAGAAAGAGAGAAACCACAACTGTTTATCTACACTCTGGGGTTGGTTTTTGGTTTGCTTAGGTCATAGTATTTATTCAAGTTGCTCCTTCTGTTGTTGTTTCCTCTCTGCGAGCCACCGTTGGATTTTTTCTTTTAGTTCTGTGTTTGGCCGGATCTGGTCCATGGTGAGGGGACTACGGTTAAAGGGATCTGTTTGGTCACTGGGACAAAGAGAAAAAAGGAGACGGGGTTATTTCTGTAAGTTCTCACATCCTCAGCCAAAAACAGAACACCTGGGCATCTCACCCTCAGACTGAAGCTAGAGGGTATTACTCTAATTCTGAATCAAGTGCCAGCTTGAGGTTAGAAAGAATGAGATAAGAGAGAGAGTGATTCGGAAGAGGTTTCTTTGCAGATTATTTACTTACTTTGTCTCTGATTCTGAATCAAGTGCCAGCTTGAGGTTAGAAAGAATGGGATAAGAGAGAGAGTGATTCGGAAGAGGTTTCTTTGCAGATTATTTACTTACTTTGTCTCTCTGCTTAACAAACATTATCTCAACAATGCTCTTCAGATGGGGGTGTGTGTGTGTGTGTGTGGGGGTGTGTGTGTGTGTGTGTGTGTGTGTGTGTGTTAGCTGCTCAGTTGTGTCTGACTTTTTGTGACCCCATGAACTGTAGCTTGCCAGGCTCCTCTGTCCATGGAATTCTCCAGGCAAGAGTACTGGAGTGGGTAGCCATTCCCTTCTCCAAGGGATCTTCCTGACCCAGGGATGGAACCTGTGGCTCCTGCATTGTAGGCAGATGCTTTACCATCTGAACCACCAGGGAAGCCTCACTCTTCAGATGGTATTTGATTCCATTTCCCTAAGACAGAGACCCTGTACAATCATGTCAGCATAAAGAGCTGTTTGGAGTTTTAGTGACAGACTCCTGAAACAGTATAAGACGTTAAAGGATAAAGCTTTGTAGACTGACACTTGATTTAGTTAACTGACTACTCTTCAACTAATGCAGATTATGGCTTCCTCCCAGGTAAGATGATTTATAACATATTTTAAAGGCTAATATATCTTCTTTCTGTATTCTGAAGCCACAATAAAAATATAAATTCTCAGTGACACTTTGGAAAAGACATACTGCCCAGCACAGCATCATGCATATAGTGAGTGCTTAATCACAAACCATCAAGCAAAACATCCTTTTTTCCAATATTTAAAAAATATTATTTCCCTAGATCTGGTCAGCTTATATAACTTCATTTTAAATAGGCAGAGTCTCCCAGGACCCATTTCTATCTAATGTTGTACTTAGAGAAGGTAGGCTGAGGAAAACTTGAAGTCACCATGGCTGAGTCTAACAGCTGGAGCAGAATGTCGGTACTCCCATATGATGAGTGTAAAACCTGAATTAAAAACAAAAAAACCCAAATAACTTGTCTTTTATATTTTTACAACTAAAATTGAAAGTGAAGGTTGCTCAGTCGTGCCTGACTCTTTGCGATCCCATGGACTATACAGTCTATGGAATTCTCCAGGCCAGAATACTGGAGTGGGTAGCCTTTCCCTTTTCCAGGGGATCTTCCCAATCCAGGGATTGAACCCAGGTCTCCCACACTGCAGGTGGATTCTTTACTAGCTGAGCCACAATTTCCAATCAACTTATACTCCAGGTTGACATATTTTCTAATAAATATTGATAGGAATCATTTCCTTGAGGAAGAAGAGGTAAGGTTAGCGCCAGCATTTCTTAACAGAGTGTCTTATATTGGATGTTGACATCCTTAACACTCAAGTGATATACTTCCACCAAAATGCCTCCTCCACACAGCACGTTAATAAACGAACAATCTGGGGTACCTACTGGGTGCACAGTACTGCAGTGGGAGAAAAAGATGACAGCAGATAAAGGTACATGTGTACTCCTGAGGCTGCTTCTGGGGGCTGGCTCACCTGAGCAAATGTCTGGCAATGGTGGATCTGTCCACAGTCACTCTGGAGGACGGCAGCACCACAGGGTCAGACATCAGTGTGCTCATGATGGGGTCCAGGAACTCATCGCAGGCATCAGCATAGGTCTCCTCTTCCTGCTGTTGGAGGTCTGCTAGGGACTGAGTGTAAGAACCAGCCAGTTAGGGGGAATTAACAGAAGCAGCTGAGTTCAAAATGCTCTGTGACGATTCCCTAGTCTTAAGGGGTCATTAATAACCCTGTACAGAGATAGGAATAATTTTTAGCTTTATGGTCTAAACAAGCCAAGATGGATGTTACAGGAGCAAATTTAACATTTAGCCCCAACTCTGAGTCTTCAGTCAGTTTGGCTCAGCTGCTAGTGGTCATGACTGGAAATGAGTTTAAGTGTTAACAGGGAACAAAACAAAACAAAACACCACAGACGACATCCATACTTCCGACAACAGCTCTGTTTTAAGGGGATGCGAGGTTGCCGGGGTTCTTATTTGCATAATTACAGAGCCATTCATGCAGTCTGTGTATGAAAAGCAGTTTCCGGTTTTAGGTACAAACAGGTATAGGAATTTAAAAGTGCCTTCAGCATTTGATTCCTTCATGACTCTAGCTCCTCAGGGATCCATCTACCTAAACTCTAGGCAAAGATGAAGCCCAATTCAATAAAAAAGTAACTCAATGAAGGGAAGACTGTTATCAATTAGGAAGGTTTTCCATTAGACTCTGCCATAATTTCTCCTTTTTCATAATTGTTAATGAAGCTGCTCCCACCAAAAGAATTAGCTGAGTACAATATAGTATTTTAATCTTTAAAATGTATGGCTATTCCTATATAAGCCATTTACAGAGAACAGAGAAAAATCAATAAAAATCAATGACCAGAAGCTACCAATCTTGAATTCTATTCTAAAAAGTTCTGCGTTAATATCACAGATTTTCAAATCTATTGGTAACCTTGTACAGAGAAGTTTTCATAAAAACAACCTATTAAAAATCTGTTAATTCTTTTCTTTTAGCAGAAGCTTATTTTTCTGTGCTCACCTTCATATTGAAAAGAATATTACTATTAAAGAATATGGTCGTTTTACTTATCGACTGGCCAGGAGGATTCATTCATTTATATTTTCTCAACACAATGCTCTTTCCCCCCATAAAGTTGGGTAAAAAAGCAAAACAGCTGAGATGACAACATGATTTTTATTGAACATGTTAATAAGCAAATTATCCTCCTCACCTTGATTCTCTCTGCTAAGTTGCTGAAAGCCACAATCATATTCCCAGGCTTATTTATTTTCTTCAGGACTCGGACTGTCTGTGCAAAGAGAGTTGGGGAATAGGAACGGCCATCCTTGGGCACAGTGGCACAGAAATTCTCCTCATCCCTGGAAGGTCAGAATCAGAAAGAAACTAAGCATCAGAGGGTAGATCAAAGAGGGCAATAACGGAGTGCTTGAGGAACAGAGTTCCCCATTACTTAGGTATCATGAATGTTCTTTTGTTATAGAATGACCTCTTCTTATTTTTAGGAAAGAAGTCTTATTAAGTACCCGGTGACCATAAAAATATACTGGTTTAAAAAAAAAAGAAAAAAAAAGTACTGCTTTTCCAAACAATGAAACAATTAGTAAAGTTTATCTTTGAACAGATCAAGGCAGAATACTGGAAATTCTAAATAACATCCCACAGGTCATACGAAATCTCATGATTTAAAACTGCAGAAGACTACTTCGTCAGCCAACTAGAAACAAATCTTTTCTACTTCCACATAATTACCAGCTAGTTATTTCATTCTATTAGCAAAACCCCCAGTTAAAACATGAGCAAACCCTCTGGCCTGCCCCATTTAAATCTCAGGTACCCAAGATTTAAGTAGATGGTGCAGATATCTGAAACGAGCTGCTGGGGTTTGAAGTCAAATTCACTGAAATCCTTGACTTTTAAGGCCCCCATCTTGGGGCCAACCAGGTGCTGCAGGAAGTAGTTCAGCATGGAGATGATGCGCTCGGCCAGGAAAGGATGCACAAAGAGGGACTTGATCTCTGGAAAAAAAGCCAAAGCCCGTGAAAACCCAATCCACTAGAAATCTTCAATTTACTGTGTCCTAGAGTTTTACTCGGAGAAGGCAATGGCACCCCACTCCAGTACTTTTGCCTGGAAAATCTCATGGATGGAGGAGCCTGGTAGGCTGCAGTCCATGGGGTCGCTAAGAGTCAGACACGACTGAGCGACTTCACTTTCACTTTTCACTTTCATGCATTGGAGAAGGAAATGGCAACCCACTCCAGTGTTCTTGCCTGGAGAATCCCAGGGACGGGGGAGCCTGGTGGCTGCCATCTATGGGGTCGCACAGAGTTGGACACGACTGAAGTGACTTAGCATAGCATGGCAGAGAGTTTTACTTAGAGACCTCTGGGGACTGCTTTTTTTGAAATACATTTTCAGTGCAGTAATATTAGAAAATATTAGATAAGCAAAGCAAACAAAATACAAAAACAACCACTCAGAGTAAACACTAGTTACATTTTGCTAATATGTCCTAGCTTTTCTGTCCATATTTACACACACATACATTTTTAAAACAAAGTGATTATCATATTATATATACTTTTTTCATTAACAGTATCATAAATATCTTTCATTTATAGGTTCCTGTGCTGTCCAACATGGCAGCCACGAGCCACATGTGGCTATTTAAAATACCCAAAACTAAGTAGAACACTCCAGTTTCTCAGGTACACTAGCCACATAGCAAGTGTTCAATGGTCACGTGTGGCCAGTAGTGGTAGTATTGGACAGTATAGATTTACACATTTCTATCACATAAAGTCGGCTTCCCAGGTGGCTCAGTGGAAAAGAATCTGCCTCCTAAGCAGGAGAGGTGAGTTTGATCCCTGGGTTGGGAAGATCCCCTGGAAAAGGAAATGGCAACCCACTCTAGTATTCTTGGCTGGGAAATCCCATGGACAGAGGAGCCTTGTTGGCTACATTGGCGGTAAAGAGTTGGACATGATACAGCAAATAAACAACAATCATATAAGGTACTATACGACAGTGATGATTTATACCCTTAATGGCACCCCACTCCAGTACTCTTGCCTCGAAAATCCCATGGACGGAGGAGCCTGGTAGGCTGCAGTCCATGGGGTCGAGAAGGGTCGGACATGACTGAGCGACTTCACTTTCACTTTTCACTTTCATGTATTGGAGAAGGAAATGGCAACCCACTCCAGTGTTCTTGCCTGGAGAATCCCAGGGACGGGGGAGCCTGGTGGGCTGCCGTCTATGGGGTTGCACAGAGTCGGACACAACTGAAGCGACTTAGCAGCAGCAGCAGCAGCAACAACCACCAATATGATTGCAGCATGAATTATTTATTTACTCTATCTTTGTTGCTGGATATTATGATTGTTTTAAATATTTTCCTGTTAAAAGTATTATACTAATTAATGAACTTCAGTGTGTATACATACACCTTTTAGACTTATTATATCCTATAACAAATTTGTAAGAAACTGACTGCTAGGTCACTAATTCCAAAATAATTACATACATGCCAAGTGCAACAAGCCAAGTAGAGTACAGCCTGTTTAGTATTGCTGGTTCTTAATTTTTCCATTTTAGTCATTATATATTGACTCTACTACTGGTGAGAGTTTAGTTCATATTCTTGTCCCTCTTCTCCTAATATAAATTTCCCTAATATATAAACAGATCTTTGGAGAAATAATTTAATTTTTCATTAAGAGCGTGAAGATATCACTTACAACAGAGCCACACAGTATTCTAAAAAATTATATAAATAATTATATATATATATATACACACATATACATACATACCTTTTTTTTGCTGATATAGCAAGATAATTGGAAAGGGGTGCATGGGTGGAGAGCAGGAGGGTAAGGGAACCCAGGACGACTGCTCTGCCATGTGGCTCACAGTCTCAGGTTTTATGGTGATGAGATTAGTTCCTGGGTTTTCTCTGGCCCATCATTCTGACTCAGGGTCCTTCCTGGTGGCACATGCATTGCTTAGCCAAGATGGATGCCAGGGAGAAGGATTCTTGGAGGGGGTAGGGCACGTGGCATCTCCTTTTGACCTTTCTCAAATTCTTCCGGTTGGTGGTAGTTTAGTTTCATGCTCCTTACCAGGACCTCCTGTCATAAAATAACTCACGCTAATTGCTACTATGGTGCCTGGCCAGGGTAGGCAGTTTCAGTCAATATGTTTCCCCTAACAACTCCCAATTCAGAGACTTCATACTCAAGATACTTCTTGGGAATTGGGGTAGAGGCCTCTTTGTTCTGTAACTTGTTTCAGCGGACAGTGCTGCTGCTGCTAAGTCGCTGGGGTTGTGTCTGACTCTGTGCAACCCCATAGACTGCAGCCCACCAGGCTCCTCTGTCCCTGGGATTCCCCAGGCAAGAATACTGGAGTGGGTTGCCATTTCCTTCTCCAAGGCAGGCATGCATGCTGAGTCGCTTCAGTCATGTCCAACTGTGCAAGCCTATGGACAGCAGCCCACCAGGCTCCTCTGTCCACAGGATTCTCTAGGCAAGAATATTGGAGTGGGTTGCCATTTCCTCTCTAGTGAGCTGAGTGGGTATACTTTTAATAAAAATTTTAATCATTTTTTTGCTTACTTTCAGAGTACCTATCATTAAATCTTTCTAAATTCTCCACCAGAAATGCAGAATTCTAAAAAACAGTTTTTAGAGATGTTTTTTGGAAGTTTCCATTCATCACTCCAATCTGGACTCCAATTTTATAGGCCTATAGTGTGGTGGTCACACAAGCTACCTCCACCATCAGCCTGGGAACTTCCTTTGCATCTCTCTTATGGGATTCCACTTTCCTCCTTCATTTTGATGGAGTATGTTTATCTCTCTGTAGCTTCTCAAGAAAGGGTACACTGGAAGTAAATTTGATATCATCACCTCTGAAAATTTCCTTACATTTACCCTCAAACAGGATTGACGGTTTGGCTGGCTATAGAATTCTAGGCTGAAAAGATAATTTTCCATCAGAACTGTGTTACAGCTTCAAATGTCACTGTTGTGATATTCGAAGACATTTTGATGCTTAAACCATTGCACATTACCTAATTTTTCTTGGGGACCTTTTATTTTTTTCTAATTTTGTTTTATTTTTAAACTTTACATAATTGTATTAGTTTTGCCAAATATCAAAATGAATCCGCCACAGGTATACATGTGTTCCCCATCCTGAACCCTCCTCCCTCCTCCCTCCCCATACCATCCCTCTGGGTCGTCCCAGTGCACTAGCCCCAAGCATCCAGTATCATGCATTGAACTTGGACTGGCAACTCGTTTCTTACATGATATTTTACATGTTTCTATGCCATTCTCCCAAATCTTCCCACCCTCTTCCTCTCCCACAGAGTCCATAAGACTGTTCTATACATCAGTGTCTCTTTTGCTGTCTCGTACACCAGGTTATTGTTACCATCTTTCTAAATTCCATATATATGCGTTAGTATACTGTATTGGTGTTTTTCCTTCTGGCTTACTTCACTCTGTATAATAGGCTCCAGTTTCATCCACCTCATTAGAACTGATTCAAATGTATTCTTTTTAATGGCTGAGTAATACTCCATTGTGTATATGTACCACAGCTTTCTTATCCATTCATCTGCTGATGGACATCTAGGTTGCTTCCATGTCCTGGCTATTATAAACAGTGCTTCGATGAACATTGGGGTACACGTGTCTCTTTCCCTTCTGGTTTCCTCAGTGTGTATGCCCAGCAGTGGGATTGCTGGATCATAAGGCAGTTCTATTTCCAGTTTTTTAAGGAATCTCCACACTGTTCTCCATAGTGGCTGTACTAGTTTGCATTCCCACCAACAGTGTAAGAGGGTTCCCTTTTCTCCACACGCTCTCCAGCATTTATTATTTGTAGACTTTTGGATCACAGCCATTCTGACTGGTGTGAAATGGTACCTCATAGTGGTTTTGATTTGCATTTCTCTGATAATGAGTGATGTTGAGCATCTTTTCATGTGTTTGTTAGTTAGCCATCTGTATGTCTTCTTTGGAGAAATGTCTATTTAGTTCTTTGACCCATTTTTTGATTGGGTCGTTTATTTTTCTGGAGTTGAGCTGTAGGAGTTGCTTGTATATTTTTGAGATTAGTTGTTTGTTGGTTGTTTCATTTGCTATTATTTTCTCCCATTCTGAAGGCTGTCTTTTCACCTTGCTAATAGTTTCCTTTGATGTGCAGAAGCTTTTAAGGTTAATTAGGTCCCATTTGTTTATTTTTGCTTTTATTTCCATCTTGGGGACCTTTTAAAATCTCCTCTTTACCCTGATTTTCTAAAATACCTCAATGATATACCTTAGTGTGGGGGTCTTGAAGATTCCCTGTGTTGGGCACTTGGGGGCTCCTTTTGATTTAGAACCTCTTAGTTTTGGGGAATTTGGAGGGTATTATTTCTTCGCTCCCTTTCATTTTTCTCTTTTGAGACTTTCTAGATTGATATTTTCTTCTCTTCTAATTTCCACCTTTTTTTTTTTCTGTTCTGCTTTTGTTGAAGAGTTCCTTGAATTTATTTTCTAACTGTCCTACTGACTTTTCAAAATTTCTGAAGTTGTATTTTTTCAACTTGTTCCTTGGATAATCTCTGGTACTGCCTCTTTGTTCTTGTCTTAGGTATGCTGTATCTTCTTTCATCCCTCTGAGACTTATAAAGATATCTGAAGGCGTTTTCAGCTATTATTTGTATTAAGAGGATTTTCTCAAATGCCTGGTGATCCCTAGTTGTCATTTCATGTGTGTGTGTGTGCGCTTAGTCACTCAGTTGTGTCTAACTCTGACCTCATGGATTGTAGCCCGCCAGGCTCCTCTGTCCACAATTTTCCAGACAAGAATACCGGAGTGGGATTCTCCAGGGGATATTCCCAACGCAGGTCTCCTGCATTGCAGGGAGATTCTTTACCATCAGAGCCACTAGGGATGCCCCCATTTCATATATAACCAATATAAATTATTAATGGAAGTTTTTACTTTTAGATACAAAGTTTTGCAGTGTGTATTTTCTACTTACAGCACATCTCATTTCTGACTAGCTGCAGTTTAAATGCTTGACAGACTCATGTTGTGAGTGGCTACTGAACAGGACAGTGGAGCTACAGAGGGAGTGGAGATAAATGTCTCTGATCTACCACATTTAACAAGAGTTCAAGGATATTTTTTCAAGTTAACACAAACATCCCCAGATATATTTATATGGCTATGTTGTCCTCAAGAAAAATGACACTAACATGCTTTCTGGCAGCTGTGTGAGGGTGACCATTTCCTCATTTCCATGTCAACAATGGGCAACATTCTTTCTGAAGCTTCTCTAGTGATTCACTTCCTCTCAGACTGTGGAGGAAGATACGGTCACCAGAGCCTCAGTGGGGCTGATCCCCCAACTGAAGCAGATCTTAACCACTGCGTTTTTGGGGAAAGCAGTGTGTTGCGTCTTTACCTGATGTCAGAAACGCAAGGGTACCGATTGTTTCATTGGACATGATGTTATGGAAACGTGCTAACTGTCCAAACATCTGTAGGCCTGCCTCCTTCTCTCGGCGGGCTTCTGGAGTCAGATTGTCCCATTCACCTCGGTCCTTCTCAATTTGCTGAATCTTTATCTTGCTCAAATACTACAGAAAGCAGAGGTGGAATGGATCAGAGGACAAAGCGTATTGAAAGGAAGATGATATTTAAGAGGTCCTATTTAAAATCTAGTCCACTAAGCTGGGAAAACCAAGGACTACAGAAGAGACAGGAGACTATTAAGTTTAAAAAGAAACTGTGGAGAGATTTCCCTGGTGGTCCATTGTTTAAGGTTCTGTGCTTCCATGGGTTCCTGGTTTGGAAACTAAGATCCTACATGCCGCATGGCACAGCCTTTAAAATTTTTTTTAAAAAAGAAACTGTGGAAACATTGTTTCAGTCTGGGGAGAGTAATGGGTTATTCCCCTGGAAATATTATAGTCTATGAAACAGAAAGGAGGATAAACAGTATATGAAACATTGATAAAAGCAAACAGGCTACAGGGAAAAAAGGTTGACCCCGTCCTGAAAGAAGGAAAACAAAACCACCCCCCAAAACTGCTTATGAAAAAACAAAGCTCTATCAAATATGCAAGATGTCTGGAAGGAGAACCATAAATATTTAAAACCCTCTACTTCTCATCACTCTTGCTGTTGCAGCAAGCATGTTATGCTTATAGTCCCATGGAGATGCCATCTGTGTCATCTGTTCTGTTATATAGCTTTTGCCGAGAAAGGTCTATTTATTACAGGACTTGTTTTCTAAGGCAACAGATCTAAAAATCTTCAAGTATGGGATTATGATCAAAGCAGAAGCATTTTTTCACAATTTAAATACAAGTTACTGGGAGACCGCTAATCAACACGAGGCCAGTGTGGGCTATCCGACAGGCTACCCTCATGACTTACCTGCTCTGTCTCCCTCTGGGTCACTGCCCTGTCTTACACCTGTTGCAGATAAAGGGAATTTTTATAGGAGCAAGTAGCAGCTCCACAAGAGATGGTTAAGCTGAAGGAGCTGAGTGGCCTCTGGTGTATGTAGTAAAACTCATGTTTCAGATAGAGCTAAAGATTTGGGAAGCAGTGTACAAACGAAAAATACTGATGATTTGGAGTCTCTATGTGAAAAAAATTACCCAAACCAGAGACTTCTTTCAAATAGTGGCATAAAAGTCAGAGTCTTTTAGGAAAGAGGGGTAAGGATCATTGCTTTAGTTGGTCACTGTTACCAATGTCTTGCAATGGAAGAAAGCTGAAAGTCACTAACTGAATGAAGATTCTCTGATTTCTTTCTGTAGTGCTGGACTGATTAGTTGGGCCAGTCTGGCCTTTTTTCACACTTTCTTTTCCACTCTGCCAAAATCTCATCCTAGCTCGTAAGGCTTCGATGACCCTTGATCTTGGTCTCTAATGGAAGAATATCTATCAAATTAAAACGGCAAGGTTGGCAGTAATTACTACTTTCAAAATTTTGGTGTCCAAGACAGGTGCTTGGGGCATGAGGATTGCTCTGTTATGACTAAGAGGTAAAAAGTATGTATGATGGTATAAGAGCAGTTAAATCTGTTTTACCTGTATGGCTTCATCCAGAAGGAAGATGGCATCATTCATTAGCAGGTTAAGAAAGCGGAGGAAGAGTGGGGGATTCATGGCTTCTAAATTCTTAGAGGCATAGTCAGCCAAATCCTGTAAGACCCAGCCCAAGAGAAAACCAGTTTAGTCTTGAATCACAGCCCACTGGGGCTTATCTGCAGCGAAGATAACTCAGTTTTGGTTTCAACAAAAACACTCTCACCTTAATGCTCTCTCGATAGGTATCTGTTCCCCACATGTACTTGAGGATGGGATACATGGGGCGGCGGTAATTAAACTTCTGCTCAAACTGATGGGGGTCTCCTGGAGTAAGGTACAGCAAAACATCAGCAAAGCCAGTGCCATTAGAGAAAGAATACGAGCTTATGTCTATGTGCGGACAGATGGATATCAATCCTGTCTAACTCTTTGCGACCCCACATACTGTAGCCCACCAGGCTCTTCTGTCCATAGGATTTCCCAGGCAAGAAAGATGGAGTGGGTTGACATTTCCTCTCTCCAAGGGATCTTCCTGACCCAGGGACTGAACCTGTGTCTCCTGCACTGGCAGGTGGATTCTTTATCTCTGAGCCACTGGGGAAGCACTATGTCTATGTGTAGCCATTTTTAGAAAATTCTGAATGTGTTAAGGATACTGGTAAAGCCAGTCCTGGGAGTTTATAAAGATCTAGAGTTGTAGCCAAGTGTTTACTTATTTCCTTATCGACAGAACAAGAGGGAGACAGATATAAAGGATACAGACCTCAGAAAAGGATGAGGACTGAGCTGCAAAATAAAAGCCAAGGGAAACAAATGCTTTCACATCCAAACATAGAGTGCTTATCTGACTCGGAATGAGGCCTCTGAGCTAGCCATTGTGGCAGTGACAGCCACGTGCAGCATGGGCCACTAAGTAATCCCCACATTCTTCATGGATAACATCCCAGCTCTGGGGCCAACTGGGTCCTGATTACTCTGAAAAATCAGGCCAGGAGCTGAAAATCTGAGGCTTGTACAGCTTTTGACATGCCAAAGGTACCACTAGAGCTCTACAGGCTGGGTCATAATAATAAAGGAGGAGTGTGGGATTTGGAGTCAGAAGACTTCGGTTTTCCTTCTGGGTCCACTTAATGCAAGTCTCTTAAATCTTTTTCAACTTCTATTTTCTCAGAAAATAAAAGTTATTATAATTCACCCTTGGGATTTCCCTGGTGGCCCACTGCTAAGACTCTGCATTCCCAAGGCAGGGAGCCCAGGTTCATTCCTTGGTCAGGGAACTAGATCCCACATGCCTCAGTCAAGAGTTTGCGTGCTGCAACTAAAGATTCCACACGCCACAACAAAGACTGAAGATCCTGCAAGCCACAACTAAGACCCTGAGCAGCCAAATAAATAATTATTTTATAATTCATCCTCTAGTATTACAACCAAAGAGTTGTAGTGGCCATAAAATAATTGCAATGTTCACTGTGAAACTTCTTATATATATATATATATGTATATATATAAAATTAAAATTTACATATACTATCTCAATCATCACTTCAACCCCATTTTATAAATGAGGAAACGAAGTCTCAGAGGTGAGCAAGTAACGAAGTCCAAATTCTAATACAGAAAAGCAGTCAGTAAAATGCTAAATCTCTCTTTAATGTTAACTGTATTTATCACCAGATGGTAGGACACTCCCTTTAAAGGGGTCTTAAATAACTGCTTTGCTATCTTGTTTACTGCTTGAGATGGGGTAATGCTTAACTCAAACACAGCATCTCAAGGTTAGAGCTCAAAAGGCCATGAGAGAAATTAGGCAATGTTTCCTGCTGTTATTCTTAATCTAACAAACTAGGTGAGTTAAGACTGTCTGGACAAGGTAAAAGAATACGTCAATCAGTACACTGTCTTACTCTTCACCATTCTGTCATTTTGAGGCAAGAAAAATATACAGACTCAGGTTTTAACTGGACAGCCATCAGTCGTGTCCGACTCTTTGCGACCCCATGGACTGTAGACTACCAGGATTCTCCATCCATGGGATTTTCTAGGCAAGAGTACTGGAGTGGGTTGCCATTTCCTTCTCCAGGGGAATCTTCCCAACCCAGGGATCGAACCTGGTCTCCCACATTGTAGGCGGACACTTTACTGTCTGAGCCACCAGGGAAGTCCATCAAAAAATACAGTAAAGTTATTAAGAGTATATGTCTTTCTTTTTTAAAGTGAGATAGATCTGATTCTACCACTTAGTTGTATGACATAAACAAATAATCTTTTTTAAGTATCCATGTCTTCACAGGGAAACAGGGATAATACAGTAAAACTTTCCTGTATTTTTGACAAGGAAATTTTGACAAGGTGGTGACAAGGAAACACTGTGAAAAAAGCACTTAGCATCAGGTAACACATGGTAGATATTCAGTAAATGATGGCTTATGGTATTTTCCATTTAAAAACTGATTAAGCAATGCATTAGCTTCTTGGTTCTAGATTGCTTTACCTGTAAACTCAATGTCCACAAAGACCTTGATGAGAGCTTCTGCAAGGTGGGATGCATAGGGAAAGTTGCAGAACACACGTTTCCGGTGGAAGACACTGGATACTAAAGGATTTGGGGTCTGATCCATGTGGGGCATCACTGCTTCCAACACCTCAGCCAGTTTGGCCCTTAGGTGGGGATTCTTCATCCTATGAATAGGACAGAAAGCAAACTGAGCAAGCAGAAAACTTTACTCCCAAATTTATAACTTGTTTTTCTCCACATGAGGAATCAAAACATCATATCATCATATAATATCTGTAGAGAGAGTTACAGGAGAAAACAGTACTGAGCAGTTTTGAGTCTGTCACTTTCTTGGGGATACGCAGAGTATACCATTCAGTTCTTAAGATCACAGCTTACCAATCATGAGGGTGAGTATGTAAGTTTTTATTTAATGCTTTGCCTTTCTGTTTATTTCTCTTTAATAATGTATTACTTACTGTTTACTATTCTCTGACAGCTTCACCTGGGATAAACTTGCCTTTCCAGGCTTTCTGGGGGTAAGGACCAGGATATAATTAATTATTCTACATTATTTACAATGCATACCAGGTGTGCCTAACACTTGTTGGTTTAGAATTTCTCACTAGGCCCGTTCAGTTCAGTGGAGGAGTGGGTTCTATCTACATCTCCCCTACATGGCTCAGGGGACTGTGGCTCTGTGCAGAAAATTCTCACTTACGTACACATTGTTTCCTTTGGTCTACCACCACCAGGAAATCAGAGAAGCAACTCTACAGGAGGTCAGTGAGCATCTTCCTTTGGGAAAGAGGACTGCTGCTGCTGCTGCTGCTAAGTCGCTTCAGTCGTGTCCGACTCTGTGCGACCCCATAGACGGCAGCCCACCAGGCTCCCCCGTCCCTGGGATTCTCCAGGCAAGAACACTGGAGTGGGTTGCCATTTCCTTCTCCAATGCATGAAAGTGAAAAGTGAAAGTGAAGTCACCCAGTCATGTCCGACTCTTGTTGACTCCATGGACTGCAGCCTACCAGGCTCCTCCGTCCATGGGATTTTCCAGGCAAGAGTACTGGAGTGGTGTGCCATCGCCTTCTCCGGGAAAGAGGACTAGAAGCTGTGAATGTAAGTCTTGAGATCAGAGAGCATTTACCCAAGTTTACTGCTCATCCAATTCAGGACTGTAGAGCAAACTTTGTTATCAGATATTAGAAGATCATCAGCGCCTGGCAAGTTCTCTGGCATGAAGGTTAAGTATTTTAACCAGGGACTAGCAGGGGAATTCCCATCTGGTACCTTATATGCAGGTTCAAATTCTCTGTGGGCAAAGTCCTTTGTTTATTATGCCTCTCAAGTATGGGATTTTGGGCTACTCATAAGGATAGTCAGGTGATTCATTAATGTTAACACAACTTCTGAAGGCAACCCCTTATGAGTCAGGCTTGTTTATTTCTTGGCTTAGAAGTCTTCTGAATGTTTCACAGCTCTGCACTGTGACAGAGCCACGCTTTCAGCACTTCACCTTTCTATGCTTCCAGTGAAAATGGTGATAAAATGAAGGACATGTTCCAAGGAATCTGCCGATGTCTCCAAGATGTCATCGGCAAAGCGACGGAGAAAAATGAGGAAATCACCCAAGTTATCTGCAAAAAATTCTGAGAAAGAAAATTTTCACTGGAATTAGCCAAACATCTGACTCTCTGTATTAAGCAATATTTATATTCTTCTCTTTTACTCTACTTAGTGAAGGTTTACAAGAACCCCAAATGTTTTACAGGTACTAGGAAGGATGATAAGTTAAAAAAAATGCAGAATCTCCTTTGAATATAAGGCAATTTTTAGTTTTATCCAAGTAAATTGAAGAACAGTAGAGATATAAAACGTTAACATACCAGTGCAGTTTAAGAAAGTACACTGATGGATATATATTTCCACACTCAAGGTTAACTGTGAGTTAAAATAACCCTTCAGATGAAGAATCTTGAATAGAGATGAAAACATTAGATGACTATGGTCATCAGTCTCTGGGGTGCTCCACTGATCCTAGCCGTCTTGTATTTATGCCCTTGTATATCTCCTCCTCCACTACTCCAGAGATGATGGCATGTCATTTCCATAATTAGGTTATAAAAGCCTACAGCTTCCATTTTTTCCCCTGATCTGAGAGACGACAGCTGCCATACCATGAATAGTTACTAAAGAGAGTCCTGTGTGGCCTGGAAAAGAAGCCAGCAAGCAACTGCGATCTGCCAGCAACCACATGACGGCTTGTAAGCAGATCCTCCAGCCCTGGTCAAGTCTTCAGGTTCCTATGGCCCTGGTGGATAGCCTGGCTGCAACTTGGACCATGTAGCTAAGCTGATCCTGGATTGCTGACCTGAGGGAACTGTGTGTAATAATGTTTGTTGTTTGAAGTTGCTATGTTTGGGGTAATCTGTTACTCAGCAATAAATGACTAGTACAGGGATTAAAAGCATGTAACCTGTACCAAGGGGAAAAGAAGTGCAAGCGGATAAATGAGGAGTTTGGGATTAACACATACATACTACTATATGTATGTAGGACATACTGTGTAGGTCCTGTGCTATACAGTAGGTCAACAAGGACCTACTATAGCACAGGAAATTTCTCAAATTTTCCAATTATAAGGAAAAAAAATCTGAAAAAGAATGTATGTATGTATATATATAACTGAATCACTTTGCTGTACACCTGGAACCAACACAATATTGTAAATCAACTATATTCCAAGATAAAATAAAAATTAAAGAAAAAAAATGTAACCTAAATTTGATGGACAATATCTGCTGACCTCTCAACCAATATAACAGACATACACACTCTCTGTTCTGGGTTAACCAAGAGATGACTTTTTTCCCCTAAAGACTAGCACAGGGGGAGGTTAGACAGATAAATTTATAAGTTGAATGACAAACTATATTAATGATAGAAACTAACAGCTCAGAAAACCCTGACTGCACTTCACCCTCTGAAGACTATTTTCTGATCTGCAGAGCAGTGGCAACATAACTGAGGAACCAGCTGTCAGTTCTCCCAGGCTCTGACCACAGATATTATCTACGAGTTTGAGTTGTTTCTCCAAAAACAGCTGAATGATACCTAAGGTAGGATATTTTGTGTATTATACTTTCAAAGTGACCCAGTTAAACTCAGATGGCTATAAATAGGAAGTTCCCAAGGGACAGCCAGCTCACCTGGCACGTAAGCCAAAGAACTGTAGCCATCTGGCAAAGGAAAAGTCAGCTCCATCAGCTGTGAGCCCTCGTTGCCTATGGCCAGCTGAACCAGGAGAACAGCCATGGACACCTGCAAGTTTAGGCAGTTTTGTAGCATCTGCGGCTCAGTCATGGCCGTCTTGGTAGAAAGATAGACGGTCATCAGTCGTTCAAACTGCTCCCGGAGGTTGTCAGCAGCAGGGCTGGAACTTTGCTGAGCGTCCCGCCAGGCTACCTGCAGCCGATGCAGATTCTGGTTGATTTTTACCATCTGATCATGCAACCTGCCCTCAAGAAAGCAGAAGAGACTGGGTCAGAAGGCTCACACACAGATGGCTGAGTACAGACTGTTTCTGAAAAACAAATCCTCACGTATTTATTCTTCCCTTTTAGGATGTAGGGCTGCAGTTGTGATGACACAGATATCACAAAAGTTACTGACAGGATCGGGCTGGGAACAGAGCACTGGAAAAATGTTATTCAACATATAGTTAGTTGCCTTTGGCTGAAATGCACTATCCAAAGAATAGTGGCTTGGCTGAGCAGGGTGTAGACTGGGCTTTTATTATGTACGATATATAATGATTAGGCAAGGTACAAGATAGTTTGACACCACCCAAGGGCAATGATTGTAGTTGGATGTGGGTATATGGACAGTCTTTTCATGGTTAGTAGAGAACTAAAGCTGGTGAGAATGGAGTCCAGATCAGCAGTGGTGGTGATGGTAGTAGTGGTTTAGTCACTAAGTTGTGTCCGACTTCTGCAACCCCATGGAATGAGGTCTGCAAGGCTTCTCTGTCCTTGGGATTTCCCAGGCAAGAATACTGGAGTGGGTTACCATTTCCTTCTCCAGGGGATCTTCCTGACCCAGGGATCAAACCCAGGTCTCCTGCACTGCAGGCAGATTCTTTACAGACTGAGCCACCAGGCACGTCCCAGATTAGCAATGACCACATGTAAACCAGAAGCCACCTGGAATGCAACCTGACAGCAGCTTCCAGTTCTCGGATGGTCAATAAAAATTAAATGATTCTTCAAAAAGGGTCATCCAAATGTTCTCTAATGAAAGGAAGACCCAGAGTTCAATGTCATGGAGAGTTGTGTCTGCATGTACAGTCCAAACTCATTCTCTCTGGCCCCGTGGACGATGTCTAGTGTTAGCTAGCCAATAATGAGAAACTAGATGACTTTCACTTTCCGTTTTAATAGGTTAATAAATACATGGTAAGTTGTTATCTACTGTCTCATTTAAAATATCAATGACAGAGACAGAAAGTAATCTCTAGTAAAGATATAATTTCATTTTTTGAAAAATCTGATGAGCTTTGAAAAATGCTATGTCATTTTAAGTTTCCCAAAAAGGCATTAAAAATTGCTGTCCTCAATATGCCTTCCTATAGGCTATAACTATGAGTGAGTAGCTATTTTCCCCCTTATTTATAAAATGTTCGTCAAATTCAGCTAAATCAGAGCAGGGAAAAAAAAATCATAGAACGACATGCGGTTAGCCAGAACCAGACCATTTTCCGAAGTTACACACCTTAGCTTTCAAATTTTCACACATCCAGAATCCTCTTTGATACACAGATTTTTATGATCATTCTGAAATCTCTTAAAACACTTCTTTTTGTCAATTTTGTCTCTCTATACCACAGAATAAAGCTTTCTCTTTTTTCATCAGGCATAGTAAGTAATGAAAATTGAAGAGCAGAATGTGAAATATTAAAGGAAAATTCCACTTGTGGGGATGACAAAAGGAAGATAGTGATTTAAAAATGTGCAGATCAAAAGAAATATATAGTGTATCTTTACACTATATTTATATAATATACTGTATCTTTAATAAAAAAGTTTAACAGGTCAAAAATGTAAAATAAATTCAAGGTACATGGATAAAGCCAGTTGATCTAGACACAGATTAATGCGTATAATGCCTTTTCCTTTTAGATCCTAATGTAAGCCTTCAGAATAAAGTGAGATTATTATAATACTCACTTTTAACCTTCTGATATCAACACAACCAAACAGTTCTTTCCTAATGACATCAGAGGAGCTACCTGTGAAATCCCAAGTACAAGGTGTACTCTGTCAGGACAAGGTTCTCTGTTACAAGGTTGTAGTTCTGGGGAAACTTTGGCTCCTGTACAGCTGGAATCAAACAGGTCTCTTTGTCCAAACCTCAAAGAAATGAAAAGGAAGAGTAAATGTCTTGCCATAGACATCTATCTTGGTTCCAGTGTCCCCTTATTCTAGTTCAACTTCCATCCTGCTTCCAGTGAACTGAGTAATATCTTCTTAAAAACAGATCTTGTAACATTCCTACTCTCTTGGTCTAAAAATGTCTTTTAGCTTCTGTCTATAGCAATGCAGTTAAATCTTTTTAGCTTGGTCATGAAATCACCAAATATTAAAAGGAATGATAGACAGCACTGTAGATTTTTCCAGGAGATAGGTAATCATTTGTTACTATTTTGTGCTTTTTTGTATATAAGATTATTTGCTTTTGAGCATGTGTTATTTTTATAATTAGAAGAGCTAAAAAACTGGGAGGAAGTACATAATAATTAAGAGTGATTCATTCTCAGTGGTAGAACTAAGAGTGGTTTATTTCCTTCTTTTCACTTCTCTGTATTATTTGAGTTTTCTCCAATTTGGCTTCAACATTCTTTCTCCCCAGGCTTATTTCCTGCCAGTTTCCATACCCCTTCCCCCAGCTACCCCATGTTCTAGCCATGTGGAGCTTCCCACTGTTCTTAGTTGTTTCACAGCTCTGTACCTTCACAGTTATTTCCTCTATAAAAGGGATTCCTTTGCTTGATAAACCCAACACATTTTGCAAGACTCAACTATGAAGACCTCCACCTTCTGCAGAATTCATCATTTACTCCCTTCTCTGGATTCCTAGCCCTAGACCGTATTATGATGATCTGTTAACATATCTGCCTCCTTTTGGAGCCTTTGAGTTCAAAAAGGACAGGGACTGTCCTTTATTCATTTTCCTAAGAATGAATGAATGAGTGAATATCCAAGTCTGCCAAATTCAGAGAGAAGGTCTCAGTAAAGCATAACATCTAAAACTATCAGTTTTTAAAAGTCTGCCTTTTAAAAATTTATAATGGCTTTTCTTTTTGCCTTATCTTCTTTGAGAATGAGGGACCTTTGTGGAAAAGGATATGGAAGTGAAGGCCTTATGTTACACACACACAGTTTTGAGAAGACCAGCTCCCCCCTACCTCTCATGTGTACATTTTTAATTTTTCGTTCTTCATCATTCAACTCCTTCAGGGCACAGTAAGTAGGATTAAAGGTGAGGAGCCGAGAGGATCTGGGTTTGCAAAATGGCTGGCATAGCTTCAGGAGAGCAGCACCCAGATTCAGAAAGAAGGCATCCGAGGCATACATTTGGAAGAAGATTTCTGGCATCTGATTGGCCCAAATCTTGGTGCGGCCTGCGTTTGCATGCAAACAGTTTCCGAGCCAGGACAAGATACAGTGTTTGGTTTCTGGAGAGAGCTGGAGTAGGTTCTTCAGCATCTGGTAGATCTTTTCATGGTACCGAGCCATGAACTGTTTAACCAGAAAACACAACCACAGAACATTCCAGTTGCACAATCCTAATATTTGTTACTCTCAAACCTTAGCCACTGGCAATTTCCAAAAATGAATCCTGATCTTTCCCTTACTCTCCCTGTGCCTTACCCTGCCCCCCACCATTCTGATTTAAAAAAAGTAATAATAATTCTGGGCATGTGTAAGTCTTCCTGATGAGCTGCCAAACTACAGCTAGCATTTACATAGCTTTAGAGTAGGGGCAGAGTAGGGGCTGGTAAACTTTCTCTTCTGAAGGCCAGATGATAACTATTTTTGGCTTTGCATGCCATATGGTCTCTGTAGCACCTATTCAACTCTACCACTGCGGCATAAAGTCAAGCCATAAACAATACACAGAAATATGTCTAGGTTCAATACAACTACTTACAAAAGAAGGCGGCAGGCTGGATTTGACCACTGCTATAATTTGCCAACCTCTGCTTTAGAAAGGTGTGATGATGGCAGATTTAAACTGCCCCCAGTTCAACCACTGATTGCCGTATGTTGGCCAGACTTATACCATATAATTTATGCTAGGAAGCCCAAACAGAGATGACACAGGGGAAAGGAGGAAAAGGAAAACGATTTGGCTTTTAAGCTGGAGTTCATTCAGAAGATTTTAGGACCTGAAGTTTTAAGAAATACCTTGGTGAGGAAAATGAGAATTGAGAGCAGGTGACTGTGCTACAACACAGGGCAAAGAATAGTAGCAGCTCATTCTGAACCAAACAAGGGTCTGTCCTCTGCTCTTAGCGCACGCTAAAAAGAGGGCCATTTCTTTACACGATTACGTAGAGAGTCACCCAGATCAATCTGCTTTCCCAAAAGGCTCAAGTAGCCTTGTCTGCATTTGCTTCCTGAGGAAACAATACTTAAGAGATTGGGGACTGGAATGCACCAGGAAACAGCTCCACCTGATGAATGTTGGCCTCTTGTACTTTGATCTCCTGGGGACTGGAACGAGATGGGTTCAGGAAGTAGCCATGATTTTCTATGACTCCCGGTGTCTTTAATAAGCAGGAGATATTCAAGATTACTCCTAGCAAGGTCTTCTGGTACATCTGTCCATTACTTGGATCCTTGGGCTGAATGTAGTCTACAAAAACCTGTAGGAAAAGACAAGTCCTAGTCAATTGTCTGTATGATGAGGTAAGTGATGGGGTGAGAGAGCTTCAAAGAGTTAGGACTATACAGCAACCAGGACTTCCCTGGTGGTCCAGTGGTTAAGGATCTGCCAATGCAGGGGACGTGGGTTCGATCCCTGATTGGGGAACTAAGATCCCACAAGCCACATAGCATAGCCAAAACAAAACAAAACAAAAAAAGACTATGTAACAACCAATGTACCTTTCTTATACAATAGGTAATATTACAGTGCCCTCAGGACAGGGAAGCATAAGCTTCCAACTCAACTGAACACATGTGAACTTTCAGACCTACCTTGGCCATATCCTTCTGCTTAGTGAAATAGAGAAGAATGTCCAGATACGCGTACAGTAGAATCTGGCAGAGTTCTAGATCTTTGATTCGGCTCGATAAAATGTCAAACACTGGAATCATGACTTCTGGAAATGTTCGAACTTCCTCATCTAGTATCAAAGCTTCGATGACCTCATCCAGAAACTCAGCTACACTTTCAAAATCTGATGGAAGACAAACAAGAGAGAGGAGGCCAAAGGAATTTCTATATGCCTTTACACACAACTCTTTACTTTGCTGAACTTTTGATAATTCTACTGGTATTGAAACCCATTTTGTTCATTTATGCTGGAACCATAGTGCCTCTGAGGCTTTTTAATGCAATCAGAGGAATGTTACAGAAATCAAATGCAGACGCTCACAGATCTTGCTTATGTACTCACGGCCTCCTAGGATGGCTTCCACCATCAAATCTACCAGCTGCTCGTGGATGTTTTGGTCAACATAGATCTCTGGGGTGAGGAGGACTGTTCGGGTATTGGACACAGTGAGGTTCCTGCACTGTACTGCAAAGGGTAGCAGGTTCTCTGGAACTTTGGTAATCTGGAAACAGCAACAAAGAGAGGGAAGATGCTAGCTCTGTGACCTGGCACAAAGGCAGATACAGCAAACAGAAGGGGAAAGACACTGTGTCTCAAAACAATAGGGCTTTGGTATGGATGCTTGAAAAGCCATGAGAGTTCATTCCTTGGGTTAAGGAATCACCTCTTAGAAATTCTATTGCTGGAAGTGATCAAGCTTAGTCTACTCTGTTATACACACCTCAGTAGAAATGAATTTATCAGATTTTTTTTTTATAAAGGTGTGATTTTTTAAAGACATTTGTAGAAAGAATAATAAGAGGCATTTGTTAACTGGGGAATGGGAAGACCCCAAGCCACAGAAAAGGAGAGATTAAAACTTCAGAAAACAAACTAACAGGACCTCTGATATCCAGTTTCAGATACACTGTGATGTATACAAATTAATATAAAAGACACTGATCCAATCCTCTGGGTTACATCATACCCAAGAGTACTTAATGGCAATGATTCCTTTACCTCTTCCTTGGCTCTTTGAAAGCAGGAATGAAGGTAAC
The DNA here is from genome assembly GCF_027580195.1 of Bos mutus. Lineage (NCBI taxonomy): Eukaryota > Metazoa > Chordata > Mammalia > Artiodactyla > Bovidae > Bos > Bos mutus. The sequence goes on from NC_091631.1 coordinate 50,801,908, forward strand.
AAAAAATGTGCTTCTCCCCTGCATCTCGATCAGCAGAGAGATTCAATGTTGTAGAAGAAGTCATGTTAATCAAGTGGTTGCCTGGATCTTGAAGTAATAAGCGAGTGAAGACAGCCTATTAGGAAAAATAAATAAATGAGAATACTAAATCACTGCAAAGTTAATGTAACTTTGCATTACATTTTAATTTATTTTACATAAATAATTTTTAAATTTTTATTTATTTTTACATTTTATTTTTTTACTGAAGTATAGTTGATTTACAATGTTGTGTTAGTTTCAGGTGTACAGGAAAGTGATTTAGTTATACACACACATACATATCTATTCTTTTTCAGATTCTTTTCTATTATAGGTATTATAAGATATTGAATGTAGTTCCCTGTGCTATACAGTTGGTCTCTGTTGTTTATCTATTTTGTATACAGTAGTGTGTATCTGTTAATTGCAAACTCCTGATTTATCTGCCTCCATCCCTGTCCACTGCAAAGTTAGTTTTAGAACATCAAGACATAAAAGATAATTTTGACACAGGTAATTATGAGAATCACAGAATGTAAAAGGGAAAAAAGGGCAGGAGTATAGATGCAGACATAGAGAATGAACTTGTGGACACAGGGGAGGGAAGGGGAAAGTGGGGTGAATTGAGAGAGTAGCACTAACATAATACTGCCGTGTGTGAAATAAAACGCTAGTGGAAGCTGCTGTGTAACACAGGGAGTTCAGCTCAGTTTCAGAGAGGTGGGATGCGGAGGGTTGGTGAGAAGGCTCAAGAGGAAGGGGATATATGTATATAATACTTACAGATGATTCATACTGTCGTATAGCAGAAACCAACACAACATTGTAAGGCAATTATCCCTCAATTAAAAGAAATTATGTATACAAATTTAATTGTTTATATCATTATCCTAAAGCAAGCTTAAGTGTCTAGCATAGCCCCAAGCACAGAGTAAGCATTAAAAGAATATTTGTTGAATAGTGTGGAGAATGAGAGATTAAACTTATATGTGAAATCTACTACTCTTCATGATTGCTGATTTCATTCAGACTTTATATAGACAGTTTAAACGTATGAAGTTAAACTACAAGTTGTCAAGTGTCTTCCCTACTAAACTTTCATCCATTTAATATTAATTAAGCACTTGTAAGGTAGAATGTAGTTTTGATTTTGAAAAAGATATAAAGAAAGAGAGGGGCCTTGGCCTCAATAAGTTAAGTGTCTATGGGAGAGAGAAGAGAGGTACATAGAAAAGCCACAACTTGGGATGGAAAGAGACAATTCTTATAAGAGATGCAAGAGATTATTACTGTAAGTGCCCAGAGAGAAAATAACAACTTATACCTGGTGAAACTTTGTAAACGGGATGACTTGTTAACTGTGTCTTGCAGGATGGGTAGATTTGGACATGGGACCATGGGTAGATGAGCACATCCAAAAGAGGGACAACACAGACAGTGTAAGAGACAGAGCTAAGAAAGCCATGGTTGGAGAATGGAGAGCAGAATTCAGCTGCATGGCTCATTTTACTGAAGGCACATGTAAGGAATGGAAGAATGGTACCTGCTCTACGTTGTTCATATCAAGCCAGTCTTGATCTTCCAGGTCTACTGCCATTTCTTCCAAATACACACACCGGCTGGGGATGCCATTCCCACTTTTCAGGCTTGGGTCACCTGAGAAATGGTTTTAGTCTGATAGGTTAAGAATAATGCTTCTGCCTTACACAGACAACTGATCTTGACAGCATTTCTCTCGAATCCGAAGTTTGACTCAGGTAATATCAGAGTGATCTTGACACACAGAACAGTATCTACAGATTTAACCCCCCCACCCCAACCCCAAAGAGCACGTGCTTTGTTATAAACCTAACATCATGACATTTAAAGAGTAAATCCCAGACATCAGGAGTAGTTTGGGGGTTTAACTACAGATAGCGCACAGAGGAGAAACATTATCTAAATCTTCTTGGGGCTTGCATCAAAATGTTTAGATCACCTCTGAGAAGAAAACAGACTTGGCTACCATGCCCATCACCCTTTTTAAAGTAGAAAAGGCAGCAGAAGCTACACGGTCCAGTCAGAATCAAAACAGAAATGAAAGTTGTATGTGTGTCAAAATACTGCTTTAACAAAAGCTTCCTGGAAAATATAAATAAACCCTGTGTTCCTGGGAGTTTGGTGGGTTTGTTTAACCATCAGATACAGTAAGTTTCTAAGACTGAATCCTTAGCCCAAGCAGCAAAGGCAGAGTAGTGAATCCACTGGCTGCAAATCTGTAACTCACTGTTGTCCAGAGTGATGAGGAAGATCCTTTGGATCATGTGATTGATGTTGAGTTGCTCACATATTTCCTGCTGTGAACGGAATGAGCGGCTGATCTCAGCCACAGAGTAATCAAATTCATCCAGGCTCTCTGACACACTATTATCCGAGTCATCTGGGCTGGCTGGGAGTTCATCTGCCAGAAAATGTAAGTCATTAACAGTTACAATCCTCTCTTTAAGAGAAAACCAAGTATACATGATAAATGTCACCAAGTGGGGGAGGTTAATTTTGGATGTTAACTTATTAGTGAACATCTCAAGTCAGTCAACATCTTGTTTTTTTTTTTTAATTAAGGTATCACTGACATATATTCATTCCAGGTGTACAACATTACAATATTTGTATACATTGTTAAATGATCACCACGATAAATCAGGTTAACATCTGTCACGGTACGTGCGTGTTTGCTAAGTCACTTCAGTTGTGTCCAACTCTTTGTGACCCCATGGACTGTGTAGCCCGTCAGGTTCCTCTGTCCATGAGATTCTGCAGACAAGAGTACTGGAGTGGGTTGCCATGCCCTCCCTCAGGAGATCTTCCCAAGCCAGGGACTGAACCCACGTCCTCTTGTGTCTCCTGCGTTGGCAGGTAGATTTTTTACACTAGCGCCACCTGGGAAGCCCCTATGTCACCATAAATAGCTACAATTTTTTTTCTTATGGTAAGAACTTTTAAGATCTACTTTCTTAGCAACATTCAAACACTCATGTAATACAGTATTGTTAACTACAGTCACCATGCTGTTCACTGCATCCTTATGACTGTTTTATTACCGGAAGTTTGTACCTTTTGGAAGTCTTCACCCATTTTGTCACCCCCAACCCCTGCCTCTGGCAAGCCCAAATCTAGTCTGCCTGGTTTTTTTTTTTCTTTTTAAATATTCCAATATAAGTGAGATCATATGGTATTTGTCTTTCTCTGACTTATTTGCCTCACACAATGCCCTTAAGGCCCATCTACTGTCCACCTGAATAATGCTGCAATGAACATGGGGGTGCATATATCTTCTCCAATTAGTGTTTCTGTTTTCTTTGGATAAATACCCAGAGGTAGAATTGCTAGATCATATGGTAGCTTTATATCTAATCTTTTTAGGAACCTCCATGCCGATATTTTCCACAGTGGCTGAACCAACTTAAAATCCCACCAACAGTGCACAAGGGTACCCTTTTCTCCACATCCTTGCCAACACATTATTTCTTGTCTTTTTGATAATAACCATTCTAACAAGCATGTGTGGTTTTGATTTACATTGCCCCAATTAATGATGTTGAGCACTTTTTCATGCAGATGTTGACCATCTATATGTCATCTTTGGAAAAACGTTCATTCAGATCCTCTGCCCATTTTTAAATTGGATTGTTTGGCGGTTTTTGCCATTGAGTTGTATCAGGAAACATCTTAAGTATAGAATTCTGAAATCCCTGGTTATAAAATCTACCATATTTCAAAAACTAAGTTTTATTTTTTCTACTCATAATTAATTGTATTCCATAATGCCAGAAGTAGCAACACTATCTTCCCTAAAGAATCCTAGTGAGCAAAGAATTATCTAATAGATCAATAAGCCTTTACTTATATTAAATATATGGCTTTTCCCTGATTTTAAGAGAACACGTTTTTCTTATTTTTAAATTTTTATTTATCTATTTTTGGCTGTGATGCTTGGCTTGTGGGATCTTAGTTCCCTCACCAGGGATCAAACGTAGGTCCTTGGCAGTGAAAGCAGAGATATAACCACTGGACTGCCAGGAAATTCCCTTGCCTTTTAAACTTAATCAGCACCAACACCTCTCTGTTAGGTCATTTATAAGCCAACCTAATTCTTTTCAATAGCTGCCCTGTATTACACTGAATGCATACAATGTGATCTATGTAGCGACTTCTCAACTGATGGACATTTGTATTGTTTCCAAATTCCCATGATTTCAAACAACACTATACCACATATAACTTATTATTTTTGTGCACCTGTATAAGTACTTCTGTAGGATAAATTCACAGAAGCAGAACTGCTGGATTAAAAAGCCTGAATATTTAAAAGTTAACATATATGTATTACCAAATTACTTTAAAAAAGACTACTCTGGGATTTCCCTGGTGCTCTAGTGGCTGAGATGCTCCCAATGCAGGGGGCCAGGGTTTAATCCCTGGTTAGTGAACTAGATCCCACATTTGTTGTTTTTGTTTAGTCCCTAAGTCACGTCTGACTCTTTGTGACCCCCAAGGATAGTAGCCTGTCAGGCTCCTCTGTCCATGGGATTTCCCAGGTAAGAATAGTGGAGTAGGTTGCCATTTCCTTCTCCAGGAGATCCCACATGCCACAGCTAAAGATCCTGTGCAGCTGGACCTCATGCAGCAAAAAAGAAAACCAAAACCACTACAATTTACATGGCTACGAGTATATGGGGCTTCACCAGTACTCAGTGGTAAAAAATCCACCTGCAAAGCATGAGACTAGGGTTTGATCCCTGGGTCAGGAAGATCCCCTGGAGATCTTCTCCTAGAGAACGAAATGGCAACCCACTCTAGTAATCTTGCCTGGAAAATCCCTGGACAGAGGAGCTTAGTGGGCTACAGTCCATGGTCACAAAGAGTCAGACACAACCTGGCAACTAACAGCAGCACCAGTGTATGAGAGAGTGCCTGTTTAAAGCTTCACAAACTGCACAGACTAAAACTATCTAATTGTTGTCTTAATGGGCATTTCTCTAATGATTAGCTAGATTGGATTTTTTAAAGTAATTTGAGTATATATAAATTGTCCCCATTTTCAATTAGTTATTTTTTTCTTATTGATAGAATCCTTTTACTTTTTTATAAAGCAACTTAAAAGAGAGCTTCTCAGAATGGTGCTGATGCTAAAGGGGTGTATAAGTAGTGTTGCTCACTAAAAGGCACATGCAAGCCTGTATCTGCATTTTCCTTTGCTGATAAAATGGTTACTCTGAAAGTCTGGGCAAAATTCTCAGGTGCAAGAGTTGCTTCAGTGTGGTGAACTGAGCAAAAGTGAAGCTCAATACAGGAGGTCAAAGGTTTTGCTAGAGTACTAACTGCTGGAGGAAAACAGGTTAGACCTGGTGACCTGGCAAACTCAGTGTAAACAAACTAAGACAATGAGGTGCCAAAATAGTAACAGAAGGGCATGCACCTGACTTGTTCCCACTGCAATGCTCCCAATCCTAGCCAGCCTTACGTCTGTTTATGGCCAGAAGGATGAGTGTTCAGTTGCTCTGTTCCTATACCATTAAGGTCTCCTCTGAATTCCAAGAGTGACAAGCGCTGATTACCAAAACTTTCCTCAACCACATACTTAAAATTTCTCATTTCCTTATTTTCCCAATTCCACACTTTTCAATCTCCTAATCCAAGGGTTCCCATTCTGAGCCTATATTTTAGAAATCTGGGAAAGTTTTCAGAGACTGAGACTCAGAGCTGCCTCTTTCCATCACGTTAAAAGGTCAGCATTACATGTATTTCTTCTGTTTCATCTGTCTCTGTCTACTACTCATCTGTCTTGCTCTCACTTCCTTTTTATTCAATCCTAATCAGAGAGTAAGGCCATATGTACACAGTAGTATATATATCTGAACACTTCTGAAATAAACACAATAAAGGCAAAGTATAAATGTTTCTCCTTTCCTAAAAATAAAACACATCTTTTTTGGAGGGAGGAGAAAGGGAGCAATTTCTGGCCTGAAAGTTTGTGTATACGCTCAGAAAACTAATATATTTGGGAAATAGCATCCTAATTCTTCTAGTTCATATATTACCTATAGGGCGGAAGCCAGACTTGATCTTTACTTTGGTCCCAGATGAGGAAAATCACTTTTCTGATTAGTGAGATATTGTCCTAATTTTCTTCACATGAAGGGTAAGGATCAGATTTTCCTACAAGTCTGTTCTAAAAGCAGTAAGCTATGAAAGTGTAATGAAAAAGCATTCTACTTGAGATAAGACTCTGAAGCACTGGGCTTAAGAACAAACCTCATTTCTCTATAGGCTAGAAGGCTCTAAGTCTTCCTTTAACACACCTGCTGTCTACAGCTGCATGTGACTTGTTTCCCACACCTACAACTATAACCTGTTTCTTATGTTAAAAAAAATTTAGCATCTTTGTTAAGAATCTTTCGCTAGGTGATTTGTAAAACAAGAAAGCTTCACAGCTTTGGGAGCATGATGGGCATCTGTTATTCCAGAACCACCTGTTCTCTGGTCTTTTTAAGCCAGGGATAGGACAAGGAGAAGTCCCCCAAACCAAACAAACAACAAATATGAACAAAATGCCAACTTCTGCCCTAAATATAAATTCCAGTTGCAATTAAGGACCCAAAGGATATTTAATTTGGGAAGACCCCATTCTAGGTCATCTCATCCACTGCTACTGGCTCCTCCACTTACCAGACTGCTGCTTCAGCTGCTCTTTTTGGATTGCTGCAAACTGTTTGGCATCAGCCAAGGAGCCAAAAAGAGCAGCAAAGGGGTTACTTGAGATGTTGTTGTTATTCTCCTGGTCTGTCATTTCACTTTAAAGTATCCTCCATCCAGACCTAGGGGGAGGGGCTATAGAAAGGACAGGTATTAAGACGTGGAAGGGCAGATAACACAACAGTTGTGATAAAATCATTGTTGTTTCTTTTCCCATTCCTTGACTATGGTACATTTTAAAAGGCTTTGGGTAAGACTTGCCAACTTTTGTTCCAAGATTCAAGGCATTTTTGGCAAAATGGTTACAAACCGACCAACTGGACAAGCTGGCCTGATTTGGGGTGGCTAAAACCAAGAAACTTAAAAGATGCTCAGGAATGCATTTATCTGTTGACATGTTCTATTTGCTATACCTTTAAAAAAAAATAGGTTAAATAGAGAGGATTATTAAAGTCAAAGAGGAAACTGAGCTACTAGTTGTAACAACAAAGTAGCACTTAAACATGACAAAAATTTCCCATAAATCTCTAGGCTGGTTGACTAGTTCTCATTCAGCATGAGCATAAAGTGGTGCTTGTGCTTGCTCAGGCTTCTGTGACTTAAGGGTTGGAGCCAGGAACTCCTCAGCTACACAGAAACTAAATGGAAGCCTATATGTCAGAAGTGGAATTGCAAACCAGGATAGGAATCATACCATGGGTTTTAAATCTATATTAAACAATCCATCTCTACTTCCTGGCTTATGACTACTGATGTTTCTTCCTCCAAGAACTAAATGGTCTTTGCTTAATTCTACATTTAACCTTCCCTGTTTATATGGTTTTGACAATACTGAAGAAACACAATTCCTGCTGTGTAATATGAAATAGATATATACCTCAAAGGTATTTAGAGGAGCTGACTGAGCCTGCATTTGCACTCTTCTGATAAAATTTCCTCATCCAAGCGCCAAGGGGACTCAGGGGTATAATGGGATGAGCAGAGCTCCCTGAAAGGCTTTCTCCCCTTTTGAAATTTTAAGCCCACAGCATAGAAATACAACCCTGAAAAGGGTGAGAAGAGACAAAGGGTATGAATATTCTGCTCACGAGGATGCTGAACTGCTACAAGGACAGAGGTTCTTAGAAGGAGTGGGGTCAGGGATACAAGGCAGGAGGCAAAAAGAACATTTGGTTTACCTTTAATTGAGGTAAGACTCCTTACGGAATCACACTAACAAAAGCTAATACAAGTTGAAAAGTTACTCTTTTTTGGAGAGAGACTATAACACTTTTTTTTTTGGACAGTGCTGAGGCATCTCTACCTGTTGCTTCGTGCTCCTCTGTTGAGCTTTCTGCCTAAAAGCTAATGGTTACTGAGCTGTAATGACAGTCTAGTCTCGTCTCAGCATGCTGCTAGTCTTGACTACTTCAAAGAACTCAAAGGTTAGATGTTGCTCTATATATTTTACTTTTTATTATGTATAGTTTAGTTGAGCTTAATCATGCAAAAAAGAAAGACAGCATAAAATTGGAGTTAACAATCCTTGCGAGGTCTTTCCTTCCCTTTAAACACTGCAGTGTTGTTCAGTTGCTAGGTTGTGTCTGACTCTGTGACTCCAGGGACTGCAGCACACCAGGCTTCCCTGTTCATCACTATCTCCCGGTGTTTGCTCAAACTCATGTCCATTGATTCTGTGATGCCATCCATCCAGATCGTCCTCTGTTGCCCCCTTATCCTCCTGTTCTTAACCTTTCCCAGCAACAGGGTGTTTTCCAATGAGTTGATTTTTTCCAACAGGTGGCCAAAGTATTGGAGTTTCAGCTTCAGCATCAGCCCTTCCAATGAAAATTCAGGGATGATCTCCTTTAAGATTGCCTGGTTTATCTCCCTGCTATCCAAGGAACCCTCAATCTTCTCCAGGACCACAGTTTGAAAACATCAATTCTTTGGCGCTCAGCCTTCTTTACAGTCTAACTGTCACATCCATACATTGCTACTGGAATAATCACAGCTTTGAATATATGGACCTTTGTCAGCAAAGTGATATCTCTGTTTTTTAATATGCTGTCTAGGTTTGTCATAGCTTTTCTTCCAAGGAGCAAGTGTCTTTTAATTTCATGGCTGCAGTCACCATCTGCAGTGATTTTGGAGCCCAGGAAAATAAAATCTGTCACTGTTTCCAATTTTCCCTCATCTATTTGCCATGAAGTAATGGGATCAGACGCCATGATCTTCGTTTTTTGAATGCTGAGTTTTAAGCCAGCTTTTTTACCCTCTTTGTTCACCTTAATCAAGATGCTCTTCAATTCTTCTTCGCTTTCTGCCCTTGGGTGGTGTCATCTGCATATCTGAGGTTCCTGATATTTCTCCCAGCAATCTTGATTCCAACTTGTGCTTCATCCAGCCTGGCGATTCCCATGATGTACTCTGCATAGCAGTAAAATAAGCAGGGTGACAATATACAGCTTTGACGTATTCCTTTCCCAATTTTGAACCAGTCCTTTGTTTCATGACAGTTCTAACTGTTGCTTCTTGACCTGCACACAGGTTTTGCACGAGACAGGCAAGGTGGTCTGGTATTCCCATCTCTTGAAGAGTTTTCCACAGTTGTGATCCACAGTCAAAGGCTTTAGCACAGTCAATGAAACAGATGTTTTTCTGGAATTCCCTTGCTTCTTCTATGATCCAAAGGAAGTTGGCAATTTGATCTCTGTTTCCTCTGCCTTTTCTAAATCCAGCTTGTACTTCTGGAAGTTCTCGGCTCACGTACTGTGGAAGCCTAGCTTGAAGGATTTGAGCATTACCTTGCTAGCATGTGAAATGAGCGCAACTGTATGGTAGTTTGAACATTCTTTGGCACTGCCCTTACTTATTTCCCTTAATTCACATAGAAGCACCAAGAATTGTGTCACTGTTAGCTGACCACCACCCTACCTCTATCCTGAGGTACCCAGAAGAATGCAAAAAGTGTAGTGAGCTCTTTTTATTTTTCTGTCTCCAAAATATCAATTTCTTTTCAACATGACACCCCCAGTTTTCCTTTGAGGATCCACTCTGCTCCCAGTCCATGTGTTCAGAAGGGATGAGCTCGCCCATTAGCTCTAGGAATGGGCATATGAATCTGGCTTGGCCAAAAAGAATACAGCAGTCTCTAGCCAAAGGGACTGATTCAGGAGTGGGCACTGATTCTCTAGCAAGGCCTGTTATTAGATTGGTGCAAAGGTAATTGAGGTTTCAGACCATGAATTTTGTATCATTATAACTAGGCTCTAATACATCTTTATTAATTAAAATAGGAACCATTACAATCAACACATTTTTGCCAACAAGAAATAAATGTTTGTTCCTGTGGCATAAATGCTTCAGGATTCGATGAACTCTTGGGAAGCATTTTCTGCATCCTGCAGGTTGTGGAAATGTTTTCCTTGCAAAAAGTTGTCGAGTGCTCGCTTCGGCAGCACATATACTAAAATTGGAATGATACAGAGAAGATTAACATGGCCCCTGCGTAAGGATGACATGCAAATTTGTGAAGCGTTCCATATTTTTTGGACACCTTATCTTTGACAAAGGAGGCAAGAATATACAATGGATTAAAGACAATCTCTTTAACAAGTGGTGCTAGGAAATCTGGTCAACCACTTGTAAAAGAATGAAACCAGAACACTTTCTAACACCATACACAAAAATAAACTCAAAATGGATTAAAGATCTAAACGTAAGACCAGAAACTATAAAACTCCTAGAGGAGAACATAGGCAAAACACTCTCTGACATACATCACAGCAGGATCCTCTATGACCCACCTCCCAGAATATTGGAAATAAAAGCAAAAATAAACAAATGGGACCTAATTAACCTTAAAAGCTTCTGCACATCAAAGGAAACTATTAGCAAGGTGAAAAGGCAGCCTTCAGAATGGGAGAAAATAGCAAATGAAGCAACTGACAAACAACTAATCTCAAAAATATACAAGCAACTCCTACAGCTCAACTCCAGAAAAATAAACCACCCAATCAAAAAATGGGCCAAAGAACTAAATAGACATTTCTCCAAAGAAGACATACAGATGGCTAACAAACACATGATAAGATGTTCAACATCACTCATTATCAGAGAAATGCAAATCAAAACCACTATGAGGTACCATTTCACGCCAGTCAGAATGGCTGTGATCCAAAAGTCTACAAGCAATAAATGCTGGAGAGGGTGTGGAGAAAAGGGAACCCTTTTACACTGTTGGTGGGAATGCAAACTAGTACAGCCACTATGGAGAACAGTGTGGAGATTCCTTAGAAAACTGGAAATAGAACTGCCTTATGATCCAGCAATCCCACTGCTGGGCATACACACTGAGGAAACCCGAAGGGAAAGAGACACGTGTACCCCAATGTTCATCGCAGCACTATTTATAATAGCCAGGACATGGAAGCAACCTAGATGTCCATTAGCAGATGAATGGATAAGAAAGCTGTGGTACATATACACAATGGAGTATTACTCAGCCATTAAAAAGAATACATTTGAATCAGTTCTAATGAGGTGGATGAAACTGGAGCCTATTATACAGAGTGAAGTAAGCCAGAAAGAAAAACACCAATACAGTATACTAATGGATATATATGGAATTTAGAAAGATGCTAACAATAACCCTGTGTACGAGACAGCAAAAGAGACACTGATGTATAGAACAGTCTTATGGACTCTGTGGGAGAGGGAGAGGGTGGGAAGATTTGGGAGAATGGCATTGAAACATGTATAATATCATGTATGAAACGAGTTGCCAGTCCAGGTTCGATGCACGATACTGGATGCTTGGGGCTGGTGCACTGGGACGACCCAGAGGGATGGTATGGGGAGGGAGGAGGGAGGAGGGTTCAGGATGGGGAACATATGTATACCTATGGCAGATTCATTTTGATATTTGGCAAAACTAATACAATTTGTAAAGTTTAAAAAAAAAAAAAAAGTTGTCGAGATGCTTGAAGAAGTGCTAGTAGGTTGGTGTGAGGTCAGGTGAATATGGTGGATGAGGCAAAACTTCTTGCACTGTGGTGGGAATGTAAATTGATACAGCTACTACAGAAGACAGTATGGAGATTCCTTAAAAAACTAGGAATAAAACTACCCTATGACCCAGCACTCCCACTCCTAGGCATACACCCTGAGGAGACCAAAAGTGAAAAAGACACATGTACCCCAATGTTCACTGCAGCACTATTTACAATAGCTAGAACACGGAAGCAACCTAGATGTCCACTGACAGATGAATGGATAAAGAAGTTGTGATACATATACACAATGGACTATTACTCAGGCATAAAAAAGAACACATTTGAGTCAGTTCTAATGAGGTGAATGAACCTAGAGCCTATTACACAGAGTGAAGTAAATCAGAAAAAGAAAGATAAGTACTGTATACTAATGCATATATATGGAATCTAGAAGGATGGTCGGAGAAGGCAATGGCACCCCACTCCAGTACTCTTGCCTGGAAAATCCCATGGATGGAGGAGCCTGGTAGGCTGCAGTCCATGAGGTTGCTAAGAGTCGGACATGACTGAGTGACTTCACTTTCACTTTTTAGTTTTATGCATTGGAGAAGAAAATGGCAACCCACTCCAGTGTTCTTGCCTGGAGAATCCCAGGGACGGGGGAGCCTGGTGGGAGGCTGTCTATGGGGTTGCACAGAGTCGGACATGACTGAAGCGACTTAGCAGCAGCAGCAGCAGAAGGATGGTACCAAAGATTTATTTGCAGGGCAGCAATGGAGAAACAGACATAGAGAACAGACTTATGGACATGGGGAGAGGGGAGGAGAGAGTAACATGGAAACTTACATTACCATATGTAAAATAGATAGCCAATGGGAATTTGCTGTATGTCTCAGGGAACTCAAACAGGGGCTCTGCATCAACCTAGAGGGGTGGGATGGGAAGGGAGATGGGAGGGAGGTTCAAGAGGGAGGGGACATATGCATACCTATGGCTGATTCACGTTAAGGTTTGACAGAAAACAACACAATTCTGTAAAGCAATTATCCTTCAATTAAAAAAAACAAAACAAAAACTTCATAGCCCAATTCATTTAACTTTCGAATCGTTGGTTATGTGATGTGTTGTTGGGAGCTGTTGTGGAGAACTGGGCCTTTTCTGTTGACCAATGTCAGCTGCAGGCATTGCAGGTTTTGGTGTATCTCATCGATCTGCTGAGCATACTTCTCAGATACAATGGTTTCTCTGGAATTTAGAAAGCTGTAGTGGATCAGGCTGGTAGCAGACCACAAAACAGTGACCATGACCTTTTTTTGGGTGCAGGTTTGGCTTTGGGAAGTGCTCTGGTGCTTCCTCTCAGTGCAACCCCTGAGTTGGATGTCACTGGTTGTCATATAAAATCCACTTTTTGTTGCATGTCACAATCTGATCGAGAAATGGTTCGTTGTTGTTGCATAGAATAAGAGAAGACGACATTCCAAAAGGACGACTTTTTTGATTTGTGGTCAGCTCATGAAACTTTTCAACTTTCCAATTCGTTTCAAATGCTGAATGACCACAGAATGGTCAGCACTGAGTTCTGTGGCAACTTCTTAAAACATGTAGTTGTAAGAGGATCAGCTTTGATCATCCTCTCAATAGGGTGCTGTAACTTCTGACGGCTGGCCACTACGCTCATCTTCAAGGCTCTCAACTCCTTTGCAAAACTTGAACCACCACTGCATTGTACATTTATTAGTTCCTGGGCCAAATGAGTTTGATGTTTCGAGTTGTCTCCACTGCTTTACGACCCATTTTGAACTCGCATAAGAAAATCGCTCGAATTTGCTTTTGTCTAACATCATTTACATAGTCTAAAATAAATATAAATAAATAGCAAGTAATAAGTCATTAGCAAAAAAATTAAGGGAGAAATGCACATTAAAATGATGTATCACATAACCATATTTAAGAATGTATTCCAATATCAAATGGTAAACTTCAACAATGCAGAAACTGCAATTACTTTTGCACCAACCTAAAAGAATCAATGAACACTAGCTTCAGACCTTTGGATAAATCAACAGAAAAGGGAACTCTTTTTATTTTTCCTGCTTAGGTTGCTAGGCTGTAAGACAGGAACCTGGAGTTGCCGTCTTTCCACCATCTAGAGAAGGCCTAGCCTAAAACTAAACCAACATGCAGGAAAAGACATGTGAGATGGAAAGAGAGCCTTCTCAGGTATAAAAAAGCCAGTAGATTTCCCTACACTGTGGGAGCCAGTTCAAATGGGTTTTTAAAAATACAACTGAAAAGAGTTCAGATTAGTACAAAGGAGATGCATCATCTGCACCATGCAGAAAGGAAGGAAATCAAAAGCCAAGAATTAGCATGTAGGACACATATGGGCTCTAAGACTATCAAGAGACATAAAGAGGATTTATCATCATAAATGGCATTATTTCCTCCTTTCTCAATACTACACTGTCACATTACATAAAGCTAGCTTAAGACTTCCCTGGTAACCCAGTGGTTAGGACTTCACCTCCCAATGCAGGGGGTGTAGGTTCAATTCCTTGTCCTCCCTGGTCTGGGAGCTAAGATCCCACATGCCTCACAGTAAAAAACAAAATATAAAACAGAAGCAATACTGCAACAAATTCCATAAAGACTTAAAATGGTCCACAAAAATTAGCTTCCCATGACATTTTATCTATATCAACAGGACTTATAACTTTCTACATTGTATTTCTAATGTAGATCTTCTTTTTTACTAGAAGGTAAGCAAGCTGAGTACAGGCTCATACCTAATTATTTTTTTCTTGTGTCTGGTATATTCCATAAACACAAAATCCCAAACATGCATCAAATGAGTCAATCTTACATGTAATTACTCCTGACCTTCTTGTAATCAATAGCAGCACCCATAATCCTACTTTAAGTTAAGGGTTTTACTGTTTGTCTTGGGTTGCAGTGGAAGGTCAAGGTATCAGGCCAGGCACTTGTGGCCCTTTGTTATCTCAGCACGTGTAGAACAGAGAATGGAAATAAATCTCTGCTGTCATCCATGATGAAAGATAAAAAGAGCTTTGCCTACCTCATTAAGCTCATCTTTCTCATATGTACTTCAAATCTGTGCAACAACTATTTTCATGGAAAAGAGCTAACTGTGCAACCAGGAAAGTTTTACACGAAAAGGGAGGACTGATCATTTGATGGAACCTTTGTAGGGATGTCAGTTTAGATTTGGTCAAGGATCTCACAAATGTAAAAAGAGCACCCAGATGTGACCCACTCCAAAAGAAAGGTCTGATAAAATGGAACCTTGATATTGTTTAATATTCAATATCACTGGGAATTTATAATCTCCTTTCAACTACCATACAAAGATAAAGCACTATCTTGTCGTCAGCCTTTGGCATGACACATCTACCAATTCTTAGAAGTTTTTGGATTTGATTTTAAAAATACATCCTCTTTATTTATTTATTTACTTTTGGCCGTGAGGCTTGCAGGATCTTGATTCTCCAACCAGGGATTGAATCTGGGCCCTTGGCAATGAAAGTGCAGAGTCCTAACCACAGGACTGCCAGGGAATTCCCCCAATACATCCCCTTTAAAAACACATTTCTGATAGATGTGCTGCAAGGCTCTACATTTATAAAAGTTGTCTACCTCCAGTCCTATATAATCTTTTTGCCCTCGCCTGAGTTAATCTTTTGTTTATAAAGAATATGGCTAATCCTCTCAAGGGGGCACTGTCAGCCTTTAAAGAGATGACCACATAAATGTTTTAACATCAAATTTGGTATTGCTTTTAAACAGAAATACTTGGAATACTTCACAAAAATGAGACTGTCAAAATCAAGCTTTTTAAATCATACTCCACAAGGTTTCTTTCCTGGCGAGTAATACGTGTGTGTGCATGCAATCGCACGGCTGCCCAGCTGTGTCTCACTCTGGGACCCCGTGGCCTGTAGCCCATCCAGATCCTCTGTCCATGGAATTTTCCAGGCAAGAATACTGGAGTGGGTTGCCATTTCCTACCCCAGCGGACCTTCCCAAGGCACGGATGGAACCCGAGTCTCCTAAGCCTGCCTGCATTAGCAGGTGGATTCTTTACCACGGCACCACTTGGGAAGCCCCGAGTAATACATAGATCAAACCGAAGAAGAAATTGTAAAAATGATTTCACCGTTACATGCTCCACCCAATAATCCTTTCAGGCCTCTACGTGCCAACAGATCCTTCCGTTACATCAAACTAGAAGGATCTCATCAACTCACAAAGCAGACAGCATTCCTTCCATTTTTAAAAAATATTTATTTATCTTATTTATTTATTTGGCTGTTCCTGGCCTTAGCTGCAGCATATAGGATCAAGTTCCCTGACCAGGGATTGAACCCTGGCCCCCTGCATTGGGAGCACAGAGTCTTAGCCGCTGGATCACCAGGGAAGGCCCTGGGTCCCATTTTCTATGAGGGCTCCCATGTGAGACCAAAACAGCCTATGGCAGTGAGACTAAACATACATATCCTTATTCTTGGAGTGAAAAGCTGATTCCAAAGAGAATACCCATCAAATATAAGCTTCTGCGCTCGGTTACTTAATTTTAGCAGTGTCCTCTAAACCCAAATGTTGAGGAAGCAAGAAGCAGAGTAACAGGAGAGTTTTGAGGGGTGAATGATCACTTGCCTTAACAAATGTCAACACCTTGCCATATGGATTCAACTGGTTTGACTACAGGGACCCAAGTTTAATTTTCTCTTCTTTGGTACCAGGGTATCTGTTGTCTACTCTTTATATTTTATCCCCCCAGGTTCCATAAGGGATTCGCGGCGCACAGGGAGACCTACCCACTAGGCGCACGTTCTAGAGAAAGAACGCCAAAGATAATGCAAGGCCAGGATTCTGGCCTTTTCCAGGAGCGGAATGGCAACGAGGGGGAGAAATGCCAGAAACAGGAGCACTGTAAGGGGTTCCCAAACCAGACAGGGTCGAAGTTCATGAAGGAGAGCCAGTGTTCAGGAAAGGACAGAATTTGGAGGAGGTAAGCGTGCAGAGATTTGGACTGGTATCCGACTAGGAGAAAAAAAAAGTCCCACTGCAGACTCAACGATCCCCTCCCCTCCAGCTATACCCTCTCTTACCAGAGCCTGAAAGGCCAGCAGCGACGACACGACAGAGTCTCAGCGGCCGAAGAGCTCCCACTTCCGATTCAGCAAGGCAACCGGAGTTGACGTCATGATTAGGCGCCAAGCCTTGTGCAATCTCATCCGGGCGCCGGAAGCTGGGTGTGTCGCCCTGTGCTGGGAGCGGGCGAGCAAACATTCCCACAGCGCATGCACTAACTGGCTGCTGCCGGGCGGAAGCGGCCGGAAGCGGCCTTGGGGTTGGTTATATTCGGGGCGGGTCGCGTTGAGCTGGCAGAGGGGTGTTTTGGAGGTCGGTAGGAGTAAACGGGCCTGGAAAACCTATGTATCGGCAATAGCTATGAGGTGGTGAACCCTGGCGCTGCTAAGGCTTCTACGGACTTCTGCTTTCTATTTTTCCCACCGATATGCCTTACTGAAACACCTTCTATGATTCTTCATAGATCATTTTTGTCTGTGAAGCAACAGTAGCATTAACTGAAACTTGTGAGCTCTTATTAGGTGCCAGGCAGCGTGTTCAAATATGCTTTGATTGAGTTTCAGTTTTCCTGTTTGTCAGGTGAAGAGGATGCAGATCCTCAAGGGTACTTTGAAGTTACACAGAGGGAAAAAATGGAGCATACTTTTCAAGTGCAAGTGAAAAGACAATACCTAGAGTGATGGAAAGTATCTGTAAATCACATTACTGATTTAAAAAATTATATCCAGTTATATTAAAAAGAATATAACTCAACAATAAAACCTCAAACAACTTGATTAAAGAATGGACAATAGGCTTGAATAAATATTATTATATAGAAGATATGCAAATAGCCAATAAGCCCATGAAGAGGTGCTCAGTGTCACTAATCATTAGAGAAGTGCAAGTCAAGACTACAATGAAGTACCACCTCATCCCTCTTAGGAAGGTGATTGTGAAAAAATAAAAAGAAAATAAGTCTTGGTGAGGACGTGGTGAGATAGGGACCCTTGTGAATGTAAACTACTGGAGTACTTCAGAAAAAGTTTGGTGTTCCTTAAAGAGTTAAACAGAATTATCATGTGATGCTGCAATTCTACTTCTGGCTAAATACAAATAAATAGTTTTTTTATTTATAAACAAATAGTTATTTGTACAGCACTGTTCATAGCAACATCATTTGTATTAGGCAGAAGGTGCTGCTGCTGCTGCTAAGTCGCTTCAGTCGTGTCCAACTCTGTGTGACCCCATGGACAGCAGCCCACCAGGCTCCCCCGTCCCTGGGATTCTCCAGGCAAGAACACTGGAGTGGGTGGCAGAAGGTGGAAACAACCCAAATTTCCATTGACAGAGGAATGCACATACAGAATATGGCACATACATACATGTGATTATTATTAAACCTTAAAAGGGAAGGAAATTCTGATACATGCTACAACATGAATGAACCTTGAGAACATCATGCTAAGTGAAATAAGCCAGACACAAAAGGACAAATACTATATGCCTCTACTTATATGTGGTACCTAGAGTAGGCAAATTCATAAAGACAGAAAGTTAAATAGAGGTTATCAGGGACTGGGGAGAGGGAGGAATAGGGAATTATCTTTTAATAGGTAGAGTGTTTCTTCAGTATAATGAAAAAGTTATGAAAATGAGAGTGCTGATGGCTGCACAACATTTTGAATGTACTTAATGCCATTGAATAGTACACTTAAAAATGGTTAAAATGATGTTTTACTTTATTTTAACACACACACACACACAGACATGAACATGTACACACCAAATGTTGAGGAATCTTTGAGTGCCTATTACGTTCTAGCATCGTTTTAGCTTCTCAAGCTACAGTAGTGGAAGGAAAAAAAACAAGTCTTCCTTTTTGGAGCTTACAATCTGGTGAGAGTGGAGCATTTAAAATCAATGTGCACAAGATGGATTTTTCAATAAATAGTTCCAGAGTAAGTGGGTAGCTGTGTGATTTAAAAGTTAGCCAATATATTAGACCTTTACACCTTGGATTAAATTAGTCTAAGATGGATCAGAGATTTAAATATATAAACCTGGAAAATGCTAGAGGAATTAATGGAAGAAAAGTTTTAAAAGAATACTCTTAGAATGGGAGAAGGCATTTTAAAATATGAAACAACCTAGAAGCCATAAAAGAACAGTGAATTCTACTACATGCAAATGTTTGTAAAACGTGTGTAGAAAACCAACCATATGTAAAGTCAAAACCCAAATAACAACACTGTGAAAATTTTTGCAACTAATATTGTAAACAAAAGGTCTAGTTTCCCAAATATGTAAAGGATTGTTGCAAGTCAATAAGACGATCAAAGGATATGAGCCTATATTTCATGAGCAGGAAAAGCAAATGATTCACTCCCATTTTTAATTAGAAAAATGCAAATTAAAATTAAGCCAAGATACCATTTTAACTCATCTTATTTACAAAGTTGAAAAAGCTTAGTAGTGCATTTTTGGATTGTGTATGAAACAATAGGAACTCTTTAGAATTATGTATTGGTCCAAGCTCTGTGAAGTGCAATTTGGTACTATTTCATTAAATGACAGGTGAAAATACATTATGGTCCTGCAATTGCATTTATTTGTATTTGTTACAAATAGTCTTAATGTTCAACATAATATTTATTGTTAGAACTAAAACTATAAAAACATCTTTGTGATCTTGGGTTTGGCAAGGATTTCTTAGACATGACACCAAGCACACAATCCATAAAAGAAAAAAAAAAAAGGGTAAAACAGATTTCAGCAAAATTAAAAACATTTGCATTTCAAAAGACACCATTAAGAAAATGAAAAGATGAGTCATAGACTGGTAGATATATTTGCAAATCATATATCTGTTAAAAGACTTGTATTTGAAAATATATAAAAACTTTTACAATTCAATAGTAAGAAGAAAAACAAATAACTGAATTTTAAAAGTTTTGAATACACGCTTCACTAAAGATATGATGAGAATAGCCAATAAGCACATGAAAAGGTGTTCAACATTGTTAGTCATTAGAGAATGTAAATTAAAGCCATAATAAGATACTGTTTTACATCCCCTAGAATGGCTATACTAAAAAAGATAGTAACAAACATTTGTGAGGATGAGGAGAAAGAGGAACCCCAATCACTTATCGCTGGTGGGAATGTAAAATGAAACAGCCAGTTTGGCAAACACTTTGGCAGTTTCTTAAACTGTTATAGAAAAATTTACCATACCACCCAGCAATCCTTCACTCCTAGGTAGCAATCCAGAGAAATGAAAACATATGTCCACATGAAGACTTGGCACGAGAATGTCCAGAACAGTGTATCGTATGATTCCATTTTTCCAGAAAAGGCAAATCTAAAGAGACAGAAAAGAGATTAGTGATTGCTGACTGAGCTGTGAGGGAAGCCCACAAAAACAGCACAAGAAACCTTAAGAGACTGATGGAAATGGTCTAAATCTGGATTATGGTGATGGTTGTACAACTGGGAAAATTTGCTAAAAATTACTTGGAACAGGTGAAATCATGTAAGGTGAGTGATTTTATAGCATGAAAATTATACCTCAGTACAATTTTTAAGAGCTTCCTTGGTGGCTCAGATGGTAGTCTGCCTGCAAAGCAGGAGACCCAATTTGATCCCTGGGTCTGGAAGATACCCTGGAGAAGGGAATGGCTACCTACTCCAGTATTCTTGCCTGGAGAATCCATGGACAGAGGAGCCTGGAGGGCTAGAGTCCATGGGATCATGAGTTGGACATGACTGAGCAACTATGACTACTACAATTTTTAAAAATGACATTTCTACAGTCATTGTGGCATTGTAAGAGCAAAAGAACCAACTTAAACGTCCATCAGTAGAGGACTAGTTGAGAAAATTATAGGGTATCTGTACAAAGTGGCTATATTTTTTAAAAAGGAGCTCCTTTATATGTTGGTATGAAGTAGTCTTCAGATTTTATTGAGTAGAATAAAATCTTGAGAAGTGCAAGACGTATAAGACAACATTTGTGTGAAAAATATGGGGAGAATAATGCGCACTTGGCATTTGCTTATATATGCCTAGAATATCTCCAACATAGAGTATTTTATATATCTTGTAAGACTGTATTGTTATTGTTCAGTCGCTCAGTCATGTCTGACTCTTTGCAACTCCATGGACTGCAGCACGCCAGGCTTCCCTGTCCTTCACCATCTCTCAGAGCTTGTTCAAAATCATGTCTATTGATTCCATGATGCCATCCAACCATCTCATCCTCTATCATCTCTTCCTCCTGCCTTCAATCTTTCCCAGAATAGGGTTTTTTCTAATGAGTCGGCTCTTTGCATCAGGTGGCCAAAGTACTGGAGCTTCAGCTTCAGCATCAGTCCTTGCAATGAATATTCAGGATTGATTTCCTTTAAGATTGACTGGTTTGATCTCCTTGCAGTCCAGGGGACTCTCAAGAGTCTTCTCCAACACCAGTTCAAAAGCATCAATTCTTTGGTGCTCAGCCTTCTTTATGGTCCAACTCTCACATCCATACTTGACTACTGGAAAAACCATAGATTTGCTAGACCTTTGTTGGTAAAGGTCTTTGCTTTGTCTCTGCTTTTTAATATGCTGTCTAGGTTTGTCATAGCTTTCCTTCTAAGGAGCAAGTGTCTTTTAATTTCATGGCTGCAGTCACTATCTGCAGTGATTTTGGAGCCCAAGAAAATAAAGTCTATCACTGTTTCCATTGTTTCTCCATCTATTTGCCATGAAGTGATGGGATTGGATGCCATGATCTTAATTTTTTGAATGTTGAGTTCTAAGCCAGTTTTTTTTGCTCTCCTCTTTCACTTTCATCAAGAGGCTCTTCAATTCCTCTTTGCTTTCTGCCGTAAGGGTGGTGTCATCTGCATATCTGAGGTTATGGATATCTCCTTGCAATCGTGATTCCAGCTTGTACTTCATCCAGCCCAGCTTTTCATATGATGTACTCTGCATAGAAATTAAATAAGCAGGGTGACAATATATAGCCTTGACGAACTCCTTCCCAATTTTGAACCAGTCCTTTGTTCCATGTCTGGTTCTAACTGTTGCTTCTTGACCTGCATACAGGTTTTGCAGGAGGCAGGTAAGGTCGTCTGGTATTCCCATCTCTTGAAGAGTTTTCCACAGTTTGTTGTGATCCACACAGTCAAAGGCTTTAGCATAGTCCATGAAGCAGAAGTAGATGTTTTATTTTCTGGAACTCTCTTGCTTTTTCTATGATCCAATGGAAGCTGGCAATTTGATCTCTGTTTCCTCTGCCTTTTCTAAATCCAGCTTGAACATCTGGAAGTTCTCAGTTCATGTACAATTGAAGCCTTGCTTGGAGAATTTTGAACATTACTTCAATAGCATATGAAATGAGTGCAGTTGTGCGGTAGTTTGAACATTCTTTGGCATTGCCTTTCTTTAGGATTGGAATGAACACTGATCTTTTCCAGTCCTGTGACCACTGCTGAGTTTTCCATATTTCTTGGTATATTGAGTGCAGTACTTTAACAGCATTATCTTCTAGGATTTGAAATAGCTCAACTGGAATTCCATCACCTCCACTAGCTTTGTTCATAGTGATGCTTCCTTAGGACCACTTGACTTCACATTCCAAGATGTCTGGCTCTAGGTGAGTGATCAAACCATTGTGGTTATCTGAATCATGAAGATCTTTTTTGTATAGTTCTTCTGTGTATTCTTGCCACCTCTTCTTAATATCTTCTGTTTCTGTTAGGTCCACACTAATTTCTGGAAACTAGTATTATTGTTTGCCTCTGGAGAAGGCAACTGGATGGCTGGGTAGGGAGTGAGAGGGAGACCTTTCACTGCGTATTTAAACAATGTGAATTATGACTTACACTGAAAGTAAATAAAAGTGTAAAAAAAGATATTCAAATAAAGGAGGTTGTTTGCCCTTTTCATTTTCCTTTTCTAGAAAAATTACTTCCAATAGGTGGCGCTCCTGAAACACCATACGAGTTCAGTCACTGAGCTGTGTCTGACTCTTTGCAACCCTATGGACTGCAGCAAGGCAGGCTTCCCTGTCCTCCACCATCTCCAAGTTTGCTCAAGTTCATGTCCATTGAATTGGAGATGCTATCTAACCATCTCATCTTCTGCTGCCTTCTCCAGGCACCCAGTTACCCAGTTAATACAAATTTTGCTTTTACTTTGAGAGAAACCCAAATTTGCTCTGATGGCCTTTCTTCTCCATTTGTCACCTTTGGGAAGTCTAGATTTAGGGCTGAAAATTTCTCTGCTAGGATTGCTCCAAAATGTATTGCTTTGTTTCTGAGAACTGGATAGAAGGGAAAACACCTGGATTTAAAAAAAATGCAGTTGGTTCAGAAAATCAAATATTGCTTGGGCCCTGTTTCCCTGATTGAAGTTTCTGTTTGATTGAATCAGAACTTCTGATTGATTGGAAGATTAATATAGGTCAGTGATTCTTTTTTTCCCCCAAATATATATATATATTTTATTGAAGTATAGTTGCCTTACAACGTTTCAGGTGCACAGCAAGGTGATTCAGTTATACACATACACAAATATTACTTTTGAAATTATTTTCCGTAATAGGTTATTACTTGGGCTTCCCTGGTGGCTCAGATGGTAAAGAATCTGCCTGCAATGTGGGAGATCTGGGTTCAATCCCTGGGTTGGGAAGATCCCCTGGAGGAGGGCATGGCAACCCACTCCAGTATTCTTGTCTGGAGAATCCTGTTGGACAGAGAAGCCAGGTGGGCTACAGTCTATGGGGTTACAAAAAGTTGGACACGACTGAGCAAATAAGCACACACAGCACAAACATATTATTTATATATATGTATACAAAAGTTTTCTACTATGCTTAGTAATGGCTTGAGAATTATAGATCAGTGATTCTTAACTAAGGGCGACTTTGTTCCCGAGGGGATATTTGCAGTATGTGGAGATATTTTTGTTGTCAGGACTTGGGGGTGCTACTGGCATCTGGTGGAGAGAGGCCAGGGATGCTGCTATAAATCCTACAATGCACAGGAGAGTCATCCCCCTCCACCTCCGAATGATCAGTCAACTCTCCCTACCCTCCCGTCCTTATAGCTGCTTGGGGAAAGGAGATAGGCTTGGCAGTAGTTGGGAGGGCAGGTAATGCAAAGGTACTTCCTTAGAATTAGTGTAGAAAGACATACCTCTCTGAGTCTTGGGTTCAGTTCTTCCTCAGGTGGCTGTATTGGTCATCTTCCCGTTCCTTAAGGGGCTACAAAGGACATTTTATCATCATCCTCTATGAATTAATTTGATATGTATTTATTTTTTAATTTAAAAAATTTTATAAAATTTTTTAGCTTTTACTTCCAATGTCTAATTTTTTTCACCGTTTTTCAGGTATACATATTTGTGCTTTTTGTCATTTTTTTAATATTTAAGTTTTATTAGAATATAGTTGATTTACAATGTTGTGTTAGTTTCAGGTATCAGCAAAGTGAGTCAGTTATGCATATATCCACTTCTCTTTTTTTAAGATTCTTTCCCATTTGGCCATCACAGAGTACTGAGTAGAGTTCCCTGTGCTATACAGCAAGTTCTTATTAGTTGTCTATTTTAGATATGGCAGTGTGTAAATGTCAATCCCAATATTCCAGTTTATTCCTCCCCACGTTACTCCCTGGTAACCATAACTTTGTTTTCTACTGATGCATACTTATTGAGTGCTTAAGTTCAAGGTTTTGGAGTGGTTTCTTCATGGTCCTGGGGGCAGAAGAGGACAAGGATGGAGGAAGGCGCTGCATCTGGCTTCTCTGTGTGGCCCTCTCAGTATGTTCTTCAGCTTTTCTCACTAGATCCTTACCTCAGTCTCTCCGGACCATTCTCTTTGTTTCGTCCATTCTACCCAAAGGGATAACGATGCCATTGTCTGTTATGTCCTAAGCAGTTTTTGTGTACATAGTAACTTCCAAATAACTTGCCCACCCCACCCCCGTTCCAAAATTTTACCACTACTAACTAGCACTGTCTCTTTCATTTCATATTCACGTACCTGGTAGAGCTGGTCATTGTTCAACAGCGTCTGCTTGTCTGAAGCTGCACAAAAAAATAAACAAAATGTACACATAAACAAGACAGAATGAATAATAAACTGGAGTACTGAATAGCAACAAGAATTTGTGAACTACATCTACACACCACATTATGGATGGATCTCACAAGCATATTGTTGAGTGAAAGAAGCCACACACAAGAGTACTTAATGTGTGAGTCTATTTACATAAGGATCAAAACCAGGGAGAATGAGTCAATGTTGTTAGAAGTCAGGAGAATGGTTGCTTTGGGGACTAGGTAGAGGCTGGAAGTGACCCCAAGGATTAATTTACTTTCTTTAACTTGGTGCTGAATGCATGTGTGTGTTTGCTTTGTTAAAAAAAATTTTGAGCTGTATATATGTGATTCATGCACTTTTGTGAATGCAGATTTTACTTATATAAAGAGATTTTTTTAAAGTACAGAGGACAGGGACTTCCCTGGTCGTCCAGTGGTTAAGAATCCATCTGTAAGTGCAGGGGACACAGTTTTGATCCCTGGTCTGGGAAGATCACACATGCCACTGAGCAACTAAGCCTGTGAGCCGCAACTACTGAGCCTCTGTGCCCAGAGCCCATGCTCTGCAGCTAGAGAAGCCACTGCAATGAGAAGGCCTCGCACTGCAACGAAGAGCAGCCCTGCCTGCCACAACTACCAAAAGCCTGCATGCAGCAATGAAGACCCACAGCCAAAAATAAATAGATAAAATTAAGTAAACAATGAGTAATTTTTTTAAAAGTACAGAGGACAAGTCAGATAGAGTTGTATCTTGAAACAGGCAAATATGCTATGAAAACACCAAGTGTCCTTTTCCTCCTGCCTTCAGAGTCAGAGCCTCACTGGACCATGCTCATCAGCAACACTTGCCAACCCAGCCTCTTCTATTGGGTCTCTTTTGGTAGGAAGGAGGCTGAGGGTCCCAGATAGCCTCAGCTTTCATCTAAGAACATTATTTTGTTTTGTTTTTTGATGTATTTGACTGCGCCAGGTCTTACTCGTGGCATATGGGATCTAGTTGCCTGACTGTGGATCAAACTCTGGGAGCTCAGAGTCTTAGCTACTGGACCACCAGGGAAGTCCCTGAGAACATCCTTTTACCTCTTGACTGGCGAACTCCTTCCTGTCCAGCAATGAAATAGACCCCAACAGCAAGGAGGAAAATGCTGACGATTTCAGTGAAGATAAAGCCAGCCACAGTAGATGGATTCAGTTCAATGCAGTTCTGACACACTGTGGGGAGAGGGAAGGACAAGAATTCCTTCAACTCTGGATTTTTTTCTCTTGAGATAATATTTCTGTCCAGGGCAGCAGGCCTCTCTGTGGGTGGTATGGCAAGGATATTGCCTGGAAGATCCTTGGACTAAGAACTCAATGCTTTTTCATGTTCCTCTATTGTTCAGGAGTCCGGGGGAAATCCATGTGGTTTTACTACCAGCAACTATTGAAATAAAAGGAAGACCATATCCCATTCTCCATGCTACAGTCGCTCAACTTGTAATCTCCCCTGTCTCCTTTACCTATCTTAACTTGGTTTATATAAATTGCTGACTCCTCCAAGCAGTGGGGCCTACATACAGGTGAGACAGGCTTTATAAGACAGGCTACGCTTTTTCAAAATGTTGGAGGAACTGCTTTGTTAAATTAAAAGTAAGCTGAGATTAAGAAAGCTGATTCTTACATTACTGTTTAGCATCTATGTCTATACCCACCCCAGACAAGAAGCTCACCAGAGCACCCAGTACTGCTTAATTTCACATAAGCAAACCAAAGGGGATACGTACTTCTATAATATATTTGGAGTGATTTTGATTGGTTATTTGATCCTTCACATTTATATATTCCTCGAGGGTCTTTGGTACTACTTCCAAGATTCCAAGTATTTTTCTTTGTGTCTCCAGAACCTATTTGTTCCACATCTTTAAGCCATGTGATCGTTGTGTCATTCGTGACACAAATCAGAATTACGGAACCATCTTCTCGATTGTCATCCACTTTTACTGAAAAAGGAAATGCCTGTTAAGATCTTGCCTCTGAAATTCTCCTTGTCTCGGGGCACACATGATTCACATGGGAATCTGGTTAGAATTCCAGGTTCTATTCAATAGTGCTGCTAAGTCGCTTCAGTCGTGTCTGACTCTGTGCGACCCCATAGACGGCAGCCCACCAGGCTCCCCCATCCCTGGGATTCTCCAGGCAAGAACACTGGAGTGGGTTGCCATTTCTTTCTCCAATGAATGAAAGTGAAAAGTGAAAGTGAAGTTGCTCAGTCGTGTCCGACTCCTAGCGACCCCATGGACTGCAGCCCACCAGGCCCCTCCATCCATGGGATTTTCCAGGCAAGAGTACTGGAGTGGGGTGCCATTGCCTTCTCCGGGGAAAGCACCGAGAGTTGGCATTTCTAACACACTCCCAGGTGAAGCCAATGCTGTTGATTCGTAGGTGGTGCTTTGAGTAATGCCTAGCTGCTAGGGACCCGTTTCTCCTCCAAGCACCAGACAATTAATTGTTTAGCTCTAGGAAACCCAGGGAGATCAAGACTGGCCACTGATTTGGTTAACAATGGAAGGGTTTGCTCTCTATCCTTTATCATCCCACCCCTTCTAAGCTGTTCACTTGCTCCTATAGGACTGCTGTTGTGAGAGGCCATATTTCCATGAATTTCCCCAGTTTGATGATAGAAAGAAGACGTTTCCCCTACCTTCTTTCACATGGGCCATAGTACCTGTAGAGACAGAAGACAGAGGATCAGCTGGGCATGGAGTCCTTCAGATCTCCTGATGTATCATTTCCACAGTCATTTGAGGCCAAGATGAAGAGAGAGAGCCTAATCTATGTGAGTGACAGTATCTATACTTATTTCCCTGGATGGTAGCCTAAACCACCAAATTGAATTTAGGGTGTTGTATAATAAGGAATTTGTCTAGTCTTTGTTCTGGGCTTCTTGGAGGGAGTTTCTCAACCCTTGGAATTTTATGAATGATAGGATTGCCTTTGTGATTCTTGGTGGACCCTTGGATCACACATGAATTTATGTTAAAGAGATGACTCAGGATGAGACAGGTCAAGACCAAACATGTGTTTAGAGAATTGGGACTTTGAGCTCTAGGAGGTGGAGGAGGGAGTGGATATTGAGTTCAGTCACATGATCAATGATTCAATCAATCATGCCTATGTGATGAAATCCCAAGAAAAACTTAGTGGCACTTCCTAGTTGGTAAACATATCAACATGCCAGGAGGTTGATGTATTTTAATTCTGGAAGGAAAAAGCATGGAACCTCTGTGTTCAGGAACCCCAGACTTCACTCTATGTGTCTCTTTATTTGTCTAGATCTAATTTTTTTTTTTTCATAATGAAACTGTACTAGTGAGTATAGGACTTTCCTGAGTTCTGTGAGCTGTTCTAGCAAATTCTGAGGGGGTTCTTGGGAATTCTCCAGATTTGTAGGCAGTTCATCAGAAGTGTGGGTGGTCTGAGGATCCCTGAACCAGTGCCTGCCTTTTAAAGTGAGGATAGTCTTTTTGGGGACTGTGCCCTTTACCTTTGGGGTCTGATCCCAACTCTGGATGGTGAGCACTGCGCGATAGTATTGCACTATATGTAAGGGTATTGCCTGTACAGCATGGGATGCTCTGCTCCTTTAGCAGCTAAAGCCTTGGAAAAGATTGAGTGTGTACTAGCTAAAGTCTTTTAGAGCAGAATTACTTCTATAATGTTCAGCTTTGGTGATCCATTTGTGTGTGTGTGTGTGTGTGTGTGTAAATCCTGAATGTCCTGAAGGAGTTAGCCACTAAATAGCCCTCAAATCTGTCTCAAAACTCAGAATAGTAGAGTTGCATGCTAGACATACTATAGAGAGCCAACACTGGAGTTCAATTCAGTTGGATTTAATCCAAACACTTACCGATCACTATTATGTGCCTGACATGAATAAGGATTATGGAAGAAAAGGGTGGTGATACAAATATTGTTGCTTCTGAAGAGTTTACAATGAAGTGGAAAATAACCCACAAATGTAATAAATGTAGTAGTACTTATAAATTATCATTTAGTACTTGTATAAATGCATATGGAAGGGGGTAGAAACTATTGATTTTGGCCAAGGGTGAGGGACAGGGAAAGCTTGACAGAGAAGATAGCAGTCTTAGAACTTCACACAGAGTTGAACTGAACTGTTTCTGAATACCACTTAGCACAGTGCCTGAAACATGGTAGGAGCATTATATATTTTGAATGAAAGTATGAATGGATAAATGAAAAAAAAAAAAAGCAAGGCAAAGAATTAAGCAGATTTCTAACTAGCTCTTCTCCCCAGCAACCTGGTCACTGTGAGAGAAACAAAGAGTCCTCTCATTCTAATCCTGATACCATAGAAAAGACAGTACGATTGATTGCTGACATTTAAAATTTTGATTATCTGAATTCTAGTTCTTCTAGGACTTGAGAACTCATGTAGCTAAATGTCCTAGGTTGATGGCTGAGAGAACTGAGCCCAGAGGAGGAGGCATTGCCAAGTTCACCTGGCTCATTGGTGACTGAGCTGCACATAGAACTCAGGTTTCTATGGCTCAGTCCAAGCCTTTTTTTTGCTCTACAGAAATAGCTGCTACACAAGCTTTCAACACTTGCCCCTAACTCTGTGTTGTCTTCAGTTGGCTCTTTCTCTATTCCTCTCAGAAATAAGTCTAAACTCCAACATCTCTTCTAGTCCCCCACTCAGTCATCACCCAGCTCAATTTTAGCGGGTTACACTGCTGCCCACTTAGTTCACTGAAAACATGGATGCCATAATGGCTCTTTCTTCTTCAGCTTCTTTTCCATCCACAAGCGTCTCTAAGGCTGGAGCCATCTGCGCTTCCTCTCTTCTAGTCTCAGAGGGGGAGATTGCCTTGTGCTCTGTGCCCTTGATCCCACTCTTGACTGCAGCCTTCAGTATCAGTTCCAGGGCCTCCCTCTACTCACTGTCTTCTCCTTTAGCTTGGAAATGTGCTCAAGTTTCTTTCACACACACACACATTTCTTCTTAGAGTCTGCTACTTCTCCACTTACCACTCAACCTCTCCAGCCTTCTCATCCAAACTTCTTTAAAGAACATTTTACACTTGCTGCTCTTTCCCCCCCTTGCCCTCCACTTTCTACACATTTCCACTTGGCTTCCACTCACACTGCTGCTGCTAAGTCGCTTCAGTCGTGTCCGACTCTGTGTGACTCACACTACCTCACTTAAACTCTTTTAAGTCATCCATGACCTTTGTTTTGCCAACTCCCACAGACTTAAACTTTTAAATATATTCTTCTATCAGTGGATGTATCTTTAGTATTTCATACTTTTGGTGATTCTCTCCTGGAAGTTCTCTACTCCCTTTGTTTCTATGGAATTTCACTCACCTGATTATTTCACCTCTTTGATCATTCCTTTATCTCTTTCCTGACATTTTTTTCCTCTAACTTTCCTTAACAGCGATACCCTCACAGTTCCATCTTCGGCCTCCTCTTCCTCACATCTCGCATAATACTTGAATGATGTCAACAACTTTCAATGTCTAGAGTCCATATTCCAGGCATCGAGCCAGTTCATCCACTTCCTACTGTATTTCCAAAAGAATATTCATACAAGTACCCTATACTGTGCGTTATACTCAGTCTGGAAATGTTTAAACTTATCACTGCAATCAGACTATGAGCTCATGGGGGGCAGAAGGTTATTATTTACCTTTATGTTCTCCTAGCCTGATACATACTAGGATTGACCTCACACATATTTGTTGACCAGCTGACCAACCGAGTAAGTGAAGACTCTACAAGTCTACTCCTAGCCGGAGCTCTGAGTTAAGGAATACAAACTGTTTCTCTTCAGGCTCCTGGCCTGTGCCCTTTGGGCTACATTCAAACCTAAGATGGTGGCATCCGGGTCCTCTCTCAAGTCAGTAAAGTCCTCTGTTTTGATTTCTTAAGAGACAAGCACTCCACCTCTCCCATGGAACACTGCTTCTCTCTAGCAGAGAAACTTCATTTTTGCCCTTCCTTCTCTGAACTTTAGGGTGACATCTCAAGGTTAGGGGATCCCAATACTCTTGTCCCCCTGGTGATGGGCTTCTTCCCTTGAGCCCTTCTCCGGGCTGTCAGACCCCCTAGCGGACCCTTACCTTGAAGAAGAAAGACAGCCAGGATGAGGCCAGCCAGACGCTTCCCCTGCTCCATATCCATCTCTGTTCTCCGCAGAAGCACTGAGCGGCCTGCAGCAGCCAGCAGCCAGTCAGCCTGTGCTAGCAGCTAGCCTGGCCCCGCCCAGCATCCTTAGGGCTGGGGCCCCTGTGAGCCTCCACCCTGGGCTGCTAATGTGGGCAGTGGGTGGGGGCAGGGCTCAGGAGGGCTGCAGGTGCAGATGCCTCTGACTTTCCGTTGGGGAGAGGAGCGTGGGAGGTGGAGGAGAGGGAGCGGGACAGAGTGCTGGATTTCCATCTTAGAGACTCAGCTTATACAGAAAGCGCCCTTGGGTGCGGGGTGGAAGGTGTCCTGGGCCCCTTTCTTCATGAGGAGGATAAACACTTCCGCCATCATCTGTTACTCGGAGCTCAGCCAGTTGTTGCCTGTTGCTAGCTGTTGTTAGAACTGATGAACTTAGCTGGGAACCCTTAGGTGCTTAGGGCTGGAGCTCTGAACAGAGAGCCACCTCAGTCCAGGGATTTTTTTCCACTGCTCTTTGAAGATGAGATCATCAAAGTGGTGCCTGCCTGGAAGGGAATAGGTAGGATTATTCCTCCAGGACAGGAAATGCATTTCCAGGGACAGGGGCCTCAGCTGAATTCCCAGGATCTCAGGCCCCTCAGCCAGTTAGCCAGTGAATCAAGGAAAACATACAGAGCTCTTGTCAGGTGTTTGGAAAACAAAAGCCAGCAAGGCATGTACAATCTCTACCCTTGGGTAAAGAATGATCTAACTGCAGCAGTTTTGGATCTCCATATCCCAAAGGGAAAAAGTCCATTTGTCTCCTGGGGAAGTTCAGTTGTGCCTGAGAGTTAATCATATTGCTATTATTATTTTTAATATTTATTTATTTATTTGGTTGTGCAGATCTTAGTTGCAGCACGTGGAATCTTTGGTCTTCTTTGTGGCATGTGAACTCTTAGCTGTGGTGTGTGGGATTTAGTTTCCTGACCAGGGACCGAACCCAGGGCCCCTGCATTGGGAGTCTTAGCCACTGGACCATAAGGGAAGTCCCAATCATATTGTTATTAATAACTCTTACTTAGCACATGTGAAGTGTCAGTATTAAGTGTTAGTTGCTCAGTCATGTCCGACTCTTTGCAACCCCACGAACTGTTGTCCTCCATGCTTCTCTGTCTATGAGGTTCTCCAAGCAAGAATACTGGAATGGATTGCCATTCCCTTCTCCGGAGGATCTTCCCGACCCAGGGATCGAACCCAGGCCTCCTGCATTGCAGGCAGATTCTTTACAGTTTGAGCTACAGGGAAGTCCTATGAAGTGTCAGGCACAATAAAAGATTCTGTTTGAATTCTTTTCATGATACTGAGGGAATTAGTCTCTGGAGAATTCTGTGACTGGCGCAGATGCAGCAGGTAGACAGTATTGGAGCCAGAATGCAAATCTCTCATTAGGGGGCCCCAAAGGCCAACCTCCCACTGATAAGAAGCTACTTAGTCTGGTACCTCAGGAGGCCCAAGAAGGAGCTTGGGCAGGGTCCCAAGAAAGACCAGAAAAGGAAGAAACCTAGCTGGTCTGGCTTATAGAATGGGATTCACATCTTCTTTCAAGGGTTTTGAGAAGTGGCAGTTTTCAGATGGTGAGTAAATGTAATGATGTTGCTGACAGGAACTTGCTGCTGCTGCTGCTGCTAAGTCGCTTCAGTCGTGTCCGACTCTGTGCGACCCCATAGACGGCAGGAACTTAGTTTCTTATTTTTCGTCAGCAACTCAAGAAAGGACACCCTGAATCTCCTTCTACTTCCTAGAAGTCCCAGCATCCTTTTCCATAGCCTCCGCTTCCAGCTTCTACCCCACCCCCACACTCCATACTCTGAGAGAGAGTGATTTGCAGCTGCTTCTTTCCTACCCCACCCCCAGCCTACCTCTACCCCAGCCGCTCCTGTCACCAAGAGCAGACAGAGAAATAGGCGTTTTCTAGTTCCTCCCCCACCCTTTACTTTTTCCGGGTACCCATGAGTCAGTTGGGGAAAGGCGGCTTTAACCCCGGCTGATAGTCTGTGACCTGTGTCTGTCTCCTGGATGAATTCTGCTGGGAGATGGAGCACAGCAGGTTTCTCTCTTGCCTGATACTGGCTGCCCTTCTCTCCCAAGGTAAGGCTTCTCCGAGTGCACCGGGGCATCGTGGGGAAGGGACCTGAGAGGGACATTACCACCTGGAATGAGGTCCATTCGAAAGCGCCTCAGTACTCCGGTGTTGTCAAGGAGGGCCGTGTTGGGATGTAACACAGGGTCTGGGAAGCACAGGCTCTTTTGGCTTTGACTGACTAACTAGGGCGGCATCTTGGCCTTCAATGTCTCTCTGAAGACCTCAGGCCAGAGGTCTATAGGAAGTTTTGTAGCAGATGTGCACCTGAGCCTAGGGCTGGTACTGGGAGCTTTGTTCCGTCTAGGGTAGATAGCCTCCGGGGTCCAGGACTCCAGGTCATGTGGACACCATACATCACCACCTGGGGCCATGGCCCAGCACTCAGGGGAATGCTATAAGAGAGAAGTTTAATTGCGGCTGAGCAGGAGTGAGGGCAGATTTGGGGTGATAGCATGATGCACTCAGCCCAGTTTGCATGGTTTTAAAACTGATAGTCTGATGTTCCAGGAATTCCCTCAGTTCCAGGCAAACCGGGATGAGTGGTTACCTTAGTAGTCAGCTTCTTTGGGAGATCCAGGATTTCCACTGGAAATGGATCCCCAAGGAAGACATGAGTGTATGATGTGGAACATCTGATGTTCGTGTGTCTCCCTGAGAATATATGCATGCTTTCTTGACAGGCACAAGGAATGGCTCTGTGGGGGATTTTCTAAAAGATGCTCTTCTATCCAAATTGGTAACTGACTATGAATCTCAGGGACAATGTAGATTCCACTTTTCCCTGGGATTGGAGATACACATTCCAGTGCCTCTGTGGGCTGTGGAGATATTCTCAGTCATAGCAATTCAGCGGTCCTAAAAAGATGCTGTGCATACATCCAGCCCTTAAACTCCCCACAAGACTTGACTTGTGTGGAGCCCCAAGAAAGGATTCAATAAAAAAAATTTTTTTCTGACCCTCTCCCCCAGGCATAGATAGAACAACTAAAAATCTTTACATGGGATTTGCCTTAGGTCCCCTTTTGGACCACTGGAGTGGTAATTCATATTAGCTTCGCTCCTATCCCCAGCCATCACTGGCCCTGGGAAAGGCTTTGGTAGTACCATTCTCTGGGCAGTGGTTGACCATGAGTGAGGAGGAGGGAAAGAATATGAGAAGTTGATGTTGGAGTGTGGCAGGTGACTGGGAAGTAGAATTAGAAGTTTTCTTAGAGAAAAATAATGTGGACATCTCCAATTGAGAACCATTCTTCTGCCTTTCAATATCTCTTGGGTGTTTTAGCATTCTGGGCTCCCTTGCTACTTCTATTCAATGATCTGAACACATTTCCATGAAGGTTTTGGATTAACCCAACTCCATGATTTCCTTTTTTGCTCTGTGTTCATCAGGGCCTGTCCTCTGTTTGGATTACATCATGTCCTTCTCTCTTTTTTTAAATGGAGGATAATTTCTTTACAATGCTGTCTTAGTTTCTGTTGTACGATGAAGAGAATCACCTATATGCATATATATGTCCCCTCCCTCTTGGACCTCCCTACCACCCCCCTCTGTGTCCTTCTTGGCCTCGGCAGTTTGTGGGGTGCCTGCTGAAGCCTTTCTCTTGTGACTTCCGTCTCTCTCAGCAGAAACCTCGAACTGTTCTAGACTTGGATAGTGGTCCTTCTTAAGTAATGAGCCTCAGCAGAACAGTGGTCTGGTGCAGACTAAAGAGCTGGCTCCAGTCGTGGTTTTTTTTTTTTTTTTTTTTCTTAGTGAATCCCCGCATTCTAAAAGTGCTGGAACCTGAGGACAAAGTAATGTTGGAATGCAATTCCAGCATCACATTGCTACAAGGAACAGAAGGACAAGAGGTGTCAGGCAATAATAAAACTCGGGACTTAGGAAAACGTATCCAGGACCCAAGAGGAATGTATCAGTGTGGTGAAAACACCCAACAACTTATTCTGCAAGTATACTATCGAAGTATGTGCTTCCAGGATCCTTTGGGGGTGGAATAAGTGGGGGCTTCTGGACATGGGAACTTCCTTGCTGGAGGGAGCTCCAGTGTACCCATCTGTGCTCTCAACAAACTGGCTTGCTCTTGTAAGGATATGAACCAGATTTTGAAGCCTTGAGTGGGAAAGAGCTTAATGGTAAAAGAGCAATAGTAGTCTTGTGACCCAAGCAGTAGGGGCTTGGTCTGGAGCGTGGTTGGCCTACTGCCTTTTTAAAGTTCCTACAAACCTGAGACTACTTCTTGGACTGAAGGTTAAAAGTGGATGGAGCAAGGCTCTTTTTCCAAGTTTGGGTCTTGACATGAGAGCTCCTAGGGCTGCCCTAAGAGGCATGGTTCCCTGATCTTGAAGACCCTCCCCTTCTCTTCTGGCCTCCCTTCCCCCACAGTGTGCCAGAACTGTGTGGAGCTGGACACAGCCACCCTGGCAGGCATGATCATCACCGACATCATTGCCACTGTGCTCCTTGCTTTGGGTGTCTACTGCTTTGCTGGACATGAGACTGGAAGATTCTCCAGGGGTAGGTGGAAGGGACCGAGCATGTATATGTTGTGGCATGTATATGTTGTGTGTATACCTGCTAAGGAATGGGGCTGGCATTGGGTTGTGCCTCATCTGGGCGTCACCATTGCAATCTCCTAAGGATTTCTACAACTGGTTACTGACAGCACTTGGGTACCCACAAAGCTCATGCAGACTTCTGAGGGTGTTTGTAGCTGCAGTCCCCCGGCAGCATTCATGGGCCTCCCTGTGCCACCTCTTTGGCTTTTGCTGACCCTTTTTCTCTGGTTCTTCTAGCTGCTGACACTCAAGCTCTGATGGGGAATGACCAACTCTATCAGGTGAGCCCTGAGGGGAGAAAGATGAGAATGGGGGTAGGAGTGAGTGGGGATGGAGAGCCTGACACTAAGTTTAACGTGTGTGTGTGTGTGTGTGTGTGTGTGAGAGAAAGAGAGAGAGAGAGAGAGAGAGAGAGAAGGTCCTAGTGGGGAATTCATCACTGGGGAGTCCCATGAGCTCTCATCTCTGGGGTCTGCTGGGATTCCCCATGGGAGAGTTCTGACCCTGCCTCCCTGTTCCCCCTTCTCATCTCTTAGCCCCTTCGAGAGCGCAATGATGCTCAGTACAGTCGTCTTGGTGATAAGTGGGCTCGGAACAAATGAACCTGATGCTGGTGGCTTCTAGGCCCATCAGTTATCAACTGGACCTTCTCTCCTTGCTCAGCCAAGAAAGATGTCCTCCTCTGCTTAGCAGGCGCCTGGATTTTTGAAGGTTCCTGGGCATGCCGTGAGGGAGTGGCCCTGACCTGGCTGGGCCCTTGCCCTCACTGCCCACCTGTGTCCTTCCTTCATGACTTGCGTCCTCTGCCCCCCCATGGACTGTGTGATGGGTGACCTCTCACCATATCCTGACCCACTGGTGTTTCTGTCCCACTGGTGGGCTCCCTGGATGCAGGACCAGCCCTGCTGCACTCTCTTGGCTCTAGTCCCCTGTTACAATCCTTCTACAGCTTTGACTTCCTCACCACAGGCGAGGACAGGCTGCTGTCTTTATGTACACACAGGCCACATAGAAGTTTCCATGACATCACAAGCAGAGGTAGCAGAGACATCGAGGGCCCTGGAGAATCACTCCTAATCAAGGCTCTGAGAATGTGTATGACAAAGTCCCACTTCTGCTAAGGGGCTTTATGACCCCATGTGGACCTGTGGCTACCAACTATGAGGAAGTTTCAGTCAAGGCCTCTTTAGTACCCATTTCCCTGTATAGAAGGTACCATTCTGTTTTCTTTCCCCAGAACCTGTCCCTGCTCCACCTTGCCTTCTGCATAATAAACTGGCATCAGAAACTCTTCATCAGTTAAAACATGTGATCTTTTTCCACCCACTTGGAAAGCTGGAGTCTGAGACTGGGTGGGGAATTGGGATATTTTCAATAGATGTCATCTTTAGCCATTGGGTTAGTAGTTGTTCTGAAACTTTGGGATTTGTTTTAAAAATACAGTGACTTCCCTGGCAGTCCAGTGGTTAAGATTCTGCACTTCCAATGCAGGGGGCCTGGGTTCAATCCCTGGCTGGGAACTAAGATCCTGCATACTGCAAAGCCAAAAAAAAAAAAATTGTAAGCACAACTTGAAAAAAAATCAAAAATACACACTTGGGTCCCACTTGGGAACATGCTTGGGTCCCCAGGTAATTCTGAAGCAGCTCCAATTCAAAGACTCTCTGGTTTAGGGAAGAATTGAAGCCACTTCTTCTTTTGTGTCCTTTATGCCCTTTCCTGTCTACCATGGGTGGGAAACCCTCTTTCTATTCTCTGTATAAGAGTAATTCAAGGAACTTCAGGGCAGTTTAATGAGAGCGGGGGTTTCTTAGGCCAGGGTTCCCAAAAGAGAAAATTATTAACAACCACATAGCCAGAGATATGGATAATTCTTCCCTATCTCCTTGACATACATACAAACTCTGACTTTGTTAGAGACTGAATGAACTTCCAATTTACACATGCTTCATTCATGGTTATGAGTTATTCCTTCCCTTTATACCCTCTGCTGCAGTCCTAGCCCTAGATCCCTCTTTTACACAGGATCTGTCCTCCCTGGGCAAGGCTTCCATGGCTTGCACTGCACCGATGCTCATGTCCTTCCCATGCACTGCACACCTCCTCTGACCCTATGCGCCTCATATACCCTTACATCCCCCCTCTATTACTCACCAGTTCTCAACATTTGCTGGACATTGGATCTCCTGGGGAGCTTTTGAAGTCCTGATGCCTGTGTGCCACCCTCAGAGAGTCTGATTATATTGTGCCTCAGGTGATTCAAATGTGAAGACAGGGTTGAGAAACACTGACATTCACCTGAGCCCTTCTGGAAACTTGGGTCCCTTCAGCTCCCTCCCTTTTTGTGTGCTTTTAAAACATAGCTTTATTGAAGTAAAGTGCGATGAATAAACTACATATATTTAAAGTGTGAAATTTCATAAGCTTTGGCATACGTATACATTTGTGAAACATCATCATGCTTGGTAAGTATGAACCTACTCAACACTCTAGACAGTTTTCTTGTGACCTTTTGCATGCAGATTTTCCCTTAGCCGTTTATCCTCCAGGCAACTACTAGCTTTCTGTCATATAGATCAGTTTCCAATTTTCTAGAGTTTTATGTTAAGTGAAATAATATAATATATACCCCTTTTTGGTCTGGCTCCTTACATTCAGCATAATTATTTTGAGGTTCATCATCTTGTTGCATCTATTAATAGCTCATTCCTTTCTAATGTTAGTAGTATTCCATTGAATGGATATACCACAAGCTGTTTATCCATTCACCCCTTGATTGTCTTTTGAGTGGTTCTTTGTTTTGGCTATTACAATTAAGTTTCTATGAACATTCATATATAAGTCATTATATAGGTCATACATACAAGGACATACACTCTTATTTCTATTGGATAAGTACTCAGGAGTGGAATGGCTGGGATAAAATTTTTAAAGAAAGTAGTCTAACTCTTCTCTTTTCAGTCCCATATGAATTGGCTTCTCAGTTACTACAGAATGCCTACTGAGAATTTGATCGGGATTGGTTCAAATTTATTGATCAGTTTGGTGTGAACAGATATCCTAGTGATATGGAGTCTTCCAATCCATGAACACATCTTTTTTATAAATTAGAAGGCAGATCTCCTTTTTAAAAATAATTTTATTTTTTTTGGCTGACCTGGCTCTTTGTTGCTGCAGGGGCTTTTCTCTAGTTCTCTAGTTATGTTGAGCAGGGGCTACTCTAGTTGCAGTGGCTTCTCTCGCTGAGGAGCACAGGCTGTAGGCCGTGAAGACTTCAGTAGCTGCAGCACGTGGGCTCTGTAGCTGCGGCTCCTGGGCTCTAAAGCACAGGCTCAAGAGTTGTGGTGGACGGGCTTTGTTGCTCCGAGGCACACGGAATCTTCCTGGATCAGGGATCGAAGCCCTGTCTCCTGCATTGGCAGGCTGATTCTTTACCACTGAGCCACCAGGGAAGCCCCCGTGAACACGTTTTTTGGTCAGATTTATCCTTGAGTGTTTTAATCTTAATTCAATTTATTTACTAGCTAAAGGGCTATTTCGGTTCTCTATTTCTTCCTAGTGGGTGGAATGCCTTCTCTTTTGTCTTCAGATTCTATCTATCCTTCCCTTCAAGACCCAGCTCAAGTCTCCCCCTCTCTGTGGAGCTTTCGCCGACCACCTCGATTCTCCCAGTACTTCTTAGGAACACTGATAATACCATCTGTAGTACTCCTATGCAAACTCACATTTGTTCTGTTGTTTTTTGCATAGTTGGCCTCTCTTACATAATTGTAAACTCCCTAAAAACAGAATCCATTTGTTTCCTTTTAGTACTTAGCAGAGTGCTGGTCTGTCACATGAATGATTAGAAAAGCGCTCATAGGAGGAATACCTAAGCAATTCAATACAGAATTTTTAAGTCAGGAAAATGGAGAGTGTTTCTAATGATCACAGTCAGCACTGGGTACCTGTTGGAAGCATAGGAGTTGGACAGCCTGGGTTGCTAATTCCAGCTCTGTCCCTGACTGACTATGCACTTTGGGTGAGTAACTTCACCTCTTTGAGCCCCATATCCTCATCTGTAAAATAAAGACAACATCTATCTTCTCAGTTGTCACAGGATGAAACAAGGTAACTCTTATAGAGTGCTAAGCACGATTTCTGTTGTTGTTGTTTCGTCACTAAGTCGTGCCCAACTCTTTCGTGACTCCATGGACTGTAGCCTGTCAAGCTCTTCTGTCCATGGGATTTTCCAGGCAAGAATACCTAAGTGGGTTGCCATTTCCTTCTCCAGGGGATCTTCCTGACCCAGGGATCGAACCTAAGTCTCCCACATTGGCAGGTGGATTCTTTTCCACTGAGACACCAGAGAAGCCCTCAAGCACAATTTCTGCTGCTGCTGCTGCTAAGTCAGTTCAGTCGTGTCTGACTCTGTGTGACCCCATGGACGGCAGCCCACCAGGCTCCCCTGTCCCTGGGATTCTCCAGGCAAGAACACTGGAGTGGGTTGCCATTACCTTCTCCAATGCATGAAAGTGAAAAGTGAAAGTGAAGCTGCTCAGTCCTATTCGACTCTGCGACCTCATGGACTGCAGCCTACCAGGCTCCTCTGTCCATGGGATTTTCCAGGCAAGAGTACTGGAGTGGGGTGCCATTGCCTTCTCCTAGAGCAGAGGAAATGCTTCCTAAATGTTCGCTATTATTGCATTCACTATGCTGAGCCACACCTCCCTTGGTGGGCACCATTATATGCACCTGGGACAGAACTACCACCCTTGGACCAGCCTGCTGATCAGCAGCTAGTCACCGTCAACGTCATGGAGATTCCTTTTGAGCCTAAGTGCTGCTTACAAGGACAGACGTAACTTCAACGCAGGCCAGTAAACAGAAACAGCAGCCACAAGACCGAGGCTGAATGTGTACAGTATATGGGGGTCTGCAAACCACAGAGGACTTTTCTGAGTCGTGGTCACACTCTTAAATAGTCCTGTGGTCAGCAGGGTTTTCTGAGTGCAGAAAGCCGGCTGATTTGAACTGGGCTGAGAGAGCCTCAGTGCTCCTGTGAAGGCCCTTTGCAAGCTGAGCATGTGCCTTGGGAGGTCGAAAAGGAAGGCCTCCCACATGGGCCCTGCTGCTCTGCGCCCATCACCCTCACTCAGAGCGCAGCCCACATCCGGGCGGCTAGACCACAGCCGGCTTCTGGCTGCCTTGCACTACTTCTCGCAGCAGAGGCAGAGATCCCTGCTCTGCCGCACCTCCACCTCCTCCCTCCCCTCCCCCAGCACCCGGGCGGCTCCTCCTCTCCTCGGAGGGGCTTCCTTCTCGAGGCAGCGTGGAAATCTGTATTCCCCTCCCCCACATCCCAACACCCGCTGACACACACCCCTTCACCTCCTCTTTTCTTTCCGCTGCCTTCATCTGCCTTTTAAGACCTTTATTTCTGTCTCACCCGTTTTCTGAACGGAGCATTCATCAGGCACTCTTTGTTATTCTTGCTGTTTTTCTCCAAAAGGGATTAGTCAAATGATTCTTTTTCTCCCTGTCTTTCTTTCTTTCTCTCTTCCCTCCTTCCCTTCCCTCCCTCCCTTCTTTTTCTTTTCCATCTTCATTTCTTTCCTCTCTGCCTCCTTCCCTTTCTCTATATCCACCCCCCACCCCCTGCCCCTCTTTGAGTTATTCCCTGATGCCCTTTTCAAAGAGAGCTTCAGGTAAGGCCTGTTCCAGTCGTGGAAACAGGTAGTACTTGCATTTGAGGTCATAGCTAGGAATACAGTCAAAGGTAGGGAGGACC
Organism: Bos mutus; assembly: GCF_027580195.1. Classification (NCBI taxonomy): domain Eukaryota; kingdom Metazoa; phylum Chordata; class Mammalia; order Artiodactyla; family Bovidae; genus Bos; species Bos mutus. The sequence goes on from NC_091631.1 coordinate 50,843,444, forward strand.
TGTGTTGTTCAGGAAACAAGACAGCCTGAGGGCTTCCCAGAAAAGAGGGACAGCAACTCTTTCAGCCAAATACACTTTATTTCTTTTCTTTCTCAGCTGACAAGGAATTTAGCACATTCATGGAGCTACAAATGACCATCTAGGAGTCTGCAGTGGAGACAGGGAGGGAGGGGGCACAGAACGAGCTCTGGGTTGGGGTCTGTGAACAGGGCAGGACCTCTGCCAGCATTTACCCAGTCCATTCCCACCAAGGGTTTCCAAACAGAGAGCTAGAAACAGAGAAAGGTAGGTGGAATAGTTAGGGATGGGGCAATTTCTCTGCAAGAGAAAGAGGGAACCAAGGGGAATAGTAATATCCACTGGGGAAGGAACAAATGGGGGCAGGGTGGGGTGAAGAATGGAAATAAATATCCTGACAAGAAGGCCAACCAGGTGTGAAGGGGTGAGTAGCTGTGATGTTTCAAAGGATAATAAGGCAGCAATATCCTTGGACTGGGCGCCAGCAGAGAAGGCAGGAAGGAGGCTGTGGGGACAAGGCTGAGGGTGGAAGCTTCCCACAAGGCAGAGGAACAGTTCTCCTGTGGGGTCCAAGATTTGCCCAGGGAACAAACAGGGAGTGGCAGGCCTGGAGAGGAGGCAGACCTGGGTCAGTGGGAGATGGTGTCAGGAGTTGTCAGACGCCTCTCTGATTCAGGCCAGCATACAGGTCCCGCTGGCCTTTCCGGATGGGCTAGAGGTGGAATAGAGAGCGGGTGGTCAGCAGGGTGGGAGGAAGTCATTCCTGAGAAAGAAGGGCTTCTGCAGAATTAGCTTTAGAGCAATGGGAAGATCCTAGGCTAGGAGGCAGGAGGTGGGCTCAACTGGTAAGAGAATTGATCTGGTCACCTCCTGTGAACCTTAGTTTTCCCATCTCAAAAATGGGAAACTAAAGGACCACTTCTTAGGGCTTTTGTCAGAATTAAGTGAAGTCACTCATGCAAAAGTAAATGCCACATGCTTGACTGGTGCTCAGTAAATATTTGTTGAGTTTTTCCAGGTGTGACATGCAAAATATTTAACCATTGGTGGTGCATACACACCGATCAATTAGAACAGTCCTGGTGATTCTCTGCCGTGTCAGGCAGTAACTCTTTACTTGCCAGATCAGCTGGTAGGTACATGCTGGTGGGATGGCAGTCACGAGTTTATGGTGTTTGAGTTGTGTGTATGGTATTCCCCATGGCTGCTCCTGAGCTAATTAATGAATAAACCAGAGAAAGAGGAGTGACACCGCCACCCCCACTGCTTGTGGCTGTGGGAACCCTGCAGCCTTTGAGATGACCGCGTTCTACCATGATAGAGGCGGGCACATTGTGGGTTGTCCTGGAGCCCTGAAGGAGGGGCCTTGAAGTGTCTGACAGGCCAGGTGGACAGTCCCACCTGTCCCTTTCTCCCCTAGAAATTCCCCTCCCCCACTGTGTCCCTCATTACCTCATAGTCTGGATTGGGTACAGGGGGTGGCCTCCCCTTGTTTTGTCCTGCAAAGGAGGGAAGGGAAAACGATTCATTTCCAAGAGGACACACCAATCTCGTGAAAATGAGACCCAAATCCAGGATGGCGAACTCCCCTCTACTTCTCAGTTTTTTCTGCTCCAGCTGCTATTTTTCTTTGCCTTTTTTCCATCCCATCTCTGATGACCCTACACAGTTCTTATCATTTTGTGACCTCTGCTCAAGGTCCTTCCATGGTTTCTGAGTAATCTGAGATGGGACATTCTGTGTCAAGATCTTGGCCATACCATGACTGTTCTAGAGAAGCTGTCTTGACCTGGTCCAGGCCAGACATCCCCTCCTTGGTGGGCATCTCCTCCGTGATCTTACCCCGAGGCCTACCGCCAGCACCCGCTCCTCTAGTCATAGGCGAGGCTTTGGCCTTTCGGCTCTTGCTCCAGTAATACACCAGCAGCAGCAAGCCCAGAGTGACACAGATGTCAACCACGATGATTGTGGCCACCTCCATCAGATTCACCTCCATGCAGTTCTGACACACTGTGAGGCAGGGGTCGGGGGAGAAGAAGAGAAATCCCCCAGAAAGGAAGACACAGGACACCGGAGATGAGGAAGGAACAAATGAAGCTCGTTCTCGACCTTTAGTACTCACGTACCTGCCGTGGCCAGACACCCCTCCCTCTGCCCCCAGGCTGCTTCAGCACCTTTATAACAACAAACGAAGTGTGGTGTTCATGGGTAGAGACTCTGGAGTCAGTCAGACAGTCCTGGGTTCAAAGCCCAGCTACATGACTCACTAGTTGTGAGAATTCGGAAATGTGTGTTGAACCTGCAAAGCTTCTGTTTCCTCATATATAAAATGGAAGTAAAATAGCACTGAACCCATATACTTGGTAAGAGGATTATATGAAATGCCCAGGCAAGTGTTTGATATAGTGCTTGAAACTTAGTAAGCATTCATTGATTGTTAGCTGTCATTATTGTTTATGATTATGCCTTAGTTTATGACATTTTCATAGAGTAGCTTTGAGTCCTTTTTGCAAATCCTGAAGAATTCATGTCTGGATAAAGCATCAGATAAACTAATATTGGGGTTCCATGTTTTCTGGACAGGATGTAATGCAGACAGGATACCCAGTCCTGTCTCTTGGGAAGTTGTTTTGGATCTAGTGCTAAGGTTACCCTATCAGCCCTATATTGATGTTTAATCTATATTTCAGAAAACACTGATGATGTGTGGCCCCAGATAGTCTTGGATTGAGTACAGGGGAAGCACAAAGTTGCCAGGGAACTGTAAGTTGGGTAAGGGGAAATCCTGAGAATGCGATTTTAAAATATCCTCCCTGAAGAGTCTAGTAGAGCTTGCTCTGAAGACCTGTATTACCTCTTGCTTTCAGGTACAGCGTGTGTGCGGCCTCCTTGTTGCCTTCGGTCATGTAGCACTGATAATAACCACTGTTATCCATTTCTGAAAAGTTTTCCAGTAACAGCTGTTTCCCAGTATAGCCTTTCATTTGTTCATCATTTTGTTTCCAATGTATTTCACCTTCAAACTCTCTAGGGCATGTCAGCTCAACAGTGTTTCCAGAGATGGAGACTTCATATGCTGGGGAATGGGAGAGAAGAGAAGGGAAATTTAAAAAGAGAAACCAGTAACATTTAAGGCAAGTTAGTAGCCAAAGAAGCAACCAAATGCAGAAAGTCATCTGACATCCTAGATCTCAGATTTTCTTGTCAAAAGGCGACTCTGTTGGCTAAAGGATATGAAAGAGGAGAGACGCAGGAGAAGGGGCCCTAGAGAACCTCCTGAAGATGACTTCAGAGTTTAGGCATGGACATGGGGACTTGGAAGGAGAGGGTGAAAATAAAGAAAATCTATAGAAGTCCTTATTTGTAATGTTTCTAAAATGGGGAGTTAGAAATGTTGGGAGGGCCTCAGTTCTTGGGGTTAATCTCCCTCAATCAGGTGCTTCTTCCCAACCACAGATCTGCATCATTGATAGGGCAGGCGTAAGAGACTGAAAAACTTACGTTTCTGTTCATCAGCATCTGAAAATGAAAAAAGGAAAGAATGGTAAGAAAATAACCTTGGTTGAAGTTTAAATTGTGGGTAAAAAATTTTGAGTGGAGTTAGACACTGTCTCTAAGAATTCCCAGAGAATTTTTTGGGAGCCCCATGTCTTGAAGATGAGTTATGTACCTGGCCTAAGAGATATGCTCATAGACACAACTCAGGTGTATCAAACAGAGAATGTATCAGCATGTAAAGCTCAAAAAGTCTTAGAATCCTAAAGCTGAAAAATTCTAGACGTCTTCAAACTTATTCTCTTGCATTAGCAAGGGCCATATTCCAGATAGATATGAAAAGGATATCATATCCTTCTCAGAGATGAAGACCTTCATTTCTTTGAATCACTGATTCTTATACTCATCTGTTTTTCGTTATTCAGAAGTTCTTTCTTATAACTAACAGAAACCCTCATAGTAGAGATCAAATATCTTTCTTCTTATTCCATGCCACTTTCATGTTATTACCCTTAAACTATGTGAAGTTCTGTATACATTTTAAAGAAATAATTCTTCTAATAAAAAGTGACAGTATTTTAAATTATATCTCAGTGCAATCAACTCTTAGTTATATATGTTGGAACTATTGGTGTGGACAACTGAAATCCACTAATAAAATTTGGGGATCCAGCCAAATTCCCCAGAGTAGGTAATTTTGCCCTAGGAAATAGGGATGGGGAGACCCTGGTTTCCTGGAAGACCTGTGGCTGGGACCCTAGGCAGCACTGGGCTATGCTTGAGCCTGAATATATAACAGTTGGAAGAGCAGAGCGTGACGCTCAGAGGTACCGCTCTCTCTGTTGGGGGTGTTTTGCTACAGTGTGCTATGGGGACAGAACGCTGGACTGAGTCAGAAACCCTATGTTTGAATCCCAGATCTGCTTTAGGCTGTGTGACCAAGGGAAAATCATTTAACTTCTCTGAGCTTCAGTTTCTTCATCTGGGAAACAGATAAAACATCTACCTCACAAGGTATTTGTGAGAACTAAATGGATTATGAAACCGAAAATGGATGGTGCATTGCAGATGCTCAAGAAAAATGTTTTTTACTTTCTTTCTTTCCTTCTGGGGGTCCTGCTAATGGAGAACAGAGCAGAGTACTGACCCACTTGCTTAGTCAGCACTCCAGCTGAGATCAAATGGAATGTAAAGTCATTCTGCAGGTTTACCTATCTACTAATAATGGGGAGTTGAGTATAATGACAGTAGATCATCTGTAATATTTTGACTTGGAAATAATTTTTCAGCATTGATATTTCTTAGAAATATTAAACTAGAAATCATAAAATAATATAGAAGTAAATAGAAGTTTCACTCTGCATGGTATGTTTGTTTGGAAAAGCAATGTGAAAGAAATTGCTCACAACTCTTTTTGGCATAAATTCAGTAGTGAAGCGCAGACCAATACAATCTCATACGAGGGCGTAGATGTCTATGCTTAGAAGCACTTGTTTTATTATTATTATTTGGCTGTGCTCCATGGCATGTGGGATTTCAGTTCCTCAACCAGGGATCGAACCCATGGTCCCTGCAGTGGAAGCACAGAGTCTTAGCCACTGGACCACCAGGAAATTCCCTTAGATGTCTGTACTTAGAAACAGGACATATGCTCACAAAAATTTTGTACATGTTCATAATGATTAAAAGAATGAGTTTCAGGGACTTTCCTGGTGGTCCAGTGGCTAAGACTCTGTGCTCCCTGTGCAGGGGGCTGGGTTAGACCCCTGGTCAGGGAACTAGATCCCACAAACTGCAAGTAAGGCCTGTGTAGCCAAATAAATATTTTAAAAAAAATGAATTTCAGCATCAGATAAATATGCATTTATATTTATATCTCTGATTGGACAATATATTTATTTTCTAAGTCTTGGTTTTCTTATCTGTAGAGTGAGGATGTTAGGAGAATTATGTGACAAAATTCAGGTAGAATATTAAGGGCAATACGTAGAACATGTATACTTAGTAAACTATAATGCTTATTATTTAGTCTGCATATTTCCCGTATAATGATAGCTAAACTCTACCAACTGCTTTCCGCCCATCAGATGATATTCTAAGTAAATCAATCAATCCTCATAACAACTCTACAAGCTAGGTATCATTATTATTTATATTTCACATGTAATAATGCTATGGCACAGAGAAGTTAAGAAAATTATTCAGACACTCAGCAAGTAAGAAGTTGAGCCAGGCTATGATGCTCTAGTTTCAGAGTTAGACTCTTAGCCTCACACTCCACAACCTTCTTCACTGCCTGAGATATTGTTCCTCATAAATAAGGTTACTCTTTAAAACTCAACTCAAGAATCACCTCCCCTGGGGAGCTTTTCCCAACTATATCCTTTGTAGAGTTGGCCGCTCTTCTCTTTATATTTTATTTTACTCTTTACTCATAGCAGGAAACAGACTACATTATCAATTATTTATCTTTCAAATAAGACCATCAGCTTTCTTTTTTTTTTTTTTTTTGCCGAACCATGTGGCTTGTGGGATCTTAGTTCCTTGACCAGGGATTGAACCCAGGCCCTCAACAGTGAAAGTATGAAGTTCTAACTGCTGGACTTCCAGGGAATTCCAAAGACCTTCAGCTTCTTGAGGGGGAAGGAACTAGTGATGCAGTCATATGCATGATCATTTATTCATTTAAAAAACAGGTATTGAGCACCTGTTCACACACACACACACACACACACACACACACACACATTGAGCACCTACCATGTGTATTAGAAGTAAAAGTAAAGTGTTAGTGGCTCAGTCGTGTCTGACTCTGTGATCCCATGGACTGTAGCCCACTGGGCTCCTCTGTCCATGGGATTCTCCAGGCAAGAATACTGGAGTGGGTTACCATGCCCTTCTCCAGGGGAATCTTCCTGACCCAGGGATCAAAACCAGGTCTCCTGCATTGCAGGTGGTTTCTTTACCGTTTGAGCCACCTGGGAAGCCCATGTGTATCTGGCCAAGTAAATAAGGTGTTGTTTTGGCCTTCAATGAATTCATGATATACACAAAAATTCCAACCCACACCCGCATATATATTCTTTCCTGAATGGATGCTCAGGAATACACATCACTCAGCTGTAATCGGACCTGACAGTTAGCAACAAACATAGGCACATCTCATACAGATTCTATTGAAAGATAATTATATTTTCTCTCTAATGGTTCTGGCTCTTAGTATTTATTACTGTGACATGTCATGATCATTTTGATCCACATTTGAAAGGAAGTTGTACAGAGCGAAAATCCTCTTACCAATTTCTTCTGAATCTGAAAAAGAAACTATTCGGAACACTTCTATCAGCTAATAAGATCAGACCCTTCCACCTTGGGTTAGGACTCTTCCCTCAATCTTCAGAAAACAATGGACATTTAAATTTTCCATGGCTGCATATGGAAAAACTCTTTCATATTCTACATTAAAAAAAACCTGGTGGCTAATTAGTTATAAAAAAAGGGTCCTAAGTAATCATTTTGAATATAATGTCTATTCGATACATAAGTATAAAAATATATTTATAAAATTAAAAATACAATTGGCACTAGTGGTAAAGAACCCACCTGCCAATACAGAACACATAGAGATATGGGTTCTGTTCCTGGGTCAGGAAGATCCCCTTGAGGAGGAAATGGCAACCCACTCCAGAATTCTTGCCTGGAGAATCCCATGGATAGAGGAGCCTGGCAGGCTACAGTCCTTAGCGTTGCAAAGAGTTGGACATGACTGAAGTGACTTAGCAGGCAAGCATAAAATTATTACATTGTACCCCTTAAACTTATACCATGTTATATGTCAACTGTATTCCAATAAAGCTAGCAAAAAAGGAAGGTCTGTATTGGGCATAAATTAAACGATAAACAAAAACCAACCCCAAATGACCAATAGCATGCAGAAGAGATTAGTTTTTCTGGAGTTTATCAGGGCTCTCAACATATCCCATCTGTCAGTAAGGTAACATTAACACATTCTCCATGATATATTTTTTAAAAAGGATTCTAAGGACACTACAATTTAGGCAGATTAAGGCTACGTAATGGAGACTGGCCCAGTGCCTGCCTTTTAACACAAAATTGGTTCACTCAATTTGGAGGAGCTGACTGAAGAGAAAGCCTTCCAATACTGGGATATTCCTGCCTCTCTGCTATGACTGAGGAGGTAAGTCCAGGCCAGGCACACTCATATGCATGTGCACACATGAACACACATGCACACACACACACTTTCAGAGTATTTGGACGTGTCATTCTTCTTCTTTTTTTTTTTTTTACTTTTGGTCATACCCCACAGCATGTGGAATCTTATTGCCCTGACCAGGAATGGAACCTATGCCCCCCACACACTGGAAGTGCAGAGTCTTAACCATTAGACCACTGGGAAGTCCCTGGACATGTAATACTGAATGTGGACTCAAATGCTGCCCCAGAGGCCTATTTAGTGCATCTCTAGGCATGCATTCAAGCCACAAATCCTCCACAAAAAAACTCACATCAAATAGGAAACAAAAACTTGGCATTGTTTTAGTTGGCTCAATTCTTTTCTTCTGAATAGTTAACACTCATTATTTCCTATGATCTCTGTTGTATTCCTCCTCTTGGCTAGAACTATCCCTAGACTTATGGCGAAAAGGCAAAGGAGAAGATGAGAGAAACCCCTTTTATTGGTCTCTGTAGGAGGTCTAGTGAAAACATTCATAAATATAAAACAGATGGGCTGATTTGATAACAAGGAAAGAAAAAGCATAACTCACCTTGTGCCCAAGCACCAACTAGAAAATAAATAAGAAGAAAAGAGTTAGTAAATGTTGTGAGTGACTGAAATTCCAAGCAGAGAAAGTTCTATAGTCTAGTCTGACCATTTCTGAGCATCTGCGGTCCTTCCCACCCATTTCTGGATCACAGTTAAGCCTATACCCAGTGAGTGATATGGACTTCTGGGTACCGACCCGGGGTTTCTGGTCCGTTTGGGATGAGACAGAAGAAGGAAGCACCTAGCGTTAAACATGAACACACAGCATTTGACAAACAGATGTTAGAAAATGTTGAGGGGTGCTTCTGGGGAGACGGAGAAATAGCGGGAGAGTTTTGCAGCTGAGCCTCCATTTTAAAAAGAAATCTCTTGACTGTGGAAGAAAAACAAGCTCTGGGTTAGGTGCAAAGATTGAGATTCTTGTTCCGTCTCTGACTCCTGCTAGTCTGATAGTTCGGTTTTTCCATTTGTTTTCTACTTGAGACAGAGATGAGAATACTTGAAACCAATTACTCATTAGCTAGCTAGCGCCTGTGCATTGAAGAGTCCGATCATATTTCCACTGGGTCCTCCAGAGTCCCTGCACTCAGCAGTAATCCGGATTCTCTGTAATGACCAGTTTCCCTGACATCGCCTTCAAGTTTCATGTGTACCTATTTTATCAACAGCCTGTATATTGGATGAAACACCCCTCCCACTCACCATAACCAGAGCAGCCTGGGCACATTCTCATGAGGCCAAACCTCTAGGGGTGGTTGGGTCTTTGGTATTCCCTCTCTCTCCCTCTGCAGAGCACAGTATATACTATGGGGCTGTAACCCAATGCCTTGAGGAATCACACTCTGCCCCTTGACACTCCACATGTTCCCTGGTAGGAGACAAATGAGCCAGAGAGCTCATTATAAAGGCAGAAGGGCAGCCCCACTCCAGACCCACTGAAGCAGAAGTTGAAATTTAACAAGATTCCCCGGTGACTCGTGTGCACGCTCAAGCTAGAGAAACCCAAGATGAAGCAGGAAGTGGAGACGCCATGGCTATAGCTCTGAGATGCAAGCCCCAGCTGTGATAGTGTTTTCTAGATTTCTAAAATAAAACCCTCATGAGCTATTTGGCCTCACATCGTGCCATCATTAAGAGCGCGGGTTGTAGGCAGTTCTGAGTTCCCAGATCAGCTTCAGCACTTACTAACTGTGGTTTTAAACAAGCTATTGAACTTCTTTGAGTACTAGTTTTTCACATCTGTAAAATAGGGCGGAGGTCCCCAGCCTCTGGGCCACAGATGGGTACCTTCGTCAGATCAGTGGCAGCATTAGATTAGAAACAAACTGCACAATAAATGGGGTGTGCTTGAAACATCCTGAAATGAACCCCCCACCCCAGTCCGTGGCAAAATCGTCTTCTACGAGACTGGTCCCTGGTGCCAAAAAGGCTGGGGACCACTGAAACAGGATACATATAACGTTTACCTTCTAAGGTGGAGGTAAAGATTAAATTAGTTAACACAGGTAAAGACCTTTTTGTAGCATGGTATCTGGCACTCTTACTGAGTGCTGTTTACTACAGCAACCTTAAAAGAAAAAAAATCTTTGTCTGATATGAGCTATGGAAAGCCTCTTAGTTACTTATCAATTTATATTCCACCTTCCTTCCAACAGGACTAAAGTAATCGAAAGCACTTGGTCAACTGAAAAGGACTGGAAATTATGAAGTGCTTCATTGTCTCAGATACTAAGCTTGCTGTATAGTTGGTGCAGAGTTTGGGATCAACTATCTATTCTCCTCGCAATAAACAGTGAAGGCTAACTCCTCTAATCTCCTTTGTGTTAGTTCACAAGGGAGGCACAAAGATCTCCTTGCTTTCGGTAGATATGATCACCTCAACTGCTTTCCTTTAGCTGTTCTCTGAAAGGTCTTCTGGGAACACACTAGCCTAGCCCTCATTCCCTGTGCTAACACTGCACAAACATTTCCTTACATTTTCTAGAAAATGAGGCTCCTTGATACCCTGGGCAGTACCAGGTTAGGCAGTGAGCCTTCCATGGTCTGGAGAAACACCCATCTTTTCATTCCATCCTACTCACCTAATAAGAGGCAGAGTCCCAGAGCTCGCCAGAGATTCCCCGACTGCATCCTTCCCTCACTGGACGCTCACTCTACCTAAGATGGCGGAGGCCAGTTGGCTCACAACTTCTGAAAAAGAAACCAGAGGACTTTTTCAAAACCCCTGCTGGAGTTGAGGACCCTGGGGCCATTGCTCCCAATGCTGGGATGAAAAAGGGGGTTTTGTAAGAGAGAGACTCACCATTTTCCGAAGCAGGCACCTACGGCTGGGAGGGGAGGCGGGTTTCTGAACCCCACACAGGAAGTGTGAAGGGGCCTCTGGGCCTGAAGGGTTCTACGTTTGAGACGGAGGCAGCCACCTGGGTTGGCTGGGGAGAGTTGGGCCCCGTGTCCTCCCATTGGATGAGGGAGACCTGAGGTGCTGTGAAAAAATACCTGCAACTCAGCTGCCCAGGCCTTGGCACACTGGGGGCTCCCTTCTCAGATACCCCTCCTCACCACACAAGCTGTTACAGGAAGAGAGAGGAGCACCAAAGAGTTGCTTTCTTTATGGCATACGTGGCTTGGGCCAAGGTTGTTGGTTTGAAAATATATGTTGATTTAAAACCATGAGATGCCATTCTTTTTTTGCCTGTAATATTTACAAAAATATTTTTTAAATGTAATATTCAGCATTGGAAAGGGTAAAGAGTGACAGTCTTAGAATCTGCTGATGTGAGTATAAACGGTTATCAGATCAGATCAGATCAGTCGCTCAGTCATGTCCGACTCTTTGCGACCCCATGAATCGCAGCATGCCAGGCCTCCCTGTCCAGCACCAACTCTCGGAGTTCACTCAGACTCACGTCCATCGTGTCAGTGATGCCATCCAGCCATCTCATCCTCTGTCGTCCCCTTCTCCTCTTGCCCCCAATCCCTCCCAGCATCAGAGTCTTTTCCAATGAGTCAACTCTTCACATGAGGTGGCCAAAGTACTGGAGTTTCAGCTTTAGCATCATTCCTTCCAAAGAAATCCCAGGGCTGATCTCCTTCAGAATGGACTGGTTGGATCTCCTTGCAGTCCAAGGGACTCTCAAGAGTCTTCTCCAACACCACAGTTCAAAAGCATCCATTCTTTGGCGCTCAGCCTTCTTCACAGTCCAGCTCTCACATCCATACATGACCACAGGAAAAACCATAGCCTTGACTAGACGGACCTTTGTTGGCAAAGTAATGTCTCTGCTTTTGAATATGCTATCTAGGTTGGTCATAACTTTCCTTCCAAGGAGTAAGCGTCTTTTAATTTCATGGCTGCAGTCACCATCTGCAGTGATTTTGGAGCCCAGAAAAATTAAGTCTGACACTGTTTCCACTGTTCCCCCATCTATTTCCCATAAAGTGATGGGACCGGATGCCATGATCTTCGTTTTCTGAATGTTGAGCTTTAAGCCAACTTTTCTACTCTCCTCTTTCACTTTCATCAAGAGGCTTTTGAGTTCCTCTTCACTTTCTGCCATAAGGGTGGTGTCATCTGCATATCTGAGGTTATTGATATTTCTCCCAGCAATCTTGATTCCAGCTTGTGTTTCTTCCAGCCCAGCGTTTCTCATTATGTACTCTGCATAAAAGTTAGATAAGCAGGTGACAATATACAGCCTTGACGTACTCCTTTTCCTATTTGGAACCAGTCTGTTGTTCCATGTCCAGTTCGAACTGTTGCTTTCTGACCTGCATACAAATTTCTCAAGAGGCAGGTCAGGTGGTCTGGTATTCCCATCTCTTTCAGGATTTCCCACAGTTTATTGTGATCCACACAGTCAAAGGCTTTGGCATAGTCAATAAAGCAGAAATAGATGTTTCTCTGGAACTGTCTTGCTTTTTCCATGATCCAGAGATGTTGGCAATTTGATCTCTGGTTCCTCTGCCTTTTCTAAAACCAGCTTGAACATCTGGAAGTTCACGGTTCACATATTGCTGAAGCCTGGCTTGGAGAATTTTGAGCATTACTTTACTAGTGTGTGAGAGGAGTGCAATTGTGCGGTAGTTTGAGCATTCTTTGGCATTGCCTTTCTTTGAGATTGGTTATGGTCTTTCTTAATTTTTGAGTATGCATCAATCAAATGGTTATGGTGCTAGGCACTGTGCTAAGAGCTTTAACCAACAGTTCTCTAAGGACTTCCTTGGCAGTCCAGTGGTTAAGACTCTGTACTCCCAATACAGGGGCACAGGATAGATCCCTGGTCAGGAGCTAAGATTCCACATCCTGAGTGGCATGGCCCCAAAGCAAACAAACACAAACAAACAAAAAACAAACTTCTGGAGTAGATATCAGGGTTTCCCTGATGGCTTAGTGGTAAAGAATCTGCTTGCCAATACAGAAGATGTGGGTTCCATCCCTGGGTTGGAAAGAACTCTTGAAGAAAGAATTGGCAACCCATTCTAGTATTCTTGCCTGGGAATTCCCATGGACAGAGGAGCCTGGCCAGCTATAGTCCATGGGGTCGCCAAGGGTCGGATGTGACTTATCAACTAAACAACAACAAGGTAGACATTAGGGTTAGGGTGTGGCCTCAACACAAGCGAAAAATGACCCTCTAAGACAGGTATGGTTTTCATCCTCATTTTATGCTTGAGTAAACTGAGGCTCAGATAGGTTATCTAAGTTGTCACAGATTACAGAGTTGGGGTCCTCAAAAATATTTTGGTGATATTCATTGAATTAGTAAATATTTGATATCTACTTGGTATAGTATGTGCTGGGTGCTAGTAATAGAACAGTCACAAGATAGATAGTCCTCATGGAGGATGAAAGGAAATGTGGACTTAAGCTGATTATTTCAGGAGATTGATGCTGAGAAAGAGGAAATACAGGGGCTGTGGGAGTGATAGAAGGAAGGCCTAATGTAGTCTGGGGGTAGGGAAGGTCTCCCTTCTGAGGGCGGCATCTAAGCTGAAACCTGCTGGAGGCCTGGAGTGAACCAGGAATGGGGGAGGACAAGGAAAGTATTCCAGACAAGAGGGAGCAGCATGTCTGGGGCCTGGGGATGAGGAAGAGAGACCCATTCAAGAAACCGGAAACTCAGAAAGGCAAGTAGCAGAGGTAAGAAATGGAACTGGAAACTTGGCAGGGGCCAGATGGAGAGGGATTTGCAAGCCTTGTTAAAGATTCTTTTTTAAAAAATTTTTAACTGGAGGATGATCGCTTACAATATTGTGTTAGTTTCTGCCGTACAACTAAGTGAATCAGCTATATGTATACATACATCCCCTCCCTCTGGGGCCTCCCTCCCACCTCCCATCCCACCCCTCTAGGTCATCACAGAGTGCCAGGCTGCCCTGTGCTCTACAGCAGCTTCCCACTAGCTATGTATTTTACATACAATAGTGTATATATATCAATGCTACTCTCCCAATTCATCCCAAAAGATTCTTAAGGATTATTTTAAGGGTAATGGGAAGTGATCGAAGAGTTTAAAACAGGAGGATGACAGCATCAAATTCTTTAAAAATTTTTAAATGAAAAAATTAATTGTGGAAGTAATATATGCACGTTACGGACGAAGGAAGAGCACAGAAGAGTACATACAACCGTCTCCTGACTCACCTTGTCTTGGCCCTATTCCTCTCCCTAGAGAAAACCACTTTCAACTTTGTAAACTGTTTTTCTGGTGGTTACCTTCTTATCTCTAAATGTGAGCTGTCATCATTTGGGTTCTCTGGGAAACAAACTGAGATGGAGATTTGTGTGCAGGTGGCTCACAGAGGGAAGCACAGGAACAGCTCTGGTCAGGGAAGGAAGTGGGGTTGGCCAAGGGAGAAGGGGAACTACAATGAGAGTTCAGCCAAACCAAGGGGAGATACCAGGCTAAGATTGTGTTGTAATAGGGAAGAGCCTCAATTCTATAATGAGTTAATCACTAAAGGAATGTTACCTATAAGTTAAATTATACATAATGGCTCATCGCTGGGAACCCTGGCTCCCAGGTAATGAGAGTTAACATGAAATACCTTTGTTCAGCTCATAGGAAACATCCTGACCAGGTTCACCTGTGAATGACTGCAGGAAGGAAGAAATTAACACAATCTCTCCTGACTCTGGCTGGAACCAGAACTTTACACCCTCCCCTTTGGGAAGATGGTTCTTTGGGATGCTAACCTGCCATCTTCTCAGTCTTATGGCTTTTCCAATGAAATAGCTATTCCTTGCCTCCATAACTCCTCTCTCGATTTATTGGTCTGTCATGAGGTGGCTTTCTGGTATCTCTGTGGTGGCTCAGATGGTAAAGAATCTGCCTGCAATGCAGGAGAACCAGGTTCAATCCCTGAGTCGGGAAGTTCCCTTGGAGAAAGAAATGGCAACCCACTCCAGTAGTCTTGCCTGGAGAATTTCATGGACAGAGGAACCTGGCAGCTACAGTCCATGGAGTCGCAAAGAGTTGGACACAACTAAGCAACTAACACACACACACATGAGGTGGCACTAGTGGTAAAGAACCCGCTTGCCAATGTAGGAGACCTAAGAGATGTGGGTTCAATCCCTGGGTCAGGAAGATCCCTTGGAGGAAGGCATGGCAACCCAATCCATATTCTTGCCTGGAGAAGCCCACGGACAGAGAAACCTACAGTCCATAGGGTTGCAGAGAGTTGGAAGTGACTTAGCATGCATGCAATGAGAGGTACAAGCTTGGACTTGTTAACAGGGTGACCCATTAGAGCAGTCCTGAATTGAGGCCATAGGCATATCATCTAGTTTTCAGTATGAATTATTTCCAGAGAGGTGTGAACTCGGGTGTTGCAGCTGCTTCCGCTGAGAACAAGGCCTGTGAGAGGGCTCTGCTGTGAGCTCTCAGAGGACACAATCCCAGCAGATGGGTGAGTAAGTGGTCCTCAAGCGGGAATGTGGGCAGCATCACGCGGCATCCATGCAGGTCACCCCTCGGCCTGCTTATCCACTTGCTGTATAATAACTTCACGCCATTCTTTAATCAATGTTTTCAGGATTCTGGTTGATCTCTTTTTCTGGAGAAGCTTGTGAAAGAAGAGTTAGGTCCCCACTACAGCTGTTCTAGGGGCCCCATCTGATCATCATAATCTCCCTTCTTTGTTACTCATTCTAGACTGCTCCTGGCCTTAGATGTTAATAGCACTTCTGCTAATCTAAGGGAAGACATAGGGGGAGCCTGAGCCCCTTGTTGGCATGGCCTTCTCAGGCTGTGAGCCCTCGGTTTCTACATGTATTCTCCCTGCTCCCTGCAGCCCTGACTCCTCCTGATGGTAAGGAGAAATTTATCCTGCTGGGAGAGTGAATTATTTTTTTGCCTACTGCCAACTGCTACATCCCTTGGGCCATTGGAGAGTCATATGTAGGACAATTTTTTTGTTTTGCTGACCTGTTCTCTGCACGGCAAGATGCCAGCATTTGGTTGGATAAAGGCCTCTAGCATCCCACACAAACAACCACACACATTTCCAAAATACCCTCTAGAGAACAGTACCATCTTAATTGAGAGTCACCATTTAAGAGCTTTCTTCCATCTGTGTTTATAGAACCCAGTCTCCAGTTCCCTCTCAAACTGAACAGAAGGAGGCAACAGTTGACTAGGAAATCAGCAATGTGGTCACATGAATGCTCCAAAATCACTGCAGATGGTGACTTCAGCCATGAAATTAAAAGACACTTACTCCTTGGAAGAAAAGTTATGACCACCTTAGACAGCATATTAAAAAGCAGAGGCATTACTTTGCCAACAAAGGTCTGTCTAGTCAAGGCTAATGTTTTTCCAGTAGTAATGTATGGGTTTGAGAGTTGGACTATAAAGAAAGCTGAGTGCTGAAGAATTGATACTTTTGAACTGTGGTGTTGGAGAAGACTCTTGACAGTCCCTTGGACTGAAAGGAGATCCAACCAGTCCATCCTAAAGGAGATCAGTCCTGAATATTCATTGGAAGGACTGATGCTGAAGCTGAAACTCCAATACTTTGGCCACCTCATGCGAAGAGCTGACTCATTTGAAATGATGCTGGGAAAGATCGAAGGTGGGAGGAGAAGGGGACGACAGAGGATGAGATGGTTGGATGGCATCACCAACTCAATGGTCATGAGTTTGGGTAAACTCTGGGAGTTGGTGATGGACAGGGAGGCCTGGTGTGCTGCAGTCCATGCAGTCGCAAAGAGTCGGGCACGACTGAGCGACTGAACTGAACTGGATACTCGGAATGAAATGTCTCTACTTTTCTGAACTTTGCCCTCACTCAGCCTGCACTACAGCCACTAGACTGGCCTAGGACTCCACTCTGTTTCCTGGGAGTCTCTTAGGTCTGTTCTTCCCTCTGGCTTCCCAAATGGTCTCCATCTCTGTTCTAGCAAATTCGCAGTCCCTAAGCAGTGTTCTCATTTTTTACTTTTGAGGATTAATTTTAAAATTTATGGTAAACATACATAACATAAAATTTACCATCTTAACTTTTTTGGGGGGTTGGGGATGAGGCATGCGTGATCTTAGTTCCCTGACCAGAGATTGAATCCATACCCCTTTCAGTGGAAGCACTGAAATGCAGTCGTAACCTACTGGACTACCAGGGAAGTCCCCATCTTAGCTACTTTGAAGTGAACAGTTCAGTAGTGTTAAGTACATTTGTATTGTACAACCAGTCCCCAAAGTCTTTTCATCTTGCAAAACAGAAACTCTATATTCATTAAACAACAACTCCCCATTTCCTTCTCTCGTCAGCCCATGACAACCACCATTCTGTTGTCTGTCTCTATGAATTTGACTTTCTCATTTAGGTGAAATCACATAGTATTTGATTCTTTGGAACTAGCTTAATTCATTAGCATAATGTCCTCAAGATTTGGACTGAATAATTATTCTATGTATGTACCATGTTTTGTGTATCTATTCATCTGCTGATGGTCTCTTGGCTTGCTTTCACCCTTTTGGCTACTACGAATGATGCTGCTGTTAACATGGGTATTCAAATCTCTCTTCAAGACACTGCTTTCAATTCTTTTGTGTCTGTACCTAGAAGTGGAATCGATGGATCATATGGTAATTATGTATTTAATATTTTTGAAGACCTCATATATTATTTTCCCCAGCAGTTGCACCATTTTATATTCTCTCCAACAGTGCATAAGGTTCCAATTTCTCCACATCTTTATCAGCACTTGCTTTCTCTTCTTTTGATAATAGTCAACCTAATGTCTATTGTAGTGGGAATTCCTAATAACGTACTTTCCCAGCCTTGAGAAATTCCATAGAAGTAGAATCTGGAAAAACAGCATCCATTAAGAAACTATGCTAATGATTATCTTTCATGTTTTTCTTAGAATAATAGCCTTGTTACAAACCTCAAGGCCAGATCCAGAAGGGAGTATGACTGGGATCATGAAAGTATGGACTTTGGAACACCAGGTCAGCGCCAGGCATGAACGCTGCCTACGCACTTGCTGATTGCTCCTGAGACTAGCCCGGAAGGGAACAGCCTAGGGTAAAAACCAAGGAGATCTGGACTATGTCAGTGTAATCCACGACATTAAGGAGTACATGATTAAAACAGCGTATGTCTTGAGAAAGATAAGATTAAAGAAATTCTTGTAGTCTGCATTTAGGAATAAAAGCTGGACTCAGAGTGGGCTCTGCACCTCTGTCCAAGAGAGGCTGCAGGTCCCCTGAATCATTGCACCAGATTTCATGTTCTGTCTTCATTCTTGTCACTTGTTCCCAGACCATTAAGGCAATAGGGTATGAAGTGGTATCTCATTGTAGTTTTGATTTACCTTTCCTTGATAATTAGTGATGTTGAGTATTTTTTCACAGGCTTGTTGGCCATTTTATATCTTCTTGGGAAAAATGTCCATTCAAGTCCTTTGCTCATTTTTAAAAAGCTATTTTATTATAAATTTTATTTATTTATTTTTGGCTGTGCTGGGTCTGTTGCTGTGCAGGCTTTCTCTAGCTGTGGCAAGTGGGGGCTACTCTGTAGTTTTGGTGTTCCGGCTTCTCATTGCTGTGGGTTCTCTTGCTGCAGAGCACCGGCTCTAGGGCATGCAGGCTTCGGTAGCTATGACACATGGGCTCAGCAGTTGTGGGTCCCGGGCTCTAGAGCACAAGTGCAATAGTTGTGGTGCACGGGCTTAGTTGCTCTGTGACATGTGGGATCTTCCCGGACTAGGGATTGAAATTGTGTTCCCTGCATTGCCAGGCAATTCTTAACCAAAGGACCACCAGGGAAGTCTGTTTGCTCATTCTTTAATTGGGTTTTTTAAAAAAGCTATAGTTGTTTATATATTCTAGATGTTAATCCCTTATCAGACATAGGATTTACAAATATTTTCTCCCATTCCATATGCTGCCTTTTTGTGCTATTGTGAAACTGGATGCACAGCTTTAAATTTTGATATAGTCCAATTTATCTGTTTCACTTTTATTGTCTATGCTTTTGAAGTCATGCAGTGGCCCCCTTTCATGGCCAGTCTAGAGAACCCTTCAGGCTGGGGAACAGGAGGAGGAGGATTGGATTAATCTTTTGAGTCTCACTCAGTTATTGCAATGGTGGTCTTTCTGCCTCCATGCTTGATCCCACTAATCCATTCTCTGTAAGACAGTGAGAGTGAAGTTAAAACATACTAAAAAGTGTGATTTTGTCACACTGCTTCCTGAAGTTTGAAACACCCATCATTCTCAGGATAATTATAAAGCCCTGGGATGGTGGTGAGAGTGGGAAAGGAATTTTGTCCCTGATTCTCTTTCCAGCTTTATCTAGCCCTCTATTTCTTTCTCCTTTTTCATGCTTTTGCTGTACTAAATTATTAATAGATGCCTAACCACTTCATGATTTTTATTTTTCTTACTTCCAAGCCACTATGTACTCTTGGGTTTTCTGCCTAGGAAATTCACCCTCATCTAGGTCAGCTCATACTCAGGCTTCAGATTTCAACAAGATGCATCAGCCTCTGGGAAGTGTGCCCTGAACCCCAAACAAAAAATTAGGTTAGGCAATACTCCTCAACACAGCACTCATTATAATTGCCATTTACTTTTCTTCTCTCTTCTAGACCACTGTAAAATACTGTGTCCTGTAAAATAGTGTTTCCCTGTCCAACACTTTGTTGAAGGAATAGGTAGGCAGCTGGTGTAACAAAGGTCTTAGTGTTACTGAATCAAACTTGTGTCTGCTCGCCCATGCTGAGTGAAGCCAGCCTATTGACACTGAGTTGTAGTGAAGTACAGTACACTGTTTATTGTACAGGGTCAAGCAAGAAGTCAGGCAGCTAATGCTTAAAAGACCTGAACTCCCTGATGGCTTTCAGGGAAAGGTTTTAAAAGACAAGGTGAGGGAGGGAGATTGTCGGGTATGTGATCAGGTTGTAGATATTCTTCTGTTTTGCTGGTGGTGAGGTTACTAGGAGTCAACATCATCAACCTTCTGGTTTCAACCAGTCTGGGGTCTATGTGCTGTGGTTAACATACGGTTAACTCTTTCCACCTGGTGGGGGTTTCAGTATCTGCAAAACAGCTCAAAGGATACGGTACAGAATATTATCTATAGCCCTTGAAGAGGAGCTAAAGGTCCTTGACTTTGTTTAATGGCTAAACTATCATTGTTTTGCTTGACTGTTTTCCTTTATTTCTGAATACTCTGACTTCTCTGATTGAACCCCAGTCCTCTGCATTAGAATTACCAAGTCTTAGCACTGGACCACCAGTGAAGTCCCAAGCTCCATATTTTTAAAAAATGTCTTGATTGATTTATTTTGGCTGTGCTGGGTTGTCATTGCTTCATGCAGGCTTTCTCTAGTTGTGGTGAGTGGGGGCTACTCTCTAGTTGCGGTGCTCAGGCTTCTCAGTGTGGTGGCTTCTCTTATTGCAAAGTACAGGTTCTAGGGCCCATAGGCTCCGTAGTTGTGGTGCATGGGCTTAGTTGCCCTGCGTCAGTGTGAGATCTTCCCAGACAAGGGACTGAACTGGTTTCCCTTGGATTGAAAGGCAGATTCTTAACCACTGGACCACCAGAGAAGCCCAAGCTCCGTGTTTTTAATAGTCTGACCTTTCCCCACTTTTTTGACATGTTACCTGTATTATATTCCAAAGTTTCATATGTGTAAAGGTCTAACTAATGGCCTATGATTGTTTCACCGGTTAATTTTTCCATCCCCACATGAATACCACATCATCTTTATTGTTTTCTCTCTTTTTAAAAATTGAGGTAGAGTTGACTAACAATATTGCATAAACTTTAGGTGTGCAACATAGTGATTCACAATTTTTAAAGGTTATACTCCATTCACAGTTATTATAAAATACTGGCTGCATGCCCTACGTCCTGCGGTATATCCTTGTGGCTTACGTACTTTACACGTAGTAGTTTGTACTTCTTTATCCCCTATCCATTTCATGCCTCTCTACCCTTCCCCTTCCTCCCTAGTAGCCGCTAGTTTGTTTTTTATATCTGTGAGCCTGTTCCTTGTTTGTTATATTCACTAGTTTGTTTTAGTTTTTAGATTCCACATATAAGTGATAACATACATTATTCGTCTTTCTCTGACTTTTTTCACTGAGGATAATACCCTCCATGTCCATCCATGTTGTTGCAAATGGCAAAATTTCATCCTTTTTTATGTCTGAGTAGTATTCCATTCGGAGAAGGCAATGGCACCCCACTCCAGTACTCTTGCCTGGAAAATCCCATGGACGAGGAGCCTGGTAGGCTGCAGTCTATGGGGTCGCTCAGAGTCGGACACGACTGAGTGACTTCCCTTTCACTTTTCACTTTCATGCATTGGAGAAGGAAATGGCAACCCACTCCAGTGTTCTTGCCTGGAGAATCCCAGGGACGGGGGAGCCTGGTGGGCTGCTGTCTATGGGGTCGCACAGAGTCGGACACGACTGCAGTGACTTAGCATAGTATTCCATTGTGTACATATGTTACGTCTCTTTTATCCATTCATCCATTGATGGACGCTTAAGTTGCTTCCTTATCTTGGCTATTGTAAATAATGCTGCTATGAACACTGGGTGTATGTATCTTTTCAAATTAATGTTTTAATTTTCTTTAATATATACCCAGGAGTAGAATTTCTGGATTATATTGTAGTTTTATTTTTAGTTTTTTGAGGAACCTCCATACGTTTCCCCACAGTGGCTGCACCAATATATATTCCCACCAACGGTGTAAAAGAGTTCTTTTTTCTCCACATCCTCTCCAACATTTGTCACCTGTGGTCTTTCTGATGATAGCCATCCTAACGGATGTGAGGTGATATCTCATTGTGGTTTTGACATTTCTCCAACCACATTATCTTACTTTTTATAACTTTATTATAAATCCTGGCATCTGATAGAGTAAGCTCTAAGCTCTGTTCTTTTCATAAGTGTCTTGTTTGGGGCCTTTTACTTTTTCATATAAATTTGGAGTCATTAATAGTTTCATGAAAAATCCGTCCAGAATTTTGTTAGAAAATGAAATAGATTTGTAGATCAATTTGGGGAGAATTGGTATTTTTATAATATTAAGTCTTTGAATACATGAACATGGTATAGCTTTCCATTTATTTATTTTGAAATGTCTCTTGGTGGTGGTGGTTTAGTTGCTAAGGCACGTCCAACACTTACAACCCCATAGACTGTAGCCCACCAGTCTCACTTGTCCATGGGATTTCCCAGGCAAGAATACTGAAGTGGATGAGTGAATACATTTCCTTCTCTAGGGATTCTTCCCAACCTAGGGATCAAACCCATGTCTCCTGTGTTCCAGGCATATTCTTTACTGCTGAGCCACCAGGGAAGCCCCAAAATGCCTCTTAAGAATGTTTTATAATTTCCTCTATCTAGGTTATATTTTTTGGGGAGTTAGCTTTTTATTGAATATACTCTGAGACTATGGTAAGTGGTATCTTTTTTAAAATTGAAGTGTAGTTGATTTAAAATAATAGTTTCAGGTGTATAATATAGTATTCAATTCAATATTTTTAGAGATTATAAAGTCTTTTTTAAGCTGTTTTTTGTTAATTGTTGGGGTATAGAAGTGTTTCCTAATAGTATGTATATTAATCTTATATCTATTTCATTGCTAAATTCTGTTATTCCTAATCATTCGTTAATATTTTGTTTTGGTATTATGGAAAATTGTGTCATCTTCAAACAATTACAGCTTAGTTCTTTTTTTTTTGCTCTGTAAGCTTCTAATTTGTTTTCCTTGTTGTACTGTGCTGGGTAGGGTCTCTGATACAACATGAAATAAAAATAGGGACACTGGGCATTCTTCTCAGGTCTTAATTTGGAAATGAATCTGCTGTTAGGATAATATTTGCTGAAGGATTTTAGTAGTTACTGTTTATCAGGTTAAGGAATTCCTATCTTGTTCCAATTTACGAAGAGTTTTTATCCTGCACAGGCATGGGATTTTATTTATGCTTTTTCTGCTTCTATTGAGCTGCTCATGTGGTTTTTCTCTTAACCTGTTTATATGGTGAATTACATTCGTAGATTTTCTAACATTAAGCCATTGTTATATAACTCATGTTGGGCTGTACCCCACAGGCTGACAAACCTTGTAGTTGCCTGGCCTTGAGACCAAAGAAAGCCTGGAGACAGTGACAGAGACATCAGGGGTGTATTGGACAGGGGAGCTTGCGAAAACAGACGTGGGGCCACATCCCACCTTGTGCAGCAAGTGGTGAGAACACAGCAGTTTTTACTCCTGCAGGGGTGAGCGGAGTAGTGGGAGAAGGAGGCCACCATTTATAGGGAAACTGACACTAGGTGGGCTCAGTTACCAGGGACTAGTTAAGCCCTATAATTAAGAGGATTGGATAGTCATGACAGTGAAGCAGGGACTGGTCGAACAGATGTACAGAGAGCAAGAGAATAGCCATCTTGAATGGTCTGCCCATATGACTAGATAAATTCTATTTTGTAGTGGTTCCTTCCTTCCTCCTTCCCTCCCTCTTTCTCCCTCTTCTTCTTTTTTAAAACTTGGTTCGATTCAATTTGCTAATATTTTGTTTGGGATTTTTCCTCTATTTTCATTAGTGAATTAGGCTTGAAATTTCTTTGTTATAGTGTCTTTGATTTTTGTATGGGGGTTATGCTGGCCTCAATGAATGACTTAAGTAGTATTTTATTTCTTCCAATACTCTGGAAGAAATTTAATTTTGGGGGTGGCATGATAAGTGATTGGCCACCCATTTACTGGTTTTTCAGCTTCTGAACTTTTGTTCCACTTCCTATCTGCTGTTATCTTCATATTCTCCTTGTTTTTTGTGGGTATATACCATTTTAGCAGGGTTTCAGAAGTTAAAGGGGATAAGTACCACATGTGTGTTAACTTTGTCATGTTTAACCCCATTTATTTGTAAAATTGAACTAATTGAGAGTTGATGGTATAAAAAGTAGATTCAGATCTGAGCTTGCATATTTAACTTCAAATTATTCATTTTAATGGAAGGACTGAGAAGCCTATATAACATAAAACAGTACGTAATTCAAAACAATTTACCAATCCAGTAGTAATAAGTACCCTTAATGCCTAGGTTCAGTTCACTTCAGTTTAGTCACTCAGTTGTGTCCGACTCTTTGCAACCCCATGAATTGCAGCATGCCAGGCCTCCCTGTCCATACCAACTCCCAGAGTTTACCCAAACTCATGTCCATCGAGTTGATGATGTCATCCAGCTGTCTCATCCTCTGTCGTCTCCTTCTCCTCCTGCCCTCAATCCCTCCCAGCATCAAGGTCTTTTCCAATGAGTCAACTCTTTGCATGAGGTGGCCAAAGTATTGGAATTTCAGCTTCAGCATCAGTCCTTCCAATGAACACCCAGGACTGATCACCTTTAGGATGGACTGATTGGATCTCCTTGCAGTCCAAGGGACTCTAAAGAGTCTTTTCCAACACCACAGTTCAAAAGCATCAATTCTTCAGTGCTCAGCTTTCTTCACAGTCCAACTCTCACATCCATACATGACTACTGGAAAAACCATAGCCTTGACTAGATGGACCTTTGTTGGCAAAGTAATGTCTCTGCTTTTGAATATGCTATCTAGGTTCGTCATAACTTTCCTTCCAAGGAGTAAGTGTCTTTTAATTTCTTGGCTGCAATCACCATCTGCAGTGATTTTGGAGCCCCCCAAAATAAAATCTGTCACTCTTTCCACTGTTTCCCCATCTATTTTCCATGAAGTGATGGGTCCAGATGCCATGATCTTCGTTTTCTGAATGTTGAGCTTTAAGCCAACTTTTTCACTCTCCTCTTTCACTTTCATCAAGAGGCTCTTTAGTTCCTCTTCACTTTCTGCCATAAGGGTGGTGTCATCTGCATACCTGAGGTGATTGATATTTGTCCCAGCAATCTTGATTCCAGCTTGTACTTCCTCCAGCCCAGCGTTTCTCATGATGTACTCTGCATATAAGTTAAATAAGCAGGGTGACAATATACAGCCTTGACGTACTCCTTTTCTTTTTGGAACCAGTCCATTGTTCCATGTCCAGGTCTTACTGTTGCTTCCTGACCTGCATATAGGTTTCTCAAGAGGCAGGTCAGGTGACCTGGTATTCCCATCTTTTTCAGAATTTTCCACAGTTTATTGTGATCCACATAGTCAAAGGCTTTGGCATAGTCAATAAAGCAGAAATAGATGTTTTTCTGGAACTCTCTTGCTTTTTCGATGATCCAGCGGATGTTGGCAATTTGATCTCTGGTTCCTCTGCCTTTCTAAAACCAGCTTGAACATCTGGAACTTCAAGGTTCACAGATTGCTGAAGCCTGGCTTGGAGAATTTTGAGCATTACTTTACTAGTGTATAGGCCTAAAAAATGATTTCCCACTAGAAGTAATCAAGGATACTTGAAGATTTGTGGATGATTTCAGATTTGGGCAAGAAATAGACAAGATGAGGCTGGAACATCTTGTCATATGTGTCAAAAAGCCTGTCATGTAAGAAATTTCCCTAATGTTATCGTGGCCTCCTGATATGTGCATGCTCTGTCTCTCAGTTGTGTCTGACTCTGCAACTCCGTGGACTGTAGCTGGCCAGGCTCCTCTGTCCATGGGCTTCTCCAGGCAAGAATACTGGAGTGGGTTACCATTTCCTCCTCCAGGAGATCTTGTGGACCCAGGGATTGAACCTGCATCTCCTGTGTCTCCTGCATTGGCAGGCAGATTCTTTACCATAAGCGCCACCTAGGAAGTCCTAATATACTATATACAAACAATCCCAGAGATCACAGAGCAGAATGGCTTACAGATAAAATGAATACCCTTGATTCATTTGGTGTATTAAATCAATTAAAAACATTTCATGGAAAAGAATCTAAAAAAGAGTAGACATACATACATGTATAACTGATTCACTTTGCTGTACAGTAGAAACTAATACTTTTTTTTTTTTAGATTTGAGAGAACAATTTCTTGTTATAATGAATCAGAAACAAAAGATTCTACTGAAACTGAAAAGTTGACAGACTATGGTTGAACTTAAACCTTCAGGTGGAATAAGAAGAGGGTCAACAAGTCAATGAATGGAGAAGCCCAAGGTTAGTCTGGGGTAAACAAAAGGAAAATAGCACTTCAGCAAGGTTATCTTCTGACCCCTCCCGCCAGGTATCTGTCATCAATTTTCAGCCCTTTTCCTTCTGAGGCATCTGCCAAACAAAAAGGCTTTCTCCTCTTTTGTAGGATGTTCAGCAACCCAAAAACATCCCTTAGAGCATGATGCAAAACCAAGAAGAAAAGTTTATAAATCTCATTCCAGGGTAGAAAGTGCACATATCCAACCCAGCACAATGGTTGTGTGGTGCAAATGTACACGGTAATAACTTGAATCAAATCAGAGCTGCTACCATGTGTAACATGTTAGGTGGCCCGGTAGCTACATCAGTGTTCCCAATTTACTAAAGCATCAATGTGTCAGAAGGCATTTATGAGCTCCAGATTTTCCGAACACTTTAAAGATGCTATTAAAAATGATGTAAAACAGAATTCTATCTCAGAAACCTAGATATTAAGGTGGAACACTGGCGGACTCTTTCTGGGTGCCCGCCCACTGCCTGGAGGAAAGGAACATTCTTATCTCCAAAGATCCAGAAAGTTTCCCCCAGTGTAGTATACAATGACCTTATACTCCTCAAAATATTATTCCCCCACAATGGCCCACTCTTTCCTTTAGTATTAAAAACTTTATTATTTAGCTGCCTCGAGTCTTAGTCGTGGCATGAGAGATCTTTCTCTGAGCCATGTGAATGCTCTAATTGTGGGGTGCAGAGATCTTTCACTGAGCCATGTGAACGCTCTAATTGTGGGGTGCAGAGATCTTTCACTGAGCCATGTGAATGCTCTAATTGTGGGGTGCAGAGATCTTTCACTGAGCCATGTGAACGCTCTAATTGTGGGGTGCAGAGATCTTTCACTGAGCCATGTGAACGCTCTAATTGTGGGGCGCAGGCGTAGTTGCTCTGTAGCATATGGGAGCTTAGATTTCCAATCAGAGATTGAACCCATGTCCCTTGCACTACAAGGTGGTTTCCTAACCACTGAACCAGTAGCGAAGTCCCCACAGTGGACCACTCTTCATCAAACTCAGCAAAAAATACTCAGGTCTATTTCTTTGAGTCTTCATTTCCTTATGAAATCTCCCATGTAGTGCAAAAGTTGCATTAAATCAATATGTAGGTTTTCCTCCTATGAATCTTTTTTAGTTTAATTTTCAGACCTAGCCAGGGAACCTAAGAGCATCAAGGAAGACTTTTCATTGTTGTTGTTCAGTCGCTCAGTCCTGTCTGACTCTGCGACCCCATGGACTGCAGCATGCCAATCTTCCCTGTCCTTTATCATCTCCCAGAGTTTGCTCAAATTCATGTCCATTGAATTGATGATGCCACTCAACCATCTTGTTCTCTGTTGTCCCCTTCTCCTCCTGCCTTCAATCTTTCCCAGCATCAGGGTCTTTTCCAATGAGTCAGTTCTTCGCATCAGGTGGCCAAAGTATTGGAGTTTCAGCTTCAGCATCAGTCCTTCCCATGAATATTCAAGGTTGATTTCTTTCAGGATTGACTGGATTGATCTCCTAGCTGTCCAAGTGACTCTAAAGAGGCTTTTCCAGCACCACAGTTTGAAGGTGTCAATTCTTTGGTGCTCAGCCTTTTTTATTGTCCAGCTCTCACATTCCCATATGACCACTAGAAAAACCATAGCTTTGACTATACAGACCTTTGTTGGCAAAGTAATGTCTCTGCTTTTTAATACACTAAATTTGTTCGTTTCCAAGGCAAACCATTCAATATCACAGTAATCCAAGTCTATGCCCCAACCAATAATGCTGAAGAAGCTGAAGTTGAATGGTTCTATGAAGACCTACAAGACCTTCTAGAACTAACACCCAAAAAAGATGTCATTTTCATTATAGGGGACTGGAATGCAAAAGTAGGAAGTCAAGAAACACCTGGAGTAACAGGCAAATTTGGCCTTGGAGTACAGAATGAAGCAGGGCAAAAGCTAATAGAGTTTTGCCAAGAGAACGCACTGGTCATAGCAAACACTCTCTTCCAGCAACACAAGAGAAGACTCTAAACATGGACATCACCAGATGGTCAATACGGAAATCAGATTGATTATATTCTTTGCAGCCAAAGATGGACTGTTTATACAGTCAGCAAAAACAAGACTGGGAGCTGACTGTGGCTCAGATCATGAACTCCTTATTGCCAAATTCAGACTTAAATTGAAGAAAGTATGGAAAAACCTGGCTCAGATGGTAAAGCATCTGTCTACAATATGGGAGACCTGGGTTCGATCCCTGGGTCGGGAAGATCCGCTGGAGAAGGAAATGGCAATCCACTCCAGTACTATTGCCTGGAAAATCCCATGGACAGAGGAGCCTGGTAGGCTACAGTCCATGGGGTCGCAAAGAGTTGGACATGACTGAGCGACTTCACTTATACTTACTTATGGAAAAATCACTAGACCATTCAGGTATGACCTAAATCAAATCCCTTACGACTATACAGTGAAAGTGACAAATAGATTCAAGGGATTAGATCTGATAGAGTGCCTGAAGAACTATGGATGGAGGTTTATGACATTGTACAGGAGGCAGGGATCAAGATCATCGTCAAGAAAAAGAAATGCAAAAAGGCAAAATGGTTGTCTGAGGAGGCCTTACAAACAGCTATGAAAAGAGAAGTGAAAGGCAAAGGAAAAAAGGAAAGATATACCCATTTGAATGCAGAGTTCCAAAGAACAAGGAGAGATAAGAAAGCCTTCCTTAGTGATCAATGGAAAGAAATACAGGAAAACAATAGAATGGGAAAGACTAGAGATCTCTTCAAGATAATTAGAGATACCAAGGGAATGTTTCAGCAAAGATGGGCACAATAAAGACAGAAATTGTAGGGACCTAACAGAAGCAGAAGATGTTAAGAAGAGGTGGCAAGAATACACAGAAGAACTGTACAAAAAAGATCTTCATGACCCAGATAATCACGATGGTGTGATCACTCACCTAGAGCCAGACATCCTGGAATGGGAAGTCAAGTGGGCCTTAGGAAGCATCACTATGAACAAAGCTAGTGGAGGTGATGGAATTCCAGTTGAGCCATTTCAAATCCTGAAAGATGATGCTGTGAAAGTGCTGCACTCAGTATGCCAGCAAATCTGGAAAACTCAGCAGTGGCCACAGGACTGGAAAAGGTCAGTTTTCATTCCAATCCCAAAGAAAGGCAATGCCAAAGAATGCTCAAACTACTGCACAACTGCACTCATCTCACACGCTAGCAAAGCAACGCTCAAAATTCTCCAAGCCAGGCTTCAACAGTATGTGAACTGTGAATTTTCCGATGTTCAAACTGGATTTATAAAAGGCAGAGGAACCAGAGGTCAAACTGCCAACATCCGTTGGATCATCAAAAAAACAAGAGAGTTCTAGAAAAACATCTACTTCTGCTTTATTGACTATGCCAAAGCCTTTGACTATGTGGATCACAACAAACTGTGGAAAATTCTTCCAGAGATGGGAATACCAGACCACCCGACCTGCTCCTGAGAAATCTGTATGTAGGTCAAGAAGCAACAGTTAGAACCTGACATAGAACAATGGACTGGTTCCAAATCAGGAGTACGTCAAGGCTGTATATTGTCACCCTGCTTATTTAACTTATATGCAGAGTACATCATGAGAAACGCTGGGCTGGAGGAAGCACAAGCTGGAATCAGGATTGCCGGGAGAAATATCAATCACCTCAGATATGCAGATGACACCACCCTTATGGCAGAAAGTGAAGAGGAACTAAAGAGCCTCTTGATGAAAGTGAAAGAGGAGAGTGAAAAAGTTGGCTTAAAGCTCAACATTCAGAAAACGAAGATCATGGCATCTGGACCCATCACTTCATGGAAAATAGATGGGGAAACAGTGGAAAGAGTGACAGATTTTATTTTTGGGGGCTCCAAAATCACTGCAGATGGTGATTGCAGCCATGAAATTAAAAGACACTTGCTCCTTGGAAGAAAAGTTATGACCAACCTAGACAGATTATTAAAAAGCAGAGACATTACTTTGCCAACAAAGGTCCATCTAGTCAAGGCTATGGTTTTTCCAGTAGTCATGTATGGATGTGAGAGTTGGACTGTGAAGAAAGCTGAGCACTGAAGAATTGATGCTTTTGAAATGTGTTGGAGAAGACTCTTTAGAGTCCCTTGGACTGCAAGGAGATCCAACCAGTCCATCCTAAAGGAGATGAGTCCTGGGTGTTCATTGGAAGGACTGATGCTGAAGCTGAAACTCCAGTACTTTGGCCACCTGATGTGAAGAACTGACTCATTTGAAAAGACCCTGATGCTGGGAAAGGTTGAAGGCAGGAGGAGAAGGGGATGACAGAGGATGAGATGGTTGGATGGCATCACCAACTCAATGGACATGAGTTTGAGTAAACTCCAGGAGTTGGTGATGGCCAGGGAGGCCTGGTGTGCTGCAGTCCATGGGGTTGCAAAGAGTCGGACACAACTGAGCGACTGGACTGAATTGAGGTTTGTCGCAGTTTTTCTTCCAAAGAGTAAGCATCTTTTAATTTCATGGCTGCAGTCACCATCAACAGTGATTCTGGAGCCCAAGAAAATAAAGTCCATCACTGTTTCCATTGTTTCCCCATCTATTTGCCATGAAGTGATGGGACCAGATGCCATGATCTTAGTTTTATGAATGTTGAGTTGTAAGTCAGCTTTTTCACTCTCTTCTTTCATTTTCATCAAGAGGCTCTTTAATTCCTCTTCACTTTCTGTCATTAGAGTGGTATCATCTGCATATCTGAGGTTATTGATATTTCTCCCTGCAATCCTGAGTCCAGCTTGTGCTTCAAGGAAGACTTTTCCCTCTCCTATGTTCCTTTGGAGGATTCCCAGGTGGCAGCAGTGCTAAAGAACCCGGCTGTCAATGCAAGAGACATAAGAGATGGGTTCTATCCCTGGGTTGGGAAGATCCCCTGGAGAAGGGCATGACGACCCAGTCCAGGATTCTTGCCTGGAATCCCATGGACTGAGGAGCCTGGAGAGTTGCAGTCCATAAGGTCGCAAAGAGTTGGACATGACTGAAGCAACTTCACACACACACACACACACACACACACACACACACACGTGCACACTCACACGCAGACACACACTCTGTTGCAGGAACATAAGGGCAAGAATTCCAGGCTGCAGCTGTAGTGTGCCAGTTACCATAATAGGCAGCTATGGGTTCTACCTGCATATCTTTTCACTCTCCTCTTTCACCCTCATCAAGAGGTTCTTTCGTTCCGCTTCACTTTCTGCCATTGGAGTGGTATCATCTGCATTTCTGAGGTTGTTGATGTTTGTATGTGCATGCTAAGTCACTTGGGTCATTTCTGACTCTTTGTGATCCTATGGACTGTAGCCCGCCAGTCTCCTCTGTCCATGGGATTCTCCAGACAAGAATACCAGAGTGGGTTGCTGTGCCTGCCTCCAGGGGATCTTCCTGACCCAGGGATCAAACCCCTGTCTCTTATGTCTCCTGCACTGGCTGGCAGGTTCTTTATCACTAGTGCCACCTGGGAATGATGTTTGCAATGCACCGAATACGTTTAACGCCATGAGTTTATAATGACCTACAAACAAACGAACACATACACAAAAAATCTCGAAGTGGTAACCATTGGATGATACTAGTGAACTAGCTGGGTAACCATTTTGTAGATGAGGGAAATTCTCTTCCTAGAAGTAGCCAGGCTAGTAAATGAAGCAGGAATGATAGAATTAGAACTCATTGTTTTGTAACACCTAATGAAGGAGTAGTTCTAGACACTGAGTATCAAAGACTGCTAACATCACCAAAAAAAGACAGGAAGAACACCATATCACCTATGAGGTAGAATCAACTCTGAATCTGACTGAGGCTTGGTCAAGTCTACTTGACCAAGTAGACTCTTGACTAAGCATGACTCTTAGGTGTAGTCAGCATCAGCTGACAACCTGTTAGAAATGTAAAATTTCAGGACTTGCCTCAGACCAGAAACAGAAACTCTCAAGGTGAGGTCCAGCAAGCTGTTTTGACAAACCATTCAGAAGACACTCTGATGCCCACTAAAGACTGAGAATCATTGCTCTAAATCCGATAGCAATTTATAGGAAATACAGAGGAATATATTATATAACATCCTAGCAACGCAAGCCAAAAATTCAGACTCTGAAAAAATCCAGAGACAAGTGACCCAGTTTCTTTAAATGTAATTTGCAAGGAAATAAAAAAAGGGATGAAGAGGAACATATAGATTAAAAGAGACTTAGGAAATATGTAGATCAATTGCAAATTTAGCACATTATTTGGATCCTAATTCAAATATATAAACTGAAGGGACTCCCCTGGTGGTCTAGTGGTTAAGACT
Organism: Bos mutus; assembly: GCF_027580195.1. Classification (NCBI taxonomy): domain Eukaryota; kingdom Metazoa; phylum Chordata; class Mammalia; order Artiodactyla; family Bovidae; genus Bos; species Bos mutus. The sequence goes on from NC_091631.1 coordinate 50,875,677, forward strand.
CTGCACTTCCACTTGAGGGGTAGGTTCGATCCCTGGATGGCGAATTAAGATCCCACAAGCCGTGTGGCACAGCCAAAAAAAAAATGATAAGTTGTAAAAACATTTATGATATAATTGGAAATTTTAACACTAGATATTTAATATTTAGGAAATGTTCATTTTTTTATGTGTGACAGTGGCATTGAAATTACATTTATGGGTGAAATGGTATGATTTCTTCAATTTGTTCAAAATAAGATTAGATGGGTAGGTCAAGGTATAAATGTGAAAAAGTTGACTGAGGGTTGCTTATAATTGGAGCTGGGTGATAGGTACCTAGGGGTCATTATACCATTTTGTATACTGTTGTATGTGTTTGAAATTCTCTATAGTAAAAAGCTAGACAAGAAATTGCCTTTGACTCTGTGGGGCTTTGTGAAAAACCCATGGGAAAAGTTTTGGATTTAAATACAGAATTCCCAGACTGGGCCCCGATTCTTCCACATACTTTATAGGGGGACTGAGCTGGATAGCGAGGCAAATCACTTCTTATCACCGTTCTCATTTTCTTCTGTTAAAAAGAATATTGAGAATTAAAGGATGCAATGTCTTCAAATGCTTTGCACAGTGCTTTGCAGATGGGAGGTTCTAGTATCAACTATCTGTGAATTTCTTACAGCTGGCTAAGGCATCTTCTAATGTTTCTTCAGCACAGTGTGGGGCATATATCAGGTGATCCTTAAGCGTAGACTCAATTTCTTTAATCAAATCATTATTTATTAAATAAATGAGTGAAAGAGTACATTCCAAATTCTGTTTCAGAACTCCAGGTTGAATCATTCATTCAATAATGAAGACCTAGAATGACTGAATAAAAGTAGGAGACATATCCTGACAATTATAATTTAATATATTACATTATCCATTTTCAAATAGAATCTACTATATATTATAGACTGTAGTTGCTCCCCTCCTTTCATGATGGCTCCTAGGCTGAAAACAGTGTAAGGAGGAAAACTGCTGATCAGTGTGTAGCCTTCAGTCATGAATGATCTTTGTGTGGGTGTGTGCTCAGCTGTATTCCACTCTTTGGACTCTATGGCCTGTAGCCCATCAGGCTCCTCTGTCTATGAGATTTTCCAGGCAAGAAAACTGGAGCGGGTTGCCACTTCTCCAGGGGATCTTCCCGATCCAGGGATCTTTGTGTGCCAAGTCGCTTCAGTGGTGTCTGACTCTTTGAGACCCTATGGACTGTAGCCCACCAGGTTCCTCTGTCCATGGGATTCTCCAGGCAAGAATACTGGAGTGGGTTGCTATTTACTTCTCCAGGGGATCTTCCCGATCCAGGGATTGAACCGCATCTCTTGCATCTCCTGCATTGACAGTCGGGTTCTTTAGCGCCACCTGGGATCTTTACTGAGATACAAAAATAAGCAAAGTTAAAACTGGAACTGTTTTAGGTCTTTGCTTCTTTGGGTTCCACCAGAGGGCGCTCCATATAGTGTGCCTTTGCTGAGATGTGGCGCCCACAGGAACCTATGCTGTAAGTACGCAGTCACCCCTTTAGCAAAGTACATTCAGCTTCTACCATGTGCCTAGAAGTTGTAGGTACTGAGGATACAGAGGTGAAAAGACCTGGAACTGTCCTCAAGGGACTCAGACTAGAGTGGAGACAGACATGTAAACAAGAAATGATGGCTATAATAAAGATATTACAAGGTGTAAGGAACTATTAATTCTGGCTCCAGAAGTTAGGGAAGGCTTCATAGAATGTGAAATTAAATTTGAAAGGCAAGTAAGAATTCATCAAGTGGACAAAGTAGACAGAATACCAAGTACAGATACATGTGTGTGTGTGCGTGTTAGTCGCTTAGTGTGTCCAACTCTTTGCAACCCCATAGACTATATCCCAGCGCGGGAGTAGCCAGGCTCCTCTGTTCATGGGGTTTTCCAGGCAAGAATACTGGAGTGGGTTGCCATTTCCTTCTCCAGGAGATCTTCTCTACCCAGAGATCGAACTTGTGTCTCTTGCATTGCAGATTCTTTACTGCCTGAGCCACCAGGGAAGCCCACAGATATATACACACGAAGCTAAGAACACACATTCAGTTAGTTTGCCATGGCCAAGAGTAAGTTTCAAGGAACCTGGAAAGTGGGGAGGTGGGGCTGGATAGTTGGTGGGGCCAGATCATAAAAGGCCTTATTCTGTGAAAAGGGAAGCGCCCCTTGGCATTTTTTTTTTTTTTTTTTTTAATTTTTAGGCCTTGTGCACGCAGCATGTGGGATCCTAATTGCCCAACCAGCGATCAAACCCACAGCCCCTCTATTTGAAGGGTGGAGTTCTAACCACTGCACCGCCAGGGAAGTCCTCCCCCTTATGGTCTGTGTTCAGCTCAGTAATTGTAGGGGCAATGTTAAACTCTAGGAGAGATTATCTCCTCATCATAGTTCTGCACAAAATGGTTCCAGAGTCTTTTGTCTTTGAAAGGATCCTTAGGGAGCACATACACTTCACAGGATCTTCATTCTCCCAGTTTTATAATTAGCGGCATTTGGTTGCTCACTTTCTCAGGATTTTAAGATTTGATTAATGTGTCAGAGAATCAAACTAGCTCTCAAAAGTGTGATGATTTGCCATTATTAAGGATCTAAAAAAATTGTGGTTCAAGATGCTAAGAATCATTCTAGAAAGGTTTGGAATAATGTTAGCATCCTTAGAGTAAGAGCTTGCACTTGACAGTTTTAAACGGTCATTTTTTGCTGTTTTTCTTTGAAAATCTCGTTTCCTCTGGTTCCTGCTACAACAACTCAGCAGGCTCTGACACTAGTTTAGTTTAGTTGCTCAGTCGTGTCCGACTCTTTGCGACCCCATGGACTGTACCCTACTAGGCTCCTCTGTCCATGGGGTTTTCCAGGCAAGAGTGGGTTGTCATTTCCTTCTCCAACTGACACTGAAAGACTGTAAACACAGGGACTTTTGGGAAGAAAAAAACAGCAACATTGCTGAGACTTTTCTCCAGTCTTCTGGGGGAAGCTGGAGTTGGGGGTGGGGGCCGGGGAATCCCCCAAGGGACTGGGCAGGTATGCTTTCTCTCTTAGTCTCTTACTTAGCAGGAAAGACTCATATCCTGTTTGCCTGGACAAGCAGCGGGCCTGCCCTTTTTACCCAGAAACGCTTCTGAGCAGATGAGTCTAACCTGCCCGTTCCCTTGCAGGCATCAGACCTCCATGGGACGTGGAGGGGAGGGCAGAGAGGCTGAACTGCCTTCGCTAACTCAGCACCTTGGCTGCTTCTCAGCATTCAGCGGATCTGTGATGGGAAAGAGTGGTTCTGAGACCTTGTGACATCTGAGGTTTTCTGAGTAAGACTGAATTTCATGGATGAAGCACTTTAAATCAGAACAGTAGACTCTTCGAAGGTTAAGACTGGAAGGGTCAGGACTTCCCTGGTGGTCTAGTGGCCAAGACTCTAGACTTCCAATGCAGGGGGCTGGGGTTTAACCCCTGGTCAGGAAACAAGATCCCGAATGCTGCAACTAAGACCTGAAGCAGCCAAAAAAAGGAAGAGGAGACCGGAAGAGTCCCTAAAAGTCACTTGTTCCAAAACCCTCATTTTATTAAGGTGGAAACTGAGGACACGAGAGTTTAAAACAGGGTAATACTACGTTCCAGTGTCCCTGGAAAAGTCCTGTTTTATGCCTGTTTTTCCAGCGAAAATATCAACCATGCCAGTTTCACTCTCAAAACGGTTCCAGTTTGGACAATAAATTATATGATCACTCACATCCACCCTAAAAGAGAAGAAAGGGTGTGAATAGGTGAGAAGCAGTGAAGAAGGAATGTTAGAGGAAAGAAAGTTTGGAAAAGGTATAGAGATGAACATAGGAATGAATCTAGTACAGCAGAGTTCTTTTTCAGTTATTCTTCTAAATTACATTTTCTTTCATAACATCTATATAGAACATGCATCTATCGATGGACATTTAGGTTGCTTCCAAGCAGTGGCTATTGTAAACAGTGCTGCTACAGCTATCTGTATTACTTCTGAGACAGACCTGGGGCCCTTTGCTGCAGTGCTTTGCACCTGGACAAACATCTCAACAACAGAATACAAAGAAACTATAAGGGATTAAAAATAACTGCATGTGCAGTTGGGGCAAATTATGAAAAAGGTACAAAAAGACCCAAAACCCACATAACACCACCAAGGCAAACCACCTGAGCCACCCCCTCAGGCCCCACCCCTGGACCCACCCTTACCCTTATCCCATATAAGGAACCAGCTCACCCCTCCTTAGGGAGTGAACAAGGAAACCAGTTATTTGTTTTGGCTCCCTCCTGCTGAGCAGGGGTCCCTGTAAAGCCTTGTCTGAATTTCTTATCTGGCCTCCTATCAATTTCTATTGATTAAGGAGGCCAAGAACCCTGGTGGGTAACACTTCTTACAGCTACCTGTGCATCTGTAAGTATCTCAAAACAAAAAGTCAAAGGTGAAAATAATATATTAAAAAAGATGTGACAAAGCTAGGCCTGCATTTCTCATGGCGGCAGCTGGCTAGAGCTGAGGAGCAGAGGTGCCTGTGGACAAGGTCACCTTCTCTCTGGTTGGCCGCAGGCCCTGCTCACCGCCTCCTACCTCTCGCTTGGCCAGCTTCACTCATTTGTTACCTGCCTACTCCTGAGTCTGGGTCAATGCCAGACAAAGGAAGGAGCTACACCCTGTTCTCCCACTGTTTCCAGGTATGAACTATTTCAAGACTGAATTTCCTCAGTCCTGCTTATCATGGAGGGTCTTAGCAGATTTCAGCTTTGTCTAGCTGACTGAATTTTCATCTTCTTTGTAGGGATCCTGGGAGGGGCTACATGGAGACCTGCTAGATAAATGCCACTTAAAAATCAGAACCACTGTCATGAAATCATTTTCAAGTGACATTTTTCTTCTATTTTTTAATTTTTCCTTCCATCTGGCTCCCCTGATGGGCAATCCTTAGAGTCAGCCCTTTGCTACTGACCCTCATGACCTTGAACAAGTCACTTTATGTCTCTTGGTGTCAACACCCAGTGTGTACAACAGAGATTGGGCTCATCAGTGTTTCTTAAACCAGTGATCAGCAAACTCTGCTGTGCAATCTATATGTGATTCTGCTGCACGTGACTAGGACAAGGCTAACACCCTATGCCACCTGCCCTGCAACCTGCAACACCCACACTGTTCTGTACCCTATACAACAAGCCCTCTGATCATGGCCTTGGATATTGTGGCAATCAGATTACTTATAATAGCTTTGAACGCTTTGTCTCCGGTTTTTGTTTGTTTGTTGTTTATCTTCTGGAGGATCTGTGAGAGTTTAGGGGATTCTGCAGATTGCACTTTGAGAAGCACTGTCCCCAAGTTTTTCAGTGAACAGAGTTCTAGAAAGATTAACAGATGATGTGTAAGAAAACTGGCTTCATGCTAGCATTTTAAAAGCCCTGAGAAATATTGTAGCGATAAACAAAAATAAACAAGTATCTGTTTAGTTTAACTGAGCATTTCCCCATGAGTACCGAATCTTTTCATTCAGTACCTACTCACATCTTGGGGAGTGGTCTTTGTCTGAATGCCAGTTAAGGGGCATGTGGCTCAGTGGTAAAGAATCCACCTGCCAATGAGGGAGACGTGGGAGACGTGGGTTCGATCCCTGGGTTGGGAAGATACTGTACAGAAGGAAATGGCAACCCACTCCAGCACTTTTGCCTGGAAAACTCCGTGAACAGAGGAGCCTGGAGGTCTACAGTCCATGGGGTCACAAAGAGTCAGACACGGCAGAGTGACTACATGCATGTGTGCATAGTGTAACAGGTCTCCAGACTTCTTGCAGTGCTTAGAATTTGACCTTTGATCCTGTGCTCTCTTCTCCTCTACCTTTAACCCTAGGATCAGACCACTCCTTCCTATTGCCTCAGTTACAGATTCCATACTTTTCCTGCTTATGACATCACCACAAACCTAGTGTGACTGCAACTCCTCTTTTTCTGCGAGATGTTTGCTACAAAAAGAGTAAAGAGCAAGAGGTGGTGTTACAATATATCAAGGACTCTGGACAGAAAATTGCTAGTGCTAAACAATAAGGTCCTACTATATAGCACAGAGAACTGTAATCAAAATCCTATGATAAACCATAATGGCAAAGAATATAAAAAAGAATGTGTGTGTGTGTATATATATATATATATATGTATGTATGTGTAACTGAGTCACTTTGCTGTACAGCAGAAACTAACACAACACTTTTAAAAACAATCAACTTTTTTTTTTTCAGTCGCTAAGTTGTATCCAACTCTTTGAGACCCCATGGACTCTAATCCACCAGGCTCCTCTGCCCATGGGATTTCCCAGGCAATAATACGGCAATGGGTTGCCATTTCCTTCTCTAGGGGATCTTTCTGACCCAGGGATCCAACTCGCATCTCATGCATTGGCAGGTGGATTCTTTACCACTGAGCCACCAGGGAAGCCTGAATATCAACTATATTTAAATTAAAAAAAAAAAACCAAAAACCCTAGAGAGGAAAAAAAAAGTTGATACTGAGACCAGGGAACAGAATTGATGATTTGGATTATAAGTCACTTAAAATCAAAAGTTGCATGTTTCTTTAGTCAGCTTCTACTTGCTGTTATTCTGTAAGCAGGCTAATTGCAAGGTCAGCTTCCTCTAAGCAGCTCAAGTCTCTTTCTAAAGGTAAGTGCACAGTCTCAGTGATACTTATGGAGCAAAATATACTAAGGCTTTGGAAAAGGTGAAGCTTTTTCCCATCCTACCTGGCACAGTGTTGCACATGTGGAGACTCCATCTTTTAGTGAACTAACAGATTATTCTCTTACTGTTATAATTCACTAAGTGCTTGATGCAACTACTTTTTAAAAAATTAATTAATATTTTAATTGAAGGATAAATGTTTTACAGAATTGTATTGGTTTCTGCCAAGCATCAACATGAGTCAGCCATAGGTATGTATATATCTCCTCCTTGAACCTCCCTCCCAACTCCCACCTCCCACCCCTCTAGGTTGCTACAGAGCCCCAGTTTGAGTTCCCTGAGTCATACAGCAAATTTCCACTGGCTATCTATTTTACATAGCGTAATGTAAATTTCCATGTTACTCTCTCCATACATCCCACCCTCTCCTTCCTTCTCCCCACCCCTGTGTCCATAAGTCTGTTCTCTATGTCTGTGTCTCCCTGAAAATAATTTCATCAGTACCATCTTTCGAGGTTCCATATATATGTGTTAGTATGTGATATTTGTTTTTCTCTTTCTGACTTACTTCACTCTGTATAATAGGCTCTAGGTTCATCCGCCTCAACAGAACTGACTCAAATGTGTTCCTTTTAATGGCTGAGTCATATCCCATTGTGTGTATGTACCACAATTTCTTTATCCATTCATCTGTCGATGGACATCTAGGCTGCTTCCATGTTCTAGCTATTGTAAATAGTGCTGCAATGAACACTGGGGGTACATGTGTCCTTTTCAACTTTGGTTTCCTCAGGGTATATGCCTAGTAGTGGGATTCTTGGGTCATATGGTGGTTTTATTCCTAGTTTTTAAAGGAATCTCCATACTGTTTTCCATAGTGGCTCTGTTAATTTACATTCCCAAAAACAGTGCAAGAGGGTTTCCTTTTCTCTACATTCTCTCCATCTTTTCATTAACTAACATATTATTCTCCCTCCCACTTACTGTTATACTTCATGGAATGCTTGATGCAACTACTTTAAAAAATTAATTTATGGCGGTGCTGGGTCTTCGTTGCTGAGCAAGGGCTTTCTCTAGTTGCGGTGGGCAGGTGCTACTCTTCATTGTGGTGTATGGGCTTCTCATTGTGGTGGCTTCTTTTATTGTAGAGCAGAGGCTTTAGAGTGAGCAGGCTTCAGTAGTTGTGGCACACGGGCTTAGTTGCTCCGCTGTATGTGGAATCATCCTGGACCAAGGATAGAACCCGTGTTCCCTTCACTGACTTCTCCTGCGTTGGCAGGCAGATTCTTGTCCACTGGACCACCAGGGAAGTCCATTACTTTTGATTATTTATGCTTAAATCCTTAAATGTGTGTCGCTAATCGCTAAGTCACTTCAGTCGTGTCCGACTCTGTACGACCCCATAGACGGCAGCCCACCAGGCTCCCCCGTCCCTGGGATTCTCCAGGCAAGAACACTGGAGTGGGTTGCAATTTCCTTCTCCAATGCATGAAAGTGAAAAGTGAAAGTGAAGTCGCTCAGTCGTGTACGACTCTTTGTGACCCCATGGGCTGCAGCCTACCAGGCTCCTCTGTCCATGGGATTTTCCAGGCAAAAGTACTGGAGTGAGGTGCCATTGCTTTCTCCGTAAATGTGTGTAAAACCCTTTAATATCTTTACCTTTAGAAAAAAGTAAAACCTCTTTAGCATACTGTCACGTTGCCATTGCCTTACTCTTTTAAAAGTTTCATTACTGATTAGAATTTCCCTTACTTCATTAGAGTTTAAATGAAAACCCTTGTAATGCAATGCAGATGAATCTCACCTTCAAATAGCTCCTTTCCTGCTGTTCTCCCTCTTATTTTTCTGAACTTGTTTTATAGAGGAACAATCCTAGAGTCCAGAGTTCAAGGCCAGCTGATACTATTTCCTAGCTACATGATTTTGGGCAAGTTACTAATCTCCCAGCCTCAATTTACTCATCTGTATAATGGGGAGATTAATGAAGTACTTTCTAGGGTTGTTGTGAATGTGAATATACTAAGTTATGTAACAGATGGTGGTTATTATTAGTACCATGAGCAAGCTCCAGCATCCTACTTGGAGTTCCTACACAAGCCATGCTGGTCCACCCCTAACTCAAGGCCTTGACCCAGAGTGCCCTCCTCTTTTGTCAACTGGTCTTCCTTTTTCAGGATGCCTAGTATATTTAACCCTTTCAGAGAAGGTTCCCTAGTGCTCCCAAGCAGAGTTTATTCTTATTCTTGTGTTATCACTGGTATCTGGTATGTACTTCTGCATTGCTTCTCAGCCTGTATTGTGATTACCTTTTTTGTTGTTATTAGCCTGATCATGCCTTGAGGGCTAGGATCTTATCTTTTTTTTGGTTCCTGAGTTCCTGAGGACAGTGCCTGACACCTGGTAGTTGCTCAAAGCTATTTAAAAAAAGAAGAAGAAGAAGAATAAAAAGAAAACACCAACAACAAACAAATGAGTAACAAGACACAGAAGGAACAACATGGTGATATTTTGGCATAATCCAAACTGCAGTTTTGACAAAATTTCCAAGTAATTTCCCACCAAATCTTTTCTTTTAGAAGAGATGCCAAGAAGAGGATGCCTAATGTTTATTTCATTTACTTGTGCTTGGAAAGTCTTCCAGAATGGTGGTGATGGTTGTGATGGGGAGAGGAGAAAGGCACCCTTGCTCAGAGAGTGGCCTGAACATACAATAGAGGGCTGATAGGAGACATGATAGATACATTCTAATGAGGATGGGAGACTGGTATTGTAGAAAGAGCGCAAATTACCTCTGGAGTTAACTTGAGAGCTGGGCAGGCCTGGTTTTGAATTCTGACCATGCCACCAGGTTGGTGACCTTAGAGATGCCACTTGACTTTGGCCAGTTTCTCCTCTCATTCCTGTCATAAACTGTCCAAATCCATCTCTCTTTCTGGCTTCTTCTCCATCTGTAACAGCAGGGAAAGGGGTAGGGCACAGTTTTTGAAAGAATGACATAGTCCATCACTTGATGGCAAATAGATGGGGAAACAATGGAAACAGTGAGAGACTTTATTTTCTTGGGCTCCAAAATTACTGCAGATGGTGATTGCAGCCATGAAATTAAAAGACGTTCCTTGAAAGAAAAGCTACAACCAACCTAGACAGCATATTAAAAAGCAGAGACATTACTTTGCCGACAAAGGTCCGTCTAGTCAAACCTATGGTTTTTCCAGTAGTCATGTATGGATATGAGAGTTGGACCATAAAAAAAGCTGAGTGCCAAAGAATTGATGCTTTTGAACTGTGGTGTTGGAATAGACTCTTGAAAGTCCCTTGGACTGCAAGGTGGTCAAACCAGTCAGTGTTAAAGGAAATTAGTCCTGAATATTCATTGGAAGGACTGACGCTGAAGCTGAAGCTCCAATACTTTGACCACCTGATGCAAAGAACTGACTCATTAGAAAAGACCCTGATGCTGGGAAAGATTGAGGGCAGGAGAAGGGGATGACAGAGAATGAGATGGTTGGATGGCACCTCGATGGACATGAGTTTAAGCAAGCTCTAGAAGTTGGTGATGGACAGGGAAGCCTGGGATGCTGCAGTCCATTGGGTCACAGAGTTGGACACAACTGAGCGAATGAGCTGAACTGAAGGACACAACATAGGCCAGTTAGAACCAAATGGGACCAAGATGGCAGACAAGACCAGACCTTGATCGTCAATCAACAAGTGAAATGACAGACCCAGAGGTGCCTTGACAGGTCCATGCACTGTCAAAAGACTAAGGAGTGGGCAGTGGCCCAAATCCTGGAAATCTCCACCTTTTCCCCAAAATAGTTGGAATAATCCTCCCACTCATTAGCATATGAAATTACCCAGCCTGTAAAAACTAACCAGGCCACATGGCTGCACTTGCCCTCTGCGATTGCCCACACTCTGTCTGTGGAGTGTGCTTCTCTCTAAATCTGAATAAATCATTTTCTTGCCTACCACTTTGTCTCTTACTGAATTCTTTCTGTGATGAGACATCAAGAACCTGAGCTTTATTAGGCCCTAAAACCAGGTACCATGGGTTTTGGCTGGGTTCAAGTCCCAGCCATGTGGGTTCAAGTCCCAAACTGGGTTTTGACTGGGGTCAAGTCCCAAGCAGGGTTTTGGCTGAGTCTGAGTCCCAGCTACTGGGTTCAAGTCCTAAACTGGGTTTTGGCTGGGCTTGAGTCCCTGTCTGAGATAAATGGTTTCACATCTCCCTAGGACTGGGACATTCCTTCCCTAGTACACAAAGGAAGTAGAAACCACTAGATGAGTACTCTCTCAGGAGGGGTTAAAAAAAAAAAAAAACTACACACACACAGATGAAAACTTTTTTCATTTTTGGGGCCCGACTCTTTCACTTTCAACATTAGCCAAATCTGGACCCATCCTGGGCTTCCCCCTTGTCTAGGTTGACCATAAAAGTTATCTCCCACATTGTCACAGTGTGAAGCGTGAAAGAGGTGCTGTTAACCATTACAATGGGACAGCAGGTATAAACCAGGGCTGTCCTGAGCATTCCAAACATTCTTAACCTCTTGTTAATAATGAGGGAGGTACATTTTTTCCTGTTTACTGGCTCATTTTAACATGCTAACATTTTACCTTCTTAAAACCAACAAATGAAGTGAAGTGAAAGTCACGTCCGACTCTTTGCCAGAATCCTGGAGTGGGTGGCCTTTCCCTTCTCCAGGGGATGTTCCTGACCCAGGGATCAAACTCAGGTCTCCCACATTGCAAGGCGGATGCTTTACCAGCTGAGCCACAAGGGAAGCCCAAGAATACTGGAGTGGGTAACCTATCCCTTATCCAGTGGATCTTCCTGACCCAGGAATCCAACCAGGGCCTCCTGCATTTCATGCTAACAATTTACCTTCTTAAAACCAACAAATGAACCCAAAACTAAAAAACTTCTTTCTCCCTTCCAACTATGGGCTTCCCAGGGAAAAGGGAACATGGGTTCAATCACTGGTCAGGGACGATCCCACATGCCTCAGGACAACTAAGCCCGTGCACCACAATTACTGAGCCCACATACTGCAACTAGAGAGTAGCCCTGACTCACTGCAACCAGAGAAAGCCTGCCCACAGCAATGAGGACCCAGCACAGCCAAACCAAATAAATAAATATGAAAAAAAAGTATTCAATAAATGACAGGACCAAACTTAGAAATACAATGTTTGAATCATTATTTTACATCACTTGAGTTTAGACATCATTTCTTAGAATATTGGTCATATTTTAACAAAAGTTACCATTAGTTTAAAAATTACCATTTATCAAGTGCCTACTATGCACCCAGCAATGCAGCAGGCATGACACAGATATTATTTCTGATTATCATAATTGCAAGAAAAGCAGATGTCTCCATCTTATAGATAAGAAAATTGAGGCACAAAGAAACTCATTCATTCTAATACCTATTGACTATTCATTCCAATACCTAGTGGAGAGAAAAAGGGAAAAAGGAGAGTGAATGACCAGGGATGGGATTGAAACTCTAATCAGGGTCCAGACCCTAAAGATCCTTGATAAGGGTTAAAGAATGTGAACTTTACCTAGAGGGCAATGGGACAACATTGAAAACTTTTCAGGGGAAAGGGACCTGATCAGATTTGTGTAATTAAAAGAGCACGGGGATTTCCCTGGTGCTCCAGTGGCTAAGATGCCGTGCTCTCAATGCAGGGGGCCCAGGTTCAATCCCTGGTTAGGGAATGAGATCCCACAGGCCACAAAGAGGATCTAGCCCAACCAGATAAAGAAAATAAATAAGTATTTTTAAAAAATAATAATAAATAAAAGAGCACACAATACAATTTGGAGAAAGACAATGGAGTGAAACAAGTCCAGAAGCAAGAAGCTGCTTCTGGGAACAGTAATCCAGACAGATGATTTGACCGGAACTGAAACAGTGGCAGAGGGAATGGAGAGAAGTTAGGATCTGAGAGCTATGCAGGAGGTAGAATGCAAGAAGACTGGTTTACCACTGAGCCACCAGAGAAGCCCCTATTCAATACTTAATGCTAAGGAAACTTGGTAAATGAGGAAGCAGATTTTTGCCAACATTTTATTAGGAAAATTTTCAAACATGCAGAAAAATTGGGAGAACTTTATAGTGAACACCTATATTCCCTACCTAGGTTCTTCAGTTAACATTTTACTATGTACATGCTTATTATATACCTATTCAATTCTTTTTTCATCCTTTTATCCACCTATCCATTAATATGTTATTTATTTATTTTTTTGATGCATTTTAAAATTGCAGACAAGGGAGGTGGGAGGGGGGTTCAGGTTGGGGGACACATGTACACCAGTGGCTGATACATGTCGATGTATGGCAAAAACCACCACAATATTGTAAAGTAATTAGCTTCCCGCTGAGTAAATTCCACAAAACAACTTCTGAATGCTGGCAGAGGACATCAGGCACCCAGAAAAGCAGCCCATTCTCTTCAAAAGGAGGTAGGAAAAAATAAAAAAGACAAAAAAATAGACAAAAGAGGTAGGGACAGAGCTCCATCCCAGGAAGGGAGTCTTAAAAAAAGAGAAGTTTCCAAACACCAGGAAACACTCACTGCCAAGTCTGTGGCGAGCCTTGGAAGCATAGAGGGCAACATAACAGGGAGGAAAACTAAATAAATAATTAAAACCCACAGATTATGAGCCCAAGTGGTAAGTCCCCCAGCGGAGAAGCAGTGCAGACGCCTGCACCTTCCACTAGCAAGTGGGGGCTGGGCATGGAGGCATGGGCTGCATTGCTTAGAGTAAGGATCTGGCCTGAATGCTCCGAGCGCAATCTAAGCGAACTAACTTGGGCTAGCAAACCAAACTGTGGGATAACTACCACGCGAAAAGCCAGCCCTAACCTAAGACACCACCAGGCCCGCGCACAGAACAAAGGACTGAACAGAGATAGCTGGCTGCAGACCACCCCCCTCTGGTGACAGGCAGCCAGAGCCGGAAGGGGGCAATCGCAGCCCCAGAGAGACATTATCTACCAAACTGTAAGCAGGCTTCTTTGCTAACTAAGACTTCTTGAGGTTCTGGACAGTCAACATCCACCTGAGAAGGTGTGCCGGTTATACACCCAGAAAACCGAGTGGCAGGGATGGGGAGGCGATAAGTCACAGTGACCGTGCTCTCCAAACACCTCATCACCTGAGCTACTCAGATCTGGGAAGGGCACAAAACGCAGGCCCAACGGAGTCTGCACCTCTGAGGACTACCCAAGTGCCTGAACCTGAGCAGCTTAGACCTGGGAGGTGCATGCACCCCAGGGCCAGCCTTGGACGGTTCCTGGTGGAGCAACCTAGAACCTGAGCAGTGTGGGCAGGGAGGGTACCTGCACCGTGAGCGGGGGCAGGCCCAGTGTGGCTGAGGCACTGTGAGCACACGCCAGTGTTATTTGTTTCCAGCGTCCCTCCCTCCCCCACAGCGTGACTGAATAAGTGAGCCTAAAAAAAGTGTCCACCACCGCCCCCTTTGTGTCAGGGTGGAAATCAGACAATGAAGAGACCAGCAAACAGAAGAAGCTAAAACAGAGGGAACCACCTTGGAAGTGACAGGTGCAATAGATTAAAACCCTGTCGTTAGTACCGACTACATAGGAAGGGGCCTATAGATCTTGAGAAATATAAGCCGGATCAAGGAACTATCCAAAAATGAACTGACCCCACAATACCCACAACAACACCAGACAAAGTCCTAGATATATTTTTACTATTTTTCTTTATCATTTTTTTAAAAAAATTTTTTTTTAAATTTTATAGTCCTCTATTACTCTTTAATTTTCATTTTTTATAACCTACTATTATATTTATATATTTAAAAAAAAAAAAAGACCCTATATTTTTAAAAGCAAACATTCATATATATATATATATATTTATATAATTTTGTATTTATATATTTTTTTTTTTTTTTTTTTTTTTTTTTTTTTTTTTTTCTTTAATATTGTATTTTTGAAATTCCAAACACTACTCTAGATTTTTAATCTTTGCTTTTTGGTATTTGTTATCAATTTTGTACCTTTAAGAACCCAATCTTCAGTACCCATTTTTACTTGGGAGCAAGATTACTGGCTTGACTGCTCTCTCCCCCTTTGGACTCTCCTTTTTCCTCACCAGGTCGCCTGTGTCTCCTCCCTATCCCCTCTCTTCTCTACCCAACTCTGTGAATTTCTGTGTGTTCCAGATGGTGGAGAACACTTAGGAACAGATTACTGGCTGGATATGTCTCTCTCCTTTTGATTCCCCCTTTTATCCTCCTGGCCACCTCTGTCTCCTTCCACCCTGTTCTCTTCTCTGTATAACTCTGTGAACATCTCTGAGTGGTCCAGTTGTAGAGTGCACATAAGGAAGTGATTACTGGCTAGCTTGCTGTCTCCTCTACTGATTCCACCTCATATCATTTGGGTCACCTCTAACTCCCTCCTCCCTCTTCTCTTCTCCATGTAAATCTGTGAACCTCTCTGGGTGTCCCTCACTGTGAAGAAACTTTTCATCTTTAACTTAGATGTTTTATCAATGGTGCTGTATAGAAGGAGATGTCTTGAGACTACTGTAAACATAAGACTGAAAACCAGAAGCAGGAGGCTTAAGTCCAAACCCTGAGAACACCAGAGAACTCCTGACTCCAGGGAACACTAATTGACAGAAGCTCATCAAATGCCTCCACAGTTACACTGAAACCAAGCATGACCCAAGGGCCAACATGTTCCAGAGCAAGACATACCATGCAAATTCTCAAGCAACACAGGAACACAGCCCTGAGCTCCAATATAGAGTCTGTCCAAAGTTACTCCAAAACCACTGACATCTCATAACTCATTACTGGACCCTTCATTGCACACCGGAGAGAAGAAATCCAGCTCCACCCACCATAACACCGACACAAGCTTCCCTAACTAAGAAACCTTGACAAGCCACCTGTACAACCCCACCCACAGTGAGGAAACTCCACAATAAAGAGAACTCCACAAACTGCCAGAATACAGAAAGGACACCCCAAACTCAGCAATATAAACAAGATGAAGAGACAGAGGAATACCCAGCAGGTAAAGGAACAGGATAAATGCCCACCAAACCAAACAAAAAAGGAAGAGATAGGGAATCTACCTGATAAAGAATTCTGAATAATGATAGTGAAAATGATCCAAAATCTTGAAATCAAAATGGAATCACAGATAAATAGCCTGGAGACAAGGATTGAGAAGATGCAAGAAAGGTTTAACAAGGACCTAGAAGAAATAAAAAAGAGTCAATATATAATGAATAATGCAATAAATGAGATAAAAAAACACTCTGGAGGCAACAAATAGTAGAATAACAGAGGCAGAAGATAGGATTAGTGAATTAGAAGATAGAATGATAGAAATAAATGAATCAGAGAGGAAAAAAGAAAAACGAATTAAAAGAAATGAGGACAATCTCAGAGACCTCCAGGACAGTGTTAAACACCCCAACATTCGAATCATAGGAGTCCCAGAAGAAGAAGACAAAAAGAAAGACCATGAGAAAATACTTGAGGAGATAATAGTTGAAAACTTCCCTAAAATGGGGAAGGAAATAATGACCCAAGTCCAAGAAACCCAGAGAGTCCCAAACAGGATAAACCCAAGGTGAAACACCCCAAGACACATATTAATCAAATTAACAAAGATCAAACACAAAGAACAAATATTAAAAGCAGCAAGGGAAAAACAACAAATAACACACAAGGGAATTCCCATAAGGATAACAGCTGATCTTTCAATAGAAACTCTTCAAGCCAGGAGGGAATGGCAAGACATATTTAAAGTGATGAAAGAAAATATCCTACAGCCCAGATTATTCTACCCAGCAAGGATCTCATTCAAATATGAAGGAGAAATCAAAAGCTTTACAGACAAGCAAAAGCTGAGAGAATTCAGCACCACCAAACCAGCTCTCCAACAAATACTAAAGGATATTCTCTAGACAGGAAACACAAAAACTGTGTATAAATTCGAACCCAAACAATAAAGTAAATTGCAAAGGGATCATACTTATAAATATTTACCTTAAATGTAAATGGGTTGAATGCCCCAACCAAAAGACAAAGACTGGCTGAATGGATACAAAAACAAGACCCCTATATATGTTGTCTACAAGAGACCCACCTCAAAACAGGGGACACATACAGACTGAAAGTGAAGGGCTGGAAAAAGATTTTCCATGCAAATAGAGACCAAAAGAAAGCAGGAGTAGCAATACTCATATCAGATAAAATAGACTTTAAAACAAAGGCTGTGAAAAGAGACAAAGAAGGTCACTACATAATGATCAAAGGATCAATCCAAGAAGAAGATATAACAATTATAAATATATATGCACCCAACATAGGAGCACTGCAATATGTAAGACAAATGCTAACAAGTATGAAGGGGAAATTAACAATAACACAATAATAGTGGGAGACTTTAATACCCCACTAACACCTATGGATAGATCAACTAAACAGAAAATTAACAAGGAAACACAAACTTTAAATGATACAATAGACCAGTTAGACCTAATTGATATCTATAGGACATTTCATCCCAAAACAATGAATTTCACCTTTTTCTCAAGCACACACGGAACCTTCTCCAGGATAGATCACATCCTGGGCCATAAAAATAGCCTTGGTAAATTCAAAAACACTAAAATCATTCCAAGCATCTTTTCTGACCACAATGCAGTTAGATCTCAATTACAGGAGAAAAAAACTATTAAAAATTCCAACATATGGAGGCTGAAAAACACACTGCTGAATAATCAACAAATCAGAGAAGAAATCAAAATATGCATAGAAATGAATGAAAATGAAAACACAACAACCCAAAACCTGTGGGACACTGTAAAAGCAGTGTTAAAGGGAAAGTTCATAGCAATACAGGCATACCTCAAGAAACAAGCAAAAAGTCAAATAAATAACCTAACTGTACACCTAAAGCAACTAGAAAAGGAAGAAATGAAGAACCCCAGGGTTAGTAGAAGGAAAGAAATCTTAAAAATTAGGGCAGAAATAAATGCAAAAGAAACAAAAGAGACCATAGCAAAAATCAACAAAGCCAAAAGCTGGTTCTTTGAAAGGATAAATAAAATTGACAAACCATTAGCCAGACTCATCAAGAAACAAAGGGAGAAAAATCAAATCAATAAAATTAGAAATGAAAATGGAGAGATCACAACAGACAACACAGAAATACAAAGGATCATAAGAGACTACTATGAGCAATTATATACCAATAAAATGGACAATGTGGAATAAATGGACAAATTCTTAGAAAAGTGCAACTTTCCAAAACTGAACCAGGAAGAAATAGAAAATCTTAACAGACCCATCACAAGCACAGAAATTGAAACTGTAATCAGAAATCTTCCAGCAAACAAAAGCCCAGGTCCAGATGGCTTCACAGCTGAATTCTACCAAAAATTTAGAGAAGAGCTAACACCTATCCTACTCAAACTCTTCCAGAAAATTGCAGAGGAAGGTAAACTTCCAAACTCATTCTATGAGGCCACCATCACCCTAATACCAAAACCTGACAAAGATGCCACAAAGAAAACTACAGGCCAATATCACTGATGAACATAGATGCAAAAATCCTTAACAAAATTCTAGCAATCAGAATCCAACAACACATTAAAAAGATCATACACCATGACCAAGTGGGCTTTATCCCAGGGATGCAAGGATTCTTCAATATCTGCAAATCAATCAATGTAATACACCACATTAACAAATTGAAAAATGAAACCATATGATTATCTCAATAGATGCAGAGAAAGCCTTTGACAAAATTCAACATCCATTTATGATAGAAACTCTCTAGAAAGCAGGAATAGAAGGAACATACCTCAACATAATAAAAGCTATATATGACAAACCCACAGCAAACATTATCTTCAATGGTAAAAAATTGAAAGCATTTCCCCTAAAGTCAGGAACAAGACAAGGGTGCCCACTTTCACCACTATTATTCAACATAGTTTTGGAAGTTTTGGCCACAGCAATCAGAGCAGAAAAAGAAATAAAAGGAATCCAAATTGGAAAAGAAGTAAAACTCTCACTGTTTGCAGATGACATGATCCTCTACATAGAAAACCCTAAAGACTCCACCAGAAAATTACTAGAGCTAATCAATTAATATAGTAAAGTTGCAGGATATAAAATCAACACACAGAAATCCCTTGCATTCCTATACACTAATAATGAGAAAATAGAGAAATTAAGGAAACAATTCTATTCACCATTGCAATGAAAAGAATAAAATACTTAGGAATATATCTACCTAAAGAAACTAAAGACCTATATATAGAAAACTATAAAACACTGGTGAAAGAAATCAAAGAGGACACTAATAGATGGAGAAATATACCATGTTCATGGATCGGAAGAATCAATATAGTGAAAATGAGTATAGTACCCAAAGCAATCTATAGATTCAATGCAATCCCTATTAAGCTACCAACAGTATTTTTCACAGAGCTAGAACAAATAATTTCACAATTTGTATGGAAATACAAAAAACTCGAATAGCCAAAGCAATCTTGAGAAAGAAGAATGGAACTGGAGGAATCAACCTGCCTGACTTCAGGCTCTACTACAAAGCCACAGTCATCAAGACAGTATGGTACTGGCACAAAGACAGAAATATAGATCAATGGAACAAAATAGAAAGCCCAGAGATAAATCTATGCACCTACGGACACCTTATCTTTGACAAAGGAGGCAAGAATATACAATGGAGAAAAGACAATCTCTTTAACAAGTGGTGCTGGGAAAACTGGTCAACCACCACTTGTAAAAGAATGAAACTAGAACACTTTCTAACACCATACACAAAAATAAACTCACAATGGATTAAAGATCTAAACGTAAGACCAGAAACTATAAAACTCCTAGAGGAGAACATAGGCAAAACACTCTCCGACATACATCACAGCAGTATCCTCTATGACCCACCTCCCAGAATATTGGAAATAAAAGCGAAAATAAACAAATGGGACCTAATTAAACTTAAAAGCTTCTGCACAACAAAAGAAACTATAAGCAAGGTGAAAAGATAGCCTTCAGAATGGGAGAAAATAATAGCAAATGAAGCAACTGACAAACAACTAATCTCAAAAATATACAAGCAACTCCTGCAGCTCAATTCCAGAAAAATAACCCCATCAAAAAATGGGCCAAAGAACTAAATAGACATTTCTCCAAAGAAGACATACAGATGGCTAACAAACACATGAAAAGATGCTCAACATCACTCATTATCAGAGAAATGCAAATCAAAACCACAATGAGGTACCATTTCATGCCAGTCAGAATGGCTGCGATCCAAAAGTCTACAAGCAATAAATGCTGGAGAGGGTGTGGAGAAAAGGGAACCCTTTTACACTGTTGGTGGGAATGCAAACTAGTACAGCCACTATGGAGAACAGTGTGGAAATTCCTTAAAAAACTGGAAATAGAACTGCCTTATGATCCAGCAATCCCACCGCTGGGCATACACACTGAGGAAACCAGAAGGGAAAGAGACACGTGTACCCCAATGTTCATCACAGCACTATTTATAATAGCCAGGACATGGAAGCAACCTAGATGTCCATCAGCAGATGAATGGATAAGAAAGCTGTGGTACATATACACAATGGAGTATTACTCAGCCATTAAAAAGAATACATTTGAATCAGTTCTAATGAGATGGATGAAACTGGAGCCTATTATACAGAGTAAAGTAAGCCAGAAAGAAAAACACCAATACAGTATACTAATGCATATATATGGAATTTAGAAAGATGGTAACGATAACCCTGTGTGCGAGACAGCAAAAGAGACACAGATGTATAAAACAGTCTTTTGGACTCTGTGGGAGAGGGAGAGGGTGGGATGATTTGGGAGAATGGCACTGAAACATGTATAATATCATATATGAAATGAATTGCCAGTCCAAGTTCGATGCATGATACTGGTGCTTGGGGCTGGTATCCCTCTGGGACGATCCAGAGGGATGGTACGGGGAGGGAGGAAGGAAGGGGTTCGGGATGGGGAACACGTGTATACCTGTGGCAGATTCATGTTGATGTATAGCAAAACCAATACAATATTGTAAAGTAATTAACCTCCAATTAAAATAAATAAATTTAAATTAAAACAACAACAACAAAAAAAGATGCAGAATATAAATATCACTCTAGAAATTCCCCTCATGCCTGTCCACTCAATCCCTTCCTCCACTTGCCCAAGGGAAACACCATTAGGATATTTTCCCACCAAACATTAGTTTTGCCTGTTCTAGAACTTCATATAAATAGAATCAAAGAGTAAGTACTACTTTATGTCTGGCTAATTTTGTTCAGCATAATATATTTGAGATTCATCAATGTGGCTGTAATGTATCAGTAGTTTATTCCTTTTTATTGCTGGAGAAGACTCTTGAGAGTCCCTTGGACTGCAAGGAGATCAAACCAGTCCATCCTAAAGGAAATCAGTCCTGAGTATTCATTGGATGGACTGATGCTGAAGCTGAAGCTCCAATACTTTGGCCACCTGATGCGAAGAACTGACTCATTGGAAAAGACCCTGATGTTGGGAAAGATTGAAGGCGAGAGGAGAAGGGGACGACAGAGGATGAGATGGTTGGATGGCATTGCCGACTCAGTGGACATGAGTTTGAGTGGACTTGGGGAGATGGTGATGGATAGTGAAGCCTGGTGTGCTGCAGTCCATGGGGTCACAAAGAGTTGGATGCTACTGAGCAACTGAATTGAACTGAACTTGAACTGATCGTTCAGTTCAAGGCATGAGTATTCTACAGAGTATTTATCTGTTGATGGACCCTTGGGCTATTTCCAGTTTGGGCTTAATATGAATAAAGCTTCTTCAAATATTCTTATACAAACCTTTTTGTGGGTATATTCATCTCTCATGGATAAATACTAAGGCTTAGGGAGTGGAATTGCTAAGGTGATTAGCTTTATATGAAGCTTAGCTTTATAAGAAACTGCTAGACCTTTTGGACTTCCCCTTTGTGGTCCAGTGGTTAAGAATCCACCTGCCAATATAGGGGACATGGGTTCAATCCCTGGCCTGGGAAGATCCCACATGCCTTGGGACAGCTAAGCCCCAGCACCACAACTACTGAAGCCCATGCGCCTAGAGCCAGTGCTCTGCAACCACAGAAGCCACGGTAATGAGAAGCCCGCACGTCACAACTAGGAAGTAGCCCCCACTTGCCATGGCTAGAGAAAGCGTGCCTGCAGCAACAAAGACCCAGCACAGCCAAAAGACAAACAAAAAACTGCTAGACCTTTTTTCAACATGGTCATGGGAACAGCTTTCAAAAGCCAACTAAGTACAACCACAAGCAACTAAATTTACTGAGTGTAAATTTCTGCGGGAACTGAGCATAGAGCTTTACTTAAATATAGCATTTCACCTGATTCTTATACCAAGTGTATGGGGAAGAAATTATTATTCTCATTTCTCATGTAAGATAATTGAGGCACAGAGAATTAAATATCTGCCCAAGGTCACACAGCGAGTAAGTGGCCAAGGTTGGATCTGGACTCCCGTTCCTCTGCCTCATGATTCTAGTATTTAATAGCAAAACAGAAGAAAAGAAGAAAAAAAAAAAAAAAGAAGAAAAAAAAAAAAGAAGAAGGAAGTGGCTATTTCCTTTCTTAAGGATGAAAGTTGGTCCTGGTAAACAAGAGATACTGAATTCATCAATAAACACTATATAAATGTAAATTCTCCTCCATTACTTAGATGCGGTGCATATGATAAACAGGGAGATAGGCAGATACATCCATTGAGGATTCTTTATCTTCCTGGGAGACATTTCAAGGTTATCTTAAAGACACCCCATCTATCCAGCTCTGTGCAAATCCATCTAACGTCTCTTTAGAATATGAAGGGTTAAACTTCAGACTCTCTTCCTTGGGCTGGTTAATTAGATTATGATGCCTCTTTTCTATAATTAAGAAAAAAGAGTCTGAGGTTTTACTGGGGAAGTGTTCACATCAGCTGCCAAAAGACGGAGAGATAGGAGCACATTCCTGCCCACGCTTTTACTAAGTAGAGCTCAGTTTCAGATCCTAACTTGCCCTGGACCATCTGTAGGAAATTTGAGGCAAGGAGGAGGACCCAAGCGAACACATGTCTCCCTTGGGCTGAGAGCCCACCTCTCATCTAGGACTTTGACATCCTCTCTCATTTTTGAGAGACATTCCCATGGAAAAGAAATGCAAAAAAGCAAAATGGCTGTCTGAGGAGGCCTTACAAATAGCTGTGAAAAGAAGAGAAGCGAAAAGCAAAGGAGAAAAAGAAAGATATAAGCATCTGAATGCAGAATTCCAAAGAATAGCAAGGAGAGATAAGAAAGCCTTCCTCAGTGATCAATGCAAAGAAATAGAGGAAAACAACAGAATGGGAAAGACTAGAGATCTCTTGAAGAAAATTAGAGATACCAAGGGAACATTTCATGCAAAGATGGGCTCGATAAAGGACAGAAATGGTATGGACCTAGCAGAAGTAGAAGATATTAAGAAGAAGTGGCAAGAATACACAGAAGAACTATACAAAAAAGATCTTCATGACCCAGATAATCACGATGGTGTGATCACTCACCTAGAGCCAGACATCCTGGAATGTGAAGTCAAGTGCGCCTTAGGAAGCATCACTATGAACAAAGCTAGTAGAGGTTGATGGAATTCCAGTTGAGCTACTTCAAATCCTGAAAGATGATGCTGTGAAAGTGCTGCACTCAATATGCCAGCAAGTTTGGAAAACTCAGCAGTGGCCACAAGACTGGAAAAAGTCAGTTTTCATTCCAATCCCAAAGAAAGGCAATGCCAAAGAATGCTCAAACTACCACACAATTGCACTCATCTCACACGCTAGTAAAGTAATGCTCAAAATTCTCCAAGCCAGGCTTCAGCAATATGTGAACCGTAAACTTCCAGATGTTCAAGCTGGTTTTAGAAAAGGGAGAGGAACCAGAGATCAAATTGCCAACATCCTCTGGATCATGGAAAAAGCAAGAGAGTTCCAGAAAAACATCTATTTCTGCTTTATTGACTATGCCAAAGCCTTTGACTGTGTGGATCACAATAAACTGTGGAAAATTCTGAGAGATGGGAATACCAGACCACCTGACCTGCCTCTTGAGAAATTTGTATGCAGGTCAGGAAGCAACAGTTAGAACTGGACATGGAACAATAGACTGGTTCCAATAGGAAAAGGAATACATCAAGGCTGTATATTGTCACCCTGCTTATTTAACTTATATGCAGAGTACATCATGAGAAACGCTGGGCTGGAAGAAACACAATTTGGAATCAAGATTGCCGGGAGAAATATCAATAACCTCAGATATGCAAATGACACCACCCTTATGGCAGAAAGTGAAGAGGAACTCAAAAGCCTCTTGATGAAAGTGAAAGAGGAGAGTGAAAAAGTTGGCTTAAAGCTCAACATTCATAAAACTAAGATCATGGCATCTGGTCCCGTCACTTCATGGGAAATAGATGGGGAAACAGTGGAAACAGTGTCAGGCTTTATTTTTGGGGGCTCCAAAATCACCGCAGATGGTGATTGCAGCCATGAAATTAAAAGACGCTTACTCCTTGGAAGGAAAGTTATGACCAACCTAGATAGCATATTCAAAAGCAGAGATACTACTTTGCCAACAAAGGTCCGTCTAGTCAAGGCTATGGTTTTTCCTGTGGTCATGTATGGATGTGAGAGTTGGACTGTGAAGAAAGCTGAGCGCTGAAGAATTGATGCTTTTGAACTGTGGTGTTGGAGAAGACTTTTGAGAGTCCCTTGGACTGCAAGGGGATCCAACCAGTCCATCCTAAAGGACATCAGTCCCGAGTGTTCTTTGGAAGGACTGATATTGAAGCTGAAACTCCAGTACTTTGGCCACCTCATGCGAAGAGTTGACTCATTGGAAAAGACTCTGATGCTGGGAGGGATTGGGGGCAGGAGGAGAAGGGGACGACAGAGGATGAGATGGCTGGATGGCATCACTGACCTGATGGACATGAGTTTGAGTGAACTCTGGGAGTTGGTGATGGACAGGGAGGCCTGGCCTGCTGTGATTCATGGGGTTGCAAAGAGTCGGACATGACTGAGCGACTGAACTGAACTGAACTGATCTTTGAAAGAGTCTACCTGCAATGCAAGAGATGTGGGTTCGATCCTGGGATAGGGCAGAACCCCTGGAGAAGGAAATGGCACCCCACTACAGTATTCTTGTCTGGAGAATTCCAAGGAAAGAGGAGTCTGGCAGGCTACCATCCATGGAGTTGCAAAAAGTAGGACATGACTGAGCGGCTAAACACACACACACACACACACACTCATCTTTGCAACTAACTATACTTTGCAAACTTTGCAAATTAACTATACTTGAATTTATTTTAATGGTTTTTTAAAAAGTGAGAAGGGAAAGCTTTGAGTCATCAACCAGCACATACTCTACCAACTGTCTCATAGTCTCCTGGCCTAGAAGCCACAATGAAAGCTAAACTTTTTACCTGTTTTCTGAAGACTCAGACTCCCAGCCTTCCCTAACCAACAATTCCAATCTACAGTTCCTTTTCCTTTTTTTTTTTTTTTTAACTTTTTCTGGTTTAGAAGGTCTCCTGCCTGCAATGCTGAAGTCTGCCTGCAATGCAAGTGATGCGGGTTCAATCCTTAGGTCAGGAAGATCCCCTGGAGAAGGAATGGCAACCCACTCCAGTATTCTGGCCTGGGAAA
Organism: Bos mutus; assembly: GCF_027580195.1. NCBI lineage: Eukaryota > Metazoa > Chordata > Mammalia > Artiodactyla > Bovidae > Bos > Bos mutus. The sequence continues at coordinate 50,901,183 of NC_091631.1, forward strand.
TCCCATGGACAGATGAGCCTGGCGGGCTACAGTCCATGGGGTTGCAAAGACACGACTTAGGGATTAAATGTATACAAACAATCCTGTGGATACCACATTCCACCCATCTGCTTCTCCTCTCTATTCATCCTTTCAGGGCTGGGTCAAAAGTCACAAAAACGGTGATTACTTGTTTACATCCACCCTCCACCTTCCAATCCTCTTCAGACTGATTCCTCCCTGCCCCAGCCCCAGGCAGAAATGTCTAATTCTACTTTGCATTTCTAGCCCAGCAACAAAGTAATAAAAATTTCATTAAGCTTTTCTAGTAAGAAAGACATATGGACCAAAACTTTTGAGTAAATAAATACTTTATTTGAACCTCCCTAAGAGCTAAATTATATGTTTTCCTTGCTTCACAGAATGTTATTTTCATCTTGTAGTGAAAAAAAAATTTTTTTTTGCCTAGGATGCTAAGACAACAATTTTTACATATATTGATACGGGTCAATTAACCTTTTTGTCTTCTGAGCCCCCAGTGAGTTTTCTACTGACCAAAGCCTAGGTACCCACTAGAAATATTTTTAGGAGGGAATTCCATAGCAGTCCAGTGGCTAAGAGTGCAGCCTCCCAATGCAGGGGGCCTGAGTTTGACACCAGTTGGGGAACTAGATTCCACATGCCACAACTAAGACCCAGGTATCAGTTCAGTTCAGATCAGTCGCTCAGTCGTGTCCAACTCATTGAGACCCCATGAACCACAGCATGCCAGACCTCCCTGTCCATCGCCAACTCCCAGAGTTCACCCAAACTCATGTCCATCGAGTCAGTGATGCCATCCAACCATCTCAGCCCGATGCCATCCAACCATCTCACCCTCTGTCGTCCCCTTCTCCTCCTGCCCTCAATCCCTCCCAGCATCAGGGTCTTTTCAAATGAGTCAGCTCTTTGCATCAGGTGGCCAAAGTATTGGAGTTTCAGCTTCAGCATCAGTCCTTCCAATGAACACCCAGGACTGATCTCCTTTAGGAGGGACTGGTTGGATCTCCTTGCAGTCCAAGGGACTCTCAAGAGTCTTCTCCAACACCACAGTTCAAAAGACCCAGGAATAGCCAAATGAGTATATAAGTAAGTGAATTTGGAAAAAAAAAAAAAAGAAATATTTTTTAGGGAATGTGTAGGGGGAGGGATAGATGAGGTGCTTTCAAAACTGAGTATACCGTAAAATTTTAATGACAATCAGAATTTTTCTCTGGAAAAGTTTAAACGGACACAGTGATGTCTCTGAAAACTTCACTTTTCTTCCTTTATAATTTTTTTTTTGGTTGCACTGGTCTTTGTTGCTGCATGTGGGCTTTCTCTAGCTGTGATGAGCGGGGGCTTCTCCTTGCAGTGATGCTTCTCTTGTGCAGAGCACAGGCTCTGGAGTGTGGGCTCAGTAGTTGTGGCACATGGACTTAGTTGCTCCGTGGCATGTGGAATCTTCCAGGATCAGGAGTTGAACCCGTGTCCCCTGCATTGGCAGGCGGACACCTATCCACTGGGCCACCAGGGGAGTCCATTTCTCTTCCTTTCAATCTCCAGAAGTCCTCTTCTTTTTCTCTCACTTGCCCAGATACAAACTGTAACTAAGGCCTCACCCAGGTGCCTCCACTTCTGATCAGAGTCCTGCTGATCGGCACCCTGGGGACTCTTAGGGACAGGCCTCCTTTTTCTTTAGTGTTTTCTCTACTTAGCGAGTCCAGCCCTTGGTCTCTCCCCTCCCAACCCAGGGAGGGGAACCGGGTGACTCTGCTGTTAACTGGAAGGAATTGGGCGTTGTTGGGCACCCCGCCAGGAACTTGAACTCTGCTGAGGAGGAATGGGCTCTGGGCAGTGGCTAACTCCCAGAGCAGCGCTGTCTGCCTGCTCTCAGGGCGCCTGGCTACCTAGGGCAGGGTGGGGAGGAAGTCTTCCCTCCTGACGACAGTTTGTTCAGCTCTTCCTGCCCTGATTCCTCTCCTGCTGCTGTTTGCTGCATCCCCTGAGCCCTATGATAACTCTACCTCTCACCAAAAATTTGCAGTTTGTGGTAGACTTCAAAACTTTAGGCTTCTCCTCTCCTTCGTTTAGAGCTGCACTGCCCTGCAAGATGAAAGCCAGCTGAGGCTCAAGTTTCCTTAACTGCTTTTCTTTCTGGCTCCTGGAGCTGAACCTCTTGGACCTGCATGCCAGAAAGGCTCTTTTATTCTATCACCATTTAAAATGTTTCCCCAGCATTCTGATTTGAGGTTGACTGCTGACTGTGTGTGTGTGATTTGACCTAGAGGCTGACAAAGGAGCCAAACATCCTGTGTTCAGGAACACTCTTCCCAAGACACTCAGGCTGGGATACCACGCCTCTTCATGTGTGGAGCCCCTGATTTCTCAGTTCTGATGGGGGCTATTTTGGTTGTTGTTAACTTTTTTTTTATGACACATCTTTCTCCTGCTGCTTTTCTCTCTTTTGCTTTTTTCTTCTGTAACCTGCCTCTTTCGGTGGAATTTTCTCTTTGCTTCCCTCTTTATGCTGTTTTATTTTTTCTAGTCAGCTTGCCCCTTCCTCTCGGTCCTAGAAACTTCTTTGTTCTGCGGTTTCACTGGGAGATTTTATGAATCACTTAAGAGTTTCTAGATCGCTAATCCAGGGATAGCAATTCATTTCTTCTGTTCTGGGTTGGATTACTGGTCAAACCTGCTTCTTTTTGGCCGTGCCACGCGGATTGTGGGATCTTAGTTCCCCACTCAGGGATTAAACCCTGGACCTAGGGCAGTAAGAGATTACTTCTTAATTGCATGGGTAACTCATCCTCCTTCTACTGAGTTTCCATACAGCTTCACTAATTTGTAACAATTACCCCTCATCCTTACAGACAAGGAGACACCTTGTCTCACTTCAAATCTTCAGCTCTTCAGATTTCTCAGACAGTTGACTGCCCCCAAAATGGCAAATAAAACCTGAAGTACAAAAAAATTATTAGGAAAAGCTTTTCTTGAGGATCCTCTGTCTGATTGCTCACATGAGCTATGATTTTTGTGGAAAGAGCACTAGACTAGGGCAAAAAAGAGAACTCCCCTGGCAGTCGAGTGGTTAACAGGCATACACTTCCACTGCAGGGGGGCATGGGTTCGATCCCTGGGGAACTAAGATCTCACATGCTGTGTGGCCAAAAAAAGTAAAAAAAAGTTCCAGTTCTGCTACCTATTGGGTGTGCAAATAAATCACCTCTGGGTTTTTAGTGTCTGTCTTCACTGGTGAAATGGGAACACTTTTCAGGGAAGTGTCGTGTCAATAAAAGCGCTTTGCAAAGTGTCTTGAGATACCACACGATTCCTCTTTACATCCTTCAAACATAAAGGGTCATTAAAGTCTGAGATTTATTTTGGTCAGTCTGTTTTAGACGGGGGTGGGGTGGAGGGGAAGAGGGTTTTCAGGGGAAATCTACCAGCTAGAAAAAGCGCAGGGATCCTTGTGGTAACATTTGGTTAAAATCAAGTATACAAACTCTAGGACTTTTTGAATACAGAGGGTCCTAAGGAATTCTGATTATTTTGGAGGTGGTAATCCAGTTCAGGCTACTGTGGCCTGAGGGCGGTGCTTTGATAAGTGAAATCACTGCAGGTAAGTTCAACATTCACTTCTTAGGCAAGCTTAAAACCTGGCCCACACGCACACATTTAAAAAAAAATAAAATGTGTGCGTGTGGGCCAGACCCAGCAGTCTGGGACCTTTCAGACAGGCACCACCTCCTCTGGCTGTTTCTGAGGCCATCCAGAGGCCAGGGTCCAGATGAGCTGAAAAGACAGATCTGCAGCGTCTGGGACTTTGTGTGGACGTGCCTGTAGCGCGGAGGGTGGAAGGGAGGCAAGGAAGGAGGGGAGGAGGGTGTTGGGAGCTGAAGCCCCACCTTTCATTCCAGCAAAGTGCACCGGCAGAGCAGGAATGACTCACAGGCACGGGTGCTCAGGTTCCCACAGGTGAGGCGACAGACTCCTTTCTCCGGAAAAACGCTGAGGCGCTCTCTCCGCCAGGAGTGGCCTTGGCAGGGTGCTGGCGCTCTTGGTCTGCCCGGTCTGGTCTCTGGGGCCAGGGCTGGGTTTCCCTCATGTATGGCAAGAGCCCTACGCGTGCTGTGCTTTTTCTCCTTGGCTTACAGCTCACAGGTAAGAGCTCACGAGCTTCTCTGAGCATTTCCTCCACTGCCTATCCTATAAAGTTAGCTCATTGTCCCAGAAGTTGCGAGTCTTTTACTGGAGCCTGAGCCACAGTTATATTTTGCTTTAGTGTTGACTTTAATGAAACTGAAGTGGGGGTTGTTTTGGGGGAACTGCATTTGGAAAAACAGGTTTAGGTGCGTTCTGGTTGCCAGTGATTGGGGCACAGAGAGGGTTTTCTAATCTCAGATTACACTCCATTTTTTGGTGGCTGCTCTCCACCTCCCACTACAGGCAGAACCCGGCTCTTGGATTTCTGTGTGTGGGTCTTGTCAGACTCTGGACAGCACTGGGAAAGCGGAGATGGTTAAGGAGAGAGACCCACTGTGGCTTGCTAACTGCCCCAACATGCACATACTAAATGTAAATATCATGCTAAAAAAACGCTACATGGTATAAAGGTTCCAGCCGTACAAGCAAGCTAAACTGTCTGGGGCTGATTAATTCCGTTTTTTTCCAGAAGACTAGGAATAGTAGGAAATTCACTTAACAAGGACCCTTTCTGGAAAACTTACTGCTAGGGGACCATTATACATATAACGTATTATGGTTAATCTGAACAGAGGTCTAATTCATGTTCTGATTAGTTTTAATTTTTTTTGTTTCTGCCTTCAATCTTATTTGCCAATGTTTATAGTTTGTTAGAGCAGTTTTGAAGTGTGTACCATGAGGCTAGGGTATCGTGTTTTAGACAAAGTGTGACTGCTAAGTAAAGTTTACTGTGTGCTATTTTTAGTTGTTAAAGGAATGGGAGGGTCAAGGTTACATGTAGGTAGGAATACGTGGTGGGTGAAGCTGAGTTTGAGTGAGAGCTGGGGCATCTCACATCTGTTGGATGCCCTGCTGCTGCTGCTGCTAAGTCGCTTCAGTTGTGTCCGACTCTGTGTGACCCCATAGACAGCAGCCCACCAGGCCCCGCCGTCCCTGGGATTCTCCAGGCAAGAACACCCTACTCAGACCTTTATTTTGGTAGTGTCAGCAGAAATTCTCTTAAGACACATCTCCCGTTAACCCTTCATTGCCTTTTTTCCATTGCAGCTCTTTGGCCAACAGCAGCTGTGGAAATTTACACTCCCCGCGTGCTGGAGGCTGTCAATGGGACAGATGTTCGGTTAAAATGCACTTTCTCCAGCTTTGCCCCAGTGGGTGATGCTCTCACGGTGACCTGGAATTTCCGTCCTCGAGATGGGGGCCCTGAGCAGTTTGTAAGTTTGGGGCCCTTGATTAGAAAAATAAGCCAGTCCATTTCTCCTGGCCCTTTTGTATTTTTCTTGGCCATAAGCACAGGGTACAGCTGGGGAACGATTCTTGGCACAGAGACAGAACTGAGAGGCTGGTGGAGGGGAAAGCAAGAGGTTGTTGCAGGAGAGCTGCAGACCGGACAGTCAGGCTTGCTGGTGCTTCTCTTTTGAAGATTTTTTTTGATGTGGACCATTTAAAAAGTCTTTATTGGATGTGCTCCAATACTGTTTCTGCCTTATTGTTTTGGTATTTTGGCCACGAGGCACGTGGGAACAAGGGATCAAACCCACACCCCGTGCACTGGAAGGTGAAGTCTCAACCCCTGGGCTGCCGGGGACGCCCCGGTGTCTCTTGTCTGCTCCTGCTGTCCGTCTCCCTGCCCAGGTGCCGAGTAACACCTCTGGTCGTGGCTCCTCTCTAGGTTTTCTACTACCATGTGGATCCCTTCAAGCCCATGAGTGGGCGCTTCAAGGACCGAGTGGCCTGGGATGGGAACCCCGAGCGGTATGACGTCTCCATCCTCCTCTGGAAGCTGCAGTTTGATGACAACGGGACATACACCTGTCAGGTGAAGAACCCGCCTGACGTTGATGGGCTGATTGGGGAGATCCAGCTCAGCGTCGTGCAGACCGGTAGGTGATGCAGAGACAAGTTGTTTTTGGAAAGTATGAGAGCTTGTAGAAAATAGAGGGGCAAAGTTTTGTGATGGCTGAAAGAGTAAGAGAGGAGGACCAACTCTTTGGATCTGGAGATTGCAGAGGAAGAGTGAAGAGTCCTGGGGTAAAAAGAGAAGGGCTTTGTTTGGCTGTGGAAAGAAACAGAAAATAAGGCAAAGGGACCTAGGGAATCGGTTACAAAAATGGCATTGAGATCGTGAAAGGGAGAGGAAGCAATGCTCTGATAAAAGGCTAACAATAAGTCCATTCATCCACTCACTTAGTCACAAGATACTATTGAGTACCTACTCACTGTCCAAAGTGCTTGACATGTACCATCTCATTTAATTCTCACACTCACTGTTGGAAGTAGCTACCAATAATGGTAGCTATTGTTTATCGAGCCCTTCCCACATGCAAGGAGATTTATGTAACGCATCTAATCTTTGTTGTTGTTCAGTGCTAAGTCATGTCCAACTCTTTGCGACCCCATGGACTGCAGTGACCCCATGTATTGCAGCGTGCCAGGCTTCCCTGTCCTTCACCATCTCCCGGGGTTTGCTCAAGCTCATGTCCGTTGAGTTGGCGATGCCGTCCAGCCACAGCATCCTCGGTCTAATCTTTACACACATCAATCCACTGTGCTCTTAGTGCTCCCCTCCCCCCATCTTACTAATGAGGAAACCAATGCTCATACAGGTTAAGTCACTTGTCCAAAGTCATGGAGCAGATAAATGGAGTCACTCAGAACTCAGACCCAAGCATCTCTATCTCCAAAACTGTGCTCCATCTAATGTACTGTATTGCCTGCAGGCCTAGAAAGGACAACCTAGAAAACTGCCAGATAACAAAAAGTAAAGACCACAAAACTTAACAGTTGTAAATTTGGGTCTGAGTCACTGCTACAGTTTATCAGCTGTAAATAAATTTTTTTCTTCTGTAAAGTGAGAATAATAGAGCTAAGATTATGATGAGGATAAAATGACATAATAAAAGTAAAAATCCCCAAAGTCTAAATTGTACTGAAAATTATAATAGCTAACATATATTGAAAGTATTATGTGCAGGCACAGCGTGGAACAATTTACATAAGCAATTTTATTTTTTTATAAGAACTCAAGAAATGAGTATTGTTATCTCTACTTTATACATTGAAGAAACTGAGGCTCAAAGAAGTTAACTACCCAAGTCACATAGGAGCTGGTATTTTAACCTAGCTGTCATTGGTGTATTCTCTTAACCAATACGTTACTATCCAAAACATAAAAGCCTATAAAATGGTATGAAATCCTTTTAGTCCTAGCATCATCCTTCAAGGCCCTATCAACAGAGAGCTGTGTGACTTTGGAGAAGTCATTTGAGTTTTGAAAGAAGTAATGTAATGTCTTTGGATCTCAGTTTCTTCTTTGCAAAATGAACAGGTAGATAAGAACCCACGGGTCTTAAACATACTGGGATGACTCCTCTGAGGACCTAATGAAAGCCTAACCCCTAACCCCTGTTTACCTTAAACAAGGCACACAATCTGACATGGATTTCGTGGGTTTTTTCTCCTTCATCCCACCTTCCCTGCCCTCTTCCTTTACAGACTTGAGGCTGGGGAACCCCTGGGCTAGATATTCGCTAATGTCCTTTCTAGCTCTAGGTTTTTTGAAATTTAAATCAGAAATCAAGCTCAAAATCAAGAGACCCAGACTTCACAGTCTCTAACCTTGTTTAGGGACCCTTCCCTCTGGGTTCTTTCTTACCTCATTGATCCACTAGAGTACAGTTACTTGCCTTTCTTTCCTGTGGGCATCAGTTCCTTGAAGGTAATGTCTTTTCTGGCTTTGTATTTCCACCAAAGTGCTAGGACATAATAAACTCTTAATAAACCTGAATAAATGACTGACTGAATGACAGAGGTGAGAAGGATTCAGGGAGAAATAAACACTGGATTTGATTAGGTCAGCAATAACCTTACCCCATTAGCTAGGTTACCTGCCCCAGTGATTCCCAAATTTTTTGCATGCAACAGAATCACCTGGAGGACAAGTTAGAACACGTTGCTGGGCCCCACCTGTAATTGGGTAGATCTGGGGTGGGGCCTGATGGAACTTGCCTTTTGAAGTTCTCAAGTCATTCTGTAGCTGCTTCTCAAGTCATTCTGTAGCTGCTTCTCCTAGGACCATAGTTTGAGAACCACTAAAGTAGTCTGTGGGAGAAGGCAATGGCACCCCACTCCAGTACTCTTGCCTGGAAAATCCCGTAGTGTGTATGGCTTTCCTATTGCTACCAGAGTTTACACAGTTAATATAGTAGAAAGGAATATTTCATTTAAGGATGAAAACACACCCCTATTATATCTTTAGATTTCATCACAGTCCTCCTCTTTTCAGAATCCCAACTTGATCTTTTCTCCTTACAGTACGCTTCTCTGAGATCCACTTCCTGGCTCTGGCCATTGGCTCCGCCTGTGCACTGATGGTCATAATAGTAATTGTGGTGGTCCTCTTCCAGCATTTCCGGAAAAAGCGACGGGCTGAAAGAGCGCATAGAGTGGTGGAGATAAAATCGTAAGGCTGGGCAGTTCTGGAGAAGTCTTCTTCGAACACTGTTTTATGGCAACTCTTGGTATTTTATAGCGGGGCTAAATCATTCTTGAACAAATGTCCTTTCTTTTGGGTAAATCTCATACAGAATTCAAATTCACAGGATGGATAAATTAGGGTGTGAATTAGTAACTTTAGCTTTTTCTGTATCAAAATACAGTTGATTTACACTGCTGTATTAGTTTCAGGTTTACAATCAGATCAGATCAGTTCAGTCACTCAGTCGTGTCCGACTCTTTGCGACCCCATGAATCGCAGCAGACCAGGCCTCCCTGTCCATCACCAACTCCTGGAGTTCACTGAGACTCACGTCCATCGAGTCAGGTGTACAATAAAGTGATTCAATTATTTACACACACACACACACACACACACATATATATATATATATATTCTTTTTCAGGCTCAATTCCCTTATAGGTTATTACAAAATATCGAGTATATTTCCCTGTGCTATACAGTAGGTCCTTGTTGGTTCACTATTTTATGTATTATAGTGTGTATATGTTAGTTCCAAACTCCTAATTTACCCCCCCCCCCCCACCCTTTCACCCTTGGTAGCTGTAAGTTTGTTTCCTCTGGGGTGTTTAGTTTCTTAATGTTAGGGATGATTTCATCATAGTCTTTCTTTACTATGTAGGATTTGATATACAAAAATTTGCTTATGTAAAGCTTTTCTAGGATATTCCTTCCTTTTAATGTAAAGCATACATTTCTAAGAACCACTGGGCTGTCAGCAGGGCCTCTGAATCAGTGCCTAGGAAAGTCAGCCATGCTGATGTAAGGTACACTATATATATATATATATTTTTTTTTTTAGATAAAATTTACATATAATAAAATTCATTATTTAATGTTCACAAAGTTGTGTAACCATTACCGCTAATTCCAGAACGTTTTCATCACCTCCAAAAGAAACTCCATACCTTTTAGCTATCACTGCCTATCTTCCTCTCCCACCCTGCCCCTGACAGCTACTAATCAATCTGCTTTCTGTCTGTATGGATTTGCCTGTTCTGGACATTTCATGTAAAGAGAATCATATAACATGTGACCTTTTTAAAAAAATTATATTTTTTTAATTTGAAAAAATTTTTATTTAAAAAAATATGTGACCTTTTATGTCTGGCTTCATTGACTTAGTATAATGCTTTCAAGGTTAAACCATGTTATAGTATGTCATTCCTTTTTGTGGCTGCATTATATTCCATCATATACATATACCACATTTTAAAAAAGTATTTATTTTTTAATTTACTTGGCTGCATCAGGTATTAGTTGTGGCACATAGGAACTTTCCTCACAGCATGAAAGGCTTCTCTAGTTGGAGGGCACATAGGCTTAGTTGCCCCAGGGCATGGGGCATCTTAGTTCCCCAACCAGAACCCACGTCCCCTTCATCGGAAGGAAAATTCTTAACCACTGAGCCACTAGGTTAGTCCCCACATTTTGTTATTTGATTCAATTGACGGACATTTAAAATTTCCCCACTTTTTGACTATTAGGATTAATGCTACTATGAATATTCATCTACAAGTTTCTGTATAGGCATATGTTTTCCAATTTTCTGGAGTATATAAATAGGAGTGGAATTACTGGGATGTATAGTAACTCTACATTACCTTGTTGAGGAATTGCTGGACTGTTTTCCAAAACAGCTGCACCTTTTCATATTCCGCCAGCAACGTATGAGGGGTCCAGTTTGTCTGCATCCTCAACACCACTTGTATTGTCTGTCCTTTTGATTACAGCCATCTAAGTGTGTGTGAAGTGGTATCTCATTAAGGTTTTGATTTGTATTTTTCTAACGACTAATGATGCTGGGCATCTTTCCATGTGTTTATTGGCTATTTTAATACCTAATTTGGAAAGATATTACTCAAATATGTTAAATATTTGAATTTTTGAATATGTGAAACCATTTCCAAGTTAGGGTATTTGTCTTTTTTTTTTTTTTTTTTTAAGGTCCTTATATATTTTGGAGTATACAAAAGCACCTTATTAGATAAAGGATTTGCAATTATTTTCTCTCACTCTGTGGGTTGCCTTTCCATTATTGTGACTGATGTCCTTTGCAGCACAAAAGTTTTAAATTGTGAAGAATTCCAGTTTATCTTTTTTCTTTTGTTGCTTGTGTTGGTGTCATACTAAGAAACCATGGTTTAATCCAAGGTCAAAAAGATTTATGCCTGTTTTCTTCTAAGAGTTTTACAGTTCAGTTCTTACATTTAGGCCTTTGATTCTTTTATTATTATTTTTTGATTCATTTTCAATTAATTCTTATATATGGTGTGAAGGAGGAGTCCAAATTCATTCTCTCACAGTTGTAATTTTTTTCAGCTGTCCCAGCATCATTTGTTTCTTTCCCTCAAGAAATATTTACTATAGTAAACAGAACTGATTTTTAAGGAGCTTAATGAATCCAACTCTGAGCTAATTTGAATAGAATACAATTGATAAACATTTCTAGATCAGTCTTTTTTTGCCTTTGTTTTGGTTTTAATTTTATGCTTTTTTCTTTTTTGAATAAGAAGTAGAATTAGAAGTACAATACTAATGCTAAAGTATCTGTTTTAAATACCTGGAGTTCCCAAGTGATAACTTCCCTCTAGCAATATTCTGAAAAGTGTCTAAATCCACATACCCAGGGTCATGTGGAGGCATGGGTATTATTAGTTAGACAGTACTAGTGGTTTAGTGCTCTGTAAGCGTGATCTACTCCCAGGTACATATAGTTCTTACACAAATTTGGGGGAATATATCTAACCTGAAACTTTGTATACAGATTTGCCTCCCTTGTTCCTTGTCTTGTTCTATTGACATTGGTTTCTGCTTCTATGTTACAGAAAAGAAGAAGAAAAGCTCAACCAGGAAAAAAAGGCTTCTGTTTCTTTAGAATACACAGACTAACAGTCTACATGGTAAGTTTCACAATTGGGTTGATTTCTTTCCTTAGCTTACTTGCACGTCTCATCTCTACTGTAGATCTCCTAGATGATATGATTGTTCGGTGTTTCCTGTATGAAATGAAAGGAGCTGGGCAGAGAGATAAGTCTTTTCTTGTGTTATGGATGGCTTCCCCTTTGAGTGTGTTTTGTGCAAAGGACTAGAAAGTTAGAACCCCCTATCATTAAAGCTGAGAATTCTATGATTATTTGAAACTTTGGGGTTATATTTACCACTTCCAAGAATAATAAATTAACTTGCAATATGTAAGTAAATTTTTTTAAATGAAAGAATTAATATTTGCTCTTTTCTTTTCTTGTAAACTAATCATGGCAGTTCAGAGAGTGACTCAATAGATATGCTTGACATTTTGACAAGAGAACTTTTGTATTCTTTGGAACTGATTTCAACTCCTCTCATTTAGTTTTTGGGACTATGAACCTAATTTTAGCGTGTGTAATTTTGTTTTTCCAGTTTTTAGGTTTATTAGGCTTAAAAGGTAGGTTGATTTATTTTAATACGATTACAATTTCTATTCCCTGAAGTCAGCCCACTATTATCATTTGCAAAAAGAGCCACAATTTTACAGCCTAAAGCTCCAGGGAAAGTTCACAAGAATTTATAAAAACAGTATGGAGAAAAATGATTCTATTGTAAACCTAGGAAAAAAATTTGGTATCACAGAAATTTTTACCAAGGGCTATTTTTAAAATCAAGCAGATTTTCTAAGTCAGGGGCATGGAAAATAAAGACAGAGGATGTTTAAGATTAAAAGAAATTTAAGGGAGTGATACAATCAAGTGCAGTGTATGACTTTTGACTGGATGGATACTAGTTTGAATGAACTAGTTGTAAAAAGAGTTGGGGGTACAATTGGGAAAGTCTTAATATGAAAAATGTCAATATGGATAATATTAGAGCATTATCATTAATTTTTATCAGGTATAATAAAGATATTATGCTTACACAGGCAGACATACATATTTTAAAAATGCATATTGGAGTACTTGGGGGTAAAATGTCAGAAATTTGTTTTAAAAACTCTAGGCCCCCCCATATGTTATTTATAGCAGGTACAATTTATAGCTATACAATTAAGTGAGAGTGTATTCCACACACTGACTTCTTTGTTTTTCTGTATATTTGATTTTCTTTATTATAAAGGGGTTGGGGGGAGACAGAGAGAGAATGTATATATGTGAGTAAGCAGCTATGGATCATCCAAGGGTCTATGCGAGGCAGGGATTATGAATTAAGGACACTGACCCTGAGAACTATGTAATAAAGATCAGGAAATTTTTTTAAAAGTTAAATTAGGAGAGGACAAATATACTTAAGAATATTTTTCTTCACAATGGGAAATAGATCTAGTAATATAACTCGGTGGACGTGAGTCTCAGTGAACTCTGGGAGTTGGTGATGGACAGAGAGGCCTGGCGTGCTTCGATTCGTGGGGTCGCAAAGAGTCGGACAGACTGAGCGACTGATCTGATCTGAATATATATATATTCACGTCAGGTATTCCTATTGCACTCTTGCCAAATGCATTATCCATTTAAACTTCTGCTTTGTATTTCAGGAAGCTGAAGATTTCCCAGAACAAGAACCCTAAGATAAGCTGGAGTTAATGGAAGCTTTTCTTTGGCTTTTTCGGTTGTGACCTACCTTCCAACCAGTGCTGCAGTATATAACCACCTAGACCAGCAACGTTCCTCTGGAGCCAGCATAGGGCCCTTCTTGAGCAAATACCACCAGACTCACAAACAGCTCTGTTACTAAGGTTTTATTTAATTTCAGAGTGCAAATATTTTTCAAATGCTCACTAGGTTTTATATACTAAGAAGCTATATTTTTGCCCTTAAACACTCCTTGTGGATTATGATTTATATTCACATATACTGGCCTCAAATGAGATAAAAACCAAACTGTCTGTTATGTTTACTTTGGTATATTAATTTCTTTAGAGCAGCGTTTTAGCTACTAAAGTTAACATGTTTATTCTTTCCTTCTCACATGCTTGATTAAAAGGTGAGCTAATTCTTTCAAGAGTTTTGATTAATTAACAGAAAATCCTAAATTCAAACTGCTAAAGAACAGTTTGATTTTTATGGCTCTCCTTAAGTATGAGACACATCTTATTTTATTGAATTTCTTTCAATACCCTAGATGGCAGGGTTTTGTTTTTGTTTGTTTTTGGCCAGTTGACCCAAGGTTTACAGTAGCACAAGCCAAAACCACAGAGTAAATAGGGAAGGTGATATAAATGCTAATAGATTGACAAATGCCACCTCAGGATGAAATGCTTGTTACTTTTTTTGTGCTCTGCTAAGTGATCTGCTAAGGTGAAATGCTTGTCACCTTTTTTCTGTGCTCTTATTTTTCACGAGCAGTGAATGACTGTTTAGATTACTGTATTCCCCACTTCCAATTCAATTATTTACAACAACAGAGCAAAATCTATGCTCATTTGTAGACTGGAATCTTTAAGCAGTTAAATGGAAGGATTCTGAAGTAGTATATTACAGTTTAAAAATTGAGGGCTAATGAAAAAAAATCAACCCTAAGTTGTGATAATTTTCTCTAGTGTTATACAAAGCTCTGAGAACTGGAAGAGATTACATTTTTTCTTTCTTTTATTTATTTTTTGTTTTAATACAGCTTGATACTTTGTTTTCACCAACTAGGCTGAGGATATTATTTCTTTTAACAAACTGGAATTTCAAAGCAGTTTATTTGTATTTAAAGATGATGAACTTTGATTTTTTTCCCCCAATACTAAAAAAAAAAACAACCCACCCTGGTATAATTTACTTATGAACTTGAAATGCTTCTCATGCCTGTCTCATTTTGCTTTTTATGCTGTCTAAAAAAGTAGTTTCAGTACCCAGTTTTGAAACTAAAAATCAGATTTAAAGTCCATTATTAGCTTTCATTCACATTTTCTTTTTTTCTTCTACATTCAACCTTTGAAAATATAGTAAGTGGATATTTCTTCAAACAGATGGCCTGGATAAATAGTAACTGCTGCTGCTGCTAAGTCGCTTCAGTCGTGTCCGACTCTGTGCGACCCCATAGACGGCAGCCCACCAGGCTCCTGGTCCCTGGGATTCTCCAGGCAAGAACACTGGAGTGGGTTGCCATTTCCTTCTCCAATGCATGAAAGTGAAAAGTGAAAGTGAAGTCGCTCAGTCCTGTCCGACTCTTAGCAACCCCATGGACTGTAGCCTACCAGGCTCCTCTGTCCATGGGATTTTCCAGGCAAGAGTACTGGAGTGGGGTGCCATCGCCTTCTCCGATAAAGAGTAAAGAGATAGTTAAAAACTCATGGAAGCTGTTTCCAGCAAAACCTGTAGTTTCCGTGTCTTGATTAAATGCTCAAGGGTTAATACAGCCCCACTGTTCAGTATCTTCTACTTACAGAGAACTTTTGTATTGTAATTTATTTTTTATTGTGCCTTAAACACTATGTAAATAACCGTCAGTAATAAAGCATTACAATTAAATAATTTGCTTATACAAAAATCTAAAATTTTTACATAGCAGGTAACAGAAAACTGATGGGAATGTATTTTACCTCTATTGAAAATTTTTCTAAGGAGCAGCCTGGAAGTCAATAATAGAATTAGTTTCTACTGGGTAAATAAACCTATATGAATTTCCACAGAATTTTCACATTGCTTTGAATAACAGGATTGAGCACAACAAACTACTTAGTTTGGGGACTCTTTTGAAGGAACAGTATCATCTATCCCATCTGATACTCTTACATTACCTTCTTAATAGAGAAAACTACCAGCTTTCAAGTCTGGTAAAGAAATGCAAGTTGAAAAATGTGAAGTTATTAACTATTCCAAAAGCTGAAGCATATTTTCATTCCCTTGCTTTCATTAAACATGCGTAGATTCCAGGAGAATAGACTGACTAATAATTAAAGGAAGGTACCATCCCATTTCTTTTTCAGAAGAATCTGACACCGCCTCTTCATTGCACTTCAAGCACTGTGAAAACACTTTCTCACTTTTCCAACCAAAAGAAGCATAAGCCTCAGCTCCTTTTTGTAATGATTTCATCATTGCCACTGTCAGCAGTAATTTAAATGAAAGAAAGTGAAGTCGCTCAGTGGTGTCCGACTCTTTGCGACCCCATGGACTGTAGCCTACCAGGCTCCTCCGTCCATGGGATTTCCCAGGCAAGATTACTGGTGTGGGTTGCCATTTACTTCTCCAGGGGAACTTCCAGACCCAGGGATCGAACCCGAGTCTACAGTAATTTAACAGACACCTAATTTAAACTTAGGTACGTACTGAGATGGATGCTGTATTAGCTACACATACACACAAAATACAAATCAGTTTTGTACAAACTGCCCACGAAGGCCTAATACAAATTTATCTATTCACTGAATGACCCTGTATACTCACTCTCCAGGGTTCCTGTGAACTCTTAAATGCATAGAAATCTATTCCGAAAGCATTCAATAAAATAATCTGTAAGGAGTTAAAGGATTTCTGGCTTAGAGTCAGAGGATCAAGACGATAAAGTCCTGCAGAATTCCATTACAAAAGTCAATTCTCCAAAGCCTGTCCGACTTCATTTCGAGTAAAAGAGAATAATGAACTCCTACTTGAGAGTTAAGCGTCTCTGACTGGAAGTGAGCAAGTCCAGGTGTGGCTCTGGAAAGATGCCACGTTGCTATGGCAACTTAAATCGCCATTTTAGGTCTTCTCGCGGCCTCCCGCCCAAGCGTCACTTCCGGTGTTACCTGTGTGGTTATCGGGAGCCGTAAACAAGGTGTGCAAACTTCTGGAGACCTGTCGGGATGCAGCAGAGCGGGGTTCCTGGAAGCCGTGGCTGCGCTCTGTGCCCACTGCTGGGTGTCTTGTTCTTCCAGGGTGAGTGAGCCGGCGGCGGGCTCGACTTACACTTCCGGCCGGGGGCTCAGGGAAGATGGTCGCTTTTCCGGTTCCGGTGGGGGGTCTGAGGAAAGCCCCCACTGAGCTTCTGGGAAGGAAGGAAGTAAGCGGGAGGCCGTGGCGGGGGATGTTCTCGGAATTACCACCCACTGAGCAGGGGGTCGGTTGCTTGTCAGTGTTTTCCCGAGCCCCTGAGAGCTCGACCACCTTGCGTGACTCTTGTATTGGGGCGAGGGCGCGACTTGATAGAAACACGGAGGGCACTGATTTTGGGGGCACCTGGCATTATCTTGTGATGAGTTATCAACGGTTGACTCGGCTGTGGTTTTGTGGGCCTTATCTTCTGCTTAGGAGAGAACAGTTCTAGTCTTCAGCAGTTTGTCCCAGTAATTTTGGGAAAGTAAATTCATGATTGTTGGCAATTTTATTTTTTGTAAGAGATTGTCAGGGCCAAGGAAGTAAAACATTTGTTAGCCGCAGAAAGGATGTGCTTTGATCTCGTGATAGTGATGCATTTGTTGAGGAAAAGCAACTGCTTTAGTATTTTAATAAGTTTCTTTTTTTTTAATGGAAGGTAGGGAATGTCAATTCTGTTAAAATTTTAATTAAACATCCGTTAATATTCACTCTATGACATAATATTAAAATTTGGATAAGTTTTGCTTTCATTCAGTTTTCAAGTTGCATAAATTTCAGTCAACCTAATTACCTTCATCTAGGGTGCAATTATTTCCTGGATTTTTGTGTATGTATGTGTTTGTCTTCCCCAGGAAATCATATGTTAGTAGAGCTAGCATTAGAGTGAATTGTTAACTTTGTAAAAAATTTCCCTGTGGGAATTTCTGAAGAGGACCTTTGACATAAAGGCTTCAGGTGTTGTAAGTCTCAGCAGGTAGGGCTAGGGAGTTTTTATTTATTTGATGATGACTAGTATTTATGCCGCCAGGACACTCCCTGATCCTTCCCAGCTTTTCAGCTAAATTATTTTGCAATATACTATTTAGGCTGAATTGCTGTCACTCTAAATAATCCTGGTTTCCTGTCTCCCTCTTTCTCTCTCACACAAATGTTCAAATATTACCCTATTGAAAAAAAAATTCTAGAAATAGTGGGTGATCTCACAAACTTGAAGTCATTTCACATTAAAAAACATCCATCAATTCAGCAGGCCAAAAAAATCCAAGTGTTCAAAGTTGAGTTTATGATCTGTATATACTTGTTGATTTATCTTTTGCCTTGAAAAGCAAAAGAAAAACCAAAACAGATATATTGAGATATAGTTCATGTGCCAAATGATTTACCTATTTAAAGTGTACCATTCAGGGAATTTGGGGATGGTCCAGTGGTTAGGATTTCTTGCTTCCACTGCAGGTGGCAGGGGTTTGGTCTCTGGTGGTGGTTCAGTGCTAAAGAATCTACCTGCAGTGCAGGAGACACAAGGCTCAAGTTCTATCCCTGGGTTGGGAAGATCCCTTGGAGGAGGAAATGGCACCCCACTCCAGTATTCTTGTCTGGAAAATCCCATGGACAGAGGAGCCTGGTGGGCTAAAGCCCATAGGATCACAAAGGGTCGAACACGACTGAGCACGAGCACAATAGGGAACTAAGATTCTGCATGCTGTGCAGTGCAGCCAAAAAAGAAAAATAAAGTGTATTGTTTACAGTTGTGCAATTATTACGACAGTTTTATAACATTTGCATCATCTCAAAGAGAAACTGCATAGTCATTAATAGTCATGCCTTATTCTTCCCACTCCTCTGGTCCTGGCAAACACCAATTTATTTTCTACTGCTGTGGTTGCCTATTCTGGATATTTCATAGAATTGGACTTGTACAATATGTGTTCTTTTGTAACTAGGTTTTTTTTTTTTCACTTAGTGTGTTTTCAAGGTTCATCTATTTTTGGGAGGTCTTACTTTTGAGTCTATTAGGTAAGAGACTTTGGTTTCATTCCAAGTTACCTGCCTTGCCTTTTCATATTTTTGTTGTTGATGTTTAGTTGCTTAGTCGTGTTCGACTGTTTGCAACCCCATGGACTGTTAATAGCCTACCAGGCTCCTCTGTCTATGGGATTCTCCAGGCAAGAATACTGGAGTGGGTTGCCATTTCCTTCTCCAGTGCATCTTCCCGACCCAGAGACTGAACAGAAGTCTCCTGCTTGGCAGGCGGATTCTTTACTGTCTGAGCCACCAAGGAAGCCCAAATATGTAGAACCAGTGGATTAAGACTCCTAGAGCTTACACTTTTCTCTTTTCCATCTAAGTGTACAATTTTATGAATCAAAGTTTGACAGATTTGTATTTTGGAAAATTGGGTGTATAAAATTGGGAGTTTTATAATTTCCCCCCATTTCTTCCATGTATAAAATTACGTATGCTTAAATATGATTTTCTTGTTTTCTTCCCAGATTAAAAAAGTTTTTTAATTTATATATTACTTCTGTTGGCTATTTTTACCTGGCAAAATGCTTTTCCCTCTGCATGTGTCCTAAGTCACTTCAGTCATGTCCGACTCTGGAATCCTATGGACTGTAGCATGCCAGGCTCCTCTCCATGGGATTTTCCAGGCAAGAATACTGGAGTGGATTGCCACGCCTTCCTCCTGGGGATCTTCCCGACCCAGAGATTGAATCAGCATCTCATGTCTCCTGCACTGGCAGGCAATTTCTTTACCACTAGTACCACCTGGAAAACCCTTTTCTTTCTGGGGAAAAGATAAATATCCATTAGCACATTAGGCCTAGGGTGAAAGTTCCTGAATGAATGTAACTTTGGATGGATGTTTTTTTCCTCATTTTTTTTTGAGTGGAAGAGATGAATTATTTTATATCCAGTGATTTTAGAATACTTTTAATTTCAGTAAAACATGTAGAGGAAAGTGCCCTTGTCATAAGTGTACAGCTTAGTGAATTTTGAGAAACTGAGCATGCCTGGTTAGCTAACCAGAGCCAAAATCAGGATGCAGGTTGTTACTGACTTTCCAGAAACTTTCCTCATGCCTCCTTTCAGGCTTTCTCCCTTCTCCTCCAGGGGAACCAATGTTAGTGTAGGTTTGTTTAGTTCACCATGGATAAGATGGTTACTTTTCTGTAACTATACATTGAAGACCTGCTTATCTAGTGTTTAAAGTTCAGTAAGGCCTGGCGTGCTGCAGTTCATGGGGTCACAAAGAGTTGGACACGACTGAGTGACTGAACTGAACTGAAAGTGACTTTACATATTGATCGCTTTGTGGCAAAATTATGTTCATGGAAATGGAGTTTCTATAAAGAAGAAAGTTTCTAGTAGGTAGTTTTATTGAAGGTGTGCTTACTATAATTCAGTAATCAAAATTTGCTCAGAACTTGTCATTTTTATGCTTACTTTATAGCAATTTTCATTTTGTAAAGGGAAACTCTTGGTTTTTTCCATTGAATAAATATTACTGAGCATCCATAATATGCTAGGTTCCATTTGGATGAGTTTAGGATCTATTGAATCAGACAGACAAGTCAACAGATTATTTTAGAATCTAATACTAAGCAAAATGCACTAGAAACCATGACATCACAGAGGAGGTGCCCTTAATCTGCTAAGATGATACAGGGAAGACTTACTGGAGGTGTCTCAAAAATTAAATCTTAAAAGACAGATAAGAGTTAGGTCTTGAAGAATAGAAAATGGAGCTTCCCTGGTGGCTCAAATGGTAAAGAATCTGTCTGCAATGCAGGAGACCCAGGTTTGCTCCCTGGGTTGGGAAGATCCCCTGGAGAAGGGACTGGCTACCCCATGGACAGAGGAGCCTGGTGGGCTACAGTCCACGGGATCACAAAGAGTTGGACAGGATTGAGCTACTAACACAACAACAGTAGAGAAAGAGAGTAAGGAAAAATTCCAGACATAGAAACATAAACAAGGGATGGCGGTATTAAGTAATTTTCCAAACAAATTTGATTAGATTAACCTAAATCCCATGTTGACCCCAGGTATATCTCTGTGGTCAGGAGGATGGTGTGCTGGATCTAGTTCCTACTGGCTTTCAAGAGTTGATCATGCATGTGTCTTCCTAACTCGCATTCACAGACTTTGCCATTTGTAGCTTGAAAATGGCCATGGTGGGAGTATCTGTACCACAGAAATTGTGAAACCCTACACACTTGGGTTTTCTATTTTTAGTTTTTCACCAGCACACCTCTGGATGTAATGATTGGTTTAGGCCAGTCTGAGGCACCATCCAGAGCTGGGAGTGAAAGTTAAAGTGAAAAGTGAAAGTTAAGTAGCTCAGTCGTGTCCCACTCTTTGGGACCCTGTGGACTGTAGCCCACCAGGCTCCTCCATCCATGGGATTCTCCAGGCAAGAATACTAGAGTGGGTTGCCATTTCCTTCTCCACGGGATCTTCCCAACCGAGGGATTGAACCCAGGTTTCCCACATTGTAGGCAGACGTTTAACCTCTGAGCCACCAGGGAAGCTGGGAGTAAGTAGGGTCTATTTATTCTTAATTTGCTGTTCTCTCACCAAATCCATTCACTTTTCTTCTCTGTTTTTCCTACTCCCCGGAAAGCTAACCTATAAACTACATCATCCAGGCTCCCGTCCTCTGGCTTCCAATTAGATTTGGTCAATGGGAGGCATTGGCAGGAGATTGGAAGGCAGGAGGAGAAAGACATTTTTCTTCCATACTCCCTCCCTGTCATGGTGCCATGGTTGATAGTGGCTGTGGATACAGCTTCTGTCAAATGGGCCACACATCCACCTCTTACCAGGCTGCAGTAACACCATTTCCTCTCTTTGCCCCTCAGGACTGGAGTGGTAAAGACTTTGTGCCTTCGTTGGGGATCTGACCCTGAGAAAGACGGATAAGAGTTAGACCTGACCCTGACCCTGAGAAAAGTCCCTCTGAAAAGTGGCCCATACACTTTTTAAAGTCTTAGCTGACTCTGCCTTCTGTTTCCTGCCTGGACATTGACAGAGGCCTGCAAGCTTTTGGGCTATGTGGGAAAGGTGGATATCCTGAGAAAATCTGGGTATCGTGAAGAAAGGAGATGAGGAAAGGAATGGGTATTGAGCTGGTAACAAACAAGAGTTCACTACCTTCAGGTTAGAGTCCTGTGGTGGTGATAGTCAAGTGAGTATATCCTGTAATAGTTGGACACTCAGAGGCAGGTCATGGCAGGCGACATACTTTGGGGAATCATTTGTGGTTGTGAAATCTGTAAAACTGGATAAGGTTGTCTAAAGAGAACATGTTGAAAGCAGGACCATGGGCTCAGGGTGAACTCTGAGCAACACCAATGTTTAAGAGATGGGGTAGGAAAAAAGGAGCCTTAGAAAGAAATTTGATAGAAACTCTCAGAGAAGTGGAGTGTGTACGTGTGTATGTATATGTAACACAGTGTGGAGATTTGGTTGGAGGGAGACTAATGAGATTCTGATTTTATAGCTTTAATCCATATTTCTTCTTTGGTATAAACCAGGATTGGCAAACTTTTGTAAAGGGCCAGATAGTATTTTAGGCTTTGTAGGCTATATAATCTCTGTTGCAACTATTCAATTTTGTTGGAGTAGCACAAAGGGATCCCTACACAATACATAAATAAATGGAGCTGGTTGTGTTTGAATAAAAATTTATCTATAAAAAGATGTTATGATACACACTACTATATATAAAATAGATAACTAATAAGGACCTACTGGGTATCACGGGGAAATCTAATAAATATTCTGTAATGACCTATGTGGGAAAAGAATCTAAAAAAATAAATACCTGCAAGGAGATCCAACCAGTCCATTCTAAGGAGATCAGCCCTGGGTGTTCTTTGGAAGGAATGATGCTAAAGCTGAAACTCCAGTACTTTGGCCACCTCATGCGAAGAGTTGACTCATTGGAGAAGACTCTGATGCTGGGAGGGATTGGGGGCAGGAGGAGAAGGGGACGACAGAGGATGAGATGGCTGGATGGCATCACTGACTCGATGGACGTGAGTCTGAGTGAACTCTGGGAGATGGCGATGGACAGGGAGGCCTGGCGTGCTGCGATTCATGGGGTCGCAAAGAGTTGGACACGACTGAGCAACTGATCTGATCTGATCTGATCTGATACGTATAACTGATTTGCTTTGCTGTACAGCAGAAACTAGCACAACATTGTAAATCAACAATAAAAGTTTTTAAAAAAGAATGTAGAGAATAGTATAGAATATAACCATTTTGCAATCCTAATAAATAAAGCAAATTGATGATTAAAAAAAGCTTGATGTGGGCTAGATTTGGCCCATGGTCCATAGTTTGCTGACCCCTGCCCTAAATCAACTGCCTCCCCACCCCCAGCCCCTGATATTATCCCTTGGATATCTCAAAGTCACCTTAAACTTATCCAAAATCAAACTCATTTTCTATCCTGCCGAGCCTGATACTTTTCTAGTCTTCCCTGTGTCAGTGAATGGTATCACCAAGACATAAACTTGGGAGTTACCCTTGACATTTCTCTTCCCCAAACATTTCACATATGACCTGTCACCAGCTCTTGCTGGTTTTACGTTGTAAGTACTGTTGTCTTCTGAGTTCTCTCCACGTCCACTGCCACCAAGTTAGTTCAAGCTTTCCTTATTTCCCCCTTTGACTATTTAAGTAGCTTCTTAGGTTATTTCTTTATATATACTCTTGGCTCACTCTTAAGTGTCTTCCCTAGAGTGATGTTTTAAAAATGCAAACTTCATCATGCCCCTTCTCACTCCGTCCCATACTTAAGTATTTTCCACTTTGAAAGCACGACTTCCCATTACTCGGAGAATAAGGACCCAAATCTCTAACGTCCTGCCTAATCTGGTTTCAGTTTACCTCCTAGTCACGTCTCATTCTTCTCTCTTGTGCTTTTGTGTTGTTCCCATTCTGCTTTTCTTTCTGTTCCCTGACTGACTGTCCTCTTTCTGGCACAGGACCTTTGCATATGCAGAATTCTCTGCCTGGAATGCTCCCAGTCTCCTCACGTTGTTACCCTTCCTTCAGAACTCAACCCAAAATTAATTTTCCTTTTCAGGGAAACTTTCATTAACCACTCCCTACTCCCCTGTCAAACTGATAATAGTTCTCATAGCACTCTCTTTGTCTTTTCCATGTAGTGCTTATCAGAGTTTGTAATTATACATTTGTCTTTATGATTATTTGATTAGTATATTGAACTTCTGCTACATTAAAAAAATATTTGTTTATTTGGCTATACTTGGTCTTAGTTGTGGCATGTGAGATGTTTTGTTGCAGCTCGTGGGATCTAGTTTCCTGCTGCTGCTGCTGCTAAGTCGCTTAAGCATGTCCGACTCTGTGCGACCCCATAGACGGCAGCCCACCAGGCTCCCCCGTCCCTGAGATTCTCCAGGCAAGAACACTGGAGTGGGTTGCCATTTCCTTCTCCAATGCGTGAAAGTGAAAGTGAACTTGCTCAGTCGTGTCTGACTCTTAGCGACCCCATGGACTGCAGCCTACCAGGCTCCTCTGTCCATGGGATTTTCCAGGCAGAAGTACTGGAGTGGGGCAATCAGGGATCAAACCCCAGAGTGTGGAGTTGTAGCCATTGGACCACCAGGGAAGTCCCCTTCTGCTGCATTTTAAACTCCAAAACAGGGAGTATATGTATTTTGCTCACATTTAATCTCAAACTCAGAGGGTGGCACAAAACAGATGCTCAATAAATCTATGTTTGAAGAATGAGTGAATGAATGAGAGTATCATCCTGGAAACTTTGAGACAGAGAAGGTCATGGAGCAAATGGTCACTCTTGCAGAGGGAGCCAGTAAAGTCAGGAGAGAAAAGTCAGTTTTGATCCCTTGGATTTTTCAGGTTTAAGACAATACTACCTTTTATTAAAAGTGGTAGTGGAGTCCAGGTTGTGCTGTAGGGGTCCAGGAGTGGATAGGCAGGAAAGAAAGGGAGATGTTAGATGTAGAGAACTCTTGCACAAACTTGGCTTAGGAAAGAGAGGGCAGTGGTTGGTAATGAATAGTATGACAGGGTTAAGGAAACTGTAATACTGTAACAATAGTTATATATTTGTTTATATAGATGAGAGAGACTCCTATGTTTTTAGAGGCTGAGGGAAGAGACCGCCCTTCTTGAAAGGGGTAAGCTGAAGATACTGAGAGGGTTTTTGTTTTTGTTTGTTTTTTTTTCTGGAGCAGGGCTTGGAAGGGAGGAATTCAGGCAGAGAAGAAGGGCTTGACCTTGCATAGAAAAAGGGACACCACACCCTTTCAGATTGGAGGTAGGCATGGGTACAGACACAGGAAGGTGTGTGACTAAGCAGTTTGTACTGCTTCAAGTTTCTTGAAGAAGAGAGATGTTTTCTTTTGAGAATGAGGTGTTTATAGGTTGTACAGGGGATAAAAGAGAATGGCAAAGTTTGAGGAGTCAGAGGAGCTGACCAAGGCTGGTGAAAGAGTCGTCATAACTTGGGACTTCCCTGGTGGTCCAGTGCTTAAGACTCTGGGCAGGGAGTGTGTGTTTGATCCCTGGTCAGGGAACTAAGATCCCACATGCTGTGCAGTGTGGCAAAAAAAAAAAAAAAAAAAAAAATCTAGATAATTAAAAAAAAAAGTCATCTTGCCTCATTAAAGGCTTAGCTGTGATGGAATTCATGAGTTTCTTATGGTAACTATTTGTGCAACGGTGTGATTTTTCTCCTTCAGTAGATACCAGCTATAGTCTAGACGTGGTCATTTAGGCTGTTTTTCCTGAATCAGTGCAAAGGAAAGATAGGTGTCTAGGAGGCTTAAAAATGTTGAAAATACTATAAAAATGGGAAAGGAGGAGAGTGAGGGACTAATAAGCACACTTTGTTGCTATATGAGAACTTTGGTGACCTGTCCACCTCTTTCTCTCAGTCTCTCTTTGCTTCTCTTCCTCTGAATTTTGCCCTTAAGTTACTTCTATTTAATGGAGGAAATTATCTTTACAAATTGAGTACAGACAGTGGTATGTATGCTTGAGTAGCACTATATGCTAAATATTATGTGAAAATTGAAAAAAAAAATAAACTGCATCAGAGAACTTGGGAGGGCATTGTAAGGGAGCTGATATTTGAGCTGAGTTTTGAAGGGTGTGGGGGATGTGGTGTTGTGGGAACAACCCAGGCAGGTTTGGTAGGGATGGGGAGAGCATTCTAGACAAAGACATAGTCAACGAAAGTCACAGTGGCATGAAGGATATAGTAAATTTGGGAAATGGTAGGACATTTTGGGCATAGTGAAGGGAATGGGATGGGTAGTGGGTACAGTAGCAGAAGGAGGCCAGATTGGCACTATTTAGATTTTATGTTATAGCCCAATAGAAAATTCCTGAAGGTTTTTGAATCTTCGTGGTGTTCATTTTAATGATAATAGCATTTATTGGAAGTTTCAATTTCGGGTTCTATGCTAAACATTTTATGTGTTACCTTCTTTAATCTTATTAGATCCTCCCAGTGACTCAGTGAAGTAGGTCTTTTTTATTATTCCCACTTAGAGTGAGAAAGTTGAGTCTGGAACAGGTTAGGTAACTATAATCAAGATTTCATAGGCAGAAAGTAGCTGGGCTAGAACTCAAGTTCAAGTCTGTCTAATTCTAAATCCCAACTTTAAAATCTCTCTGGTATTCTTATGTTTTAAGATAAAGATAGTGGGCTGGTCAAAAAGTTTGTTTGGGTTTTTCCATAAGTTCTTATGTAAAACCCGAGTGACCTTTTTGGCCAATCCAAATATATAAAGGATATGAGGAGAATGTAGATTATCCGTTTATTATTTATTTCTGCTTTCCAGTTTTTAGAGCTGCATCTTTAGTACAGAGACCCTGTATCTTGGATCAGGAGTGAGGGCTTAGGAGCGACTAGGTTTTGAAGGATCAAGTCTTTCCAGACAAAGTAGCAGCATTTGCAAAGGCATGGGAAGAATGACAAGTTTAGCATGGCAAAGTCAGGATGTTTTAGATGAGCCAAAAATAGTCCTCATTTTGGGGATGGGCTTAGTCTTGGTCTTGTGAGCTTAGTCTTGGTCTCCTCCTTTTAAGAGGAATGTGAACAGACTGGATTGTCCAGAGAGGAGAGAGAAACGTGATTAAAAGCAGCAGAGGTAAAGGCGGTGGAATGGATGACTCATAAGTATGTCTGTGATAAGAAAGGTTGAGAGCCCAAGTTCAGTTCAGTTCAGTTGCTAAGTTGTGTCTGACTCTTTGCAACCCATGGACTGCAGCATGCTAAGCTTCCCTGTCCTTCACCATCTCCTGGAGTTTGCTCAAATTCATGTCCATTGAATTGATGATGCCATCCAACCATCTCATTCTGTCACCCCCTTCTCCTCCTGTCCTCAGTCTTTCCCAGCACCGGGGGCTCATGCAATGAGTCAGCTCCTCATATCAGGTGGCCAAAGTATTGGAGCTTCAGCATCAGTCCATCCAATGAATATTCAGGGTTGATTTCCTTTAGGATTTACTGGTTTGATCTCCTTACTGTCCAAGGGACTCTCAAGGGCCTTCTACAGAACCACAGTTCAAAAGCATCAACTCTTTGGTGCTGAGTCTTTTTTTTTTTCCTCTAGGCCTTCTTTTTGGTCCAACTCTCACATCCCTACGTGACTACTAGGTAAACCATAGCATTGACTATATGGATCTTTGTTGCAAAGGGATGTCTCTGCTTTTTAGTATGGTGTCTAGGTTTATTATAGTTTTTCTTCCAAGGAACAGGTATCTTTTAATTTCATGGCTGAAGTCACTGTCCTTAGTGATTTTGGAAGCCAAGAAAATAAAGTCTGTCACTGTTTCCATTTTTCCCCCATCTGTTTGCCATTAAGTGATGGGACCAGATGCCATGGTCTTAGTTTTTTGAATATTTAGTATTAAGTCATCCTTTTCACTCTTCTCTTTCACCCTCATCAAGAGGCTCTTTAGTTCCTCTTCACTTTCTGGCATTAGGGTGGTATCCTCTGCATTTCTGAGGTGGTTAAGGATAGAACTAAAGAGTTGGCAGTAAGGATGAAGCTAGCTAATGCGCATTGATCACTTACTCTGGGTTAGGTAGGGTTCTTAGTGTGGCACCTGTTTTAATTCAAACATTTCTCACAGTTACCTACTAAGGTAAGTGTTATTATTCTCATTCCTACCAGAACGAGAAGCTGAAGAAATCAAGTATGAAGACCACAGAGTCAGCAATTGATAGGGCTGGGATTTGTATACTGTCTCAACCAGAGGGACTGCTGGTTTTCAGGATGGTGTGTGGGTTTGTTCTCTTTTGAAACCTTGCAGCTCTCTCTGCCTTTGGCCTGCCGTACGAATCATAGCTCATTGTGGTGGAGAAGGAAGCAGGAAAAACGAACTGCTAGTGGCTTACTTTCCTAAAAACTGGCTCCCTAGTGGGAGAGAAATTTCTACTACTGTTCTCTGAAAGTAGAGGGAATTGTCCAAAGAAAGTGCCAACTCTTTTAGGGGAGACAGGGTTTCAGAGTTGGATCTATGGCGGTGGTTTTGGACAGAGGAAGTCTCTAGAGAGTTTTAAAATCATATCTTTTTTTTTTTTTTTAATTTACATTTTAAATTTACATTTACATTTAAATTTACATTTATTTACATTTTAAAATGCATTAAATTGCCTAGAGGCTGCCATGCAGAGTGAGGTAAGTCAGAAAGAGAAAAAAATATCGTATATTAACATATATTTGGAATCTAGAAAAATGGTACTGATGAACAAATTTGCAGGGCAGAAATAGTGACGCAGAGAATGGACTTGCGGACACGGCGGGGGAAGGAGAGGATGGGACAAATTGACATGAGTGACACTGACATATATACGCTACCATGCGTAAAGTAGATAGCTAGTGGGAAGCAGCTGTACAGCAAGGAATACTAAGCTCTGTAATGACCTAGAGAGATGAGATGGGGGATGGGGTGGGAGGAGGCGCAAGGGGGAGGGGATACATGTATACTCACAGCTGAATCACGTTGTTGTGCAGCAGAAATGAACACAACATTGTAAAGCAATTATCCTCCAATAAAAAAAATAAAAAGAACCTTACCAAGCCAAAAAAAAAAATGCATTAAATTGCAAATTTAGTAAACTTTTTCCTGCCCCTGATTTACTTTTAATGGATATGTGATTCATTCAGATTCAGATCAGTCGCTCAGTTGTGTCCAACTCTTTTGACCCCATGAATCACAGCACTCCAGGCCTCCCTGTCCATCACCATCTCCCAGAGTTCACTCAAACTCACGTCCATCGAGTCAGTGATGCCATCCAGCCATCTCATCCTCTGTCGTCCCCTTCTCCTCCTGTCCCCAATCCCTCCCAGCATCAGAGTCTTTTCCAATGAGTCAACTCTTCGTATGAGGTGGCCAAAGAACTGGAGTTTCAGCTTTAGCATCATTCCTTCCAAAGAATACCCAGGGCTGATCTCCTTAGAATGGACTGGTTGGTTCTCCTTGCAGTCCAAGGGACTCTCAAGAGTCTTCTCCAACACCACAGTTCAAAAGCATCAATTCTTCGGCGCTCAGCTTTCTTCACAGTCCAACTCTCACATCCATACATGACCACTGGAAAAACCATAGCCTTGACTAGACGGACCTTTTTTGGCAAAGTAATGTCTCTGCTTTTGAATATGCTATCTAGGTTGGTCATAACTTTTCTTCCAAGGAGTAAGTGTCTTTTAATTTCATGGCTGTAGTCACCATCTGCAGTGATTTTGGAGCCCAGAAAAATAAAGTCTGACACTGTTTCCACTGTTTCCCCATCTATTTCATTAACCGGCTTTAAGAAAGGGAAAAACAAAACAAAACCAGATAGAACCTTGAGGTAGATTTATAAAATTCTTTGAAAAAAATTCCAATTCTTATTTCTGCTGGTGGTTGGGACAGTGATAGCTTTAGGTTAACAGCTGAACTGTATTTGGGGTAAATCCCTCAGATACAATAGTTGTCATACTCCTGCAGTGTAAGTGTGTCAAGGGAGTGGGTGGCATTGCCTTTTAGCCTTCTGTGGGCTGACATGCTTCATTATCATTAATTTAACCACAAGTCTATTGGAAAAATGCTGGTATGACCAGGTTTAAAATTTTTACCCAGACTTTCATTCTATGACTTCATTTCGTAAAATGATGAACCACCACCCCACTGTTAATTAATGTAGATATCTACTCCCTATCCTTTTGGGCCTGCCTGAGAAGATGTTTATTCCCATGGCTTTTTGATGAGAGACCTAAAAATGATACCTACTGCTTCTGTGTTGTTCACTTACATCTATGTATTCCATCCAATGCACACATTTTTAAAGTTTGGGCTTGCTTTGATTAGGTGTTTATGTCATCTTTTCCCTGGAGATTAAAGCGGATGCCCACGTCCGGGGTTATGTTGGAGAAAATATCAAGTTGAGATGCACCTTCAAGTCATCCTCTTCTATCACAGACAAACTCACCATAGACTGGACATACCGGCCTCCGAGCAGCAGTCGCACAGAATCAGTAAGTGTACACTTTAATTTTTACAGCATTCATTTATTTGGCTGTGTTGACTCACATGGGCTCTTTAGTTGTGGCATGTGGTCTTAGTTGCCTCACAGCACGTGGGGTCTTAGTTTCCCAACCAGGGATAGAACCCACGTCCCCTGCGTTGCAAGGTGGATTAACTACTAGACCACCAGGGAAATCCCAGTAAGTGTATACTTTAAGGCTCTTTCCTTGAGCTTTCTGTGGTCAGCAACTCTGGAACCCTTTTATTCTAAGTCACAGGCATACTTTAGGCCTTCTCATCTTCAAATAGAAGATGAGCTTCTATTAAATAGAAGGAGATGAGCTTCTACTCTGTATGACAGCCATTTTTGGTCATGGAGGGCTTTTTCTTCTACATAAGAATCTTGTAAATATGCTATAGGAAAAAACCAGTCAGAAACTCAGAGGAAATGTGGTTTAATTTTGTTTCCCCTTTGTTGTTTCATTTTGCTTGGCTTCATAGCTTGAGTTTCAGATTTGTTGTACAAAAAGGGTACCTCCAGGCTGTTGGATAGAAAAATTCTACAGGTCCCAGTCTTAGACATCCTTTCACTTAATACTGCTCATTTCCTGTCATGTGAGGTCATCTCTGTGGGTGTATCTGTTTGCATATCGGTACTGTGTAGATTTATCTTGGCATCTTCTCCAGTGTATAAACATCTGCATTGATTCACATAGCTCCCTTTGAAGGAAGTGGTGGCACCTTATGTTGATGACAGATGCTGTTGGTGACATTTGGTCTTGAAATATTAGAAGCAATATATTTTAATCACACATATAAAACATGTTTATGGCTCAAATCCATTGTGGATGTCTAATTGAAGATTGCAATGCTATTAAAAAATACTTTCTCCGTATGCTTTCAGCAACATCCTAGGTCAGGATACATTTTATTAAGAATGTGAATGTCATAGCGGTATGTAAGATTGTGTTTTTGAAAGTATCCTTCATTTGTTATCCTATTTCCTTCACTGGAAGTACTTTCTCTTTGATTTTAATGTGTAAGCTTTGGATTTTGTTTTAGGAGCCATTATTGAATGCCATGTAGCATCTCCCAGTAGCTACAGTAGGTGTCCCGGTAGGGTGTTCTAGTGACGGTGGCTCCAGTGAGGGAAGCAAGGCTGTATTTGCAGTCCCTTTTTCTTTAGACTTAAAATAGGTCACTTTATTTTGAGTGGGCAGGAAACTATGGCTGGCTTTATATGACTCTTCTTCCTTGGCCAAAAGTAGGACAGAATAAACAATGGGGATTTTCTAGGGGTAGAAACCTGAAATGCAAACAGCAGTTCTCATATGATGCTGCTTTTTGTGAGGCTAGTCAGGAAATCAGCAAACACACCCAAGCTGGAATTATTGGACCCTTAAAGTTTGCATTATGCTATGTTGCAGTTATGTGCTCAGTCAGGATTCTATCAAACTAATCAGATAACAGGATTTGAATATCACTAGTTTAACTGGAAATTTACAGGTTAGATTAATCTTGAAGATTCACAGTAGGCTTTGTTTTGTCAGTCAGTTCAGTTCAGTCACTCAGTCGTGTCCAACTCTTTGCGACCCCATGGACTGCAGCACACCAGGCCTCCCTGTCCATTACCAACTCCCAGAGTTTACTCAAACTCATGTCCACTGAGTCGGTGATGCCATCCAACCATCTCATCCTCTGTCGTCCCCTTCTCCTCTTGCCTTCAATCTTTCCCAGCATCAGTGTCTTTTCAAATGAGTCAGCTCTTCTCATCAGGTGGCCAAAGTATTGGAGTTTCAGCTTCAGCATCAGTCCTTCCAATGAACACTCAGGACTAATCTCCTTTAGGATGGACTGGTTGGATCTCCTTGCAGTCCAAGGGACTCTCAAGAGTCTTCTCCAACACCACAGTTCAAAAGCATCAATTCTTCAGCACTCAGCTTTCTTTATAGTCCAACTCTCACATCTATACATGACTACTGGAAAAACCATAGCCTTGACTATGACCTTTGTTGGCAAAGTAATGTCTCTGCTTTTTAATATGCTGTCTAAGTTGGTCATAATTTTTCTTCCAAGGAGTAAGTGTCTTTTAATTTCATGGCTGCAATCACCATCTGCAGTGATTTTGGAACCCCCCAAATAGTCTGCCACTGTTTTCACTGTTTCTCCATCTATTTGCCATGAAGTGATGGGACCGGATGCCATGATCTTTGTTTTCTGAACAAAAATTGTTTTGTCAATAAGGAGTTTTAAACCCTTTTATGCTGATGCTGATAATCTGTGATAGGTATTCTTTACCTCCCTCTTTGGAACACTCAAAGAGTGTTCCAGCTGTGTAAATCAATTAGTAAACAGATATTGTTTACTAATATCTGTATTTCCCACTAGCTGGTAAATTCCTGCCCTAATCCCACTATATCATTTTGCTAAACACAGTGACTAAGGGCATGTAGTAGGTGTGCAACAAGTATTCATTGAATGAATGCCTGAACCAGGAAGTGATTTAGTGTCCTCTCTGGGAAATTGCTTTTCAAAATTGGGCAATGCAGTTTGTAAAAGCCTGGGCTCCTAAGTGGGGAGGATACCAAGTAAGAAAAGAACGAGGAAAGGCTAGAGTCTTGCAAAAGAGAGAAAGATGATATTGTATTGTAGCGCCTGCCCAACCTACCATCAGGTGTAATGAGGTGTTTTTTGGCGATTAGGTTTGTGATCACCAATCTGAAGCAGTGTTGTTTTAATTCAGTGTATATTCATTGAGTACAAATCACACATCTGACTTGGGGTTTTATTAATTTCCAAGATAGATGACTTGAGAGAGGCTTATGTTATAGTCTCTTGGTGATTTTGAGGATAAATGAAAAATCTCTCTGTTCCCACTTATTCGTTGTGTGCCTTTGAGTAACTCACTTAATTTTCTGTTTTTGGCCTTGTTTCCCCGTCTGCCCCGTGGATAGTTCAGTGTTGTTGTGAAGGTCAGATGAGTGAATGTGTAGAGATTGATGGCACCCTATGAAGTACCATATGATAGTAGGTGCTGCTTTAGGATAGGATTTATCGACTTTGGCACTATTGGCACTTTGATCCAGATAATTCTTTGTTGTGTGGGGCTAGCCTATTCACTGTAGGATTTTCAGCAATATCCCCTGGCCTTTACCCTCCAGATACCAGTAGTACAACAAACAATATCTCCAGATGGTGCCAAATGTCTTGAGGGTAAAATTGCCCCTAATTGAGACCTACTACTTTAGTACTTTGGGGAGAAGAGATTTGAGAATCAGAATCTTTGGATTCTTTCATTAGGACTATTTTGGGGACAAGTTTCATAAACCTGTCTTTTTAACCTATAGTACAGAAGTGAACAAAGTGTAAGAAAAAATTGTCCAACTGGGAAAACCCATTATACATTTGTATTTTATTTTGGACCTACTTAGATTTACGTTTCATTGCATTGTCCATATTAACTCTTTTTTTTTTCTCATGGTGTTGCTTTCCTAGATTTTTCATTATCAGTCTTTCCAGTACCCAACCACAGCGGGCACTTTTCGGGATCGGATATCCTGGGTTGGAGATGTGTACAAAGGGGATGCATCCATAAGCATAAGCAATCCTACCATGAAGGACAATGGGACATTCAGCTGTGCTGTGAAAAACCCCCCGGACGTGCACCATAATATTCCGGCGACAGAGCTGACAGTCACAGAACGGGGTAAGCTAACTGCTACCAACTTTGTGCTGCAGTGAGTGCTCTGGGACTTCTGTGGTGGTTTGTGGAGAGATCAGTGATAAGCAGAACTTACCTTATCTTTATCAGAACATTCTGCCATCTTGAATTGTCTTTGAAGATGAGTTCTTTATTTTGCAAACTAAAGCTTTTTTTTTCCCCAAATATTGTCAGTTTCACCATGATTCTTCTTTAAATTTTCATTTCAGGTGACCAGAGTCTTGTGGAATGTAATGAAACCCCTGAGTAAATGGAGGGTTGCTATCTGTGTGAAACATGTCATTCTGGTTTCCCTAATATGTTCATACCCTCAGTTATGAGACTGTGTTTTTGCCTGAGTCTTGAAAGGGTACCTCCTTTAAATATGGAGGCTGCACATTTCTTTTCTGTTGCAAAGAGCAGCTGTTTGCATTCGGTGTGAAACATGAGTGGGATAAGGACTGACCTTTTTTCTTCCACCATTCCCTGGTGACTGTTGAGTGGTCATTCTAGTCCTTATTTGGATTTGAACCAAAGATTTAGAGATAGAGACCTGCATTATGGTTCATTATAGCTACTTTGTCATTTCTCAAATCTTTCTGTATGTCTCTGTCTCTTTCCCCCTTCCCTTTCTCTTTATTTTTTTAGGACAACTCATAGATTTAAAAGATATGGGCACATTCATACTGCTGGTGGGAGTAGATACTGGTATAGTTTTTCTGGCAGACTGTTTGATAGTATAAATCAGATACCTTAAAATTATATATCCTTTGATCCAGCAATTCCATTTTAAACTGTTTTAAAAAATAGGGCTAAGTATGAACGTTTATATACAAGGATGATCATTGCTACATAACTGATAGATTCAAAAATTGGAAACAACTTGAATATCCAGCGTTAGCTGATTAATTCAATAAATTATTCAATATGCAGAATACTATGCAGCCCTTTGGAGAAGGCAATGGCACCCCACTCCAGTACTCTTGCCTGGAAAATCCCATGGATGGAGGAGCCTGGTGGGCTGCAGTCCATGGGGTTGCTAGGAGTCGGACATGACTGAGCGACTTCACTTTCACTTTTCACTTTCATGCATTGGAGAAGGAAATGGCAACCCACTCCAGTGTTCTTGCCTGGAGAATCCCAGAGACGGGGGAGCCTGGTGGGCTGCCATCTATGGGGTTGCACAGAGTCGGACACGACTGAAGTGAAGGGCATGCAGCCCTTAAAAAAAAGTCACAGTTGGACTGATGAAGCTATTTGCAGGGCAGGAAAAGAGATGCAGACTTGGAGAATGGACTTTGTGGACACAGTGGGAGCAGGAGAGGGTGGAGTGAACTGGAAGAGTGGCGTTGACACACGCGTACACCATGGGCAAAATAGACAGCTAGTGGGAAAGTGCTGTGGGGCACAGGGAGCCCAGTTCGGCACTGATGGCCTGGAGGAGGGAGGGGGGCTCAGAGGGGAGGGAGATACGGACACACAGCTGATTCACACTGTTGCACAGCAGAAACTAGCACACCATTGTAAAGAAATCATGTGTGTGTTAGTCAGTCATATCTGACTCTTTGTGACCCCATGGACTGTAGCCCGCCAGTCTCCTCTGTCCATGGGATTCTCCAGGCAGGAATACTTGAGAAGGTTGCCATTTCCTTCTCCAGGGGATCTTCCCAACCCAGGGATTGAACCCGAGTCTCCTGGACTGCAGGTGGACTCTTTACTGTCTGAATCACCAAGGAAGCCACCAATTATACTCCAATGAAAAAAATAAATAAAATGGAAAAAAATCACACATGGATGGAATATTTATGGAAAATATTTATATAGTAAATAAAAAAGAGGTTAGAAAAAGTATGTAAAGTATGGTCTACACTTCTGAACATATAGTCTCCTCCCTGTATTCCCACTCATACCCACATACTCCTGGGGATTACCCTGGTGGTCCAGTGGTTAAGACTTCATCTTCCAACACTGGGGGTGTGTTTTCCATCCCTGTCAGGGGAGCTAAGATCCCACCTGCCTCGTGGCCAAAACCCCAAAACATAAAACAGAGACACATACTCCTAGAAAGAAGAGTGAACAGATAGATACTGACATGTTGATCCTAGGTATCCAGATTATAGGTAAATTTTAATCCTTTGTATTTTTGTGTGTTTTCTAGTGTTTCTACCATGAATTCATTCCTTTTGTAATCAGAAGGAAACTGGAGCAAAAGTAAGACTATCTCATGTCATAGGAAGCACTTTGCACATCCTCTTTTACCTTCTCTTTTCCTCCTTCAGGTTTTGGCACGATGCTGTCCTCTGTGGCCCTTCTTTCCATTCTTGTCTTCATTCCCTCAACTGTAGTGGTTATTCTGCTACTGGTGCGAATGGGAAGGAAGTCTGCGGGGCTGAAGAAGAGGAGCAAGTCTGGCTATAAGAAGTCGTCTATTGAGGTTTCAGATGAGTAAGTCCAGTTGCAGTCCTGAGCCGTCAACCCTCTTCAGAGCCATGCTTTCTGGACAGCACCAGACCTCTGCATCCATGCCTTCCTTTCTTCCAGGCTGACCTCAGTTCTGCTGAAAGGGAAATTTGTGGATATTAATTTGGAGAGAAAGAAATAGAGGAGTTAATAGCATGGTCCTAGTCTCTTTTTTTTGGAAATAAGATTGTACAGTGCTGTGGTTCAGAGGGTAAATTCTGAAATGAATCTCTAATTCTTTCCAAATGAACAGGAGATCACCAAGTCAATTATTTTTTCCTTTTCCTTGTTTTGGCACCAAGCTGACAGAAATGCCTGAGCAGTGAGAGAGGCTTTAGAACAGCCATGGAGGGCAACATAATTTAAATAAGCGAGCACTATTCTTGGTCAGCAAATGCTCCAAAGAGGTTAACTGGATTCTGATTATCAAAAGCAGGTGAGCAGGTGTGATCCAGTATTTTCCCTAAGAACAAATCCACTAAAAAAAAAAAAAAAAAAAAAAAAAAGGTAGCAAAAGTCTACATAAAACTCTGTTGATTCTCCATTGTCAATTTCAGGGGCTTGGAACCTTGGGAGAAAAATCTGACTTTGAGAGAGTCTAAAATCTTTCTCTGTGTGTGTGTATGCATGTACACATTTATATAATGGGAGTAAGAGTCCCCTTTAAAGGAATCTGTGGCCTCCCACAAGGCAAAGAACTCTTGGTAAAAAATAACTAAAATGTCTATTTCTAAGTATGGTCTAATAAGACCTCCTTATGGTCTAAGCCTGAACCACATTGTTTCTTGCTATTTCTTCTCATTGGTTCCAGTGAGCTGTTTCCTTCTCCAAACCCAGTATACTCATTTAGATCTTTAAAAATAACTATTTATTTATTTGGTTGCTCTGGGTCTTTGTTGCTGTGCACAGGCTTTCTCTAGTTGCAGCCAGCGGGGGTTACTCTCCAGTGGTGGTGCACGGGCTTCTCACTGTGGTGGCTTCTGCTGTCGCAGAGCATGGGCTCTAGAGCGTAGGCTCAGTAGTTGTAGCACATGGGCCTAGTTGCCTCACAGCATGTGGGATCTTCCCAGACCAGGGACTGAACTGGTGTCCCTGGCATTGCAAGGCAGATTCTTAACCACTAGACCACCAAGGAAGCCCTAGTTAGATATTAAAAAAATTTTTTTTCAATGTGCTTTCCCTCTCACCTGGATTCCCCTCCCTCCTTCCCTTGTTTGCCTGGAAAACTCTTCCTTATCTTCCAAGACCCTGCTGCAGCTTCTCCTTCTCTTGAATTTCCCTGACTCTTTCAGGGTAAACTAATCTCTCTCTCCCCTTTGCTGCTGCAACAGTTTGATTTTAACTCTGTGAAAACATTTATCACATTGTATTGTGACATACTTGTTACGTTCTAATGGGTCTTTCACCCTCAGGAAATCATGAGCTCAAGGAACAGTGCCCAGACATGATTGATGCTGAGTATATTTCTAAATGAACAGTTGCCACTAGCTCTTATTTATTGAGCACTTACTATGTGCCAAGCACTGTGGTCCATGATTTACATGTGCTTATTTTGCATATACTCCTCACCACTATCCTTTAAGTGTAGCTGGTAATACCTGCATTTTGTAGATGAGGAAACAGGCTCCTGGAGCTTAAATAATTTGCCCAGTCACCCTGTTAGTAAGTGGCAGAACTGGAATTTAAAACCACACCCGTCTGACTTCAATACTTGTCCTCTTAACAGTCACTACCAAGGATGGTGACTGTCCATATTTGGTCTGTCCTCTTTCTACAGCACTGACCAGGAGGGGGATGACTGCATGGCGAAGCTCTGTGTTCGTTGTGCCGAGTGTGTGGTAAGCCCATGCCATTTCACTGTTCATGCTTTATTTTCCTGCTTAATTAAGGTAATCCTTTGTCCTCAGAGAAGCAGGGGACATGCAGGTAGGTCTACAGCAAAGTATGAACCAAGGTCTTTGCCCAGAGCATTTTAGTCTCAGGGGACCCTTCCCAGTTCTAACCACTATTTTATTTTCTGTCTTGTGGGCACTGAGTGGTGTCCTTAGGTTAGGGAAGGGGACTGTGTAGGCAGCCTCTGCTGACTAACAAGGAGCATCCTGAAAGAGGAGTGTCCTGTGTTGCTAAGGTCATAGTGGGAGAGCTGGCTGAACTGGCTCAACCTAAAGCCAGTGGAACTGAGCTTTTCTGCTGAGCCTCAGTTTTTCCCAGGAAATTAGAGTGATATCACCGTTTAGATGACTTGATTGTTTTGTCCATAAGAAATACCCATGTTGGAAGGCTTGAGTTTTGATTGAAATTGCAGAAAGCACTTGCTGTGACTGGTAGGCTTGCGTGGCTGCCCCAGGATCCTAGGAGGAGAGGCTTTCTGATGTAGTACTGTTGGAAACAGGTCAAAAGCAACTCATGATCTAATATGAAGTATACCTGTCATTTCAGGGTTTAAGCTGGAGCCTTCTTTGTACTTACTGCTAAGCTCAGCACTTGGCCAGATGACTACAGCCCAATTACTCATCACAGTGTTCTTTGTTTCTCTTTCTCTCATGTACTTGCGTATTATAAGTGGCTTCTCTGATGAGAGAAAGGTGGATAAAATCTAATTAAAACCCTTTGGGATTTGAATATTTTGATGAAACAAAATAAGCTAATGTCCTGAAACTAACACAACATTTTTAATCAACTATATTCCAAGATAGAATAAAAACTTAAAAAACAGAGGAAAAAGAATCATTTTTCTGAAACTAATACAGCATTGTTAATCAACTATATTCCAATATAAGGTAAAAATTAAAAAGAAAAAGAATCACTTTGCTGTACACCTGAAACTACACAACATTGCTAGTTATGTCTCATCCTCCAGGACACAGTTGAAATGTTCAGTTCAGTTCAGTTCAGTTGCTCAGTCGTGTCCGACTCTTTGCGACCCCATGAATCGCAGCATGCCAGGCCCCCCTGTCCATCACCAACTCCCAGAGTTCACTCAGACTCACGTCCATCGAGTCAGTGATGCCATCCAGCCATCTCATCCTCTGTCGTCCCCTTCTCCTCCTGCCCCCAATCCCTCCCAGCATCAGAGTCTTTTCCAATGAGTCAACTCTTCGCATGAGGTGGCCAAAGTACTGGAGTTTCAGCTTTAGCATCATTCCTTCCAAAGAAATCCCAGGGCTGATCTCCTTAGAATGGACTGGTTGGATCTCCTTGCAGTCCAAGGGACTCTCAAGAGTCCTCTCCAACACCACAGTTCAAAAGCATCAATTCTTCAGCGCTCAGCTTTCTTCACAGTCCAACTCTCACATCCATACATGACCACAGGAAAACCATAGCCTTGACTAGACGGACCTTTTTTGGCAAAGTAATGTCTCTGCTTTTGAATATGCTATCTAGGTTGGACATAACTTATCTTCCAAGGAGTAAGCGTCTTTTAGTTTCATGGCTGCAGTCACCATCTGGAGTGATTTTGGAGCCCCCCAAAATAAAGTCTGACACTGTTTCCACTGTTTCCCCATCTATTTCCCATGGTGTCTCAGATAGTGCTTCATGCTATAGAGAAAAAATAAAATAGGAAGAGGAGATGGAATGGCTAGAGAAGGGGGTATGGTACTAAATAGGATGGTTGGGGGAATTCCCTAGTGGTCCTAGTGGTTAGGACTAGACACCTTCACTGTTGTGGACCAGGTTCAATCCCTGGTTGGAGAACTAAGATCCCATAAGCCATATGCTGTGGCCAAAAAAAATAGGATGGTTGGGGGCATCTTTATTGAGACACTATTTAAATAGACATCTAAAACAAGAAGCAAGAGACATGGCTACCATGGAGGAGCATTATTCTAGGCAGAGGAAATGGTTGGCGCAAAGACCCCGGGGAGTGGCCATGATTGGCATGTTCTAGGAACAGCATGGAGACCAGTGTGGCAGGAATGAAGAGAGCAAGGCAAAGAATAGCATTTCTTCAGAGAGATAACGTCATATCTTATACAACATTGCATGACTGTAATGACCTAGACTTTGAATCTTACTGAAACAGAATCCACTGGAGGTTTTTGCAAAGAGAACGCTGAACTGATTTAAGTGCTAAAAATGTCATTCTGGCTTCTGTGTTGAAAACAGGTGGTGAGGGACCATGATAGAAACACAGTCCATTTAGGAGACTTTAGCAGTAATGGAGATGAGGGAAAAGGGTGTTGATCTGGACCAAGACGGTGGTAGTGGGGATGGTGAGAAGTGGTTGTTCTCTGGTTATAGTTTGTAGGTAAAGCCAGAAGAACTTCTTGATGAGTTGCATGTGTCTGTGAACAAAAGTTAAGGATAAATCCAAAGTTCTTGACCTGAGCAAATGGTAGAATAGAGTTGCCATTTTCTAATATGTACAAGCCTGTGGCTGGAACAAGTTTTAGGCAGAAGATCAGGAGCTGAGTTTGGATATATTAAATTTGAAATACTTAGTAAATTTAGGTGGATTGAGTCAGTGCCATTTTACTCTTAATGAAGTCCCTAGCTGAGTTCCATTTGGGGGGCCCTTCCGTATGGTCTTTACCTGAATTCTGACTGTGGCATGTACTTCATATACACACCACAACTACTATTCTTTCCTTTCCAGGATTCAGACTATGAAGAGACATATTGATGGAAGTTTGCATGATTGAAGAAGAGTCACCTAACAACAGAAAATGTTTCATTCCACTGGCAGCTAAATCCTCCTAGAGAAGTGGAGCTGGCTTGGACAATAATGGTGGAGAATCCTGGAAGTCATCAGTAAAGACTTTAGGAGTGACTTATTTATTGAAGAAATATTCTTTTTGTATTTATAAACTGTTCAAAAACTCTCAGAAGAGACTCATAACTACCCCTGTTAATAACTTATACTCTAATTGAATGAAGGAATTCTTTTCCTAAGTAGATAACTTTTTGTTTAGTCTTTGCTCTTGAATGTATTACATGTTTTCTTCCAGTTTTTATGAGGGAGAATCCTAGATGTTGGCCACACTGCTGAAACACACACACACACACACACATATATGTATGTATGTATTTAATGAAATGGATCTTAGAGCTTCCTGATGTGCTCCTGGACAAAATGTTTTTTGGGGATATTCTTTGTTTTTTGCTCCATGAATATTTTCAGCTGTGAGTTAGCCTACAGCATATACTCATTGGTTTAATTATCTCATCATCAGTTGTGTTT
This sequence comes from Bos mutus, assembly GCF_027580195.1. Taxonomy (NCBI): domain Eukaryota; kingdom Metazoa; phylum Chordata; class Mammalia; order Artiodactyla; family Bovidae; genus Bos; species Bos mutus. The sequence goes on from NC_091631.1 coordinate 50,942,522, forward strand.
GGGAGGCTTGGAGTGTATAACCCCAGTTTTTTAGAGATGGTGGGATCGGGAGTCAGTGGTTTATTTGACTGAGTTTCTAAAGTATTAAAGTGTCAACAATTTACAATTAAGAAATGCTGAGATGGAGGGGTTCCCTTCTTTTTCTCACTAGGTGCAATTTGTTATTTTACTTTCTTACAGCTGAGTGGTTTATGGTTTCCTTCTTGACCTTTCAGATCAGAGGCAAGAAAAACTCTTCATAGGGTTTTTAGTGGGGATAAGTAGAATAACTTTACCAGTTATTTGCAATGAAATCTCTTTTAACCTATGCTGTTCTTAAAAATTTTCTTCTAAAATGCAGAAAATATGAGTGAAAGAAGGTATTTATAAATCCTTTTTTGCATAATATTTGAGATAAGGAAGTGAGGGTGTACACAACTTATAGTTCCTTCTTCTGTTCTCTCGATATCTTCTATCAAGTTCCTCCATTCTACTGCACCACATTATTTCAAATATTAATTTACATGGGATTTTCTATAAGCCATTAAGAAATATGTATGACATATCAGGAAGGGTTGACTGTCTAGTCCTCTGTAATAGAGGGATAGAATTTGCTTCTTAATTATGAGAGACAAAAAATGTGTCTCATAATTTGATTCTTTTAACAGGATAGCCCCTTTCTGTGATTCTTTGCTAGTGACTCAGGAGGTTTCCATATTATAGCACAATGCACTGTATGCTGTACAAAAATCACTTTTATACTTTTTTGCCAAGATCTATTTTTAAAAATTTAGGTTATTCTGTCTCATAGATTTGGCCTGGCCTTTTACGTTAATCTAGTCCATTAATGAGAAAGTCTGATTAGTTAATAGATGTTATGATTTACCTCTGATCATATAAGAAAGAAGAGGCAGAAGCAAGATTGTCGTCTGCATCTACAGTGGTTTAGTCTTACAGTCTTGGGCTACTTGTAAAGTATGCGGTTGTCTGGGGCCAATCTAGTGAGACAGTCTAGTCTGACACCTCAAGGCAGAAAGGAAAACAGTTTGAGCAACAAGAGTAGATAATTTGGGCTCTAGGACATTTAAAAGATAGAGATCTAGTTGTGAGATAGACTTCTTGTGGGTCCTTATTCTTTGAGAAAGAGATGATGTTACAGGAATCCAGGGAAAGTTATATCCCATTCAATAAAGGACCAGTTTTGACTGAGTTTTCTGGCAGTTTCCTTTCGGGCATGTTATAAGGATTCATCCAGCGGGATATGTTTATCAATTTAGGTAAATAGTGCTGTGTGACTGCCTGGCCATGTTATTTTGTAGCCTTGATCATGGTTTGAATCAGTTCCTTCCTTTTTAAGTGACCAAATGATGAAATCCTTCAGGGTAGGAGAGTAAGTTGACCACTAGTCTGTTCCATGGATTTGTGGTCACATCACAGTCTTAAGGTTGCTCTCAGTCTCCTTCTTCAGCCCTTTTATTGGGGTCTGAATTACAGCTCTTTTTTTTCTTCAAAGAAGCACAAAGCAGTGTTTGGATACCTGCCTTTTAAGGATGAAAGGAAGATAAAGTGTTTTTTTTTTAACTTACTGTTTTAATATTTTCTAAGGTGCTACTCTCTCTTTTTATTTTTTTCATTTTGCTTCTCCATGAGTTCTTATCACACTTTATGGAGACCAGCCTTGTCTAGAAACGGAATTGAATTCTGAACCTTCAGAGGGGGTTAAAAGCCTTTCAGAATTTTTCTTTTGGCTGCTGAAGTCTTTACTTGTGGCTACATTGCTTTTATGAGTTTTGTGCATTGAGCTCTTAATTCTGTTACCAAATGTGAACTTATAAAATGTTTTGTGTTTCCCATGTGACCTAGTACCTCAAGCTTCTTGGGGGGCACATTCTCTGCAGCCCTTAAACTGGGCTCTGTGCTTCACGAGGGAATGTTTCATGTCCTTGTTTAGAAAAAATTCTGGTGGCCAAATCCTGAGACTGCATGTTCTTGTGTGTTACTCGGTTATGATTCCAAACAGGAGTTGTAAGAAGACCAATAATGTGTGGCACAAGACTCTCATTTAATTGCACAATTAAAACTTTGCTGCTAGAAGAGGCAACTCCGTCCTTTTGACTCTAGTGTTGGACTGTTACCTGCTGCATTTCACTTTGTTTCTTGTTTGTTAATTTTTGTAGGAGGATATGCACTATTGGGTCATATGCACAGACGTTGTAACTCTTGAGATCTTTACCACATCATAGTTAATAAACTTCTTTGCACTTTCTGGCTACTTTTTGGTGTGTGTGTACATATAAGACTAGAGCCATCATGTGAAAGAGAAGGGAGGTGGTTTATGATTTTCGGCACCCAGTAACCATTCATCTCTGAGCCGTACCCCAGCAAAAATCTACATAGATTCAGAGGTGTGCTGGAGCCAGCTCATGGCTTAAGAGCTGATTGTTAAATTTTTAGGAATTTTTAACAATTGTTAAAATGTTGGTAGTTTAAAATAGACCACATTGTGGGTATTTGCTCAGTTGCTGGCTTACCGGCATACCCATTCTCAAGAACCATGAGACATAGTCCTGGAGAAGAGCAAGCATTCAACAACTTGTCAAACAATACAGAACAAGTTTCAAAAAACAAGTATGCCCATGTGTAAGTCAAACAAATGCAGGCAAGATTGAAGGTGTGTACACTGAAAACACTTATTTTGAAGTGGTGACTTGAAAGCAAAAGATACCTTGATTCAAAGAAGCTTTGAGTTTTTAATCTAGGATGTCCAAGTCACCCGGGGGATTCTCTGAGGAATAAAATGCTTCTTGCATGCTAGAAATGCTGATGTCACATGGTCAGGGGAGACTGACATGCCTCGGTGGTGAGTTGGAGGACGGGACAGGCATACCTTTGGAAGCAGGGATTGGCTATATTGCCCCTCTGTACTGAGAGGAAAAATAAAATTGCAAGATTGCTATATTTTAGATACAGAGCAAAATGTTTTGTGTTAATCTTAAACGTATTTTGTTTGCATGAAGCTGATTTCTCAGCTTGTTTACCTGGGACCATTCAACATCCCACCCTAGGAGGTTGTCACCTAGGAGAGGAGATGACACCTGCAGAGGTCTGAAGCATGAGGCTTGCCTCAGTAAGGTGAATTTATTACCTCATTTTAGAATGAAAGTGTAAATAAAAATTGAGTAATAGGCCAGCTGACTGAAACGAGAACCTTAATTCGGAGGTTCCTGTTTGTGTCGCAGCAGCCACCTCAGGATGCACGCATATGGTTTGATCTGAGCCTGACCTTCTGTGCAGGCAGAAGTGTCTTCAGTCGGACTTGGGAACTGCAGTGGTGGGAGAATTGAGTGAATTGCTTCTCCTGGTGTTCATCATTTTGGGTAAGCGCCTGCTTTGTATTTCTTAAGCAGTGACTTGAACTTTTCTCACTCGGAATAAAGCTGGTTCTGAAGGTTTTCATTTAAAGGCCATCCTTTTGGGCTGTGAGGCAATCCCAGAACTGTGAGCCTCTGCAGGAGGACTGCCATAAGGTAGTCTAGTGGGTCCAGTTTTCCTTTCTGCAGTGTAGAGTAACCTGTATTAAGATCCTCAGAGAAAAAACCAGTAAGGTTTGCTCTTAATAAAAGAATAAATGATGATGATGATGGTGATAAGCTTTAGCTTTTAAGTTGCCTGTGTCTTTAAGATAGAGCTGTGGCTGGCTGTTCCTTGGACTCATGGCAGAACTCTTCCTGAACTGTTTCTTTTCTCCCAATCCTACACAGGCCAATATTTAACCTTAAGAAGTCAGGAACTTAAACCTCCCAAGAGGGCTAGGCTGTTGTTCATGCTTGCCTCACCATCTGCATGGCTGGATCTCAGGGAAGATAAAGTAGGATGGTTTAGATAGAAGCTGGTCTAAAGGAGAGAGCAGGAATAATGACTGCCTGATTGAGGGAAGGTGGTGAGGTTATCGGTGAGCTCAGTGGTCACTTGTCCTTACTAGGGGCAAACACTTGACTGAGAGAGAGTGCCTCTCCGTTATTTTGTCCTGTAATATTGTAATATTGAGGGGGTCATTTCCACATCCTCTGTGGTCATCTCATTGCCGTGAACCTCTTTTCTGAAGATTTTTTTTTTCTAATTGTGCCAAAGACAACAATTCCCTTACACTTTTAATAATAGAAAAGGAGGTCCTGATAGTTACAGTTATCCCCAGGGGTGATAGAAGATACTTGCCAAGAGTTATATTGTGAAAGAACCATAAGCTTAGCTCCAAACATTTGACCAACACATGAGATAACTTACTATGCAGAATTACCTCAAGAACATGCTTGTGAGAAGATAAATCAGCATCTGGGAAGGAAGCTGGCAGAGTCGAAGATTCAGATGGAGTCCATCAAGGTGCTTAAGGTTCATCTGAGTGCTTCTGTTAGATTTTTTAGAGACTGAGATTCATATATGTATTCTGAATTATTCATCTGAATAATAAAATTCTGAACTATATGTGTGTGTGTGTGTATATATATATATATATATATATAAGATTACCCATCTACTATTATTTATCTATCTGTATTACATGGTAGGAATTTCTGAATATCTACCAACTAACTAGGAAACTTGAAACTTGACTCAAGTCATGTTCTTGGCCCATTTAAGTGTTTATTAATTCATCTGATCAGTGGTCCCTGGACTTTCACTCTGGGTCTTACTCTGTGATGGTGCTGGAGATGCACTGGCCAATAGGCATGGCTCTTGGCCTCATGAAGTTTATAGTCTTGGGGGTTGAGGGGTGGAGTACAAGCCTTTAATCAAACAAGCACTTAAGCGAATATGTAATTAGAAATTGTGACAAGTGCCCTAAAAGAAAGAGAAATAACAGTACTATTAAAACATGTGGCTAGGATGTGTCCTGGATAGGGTGGTTTGGGAGAGGTTTCTTTGAGGAAATTACATTTAATTTGAGATCTGAAAGATGAACAGGAGTTAACTAGGGGCAGGAGGTGAGAAGGTCAGTCAGTCAGGGGGATCAGATTAATCTTGTTTTGTTAAATGAAGTTCAGGAAAGCTTTGCTCTAAAACACTGATTACTTTCACATGCATGGAGGAGACGTCCATAGTAGTTAAGAACATGGTCTCTGATCCAGAAGACCCCGGTTTGAATCCTGGCTCTGCTACTTGCTCTGTGTTGTTAGGCAGGTTATTTCACCAATTTGTGCCTCAGTTTCCTCATGTGTAAAACCTCATAGAGGGTTGTGAGAATTAAATTGGTTAATGTGCAGAGCACTCAGACAGTGCCTGTCACATACTGTTCTCTAGTTTAATGAGTGTCAGTTACTGACTTCTAGTGTGGTGCTATAACTAGAGGGGAAAAGTCTGATCCTTTAATGTTAAGAATAAGGCCTGGGGAGATGGAGTGGTTTCCCAAATATCAAAGAATTAGTTAATGGAATGTCTGATCTGGGAAGGGAATTTTTAAAAAACTTAATGCTTTTACTGTTAAGTCATTGCTTCTCTGTTCATTCACACAGAGTTCTAATGGTGCCTTTGAGTACTTAGGACTGAAAATGGGTATCTTCTATTTGTCAGATTGTTGGCACATTTCTTAGAATTTGTTTGAAAAAGGTTTGGGTGTGGCTCTGTGTGTCTTGAGTTTGGTGACTAGATTCAGAATCTTTTTGGAGTCGCTGGTTTCCTCTTAAAATAGAACAGTGCGTTTGCAGGATGTCGAAGCTGATTTCAATTTGATGGTTATATTGGCAGCTATCAGCACGTATCCAGTATATGCCAGACACTTCACCACTGCTGTAGCACAGGCATGGACAGTCATAAATGAGATGCATTTTGGTCCTGCCCTTGAGGGTGTAGGTAAGTCTACTCTGTAATCAATGATTACTCCTCGGTGCAAATAGTGCACTGCTTTGGGGAATATAGAAAAACTATTTGCTGGGGAATGAAGGGAGCACAACCAACTTCCTGGAGAAAAAATTCATCCAGAATACAACAGGGATCTTAGTTGTCCCAGATATGATGAATTAAAGTTATACTATAAAGGAAGCCCCTTATGCTCAGCGATGGATGTGTGGGATAAGGTGGGTGTATCTTTTACATAGAGCTGGAATAAAGCACGCTGTGGCTATCTTGAGAGAGATCTGTATTTTCATTAGAAATACTTATATTTGGGAAAACTTAATGTGACTTTTGGTACATCTGAGTCAGTGTAATTGTTACCTTCATTGTTGTAATGGATTCAAGAACCGAAACTTAAGAAGTTTCCAGTTCATTCTGACTCATCATTTGCCATTCTTGTAAAGGTAGATTCTCAGAGTCCAAAATCTCCTCTAAATTTCCTATATGACTTTTAGGCTATAAAAAATAGGATCTTATATAGTAATGCTTTCTATTTTTTAAAGCACTGATATCTACATTCTTACATCTGATTCTTGCATCGTTATCCCCATGTTATAAGTGAGGAAATTGAGGTTCATCAAGGTCAACTGACTTTCGGCACAAGCAAGACCTAGGTAGGGCTGCCTTGAACAGCTTGACCCTGATTTTCCAGATGGGGAATTTTTTTAAATGATTTTATTCATTTGTGGCTGTGTTGCGTGTTCGTTGCTGTGTGCGGGCTTTCTCTGTGGTGTGCTGACTTCTCACTGTGGTGGCTTCTCCTGTTGTGGAACGCGGGCTCTGGGCGTGCATGCTTCATTAGCTGTGGTTCCCAGGCTCCAGAGCACAGAGTTGTGGTGCCCAGACTTAGTTGCTCTGCGGCACGTGGGATCTTCCCAGATCAGGGATTGCACCCATGTCTCCTGCACTGGCAGGCAGATTCTTTACCACTGAGCCACCAGGGAAGACCCAGTTGGAGAATTTTGTTGATTAAAATTCAGATAAGAAACTCTTAGGTAATCATTTTTTTATAAGTTGAAATGGCCACCACACACATGCTGGACTTCCAGCAGAGCTGGCTAGGGTAATATGATGTTAATACACCAAGAAGACCTTTCCTTTCAGCAAATTCTGAGGTGGAATTACTCCAGGCTGTCAAGGGTTCAGAGATCATGGCTGAGGCCCGCCGCAGGAGTAGGTTGGAGCCTAAGGCTGGTTGAATTGTGACTCTTTGGAGTTAAGGTATTTATTTCTGTTTTGTTAAGAAAACTGTGGGGCTTTGTGTAGAACAGCAAATCTATTCCCAGGAAATGGTGGATGCAGTGAAATTTATACCACAGAGATAATAGAGATGCTTTTAAAGTACTTTTGCCTGTGTACAGCCCGATTCTCCTTCTACTCCTGCTATCCTGCCTGAAAAAGTGAAAAAATAAAATCTCGCCATGGACCTTTCAGGTGGCTTCTTTGTGTCATAGAACTTGGTGAATGCCTTAACTGAGCTTAGAAATTTCCCCCTTATTTGTGTATCTCCCTTCTTACATGTTCAGAATGTTCTTTATATATTTAAGGCAGTTGTTTTAATTTAGTTGGAGATATAGATCAACATTTCAGGCTGAGTATCTTGTAATCTTTCATTTTTATGAAACTGTCAGACTGTAGATTGTTTAGGGTTGTCATCTCAAGGTTATCCTGGAATTATTTGCTTTTATTCTCTCGAAAAGCAACTTTCACATGATCTTCCCTTACAGCCAATCTGAGGCAGCCCCCAAGTGACTCTTCAAACACCACTCTGTTTTATCATAGCAGTTACCAGCATCCGCTGTTTCTTATTCATTCATTTGCTGCTTTTTTCTCTCCATTTCCCTGCCAATGCAAGCTGCATGTGACTAGGCCCTTGTCTTCCTTGTTCCATGCTGCATCCTAGTACTTCAGAGAAAGACTGGCTCACAGAGGTACTCACTAGTGATTGGTTGAATGAATGAACTCCTCCTAACACTATTTTCTGACTTTTTTTTTTCTTTTAAGATTGAAAAATTGACAACAGCATGTTTTACCCACTGAAAGTCATCCTGATACCAGTGTTACTGGGTAAGTGGAAGCCAAGGGACCAAGGAGGGTATTTGATTTAAGTCTCATGTGTGTTCAGAAGCCAATGTTATGTATTTTCATTTCCCCTTGCTTTGCTGAAAACGGAAACCCCAGCCTGGAACTTTATAGTTTTGTTGAAACAGTTGTTTTAGAAGCCAGGTAGCAGACTCTTTCTTGGAAAGCTGAATATTCCTCTGTTTCTATTAGAAACAGAATGCCTTTTGGTCCTGACTGGGTGTTCTATGACCTTCTTACAGAATATGAAGAAAGTTTCTCACTTCCATTCCTGCACTTTCAACTGTTATCTTTATCAGGAAATGAAATCATCAAAGAGAGTCCCTAAGTCTCTGTAATTGTTTTCCTGCTTTAGTCATGCCAGCCTTCTTGCAGTTCCTCAAATGCACCAAGCTCTTGCCCAGTTTTTGATAGTTTCTTTTGCCTAGTACCGTCTCTCCCCACTTCACCCTAGCAAGCCTGCCTAAGCCTTCAGCCTTCTCCTTAAGCTCTACTTCCTTTTAAAAAGCCTGCTGTGGTTGCCTCCCTGAACCGGGTTGGAGTCTCCTGTTCCTACAGTGCTCAAGGCTGCTGCTTCTTGCTCATCTGTTGTCTTTTCATCCTTTGGCCCCCTTTCATCCGTTAGCACCTTGTCTCTCTCTTTATCCCATGGATAAATTAATTAGGTGCTTTACTCTCATGACTTTTAAATTTGTTTTCTTAAAAAATTTTTTTTTTGAATTTCATTTAAAAATTTATTCTGTTTATTTATTTGGCTGTGTTGGGCCTGAGTTGCAGCACTCGGGAGCTTTAGTTGTGGCATATGGGATCCAGTTCCCTGTTGAGGGATTGAACCTGAGGTCCCTGCATTGGGAGCTCAGAGTCTCAGCCACTGGACCACCAGGGAAGTCCAAAATTTTTTATTTTATTGAAGTATAGTTGATTTATAATGTGTTAATTTCTGCTGTGTAGCAAAGCAATTCAGTTATACATATATACATACCGTTTCATATTCTTTTCTATTGTGTTTATCACAGGATATTGACTGTTGTTCCCTGTGATACACAGTAAGACCTTGTTGTTTATCCATTCCATTTTTCTCTTCTTTATTAGCTTTTTGGACTTTGCATGGTGACCTAAAGAATGACTCAGCAAAGTGCACAAAAGAATGGTCTTTGCTTTAATTCCAGGCAACATAGCATTTGCACACACATGCAGTTAGACACGTGCGCGCACAAGAAAATAGTCCATATTAGAGAAGTTTTTTTCACCATGGAATCAGTGTTATAATAATCTCAGGGGCTTCCCTGATAGCTCAGTTGGTAAAGAATCTGCCTGCAATGCAGGAGACCTGGGTGTGATCCCTGGGTTGGGAAGATCCCCTGGAGAAGGGAACAGCTAGCCACTCCAGTATTCTGGCCTGGAGAATTGCATGGACTGTTTAGTCCATGGGGTTGTGAGAGACTTTCACTTTCACTTTCTTTTCTTTCCAGAGATGGGTGAAGCAGCCTGCAGCATTTTGCCCTTCCATCAGAGACTTAGCAATCTAACCCCCTGTGGAGTTGCCTGGTGACACTGAGCGACCAGGATTGTACTTCTTGATGGAGAGGTTTTCCTCTGTAGAAAGTCTTGATTTCTTCAGTTATTTCTGTACAAAGGCTGCCGGTCAAGTCTAAGTTTCTGTCCGCTTTGCTTGCTGCTATTACCTTCTAGCAAGCTCATTTAATTCTACAGTCAGCACTCTTCATATCACATTATATAGCTTCTTATCCCTTTAACCACACTTGAAGCTGCTCAGTTCTTCCCTACAGGAAAATTCCAAATCATTTTTGGAGGTACTTTTGATTTCTTTCAAAATAATTTCCTCCAGAGGGTGGTGAGTTCATGTGTTCTTTCCCATCTTCCCCACTGTGTGTGCCTGCTGTTGGGCAGGAAGTTAACACTCTTCTCTTGGAACAACAACTTGGATGGAGAGGCCGGTGCATTTTGTTTATACCCAAATCCATTCACTTGGCTCTTCTTTGATGGGAACTGGCCAGCATCTGATTGTGTCTTGCTGTGGTTGTCTCTTTGCATAGAGCATGTCTTATAAAAACAGAAAAATCCATGTGATGGTTTTCTCTTTAGAAATGGTTTTCTCTTTAAGTGAAAAGAGAAATTACTTGAACAATGGACAGATATTGGAGGGGTATGATGAAGATTAACCCCTAGAGGCTGGAAAGCCAGGCTGAGGGCAGACCTGGAAGGGGCAGGTGGGGAGAAAGCAAACAAAGGAAATTCAAGGGAGGGGCCGTGCTCTGTGTTGACCTAATTACAAGGATCTGCACTACGGCCAGAATCAGCGGGCACACTCAGAGATAAGCTTTTGTAGAGGGACGAAAAAAGGAGAAAAACTGAGGGAAGCAAAGTTACCTGTGAACTGGCCTTTCAGTTAGGGGACTGGTGGGAAACTAGGAGCCAGAGACATCATCACCTGCTTAGAGGCATCTAAATTCACGACCTCAGGGGAGAGACTTCAGGGTTTCTCTTCTTATTTTTGTTTTGTTTTTTGGCCCTGCTATGTGCCTTGTAGGATCTTAGTTCCCCAACCAGAGATTGAACCTGTGCCCTCAGCAGTGAAAGCACGGAGTCCTATCTACTGAATTGCCAAGGAATTCCCTCTCTTCTTTCTTTAGAAAGGAGATTTCAGGGATGAAGACTAGAAAAGAGAGAGGGTCTAGCTAGGAGCTATTGGACAGTATAAAGATTGTAGAAGTCCTTTGACTTGAGCCACGTGGGGGTAACCACAGGGTATTTTTCTTACCCTTGGGAATGCCACGCTGGGTTGAATTAAAGTCCTCTGAATACTTTGTTCACGTTGGGTTATCTGGGGAGGGAAGATGTTAGTTGCTTAGTCATATCGGACTCTTTGTGACCCCATTGACTATAGCCCACCAGGCTCCTCTGTCCCTGGAATTCTCCAGGCAAGAATACTGGAGTGGGTAACCATTCCCTTCTCCAGGGGATTTTCTTGACCCAGGGATTGAACCCAGGTATCCTGCATTGCAGGCAGATTCTTTACCATCTGAGCCACCAGGAAAGTCTGCATCTACTTGGAGATTAATACTAGTTTTTGTGTTGAGTGTGTTTGTCTGATGATGTCTCTCTTGCCTGTTGCCTTCTCTAGGTTATTCCTTGGGCCTGGATGACTTGAGTATTTCTGCCGTGGAGCTAACAGTCCACGTGGGTGATTCAGCCCTTCTGGGATGTGTTTCCCAGAGCACAGGAGAGAAACATGTGACCAAGGTAGACTGGATGTTCTCATCAGGAAAGCACATCGAGGTAACAAGGAGGAAACCCTGCTGTGTATTAGAAGCCCCAGCCAATGGTGTCAGAATATGGGGAGAGGGAGAATCAAGTCATCCCATGCCATGAGGTGGGGGGGGGTTTCAGGAGTTCGGTTCTGGAGCTCACCAGAACTGAGCCTCCTCCTAGTTTGAGCTCTTGGTGGTACACAGCTGATTACAATCAGCTGGGAAAGTTACTCAACCTCTCAGAGCTTCACTTCCCCATCTGTGAATAATGGTAATACTTTTCAGGTCATTGAGAAGCTAATGGGAGACATACACATAAAGTTCTTTTAGTTTCTTTTCTTTCCTGTTTCTCCCATTTGTGGAGTAGCATAGGTGGGTGGGAGGGGTGAGAAGAATGAAAACACATTGGTCTAGACAAAAAGAGTTATGGCCCAGGCACAGGGATGATGTCACTGTAATCTTTCAGGAGGGTGGAGAGTCTTTCGGCATTCTGCCGATCCGTTTAAGTGCTGAATCATCTCTTTCTCCTTCATGGCTGCTTAAACTGTTAGGATTGGCGGGTTCAGCATGGCTGAGTGAGGGAGCTCTTTGGATTGGCAAAAGTGTATGAAGCCTCATCTGGGATTCTGTGGAGATAGATACTTGTGTATTGGTCTCATTTGTGAAATATACTCCAAGTAATGTATGACTAGCAATAAAGTCCTAAGGTTTTCAAATGAAATATTATTTCAGTAGCTCAGAGCATGTTATTTCCATAATGTTACTATCACTCAAATGTTTGTTACTATTTATTTTTTTCAAAGATTTTTTTTTGCTGCAGACCATTTTTAAAGTCTTTATTGAATTTGTTACAATATTGCTTCTGTTTTATGTTTTAGTTTTTTGGCCCCAAGACATGTGGGATCTCAGTTTCCTGACCAGAGATTGAACCCTCCTCACCCTCTGCATTGGAAGGCAAAGTCTTAACCTCCTGACTGTTTATTGTTATAGGAGGGGTATACCCATGGTCTAAGTGAAACCACGAATTCCCTATGGCTTTTCCCCCAAGTCTGTAAACCATTTCCTTTGATGACTCCTTCTCATGCCTTACGATGTGCTGCCTGGAGGAGGGTGGAAAGGAGAGGGCTGACAGCTAACACGGCAGGAATTCTTACAACAGCCAGTCTGTGGGGTTGCATTTAGATGCCATTGAATCCAGGGGCCATGGCAGAACACAGGGAGGTACTTTTCAAAAGTTGTGAGTTTGTGGAATTCCCTGGAGGTCCTGTGGTGAGAACTCTGTACTCTCACTGCCTAGAGTCCAGGTGCAATCCTTGGTTGGAAAACTAAGATCCCACATGCCATGCAGCGTGGACAAACAAACACCAAAAGTTGTGAGTCTGAATCACCAAAGTGATTTTCAGGGTAGGTGTTACATTTTACCTTAAACTATAAGAAATGAAAATGTGTTCATCCTGTTTCTCCAATTGTCATTGTCTAATAGAAGCCACAGAGTCTTGTGTCAGTTAAAGTATTGTCTGGCACATTCTTCTTATTCTTCTTCTTATTAATTGGGTACCAAGTACTTCTTTGATGCTGGTGGTGACAATGACTATGCTGCCTCCATGGAACAGGGGCTTTTGAACTCAGACTTCTGGGTCTGGTGCCATGGGCTTGAAATTTCCTCTGATGTTGTGTTGCCCTCCAGGATGAGTACGTGCTCTTCTATTACTCTAACATCAGCGTGCCTGTGGGGCACTTCCAGAATCGTGTGCGTTTGGTGGGGGACATCTTACACCATGACGGTTCCCTCCTGCTCCAAAACGTGGAAGAGACCGACCAAGGAAACTTTACCTGTGAAATCCGCTTCCAAATGGAGAGCCTCGTGTTCAAAAAAGTGGTGGTCCTGCATGTACTGCCAGAGGAACCCAAAGGTAACATGAATGCTTACTCAGAGAAGGGCAAAGGGCAAGAGATTTGGTGGGCAAAGAGGGATGTGAACTGATTTTGTTGACTAAATCCTAGTCAGTGGGCTAGGTACTTACTGCGAAGTGAGTCCTCAATAAATGGTGCTCTCTATTTATTATTAGTTTTTTAAAGTAACCCATAGAGGATTAAAAAACATATGATCTGTTTAATATTTTTGGCTGCTCTGGGTCCTTGTTGCTGCTCGCGGCAGGGGCTACTCTGTACCTGTGGTGCGTAGGCTTCTCGCTGAGGTGGCCTCTCTTGTTGCGGGTCATGAGCTCTAGGGCGTGGGCTCAGTAGTTGTGGTGCGTGGGTTTAGTTGCCCCACGGCACGCGGGATCTTAGTTCCCAGACCAGGGGTTGAACCTGTGCCCCCTGTGTTGGCAGGCAGATTCTTAACCACTGGACCTCCAGGGAAGTTCCAGTGGTGCTCTTTAAATAAAAATAATGATGATTATTATTTTATCATTCCTTTAAACATATTTCATCCTTATGAAAATTCTGTGAAGGAAGTACCGTGTTCTCCTTTTCATTTTATAGACATGTTAACTGAGGCTTAGAGAGTTTAAGTGACTTGCCTGAGGACATATATTTATTAAATGGCATATCCAATACTTGGACCCTTGTACCTCTGTCCACATAGTTCATGTTCTTTCCACTATACCCTGATGCTCCCCATGAGTTTTGCAGATTGATGTTGTCTCCATACTTTGTAGGTAACTATGTTTTCTGGGGGATATAAAAGAAATGAGCAGGTTTCCCTCATGTTCCTATTTATAAATAGCTTCAGTAGTTTGTTAGTTTTAAAAACATACTCTGTGGAACACTCAGGGTCCAAGGGACCTGGTGGGCCACACAGAGGGTGAGAACAAGGCAGCGGGGACAGAGGACCTAGTCACGCCAGGACCTCAGGTTTCCACCTCCACTACAACCGAGTCCTTTTCCTTTTTTCTGTTGTATTCTTGGGCTTCCAGGTAAGATTTTGTTTGAAGAAAGAATTCTGCTGCTTTAAAAAGTTTGAAAATCACAGAATGAAGTATCTTTAAATGTGTGAAATGGAGACTTCGCTGGTGGTACAGTGGATAAGAATCCACTTGCCAGTGCAGGGGACACGGGCTTGATCCCTGATCCAGGAAGATTTTACACGCTGTGGAGCAACTAAGTCTGTGCGCCACAACTACTGAAGCCTGTGCACCCTGGAGCCCGTGCTCCGCAGCAGGAGAAGCCACGACGGTGGGAAGGCCGCACAGTGCAACTAGAGAGTGCACTTATTCTCCACAGCTAGAATAAGCCTGCACACAGCAACGAAGACCCAGTGCAACCAAACATAAACAACTGAAAAAAAGAAAACAACAAAAAAGTGTGAAGCGGAAGAACCGGCTCTGTCCTCAGGAGAGCTTGCTGTCTAGGGCAGGAGCTAGGATCTAGACCGCTCCCCCTGCCAGCCTGCTTAGGTCTGTCCTTTCAGTGAGCTCCTTTGGAGCACCCAGCTCTCCTCTCTGGTGACACACTCATCACACCTGTTCAGTTGTGTCTCCCTGTCCACCTGCATCCGTGTTCTTGGTTCCATGACCAGCCCCAGGCTCAGCACCTGGCACAGAGTACGCAGTCAATAAACATTGGTCAAATGAATGAAATCCTTAGGTGAGCATCTCTCACTTGAATCTGCTTTCTAAAAACATGAAGTGGTAGAAGGAATTGTGGAAGGTGGCCTCTGACCTCACTCCTAACTTCATACTAATACTTTTTATCAATTGCATTTTTTCTTTTGATTTCAAAGCTAGGGCTCTCCAGGAAGAAGAAATGAACCAGCTACCTGTGTCTCCCAAGGATTATCTTTGAGTTACCCCTTTCTTCTTTGTTCTCTGATGCTGGCCTTGAGAACATGCAAGCATGTCCTACAAAATGGTGCCTTTTCCTGCTTAGAAGAGGCACAGAGGGAACAAATCCAAAGGAGGCAATTTTAAGAGTTGAGTCCATGGGAGTAGGCTAGAGCAATTTTATGGGAGGCAGATATTTTCCAGTAGCCAGTGGAGCAACTTGTATTTACTTTTTCCTTCCAGCCAGAGTGGGGATAGCTCTGAGTGCTCACCATTTGCCTGGTGGCCATCTCCTCCCATGTGGAAACTCATGTACGGCTTCCTCCACGAAGTTTACTCTTCAGTTTGTAATTCTTCAGTCTTTCTACTGCTCCAACTCTTTTAATTCTTATTTTAAAAGCTAGAGACAGTTTTATTTTTCTTTTCTTTTCTCTCTCTCTCTCTTTTAAGAATTTGCTTCTTTGTATTCTGTGAAAGGATTTTAAGGCATCTGAATGTGTGTGTTCACAGATTATATAATTACACTGTATAGATATATAATAGTTAATGAGATGTATAAAGAGAACAAAAAGTAATTGTTGCTCAAGCATGTGCATATTATTTCAATTGTGTGATCTGTATTTTTAAGATTCAAAATGAAATTAAAGTTTTCATAGCAGATGAATTGCCTGAACAATGTTTTGAGTTGTTCAGGGAGAGAAAATACTCTTATTGAAGAGACTCATGCACGTGATAGGTGGAATAGTAGGTGAGCTTTAGGTGACTTCTGGATCCTAACTTCATTCAGTTCAGTTCAGTCGTTAAGTCGTGTCCGATTCTTTGTGACCCCATGGACTGAAGCACGCCAGGCCTCCCTGTCCATCACCAACTCCCGGAGTTCACTCAAACTCATGTCTATTGAGTCGGTGATGCTATCCAGCCATCTCATCCTCTGTTGTCCCCTTCTCCTCCCACCTTCAATCTTTCCCAGCATCAGGGCCTTTTCAAATGACTCAGCTCTTCGCATTAGGTGGCCAAAGTATTGGAGTTTCAGCTTCAACATCATTACTTCATTACTCTAGCTATTTTTATTCTATTGTAATCTCTTCTCAATTTATGAAGGTCTGTGATACTAGAAAGAAAGAAAGTGAAGGTGAAAGTGAAAGTCACTCAGTCATGTCTGACTCTTTGAGACCCCATGGACTATACAGTCCTTGGAATTGTCCAGGCCAGAATACGGGAGTGGGTAGCTTTTCCCTTCTCCAGGGGATCTTCCCAACCCAGGGATGAAACCCAGGTCTCCCACAAATCCGGTCAGGCGGTTCTTTACCACCTGAGCCACAAGGGAAGCCCAAGAATACTGGAGTAGGTAGCCTATCCCTTCTCTAGCAGATCCTCCCAACCCAGGAATTAAACTGGGGTCTCCGGCATTGCAGACAGATTCTTTATCAACTGATCTATCAGGGAAGCCCCATGATACTAGAAAAAGCCCACAAAAGTCCACCTAGTCAAAGCTATGGTTTTTCCAGTAGTCATGTATGGATGTGAGAGTTGGACCATAAAGAAAGCTGAGCACTGAAGAATTGATGCTTTTGAACTGTGGTGTAAAGACTCTTGAGAGTCCCTTGGACTGAAAGGAGGTCAAATCTGTCAATCCTAAAGGAAATTAGTCCTGAATATTCATTGGAAGCGCTGATGCTGAAGCTGAAACTCCAATACTTTGGCCACCGAATGTGAAGAACTGACTCATTGGAAAAGACCCTGATGCTGGAAAAATTGAAGGCAGGAGGAGAAGGGGATGATAGAGGATGAGATGGTTGGATGGCATCACTGACTTGATGGACTTGAGTTTGAGCAAGTTCTGGGAGTTGGTGATGGACAGGGAAGCCTGGCATGCTGCAGTCCATGGGGTTGCAAAGAGTCAGACAAAACTGAGCGACTAAACTGAACTGATGATACTAGAAAGGAGGGAAGAGAATGAAATAATTAAAAGTCCATGTTTTAGAATCACATGTGACAGGCTTTAAATTTTAATTTAGAGAAAGTTCCTAATATTTGAAAGACAAATTTCAGTTGTATAGGCAGTTTTCTTACAAATAAAAATAATGTTAACTTCCTGTACTTTTGCTCTAGAATCAGCCATCTTTCCACTTATGTGAGGTGGTAACAGTAAAGGGAGTGAGAACACATGGGCTTTGTTTTCACTCAGACCTGGGTGTGAGTTCTACTCTGCCTTTTACTGGCCGTGAAGCGTTGCACTCATTCAGTTTCTTTCTCTGTGAAACGGGAGAATAATAGTGCATATCTCAAAATATTGTAATGACTAGGTGATAACCTAGGTGTTTAGCACATGTCTGGTGTGTTGAAAGAATTCATAATATTTAGTTCTTATTACTGCATTTAAAATATAGGGTTCAATTTTTGATATACACATAGATTTAGAGGGCATTTCGTTTGCTATTGATATTCTTTGGAGTGAATTTTTATCACTTCCAAATTAATTCCCTCCATAGAGTTCCAAGTTCATGATATTTTCTTTTGCTTTCCTCCCATTGTACATCTTTCCTGCTGAGCGGGAAGTTAGTGTTCTGCCAGGGACACAATTTGGATGAAAAAGTTAGCTGATGTACTGTGTTGCTTTGTGAGCTTTGCTCAATGCTCTTTTGAAGGAACTCTGTCCAAATAAGACCTAGACTTGTGTCTCCCTTAAATACCATCCTGCCTTTAATATCTTGACTGAGTTAGTGGTTGATTTATATAGAGCACTGTTGAAAAATCAGAAGCATCTTTCTAATTATTTTCTTTTTCAGGGACTTCTTAAAATGATATAAATAGTATGGGATCAGCTGTTTACACAAATAAGCAGGAGGAAGAGACTATGAGTTGGAAAGCCAAGAATGAGGGGAAGGGGGAGCAGGTGCAGAAGGGGGAACAGGTGGGGAAGTGGGGGCAGAGATTAAAATGAGAGAAAAGTCAAAAGGAAAACTGTCTGTTATTTGACCTAATTAGCAAGCAGTCCTGTGACCTGTAGTCTAGCCAGAATTGTCCTAAGCAAGTCCTAAGACAACTTGTAAAAGAATTAAGTAGAAGAGTCACCCATGATTCAGTTTTTCACCTGGGAGAGCCAGTGGGTTATTTATAAGAATGAGAGTTATTTCTACTTCCTGTTTATGTTAAGCAGATGTGGGTACTCAAGTGGGCGAACAGAAAGTGGAGGGCTTCATGGTTTTCCGTTCTTTATTACAGGCTTGAAGTGAAGTTGGGGCTTGTGGGAGAAGTTCTAGAAAAGGAGAAGGAGAAAGAAATTAAAGAGAAGCCAGAAAGTGTTTATTGACGTCAGTGGGACCCTCAGACTTGATGTGTGTTGGCAGCTAGAGGGTGCTGTCTTACCCTTGGGGCATCGTGTTGGTTTGATGAGAGGCCTCTGAATATTCTGGCCGCACAGAGGGAAAGTGTGCAGTGTGTGGTGGTGACATTGGTTTTACTGCAGAGGATCTTTGGCTAAACATGATCTCTTCCAGAAGTTCTTTGGCTTCTAGAGATTATACTTTGAGTTTGACTTGACTTATCGTTTTATCCCCAGAGCTGATGGTTCATGTGGGTGATTCGACTCAGATGAGATGTGTTTTCCACAGCACAGAAGAGAAGCACATGAGCAGGGCAGACTGGATGTTCTCATCAGGAGAGCCTGCCAAGGTAAGGAGGAGAAGCCCTCGTTGTGTAGAAGAAGCCCCTGGCCAGTGGTGTCAGGACAGAGTGGGGACAACAAGAACCTAGGCATCAGGTGCCACATGGTGGTCTCATGAGGGCTTGGACTTTGGAGTTTGTTAAAAACAACAACAACAACAACAACTGGGCCTCTTAGCTTGGCTGGGCAATTTCAGCTTCCGGTTGGGAAAAATGACAATGAAGATGATGAAGAAGTAGATGTTGCTACCGCTCGACTTTTTGGGTTGTCAGGATGCATCTAGGACATGGTAATGTAGAGCATTGGTTCATGACTTGGCTACTGCGTCTTGGCTTTATCCTTTCTCTCTCTTTTCCTTTTTATAGAATTCATGGAATAACAAGGGGGAATGCTTTTGGTGATCTAGCCAAGAAAGCAGTGGGTTAGGCATAAGAATGATTGTCTTATTTGGGTTATTTTTGTGAGTTTTCTTCTGTGCCCCTTCACCCCATTTATGTGATGGGATTTTCTTTGTCTTCATGGATGTGTTGAATGTTGGGATTAGTAGTGCTGGAGGCCAAGATGAGGAGCGTACTTCACAGGGACTCTGAAGCAGTAAACAGCAGGTTAGTTCATTAGACCAGTAGATGTCAACTATGGCATGGTGATGTCCTGATGAGTCAAGCTGTGTCTTGAGAGGTATCTCACATGACTTATGATTAATAAAAGTTAAGGTACCAAGCTTAGAAAAGATTTAGCTTTTACAAATGAAGACATATTCCAGGTCATCCATACAAAATGTCATTTACACTCAGTTGATTCCTATATGCTGTCCGAGTGGATCAGAAAGGATGGCTTCATGGTGGGGTCTGGGGAATTACATGTAGTTTCGGGTTCACCTCTGGGAACTCACTGTGTATTTAATTGTCATCCACCAAAGTGAGTCCCTGCAGAACACAGGATGGTAGTTGACTTTTGTGAGTTATGAATTGGAATCACAAGAGACAACAGGTTTGGTGCCAGGTCTTTTCATTCATATTTGTGTCTGTATCCTCATTTCCTGTTCTTAAAAACTTCTAAAAAATAATGGTATTTATATACCTTTTTGAAAAATTCGGACACTTTTTTATTTAACAAGTATTTTTAAAGTGTCTGTTATGTGGTGAATACTCAAAGCTCCTGCCCTGGTGGGAGACTTACAATCAAGATGGAGGGAGATACATAGAAGAATAGTGAAGAAGTAGGAATTTCCGTGGTGGTCCGGTGGTTAAGAATTCGTCTTGAGGGGGGGCTTCCAGCTGGGGATAAAAAAAAAAAAAAAAAAAGAATTCGTCTTGCAATGCAGGGACACTGGTTTGATCCCTGGTCAGGGAACTAAGATCCCACATGCTGTGGGGCAACTAACACCCAATGCGGCCAAATAATAGTAATAATGAAGAAATATATACACAGTATGTCAGGTAATAGTAAGCGCTATGGAGAACAAGAAAGCAGGCTTTTGTGATTGTTATTTTATGTAGGTGGCCAGGGAGGCCTCACCAAAAAGGTAACATCTGAGTAGAGGTCTCGGGAAGTGAAGGAGGCAACCATGCATCTGTCTAGGTGGGAAGACTGTTCCAGGCATAGGGAGCAGCAAGTGCAAAGGCCCTGAGGCCAGCACTCAAGGAACAGCAAGGAGGTTGGTGTGGACACGTGTGTCCGTGGCTTTGTGTTTTCTGATACTTTCTGATGATACCTTTACTGCTTCTACACACAGGGCCTGTGAATCCCGAGAGCTCCCTCCCACCCCAGTCCTTCAGTCTCTTACATTTTACCTTTCCCTTCTAGGAGGAGATTGTGTTGCGTTATCAGCGCAAACTCAGGACACCCATGGGGTACTCCCAGAACTGGGGCCGCTTCCTGAACCGTGTAAACTTGGTGGGAGACACTTCCCGCAATGATGTCTCTATAATGCTCCACGGAGTGAAGGAGTCTGATGGGGGAAACTATACCTGCCATATCTACCTGGGGAACCTGACATTCAGGAAAACCACTGTGCTGCAAGTGATCCTGAAAGAGTCCCGAAGTATGTAGCAACTGGCCGGGCAGGGAGGAGGGGCTGCATAGCCGGTAGGCAGGGGCAGTACCGGGGGGAAGCTGGAGAGGCTTCTAGGATGCACAATTTAAGGAGGCATCACTCTCAGGTCCTGTACTTGCCTGACCCTGATAAGCCTCGGACTTATCAAGCACTCCTACCCTGTGCTTGCATGACCTTGAGAGTAATCCCTCCTTAAATTTGGTGCCCTAGGCACCTTGCCTGCCTCACCCTAGTGCTTCCCTGATGGTAGGTCAAGGGAAAAAAAGATAATAATACTGAGTGAATGCCAACCCCTCTGCCAAGCCTCACTCATGGTTTCTGTAATATACCAATTTAAAGATACAGGAGCTCAGAGATGGGTTGGGGTCATTTTGACTTGGCTTCAAGGAAGATGCTCTATGCTCTGTAGTAGAAGGGAAGATGCTCCTGAGCTGGTGAGAGACAGCAAAGAACAGAGGAAACAGGAAGGGGAAGGAACCAAAAATAGAGGGAGTTTCTGATCCAAGGTTCTTTATTCTGGCAGTGTGTATTAAGGGCATTGGTGAGGAGGAGAGTAAAGACTCAATTGTGTTGACTGAGAGGGGTTGATAAGTGAGGGGTTAAAGTTAAACCAGAACCCAGTTAGCAGTCAGGATGTGGCCTGTGGACTTTGCCTTTTGCAAGGGCCCCAGGGGTTGGCTGTGGTTGGTTGGGGGCAGGGATAGGGGTGAGGAAGCACCTCTACCCTCAATACCTCTGGCCAGAGACTTAAGCCCATGGAGGCACCTTCTTGTCAATAACGGAGGATCCCAGCTAGAGAGGGAAGCAGGGCAGATGGCTTTCTTCACTCTCAGAAGTCTTAACCTGTGCTTCACAGGAAAGAGAAGCCATTAGCGGAAACTCATGCAACTTCTGAGCCCTCCACACCCACAAACAGACCTCCATCTACTCCATCCTCATCTTTGGCCTGCCATCCTGAGTGGCCTTCCCTTTGGGGGCTTATCTGAGCCCCTGTGCTCAGGTGGTACCCTCTTCTCCTTTTTAGGACCCTCACAACATGCCTCTTTAAGCTCATACTCCCCATGGGCTTCTGCCATTAAGCCCATGCATACACTCAACTCTTCCTCTTACCTGTGTCCTTGTCTACTTTAGCTCTCACCCTATGTCATACCTTTTCTTTTTTCTCTTCTTTCACTTAAACTTTATTTATTTATTTATTTTAATTGAATTACTTTACAGTATTGTGGTGGTTTTTGCCACACATCAACATGAATCTGCCATAGGCATACATGTATCCTCTCCCTCTTGAACTCCTCCCCACATCCCTCCTCACACCACCCCTCCAGGAGACACAGACATAAAGAACAGACTTTTGGACTCAGTGGGAGGAGTTGAGAGGGTGGGATGCTTGGAGAGAATAGCATTGAAAGATATACATTACCATATGTAAAATAAATAGCCAGTGTCTTACTTTTTCTTGAAACAGCTTTATCGAGATACAACTCACACGCCACACAGTTCACTCATTTAAAACGTACAACTCAGTGTTTTTAGTATATTCTGAGTTGTGCGACTTTCATCATAATACATTTCTTTCTAGACACCATCAGATAGTTTGCAGAGGACTGAACTCAGTGCTTCCTGTCTCATCTTGCATTAACTCCCAGCGCCCTGCAGCCAGCCTTCTACTTGTACCTCTCCTCCAGTGTAGGCCACAGAGGCACTCTAACTGTTCATCCTTGACTTTCCTACCCCAGCAGTATTGAACACCATGTTCTGTATATATTTAATATACTCTGTTAGGCACAACCTATCTGTCCATCCATCCATCCATCCATCCATCCATCTATCTCTGTATATGAACTCCACCCAGATATTCCACAAATACTCAAACACGAATAATCCAAATCTACCACTCACACCTCTTCCCTGCCCACCTCTGCAACCTCAGTCGATGCCACCGCTATCTACACAATTATCCAACTGCATGCCTGGGAGTTGTACTTGATTTTTACCTTTCCCAGGACCCCCAATCTAACAAGTCAACAGGTCCTGTCATTTAGACTGCTGACTTTGGATCTGTCTTCTTTCTCATCTGGCACCATCCCCTCATTCTGCCTGTCGACCTGTCTCAGGCTGTAGGCCTCTCACCAGTCTCTGCTTTCGCTTAGTCACTACCCCTCATCCTCGGTGCCATCTTTCTCAATCACAATCTGAACTTCCTACAACCTTTCAATGTCTTCTCCATTGCCTACAGAAAAAACAAAAAACAGAGCAAAACGAAAATTGAAACAAACTCCTCATTGAGATAATCAAGGTCCTTCATGACTTAGATCCTATTATCTACCCAGCCTCATTCCCCATCACGCCCTCACACGCAACCTTTGACCCAGAGCCATGGACCTCTTGCTAGTTTCTCTAAGCACCATCCTGAACCTAAAGGCTCCAGACCTTGGGTATAATGTCCCTACCTCCCTCACCCCTATCCTTCTCCCATTGTTGCTAAAATCTTTGATCGTTCCTTTCAGACTCAAACTTTAAAACTTTTGCTGACAAAGTCTCAGGTTCTGCTCCCCGTAGAACTGGGTGCCCTTTTCTCAGCACTGCTTTGTCCCCCATGCAGACTGCTCTCATAGCTCCTATAGCAGTCCGGTGTTCCGTGCACACTGTCCCCCCTCCTTGAGGGCACGGACCATGCATCATTGGTCTTCGTATCTTCTGCGCCTAGTACTATCTGGCACCCAGGAGGTGTTTGATGTATGTGTTCTGAGTGAATTGAGGAAATGGGTGAAGGGTGCTATATAGACGGATGGAAGTGTCGTGCTTGGTATCACGACTGTGGGGCTGTGTTGTAGCCTAGATACCTTTGAGACCAATCACTTCACCATAGAAAGGACAGCAGCCTCCTCATGTCTGTTATTTGTGTCATTCGGTGAACCGCATTTTAAGATAGAATTGTTAATGTAACAGAAACTCTATGGTACGTCAGGTGATATTCTGTTTACCCACCCACCTTCATCTATATTTTAAGTGAAAAAGGGGTGGGCAAAGGCTGGTTCTCAGTCTAAAGGGGTGAGCTGGAGTCCCAGTGCTTCCGTGTGGGGTGAAGGCTGGCCTTCTCCTCCTCCTTCCTGACGTGGCAGTTGCTGCTTGGCATAGAACTGGTGAGGCTCCCAGCTCTTCTCTGGAATGTTGAGGCTCTGTCATTGCTCTCCTTTCCCAAGCGTTGGTGACCCCGGTAGCCCTCAGACCAGAGATCCTGGGTGGTAACCAGCTGGTGATCATCGTGGGGATTGTCTGCGCCACCATCCTGCTGCTTCCGGTTCTGATACTGATTGTGAAGATGGCCTATGGAAATAAGAGGTATGGGGCTGCTCCCATCTCTTGGACCGGGAGGCTCAGGTGCCTCTAGGCTGAAGTGGAGGAGAGTGGTAGGACCCTATGTGTACCATTTCCCCAGAAGGGTGTATTTTATTTATTTTTAGAAAGATTTATTCATTTACTGTGGTGGGTCTTCTCTAGTTGCGACGAGTGAGCTTCTTGTTACAGTGGCTTCTCTTGTTGCTGAGCACAGGCTCTAGGTGCTCAGGCTTCAGTCATGCGGTGAGTGGGCTCAGTAGCTGTGGTGCACAGGCTTAGTTGCTCCATGGCATGTGGGATCTTCCTGGACCAGGGAATCGAACCTGTGTCCCCTGCATTGGCTTGAGGAGTTTTAACCAATGAACCACCAGGGAAGCCCGGAAGGGAGTATTTTAAACTGGCCATCATCTGGGGTAATCACGTTAGATGTCATCATATAGTGACCCCACCCGCCTTGCTCACTGTTCAGTCTCTAAGTTGTCTCTGACTCTTTTGCGAGCCTATGGACTGTAGCCTGCCAGGCTCCTCTGTCCATGGGATTTCCCAGACAAGAATAGTGGAATAGGTTGCCATTTCTTTCTCCAAGGGATCTTCCTGACCCGGGGATCAAACCCATATCTTCTGCATTGGCAGGTGGATTCTTTACCACTGAGCCACCAGGGAAGCCTCTTCTGTTCTTGGTTGTCCTGAAAGGCCTTGCAACATTCCCACATGATCCTCATTTTATAAGATTACAAAGACTTACAAATGTTTGTCCAAGTAGAGCATAATTAAGAGTATAAATCCTATGCAAGAACCATAATGGTGCTATTCAATGCCTGAAAGAAATGATTTTTGAATTACCCATAGTACATATACACTTTTTAGAGAAGCTCAGATTTTGAAGGTTGTCAGTGACTTTATTTGAAGGACCACATTTTAATTATGAGAAGCTACTTTTGAATGGACAGCCTCAGGTCCTAAATTATTTTTAGTGAATGTATTTTTAAAGGCTTGAAGTTCTTTGTACATGCATGCTCAGAGCTGTGTCTGACTCTTTGCGACACCATGGACTATAGCCCTCCAGGCCCCTCTGTACATGGGATTTTCTAGGCAAGAATACTGGAATGGGTTGCCATTTTCTCCACCAGGGGATCTTCCCGACCCAGGGATTGAACCTGTATCTGTTTGTTTCCTGCATTGAACAGGCAGATTCTTTACCAGCTCCATCACCTGCAGTTCTCCTAGCATATCAGGAATTTGTAGATGCTCTGGTGTGAGCACTAGCATTTCACTGATTTTGGCTGGGCCATACCCTTCTGTTTACCCAGCTATTGATGAACTATGTTGCTAGGGCAAATTGACTCTCCTTTTGAAATAGTGTCAAGGGGCAAGAACCCCCATTTAGACTGAGTAGAGCTGACTTTTAGGTCTCCTTTCTCCATGGGACATGGATCATACAGAAACTGCTGGTGTCCGCTAGGTTTGCATTTGACTCCCCAGGGGCTTTCTGACTTGGTTTTGAAATTGAAAGTCTTTGCTCTGGGCAGGTGGGCAACACGGAACGAAGAGTTAGACAGTGTGGCTTCCCAATCAGCTCACTTCCCTGATCTGGACCTCAGTTTCTCTCAAAATGAAGAACAGAACTCCCATGTCTGTGTATCTGTTTATTCTAAGGAATAATCAGATGGATGTGTTGAGATTTGTGCATAAACATGGTTGCTGTAACAAAGGTTATAATTAAAAACTGAAATCATTGTCAGTGCCTGTCAGAAAGGTAATGATCCAATGAATTTCAGCAGTCAGTGAAATACTGCTCAGCCCTGTATGTAATGATGGGGAAAGATGTCCAAGAAGTAATATATAATGTATAGTAGGGTCTTATTTTAATAAAAAAGTAAATTATGTAATTCTCACTTCAGCAGCACACATACTAAATATATTCTGTGTGAGCATACTTATGCATTGAGAGAAGTTTGGAAGGATAATTTTAAAATACTAATAGTGCTATTTGGGAGATAAGAAAAGGTGGGTCCTATGAGGGTAGGAGGTTTACTGGAACTTGAACTTCAGACTGTCTACATTTCTGTAATATTTGAATTATTTTACAATCAGAGCATACAACTTTATAATCAGGAAATATGATTAAAATATTTACACTTTGAGACAAAAAAACAAATTCCCCTTCTAGCTTTAACCCTGGTTGTTATTTTTAGCTGTACTTCAGGCCAAAGTAGAAAAACGGAAGGCCATTCAGTAGCAAAAGCAGAAGGCAAATGGTCAAGAGATCAAAGGCCAAGGGGCCAGGAAGGGGCCAGAGCTCCCAGCCCTGGGTGTTTGCGGGGTTGATTCTGCTTGTCCTTCCCCCAGGGAGAGTCCCAGAGCCTTTAAACTGGTGTCTTGCTGAGTTTCTGCTGCCCCCTGCTGGTCCAGCTTCTTCTCCCTGGTCCTCGGAAATGATGAAATCTAATCCCATGGAGTCCCTCTATTAATTCACTTACAGGAAGTTATTAGGGTGACAGTAGAGAGGCTGAGGGCTTCCCTTGTGGCTCAGCTGGTAAAGAATCTGCCTGCAGTACAGGAGACATGGGTTCGATCTCTGGGTTGGGCAGATCCCCTGGAGAAGGGAAAGGCTACCCACTCCAGTATTCTGGCCTAGAGAATTCTATGGATTGTATAGTCCACGGGGTTGCAAAGAGTCAGACACCACTGAGCAACTTTCACTCACTAGAGAGGCTGAAGCTGTCTTCAGCCCAGGCTTTCTCTAGATACTTCTCTGCTCTCCATTAAAGAGATGCATGCCTCAGATTCTAAGCTGAGCTGTGTAGTGTGGGCTGAAGGTGTCTAGAATTGGGTCCTCCTCTGGGGTCTCTTTTTGTAAAAACTCTGTGTGGTCTTGTGTTATCACCCTTAACTCTACAATGCCGGGTGGTTAATCGCATGTGCTTTTCATGTCTTTGCAGTTCAGTCACTTCCACCACCCTGGTCAAAAACCTGGAGAACACAGAGAAGGCTTGTGCAGAGGTAAGAGAAGAATTCTGCCATTCTGGGACCTCCCTGGCGGTCCAGTTGTTAAGACTCTGTGCCTCCAACGCACGGGACATGGGTTTGATTCCTGGTTAGGGAACTAAGAGCCCACAAGCCTGTAGGGCCAAATAAATAAATAAAATAATAAAAAAGGACAAACCAAAAAACAGAATTATCCTGTTTTGCAGCTGTGCCCCATGAGGACAAGGTGGAGACTGCTCCAGCACCCAGGTGGTGCCTTTATCATTCTCCTGAGAACTGTGTCTCATTCATTGTTATGTCTCAGCACCTCCAGTGCCTGGCCCAGAGCAGTGCCTAGGAGATCTCCATCACTCAGTAACAGCCCAGGAGTAGTGAGGAGCATAGTGAGTAGGGGTGGGCGGGGCCAGCCCAGCAGCCCCGCCCAGTCTTGGAGGGTCCTGGGAAAGAGCACTGGACTCGGAATCGGAAAGTCCCGGTTCAAGCCCAGCTCTGCCACTTCTTGAGCCTCTGTTTTCTCATCCCCCAAATGAGGATAAGGACAAACACATTTGCCCAGTTGTGAGGTTCAAATAACATGACGCTATGTGCAAGTGCTCTATAATTTCTGAGGCACTGTATCAATATGAGGGGTGATTATGATCCATTCTGAGGTAAGTGACAGAAATGGTATGGACCTAACAGAAGCAGAAGATATTAAGAAGAGATGGCAAGAATACACAGAAGAACTGTACAAAAAAGATCTTCATGACCTAGATAATCACGATGGTGTGATCACTGACCTAGAGCCAGACATCCTGGAATGTGAAGTCAAGTGGGCCTTAGAAAGCAGCACTACGAACAAAGCTAGTGGAGGTGATGGAATTCCAGTTGAGCTATTCCAAATCCTGAAAGGTGATGCTGTGAAAATGCTGCACTCAGTATGCCAGCAAATTTTGAAAACTCAGCAGTGGCCACAGGACTGGAAAAGGTCAGTTTTCATTCCAATCCCAAAGAAAGGCAATGCCAAAGAATGCTCAAACTACCGCACAATTGCACTCATCTCACACACTAGTAAAGTAATGCTCAAAATTCTCCAAGCCAGGCTTCAGCAATTTGTGAACGGTAAACTTCCCTATGTTCAGGCTGGTTTTAGAAAAGGCAGAGGAACCAGAGATCAAATTGCCAACATCCGCTGGATCATCAAAAAAGCAAGAGAGTTCCAGAAAAACATCTATTTCTGCTTTATTAACTATGCCAAAGCCTTTGACTGTGTGGATCACAATAAACTGTGGAAAATTCTGAAAGGGATGGGAATACCAGACCACCTGATCTGCCTCTTGAGAAATTTGTATGCAGGTCAGGAAGCAACAGTTCGAACTGGACATGGAACAACAGACTGGTTCCAAATAGGAAAAGGAGTTCGTCAAGGCTGTATATTGTCACCCTGTTTATTTAACTTATATGCAGAGTACATCATGAGAAACGCTGGACTGGAAGAAACACAAGTTGGAATCAAGATTGCCGGGAGAAACATCAATAACCTCAGATATGCAGATGACACCACCCTTATGGCAGAAAGTGAAGAGGAACTCAAAAGCCTCTTGATGAAAGTGAAAGTGGAGAGTGAAAAAGTTGGCTTAAAGCTCAACATTCAGAAAACGAAGATCATGGCATCTGGTCCCATCACTTCATGGGAAATAGATGGGGAAACAGTGGAAACAGTGTCAGACTTTATTTTTCTGGGCTCCAAAATCACTACAGATGGTGACTGCAGCCATGAAATTAAAAGACACTTACTCCTTGGAAGGAAAGTTATGACCAACCTAGATAGCATGTTCAAAAGCAGAGACATTACTTTGCCAACAAAGGTCCGTTTAGTCAAGACTATGGTTTTTCCTGTGGTCATGTATGGATGTGAGAGTTGGACTGTGAAGAAGGCTGAGCGCCGAAGAATTGATGCTTTTGAACTGTGGTGTTGGAGAAGACTCTTGAGAGTCCCTTGGACTGCAAGGAGATCCAACCAGTCCATTCTGAAGATCAGCCCTGGGATTTCTTTGGAAGGAATGATGCTAAAGCTGAAACTCCAGTACTTTGGCCACCTCATGCGAAGAGTTGACTCATTGGAAAAGACTCTGATGCTGGGAGGGATTGGGGGCAGGAGGAGAAGAGGACGACAGAGGATGAGATGACTGGATGGTTTTACTGATTTGATGGATGTGAGTCTCAGTGAACTCCGGGAGTTGGTGTTGGAGAGGGAGGCCTGGTGTGCTGTGATTCATGGGATCGCAAAGAGTTGGACACGACTGAGCGACTGATCTGATCTGATCTGATCTGAGGTTGTGAAGGAGTTAATAGTTCACATTAAATATTTAGAAACCTTTAGAAAGAGAGAAGCAAGAACTTTTTCTTGATCATATTGGTTTGTGATAGTTTATATAAAAAATAAATAATTTCTAGTAGGAACTGAGAAATGGATTAATTTCCTTGAACTCCCCCCACTTTTGTTCTTTCTTTTCTTCCCTCCTCTCTTCCCCCTCCCTCCCTCTTTCTTTCTTCCTTCCTGTTTTCCTTCTTCCCGCCTTCCTTTCTTTCCTTTGAAAAACTCTTCTTACATACTTATCCTATCCATCTTTTGGGCTGTTTGTGACCCAAGAGTAGGATTTTCTCACATCATAGTACAGGGGACTCCAGAAGTCTAAGAATTTGTCACTGGATGATATCATTTCCCCAGATAGTGACAGGGACGGGAGTCACAAAGTACCCCAACCTCACAGACATGAAGTTCAGTGAGGGCTGTTCCTGCCACTGAAGCCCTATCAGAGGGATGATGACAATTACATGCTGATGAATGCTGTCCTGCCAAGACTCTAATTAGGAAGAAATAACCACAAAATTCAAATCATTAGGCAAAATAAGAATTCTCTGCTGCTACCTCAATGCCCATCCAAACAAAGATGTTGGACTTTTTTTTTTTTTTTTTCCTGGTCACACTGTGGGACAAGTGGAATCTTAGTTCCCAGACAAGGGATTGAACCCGTGCCCCCTGCATTGGGAGTGTGGAGTCTTAACCACTGGACCACCAGCGAAGTCCCAAAGGTTTGACTTTTGAACCAAAGAATTTGGTTCTTAATCTAGTGTTCTTTGCCAATGAGTTAATTTTCAGGAAGTCTGAGGACTGGATTATTGTGACCTGTGATCATTCTGTAGCTCTCAATAACCCTCAGAACCCACTGATTTTGGGGGTTGATGCCCTGTGAACATAGGGGATCATAAGAACATAGAAAAGAAAGCCTTTTCTCTGGCATGTAAGATTTGTTGAGTTTTAAGAATGTTTATATGATTTTCTCCCCTCCAGAAACATATTTATTCCTCAATAACCACACAAGAGGTGAATGATGAGGAGGAATCAAGTGGAAAATCAGAGGCCACCTACATGACCATGGTGAGGAATTGTTCTGGGTCCCGCTGAGCCTGGTGTCTGGAGGCAGGAAAAGAACTTGGGAAGGATATGGCAGACTCACGGGGGATGGACATTGCTAGGTTTCCTGGTGGGAGCAGAGGTTGGGGTGAGGTGGGGTGGTGGTGGGGTAGGGGGACACTCTGCTGAAGGCAGAGCTTTTTCTAGGTAGTTGGAAATTGTAAGAAGTTGAAGCTCTGCTGGATAGAAGAGTAGTAGCAAACTTGTCCTTATACCCAATTTCGAGTCTTCTGAGCATCTCTAGGGCTAGAGAGGGTTGATCTTAGAGGTAAAAGGAAGTGCCATCATGAGGTTAGACAAAGATCTCTTCCTCATCAGCACAATACTGGTTTCACAATGTAGTGAAGAGGGACTGGAAGATCCTTGTACAAAAATCATGTCATGAGGAACTGTTTTCCTCCCTTTCAAAAGGTCCCTTCCAACTCTTAGATTTTTTTGTTTTTGCAGCATAAGATCATTATTTGCACTTCATTAACTGAACACAACACAAATTTACCATGCACATTAGATGCTCATATACACATGCCTGCAAGCCCAGCACCAATTACTTCCTAGTGCGTGTTGTGCTAAGGAACTGCTATATACGATTTAAGCCCTAGGTCCCTTAATGAATTCCATGTCTTTCCCAAGTCCTCTTTATGCTAGTAACATTCTTTATTTGATGCACCACTAACTATGAGAACTCTACTGTTTATGCTGTTTTACCCAATGCTCCTTTATTCACAGCCCTTACAGTTTTCCTATGGTGTCTGGATATTTTATTGTTGTTGTTTAGTCACTAAGTCATACCTGACTCTTTCGTGACCTCAAGGACTTTAGCCTACCAGGCTCCTCTGTCCATGGGATCTCCAGGCAAGAATACTGGAGTAGGTTGCCATTTCCTCCTCCAGGGTGTCTTCTTGACTCAGGGATCCAACCTGTGTCCCCTGCATTGGCAGTTGGGTTCCTTGCCACTGAGTCATATCCATTGGGATATTTTAAATACTTGCTAATTGCTTTATCTTGTTATTAAATTTTATTTTTTTACATTTCTGAGTATGACCTCTTCTCTGCACATATCTTTTAGAATTCCTTAGATTACTAATGGTTTTATCTTTACACTGATTTCTGCTGCTCCTGCTGCTGCTACTAAGTTGCTTCAGTCATGTCCAACTCTGTGCGACCCCATAGATGGCAGCCCACCAGGCTCCCCCGTCCCTGGGATTCTCCAGGCAAGAACACCGGATTGGGTTGCCATCTCCTCCAATGCACAAAAGTGAAAAGTGAAAGTGAAGTCACTCAGTCGTATCCGACTCTTAGCGACCCCATGGACTGCAGCCCACTAGGCTCCTCTGTCCATGGGATTTTCCAGGCAAGAGTACTGGAGTGGGGTGCCATCGCCTTCTCCACACTGATTTCTAGTTGGCTCCAATTCTGGATGGCCAACGTATATCCAAATATATACGTTCTAGTATGTCCTGGAGTGTTACGCGTCTTCAGTGTTAGCTTGTGAGCTTCTCCTTCACTGGTATTTTCCTGTAATTTACAATGTTTACTAAACTTACCTGTGTGTGCTCAGTCACATCCGACTCTTTGTGGTCCCATGGACTGTAGCCCGCCAGACTCCTCTGTCCATGGGATTCTCCAGGCAAGAATACTGGAGTGAGTTGCCATTTCCTGCTCTAGGGGATCTTCCTGACCCAGGGATTGAATGCACATCTCCTGCATTGGCAGGCAGATTCTTCGCACTAGCTCCACATGTGTTGTTGTTTAATTGCTCAGTTATGCCCCACGGGGGCTCTTTGCCGACCCCTTGGCCTGCAGCGCTCCAGGTTTCCCTGTCCTTCACTATCTCATGGCGTTTGCTCAAACTCGTGACCATTGAGTCGAAGCTCCACCTGGGAAGCCCTAAACTAAATTTACCCACCAGTTGTATTTAAAGTCAATATCTTTCAACTCTTAGATTTTTAAATTCTGTGACTTTTTGTACCTTGACATAATCCAACTGCTGGAAGGCTGCATGCTGGATTTCATGTAAAAATACAGAGTCTGATTCCTATGTTCTCTTTGTTCAACTCTCCAGGGAAGTCTAGCACCTAGAAAAGACACTGGCTGTATAGTGAGAAGGGCTAAGGACAAAAGGAATGAGCTGGCGAGGGACATGATGCTATTTGTAGATAAATAATAGCTGGTCAAGAATCCCCCTGCAGGGCGGGAGACCTGGGTTCGATCCCTGAGTTGGGAAGATCCCCTGGAGAAGGGAGCAGCTATCCAGTCCAGTATTCTGGCCTGGAGAATTCCATGGACTGTGTAGTCCATGGGGTCGCAGAGAGTCGGACACGACTGAGGGACTTTCACAATAGGCACCCCAGCCATGGAGGGAACAGTGTTCTGCTGTGTTCAGGAAGGCTGGCCTCCTCTGTTTACAGGATGATGGCTTGTGTTTTTTTCCTGTTACACCAGCTCCAAGGACACATGACTCCCAGATGATTGCAGCAGAGAAAGGTTCTGCCAGGGCAGAGTGAGATCAGAATCTGGCCTTGCTCCACCAAGTGAAACGCGAGCTCCCCTCTGAAGTTGAACACAGTCACTCCCCTTCCCCCCATGCTTCTCCCATCATTGCCATGTGATGCTGCAGCAGCTGCCAGGACCTTGCCTTAGAGACCTGCTGACAACGGTGCCTGCTGCTCAGTGTGGCCGTCACCTGGGCGGTGCCGTTCGCAGACGCTCTGTGGGGCAGAGGTGACGGAGCAGTGAGCCACCTTCAGTGCCAGCGTCTCATGCTTGGCGCCAGGTGTTTGCGATTTAAACTCTGCAGAAAACAGCACCCATGGCCCCTTGAAACGGATCCAATAAAGCAAGTGTGATGGGGGACCAGGGCCACAGACTCAAAGGCCTTCAGGGGCTCGTCAAGCTACTGCAAAACACTGTGTCAAGTTACACACGGCTGTGGGTGAATTCTGGCCTGTGTACCACTTGTTTGAGACTTCAGGTAGGGGACTGTTATCTGATAGAGAGCAGGGGTAACAAAGAAATTTTGCTTAAAAAAAATTTTTTTTTTGGATTTTTTGTTCATCATGGATTTTTTTTTACATTGATGTTTATTTTTGACTACACCTGCAGTGTGCAGGATCTTAAATCCCCAGCCAGGGATTGAGCCCTTTCCCCCCTACCCGTGCCTCCCTGGTGTCCTGACCACTGGGCTGCCAGGGAAGTCCCAGAACCTTTGCTTTTCTATTAAATTTACTTAAATGGAGGGGCGCCATACCACGTCCTCTTTCTGAGGCCATGTGGCACAATGGTTACAATCCCTAGCTTTGGAGTTGGACAGACCAGCATCCGCATCTTTACCCTGACTTAGAAGCTGGATCGTCTTGGGCAGTGGGCAGGTAACTTGGTTTCTTGAGCTTCAGTTTCCCCATCCTTAATGGGAATAATATTAATAAAACCTACCTCTTGGGTGGTGAGGAACAAATGAGGTAGTGCAGCGTGTGAAATTCAGAACTGGCCCAGAGAGATGGAAGGAGCTCAGTAAATGGTAACTATTATGATTGAAATGCTTCTTACAAATATGCTTTGTTTCTCTCCCCCCCACAGAACCCAGTTTGGCCTTCTCTGAGGTCAGCACCAATTAGCCCTCCAGACCAAAGGTCAACTTGGGGAATGGCAAAAACAGAGCAAGCCTTCTGAGAAGAAGGGGTAGTCCTTTTACCCTTGGCTGCGGCAGAGACTCTCTTTGTTGTGTGTCCTGAGTCCATCCATGTAGCGGTTGTTTCAGACCCTCTGCCCTCCCAGTCCTCTTCCTGCCTCCCTGTTTGGGCAGAGGGCTGATGATGGAGGGCTCGAAGGCCAGCAAAGAGACTGGACAGCCCTGGAGGAAGACAGGCTGATAAGAGGGAGCATGGACTTGGTCCCCCTGGAGTGAGACTCTGGTCCTGGGGACCCTGGTCAGCTGCCGCAGTGGCCTCGAGCATCCCTTCAGGTCAGACCCTCTGCTTGGACAGTGCTCTCTGTGGAAGGTTCCAGAGAAGAATCAGAGATAAAAACCACCCCAAATGATTATTCCTTTGGCCAACGATCCCTAAATAAATGCAGTCTGTGGCAATCATCCTGTGTTTCTACCCTGGCTGAAAGGCATGTGGTGTGCTGGTGAAGAATCTGTAGTTGGGAACTCCTGAAACAGCTGAAGTGACTGGAAGAAAGCCCTGCTGTGACTCACACGTTGGGGGCCAGTTTGAGGCCTGAGGAAGTTTGGGGGGCATGAATGGGGTGGAAGTGGGATACAAATACATCTCTTTGATGTAACTCAGTGCTTCTTGATGCCGGCTGGGTATCAGAGTGGCTGGTGGCTCTTGGTTGGGCCCCACCAGAGGTCTGGATAGAATATATGGGTGGATCTGGAGC
This sequence comes from Bos mutus, assembly GCF_027580195.1. Classification (NCBI taxonomy): domain Eukaryota; kingdom Metazoa; phylum Chordata; class Mammalia; order Artiodactyla; family Bovidae; genus Bos; species Bos mutus. The sequence continues at coordinate 50,977,401 of NC_091631.1, forward strand.
ACTTGTCTTTTTCAGAAGCGACACTCCTGGGTCACCAAAGCGGACAGCCACTGATTTAACTCTTGGTCTGAAATGTGAGATTCCTTTCCTTTCGGTTCCTTTACTGTTGTAAGATTTAATAAGGCTAGTTGTTTTTTGTTTTTTTTTTAAATCCTCTGGTTCTGAACTCCTGTTTCTAGTCTGGGCTCAGCTCAGATCTCTTTGTCTTTACTCCCATACGGCCTGCCTCAGGTACTGTGTCCCATTTTCCCCTCTTAGCCATTTAGGGCCTGGATAAAGAGCAGATCCTTTGTAGGTCTCTGATTTCTGATCCAATCTCAAGTTGAGGTAATTTTTAATATTTTTTAGCTGCACCCCACAGCACGTGGGATCTTAGTTCCTGATCAGTGATCGAACCCATGCACCTTTCATTGGAAGTGTGGAGTCTTAACCACTGGACCACCAGGGAAGTCCCAGAGCTACATTTTTGAGTGATTTCCCTAACTCTCCAGATTTCAAGGACCCTCCACTAGACACTCATCATTAACTTTCTCTTTTACCAGCTGTCCTCTGGTCTCTACTTGGAGGCTTGAAGCCTCTTTTTGTTCAGCCATGGCTAAGAGTCGTGAAATGTTTCCTCCTCATTGTTAGCTCTCAATAAGGAGCATGTCAGTAATTTACAATATGTGGATTAAGGCAATATCCTGTCCAAGACATATCAGAGAGGGGAGACATGTTGACATGATGGGGTGGGGACCCTCTTTCATATACTAAGAGTTCATGGGGAGGAAGTGGTTTCATTTCTGACTTATTAGGCAACATGCTTTCCTGGGCTAAGGGGCCCTTTTCCACTTCCTCAAATATTGTTTTCATGTGATGACAACCTTCAGGATACTGAGTGGAGTGGATGGATGGTGATTGTACATCTGTTGTCCTGGGTAGAAAGGAATACTTGGGATAAGGGCTGAGTGGGGCAGGCGGCTTCTCCATGTGTCCTCCCTGCAGAGGGTGCTCTGCCCCGCAAGTGTGCACATAGCCCTGCAGGGTTTGACTAGCGCACATCAAATTTGAATTCCATTCATTCAAGGTTAAGCTTTCATTCTGAGGAGGAAGAAGAGGAAGTCTACCTCTCTCCCTCAACTCTGCCTCTCCACAAATCTTCCTCTTACACACAGGCATGGAGTTAAGGTTGAGAGCGCAAGTTCACAGCTGTCAAATACAATTTTGCCCCAAACCAAAATAGCCCTGCAGGGGCCCATGGGAAAGACCTGCCTGCCCCCTATGCCCTTCGCTTAGGGGTGGTTGTCTACTAAATCCAGGACCATGAAGGCATATGGCGTAGGGAATGGCTTCTAGGTGAAACAAACCTGGTTTAAATTGTGGTTCTGCCTCTTACTCTCTGTTCAATATGACAAAGTTGATGTCAATTCTTTGAGGCTATTTGCCAGATAGAAAATAATCATGGGAACTAAATGAGGTCGGTTAGGGGCTAGAGCCTGGTCTGGGTCCTCCATCCCCTTCCAACATGTTTTCCCCAGTGGATTTGTCATCTGATGATTCAGTCCCCATCTTATTACTTTTTATGTCTATGGGCAGGAAGCCCTGCAACCCTAAATATAATAACTAAGTCCTTCTTCTCATCCAAAGAAAGAGTTAGGAAGCCAAACTTGGGGAAGGATTTTGCATAGCTTTGAGGGGTGACGTTCTGAAGGGCAAGACAGCTGCTAGAGATGGAGCAAGTTGGATCTCCTTGTAGATCCAAGCAGTTATGTTACTTGAATTTGCAGTATTTTAAGTCTCTAGGTGACCAGATGCTCCCATATTCAAAGGCTTCCAGAAGTGACCAAATTTTTGCCAACAGAAAGCAGCCTAAGGGTGGAGGGGGTGGGGCCATCCAGGAATAATGGAGAATCTGGCACCATCAGAGTTTGGCTACTGGAATTGAAACAGTTCAGCCTGTCCCCTGGGGACTACAGAAGACATGCCTCCTTTAGAAGACTTCTGCCTTCTTGCCAGCCCTTCAGTCTTTTTCTCTTTGCCACCTCACTCTTTCTCCTTTTAGCTAGTCTATGTTCTTACATGTCTATACTGGGAATTTTCTTAAAAACACCAGCTCTTTGTACATGTATGTGTGTGTGTGTGTTTGGAAGCGGTCATGCTGCCATTGATTTGGCTCAGTTACTTAGACCTAGAGAACCTTAGGTTGCAAGTTTTGTCCCAACCCAGACCAGTTATCTTCTTACTGAGAGTAAACCAAAGTTTCTCAGAACTCCTGACCTTCTGTCCTGGCCAGTTGGTTTGCAAATGTGGTTCGTTCTTCCTCAAGGGAGATCAGATGGCCCATTACCACTTCTATAAAAACCAACTCTTGAAACATCCCTTCTTCATCAAAAAATAAGGGAACTTGGAGTTTTAACAGAAAGCTAAACCCTTTCATATTTCCTAGATGGTGAGAGCAATAGTGACTTACTTTGTCCCAGAACTCCCCAAACTCTTGTCTGAATTACCCATTGTATGCTCATGGCCTCTGACACTGGGTACATCTTGTCTACCCATCCACACCTCCCATTTTTTTCCCCCATGCTCCAAATACCTTTGTCTTTTGGGCTTCTGAGCCTTTGCTCTTGGTGTTCCCCTGTCTAGAATTCTCTTTTTCTTCTTACCTGCCCAAATAAACATTTCTTCAAGGACCTGCTTGAGTCTTGCTTGGGTGATGGTCCATTTCTACATGTCTCTATACTTACTGGATTTTATTATCTGATGTTTTCTAATTGTTTCATGGGTGTGGGTTTTATTTTCTCTGAGAGATCTTAAACTCTTTAGAGATCCTGCTTTAGGTCTTTTCTGTGAGTGTTGCAGTATCTGACTCCATGTGGGGAAATCCTTCATTGAATGGAATTCCTAGGGAATAGGGTGGCTGAACCTGGCTCCCAGTCCTGGTTCCACCACTCTTTGGCTGTGGAAGGTCAGGTTGATGGAGTTTCTGCTCTTTCCCAAGACATGAAATAGATATTCATTCATACATTCATTCTCATCTCCTCAGGGACTAATAGTGGCCTAGCACAAACTAAGAGGAATAAGACAGAACCCCTGTCTTTAAGGAGCTACAGTCTAGTTGGGGAGGTAAGATATAAAAACAAAAAACGACAATACTCCCTGGCTTAAGCAATCCCAGGGGTACCGTAGATGAGAGTTGAGACATTTATCTGTCTAGAAGGTAAACTTTCACAGACTGAGTTGGTTCTCATTCTTGTTTATGTCTCTAGTTTCTAGCCTTGTGTTTGGCACACAGGGGACATTAGATATTTGAGTTTGTTGTATGAAGGAACTGATGAGTGAGCGGACCCAGGGTCAAGCAGCACAGAGAGAAGTATGTAGGTACAACAAGGAAGGGGTTACTTTGTAGCAGATTAAAAAAAAAAACTATTTATGTTTTATTTGTTTATGGCTGCACTGAATCTTCATTGCTGCGAGCTGGGTCAACCCTCTAGTTGTAGCGCATGGGCTGCTCATTGTGCTGGCTTCTCTTGTTGCGGAGCACAGACTCTAGGGCGCGGGCTTCAGTAGGTGTGGCATTCAAGCTCTAGAGCATGTGTGATTCTGTGGTTGTGGGGCACGGGCTTAGTTGCCCCACTGTATGTGGGGTCTTCCCGGACCAGGGATCAAACCTGTGTCCCTTACATTTTTGGCAGGCAGATTCTTAATCACTGGACCACCAGGGAAGTCATTTAGTAGATTTTTGAAGAAGGACTAGGAGCTAGCTGAGCAGACAAGGGAGAAAGGGCATTCCTGGAAGAGGAAACTTCAAAGGTAGAGACACCATGATGTGAAGCTCTTGCATGGGGTAAGAGAAACCTCGAAACTTGCCTGGTGCAGAACGGCTTGGGAAGGGTCGGGGCAGAGAAGAAAGGTGAGTGCAATTGTTATTCCTGAGCAGGCCACTTGGTGCTGTACACATTTAATCCCAAGCTTGTTCCTGCTCTCCAGCCCCTTCTTCCCAGCCTCCCATACCTGGCCTCTGCACTGCTTCTTGCTCCTGGGATGCAAACCTTTTAATATTCATTGAAGGCATTACTTCTTAAACTTTCATGTGCTCAAGAAACATCTAAAGATCTTGTTTAACATGCAGATTCCGATTCTTTGGGTCTGAGGTGGGACCCATGACTCTGCATTTCTATGGAGCTCCCAGGTGAGGCTGAGGATGTTGGTCCAGTAAGGCAGTGGTACCCAGGGGGGTCTCTGTAGCCTCAACTAAGAATTCCAAAGGCAAAAGGAAACCACCTTCCTTTGGATTATTTGTAACATTCTTCTGCCAGCAGGATAGAAAATTGAGTGTAGTCTAATCCAGTCTTCAGGGATAAATGGCACTGGGTAGAAATGCTGAAAAGAGGACCCCATTCCCCAGATAGCCCGTCTTCAATAGTGGTGTCTTCGTTTTGCAGATTATTGATTACCTCTTTGAGTTTCTGCTTCCCAGGCTTTTATTGGCTCCTAGGGCAAGGCATACCTTTTTGAAGCAGATGGGCATCTGGAAGCCCGATTGAGCTGTGGGGAGGCTCGAGGTCTGCTCTCTTCCCAATTCACCCTGCCAGGGTGCCTCTCCCCTGATCCAATGCCTTCTGACTCTTGGTCCTGGAGAGCTGAATTGGACAAAGGCTATACTAAGTCACAGGCTTGGCTTCTCTTAGCCAAATTCTGGATAGAGGCAAAGGAACTTCTGGGTCTGTTTCTTAGACGTCCCCCAAATAGAAGCTTTTGGACCCAGTGTGAGACCAAGTGAGCTGGGTAAGCAAGCAGCTTCCCTGGGCCTCACAGGCATGCTCAACAGCGTTAAGAAAAATGAGGAGGCCGGCTACATCAAACCAAAACTCTCCGCCAGACATGTGCCTGCGGCAGCATGGTGCTGCAGACTGGGACCGGGCTGAGGGGCTGGGAGGGAGCTGGGGGGACCCTGGACCGATGCCGTTGTATCCCTGTGAGCGCACCTGAGAGCCAGGCCAGTGCTGATGGCAGAGGAGGCCTGGGATCTGAGGGTTGTGGCCACCAGGAGACCCTTTTCTCCTAGGCTACCCCATCTCTCCTTCTCTGATTTCTCTTCCTTTGGGCTGTGAGCTCTGTGAATGAGCCAGCTAGAGCCAGACTCTGGTGAAGTGAGAGAGGCACTTTGGCAACAGAGTCTCTGTAAGATCAGGTGCGGATAAGCGCCTCTGGTGTGGAGAAGCTCAGAGGTCTTCTCCCCACACCTCTGCCTTCAGCAACTGCCACCCACATTTGACCCACTTCACTCCTCCTCAACCTAGGATGGCTTCAGTGGCCTGGGCTAGATTTCACTGCCTTCTCGATAATGTGGATGATGTCCCATCCCTCTCCAAATTCACTCATTCATTCATCCAGGGTACCACTGGGCAGCTAGGCAGCACCGGTGTCTGCTCTGAACTCAGCACTGTGCTGGCCTCCCATTTGATTCCTTTGTGCCCTGACTCTTTCTGCATTCTGTTACACACACACACACAGACACACACACACACAGGCATCTTGCTTCATCTATTCTGGTTTTCTCTTCTCTGTGTCTCTAAACAACCCAAGGGAAGTTCTCATGTCTCCTTCCCTTGGTAACAGGTGATATGGATTGCTGGATATATGCAGTGTTTCACACAGACCTCAGCTTGAGTCCTGACTCCAGCCCTGCCCTTAACTATTAATATCATAGGTAACTTAAGTGGGCTCAAGTTAAAGATGGGCTCAATAAAAGACAGAAATGGTATGGACCTAACAGAAGCAGAAGATGTTAAGAAGAGGTGGCAAGAATACACAGAAGAACTGTACAAAAAAGATCTTCACGACCCAGATAATCACGATGGTGTGATCACTGACCTAGAGCCAGACATCCTGGAATGTGAAGTCAAGTGGGCCTTAGGAAGCATCACTATGAACAAAGCTAGTAGAGGTTGATGGAATTCCAGTTGAGCTATTTCAAATCCTGAAAGATGATCCTGTGAAAGTGCTGCACTCAATATGCCGACAAATTTGGAAAACTCAGCAGTGGCCACAGGACTGGAAAAGGTCAGTTTTCATTCCAATCCCAAAGAAAGGCAATGCCAAAGAATGCTCAAACTACCACACAATTGCACTCATCTCACACGCTAGTAAAGTAATGCTCAAAATTCTCCAAGCCAGGCTTCAGCAATATGTGAACCGTGAACTTCCAGATGTTCAAGCTGGTTTTAGAAAAGGCAGAGGACCTGGAGATCAAATTGCCAACATCCGCTGGATCATCAAAAAAGCAAGAGAGTTCCAGAAAAACATCTATTTCTGCTTTATCAACTATGCCAAAGCCTTTGACTGTGTGTATCACAAGAAACTGTGGAAAATTCTGAAAGAGATGGGAATACCAGACCACCTGACCTGCCTCTTGAGAAACCTGTATGCAGGTCAGGAAGCGACAGTTAGAACTGGACATGGAACAACAGACTGGTTCCAAATAGGAAAAGGAGTATGTCAAGGCTATATATTGTCACCCTGCTTATTTAACTTATATGCAGAGTACATCATATGAGAAACGCTGGGCTGGAAGAAGCACAATCTGGAATCAAGATTGCTGGGAGAAATACCAATAACCTCAGATATGCAGATGACACCACCCTTAGGGCAGAAAGTGAAGAAGAACTGAAGAGCCTCTTGATAAAAGTGAAAGTGGAGAGTGAAAAAGTTGGCTTAAAGCTCAATATTGAGAAAACGAAGATCATGGCATCCGGTCCCATCACTTCATGGCAAATAGATGGAGAAACAGTGGAAACAGTGGCTGACTTTATTTTTCTGGGCTCCAAAATCACTACAGATGGTGATGGCAGCCATGAAATTAAAAGATGCTTACTCCTTGGAAGGAAAATTATGACCAACCTAGACAGTTTATTAAAAAGGAGAGACATTATTTTGCCAACAAAGGTTTGTCTAGTCAAAGCTATGGTTTTTCCAGTAGTCATGTGTGAATGTGAGAGTTGGACTATAAAGAAAGCTGAGCACTGAAGGATTGACGCTTTTGAACTGTGGCGTGGAGAAGACTCTTGAGAGTCCCTTGGACTTCAAGGAGATCCAACCAGTCCATCCTAAAGGAAATCAGTCCTGGGTGTTCATTGGAAGGACTAATGTTGAAGCTGAAACTCCAATACTTTAGCCACCTCATGCAAAGAGGTGACTCATTTGAAAAGACCCTGATGCCAGGAAAGATTGAGGGCAGGAAGAGAAGGGGATGACAGAGGATGAGATGGTTGGATGGCATTACCAACTCAATGGACATGAGTTTAAGCAAACTCCAGGAATTGGTGATGGACAGGGAGGCCTGGCGTGCTGCAGTCCATGGGGTCGCAAAGAGTTGGACACGACTGAGTGACTGAATTGAACTGAACTTGAGTGGGTTAGGCCCTGTTGTCCTCTGTTTCCTCATTGCAGTTAACAAAAAGAAAGGGAAAAGGATGAATTGAGAGAGCAGCATTGACACACATACACTACTTATCTCAGGTGGCCTTGGCCCGCAATCGCTTGGAGGGAGGCTTGGGTTCCCAGCCACAGAGCGAGGCCAGGCTGTGGTGGTGAGTGCACCAGATCCTGGCCATTAGACCAGCGGTCAGTGACAAGGGGCCTGGCCCTTTGGCTTTACAGAAAAGAATTTCCACAAAGACAGAAAGTAGGGAAGCAAGTAGTTATTAAGAGGAAGAAAGAGTACAGGATGTGTGCATAGACACAAGTGCAAACTCAGAGGGAAAGTCCTTGAACTGTGCTCCCATGGCAGTTAAAATCACTTACGTGGGGGCATTTCTTCCTGTTTTCCTTTGGCCAATCATTTTGAGTTACCTGATCATTTTGAGTTGCCAGTTTATATTTGGTATATCTCAGGATCCTTCCATGTGTGTACAGGCGTTTCTTAGCCAAGATGAATTCTACCGCAAAGGTCTGTGGGTAGAGCATCCATTGACATCAATCCCCCTTTAACCTCCAAGGAGCCTTTCTGTGCACATGTGGTTGGGGAGGTCTCCTGATTTCAAGAATGAGAAATATGTTTTCTAGGCAGGGCCCAGCCTCCTCCCTTAATTGTCCTACTCTTACATTATATTAGGGCTTCCCTAGTGGCTCAGACAATAAAGAATCTGCCTACAATGCAGGAGACCCAGTTTGGATCCCTGGGTTGAGAAGACCCCCTGGAAAAGGGAATGGCTACCCACTCTAGTGTTCTTGCCTGGAGAACTCCATGAACTGAGGAATCTGGCGGGCTACAGTATTATATCATTTTTATTATTGTAATTATTGAACAACAGCATATAATTATAATTCACTCATAATTATTCATATATATAATGAATATTATATGAATTCATAATCATATATATTATTCATAATTTATGTAATTATTGAACAACAACAATTATTGTTGTTGTGTTAGTCACTCAGTTATGTCTAGCTCTTTGCACCACCATGGACTGTAGCCCACCAGACTCTCTGTCCATGGGATTGTGCAGGTGAGAGTACTGGAGCGGGTAGCCATTCCCTTCTCCAGGGGATCTTCTCGACCCAGGGATCGAACCTGGGTCTCCTGCATTGCAGGCAGATTCTTTACTGTCTGAGCCACCAGGGAATCATATTATTAATACTTACATATATATTATATTATTATTCTGCAGGGAATGACTCTCCAATTGCTTTACCCTGGGGGGTGGGCATGTATCTCCTGTTTCACGACCCTGTGTGAACTAGACAGCTAGTGGGAAGCTGCTGTGTAACACGGGGAGCTGAGCTCTGTGATGGCCTAGAGGGCTGGGATGGGGGAGGCGGGAGGGAGGCTCAAGAGGGAGAGGATGCTTGTGTACTGATCCATGTTGTTGTAGGGCAGAAACTAGCCCAACATTGTGAAGAAACTATACTCCAATTAAAAAATAAACTTAAAAAAGAAGAAAGCACTTCTTCCAGGCTTATATCGAGGTAGAGACTTGTTCAGACTTGGTACAGAGTTAATGCTCTCAGATGCAAGTGGCTCCCTCTTGGCTCTTCAGTGGCCCGTCACAAGGGCATGTAGTGGCTGCATGAGAGTCTGTGTTCTCCTCAAATGTCTCCTTGGAAGAGTGGGTACTACACCGCAAGTTCTCTTATGATTTTAGCTTTTTTTCTTCTTCTTTTTTTCAAAGGAGGTATTTTCCAACATACACAACAGAAGAGTGGACATATAGTAAACCTTTGCATCCATCACTACTTTCAAGAGTCAACAACTACCACGTCTCCTGTGTCACCGGCCTCCCCCCATAATTTTTTTTCTTGAAATATTTTAAAGCAAATTTCATCCATCCTATCATTTCAACTATAAACATTCCAGTGCGTATAACAGAAAAAACGTTAAAGAACATAACTACAATTTTTTTTATTACACCCCCGAAATGAAGTATTCTTCATTAATCTAACACCCAGTCCATATTTGTTCTCTCCCCAGTGATCTCAACAATGTCTTTTTACTATTGATTTGATTGAATCAGGATTCCCCAAAAGTTCACATTACATTTGATTATAAGGTCTCCTAGACATTTTCACACCAATCTGCTGTTCTGTTTTCAGTGGAAATGCTAGAAAAATGAGGAAGTTCTTACTTCCTGAAAATCTCCCAGCCTACTTCCTGAACCCATTCCAAGTAAACAAAAATTATCATCTCCTTTTTTGGGTGTTTTTAAATGACAAAAAAGAATTCACCCCCAAAAAAGGATTCAGCTGCTTTGAGATAAATGGGTTCCTCAAACAACTTTCAAACCCCAACAATCATCCCAGTGAAGAAGAAAAGCAGTCCATACTTCAGTGCTGCTGTTGGAGGGACTTTTTTCTTTGCAGAAAGACTTTTTTATGCCCTCCCACCTGCTTTTCAAAATCCACTAACCACAAAATTTACTCCATCCACTTTTTTCTCTCTCCCTTCCACACTCCCTCTCTCTTTTTTAGCAGCAACATACAAGCCGGCCATATTAGAGAGATGGAAATAAAGGTTCCTTAATGTTGTATGTGTCTTTGAAGTACATCCGTGCATTTTTTTTTTTAGCACCTAACCATTCCTCCCTCGTAGCCCTCGGCCCCTCTCAAATCGCCCTCTCCCCTCTCCCACCCGACTAACATCTCAGTCTGAAAATGCACAGAAATGCCTGGCTACCTCGCCCTGCCTTCAGTCTCACGGGGCTCAGTCTCTTTTTCTCTTTGGGTAAGTTAGACTGCACATCTGCATGCTCCTGAGGGGTCCAGAAGTGCAGCTGCAACAGGAGGAGGATGGGGGCCGGGGGCAGGAAAGAAGACATTGCTTGTGGTTCCCTTGGTGTCCTTGGGGAGAGAGGTGCTGTGACTGTGGGACTGCATAATGCAGTCTGGGGACTGCCTAATGCTGGGGTGATCTGGTCACAGAAACGCTGGGTCAGGGGATCTGAGAATTCCCCAGAGGTGTCAAGAGAAGTGATTTTTCTGTGGATTTCCCTGAAATGGACCTATGTGGGGGTGGGGGCAGAGGGTAGGTTGATGTGCAGAGCCTCTTCATGGATTTTTGCTTTCAGCTGCTACAGATGATCTGGGACTTAATGTCTGTGAATCTTCAGAATCTGGCGGATTTAGGGTATTTAAAAGAGTATTCGGTGGTGGAGTAGGGGGCAGAAAGTTGAGTCTGGGTCTGGCTTCCTGGAAATCTGTACCACTGATCTGTTGCTGTGTGTGGGGGCGTAGGTGGGAAGCAGGCTTGAGGAATGATTTCTGCATTGGGATGAGAACTGCTGAAGCAGGCACTGATGAAGAAGCTCTCTGGCTTGGGCCAGATGGAGTGGAGGAGGGGTCAGGTGAAGGGATCAGGAGAAAAAAAAAAGCAACTCATGGACTGAGGGTGGTTGTGGCCCTTTAGATCATGTCTCTAAACTGCCCAGCACTGCCCCCACCACCCCGCTTGCAGACTGTCAAGAGATCCAAATGCTAATTTCATACCTGACCACTCATGGACTTCCTGGTGGGTAGGTGGGTGAAGGAGTTACTTGCAAGCCTGCTTTCAAGGTAGTTTCACTCTTGCTCTTAAACTTACTCATTGCTGGTGTAGCAATTGAGGATCCAGTCCAAGGGCGGTCAGTGGGAATATTCCCTATCACAAAGTCTCTCTCTCACTCCCTCTCTTTAACCCTCTTTCTCTCTCCTTATCTGGCATGCTGTGCTGGCTATTGGTGGCGCTAGTGGTAAAGAACCTGCCTGCCAATGCAGGAGACATAAGAGACGCGAATTCAATCCCTGGGTGGGGAAGATCCCCTGGAGGAGGGCATGGCAACCCACTCCAGTATTCTTGCCTGGAGAATCCCATGGACAGAGGAAGCTGGCAGGCTACAGTCCATGGGGTCACAAAGAGTTGGACATGACTGAAGTGACTTAGCATACATGCTGGCTATTGGGCTGGAGTGCTAAACAGAGACAGCACAGGGCCCCTGGCAGCCTGCACGATGAGGCAAATGAGCTTTGCTGGATTATTGGGTGTATTAACAGAGTGTTACAGAAGCTAAGGTGGTAGAAAGAGCATAAGCCTTGGATTCCATCTGGTTTTAAAGCCACCTTTGTCATTTACTTTATACTATTGCCAAGTTGCGATTCATGGGGTCGCAAAGAGTCGGACACGACTGAGCGACTGAACTGAACTGATTGCCAAGTTACTCACCTCTTTCCTGGGTGAACTGAAGAGTATCTACTGCCTGGGGTGTTTTGAGTCTGGCACACAGCAGATGCTCAATGATAGTTAACATTTATGAATGCTTTTCACATGCCTGTGCACTGCGATTGTTTAGTCCTGAGGCAATTGGTAATCATGTGGGGTAGATATGCTGTGATTCTCATGTTATAGATAAGGAAACAGGCACAGAGAAATAACTTGCCCAATAGGGTCCCAGGAATAGTTTAAAGGGAGTTGAGATTTGAACCCTTGGTTGTCTGACTTCAGCCCATTCTTAACCACTGAACTCTACTGCCCCCAATGTTTGAGAAATGGTACTTCTATGCTAAAAATGGGCTCTGTTAGCTCAGCTGGTAAAGAATCAGCCTGCAACGCACTAGATCCTGGTTTGCTCCCTGGGTCAGGAAGATCCCGTGGAGAAGGGATAGGCTATCCACTCCAGTATTCTTGGGCTACCCTGGTAGCGCAGACAGTAAAGAATCCACCTGCGGGAGACCTGAGTTCGATCCGTGGGTTGGGAATATCCCCCTGGAGGAGGAAATGGCAACCTACTCCAAAATTCTCGCCTGGAAAATCCAATGGACAGAGAAGCCTGGTGGGCTACAGTCTGTGGGGTTGCAAAGAGTCAGACACAACTGAGCGACTAAGCACAGCACATGCTAACAATTTGGATTAAAGAATCTTAAGTACGGGCAAAAAAAAGGGGAGCTGGGTGAGTGACCAGTGTATAAGGAGATGGGGAAGCAGGACAGGCGATCTCTTCCAGGAGTTAGAGAGAGCTTCCTGTGGGAGGGAGAGCCTTCCCTAAGTGAAGAAAGGGAGGGTGTTTGGGGGTCCTGAACCGGGGTGTGGCTCAGGGGAAGGTGGAGTCTGGGGTGAAGAAGTCAGGGTGTGGAGACTGTGATGTGATGGTGGGAGGAAAGCTTCTGCAAACCTGGACGGGGGGAGGATGCAAGAGTGGGGACCTTGAACTTGGACTTGGTTGGTGCTGTGATGAGGCATGCTCTGGCACTCAAGGCCAAGGAGTCAGGTGGACAAGGAAACTTTGACGGCTGTAGCAGGGACCGCCACAGGTGAGAAGGGTGGGGCCACGACAGGGGCTGGGCTTGTGAGGATGACTGTAGAGCGGACACAGGGCAGGGGACAGTGGGTCAACCTGCTGTATACACGGCAGAAGCACGTGAGACTAGCTCTCAGTTGGAAGCAATCCAATTGACTGATCTTTCCTAGAGTTTTTCTCAAGAGCCTCGGCCCGGTAGTCACTGGACTGGTTACCAGAGTCTGGATTATGTTGTTGGTATTGTTTAGTCACTAAATCGTGTCTGACTCTTTTGTGGACACTGTAGCCCACCAGTCTCCTCTGTCCATGAGATCTTCCCAGGCAAGAATACTGGAGTGGGGTGGCATTTCCTTCTCCAGTGGATGTTCCCGACCCAGGGATCAAACCTGTGCTTGGCAGGTGGATTCTTCACCATTGAGCCACCCAGGAAGCCCCTGGGTCATATTAGATGAGGCCTAGAAAGTGGAGTCTGGTCCTCACTCAAGCCCACTGTGCATGAACACACGGGGGAAGAGGCCTTCCCTTCCCCCTACAGACTGTTACTGAGTGTCCCCTGTGTGTCGTTCACTGTTCTAGGTCCAGGGATGCCAAGATGGGTAAGAATCAGCTCCCCAGAGTCTCCCGAGGGATTTGGGAACATAAATAACAATGCCACATCACATGTGCTATAAAACAACAGCAATGGTGATAACGCTGCTGCTGCTGCTGCTGCTGCTAAGTCGCTTCAGTCGTGTCCGACTCTGTGCGACCCCATAGACGGCAGCCCACCAGGCTCCCCATCCCTGGGATTCTCCAGGCAAGAACACTGGAGTGGGTTGCCATTTCCTTCTCCAATGCATGAAAGTGAAAAGTGAAAGTGAAGTCGCTCAGTCGTGTCCGACCCTCAGCAACCCCATGGACTGCAGCCTACCAGGCTCCTCTGTCCATGGGATTTTCCAGGCAAGAGTACTGGAGTGGGGTGCCTTTGCCTTCTCCGAATGGTGATAATAACAGCAGCTAACCTTTGGTGAGGCTGACCACGTACCAGGCACTGCCATGAGCTTTATGTTTTAGTATGTAATCCTCACAACAACCCTAGGAGGTAGGGCCTATTGTTGTCTCCCGTTTTACAGATGAGGAAGCTGAGGTGTTGGGAGGTGAACCATCTTGCCTGAGATCAGAGCAGGGTATGAGAGCACCGGTCTTGGCCATGATACTGCTCTGCCTATGGGTCTGGAAGGCTGGGGAGAAGGTTCAGGCGCTGGGGAAGTGATGCCTTGTTAGCTGGGGTCTGCAGGATAAGCAGGAGGGCTCAGGTGCAGCAGGGTGAATGAGCGTCCCAACCTGGAACAAAAACTCATGCAAAGGCATGGAGGAGTGGAGGAAGGCGGTGTTTTCAGAAAAGTAAGAACTCTGGAGAAGGGAATGGCAACCCACTCCAATATTCTTGCCTGGAGCACCCCATGGACAGAGGAGCCCAGGAGGCTACAGTCCATGGGGTCGCAAGAATTGGATGTAACTTAGCGACTAAATCACCACAAGAACTCTGGAGTCACTGGAGTGGAGGAAGTATGGAGGGTTGGGAGCCGGAAATGAGGTTGGGATGCTGGTTGGCCCCAGATGGTAAAGGGCTTGGAAGCCCAGGAGCCTGGACGAGATCCTGAAAGTACCAGGGAGCCTGTGGTGGTTGGGAGTGAGGGGTGATGAGGACAAGGGCTTTCATGGCTGCATGGGGGTGGCCTGGCCTGGGAGGGGAGCCCTGAGGTGATAGGTCTAAATAGTGAGGCAGCCCAGGAGATAGACTGCACGTCACACTCACCTGGGAGTCAGGGGTGGCAGGAGGCCATGTGCTCCAGAAGGGTGGGAGGCAATTTCTCTGCTTAGACAAACTTTTTTTTTTTTTTAACCCAGAAAAAATTAGTCTACCTCATAGACTGGAAGGAGGCATGAGGAGAATTAACTCCTAGTCTCTGTAGGAAAGTGTTTGACGGTAATGAGCAAATGTTCATGATCTCTGCAGGATGGGCCATTGTATGACATGGGGCCCACGATGCCCAGATGAGCTTAGGAGAAAATGAGGGGGCCTGGGCCCTGGTAATGTCAAAAGCCACATCCTGACTGTACCCCTGTTGATCATATCCTTTCTGTGAGCTGGAATTCAGGAGACCCAGGCTCTAGACCTGGTCCAGGAAGACCGTGGGCTCCCCTTGTACGGGGCACGTGTGCTAAGTCGCTTCAGTCATGTCAGACTCTTTGTGATCCTATAGCCCACCAGGCTCCTCTGTCCATGGGATTCTCCAGGCAAGAATACTGGAATGGGTTGCCATGCCCTCCTCCAGGGGTCTTCCCAACCCAGGGATCAAACCCACGTCTCTTACATCTCCTGCATTGGCAGGCAGGTTCTTTACCACTAGTACCACCTGGGAAGCCCCCTCTTGTATGGAAGTTCATTTTCAATAAGACCATTCCCCTCTGGCCAGCCTGGGGGCTGACAGTTATGGCGCAGGACCTGCTTTGCAGACAGCAGGAGGCCTGGTCTCTGGGACCCCTTGGAACAAAACCCACACCCTCACACAGTCTCCACCCCTCAACCCTCTCTGTCTGGAGCCTAGAAGCCTGGGTTCCAATCTAGCTTTGTCACTTACTAGCTGTGAACTTGGGCTATTCATTTACTTCTTTGTGCTCCATTTCTTCACCTGGAAAGTGGGGGTGGTCATAGGGCAATATCTGTAGGGTGCTTAAACAGAGCCTGGTACATGGTAAGGGCCTTGTTATTATGAAGTCCTTTTGTGGCCTTAGCTGTGGATTCCACTACTTTCCTGAAGCAGCAGAGTTCATCAGGAGCCCAGAAGTTTGCTCAGAGTTCTGCCTGTGTTGCCTGATGACTTACTCATCTTTAAGGACCGCCTGGATTGGTGAAAGGACATCAAGACTTTGCCCTGAGCTGGGATCCTGGGAGGCCTCAGGTGGAAGTAGGCGCTGGACAGGGAGTCAGGGACCATGACTCTGGCCCCGGCTTGTCCCTATCCGCGGTGTGTCTTCCTCAGGCCTCCCTTTCCTCGTTGGTAAGATGATGGAGCTGGATCTGTGGATACAATTCCCGAGTTTCCCTCTCTGCAGTTGGGAATTGACGATTGACCTCTCTGGCCGCTAGAGGGCACACGTGTCCGCCTGGTGCCTCCTGCCGGACGTGCGGTAGGGATGCAGGAGGGATCCGCATTGCATCTCTATGTCTGCCTCCCTCCTGCGGGCCAGAAAAGGCCCCTCGCTTCCCAGAGTCCCGACCTCCCCGAAGGGTGCTAGCTTCTTCAAGATGGAGGGGTTTCCTGGTAGGGTTCAAGTTCTGTGTGTGGAGTGATGTCGTGGGCTGGGGCGGGACAGAGGCAGGGATGGGTTACGCAGATTCACCCGACCTACTTCCTGATGTCACTTGGAGGCTCCTTTTGCTCAGGAGCCCTGGGAAAGGGCAGACCCTTCCCAGGGAAGGTGCTGGAGAAGCAGGGTGTTCCTGGGATATGAGGTAAGCTCAGGACAAGGCCCTGCCAGGCTCTTTCCCTGCAGATTCCTCCGCCTCTGCAGAGCTGGGGTGGAGATGGCATTTTCCGCACACCTCCTCCTAGCCTGGCGTATCTATGCTCGGCGCTTTCATAACGGCTGCGAGTGGGGAGGTAGGAACTGGGCTTTGTTCTTCTGGGCCGGCAGCTCAGCCTCCCCAGTTCATATTCCCCTGACATGCACGTCAGCACACCTAGCAGCCTGTCCTTGCAGGTGGGGCCGCCTGTCTGCCCCCGCTGTCTATGGTTAGGTCCTGATCTCTGGGGCCAGCATCAGGATGTTTCTGAGCATCCCCTGTTCTTAAGTGCTGCCTGCTGGGCCCTGGCCACTCATCCCGAGGAATGAGCTGAGCGGAAGGACTTTGCTATCCCTGCTTCCAGGCTGCAGTGCCTGGGGTGGGGCCTCCGCAGCTTGGCACAAAAAACAACTTCTGCAGAAGGAGCGCCCTTTGCCAGATCCCAGGGAGTTCCAAGGGGCTGTCCTGAGGGGCCAGGCTCCAAGGTGCCCCTGCCAGGAGAGTGCCCCAGAAGCTCTTCCTTCTATGGGGCAGAGCTTGAGGAGAATTTAGTCTACCTTTTGCTTTATTTTATTTTTGGGGGGCCCATGCTGTGCAGCTTGCGGGATCTTAAGTTCCCCAACCAGGGGTTGAACCCCCAGCCACTGCAGTGAAGTGCAGTCCTAAGTGCTGGACAGCCAGGGAATTCCTCTACCCTTTGGTTTATATGTTTTGTCTTATTTAATTGTTATAATTACCCCAGCAGGTAGATATCATCAGTGCATTTTACACAGGGGGTGCCTGAGCCTCAGAAGGTGGAAGAACCTGCCCACGTTCTCCCAGCTGACAGAAGGCAGAGCTAGGATTGAACTGTGTCTAATGGGAACTCCGTGCCTCCTAGCTGCTCCCTGGGCACCCTCTAGCGGCTTCCTATCTCAGAAGAATGGCAGCCTGGTCCCTGCCTAAGTCTGAGACCTCAGCTGTCTCCAACTGCCCCTTTGATCACCTCCTGGGTTGTGCCCCAGACACGTGATGCTCATTCAACCACTGGAACTTTCCTCTGGATGTTCTGCTGCCCCAGCTTCCTTCAAAATTTGAAAACTTCTTCCTCCCTCACTTTAGTGGGGCCCACCTACAGGGCACCCCTTGGGGAAGCCTTCCCTGACTTTTGATGTCAAACAGCACCCTGCACCTTATATTATTTACAGCCCTTGCCCTGTATCACTAAAGTTACATTATTATCTTTTCCCTGTTAACATCTGCCCCCCTCCCTAGAATACAAACTCAGTTATAGCATCTCTGCCTGTATCACAGCAATAACTCTGGGGCCTAGACTGAGTGTCTGGGGGGGGCGGGGGCGGGCAGAGAAGGTGATTTAGAAATGTTTGGTAAACATTTGGTAAATGGATGAATGAATGATTGATACTTAGTATTACTATTTCTCCTCTGTGTTGTTGTTCAGCCACTCAGTCCTGTCTGACTCTTTGTGACCCCACGGACTGCAGCATGCCAGGCTTCCCTGTCCTTCACTATCTCTCAGAGTTTGCTCAAAGTCATGTCCATTGAATCGATGATGTCAGCCAACTATCTCATTCTCTGTCACCTTCTTCTCCTCCTGCCTTCAATCTTTCCCAGCATCAGGGTCTTTTCCAATGAGTCAGCTCTTTGCACCACGTGGCCAAAGGATTGAAGCTTCAGCTTCAGCATCAGTCCTTTCAATGAATATTCAGGGTTGATTTCCTTCAGGATTGACTGGTTTGCTGGGCTTGCTGTCCAAAGGACTGTCAAGAATCTTCTCCAGCACCACAGTTCAAAAGCATCAGTTCTTTGGCACTTAGCTTCTTTATGGTCCAATTCTCACCTCCCTACATGACTATGGAAATTTTGACTGTATGGACCTTTGTGAGTAAAGTGATGTCTCTGCTTTTTAATATGCTGTCTAGGTTTGTCATAGCTTTTCTTCCAAGGAGCAAGCTTTTTTTAATTTCATGGCTGCAGTCACTGTCCACAGTAATTTTGGAGCCCAAGAAAATATAATCTGCCACTGTTTTCATTTTTTCCCCATATTGTTTCCATGAAGTGATGGGATCATATGCCATGATCTGAGTTTTCTGAATGTTGAGTTTTAAGCCAGCTTTTTCCAGTCTCCTCTTTCACCTTCATCAAGAGGCTCTTTAGTTCCTTTTCACTTTCTGCCATAAGTGTGGTGTCATCTGCATATCTGAAGTTGTTAATATTTCTCACGGCAGTCTTGATTCCAGCTTGTGATTCATCCAGCCTGGCATTTTGCAGTCCAGGCCTGATGTCTCCTAAAGGGACTCCTGTCCTTGTAGACCCATCGGTTGATCCCTTCGAATTGTGCTTGTTCTTCTGGGGTATTGCTTCCCTCCTGTTGTTCATCTGCCATCCCCACCAGGACCCTGGGGAAGAGGAGGGAACTGGGCTGGGCTGAGTGCACAAGCTTTCCTCTGCTCTGGGGTGTGCCGGTCTGCATCTGTCCTCCCGGCTGCCTGCCCCCGAGACACCGCAGCTGCAGCTGGAAGGGCATGGGCTCTGCTGAGATGGTTGGAAGCGGTGGCAAGAAGGGGAAAGCTAGGCCAGCATAATGCAGCGCCTTGTCCAAGGTCTTCAGCCACCAGGTGGCCATGACAGTCCTGTGGAGTCATGACAGTCAGGTGGAGGGAGGCCTTGAGGCCATCTGTCTGTTCCTGGCTTGACAGATGCTTTCTCTTCACCCCAGCCTTGTTCTGTCCCCCACTTCTCTCCAAGGGCCACATGAGGCACCCCTTAGGAGTTTTGCCCTCCCCTCCACCCCTTCCCCTGACAAATTGCAGCCACAAGGGACTCAGCCAGCTGCCCGAGCTCTGCTCCACTCCCCATCAGGCGCACCTGTCCCCTCCCCGGCAGCATCAGCCAGAATCCTCACTGGGTGTGACTTTGTCCACAGTGCCACCAGGGAGGAGCATGGAAGTCACAGTACCTAACACCCTCAACGTCCTCAATGGCTCTGATGCCCGCCTGTCCTGCACCTTCAACTCCTGCTACACCGTGAACCACAAACAGTTCTCCCTGAACTGGACTTACCAGGAGTGTAACAACTGCTCCGAGGAGATGGTGAGCCCTGGGATGGTGGCAGGGGATGGGGGAGGAGGCAGGAGCCCCACAACATGAAGCCCCCTTTCCCACCACCTGTCCCTGCCTTGGACCAGGACTGCAGCATACCCTGGTGGGCTGTCTGCTCCCCAGGGCCTCAGCAGAGGTGTGTGGTCACACCTGGGTGGCCCTGGGAGGGCGGCAGAGATCTGGAGGTGACTGCCTCCCTTCCAGGTAAAGGCGGGGGAGGGAGGAGGGGGGTCCTGCTGTCCTTGCAGCTCCTCGCTCATCCAGCCCCCCCCACCCCATCCTGTCCTTCGCCCCCACTCAGTTCCTCCAGTTCCGCATGAAGATCATTAACCTGAAGCTGGAGCGGTTCCGAGACCGCGTGGAGTTCTCGGGGAACCCCAGCAAGTATGACGTGTCAGTCACCCTGAAAAAAGTGCAGCTGGAGGATGAGGGCACCTACAACTGCTACATCATGAATCCGCCTGACCGCCACCGCGGCCACGGCAAGATCTATCTGCAGGTCCTCATGGAAGGTGAGAGGCTGCTGGGGGGGCCCTGCCCATTCCCAGCCCGCTACTCTCCAGCAGGGACAGTGGGCGCCTTGGGAGAAGCTGTGCCCTCCTGAGGGGTGGGAGCCACAGCATGTGCTGGGTGGAAGGCATCTGTTTTACTCCTTCCAGTCCTTGAGGACTGTGTCTCCGAGAGTCCTGATGATGCTATCCATCATGATCATGACCTTAAGAATCTTGAGAACAGCTTTCATTTATTGGACACTTACTATGTCTCAGTTATAGGTACAGGTAAACTCTCTATATGCATTATCTCATTTCATCTTCATACAGCCCTTTCTCATCCCCATTTTACAGATGAGAAAACCAAGGCTTTGTGAGGTACCTAAGGTCACACAATAAATAGTACAGCAACTTCCCTGGTGGTCCAGTGGTCAAGACTCTGCATCCAGAGGGCTTAGGTTTGGTCCCTGGTCAGGAAACTAGATCACACATGCTGTAACTAAGACTTCAAGTGCTGCCACTAAAGATCCCACATGCCACAACTAAGGATCCTACATGCAGCAATTGAGATTCGGTGCAAATAAATAATTAATTAAAAAAGAGAATTTAAAAAAATAGTGCAATCAGACATTGGTATATTTAAAAGGGATAAGCAGTGAGGATCTACTGTAGAGCCTTTGGAACTCTGTTCCATGTTATGTGGTAGCCTGGAAGGGAGGGGAGTTTCAGGGAGAACAGATACTTGTACATGTGTGGCTGAGTCCCTTCGATGTTCACTTGAAACTGTACAACACTGTTTATCAGCTATGCCCCAATATAGAATAAAAGGTTTATAAAACAAATTGGCAAATTTGTTAGCGTTGCCAAAATGTTAATAATTGGTGAAACTGTGAAGAGTATATGGGAGTGCGGCAGCTTTTCTATATTTTACTTTTTAAAAATTAAAAAAATTTTGAGAGAAGTTTTTAATAAAAGAAATGTTACTGAAGAAGTGTGAAGAAAAAAAAAAAAGGAAAAATAGTACAGTTGGGACTCAGATTGGTCCATCGGCCTCAAAGCCCATCCTCTTGGATATGGTATTGGACCACTCACCCCTGGCGATTTCAGGTGCCCTGGGATTATGGGGTGGGCCGGGCGCTGAGAGGCTGGGTTGGATTTTGGCTATGACTAGCTTTCCCGCACGGAGAAGGCAATAGCACCCCACTCCAGTACTCTTGCCTGGCAAATCCCATGGACGGAGGAGCCTGGTGGGCTGCAGTCCATGGGGTCGCTAGGAGTCGGACACGACTGAGCGACTTCACTTTCACTTTTCACTTTCATGCATTGGAGAAGGCAATGGCAACCCACTCCAATGTTCTTGCCTGGAGAATCCCAGGGACCGGGGAGCCTGGTGGGCTGCCGTCTATGGGGTCGCGCCGAGTCGGATACGACTGAAGCGACTTAGCAGCAGCAGCAGCAGCTTTCCAGCAGCAGAGTGAAGGCAGGACCACCCCGCGCGCGCTGCAGGGAGCAGGCGCCAGCGGGCGGGACTCCCTTTTCCAGCCCTATTGCTCAGCGGGTCTGTCTCCTTTCGTTCTCCAGAGCCCCCTGAGCGGGATTCCACAGTGGCCGTGATCGTGGGCGCCTCCGTCGGAGGCTTTCTGGCTGTGGTCATCTTGGTGCTGATGGTGGTGAAATGCGTGAGGAGGAAAAAAGAGCAGAAACTGAGCACGGATGACCTGAAGACTGAGGAGGAGGGCAAGACCGATGGAGAGGGCAACGCGGACGACGGCGCCAAGTAACGGCGGCGGCCCTGCGGCCCCGCCCCCGTGCGCTGCCCCTCCCTCCCCCACCCCGCCCCGCCTGCCCTCTCTCGGTGCGCTTCTCTCGAGCCAGGACCCCGGGGCCCGCCTGGGGCCGCCTCCTGAGCCCCTCCCTTCCTGTCCCCTGCACCAAGAGTGACCCACCTCTCTTTGATTTGAGAAACCTGCTGGGCGTCTGGGATGTGTGGGCCCTGGGTGGGGGGTGGGGGGTGGGGTGGAGAAGCGGGGTGAAAACTGCCAGCCCCTGAGAGGAGGCAGGAGGCCTGCGGGAGGGGCGCGGAGAGAGAGGAGGGGACCAGCTGTCCAGCCTGTCCAGGGCGTGGGCTGATCTGGTGGTTGCTTCAGAGGGGGCCTGAAGGTGGGACAGGGCTCTGGGGCTGCCCCTTCAAGGCGCGGGGCGCATGGCCCGGCTCCCAGCCCCGGGCGGCCTTGTCATGGGGGTGGTGACAGCTTCCTGTAACTTGGAGGCTTGTTGAAGGGACACCTGTGCGTTTCCTGGGTGTGGAAGGAAGGGGAGCCGGAGCTGGAGGCAGCCAGAGACAAGCCTTGACCCCGGGATCTCTACTCCTCGCCCTTCCCCACCTCGTCTGCTTCCACAGATGCCCCTGGGTCTGCACTGGCTGCCAAGCCTTTGGGACTTCTGGAGAGAGAAAAGTACCAAAGGCCTGCTGAGCGAGGCCATGGGGCAGGGGTCGGGTCTGTCTGGCTGGTGGTCCGTTTTCACCACAGTTACCCACTAACAGGAGATGAAGTTCAGAGTTAGCGGAGAGAGAGACAAGGGGCTGGGGGCTCTGTTGTAGAATGGAGTTTACGGTCAACTGCCTTCTCGCCCAGGGTGGCGGCTCTCACTGGGCCAGGAGCCGCCTCAGGTGTGGAGATGAGGAGGGTGGGGGTGGGAGCCACACTGGAGGAGCTGGTGCGCAGAGTGGAGGGCTTCACTGGGACTTCTGCTCAAACTTTCCCGAGCTCAGCAGGGTTCCATCTGGCTTTTGGCCGGGAGGGAAGCCTCTGAGACCGTGTGGCCATGTCACATCTGAAGCCATGTTACACCCTCCCCTGCCTGGACGACTCTCTCTGTGGAGAGCAGAGTAGCATTTGTGGGGAGCCAACTTTCACTGCCATTTTACTCACATGGAGAGGGAATTGCTTAAACCTCAGGAGAGGGAGAGAGACAGAGAGAAACTGCCTTGGAAGGCCCTCGGAGATCAACTAGCCTCGTTACCCATACTACAGACCAGGAGACTGAGGGTCACATTCACAGAAACCAAGGGGCCTGCTTCTCCTTGGGTTTCTTATTTTCCAGTTTGAATCAACAGAGCTACAGTTTGTGGAAGAGATGGGGAGAGGGAGTCGGGCTCCTCCAGCCCCACTCACCTCTTGGGAGCCTGGGATGGGGTGATGGCAGTGGGAGGGCAGAGCTGCCAGAATGCCCCACCCTGCCCCAAGCGGACCCTCTGCAGCACTTCCCAATCTTTCTCGGAGCTCAAGCCCTGCCCAGGCTCAGGGAGTCAGTGCCCAGAACCCGAGAATGGGAGTCTGGGGAAATGGGGTGGAGACAGGACTCCAGCAGCCTCTGGGACCATTCTCTGCCTCTGCCCAGCAGAGGGGAGAGAGCAATAGCATATGGACGATTCACTTTAATTCACTTCAACTCACCATCCATTTATTGAGCATCTCCTATGTGCCAGGCACTGGGCCAGGTACTGGGGATGTACACAAAGCCATAACAGAGCTGGGAACTGCTAGGTCAGCACTATGGGGAACCAAGATTTTTTTTTTTTTTGGTGCATCTAATTCCACCTCTGCAGCTACTGCTTCCAGGGCTGGAGTAGGAGAAGAAGGAAGAGATTCCAGAATCTGGGCCCTGGGAAGGGAAGAAAGGAAGGAAAAAGGGAAGATACAATAGGGAAGAGGGTGAGAGGCCAGGCAGAGTGCACACAGAGTTGGGGATGGGCCACAGCCTGAGAGCTCCTAGGTGGGATGAGTCCAGCTCATCTGGAAATTCTAAGTCATCAGTACCTAACTGCCAATCAACACACTGCCAATGGGGGGTGGGCTAAGCCCCCAGGATACCTGGGGTGGGTGGACATTGCCCATCCTTGAAGCCAGCCAGCTGAGAGGGGAGAGGTGGGTGGTGGGCACCTTGATCTCCAGCTGAGATCAAGGGTGGTTGTAGATACACGTCTGCCCCTTGCAGATTTCGCTTTTTTGGGCAACTTCTTAAGTGCTCTCCTCTTCCAGGATGAGGAAGGATCTGCAGATGCTGGAAGCTCTTCTTTTTCATAACATTTAGGGGAATTATTTGCAAGATTCCCTAGGTTTATTCTAAGAAATTCTACTCTCTATAAAAGAAGCCTGAGACTTTCGGGTTCCTTCCTTTCTCTGCCCTGACCTGGAGGGTCCTAGGGAGAGCAATGCCTCTCCAAGGGGCCTCAGATGCCTGAGCCGATGGGGAGGGACCAGGAACCACCTTTGTCCCAGGGGCCCATCTTCATATGCTCTTTCTTCCCAAGCCTCTTAAGAATCTCTTCCAGAGGCCTCATGGAGCTACCTCCCCCAAGGCGATGAGGTTGGGAACAAAATGGGGCTTCTGCGAGTAGAGGTGGGAGACCGGTGAGATGTCCCCTCGGCACCCTGCTTTCTAGCGTGGACCTCCTCCTGCACCATGGGGCTCAAGCCCTGCTTCCAGCTGCACATTCCCATCACTGCACTCTGCTGGTTTTCTCAACTGCTCCTGCCTCACCTGCTCTCTTGGAACCCCCTATCTGTCTCTTTCTCCTAATTAAGGGTCCCTGTAAAGAGAGGTGGGCTGGCCAACCCATGGAGTTTAGCTTATGAAGAACAAAGTACACTTTTTCAGGACTGAAATGCCTTGAGGTGCCTTGGAACTGGCTTTGGAAATAGCTATCTGCCCCCTGGCTCTGGGCTAATCACAGTTTATTCTCGGTTTATAAAAAGGAGAAGCTGGATCCGTATTTCTCCTTGTGAATCTCCTTGGTGAGGCCGGGCTGGTAAGTATTTGCAAGGTCAGGTTAAGCAGATGGACAAATGAAAATACTGGCTAGGTCCAAAAAAGATAGTCCCAGCCATAGGAATGGCTTGATGTAATTGGAACGGGTGATGATCAAGAGATTTTTCTTCCTATCTGCGTCTTAAGGATAGACAGCCTGTGTCTTTTGCTGTGCCTCTTGCTGATGTTGTCCTTTATTGAAGCTTGCCGATGCGTTTGTACATAGTCTATATATAGGTAGAGATATATTATATATACAAATATAGGACATCTCACTACATCCACCCCAAAAGTTACACTGGGTAGGGGGGAAACAATCATTTCTCAATATTTTGAGTTGATTCATCAAAGGCAAATTATGGAATGTTCTCATGGCTGTTTGTGCACTTGGAGGGGAAAACACAGCTACTCATGCATTTTCTAGGACTGATGTGCTATGTGGTGATGGAAGAGGTAGTGGGGAGAGAAACTCAAGTGGTCCTCTGTGACCCAACCGCTGTGAGGTGTCTGCTTTCGGTAGCAGACTGAGTTTCTCCCGCGGTGTGTCTCCTTGCTTGGATGTATTGGCTGCAATAAACTGACGGTCTCCCCTGAACCTCCCTTGAGTGTGACTTTTTTCAGGGGGTGGGGCAAGTTGAAGCAGTGCCAGGACCGTCACAGGGGCCCCTGTTACTCCTTTCCTGGTGACGTCACTGACACTGCCGGGTCCCCATCAAGGATGAGGTCGTCCCGCTCCCCTCTTGTTGTCAGATGTCTCCTCTTTTTCCCTCGTGGCCTTCCCAGAATCCTGGGCGACTCCATCCACCTTGAAAGCACCCTGGGGACAGGGTGGCTAAACACCCACTTCTTGGAGGGCTCTTGGTTATTTCTGGATGACAACAACACTGCAAGCCCCCAAGGCCGACTGTCATGCTGGTGCTGTCTACTCTTTCTGGGGTTGGATGGGCCATCCTTCCTGCTCCCTGTTGCTAAGCTGCTTCTGACTAGGCAGACATCTCTTTCATCTGCTTCAGGCTCACAGAAAATAGACGACAGCTGGTGCAGAGTCTGCCCTCATGCAACTTCACGGATGAGGGTGGCTGCAGGGAGGAATCAAGTTGCTCGTGTCCCATCTGCGAACTGCTGTATCCTAGTGATGTGTTGATGTGTCAGCCCTCAATTTAGGACCAAAAGCAACCACCTGGCCCTGGGGTTCTGCTTCCCCTAGGCACATACAATCTTTTCCTCTCTTGCCTCCTGTTCTTATGTTTCTCTTTGCATTTTTCTCTCTCTTATGCACAGACACACACACACACAAACCCTTGCCTAGGAAGCTCACCCAATAAGAAAAGCCTCAACTTTCTGAATGTCAAGGGAATGCTGAAGTGGTTGGTTCCTGTTTTTTTCTTAGTTCCTTTCTCATTTTTGCCTGCTCCCCGGTAATCCAGAGACCTTCACCAGTGGTGAGTGGTCAGATGCATTTTAGAATATTCCAGGAGGAGCCTAACACTCATAGTCCTAATGCTGGCAGCTGCTCCCCAAGAAAGCAGCCAGATAGAAGCTGGCAGCCTTAAGCAGAGGTGGCCAGTATTTGACAGAACTGAAGCTACCCTAGTTTAAAAGGATGTCTGTCCTTGGAGTCCCGGAGTCCTTCCAAGGACCTGATGTTAGACAGGATGCTTCTTTACCTAACAGGGAAACTGATGCAAGCGACGTGGACTCAGGAGTAGAAGCTGCTAGGATCCTGGCTGGTTCCTTCTGGGTGGATACAGCATCTAACTCAGCCCAGGGCTTTTCCACCAGAGCCTTGGAGGACACCTCGGATCTGGGCCTGGCTCGTGGGAGTCTTCCCTTGTGGCTCAGCAGTAAAGAACCCGCCCACCAGTGCAGGAGACGTGTGTTTGATCCCTGGGTCGGGAAGATCCCCTGGAGGAGGAAATGGCAACCCACTCCAGTATTTTTGCCTGGAAAATCCCATGGACAGAGGAGCCTGGTGGGCTACAGTCCATGAGGTCACAAGGAGTTGGACATGACTTAGCCACTAAACAATAACAACTGGCTTCTGGGAGGGCTGGGTTTGGCTCAGGTGTCTCCCCTAAATTGATGTTTTGGGGCCCAGCCTGCTTGGGGCCTGGGGGGAGGTTTGTTTCTGATTGCTGAAGGCACTGCCGTGTCAGGGGAAGGTTAGCTCCCACCCTGGTGTTCAGAATTGCTCACCAGCCTCCCATGGCCCCCAGCCGAGGTGCCTGTACAAGAGCCTCCCCATCCCCACTGCTCCTTGGCTTCCCACTGGAGCCCCCGTGGCTCAGGCCATCGGCCTGCTCACAGCCAGCTGCCATGGAACAGGAGTCTGTGTGCCGGGCCTGAGTCTCTAAGACAGGTTTTAGAGCCCAGAAGAATGGTGGAGTTTGGGAGGGAGTAGATCTTTACATCAGACGGGTCCTAGGGACTACTTGACCAGGTCTCCTGATTATCCTGAAGGGGAAATTGAGGACCAGATTGGGGCAGTGACTTGCTTAAGGCCAGTTGATGAGTCCAGGACAATCCAGGATCTCCCAGCAGGCTCCAACCTGTTCTTCCCATAGCCCACACCTCGTCTGGGCCTAGAGCTCGGCACAGCTCAGCACAGCAGCCCACACCGGCCCAGGCGCCTGCCTGCCCCTCCCCAGAGGGCTTGAGTTGCACAAGAAGAGGCCCCAGGCTTCTCGTCAGGGTGCAGTTTTTAAAGCTGAGGTTCAAAGAGGGTAAGTAATTTTCCCAAAGTCACACAGTAGGCTATTGACAGAGCTTGGCTTTAGTTGCCTTTCTGAGTCCTCTTCTACACCCCAGTAGAGTGACTTTCTTCATGCTGGTGGTGTCCAGTCCCTCTTAGACCACTCGTCTTCCTTCCATCTTGCAGGGGTGGGGGTGGTATCTAGAAACCTTTAGGTGAGAGGAGGCTGGAGCAGGGCCTGGTGAAATGCGGGCTGGGCAGCCGGAAGGCGGAGCATGGGCCCCACTAGCTCTCCTGCCCTCCTCCTCCTTTGGCGTTTTGGGGCCTCAGAAGGTCCATGCTGGCTGGGCTTTGCAGGCATGCTTCTCAGATGCCCAGTGGCATTGCCCTGCACAGACTCATCCTGATGCCAGCCATGATGCCTGCTACCATGCTGACGTGCAAGGCTCCAACCACCCAGTGATTGAGGGTTCCAGAGGGTGATGGGGAAGGAAGTTCATCTTAGAACTAGATCCTGGCATCTTGATATGGCACATAAACTTGCCCCCATATAGATTAGTCTAGCCTAGAACCCCACTCCTCTGTGGGGCCGAGGACATCTCTGTCTAGGAGAGAGAAAGACTGTGGGATGCAGGTGGCGGGACTGGATGAGTTGAGTGCTCCCACTAGGCTAGTAGTGGGAAGCCTCACAAAGCAGCCTCTTTTCTCTGGCCATCATGACCTTGAGGGTCCATGAGGTGTTAGGGAAGGGGGGCAAGTGGACACTGGATGCTCTGCTTGGCAACTCAGGATTCCATGGGAGGGGCTTTCCCTTTTGCCTCATTGGCAAATCACCTTTGTCCTGACCGTAGCTGTCTCTGCTTCTCAGCTGTGACAAATTCCCTGTGAACAGGTGGCGTGAGGACTAGGAACTGTTTGCCTCAACAGATTGAAAGCCCCCTGTGGGCAAACGGACAAATGAAGAGGGTGGGTTCCGCTTGGAGGGAAAGTATATGTCACAGCTGATGGCCAAAAAGTGGTTAGGGCTGTGGCCACAGGGGAGAGGGATTAGCCTTGTCCTGTTCTGCCCCAGGGTGAAACATTAGAGCTGGCAGACAGAGGCGGGTATAGATCCAGCGTAAGTCAGAGCTGTGCAGAGGGTTGAGTTTCTTTGAGGTAATGAGATCTCGATCCCGGAAGGTCTTCAAGCCTAGCTTGGGGGTGTTGTCCAGAAGATGCATATATTAGGGCATACTTTTAGATGCTGTCTAAACTTACTGGCGATGTCCCTCTGCCGCTGTCATCTTAGGATTCAAATGACAGATGTGGGATTAACTCTTGCTTGGCTGAAGATGAACAGGACACACACAAGGGCAAACTCTGTCCTGTCTGGCTGCCGTGTTCCTGTCGTGCTCTATCCCAGGCTGCCTCTGCATCCTTCTACCTGCCTGCCCTGGCCATCTTTACTTGACTTAGCAATGGTGGGGAGAGGGCAGGTGGCAAAACCCTATTCACAGTGGGAAATAGGCTGGGAGAGGGTGGAAATTTGGAGTTAGGAACCCTCAGGAGCTTCCTTCCAAAGATCACACCAAGCCTAACTTGAATGCTTGGTCCTCCAGCAGGGGCGGAGTATCCCTTGTCCTTCAAGCAAAACTGCAGAAAATGGTGACAATCCTTTCCCCCTCCTCCCTTCACCCTCCCAACTTTGCTATAGTCTTCAGCCTCCCCATCCTTGTCTCATAGCATGTTCAAATGCATACGGCAGGAATACTGGAGTGGGTTGCCATGCCCTCTTCCAAGGGATCTTCCCAACCCAGGGGTCGAACCCATGCATCTCCTGCATTACAGGTGGATTCTTTACCACTGAGACATTGAGAAGCTCAGGTGGGTTCATATCCAGCCTCAGAGGGCTTGGATGGTGGGGCCGGGTTGGTTGCAGGGATGAGTGACAGTTGGCTAGGCTAATAAGGATGATCACTTTTTACTGAGTAGCCACTCTGTGCCTTGCTCTGAACTCAGTATTCTGTGTGCATCAGCTGACTTAATCCTCAGGACAACTCCCCCAATATGCATTCTTTTCTCACTTTTACAGATAAAGAGACCAAGGTTCTGTTATACAAAGTATGTGTACATTCAAGGTGACACAGCTAGAAAATACTAGCAAAGAATTCAAACCCAGGGTGGAGCGATGCCAAAGCCATCACATCAGACTGTGAGAGGGCAGTGGACCAGCCTCTTGCAGCCCAGAGACCTGGGAGTGGGTGGGGGAAGGGCGACTCGGAGCCAGTCTCAAAATGACTGTAGACAACAAGAGGTGGGCAAAAGTGTTTGGAAGCAGAGGCAAAGCCTCCCCACTGGGATGTTTGGGATGCCCCAAACATCCCACCCTGACTGGCCTGGCCCTTGACCCCACAGCTCTGTGCAAACAGCTCTGGCCTCTGCCGGCCACCCTCTCCTCTCTTGGTTTCTGAAAATCTATGAAAAATTTTCTTCACCTGCTGACCAGTTGCCTCTATCGTTACCCCTCCTCCTCGGCCTGTATCTCACTCCAACTTCCCCAGGCGACCCTTCACTCCGGGCAGACTCTCTCCATGCTGCTTCCCTTCCTCTTGGCCAAATCCTGACCTTCTGTCCCTGTCATAGCTCTGCTCCTACCCCATGCCCTCCCTTTCCCCTCATTTTACAAGATCCACTGCTCCTGCACTAAAATGTTCATAGCAGACGGGATCAGAACATCCAGGGAGCCTTGCCTGGCGCTCTGTTCCATTTTATGCTCCTGGTTTGGTCAGTCTGTCCCAGTGCCCAGCTCAGTGGCAGGACCAGGTCTAGGGTTCTGGGAGGACATCTGGCCATTCAGCTGACAAGGCAGTCTCCCTGCGATCAGTGACCACCTTCCCGATGCCTCCGACCCCCAGCCCTCCTGAACCCCCATCCTCCCTTGATGGGAAGGCAGTGAGGAGGCATGGTAACCCCTGAAGCAGAGAGGTAAACACAGCTCTGGGGTGCTGGGCAGGGTGGCAGAGACCTTGCCGTGGGGCTTCACACCCCACCCCAAAGTGGCCCAGAATAAAGGGATGCCCAGGACTCACCCCATCTCTGAGTTGCTGTGAGGGAAGCAGAGCCTGTTCCTGGAAGAGGGCACACACCCCTCTCCAGCTTAGGATAGTCCGGTGAGCATCTCTCTGGTCAGGATATTTCAGCTTCCTCCTCTCTCTGCCCTCCTCCTCCCAATGAGCTCATCTGTCTGGGGCTCCCCACCCCCTTTGCCTGAGAGGATGTTTGGAAAGAACCTGGCAGAAAACAGAAAAAGAGGAAGGGAGGGATGGAGGGGGTGGCTGCCTACCTGCCTGCATCCAGAGCCCTTAGAAAGTGGAGATGCCTGAGAAGGGTTCAGGAAGGGTTTATCTCCACCCCAACTCAGATGCCCGGTGGGCTGGGGATCAGCAGGCAAGGTGGCCAGTACTGGTTCCTTGCTGGACTGCTGAGCCACGTGCCTGCGGGTTGGTTAGGTACACTCTGTCGGGTTAACCCCCTCAGCACCTGCCAAACTTCAGCGGATGCTGAGACTGTGGCTGGGGCAAGCCGGCAGTGAGTTGGGGGTGGGGGCAGAATAGTAAGGATGGGCAGCGAATAGACCGAGGTACACTAGAAAGAGGTTCCCAAATGTCTGTCCAGGTCACATCCACTCTACCCCAACCCCAGAGGCAGAAGGATTTGGGGGCATTCAGCTTGAAGTTCATGCAGAGCTTCCTGGCTCCTGCAGTCCCGCGGTCCTGAGGTTGGGGCTCTGTTTATAACCGGGGGTTATAAGCTCTGGGGTGTTGATGCAAGTGGTCCATGGTTGGTGGGAGAGGCTGTGAAGTGGAGGGCTTGGGGGGCTCCCTGCAGAGCCCCTCGTCCTCTGCCTCTAAGAGCCGAGTCAGCAGGGTTGCCCTCCAGCCCCGTTACCTGCAATGCCCGGACAGGAGCCGCGAGGGCTTGTGGGGGAGCGGGGGAGGCGAGCGGGAGGCAAGGGCGAGAGGGGAGCCGGGGGGGTGGAGGGGGGCGGCTCCCTGCCAAGTTCTCTTTACTTAGAAGGAACTCCTCTTAAAATAGCTCTGGAGACCTCACCAGATCTCTCCCTTCCTCCCCTGCCGGGGTCTTGGCTCGCTTTCTGAGAACAGATAGGGGATGGAATCTTCCATCACCACCCCCTACCCCCCACCGTGGAAGGTGGGACCGCGCCCAGGGGTGCGTGCCTTCCCGGGTAAGAGCATCTCCCGGAAGGCTTCGAGCCAGAGCTTTAACCCCCGTTCCTGCCCGGGCCATGTCCCCACCACACTCTGACACTCTGACCCTCATCTCGTGCTTGCGCCCCCTTCCTAGCTCCCATCTTGCTCCCGGGAGGGCCGGGGGTGGGGGCCGAGAGCAGGAACTGAGAGAGGCTCGCCTATCTCAGAGAAGACTGTTGGACTAACTGCCTCAAAGAACCGCTTGAACCCTCCCCCCGTCCCCCCTCCCCCACCCCCCTACATAGAAAAAAAATCCTTTCCCCTTAAATCTAGGCCCTATCTCCTCCCACCTGATAACAGCTCCCTGACAGCTCCTTGGCCCAGGGCCCAATCCCTCTATGCCTCCCTGAAAACTTGCTCTTCAGGGTATTTCTGAGCCAAGCCGCCTAAGACCTGAGGGTGCAGGAGCCCACCCTCAGGAATCCACCCTGCTGGGTGCAGGTGGGGGCTGTGTCCCAACTGCCATCCTGCCTTCTAGGACTTCCAACAGAAGGAGGAGGAGGAGGAGGAAAGAGCCAAGGTACCTGCCCATCTCCCTCCCAGACCCCAGACTGGGGCTCTTGAGTTGGATGAAGGGGGTTTATGTCAGGGAGGGCTCTGCAAAGAAGTAGCTTTCTAAAGGTGGGACAGAGGAATTCTGACTTTTGCTTGCCCTCTCCCCTGGCATCCCTGGATGGATCAATCGATGGACTAGGGTTTTGAGAATTTTTGAGGAAAGTGCTCTCTAAATGTAAAATTCCTCTAGCCGCTAATGCATCTCTCAAACACTTTTTCTGCCCAGTTGTGGAGCCCTCCTGATGTTCTTTAGAGGAGAGCTGGGGGTGTGGAGGGAGGGAATCAAATAATGGGCTAGATTCTAATTCTGACTTGAAGAATCACTTTCTCTGTGACCTTGGCCCACACATCTTACCTCTCTGCGCCTGTTTTTTCATTTGGGAGGCGTATGGATTTTGTAAAGACCCTTCCGGCTCTACGAATTGGTGAGCAGAGATGCAGCTGAAAAGGTGGAGGGCATGGAGGAAACTGGCACATTTTCGGGTCACCAGGATCTAGAGATACCCAGGGAGCTCTGTCCCCTCCCAACCCCCTTCTCTGGGCAGGGGTCACGTTCCTTCCCTTTGGCTCACCTCCTGACTCACCTCAGGCTCCAGCTCCTGAGAAACATAACCCCTGCTGTAAAAATAAATTGAGCAGCGAGGAGGCCTGGCCCTGTGGATCTAGTGTCTGGAACCTCCTGGCAAAGGAGGGGGTGAACGTGCAAACTTGGAGACAGAAAGAGGCTTAGACTTTTTAGGGCCCCAGACCTCTTTGAGAATAATAAGAGCTAAAATGTACTGGGAGCTGACCCTGTGCTTAGAACTCTATTAGCATTTTACATGTGATAATAGCTCATCCAGGGCTTCCCTGGTGGCTCAGTGGTAAAGAATCTACCTGGCAACCAGGAGATGCAGGTTCAATCCCTGGGTCAGGAAGATCCCCTAGAAGAGGAAATGGCAACCCACTCCAGTATTCTTGCCTGGGAAACCCTGGACAGAGGAGCCTGGTGGGCTGTAGTCCATGGGGTTGCAGAGGAGTCAGACACAACTTAGAGACTAAAGGACAAACAACAACATCTCATCCAGTCTCCATAGGTCTACATCTGATGTCTGTGATGCTTGGGGTGAGCACACAAATGGAAATTACATATATGTCTAAATATAAGTTAAGAATCAAGATAAAAAAGTGTGGAAACTTACCTATTATCTTCTGTCTTTGATGGATTTTTCTCAGTCTTAATTTTAAGGCCAGGGCCCAAAGCCATTCCCTGGTCCACTCTTCCCTGGTCCTTGGAGGATAGGGTCTCTGATGCATGTCTGGATGTCAGGTTCCACCTGAATGTCAAGTTCCATCCACTCCCCACCCTCTGCAAACAGCTGCCCTTTGCCCTCTCCCCAGGCCTGTGGGTACACATTCTGCACGGGCAGCTCCTAAGAGGATGGGCCCAGGGAAGAGGCTTGCTCAGAATTGGGTCATTTGAACAGAGAATTCCATGATCTCAGGTGTCTGGAGCATGGTCTAGAAGATGAGGTGTAGGGATTACCCTTCCCTGCTGTCCCAGGAACCACTTTTCCAGTGAGGAGGAGGGGGTGTGATCAAAGGAGGGCCAGAGTGAGACCCTCCAAACTCAGCAGCCCAGGGCTGAGGCCCCTGTTGCCCAGGTCTAAGGGTGGCATTGCCCTGAACAATTTCACGAGGTAAATATCACTTTCATCATATTTCAAATGAGGTTTCTGCAGAAGATTGCATAACTTGCTCAAGGTCATCCAACAATAAGCTGGAGCCGGGACTTGATTCCCCAGCGTATAGCTCCAGAGCCACTGTACCACTATCACAGCTATACTGAATCTTTCTCCCAGGAAAAAAAAGAAAAAACCACATAGACTTCCAGCATTTCCCATACAACCTCAAGGGGTCCATGATCTCTGAATCCCACCAAGGACCCTCAAGTCAAGAAGGTGGGTGGTGGGGGGGCTGTAGCAGGGGTCAGGCCACGAAGTGGAAGCAGGTTTCCAAGTGTGGAACCAGTGTCCAGACAGGCGAAGGATGGAGGGTCAGGAATGCAGACAGGACCTGCGGTGGAGGGAGGGGGCTGGAATGGTTGGGTAGGGGGCCGGAGGAGGAGAGCAGACGTGAGATACTAAACCACTGGGAATAGCACTGTGCGTGGGCGCATGCCTGGGAGTGTGTGTGCTCAGTCCTCAGGACTCTTTGCGACCCCATGAACTGTAGCCCACCAGGCTCCTCTGCTCGTGGAATTCTCCAGGCAAGAATACTGGAGTGGGTTGCCATTTCCTACTCCAGGGGATCTTCCCGACCCAGGGATCGAAACTGTGTCTCTTCCGTCTCCTGCGTTGGCTGGTGGGTTCTTTACCAACCGAGGCACCCGAGACAGGCTCCCTTGTAACTCCAGAGGTTCTGGGAAAAAGCCCTCTGACCTGGCTGTGACCACCCCCCTCCTATCCCGGGCTAATCTACCCCCACTTCAAAACAGAGGCAAGCCTAAGAGAGTCTTCGAGGATTCTGAAGGACACAGGAAACCCTTGGAAGAGGGGGAAAAAGGGAGGTTCGAGGGTGGAGGGGGTGGCCTAGGTGGAAAAAAGAAGTAGGGGCTCCCCAGAGGGTGAATCAGGGCTTGGACCCAACGGTAGGGCCTGGCCGGATTCCGTAACCAGGAGCATCAAGATTTCTGAGGAGTCTATAAAGCAATGGGAGAGGTTGGTGTGCGGTGGCAGGGGCAGTTTGCAGTTGGAAGCCGGGTCCGTGGGACCCTGTACAGCTGGGCTTCAAGGTTGCACACACGCGCGTCGGCGGCCGCAGTGTACATACAAGCCCGCACACGCCCACCGGCTGCGGCAGTGCCGGCTGCGGGCGACCGAGCGGTCCTTTCGCGGCCCCGGGAGAGGGAGCCGTTACCCAAACTCGTGTTCCCCAAAGCAGACATCGCAGCCTTCCAACACCCGAAACGCTCCACCTCGACTCCTCCCCAAACTATCCTCCTAATTGGCAGCTCAGCGCACGGGATGATGCGGGCGGCTGCGGGCGGCCCTGCAGTGCCAAGCCGCAGCCGCCCAGCCCAAGCCGGAGAGGAAGCAAGGGGGTGTGTGTGTGTGGGGGGGGGCGGTGCTGGGGGTGCGGCCGGCTCCCGGGGCTCCGGGACCTGGAGGCGGGGGCGCCCCGGGCTCCGCGGCGGCCACCGCCCCTCCTGCGGCTGGAGCGCTTCCAGAGCAGAGGCGCAGCGTCGCTCGCCTAGGTGCTAGCTCGGCGGGCCTCCTGGCCCTGCTCGCGTTCCTCCTCCGCGGGCTCCTCCTTCTCCTCCCGCGCCCCCGGCGGCCGCTCCTGCAGCCGGCTCCTCCTCTCCCTCCCTGCCTCCCCCTCCTCGCGCTCTCCGCGCTAACTTTCCCGAGCCCTGGCCAGCGGCGCAGAGCTCCCCGGCAGCCTCCGGCCCCACTGCAGACCGCGGGCTGCGAGCGCGGGTGTGCCCTGTATCCCGTCCCCGCGCCCCGGGGGCGCTCCGGAGAGAACAGAACGATGCCCGGGGCTCGGGACCAAGGCGCAGCCCGGGCGAGATGGCTGGGCATTGGGCTTTTGGGTAAGACAGACACCCGGCTTGGTTTCTTCTACCTCTTGCCCCAACCCTTCCCCCCTCCCCCTCCCCCCAGAGCAGGGAACACTTAGAAGAACAGCACCTTGGATAGGGTGGGCTTTGGAGCGCGGCCCCCAATGAGCGGCTCCAGCTACTTCCAGGACGCCGTTTGGACTGCTGAGCTGCCGGGGGACCTTGCGCCGTCCCCCGCCCCATCCCACCCGCCAGCCCGGAGATTAGTTCTTTGCTGTCTCTAGTGAGTTCAGCTTCAGGAGCTGGAGCTTGGGGCCGCAGAGGTTTAAGCCGGCTGGGCGAACGTGTCTGGGATCGGATGTAGGAGATGCCCGGTGGGTTGCACGTGTGGTTGTTGGGACGCTGGTTTCTACCCCAGCCCGGAGCCCCTTGCAACTTAGATGCGTGTTGCCCCGGCACTGGCGTGCACCAGTTCAAGGCGGGGGAGCGCCCCTTCCTCCTGTCCCTTTTCCGTTTGGCTCCTCTGCTGTCTACTTCCTCTAGTGCCCATTGCCTTCTCTGCAGACTGGATGGGGTTGGAGGGACTTGGAGGATCGTTCAAGCCCTCCTTTAAATTTTATTTATGTTTTTATGGCTCGAGACTTATGGGAATCTTAGTTCTTCGACTAGGGATTGAACCCATGTACTCGGCAGTGAAGGCACCAAATCTTAACCACTGGACTGCCAAGAATTTCCCCCTTTTAGGAAGGATCCTGTCTCTCTTCTTAGGTAAAGATTCCATGGGGTTGGGCGGTGGGACCTGTTTAACCTGCTCTTGGCTCTTCATTTTTGGGATGAGTATGAAGACTAAGGAGGCACATCCGGAGACCACAGAAGGAACCCATGATTAGTGTCTGTTTTATGCATATGATACTTTTGAACGTCAAACTCCCAGAGATTAGGGAATGACATTTAGTAGTCCAGAATGTAGCCTTTCAGAAGTCAAAGCTGGATTTCAGTGTAAGCCGATTCCATCTCTGGCACCTGCACCTCTTCCTGTTTATATTTGTCAGATTTGGCTTTTGGCAGCTCCCCTCATCGGGTTGGGCACACGATGTAAGCATTTGGGCTGAAAACAGGAAGACAGAAGTCTTTAAGGGTGGCCGCTGCTGCTTCTGCCGAGGTAAACCGTGTGCTGACCTGTCATGTTAGCACCTGGGGGTGGAGCGGGGATAAAGTATGTCCTTCACTCAGGAGCCGCTGCTTTTGTTACATCCCTACAGCTGGTGTTCTCTCTTGTAGCTTAGGCACAGGTGTGCTGATTCCACGGTGACCCTAAGAGGTGGGTCTCTGTGAGGCCCGAGGCTTCTCTTCATGGGCAGGGCACAGTGGCCCTCTGCTCCCCCTCATCCCATCTCTGATCACTGTGGCCATGGCAAGGGGAAGGGGTCACTGGGGAATACAAACTCACACCACCATTAAACTAGCCTGCTTATCAACACCTCTGGCTTCCCTTTCTCCTATTGCCTGGTTGGCTGGTGGAATGTGAGTGCCAGAGTATTCATAGAACTTGTCTTCTGTGGGGAACCCCACCATACACCGTGTGTGAGTGTGTGTGTGTGTACACACAAAGGCACAGATTCTTGGTACTTTTCTCCAGGTGGAAACCCCCACATCCTCTAAGCACTGTTTGAGCTGATAGACTAGGGAGGGACAGAGGCCCATTGGAACAGGTTTGGAAGATTCCCTGAGCTACCCTCTGGGAGCCCGGGAGAGAGCAGAGTGATTCGTAGGGGGAGACCAGAAGACCCTAGAACTGGCCCCAGCTGCTCTGCCCCTTGCCCCTCTGGTCTGCCGAGGGAATACAGCCTGAGTCCCTCCCTGGACGTTGCCCAGGCAGCCACCGATAAGACCTCGCAGTGGCATTGCTTTGAGCTTGGCATGAAGACACCATCCTTGGTCTTGGTCCAGGAGGGGAGATGCAGAGATGACTGGACAGCCAAGTAGAGCATCAGAGCTGGCAGGAGCTTTGGAAACCATAGCACAGAGCTCCCCTCAGGATGTAGAAACCACGGTCCAGAGAGGGAAGGTGACTTGCTCACTGGTGTGTAGCCAGTTGATGGCCAGGTAGGCCAGAATCCAGGTCTCTGGGGCTTTGTCACACCAACTTCCCTCTCAGTTAACCACAGTCTGCTGCGGGGGAAGGTCAGCAGGGGTCGTGCTGATGGACTGAAGAAGCAGTGAGCTCGGGAGCCTGAGTGTGGAAGAACAGAGGCTTAGGGGCCCAGAGCTGTTCTCACAACTATGGAAACTGGGTACAGAGTAGTAAGCTCCTAGGAGTCCTCTACCCCTCCAGCTTCCTCTCCCCACATCAAACTCAATCTCCTAAGCGAGACGAAACTGATTTTTGATAATCTGACCAGACGCTCAGTTTTTAAATTGAGACACAGTTTTCAAGACGGCAGTATTGCAATTGAGGCTAAAAGGTGTCAGTCCCTTCCTAAGCACGTGACTGGTAATGTATCTGTCCTACCCACTCCTTACTTGTTGCCTGATCTGCTTAATTGCTGCGATCTCTGTGTAATTATCACTTGTGAGGGTGCTCTGTTGCCCAACCCTCTTTCCCTGGGCATGTATTTATTAAGGACTTGTTTAATGAGAAGGCAATTAAGCAGAGGGTGTTTAGTCCCACTCAGAGGAAGGAAAAGGAAAGGGTAAATAAGCGGTTCATGGCAAAGAAGATGGGAAAGCAGGGAAGAGGAGAAAGATCCCAGGGTTGGGGATTCATTCTTTTTTTGGACGTGCAGGCTTGTGGGGTCCCAAGTCATTATGGCTGCTGTGGCGGGTGGGACCAGCATGTTAGGTAGACCCCAGGCACAGATTCTCCCACCTTGCCCCGCTGCTGAGGGTGTAAGGATCTCTGCAGAAGCCACACCCATTCCATGGCCTGCAAGAGGAGGGATGGGCACACTGCTTGGAATTGTTTGCAAAGCTGGTTTTGTTGAGCATCCAGCGCTGTCTCAGGGGCATGTTTCTATCCTGGCAAAGCTCCTGGGGGTGGGCAGGAAGCCGGCAGGTTGCCTAGGGAGAGGGAGCTGAAATCTTTCCTCTGTCTTTGGGCCCAGGGGCCTTGCCTGGCTCAGCCCTGCCTCCCACAGCCCCTAGGGCCTGCACCCCAGGAGGGGTCTTGTCCTGCTGGCCTCGGCCCACTTTCTCCCTCCCAGCTCTTACTTTGAACCTGACTCCCCTGGGGCCAGTGTATCAGCTTCTCTATTAAAGTCAGCCGCAATTCTGCCTGCCTTGCCAGGCAAGCCCGGGGAGCTAAACTTAGAGTGTGCTCCACGCTGCCCCTCTTTCCTCCTCTCGGCCTAAGTTGGGTATCACTGTACCCGGATATGGGAAAAGGTGGCAGAAGATTTCTGCCTTGGCATTTGACTTGGAACGTCTGATGGTAGATATGAGATCCCCCTTGGTGTATTTAATAAGATTTGCCTGTACAAATATATTTTTACTTTAAATGGGAGGCCTGAGTCAATCCTTAGACATAATCGGGTGGGATAGGAGGGGGCCGATCAGAAAACAGCCAAGAAAATGGCTGTTCTGAGAACGGTTCGGCAGTTAGCGAGCAAAGACAAGGCTTAGGATTGAATTCCACAGGATCACGGGTCAGAGGACTTGTTCCCACCCATCCCAAGATGCAGGAAAGGGACCCCCAATCTGAAACACACACAAGATCACTTGAAATTCTAAAGAGTTTAGTTTGGGACAAAGAAAGTCCTTCTTTATCCGAGGAAGTAGCCACATGGAAATAATTACCTCCAGGAAGTAATACAGGGTGAAAGTATAAAACAGTGCTTGAATGGCTTGGAGATATTGTTGGCTGACACTGGTCCTTAAGTTGAGTGTCTTGGTTACATCTAGACCTACAGTGGAGGCCAGCCCTGTCCCTCTGCCTCCTTTTACACATGATGTTCCTCTACCCGCAGAGAGCCCAGGCCAGATGGATGCACTCATTGAAGCCCTTCTCATGTTTTATAAGTTCATGTTTTTTTTTTTAGCTTTATACCAAGCTTAGAAGGTAGGAAAGACAGGCATCCCTGGTTTGAGGATGTAGCACCTCTGACTTTCTCAAGGTCAGCCAGCCAAGTGGGGTCTGCCATGTGCCTCCTGATACATGCATCCTGGCTTGGTCATCCTGCTGAAGTACCTCTCTGAGTCCTCTAGTGGGTCTAGATCTGACTCTGCCCCCTTCTCTCCCCACAGCACAGGCTCACAGGGAAGAAGGCACAGGACGCAGGCTTCTGGGTTTTCCCGTGCACGAGCCTCCCAGACACGGCTGATAAGACTTCTGTGTGCTGGGAGGGTGTGCAGTGGAGAAGCCAGGCTTGCTCCCCGTCTCTGATGCTTTAATTCAGGCAGGACTCTGAACTTCATCGTATAAACATCTCTGCCTTCCCTTTGTCCCTTCCAGGCTACGGTGGGAAAGGTGATGCTTCACTCTGGGAGTCTGGGAGTCCTGAGTACATTAGAGTTAATTCATTCACACAGGCACACACACTAATCAGGTGGAAATGCGCACCGTCATGAGTCAGACCTTAGAGAAGTACTTTTCTCCTCTGTCCTGGACTGTTTTTTTTGTTTGTTTGTTTTTGCTTCTATTTAAAGTGATCAAAAAGATTTCGCTTCTGATGGGTATCTCTGGTGCTTGGATAGTCTATTCCAGCTGAGGTTGGGGGGAAGGGGTTTGGCCCCTGACTTGGATCCCCCTGTCTCCCCTAGGATCCTGGACACTAGAGGCTGGTGCTGTGGTGCTCCCTGGAACACGTGCTCAGGCTCCGAGGGAGCACTGTAGGCATCAGGAAGCTCCTTCTGCTGAGAGCTTCACCACACTGCACTCCATTCTTTGGTTTGTGGAGGTGGTAGGGGTGGTGAGAAGCAAAACTGAGATCTCCCATCAGAAGGTTGTCTTCTTGGGACTTCCCAGGCAGTCCAGAAGCAAGCAAAACTCCTTGCTTCTACTGCAGGGGGTATGGGTTCAATCCCTAGGTGAGGAACTAAGATCCCACATGCCATGCAGTGTGGCAAAAAAAAAAAAAAAAAAGACAACCAAATTGAAGGCCATCTTTTAGGCAGGAGGGTGTAATCTCATGTCTGGCTCCTGTCTGTAGATCTCTGGGGCAAGGTGGTGAGGGAGGGGAGAAATGAAAAGAAAACCAGGAGCTTTAAGGAGGGCTGGCCCTGATGGTGTTGTTCCCTTGGAGAGGCACCGTCACAGAGTGGTGGAAAGCAGAGCTCAGTCTGTAGTCTGCTTATTCCACTCACCAGTTGTGTGGCCTTGAGCAAGTTAATCTCTCTGAGGCTGTTTCTTCATTTTGCATGTTGGGGATAAAAATAATAACTACCTCATTTGGATTATCATGAGGATTAAATGAGACAGTGCCTGTAAAATGCCCATCCTATTTTACCATCAGTGCTCAATTCCAGATCCACCATTTATTATGTGACCCTGTGCAAGTGACTTAACCTCTCTGAGCCTCAATTGTATCATCTGTACAATGAGAAAAATGATACCCATCTTTCGGCATTCTAATCAGAGTTGAAGTTAATAGGTAGAAATCCTCTAGCACAGTGGGGCCCAAAGTGTCATCTCTGATTGCAGCATTTTCTGGGAACCTCTTAGAAATGCAAAATTTCAGGCTCCACTCTAGGTGCTGGATCTGAAACTGCTGGGGTGGGGCCGGCGGAGCTAGCTGTAATCACCTCCAGGTGATTCTGATGCTTTGTGAAAGCCACTGCTGTAGAACAATCCCTGGCACAGAGGAGCTGATCAAAGATTGAAGGCTAATTGAAATGACCCCTCAGCACTAACTGGAACTCTGGTGGGCAAAATCTGCTGTTTTAGGATGTAAGGTAGGGCTTTCTTGCTTTGGGATGCTAGAAATGTCTCTTGTTGACCTTTGT
This sequence comes from Bos mutus, assembly GCF_027580195.1. Lineage (NCBI taxonomy): Eukaryota > Metazoa > Chordata > Mammalia > Artiodactyla > Bovidae > Bos > Bos mutus. The sequence continues at coordinate 51,019,083 of NC_091631.1, forward strand.
GTGTATGTGCTAAGTTGCTTCAGTCATATCTGACTCTGTGCTACCCTATGGACTGTGGCCTGCCAGTCTCCTGTGTCCATGGGATTTTCCAGGCAAGAATACTGGAGTGGGGTGCCTTTCCCTCCTCAAGGGGATCTTCCTGACCCGGGGATCGAACCTGAACCCATGTGTCTTACATCTGCATTGGCAGACGGGTTCTTTACCACTAGCACCATGTGGGAAGCCCCTCTGTTGACCTTAGGCAAGTCACCAAACCTGTCTGTGTTCAGTTGCCGTGTCTACAATATGGAGCTATTACGGTACACCACTCAGAGCGTGGCTGTGGGGGTTATATGTAGCCGGCACATAGTAAGTGCTGAGCATATACCAGCAGTTGTTGATAGCTGTTGATCCTGGACTATGGGTTGTTATTTCTGAGCTTTGTGTTAAGAGCAGTCCGCTTTGCCTTCAGAAGTAAAGAGGATATGAAGAAGCTGAGGGAGTCCTAAGGGCAGAGTTGGGCCTCCAGCTCTCCATGGAGCTCCTCTTACTTACTTAAGGCCGCACCACATGGCAGGCGAGATCTTAATTCCGCAACCAGGGATTGAAACTGAGCCCCCTGCAGTGGGAAGTGCAGAGTCTTAACCACTGGACTGATGGAGAGGTCTCCTTCTAAGTTAAAAAGCATTGCCCAGGTGGCACTAGGCATCCTTATCTCGTGTGTGCAAACCAAGAGGAAGCTGGTTTATGATGTATCGATACAATGAGGAAATTAAGTTTGATGAAAGAGGTCCTTCCCTGAGAATGAGGATGGGAGCAAGGTTGGCAACTTTAAAACAAAGACTGGTCCTATCTGTCTTGGGAACAAGAACAGTTCTGGGAATTGCCTGCAGAGCTGGGAGCTGACTGGCCTGAGAGGGGTTCTCAAGTGGCTCAGCCTCTAAACCCAGTTAGTTTAGCCAAGTCTCCTCCCATTTGGGGTCTTGGTTGTCCCATCTCTAAAATCAGGCAGTGGCAACTTAGTGTCTCTAAGCTGAAACCATCCGGGTCCTTTAGGCTCTGACACTGTGGGAACGCCAGGCTGGTGGTCCAAGTAGTTGAGAGAAGCTACAGTCTGAGAAGAGATGCCAGGGAAACTTTGGCATAGGAGGTGGTACAGCCAGGTGTCTGCTCTCAACTGCCCAACTGGAGTCACACTCCAGTTCACATTTACCTCTGGAAGTTGTAGGACTTTGGCCAAGGCACAGGGCACTTTGCTCTTCTGAACCTTATCTTTCCCACCTGTAAAATGTGATTAATAAGACCCTCCTTCCAGGTGAGAGGTGAAGATGCTATGAAATTACTCATACGCAGCCTTAGCCAACATCTCTGCTCAGGAAAAGGTCATTATTCTCAGCATCACTGGGAACCTGAGAAGGACTCTGAGTTCTCACCCGGAGTGACCCTGGTTCATTCAGGGGCAAGGACAGCTAGTGTCTAATTCTGAAACCCCTTCTCCTCATGACCTTGAGGTACAGTAGGGTTTCCTCAAGGACTCTGTAGGACAGGAGGGCCAGGTTCTCTTACAAGAACTCACAAACTCACAAGGCAGGACCCAGAGGCCATGAGTGGAAATTCACAACTGCCACCTGCTCAACTGGCAGCCATGGCATTAGACTGGAAGGTGTGGGAAAGAAGGGGGTGGGGGTGGGGATGGTCCCCGCAGTGGGGCTGCAGGGGGTCGGGGGGCTACTCTGGGTCCGGAGGGGACCACGGGTGCAGCGCCCACTCCAGCCACCGGCTTGCAAGCATCCTGCTGCCCTGAGTCGGCCTCCATCAAGTGTCTCCCACCCTCACTTTCTCTGAGGTTATTGCTTTACTCCCTCTGATTTCACGGCTGCTGACTGATGCCAAGACATCCCCGTTCCACCCCACCCTGCGGGATGCCCTCTAGGTCCGCCTTGTCTCTCTTTTCTTCTCGAGGTCCCTTTCGGTGGTGGAGCAAGGTCCAGCGGGAGGCATCCCCCTGCCTCTCGGCCCCTTGGGGCGGGTGGGAGCCGCCAGGGTCCGTGATGAGTGGCCGAGGAGCCGGTGTCTGCCGTTTTCCTTTTAGCCACCTCAGGAGACCCGCTCAGCCTCCCAACACCCCTGCCCCGCCAAATCCCGAAAATATCACGAGGGAGTGGCGCACAGCCCTTGGGGAGATTCCCAGCGCGAACAGGAGGCGCAGGTTCTGCACTTGGGGGCCACAGGGATCACATCTGCTGTTTAAGGGGCGCGGACTCGCGGCACGGAGGCCGGGACCTAGTTTTCCTGGGTTGGGGTGACCCCTGGTGGTCACTTAGAGTGTCACAAGGGTTACTAACAGGCTCAGAAGTCCATCCAGCTCAGGCCAAGAGGGAGAATCAATCACGGAGGTAGTCCAGGCAGAGTCGGTTAAAGTAAAGAGAACCATCTTCCTAATATTGACACAGAGGGCAATAGAGACATCCCTGCCTGACCATGCCACTGCACTCCACCGGAGAGGTCCCTTCCAGGGCTGCAGGCTGGAGGTTCTGGTGGGGTTTTACTCAGGGAGGTGGTGCCCCTCACACAGGTCTTTTCCTGCTCCCGGTGTCCCTGTCGCTGGAGGTGTCAGTGGGAAAGGCCACCACCATCTACGCTGTCAACGGCACGGAGATCCTGCTACCCTGCACCTTCTCCAGCTGCTTTGGCTTCGAGAACCTACACTTCTGGTGGTCCTACAACAGCAGTGATACATACAAGATCGTAAGTAGCCGGAGAAGGGATGGGGCAGTTCAGATCCTCCTCCGGGGTTTGACCCCTCACCCCTGCCTCCAACCCCAGGCTATGGTCCTTTCTGGACTGACCCCCCAATGATGGTCTCCAGGGATGCATCTTTGGTCACCCTCACCTTTTATTTATTTTAAAAATACATGTATTTCGTTCTTTTTGGCTGCACTGGGTCTTTGACATTTTCTTTGGTTGCAGCTAGTGGAGGCTACCTTCTAGTTCGGTGCACAGGCTTCTCACTGCAGCAGCCCCTCTGGCTGTGGAGCAGGGGCTCTGGGGCACGTGGGTTCAGTAGTTGTGGTGCACGGGCTTAGTTGCCCCGTGGCATGTGGGATCTTCCCGGACTAGGGATCGAACCCGTGGCCCCTGCATTGGCAGGCGGATTCTTAACCACTGGACCACTAGGGAAGTCTCTCTCCCAGTATTCTTTCCAGAGCCTGTCTAGACAGATCTATGTGGGAAGGATGCTTAGATTTTTGTTGCTAGAATTTGGGGTGGAATTCCTGTCTAGAGTCCTCTGTCTGGTCTGAAGAAATACCGAAACTTGGTTAGCTGGTGTGAATATTAATAATTTAATTTAAAAAGCAGAAGAGACAAGACATTTGGAAGACTTGGAGACGGAGAATGAGAAGAGTCCAAACAGGAGAAGGGCTGGGGAATAGGCCTTGGAAGGATGGAAGGGGATGCTGGAGAAGAGAAGGGTCCAGGGCTTTGGCTGGAGGTGGGGATGGAGAGTCAGCAATTGTTTTTTAAATGTTTCTTTACGTATTTGACTGCACCAGATCTTAGTTGTGGCAAGCAGGATCTTTAGTTGTGGCATGTGGGATCTAGTTCCCTGACCAGGGATTGAACCCAGGCCACCCTGCATTGGGAGTGTGGAGTCTTAGCCACCGGACCACCAAGGAAGCCCCAGCATGTGCTTTTTGAGTACTCTGCAACCTAGTAGGGGACTGGAAGTCACAAGAGACCAACTCTGGATGTAATTAAACACTGAACTCAGGGGGTGCCGATGCACTGCCCTGTGGGATTGATCCACATCTTGATGAAGGGTCAGAATTCAGGCAGATAGGGGATGAGGTGCTAGCAAAGGCTGGAAGGAATGACAGAAGGAAGCGAGTGTGGTATTAACAGGCTTTTATGTGGTATTAAAAGGCTTTTATGAAGAAAGCAGTAAAAGTCATGCTACATTCTAGGGAGACCTTAGTAACAGAAATTGGGTTTAGCCTGAAGCAAGTAAAATCCAGGTTAGACAGACAGATCTATCGATAAGCGTGGGAAACCAAGGGGAAGGGCTCTTCCTGACCTGGGCAGGAAGGTGCCCAAGGAGTGGGCTGGAGTGATGTCATGACTCTAGAAAGGACTCTGATTTTTTTCTTGGCCCCCTCCTTGCTCCCATCTTCCCACACAGCTCATAGATGGGACTGTGAAGAATGAGAAATCGGACCCCAAGGTGAAATTGAAAGATGATGACCGCATCACTCTGGAGGGCTCCACAAAGGAGAAAATGAACAATATTTCCATTTCGCTGAAGAACCTGGAGTTCAGCGACACGGGCAAATATACCTGCCACGTGAAGAACCCTAAGGAGAATGATTTTCAGCACCAGGCCACCATCTTCCTCCAAGTTGTTGATAAATGTATGTAATGGGTCTGGGACAAGGGCAATGGCGTTGGAAGGACGGGGCTGGGGGTGGGTACCCATCTCAGTGTAATGGTGAAATGGACCATTGGTGTTTTCTTTCACTTTATGCTTTCAAGGGCAACTGGAGTTACATCTGGAAACTCGAATAACTTAGTGTGAATACTTATTCTGCCACTGAATAGCTTAAGATATACACTGAGGCCCTCTGAGCCTTGTTTTCCTCATATGAAGATCTGCCTTCTCTTAGGGTTGCTGTGAGAGTTCCAGAAGCTATATGGAAGTGTGTTGTGAAGTTCTCCTTATGTGTTGATTATTACTGCTCTTGTGTATTCTGTTAGCAACAGCTGATTGAATGCCATGTAGGACCAAAAAGTGCTATGAATGATACACTCAAAGAATTGACAGGTCAGGGTAGGACAGAAGACAAGTAAACACATAACTGAAATGGGGCAAAGCATGCAAAGCCAAAGCGAAGGAGATTAAAAATATATTTATCTATTTATTTGGCTGAGCCAGATCTTAGTTGAGGCATGTGGGCTCTTAGTTGCCACATGTGGGATCTAGTTCCCTGACTAGGGCTTGAACCAGGGCCCTCTTCATTGGGAGCTCAGAGTCGTAGCCATTGGACCACCGGGGAAGTTCCAGTAGAGATTGATAAGAATGGTCTCTCCTCTCTGGGGCTTAAGTCCTGGTTGAGGGGATTCCAATCCGACAATGGTGGAACAATTAGACAATGAGGAAACATGTGATGAGGGTATCCCATGACTCCGACATTGGACGTGTTTAGAGAAAGGGCTGAAGGAGTTAAGACTGGGTGGGCATCATGGAGAGGGGAGCCTGGAAGGCTGGTGAGGCATGGAAGCAGAGAAAAAGGAAGGAAACTTGCTTAAGCATCCTGATTGTGTTGTGTTTCTTGTGTTCCTGGGGATCCACTGCTCTCCTGGATGATGTGGGATTCCTGCAGAGAAGATGCTCATGATTCTGCAATTTTTTGGAGTTAGGGCCATTAAGATTCTCAGGTGGGTTGGATATAGGGGTTTGAGAAAAAGAGAGGAGTCAAGGATGACTCCAAGGATTTTGGTCAGAGCAGCTCAAAGGATGGTGTTTTCTCAGCAGAGATGGAGGAGATTGTGGGTGGAACAGGTTTGGGAAGTCAGGAGGTCAGTTTTCAGATGAGGGAACTGAGGCTAGAAGGGTTAAGTGACCAGCTGTAGGCTATTAGTGACTATTGGTGACCAGCTCATTAGTGACCGTGGAAATCCTGTTGTTGAAATCCAGATTACCTGGCTACTGTGTCTTCTGGCCGCATAAGAGGTATTGCAGGGAGACTCTCAATTTTTTTTCTGCATGGGTAAAAGGAAACCTAGAAGGAGGCAATGAAAGTCTCATGCTTGAGGGTCAAGTCAAACCTGGATGCTGTGGTCCCCAAGTCTGAGTTATTCGAGAACTTGTTGTGTGGGTGTCTGCGGGAGGGAGTATGTGTGGAGCACAGGGGGAGAGGGACGACTTCCTGTTATGCCTTAGCCTGACGGATGCCATATTCTAGCTTCTCCTGCTTCCTGCTGGGGTGGGCGTGTCCCAGATGCCCAGGTTGGAGGCTGGGGAGCTGCTGGGCTGCCGTGGTGCTCCAGGTGACTCCTGCTCTCCTTCTCCACCCCTCTTCTTTCCCTTCTCTGACCATGAAGTGGAAGAAGTGGACAACACTGTGACCCTCATCATCCTGGGTGTCGTGGGCGGGGTCATTGGGCTCCTCATCTTCATCCTGCTGGTTAAGAAGTTCATTGCCTTCATCATCAAGAAGACTCAGGAGAAGAAGTAAGTTGACTCCTGCCTTCCCACTGGCCCGCCACCCATTCTCATCTCATGGGTGTTCCAGCATCCTCTCATCCACCATCATACATCCCCATCTGCCTTCATCCTTCCATCTATCTCCTAATCCCTCCTCTCTTCCTAATTCTTCTACTCTCTTTTTATCCCTGCCCCGCTCCTCTCATCTTTCAGCCTTATTCTTCATCTCACTCCCTTTCCCCCATCCGCTCAGGAGGTGTTTATTGAATACACAGACTTCACTGAGAACATACATACAACTCATCTGCTCTTCCTCATTCCCCCGACTTCCTGCCCATCCCGTTATTTGTACCATCTCAATCTAAAGTCCTACCAAAGGCTTTAAAATGCATTTTTTTTTTTTTAGATCAGGGGAAATAATGAGATTCTGCATACAGAAACTCTAAAATGGGAAGATCCTTCTAGGGTGATGGGAGTCTTTTATTGTGAAATTCTGAAAATTCAAATGAAGGAGAGAAAAACAGTCTAAAAAGGCTGATATGACTACCCTGGAAGCCCTAGGACAAATTCAGGTATAAAGACAGATATTTGTAAGAGGAACGAGAAGAAAGATCGGGAGGTACAAAGGGTGCGGCCCACACTTACCCAGAATTGCCAGAGCTGGCAGGTTCCATGATTGAATGCTGCAAAACCCAGAGCAGACCAAAGGCATTTGAAAGTTGTGTTCTTGGCAAGAAAGATGAGATGAGGCAGGCCTTCCATTGAAGCAGAGAGGGTGAAAGTAAGTAGGAGAAGCAAGGGAGAAGCAGAAGATAGAAGGAGAAGATCTGTTGGGGTTGGCTTCATGCTGCTTTGTTGAGAAGAAATTAGGCTGAAAAGGGCACTGGTCAGAAAGGAAGGCAGCTGAAGGCAGGGAGAGAATTTTAGGGATTGGCAGAGGGGAGGGAGAGCTGGGAGGACTGGTTGCGATGATGAACTCTTGGGCTATCTAGCTGCATCATGGCCAGAGGCTGGGAGGATTTCAGAGATCTTGAGAGGAGTCTGGAGCATGGATTCAGACCAAATTGTGTTTTTAATAATCAGTCTTACTATTGCTGGTGAGAAAATTTGGAGAACAAAGAGACATTTGTGGTCAGCCTTGCAAGATGGATATGAGTTAAGTCCCAGGGAGGGTGAAGAGAAGGTTGTTCTGTAGGGGGAACTGCTGAGAGCAAAGACAGCCAGCCTGGGAAGCGAGCATGTTGTGGAGAACAGGCGTTTGTGGTTGCTGTTGTTGAGAGAGTGGGGGTGGGGTCAGGAGGAAGTGGGGAAACCCGCAAAGGGGGTGGGGACAGACCCTTGAGGACCCTTGAGGCTGAGATTGGCTTTTCTCTGACCACAGGGGAGCTGGGGAGGGCTTGCAGGGCCTGGCTCCATCAGAGGACCTGGAAGAAAGGGTCTGGTGTTGGTGGGCACAGGGACTGGGAAGGCAGAGGCTAGAGGTGGGAGACAGGCCAGGAGGAAGCCTGAGAGGGTCCTCTGAGCAGCGAGATAGGCCTGCGTGACAGTAAAGATGTGGTGGCTTCCTGAGAAGAAGGGAGGTGTGGGGCAGCATCTTATGATCAGTTCTGGGCTTTCACATGTGAGGGTGTTCCCTCTGCCTCGAACGTCTCCTCCCTCTTTTCCTGCTCATCTTTCTTGGTCTCAGCTTAAATGACGCTTCCAAAGGGCCCTCCCTGACCCTAGAAGGAGCCCTCTTAGGCTGAGTCCCTCCCTGGCATGCCCCACCCCCGTCCTGCCATTTACTGCATTGTGCTGCAGGTACTTGTTTAATAGCATATTCCCTGGAAGACTGCAGGTTTTTGGAGAGCAGGCACTTTGTCAGTTGGACACCTTTGTAGCCTGACACAGTGCCTGGTAGCTAGCAGGGTCTTTGGAAAGAAATATGGATGGTTAGGTGGATAGGAATTGGCTAGACTGACTATTCCTTAGGTTTAGAGATAGGCAGGTAGATAGATAGATGATAGACCCATCTGAATAGGGGTCTTTAGTGGTATGTCACAGGCTCTGTTTGTTCATTGTTATTACTGATTTAAACTACACTAAGAATGACATGGGCTCTGGTGGCTCAGGGGTAAAGAACCAACTTGCCAATGCACTAGACACAGGTTCGATCCCCGGGTTGGGAAGATCCCCTGGAAAAGGAAATGGCAACCCACTCCAGTAGTCTGGTCTAGGAAATCCCATGGACAGAGCAACCTTGTGGGCTACAGTCCATGGGGTCGAAAAGAGTTGGACACGACTTAGTGACTAAACAACAACAACAACAGGAATGATACGCTTATCAAATTTCCAGAAACCTAGCCACTGTATTGGATGGATAACAAAATTGGGATCTGGGAGGATATTTTTTTATTTTTTTTTAAATTGAAGTATAGCTAATTTAGTGTTGTGTTGGTTTGCTGGAATCATAGCAAAGTGGTTCAGTTGTACATACCTACATATTTGTTCTTTTTCAGATTCTTTTCCATTGTGGTTTATTATCAGATATTGAATATAGTTCCCTGTGCTATACAGTAAGGCATTGTGGTTTATCTATTTTATATAATAGTAGTTTGTATCTGTTAATCCCTAATTTATCCAAATGTATCCCTCCCCCTTTGGTAATTATAAGTTTTTTTCTATCTCTGTGATTTTCTGTTTATGCTTTGTAAAGAAGTTCATTTCACTCATACTTTAGATGCCACATATAAGTATATATGGTGTTTGTCTCTCTGTCTGATCTACTTCACTTAGTGTGATAATCTCTATGTCCATCCATGTTGCTGCAAATGCATTATTTCATTATTTTTATGGCTGAGTAATATTTCACTGTATACATGTACCACATCTTCTTTATTCATTCGTCTATGGATGGACATTCAGATTGTTTCCATGTCTTGGCTATTGTAAATAGCGCTGCTATGACCTTTAGGGTGCATGTATCTTTTTGAATTAGAGTTTTCTCTGGATATATGCCCAAGAGTGGGATTGTTGGATCATATGGCAACTCTATTTTTAGTTTTAAAAAACGAAACCTCCAAACTGTTTTGCATAGTGGCTGCACCAATTTACATGCCCACCAACAGTGTAGGAGAGTTCCCTTTTCCGGATTTAGGAGCATAGGCTGGAGGTATAGACTAAAGCCTGCAAGATGAAATTGATGAAGATGAAATGTTAAATCTCTCCTGAAGGCCTCAAACTCAGCTATACAAGCCTAGGGTGAGGCTAAGATGTAGTTTAGTGACAGAAGCCATGAAAAAGACTTGGAAGTTTTCATGGGCCAAAATGTAGGAGTAATGCAGCAGTCAGGTCTTCTCTGGAGCACCCTGTGCGGCCTGGCCACTGCTGTTGGGGGGTCTTGTACTTAAGACTGGAACATGCCCAGCACAGGGTGGCCGGGGTGGTGCCTGTTCTGGGGGGTATTCCCACCTGCCCACCTCTCCTTCCTCCTGCCCCATCCTCCGCCTCTACCCGCACCTGCCTACCCTTCCATCTCATTTTGCTACCTCTAGTCCCAGAGAACTTCAGGAGGAAGGGCCTGCAGGGCCTGGGTGAGGAGCTACTTGCCCTGGGCATCCTGTCTGCTGGCCTGGACCCTTCCCCTGGCTTGGCACAGCCTGACATCTACCCTGGTTTGGGCTCCCCTCATTACTGACCCCTGGGAGGAGTGACTGGTACCCTTGCCCTCTGCCATGTTGAGATGACCTGGTGATGCTGGCCTTACTGAGTACTTCCTGTGGCTCAGGCACTGTTCCAAGTGCTCCCTGGCTCCTCCCAGTAATCCCATGAAGAAGGGGCCATTGCAGCCACTTTTTAGACAAGGAAATGGAGGCAGAGAGGGTGGGCGATCTGGCCTCTGGCTACCGTGGCACTACAGAAGGCCAGGGAGAGGCTCGGGGCTGGCACAGGGGGCCACGGCTCCCCTCCCACACAGTTTTACCCACTACTTGGCTCTCTCTCTCACCACTGCCTCCCCTCTCTCCTTTCTCCCTCTCAGGAAGGAGTGCCTCGTGAGTTCCTCAGGGAACGATAATACCGAGAATGGGTTGCCCGGCTCCAAGGCGAAGAGAAAGCACCAACCAAAGTGTGAGCCCTGCGTGGGGCCAAGCAGCTGCTGGGAGCCTCACTTTCCTACGATGAAGCCGATGCTTGAGCCGTGTCCGTGACCCCATGTGCCTGAGACATCTGCTGCTTGGCTCGAACTGTAGTCTTCCCCGGGCGGGGAGAAACTGGGGTCCTGTCCCGCCTGCCCCACCCCCTACCTCCCACCAGGGCTCCCCAGGGACAATGGCTGGCCAGGGAAAGGAACCCGCGGAAGGTTCGGGAAAGGAAAGGAGGGGCTGAGGCGGTGTGGATGGCCTGTTCCCCGACACCGGGGTAGATGGTCTTCAGTGCCCCCCACCCTAGATGAGGAGCACCTTGGTTTTCCTCCTGATGTCTCTTTGTGAGAGACTTGGGGGGTCGCCGAGGGCTGCCCCAGTAGTTGGACCCTGAGTATAGAAGACTAACCCTTTTATGGCGGGAGTGGCCGGAGGACTCTCTACAGGCTCTGGGGGTTGGGGGCTGCTGGAAGGATCCTGCAGGGAGAGGCTTCGATGGATACCTGGTTCCCCATGTCCCTCCAGTGAGGAACTTCCCTCCCCCTACGCCGACCCCTGGGTGCCTGCCTGCCTTGGTTCTTCCCCTTCTCCCCCGCTGCTCGGAGTCCCTGAAGACTCCCAGCTAGGGCTGCCACTTTGTGTTAGGGGGTCCTAGCCCACCTGGTCTGCTTTTCTAATCTCTGGGTTCCGAAGGGCTCATGAATGGGTCCCTCAGGCTGTCCCAGAGCACTGGGCGCCACTTATTTCTTTCCTAGAATTTCTGTTCGGGGCGTCAGGGCCGTAGAACGCCCACCAACGCCGGCTGCCCCTTCTCCTTGGCCTGGCAGGACCGTGGCCGCTCGTGGGAACTCCCAACCGGCTCCGCCCTGCTGCTCTTCCTCCGAAGCAGCAGGTGGCGCCATCTCGCTTGAGGAGCTGCTCGCTCCTGTGTTCCTCTCGCTTCTCCCCTCCCAGGGTTGTTCACCTCCATCCCCGGGTCAAGGCTTGCCTTCGCCTCAGGAACCCTCTTGCTTTGAATGAGAGGGCTCTTGGGTTTTCTGGCTGCTTCCTGCTCAGCTGTCTCCTCCATCCTCAGCCTGGGGTGGGGGAGGGGCAGGTAGAGAGTGCCCACAGTTTTCCTCTGCTTTTCCACGCACTGGTTTGCACACCCCTTGTGTGTGGGGCTAGACTGTGCCTTAGCTCCTGAGTCCTGGCTCATAACGTCTTCGACCCCTTCCTTCAGCCCACGTGGAACAGCCAACTCTGGTGGGGCCCTGGTGAGGGGTCCCCAGCCGCCCACACTCAGGGTCAGGCAAGGGACCGGGGAGCTAACGCCCCCTGGGCCAGCAGCTGAGTCCTGGAGGCATCTGCCAAGTGCTCCCTGGGGCCCTGCCATGTCATGGTGTTTTCCCTGTGAGTTGATGAAGTGGGGGATGGACGGGGCTGTGATCATGGAGGAATCCACCATCTGCTTCCACCCACCTCCATCTCTCATTAAATTTCTGACACTCTGTCCTTTGGGGCCCTGGGAGGAATGAGAGGGGAGTAGCCCCTTTTTCAAAGTGTATGGGGACTGCCTAAGGGCTCTCCCTGCCAAAAATCAGCAGTGAACATCCCAGCAAGGGCCCACTCAGATCTGCTTCCGTCCCTTGTGTCTTCCTTCTCCCATCCTGGGCTCAGGTTCAGGCTTTCCTGTCTTTAGGAGCAGACAGACCAGAGCCACCAGTTATTCTGGAAACGTATTAGGTTCCCTTCATTTAGAACCGTTTTCTTTTCCTTTCCCAGCTTCAGCATTTGGACAGGCTTGGGCTCCTCTGACTTCCCTGAGAGGAAACCAAGGCATACAGAGTATGGGAGAGGGAGAGCATCATCCTCTGTATTCCTGGGTCTGCTGCTGACTCATAGGCAGATCATGTAACTTCTCTGGGCTCAACTTTTCCTATCTGTAAAATGGGGTAATAATACTTACCTACTTCACAGGACTGTAAGACTTGGAAAGTTTTGGTTTAAAAATGTCTTTTTGGCTTGGAAAGGGATTTAGGAGTTCAGGTATCAAAGTTGGAGGGAGTGTTCCAAGTCTATCCTGTCCTCTGTGTCCTATCCCTATAGTGCACACACTCACACACACACATACACACATTCTCACTCTTTTCTGTCTCTCTCTTCCCACCCACCCCCTGCCCTTAGAATTATTTTAGCTTTTGTAATGTTAGAAACCTTGGCTCTGATGCTTAAAGCTTCTTGTCCATGGCTTTTGTTTGGTAGTTTTCCATAGAGGTGATTGGAACTGTAGAGGGGGACACTTTAGGTTGCTCCAAGGCCTGAGGACTCATGGCTACTGCCGTTTAATGAGCGTGAGGGCTAAGGATGTTCAACTCAGTCCCCACAACAAAGACTGTCCTGCCCCAAGGCTGGGATTATACCCATGGAGAAGCTCTGGCATGAACTTGCAGTGGAAGATGTGTGGGCAAAGCCATCTTCCCAAGCAGACCCTCAGCCCGTGCAGGTCTCTGAGAGGGATCTTCAGGGGCTGGTGAGGGTGTTTTCAGGGTGTGTGGGCTAGAGAGCATTCACAATATTGAACTTGGGAGCCCAGGACACGTGCAGTTTCGCTGACACTAAAGTCAGGAGACCACGAACAAAGTCTTTCCCACTCCCCCTTCCTTGACCCCCAAGTAGGACCTGAGCATTCCAAGCCTTGGGATTCTCCTGATGTAGGAATTGTGCAGAAGGCAGCCAGAACGAGCCTGGAGAGGTCTGGGAGGACAGCTGGTGGAGCTCAGACTTTCACATCTGGCTGGCTGCCCACAGCTGGATGCAAAGGGAGGGGTGTAAGAGCAAGCTCCTGAGATGGGGGCAGCCGAGGGTGTGCCTGTGTGGACTGAGCGTGTGGAAATGCGTGGCTGTGGGGTGGGTGGGCCATGCATGGGCATGCGGATGTGTGGAGCTATGTATAAAGGCTGAGTGTGCCTGAGATGGGGGAGCTTCTATACATTTCAGAGCCATCTTTCCTGTTGGGGCACCTGGAATCTGAGAAAGAATAAGAGACAGAGGGAGAGACCAGCTGTGCTCCTGGGTCGCATAACACACCATGATGCCATCTCACTGTCACAGCTGCCGTCAGAGTGTGGGGGGGAGGGGGTGCTAGGAGAGGGGACTTCTCTGGGGGAAATCCTACAGCTTGCTTGACTACTGTGTCCCAGGGAGTCCCTACCCTCCCACCTCCCACCTGATACACAGTGCTTTCGACTATCTTATGCATGGTTTATCCCTCTGGCTTGGATAACAACAATACTCATAGTCAATTTCCTGTAAAACTATAGATCAAAACAATGCAGCACAAACGGGCCTTGTGGGGGCGGGCCTCAGATCTGCGGGTGCCTCTGGGAGGCGCAGATGTGTACACACCAAGCACTTACTTGTGTTCAAGCACAGAATGAACGTGAGCTGACTGACTGTCTTGCCTTGACAACATGTTTTGCTTTGTAGAATTTTATTTAGTTTTGCCTTGGATGAAATAAAAATTATGTTTAATAGAAACAGTTTGGGGTTTCTATCCTTGGCTAATTGGAAGTTGGGGTCCAGCTTTATTACTTTGCCAGCTGAGCCTCAGTCTCCTTGTGTCTGAAACGTCCCCTGCCTTGGTGAGATACCAGATGTAAAAAGTCTAAGAATGTCTGCTGTATTCATAGGCATTCAGGTTGTATTAGTGCTGATAGTACTTCTCCTTCCCCGAAGAAGGTGCAAAGATGGCCCTCTGATACTGGAATCGTTACCAGGGCCTTCCCTGTACTGATGACCTTGGCAATGATTCTGGTACCAGTCAATGTCATCACATTCCCTTACCCAGGTCTCTCCACCCCAGGTTAACGTGTATCCAGGTGAAATCTGTTTCAAATGACAAGGCCAACCTTAAAGAGGAAAAGCACAGGGCTTCCCTGGTAGCTGAGTGGTGAAGAATGCCCCTGCCAATGCAGGCGACATGGGTTCAATCCCTGATCTGGGAAGATCCCACATGCCATGAAGCAACTAAGCCCATGCACCACAACTGCTGAGCCCGGGCTCTAGAGCCCAGGAGCACAAGTACTGAGCCCATGTGCTGAAACTCCTGAAGCGCACGTGCCCTAGAACCTGTGCTCTACAGCAAGAGAGGCCATTGCAGCAAAAAGCCTGCGTACCACGACTAGAGAGTAGCCCCTGCTCACCACAGCCAGAGAAAAGCCCGTGAAGCAACAAAGATGAAGCACAGCCAAAAATAAATAAAATTTAAAAAATAGTCCACATTAAAAAAAATCTAAAAAGATTAAAAAAGAGAGAAAGCACAAAATGACCTACTGACTGGTCTATATAGGCACAACGAGCCACGCTTGGTGGGTCATGCTGTCTGGAGGGATGGGAGGATGGGCGTGGGTGGGGATGGGGGAGGGAGGAAGTTTAGGCTTACATCCCAGGAATGACTACCCATGTGCATTTCATATTGTCCATCTTAATTATTTGAAAGAAAGTGAAAGTGAAGTCGCTCAGTTGTGTCTGACTCTTTGCGACCCCGTGAACTGTAGCCCACCAGGCTCCTCCGTCCATGGGATTCTCCAGGCAAGAATACTGGAATGGGTTGCTATTTCCTTCTCCAGGGGATCTTCCCAACCCAGGGATTGAACCCAGGTCTCCTGCATTGCAGGCAGACGCTTTAACCTCTGAGCCACCTAAGTTATTTGAACATAGTTTAACCGAGCACTCCAGCCTCCTTTCCAGCTGCTGGGCATAAGGCAGGCTGGGAAGGAATTGTGAATGTGTGTGTGTGCTTATATTTGTGGATTCTATCATTCCATATTTTTCCCCCATATCCCTCTCTTAAATGGGTTCACCTAAGACTGCATCTCAAAGAGTTTCAAACACTAAGTCCTTAAGAGATCTTATTAAAAGACTCTGCTTCCTCAATCAAGGACCCCAGCAAGGCAGAGGTCTATGAGGTCCTCAGTGTCAGCAGATGCCGTTAACATCTGTGTTTCCTTCACCCTCAGCAATAGTAACTCCTCTGTGCTCCCACCCTGAATAGACTCATCACCAGGATCCATGTGCTCACCCGTCTTCAGCGCCTGCTTGTTGCTTGGGACCTCCTGGCACCTTCTCATCAGCTAGAGACCTGTGAGATATTGAGGTTTCCTGGTCCATATCTGAGTTTATAACACTCTTGGAGTGCTGTGCATTGAACTTGTAGTTCCCCATGTAAGGATCAGTCCCAAGATCTAGGTAGGTTTCCATCTTTGCTGTTTCATTATATTTCCTTTCCATACTCAACTGTCATAATTGATAGATAAACGAATGTGTCAAAACCAAATTAGGAACTGGGACTGTCCTGGGTAAACCTGACATAGGATCACCCTGTGAAGGCCATACTGACTCAGCCAGGACGAAAATACACATAAACTGTTTTTGTTTAGTCATTAAGTTGTGTCTGACTCTTTTGTGACCCCATGGACTGTAGCCCTCCAGGCTCCTCCGTCCATGGGATTTCCCAGGCAAGAATACTGGAGTGGTTGCCATTTCCTTCTCCAGGGGATCTTTCCAACCCAGGGATTGAACCCACATCTCCTGTGTTGGCAGGTGGATTCTTTACCACTGAGACATCAGGGAAGCCCCTCCCCACCATACACATAAATTTAAGGGTTCTTAATTTGAGCTGCTGGCAGGCACACAGACTAGATGGACTATTTTGAACCAGAAGCTCTGTTAGAAGCTAGTGTTACTAAAATGGGCTAAATACAAAGCATACTCTCAGGGAGCTTATAGTCTCTTGTGATTCAAACAGAAAACTTCTAACACGATGCAAGTTTGCTTCTCACTTGTGGATCTTCTGTCTAGGCTCTTTCCACATCTTGCTCAGAGGTGTGGCATCTTACATTGTGGCTTTGTCCTCCTCTGGGTCCTTGGAGCCTTTCCCATGCAGCTGATGGACGGGGAAGGAGAGAATGAAGATGGTGTGTGGGGATTTTTACGGGCTAGGCTTGGAAAAGAACCACATCACTCTGTTCGTGTGCTCCCCACAGGGAAGCTGGGTGTGAAGTGTGTTTTGGGGAACATAAAACAGCCCATGAGAAGACAAGGGTTCAGGCAACTGTAGGAGATTCAACTGTTGCTGAAGCCCCAGTGGTGTGCTGGAGATGGGGAGGGAGATCTGCAGGCAGCATAGGTGGGGCCCCAATCCTGCAGGGCTCGTAGGCCATGCTAGAAGGTTCAACCTGTATTTTGTAGGCAATGGGGAACCATTGGAAGACTTGGGAGAGACAGGGGAGAGAGAGGGCTGAATTGGGGAAGACAAGACAGGAGACAATGAGTATGGCAGGGCTGATGTGGTTGCCCAGGCAACAGATGAAGGCAGGGGAATGGAGAGCAAGGGTTGAGATAATCAAGGGGATAGAATATACAGAGCTTGATTTGGGGGCAGGGGGCGGGTAGGAGAAGATGGTGCCAAGGATGGCTTCTAAGATCCCCCTGCGGATGATAAGGTATTTAGAAATAATTTTGCCCTGAAAGGGAGCAGAGGGGAACTCTGGGTGTGGGGAGAATATAAATGCATTTATGAAAATGTTCAATGTGCCTCCAGAATAATAGCAGGTAGTTGTAAAGAAGAGTCTAGAACTTAGGAGTAGTTCAAGTAGTATGTTCAAACCATGGCGAAGGTGGGCTCATCTAGAGAATCCTGGGCTCTGACACTCAAGGGCTGTTTGGAGGAAGGGGAGGCCATAAAGAGTGTCATGAGGGTGGGCCCAAGGGCAAGGTCAATGGTGTCTTTGAGGTCAAGGTGGCAAGGAGTGCTAAGAACTGAGTGGCCATCGCTAAGTTAAGGATCAATCCTTACAAAGGACATTGGTGACCCCCATGAGCCCAGCACAGGAGAAGGGAGGGCCAGGTGGGAGAGGCTTAAGGAGCCTGATTCCAGGGTGTGGGTGAGTCAGCGGAAGGGAGGAACTCACTGGCACACAAGGTTACGAATTCAGGGAACTTGAAGGAAAGAAAAGGCATTGGCCCAGGTAGGAAGGAGAATGGATGGTTTTCTTCTTAAGATGGGAGAAATAAAATAAAATCAGGGTTAAACTCGGGTGGGGAAGAGGTAGTGGAGAGGGGAAGGCTGTCTTGGCTGATAGGCAGGCAAGAGTCCTTCAGACCTGAGGGGATGGGCCCCGGAGGCTGGGAGGGTTTTATCTTGTCTAATTGGTGTTAGACAAGAGGGGAATCAACCCTCTACTACTGCGACAGGGAAAAGGAAAGGAAAGAAAGTGAAGTTGCTCAGTCGTGTCTGACTCTTTGCGACTCCATGGACTGCAGCCTCCTAGGCTCCTCCGTCCATGGGATTTTCCAGGCAAGAATACTGGAGTCGGGTGCCATCGCCTTCTCCAGGGGATCTTCCTGACTCAGGGATTGAACCCGGGTCTCCCGCATTGCAGGTGGACACTTTACCTTCTAAGCCGCCAGGGAAAGGAGTACAAGTGGAAATTAAGGCTGCTAAATTTGCAGGGGGTGTGGGGCAAGAGACTGAGAGACTTTGCCTCATGGTCTTGGTTCCTACTAGGACACCAGGTCATTTGCGGAGCAGACTTTAGACTGAAGCTGGAGACAGCTCAGCACCCCTCTCAATTCAGGGCTCTGGGCATCTGGCCGGCTTTTTCCTGGCATTCCACTTGCACGTGCACGCACTGCAACAGGAACATACTAATGGTGGGAAGGGGATGTGCTCATGGGTCAAGGCTCAGATAAAGCCTCCGAGGTGCTAACAGGTAAGACAAAGGGTCCCCTTCCACTGCCTGAGTCTAAGTATGGAAAAGAACAATCCTGGATTTAGAATCCAGAGTTCAGGTTCAAGTTTTCACTCTATGATTGACCAGTAATGGCCTTGGGCACCACCTCACCTTTCTCAATCTTAGTTCCGGTTCCATAACCTGCAAATAGAGATGATTACACCCACCACTGTTGCTCTTGAGAGGATTAAGGGAGACAATAGTTGTGAAATACTTTAAAAACTGGTGGCTCAGAGGTTAAAGTGTCTGCCTGCAATGTGGGAGACCTGGGTTCGATCCCTGGGTTGAGAAGATCCCCTGGAGAAGGAAATGGCAACCCACTCCAGTATTCTTGCCTGGAGAATCCCATGGATGGAGGAGCCTGGTGGGCTACAGTCCACAGGGTTGCAAAGAGTCGGACACGACTGAGCGACTTCAATTTCACTTTCACTTTAAAAACTACAAAGTGCTGGCCATAAATGTCAGTAGTTTCTAAGCCAGGTAAAGGCTTCCACGAGCGTTTCTATACTTGGAAAGGGCTGCCCGAGGCAGGGCTCCATCATGGCATCTCCAGTGGACTGGAAGGCAAGCCAGGGTGTGCCCAGAGCTGAGCACACCCTCATGTTCCAGGTTAGGAGAGACCGTCAGTGGAGTGGGGCAGACCTGGGAGGGAGGGAAACGTGTTGAGAAATGACTTCCTGGCAGACAGGGTTGTGTCAACTCTTCAAAACCAAATTCCGGATCTTGTTTCATTCCAATCTTGCTGCTCCCAGTCTTCCGCATTCACCCAGTCATTCAGGCCCCAAATAGTAGAGTTGACCATGACTCCTTATGATCTCTCACACATGAATCTCACACATGAATCAGCAAATCTCATTGGCTCTGCCTTCAAAGTACACCCTGAACTCAGTGACCTCACACCACCATCCCTGAAGTCATGGGCCAGGGGACCGCTGGCTGTCCCCTGGATTACTGCCATTGTCCACTGGTCTTTCTACTGTTGCCCTTGCCCATCCTTAGTCTGGTCTCCAGAGTGATCCTTTTAAGACAAAATTAGATGATGTCATCTCCACTTCCCAGCCAAGATGGAGTCTTGGAGACCATTTACCCTTGTACTTCAAATAACTAAAAAACTGGGAGAAATATGTAACATGGTGGTTTTCATCATAAATCATAAGACAAAGGGGAGTGGGGGACAGATGGTTTCTGAGAGTGAAAAAAAACGAAACTTCCACTGGCCCAGCTTACTGCTTGGAGAGAATTTCTAGACTACAGTGCAGGGAGGGAGGGGGACCCAGGCTAAGCCCAGTGTTGTCCCTGAGTTGATGACAGGAGTTGAGAATTCCTGGGTCTTCCTGAGTCTTCAGCTGAGCATTGCTAGTTGGGTGTGTGAGGAAACTCTGTGAGGCTAAGGAAGAGAAGCAGCAGAAAGGGCTAGGGGGAATGCTTGCTGGAGCTGACACAAGGCAGCCTTTCATCTAGGGTCGATCTCACCCACTGGGCTTCCTGGTGGCTCAGTGGTAAAGAATCTGCCTGCCAATGGTGGAGACCCAGGAGACACAGGTTTGACCCCAGGATCAAGAAGATCGCCTGGAGAAGGAAATGGGAACCCACGCCAGTATTCTTGCCTGGGAAGCCCCATGGGCAGAGGAACCCGGCCGGCTATAGTCCAAAGGGTAACAAAGAGTTGGATATGACTGAGCAACTATGCAGCATCTCACTGATTACTGAGGCAATACCCTTTGAACTCTCTTCCTCGTCTCCCAGGAATCATGACGTTTTCCATTCTGGTTGGTGCTGATGATCCTCCTCCCCGGCCTGTGTGATCTCCAGGGGTTGTTCTCACCAATCCTTTCTGGTGGTTCTTCCTCAGCCTTAGGTGGCTTCCTCACATACATGGGTTGTTCAGAAGCCAAAGACCTGAGGGGGCCCTTTGCAGCTCTCTGGAACTTTCTTTCTGGGAAGTTCTCATCTCCAGGACTTTGCAAGGTGGGCCCCATCTGCTTTGGTCTCCCTGACTCCCACTTCATCTCCTTGATTCCAGGGGGCTGCCAGGCTCTGCCTGAGTCCCCCTCCCTGCGCTCAGCGTTTGTAGGGCTCCTTTCACTGGTTCCTCCCCTCTCAGCTATAGCTGTCATGTGATGTCTGATGTCCTCCTATGTCTGAAAACCATTTTGTATATTATTTTCCCCCAGGTTTTTAGTTGTTTCAGATAGGAGAGTAAATCCATTTCCTGTTACTCCGTCTTTGTCCAAAGAAATTCATGAAAACCTATGATCACACAAAAACATGTATATAGATGTTTGTAGGGATTTTATTTTGTCATTGTCATCAACAAGAAACAGTCCAAATGTCTTTCACCTGGTGAATGGATGAACAAACTATCACATCCATACAGTGGAATATTCTTCAGTAATAAAAAGCTCCATACATGGTATAATATCTAGAGTAACTACTAAGTAACAGTAAATGAATGTATATATTAAAACAACCTGGTGTTTCTCTAGTCGTTATGGAAATGACAGGATACTGACCATGTGACATCAACAAAAGCCAGAAATCTTGCTCAATTTTAATCTTTGAATTTGGAAAATAAAAAGAGGTTCTATATGCCAATATGGATGAATCTCAAGTGCTTTATGCTAAGGGAAAGGATTCAGACTCAAGAGGGCATCTACTATAAAGTTTCCTCTAAATGACACCCTGGAAGAAGCAAAGCTATTGGGACAGAAAATAGATCCGTGGTTGCCAATGGCAATAGGTGGGGATGGGAAAGGCTACAAAGGGCAAGGGAGACTTTTGCGGGGGTGATAGAGCCGTGATTGCGCACATTCGTCAGAACTGGCAGAACTCTATACCCAAAATGGTAAAGTTTACTTTATGTAAATGACATCTTAAAAAATTACCAAAAGAAAGATGATGTCACTCTTTTGTTCAGAACTTTCCAGTTTGTCTTACTCACACCTCACAATTGCCCAGAAGGCTCTATTGTTCTCCCTGGTGCTGCCTCTTTGATATCTTCTTTTCCTGACACTCTCCTGCTGACTCATCCCATGCCAGTCTCACTGTTCTCCTTGCTGTTCCTACAAATATCATTCTCCTTCTGTCTCAGGACCTTTGCACATGCTGTTCCTCTACTAGAATGTTCTTCCCCAGATATGCACAGAAGTCATTCTCCTATTTCTTCTTCTTTTTTATTTTGACTGTTCTGGGTCTTCGTTGCTGCTGGGTCTTTTCTCTAGTTGCAGGGAGCAGGGACTGCTCTTGAGTTGTGGTGCGTGGTCTCCTCGCTGCAGTGGCTTCTTTTGCCGGGGAGTTTGGGCTCCAGGTGTGTGGGCTTCAGTAGTTGCGGTTCCTGGGCTCTGGAGCGCAGGCTCAATAGTTGTGGCACAGGCTTAGCTGCTCCGTGGCACGTGGAATCTTCCTGGATCAGGGATCAGACTCATGTCTCCTGCGTTGACAGGGAGATTCTTTACCACTGAGCCACCAGGGTAGCCCCTCCTATTTCTTTTTATTTTATTTATTTTTTTGGCTGTGTGGTTTGTGGAATCCTAGTTCCCTCAGGAATTAAACCTGGGGCCCCCACAGTGAGACTGCCAAGTCCTACCCACTGGACTGCTAGGGAATTCCCTATTATTCTCCTATTTCAGTCAGATCTCTGCTCAAAACCCATCTCTCAGAAAAGATTCCCCTGGCTATCTTATCTACAATCACATCTTTCACACTCAGATGCTGTCTACCTATCCTGCTTTATTTTTTTCAAAGCACTTCTCTCTAGCAGATGTCTATTTGTTTACTTGTTTATTGTATACCTTCTCTAATTAGGACATAAACTCCATGGGAGCAGAGGCTGTGTCTATTCTCTGAGGAGAATCTAGATTTTCCCTGCTTTCTTTGAAGGAATAGGATTCTCAGAGGCTTGAGTGTGCCCAGAGGGAGGGCAGCCCCTTGGGGTTCAGAATGAATTGTGAGGTCAATTGTCTGGGTCCTTGATCTTGTCAGGCAGAACATTTGTCCATGTCTTTCAGTTGGGCCACAGGAAGGACAGGAGTCAAGGGCCCTGACTACTAAAATTGTGGTCTGCCGACCTACAGCATGAGTGTTACTGGAGAGCTTGTTAGAGATGCAGAAGTTTAGGCCTCATCCCCAAAGCACAGAATCAGAATTTGCACCTGTAACAAGTTTCCCAGGAGATTTCTGTGCAAGTTCTAGTCCCTGGCCCAAACTCCATCCTTTTCTTGGGCACGGTCTGCAGGAGGGTGAGAAAAGCCAGGGTTTGTCTTGCCCTTGATCTCCTCTTCTTTTTGGTGTAAGATGGCCTTAATCAGTGAGTGTGAAGACCTGTGGGAGCAAGCAAGGGAGACCCGGGCTCTGTGTAGTCATGACTAAGGCAGGTACTGATCTGGTTCCTGAGATTCTAGTCCCCTTCCTGCAACATATTCACATCTCATTACAATCCTTAAAGGTAGGTAGAATTAATTCCCTTTTACCCATGATAAAACCAAAGCGCTGAGGAGGAAAAATAATTTTCCAAAGACATGTAACTATTAGCTGTGTGCCTGCTCAGTTGCTCAGTCGTATCTGACTCTTTGTGACCCCATGGATTGTGGCTCTCTAGACTTCTCTGTCCATGGGATTCTCCAGGTAGGAATACTGGAGGTGGTTGCCATTCCCTTCTCCAGGGGATCTTCCAGACCCAGGGACTGAACCTGAGTCTCCTGCATTTCCTGCATTGCAGGTGGCTTCTTCACAGCTGAGCCACTGGGGAAGCTCCAGCCCTATGAGGGAAGAGCCATTATTACTAGTCCCATTTTACAGATGAGGAAATAGAGACACAGGTATGGTTATTGATAATTGTATAGAAAAGAGTCTGAAAAGATACACATTCAGCTGAGGTCAGTGGTTGTCTCTGATGAGGAGGACTGGGGATTCAGCTGGGAATTGAAGACAAAACTATTCTTTTTAAAAGTAAAGCACGCTGAGAGTAAGAATCTGACCTGAATACCCTGAGCACTATCTGAGCGAAATAATTTGGGCTAGCAAACCAGACTGTGGGATATCTACCACGCGAAAAGCCAGTCCTAACCTAAAACCGCCAGGCCCGCGCACGGAACAAAGGACTGAACAGAGATAGCCGGCTGCAGACCTTCCCCCTCCGGTGACAGGCAGCCAGAGCCGGAAGGGGGCAATCGCAGCCCCAGAGAGACATTATCTATAAAACTGTAAGCGGGCTTCTTTGCTAACTAAAACTTCTTGGGGGTCTGGACAGTCAACATCTGCCTGAGAAGGTGCGCCGGTTTTACAACCAGAAAACCGAGTGGCGGGGAGGCGGTAAGTCGCAGCATTGGCGCTCGCCAAACACCTCATCACCTGAGCTGCTCGGACCTGGGAAGAGCACAAAACGCAGGCCCAACTGAGTCTGCGCCTCTGAGGACTACCCGAGTGCCTGAACCTGAGCGGCTTGGACCTGGGAGGTGCATGCAGCCCAGGGCCAGCCTCGGATTGTTCCCGGCGGAACAACCTAGAGCCCGAGCGGTGTGGACAGGGAGGCTACACACGCCGTGAGCGGGGGCAGACCCAGGGTGGCTGAGGCACTGCGAGCCCACGCCAGTGTTATTTGTTTGCAGCATTCCTCCCTCCCTCCCCACAGCGCGACTGAACAAGTAAACCTAAAAAAAAAAAAAAAAAAGTGTCCTCCACTGTCCCCTTTGTGTCAGGGCGGAAACCAGATACTGAAGAGACTAGCAAACAGAAGAAGATATAACAGAGGGAAACGCCTTGGAAGCTACAGGCAATAGACCAAAACCCTGTGGTTACTACGGACTACATAGGAAGGGGCCTATAGATCTTGAGAAATATAAGTCTGACCAAGGAACTAGCCAAAAATGAACTGAACCCACAACACCACCAAGAAAGTCCTAGATATATTTTTAGTATTTTTACGATCATTCTTTTCTTTTTTTTTTTAATTAAAAAAAAAATTTTTTAAGTCCTCTATTGTTCCTTTAATTTTCACTTTTATAACCTATTACTTTTGCAAAAAAAAAAAAAAAAGACCCTATTTTTTTCTTCTTCAGCAAAGTTCATGTATATATATTTTATA
This sequence comes from Bos mutus, assembly GCF_027580195.1. NCBI lineage: Eukaryota > Metazoa > Chordata > Mammalia > Artiodactyla > Bovidae > Bos > Bos mutus. Next base: position 51,043,242 of record NC_091631.1, read on the forward strand.
ATTTTTTGACCTTGTTTTTTTTTTTTTCTTTTCTTTAACATTGTATTTTTGAAATTCTAAACTCTACTCTAGATTTTTAATTTTCGCTTTTTGGTATTTGTTATCAATTTTGTACCTATAGTTTATTTTTATATAATTTCTGTGACTTCTTTTTTTCTTCTTCTTTGTTTCTTTCTCTTCTTCTTCTATATAACATTGTATATCTGAATAATATAAATTTTGTACCTGTATTTTCTTTATAATTTTTGTGACATTGTTTGTTTTCGTTTGTCTGTTTTCTCTCTTTATTTTTCTTCTTCTTCTTCTTTTTTTTTTTTTAACATTGTATTTTTGAAATTCCAAACTCTACTCTAGATTTTTAATTTTTGCTTTTTGGTATTAGTTATCAATTTTGTACCTGTACTTTCTTTACAATTTTCGCGACCTTGTTTGTTTTTGTTTGTTCGTTTTTTCTCTCTTTCTTTTCCTTCTTCTTTTCTTTAACATCGTATTTTTGAAATTCCAAACTCTACTCTAGATTTTTAATTCTTGCTTTTATGTATTTGTTACCAATTTTGTACCTTTAAGAACCCAATCTTCAGGACTCATTTTTCACTAGGGAGCAAGAATACTGGCTTGACTGCTCTCTCTCCCTTTAGACTCTCCTTTTTCTCCACCAGGTCGCCTGTGTCTCCTCCCTAACCCCTCTACTCTACCCAACTCTGTGAATTTCTGTGTGTTCCAGACGGTGGAGAACACTTAGGGAACTGATTACTGGCTGGATCTGTCTCCCTCCTTTTCATTCCCCCCTTTTATCCTTCTGGCCACCTCTGTCACCTTCCTCCTTCTTCTCTTCTCTGTATAACTCCGTGAACATCTCTGAGTGGTCTAGTTGTGGAGTGCACATAAGGAAGTGACTACTGGCTACCCCACTCTCTCCATTATTGATTCACCTCATCTCATTTGGGTCACCTCTAACTCCCTCCTCCCTCCTCTTCTCTTCTCCATGTAACCCTGTGAACCTCTCTGAGTGACCCATGATCAGAGAGAAACTTTTCATCTTTAATGTAGATGTTTTATCAATGGTGCTGTATAGAAGGAGAAGTTTTGAAACTACTGTAAAAATAAGACCGATAACCGGAAGCAGGAGACTTAAGTCCAAACCCTGACTCCAGGGAACTCCTGACTCCAAGGAACATTAATTGACAGGAGCTCATCAAACGCCTCCATACCGACACTGAAACCAAGCACCACACAAGGGCCAATAAGTTCCAGGGCAAGACATACCAAGCAAATTCTCCAGCAACAAAGGAACACAGCCCTGAGCTTCAAGATACAGACTGCCCAAAGTCACCCCAAAACTATAGACATCTCATAACTCACTACTGGACATTTCATTGCACTCCAGAGAGAAGAAATACAGCCCCATCCACCAGAACACCGACACAAGCTTCCCTAACCAGGAAACCTTGACAAGCCACCTGTACAAACCCACACACAGTGAGGAAACGCCACAATAAAGAGAACTCCACAAACTGCCAGGATACATAAAGGACACCCCAAACTCAGCAATTTAAACAAGATGAAGAGACAGAGGAATACTCAGCAGATAAAGGAACAGGATAAATGCCCACCAAACCAAACAAAGAGGAAGAGATAGGGAATCTACCTGATAAAGAATTCGAATAATGATAGTGAAATTGATCCAAAATCTTGAAACTAAAATGGAATCACAGATAAATAGCCTGGAGACAAGGATTGAGAAGATGCTAGAAAGGTTTAACAAGGACCTAGAAGAAATAAAAAAGAGTCAAAATATAATGAATAATGCAATAAATGAAATTAAAAACACTCTGGAGGCAACAAATAGTAGAATAACAGAGGCAGAACATAGGATTAGTGAATTAGAAGATAGAATGGTAGAAATAAATGAATCAGAGAGGATAAAAGAAAAACGAATTAAAAGAAATGAGGACAATCTCAGAGACCTCCAGGACAATATTAAACGCTACAACATTGAATAATAGGGTTCCAGAAGAAGAAGACAAAAGAAAGACCATGAGAAAATACTTGAGGAGATAATAGTTGAAAACTTCCTAAAATGGGGAAGGAAATAATCACCCAAGTCCAAGAAACCCAGAGAGTCCCAAACAGGATAAACCCAAGGAGAAACACCCCAAGACACATATTAATCAAATTAACAAAGATCAAACACAAAGAACAAATATTAAAAGCAGCAAGGGAAAAACAACAAATAACACACGAGGGAATTCCCATAAGGATAACAGCTGATCTTTCAATAGAAACTCTTCAAGCCAGGAGGGAATGGCAAGACATACTTAAAATGATGAAAGAAAATAACCTACAGCCCAGATTATTGTACCCAGCAAGGATCTCATTCAAGTATGAAGGAGAAATCAAAAGCTTTTCAGACAAGCAAAAGCTGAGAGAATTCTGCACCACCAAACCAGCTCTCCAACAAATACTAAAGGATATTCTCTAGACAAGAAACACAAAAACGGTATATAAACTCGAACCCAGAACAATAAAGTAAATGGCAACGGGATCATACTTATCAGTAATTACCTTAAACATAAATGGGTTGAATGCCCCAACCAAAAGACAAAGACTGGCTGAATGGATACAAAAACAAGACCCCTACATATGTTGTCTACAGGAGACCCACCTCAAAACAGGGGACACATACAGACTGAAAGTGAAGGGCTGGAAAAAGATTTTCCATGCAAATAGGGACCAAAAGAAAGCAGGAGTAGCAATACTCATATCAGATAAAATAGACTTTAAAACAAAGGCTGTGAAAAGAGACAAAGAAGGTCACTACATAATGATCAAAGGATCAATCCAAGAAGAAGATATAACAATTATAAATATATATGCACCCAACACGGGAGCACCACAGTACGTAAGACAAATGCTAACAAGTATGAAAGGAGAAATTAACAATAACACAATAATAGTGGGAGACTTTAATACCCCACTCACACCTATGGATAGATCAACTAAACAGAAAATTAACAAGGAAACACAAACTTTAAATGATACAATAGACCAGTTAGACCTAATTGATATATATAGGACATTTCATCCCAAAACAATGAATTTCACCTTTTTTCTCAGCGCACATGGAACCTTCTCCAGGATAGATCACATCCTGGGCCATAAAGCTAGCCTTGGTAAATTCAAAAAATAGAAATCATCCCAAGCATTTTTTTCTGACCACAATGCAGTAAGATTAGATCTCAATTACAGGAGAAAAACTATTAAAAATTCCAACATATGGAGGCTGAACAACACGCTGCTGAATAACCAACAAATCACAGAAGAAATCAAAGAAATCAAAATTTGCATAGAAACAAATGAAAATGAAAACACAACAACCCAAAACCTGTGGGACACGGTAAAAGCAGTCCTAAGGGGAAAGTTCATAGCAATACAGGCACACCTCAAGAAACAAGAAAAAAGTCAAATAAATAACCTAACTCTACACCTAAAGCAACTAGAAAAGGAAGAAATGAAGAACCCCAGGGTTAGTAGAAGGAAAGAAATCTTAAAAATTAGAGCAGAAATAAATGCAAAAGAAACAAAAGAGACCATAGCAAAAATCAACAAAACCAAAAGCTGGTTCTTTGAAAGGATAAATAAAATTGACAAACCATTAGCCAGACTCATCAAGAAACAAAGGGAGAAAAATCAAATCAACAAAATTAGAAACGAAAATGGAGAGATCACAACAGACAACACAGAAATACAAAGGATCATAAGAGACTACTATCAACAATTATATGCCAATAAAATGGACAACGTGGAAGAAATGGACAAATTCTTAGAAAAGTACAACTTTCCAAAACTAGACCAGGAAGAAATAGAAAATCTTAACAGACCCATCACAAGCATGGAAATTGAAACTGTAATCAAAAATCTTCCAGCAAACAAAAGCCCCGGTCCAGACGGCTTCACAGCTGAATTCTACCAAAAATTTAGAGAAGAGCTGACACCTATCCTGCTCAAACTCTTCCAAAAAATTGCAGAGGAAGGTAAACTTCCAAACTCATTCTATGAGGCCACCATCACCCTAATACCAAAACCTGACAAAGATGCCACAAAAAAAGAAAACTACAGGCCAATATCACTGATGAACATAGATGCAAAAATCCTTAACAAAATTCTAGCAATCAGAATCCAACAACACATTAAAAAGATCATACACCATGATCAAGTGGGCTTTATCCCAGGGATGCAAGGATTCTTCAATATCCACAAATCAATCAATGTAATACACCACATTAACAAATTGAAAAATAAAAACCATATGATTATCTCAATAGATGCAGAGAAAGCCTTTGACAAAATTCAACATCCATTTATGATAAAAACTCTCCAGAAAGCAGGAATAGAAGGAACATACCTCAACATAATAAAAGCTATATATGACAAACCCACAGCAAACATTATCCTCAATGGTGAAAAATTGAAAGCATTTCCTCTAAAGTCAGGAACAAGACAAGGGTGCCCACTTTCACCATTACTATTCAACATAGTTTTGGAAGTTTTGGCCACAGCAATCAGAGCAGAAAAAGAAATAAAAGGAATCCAAATTGGAAAAGAAGAAGTAAAACTCTCACTATTTGCAGATGACATGATCCTCTACATAGAAAACCCTAAAGATTCCACCAGAAAATTACTAGAAATAATCAATGACTATAGTAAAGTTGCAGGATATAAAATCAACACACAGAAATCCCTTGCATTCCTATACACTAATAATGAGAAAACAGAGAGAGAAATTAAGGAAACAATTCCATTCACCATTGCAACGGAAAGAATAAAATACTTAGGAATATATCTACCTAAAGAAACTAAAGACCTATATATAAAAAACTATAAAACACTGGTGAAAGAAATCAAAGAGGACACTAATAGATGGAGAAATATACCATGTTCATGGATTGGAAGAATCAATATAGTGAAAATGAGTATACTACCCAAAGCAATTTATAGATTCAACGCAATCCCTATCAAGCTACCAACAGTATTCTTCACAGAGCTGGAACAAATAATTTCACAATTTGTATGGAAAAACAAAAAACCTCGAATAGCCAAAGCGATCTTGAGAAAGAAGAATGGACCTGGAGGAATCAACCTACCTGACTTCAGGCTCTACTACAAAGCCACAGTTATCAAGACAGTATGGTACTGGCACAAAGACAGACATATAGATCAATGGAATAAAATAGAAAGCCCAGAGATAAATCCACGCACATATGGACACCTTATCTTTGACAAAGGAGGCAAGAATATACAATGGATTAAAGACAATCTCTTTAACAAGTGGTGCTGGGAAATCTGGTCAACCACGTGTAAAAGAATGAAACTAGACCACTTTCTAACACCATACACAAAAATAAACTCAAAATGGATTAAAGATCTAAACGTAAGACCAGAAACTATAAAACTCCTAGAGGAGAACATAGGCAAAACCCTCTCTGACATACATCACAGCAGGATCCTCTATGACCCACCTCCCAGAATATTGGAAATAAAAGCAAAAATAAACAAATGGGACCTAATTAACCTTAAAAGCTTCTGCACATCAAAGGAAACTATTAGCAAGGTGAAAAGACAGCCTTCAGAATGGGAGAAAATAATAGCAAATGAAGCAACTGACAAACAACTCATCTCAAAAATATACAAGCAACTCCTACAGCTCAACTCCAGAAAAATAAATGACCCAATCAAAAAATGGGCCAAAGAACTAAATAGACATTTCTCCAAAGAAGACATACAGATGGCTAACAAACACATGAAAAGATGCTCAACATCACTCATTATCAGAGAAATGCAAATCAAAACCACTATGAGGTACCATTTCACACCAGTCAGAATGGCTGCGATCCAAAAGTCTACAAATAATAAGTGCTGGAGAGGGTGTGGAGAAAGGGAACCCTCTTACACTGTTGGTGGGAATGCAAACTAGTACAACCACTATGGAGAACAGTGTGGAGATTCCTTAAAAAACTGGAAATAGAACTGCCTTATGATCCAGCAGTCGCACTGCTGGGCATACACACTGAGGAAACCAGAAGGGAAAGAGACACATGTACCCCAATGTTCATCGCAGCACTGTTTATAATAGCCAGGACATGGAAGCAACCTAGATGTCCATCAGCAGATGAATGGATAAGAAAGCTGTGGTACATATACACAATGGAGTATTACTCAGCCATTAAAAAGAATACATTTGAATCAGTTCTAATGAGGTGGATCAAACTGGAGCCTATTATACAGAGTGAAGTAAGCCAGAAGGAAAAACAGAAATACAGTATACTAACGCATATATATGGAATTTAGAAAGATGGTAACAATAACCTGGTGTACGAGACAGCAAAAGAGACACTGATGTATAGAACAGTCTTATGGACTCTGTGGGAGAGGGAGAGGGTGGGAAGATTTGGGAGAGTGACATTGAAACATGTAGAATATTATGTAAGAAACGAGTTGCCAGTCCAGGTTCGATGCGCGATACTGGATGCTTGGGGCTGGTGCACTGGGACGACCCAGAGGGATGGTGTGGGGAGGGAGGAGGGAGGAGGGTTCAGGATGGGGAACACATGTATGCCTGTGGCAGATTCATTTTGATATTTGGCAAAACTAATACAATTACGTAAAGTTTAAAAATAAAATAAAATTAAAAAAAAAATAAAAGTAAAGCAACTATACCCCAATAAAAATTCAAAAATATGCTATAAAATTATATTTTTATTGAAATATAGTTGATTTGCGATGTTGTGGTACAGTGAAGGGATTCGGTTATGTATATATGCACTCTTTTTTAAATTTTAATTTTTTAGTTGAATGGTAATTGCTTTACAGAATTTTGTTGTTTTCAGTCAAACAGCAGCAAGAATCAGTCCTAGGTACACCCATGTTCCCTCCCTCCTGAACCCCCCTCCCATCCCCCTCCCACTCCCACCCCTCTGGATCGTCACAGAGCCCCCGTTTGAGTTCCCTGAATCATTCAGCAAATTCCCACTGGCTGTCTATTTTACATATGGTATTGTAAGTTTCCATGTTACTCTCTCCATGCATCTTACCCTCTCCCTCCTCCCCTCCTGCTATGTCCATAGGTCTGTTCTCTGTGTCTATTTCTCCATTGCTGCCCTGAAAATAATCAGTACCATTTTTCTAGATTCCATATATATGTGTGTTAGTATACGATATTTATATTTCTCTTTCTGATTTACTTCACCCTGTATAATAGGCTCTAGGTTCATCCACCTCATTAGGATTGACTCAAATGCATTCCTTTTTATGGCTGAATAATATTCCATTGTATATATGCACCACAGCTTCTTTATCCATTCACCTGTCGATGGACATCTAGACTGCTTCCGTGTCTAACTAGTGTAAATAGTGCTGCAGCGAACACTGGGGTACATGTGTCTTCTTCAGTTTTGGTTTCCTCAGGGTATATGCCTAGTTGTGCAATTGCTGGGTCATATGGTGGTTTTCTTCCTAGTATTTTAAGGAATCTCCATACCTTCTTCCACAGTGGCTGTATCAGTTTACATTCCCACCAGCAATGCAAGAGGGTTCCCTTTGCTCCACACCCTCTCCAGCATTTATTGTTTGTGGACTTTTTGATGATGGCCATTCTGACTGGTTTGAGGTGGTATCTCACTGTAGTTTTGATTATATATGCACTGTTTTTAGTATTCTTTTCTGTGATGGTTTATCACAGGATATTGAATACAGTTGCCTGTGCTATACAGTAGGACTTCGTTGTTTATCTATTCTATATATAATGGTTTGCATCTGCTAACCCCAACCTCCCACTCCATCCCTCCTCCACCCGCCCCCTGCCTTGGCAACCGCAATTCTATTTTCTATGACTGTGCTTAACTCTTTACTTTAAACCTTTGGTGTTGGAGTTTTTTATAACTATGTAATACATTCTTGAGAGTCCCTTGGTTTGCAAGGAGATCCAACCAGTCCATCCTAAAGGAGATCAGTCCTGGGTGTTCATTGGAAGGACTGATGCTAAAGCTGAAACTCCAGTACTTTGGCCACCTCATGCAAAGAGTTGACTCATTGGAAAAGACCCTGATGCTGGGAGGGGTTGGGGGCAGGAGGAGAAGGGGACGACAGAGGATGAGATGGCTGGATGGCATCACCGACTCGATGGACATGAGTTTGAGTGAACTCCGGGAGTTGGTGATGGACAGCGAGGCCTAGTGTGCTGTGATTCATGGGGTGGCAAAGAGTCGGACACGATTGAGCGACCGAACTGAACTGAACTGAATACGTTCATAATAAACACACACATACACACAGAGTTTTGAGTCAGATGTACTTGCCTCTAAAATCCTTTCTCTTCACTATGGTGTCATCCACATCTCTCCTTTCTACTTCCCATTCTGTCCCCGCTCATACTGTTCTCTAAACACAGGGCTTCTTCCTACCCCTTCCTTTGTGCTTGCTGTTCCCTCTAGCCATGCTCTCCTCCTGGGCTGGGTACAGCCTATGGTCTCCAGCTCTATTTCAGACGTCACTGTCTCATGGCATTTGTACACACTTGTATTGTGCTGTTTCCCATGCCATCCTTAAATTCTCTCCTGAGTTCCCCTAAGGGGCTGGGCTGCCTCTTTACCCTCTCCCTCTGCCTTTTCTAGTTCCTGACCCACATTCACACTCAGGGCTCCATCATGGTCTCTGTAACGACTTGCTTTTAGGTGGGGAGTTTCTAGTGTAGATGGCCCTGGACAGAAGCTGAGAGCACCACAGAGCCAGGCTCATCTTTCTGGGGTTCAGGTCCCATCCTTCTTAGTGGGAAGGGGACAGGGGTCTTCTCTCCACCAACCCCCTCACCACACCCTCCCTTCCAGAGATGGTGAGGGTCACCTTTGTGAGTCTCAGTGCTAGTCACTTTATAGCTTCCTGTTGTTTCTCTCTTGATTCCTCTCCCCTTGTCTAGTGGAACCACTTATACTCTGAGTGTCAAGTGCAAATATTGGTCCATCTCCAAACAAATCCAGATCAGTATGAGCACAAAGACTTTCAGGTTAGCTGCTGAATGTCACTCTAAAACAATCTATGCATATGTGCTTGTGTTTGTGTACATCTTTACATATATTCTATATCTTTCATTATCATTCTAAGTAAATTTTTTTCTTACAATTTCTGCTTTGACCTATGAATTATTTAGAAGTGCTGTTAAACATCACATACATTTTATATTTAAAAATTACTGCTTGCTGTTGTCTTGTAACTTAATGGGGTTGCAATCAGAGTTTCATCGGCTTGATAGTCAGACCAGGTTTCTTAGAAAACTTAAGTTGTATAAATTAAAGTTAATCTTAATGCTTTTTTATGGGGTTCAGTCTCAGGGAAGTAGCATTTCGGGGGAAAGGACAGAATGGCAGATAAAGAGAGAAAGGAAACACAAAGCAATGCAGCCCTGAGCTGACACAGCTCTATCAGCAACACGCCGCTGGTTGCTGAATCACAGGACTGTCTCTGGAGAACTAGGGCTTCTCTGAATAGTTTCATTCTGGGGAAGAAGGTAGAATAATTTATCTTCTGGCTCCTTCCTGTCTACTGTTTTCCATTATTAAACATTTATACCATAGACAATACCTTCCATATTTTACCCAGTCCTTCCAGACAGCCCTGGGGAAGCAGAGCCTTGTGGGTATAGTCTGCTGGTGCTCAGTGCTGGTGGGTATGATGAAGACCCTTCAAGCCACACACCATCCCTGGCTCCAGGGGAGGTGGAGACCAACATGGTGTTAGGAGAAGAGGCGGTGACAGTTGAAAGGGCTTTAGAACCAAGGGAATGAAAGGAACCAGAGGTGGGGCAGGAAGCCAGGCCAGTGACTTCATCCAAGTGGTGAGAGGATGGGGGATGCAGACAAGGCTGAGTAGAAATTGATGGATGTGGTGGGTGCCCATACTGCCTTTGAAACAGGTTGAAACTTACCTTATGAACCAGTATGGAGTTAATTTTTTTTTTTAACAAATGTGCTTGAGAAGGATGTTTACTTTCTAAGCATTGAGTGCAAGGTCCTACACATGTGTATTAATCAAGTATGCTAAGTATATTGTTTACACATCTATGTGTGTATATGTGTGTGTGTGTGTGTGTGCACACACTCAGTGATGTCTGACTTTTTGCAACCCCATGGACTATAGCTTGTCAGGTTCCTCTGTTCATGGGATTTCCCAGGCAAGAACACTGGAGCAGGTTGCCATTTCCCACTCTAGGGATCTTCCCGACCCAGGGATTGAACCCATGTCTCTTGCATCTCCTGCATTTGTAGGCGGATTCTTTACTACTGAGTCACCTGGGAAGCCTTTAGCATCTATACTTCACTAATATTTTACCTGTTTGACCTAATAATCATTGAGAGAAGTATGCTTCAAGTTTGCTTTATGATGGTGGATTTATCCATATCTCCTTGAAGTTCTTTCAGTTTTGAGATGGATTTAAAACTGTGCTTATATGGTTTTTTTTAATCTATTTACTGAGAAAAAATTCAGATATACAGAAAAGTAGGAAGAATAATAAATATCCATCACCTAGATTCCACACTTGTTGACACTTTTCTATCTTGTTTCAACTCTTTTTTAAATGAATTACAACATTGTGTCATTTTATCCCAGACACTTCTATATGAATCTCTAAAAATTAAAGGTATTTTAAAGTAGAATATTATAATGAAATTAACAATTCCTTGTTATCATCCAATATCCGGATGGTATTCATATTTCCCCAGTTAGCCCTTAGCTCAGATGTCTTTTGGGATTCCCAGGTGGCTCAATGGTGAAGAATCCACCTGCCAGTGCAGGAGACGAGACACAGGAGACCCGGGTTTGATCCTGGGTTGGGAAGATCCCCTGGAGGAGGGTATGGCAACCCACTCCAGTATTCTTGCCTGAAGAACCCTATGGACAGAGGAGCCTGGCGGACTACAGTCCATGGGGTTGCAAAGAGTCGGACATGACTGAGCGACTGAGCAAATGCTCAGGGAGGATCCAGTCGAGGTCCACACTTTCTATTTGGTTGTTACTCTCTTAAGTCTTTTTTACTTTTTACATTGTTATTATTATTATTTTTACTGTTTACACTGGCTGTGCTGGGTCTTCGCTGTGGTGCATGGGATCAGCAGTTGCAGCCCATGGGCTTAGTTGTAGTATGTGGGATCTTTGTTCCCTGACCAGGTCTCTTGGTCTTTAGAATGTCCCACCTTCTGGATTTGTCGGTTAGGTCCCAAGAGTGTCATTTAACTTATTCCTCTAATTCTTATATTTCCTATAAACTGGAAATTAGATGTAAAGGTTTGACTTAAGCATATTTGGTAAGTCACCTTTAGGTGACAAAACATGAGGTATATGTTATCTTCATGTTGGGAGGCATATAATCTGGTTGTTTCACTGTTAGTGAGTAGATGATGATCTTTTGATTATATTTTAGCTTTTAAATTTGAAATATTTTTCTGTTCAGAATTTTCTCATTTTTATTTTTTGTCAATTTATATTTTATTTATTAATTTTTGGCTGTACCGTGTGGCTTGTGGGATCTTTGTTACCTGACCAGGGATTGAACCTGTGCCCCCTGCATTGGGAGCATGGAGTCTTAATTACTGGACCACCAGGGAAGTCCCCTCTTGATTTTAAAACTAGGTTTTACTCTTGAGATTAGCAGGGAATCTGTGAGGGTTATACTTGGGCTTTATGCAAATATCCTGTTCTCTTTCAACCTTTCATTTAATGGTTTTAGCATCTGTTGATGATACTTGCCTGAATCAATTATTTCATTGACGATGCAAAAAATGATTTTTTATCATTCATCTATATCAATTTGCTATATTTTTTCTTTAAAGAAGAGCTTTCCCTTACCACCTTGAGTCATCTTGTTAACTGCAAGTAGATTTTTATGGCAAAACAGAATGATGCTCCCTTTTTTCTCTCTAAATACAATTTCCAAATAAAGACTTGGTGTGATAGCTAACTCCTGTGGTGACAAAGAGATGGCATTTTTTCATTTCTTTTTTCTTCTCTTTGTTTACAAGTTTTTCTTTTTAATTTATTTTTTTATTGAAGGATAATTACTTTACAGAATTTTGTTGTTTTCTGTCAAACCTCAGCATGAACCAGCCATAGGTATACACATATCCCCTTCCTTTTGAACCTCCCTCCATCTCCTACACCATCCCACCCCTCTAGATTGATACAGATCCCCTGTTTGAGTTTCCTGAGCCATACAACAAATTCCTGTTGGCTATCTATTTTACATATGGTTATGTAAGTTTCCGTGTTACTCTTTCCATACATCTCACTCTCTCCTTCCCTCTTCCCAGGTCCATAAGTCTGTTCTCTATGTCTGTTTCTTCATTGCTGCCCTATAAATAAATTCTTCAGTATCATTTTTCTAGATTCTGTATATATGTGTTAGAATATGATATTTGTCTTTCTCTTTCTGACTCACTTCACTTTGTATAATAGGTTCTAGGTTCATCCGCCTCATCAGAACTGACTCAAATGTGTTCCGTTTTATGGCTAATATTCCACTGTGTATATGTACCACAACTTCTTTATCCATTCATCTGTCAATGGACATCTAGATTGCTTCCATGTTCTAGCTATTGTAAATAGTACTACAATGAAAAATGGGATACATGTGTCTTTTTCAATTTTGGTTTCCTCAGGGTATATGCCTAAGAGTGGGGTTGCTGGGTCATACGGTGGTTTTATTCCTAAGTTTTAAAGAATCTCCATACTGTCTTTCATAGTGGCTGTATCAGTGTACATTCCCACCAATAGTGCAAGAACGTTCCCTTTTCTCCACTCGCTTTCCAGCATTTATTGTTTGTAGCATTTTTGATGATGGCCATTCTGACCAGTGTCAGGTGATATCTCATTGCAGTTTCGATTTGCAGCTCTCTAATAATGAGCGCTGTTGAGCATCTTTTCACGTGTTTGTTAGCCATCTGGGTGTCTTCTTTGGAGAAATGTCTGTTTAGGTCTTTTCCCCACTTTTTGATTGGGTTGTTTTTCTGGCATTGAGTTGTACGAGCTTCTTGTATATTTTGGAAATGAATCCTTTGTCAGTTGTTTTATTTGCTATTATTTTCTCCTATTCTGACAGTTGTCTTTTCACCTTGCTTATAGTTTCCTTTGCTGTGCAAAAGCTTTTAAGTTTAATCAGGTCCCCCTTGTTTACTTTTGTTTTTATTTCTGTTACTCTAGGAGGTGTGTCATAGAGGATCTTGCTTTGATTTATGTCATCGAGTATTCTGCCTATGCTTTCCTCTAAGAGCTTTATAGTTTCTGGTCTTATGTTTAGGTCTTTAATCCATTTTGAGTTAATCTTTGTGTATGGTGTTAGGAAGTGTTCTAATTTCATTCTTTAACATGTAGCTGTTGAGTTTTCCCAGCACCATTTATTGAAGAGGCTGTCTTTGCCCCATTGTAGATTCTTCCCTTCTTTGTCAAAAATAAGGTTCCCATAGGTGCATGGGTTTATTTCTGGGCTTTCTATCTTGTTCCATTGGTCTATATTTCTGTTTCTGTGCCAGAACTATATTGTCTTGATGACCTTAGCTTTGTAGTATAATCTGAAGTCAGGAAGCTTGATTCCTCCAGCTCCATTCTTCTTTCTCAAGACTGCTTTGGCTATTCGGGGTCTTTTGTGTTCCCATATGAATTGTGAAATTTTGTGTTCTAGTTCTGTGAAAAATGGCATTGGTAATTTGATAGGGATTGCATTGAATCTGTAGACTGTATTTGGTAGCACAGTCATTTTCACAATACTGATTCTTTCTACCCAGGAACATGGAATATCTCTCCATCTGTTTGTGTCATCTTTGATTTCTTTCATTAGTGTCTTATAATTTTCTGTGTTCTTTTGTCTCCTTAGGTAAGTTTATTCCTACATATTTAATTCTTTTTGTTGCAATGGTGAATGGGATTGACTCCTTAATTTCTCTTTCTGATTTTTCATTGTTAGTATATAGAATTGCAAGTGATTTCTGTGTATTGATTTTGTATCCTGCAACTTTACTAAATTCACTGATTAGCTCTAGTAATTTTCTGATATTATCTTTAGGGTTTTCTATGTACAGTATCATGCCATCTGCAAACAGTGAGAGCTTTACTTCTTTTTCTCCAATCTGGATTTCTTTTATTTCTTTTTCTTCTCTGATTGCTATAGCTAGGACTTCCAGAACTATGTTGAATAATAGTGGGGAAAGTGGACACCCTTGTCCTGTTCTTGATCTTAGGGGAAATACTTTCAGATTTTTACCATTGAGAATAATGTTTGCTATAGGCTTATAATATATGGCCTTTACTATGTTGAGGTAGGTTCCTTCTATGCCCATTTTTTTTGAAGAGTTTTAATCATAAATGGGTGCTGAATTTTGTCAAAGGCTTTTTCTGCATCTATTGAGATTCTCATATGGTTTTCATCTTTCAATTTGTTAATATGGTGTATCATTGATTGATTTGCATATACTGAAGAATCCTTGCATTCCTGGAATAAACCCAACTTGATCATGGTGTATGAGCTTTTTGACGTGTTGCTGAATTCTGTTTGCTAAACTTTTATTGAGGATTTTTGGATCTATGTTCATCAGTGATATTGACCTGTAGTTTTCTTTTTTAGTGTTGTCTTTGTCTGGTTTCCTGGTAGCTCAGACGGTAAAGCGTCTGTCTGCAATGCGGGAGACCTGGGTTCGATCTCTGGGTCGGGAAGGTCCTCTGGAGAAGGAAGTGGCAACCCACTCCAGTATTCTTGCCTGGAAAATCTCATGGATGGAGCCTGGTAGGCTACAGTCCATGAGGTCGCAAAGAGTCAGACACGACGGAGCAACTTCACTTCACTTTGTCTGGTTTTGATATCAGGGTGATGGTGGCCTCGTAGAATGAGTTTGGAAGTGTTCCTTCCTTTGCAGTTTTTTGAAAGAGCTTTAGAAGGATAGGCATTAGCTCTTCTCTAAATATTTGCTAGAATTCTCCTGTGAAGCCATCTGGTCCTGGGCTTTTGTATTTTGGGAAATTTTTGATCACAGCTTCAATTTCAGTGCTTGTAATTGGGTTGTTCATAGTTTCTATTTCTTCCTGGTTCAGTCTTGGAAGATTGAGCTTTTCTAAGAATCTGTCCATTTCTTCCAGGTTATCCATTTTATTTCCATATAGTTGTTCATATTAGTCTCTTATAATCCTTCGTATTTCTGCATTGTCTGTTGTAACCTCTCCTTTTTTATTTCTAATTTTGTTGATTTGATTCTTCTCTCTTTTTCTTGATGAGTCTGACTAAAGGCTTGTCAATTTTGTTTATCTTCTCAAAGAACCAGCGTTTAGTTTTATTGATCTTTACTATTGTTTCTTTCATTTATTTTTCATTTATTTCTGCTTGGATCTTTATAATTTATTTCCTTCTACTAATTTTGGGGGGTTTTTTGTTCATCTTTTTCCAGTTGTTTTAGGTGTAAAGTTAGGTTGTCTATTCGATGTTTTTCTTGTTTGTTGAGGTAAGTATGGCTATAAACTTCCCTCTTAGAACTGCTTTTGCTACATCCCATAGATTTTGAGTTGTCGTGTTTTCATTGAAATTTTTGATTTCCCTTTTGATTTCTTCAGTAACTTGTTGATTATTTAGAAACATGTTGTTTAATCTCCACGTGTTTGTGTTTCTTACAGTTTTTTTTTTCTTGTAATTGATATCTAGTCTTATAACATTGTGGTCGGAGAAGATGCTTGACATGATTTTGATTTTCTTAAATTTACTGAGGTTTGATTTGTGACCCAAGATGTGGTCTATCCTGGAGAACGTTCCATGTGCACTTGAGAAGAAGGTGTATTCTTCTACATTTGGATGAAATGTCCTGAAAATATCAATGAGATCCATCTCATCTAATGTATTATTTAAGACTTGTGTTTCCTTATTAATTTTCTGTTTTGATGATTTGTCCATTGGTGTGAGTGGGGTGTTAGAGTCTCCTACTATTATTGTGTTACTGTCAATTTCTCCTTTTACGTTTGTTAGTGTTTGTCTTGTGTGTTGAGGTGCTCCTATGTTGGGTGCATAGATATTTACAATTGCTATGTCTTCCTCTTGGATTGATCCCTTGATCTTTATGTAGTGTCCTTCCTTATCTCTTGCAATCTTCTTTATTTTAAGGTCTGTTTTGTCTGATATGAGGATTGCTACCCCAGCTTTCTTTTGCTTCCCATTTGCATGGAATATATTTTTCCATCTTCTCACTTTCAGTCTATCTGTGCCTTGAGGTCTGAAGTGGGTTTCCTGTAGACAGCATATATATGGGTCTTGTTTTTGTATCCATTCAGCTAGTCTGTGTCCTTTGGTTGGAGCATTTAATTATTTACATTTAAAGAAATTATTGATATATATTTTCCTATTGCCATTTTTTAATTGTTTGGGGTCGATTTTGTAGATCTTTTTTCTTCTTTTGTATTTCTTGACTATATAAGTCCCTTTAACATTTGTTGTAAAGCTGGTTTGGTGGTACTGAATTCTCTTAACTTTTGCTTGTTTGAAAAGCTTTATATTTCTCCATCAATTTTGAATGAGATCCTTGCCAGGTACAGTAATCTTGGTTGTATATTTTTCCCTTTCAGTACTTTAAATATATTCTGCCATTCCCTTCTGGCTTGCAGTTTCTGCTGAAAGATCAGCTGTTAAGCATGTGGGGTTTCCCTTGTATGTTACTTGTTGTTTCTCCCTTGTTGCTTTTAATATTCTTTCTTTGTGTTTAGTCTTTGTTAGTTTGATTAATATGTGTCTTGGTGTGTTTCTCTTTGGGTTTATCCTGTATGGGACTCTTTGTGCCTCTTGGACTTGATTGACTATTGCCTTTTCCATGTTGGGGAAATTTTCAACTATAATCTCTTCAAAAGTTTTCTCATACCCTTTCTTTTTACCTTCTTCTTCTGGGACCCCTATAACTCGAATGTTGGTGCATTTGATATTGTCCCAGAGGTCTCTGAGACTGTCTCCAGTTCTTTTCATTCTTTTTACTTTATTTTGCTCTTCAGAAGTTATTTCCACCATTTTATCTTCCAGCTCACTGATTTGTTCTTTTGCTTCAGATATTCTGCTATTGATTCCTTCTAGAGTATTTTTAATTTCAGTAATTGTGTTGTTTGTCTCTATATGTTTATTCTTTATTTCTTCTAGGTCTTTGTTAATTGAGTCTTGCATTTTCTCCATTTTGTTTTCAAGGTTTTAATCATCTTTACTATCATTATTCTGATTTCTTTTTCAGGTAGTTTGCCTATTTCCTCTTCATTTATTTGGACTTCTGTGTTTCTAGTTTGTGTAGTATTTATTTGCCTTTTCATTATTATTTTTTTAATTTATTGTGTTTGAGGTCTCCTTTTCCCAGGCTTCAAGATTGAATTCCTTCTTCCTTTTGGTTTCTGCCCTCCTACGGTTGGTTTAGTGATTTGTGTAAGCTTTGTATAGGGTGTGATTTGTGCTGAGTTTTTGTTTATTTGTTTTCCTCTGATGGGCAAGGCTGAGTGAGGTGGTAATCCTGTCTGCTGATGATTTGGTTTGTATTTTTTTTTGTTTGTTGTTTAGATGAGGCGTCCTGCACAGGCTGCTACTGGTGGTAAGGGGATGCAGGTCTTGTCTTCAAGTGGTTTCCTTTGTGTGAGTTCTGACCATCTGATACTCCCAAGGGTTAGTTCTCTGGTAGTCTAGGGTCTTGGAGTCAGTGATCCCACTCCAAAGGCTCAGAGCTTGATCTCTCTGCATCTAAGAGAAGATGAGGGAAGGCTGAAGTCAGTTAGAAGCTGTTTTCTGATGGAAGAGGAGGAAAACCTGCAGTGACTTAGATGCTCCTGGAAGCCCTCCGTGGGGCAGCCATTTGGTTCCGGGACTGGAAGGAAAACAGCAGCAGCCGCTTTTACAAGTTTTAACTTACTGTGTCTTCCTGGTGAATTGAAGCTTTTATGATTGTGTAGTAACTCTCTTTATCCTTAAGTATTTTTTCCTTTTTTTGTCCTAAATCCCTATTTTAAAAAAATATTTAGCTTCTCCAGCTTACATTTTGTGATGTGCTTGCTTTTTGTACTTTTTTTCATCTTCTTGGTTTTAACAGTCTGTAACCTAACATTCTGGTATGTCTCTTATAAATAACATGTAGCTTAATTGTACATTTTTATCCATTTTGCCTATCTCTATGTATTAGTTGATGAATTTAACATTTATTGTAATTATTGATATTTTATCCTATCTTTGTATATTTTATTTATTCCGTGTTCTATACTTTTTTAATTTTAGCTCTCATCCTTCTTTTGAGATTGCTTGATATTTAGTTTGTTTTTCCTTAATCTACTGGAAAATGTCAGTTTTCATTTCGATCCCAAAGAAAGGCAATGCCAAAGAATGCTCAAACTACTGCACAATTGCACTCATCTCACATGCTAGTAAAGTCATGCTCAAAATTCTCCAAGCCAGGCTTCAGCAATATGTGAACCGTGAACTTCCTGATGTTCAAGCTGGTTTTAGAAAAGGCAGAGGAACCAGAGATCAAATTGCTAACATCCGCTGGATCATGGAAAAAGCAAGAGAGTTCCAGAAAAACATCTATTTCTGCTTTACTGACTATGCCAAAGCCTTTGACTGTGTGGATCACAATAAACTGTGGAAAATTCTGAGAGATGGGAATACCAGACCACCTGATCTGCCTCTTGAGAAATCTGTATGCAGGTCAGGAAGCAACAGTTAGAACTGGACATGGAACAACAGACTGGTTCCAAATAGGAAAAGGAGTGCGTCAAGGCTATATATTGTCACCCTGCTTATTTAACTTCTATGCAGAGTACATCATGAGAAACGCTGGGCTGGAAGAAACACAAGCTGGAATCAAGATTGCCGGGAGAAATATCAATAACCTCAGATATGCAGATGACACCACCCTTATGGCAGAAAGTGAAGAGGAACTCAAAAGCCTCTTGATGAAAGTGAAAGAGGAGAGTGAAAAAGTTGGCTTAAAGCTCAACATTCAGAAAACGAAGATCATGGCATCTGGTCCCAGCACTTCATGGGAAATAGATGGGGAAACAGTGGAAACAGTGTCAGACTTTATTTTTCTGGGCTCCAAAATCACTACAGATGGTGACTGCAGCCATGAAATTAAAAGACGCTTACTCCTTGGAAGGAAAGTTATGACCAACCTAGATAGCATATTCAAAAGCAGAGACATTACTTTGCCAACAAAGGTCCATCTAGTCAAGGCTATGGTTTTTCCTGTGGTCATGTATGGATGTGAGAGTTGGACTGTGAAGAAGGCTGAGCGCCGAAGAATTGATGCTTTTGAACTGTGTTGTTGGAGAAGACTCTTGAGAGTCCCTTGGACTGCAAGGAGATCCAACCAGTCCATTCTGAAGGAGATCAGCCCTGGGATTTCTTTGGAAGGAATGATGCTAAAGCTGAAACTCCAGTACTTTGGCTACCTCATGCAAAGAGTTGACTCATTGGAAAAGACTCTGATGCTGGGAGGGATTGGGGGCAGGAGGAGAAGGGGACGACAGAGGATGAGATGGCTGGATGGCATCACTGACTCGATGGACGTGAGTCTGAGTGAACTCCGGGAGTTGGTGATGGACAGGGAGGCCTGGCATGCTGTGATTCATGGGGTCGCAAAGAGTCGGACACAACTGAGCAACTGAACTGAATCTATTTCTTGTTTTTATTGTTTTGAAGTTAAAAACTTTATTTCCATTCTTTTGGTGGTTACTTTTTTTGACCACTTAGAATATGTATGGCCCAATATTTTGGTAGTTTGTACCATGAACTCTGGAGTGAGAATGCTTATGTTCAATTTGCCAGTATGCAACCTCAGGCAAGGTATCTACTCTGATTATGCTTAGTTTTCTTATCTATAAAATGGGGATAAGAATAGAACCAATTTCATAGATTTGTGTGAGTATTAAGTGACTACCTACATGATGAAGCCATTAAAGAGTAGTGTCCATCACACAGACATACTCTATCATATATATATGATATATGATACAGTATATATATATACTATATGTATATATATATATACATTCTATGTCTATATGTATAATAAAATATTATAATTATTATAATTATCTATAATTCTAACATCTAAAGTTCTTGAGGTTTTATTTTTAAACTCTTCGCCAATCTTTGATTGTGAACTCATATTTGGAGGATCTTCCTCTGGGAATCCTGAGGCCCTAAATCTAATGGAGTCTTTCCTCCTCCATTATATTTGCCACATGGGATCTACCCCATTCAGTTGTCTCTGTTTTATGTGACAATCCCAGTTTCAGCTTCCCTGCCTACAGTGGGTCTGGGGTTAGTTCTGATCTCAGCTTTCATGTAAGTCTTTGTCTGAGGGCAACCCAAGACTTTAGTAAGCTATTGTTCCCAGATCTCCCCCATAGTTTCAGCTCATGATTCTGATGGCTTTGCTTTATTTTTACTTTTTTGGCCTTTGAGGATTTCTGTTGTTTACTAAGACCCTAAGAAGACATTAACAAGTATATTTTATCAAGGATTTGACACAACTATAGCAAGAGGGTCCTCAAAACACCTAGGCTCCCTACAGCTGCCAGAAAAGTTCATGGGGCTTACTTCTCTGATTATTTTGAGTGCAGGAACTTATTCATGCTAATATCCTCAGATCCCAGCTTGGAGACCATCTCATTCCTGTGCAGGATTGTGCTCAGTTGCTCAGTCATGTCCGACTCTTTGTGGCCCCATGAACTGTAGCCCACCAGGCTCCTCTGCCCATGGAATTTTCCAGGCAAGAATACTGGAGTGGGGTGCCATTTCCTATTCCAGGGGATCTTCCAGACCCAGGGATCGAACCTGCATTTCCTGCATTGGCAGGCGGATCTTTACCACTAGTGCCGCCAGGGAAGCAGGTGATAAATGACTGCTTAAAACTGAATGATAGGGACTTCCCTGGTGGTCCAGTGGTTAAGACTCTGCACTTCTGTGCAGGGGTGTGGGTTTGATCCTGGTGGGGAACTAAGATCTCACATGCCATGTGGCTAAAAAAAAAAGAAAAGAATGGTTAAAAATCACACCTAGAGTTCTTAAGGTAGATGTTAGGACCTAGAGTTGCAATACCTTTTCCCAGCCTCTTGGGGAGCCATGATTCAAAGTCAGCCTTGAAAGCCCAGATCCTCTCCCTGCTTGTGGCTGATATCAGGGCAGAGAGGAAGGGGAGGAAGGCAGTGGGACAAGTCCCCTGTGTAGAAAGCACACTTAATGACCCCTGGCTTCCCCAGTTGGTTGTTCACTGTTGCCCCCTGAGTGGGGTGCCCCCACCCATCAGCTCTGGTACCCATGCCTTCTTTTCTTCTACTTTGAAAATCAATCATTTCCCATAGATCTTTTCCTACCCAGGACAAGGAATAAAGATCATAGTTTGGTAGTCTTTAGCTCAACACTTTTCAAGCAGCCCAGTCAGCCTATGTCAAAGACTTCACGCACCAGTTTAATAAACAGTGGCCACAATACGAAACAGTAAGAAACAGTACTTGAGCCAAGAGCAGGACAGCACATTTTCCATTATAAACGGTTTCTTGTTCAGGTGGGCTTGGGGATGGGTGGGGAGGCAGAGGGCTGGCTCAGACCCTCTCCTCCCTCCACTCCAGCCCTTGGTGATCTAGGCTCTTAGAAGAGCGTCTGTTTCCATTCAATAGAGTAGAAAGTTCTTGGCTTAGCAATGCCTTCTGAGACCTCAGTCTTGGAGGCTGGCTTGTTCGGTGGGCTGTGTCTCTCCCTCCTTGGGATGCCGAGAGCATCATGGGCAGCTGAACTGGAGCTGCTGATTTCCTGCGTGCCTGTGAGCTGTGGGGTGACTTACAGGATTGCAGGTCCTTTGCTGCACCTAGAAATGCTGAGAGTGTGGGCAGAGAGGTGTGCCCCAGGGGGCTCTTGGTCTGTGTCTGACTTCTGGGGGATTCCCATGTGGGCAGGGCAGGGGGAAGCAGTTTCCAGCACTTCAAGGGCAGGAGCATCATGGATCAGACTAGAATAAAAGAGACCAACAAATAAACTAGGTAATTTGAAATTGAACAAAATGGTGGCATGCAAAATTAATCTTCCTTTTCTGAAGCTCTTTGCGCCTCTCTCTACTCTCTAGAGCTCAGGAAGTCTTATAAGCCTTTCCATCCTCCTTTTTTTTTTTAATTGGAGGATAATCGCTTTATAGCATTGTGGTGGTCTCTGCTGTACATTAATGGAATCAGTCATGATTATACATATCACCTCCCTTTTGAGCCTCGCTCCCCCCATCCATTCCACCCCCTAGGTCATCACAAAGCACCAGGCTGAGCTCCCTGTGTTATATAGCAGCTTCCCACTACTTATCTGTTTTACACATGATAGTGTATATATATCAATGCTCCTTTCTCAATTTGTCCCACCCTCTCCTTCTCCAAATGCATCCACAAGTCTGTTCGCTATGTCTATATCTCCATTTCTTCTCTGTAAATAGGTTCATCAGTACTATTTTTTTCTAGATTCCTATATATGCATTAATATCTGATGTTTGTTTTTCTCTTTCTGATCAACTTCACTCTGTATAAAAGGCTCTAGGTTCATCCACCTCACTACAACTGACTCAAATTCATTCCTTTTTATGACTGAGTAATATTTCCATCCTCCTTCTTATCAGAATCTGGTCTCTGGAAAGTGTCTGATAGCTGCATTTGATCAGAGAACAAGAGAATGGTAAAACTGGGTGTGTTCCATACAGTAAGGTATTTGGATTTAATGGGAGTCTCTGATCTAAGGAATTTCAGCTCTTAATGGTGGAATTCCAGGTTGTCACTGCTGGAAATGAAGACTATTGGGGGTTTAAAGGGGAATCTCAGAGCCATTAAGTCACTAAGGGTGGCTTGGAACCCACAGAGGAGAGGAAGGGAGGGAGGGTACCACAGGGAGGGCAAACACGCTTACCTTCCGGACATTGTAGATCCAGTTGAGATAGGCTGTGACCTTAGTGTATACTCCTGGGGTAGTAGGCCCCCCACAGCCATGGCCCCAGCTCACGATGCCCACCACTTGCCACCAGTCAGAGTGATACATCAGAGGGCCACCACTGTCACCCTGTGAGAGAGGCCAGAGCAGAGGCTGCTGGGGAGGGTGGGCAGGGCTGGGGTGGAGAGGTGGGCTTCTCCACCCTCCCCTCACTGCATTGGCCCATCTGGTCCCTGCTCTCCAGCGCCCTCTGCTGTTCTACCTTCACTTCCCCTGCTCATGCTGTTCCTGCAGCCTGGAATGCCCTTCCCTTTCGGGGTGAAAGGGTTTTGTCTGCGGTCAACCAAGTTGTGGGTGTGCTGTTAGCCCTTTCTTGGAGATCTACAACTCACACTAGCACAGTGAGGGCTCTAAGGGCCTGTAGTAAAGAAGCCTGGTTATCTTTGTCTAACTCAGTGTGTGCTGGAGAACGCAATGGCAACCCACTCCAGTGTTCTTGCCTTGAGAATCCCAGGGATGGGGGAGCCTGGTGGGCTGCCGTCTATGGGGTCGCACAGAGTCGGACATGACTGAAGCGACTTAGCAGCAGCAGCAGCAGTGCATGCTAAGTCGCTTCAGTCATGTCCGACTCTATGTGACCATATGGACTGCAGCGCGCCAGGCTTCTCTGTCCGTGGGATTCTCCAAGCAAGAATATTGAAGTGGGTAGCCATTCCCTTCTCCAGAGGATCTTCCCGATCCAGGGATAGAACCCGCACTTCCTGCATTTCAGGCGAATTCTTTACCAACCGAGCCCCCTGGGAAGCCCATCTAACCTAGTAGTTTCCAGATTTATTGAACCATTACAGGGGGGCTTATTTCATGCTAGTCACTGTTCTAGATAACTGGGATCAATTAATGAAAAGAGAAAAGATCCTTGCCCTAAGGGAGCTTAGAATTAAATGGAGAGAGAGAGAGAGAACAAGCAAACTACAAAATGACATTTTCTTGTACAAAAAATGAGAGAGAGTGAAAAGTTCACTTATTTGGGTGTCCTTCTTACCAGCTCTTATAGCCTCTGGGGTTTCATCCCTCAGAACCCAATAACTCTGTAGCTGAACTGCCTGTGGAGTTATTCACCCCCGCCCCCATTACTGTGAACTCCCTGAGGGAAGACACTGTCCTCAAAGTTCTGCATCTACCTGATATCAAGTCATCAAGAGATGACTAAGAGATGCCTCTTGAGTGAAGGAATTTAATGACTGAGAATGGGGGTGGGAGAAGGGTTTGGGGTTTTAACGAAAATAGTTGAGAAGATCCTCTGGGTGGGGATGTGAGAATATATTCATGGACTGGCCAGTAGGATGGGTGAGGGACAGTGCACTGGGGCTTATCCAGCACGAGATGGGTTTTCTCTAGTGTAGTTCAGCAGCTTGAGGACAGTTGTAGAGAAAACAGACCTGGGGTTCCTGCCTGCTAGGGGCTCATACTGTTTTAAATGACGGGAAGTAAGAGCAGGTGGGGAGGGAAACATCATCTTTATATGTAAAATATACATTTGAAATCTCTTTGCTTCTATCTGTCTATCCATGCATCCATGCATCCATCCATCCTTATATCTTTTTCCCTCTCCCCCTTCCTCCCTTCATCACACACCGAGTGCCCACCATGTGCAAGCCTTCATGTGGGGGCATTCATCCTCTGAACTTTTTCATCTCTTCAGAGCAGACTTCCCCTATCTCTGTAATTCCCTCATGATCCTTGGAGGCCGCACCTGGCAGGTGTCCACGCCGCCCTCCGGGAGGCCTGCGCACATCATCGTCTTGGTGACCTCCCCCTGGTACGCATCCTCTGCATTGCACCGAGTTCTGTTGATGAGCTGGACGGATCCCTGCTGCAGTATGTCAGACATCTTCCCTGGAGGTTGAAAACACACTTGCATTCCCATTCTTGCCTTCAAATCCCAGCCCAGGACAGTTCTCTGGGTTTCCTGGTACCTTGGTGCTTGGACCTCCAGGATGGGTTTTTCTAAAGGATGGTCCTCCTTCCCATCACTTTTGGGAGCTGCTCACTTAGTCCTGTAATCCTGAGCCTGGCACTTACCTCCGTTCTCTTCTGTAAAGCCCCATCCGATGACCCAGAGTGGGGTGCCTGGAGTGAGCTCCTCATCAGAGAAGGGCAGGCAGATGGGCCTGATTGTGCCTACCAGGAGCAGAGAGGAAGAGGGGACCCAAAGTTCAGGAGAGCCTGGTGGCTAATCCTCTGTTAGGGTTAACACCAGGGTTTCCATAGCACATGTTCCATGGGATGTTAATAGAAGTAGCATGGAAAAAAAAAAAAAGATTCTGTGGTCAAATAAGTTTAGAAAATGTGTTGGACTTCCCTGGTGGTGTAGTGAATGAGAGTCCACCTGCCAATGCAGGAGACATGAGTTTGGTCCCTGGTCCAGGAAGATTCCACATGCCACAGAGCAACTGAGTCCAGGAGACACAACTGCTGAGCCCATGTGCTGCAACTACTGAAGCCGTGTGCCTAGAGCCCTTGCTCTGCAACAGGAGAAGCCATAGTAGTGAGAAGCCCGAGCACCGCGAGGAAGAGTAGCCCCTGCTTGCCACAACTGGAGAAAAGCCTATGCAGCAATCAAGACCCAGCACAGCCAAAAACAAATAAATAATTTTAAATAAAGAAAATGTGAATTAAACACAACAAAACAAATTGCTAAAAAAAACCCAAACCCTCTTAATGTCATTAATATACTAACGTGTTCTAGGAAGAGAGCTATGGTATAAAAATATTTTCCAAACTTATTTGAGAAAGGAACCCTCTTGTACCCAAGGGACCCGTGTTCTATGGAACCAACCATTGGAGATGCTGATCTAAATACTACCCAGTGTAAGCCTGAGTCATTGAACAGAGCTGGTCAAAGATGCTATGGGTTGCCTTAACAGTAATGAGTTGCTGTCCCTGGAGGAGAGCAAATGAGC
Organism: Bos mutus; assembly: GCF_027580195.1. NCBI lineage: Eukaryota > Metazoa > Chordata > Mammalia > Artiodactyla > Bovidae > Bos > Bos mutus. The sequence goes on from NC_091631.1 coordinate 51,069,201, forward strand.
TCAATGACCCTTTGGCAGGGAGATTGTGCAGGCTTTTGCATTGGTTGGGGTGGAGGATGGGCCAGGAGATCTTTTAGGTCCCTCACAACTCCAAGATTGGATGAATCTGTGATTCTCACTTGGGGTGCTCTATGTAGAGAAAACAGACATCAGAAGAATCTGGCAGGGGTAAGGTGTCAGCTGAGAGCTCGAGGAGGCCTCATGGCTTTCATGACAATAGGCTGATATACTTGCCAGAAACAATGGGCCAACTGAGATCTTGAGAGGAGTAGTGATGTGCCCAAGGCCACTTAGTGAAAGAGCTAGTGGCGGAATGGGAGTTCTGTCCCCAGGCGCCGGCTCTCACCGGAGAACGTGAGCGGGAGCTGCAGCTTCACGAGGGCAATGTCATGCTCTCTGGGATATGTGGCGTTAGGCTCAAGGATGAAGATCTTGGCCACAGGCAGGGATGGGAAGCTGCCCAATCTGTCTGAGCCAGCCCTCACCTTCCAGTTGGGCACATCGAGATGCTTCCTGGGGGCAGAGACAGTGAAGTTCAGGTCCGAGTCAAGCATGAGGAGGTTTTGCTAAAGGCTGGGTCTCCGGGGCCCTGGGGAGTGGGTGCTGCATGTCCCTGCCTTGGCGGGTAATGATGATAAGGGCAGGGGTGCTGGAGAAGGGCCATCTGAGGAATCACCTACTGCAGGTCAGATTCTAAAGGGGATTCGATTCTTCTCCCTGGTGAAACCTGCTGGAAGAAACTTAAAACTGGAGGGCTGGGGAATGGGCTATGCTCAGTGCCTGTGCTCTGGGTCCTGACACTCTAGTGCATTTTACTGGTCTTGTTACTCATGTGGTACTTGCATTGTGGTCAGTTCTATTGTATACAGTAAGTCCCCTACGTATGAACCTTCAAGTTGAAGACTCTCAAAGATGTGAATGTGTGTTTGCATCTCCAATCATGTAAGTTAGTTAATGTGTCTGGCGCTATTTGTAAAAGTTGGGTACCTAGGCTAACTTTGTTGAAGTTAATGAACAAATTGGACTTACAAACGTATTCTTGGAATGGAACACATTCATATGTAGGGAATTTACTGTACTTTTCTTCTTCCTGACACCAGACACAGCTGAGTGCACAGGGGAAATATAGCTTTTATCAGATTCTCCAAAAAAGTTAAAAATCACTGGCCTACACGGTGTGCTCCTCTGAGGCACTTCTGGCGTCTGCTGCACGAAGGCACGTGGTACCTAGTAGGTACTCATAGATGGTGAATGAATGAACAGATGGATGAATGAAGGTGAAGAGGACCTGGAATGGTCCTTCTCCAGAGGTATGGGCAGGCCTGTCTCTGCTGGCTGGTAACAGAATACTTTTTTCTGTTTTAACTTCTGGATATAATGAAGGAGTGGCATGGACCTGGGATTTGGAACCACTTCTTGAAAGACTAGCAGAAAGGGAGAGAGTTCTCAAGCCTCCCTTGGAGTCCTCAGAGGCGGATGGGAAGTGCTTTTGTGCAGTGAGTGATTTAGGGGAGAGTGAGGACACGGGGTCTTTGCTGGCTTCCCCCCCGAAAGGGAAGGGCCTGGTGACTGGTACCAGTCAGGCCTGGTGACTGGTACCCTCTGCTAAGACCCCCCAAGGCCTAACAAAGGATGTCATGTCCAGTGTCTCATTAGGCAGCCACACCCTTCTTTAGGGGGAAGGGAAGGGCTGGAGGGCATCAGACAACAGATTGGAGACAGAGGATCCAGGTGCTCAGGTTCCTCTGCAGCTCTGACCCCAGGAGCTCCCCGAATGCGCCTTACCAGAAGCAGTGGGCAGCCGTGAGGATCCAGTGTGGGTCTAGGATGCTCCCTCCACAGATGTGTTGTTTGTCATACTGGATGCTGACCTGCCAAGGCCAAGAATCCACAGAGGCCTCCTTCCCACCCACCACCCGAGGGGCCTTCACACTCTGTCCGCAGGCTGGACTCAGAGGGAAGGAGAAAGAAAAGAAGGAGTCAGGCTCTTGGGGACTGGGGTTGTCCCCCTTAGAGCCCCCAGCCAGCCTATCCTGAGCAGGGTCCTTAGGACTGGAAACAGGGGTGGGGGTAGAGAACCAGGCCAATTTTGAATTATTCACCAGGAGACGCTGAGTATCCCAGACTCCCCCAATCTCTGTCTCCTGTTTTTAGCTTCGGATGGAGTTTATACTGGGAATATAGATGTGTCCATTGTGCTGGAATTCATGACCTTGAAGCTAAACGTGGACCCAGAATTATGAAAGTCCTGCCCAGGGGGTGTCCCCAGCTGCTCCCACTGAGTAACAGTGAACAGACGCCCACAGGCTGCTTCGGGATTGGAGAGTGGGAAGAAAGTTCCAGAAATGGATCTTCCCATCCTAAACACACCTTTCTCCAAGTCCCTTCCCCCTGCTCAGAGAGTCTCCCGATTTGACATCCTGTTCCCTCTTTCACATCCCACTCTCCTGGCTCTCACGTCTGACTTGTGAACTCTTGTAAAAAATCTCCGGTTCCACCTCTCCGCCCTGTTCCCAGCCTCTCCAATCCTTCTGGTAGTCACTGCCACAGTGATGGTTCTAAGGGGGAAAGGCCACCACCCTCTCTGGGTTTGTGCCTGGAAGGGGCTTGTGAAACACTTTCTAATTCCAAACACTGCTTTCTACACATCCCTCACTCCCTCACTCAAAGCTCCTTAGCATCCCTCTCTGTCTGTAGGGGAAGAGTTTAAACTCCTGCTCCTGGCAGCCTCCTGATAGAAAATTGCTGTCTAGCCAAATCGATCTGCTGGTAGCTCCCTGAAAAGTCTTTCTGTTTTTGCTCCAGGAAGTCCCTGTCCCTGAGATGCTGTCTCCTCTCATGTTCATCTAAATCACTGTTCATTCGGCTGGGAAGAGAGCACTGGCCAAGACAGAGAGACAGACCTGGTTCCTGCCCTCTTAGAGCCTACAGTTCATTCTGTGATGTTTAGCCTGAGAATTTTCTCCACGTTGCCTGATCCCTGGGGATTTCCCTCTCCTGGCATTTTCACAGCATGCCTGGATGTTAGCCAGCTTTCCTTGTTGTCATTGTTCAGTCTTGTCTTCTCAATGAGACTGAAGCCTCCTGTAGGGAGGATCTGTGGCTTAAGCCTCGTTCTGACTTCAGTGCTGCTTAGCTCAGCACATCAGGTGCTCAGATCCCATCAGTAACTTGAGATCACATGAGAATGGGTAAAAGTCTTAACATCCAACAGGGATGCATCAGTCAGTTCAGTTGCTCAGTCATGTCCGACTCTCTGCGACCCCATGGACTGCAGCACGCCAGGCTTCCCTGTCCATCACCAACTCCCAGAACTTGCTCAAACTCATGTCCATCGAGTCAGTGATGCCATCCAGCCATCTCATCCTCTGTCGTCCCCTTCTCCTCCTGCCTTCAATCTTTCCCAGCATCAGGGTCTTTTCCAATGAGTCAGTTCTTCACATCAGGTGGCCAAAGTGTTGAGTTTCACCTTCAGCATCAGCCCTTCCAATGAATATTCAGGACTGATTTCCTTTAGGATTGACTGGTTGGATCTCCTTGCAGTCCAAGGGACTCCCAAGAGTCTTCTCCAACAACACAGTTCAAAAGCACCAATTCTTCGGCACTCAGCTTTCTTCATAGTCCAACTCTTACATCCATACATGACTACTGGAAAAACCATAGCTTTGACTAGATGGACCTTTGTTGGTAAAGTAATGTCTCTGCTTTTTAACATGCTGTCTAGGTTGGTCATAGCTTTTCTTCTAAGGAGCAAGCATCTTCCAATTTCATGGCTGCAGTCACCATCTGCAGTGATTTTGGAGCCCAAGAAAATAAAGTCTGTCACTGTTACTATTGTTTCCCCATCTATTTGCCACGAAGTGATGGGACCAGACGCCATAATTTTGGTTTTTTGAAGGTTGAGATTTAAGTCAGCTTTTTCACTCCCCTCTTTCACTTTCATCAAAAGGCTCTTCAGTTCCTCTTCACTTTCTGCCATAAGGGTGGTGTCATCTGCGTATCTGAGGTGATTGATATTTCTCCTGGCAATTTTGATTCCAGCTTGTGCTTCATCCAGCCCAGCGTTTCTCATGATGTACTCTGCATAGAAGTTAAATAAGAAGGGTGACAATATACAGCCTTGAATTACTCCTTTCCCAGTTTGGAACCAGTCCGTTGTTCCATGCACACACACTACTAAGCTGCAGGGATGCATCCTCACTGCTCAACTGCAAAGGCAGCGAGGATGACCTTCCTCCTCTCAGGCGATCCAGTTTCTGGCCATCTGCCAGGCTCAGCCTGGTTCTCCCACGAGGCTGGTGGGATGAGTGGGACCTCAGAGCTTGTTTTTCCTTCTGATCTTCTCTCAGAACTAGGGGCTCTCCCAGGATTCTGTTGGGCTGTTGGACTAAAGGGCTCCTTGGGAAGATGAACTTCCGAGAGATCAAGTGAATTACCCAAGGTCACACTGGAAGCCAGTGGGACAGGTGCTGTCCAGATCTCCTGATGTCCCCCCTGCCCTCCCGGCCCCATGCCATCACTCTGGAGCATGTTAGTCAGGACTACTGGTCAGTTTGGCACTTCCTCCATGTGGCCTCACACCTCTCCCTTTGGTCAGCCATTAGCTCCTGAGGACAGAGGCCAATTCTCTTGCTTGTCTGGTATCTTCTACTTCCAGCTAGCATCTGACAGTGATGATGCATCTTAACTGTTCCATGAATCTTTGCTAAACGGAATGAGCAGATGAGATTACGTGGGCCCTGGCCAGGGGTGAGAGCGGGTAGAGGCTCTGGTTTTCCTACTCTCTCTTGGATCTCTGCCCACAACAAGTGTGGAGATATGGGTGGGCAGTGGGAGGGAGTTCTTAACATCAACTACTTGAAGGAATGTTCACCTACAAGCCCAAGGTCCAGGGAGTAATGTCTGGACAGAATAGAGTGACACTTGGAGTCTGAGTGATTTAAGAATGAGGATGAAGGTCTTCTTTCCTGCTTATTGCTGGCCCAGGACCCAAACCCTCAGAGATGGGGCGTACTCACCAAGGCACTGCAGGGAAACCAGGGAACCTGAGAGACAGGGGCTGGAAAGGAGACACAGGCATCCTGTGGCTTTTGCTTGTCTTTTGGCTGGGGTGCAGGGACTCGGGTCTCCTGGCACTATTGACTCCAGTCCCCTCCCAGCACCCAGGAAATATGAAGCCTTGCTGGGTGGGGGCTGTACAGACACCGTGCTGTGCTGTACTTAGCTGTTCAATCGTGTCTGACTCTGACCCCATGGTCTATAGCCTTCCAGCCTCCTCTGTCCATCAGATTCTCCAGGCAAGAACACTGAGGTGGGTTGCCATGCCCTCCTCCAGGGGATCTTCCCAACCTAGGGATCGAACACAAGTCTCCTGCATTGCAGGTGGATTCTTTACTGTCTGAGCCACCAGAGAAGCCCAAGAATACTGGAGTGGGTAGCCTATCCTTTCTCCATGGGATTTTCCCAACCCAGGAAACTCACCAGGGTCTCCTGCCTTGCAGGTGGATTCTTTACCAGTTGAGCCACCAGGGAAGCCCCATATAGACACCGTACTTCCACCCAATTCAGTGCGACTGAATGCAGTTGGATTCCACACCCCTACTGATAAGCATCTGCTATGTGCTGGGCCCTGCCTGAGTCACAGCCCACCCTGGGGCTCTTGGCAGCCTGAGATGGAAGAGAGCAGAGGCTGGACCAGTGTCTGCGGCACTGCAGGTTCTTCAAACAGAAGAGGAATGGGATTTTAGTGAAACTCCAGGCAAACAATCATTCTGCTCCTAGTCCTCTCCTTTTCAAGATTTACTCTTTGATGAATAAGCAGCTCTCAGCAACCTCCCTGCATCCTAAGGAGACATCATTCTCTCTGTGGGGTGACAGTGTTCCTGTAGATGCTGGGCTCTGGCACGGATGGTGGGCATGAGAACAGGACAGCGGCCATACAGCTGCTCCCCTGGAGAGTTAGAAATGCAGAGGGGGGTACTACTCTGGCCTGGGTGAGTGGCAGGAAGGACAAAGTGGCCTTTGGAATCCTGCCTCTGGGGCTCAAAGAGAGCATAAGGCCATAGGAAACCAATTTGGTTTTCTTCTTTGACTGATGAAAGGCCGCCAGCGTGTGGACAGCACACTTTGTCCAGCTGCCCCTTGTATTAAGCCAAAGAGTCAACACAGAAAACCGCTCAGAAATGTGATGCTCTAGCTTTTGATATCGGACTGTCTGCCTGGCCAGGAGTTCTTGTTGTCTGGCTTATGTTCCCCTTGCTGCATCCGTTCGGGGCAGTCTGGCTGCAATCCCAATGACAGCGAGCGTGGCTGAGCTTTCTGGGCCAGAGGCATCCTCTCACTTACCCACTTGAGTTTTGCACCTGAAGCTCCTGCAGGTTCTCTGTGACTTTGACAATGTCCAGATCTTGGGCTGGGCCAACGTCCACAGCTCTGAAGGTGGGTTTGCTGCTAGTGTTGGGAGGGAAAGGGAGAGAGCGAGAGATGTGAGCTGAGGCAGGAGCTCAGACCAAGATGGTGGGAGTAGCCCCTACTCCCAGGAGAGGGGGCAGCGGAGGGTGCTGGGTGGGGTGTGGCAGGGGAGTGGAGGTGGTAAGCGAGGGTAGTGCCTGCTTTGCTAGAGGACAAGGGATGTTTCTTGACATCCAGGACTCAGCCCTGAGCACAGCGCTGATGTGGACTTGCTTTCTTGGGCAGGGAAGACTGGTTCAGAGCCCAGAGCTCTGAAGAAATCCTATGGATGCTCTTTTGTAACTCCCAGCTCTGTCCTTATTCCAAATGTCCCAGCTGTTTCTCCTGGTTCACAAGGAGGCAGAGGAAACAAGTTAGCACCCATCCCTACCTTGGAGGGAACTAGATGTGGACATTTGGTTCTCCAAACGAGGCATCTGGTCTGAACGTGGTAGTGGGGTACATTTATGGTCCCTTTGAAGGTGGGACAGGCCAAGATCAGGCTTCACGTGCATTCAGACAAACATCTCTCTCATTTGGATCACTATCTCTCTTTCTCTCCACAAATCCATGTTTGTTTTCTTTCAGACCTTGAGTATAAGTCTTCCCTCCTCCAAGAAGTCTTCCCTGATTAATCTCATCTTTCTGATTGTTGCTGTACTGAATGTACCTCTTTTCCATCTCTCCTGTCCTTGCCTATCCTTTATACCAGTCATGCTAGCATAAGCTCTGTATGCAGGTTTGGGTCAACCCAAGACACTGGCTGACTGGCACACTCTCACATGCCCACCCAGGAATCTGGCACTACTTGGATGACCCAGCCATGGCACCTGAAAGGCTGAAGTCTAGCAGTGCTGGGTTTTGTGCTGAGAGCCCTCAAGCCTGAGATTCTTGTCCTGGCTCTGACACTAGCTTGATTTGTGACCCTTGGCAGGTCACATTTTCTCTCTGGGTCTCTCTAAGCCTCAGTTTCCCCCTCTATTAATGATGGGTAGACCAGATGATCTTCAGAGTCCTTCCCATCTTGAGGCATCTAGAGTTTTGTGGTCCTGGGACAAGAAGGCCCTCCTAGCCAGGGAAATCTGAGATACAAAAAGAAGGATCATGGTGGAAGTGGACATTCCCAGGAGAGTTAGCCTCTATTCACCAGTTACATCATGATGAATAATTCTGATCAGCATTGATCTTGCAGAGCCCAAGAGCTAGATGGCTTGATGCCTTAAAGAGCTTAGAAGGACAGAAAATCTAGGAGCCTTTTACCTTAAGAACCCCTGGAGACATCCTGGTTTCATAATCAGGCTGCAGCCTGCTCTGCTAGTACAGCTGACACTGCAGTTGGCTGGCCTGCAGTAGGAGGGGGGTGCTGCAGCCAGGAGGCCAGGCTGGGGTTGCTGTTGGGGGAGGGGTGACGCAGGGGCAGGGCTTGCCTTCCTAGCTCTCCTTGGAAATGAAGGGGGCAGGGTGTCCTTTCCGGAGGGTACTGCAAGTTGCACACTGTGGAGGGCAGAGAGCAGGAGAAACCTGACAACCAGAGAGCAGAAGACGCAAATAGTTCTGATGGATCGGTGATGTCTGTCTAGAGTACTTACTGAAAAATGAGCTTGAGGCTGCTCTAGGATTTGATGGAAGAGGATTCTGTGATTGATTGATGGACTATGTCTGCCTAGGATGTATCATTTACACCTAGTCTCCGGGTCCAGTTTCTTAGAATCCTATAATTTGGGGCCTGCCAGGAAGAGATTACCCCCTGTGCAGCTGAATGCATGGGTCCTTTCTTATCCTCTCCAGTTAGGCTCTGAGTGATCAACTGTCTCCCCTCTCCTCCCTTTATAGATGAAACCTCCACAAAAGAGAGAATTACCCAACCTAGAAACAGATATAATTCTGACACCCAGGAATTAGGGGGTCTTGGGCACACATTCCAGCCCTCTTGCTCCCAGCTACTATCCGATCAAGTTATTTACCTTCTTTGAACCTACTTATAGAACAGATAGAATAGTAACTACCATTTTGGTTTTTGCCAAGATCAAATGAATATAAGTATGCAATGTTAATTACCCTTCTTAAAACTGTATATTTTTTCATCCACTAAAGATTTAAAACTGCCTTTGAAATTTGCTGAGAGCTGAGATTGCCCATGAAACCCCAGTGAGATCAGGTTCATTTAAACTAAATTTTAACCAATAGGACTTTGAATAAATAAATAAGATTTTTTTGTATTCTGGGGCAGGGATGGCAGCTTGCCAAACCAAGAAGAAATGAGGGTAGAGGAGTAAAGGAAAGGAGGGGATTATAAGGAGCCTGAACTGTGTGTGGGGGTGGGGATGGGGGTGAGGGGGGATGGGGGGGCAGATATTCTTTTTTCCTTTTTTTCTTTTGAGGGCAGATATTCTCTCTCTCATAACCATCCTATGAGGTTGGCATTGCTTCTCCCATTAATTCTTTTTTAAAATTAATTAATTAATTTGTCTGTAGGCTTCCCAAGTGGCTCAGTGGTAAAACAATCTGCCTGCCAATGCAGGAGACATGGGTTCGATCCCTGAGTTGGGAATATCCCCTGGAGGAGGAAATGGCAACCCACTCCAGAGTTCTTGCCTAGGAAATCCCATGGACAAAGGAGCCTGGTGGGCTATCCATGGGGGTCACAAAAGGGTCGGACATGACTGAGCCACTAAACAACAACCAGGTCTCAGCTGTGGCACGCAGGATCTTCAGTCTTCATTATGGCATGCAGGGTCTAGTTCACCCACGAGAGGTCAGACCTGGGCCTTTGCATTGGGAGCACAGAATCTTAGCCACTGGACCACCAGGGAAGCCTCACCACCTCCCCCCACCACACACACACATCTCCATTAACTCTTCAACAAACTGAGCCTTACAAGATTTAACTTCATGCTGCTTGTAAGGAAAAGTGTTTCAAAAGCAGTTGTCTGACTCCAATACCTACAATTTTTAGGAAAGAGAGAGGAAGGAGGAAGGAAAGAGGGAAAGGGGAAAAGAGGAGGGAAGGAAGAGAGGGAGAGAGGTCATGGGGTGAGGTGACAGCCACCGGACCTTGGGCTGGGTACCTGTTATAGCCCATCTGCCGACAGGCGGTCTTGGCCAGAGCTTCTGTGAAGCTGTCAAAACAGGCGGAGGCCCAGTTCTTCGTGGCGGGGTTCAGCACCTGCAGGGTGGATCGGTCCCTGGAGAGGCGGACTGGGAGGGAAGGAACCCGGGTCAGCTCAGGGCAGGGGCTCATCTGGCTCATCTCCCAAAGAATTTATCATGTGACCAGCCCAAACTGGTGGTCCAAACCCTCCTGGGAACCGGGGAGCCTCACAGAACACCTAACCTTTCCACCTCAAGAGGAGTTCCTCCTTTTGGCTTTGTCTGATTGAGTCTCATTCTGACAGGAGCTAGGGTGACCAGGAGAAGGCAATGGCACCCCACTCCAGTACTCTTGCCTGGAAAATCCCATGGATGGAGGAGCCTGGTAGGCTGAAGTCCATGGGGTCGCTGAGGGTTGGACATGACTGAGAGACTTCACTTTCACTTTTCACTTGCATGCATTGGAGAAGGAAATGGCAACCCACTCCAGTGTTCTTGCCTGGAGAATCCCAGGGATGGGGAGCCTGGTGGGCTGCCGTCTATGGGGTCACACAGAGTCGGACACGACTGAAGCGACTTAGCAGCAGCAGCAGCAGGGTGACCAGATGTCCTGGGAATAATCTCCATTTTGACTTTTGCCCTGGCATAATTATTAATAGCTCCCCTTCCACTTTTGGGCTTCCCCTGTAGCTCAGCTGGTAAAGAATCTGTGCAATGTGGGAGACCTGGGATCAATCCCTGAGTTGGGAAGGTCCCCTGGAGAAGGGAAAGGCTACCCACTCCAGTATTCTGGCTTGGAGAATTTCCTGGACTGTGTAGTCCATAGGGTCGCAAAGAATTGGACAAAACTGAGTGACTTTCACTTTTTAGATGTATTTGCATATATGTATTTGATGGTTGTATTATAAGGCCTTCCTACCTGTGGTTCACACAAGTTCTCTTGTCTGGGAAAACTTCTCAAAGAGGAACCTTGCTCTTTTTTCCATGTAAGGTCAGAGAGGGGTAGGCGAGTGAGAATTGCTATTGGCAGTAGGGTGGCAAGGCTCACAGGCATTTGATTTCTGATTAAAAAAAGGATCAAATACACAGGATGTCACTCAGCCTTGCCCTATAAAAGCCCCCATCACCCATGCCCTGGGCTGTCTTTTCTTTGCAGAGCCCAAGTACTAGGTGGATCAAGCTGGAGTAACCCAATCCAAGGAAGAACATGGGTTTTTATGTAAAAACCATCCTTTGAAGGACCTAGCTCAGTCTTGTTCCATAACATGTTACAATAAACATTTCTATAATGAATAGCCACCCCTGGTGGCTCAGATGGTAAATAAACTATCTGTAATTCAAGAGACTGGGTTCGATCCCTGGGTCAGGAAGATCCCCTGGAGAAGGAAATGGCAACCCACTCCAGTATTCTTGCCTGGAGAATCCCATGGACAGGGGAGCCTGGGGGACCACAGTCCATGGGGTTGCAAAGAGTAGATACGATTGAGCAACTAAGCACACACGCAAAATAAATAGAAGAATCAATAGCTGGCTAGTGGCCATATGGTCTCTTTGCAGTCCTCTTGAAATAATAGGTGTCAGAGAAAAAAGGGAACTCCCCAAGGTCATTCAATTCAGCGTCCAGGTGCAGCAGGAATGGGGCAGGCTCAGTTACAACTCCCTGTCCCCTCTGGTCCACATTTGTTCATCAAAATGTACTGAGTGTTTGCTACATGTTAAGTATTGGGGATCCAGTAGATAAGACATGATCCTGTTTTTAAGACTCTTACAATAGGGAAGGAAGCTGACTTGTCAGGTAGCAGATGCTATGCAGTGGACCAAGAGGACCTGAGCCAACTTCCTGCTCTGTCCACTCCCCTGGCCCCTTGGCCCCTGGACTCACCTGCCACTGGAGGTCCGTCGGGGAGTTTCTTGACGCAGTACTTCTCATCCTCCCCTGAGGCACAGTCCTGGTGGCCATCACACACCTGCTCCCTTGGGATGAAGAGGAGGGGCTGCCCACAGAAGAAGAAGTAACTGTCCAGAATGACCTTGACTGGAAGGCAAGGGCAGGGAAGGGCAGAGAGGGCTGATGGTCAGGCAGGCAGCCCAGGGGTAGGAGAGGCTGTGTTTACCTGAAAACCTGCTGGGCCTGGAGACAGGCAGATATGGGTTCCAGGCCCACTTCTGCCACTTAATTACTGGTGTCCTCAGTCTTCTCATCTGTAAAGTGTTGATAATAACACCAGTCCCCAGAGTCTATCAAGATCATGTGTGAGGAGCAACTCAGAAATAGCCCCCACTCGCTTCTCAAGCCCAAGTATTGGCCAGGGCCTCTGTGGATGGGGGAGATAGCACTGGGCCCAGAGTCTGAAGACCTGAGCACTGGCTCTGCCACCTCCTGGGTGATTTTAGACCAATCGCTGCCCTTTCTGGACCCGGAGTCTGAAGACCTGAGCACTGACTCTGCCACCTCCTGGGTGACTTTAGACCAATCGCTGCCCTTTCTGGGCCCGGAGTCTGAAGACCTGAGCACTGGCTCTGCCACCTCCTGGGTGACTTTAGACCAATCGCTGCCCTTTCTGGGCCCGGAGTCTGAAGACCTGAGCACTGGCTCTGCCACCTCCTGGGTGACTTTAGACCAGTCGCTGCCCTTTCTGGGCCTGGAGTCTGAAGACCTGAGCACTGGCTCTGCCACCTCCTGGGTGACTTTAGACCAATCCCTTGCCCTTTCTGGGCTTCACAGGGTTGTGGAGAATGAACAAGTAGTGGGCTGGTGATTGTGAAAGTGTCTCTTCGCTATCAAGCGCAGTTCTAGGACAAGGTGCTTTTACCTGGGGTTGAAAGAGGCTGGCATTTTGCTTGCTTTGTCTTCTGCCTCCTGCCTTCAGAGTCTATTGCTCCTTCTCTGTCTTGGATGATGGGAAGGAGTCTGGTGTTTTTAAGTCCTCAGGAAACAGATATTTCAATACTTTTCCAAACTCTCCCAGCTCCTCCTGTCTAACCGAACTCTCCTTTGGCCTGAAGCTCCCCTGGGCAGCCTAGCATCACCCTTGAGTGGCCCTCAGAGTGATGGAAACAAGTGTCATGATGGGGCTGCTTATCACTGCTAACAGCTTTCCAGGCATTGTCACCCGGAGTCCTGACAATAACTTTAGGAGGTAGGTGCTATCATTAACTCATGTTACAAACAATGATATGGAAGTTTAGAGAGTTAGGGTTTACTTCCCAAGCCACATGCAGTTAGGTGGAGCCAGGATTTCAATTAGTCCGTCCAGCTCCAAAGTTTTTTGCTACTTCTCCCAGCCTTCCCTACAGGAGCTTAAAATGTGACTTCTTGGTCCTGATGCTCCTGCTTTGAGAAGTAAGGGAAAAGGAGCAGATCAGCTATTTCCTCAACTTTCAGGGTTTGGTTCATGGTCAGGAGCCAGGGTCAGAAAGGGTCAGTCCTGCCTCCTGGGGGAAGCCAGGATACAGTGTCACCAGTTGAGTCCCCAGAAACCAAATGTTGGAGCCCAGCCCAGGAAGGAAGTTCAGGTTACTGCTTCTAGTTGCAGAACCTGGGGGCCCCGGGCTGGAAGTCACTCAGGACCTTCTGGGACAAGGAAAGCCTGACTCTAAATCATGTATTAGTACCTGCCCTGGCTCACCCTGAACCTGGCCCTGACTGCTCTCTCCACTATGGCGGGGCACATGGTCAGAGAAGGTAAGCTCATCTTACTATTAGTTTGAGCCAAACAGGCTTAGGACAACAAATCTGCTGATGCCCACCACCACTCTTGGGTCAGCCAAGGTCTAAAGGGTTTGGGTTTATCTGCATCTCATGTCCCCGTGGGCACCCAGGATGGGTGATGTTTATGTTTTGGATCTGCATTTCCACCGCCATGAGGTGGAAATGGACATGCTCATTTGGGGGCCTGATTGTCTGTCCAGGCCCCTCAACTGCCATATCCCCTTTCTCTGCCTCAGTGCCCAAGTGGAGACTGAGGGGTTGGATCAGATGAGCTCTGAATGTCCTCCGATGGGGCGGAGGCCGCCCCAGGCTCCTGGAAAGCCGTCCTGGCCTGGTGAGCAAACACATGCCCTTGGCCTCAGCCCTACATATGCATGATGACTTCCACTTTTGCACAGCCTAGTTTTTAATCCAAGCACTTTACACATATTACCTCATTGGTTCTCTGATATCCCTCTGATGAAGATAGGGTATTTTACAGGCGAGGTAACTGAGGTTAAGAGAGGTTGGGAGACTTACTCAAGGTCACACAGCACCAAGAAGGGGCAGCACCGGGATCCCCATCCCAGGTGTCTTGAGTCCTAGTCAGGTCCTCTTGGCCCTACTTCCTGGGTGAAATCTGTGGTCAGTACCCTGCTTGGCTATGGTGGGGGGTGGAGGTGAGGGCTCAGTCGTAGGATGGGGTGTGGGGGAGGCTGAGAGGGACAGGCTCTGGGAATCAGGGCTTGCTTGATTCACTCATTTTTTGCCTGCTTGGATCACACTGGGTCTTAGGCTCCAGCCATGGTGAAACCAAAGCTCAAGATGGGGTGAGGTGCTACCCTCCTGGGCATCTTCCCTAATGCCTCTTCCTTCTTCCCCTCCTCACAAGCAGACATGCTCTGCTTCTCCAGCCCCAGAGCTGCCAGAATTCACTCAGCTCTCAGTCTGCAGACCTGGAAGGGAGGAGGCTGGGGGCGCGGCTGCTGCGCAAATTGCCTGAGTAGCTTTGTAACTGGTGCAAACTGTGCTTTCCTGGCAGAAGGAATCATCGGGGACAGAATCCATCTGGGATAGACGGGGGAGGAGTTCATCTCCCCTCCACTCCAAGAGGAAGACTTCGTTCAAAGCAGGGGTGGATTCAAAGCTATATGCACATCTCCTCCCCTCGACTCTGCTGGGGTGGGAGGGGTAAGGATGGGTAGCGCTGGGAGGTGAGGGCAGGGGAGGGGTGGGTGGGAGCTACCCCTTGCTGGGGTGAGGTTGGACACTGGGTGGGGGCTGGGACTTACTGAGGACGGCCACCACAATGATGGTTGCCAGGATCAGCACTGCTGCGATGATCGGGATCCCTACTTTTTTGAAGATCTCCAACGGGGTGCGGGATTTGCGCAGGGGGGTGACATCTGTAGGGGGAGGGAAAGAGCAGTCAGCTCTCAGAGGCTGCCCCTGCCAAGGGCTACAGCCTCCCCACCCTCTGGCCCTGGGAAAACTTTGGGTACAGTTTTGTTTGGTGCTGGGGTTATTCCTGCAGACTAGGCTCAGCTTCCTCAGCGCGTGGACCCCCACCTCCTTTCACTTTCCCGGGCTTGTCCATCTTTCCCGGTGCTCCTCCCGCCGTGGTACCTGTCCTAGGATGTTTTACTCTGTCCAGTCTGACCTGCGTCTGCCCCAGGAGAGGCCCATCCCCTTTCCTTTTATATCACGTGACCTCTTTCCTGGGCTTCCCAAGTGGCGCCAGTGGTAACGAACCTGCCTGTCAATGCAGGAGACGTTAAGAGACAGGATCCGATCCCTGGGTTGGGAAGATTCCCTGGAGAAGGGCATGGCAACCCACTCCAGTATTCTTGCCTGGAGAATCCCATGGTCAGAGGAGCCTGGCAGGCTATAGTCCACAGGGTTGTTAAGAGTCGGACACGACTGAGCACGTGTGCAGGCATCCTCTTTCCCGGGTTAACTTTTGACCAGACTTTGAGCTCCAGGTGTGCAGGGGCTGCCAGCACAGTACGTGCTTATCCAGTCCAGTGTGCTTCGTAGCTCAGTTGTGTCTGAGTCTTTGTGATCCTACGGACTGTAGCCCTCCAGGCTCCTCTGTCCATGGGATTCTCCAGGCAAGAATACTGGAGTAGGTTGCCATGCCCTCCTGCAGGGGATCTTCCTGACCCAGGGATTGAACCTGCATCTATTATTGTCTCCTGCACTGGCAGGCGGATTCTTTACCACTAATGCCGCCTGGCAACATTAATAATGTTATTAATAATGTTATTAATAATGTTAGTGGGTGTTGTTTTTCAAGTTCCAGCAGTGAGTGTTCAAAACTATCCTCTTTCCTGGGGCCGTGGACATGGAGACATTTTGCTCCTTCATTCACGTGCAATTTCTTCATTGAGCACTTACCTCTGGGGATACAAGGTTGGCTGGTTTTCCCAGACGTACTTACTGGGAATTCTTTGATGAGTTCTCTTGTCCAGGGCCCAGAGTCTCTGCCTCCCTGATGTTCTCATGGAGAACATCATCATGAAGGGAAGGGTTTTCTTGGTTTATTGTCTATAAAGTTTACTGTTTATAAAGTTAACCAACCCTCTGACCTGTGAACAGCGTCCCTGCCTGCCTCAGTTCCTTCAGCCTGTCCAGCCATCTGCTGCTAGACAGAGCTTCCTAATACTTTGCTTTCATCCTGTCATGTCCCTGCTCCGGAACCCACAAGGGCTCCCCACGACTTCCATAACTGGACCACACTCTTCTCTGGGCTTTCAAACCCAGTGTAATTTGGCCTCCTTCTCCCAGTCAGATGGATTCCCACTGCTAGTCCTCACCAGCCCTGGTTCCACACAAACAGATTCACTCCCTGGTCCTTGCACAACCTGTAATCACTCTTAACTTCAGGATTGTCACTTGGCACTGATTTCTCCCTCCCGGGCTCCCTTAATTGTTTTCTCGTTTGGCAGTTCCCAGGCTTACTCAGGTGATGGAGCGCTTGTACGTCTGGTGTTCTTTGGGGATACCAGGGAATACTGATATGTTAAATCGCAAAGTAGAAACTAGGCATCATTTTACCTGCTGAAGATTGTATTGTTTGTGATCTTTATTAACCCATGACCCTGAAATAATAAGCTATCAAAGTAAGTGGGTTTGGTCATTTCCTTATGAACCTGTCATATTAATATTTGTTCTCTGCTCATTTTTTTTTTTTTTTGCTGATCCAGGCTATAAGACATAGGTATCAAAAATTTAAGGAAATGGAACGAGAGGAAAAACAATCCCTCTATATTTGGGAAGACTTTATCTATTAACTCCTTTTTTCTGCTGTAAGTCAGGCAAATACTGCTATTTTCATTTTATATGCTATTTTTTGCTTTTATTTTTTACAATTTAATTAAACTAATTTTTGGCATGTGGGATCTTAGTTCCCGGACCAGGGATCAAACTGGCATCCTCTGCAGTGGAAGTTTGGAGATTTAACCACTGGACCGCCAGGGAAGTCCCTCCCATTTTCTGTTTTACTAGTGAAAGCACTTTTGTTCAGGCTGTTCCTCGGCAGCATGGTCAGACTGTAAACTTCACGAGGGCAGGGACATTAGCTCTTGTATTTATGCTGTAGCTCAGCGTCCAGTCCAGGGCCTGGCCCATGCAGGCTCTCATAGTATTGTTGAAGGAATGAGAGAATGAGGAACTGAACGAGTGAATTAGAGAGTCACTGCCACTAGGGTTTTAGGTTTGTTGATCCTATTTCTCCAGAGACTGTGCCTCTTTCTTATAACGAATCCTGGAGATTACACTCGCTCAATAAATGTTTGTTGAATGATGGATGGGTGTCTCCCGTAGCATTTACCACTTGGAGGTGGTGGTGAGGGTCCTGCAAGAGGGGTTTAGTATCTACTTGGTAACTGATTGAGGCCGAGGTAGACAAATGAAAGCTAGACCTGAGCTTACCGAGGCTGTTCAGGGGTCGATTGATCTCAGGATCCTGTAATTGAAGGAAAAATAGTGAGTTAAGTGAGGGAGCCTTTTAAGCTGGGGCTCTGAACTGAGGGAAGGGCTTTTATCTACATTCTCTTTTCCCTGTTAAGTCTAAGTTGGAGGTCTCCATGATATCTAAATAATTGGTTCAAAATATATAAATCAGTTATGCATTCAAATGACCTGGTACAGCAGATTTACTAGTTGTAGCTACTAGTTATCAATTATTAGAAGCAACTGGCTGCTGGGCTATTGTGTGTTTTACTGAGTTTCTAAGATGATTTTGCTTTCTTTTATGTTTTTGTCCATCATTTGTCTACTTTTATGGATGATATAATTCTTTAGAAACTTGAACAAACACTTCACAAAAGGAGATGCTTCCATGGCCAGTTAAGTGCCAAAAGATGCTTGATATCATCATTCATCAGCCTAATGTAAATTATTATTATTATTTTTACCATGCCACACGGCTTGTGGGATCTTAGTTCTCTGACCGGAAGTTGAACCTAGGCCTTCAGCAGTGAAAGTGTGGAGTCCTAACCACTGGACCACTGGAAATTCCAGGCCAAAGTAAATTCAAACCACAATGAGCCATGTCTACACAGACACCAGAGTGGCTAAAATTAAAAAGCCTGACAATAACAAGTGTTGATGAGAATGTGGAGCAGTTGGAAATCTCAGACACTGCTGCTGTGAGTGTAAATTGGTATAAATATTTTGGAAAAAGGTTTAGCTGAGTTTACTAAAGCTAAACAAATGACTCTTCTCTGATTCTATGACCAAGAATTAGGGCCAAGAGAAATGAGTACATCTGTTCAGCAAAACACCTGTATAGAAGTCTTCCTACTATATCCAAAAGTCAATCACTGGTGGAATAGATATGTAAATTGTGGTATATTCATATAATGGAATATAATTCAGCAGTAGACAAGAATCAGATCAGATAAAATCAGTTGCTCAGTCGTGTCCAACTCTTTGCGTCCCCATGAATCGCAGCACTCCAGGCCTCCCTGTCCATCACCAACTCCTGGAGTTCACTGAGACTCACATCCATCGAGTCAGTGATGCTATCCAGCCATCTCATCCTCTGTCGTCCCCTTCTCCTCTTGCCCCCAATCCCTCCCAGCATCAGAGTCTTTTCCAATGAGTCAACTCTTCGCATGAGGTGGCCAAAGTACTGGAGTTTCAGCACTAGTGCAAATGCAATGACACATGGAGTAATCTCAAAGACATAATAATAATAAAAAAGAAACTATAGACACGAATATCATTTCATATATATGACCAAAAGGTAAAGGTAATCCATGGTGATAGAAATCGTAACAGTGATTATAATGAGGGTTATTGGAAGGAGCACAATGGAGCCTTTTGGAATGTTGGAAAACTGGATCTTGATCTAAGCATTGATTACATGGGGGTATATTGTTGTTCAGCCGCTAAGTTGTGTCCAACTCTTTTGCAGCCCCATGGACTGTAGCCTGTCAGGCTCTCTGTCCATGGGATTTCACAGGCAAGAATACTGGAGTGGGTTGCCAGTTCCTTTTCCAGGGCATCTTTCTGACCCAGAGATTGAACCTGAGTCTCTTGCATAGCAGGCAAATTCTTTACCACTGAGCCCCTACGGGTAAAAATTCATTGAGTTGTACATTTTAGATTTGAGTAATTTACTGAACATATATTATACTCAACAGAATAGACAGAAAAAAAAAAGCAACCAGGACACTAAAGTATTTCTTCAAGTGTAGTCTTGTCAACACACATACAAAAATATATACACAATGACTCTCATGCAAAGTACTTGCACCCTTTCCTGCAATGCAGAGGTTAGGGGAGGGTGCTGCCTAAGTTCATGCTTTCCTGCCACTTGTGAACTCTCTTTTCTTTCTTCCTTTTCCTTGTCTAGCACATGACCGGGAGCCCCTGGGCAGGGCGAGGTCTAGGTCTCCACCCCGGGGCTCACCTGCGCACTGGCTGAGGTCACAGCCATTCCAGAGCAGGTGGGGAAGCTGCAGGTCCCTGGACATTTCCAGCTGGAATTTCCTGAGTCCCATTGGGGATTGAGAGGGACTCTTCTAATGCCTGGAGGGGAGGGTGGTGATCTAGATTATAAATTGTGGGGTCCCTGGGAGCTACCTGCTCTCATGGCAGACACAGTCACTGGGAGAAGGAGCTTCTTCCTTTCTTCCTCAACTCTGTGGTCTGCTCTGGGGACGTGCCTGGCTTTGCCCTATGGGGGCACTAGGCCATGGGTAGCTGGGGGATGCAGCAGAGATGGCCAAGGCTCTGCAGGGACCAAGTTGGAACATGGGCTCTGCCTCCTATTAACTGTGAGCCTTTGGGCAAGATACTTAACCTCTCTGAGCTTTAGGCGTCCCCTCGGCAGAGCGGGGAAAATGACACCTGCATCATAGTGCTGCCGTGAAATATCTAGTGGGAAGCGCCTGGTTCACAAAGCAGCTTCCTTCCGGGCCCTTCCTCCCTGTGCCCCCAGACGCTTGGCCCAGGACTCTACCCCAGGAACTCTCCAGTCAGGCGATCTCTATTTCTTATTGCCTTTGCCTTCGGTGCTTTGCATCTGGCTTTTACCTAGTAGAGGCCCAGTAAATGACAGCTAGAATTCTGGGCTCTGTACTGTAGCTCCTCTGGGCCATCTCTCCTCCACCATCACCAGGGCCTGCATCAGCAGCTACTTCCAGAATGAAGATGAGAACAAATCTGGTGACTCCTCCATTTCGGTAGCTACAGAGTCAGGTGATGTTACCAACAGTAATCTACACACAATCAGCAAGTAACAGTCCACAAAGCTCTTTTGTCTAATTCAGTCAAATACAAAGGTGAAAAGAAATAACACTTGTCTGATAACCAGAGTGGTTCAATAGCTAAGTATTAAACAACTATTTGTTGAGGGTCAGTGTTGTACCAGGCACTGCTCTGGGAGCTACGGATTTAAAGACAAGTGAGAAATAATTACAGCAAGGATGGGAGAAGTGCCAAACAAGGTATGCGGGACCCTGGTCTTGAGAAGCTTGTATCCTGAGGTGAGGTGGGGGTGGGGGAGTCAGGGGGAGGGTAGGGGAAGGTGGGGGAGAGTAGGAGAAGTTAGGGGAGAGCCGACCATCAGCAGATAAACCCAGAGAGAGCTGGGTGCTATGCGGAGAGTAATGTGGGTGATGGGAGACAGTGCCTGGCTGTGTGCTGAGAATGGGAGATCTAGGGAAGGGATCATCTTAGAGAGCACCTCTGGTCTGAGGCTTGAATGACCGGAAGTTGCCAGGCAGGCAGGAATAAGCTTGGTGCTGGAGGAACAGAATGGAGATCAGTGTGGCTACAGCAAGGAGGGATAAACAGACAGCTGGTGAAAGATTCAGCTGTGCTTCAAAGATAAAGGCAATGTGTGTGTGTGTGTTCAGTCGCTCCGTCAAGTCTGACTTTTTGCAACCCCCTGGACTGTAGCCTGTCAGGCTCCACTGTTTATGGAATTTTCCAGGCAAGAATACTGGAGCGGGTTGCAGTTTCCTCCTCCAGGGTATCTTCCTGACCCAGGGATGAACCCAAGTTGACCTCAGTTTCTTGTGTCTCCTGTGTCGGCAGGCAGATTCTTTACCAGTGCGCCACCTGGGAAGCCCCTGAAGGCAATGTGTGCTTAGTCGCTCAGTCATGTCTGACTCTTTGAGACCTCATGACCTGTATCCCACCAAGCTCCTCTGTCCATGGGGATTCTCCAGGCAAGAATATGGAGTGGATTGCCATGCCCTCCTCCAGGGCCTAAAGGCAATCGGCCTTCCTAATAGATTGAATGCTTTTGGGTTTTTAGTGAACAGGCAAGAGGGTGGAAGGCTATGGGAGGGGCAGTTTGGAGGGGTATCAAGAACATCCAGTTAGTGGCCAGTCCCCTGTCAAGTCCTTCTTCTTCACAGAGTCTGCCTGCACATAAGTGTCTGCATTGGTTGAAGCAGGTAGGTCGAGTCTCTTTTGTTTATTATTTCAACAAATATTGAATGTTTTCCTTTGGTGGGTCCAGAGTTGCTCTAGAAGCTGAGAGCAGGAACCAAAGAGGCTTTCAGCCTGTTCTTGCTGGGACCTTGAATTCCTCATCTCTGAACTGAAGTGACCTCAGCACCCCGGGCTAATATGCTTTCTGTTGCTATCAACTGAATAGTGGTCATTATACAGAAAAGCCTTACCTTTTAGAATACAAAAGAAAAATGGGGAGAAAAGCCTGCAAACTAGAAGGATAGGGGCTGCGGGTGTTTTGGTCATGACTGCACCCCTGGTGTCTCCTACAATGCCTGACACATTATGGGTAGTTAATAAATCTTTGCTGAATGAAAAAATTAAGGAAAAGATTGCAGTTTTAGGGCTCAGTCCCAAGCTAGCCTTGAAGAAGCTGGCTGTTAATTCGCACAATAGAATATTATGCTGCAGTCAAAACACACAGAGTATACTGCCGCGAAGTACTACGAATGGCTTGAGCAATTTCATATTAAAGGAAAAATTAACTCCCAGAAGACTTCATAGAACACAGAATCTTTTCCGGAAAAAGGCAAGGAAATTATGAACATGGCATTCAGGTTGATTCTAGCACTCTTTCTGGCCTATCAAATATGTACAACTAAGATTTGTTGAATTAATAAACAAAAGAGACTTGCCCACGTCCCTCAGCAAGGAGATCGCCTGGTTAGATATAGGTTATTGCTAAATCCTAGCTTTTGTTTTGGGTGGTAGGTTTATGGAGACTTATTATGTTACTGAAACTAGGGGGTGAGCTCCATACAGTGAGACCTGCATGGGCCAACAGTGAAAAACGCCATGAATCAAGGATTATGATTTATCCAGGGCCATGTATCTGAGGGTCAAAGAGAAAACAAAAATGCAGCCACCTGGCTCTGCTGAGGGGTTCAAGGTGTTAAACTCTCATCCTCCCGATGTTCTGCTCTGATTCCCTCCAGGCCAGGGTAATGTCTTGCCTTGGAGCTGATAGAGTGAAGGGGGCTATGAGGCCACCAAAGACCAGCTGTGTCTCCTTCCGCTTTGCTGGAGGCGTCTCTGTTTATCCTCAGCTTGAACTCAGCCTCTGGCCACAACTGCCACAGCCCAGGCCCAGCCCTGCCCATGCAAAGGCGTTGGCCCTCCTCTTTTGGTTGGGGCTGCTGGTGGGGTCACCTGCCTTATTGACTCAGTCTGCCAGTAGAGCCCTGACTCACAGGGCCAGCCAAACCGGTGTCTGACCCAGGGCTTATCCTGGAATAAGGCTCCTGCTGTCTGGAGTAAAACAAAAGGGCAAGAATCCCTAGGGCCCCGGAGACCCCAGAGCTGGAGGGATGTGGGAGGTGGGTGGAAGTTATTTGACTGGAAAACATTACATTAGTGCCTACTGCCTGATTCTCTCAGAGAATCTTCTTACCTTGCTTCTCAATTGGTGGCAGAAAGACATTAACCCAAGACCTAAATATGGAGGCAGAACAACTTATTCTGCAATTGGGTATTGTTACATATCTTTCATAAATGCCACGAGGATTAAATATTTTCACAACAACCCTGAGAAATTATCCCCACTTTATACAAGAGAAAACCCAGACTCCTATAGATTGAGTGGTCGCTATGGCCCCAGAGTAAGTAACAGATCCAGCCCTTGAGGCCAGCCTCTTGGGCTTGGTGGACTGTTGTTTTCATTTCCCCACTGTTTCAGGAACCTGTTTGGCTGTTGTCAACCGGTACTGGATCCTTCTGATTCTCCACTCCCCTGCAACGAGGTCTTCAGTTCAGTTCAGTTCAGTTCAGTCGCTCAGTCGTGTCCGACTCTTTGCGACCCCATGAATGTCTAGTTGCATATAATTAGCATGCAGTCAACATGTAGAACTTAACTCCCAGCATCTCCCCAGCCCTTCTTCAGTCTGGAGGCAAACCCACCTCTGCATGATTCTTGACTCTGCTAAATTGTCCGTGAGCAGGGCTGAGAAAACCTTCCTCCCAGGCTGAGTTAAGGAAAGGCCTACTACAGTGCTTGGTACCTGGCAGGAGCTTTATTGATTTACTACCCCTTCTTCCCTCTGTTCTTTTAGCTTTGCACCTTTATCACCTGCTCTCCTTCCTTTATTTACCTTTATTTTATTTACTTTCTTTCCTTTATTTACCTCAGCCACTGCTGTTTTGCTATTTTTTTAACTTTTAGTTTTGCACCGGGGTACAGCCGATAAACAATGTTCTGATAGTTTTAGGTGGACAGCAAAGGGACTCAGCCGTGCATATACATGTATCCATCCTCTCCCACACTCTGCTCCCATCCAGGCTGCCACATAACACTGAGCAGAGTTTCCTGTGCTAGACAGTAGGTCCTTGTTGGTTATCTGTTTTAAATACAGCATGTGTGCATGTCCATCCCAAACTCCCTAACTATCCCTTCCCCTCAAGTCCCTGCTGTTTTAGATCCCAAGAAATTCCTGGTTGTATTTAGCTCAGCTCCAAATCACAGATAACTATCTCAGCTGTTTCCCCTCCTGCACAGAGGTGATGAATCAAACAGAAGGCAGCTCTTGTTTTTAAATGGGGGCGAGGATTAAGTGTACTGTAGGAAAGACGAAGACCCAGTTGGGGGAGTATGAGTTCTCATCTTGCCCTGTCTTCTGACTTGCTGGGTGAGCTTGGGCATGCTCCTCGACCTCTCTGAACCTCAAGATGCCTTCAGTAATTGGGAGCTCTCTTTCAGAGATGATGAAGCAGAGAAGAGGGTAACTAACTGCACAATGAAATGGGCACCACCAGGCTAATAATGAGGCAAAGAAGAAGCAACTGCTCACAGAGGCCAGAAAGCCTGGTCAGCTCCTTGGTGTGCTTTCTTTGCCAAGTAGCCTGCTCTTGGACCTCATTTCTCTCTTCTTTTCTGTAATGCTATCTCTTCATTCCTTATTCCAGAAAGAAGTTGGTAGGGGCGCAGAGCTGGCTGATTGGGGTGTAGAAGAATGGAGAAAAGCAGGGGTCTACAGAAAGGAGGTTTCTGGCCCTGATCTGGTCTGTGGCAGCTTCAAGCTCCCATGGGGTCTGAAGCCCTGGCTTCCCATAGTCTCCCTGGGAAAACTTAGAGAAGGGATGCTGCTGTTGCTAGGTGACGGGATATACAGGTCCTCTGGGGCTCTGGCAGGTGGCAGCTAGGTTGCTAAGGCTGGTGATATGGTAGGGAGGGGGGAAACCCAGGGGAGGAGGTGGGGGAAGTTCTCTGGGTGAGCCAGGGGACCCAGAGGCTGCTCCCAGTTAGCCTGCAGAGTGGGGCTCGGCCATCGGCTGGCTCAGGGGCTGCTCTGAGGGGCCTCACACAATTCTGACCCATGAACCTGCATCTCACTCCCAACCTGACGGCAAGCAGTTACATACTGTCCATCCGCAGTCTGATGCCTTTGGCAGGCTGAAGCGAGTACCCTCTCTCTAGGGTGCCTCAGCCATGACAGGTAAGGTAAGGAGGGTGGCTGTGAGTGGGGCTGAGGGATCACGAGTCAAGAGAGGAGAGTGTGAGTGTCCTGAGACGAGCCTGGATGGGAAGCAGCAGCCCTGAGTACATGGAAGGTTCTCAGAGATGACAGATCATGCTGGCTTTCAAGTATCTTCTGAACTATTAGAGCCCATGGCCAGGCAGACCCCTCAGCCATGGCCACGCACAGGTGGGTATCCCCACCCTGGCAAGGAGGGGCCTCTGGATATGCCCTTGCTCACTTTGCTTTGGGCAGAGATGTCCTTATGGCAGCTTGCTTTCCTTTGGACCAACCTCAGTCTCAGTTGCTACATTCAAAACCATTTTGTCTTGTTCTAAGCACATAGATGCTGACCTGTTGGCAACTTGAGCTGAGCACCTTGGCCCCATCCCAGCTTATAATGGCTCCAGGGCAGGGCCTGGGGCGGAAGGGAGGTGTCGGGTGACCTGCCATTATCCTGTGGCCAGCCTGCTGTTCACTGCCATCAATTAAGAATCAGCCTTTGTGTTCAGGCACAGCTCTCAACTCCAGGTAGGGCCAGGGCAGAGAGCAAAGGTGGCTTACAAGTGAGGAAACTGAGGTCCAGAGGCACTGTGCTGTCTCGCCCCAGGTCACATGGCTGAACATTGTGAAGGGCTGGCGGGAGGTATTAGTACATGCCTGTTGGGTTGAGTCAAACTGAAGGAAGCTGGGGTTCCCCAGTGCAGAGCCCTTGCCTCCAGCTGATTTTGCTGTTACCTGTCGCTCCTACAAATCCCACCTGAGGGCCATCCTTCGGCCTCAGGAGGAGCAGCCCCTTCTTTGCAGCCTCTCTGAGTTCTCCTAGCAATTCTACTTTATTCAGTTTGCTTTCTGACAGTGGCTCCATCCAGCCCACTTTCCCTTCCCTGCACGGTGTGATGGGAAGGAAGGTGTCCCCACCTCTGCACACCCGAGGGCTATGCCTGCGCAGAGGCTGAAGGGGACAGGAAAGCCGCCAGGAGGCAGGCCACCCAGACTGACAGGGACCCTTAGGGGTTTGCCTTTGGAACTGCCTTTTAAGCTAATGGATCTCAAAGCTTGGCAGGGTTCTCTAAACCTTGTAATTTACCTGAACTAAGGAACAGCCATCCGTGATTCAGGCTGAGGTTGATAAAGAACCCCACAAAGTTTATATTGCCTTGGAAAAATCATACTCCCTTGGCTTGTCCTGAATTGTCCTTTAAACTTTAACAGGGAGAGAAATGGTGGGGAGGGAAGAGGGACTTTGGTGTTGTAAAATCTGACTATTTACCTGCGGAGCTCTTTTTTAGCTACTATTTACCTTAGGTAAATCATTTAACATCTTCTGGACCGAGTTTTTTCCTTCGGAACTCAGGTGTGATAAACCTTACTGTGATAAAACCTGACAGTGAGAAAGTTTCCATCAGGTACTTTACGTCCTAGTTTCGATGCACCTTTTCAAGCTCACAGAAAGCCGCATCTGGTCTTCTCCTGGTCAAACAGACCTGCTCATGGTCCCGCTCACTTGGTGTTTGTGGTCTGAGGAGGGGTGTCTCTGCTCTTGTACCCTCTGAACTCTGAGTCAGGAGCACTGGCCTGAACCTAGTTCCGCCCCTTATCGACAGTGTGATCCTGAGCAAGTTACTCAGTTTTTCTGTTTCCTTATCTGTAAAATGGGGAGAATACGATCTACTTCACAGGGTTGTTGGTGAGGATTAACTGAGGTGACGTACACAGTGCTTTGATGTACAGAGGAACTGTTGATGTTGTTCAGTCACTCAGTCATGTCTGACTCTTTGCGACCCCATGGACTGTAGCCCACCAGGCCTCTCTGTCCGTGGAATTCTCCAGGCAAGAATACTGGAGTGGGTAGCCATTCCCTTCTTCAGGGATCTTCCTGACATGAAAATTCACCCCTCCAACATGCCCCGGAGGCTTGGGGAGCAGGACTCCCCGCAGCAGTGGAGGAGGGTCTGAAGGTGGCTTCACAGGGAGGACTTCACAGGGAGGACTGAGCGGAACTGATTCTCAGTTCCCAGCGGAACTGAGAACTGATTCTCCCTGTTCCGCATGAGGCCAGAGAACCAGCTTCTAGTGGGCTGGTTTGGCTGCTGCAGCAAAGAGCTGCCATCTCCTGGCTGAAGTTTGTAGTCATTCCGGGATCTCTGCCTGTGAACCCTGAACTCGTGATCCTGCAAACGGTGCTTCAGCGCTGCTTCCGTGGCTGCTCCTCATCTATTACTTTGGAGTTGTACAACGTGAAGCTCCTTTCCCGCATTCCCATTGTTATTGTTCAGTCACTCAGTCGTGTCTGACTCTTTTGTGACCCCATGGACTGTAGCCTGCCAGGCTCCTCTGTCCATGAGATTCCCCAGGCAAGAATACTGGAGTGGGTTACCATTTCCTTCTCCAGGGGATCTTCCTGACTCAGAGATTGAATCCAAGTCTTGTGCATTAGCAGGTGGATTCTTTACCACTGAACCACCAAGGAAGCCCCCTGCTTTCCTGCCCACTCAGATGACACTGGGAGCGCTTGGTGAAGTTTCTCCTTTCTGGGCTGCCGTTTTCTAGAGGAGACTGTGCTTCATGCTGGATGGATGGAGCACGGGCCTCAATCAAGTTATTTAGCCCCTGGTGGCCTCAAGGATGTGTGTGTGTGTGTGTGTGTGTGTGTGTGTGAGAGAGAGAGAGAGAGTGAAAGAGAGAGACAGAGACACAGATAGAGCTAGACAGAGATTCAGTGTCTTCCTTTTAATGAGACCAAAATATGCATAGCATATAGCACATTGCCTATTACATAGTAGGAATGCAATAAATATTAACAACAACAACAACAACAATAATACTAATACTTTGTCCATTCAGTAAGACACTGTTCTGGGACTGGAGATATAGCAATGAACAAGTAGGCAAAGTCCTTGTGCCCATGGGGTATATATTGTATTACTTAAATTAATAATTCACAATATTAATATAGAACCTAGGAAGGGCTTGACATAATAGATACTAAAATATCATTAATTATTAATGAGAAAGCCTAGTAGAGGGTCTAGCATGTGTGTAATAGGAGCAGAGCAAATGGTAACTATTTTATGGTTTCATTAGGTCAACGGTTCTGACTTTAGGAAAGGAATTGAAGGATGAGGATGCCCTGGTGGGGAGAATGACCAGGGCAGTTAGGGGACCTGAAGTGATGTCATGGGACGTGTGTGATCTTTCCATGAACAAAGATTGGAGGATGCAGGAGCCAGAGAAGTGAAGATTTCAGGTGGCACAGATGTGGTCCTTTAAAATATGTAGGGCTGGACTTCCCCAGTGGCTAAGAATTTTCCTGCCAATGCAGGGGACATGAACTCCATCCTTGGTCTGGGAAGATTCCACATGCCGTAGGGAAACTAAGCCTGTGTTTCTCTATTGAACCCGTGCTCTAGAGCCCAAGAGCTGCAACTACTGAAGCCCGTGCACCCTAGAGCCCATGCTCTGCAGGAGAGAGAAGCCACCGCCATAAGGAGCTCACCTACCACAACGAAAGTGTAGCCCCTGCTCACCACCACTAGAGAAAGCCTGCAAAATCAAGACCCAGGGCAGCCAAGAATAAAACATAAATAAAAGGTTAAAACACGTGTAGGGCCATCTCAAGGTGGAGGCAAAAAGGATGCTGAGGACAAATGGGGCCAGTCACATAAAGATGGCTTTCTCTTGGCAAAGGGAAGATTCTTATGAACCACGGAAGGACTATGAGTAGAAGCTGAATCGTGAAGGAAATTTCCGTTCTAGACAAAGGCAAGGCCAGTGAAGCGCTCTGGGGAATCCTGGGGATTTGGCGGAGCCCCAGAGGTTGCTGCAGCAGGAGGGAGGCAGGAGAGGAGTGGATGGGGGTCACAGTTCTTTCAAATACTGCAGCTCTGGCTTTTTCTCTGTTTTCCACTTGGGGTTCTATATTAGATTTCAGAGGGGCCAAGGGCTCTGAGGCTGAACCAAATTTCGGGAAACCACTTATCTGGAAGACCTCTAAAGTCCTTTCCTTAGGGCCTATGATTCTGAAGAGCTTGCTGTTAATAAGGAACTTCTGTTACCTCCTTGCCAGATAAGATAGTCCTAGTGCTGATTTACTCATAACATTCTCTCTTTAAATCAATTTTCTGTCCTTAGTGATCTCATTGTAACTTGCTTTTCTCCTAGGTAGCATCAGGCATGAACCTTGTCCTAGGCCTTCTTGAAAGTCTGAGTTAATCGTGCCCACTGGCTTCTTGTGTCCCTGTATTTTATTTCTTCCTTAGTGACCTTTAGTAGCTTAGCAAGGAATGCAGTCTCCTTGCAGAAATGACATTGTCTTTATTCCATTTGGTTGTACCAGCTGATGCAGTCTTCCCTAAATGCATACTTTATTATAAAATTTATCAGCTTCTAGATAGGAAACTGGGGCCCTCTGGTCTTACAGTTTCTAGTTTAAGTTCAGGTCTTATGGGTCCACATCTTCGAGGAGATAGGACGGCAGGACGGAAAAGCAGGGGACTGGATCCCCAAATCCCAGAGCTTAGGGTCCCAGCCCTGACTCCTCTTGGCTAAGTGATCCTGCTCAAGTCACTTGAGCTCTTTGAGCCTCGGTCTCCTCATCTGTACAAGGAGGATCACTACATCTCAGAGAGCGGGGGTAAGAGGCAGAGAGATTCTTGGGACTTCCCTGGCGATCCAGTGGCTAAGACTTCATGCTCCCAATGCAGGGGGCCTTTTCGATTCCTGGTCAGGGAACCAGAGCCCACATGCTGCAACTGAGAGTTCACATGTTGCAACTAAGCCCTGGTGCAGCCAAATAAATACATATTGAAAAAAGGATTCAGGGTGATTCTGGATATGAATGTGCTTCTCAAGCCAGAAAATGCTGCTCTTGCTGTGTTCAGGTGGAGATGAGATGCAGCTGCTATTGTTACTATTCTCTTTAGAGTGTCAGTGATTCTTTCTCACCAGGGTAGGTCCTCTGACACCCTGGCAGGACCCTCTTCTCTGGGGATCAGAGGCATGATCATGCATGTAGTCCTCAGTGTCAGGGTGGGAATGGAACGAAGGTGAGGTGGGGTGGCCTCAGCTACGTTGTTCCCTTTCTGTTTCATGTCCGTGGGTGAACAGATGCTCTGCTCTGCCTGAGGTGGGGGGAAGTAGTTTTCCTTGCTTCTAGGAGAAGGAAATGGCAACCCACTCCAGCATTCTTGCCTGGAGAATCCCAGGGACAGAGGAGCCTGGTGGGCTGCCGTCTATGGGGTCGCACAGAGTCTGACACGACTGAGGCGACTTAGCAGCAGCAGCGTTCCATCCATAGAGAGCATATGGAGCACATGAGCTTAGATTTTGGGTGTTCTCTGAGTCTCCCACCGTGTCCTGCCCGTGCATAGTACATACTGTATGCTCAAGGAAGCACATGCTGAATGCATGCATGCATGTTATATAGGCAGAGACTGACTGCAGGAAATGCCTAAAGCATCAGCCACACCAGCAGGCAGAGCCCCTGCCAGCCCGGTGTGCTGCACGTTTCGTGACGGAAGACGCTGCTGACACCCCTGGACGTGGGTCCACCCCTGAAGGGGTGCCAAAGCAGCCTCTTGCCCTCTTCCTCAAGTGTTTCTTTCTCCTGCTACCCTGTGAGAGTTTCCAGTTGCGTGTGGATTATGCGAGGAAGCTGGAAGCTGCTCTGGGAAGGAGGAGTGGAGAGAGGTGTTGCGGTTTTGAGTCTTAACTCTTGTTTACGAATTTCCCTGCTGTGATCATGACAGAGCTGCAGGCTGTGAGGTGGATTTAATCACGTCGCACGGCGATTGCCACATTGGCTGTGCTCAAACTCTCTCTTTCTTATCACTGGGGTTTCCAGGTGGGCTCAGGCCTCATCCCAGCCCCATCTGGGATGAAAACAGCTGGGGAACACCTCTGGTGGCATCTGGGATCTTTCCATTCAGACTTGGATAATCTTGTTTTCAGTGTCAAATAAATCAAACTGCTAGGTACAGGGGTTCCAGTCTTTGGTCATTTGTTTGTCCTTTGTTAGCAAACATTTATCAGGTGCCTATTCCGTGCTAGGTCCTATGGTAGGTTTGGGGCTAAAAAGATGGAAAAGACACAGACCTGGGCTTCTATATACAGTGGTAAAGAATCCACTTGCCAACGCAGGAGACAAGACAGGTTTGATCCCTGGTCCAGGAAGACCCCACATGCTGTGGAGCAACTAATTCCATGTACCACAACTCTGGAGCCTGTGCTCTGGAGCCTGGGAATCGCAACTACTAAGCCCACGAGCCTTACTGAAGCCCATGAGCCCTAGAGCCTGTGCTCCGCAGTAAGTAAAGCAACGAGAAGCCTGCACACCAAAACTAGAGGGTAGCCCCTGCTCGCTACAACTAGAGAAAAGCCGCGCAGCAGTGAAGACCCAGCACAGCCAACAACAAATAAATAAGTAAAAATAACAATAGAGACACAGACCCTCCTCTCAAAGCTCACAGTCTGGTAGTAACTCTGATGTTTATAAAACAATGTGGCAGATGAATGCATTTCAGGTTTTGGGGAATCACTGTTGGGGTGGATCATTGCTTGGGCATTTGAGGTACTTTTTAGAGGCAGATGTTTTTATTTGAGCAAGAAGGAAGAGTGAGGGGAGGTGAGCTGTGGAAATCTGAGAGGCCTGCCAAGATTTTCAGGCCTGAGAACACCTGTCTCCGGCTATCCTGGGTTAGTTCTGGGCTTCAGAAAAGTTTGTCCAGAGTTCTTGAGCCCTGTTTTTGGTTTCTTCCATGTTCCCCCTCTGTCCTGAACTAATCTTGCCTCACTTCCCATATTTAGCTCCTCAGTTTCTCAGTCTTTGTCAAGGGCACAGATGTTTGCTGCAGATGGCCGCTGGGGTCTCAGTGGCACAGAGCGGCAGCAGGGAGGGTGAGGGAGAGGCCGGGGGCAGGACCAGGCCTGACTTCTAAACCACTTCTCCACATCCTCAAACCCAGGCACAGAGCTCTACCCCCAGGGCTGGAGGGAAGAGTCCTGGGAGACAGAAGAGGGCCTGGGGCGGTACGTCCACCTTCTAGCCCACTGTTCCCTCCACCCGGCATGGCCCATCTCCCTGCATCCCAGCTCCTATGCAGCCCTTGGCCTCTGCTGACCTCTAGCCAGGCCCACACCCTGGTCTGGCTCTGACAGCTCCTGTGTGTCTCATCGCAGCCTGTGATACTCAGTTGTTTGGTAAAACTCCTGTTTCAGGAGTGAAACAGATTGTTGATAACCATCAACCCCTTCCTACCCTCCATGTGCTCTAGACGCTGAGCTCCGTGAGTGCATGGCCCACGTCTGCTCTGTCACCAGCGAGTCTAGTGTGGGTACAGAGAAGGCACAGCACCCATTTCTTGGGACGAGGTGGGGCTGTGCCAGGTTCTAGGGGTGGCTCAACCTGAAGCATGAGCACCCAGCAGTTGCTGGGACTTCACCCTGGCCCAGCCCCCCTGAACTCCAGGGCAGGGTGGGGACCCCGAACCTAATCTCCATGGAGAGCCTGCCTGACACCCCGAGGGGCCCAGACCCCAGCTTCGCCCTCTGTGCTTGCTGCGCCTGTGCCCTTTGCTCCAGCCACTGCCCCCGCCCCCTTGCCACTGCACTGCCATGCTTTCTGCTATTCACATGCACTTCCTCTTGCCTGGAGAGAGCCTGCTTCAAGGTCAAGTGCAAGTACTGTCTCTTCTGGGACGACTCCCCGGCTACCCCTAGAGAGAATCTGCTGCCTTCTCTGCTCCACCGGTACCTCGCACCTCCTCTGGTTTTGGATTGCTCACACTGCCTTAGGATCCTTTGCTTAAGGAGCCGCCCTTCCTCTGGATTTGAGCACCTCCAGGCCAGAACCCAGGCGTTGTACCCTCTTGTTCCACTTCCAGCCGTCTGGAGGCTGGCCAGTAGGAGGGGCTGATTAAATGGCAGTTGGAAGGGTGCAGCTACTTTGGGGGTCACAGCAGGTGGGGGGCCTGGAGAACAGGAGGGTGCCTAGCCCTTCTTTGCCTGTCTTGCTCTCTTGGGTCTTTGCATGGCCCAACTCTTCTGTCTACCAGCCAGGAAGGCACCACGAGGACTGAGTGGGCTCCTGGACTCAGCCTCTCTTTGAAGTGGACACCACTCATGCTCCCTGACCCCCGCTGCCAGCAGGCTGCCCGCTGACTGGCCACTTTCCTGAGTCCCACCAAGCCCAGTAACCTCTGGGCCTGTATCAGTAGCAAGTTAAGGAGGAGAGGCAAGGAGGACCTGCTTTCTCCAGGGTAGCCCGAGGGTTGGACTGACCTCAAGTGTTGAGCCCTCTACTCCTGTCACTCATAGTGTATTGGGGCCTCTTGGGCAGTAACCAGTTAAGACCAGGATGGCTAGTCCTCCCATCCCAGGCTTCCCTCCAGGGCTCAGCTGTAGGTATCAGATACCAAGGGACATGTTCCCCTTGAGGGCCGAGGCTCAGACCTCTTCCCAGGGCCCTCTTCCTCCCTAGCTCCTGTCTCACTGGCACATCTGGTTGAATAGGTTTGAGGGAGAACCAGTATGAAGACAAAGCCACAGTGCAGGACCTGGTCCAGGGAGAGGCCCTGGGGTGTGGGAGGAGGAGGGAAGGCTGTCTCATCTCTCCCAGGGCTGGGAGCTATAGTTGTCTGGGCCTCATTAGAGGAAATAGCAGGTTATGAGGCACAGTGGTTTAATGGTTAGCTCAGGGACTGGAAGCTCGCTGGGTGCTATCCTGATTTATGGCCTCACTGTTGCCTGGCCTTTGGGGACCCAGGCTTGGCCCCTCCTCCCCAGTGTGTTCACCTGCCCCAACTTGTTCACACAGCAGTGAGCACCCAGCTCCTGCCCAGGGCAGCGGAGGGTCAGTGTAGGTCATGCCCCCCGATCTGCCATTCCCTGGAGCAAGTTCTATTTAGTCATAAAGTCCTGACTTCTGCACAGGGTTCCCTGGTTTACAGAGGCTATTCTCATATATCACTAGGCTAACCTGTGTGTATGCCTAGGGGGTGGTGTGGATATTTCTGTTTTATAGAAGGAGACGGTGAGTTTCAAAGTCTCTAGACTGATAAGCTCACAAAGGAGCTGGCCATGCGACCTTTGACTCTGCAGGTAGTGCCCCAGCAATCTGCCATCAAAACTGCCTCCTGGGACTTTCCTGGTGGCTCAGTGGTAAAGAATCCACCTGCCAATGCAGGTTTGATCCCTGGTCTGAGAAGATCCCACATGCCATGGAGCAACTAAGCCCGTGTGCCACAACTGTTGAACCTGTACTCTAGAGCCCAGGAACCGCAACTTCAGAGCCCACAGGCCCTGGAGCCCATGTTCCACAAGAGAAGCCAGTGCATTGAGAAACCTGTGCACGGCAATGAAGAGTAGTTCCCGCTCACCATAGTAGAAAAAAGCACAAACATCAATGATGACCTGGCGCAGCCAAAGTAAATAAATAAAACTATAAATCAAAAAACTGCCTCCTATGTGGCTCCAAGTGACACCAGAAAGCTGCCAACACTCAGGCAGGCTGGTACCGCTCCCTCCTCCATTCTGAGAGCCCCGCAGGATGGAGCTTCTCGGCACACAGGCTGGGCGTCTAGGGATGGGACACGGGAGGGTGTGCTTCGATCCTGGCTGAATTACAGAGTAAAGCGGTGAGCCCTTCCTGGCCCCGGCTACCCCAGCCCTGGGGCCGGAGTGTTGCCAGACAGTCCAGAGGAGTGTCACGGGAAGTGCTCGAGAGTCAGGAGACCAGCACCTGAGGGGCCCCAGCAGGTCATCCCTTTCTCCCTGGACATAGTGCTCCCCCCTCCCCTCCCTTTCATTTTCATGCTGGTTGTTGGCAACTGTGGCATCTTGTCCAACAATCGGAGAAGGAAGGTTCCCTGGGTTCCACCTCCTCCCCTCCTTGTCCTCAGTTATCCTCCCTGAAAAATGGGATTGATTCTCTTCACCCCAAGACCGTGGAGAAGCTCTCAGTGTTCAGAGGAGAAGGAGAGCAGGCAGAGCCAACAAAAGAGACAAGTAGATCTCCATGGCACCCTAGATTGTTCTAAGTCAGTGCTCTACTGTTTTCTTTAAAAAGAAATGAGTCAGTTTCCCCACAGAGGGGGCAGAGGGCCACCATTGTGTCAAGACAGTCCCTCGCCATTGGCAAGGTGGTGCCAGTCTCCAGCCAACAAGCCAGGAGACCTTGGGTAAGAGAGAGGCAGGATTTAGGAGGGCTGAGCTGAAAGGATAGCCTCGGCTTGGCTGTTGGAGGGAGGGGAGGGCAGGTGGGGACCAGGGTGACTTAGGTGGGACCTCTTTTTTCACCTGGAAGGTGCTGCAAAGTTGTGAGCTGATGACCTCTTAGGCTGCCTGAAGAGGGGAGACCCTCC
The DNA here is from genome assembly GCF_027580195.1 of Bos mutus. Classification (NCBI taxonomy): domain Eukaryota; kingdom Metazoa; phylum Chordata; class Mammalia; order Artiodactyla; family Bovidae; genus Bos; species Bos mutus. Next base: position 51,104,216 of record NC_091631.1, read on the forward strand.
CTCTCCCAGTCCTTGGAGCCCCCACACTTACCACCCTGGCTCTTCGATCTTCTGAATTTTCCATGGCCTGGAGCTGAGGTCGCCAACCCAAGTCAGGATGAGGGTCTCTCGGGACCGGGCCCTGGCTGGCCAGCAGGTCAGCGATCCCCAGGCAACATTGGCTGGAGGAGCCCTAAGTGCAGGGCAGGCCTTGGTGGTTCCTGGCGTCCAGCATCTCTATCCCCTGGCGTAGCTGGCGCGTGCCTCCCACTGCCGTCTTCCAGGAGTGATTTGGGGAGTGTGGGGCAGGTCAGTTAAAGCAATCCTCCAGGTAAAGTTGCCAAACTGGAATGATTATGTTTTGTAACCTGACACCTGTCTTAGTTAGGGGCTGGAACAACACCTGGAGTCATTCCTGGGACCTTCAGCCTCAGAACAGGCGACACACCTAGATGTCGTAAAGGCCTTCCCACCTGAGTGGCTTCCACCCAACTGGGTGTTGGCTGCTGGTGATGTTAGAAGGCCCTCTCTCTCTCTATCTCTTCTAGATGAGTGACTTCTCCCTGTGTGGGTGCTGTGTTTGGGGTTGTGGGGAGTTAGGATGACAGAGTTTACTGCTCAGTGGAACCAGATTGTTGCCATGAGTGGAGCAACCGGATTGGAAAGTCCATGGAGAAGAGGTTCCCTCCTTTTTCCCTGGACCGTGGGGTGACGCTGTCCTGGGTAGGCTTATATATGGGGTTCCAGTCAGCAGCCCTTCTAAGCATTTCTTAGCCCCACCAAACCAGTTATTACTTTTGGGTTGGCCAAAAAGGTTTTTTTGTTTTTGTTTTTGTTTTTCTGATTTTTCTGTAACATCCTATGGAAAAACCCAAAGGAACATTTTAGCCAATTCAATATTTTGGCTATTACTGTTGGTGCTCTGGCTTGAACACGGGTCCCACTCCTCACAGGGTCCCTGCTGATTCACGTCTTGCCATATTCTCAGGGTTGGAGCCACCCCTTGGCCAGTGGGGTGTGCAGAGAGACCTTGGGACTGCAGAACCACACAGCTGGAAGGGATTTGGGCAACCGTCATTTCCCATCGTTTTTATGGGTCAGGAAACTAAGTTCCAAGTTCCCAAGGTCACACAGTAAATTAGTGTTGGTTTCTGAACAAATCCAGATCTTCGTCCATTTCTCAGCCTGGACCCTCCCCAGGGACCAGCCCAGGTTAGATCTGTGTATTGGGCCATCATCTCTTTAGTTCTCACCACAACCCTGTCAAAACTCCCATTTGACATTGAGGAAATAGTAGCTCATGGAGACAAGGGACTGGCCCCCAAGTCGTACTGGGCTCTTGGCAGTTTTGAGTCTGGCTCAGAATTGAATGTAGCACAGGTGTCTGGAAGCCCTGGGTAATGGCCTGGGGAGATATGGCCCGTGGAAGACCCTGGTGAGCTCTGAGCAGGAGGAGGAGTATGGGCTAGATTGAACAGTTTACTGGCCTAATTTTGGCTGCTCCGTGAGGTATGGCCTTGGACTTGTCTCTGAGCAGCAGAGATCTGAGCTGGTCTGAAGTGTCTCTTGAGCCAACCACTTTCCCCCAATCAAGGGTGGTGCCTTTAGAATCAGAAGTTTTGGGCAATGTGAACAGCCCGTGATCTTAGAACAGGCGACATCAAGGGACAGGCTGTGAAGACACAGGCAGGCATGTCCCTTTCAAGGAGGACCCAGCAATCAGGCAGTGGGAGGCCAGTGGGTTACCCTGAACCAAGCTTTTCATGCTTCTTATATGTATCGAGCTAAACATCGGGCCCCAGGCTTGCATCTCCTCACTGGGTTCTCAGGTGATGAACCAGGAAAGAGGTAGCTGCCTGGGCAAGAATGCTGCTGGGCGAGGCTGGCTGGAGGGCTGATTACTCAGGCCTCCTGGCTGCAGCTCTGGGGCAGCTCCCAGGGTCTGGGAGCCGGAGGAGAGGCTGGAGAAGGAGATACGTGGACAGGATGAGGCAGGGTCCTTGCAGGGAGGAGGCTCACAGTGTGCAGGTGGAGGTGTCATGGCCTGCAGAGAGTAGAGGGCCCATCCTTCCAGGTGCCTGGGGCGGGGGTGCGGGACCAGCTGGCTGGATGTTCCCCGCTCCCCCACCTCCGTTCATCCAGAGGCAGCTTCATCTCTCCCTCAATCCCTTCCTGTCCTGCTCTTTCTGTTTTCTAACCATCTCTTTATATGTGTGTGTGTGTGTGTGTGTGTGTGTGCTCACTCAGTCATGTGACTCTACGACCCCATGGACTGCAGCCCACCAGGCTCCCTAGTCTATAGGATTTTCTAGGCAAGAATACTGGAGTGGGTTGCCATTTCCTTTTCCCAACCAAGCTTTTCATGCTTCTTATATGTATCGAGCTAAACATCGGGCCCCAGGCTTGCATCTCCTCACTGGGTTCTCATCCAGTTGGTTTGATCCCAACCCAGGGATCGAACTTGCGTCTCTTATGTCTCCTGCACTGGCAGATAGTTTCTTTACCACTGTGCCACCTGGGAAAAGATGTATATGTATATACATCAGTTCAGTTCAGTCGCTCAGTTGTGTCCGGCGACCCCATGGACTGCAGCATGCCAGGCTTCCCTGTCCATCACCAATTCCCAGAGCTTATTCAAACTCACGTCCATCGAGTTGGTGATGCCATCCAACCATCTCTTCCCCTGTCATCCCCTTCTCCTCCTGCCTTCAATCTTTCCCAGCATCAGGGTCTTTTCCAATGAATCAGTTCTTCACATCAGGTGGCCAAAGTATTGAGTTTCAGCTTCACCGTCAGTCCTTCTAATGAATTTTCAGGACTGATTTCCTTTAGGATGGACTGGTTGGATCTCCTTGCAGTCCAAGGGACTCTCAAGAGTCTTCAACACCACAGTTCAAAAGCATCAATTCTTCAGCGCTCAGCTTTCTTTATAGTCCAACTCTCATATCTGTACATGACTACTGGGAAAACCATAGCTTTGACTAGACAGACCGTTGTTGGCAAAGTAACGTCTCTGCTTTTTAATAGGCTGTCTAGGTTGGTCATAGCTTTTCTTCCAAGGAGCAAGCGTCTTTTAATTTCATGGCTGCAGTCACCATCTGCAGTGATTTTGGAGCCTTCACTGTTTCCAGTCTCTCACTGTTTCCATTGTTTCCCCATCTATTTGCCATGAAGTATGGGACCAGATATACATAGTGTTTATTTATTTTTGACTGTGCTCTTTGTTGCTATGCATGGACTTCTCATTGCAGTGGCTTCCCCTGTGTGGCTCTAGAGCACAGGCTCTGTAGTTGTGACACACTGGCTTAGTTGCTCCACAGCACACGGGATCTTCCTGGACCAGGGATCGAACCAGTGTCTCCTGCACTGGCATGTGGATTCTTCACCACTGAGCCACCAAGGAAGTCCCCCAGCCATCTCTTTAGAGTCCCCTCCTTTTCCCTTCCTCCTCCCTTTCCTTTTGTTCCTTTTTTATCACTTCATCTCTTTTTCTGACATTTTTATCTCTTCCTTCTTCCTGTTGCTTCTGGTTCCAGTCCGTGGGTCAAGATCAGAGGACGTTTTGCCATGGCACTCGTATGGTCCAAGCTTCAGAGCCCCTCCCTGCATGGCCCCTGTAAGGAGCCCTGTCTTGGTTCTGTGTTCACATGGTCATACTATTCTGTAAACTTTGCAGCAGATTTTTTGGGGTATTCTTTTCCGTAAAGTGAGTCCCTCAAAATATATCAGCTTCAGGCCTCACAAAATCTGGCTATCACTTGGTCAAGACTGTGGGCTCTGGTCCAACCGCTGATTATGTAGACTATGGGCATTTTATTTAATCCTGCTACATTTCACCATCCTCATCTGTAAAGTGCGGATAATCAGACTGGCCTCATAAGACTGTTACAGGATTAAATGAGATATCCATGTCTGGTACCTAAGAAGGATTTCTTGAATGGAGCTATTATCGCTATTCATTTCACAAAATGTATGTTTACAGAGTTCCTACTACAGCCAGGCAGTGGGGATTAGGAGATAAAAGACGCAGTCTCGCATGCACATACCTTATAGTTTACGGGAGGGGATGTGACGCATCCATAAATCATTCTAAATTAGTAAGATGTTCCAGTAAAGGGATAAAGAAAACTCTTTGGGGGTTTGGAGAGTTTTTCCTCTTTCACTACCTTCTTTCCTTCCCCTCCTCCCTCTGTCTCTCTGCCCCTCCCTGTCTTCCTCCCACCCTTCTTCCTTCCTTCTCCCTTCCCCCATTTCCCCCCAGGACTATTTTGCCTCTATATATAATAGGTAAATACATATGTAAATATTCAATAGTATGGTCTATCACTTTCTTTCTTTCTATAGTTCCTTTTGGAGAAGGAAATGGCAACCCATTCCAGTGTTCTTGCCTGGAGAGTCCCATGGACAGAGGGGCCTGGTGGGCTACAGTCTATGGGGTTGCCAGGAGTCGGACATGACTGAGCAACTAACACACACACACACACACACACACACACACAGTCTATCAATTGCTGACTGTTTCTGATTGATTTGATTTTCACATCAGCACCCATCCACCCATCCATTCACATGTGCCCACCCAATCATACAACCATCCAACAAATATTTTCTATAGTTACAGGTTATGATATTAAAGGTACTGTGACATTAGACTATGTGACTGGAGAAAATATAAAGCTCTTGCCCTGGAGGGCTCAGCCTGCCCAGAGACTGCACTTCCCCCACTAAAACAGGAGCTTTTGAGGGCAGCAAGGTGTATTGATCGATTTACTCAATCAGTAAATCTGCATTACAAGGATCCTGGGTGATTTGAATGTTCCCTTAAGTTTGAAAAATGCTGGGCTAGATCTCTTCTCACACTGGAGAGTGGGTTCTTGTGCGGTTGTTTAGTTGCTAAGTCAGGTCCGACTCTTTTGCGACCCTATGGGCTGTAGGTCACCAGGCTCCTCTGCCTATGAGATTTCCCAGGCAAGAATATACTCGAGTGGGTTGCCATTTCCTTCTCCAGGGGATCTTCCTGACTCAGGGATTAAACCTACATCTTTGCATCTCCTGTACTGGCAGGCAGATTCTTGACCACTAGTGCCACCAGGGAAGCCCTGGGGAGAGGATAGAGGCTGTCATTTCTGGAGCAAGCTGAATTCAGAGACTGAGGCTTGACATCCATGAGTCCTTGGGGTTTCTTCCAAGCAGCAGAGTCTATGATTCCTTCCTCTGAGCCCAAGTAATTTGAGATCAGTGTCAGGAACAGACCCTTTTGTTTGAGCCTTTCCTAGGAAATTAAGTGAGGAAGGGTGCAGCCTGTGGGCACGTGCTGGCAGCGGCTCCTGTCACCAGAGCCTGGTGACTCTGAAATACAGCACACGGGGAATGCAGTACCTGTACTCTAGGGACAGCAAGGGGTAGCCCGGCTCGCTGTGAGGGATGCTTCAGGTGTGGCTCTCTGTTCAGTCTCTTTGCAGAGGAAATGTCTCTTTTCACTGCTTGCCAACCCTTCTTCCAAGACCTGGGTTAGGCCCCAAGGCTGTAGAATTGAGTCTTAAATATCTGCACCGAAGAAGCACGGGGGAAACCCTGGCTGATCTCTGATGGGTGGGAGCTGACCTTTCTCTGGCTGGGATGAACGTCCCTGGGTTGGGGAACTAAGGTTGGGGGCAGGAGGGGAAATGACAGGACTCATTTGCTCCACAAAAGGGGCAAAAGGCCAGCACATAAATTGTGCTCCCATGTGCCAGGCTTTTACACCTGTGCAAAGAAAGAACATCACCTTATTTAGTCCCTGTGGCCACCGTAAGGTGTGGATGCTGCTCTTCCTCTATTTTACAAAGAAGGAGATGCAGGCTCAGATCGGGCTGGGATCCAGGTCTGTGTGACCCGGCACACCCAGGTCTCTTCCACTGTGCATGGGTAGGCCTTGCATGGGTCAGGGAGAGAATCTGCAATGGCCTCTGCTGTCCTCCAGGGACCTCTGGAAAGCCACTTGGGCCCCCGAGCAAGCTACCAGGTGAGCCTGCCTGGGTTCCAGGGGGCAGTTTCTACATTGCCAGTGTAACTTGAAATCAGTTTCAGAAAAAACATTTTCATTCAGGCCTCTCCCCCCACAGTAGGCAAATAATGAGTTTCTGATCATTTCAGAGGCAGCCTCTTTCTTTTCTTCTGTCTCTAGAGGCTACTCATAGCTTCACCCTGGAGAAGCCCAGTGGTTTAGAAGAAGGGGGAGCAGTGGGGCTGGGAGATGCTGCTTTTCCTCTGAACTGTGCTGTAGATTTGAGACTCTGAACATACAGTACTTTGATAACTTTTTTTAAAAAAGGAATCTGGTTAGAAATTAAATAGTATAGATGGAAACTTCATTACATTTATTTTCTCAGGGTCAAATAATGAACAGCTTCTACATGGGATTAACTCCATGAACAGGTTTAAATTTTAACTATAACGGTTCTGTCTACCTACTACCTTGGGCATGTTAGTTAGCCTCTCTGTGCCTCACTTTCCTCATCTGTAAAATGGATTGTTACAGAGTCCAAGCTCCCTCTGCTCACAGCATGACAGGCCAATGAATCAGAGACAAGGCATTGAGACAAGGAATATGACTTTATTTGGAGAGCCATCTGACTGAGAAGATGGCAGACTAACGTCTTGAAGTAACCATCTTACCAGGTTCTGGATGCAGGTTTTTTAATAGAGCAGAGATGGGGGGAGGCGGTGCGTGTGCACATGCGTGCAGGGTTATGTCTGACTCTGCGACCCGGTGGACTGTAGCCCTCCAGGCTTCTCTGTCCATGGGATTCTCTAGGCAAGAATACTGGAGTGGATTGCCATTTTCTACTCCAGGGGATCTTCCCAACCCAGGGATCAAACCCACATCTCTTGTGTATCCTGCATTGGCAGGTGGCTTCTTTACCACTGCACCAGCTGGGAAGCCAGGAAACAAAGTAAAAAGGCCATTAATCTTGCAACTATCTCTTAGAATGGCAAGTCTCAAGCAGGGGATATGTTAATTTCTTCCTTCTTGTCATCTACCTTTGGACCGAGTTCTGAACAAAGGCACTTTAACATTCAGGCAAAGGCACAGGATAGTCTCAGAGGCAGGACATTATGTATGATTATAATAACAAAAGCAATGAACAGCAAGTCAAAGAAACTGTTCCAACATAGAGTCAGAATTGGCTTTTCCCTGCAACAGGATGACAATAATATATATCATCTAGGGCTGTTGCAGGGATTAGGTGACTTAATATTTGTAAAGTGCTTGCAATGCTACCATAAAAATATTGTCAGTGATTATTTTTTTAGCCACAGGTTAAATAAATCACCACCTTTGGAATGTGTTGGTTTTTTTTTTTTTTACTCCCCCATGGAGTACATGGCATGTTGGATCTGTCACGCGAGTGTATGTTCCTCGGTTCTTTGTTTTGTCACAACAAAGATTTGGAGTGACGGACATTAAAGCCCCCTCGGCCTGTCACAGCTCTCAGGTCTTGGATAGACCGTGTTATAGCTCTCAGGTCTCGAATGGACCATGTTATAGCTCTTAGACAAATCAGTGTTACAACTCAGTGTTACAGCTCTATTTTATTTAGAAGATAGCAGGAAAATCCATCTTCGAGGCGTGAGGGCACGTTGATCCAAAGACGCGAAGAGAAGAGCTCCCCAGCGTGCAGGAGAGGGAGAGAGAGAGAGCTAGCTTTGGCTCCTCTATTTATATGTTTATCTCTCCCTGGGCCTGTCCTATGTAAATTGGGCCAGCCAGGAGTGTTGTTTGTTTTACCTGATGTTCTCACTCCAGTCCTCAGACCTTCTTTTGTTCTATTTTTGTGGGCTTTTCCCTTCCTTGTCTTTTAGCCACCGCCATATTGGACTCCTTTTCCCTATTCTACCTACCTAACAGATCCTAGTTCTTGAACTGAAGCAGGAGATAGGTGGGACCCAGGCAAGGCATTTACAACTGGCATCCTGTTTACGTTTCTTGGGGCAAGAAAAAGATGGGCTTCGTGTTAGAGCTTACACCTAGCCTGTTTGCATTTCCTGACTCGGGGGCTAGGTGGGTTCCAGGTTAGATGTTTACAACCAGCCTCCTTCTGTTTGCTCTCCAAAGTGGAAGGAAAAACTGAAACAGGGTAAATAGCCAGGACTTGTCTCCCGTGGACACCACAGGGTGACAGTCAGGGCAGGAACAGAGAGAGGCTAAACTTTGTTTGAGCAAAGGATCAGAAAGTCATGTATTTCCCATCCTTGGGGCAAGGAGACATTTCACATGTGCAGAAAGGCTCCTCTGGGGTCAAAAAGAGGAGACACCACCCTGTAATATATGATGCTAATATGTGATCCCATAGGCCTCTGGGCTGGAATCCATCTTGGAAAATGTTGCGCATGCATGTTGGGGAAGGTCCCAGGGTAGGTCAGGTGAGGAAAAAACTAGATAATTAGCCAAAGGTAAACAAAGACCTGAAAGACCTGTCCTATATAAATGATTTAACTGCTTCTTCGCTGCTCTCTTCCTCACAAGGGGCAATGGCCACACCCTTTCTTTCTGGGTGTGCATCTGCCTTGCTTCTATCTTAACTAAGCAAACAGTTTCTCTGTGTGCTTTCCCACTTGTTCCTGTGCTGTGTCTCTAATAATAACTTCATACGTATTTTTACAGTTTTTACCTCCTTGAGAAATGCATTTTTCAGTGGGGGCAAGATCCAGGGAAAATTTGCTTCTAACCTCTAGCCCTTGCTGGTCTGGTAGTTAGGATTCCTAGTTTTCATCCAGGCTATCCAAGTTCAGTTCCTGGGCAGGGAATTAAGATCTTGCTTCATGCGACTGCTCATGGCTGCCTCTTCGAGATCACAAACAGGGATCAAACCCGTGTCCCCTGTAGGGGAAGCACACAGAGTCTTAACCATTGGACCACCGGGGAAGTCCCAGAATGTGTGTTTTGATGACTGTGTGCTGAGTAGTCTACACCCCATTAGTCTTTTCACTGCTTCATCAACAATGCATGCTTTTAATTCAGATTCCAGCCCCATCTTTGCCAGTTCTGGGGATGAGGGCAGGACATTACTTCTTGGCCTCAGTTACCTGTGGGGTAAAAATAGCTGCACAGTCTGGTCCATGATGTGGTTGTGACAGTGGGAGGGGAGGACATTTGTGTAAGGTCTTCTGGCTCAGATGGTAAAGCGTCTGTCTACAATGCAGGAGACCTGGGTTCGCTCCCTGGGTCGGGAAGATTCCCTGGAGAAGGAAATGGCAACCTACTCCAGTACTCTTGCCTAGAAAATCCCATGGACGGAGGAGCCTGGTGCAGGCCCATGGGGTCGCAAAGATTCGGGCACGACTGAGTGACTTCACTTTCACTTTCTTTCACCACTGTGCAGGACTCTGTCAGCGTAAGGGACCCATTCATTATAGATGTGGGACTTGTGAGAATTTTGAAGGCCCAGGTGTAGTCCATGTACCTGCTCCAGGAAGGGCTGGACTGTTCCGCAGATGCGATCTCACCCGAGTTTTGCTTTGTTGTGTGCTTGGCTTATCCTGCATCTCCTTACCTTGTCTTCTTTCCCAACTCTGAGCTTTCACACCCCTATAGGGATGGAATTATAAACAGATCGCTGAAGAGTTCCTAGTGCTGTGTGCAATGAGGAGCCTGGACCAGAGGAGGCAGCTAGTTGGTTGAAGGCTTAATAGGACAATACACCAATTAACTCTGGCAGCTGTTATAGGAGATAATCTGTTTCTTTTACTTTAACCCTTTGCTTCCTATTGCTTTTGTTCACTAAGAGGATATGGTCTAGACATAATTGCCTGCCTGGGGGAACCCTACACCTCTGCTAGAATGTTAATACATCTCTCCCTGGAGGCTGGCCATTCTAGGAGATATTTGGAAGATTAATCAGTTTAGTTCAATTCAGTTGCGTCCAACTCTATGTGACCCAATGAACTGCAGCACGCCAGGCTTCCCTGTCCATCACCAACTCCTGAAATTTACTCAAACTTATGTCCATCGAGTCGGTGATATCATCCAACCATCTCATCCTCTGTTTTCCCCTTCTCCTCCTGCCTTCAATCTTTCCCAGCATCATGGTCTTTTCCAATGAGTCAATTCTTCACATCAGGTGGCCAAAGTATTGGAGCTTTGCATCAGTATTGAAGCTTCAGCATCAGTCCTTCCAATGAACACCCAGGACTGATCTCCTTTAGGATGGACTGGTTGGATCTCCTTGCTGCCCAAGGGACTCTCAAGAATCTTCTCCAACACCACAGTTCAAAAGCATCAATTCTTCGGCTCTCAGCTTTCTTTATAGTCCAACTCTCACATCCATACATGACCACAGGAAAAACCATAGCCTTGACTAGATGAACCTTTGTTGGCAAAGTAATGTCTTTGCTTTTGAATATGCTATCTAGGTTGGTCATAACTTTTCTTCCAAGGAGCAAGCATCTTTTTATTTCATGGCTGCAGTCACCATCTGCAGTGATTTTGGAGCCCAGAAAAATAAAGTCTGCCACTGTTTCCACTGTTTCCCCATTTATTTTCCGTGAAGTGATGTGTCCAGATGCCATGATCTTAGTTTCTGAATGTTGAGTTTTAAGCCAACTTTTCACTCTCCTCTTTCACTTTCATCAAAAGCCTCTTTAGTTCTTCTTTGCTTTCTGCCATAAGGGTGGTGTCATCTGCATATCTGAGGTTATTGATATTTCTCCCAGCAATCTTGATTCCAGCTTGTGTTTCATCCAGCCCAACATTTCTCAAGATGTACTCTGCATAGAACTTAAATAAGCAGGGTGACAATATACAGCCTTGATGTACTCCTTTTCCTATTTGGAACCAGTCTGTTGTTCCATGTCCAGTTCTAACTGTTGCTTCCTGACCTGCATACAGATTTCTCAAGAGGCAGGTCAGGTGGTCTGGTATTCCCCTCTCTTTAAGAATTTTCCATAGTTTGTTGTGATCCACACAGTCAAAGGCTTTGATGTAGTCAATAAAGCAGAAATAGATGTTTTCTGGAATTCTTTTGCTTGTTCGATGATCCAACAGATGTTGGCAATTTGATCTCTGGTTCCTCTGCCTTTTCTAAAACCAGCTTGAATATCTGGAAGTTCACAGTTCACATATTGCTGAAGCCTGGCTTGGAGAATTTTGAGCATGACTTTACTAGCATGTGAGATGAGTGCAATTGTGCAGTGGTTTGAGCATTCTTTGGCATTGCCTTTCTTTGGGATTGGAACGAAAACTGACCTTTTCCAGTCCTGTGGCCACTGCTGAGTTTTCCAAATTTGCTGGCGTGTTGCATGCAGCACTTTCACAGCATCATCTTCCAGGATTTGAAATAGCTCCACTGGAATTCCATCACCTCCACTAGCTTTGTTTGTAGTGATGTTTCCTACGGCCCACTTGACTTCACTTTTCAGGATGTCGAGCTCTTGGTGAGTGATCACACCATCGTGATTATCTGGGTTGTGAGGATCTTTTTTTGTATAGCTCTTCTGTGTATTCTTGCCACCTCTTCTTAATATCTTCTGCTTCTGTTAGGTCCATACCGTTTCTGTCCTTTATTGAGCCCATCTTTGCATGAAATGTTCCCTTGGAATCTCTAATTTTCTTGAAGAGATCTCTAGTCTTTCCCATTCTATTGTTTTCTTCTATTTCTTTGCACTGACCACTGAGGAAGGCTTTCTTATCTCTCATTGCTATTCTTTGGAACTCTGCATTCAAATGGGGATATCTTTCCTTTTCGCCTTTGCCTTTCACTTCTTTTCACAGCGGTTTGTAAGGCCTCTTCAGACAACCATTTGGCCTTTTGGCATTTGTTTTTCTTATGGATGGTCTTGATCCCTGCCTCCTGTGCAATGTCATGAACCTCAGTCCATAGTTCTTCAGGCACTCTCTCTGTCAGATCTAATCCCTTGAATCTATTTGTCACTTCTACCGTATAATCGTAAGGGATTTGATTTAGGTCATATCTGAATGGTCTAGTGGTTCTCCCTACTTTCTTCAATTTAAGTCTGAATTTGGCAATAAGGAGTTCATGATCTGAGCCACAGTCAGCTCCCAGTCTTGTTTTTGCTGACTGTATAGAGCTTCTCCATCTTTGGCTGTGAAGTATATAATCAATCTGATTTCGGTATTGAGCATCTGGTGATGTCCATGTGTAGAATTTTCTCTTGTGTTGTTGGAAGAGGGTGTTTGCATTCTCTTGGGGAAAAAAAAAAGCCTTTGCCTGCTTCATTCTGTACTCCAGGCCAAATTTGCCTGTTATTCCCGGTATCTCTTGACTTCCTCCTTTTGCATTCGAGTCCCCTATAATGAAAAGGACATCTTTTTGGGGTGTTAATTCTAGAAGGTCTTGTAGGTCTTCATAGAACTATTCAACTTCAGCTTCTTCAGGATTACTGCTCAGGGTATAGACTTAGATTACTGTAATATTGAATGGTTTGCTTTGGAAAAGAACAGAGATCATTCTCTCGTTTTTGAGATTGCATCCAATCCAATCCAATCCAACAAGATTACATTTTGGACTCTTTTGTTGACTATGATGGCTTCTCCATTTCTTCTAAGGGATTCTTGCCCACAGTAGTAGATATTATGGTCATTGAGTTAAATTCACCCATTCCAGTCCATTTTAGTTTGCTGATTCCTAAAAATGTTGATGATCACTCTTGCCACCTCCTGTTTGACTACTTTCCATTTGCCTTGATTCATGGACCTATCATTCCAGGTTCCTATGCAATATTGCTCTTTACAGTATTGGACTATATTTCCGTCACCAGTCACATCCACTGCTGGATTCTTCATTCTTTCTCAAGTTATTTCTCCACTGATCTCCAGTAGCATATTGGGCACCTACCGACTTGGGGAGTTCATCTTTCAGTGTCCTATCTTTTTGCCTTTTCATACTGTTCATGGGATTCTCAAGGCAAGAATACTGAAGTGGTTTGCCATTCCCTTCTCCAGTGGACCACGTTTTGTCAGAACTCTCCACCATGACCGGTCTGTCTTGAGTGGCCCTACATGGCATGGCTCATAGTTTCACTGAGTTAGACAAGGCTGTGGTCCATGGGATCAGACTAGTTAGTTTTCTGTGATTGTGATTTTCATTCTGTCTGCCCTCTGATGGAGAAGGATATGATGAAGAAGCTTATGGAAGCTTCCTGATGAGAGACTGACTGAGGGGGGAAACTGGGTCTTGTTATGAAGGGCGGGGCCATGCTCAGTAAATCTTTAATCCAATTTTCTGTTGATGGGTGGGGCTGTGTTTCCTCCCTGTTATTTACCTGGGGCCAAACTATGGTGGACTAATGAAGATAATGGTGACCTCCTTCAAAAGGTCCCATGCACGCATTGCTACACTCAGTGCAGCTAACCCTGCAGCAGGCCGCCGCCAACCCACGCCTCTGCTGGAGTCTCCTGGACACTCATGGGCAAGTCTGGGTCAGTCTTTTGTGGGGTCACTGCTCCTTTCTTCTGGGTCCTGGTGCACACAGAGTTCTGTTTGTGCCCTCCCAGAGTCTGTTTCTCAGTCCTGTGTAAGTTCTGGTGGCTCTGTGGTGGGGTTAACGACAACCTCCTCCAAGAGAGCTTCTGCCATAGCCGAGTCTGCTGCACCCAGAGCCCCTGACCCTGCAGCAGTCCACTGCTGACCCATACCTCCACAGGAGACACTCAAACACAGTTCTGTCTCAGTCTCTGTAGGGTCTCCAGGTCCTGGCGCATATAAGGTTGTTTGAGCCCTCTGAGCATCTCTGGCAGGTATGGGGCTTGATTCTAAATGTGAATTCGCCCTTCCTATCATCTTGCAGTGGCTTCTCCTTTGCCCTTGGACATGGGGTATCTCCTCACAGTTGCTCCAGCAAGAGACATGATTAATGGTCTTTTGTTTTATTTCCTCATCTCCTCCCCCTCTGGGTTCTGTAAAAGAAACAGACATCCAGACCCTGATAAGATGGTTATTTTGAGACATTAGTCTGCCATGTGCAGAAAAGTCTGCAGGATTTTCAAATAAACTCATGATTCCTTGCCCGTACACTTGACTAATTGGCCTGGCATAGTGAGCTTGCGGAAGGCCCACGGGGAGCGGGGGCGGTGGGCCAGCGGGAGGGCGGGGCGGGGAGCCGCGTCGGCGTCGCTGGGCGCGGGGCGATTGGAGGCCGACGCATCCGCGCGTGCGCGCGCCGGCAAAGTGTCCGCGTTAGAGGGGAGTGACGCGTGCGCGTTCACGTGCACCCCGGAGAGCGTGTTGCAAGCTGGTTCCTAACGAGGAAGAGGAAGGCAGCCCTGGAGTGGTTTCTTTCTGTAATTTCAACAGAAGAGTGAGAGATGGAGCCGAAAAAGAAAGGAATCGTTATAGCCAGAGATTGTTCGCCAGATGCAGGCCTGCCTTTGCCAGGATAAGGAGAGACATCTACAGCTTGAACCATTGTCTGAATGCTGTTTTGACCCAGGAAATCCTATAGATTGAGGATGAGAGCAGTAACCATAATGCCAGCAGTAAAGTGATTGTTGACCAGTTTGCTGTGAAGGCAGGCCCTTCATTTAGGAAGTAAACCTGTTATTAAGAGCAGGAGCTCTGTTTAGAGGGAAGGAAAGAGCACCTTTGTTTGTGGCAATGGAGCTTGGATAACCCCTCTTGGCTCTCTATTTACCTGAACTGACTGTGGAAGAGGAAGTGGTAGAAAAGCATTAGAGACGTGTCGGAGAAGGCGATGGCAACCCACTCCAGTACTCTTGCCTAGAAAATGGACGGAGGAAATGAAAATGCTCCTCCTGCCATGGACGGAGGAGCCTTGTAGGCTGCAGTCCATGGGGTCGCTAAGAGTCGGACACGACTGAGCGACTTCACTTTCACTTTTCACTTTCATGCATTGGAGGAGGAAATGGCAACCCAGTCCAGTGTGCTTGCCTGGAGAATCCCAGGGACGGCAGGGCCTGGTGGGCTGCCATCTATGGGGTCGCACAGAGTTGGACACGACTGAAGCGACTTAGCTGCAGTGAGCTTGGACTCTCTAACACAGTTACTAAAGGATGCCCTCCAGATATCCCAAATCATGAAATTATCTAGTTTTGATTTTTTTCAGAGATGCCTTAGCAAATGCTTGATGAGGGTAGCTTGCAGTTCATTCAAGAAACCAACTTGTGTTCACAGGCACAGGGGAGTATTCTGGCAGAAGCACTGAATCCAGAAAAGAGGGAGTGAGAATGTCAATGTCTTCTCAAGCATTGTTGAGAGAAAAGGTGCATGAATTGGTGAATAAATGTCACATGTGTCTGTGTGGGTTTTACAGAGCAACAAAGCATCTTTTCTTATTTGACCTTCAAAACAATCCTGTGCTGTCAACCAGAGAATCGAGGCTCAGAGAATTTGAGCAGCTTTTCCAGGACTACACCTACTAAGATGTCCACCTGGAACTGACCTGTCCCAAATCCCTTCACATGGTCCTTTCTTCTAACTTTTATTGGCAACTTGGCAGTGTATCCTCGTGCTGGATTGTAGATGCTGTACTGGGTTGAATAATGTCTCTCTGAGACAGACTGGGACCTGGGACGCTTTGCTGCAGTGCTTGCATCTGGATAAACATCTGCTAGTGCAAAAGAATACAAAGAAACTACAAGGGACTAAAACTAACTGCACACATGTGCAGATGGGACAGAGAAGAAACAATAAGATACAAAAAGGCCACAAACCAACAGCCATTTCTGAGTTACCAGGAGCAAAAGCAAGATACTATGAACCATCCCTGTACACAGCACCACCAAGGGGGTGGGCAGACCACCTAAGCCACCCCTCTAGCCCAACTCAGTGGGCTGATCTGCCCCTACCCTCCTCCGTTTAAGAAACCACCTTGTTCTGGTTCCCTTGAGGTGCAGCAGAAACACCAATAATGCCTTCCAGAATTCCTTGTCTGGCCTCTTATCAATTTGTACTGGTTAAAGAATTTGAGGACTTGAGTTGGTAACACCCGAGTCTTCATGTTCACCCAGATCCTCAGCATGTAACCTTATTTGGAAAGAGGGTCATTGTAGATGTAATCAGTTAAGACTGGGTCGTGCTTGAGAAGGGAAGATGGCTAATTGAAGATGGAGGCAGAGATTAGAGTGATGCTGCTATAGGCCAAGGATCACTTGGGGCCACCAGAAGTCAGAAGAGGCCATGAATAATCCTCCCTAGAGGCTTCAGAGGGAGCACAGCCCTGCCAACACCCTGATTTCAGACTTCTGGTTGAATGGTGAGACAGTAGTTTCTTGTTTTTGCTGCCTAGTTTATGGTATGTTAGTGCTGTTCAGTGATAAGAGAAGGGATTGTCCTATTCTTCCTTGTGTTTCTGTTTCCTCTAGTCTTGCTGTGTCCTTTTCCCTACTGGATGGTTATACACAAAGCGCAGCTAAGTCCTGACAACTCATGCCCTCCATAGACATGGAGTTTGGATTCCTTGACCTGGATTATATTTATTACAGCAAATTCACCTGTCTAATCCTATTTGGCTCTGGCTTTTATTCAGCATAACTTCTACTGTCTCAGCTACTCTCTGAGAGTGTGTCCGTCTGTGTTTGTAGGCGTGATGGTGTCTGGGAGGGGAGGTAGGAGGCGGTGTGGCCATCACACCCTGGGGAACAAGTTTTTGTCTGGCAGACCCTCAGAGTCCATCTGTCTGGGGCTGGAGGTCTCAGGCTGGGGCTGAGGGCTCAAGCTGGATCTTGTTCTTGGCCTTCAACTGAGGGCTGGATCAATGCTGCCTGAGGATCTTATCTTGTTTAGGCTGCCACGTAAAGGAAAATATCGAGAAAGGAGTTGACCACCCAACCCCCACCAAGAGAGGCATTTCCTCCACTAGAGCCATTGAACCAGGTTCTTGCAGATATTTGAGTCATAATCTTTGCCTGTTGACTGTTGCTGTCACCATGCTTAGACCGTATCTTTATGCGGGGACTTTCTGCTACTTGTCTTTGTGATGAGTGCTTCCCCGGTGGCTCAGTGGTAAAGAATCTGCCTGCAGTGCAGGAGAAACAGGAAATGCAGGTTTGACCCCTGCATCGGGAAGATCCCCTGAAGAAGGGCATGGCAACCCACTCCAGTATTCTTGCCTGGAGAATCCCGTGGACAGAGGAGGCTTGTGGGCTACAGTCCATGGGGTCACAGAGTCAGACACGACTGAAACGGCTGGGCACACGTGCATGCACACATACACATCTTTGTGATGAAAGTGGCTGGGGGAAATGGAGGAAGGAAGGCAGGTGAGGGTGATGGAGATCAGGGGTAAATCAGAAAGACCATGAGTTCGGTGTCCATGGGTTCGAGTCCCTGCTTAATGACCTCCTAGGTGAAAAAGTCATAAGTATTTATGGAACCCTGTGCTGGGCTCCCTGTGAGAGAGCTCATTTATTTATATATCTGTAGCACTGGTGCAATGCCTGGCACACAACAATGCCTGGCACACAACGTGCTTAAATGTTGCTTGAGTAAATTTAGTTTAAAATGTAACTCTTGCCACAGGGGAAGATACTTCAGCCAGCCATGTAGGACAGCAGTGGGGAGACCAAGTGAGAGGCAGTTGCAATATTTCAGGCAAAAATGGAGAAGTTCTAGAGATGATGAAGAAAAGGAAAGGCTCTCTTTATTAATTTTCTACTCTGTGTTGGGCCCTATCCTATGTGCTATATCTAAGTTATTTTGTGCTAATAACCTTGCAGACTCACCCTCATAAAATGTTCCCATTTTATGGCTGAGGGAACTGAAGTCACTGACCCAATATCACTCAGCTCATACTTGGCAGGGAAACGCAGAGCACAAGATTGGTGCCAGGATTTAGAAACATGGCGGACACAGACTAACGGACTGGCTGTGGGAGGAACTGGGGATGACTCTGAGGTTTCTCTGTGGGTGATGGAGTTATGGTGCGCCATTAACAATTGGGTACATTTGAATCAGTTCTAATGAGGTGGATGAAACTGGAGCCTATTATACAGA
This sequence comes from Bos mutus, assembly GCF_027580195.1. Taxonomy (NCBI): domain Eukaryota; kingdom Metazoa; phylum Chordata; class Mammalia; order Artiodactyla; family Bovidae; genus Bos; species Bos mutus. Next base: position 51,122,146 of record NC_091631.1, read on the forward strand.
CTGAAGTAAGCCAGAAAGAAAAACACCAATACAGTATGCTAATGCATATATATGGAATTTAGAAAGATGGTAACAATAACCCTGTGCACGAGACAGCAAAAGAGACACTGATGTATAGAACAGTCTTATGGACTCTGTGGGAGAGGGAGAGGGTGGGAAGATTTGGGAGAATGGCATTGAAGCATGTATAATATCATGTATGAAATGAGTCGCCAGTCCAGGTTCGATGCACGATACTGGATGCTTGGGGCTGGTGCACTGGGACGACCCAGAGGGATGGTATGGGAAGGGAGGAGGGAGGAGGGTTCAGGATGGGGAACACATGTATACCTGTGGCGGATTCATTTTGATACTTGGCAAAACTAACACAATATTGTAAAGTTTAAAAATAAAATTAAAAAAAAAAAAAAAGAGTCGGACACGACTGAGCAACTGATCTGATCTGATCTGATTAAAAAAAAAAAAAAAAATTGGGTTCAGTGGGTTGACCCTGTTGGAAGAGGAAATGCTTTTAGATGGTCTGTGTCCAGGCCTTCCCAAATCCCGCAGATGAGCACTTAATGACAATGCTGGTGCCTCTGGCTTGACTGAGTGCTTCTGGCCGCAGAGTGGTGCTTGGGGAGAGGCTGCCTGGCTCCTGGAAGCTGCTCTGCCTCCCTAGGATTCCCCGACGCTGCCAGGTGGTGGAAGCTCGCTCCCTCACCCCAGGGTCCCTGTTTCTTTTTTAAGTAGATTCGTCTCCCACCTGAAAGACCATCAGTGAGGAGTCCTCCTGAGGTTCAGCATGCAGACACGGTCCTGGACGCCCCTCACACAATCTCTCTTGGCCCTCATCCTCTCCCTGTCCATTACCCAGAGAACCTGAAAGTCTCTGGCCCAGGCTATCCCTTGACCTCACCCCAGGCTCTGTGGGATTCTCTCACTCATCAGCCATTTACTGAGCACCTGCAGTCTAGGGACGTGGTGAATCAGGCAACTTCCCTGCCCCATGGTTCTGTGATCTGCCTGGGAGGCTAAGCTGAGAGAGCAAACAGAGCCAGAGTTGGCAGCCTCCCCAGAAGAGGTAACATTTGTGCTGAGCTTATGAGGATGAGCAGGATGCGGTCAGGTGGAAGAGTGGGAGCCAAAGGGGAGGAGAGCATTCGCAGCACAGAGGGGAGGCTGGGTGTCTGGGGAAGGAGCTCTTAATTCCACAAATATTTACTGAGCACCTTGTCCATGCCAGCCTTCAACTGGGGCTGGGAAGCTGCAGAGTTCCAGTGAAACTCACAAGATATCTTCTTTTGCAGAACCTGTGCACGAAATGAGGAATTTGGACACAGGCCCATGTACTAGTCTTAGAAGTTCCCAATAAGGGTTCTTAAACCCGGTGATTATGCAAGAGGATCCACTGGGATAGGAGGAAAAAATATTGAAACTTCAATATTGAAAAATAATGAAATTGTTATGTGTGTTTTAAAATGAAAATCAAAGGAAGAATTTGAGTTTTTCCAATATTTTCTGTGTGAGGTGACCCCAGTGCCTGCACTTAGCCCCTGTGTCATGCATGTTGTGTGTGTTTGAGGGGATCTGAGGGGAACAGGGGATGCAGAGTTCCATGACAATGGGCAGAAGGGTCCTTCCACCGTCACTCCCTTGTAGCATCTTGTGACACACTTACACATGCTCACAAAGTAGATTTAGGGGTGAGCTCATCTAGTTAAAAAAGAAAGTTTCCCTGATGGCTCAGATGTTAATGAATCTGCCTGCAATGCAGGAGACTCAGGTTTAATCCCTGGGTCGGGAAGTTTCCCTGGAGAAGGAAATGGCAACCCACTTCAGTATTCCTGCCTGGAGACTCCCATGGACAGAGGAGTCCAGTGGGCTACAGTCCATGGGATCTCAAACAGTCGGGCATGACTGAGTGACTAACACTTTCATCTAGTTTTAACTAAATTGACCCACACGCAATGGACAATAGCAAGTTTCCTGAAAAGACGGTGGCGGTTGAAGAGAAAGCCAGTGGTCCAAGCAGATGGCAACCCACTCTTCAAATAGGCTCCTTGTTACCTTTTAGTCTTGAGTTAAAAACTGTAACAATCTAATCACTATTAATGGAAGCTGATTAGAACTGTTAAAAATTATCAGGATTATTTGAAATATAGACTTAAATCTCTTGGTGTTGGTGATACTCTTTTTCTAAAGGTTGGTTATCCTTTAGATATTGGCTAATGAGAGTCCCTTGGACTGAAAAGAGATCCAACCAGTCCATTCTGAAGGAGATCAGCCCTGGGTGTTCTTTGGAAGGAATGATGCTAAAGCTGAAACTCCAGTACTTTGGTCACCTCATGCAAAGAGTTGACTCGTTGGAAAAGACTCTGATGCTGGGAGTGATTGGGGGCAGGAGGAGAAGGGGACGACAGAGGGTGAGATGGCTGGATGGCATCACCGACTCGATGGACGTGAGTTTGAGTGAACTCTGGGAGTTGGTGACGGACAGGGAGGCCTGGCGTGCTGCAGTTCATGGGGTCGCAAAGAGTTGGACACGACTGAGCAACTGAACTGAACTGAATGATGGTAGAATATGGAAATACAATTTTTATGTAAAGAAATATACCTATGTTAGAAGTGGGTGCCAAAATTATTTTGGTATTAATAAGCATCAAAGAGGCTTGGAGACCAGCTCTAGGCAGTAAAAGCCAGTAGAATTTATTCAAGTAGAGATGACTTTTTCTCCTTGTTTTGTTAATTTTGGAAGACTCCCCACCCAGCAGCAGCATGGAGTGACACATACGGCTGGAGACACTTGTAGGGACTTGCTGGCAGAAGTCCCAGTGGGAGGATGGAACCGGAAGAGCAGAGAGAAGTTTTAGGTGTGATGGGAGTTGATGACTAATTAGATTTGGAGAACAAGGCAGGTGGAGGGAGTAAGGAGAGTCTCAGTTCTCCGGGTGATTGGGCAAATGGAGGCACCATACACGGAGGGTGCAAACACAAGCGAGGAGTGGGTTAGGGAGGAAGATAAAGAATCTGAGCAGGTTAAATCATACACGCCAGAGAGAAGGCTGGCTGGAGCTGGCCCGCTTGGTCAGGCTTCTGGAGGTCTCTGGGCTGCAGACACCCCTTCCCGAGGCATGGCCCAGGTGAGTGATGGTGATGGTAGCACTCAAAGGTCACGAAAAGGGTCAGTCGGGCAGTAGTGGTGACTTCTGTCCACTCTTCCAGATTTTAGTCTGGCCACTGGGCTCCATGTCCCAGGGATCACACCTAGACCACTCCTCATATTTCACTTCTGGGAACCACCCAAATTGTAGGTACCCTGGTTTTCCTCCTCCTCTGAGCCATCTTAGGTAGTGAGCAGGCTACTACCCATCGAACTCCAGGCCAGTTATTGGGAAAGGCTGATTAGGCTGGGCGTGTCCTTGCTATCATCTTCAGGTGCTAAGATAAGCAAAATAGAGGGCAGGGCTGCAGCTGGGTGAGGCAGGGTAGGGTGTGGATGCCCTGCGGTTGCCCAGGCAGGACAGGTGTGGGACTGCTGAGAAGGGACCCACTGTGGGGATCACGTTTTAGAATAGATGTATTTCATTCTGTCCTGGTCTGATCATTCCTGAACTGGTATATCAGGGCTGCCCCAATTTAATGGGCTTGCCCGACAGTCCTCCTGGGGCTCAATGTGAAGAAGGTTAACAGTTTTATCAGTGATGATGGGGCCCCAGAACTACCAGCCTGAGCTGTTGGCAGGATCTTGGGGTCTGGGTATGTGGGGGTGGGGTGGGTGTGTCATCGATGGAAGGTAGGTGAGTATCTTATCTCCCACATCAGTATTTTTCTTTGGAAGGGAAAAGTAGGGAGATCTAGATAACAAAAAGACTGAGTAATTAACAGTGAAGATGAGAGATGAGAGAGAGACAGGAGAGACAAAACAGAAAGGAGAGCAGAAAGGTATATAGAAGATTACCAGCTGGAAGAAGAGAAAGAAGAGTAGGATTAAGATAGAACATCCCCGATGATCCATAAGCTAAGACTCCTGCTTCCAGTGCTCAGAAGGCACCTGTACTCCCAGTGCTCCCTGTGGTCTCAGGGCGCCAGGGTTCAATCCCTGGTCAGGGAACTAGATCCCACATGCTTCAACTAAGAGTCTGCATGCTGCAACTGAAGATCCCACGTGCCACAAGTAAAGATCTCACATGCCACAACAAAGATCAAAGATCCTGTGTGCCACAACTAAGACCCAATGCAGCGAAATAAATAAATATAAGTAAAAAATGCTAAAAAAAAAAAAAAAAAAGACAGAGGGAAGACAAGAAAGTGAGGGAGACGAACAAGGACACAAATGGAGGTTGATGTGGCAGAAAACTCAAAGACATGGAGGAGACAAGGGTCAAGAGACACGGAGGGCAGGGGTCAGGCATGTGGAAGGAGGGATGGAGAGAGAGAGAGAGAGAGAGAGTCCTGCTTGGATGAAGCCCTGGTCCTCCACCTTCCTTTCTTCCCTACCCATCTGCCTGCTTCTCAATCACAAAATCAAAAGAGCCAGAGCCCCTGTGAATGGCTGTTTCTACTCCTGACACCCAGCTGCACTGCAGGAAGAGTGAGAGGCAGCTGTCACCTTTGCTTCTGCTGGGCTGGGGCCCTCCAGCAGGGGCTGACCTGGGGAAGGAGACGTCCGATTTGATGTTTCAGCTCTGGGTGCTTCCCCAGACTTGCTTTTTCTTTGTGATGGAACAGATTTATACGTCCATGTGATGAAATTGTTGAGAACAGAGACTGAGTTGTAGGAAGCTTAGCCCAGATAGTGCGTAGGGCAGAAGCAGTTGGTGACAGTCATGCCCTATGGCATTGTTACTTGCGCACCATCAGCCAGCCTGTGGGCTGTGAAGGAGGGAAGTCCCTGAGCAGTGAGGGCTGCTTTTGTGAAATCAACTCATAACGAGAAGAGAAACACCATCTCGGTGGCCCAAGGTACAGAGGTGACTCCTGGGGTATGGAGGGTCCTAGCCAGCCCAGGTTGGGGGACGGGGCCTGGGAGTGAGCAGGCACTAGCAAGTTCTACTTACAGAGGGGAATCCTCTGTGGAGGCTACTGGTGCTTGTGGGGCCTTCCCAGAGCACAGGTGAAAGTCCCTCCCACCCCCACCCCCACTTTCCCACTTCCTTTGATTTGATCGTGTTCATCTGATAGTTACTGTTTCTGCTTCCCTGGGACTTCGATGCCAGTAAGAAGATAACCTGAGGGGTGGGGTCTCACCACACAAGTCCCTGAAATCATTTGCTAATTATAAAAATATATCATTCATTGGCATCATTGGCTACTGCAAGAAATGCCTCTTATTGAGCACGCACTTACCAGGCTCTGCTGAATGCTTTATGTGACTCTATCACATAAAGACTCTATGCTGCCATTAATGGTGAGAAGTGAGCATCATTGCTTCCATCATATAGATGGGAAAATGGGTCTAAATCTGAGGTTTACAGCCACCTCCCAGAGACCAAAGTCTAGTCTCTTGACCTCTTCTTCCTTGGAGGAGCTGGGGATGAGGGTGATGCAGGCTCAGAGCTCTGGCCCTCTCCAGCCCCTCTGTCATCCGCACTGAGCTAGGGGTGGGGTGCGGTGGGCAGGCGAGTCTGTCATTGAGCTGGTGATGCAGGCAGTCCCATCTCTGGACAAGCGAGTATGTGAATGAGTGACTCAGCAGAAGTGGTGGCTCTGGGAGGCTCTGCTGGCCCTAGGGTCTCTGCATTGGAGCCCCCCAAACCTGTAACCAGGACTATTCTGATGGGAGGTCACAGAACTGGAAGAGCATCGCGGAGGCACTTTCTCTGTTGCTCCCTCTTGGATCAATAAAGGGAAAATAAAGGTAGGCCAGTGTGGATGTCTGCCTGGGAGGCTATGTGTCTGTCCTCAGGGCCAAAAAGAGATTTGCAGGCCAGAATGGAGTCACATTCCAGCCCACTTGGAGCTGGCAGGGAACTAGAGGAAGAGAAGGGAGAAGGCGATCACTAGGGGTAAAGGAAAGAGGAATCCCTCTAAGTTCCAGCTCTGTTCAGGGGACTCAAGCCAACCAATGGCAGCTGTTTTCTCCCCACCTGCGACCCAAAGGCTCACAGGAGCCCATGCTTGGAAGGGAAAGGAGGTCAAGGATAATCCCTTAGGGAAGCAGGTCAGCCACCTCTGGCTTTCCACCACGAAAGCTTCCCAGGGCTGCCTGCACCCCCGTCCACCCTCCTCTGCCAGCTGGGGACAGCAGATTGGTTATAACATTTGCCGCAGCAAAACAGAGCTGTAACAAAAGTCTGACTCATGTTTTCCAAAGCCAGAAGATCTTATTTTAGGATTTCCCAGCTCTTTCATCAGCACTGAGAGTTCATCACAAGAGGGCTGTTGCGGGTGGAGGGTGGTGAGAGGGGATGTTAACATTCAGAGATGGAAAAGCCTGGAACTCCCGTTGGTGGAGGAAGCCCTCAGCCTTTCTCCACGTCCCTGATGACCAGGAAGGGTGTGAGTTGGGTTGTCTGGGCTCTGGGTGGAGGCTCCAGGCAGGCTTCCCGGGGGTGAGGCGTGAGAGGGGAGGTAAACTGGGAGAGCCCTGGAGCATGGGAATTGGGTTGGTGGCTAGGGGCCCTGGCTGCCTCCCAGTCAAGGTGGGTCTGCAGGTTTGTCTGCCAGGGCAGGGCTGCCTCCACTTCTCCTGACAGGCTCCCAAGCTCAGGGTGAAGAGATAAAATGCTAATGGAACTCTTCTCGACCCTCAAGTTTGCTTTGGCTATCATACTCCAGGAACCTTGCCGGGAAAAATCCCATGGACAGAAGAGCCTGGCAGGCTATAGTCCATGGGGTTGTAAGAGTCGGACACAGACATGACTGAGCGACTAAACAGCAATAACAACAAATTGTAAAACGACTCTGTGCCCGCAGGTTCTTAGCTTGTCTTGGTTCAGTGAGAATTCTCCTTCCATTGTCCCTGTCACAGAAGGAGTAGGGGGCCGCAAACCCCAGCAGCGCCTCGATGCTCTGGGTGGAACCACAGTTTTATTCCAGCTTACCCTGCAGAAGCTGAGAACCTGTACCCCAGATCTGGGCATTCCTAACGATCCTCCAAGGCTTCTAGGCCCAGAGCGAGGCAGAGTGTGGGGGAGCCCTGAATGCTGCCGCAGGGGGAGCAGCAAAGGAATGGAGATTCACCCAGAGGGCCGGGGGGCCAGGGGGCTCCAGTGCACCCCAAACTTGCGTCAGTTTGCTCTTCTTGGTAGTGGAGCGCGCATGATGCATTTTTGTATTTTCAACAAAGGTGGCAAACATTCTTTCACACATTTTCTCATTTACATCTTAAGGCAATCCAGGAGATAGCTCCTACAGGGCTGCTCATTGTTTCAAAACAGGGAGGTGACCCCTTAGTAAGTGGATGGGGTGGGACCCGAATGGGTCTGAGGGTACCACTCTGGGGATGTTTCACTTCCTCAAACATATTTTTTTTTTTTTAAAGAAGGCTTTTAAAATTAAAAAAAAAAAAATTTATTGATTTTGGGCTGCACCGGGTCTTTATTGCTGCGTGTGGGCTTTCTCTAGCTGTGTCGAGCAGGAGCTGCGCTCTAGTTGAGGTGCATGGGCTTCTCATTGGGGTGGCTTCTCATGTTGAGGGACACAGGCTCTAGAGCATGAAGCCTCAGTAGTTATGCCGCACAGGCTTAGTTGCCCTGTGGTATGTGGGATCTTTCCTGACCAGGGATTGAACATGTGTCCCCTGAATAGGCAGGTGAATTTTTAACCACTGGACCACCAGGGAAGCCCCCTCCAGCACCTTTGATAGAAAACATCACTCCCCTCCCCAGACCGAGGCCCACCGCGCTCCTGTCCTGGGCTTCACAGGCGACAGGGCTTCATGTTCATGTCCCCCTCACTCCTCACATGGTCTCCGTGTGATGGGGGGCACTGACGTTGAAAGCGTCCAGGGGCCCTCTTGGTTTCTCACACCTTTACCGAATGGCCAGGGTCTCCCAGAGGTTTCAGTGCCCCAGCTGGTGCCCAGAAACACCGGCTTGGGATGGACCCAGTGTTGGGGAGCCCCGAGGGCCCCACTTCTCCAGATAAGAGCCCCACCCTGTGAGAGAGGTGGGTAGAGGCCCCGGGCCAGGAGTGAGGCCTCACCCCAGCTATGCTGGGGCTCTGGTGACATTTCTGCTCAACTTGTGACTTGCCCTAACTTGTGATTTGTCCTAACTTGACCTCTCTCCTGGTTCCCTTTGCTGCTGCTGCTAAGTCGCTTCAGTCGTGTCCGACTCTGTGTGACCCCATAGACGGCAGCCCACTAGGCTCCTCTGTCCCTGGGATTCTCCAGGCAAGAACACTGGAGTGGGTCGCTATTTCCTTCTCCAATGCATGAGAGTGAAAAGTGAAAGTGAAGTCACTCAGTCGTGCCTAACTTTTAGCGACCCCATGGACTGCAGCCTACCAGGTTTCTCCGTCCATGGGATTTTCCAGGCAAGAGTACTGGAGTGGGATGCCATTGCCTTCTCCCTTTAGTTTCCAGCAAAACCTCAGAAGCACAGTGCTCTGTTTTAGGGCCAGGAAAAGTGTGTGTGTGGGGATGCTCGGAACCTGCTGCCGCCTCCTCTGCAGAAGGACCCCTTCCCCCATTTCTTCCCCAGGTCCCTGAAGTTGAGGTCATGGTCAAATTCTGGAGAATTTAGAGGCAAGACACTCAGTATTCCAGGATTCGAGTAATGGGTAGCCCCAATTAAGGGCTCTACTGACTCTTGGCTCCCCAACTTCTTTTAATGCAGAGGTACCCACCCCAGAGTTTCCTCATGTTCTGTATTTTCTTTAGTTCTTACAAGTGGGTTTCTGGTTTGGTCCCTAACCAAGCCCTTGTTCCAGAATTCTGCACTCAGGTTGCCCTGACCCCTGGCACTTGCCTCTCACCCTCCTGTTGGGCCTCCATCCCCACGTCCATCATTTCTCCTGGTACCCAGGCCATGGCTGCCTGTCAGACCCCTGTCCACAGCTGTCCCAGCGGCCCAGGCCTGCCCCTCCCTCTCCTTGGGTCCATTTCCAGCTCCAGTCCTCCTCTGCTAGCCTGGCCCTGGCATGAATCCTGAACTTGAGACTGGGCTTGGAGGAGAGAAAACTCAAAGGAAGGAGGGGTAGACCAAGGAATCAGGGACAGTGGACCACCTGGGGGCTGCAGGAAACTCCTGAGGGGGACTTAGCTGCCAAAGCGAGTAAGCCCAGGAGGGGTACCTCCCTGTTTCAGGGACACTGCTCTCCTAGCCTCTGGCATAATAGCCCCCTGTAATGGGGTGGCCTGTTAATGGTGTGGGTGCCTGAGATATTTTTGTAAAACGATTACAAAATTGTTCTAATTAGGGAGGATCAACTCCCAGCTATGCCACAAGGTCATTTAATCCCTTGCCTGTTGTTACTTTGCTCTTGTGGCCAGGTGTCAAATTATAGGCTTAGATCAACTGAGGATGGAAATGTAATGATTTATTTTTAAGCCGTTCACATTTAATCCCACAAAAATTGCACCACGCAGCAGACATTATGGGGGACTACTTGGGAAAAGGAAAAGAAGCATGGCGTTGGGTCTGCTTCTACTTGACTCGTGTTCCGCAGGTGGACCCCTTCCAGTGGGTCATTGGTTTCCATGCTTATGGTTTCCACGCTGATGTTTTCCTACTCTCGTAGGCCTTGCCTTTAAGATGTGGATCCCACAGCTCTCTGTGCTGGGGGGCACGTACAAGTCAGGTGTGAGCCTTTGTCCTGTGCTTGGTTGCAGTGAATGCTCATTACCTTTTCCTATTATTATTAATCATCTTAACGATAGCACCCCCTCAGACTTCTGGGAGAGAAGGAGGTGGGGAGAGGTTGGTATCAAGCAGATTTAGTATTGTGTGTGTGTGTGTGTGTGTGTGCGTGTGTGATTACATGTGGCATATCCTCCCAAAGCACTTACTAGTAATACAGCTCTTCTACCCTCCTGGTCTTGGGCTGTAAATCTTATTTCCATATACTCAGACTGTTTGTCAAAACAATAATTATTGAACAGATAGGTCAAAGAGGACTTCCTAGAAGAGGCAATTTTTAAGTACATTTTGTAGGTAGACAGGAAATGGTGTGGAAAGGAGGCTGTGAATGAACTGTATGAGCGGGAGTCTCTAACTTAGATCCTTCAGGACTAAGAGAAACTGGGAGGAATGACGGCAGATGGTCCCTAACTTACAATGGTTCAACTTAAGATGTTTCAACTTTATGATGGTGCAGAAACAATGCTTATTCAGTAGAAGCTTTGAATTTTGACTTTTTCCTGGCTAGTGATGAGCTGTACCACAATACTCTCTTATGATGTTGGACAGTTGTGGCAACCACAGCTCCCAGTCAGCCACGAGATCTGAAAGTAAACAACTAGTACACTTATAACCACTCTGTACCCAAATAACCATGTATTCTTCCCTTTCAGTATAGTATTTAGTAGGTTACATGGTATATTCAACACTTCATTATATGCTAGGCTTTGTGTTAGATGATTCTGCCTAGCTATAGGCTAGGCTTTGTGTTAGGTAATTCTGCCCAGCTATAGGCTAATTTAAGTGTTGTGAGCATGTTTTAGATAGATTAGGCTAAGCTATGACGTTTGGTAGTGAGAAATGCAATATTTCCTGCCATACTAGTAAATAAGGATGCTATGCTGCTGCTGCTGGTGCTGCATTGCTTCAGTAGTGTGTGACTCCATGTGACCCCATAGATGGCAGCCCACCAGGCTCCCCACCCCTGGGATTCTCCAGGCAAGAAGACTGGAGTGGGTTGCCATTTCCTTCTCCAGTGCATGAAAGTGAAAAGTGAAAGTGAAGTTGCTCAGTCGTGTCCGACTCTTAGCGACCCCATGGACTGCAGCCTACCAGGCTCCTCCGTCCATGGGATTTTCCAGGCAAGAGTACTGGAGTGGGTTGCCAATGCTATAGTCACCAGCAATTGCAGCCACCGTGGATGGTGAGCTGGTGAGCCCTGAGGGAACTCAGGAAGGAAAGAATACCTGCCATCTAGCAGCCATCAGACTGCAGCCACTCCCTAAGATGAGCCCTGAGGAACTTAGGATGTGAAAACACAGGATATTGGCCCCACACAGCTGAGGTATGTATCAAAGGAATGATTTTAGTGAGCCCAGACTCTTGCATCTTCCTCTGCGTAGAAAAGCACTAAAGTCCTTAACTTGAGATATCTGTTTTCTTTAATTAACAAAAATCTTTTGATGTTCCCAACTACCTGACCTTTGTCACAAAACTCCTGTATGTTCTAGCTCTTCCCCTCACCTCCTCAGAGCAGTTTCTCAGAACTATCTGAAATGCTGTCTCCTGGGCTGCATTCCTTGTTTGGCCCCAAATAAAACTTAACTTGCAACTCTCATGTTGTCCAAAGAAATGTTTAACAGTAGGCTAGGTATATTAAATGCATTCTTACGTACATGCATTTTTGACTTATTATATTTTCAACTTAGGAAGAGCTTATCAGGACATAACCTCACTGTCGAGGAAGATCTGTACCTCTGTTTAACAGAGGGCAGGAGACACCAGCAGAAGGCATGTCCCGTTGAAAGTCTTCACATTCCACCATGAACACAATACCGCACAGGCTGCACAAGGCACAGTAGCCGCCGCCCATGGCTCCAGGCGCCAGACTGGAGGGGCGGTGAGACTGTGTGGTCCAGAGTGGGGAAACCTGTAGCAATAACGTAGCTGGTGAGTTTCTTTGGAAGCCAGGAAGTAGGGCGTGACTTTGCCATGCTGACTCTGCGGGATGGCCCACAGCTCAGCCTGGCTCTGGCACACATTCCAGCTGTCTTGGAGGGCCTTGGAAGGCACAGGCAAGAATGTAAGATCAGAGACACAGGAAGCAGGATGGCTTTCCTTTTTTCTGAGATCTCTTGGACAGGTATGGAGACCACCATGACTCAAGGGAACTGGGTCCAGGGTGGGGTTTTGGGGACCACAGGTGAGAGGAGTCCTTATAGCCCCTTATAGACCAAGGAATTACAGAAATTGTAGGACGTGAGCCTCCACTTGAGTAAGACCGTTGTGAACATATTGCTCTTGAGGGTGGAGGTGGGGTGTGTCAAGCATCTGTGCAGGTCGTCCAAGGATTGGGCTCCACCTGGGCTTCCCTGGTGGCTCAGATGTCTCAGATGGTAAAGAATCCACCTGCAATGCAGGAGACCTGGGTTCAATCCCTGGGTTGGGAAGATCCCCTGGAGAATGGCTATCCACTCCAGCATTCTGGCTGGGAGAATTTCATGGACTGTATAGTCCCTGGGTTTGCAGTCAGACATGGGACTTTTACTTTCCTACTTCACTTGCTGCCTCTATTCAGCCACCAGGGGGCAAACAGGCTCCAGGAATGATTTCTCCTTGTTCAGCTTGCCTGGTGGAGAGTGATAAGGTATCATCAGGAGGGGGTGGCCAGAGCGTGAGAGCAAAGACTGCAGCTGGGTCCCAGCACTGAACTTGACCTTTTAAAATCACTCTGTTATTGTCCCCAGCACTAGCATTACTCAATTCATTTATTCAAGAAACATTTGCCCAGCACCTGGGAGGGGCCAGTTCTGAGCTGGTGGGCTCTGGAGACCCGAATCAGATAAACTTGCTTGGACCCTGGCAGAGAGGTGGACCCTCAAAACTGAAGCCTCCCTGGGATGGATTTGTGCTGTGACAGAGGGACCCACTGAAGGCAGTGGGGACGACTAGGAGGGCGGGGTGAACTTGCCTGAGACTTGGGAGAAAGCTTCCTACTGTTGGTAGTGTTTGCTGGGGGACTAGGCAACAGTGCAACGGGCTGAAATGTTAGGGAAAATGTAGTCCTGGCTGGAGAATGCCAAATCATGGAGGCCTGTCTGAGTTGGCTAGACAGGTGGACATCAAGGGAGGAGGCCAGCTGGTGGAGGCTACCAGGCTGGGGAATGATGGGTGTTTGCCTCTCTCTGATGAGCAAAGAGTCCTATTTGGGAGCCAGAGCAGACCCACGTTTCCTGGGGGCCTGAAGTTTCAATGGTTTTGCAGCCTTTCTTAAAGCAAGAATACAGAAATAAATCCAAAATTAGATAGAGTGGTTTGGTGAGGTCCTTGCAGGTAAGGGACCTGACATTTAACTTATTCAGTTCAGTTCAGTTCAGTCGCTCAGTTGTGTCCGACTCTTTGCGACCCCATGAATCACAGCACGCCAGGCCTCCCTGTCCATCACCAACTCCCAGAGTTTACTCAAACTCACGTCCATTGAGTTGGTGATGCCATCCAGCCATCTCATCCTCTGTCATCCCCTTCTACTCCTGCCCCCAATCCCTCCCAGCATCAGAGTCTTTTCCAATGAGTCAACTCTTCACATGAGGTGGCCAAAGTACTGGAGTTTCAGCTTTAGCATCAGTCCTTCCAAAGAAATGCCAGGGCTGGTCTCCTTTAGAATGGACTGGTTGGATCTCCTTGCAGTCCAAGGGACTCTCAGAAGTCTTCTCCAACACCACAGTTCAAAAGCATCAATTCTTCGGCGCTCAGCCTTTTTCACAGTCCAACTCTCACATCCATACATGACCACAGGAAAAACCATAGCCTTGACTAGACGGACCTTTGTTGGCAAAGTAATGTCTCTGCTTTTGAACATGCTATCTAGGTTGGTCATAACTTTCCTTCCAAGGAGTAAGCGTCTTTTAATTTCATGGCTGCAGTCACCATCTGCAGTGATTTTGGAGCCCAGAAAATAAAGTCTGCCACTGTTTAGCTTTGTGTACAAACCTGGCAGCAAACTGCTTTTGCTCTCTTTCCTTTCTCTCTTCCTCTGGGGAGCCCTGGACCCCTGAGCAGCTAGTCAAGACTGGATTCAGGAAACCCGAGTCTGTGGTCTCCTCTGGAGGCCGAGCTGCTCTGTCAGGGTAAGAGGAGGTCAGTGGGGGTGACTTTTTATACTGAGTCTATGCAAATAGTGCCCTGAAATTGTTCCAAGGGGTGGCCTTGAATCTGACCATAACTCCTGTTAATGTTTTAAGTAATGCACAGGTGGGGCTTCCCTGGTGGCTCAGCGGTAAAGAATCTGCCTGCCAATGCAGGAGACCGGGTTCAAGCCCTGGGTGGGGAAGATCCCCTGGGGAAGGAAATGGCAACCTGCTTCAGTATTCTTGCCTGGAGAATCCCATGGACAGAAGAGCCTGGTGGGCTACAGTCCATGGGGTTGCAAAAGAGCTGGACACGACTGAGTGACTTAACAATAACAACAACAATGCACAGGTATGGAGGCTTTTCGCGTTGGCCAGACGCTTTCATCTTTGTGTCGTTCTCACCCCATCCTGGTGAGGCAGGTAAACAGCTCCCTCCACCAAGGCTCACGACTGGGCCTAAGGACACCTGGCTGAACCCCCGCAGGTTGGGACCTCACACCCTACTTGCCCTCGGTGCTTCCCTTTCACTACTGGTTCAACAATATTTAAACCCAAGCTTGCCCTCTTGGCCCCCTGTACAGAGAACTGATTCACCATAGTAGTGAAACCACAAGTGACTCGGCTGGCTTTGGTAGTCCCCCACCCCTTCCTGCATCGGCTCTGGTGGTAAGGGCAGGCACAGGTAGGGTGGAGCTGACAGCTTTTTTCCTTCACCCTATCTGTACTGTGGTGAGAGAGGGTTCTCACCTTCACCCCCTTCCTGGGCTGTTGGGAGAGCTCACACCTGGGTAAAACCTTGATCTCAAGGCTCCACCCAGGCCGTGGATCTCTGAGAGTCAACACTGATTTGCCGAGGGGTCCGAAGCCCGTGTTTAAGTCCCAGCCGGGGCAGGTAGGGGAGAGAGATGCCTGCTTATTCCAGTAGCTTTAATCAAGCTGTGCTGAGCATCCGCTGTGTTAGACATGGTGCTAGCCCCAGTAGGATAGAGCCAAGTCAGCCATGCCCTTGTCCACATGGCTCCCTTCAGCATCTACCTGTGCCAGGTACTGAGCTGGGTGGGGAGACATGGAGATGGATGAACAGCTGTGAACCTGGGCATGGGAAGCTCACAGTCCAATTCAGGGTCTCAGCAGAGAATGGTAAAAGGCAGAACATAGTCTGTTCAAAACTGGGAAGGATACTTTCTCTGCTTTTGTACTCCAAGCTGGAGTGGGAGGCAGTGCCTTGACCTCAACTGATTTTTTTTCTTGGCCCTGGATGTGGCATTGATAAGCCGGCTTCTACCTCCTTTAAGCATCTCCTTCAAAGTGCATAGCAGAACCCAAGCTCCTGCTTTCCAAAATGCAAGAGTCAGAAATGGGAGAATGGAATGGGTCAAAGGCATGTTCCTGCTCCCAGGGAAGTGCTTTTGCAGGGATTTAGAGGAAGTGGGAATGAACTGGAGAAGTCAGTGAAACGATTTCCTCCGAATGGTGCAGGAAGGATTGGGAAGCTCTTGTCTGGGGTTCAGTTCAGTACCCATCAGAGGAAAAGAGAGGTGGGAGTCATCCAAGTGGTCAGATGTTTCTAGATGCTTCCAGGCCAGATCCAGAAAAACCCCAAAGCCTCTGAACTTATAACCACACAAACCAGCTCTGGTTTATCCTATTTTCTGCAACCTGCATGAATCCACTTGTGGTTGTGACCAGGAAACAGAGGGAGAGAGGGTTTGGGGGCTCTGAGGCAGAAGGACCCCTGGGTGCTCAGAATGAGTTCCTGCCATTGTGTGCATGTTAGCTGTCTCCTCTCCTCCCTGCAAAGGTCTGGCAGAGATCAACACAAAGACTCAAAATGTAACAACCAGCTTGACCTTGAAATTTCCCAGCAGCTGCAGGAGCCCGGAGACAGCAGGGGTGGCTGATGGTTGGTGTGGGCGGCTGGGTGCTGGGTCACCTGGGCCGTGTGTGACTTCTGGCTCATCTGAGCAGAGACCTGGCTTTGTTTGGGCAGGGGCCTTGGCACAAGCTCCCCTTGCTGACCTGGCAGCACCCCTTCCTGACAGGCTTTGGAGCTTGGGAACCTCTGGGATACTCCTTGGGAGAAGGAAGATGCTCTGTGATTCCCCAAAGCCTCATGTGAGCCTTGCATAGATGGTGTGAGGTGCATACCACTCATGAGTTCTTCATTTCACAGAAGACAAGCTTGAAGTTGAGAGTGGTCACCCAAGATGGCACAGCTGGTGTGTGCTAGGGCTTGGGGCTGCTCCCTGGAGGGTCTCTCTGAAGGCAAACCCTGTGCTCTTTCCAGGACTCTCAGTTTTACAGAGCCTTTCCCATTCCTGCTCCTCCTAAGGAGTCTGGGCCCCAGGGAACCCTCCAGGCCCCAGAGATGCCTCTACAGCATAAGCTGGTTTGAACTCAGTGGCACAGGTCCCCCCACTAAAAACTCCCCAAACCTCCTCCCTCAGCACCTAGTGGAGGATGTACAGTTTACATAGAGGAAGTGTTGACAGCAATTAACACTTAGTGAGTAAAGTAGGAGTATAAAGTAGCCAAACTTTTGGATCCTGCCTCCTCAGTTCAGTTCAGTTCAGTCGCTCAGTCATGTCCGACTCTTTGCGACCCCATGGACTGCAGCACAACAGGCCTCCCTGTCCATCACCAACTCCCAGAGTTTACTCAAACTCATGTCCATTGAGTCAGTAATGCCAATCATCTCATCCTCTGTCGTCCCCTTCTCCTCCCACCTTCAATCTTTCCCAGCATCAGGGTCTTTTCAAATGAGTCAGGTCTTTGCATCAGGTGGCCAAAGTGTTAGAGTTTCAGCTTCAGCATCAGTCCTTCCAATGAACACTCAGGACTGATCTCCTTTAGGATGGACTGGTTGGATCTCCTTGCCTTGGCAAGGGGCCTTGGCACAAGGGACTCTCAAGAGTCTTCTCTGACACCACAGTTCAAAAGCATCAATTCTTCGGCGCTCAGCTTTCTTTACAGTCCAACTCTCACATCCATACATGACTACTGGAAAAACCATAGCCTTGACTAGACAGACCTTTGTTAGCAAAGTAATGTCTCTGCTTTTTAATATGCTGTCTAGGTTGGTCATAACTCCTGCCTCCTAGACATAAACAATTGTCAGTGTTTACGAGGGTCTTTACAAATTGTATTTGTACTTATACTCTGGTATATGGTGGTGGTTTAGTCACTAAGTTGTGTCTGACTCTTGTGACCCCATGGACTGCAGCCTGCCAGGCTCCTCTGCCCATGGGATTTCTCAGGCAAAAATACTGGAGTGGGCTGCAGTTTTCTTCTCTAAGGGGATCTTCTGGACCCAGGGATCGAATCCGGGTCTCCTGCATTGCAGGTAGATGGTTTAACAACTGAGCCATCAGGGAAGCCCACTCTAGTATATATGAGCATTATAAAATATAATTAAAAATAAGAAAAAAGGAGAAACACATGTGAGAATTACAGCTTCCAGACATAGAGAATGGACTTGTAGACATGAAGTTGGGGGAAAGGGAGGGTGAGACAAATTGGGGGAGTTGCATTATATATACACTACCCTCTGTGAAATAGATAGCTAGTGGGAAGCTGCTGTAGAGCACAGGGAGCTCAGCTCGGTGCTCTGTGATGCCCTAGGTGGGTGGGAGGGAAGTTGGTGGGAGGGTGGTTCAAGAGGGAGGGGATATATGTATACTTATAACTTACTCACTTTGTTGTACAGCAGAAACTAACTCAACATTGTAAAGCAATTATACTCTAATAAAAAATAAATACAAGATTCACCATTTGGACCCCAGCACCCTTGGCCACCTCTTGGCAGAGCTATTCCCCTCTGCCGGCTCATGGTGCCATTGCCCCCTGTTGCTGCCAGAGTCATGGCCGTGGCTGCTCTACTGAAACTGGTGAAGGGCCCTCCTGCCTGCAGCTGTCTGATGTCCAGGGCCTGTGCTCGGCATGGAAGGGCCATTTCCTGTTGCTGCTACAGCTCGTGCTTGCACTGTTGCATGGGAAGTTTAGTGAAAGAACACTTTTTGGAGTTAATAAACGTATTGTTGGTTACCAAAGGGATGCATTATGTCTCTTTCTCTCTGTTGTCAGACACCTGTTGGATCATTTTTCTCTGATCACCGTGTTAGGAGTGGGGGCTGACCTTCAGCTGTCCATTTACTCCCAAGGCTCAGTTATTAGAAATGAGGCTGACTTCTACTTTTCTCATTGACTGTATCTTTAAAAAAAAGTATTAATTAGTTAAGCTGTGGCCTGGTCTTTTGAGGCATGCAGGATCTTGAGTTGTGGTATGGGACCTCTTAGTTATGGTATGTGGGATCTGGTTCATTAAGCAGGGTTTGAACCTGGGCCCCTGCATTAGGAGCACGGACTCTTTGCCACTGGACCACCAGGGAAGTCCCTCATTGACTTTATCTTGCTCAGAAAGTACTAAAACCAAGTGTTCTTGGGACTGGCATCTACCAAGAAATCTAAAGTGTTTATTTATCTTAAACTCTTACTCAAAACAATACATTTCCAAACCCAAATATCTTTGTGTCTAACCTTAAGTATATTCAATATGACTCTCACCTTCTTCCTCTTCAATGTGAGATAATCAGAACTATTTTCTTTGGGAAACTCCCTATACTGACTCTCCTACGATAGACGCTGACAGATCCAGTCCCCTGATTTTCAGATCCAAATAGTGGCAGCCTGGCTTCAAGAGAATCCTCTGGGGGAACTGACTGAAAATGACAGATTCCTGGGCTCTGTCTCTGCAGAGGTGGACTGGACAGATCTGGAGTAGCTCCACTCTGAAAGATCCTTGGTGGATCCTTAAGCATTTGGGAACACCTGCTCTGTACCTTCCTCGACTTGTCTAAATCGTGGGGGAAACTTGACTCCATCTCCAGCTGAGATCCAAGATACACAGGGGTGCATTGAGGCTCAGGGCTGCGTAGGCAGAGAACCACTTGACTTTAAACTGCTCTTCTGCATGGGCGGGAACCAGCACTTAGAATTTCTCGAGGTAACCTCCTGATTCTTCATATGCTCTACTCTCGGTACAGAAGGTGATGTTTATCTTCCTGTGTGCCTCAACAGACACCACACAGCCATCTAATCTAAAAGTAATATCTGGTCATGTCACATCACTTAAAGAGAAAGGGGCCCAGCACTCAGCCCCATTTGGCATTGATGGAGATGGTGATCTCTCAGGAGACCGTTTCTGCCCACCTTCATTCCTGTGTTAGGGTTCAAAAGTAGACTTTTGAGCAACTTCAGTAGGTGGCGATCTGTGTGGATCACATGGCTTGGTGTCAGCTGATTTCTGTTCTGGGGGTCAGAGGCAGTAGTTGTTAAACAGATGCAAAGCTGCTGCTGCTGCTGCTAAGTCGCTTCAGTTGTGTCTGACTCTGTGCGACCCCAGAGACAGCAGCCCACCAGGCTTCCCCGTCCCTGGGATTCTCCAGGCAAGAACACTGGAGTGGGTTGCCATTTCCTTCTCCAATTCATGAAAGTGAAAGTGAAAAGTGAAAGTGAAGTCACTCAGTCATGTCCGACTCTTAGCGACCCCGAGGACTGCAGCCCACCATGCTCCTCCATCCATGGGATTTTCCAGGCGAGAGTACTGGAGTGGGTTGCCATTTCCTTCTCCAATGCATGAAAGTGAAAAGTGAAAGTGAAGTCGCTCAGTCGTTCCCGACTCCCAGCGACCCCATGGACTGCAGCCCACCAGGCTCCTCCATCCATGGATTTTCCAGGCAAGAGTACTGGAGTGGGGTGCCATTGCCTTCTCTGAGATGCAAAGCTACCAACACTCTAATGCTGTCCTAGAAATATCCATCTTCAGAGAATGAAAGTAACATGGAGTGTATACTGTGTCAGAAACTGTACTACTCCCCTCTTTGCACACACATCTCACTTTTTCTTCACAGTAACCAAAATCACTGCAGATGGTGACTACAGCCATGAAATTAAAAGACGCTTACTCCTTGGAAGGAAAGTTATGACCAACCTAGACAGCATATTGAAAAACAGAGACATTACTTTGCCAACAAAGGTCCGTCTAGTCAAGGCTATGGTTTTTCCTGTGGTCATGTATGGATGTGAGAGTTGGACTGTTAAGAAGGCTGAGCGCCGAAGAACTGATGCTTTTGAACTGTGGTGTTGGAGAAGACTCTTGAGAGTCCCTTAGACTGCAAGGAGATCCAACCAGTCCATTCTGAAGGAGATCAGCCCTGGCATTTCTTTGGAAGGACTGATGCTAAAGCTGAAACTCCAGTACTTTGGCCACCTCATGTGAAGAGTTGACTCGTTGGAAAAGACTCTGATGCTGGGAGGGATTGGGGGCAGGAGGAGAAGGGGACGACAGAGGATGAGATGGCTGGATGGGATCACTGACTCAGTGGACATGAGTCTGAGTGAACTCTGGGAGTTGGTGATGGACAGGGAGGCCTGGCATGCTGTGATTCACGGGGTCGCAAAAAGTCAGACACGACTGAGTGACTGAACTGAACTGAACTGAACCATGCAAAGGTAAAATTTTTATCTCCATGTTGACAAAGATGAGGATGGAAACTTGATCTTGCCCAAAGTAAAAAAATTTCACCCCTTAGATGGCTCAACTCCAAGTCTCATTCCATGATCTCATACCACTAAAGCCAGCAGTCTTTTGGCCAAGAAGAGTTAGGAAGATCTGCCTGAAATTCTCTGTCTGGTCATTCATGAAATTGGATTGAATGATGGGGGGAAATGAGGTTAAAATTTGTGAGGGGAGGGCAGTAAGCAAACCAGTCTAGTTTATTTTTAATTGAGAATTTACTTTTAGAGAAGTTTAGGTTTACAGCAAAATTGAAGGGAAGGTACAGAAATTCCCTATATTCCCCCTGACTCCATAATGTATAGCCTCCCTCATTATCAACATCACCCACCAGAAGGGGACACTTCCTGTAACTGATGAACTTATGTTGACACATCAATATTACCCAAGGTCTACAATCTACATTAGGGCTCACTTTGGGTGTTGTACATTTTGATAGATATATAGATATCTATATCTATAGATATTAGATAGATATATAAATGACATGGATTCAATATTATAGGGTCATACAGCATATTTTCACTGCCCCAAAAATGCTCTGGTTTTTCCAGTAGTCATGTATGGATGTGAGAGTTGGACTATAAAGAAAGCTGAGTGCTGAAGAATTGATGCTTTTGAACTGTGGGGTTGGAGAAGACCCTTGAGAGTCCCTTGGATGGCAAGGAGATCCAACCAGTCCATCCTAAAGGAAATTAGTCCTGAATATTCATTGGAAGGACTGATGCTGAAGCTGAAACTCCAATACTTTGGCCAACTGACGCGGAGAACTGACTCTTTGGAAAAGACCCTGATGCTGAGAAAGATTGAAGGCAGGAGAAGGGGATGGTAGAGAATGAGATGGTTGGATGGCATCACCGACTCAATGGACATGAGTTTGAGTAAGCTCCAGGAGTTGGTGATGGACAGGGAAGCTTGGTGTGCTGCAGTCCATGGGGCTGCAAAGAGTTGGACATGACTGAGCAACTGAACTGAACTGAACTGCCTCACTCTCACACAATTTGGGACATAAAGTTGATTTTAGAACCCCTCCCCCAAAAAACGCTTTAGCTATAAACCCCCTTCCCTTCAACTTCCCACCCTAAAGCAAGCAACAATCTACTTTCTGTTTCTATAGATTTTCCTACTTAAGACTTCCAAATGAATGGAATCATATAATATGTGACTGTCTTCTTTCACTTAGCATAAGGTTTTCAAGGTTCATCCAAGCTGTAGCATGTATTAGTCCTTCATTTTTTTTTTTTTTTTGACCAAATAACATTTTCTTGTATGGACATACCACATTTTGTTTATCCATTTGTCTGTTGATTGATATTGGGGTTTTCCTACTTTTCAGTTAGGATGAATGATGCTCCTAAAAACATCATATCTGAGTTTTTGTGTGGGTGTAGCTTTCATTTCTTTGTGGTGTATATCCAGGAGTGGAATTGCTGGAACATGTGATGACGCGATGTTTGAGAAATGGCCAGATATTTTCCAAATCGGCTGCACCGTTTCACATTCCCAACAGCTCTCTATGAGGGTTCTGATTCTCTACATTCTCATCTACACTAACTATCTGACTTTTGGAGTCTAGCCATCCTAGTGGATGTGACACGGTATCTCACTGTGGTTCTTGTTTGCATTTCCCTAATGACTAATAGTGTTGAAAGTATCTTTTCATGTGCTCATTGGCCATGAATATATCTTCCTTATGCATGTATGCATGCTCATTCGCTCAGTTGTGTCCGACTATTTATGACCCCATGGACTGTAGCCTGCAAGGCTCCTCTGTCCATGGAATTTTTCAGGCTAGAATACTGGAGTGGGTTGCCATTTTCCTCCTCTAGGGGATCTTCCCGACCTAGGGATTGAAACTCTGTCTTGTGCATCTCCTGCACTGGCAAGCAGGTTCTTTACCACTAATACCACCTGCTAAGCACATAGAAACATCTATTCAGATCCTTTGCTCCTTTTAAAATTGTTTTTTTATTATTAAGTCATAAGAGTTATTATCAGATACATAATTTGCAAATATTTTCTCCCAGTCTGTGTGGGGCATCTTTCACTTTATTCATGCTGTCTTTTGAAGCACCAAAGTTTTGAATTTTAATGAAGTTCAATTTATCTATTTTTCTCTCACTGCTTATGCTTTGGGTGTCTTATCTAAGAATTATTTGCCAAATTCAAGGTAATAAAATTTTTCCTCTATTTTGTTCTAAGAGTTTTATAGTTTTAGTTCTTACATTTAGGTCTTTGACCCATTTGAGTTAATTTTTGTATACGGTGTGAGCTAAGCTTCACTCTTTCTCATGTGGCCATCCAGTTGTCTCAGCGTCATTGTTGAAAAGACCATTCTTTCTCCATTAAATAGCTTTGGCATTTTTGTAAAAAAAAAAAAAAAATCAATTGATTATATGTGCACAGGTTTATTCCTGGATTCTCAATTCTATTCCACAGATTTATGTGTTTATCCCTGTGTAGGACCACACTGTCTTGATTACCACTGGTTTGTAGTAAGTTTTAAAATTGGGAGGTTTGAATCCCTCTACTTTTCTCTTATTTTTCAGGTCTGCTTTAACCATTCCAAGTCCCTTGCAATTCTGTGCAGATTTTAGAGTCAGCTTGTCGATTTCTTTAAGGAAGTCTTTGGGATTCTGATTGGATGCGCTGAATCCGTAGGTCACTTTGAGGAGTACTGCCATCTTAATGTTAAGCGTTCTGATTCATGAACAAGGGATGTTTTCCCTTTTATTTAGATTTTTATCTTTTTCCCAACAATGACTTGTAATATTCAGAGTCTAAGTTTTACACTTATTTCATTAAATTTATTTCTAAGCATTTTATTTTTTGATGATATTGTGAATTAATATTTTCTTAATTTCATTTTTGAATTTTTCATTGCAAGTGTATGTGACGACAGCAGTCTTGTATATTGATCTTCTATCCTGCAATCTTGTTGAATTTGCTTATTAGTTTTAATGGGTTTTAGTGGATTTCTTAGTTTTTTTATGTATAAGATATAATCTGTGGCTAGAAACAGCTTCATTTCTTCCCTTCCAATGTGAATGCCACTTACTTCTTTTTACTACCTTAATTGCCCTGGCTAGAACCTCCAGTACAATGTTGAATAGGAGTGGCAAGAATGGGCATCTTTGTTTTATTCTTAATCTCAGGAGGAAATCATCCAGTGTTTTTACCATTACACCTGGTATTAGCTGCGGGTTTCTCATAAAGGCCTTTTATCAAGTTTGGGGAAGTTTCTTCCTAGTTTGTTGAGTGTTTTTATCATGAAAGGGTGTTAGATTTTGTCAGATGCTTTTTCTGCATCTATTGAGATGTATATTGTCACCCTGATCATTTAATTTAAATGCAGAGTACATTATGCCAAATGCCGGCTGGATGAAGCGCAAGCTGGAATCAAGATTGCCCAGAGAAATATCAATAACCTCAGCTATACAGATGACACCACTCTAATGGCAGAAAATGAAGAGGAACTAAAGAGTGTCTTGGTGAAGGTGAAAGAGGAGAGTGAAAAAGCTTTCTTAAAAACTCAACATTCAAAAGACTAAGATCATGGCATCTAGTCCCATCACTTCATGGCAAATAGATGGGGAAAAACGGAAACAGTGAGAGACTTTGTTTTCTTGGTATCCAAAATCACTGCAGATGGTGACTGCAGCCATGAAATTAAAAGACAGTTGCTCCTTGGAAGAAAAGCTATGACCAACCTAGACAACATATTAAAAAGCAGAGATATCATGTTGCCTACAAAGGTCTGTCTAGTCAAAGCTTTGGTTTTTCCACTAGTCATGTGCAGATGTGAGAGTTGGACCATAAAGAAGGCTGAGCGTGGAAGAATTGATGCTCTCAAACTGTGGTGCTGGGGAAGACTCTTGAAAGTCCCTTGGACAGTAAGGGGATCAAACCAGTCAATCCTAAAGGAAATCAGTCCTGAATATTCATTGGAAGGACTGATGCTGAAGTTGAACTTCCAGTACTTTGGGCACCTGATGTGAAGAGCCTACTCACTGGGAAAGACCCTGATGCTGGGAAAGATTGAGGGCAGGAGGAGAAGGGGATGACAGAGGATGAAATGGTTGGATGGCAACACTGACTCAATAGATGTGATTTTGAGCAAACTCCAGGAAGTAGTGAAGGACAGGGAAGCCTGGCGTGCTGCAGTCCATGGGGTTGGCAACTGAACAGCAACAATCTCTATTGCTCTAGTGAGTCAAGTCCTTTAATTATTTTTGCCAGTTCAAATATGTTGAACCCTTCTAAAGAATTTTGTATTTCATTCACTGTATTTCTCAACTCCAGAATTTCAATTTGTTTTTTTTTAAAAAAACAATTTTCATTGGTTTATTGATATCCGTCATTTGCTGAGACATTGTTATCATATCTTTCTTTACTTCTTTAACATGCTTTTCTTTAGTTCTCTGAATATTCCTTCTTTTAAAAAACTTTTTCTTTATTTATTTTTGGCTGCGTCAGGTCTTAGTTTCGGCACACGCAGGATCATTTATTGTGGTGCCTGGGCCTTTCCTGTTGCAGAGTATGGGCTCCAGAGCAAATGGGCTCTGTAGTTGTGGCAGGTGGGCTTAGATGCCCTACAGCATGGGGGATCTTAGTTCCCTGACCAGGGATTGAACCCATATCCCCTGCGTTGGAAGGTGGATTCTTAATTACCTGGTTTTAGTGAAGTGATGGTTTTAGTGAAGTCTATTTTTCTGCATCAGTGTTTGGCCTTTGATGCTGTTCCTTGGGGAGATGTAGCTTTGAGTGTGCCCACAGTTCCCTGAATGATGGTATTTGTAGAACTTTCTTGCTTATCTTGACTATACCCAGCTGTTAAATTCCACTAACTGCTGGTTAATAGCTCTAATGTTTTCAATAGTGCTCTGCAGCGCAAACTGCTCTATAAATGAATCCAATCAAACTGTGACTCTTTTGAAGGAATAGTTTTTGAAGTATGTATTTGAGATTTGTTCTGACCTCAGTGGGTTCCTCTTAGCTGTTTTATTTCCTGATTATCTCCTACAAACTATCCAGCCTGTATTCTGGGTTATATCTTCATTAAATCCATTAAATCTCTCTATTTTCTTTCCTCTATAACCTCCACTGTCTTGAGAGCAAACATTAGGTTTGAACTTTTCCATGCTCTTTTGCAAAGAAAGTCAGTTCTTTTGAGAAGACCTGATGAGCTATCTGTTTTATGGTCTGCTTTCCCCTCAGAAAAATCTTTGGAGCTGTGCAGCTGGGGATGGAAACAATGGCAAATCTCTCTCTGAGGAACTGAATAATCAGTAGGTGAGGGCAAGCAGTCTGAGATTCTGTGGGCTGGCCTCTCCTCATGTGAAGCCATTGTCTCATGAGTTAAATCAAGGGCAGTCGAGGCTCCAATAGTCTCAGCATGCCATACCCAAGCTAGAGCCTCCATCTCACGAGACGGGAGTGGGTGGAAGGGGGAGACCCACCACTTCTCAACTGGACTTGCCTGCGACTTAGCCTTAGCAATAGTAGCTGGGGACGGGATGAAAAATGCCAAATGTCCTCAAATGAGAAATGTCCTCCTAAGAAGAAAGTCCTCTAATTGGTTGTCATGGGGAGAGGAAGTCCTGTGTTCATGAAAGCAACAGCCTGGAGTGGAGTTTCTGTCTTGCTGAGCTGAATGAAAGGAGGGAGGCCAAGGCCTTGGTTCAGATACCACAACTTCTTGCTTTTCTTACCAAATTTTCATAGATTTCCTCGAATGGATGTTTCTTCACACACTAAACAGTAATTGAAGCCTTAGAACTGCTTACAGAGTTCTTGTAAAAAATTATTCTTATATTCATATTTGGCTGTGCTGGGTCTTCACTGCTGTGCACGGGCTTTCTCTAGTTGCAGCGCACACGCTTCTCATTGTGGTGGGTTTCCTTTTTGCAGATCACAAGCTTTAGAGCTTGGGTTTCAGTAGCCCTGGTCACGGGCTTAGTTGTCCCTTGGCATGTGGGATCTTCCCGGACCAGGGGTCAAACCTGTGTCCCCTACATTGGCAGGCAGATTCTTAACCATTGGACAATCAGGGAAGACCTTAGAGAGTTTTAAATGATTGTTTATTCAAAATATTTTTCACTAGTTGCAATGGGTGTGGGTCAGTAGATCTTGTGCTAGAATTTTACCTCTCTGGCTCCTTTATTCTTGAGGAAACCTAAAGAGGTTGCCCTGTAGCTCCTGGACTAAGGCAATAAAATCATGCTTTGATCCAACCTAGTTTCTTAATTAACTGATTGTGACCCCAATAGTATTTCCACCAAAGCTACCTGTTCAGATGTCTGGATGTTTAGATTACTTATTCTATGTGTTGCTAGGCAGAGATAATAATTACCTAAGTTTTCTTGCTACCCAACTGGTCAACCTGGATTCTGTTTTTGCTCTCTAATTTATTCTGCACATGGCAGTCAGAGTGAGTGATTTTTAGAAAGAGCTCATTTTGTCATAATATAATACCACTTAGCTGCTTGAGTGATTTTCCATTGTTCTTACAATAAAGTACAAAAGTCCTTAACATGATCTCCAAGACCCCATTTTTCTCTTTCACTTCTTCTCGTGTCTCAGTCACTCTGAGCCCCACTTCCTGTTCCACCCCACCCCTCTGCCTTTCACCAACATGTTCTCTAGTCTCACACTAGTCTTGCAAATTTTTATTGTGCATTTAACATACTCTCTCCTATTTCATGCCCACTACACATGTTCTCTGCCTTACGTGCTGTTCTTTCCTGATTCAGATCTTACCTAAATGTCACCTCCTCTAGGAAACTTCCCCTAACCTCCCAGAATAGTTCAGGTATTCCTATTCTAATAACACCCTGACACCTTCTACTTCTTCACAGAATGTTTTTTTTTTAATGTTTATTTATTTGGCTGCACCGGATCTTACTTGTGGCATGTGAGGTCTAGTTCCTAGACCCCCTGCAGCGGAAGTGTGGGCTCTTAATCCTGGACTGCCAGGGAAGTCCCTAGAATGTGTGTTTTTGATCAACTGATTCATAGGATGATTATCTGTTTAGCAAACCCCTCCTTATAGTATGGGCTTCCCTGGTGGCCGAGATGGTAAAGAATCTGCCTGCAATGCAGAAGAACTGGTTCAATCTCTGGGTTGGGAAGATCCCCTGGAGAAGGGAATGGCTACCCACTCCAGTATTCTTGCCTGGAGGATTCTGTGGACAGAGGAGCCTGGCGGCTACAGTTCATGAGGTTGCAAAGAGTCAGACTTTCCATTTCCCCATAGCATACTAGCTTATGAAGGCAGGGTTTCTCTCTGCCTTGACCCAGTGTTTAGCATAGGACCTGACACAGAGTAGGGACTCCACAGACACTTGCTGAGTGTGGGAACAATGTTCTTTAGAGCACTGAATGCCAGAGTTGTGAGGGTGATCCCTGGGGGGTCTACTTACACCTGATATGGAACCAGAGGAAAAGTTGTAAATTTAAAAAGAAAACTCCTCCCCACTTATATTTATATTTATAAAACCCAATCTTAGTGATGAGCAGACTGGTGGACACTTATTCCAAAGGAAGTTTCACTAACATCTCTATCCTTGGGCTAGTGTTGTAATAATGTGGCTGGCCCCTCTTTCTTAAGATTCTTGTGATGAATGTCATGACACATATGAAAAATAGCTTTTTACTCTTGACACTGTGGTCTGCGAGTCTGTTTTAATCCATATACGAGCTCATGATATTGAGAATATAGACTGAGAAAGCAATTATTTTTTAAAAGTAATCAACAACAACAACAATACTTACTACTGTTAGTACTGATTAAGTGTTTTCTTTGTGGTAGATTATATTATTTCCAAAAAATTCCATAATAATTTCATAGAGTAGATAATTTTATTTCCATTTTCTAGATAAATAAACTGAGTTTTGCAAAGATTAAGTTCCTTGCTCAAAGACACATTGTAAATATTAAGCTGAGACTCAAACTCATGTGTTTTTGGCACCAGCGCCCAAACTCTTGATCTCTGTTCTTTTTTTTAAATTGAAGTACAGACTCACAGGTGTAGAGAATATACTTGTGGCTGCCAAGGTGGGGCGGGGGAGGGACGGCCTGGGAGTTTGGTGTTAACAGATGGTAACTATTACATTTAGAACAGATTAAACAACAAGTCTCTACTGTATAGCACATGAAACTATATTCAGTGTTCTCTGATAAACCATAAGGGAAAAGAGTATGAAAAAGAATGGATATATATATGTATGTCCTGAAAAAAAGTAGTGAAAGTGTTAGTTGCTCGGTTGTATCTGACTCTTTGCAATCCCCATGGACAGTGGCCTGCCAGGTTTCTCTGTTCATGGAATTCTCCAAGCAAGAATACTGGAATGGGTAGCCACCTTCTCCAGGGGATCTTCCCAACCCAGGAATCAAATCCAGGTCTCCTCTATTGCAGACAGATGCTTTACCATCTAAGCCGCCAGAATATCTCTATATATACTGAAATGGGGTAGCCCACTCCACTAGTCTTACTTAGAGAATCCCATGGACAGAGAAGCCTGGCAGGCTACATACAGTCCATGGGGTTGCAAAGAGTTGGACACAACTGAGCAAGTAGCACCTTCCTTACTTTTTTCATATATATGTATATATATACATTCTTTTTCATATTCTTTTCCCTCATGATTTATTACAGGATATTGAATATAATTCCCTGTGATATGCAGTAGGATCTTGTTGTCTATCCATCCTAAATGTAATAGTTTGCATCTGTTAACCCCAGACTCCCAGGCTGTCCTTCCCCTGACCCCCTTGGCAACCACAAGTGTGTTCTCTACATCTGTGAGTCTGGTTCTGTTTTATAGATAGGTTCATTTGTGCATGTTTTAGATTCTACATATAAGTGCTTTATATGGCATTTGTCTTTCTCTTCTAATCTCTGTTTGATATTGCAAAGTGATTCTAGAATTCTGCAAGTGATTTCTTGCTGACAGTCTTCTGAAACTTCATGTAAACTTTCCTCTGAGGTGCCTTTTGAAAACTTTCATCTTTAAGTGGCTTGAGAGAGGGAGGCTTCTCACTTCATCTCTTATCAAAGGATCACCAAAAGCTAAAATCTGTTTTAACCATTCCATGTTTGAGTAAATGTGAGTCTTGCTCCAGAGTTTCTTGATTTTACATGGACATTATCAGGAAATCAAAACAGCAGTGACAATAACAGTAATGGGAAAAGCCCCTTGACTGTGGTAATAAGGCAGCACATAAAGGGATATGGATGAAAACACACAGGAGTTTATCAAATCTAAACCCTATTTAAACTTATTACCTCCCAAATCACTGGAGTGTGCTTGTCAAGCAAGAGAGTAGGTTTTAAAACATATCCCACAGAGTGAGGTTTTGGTGAGTGAAGTAATTGGAGGTATGGATCTAAATTAATAAGTGGGAAAATGCTTTTCTTACAGTTCTGAGATAACTGCCTTGAAGTCTATGTGTTCTAGAATCCTTGCTAACTGGGTAGCTAAGATATGGAAACAACCTAAACGTCCATTGACAGGTGAGCAGATGAAGAAGACACAGTGGGAGACACACAAGGGAATCCATTCAGTCATAAAAAGGAAAGAAATAATGCCATATGCGGCAACATGGATGGCCTTAGCAAGCGTCACACTGACTGAAGTAAGTCAGAGCGAGAAGGACAAAGACTGTGTGATGTTACATGCATGAAATCTGAAATAAGACAAAAATGAACTTACTTGTGAAACAGAGATAGACTCCCAGATACAGAAAACAAACTTATGTTTACCAGAGGAGAAGAGGTTGGTGGAGAGACAAATTAGGAGTTTGGGGTTAGCAAGTAGGAACTGCTGCTGCTGCTGCTAAGTCGCTTCAGTCGTGTCCAACTCTGTGCGACCCCATAGACGGCAGCCCACCAGGCTCCCCCTTCCCTGGGATTCTCCAGGCAAGAACACTAGAGTGGGTTGCCATTTCCTTCTCCAATGCATGAGAGTGAAGAGTGAAAGTGAAGTCGCTCAGTCATGTCCGACTCTTAGCGACCCCATGGACTGCAGCCTACCAGGCTCCTCAGTCCATGGGATTTTCCAGGCAAGAGTACTGGAGTGGGGTGCCATTGCCTTCTCCAAAGTAGGACCTACTATATATCAAATAGTTAAAGCAAGGTCTTACTTATAGCACAGGAAACTATTGTCAATATCCTATAATAAACCACAATGGAAAAAATATAAAAGAATATGTATATCTGTATAACTGAATCACTTTACTATACACCAAAAACTAACATAACATTGTAAATCAACTGTACTTCAATGAAAAATATGATCCTTGCTATTCAGTAGCCAAGGACAATTCTTCATACAGATCTTTAAGTTAAAAAGCCTAAGTAAATAAAACTCCAGGTAAAGACTTTCTGCCATCAAAATTATTCAGAATGGCTTAACTGATGATGCTATCTGATCCTTGTTAACCTTTTACCCTAATTATAAACAGAAAAGAATTTATAATGTGTGTACATCCAAATGTTTATATAATATTTATTAAGTTTTGATTTTGTAAGAATATAAAGAAAAACAAAAATGGAACATAATCTCATCTTCCAGAAAACTCCTGTTTTTTTTTTTTTTTTCTTTAATTAGACTAATACATGTATCTGGTTGTTGTTGTTCAGTCGCTCAGCTGTGTCTGACTCTTTGTGACCTCATGGACTGCGCACGCCAGGCTTCCTTGTCCTTCATTATCTGCCGGAGTTTGCTCAAACTCACGTCCATTGAGTTGGTGATGGCATCTAACCATCTCATCCTTTCTCTTCCTGCTTTCAATCTTTCCTAGCATCAGGAACTTTTTCAATGAGTCAGTTCTGTACCTGGTAATGTACCTGGTACCTGTAGTAAAAATCCAAATCATGCAGGAAGATATAAAATGAAAAATGAAAGCTCCTTCCCACTACCACCCCCTCCCAGATCATCACAAAATCTTTCTTCTTCATTTTTTCAAAAAATTATATATATATACATATGATGAAATATAAATACATATATTTGAAAAGTATACCAAAAGACATACTGTATCCACTTAAACTTTGCTTTTTCATTTATAAAATGTCTTGGAGATTTGTAAATCAGTAATAGAGACCAACTGCATATAAAAATTATCAAATTTTATTTTGAAATGATTAAAAATTTACAGAAAATTTGGAACTATATCTTAAAAAAAGTAAACCAAAACTTTTTCTCCCTGAATGATTTAATTGTAAGTTTTTGACCTAATGCCCCATTACACCTGAATACTCTAGAGTCTGTTGCCTACAAAGACAATTCCCTGCATAGCCACAATGCGATGATCAAAATCAGAAAATTAAACCAAATGTATTACTTCTATCTCAGTGTTTTATTATTCAAGTTTTGTCAATTGCCCCAGTAATGGCTTTTATAGCAAAAGAATCCAGTTTAGAATCAAAATTTGCATTTAGTTCTCTGGTCTTTCTAGCCTGCTTCTGTATGGAACATTTCCTCAATCTTCTTTTGATTTTTTTTTTTTTTTGACCTTTACACTGGAAGACTGAAGGTCAGCTATTTCCTAAAATGGCCTCAGTTTGGGCTTGTATAATGTCTCTTCATGCTTGGACTCGGGTCTTGTATCTTTGGCAAACTCGTCACAGAAGTGATTCTGTGTTCTTCATATGGCATCCTAGCAAGAGGCACACCATTCGTGTTTGTCTTCATGCTAAAGACTTTGACTGTTTGGATCACACAAACTCTGGAAAATTCTTAAAGAAATGAATACCAGACCACCTTACTTGTCTCCTGAGAAACCTGTATGCAGGTCAAGAAGCAACAGTTAGAACCAGACATGGAACAATGGACTGGTTCAAAATTGGGAAAGGAGAACATCAAGGCTACATATTGTCACCCTGCTTACTTACATGCAGAGTACCTCATACAAAATGCTGGGCTGGATGAATCACAAGCTGGAATCTAGATTGCTGGGAGAAATATCAACAAACTCAGACGTGCAGATGATACACTCTAATGGCTGAGAGTGAAGAGGAACTAAAGAACGTCGTGTTGAGCATGAAAGAGGAGAGTGAAAAAGCTGGCTTAAAACTCAACAAACTTTCAAAAAATGAAGATCATGGCATCTGGTCCCATCACTTCATGGCAAATAGATGGGGAAAAAGTGGAAACAGTGGTAGATTTTATTTTCTTGGTCTCCAAAATCACTGCAGGTGGTGATTGTAGCCCCCAAATTAAAAGATGCTTGCTTTTGGAAGAAAAGCTATGACAAACCTAGACAACGTATTAAAAAGCAGAGACATCACTTTGCCAACAAAAGTCCTTATAGTCAAAGCTATGGTTTTTCCTAGTGCTTCCTATGGCTTCCTTATTAGTGTAGATGGTAAAGAATCTGCCTGCAATGCAGGAGACCAGGATTTGATCCCAGTTGGGAAGATACTCTGGAGAAGGGAATGGCAACCCACTCCAGGATTCTTGCCTAGAGAATTCCATGGACAGATCACGGGGTCACAAAGAGTCGGACATGACTGAGCACTAAACTGCATGGTTTTTCCAGTAGTCATGTATGGATGTGAGAGTTGGACCATAAAGAAGGCTGAGTGCTGCAGCCTTGTCCTCCCAGTGATGCTTTCAAACTGGGGTATTGGAGAAGACTCTTGAGAGTCCCTTGGACTGCAAGGAGATCAAACCAGTCAATCCTAAAGGAAATCAGTCCTGAATATCCATTGGAAGAACTGATGCTGAAGCTGAAACTCTGATACTTCGGCCACATGATGCAAAGAGCTGATTCACTGGAAAAGAGCTCCATACTGGGAAAGATTGAAGGCAAGAAGAGAAGGTCCATCTAGTCAAGGCTATGGTTTTTCCAGTAGTCATGAATGGATGTGAGAGTTTGACTATAAAGAAAGCTGAGTGCAGAAGAATTGTTGCTTTTGAACTGTAGTTCTGTAGAAGACTCTTGAGAGTCCCTTGGACAATAAGGAGATCAAACCAGTCAATCCTAAAGGAAACCAATCCTAAATATTCATTGGAAGGAGTGATGCTGAAGTTGAAATTCTAATACTTTGGCACCCAATGTTAAGAGCCTACTCACTGGGAAAGACCCTGATGCTGGGAAAGACTGAGGGCAGGAGGAAAAGGGGATGACAGAGGATGAAATGGTTGGATGGCATCACTGACTCAATGGACATGAGTTTGAGCTAACTCTGGGAGATGAAGGACAGGGAAGCCTGGCATACTGAAGTCCATGGGGTCAAAAAGAGACACACACCACTTAGTGACTGAACAACAAAAACTATAGCCCTGGAAGCAATCTTTAAGTTCATCAATACAGCCCTATCATTTGAATCTGTTTTAGTTATCATGTTCCTTCTTACCTGTATCAAAACTCATACTAAACAATGAGTTCTGGGTTGCAAAAGAGGGTTTATTTTCGCACCTGTCTATAAGCCTTTGCTCACAAGCTTAACAAAAACAAACACAAGTGCTATTACTAGGTATATTTATTATAGAGACTTGCTAACTAGATAACTGAAAAGGCAGATAGGTATCATCGAAGTAGCAATTGCAGGAAGAGCTACTACCGCTAGGACTGGGAAAGCAAAAGAAAGAATCTGAAAGTATTAAGATATGGAGCTTGGAGGAGAACCTCAGACCTCGGGGTCTTTGGCCATCTGGTGCTCATACTTCTCCCAGGTGGTGAAGTGGTAAAGAATCCACCTGCCAATGCAGGAGACACAAGGGACGTGGGTTTGATCCCTGGATTGGGAAGATCCCTTGGAGTAGGAAATGGCAACCTGCTTCAGTATTCTTGCTTGGAAAATTCCATGGACAGAGGAGCCTGGCAGTCTACTGTCCATGGGGTCGCAAAGAGTCAGACATGACTGAGCAATTGAGCACTCATACTTCTGCAGTGGAGTGTAGGAAATAATGATACTGGTTTTATGAACCTGGAAAAACTGAAAACCGTACCCAACTACTTGTAGAAAAAACTTCTGGGGTGAGAAAGAAGCAAAGGGTGTTACTGATAGGACTAGGACATCTGCAGGAAGACGATGGGAAGCAGGCAGAACAGAGCAAGTCCCGTCTTTATCCTCGAGTCCTTCAGTCTCCTTCTATCATCTGCTATTGGCAGAACCTCCCAGCTGGCCAAGAAGAAGTATGGTCTACAGAGTCCCAGCAGCAGCTTCAGAAACCTGAGTATAGACGCTGGGCTTGAAGCTGAGAAACAATAGCTTAATAACTGGAACAAAACTTTAACTCTAATGTGGCTCAGAGGGTAAAGAGTCTGCCTGCAATGCAGGAGACCTGGGTTCGATCCCTGGTCAGGAAGATCCCCTGGAGAAGGAAATGGCAACCCACTCCAGTACTCTTGCCTGGAAAATCCCATGGACAGAGAAGCTTGGTAGACTACAGTCCATGGGATCACAAAGAGTCGGACACGACTGAGCGACTTCACTCATTAATAGAACCCAGTGTGTATTATACTTAAACTGCAGATGCCATTCTCTAGACCATCCTGCCTTATTCAGGGAAATTCTCTTGTATTGTATCTTTGAAAATATTTTCTATTTAATTTATTGGATTTTCTACCTCAGCCTTGTCAACTTTTTTTTGTTGGATTAGCTTGATCTTCCATAGGTATTAGCTTTTTCTCTAATTTATTTAATATTTTGTATTTTCCTCCCCATTCTCTGTGCTTTTCTCAAGCTTTCCCTCTGTTAGTAATTTAGTTTTTAATGACCTCTGTTTTATTACTTTCTATTTCTGTTGGATCTATTATCTCCATAATGGTATTATGTGCTCTTCAATTTGTTTCCTTAATCTTTCGCTTCCTGTAAACTTCCTTTATTTTAATGCATGCTTTAAGCAAGTGGCTCTAGGGAATGAAGTGATTTTGAAGAATTTTCTTGTATTCTCTGAGTAATACTGTGTTCTAGGCAGAGGTCTTTGCCTCTCTTTTGCATATGGTTTTATTTATATACTCATGCTACACTTTGGTTGCTATGCCATTTAGTTATGTGGTTGCTATGCCATTTATATTCTATTTGACATATTGATTGGCCATATTCTTCTGCATTTTGATTCTGTTTTCAAAAAGGGAAGTTACTATTTTCACCCCAAACTACATGTTAACTAATTAGTTTTTCTTCTCCTCTCAATTCCCTCCTCTTCCTTCTCTTTCCCCACCTCCTAGTTTTACTTTTTTTGCCCTACTTTGTTCTCAGTCTTCTTTTCCTTTTTCATCATATCCTCTTTTCTTCTTCATTATTCTAAGTAAACTTCATGCCAATTTCTTCTTTACAAACTACAAACCTGAGTTTCCTCGGTTAATATTTTACATAAGGACAAGCTAAGGGTTCTTTGTAAAATCAGTATGTACAGGTTTTTTAAAAAGGGGGTATTGATGGAATTAAGATGATATTTTGGTTGTCTCCAGGAATGCTGAAATTCTATAGAAAATCTCTGGAGGAGATTAACTATCTATCTATCCATCTAGATACAGACATACAAAAAAAGAGACAAATCAATGTTAAAAATAAAGTAACATTATAGCAGAGATCTTGTGCCTCAAGTTCACACAGACATGTCTTGCAAACTTGGATGAAGCAAACAGCAAGGCTGAAGACCCTTGGGCCATTTTTTTCTCCTTCTTCAGTTCAGTTCAGTTGCTCAGTTATGTCCTACTCTTTGCAACCCCATGAATCGCAGCACGCCAGGCCTCCCTGTCCATCACCAACTCCTGGAGTTCACTCAAACTAATGTCCATCGAGTCGGTAATGCCATCCAGCCATCTCATCCTCTGTCGTTTCCTTCTCCTCCTCCCCTCAATCCCTCCCAGCATCAGGGTCTTTTCAAATGAGTCAACTCTTTGCATGAGGTGGCCAAAGTACTGGAGTTTCAGCTTTAGCATCAGTCCTTCCAATGAACACCCAGGACTGATCTCCTTTAGGATGGACTGATTGGATCTCCTTGCAGTCCAAGAGACTCTCAAGAGTCTTCTCCAACACCATAGTTCAAAAGCATCAATTCTTCGGCTCTCAGCTTTCTTCACAGTCCAACTCTCACATCCATACATGACCACTAGAAAAACCATAGCCTTGACTAGATGGACCTTTGTTGGCAAAGTAACATCTCTGCTTTTGAATATGCTATCTAGGTTGGTCATAACTTTCCTTCCAAGGAGTAAGCGTCTTTTAATTTCATGGCTGCAATCACCATCTACAGTGATTTTGGAGACCCCAAAAATAAAGTCTGACACTGTTTCCACTGTTTCCCCATCTATTTCCCATGAAATGATGGGACCAGATGCCATGATCTTCGTTTTCTGAATGTTGAGCTTTAAGCCAACTTTTTCATTCTCCTTTTTCACTTTCATCAAGAGGCTTTTTAGTTCCTCTTCACTTTCTGCCATAAGGGTGATGTCATCTGCATATCTGAGGTTATTGATATTTCTCCCTGCAATCTTGATTCCAGCTTGTGCTTCTTCCAGCCCAGAGTTTCTCATGATGTACTCTGCATAGAAGTTAAATAAGCAGGGTGACAATATACAGCCTTGACAGACTCCTTTTCCTATTTGGAACCAGTCTGTTGTTCCATGTCCAGTTCTAACTGTTGCTTCCTGACCTGCATATAGCTTTCTCAAGAGGCAGGTCTGGTGGTCTGGTATTCCCATCTCTTTCAGAATTTTCCACAGTTTATTGTGATCCACACAGTCAAAGGCTTTGGCATAGTCAATAAAGCAGAAATAGATGTTTTTCTGGAACTCTCTTGCTTTTTCCATGATCCAGAGGATGTTAACAATTTTATCTCTGGTTCCTCTGCCTTTTCTAAAACCAGCTTGAACAAATGCAAGTTCATGGTTCACGTATTGCTGAAGCCTGGCTTGGAGAATTTTGAGCATGACTTTACTAGCGTGTGAGATGAGTGCAATTGTGCGGTAGTTTGAGCATTCCTTGGCATTGCCTTTCTTTGGGATTGGAATGAAAACTGACCTTTTCCAGTCCTGTGGCCACTGGTGAGTTTTCCAAATTGCTGGCATATTGAGTGGAGCACTTTCACAGCATCATCTTTCAGGATTTGAAATAGCTCCACTGGAATTCCATCACCTCCACTAGCTTTGTTTGTAGTCATGCTTCCTAAGGCCCACTTGACTTCCCATTCCAGGATGTCTGGCTCTAGGTGAGTGATCACACCATCGTGATTATCTGGGTCATGAAGCTCTTTTTTGTACAGTTCTTCTGTGTATCCTTGCCACCTCTTCTTAATATCTTCTGCTTCTGTGAGGTCCATACCATTTCTGCCCTTTATCGAGCCCCTCTTTGCATGAAATGTTCCCTTGGTATCTCTAATTTTCTTGAAGAGATCTCTAGTCTTTCCCATTCTGTTGTTTCCCTCTATTTCTTTAAATTGATCACTGAGGAAGGCTTTCTTATCTCTCCTTGCTATTTTTTGGAACTCTGAATTCAGATGCTTATATCTTTCTTAGTCCCAATCCAAATGCTGAAACTTACCAGCTCTGGCATGCAAGGGCAGGAAACTGTCATAATGAGAGTATGTGGGCATGAATGAGAAAAGCATGATGGCTAGATTGGATGCCTACCCCTCCAGATGTCTAGAGAGAGGAAGTAGAATGGAAAGTGTCACAACTATGACTCACTAGTTGGCTAGCGAACTTGGGCCAATCAGCATGGCTCAGGGATGCTAGTAAAGCAGGAGGGGAAAGGGGAGGGAAGGGTTGTCCTCAATGCATCTCTTCTCCTAGAGCCTGATGGTCCTTTGTGGAACCAGGACTCATAAAGGATCACAATTGTACTTTTATTTTAACCTTTGACTACATGGCTACTGACTTCTAATTAGATTTGCATCTTAACAGTAACAGTGGAGGTTAAGAGATATGCCCCACCCCCTATCAAATAACGACTAGGAGGAGTACAAACTGGGACTCCCATTTTGAATAATCTCATTTTAAACAAACATCCTCGTGATCTCAAACCGCTTTTGGATATGGATGCATACCTCCCTGCTGTAGATAGTGGAGGTATGAGTCCTCTTGCAAGCTGATGCTAATGGGTGTATTGAGTTAGGGTTAGTTTAAATAATCAGTTAATTCTGTTTAACTACTGATATAAAGAAACTTAATATAAACTATTTCAAAGGTGATATAGTTTTGGAGATGTCATTTGCATTTATTCAGTTTTGAACTAATAACTTAAACTTGGAAGAAGATCTTTTCTGTATAGTTCTTCTGTGTATTCTTGCCACCTCTTCTTAATATCTTCTGCTTCTGTTAGGTCCATGCTGTTTCTGTCCTTTATTGTGCCCATCTTTGCATGAAATGTTCCCATGGTATCTCTGATTTTCTGGAAGAGATCTCTAGTCTTTCCCATTCTATTTTTCTCCTCTATTTCTTTGCATGGATCGCTGAAGCAGGTTTTCTTATCTATTCTTGCTATTCTTTGGAACTCCACATTCAAATGGGTATATCTTTCCTTTTCTCCTTTTCCTTTAGCTTCTCTTCTTTTCTCAGGTATTTGTAAGCCCTCCTCAGACAAACATTTTGCCTTTTTGCATTTCTTTTTCTTGGGGATGGTCTTCATCACTTCCTCCTGTACAATGTCACAAACCTCCATTCATAATTCTTCAGGCACTCTGTCTATCAGATCTAATCCCTTGAATCTCTTTGTCACTTCCACTGTATCAGATCAGATCAGATCAGATCAGTCGCTCACTCATTCAGATCTTTGCGACCCCATGAATCGCAGCACGCCAGGCCTCCCTGTCCATCACCAACGCCCAGAGCTCACTCAGACTCACGTCCATCGAGTCAGTGATGCCATCCAGCCATCTCATCCTCTGTCATCCCCTTCTCCTCTTGCCCCCAATCCGTCCCAGCATCAGAGTCTTTTCCAATGAGTCAACTCTTTGCATGAGGTGGCCAAAGCACTGGAGTTTCAGCCTTAGCATCATTCCTTCCAAAGAAATCCCAGGGCTGATCTGGGATTGGTTGGATCCCAGATGGATCCAACCAGAATGGACTGGTTGGATCTCCTTGCAGTCCAAGGGACTCTCAGAAGTCTTCTCCAACACCACAGTTCAAAAGCATCAATTCTTCGGCGCTCAGCCTTCTTCACAGTCCAATTCTCACATCCATACATGACCACAGGAAAAACCATAGCCTTGACTAGACGGACCTTTGTTGGCAAAGTAATGTCTCTGCTTTTGAATATGCTATCTAGGTTGGTCACAACTTTCCTTCCAAGGAGTAAGCGTCTTTTAATTTCATGGCTGCAGTCATCATCTGCAGTGATTTTGGAGCCCAGAAAAATAAAGTCTGACACTGTTTCCACTGTTTCCCCATCTATTTCCCATGAAGTGATGGGACTGGATGCCATGATCTTAGTTTTCTGAATGTTGAGCATTAAGCCAACTTTTTCACTCTCTACTTTCTTTTTTTTTTTAATTTTATTTTATTTTTAAACTTTACAATATTGTATTAGTTTTGCCAAATATCGAAATGAATCCACCACAGGTATACCCGCGTTCCCCATCCTGAACCCTCCTCCCTCCTCCCTCCCCTACCCTCCTTCTGGGTCGTCCCAGTGCACCAGCCCCAAGCATCCAGTACCGTGCATCGAACCTGGACTGGAGACTCATTTCATACATGATATTATACATGTTTCAATGCTATTCTCCCAAAGGCTTTTGAGTTCCTCTTCACTTTCTGCCATAAGGGTGGTGTCATCTGCATATCTGAGGTTATTGATATTTCTCCCGGCAATCTTGATTCCAGCTTGTGTTTCTTCCAGTCCAGCGTTTCTCATGATGTACTCTGCATAGAAGTTAAATAAACAGGGTGACAATATACAGCCTTGACGAACTCCTTTTCCTATTTGGAACCAGTCTGTTGTTCCATGTCCAGTTCTAACTGTTCCACTGTATAATCATCCAGAAAAACATCTATTTCTGGTTTATTGGCTATGCCAAAGCCCTTGACTCTGTGGATCACCACAAAACTGTGGGAAATTCTTAAAAGGATGGGAATACCAGACCACCTGATCTGCCTCTTGAGAAATCTGTATGCAGGTCAGGAAGCAACAGTTAGAACTGGACATGGAACAACAGACTGGTTCTAAATAGGGCAAGGAGTCTGTCAAGGCTGTATATTGTCACCCTGCTTATTTAACTTCTATGCAGAGTACATCATGAGAAACGCTGGACTGGAAGAAGCACAAACTGGAATCAAGATTGCGGGAGAAATATCAATAACCTCAGATATGCAGATGACACCTTCCATAAGGCAAAAAGCAAAGAAGAACTAAAGAGCCTCTTGATGAAAGTGAAAGAGGAGAGTAAAAAAGTTGGCTTAAAGCTCAACATTCAGAAAACTAAGATCATGGCATCCAGCCCCATCACTTCATGGCAAATAGATGGGGAAATAGTGAAAACAGTGACAGACTTTATTTTGGGGGGCTCCAAAATCACTGCAGATGGTGACTGCAGCCTTGAAATTAAAAGACACTTACTCCTTGGAAGAAAAATTATGACCAACCTAGACAGCCTATTAAAAAGCAGAGACATTACTTTGCCAACAAAGGTCTGTCTAGTCAAAGCTATGGTTTTTCCAGTAGTATGTATGGATGTGAGAGTTGGACTGTGAAGAAGGCTGAGCGCCGAAGAATTGATGCTTTTGAACGGTGGTGTTGGAGAAGACTCTTGAGAGTCCCTTGGACTGCAAGGAGATCCAACCAGTCCATCCTAAAGGAAACCAGTCCTGAATATTCATTAGAAGGACTGATGCTGAAGCCGAAACTCCAATACTTTGGCTACCTGATGCAAAGAACTGACTCATTTGAAAAGACCCTGATGCTGGGAAAGATTGAAGGCAAGAGAAGGGGATGACAGATGATGAGATGGTTGGATGGCAGCACCAACTCAACGGCCATGAGTTTGAGTAAACTCTGGAAGATGGTGATGGACAGGGAGGCCTAGCATGCTGCAGTCCATGGGGTCGAAAAGAGTTGGACATGACTGAGCTACTTCACTTTCACTTTTCGCTTTCATGCATTGGAGAAGGAAATGACAACCCACTCCAGTGTTCTTGCCTGGAGAATCCCAGGGATGGGGGAGCCTGGTGGGCTGCCGTCTATGGGGTCACACAGAATCGGACACGACTAAAGTGACTTAGCAGCAGCAGCAGCAGCAGCAGCAGAGTGACTGAACTGAACTGTATAGTCATAAGGGATTTGATTTAGGTCATACCTGAGTGGTCTAGTGGTTTTCCCTGCTTTTTGTTCAATTTAAGTATGAATTTGGCAATAAGGAGTTCATGATCTGAGTCACAGTCAGCTCCTGGTCTTGTTTTTGCTGACTGTATAGAGCTTCCCCATCTTTGGCTACAAAGAATACAATCAATCTGATTTTGGTATTGACCATCTGGTGACGTCCATGTGTAGAGTCTTCTCCTGTGTTGTTGGAAGAGGGTGTTTGCTATGACCAGTGCATTCTCTTGGCAAAACTGCATTAGCCTTTGCCCTGCTTCATTTTGTACTCCAAGGCCAAATTTGCCTGTTACTCCAGGCATCTCTTGACTTCCTACTTTTGGATTCCAGTCCCCCATAATGAAAAGGACATCTTTTTTGGGTGTTAGTTCTAGAAGGTCTTGTAGACCTTCATAGAACCATTCAACTTCAACTTTTTCAGCATTACTGCTCAGGGCACAGACTTGGATTACTGTGATATTGAATAGTTTGCCTTGGAAATGAACAGAGATCATTCTGTCATTTTTGAGATTGCATCCAAGTACTGCATTTTGGACCCTTTTGTTGACCATGATGGCTACTCCATTTCTTCTAAGGGATTCTTGCTCACAGTAGTAGATATAATGGTCATCTGAGTTAAATTCACCCATTCCAGTCCATTTTAGTTC
Source organism: Bos mutus (assembly GCF_027580195.1). Lineage (NCBI taxonomy): Eukaryota > Metazoa > Chordata > Mammalia > Artiodactyla > Bovidae > Bos > Bos mutus. The sequence continues at coordinate 51,164,530 of NC_091631.1, forward strand.
ACTGATTCCTAAAATGTCGATGTTCACTCTTGCCATCTCCTGTTTGACCACTTTCAATTTGCCTTGATTCATGGGCCTATCATTCCAGGTTCCTATCCAATACTGCTCTTTACAGCATTGGACTTTATTTCCATCACCAGTCACATACACAACTGGATGTTGTTTTTGCTTTAGCTCTGTCTCTTCATTCTTTCTGAAGTTATTTCTCCATTGATCCCCAGTAGCATATTGGGCACCTACTGATCTGGGAAGGGCTTCCCTGGTGGCTCAAAGGTTAAAGCATCTGCCTGGAATGCGGGAGACTGGGGTTCGGTCCCTGGGTCAGGAAGATCCCCTGGAGAAGGAAAATGGCAACGCACTCCAATACTCTTGCCTGGAGAATCCCATGGAGGGAGGACCCTGGTAGGCTAGAGTCCATGGGGTTGCAAAGAGTTGGACATGACTGAGCAACTTCACTTCTTCTTCACTGACCTGGGAAGTTCATCTTTCAGTGTCCTATCTTTTCACTTTTTCATACTGTTCATGGGATTCTCAAGGCAAGAATACTGAAGTGTTTTCCATTCCCTTCTCCAGTGGACCACGTTTTGTCAGAACTCTCCACCATGACCCGTCCGTCTTGGGTGGCCCTACACAGCATGGCTCATAGTTTCATTGAGTTAGACAAGGCTGTGGTCCATGGGATCAGATTGGTTAGTTTCCTGTGGTTGTGGTTTTCATTCTGTCTGCCTTCTGATGGCAAAGAAGGCAATGGCACCCCACTCCAGTACTCTTGCCTGGAAAATCCCATGGACGGAGGAGCCTGATGGGCTGCAGTCCAGGGGGTCGAGAAGAGTCGGACACGACTGAGCTACTTCACTTTCACTTTCCAGCATTGGAGAAGGAAATGGCAACCCACTCCAGTGTTCTTGCCTGGAGAATCCTAGGGGTGGGGGAGCCTGGTGGCTGCCATCTATGGGGTCTCACAGAGTCGGACACAACTGAAACGACTTAGCAGCAGCAGCAGCCCCCTGATGGAAAAGAATAAGAGGCTTATGGAAGCTTCCTGATGGGAGAGACTGACTGAGGGGAAAACTGGGTCTTGTTCTGAAGGACGGGGCCATGCTCAGTAAATCTTTAATCCAATTTTCTGTTGCTGGCCTGTGTTCCCTCCCTATTGTTTGACCTGAGGCTGAACTATGGTGGAGGTAATGAAGATAATGGTCACCTCCTTCAAAAGGTCCCATGCACGCACTGCTACACTCAGTGCCACTAACCCTGCATCAGGCCACCACGGACCCACGCCTCTACCGGAGACTCCTGGACACTCACGGGCAAGTCTGGGTCAGTCTCTTGTGAGGTCACTGCTCCTTTTTCTTGGATCCTGGTGTGCATAAGCTTTTGTTTGTGCCCTCCAAGGGTCTGTTTCCTCAGTCCTGTGTAAGTTTTGGTGGCTCTATAGTGGGGTTAATGACGACTTCCTCCAGGAGGTCTTATGCCATCCCAGGCCTATTGCACCCAGAGCCCCTGCCCCTGCGGCAGTCCACTGCTGATCTGTACCTCTGCAGGAGACCCTTAGACACAGCACAGTTTAGGCTTTACCATAGTTTAGGCTTTCCTTAATATAATGAAAAAGAAAATTGATTATGATATCAACCATGGGTACCATAACTCCTTTTAGGGAAGAAAGTGTATCATTTGAATAAATAATTTGAAGGGCTTTTCAAGCTTGGAAAATTTTTGGTCATATCTCTTCAAATATTTTTTCAGTTCTCCTTTTTGCCTTTGAGGACTCTAATTACACATGCATGAGGTTGCTCAAAGTTGTCCTATATCTCACTGGTGCTGTTTTCATTTGTTTTATTCTTTTTATACCCGTGCTTCATTTTTCCTAGTTTCTGTTGCTATGTCTTCAAGTGCATTGTTTTTTCCTTTCTAATAACTGATCTGCTGTTAATCACATTTCATATTTGCATACCAAATATCTTTGGTATTTTAATATCTTGAATGACTCTGCCTATATTTTGAACAAGTGAAATATAGTTATAATGTCTTTGTTTGCCAATTCTAACATTCCTGTCGGTTCTGAGTGGGTTTCAACTGATTACTTACCTTCTTCATTATGAGTCAGGTTTCTCTGCTCCTCTGTAAGTCTGGTAATCTTTGATTGGGTTCCAGACATTATGCATTTTACCCTGCTGAATGCAGATAGTTTTGTTTTTCTATAAATATTCTGGGAAGCAGTTAAGTTTCTTGGAAGAAATTTGGTCCCTTCTGGTCTTCCTGTGGTGACGTGTTAGGTGAGTCCAGAACAGTATGGGGCTAATTATTTCCCATTACTGAGGTAAGACCTTCCTGAGTTCTCTAGTCAATGCCCTGTGAATTATGAGTTTTGCCAGTCTAGGTTATGGGAACAGACACAGCTGTTAATATCAGCCCCATTTGAATGCTGAATACTGTTCCTGCTATTCTTCTTCGATGACTCTCTCTCCAGCTTCAGGTAGTTTGTTCACACACATGATTGATCCATGCCTTAGTGAATACTTTAGGGGGATCCTGTGAATATCCCTGGGTTCTCTTTTTGTGTAGCTCTTACCTTCATCCTGTGAACTCCACTGTCTTGATCGTTCTAGATTGTCTCTTCCATCCACAATTTTTGATATGTTGTGTTTTCACTCCTATTTAGTTCTAAGTATTTTCGGTCTTGTCTTGTGATATCTTCTTTTACCCATGAGCTATGTAGATGTGTGTTGTTTAATTTCCAAATATTGAGGAATTTTCCAGGTTTTATTTTAGACTTTCATCTCCATACAATTCTATGGTCTGTGAATATACTCCATATGATTTTAATCTTTTAGAATTTATTTAAACTGTTTTATAGTTTGGTAAATGATCCATTTTGATGAATGTTTCATGTATTACTTGAAAAAAATGTATTCTAACAGATTTTGGATGGCGTGTTCTATAAATGTCTACTGGATCAAGTTGGCTGGTAGTGTTGTTTGTGTCTTCAATACACTTACTGATTTCATGTTCCATTAATTACTGAGAGAGAAGAGTTAGGTTCTTTAATGACAATTAAGGATTTGTCTAGTTTTTCTTTTAGTTGTCCATTTTTTCCTCTTGTGTTTTAAAACTGTATAATAGAGATGCATGCGCATTTAGGGCTCCATTTTGATGAATCAGTCTTTGTATCATTATGAAATGTCTTCTTTTATCCTTCTTCAGCTTTCTTTTGAGTATTTTTTGTATGATATATCTTTATCATTTACTTTAAACTTATATGTGGCTGTGATCAGTTAAAGATTCATATTATAAGCCTTCAGTTCAGTTCAGTTCTGTAGCTCAGTCGTGTCCAACTCTTTGCAATCCCATGAATAGCAGCACGCCAGGCCTCCCTGTCCATCACCAACTCCCAGAGTTCACTCAAACTCACGTCCATCGAGTTGGTGATGCCATCCAGCCATCTCATCTTCTGTTGTCCCCTTCTCCTCCTGCCCCCAATCCCTCCCAGCATCAGGGTCTTTTCCAATGAGTCAGCTCTTCACATGAGGTGGCCAAAGTACTGGAGTTTCAGCTTTAGCATCATTCCTTCCAATGAACATCCAGGACTGATCTCCTTTAGAATGGACTGGTTGGATCTCCTTGCAGTCCAAGGGACTCTCAAGAGTCTTCTCCAACACCACCGTTCAAAAGCATCAATTCTTCAGCGCTCAGCCTTCTTCACAGTCCAACTCTCACATCCATACATGACCACTAGAAAAACCATAGCCTGGACTAGATGGACCTTTGTTGGCAAAGTAATGTCTCTGCTTTTGAATATGCTATCTAGGTTGGTCATAACTTTCCTTCCAAGGAGTAAGCGTCTTTTAATTTCATGGGATTCAAACTCACGCCTCCAGGGGAAACTGCGACCTGAACGCAGCGCCTTAGACTGCTCAGCCATCCTGACTTCCTATTATAAGCCTTAGGACAACCAATAAAAAATAAATGAAAGTGGTATAGCAAATAAATGACTTGATGGAAAAATTGACAAATAATTAAAAATTATAAAAATAAATCCAAAAAAAATAAGTCAAAATTTTGGAGATGGAAAGTACAAACTGAAATTAGGAACACAAAGGATGGTTTAATAACAAGTTAGATGCAGCTTAAGAGAGAATTGAAAGCTTCCCTGGTGGCTCAGACGGTAAAGCGTCTGCCTGCAATGCGGGAGACCCGGGTTCGATTCCTGGGTCGGGAAGATCCCCTGAAGAAGGAAATGGCAATCCACTCCAGCACTCTTGCCTGGAAAATCCCATGGACGGAGGAGCCTGGTAGGCTACAGTCCATGGGGTCACAAAGAGTTGGAACTGAGAGACTTCACTTTCACTTTCTTTCACTTAAGAGAGAATTAGTCAAGTACAAAATAGGTGAGAAAAAATATCCAAGACTGAAGCACAGAATGAAAAAAGTATGAAAAATGCAAAAACAACTTTATCATTAACATTAAACTCAAACTAAATTTTCAATAACATTCACAATGATCTCAGGCATTTTACCTTATACAAAATGAACTTCTAAAAGCTTTACTTTGACCTCATGAATTAGATGGAAATATTGAGCCATTTTTGAAATTAATTTAATTTTAATTAATTTAAATTAAATTAATTTCTTATAGAATATCAGCCATAATGTTATAACCAACATCTATCAAAATAAACAGTAAAAAGACAAAGACCTTATTCCATATATTTAGAAACTAAAAAGGCACTGCCAAAGAATTCCTGGATTAAAGAGAAAAATTCCACTTGAAATGACAGAACATCTGGATCAGACATAGGTAAAAATGTTACGTATCAAATATAACAGTATGAAGCTGAAGTGGTACTTAGAAATAAATTTAGAGCATTTAATGTTGTTGTTGTTCAGTCGCTCAGTCATGTCCAGCTCTTTGTGACCCCATGAACTAGCATGCCAAGCTTCCCTGTCCTTCACAATCTCCCAGAGTTTCCTCAAACTCATGTTCATTGAATCAGTGGTGCTATCCAACCAGCTCATCCTCTGTCATCTCCTTCTCCTCCTGCCTTCAGGCTTTCTGAGCATCCGGGTCTTTTCAATGAGTCGGCTCTTCACATCAGGTGGCCAAAGTTGGAGCTTCAGCTTCAGCATCAGTCTTTCCAGTGAATATTCAGGGTTTGATCTCCTTGCAGTCCAAGGGACTCTCAAGAGTCTTCTCCAGCAGCACAGTTCAAAAGCATCAATTCTTGGTGCTTTGTCTTCTTTATGGTCTTTATTACTCCTTTGGCAAGACCCAAGACTCTCTTTGGGTCCCCCCCGTACTGTGAGTTGGAAACTCACCCCATGCCATAAGCTCAACAATCATGGATCGCACTTCAATTCATTTCCTTCTTTCAGACAGCACTATCATGCACTGCACTACCATTCTCTGCTGTTTTACGTATTTCTTTGGGTTTCTAGTTATTTAAGATGAGAGAGCAAATCTGGCCTCCTTTATTCCATGGCAGCTGAAAGTAGAAGTAATCTGCATTTTTATAAAGTTTGAAAACATGCAAAACAATGCCACATATATATCCCCCCCTTTCTATACATAAATAAATATGTATTCATATAGACATAGTTTGGGGGAAATGAGCTAATAGTATAAAAACCATGCATAGGGAAGCTGAACACCAAATTTAGGAGAAAAGTTACTTAGAGGGAGAGATAGCAGAAAACTACCCTGAAATTGAGATAATGAGCAAGAATGGTAAAATTTTAGAGTTCTTTGAAGATTAGTAGTAGGCACAGGGATATTCACCATGTTTTTCTATATACTTCTTGTGTGCATGAAATATTTTATAATAAAAATGTAGAGGTATGCAAAAGGGAGAATAAGTAAAGAGTATTAGTTAAAGGAGTATTCTGGAAAGATAAAGAGGTAAAATAGGATAGTAATTAAATGTGTCTGTAAGCCACATCTAAGCCAGATGGCACTGTTGGGCGTGGGGACCAAGTGGTAGCAAACAGAAATAATACATCTTCTTCTCTCACCAGCCAGGTCTCGGCAGGCTGTGATTTACCTGTTGGTGCTTTCCTATGAGTACTTTCTACTCCTGGGCAGAATTCTTTGATCAGTTGTGTCCAACTCTTTGTGACCCCATGGACTGTATCACGCCAGGCTTTACTGTCCATCACCAACTCTTGGAGCCTACTCAAACTCATCTTCATCGTCTTAGTGATGCCATCTAACCATCTCATCCTCTGTTGTCTCCTTCTCCTCCTGCTTTCAATCTTTCCCAGCATCAGGGTCTTTTTCCAATGAGCCAGTTCTTCGCATCAGGTGGCCAAATATTGGAGTTTCAGCTATAACATCAGTCCTTCCAATGGTTATTCAGGACTGATTTCCTTTAGGATAGACTTGTTGGATCTCCTTGCAGTTCTCAAGACTCTCAAGAGTCTTCTCTAACACCACACTTCAAAAGCATCAATTCTTTGGCGCTCAGCTTTCTTTGTAGTCCAACTCTCACATCCATATATGACTACTGGAAAAACCATAGCTTTGACTTTGTTGGCAAAGTAATGTCTCTGCTTTTTAATATGCTGTCTAGGTTGGTCATAGCTTTTCTTCCAAGGAGCAAGTGTCTTTTAATTTCATGGCTGCAGTCACCATCTCCAGTGATTTTGGAGCCCAAAAAGATAAAGTCTGACACTGTTTCCACTGTTTCCCCATCTATTTGCCATGAAGTAATGGGACCAGATGCCATGATCTTAGTTTTCTGAATGTTGAGTTTTAAGCCAACTTTTTCACTCTCCTCTTTCACTTTCATCAAGAGGCTCTTTAGCTCTTCACTTTCTGCCATAAGTGTGGTATCATCTGTGTATCTGAGGTTATTGATATTTCTCTTTGATGGAACCCTTCATAACCCCAGCTTCCATAAACACCACAATGTTACCACCATGTCTTGTTGAGTTATCTGTTGACCTGCCTCTGGACTTGAGCTCTTGGGTCACTGTTGTGCTCTCTCTTAACCACATAGATGATCTATGTCTGACTTTGGCCTCTCAGTATCTTGGCGCTACTTCTCTTCAATGATCATCTCTTGCTTGGATCTTTGCAATAGCCTTCTGACTTGTTTCCCTTCATCATTATTCCCTGCTGCATCTACCCTTAATATGGTAGCTGATGGAGTGGTCCTCTGAAAACCTCGGAGCATGTCACTTCTCTGCTCAAAATTCTCTGTCTTGCTCAGAGGAAAAACCAAATTCCCCTATTGCCTTCAAAGAACTGCAGTGATCTGGCTCCTTCCACCCCATCTCGCACTGCTCTCCCCCACTCCCTGTCCCTACTCATCACTCGGGGCTCCCTGATGCGTCTAGCACCTGCTTGGTGTGCTCCTGCCTCAATTGTACCTGCTGCTCCCTCTTAGAAACTTTTTACCTGATTATCTACCTGGCTTGTTCTTTCTCTCACCAAAAGTGTGGTTTTCTCAATTGTCACATTTTATAGCTCTTTCCAATCCCTTTATTTAAAGCTACTCTCATTTTCATGATGCATTCCATTTCTTCCTCTGCTTATCTCTTTCTCCCTGGTATGTGTGGTCCTCCAATATACTATAACATTTATTTCTTAATTTTTTTTATTGTCTGTCTCCCTACACTGGAATATAATCTTCATGAAAACAGGGATTTTTGTGTTTTATTTACTGCTGTAATACAAGCACCTAGACAAGTGCCTGGCAAGGAGATTGCCATCAGTGGCTTTGAGGATCTGTTTCCTCCTTTACTCAGAGACTTAAGGAGTGAGGGAGAGGGGTATAGCCCCTTGTACCAGCTGTTCACCTGGCACACTTGTGACAGCAATCCCTTAGACTGGGCTTTGAGCATCAGCTAGGCAGAGTGCTGCAGAGGTGTTCCTAGGTCCCAGGTGTTTAGCTCCTTCAGGTCTGGAGAGCCCCTCTCTGACTTTCCTGCCTCTTGTAGGGACCCAGAAATCATTTGATTGCTTCCATGCATGAATGCAAAAGAAGGAGGTGGCAGAGGATGAGATGGTTAGATAGCATCACTGACTCAGTAGACATGAATTTGAGAAAACTCTGAGAGATAATGGAGGACAGAGAAGCCTGATTGCTGCAGTCCATGGGGTTGCAAAGAGTCGGACACAAGTGAGCGACTGAACAACAGTAACAAAAGCATAAGAAGGCACCGTAACTCTCCAAGGCTGTCCAAGGCTCCGTCTGCCCAGGAGCTTGCTGGCACTCTCCTTACTGGGCTCTTTCTGTCTTTCTGGGACTCAGCCCAGCTCTCAGATCCCACAACTCTATCTAAGAATTCTGTTGCCTTTCTGGGCTCCACTTCAGATCAGGGAATAAGGACTTTCTCTATGTAGAGTCCACCGATATCTTTTCAATGTTCCCCACCCCCACCCCCCATCTCTCACCGTACTTCACTTTCTCTCTTCTCCTCCCCCAAGCTGGAAATTTTTCCATAGTATAACAAGAACGCTAATCTTGCTTCTGTTCATCTCTCATCTGTATTGTGAATCCATTTTTCTAAGGGCCTGGGCTTTTGGAATCTAAAAATAGGAGGAGAAACATTATCTCTCTGCATTTGGGTGTCAAACTCTCAGAGGATAACTTGGCTGCTGTAACAGAAGAAGGGTCAGGAGCATGGGAGAGGGAAAGAGAGAGAGAAAGGCTTGGGTGGGGGAAATTGTGAAATATTTATAGAAGATGTGGTATATATACACAGTGGAATATTACTCAGCCATTAAAAGAATGAAATAAGGCTATTCGAAGCCACATGGATGGACCTAGAGAGTTTCATACTGAGTGAAGTAAGTCAGAGAAGGAGAAATATTATATATATTATATATATAATTATATAATATTATATATATAATATATTATATATAATTATATATATTTATTATATAATTTTATATATTTTTATTTATATTTATATTTATTTATATAAATTTTTATATATTATATATTTTATAAATTTTTATAAAATATATTATATATGATATATATTTTTAATAAAATTTATAAAATTTATAAAATATATTATATATATTTTATAAATTTTATATATTATATATTTTATATATATTATATTTTATAAATTATATAAATATAAATATTTATATAAATATTTATATAAATATTTATATTATTTATATAAATTATATATATTATATAATTTATTATATATATAATTATATAATAATATATATATATTATATAATATTATATTATATAATATATTATATGTGGAATCTAAAAATAAATGAACTTACTTACAAAACAGAAAGAGACTCACAGACTTAGAAAATGAATTTATGGTTGCCGGGCGAGGGTGAAGGGATAGTTAAGGACTTTGGGAAGATCATGTACACACTGCTGTATTTAAAATGGATAACCAACAGAAACCTATCATATAGCACATGGAACTCTGCTCAATGTTATGTGCCAGCCTTAATGGGAAGGGTGTTTGGGGGAGAATGAATACATTATATGCATGGCTGAGTCCCTTCACTGCTCACCTGAAACTATCACAACATTGTTAATTGGTTGTACCTCAATACAAAATGTTTTGGCATTAAAAAAATAAAAATAAAATTTAGAAAAAAAGAAAACAGTCTCATCACTTGATGATAGTAATGACAACAATGATAATGATGGTGGCGCTAGTGGTAAAGAATCGCCTGCCAATGCAGAAGACATAAGAGACATGAGTTTGATCCCTGTGTCAGAAAGATCCCCTGGAAAAGGATTTGGCAACCCACTCCAGTATTCTTGCCTGGAAAATTCCTTGGACAGAGAAGTCTGGTGGGCTACAGTCCAGGGGGTCACAAAGAGTCAGACACGACTGAGCACACCCTGCTGCTGCTAAGTCGCTTTAATCGTGTCCGACTCTGTGCAACCCCATAGACGGCAGCCCACCAGGCTCCTCCGTCCATGGGCTTTTCCAGGCAAGAGTACTGGAGTGGGGTGCCACTGCCTTCTCCGCTGAGCACACACACAACATTAATTGAGCACTTCCTGTATGTCAGGTCTGCTCCCAAGTGCTCTGTATACAGCATCTCCATTAATCATCACCACAACTCCATGTGTATTTATTATTATAGTAATTTTTCATAAGAGCAAATTGAAGTCTAGTGAGGGAGAGGGATTTACTCAGGTCCCACATTTTACAAATGATGGGTGTGGGCTTCAGACACAAGCCTGGTGTACACCAAAGGCTGTACTTCCTGGCCTCATGGAACTCCTCTAGAGCCTGAGGATACCAGGCCCTGTAGATGGGAAATTATTCCATTTTTCCACACTCCCGGCCCCTCACCCAGCAAGAGTGGGCTGTCCCTCCTCTTCCTGCCGTGCCCTGGGAAGGGCTGAATCATCGCCGTTTGTCCCCATGGTCAGCCTCTCCCTGCAAATTGGGCTTCCTACTTTGCTTCTGCTTCAGTAGGTTTCCAATCTCTCTCTCTTCTTCCTTCTCTTTGTCTCTTTTTCTCAGTGTGGCTTAACAAATAAAATATAAATTTAGCTGAGAGCTTATACCACAAAAAGGGAAGAAGTGATGAGTATAAGCAGCTAACAGAACCCAGGGGGTTAACACCCTGCTACCACACATGAAGGTCTTGTGGGGAGAGGACTGAGGATCTGTGTGTCTTTGCTCTTGGGGGCATTCAGGCTGCCTTTGCTGCTTCCTGAAGAGATGTCCTGGGCTCCTCCCCGAAGAGCAGCGTCTTTATCAACAAGTAGAAAGCTGCAGCTTCTGGAAGGTGTCCCAACTCCAAATTATTTCTACTGTCAGAGGACTGCTACTTTGGAACAACAAGCTAACTCTTAAAAAAAAAAAATCAAATATCAGCCATTGACATCTTAGTATAGCTGAGGTTAACCAGCTAGCCCAGATCCAGAGTCTTTTATTTTATTTTTTTTTAAAGATACAAGCACCTCAATGTGCAAAGCAGCACTGTTTTGGTTTTTTTTTCCTTTTTTGAAGATTTTTTGGATGTAGACCATTTGCACAGTCTTTGTTGAAATTGTTAGAATATCGCTTCATTTGTTTATGTTCTTGTTTTCTGGCCATGAGGCACATGGGAATCTTAGCTCCCTAACCAGGGATCGAACCCGCACCCCTGCATTGGAAGGCAATGTCCTAACCACGGGACCACCAGGGAAGTTCCCAAGATCCAGATTCTTAGGGGACAGTCATTTTGATGGCAGTGAGGTGGGAGGAGAGGAAACTTGGAACAGGGTGCAATCAGTTGAGTCCGGGGCTGCGAGAGGGCTCTGGGCAGCTGGGCGAAGGCTGTGTGTCTCTGCAGGTGACGCCTCCATCAGCACCTTGGGCCTGATCCTCTGCGTGGGGCTGTCGCTGCTGCTCGTGTCCATCCTGGGCTACAGCCTGGCCAAGTGGTACCAGCGGGGGTACTGCTGGGAGGGTGAGTGAGCGCGGACCTTGTCACCCCAGCCCAGCCCAGCCCCTCCTCTTCCATGGTATTTGGCCAGGCCAGATGGGGCAGCAAACTCTTTAGAATGGTGTCATGCAAAAATATTTCCTGCGGTGGCAGCAGTGGTCGAAGACTTGGGTGGGGTGGCTGAGCCCTTGGGGTGGCTGAGCCCTTGAGTTGGCGGGGGTAGGGTTCTGGGGCCTTTATTGAATGGGGGGTTTTTCCCACACCCAGCAAGCAGTTGGCTTCCTCCTCCCTCAGAACTCACAGGAGTCCACTCCCAGGCCTGTGTGGGCCCCAAGGCCAAGGGTGATGGGCTAGACTGCCTAAGCTCCAGATGTCTTTTCTACCCCTGGCTCCTTGTCCTCTCTTCTCCTGCCTGTTTGTCTCGGGGCCTTCTCCTGAGCTTGCTGATGCTTCAGTCCCACTGGGCATCTCCTGGAATTTGCTGGGGGTGCCCCCAACTCTGATTCACATCTTCATTTCCCATAGAACCCAGGAGATCTGGGAGGGTGTACTAGAGTCCTGGGGGCTTACCAGGTGGTGCTAGTGGTAAAGAACCTACCTGCCAGTGCAGGAGACATAAGAGACGTGGGTTCCATCCCTGGATTGGGAAGATCCCTGGAGGAGGGCATGGTGACCAACTCCAGCATTTTTGCCTGGAGAATCCTGTGGACAGAGGAGCCTGGTGGGCTACAGTCCATAGGGTCGAAAAGAGTTGGACACGAAGTCACTTAGCATGCACTAGAAGCAGAGAACATTTCCTGGACCTGCAGTTAAATTCAACAGCTTCCACGGATGTTTGTTGAGCACCTACTATGTGCCAACGTACTTGTGCCTAATATGATTTAAAAAAAAATTCCATGTGAAGATGAAATTTTTAGTCTCTGTGTTTTTTTTTTTTTTTTTTAACAAAGATATGAGGCTAGAGTCACAGAGTTGGAAAGTGGTGGAGTCTGGATTCCAGCCTCCTTCCCAGAGTCATTAGTGCCCTTAATGGAGAGATCCCCAGTGGCAGGATCTATCCTCAAAGAGCTGGTGTTTCTGTCTAGAAAGAAGGGAATGTACCCAAGAGTTTGGAGCAGGAAGAAGACACTGAAGGAGCCTGGGAACCTCCCATGACATCCTGAGGCCCAGCCTAGCCATCCACACCTCCCAGACAGGCATGAGGGTGGAATATATGCTCCCAGAAGAGTGGTGGGTCACTCTCCCTGGAGGTACCAACCCTTTCTTTTCTTATTGTCTTTCTAGGGCCTAATTTTGTCTTCAACTTGTACCAAATCCGGTGAGTAGATTCAGGACAGATCGGAGTGGGATGGGTGGGGGAAGGCTATGTATGCTTGAGAAAGAATCAAAGATGGAGCTCAAACTTATTACTTCCCTTCCCTGTCTCCTCCCCATGGAGGAGCAAGCAAGAGAAAAGGGTGGAGCAGGTTCCACGTAGAAAGTTCCATGAAAGAAAACTTTAACACAGACAGGACATGGAAGATCCTAATGACAGTGATCTACTTAGCATTCACCCCTGGGTGGGCATCATCTGTTCATCCATCCATTCATATATTCACTCACCCATCATTTATTCAGTAAAGATTCTATTGCAGTAAGTATTGTGGCCTTAGTTTCTAAGGGTACAAAGATAACTTGGCATAGTATCTGTCTTTAAGCTGCCCGTGGTGGACACATGCCTGGTTACAGATATAATCTCAGACATAACATGCTGTCCAAAGAGAGGAGCAAATGAAGACAATTGGGGATTCAAGGAGTGTCCTGGGTTATTGCAAGAAGATTCAGAAAGTCCTCCTGTGATAAGTCGTTTCATCTGGTCTCTGCCACACAGCAGGCCTGCTTCTCATCTGGCCCAAGGGTTGGGTAACTCTCATTCCAGAAAATAAGTCAGTGAGTCACTGCTGGAAGTTTTTCCCATGCTCTGGTCCCAGAGAGAGGCCAGGTTCTCAGCCCCAGTAACTTGATTGGATGGTCTCTCTCAGGAACCTGAAGGATCTGGAGATGGGTCCTCCCTTCACCATCAGTGGCCACATTAGCAGTTCAGATGGAGGCTACATGAAGTTCTCAGACAGCCTGGTCTGATGAGGGGAGTGTCAACTTTCTGGAGCCCCAGAGAGGTGAGTGGAACATTGGTGAGCTCCTGAGTGAACCTGATGTCCCAGTGTGGTCCTCAGGTGGTTCAGGCACCCAAGCCTAGCACCAAAGATGGCTTGGAACCCACAGATAATGTGGTTCATCCTCCGGGGAGTGAGTGCTGTAGGAGATGATCTTGAGAGCAAAGACCTGGGATCATGCTGTCCCTGCCTCTTGCTCCACTGGGTCGCTCCTTTTACTCCTGTCCACCTGATCCGTGCCTTTCTTTCCTTTCTAATCAGATGGAAGTTTTTAGAATGGAGCTTTCTATCTCAACCCTTTGCTCTGAGATGAAGGCTCCAGATGGCCACCCTCTCCAAGAAGCATCACTGTAGAACTTCTGAACTTGTTGAACTTTCTAAGCCCAGGAGCCGTTCTTGCTTCCCGGCTGGTGAACCCCATGATCACACCTTTCCTTGCCTGCCTTTAAGCCCATCCCTCTTTGCATCACAGTTGCTTTCTCCCATCTAAACACTTTTCCCTTCCAGCAGTCCCTCATGGACCCTCAGTTTGATTTCTCTCCCATCTCCACATAGGACCCCACACTCAGCTCCTCTATATGTTTCTCCCTCTGCCCATATGTGATGGTTCAGAGCAGCAGTCCCCAATCTTTTTGACATCAGGAACCAGTTTTGTGGAAGACAATTTTTCCACAGATGGGCATGGGGGGTGGTTTCGAGATGATTCAAGCATTTTCATTTATTGTGCAATTTATCTCTATGATTAGTACATCAGTTCCACCTCAGATCATCCGGCTTTAGATCCCGGAAGTTGAGGAGCCCTGGTTTAGAGGAATCCTTTCCAAGACTCATTTCTTTGTCATGTCCCCTTATCTTTTTCTGCAGGAGGAGGCTCCTGGCTCAGAATCCACCCCTCTTGGGCTTCCCCTGCCTTCAACCCCTGGGTCTTCAAGGCCTGGCCTGGCCCCTCTTGTGAACATTGAGGAGTCTTCTCTTGGGACACCCCAGCCTGCAGCATGAGAGTCCCCGGGAGAGTCAGACCTCTGGGAACAAACTCTGTGATGTCACAGCGGCTTTCTCACAGAAACCAAGAGAAGGCCATTTCCTGAGGAGGAGGGGCTGGTTCCTGGGGGGCTCCTGAGCCTGTGGCCACAGGTTCCAGGTGCCCTGGAGAGCAGAGCCCTCCCAGCTGGGCGGCGTGGGTGGGGCTTGGAGATTCCGGAGGGGAGCTCTCCATTGGGCATCCCCAGCCACTTCCCCTGGGGGACTGACACCAGGGCCAGAAAACCTGTCATAGCCTCCACAGGCAAAGTCATGTGGGAGGAAGGGTCATTCCAGATGCTTTTAAACCTTCCTACCAGAAGCCAACTTCTCCTGAGAGCTGTATACTGAGCTTAGGCCTTGACTCTGCCCTGCCCCCCTCTGCCCTGGGTTCTGGCACTTTCCGCAAGTCCCCCCACCTCACTACCCAACCCCTCATGCCCTCCCACACATCTGTCCACCACCTGTGTCTGTTTCCCTTGCTACTGACCAGCGTCTGTGCCTCCCAGACAATTTTGAGGGCAGTACTGAGAACAGTCTAGAGACAAATTCTTATTTTTAGGTTCCTGTGATGGGGAGGGCCTGGTGTAGATAGCTGTCTCTCCCATGTACTCCGTTTCCTGTGCAAGGCCTGCCTTGTAATGTGGAAAGTGGACCAGAAATGGTGAGAATGGGGGAAGAGGAACCTAGATTAGCCTGAAATAAACCAGATAATGCACATGGGAAATCAACAACCAAGTATAGCTTAGTGGACAGAACAGTTAGTTCATGAGTCATGACTCCTTCCTCCAGTCTATACCTTACTGGACCTGAGGTGGGGCCCAAACTGGGATGTCAGCTTGCATGCTAAGCTGCTTCAGTTGTGTCTGACTCTGTGCGATCCATGGACTGTAGCCTGCCAGGCTCCTGTTCACGGGATTCTCCAGGCAAGAATACTGGAGTGGGTTGCTGTTTCCTTCTCCGGGGGGTCTTCCCAAGCCAGGGATTGAACCTGTGTCTTCTGCATTGGCAGACGGGTTCTTTACCACTAGCGCCTCCTGGGAAGCCCCGGGATGTCACTTTAGTAGGTACTTTATGCAGCATTGTTCAGTCCAGAGGGACTGAATTCCTGAGGCAGCTGTGGATGGAGCAGGGTCTAATGGAGGTCCTGCCATTGGTGAAAACAGCAGTTAGAGCTACCAGCCACTGGTCTCCCTGATGATGTCCCAGAACAAGGCCAATAATATACAGAGGCCCAAGACCATAATAGGTGAAGAGAAAAGTCACATTTGTCCTCCTGTCCTCTCTTTTCTGAAGCCTGGTTTCTTTCTTGTTTTGGATTTTAACAGATTGACTCGCCAGGGCCTGGGGGCCATTCTCCCGACAGAGCCAGGTTACAACTTAATAAGCCAAGTCTCTGCCTTTGGAGGTCTTTGGCTGGGCCCCAACTCCTCTATTCCTGGGTAGGTGGAGGTGGGGAGGGGCCCCCTAGACTCTGGACCCCTCCCTTCCTTGAAGGCCCATTGGGAGAGGTGTGGGGAGGGGCTAAGGGCTGACCTGGTGCCCTTCCTCCTTGCATTTCAGTTCTGAGGGCTGAGCACCATTGCTTAACCCAAGGGGGTGTCCAGTATCAGTAAACGCTCAGCTGCGCCCTGCTCAGTGTGGATCCTGGGTCTGCAGCCCTGGCAGGGCCTCCCTAACCCCTGAAAGTGACCTGGGGAAACCTCAAAGGCTAGGGTCCTGGGCCCAGGTGGTCTTGGCCCCAGGTTTGATGGCTGCAGGTAGGGAGACAGGGACAGCTGCCCTAGGCTGGGAGAATGGAGGGTATTTCCTATCCTGGGGAGCGGAACTGAGACCCCGCCACTTCCTCTTTTTGGGTCCTCTGACGTGTTCCCTGTCCTCTCTGCCTCCCCCTCGTTTTCCTCACTTCCGGTGTCTGACTGGCTAATGCAGCTTTCTTTACCCTGGACTCTACATCTTTCTGTTGGGGGCAGATTCCAGCTCATTCAGAAATGGCGAGGGAGCAGATGTCTAGAAATCTGGCTCCAAGTCTGGTTATTTGCTGGGCACCTTGACCCATGGCGATGCCAGCACCGCCCCCGCCACCCAGGCCCTCCCCTTCCTCGTAACTTTTCTTCACCTCCCTGGCCCCAGGAGCCAGGAGGCAGTCATGGACAGCCCGCAGTTCTGTGGACTGGCTGTTCCCAGGCCACTGACTGACACCCTGTTCCTCTTTGGAGTCTTTGCCAAGGCTGTTCTCCTGCCTAGAATGCCTTCTCCCCCCAACCCCCACCCCCGGCCACATCTAATCTCCATGGTTGGCTCAAGTCTCATCTTTCCTGTGGCTTCCCTTGGACTCTAGACTTGATGCCACCCAAGCAGGCAGGGTTAAGTCCCACAGGTTTTTAGTAACCATTAAAAGTGGAGTCAATAGGAGGTGCTTAATAAATGCCAGCTGAGTGGAAGGAAACACCCACTGTGGCCACAGAAGCCTGCCTGGTGCTAGAGAAAGATGCCCAGGTGACATGAGGAAGAGAAGAAACTGCTTATACAGTGCAGAGTCTGCAGAGTGCAGTGCACTTCCACACACACCACTGTGTCTTGAGCCTGGTGGCAACCTTGTGATGTGGAGATGACTATCAGTCTCATTTTACATATAGAGAGATTGATGCTCAGAGAGTTGGTATTCTTTGCCTAAGGCTGCACAGCCAGCAACTGACAGAGGCAAGGCCTCATGGATACAGCCCGACCTCTGGGCTTGGAGGGAGGAGCACTGTAGAACAGGGTCTGGGGTAGAACCTGTCCTGCCATGCTCTGTGGTCACGGGCAGTCACTTCACCATCCTGGGATTAAATTGCAGCATCTGACACTTAAGGGACTACTTCCTCAAGACCCCTCTCTGTTACTTGAAGCAGAAAAAGAGTCCTATCTTTTTTTTTTCTTTTCCAAATCTCTGGGCTCTCTGAGAATTGGGCCATAAAGAAAGCAGAATGCCGAAGAACTGATGCCTTCAAACTGTGGTGCTGAAGAAAACTCTTGAGAGTTCCTTGGACAGCAAGGAGATCATACCAGTCTATCTTAAAGGAAACCCTGAATATTCATTGGAAGGACTGAGGCTGAAGCTGAAGCTCCAATACTTTGGTCACTTGATTCGAAGAGTGACTCATAGGAAAAGACCCTGATGCTGGGAAAGACTGAGGGCAGGAGGAGAAGGGGACAACAGAAGATGAGATGGCTGGATGGCATCACTGATGCAATGAACATGAACTTGGGCAAACTCTGGGAGATGGTGAGAGCAAGGAAGGCCTGGAGTGGTGCAGTCCATGGGGTCATGAAGAGTCAGATGTGACTAGGCGACTGAATAACAACTCTGTGTTTAGTGCCACAGAGCTGGCACTTAGTAGGCATACCATAATTTGAGTGGCTGCCTATAGCAGAAAAGAGAAGAGAAAACTCCCTAGGGCACTCTGTTGTCTTCTCTGTGAGTGACAGTGCTGCTTTCCCCGTTTAATCCCACTTCTCTGTGATCTGCTGAGCGTTGCTTATCTTTTGGAGCACTCTGCCAGAAGAGCCAGTTGTGTGTGGCCCTGGTGTGTGGCCATTCCCATCCAGGCTGGATTCTCCAGAGGTGAGCTTTTGCACTCTCCTTAGTGGATTCTGACTTCCTGTATCTGAGGAGCCTGGGCAGTACTATATTTCATGGCCACTGACCAAAAATGCCCTGCAGGCTCGTTTCACACCCAGCTTCTCACCAACAAGAGCTTCTTCAGGTGTTCAGGCATCGGGATCCGTTGTGAACTTTGAAAAAGGAAAAAGATGGAAAATCATCCACATTGTCGTAAACTGTGCTTCCAGCTAAATGAGTGTTTCCTTATATAGCATGTGCAGAGTCACGGAAAATTATATTCCTGCTTCTCTGGTGGCTCAATAGTAGAAGAACCCACCTGCAATGCAGGAGACGTGAGTCGGGAAGATCCCTGGAGAAGGAAATGGCTACCCACTCCAGTATTCTTGCCTGGAGAATCCCATGGACAGAGGAACCTGGCGAGCTACAGTCCATGGGGTCATAAAGAGTTGAATATGACTTAGCAACTAAACCACCACAGTTCAGTGCATTTCATACACAAAAGAGGCACGTATAAAGTGTAGTGATAACTCTCTAACACAGGAGGTGGCAGCTGAAAGGTGATGGCTGCAGTTCCCTTTGACCCTGATAGTTTAGGATCCTAAATATGACTTTGTCTTTTTTTTGACCCTGGCTAAGACCGATGAGTACTGAAGACTGGACCATTTCCAACCTATCCCTTCTTGAGCAGGAAGGTGAAACACTAACACACACCTCGGATTAGTGCAAGACAGGGACTTCAAATGCACTGTCTCATTTCATCCTCCCCGTCTCCCAGGCTAGGGAACAGAGGCTCAGGGTCTGGAGAAAAGATTTGCTTAAGGCCAGGTAAGACTGTATTTTCTTTGTAACTCTTCCTCACTTTTAGCCTCTGCCCAAACTAGCAGCTCTCCGAGATCCCTGGCCCCCAAGGAAGCAGGCCCCTCCCTCTGGTCTCTCATCTCTTTTCCAGCCCCCTGGTGTGCTGAGAAGGACTTCTCAGAAGCCAGGGCTCTCCAGGCCCTGTCCTCAGCTGTGAGTTTCTCATCGACCCATTCTTCAATCTTTCTTTTACTTTTTATACTCCCTTTCACCTCCAAATCATCAAATTCTGCTTATTTTTTTAAATTTTAAAGCAAGATTTTAAAAATATATAATTTATTAATTCTTGGGTCTTTGTTGCTGTGTGGGCTTTTCTCTAGTTTTGGGGAGAGGAGGCTAATCTGTAGTTGTGGTGCATGGGCTTCTCAGTGGTGGCTTCTCTCATTGTGGAGGACAGGCTCTGGGGGAGCATGGGCTACAGTTATTGTGGCTCATGAATTCTAGAGCACAGGCTTAATAGTTGTGGCTCATGGACTTAGCTGCTCCGTGCCATGTGGGATCTTCCCAGACCAGGAATGGAACCCACATCTCCTGCATTGGCAGGCAGTGTCTTTACCACTGAGCCACCAGGGAAGCCCAATTCTGCCCATTCTTTATGTCAGCTCAATTTTCACTTCTCCAGAGGAACTCCTTCAAGACCTATGGACCTCCTTGTCTTTTAGTCCTTAATTCCAGATACTCTCCTGTAACCTAATTATTGATCATTCCCTTGTATTCATTCATTCTTACAGTTTCTTTAACAGGTCAAGAACTGTGCTAGGCACTATGAGGGAATACATTCCCTCTTGAGAGTAACCTCACTCTCCCCTACTTGATGGGTACTTCTTGCTGGCAAAATTCAGAACTTACACCTATTCTAAGTTCTTTATGGTGCCTTGTACAGCTCTGACCATAGCCAGTGACTCCTCAGGAAATTATGTTGTAGGAATCTTCAGTCTCTTCGGGGAATCTTGGTTGTTGCTTCATCCCTGGACCAATCCTGGGTGCTCTGAAAAACCGGAACTTTTGATTCTGTCTTCCCAACCTCAACCCTTTGATCATCCAGCGACATAAATCTGGAGAAGGTGCAGATCTTCTATTTGAGTTTTTCTATTTGAGGGTTAAACTAAGGGATGGCCAAACCCATGAAGAAGCTGGGCAGGTGAGGAGGGGGCTCTGAACTTCTGTAGCTCCCTTTCCAGTTTTAAGGACCTTGCCCCATGCCAGTGTCTTCCTGCTCCTCTCTCTGGCCCAGGGTTCTGAGAACCTCAAAGTGGGAGCAGATGGGTCTTTCCTTACAGTATTTTTAAAAGTGCTTAGTGATCAAAAAACCATCTAGAAGCAGTGATATTTAAGCAGTTCTAGTACAAAACAGGAAGCCAGTGGCCTGGTGAATTCTCACACTTGGGGACCAGAAGTGAAAATGTTCTGCCTGCCCAGAGCAGCAGCAGGTCAACAAAACAACAGGTGGGGTGGTGCTGGAGGCCCTGCCAGACTCCCTGTCTTCTGGGTTGTCCCTGCAGAGCCTTGGGGGCTATCTCCCCTTCTCCAATGCCTAGGAGGAGGTTTCTCATACACAGGCAGGGGGCCATGGGGAGGGAGAGGGGTGGAAAATGTAAGAAGCCTCATCTTCAGGTCTAGCCCCAGTAGCTGGTGGGCCCCAGGTGCCTTGTTTGTAATAAGGTTGCCGCTGGACTTGAGGATTCTGAGGTCCCCTCCAGCTGCAAGGCTGTTTCAGAGTGTGGGTGACTTCAGTTCCATGGGGCTGGGGGAGGGGGGCAGGAGACGAGGTAGGCAGAGACACCTGAATGTGTTGCATATGTGTGCTTTGTGTGTGTGTGTGTGTGCTGCAGAGGTGAGCCAAGGAAGACAGGGATGTCTTGTTGCCTGCTGTATTCCCAGAGGGCCTGCCCATGACTAGTGTTCAATGAATGTTTGCTGAAGGGGTGAATGGCTGCCTGCTCAATGTTTTCATGGTCCCCTACCTTGCTTCCTGACCACATCCCCTTGCTCTAGGCTTCCTGTTTAGTCTGTAGCCCTGAGTACCTTCAGTACCTAAGAGCTATAGGGTGAAAATAGCAGGGAAGGGAATAATCATGGTATAATGTGACTAAATCAAGATGATAAGCCTGAAAACAAAATCAAATTTATGTACTACCTGCTTTCTTTTGGTGCTAATGTCTGCCAAGTATCCATTCAGCCCCAGGCTACTGTTACCATCATTGCTATCTCATGTTGGATATTATTTCTTCGACATATTTCACATGCATTTCTCTGTGAAGAAATCCGTTTGTTCAGGCATTCACTTATTCATCAAAAATGTGTTGAGCACCTAGGCTATATATTAGCCACTGGTTTAGCATGAAGGATACAGAGATAAACCAAGAGGAGTCTCTGTCTCCAAGAGCTCAGGTTGAAATGAGTACTGCATGTTGTAGGCACAATGACAGCAGTTGCCCAGCGAATTCAGGAGCAGAGTCATTGAGAATATTCTCTCCATTTGGCAGATGAGAAGACTGGGGCCCAGAGTTGACAAGATAAGATTAAGCTAGGGCTTCCCTGGTGGCTCAGATGGTAAAGTGTCTGCTTGCAGTGCGGGAGACCCAGGTTTGATTCCTGGGTCAGGAAGATCCCCTGGAGAAGGAAACAGCAACCCGCTCCAGTATTCTTGCCTGGAAAATCCCATGGATAGAGAAGCCTGGAAGGCTACAGTCCATGGGGTCGCAAAGAGTCAAACGTGACTGAACGACTTAACTTTCAGTTTCAGGTGAGGGTAGAACTCAGGTCTCCTGAGATCTGTTCCATTCCTAAGCACTCTTTACACTCCCTGGGTTTGTCACCTCTTCCCTTTTACCCTTGGGGCATCTCTAGACCAACCACCTTGCCTTGGAAGCCTGTCCATGCAGCCTGAGTGGACAGATGGACACTTGTGCCATGTGAGTGTCTTGCTTTCTTCACTCTGTTACAGCATGCTGCAGCACTTGTTCTGCTACACGTGTGGTCTCTTTGTCCCCTGTTTGAATTGTGGGCTCAGATCTTACAATATTTCAAGTTTTGGGAGAGTCTCCCAACCTCACTTAGCATCATCTAATAAACTGTGTATTTTACTCCTTTCAATTCAGTCCAACAAATGTGCATTGAACATTCTAGCTGGACCAAATGCTCCTGCCGTGACCCCCATGCATGTCTCCATCACAGCAGGTTCAGCTGATGCCTCTTATGACCCCGTACATCTTCTTGGCTCCACACCTAGTTCTGGCCAGTTCTGAGTGGGCTCCAACTGACTTTGTGCTGATAAGTCTCTTCTCCAGTGCCCACTGCACATCACTTGCTTCCTGCCCTGGCTCCTCCTGTTCCGGCAAAGCCCACACAGCACCTTGCACAGGACCCTGAGAATGCAGAGGAGTCAACATCTCTGCAGGAACCTCAAGCAGGGGAATTCAGGAACTGATGGATCAGGACTTCTGTTCTCAGGGGATGTTTGGAGGAGGACTCTCTGTATGCTCCAATTAACATTCCGGTGGGATCAATTGCTCCCAGCATGACCAGTTTGATAAACTATTCTTGTTTTGGCTTTTCCTTCTCCTGGTCCCTTGCTCTTGTTCCCTGTGCTTAACTTCTAAATAAACTACCTTCCCACAAGTCCTTGAATCAGGCTCTGCTTCTGAATGGAGAAGTTTAGGCTGCCAGCAATGACTTCCTTATATTGCAAACCTGTCTGTATTCATTTATGTACTTGCTCGCTCATTCATTCCATCCCCAAATACAAACTGAGCGTCTACATTCTAGGTTTGGGAATGTAGGAGTAAATGAAAGAGATAAAGTCCCTGCTTTCACATATCTTATATTTTCTTGGGAGTGACAGGCTATGAGCAAATAAACATATAAATAGATCATATCATTTTAGATAATGATAAGTGCTCTGAAGGCAAAAAGCTGGAGATGGAGGGATAGAACAGAGTTGGGGAGGATACTTGGATAGGGTGGTCAGTGAAGACTTCTCCAAGGAGGCTCCATTTGAGGAGACACTTGAATCAAATGAGGAGGGCATTCAGGAGAAGACCTGGGAGGAACAAGGGCTAATGACCTGAGATAGACATTAGACTGAAGCAGAGTGGGCAGGGGGAGATTGCAGGAGGTATGTCAGGAGAGTGGGCAGATACCAGCTCATCTGGACTTTACCAAGATCAAAGGAGAGGGCTTCCAGCAGAGGAATAACATGACCTGAGTCATATGTTATGAAGATCATGTAGGTTACTGTACTAGATTAAGTATACTGTACAAATCACACTGGATTAGATTAAGGGAGCAGGAGTGGAAGCGGAGGGGCAGGAAGGGGATGAACAGTGGTCCAGGTGAGACAAGACAAGACAATGGATTTGACCAGGATAATACTGTGGGGGTGGTGATAAGTGATTGGATTCACCTATTTGGAAGGTAGAGCTGATTAGGACCTACCTGGTGGATCAGATGTGGGTTGTGGAAGAATGACTCCTGATTTTTTGTTATGAACAACTAGGTAAATGACGGTGCCATTTGGAGGGGAAGACTTGGGGAGGAATGAGTGTGTGAGGGAGTCAAGAGTTCTGTTTTAGGCGTATTTTTGAGATGCGTGCTAGACATCTAAATGGAGCTGCTCAGGGGGCATTAGAATTCAGAAGTCCTGCTCAGACTTTTGGAAGTCATCAGCATCCAGATAGCATTTAAATGTATGGACTGGGAGATATCCTCTAGGAGTAGTGAGGAGAGAAGGGTTGAGTTTAACAGAACAAGCAGCAAGTCATCAAGTTGTCCTCCAAAGGAGTGACTCTCAGACTTTGATGTGTACGTGAATCGCCTGAAACTTGATTATTTGTAACTTACTGACTAAGCAGGTCCCTGGGCACTAGCCTTAGAAATTCTGAGCCTTGGAGAGAAGCTTAGGAAGACAAGTAGCCCCAGATGGTTTAAATGTAGGTTATACTTTGAGAAACTGTTCTGGGGGATAGGTAGAGGGTGGGAAGGGGAGGACAAGAATAGTGCTAGCGTTGGGGTGACTAGATAGCAGGATCCTAAAGAATGTTTCTGTTCTCTCCAGGGCTGTCATGAGGCCTTACCCTCCACCAGCCCCTCCTTCCATGTACGGAGAGGTATACCGTGTGGCACCCAGACTGTCCTCTGGCAGTCATGGACCAGTCTTTGCCAGGCACCCCTCCTACCCCAGAACTAACCAGCCCTACAGAGCAGCTGACTTATGAAAAACCCTTGACTTCACCCCTGTGATGGATGGGCTGTCACTGTCCAAGGAACAACATGGTACCAATGACACTGGGATCTGCAAGACAGGTGCCCAGCACAGGTGTCACTAAGAGCAGAGGAATGGCAGCCCAGTTTTCCTCAAGGCGAGTGACCATCAGATGAGTATTCTAACTGCAGCGGGGCTTGATGGGCATCTCCACACCTTTGGATGTGGACTCAAACTAAGTGTATCACAGTACTAAAGTTTTCACATCTGAAAACTCCGAGCCTCAGCTCCAAGCCCTCATCCAGCGCCAGGTCTGCCTTGCCAACTGCTGGAGGAACTTTCCCTTGGCTGACTTGTCATATTGACTCCAGAACTTACCATCTCCCCTCTATCCCCTGCCCATATATCTCCCTTCCATGGCCATATTTCACTTTTCTTATCATCCACATTCAAGTATGTGTGTGCTTAGTTGCTCAGTCCTGTCTGACTCTTTGTGACCTCAAGGACTGTAGCCCTCCAGGTTCCTCTGTCCGTGGGATTCTCCAGGCAAGAATACTGGAGTGGGTTGCCATGCCCTCCTCCAGGGGATCTTCCCAACCCAGGGATCAAACCCAGGTCTCCCACATTGCAGGCAGATTTTTTACCGTCTGAGCCACCAGGGAAGCCCACACTGAAGTATGATTAGTATCAATACCTCTGGTTCCTGTTTCTCTCACTCCAGCCAATCATCAAGTCTTGCCAATTCTCCCTTCGAAAATGTCTTTGGAATCTGTCACTTCCTTTCCATTCCCACTGTCCCTGCTCATTTGATTGGATTATCATTTAAGCCTCTGGTGTGGAATGGATGTTTGTGGTCCCACCGTTCATCTGTTGACGCCCTAACCCCTGAAGTGCTGGTATTAGGAGGCGGAGCCTTTGGCATGTGCTTAGGGTTAGATGAGGTTGTGAGAATGGAGCCCTCGCAATGGAAAAAAGGGTCCTTATAAGAAGAGGAAGAGAAACCAGAGCTCTCTGCCACCCCTCCTCCATCCCACCCCGCTCAGTAAGGAGAAGGAGAAGCACCCATCGTGAATCTTTAGCCTCATCTGCAAGTCAGGAAGAGAGCCCTCACTAAGAAATGAATCTGCCAACAGTTTGGTCTTGGATGTCCCAGCCTCCAGCACAATGAAAAATAATTTTGTGCTGTTGAAGCCACGCAGCCTACAGTATTTTGTTATAGCAGCTTGAGCCAATACATCTCCCGTTCCATTTCTCTGCCTCTTGCCTTCGTCTGTTGTGTGGATAGCAGTGTCTTTCATGACACTTCTCAGTGATTATAGTCATATATACTTGTTGTTGAGCAGCTTGGTGCTTACCTTCATAACCAGAAGGGGCCCTCCATGAAGCTGTGCGTCTTTCGTTCACCATTCTTGACCCAGGGCTGAGTACCACGTTGGGCGCGTAGCAAGAGGTTACTAATATACTCCTTCAAGAAATGAAATGCTGATAAAGAATGCCTCCGACCAGTTCTCTCAGCTTTCTTCCTGGTCCCTTCTGACTCACGCCTGGGGGGCTGACCAGGGTTATCTTTCTGAAACACGAATTTCACTGCACTCAACCCTTCTTTTGTCAGTGCTTACTGGACCCTGTCAGTGTTTACCAGCACCCTTTCTGAATGTTTATGGGCGTGATAACAAAGTTAAGATCAAGCTGATAGTGAGGAAAGGTGTGGTGGATCAGTAATAAAAATGATCATAAGTGATTAATACAAATTTTTAAATTGTGGATTTGCTTTAAAAGAAACCCCCAAGCCCACGAGTACCACAGGAAATGGATGAGTCATGCGTTCCAAGTATCTAGTGTCCTCTAGATTGGGGCTTGATAAAATCAGCCCTAACTGCTAGAACTACCTCGCTTGGTTACCAGTGTACTGTCCCAGGTGGGCATCATGTTAGTGTCCCCTTCTCTGCTGTTCGCAGGTGGGGCTCAGAGACCACCGCCCTCAACCCACGCTGCCATGTGGGCTCCATTCGGTGAAATGGGTGGGACTATCTCAGGAGTCACGACCCGACCTGTGCGACCCTGTGTGCATTGGGAATGGGGTGGAAAGAAATGGAGATCAGGGAAGACAAGGGAGACCCGTTGACCATGGCTATTTACAAACTCAGGAAAGCACAGTTCAATAGAATTTCCTCTTCAGCGGAGCTGACCCATTTCCCCTCTCCTTAAAGAGGAAGTTCCATTAGCTCATAGAAACGCAGAGTCACCCATTCCTCAGCTTGGAAAAGCCCTCACAGGAGGTTTCTCAGTGTAGGAACAGACAGGGATGTCTCTTGGGGACTTTATTCCAAATTCCTGAGAAGTCTGGTGGCATCTCACCACTGTTTGGAGGAACTCTCTCAGTTTCTCCCATGGCCCTGGTGCTGGGCAGTCTGAGCTGAAAAGGGGAGGAGACCCAGCCCAAACTCGCACCCATTCCACATCCTCAGACCCCCTCTCTCTTGAATCTTCATATTCAACATCTTGGCCAGCCCTCATCCAACCTGCCCCAGGGGCCTTTCCATTTCCAACACTCAGTTCCAGGAGAAAGTGACCAATCTCACACTTCTTACCAATCTGACAAGAAGACCTTTGGGGAAAAGTCTGAGCAGGTCCCAAACAGTGTGAGATACGTCAAGTTCTGTGAAGGTGATAGGATCAGGGCTTCCCCGGAACTGGTTAGTTTCTCAGATTAAGAGGGGAGAGGTGTGGTTGGAGACAACATAGTGGAACAGAGATGCGGTGTCCCTGGGCACCTCCTGGAGGATCCAGGATGTGACAGAGAGCAAAGTGTACCCAGACTCAGGCCTCGAGCCCTGGGTCTGCTCCACCCGCTGGGCTGAGCTTGGGGAGAGCCTCAAACCCACATGTGGCTTTTCGTGGAAGGAGGAGGCTGCTTTTAGAATTGAATGCAGATGGCTTCCGCCCTTATGAGAAGTACCTCTGGGACACACTTCCAGGTTGGGGGTAGCAGTTGGTGGGTTCCAGGGACACCTGGTTTGCTGTCTTCCTGGAAGGGAGGGGCCATCGGGGTCTCCTTTCAAGTTGTCAGAATTCACATCCAAAACACAGTGTTCTCTGTCCCATGGTTTCCTTTTCAGTCTTCCTAAAGAACCAACTCACTGGAAAAGACCCTGATGCTGGGCACGATTGAGGGCAGGAGGAGAAGGGGATGGCAGAGGATGAGATGGTTGGAAGGCATC